>NC_064614.1:231629847-234129847 GCF_023898315.1 Schistocerca nitens | reverse complement strand
GGAGAATAGGGTCCCACAGGGCTCTGTATTGAGTGTATCTCTATTTTTAGTGGCCATTAACAGTCGAGCAGCAGCTGTCAGGCCGTCGGTCTCACCTTCTCTGTATGCAGACGACTTCTGCATTTTGTACTGCTCCTCCAGTACTGGTGTTGCCAAGCGGCACATACAGGAAGCCATCCACAAGGTGCAGTCGTGGGCTCTAGCCCACAGCTTCCAGTTTTCACCCGCAAAGTCATGTGTCATGCTCATCTGTCGGTGTCGTACCGTTCATCAGGAACCAGAACTTTAACTTAATGACAATTCACTCATGGTAGTAGAGACATATCGAGTCTTAGGACTAGTTTTCGATGCCCAGTTGACATGGCTTCCTCATCTTCGTCAGCTGAGCGGAAGTGCTGGCAGCACCTCAATGCCCTCCACTGCCTGAGCAACACCAAGTAGGGTGCAGATCGCACTACGCTGTTGCAGCTGTACAGAGCCCTTGTTCAATCTCACCTTGACCATGGTAGTCTGGTGTGTGGTTCAGCGGCGCCCTCAACATTGCATTTACTCGACCCAGTGCACCACTGTGGTATTTGACTGGCAACAGGAGCTTTTAGGACGATTCCGGTGCCCAGTGGAGGCCAGAGTCCCTTCATTGAAATTAGGCATGCACAACTGTTCGCCAGTTACGTTGCACACATTCATAGTTCTCCTGAGCATCCGAATTACCGTCACCTTCTCCAATCCATGGTGGTTCATCTCCCACATCGGAGGCCCAGGTCAGGGCTTAAGATTTCAGTTCGTCTCCAATCTCTTCTGTCTGAAGTGGAGTCCTTGCCTTTACCACCTATATTCAAGGTCCATTCACGTACACCTCCATAGTATACACCTAGGCCAAAGCTTCCCCTGGACCTTCCACATGGTCCTAAGGACTCAGTTAACCCCGCAGCTCTCTGCTGTCACTTCCTCTCGATTCTTGACATGTCCCGGGACCATGAAGTGCTTTACACTGTCAGCTCGATGGCTGATAGTCATGTTGGCTTCAGGTATGTTCATGTAGGACATATGAAACAGCATTCCTTGCCAGATGACTGAGTGTTTTCACTGCAGAGCTGGCTGCCATTTCTTCTGCTCTTGAGCACATCTGCTCATGCCCTGGCGAGTCGTTTCTTCTCTGTACTGATTACTTGAGCAGCCTACAAGCTATCGACCAGTGCCACCCCCGCTATCCTTTGGTAGCGACCATCCAGGAGTCCATCTACATCCTGAAATGGTCCAGACATTCCGTGATTTTTGTATGTACCCCAGGCCACATCGGAAACCGAGGAAATGAACTTGCCTAATGGCTAGCCATACACGCTACACGGAAACCACTTCTGGAGATTGGCATCCCTGTAACTGACCTGTGATCATTATTATGCTGCAAGGTTTATCTGCTTTGGGAGACGGAATGGCATAATCTCAGTACACACAACAAACTGTGTGCCATTAAGGAGACTATGAATGTTTGGAAGACCTCCATGCGGGCCTCTCACAGGGACTCTGTGGTTCTCTGCCGGCTCTGCATTGGCCATACATGGCTAACACATGGCTACTTCCTCCGTCGCGAGGACCCACCTTGGTGTCACTGTGGCTCACAAATAACACCCCCTGCAGATCCGGTGGTTAGAATAAGCTAGAGATATTCCTGCCTGTCGTAAGAGGCTCCTGAAACGAGTCTCACACGTTACGGTCTTTATGTGAGGGTCCCCTGAAGGGTTTGACATCCATTTCTCAAAAATTTCCCGAAGAGCGCGCCAATTGTGGAAGAGCGCCTTACATGGTACATAGTGTCCATCATGCTCTAAGATTTCTGGCATCCTTCGTCGATGTGGATCTGCAGCTGTTGGGCGAGGTCACCCTCCTGGATGCGTATTCCTCCATCCTCTGTGCAGTATCGCTTTCTGTGCTGTCAACGATAATGAACTTCTAAGCTTGTTTGCACCTGACATCCAGCACAGTAGCCAGTCCATTGTGGTGGGACCATCATGTACCCTGTTGGTTGTAGCCACCTGACCACACGAAGATCACTCTGCTGATGCCTGCACCATATGCTGAGGGGTAGATGTGTCACCCTGGGGTATCGGGACTCCCGGCAATGGCCATCCCGCCAGATGGCCTTCTCTGTGGCTGGGTGGCGCCCATGGGGAGGGCCCTTGGTCAGAGTGGGTGGTATCAGGGCGGATGACACGCCATGAAGCGTAGTACGTCATCTCTTGTTGGTGGTCAAACACCAGCAGTCTCTAAGCGGTCAAGGTCTAACTTCAATGCTAAGAAATAAAACCCCAAATCGTCCCCCTCCCCCCATCGCTGGCCACATCATGGGAGGAACGCCAGCCTAAGGATGGCAGCGAAGCTTATTCACCTGGGTACTTTGTATGTACGAGAGTTGATGGGGAACCTTTCTTGTCAATGAAACCTGAGGTTTTTATGGAGCATTTAGAGGACAAGTTTGGGGAGGTGGAGGGCTTGTTCAACATTTGGTCAGGATTGGTCTTGATCAAAACAGCATCCTCTGCCCAGTCATGGGCACTACTCGCCTGTGACAAACTGGGGGATGTTTCTGTTTCCATCAAGCCCCATAAGAGCTTAAATATGGTCCAGGGTATCATATTTCACAGGGACATTCTTTTGCAATCTAATGATGAGCTGCACGCCACTTTAGAGCAGCGAGGTGTCCATTTAGTCCAGCACGTCCACCGGACTCCGAGGGATATTCAGGTTGCCACTGGTGCCTTCATCTCTTCTTTCGAGGGTGACACATTACTGAGGTCAAAGTGATGGTCTACCACTGTGATGTAAAGCCATATATCCCCTTTCCGATGTGGTGCTTTAAGTGCTGGAAGTTCGGCCTTAAATCTTCCCACTGTACTTCCAGCATCACCTGTCGGGATTGTGGACATCCTTCACATCCCAATACTCTATGTGTCATGCTCCCTATCTGTGTCAACTGGTGAGAGCACCATTCTTCTAGCTCGCCAACCTGCAGGACTCTCGAGAAAGAAAGAAAAATAATGGAATAAAAGACCCTGGACTGACTGACCTACACTGAAGCTAAGGGAGAATACAAGAGGCTACATCCTGTGCATACGACGTCAACCTACACCACCACTATGTCAACGATTCTACCATCTTCAGTTCTGCCATGTACAGTTGGCTCTCAGAGCTGTAAGATTCCACCTGCCCCCTTGATGGTTGGGGGGGGGGGGGCACTTTCCCCCACTGTTGCTCCTGCACAACGTACTTCAAGAGCAACACCCCCCCCCCCCCAACCATCGGGGACATCAGTCCCTGCTTCTCAGCCAGAGAAGCAACAACAGGTACCTAAGGAGCAGTGAGAGAAACCCCAAAAGGAAAAGACCCCCAAGACCAAGGCTTTGCGGTGGCACCCACACCACCACTACCTGCAAGCGCTGTGTCTAAGGATGTGGAGATTCTGTCGTCCGCAGAGGACTAGGTCCCGCTGAGCCCTCAGACACAATGGATGTCGATCTCACACGTACTCATCTGGTGGCAGCAGGTGACCCCCAGGCGTAGATTCTCTCATTGAGTGTTTTATGCCGTCCCAGTCTCATGATCATGTAATCCTCCAGTGGATTTTCGGTGGTTTCTTCTACCACTTGGCTGAGCTATGGCAACTGTTAAGATTTACACCTGCTTTTTACATTGCCCTCCAGGAAACCTGGTTCCCAGCAATTCAGACCACTGCCCTCTGTGGCTATAAGGGATATTACAGAAACCCTAACGACTATAATAGAGTGTCAGGTGGAGTTTGGGTCTGTGTCCTGAACTCAGTATGTAGTGAGCCTGTGCCCCTTCAAACACATCTTGAAGCTGTGGCTGTCAGGATAAGGACGACACAGGAAATAACTGTTTGCAATGTATATCTTCCTCCAGATGACGCAGTACCCCTGAACGTATTGGCTGCACTGATTCATCACCTCCCTAAATCTTTCCTAGTTTTGAGAGATTTTAATGCAAATAACCCCTTGTGGGTTGGCGCCATTCTTACTGGCTGAGGTATTCAAGTTGAAAATTTAGTGTCACGACTCGACCTCTGCCCCTTAAATATAGGTGCCCCCACACATTTCATTGTGGCACATGGGACGTATTCGGCCACTGATCTCTCGGTTTGCAGTCCTGGCCTTCTGCCATCTATCCGCTGGAGACCTTTGTGGTAGTGACCACTTCCCCATCTTCCTGTCACTCCCCTGGCGTCATGCCCACGGACGCCTACCCAGATGGGCTTTAAACAAGGCAGACTGGGAAGCCTTCACCTTTGCTGTCACCACTGAATCTCCCCCATATGGTGCCGTCAATGTTGTCGTTGAGTAGGACACTACAACGATCGTTTCTGCGGTGGAAAACGCGATACCTCGTACTTAAGGGTGCCCCCAGCGAAAGTCAGTCTCTTGGTGGTCGCCGGAAGTCACTGAGGTAATTAAAGAGCGTCGGCGAGCTCTACAATGACGTAAGTGGCACCCTTCCCTAGAGCACCTAACAGCTTTTATTTATGTGACTCCGTGCCTGCAATGGCCATCTAATAAAAAGGCGGAAACAGGAGTTTTGGGAGAGGTATGTGTCGACCATTGGGTGCCATATGTCACCTTCCCAAGTCTGTACGAAGATCAAACGTCTTTTTGGGTACCAGACCCCAACAGGTGTCCCTGGCATTAACATACATGGCGTGTTATCTACCGACGCCAACGCGATTGCTGAGCATTATGCTCGAGTTTCCGCTTTGGGGAACTACCCCCTAGCCTTTCACACCCTCATACGGCGGATGGAATGGAAAGTCCTCTCGTTCTCTACACACCGCATTGAACTTTATAACGCCCCATTTACAGAGTGGGAGCTCCTCAGTGCCCTTGCACATTGCCCTGACACAGCCCCTGGGCCAGATCGAATCCACAGTCAGATGACTAAACACCTCTTGTCTGACTACAACGACATGTCGTCATCATCTTCAACTAGATCTGGCGCGATGGCGTCTTTCCATATCAATGGCTTGAGAACAGCATCATTCCAGTGCTCAAATCTGGTAAAAACCCACTTGATGTGGATAAGTAGCCCATCAGCCTCACCAACTTCCTTTGTAAGCTGCTGGAACATATGGTGTGTCAAGTCCTATTGTCTCCATGTCAGGACGGATTCCGCCAGGGTCACTGTACCACTAATGATCTTGTGTCATATCCTTGGCACATTGTATGAGTTGAGGTCTCTGGAAACGGAAGTGCCATGTGTTAGCCATGTATGGCCAATGCAGAGCTGGCAGAGAACCACAGAGTCCCTGTGAGAGGCCCGCATGGAGGTCTTCCACAAATTTGTAGTCTGCTTAAGGGCACGCAGTTTGTTGTGTGTACTGAGATTATGTCATTCTGTCTCTCAAAGCGCACCTCAATGCCCTCCACTGCCTGAGCAACACCAAATGGGGTGCAGATCGCTCTACGCTCTTGCAGCTCTACAGAGCCCTTGTTCAGTTCCACCTTGACCGTGGGAGGCGGGTTTACGGTTCAGCGGAGCCCTCAGCATTTCGTTTACTGTGGTGTTTCACTGGCAACAGGAGCTTTTAGGAAACGTAAGGTCCCTCCATTGACGGTTAGGCATTCACAACTGCTCGCCACTTATGTTGCACACATTCATAGTTCTCCTGAGCATCCGAATTATGTCGCTTTTTCCCATCCACAGCGGTTCATCTCCTATATCAGAAGCCCAGGTCAGGACTGAAGACTGCAGTTCATGTCTGATCTGTTCTGTCTGAAGTGGGGTCGTTGCCTTTACAACGTATACTCGAGGTCCTTTCATGTACATCTTCCGTATGTCCATGGAGGACTTATTGAACAGTATTCCTTGCCAGATTGCTGCAGTGTTTTTACTGTAGAGCTGGCTGCCATTTCTTGTGCTCTTGAGCACATCCGCTCATGCCCCGGCGAGTCGTTTCTTCTCTGTACTGACTCCTTGAGCAGCCTATAAGCTATCAACCAGTGCTACGGCCACCATCCTTCGTTAGCGACCCTCCAGGAATCCAACTATGGCCTGGAACAGTCCAGTCGTTCCATGGTGTTTGTGTGGACTCCAGGCCACATCGGAATCCCAGGAAATGAAGTTGCCGACATGCTGTCCAAACAGGCTACACGGAAACCTCTTCTAGGGATAGACATCCCTGTAACTGACCTGTGATCATTATTACGCCACAAGATTTTTCACCTTTGAGAGACAGAATGACATAATCTCAGTACACACAACAAACTGCGTGCCCTTAAGCAGACTACAAATTTGTGGAAGACCTCCATGCAGGCCTCTCACAGGGACTCTGTGGTTCTCTGCCAGCTCTGCATTGGCCATACATGGCTAACACATGGCTATCTCCTCCATCGCGAGGATCCACCTCGGTGTCACTGTGGCGCACATGACTGTCGTCCATACCTTTCTGGAGTGCCCACTTTTAGTTGCTCTGCGACGGATTTTTAACCTTTCCAGCACCCTACCTTCGGTGTTGGACGATAATGCAACAACAGCAGATTTAATTTTACGTTTTATTCGTGAAGGGGGTTTATATCGTACAAGCTAAGGGTGGGCATTTAGCCTTCTCTCAGAGATCGTCACCCTCCTTCCATTTTAACCCTCTTGCACTTCCTTTGCATTAGTTAGACTTGATGGTTGTCTTTTCCCTACATGTGTTCTTCTCATCTGTCTCTTTGGGGTGGAAATTTAAATGTGTTGCAAGTGGCTGGCTCATCCTCTTTTATTATTGTTATCAGTCAGCCTAGACTATATGCTCTATGGTTTTAATACCTTCTTCCACTTTTCCTTGTGGTGTATGTTTTCCCCGTTTTTTGTTTGTTCCATTCGTTTTCTTTTTAGGTGTGGTGTTGAGTGTTTTTGTACCTTGAGCTTTGCTTGCGCCAGGAAAAAAGGGACTGATGACCGTGTAGTTTGGATCTGTTGTACCCCAAACCAACCAACCAACCAACCATGGGCATTAGGGATGTTAATGTAAAGGGAGGTGGCGTCACTCTTGGTCATCACATCTGCAGTGACGAGTGGTCCCTCGCGAAGTATACCGAGGGCCTCACTGGGGCCTTTACAGACCGTAATTATCCTCCCAATCTTGTACAAAAACAAATTTTCCGTGCCTTTACTTCCCAGTCAAATGTTCAAATGTGTGTGAATTTCTAAGGGACCAAACTGCTTAGGTCATCGGTCCCTAGAATTACACACTACTTAAACTAACTTAAATTAACTTATGCTAAGAACAACACACACACACACACACACACACACACACACACCCATGCCTGAGGGAGGGCTAGAACCTCTGACGGGAACGGCCGTGCAGTCCGTGACATGACGCTTCAACCCGCACAGCCACCCCGTGCAGTAACTTCTCAGTCACCCACCACCTCCTGAAGTGTCGCCATCTGGCCACAGAGAAGCATTCCCCTTGTAATACAATACCACCTGGGATGGAGCAAGTGAATTACATTCTCCACCAGGTTTTCGACTATCTCTTCTCATGTCCTGACATGAGAAATATCCTTCCCACCCCTCCCACAGTGGTATTCCGCTGTCCACCTAAACTACACAAAATACTCCTCCATACCTACACAAACCCTGCTCCAAACCCATTACCTCATGGCTCATATCCCTGTAAGAGACCTAGATGCAAGACGCATCCCACACATCCTGCCACCACCACCTACTCAAGTGCAGTCACAAACATCACCTGTCCCATCAAAGGCAGGGCTACCTAGGAAACCATCCATGTAATCTAAAAGCTAAGCTGCATCAAAGCTGTCTGTCATCATGAATGGCCACTGACAAACTGTGGCAAAGAAACAACTGGACCACCCTGTTGCTGAGCATGCTGACCAACATGACATCTTCATTTCAATGACTGCTTCAAAGCCTGTGCTATAAGGATCCTTCCCACCAATACCAGCTCTTGTGAATTGTGCAGGTGGGAACTCTCCCTGCAATATATCCTACATTCCCATAACCCTCCTGGTCTCAACATTCGTTAGTCATTGTCCTCACCCATTAGTCCCTTTGCTGTTCCCATTCCAGCGCTACACAGCCCTCTATTCCACCAACACACCCAGTCTTTTTACATCTCTCCTTTTCCAGTACTGCCTCCTGTCCCCACCTCCCCCCACTGTGGTTCTAATGCACCGACTGCACCTAGATGTCCTAGCCTGTCTCCACCTCGTCCCTGCATGCTCCCCATCAGCACATCATTGTCCCCCACCCTCCCTGCTATCCCTCTCACTCCCCATCCCAGCCTCTTCCTTTTGCCCATCCTCTTCCTTAGCTGCCAGTGTGTGTGTGTGTCGTCTAGTTTTGACAAAGGCCTTGTTGGCCAAAAGCTTATTTTGTGACAGTCTTTTAGTTGCGCCTATCTGCGACTAAGCATCTCCGCTTTATGGTGAGTAGCGACTATCATTTTCATAATATTGTTACATTCCATTCTCTATTTCCCATTGTGTGATTTTGCCTGACAGCATTTCTTCCATCGTAACCCAGTGCTGTTTTCATTTGTCACTATTTTCTAATGAGTTACTATACTCAATGTCTGTCCTTCTTTCTCTTGTTTCCTGTGTTTCTCATGTCGCCTGCACTACACGCTCTGCTTATGAGCTGCACTGTATCAACCGCCTGGGTCGTGCACAACAGACAGCTACAAGATCATTCTGATTGTTGGTGCAGCATCTTATGTCTCACATTACTCCAGATGTAATTACTCCTATACCTTCAAACTGATCACTCTCCCTGCGTCAGTCTCTCGTATTTTCGCGTGTCTTTTACCACACCTTTCTGGTGCCACACGATCTTGTATCTCATCCTATGAACTCCTACCCACCTCCCACTCTTTCTCCATTCCATCCCAGTTCGCACCTACTAATTTCACTTCATATAGTCACATCTTCCATCCCCTTCTTGACGTTACCTACCCTCAGACCTGCAACCCACAGTAAAATATTCTTTTTACATATATCTTTTCTTTGCTTTCATTGTGACTTCATGCCAATTTTAGTGAGTTTCCGCGTTTCACTGTCGTTGCACTCCCTCAGATTTCATCTTGTTTCCCCCTTTTTCATCTGTTACATCCTTTTCGTTGGGTGTATTTTAGCGAATTTTTTCGGATGTAATTCTATGATATTTACAATTTTTTTGCCTTTTTTCCGTCATCATGGATCCTTCCTTACTCCTTCCATCTTTCTCAATACAAAAAATTTTCCTTATCGCTAGCCAGACCCTAGCCTCACATATTGTTCCTGCATTCTTGCTTCGCTCATGGAATCCCCCCAAATGGCCTTACCATCAAATTACCCATCTCCGGCTGCCACCCTTCCTTCCACCATGACCTCAATCTTCTCAGATTCTGCCAATCCACAACCCTCACGAACGAAGTCGTGCAAAACCATATCAATCAAGCCCTAACCTCCTTGCAATACCATCTCTCCATCCGTAAAATTCTCCTGTCATGCAATCCCAAATTCCTGGAATTCATAACACATATTAAAACTTTTGCACTCTAGGAACTAGAGCAACATGCACAACACCACCTCAAAAGACTCTCCACCCTGCTCACATCCTACTCCTGCCTTGGAGTACCACTGTCCACCATCTCTACAACAACCTCCAAACCTCTCCCACGTCCCCTCATGGCTGTCAAACCCTGTCTTGCAGACCTACTACATTTATGCCACCTTGCAAAACTCCCTCCCACCACTACACAGAATCCAGAACCTAAGCAGACCCGAAACATGGTCGTGAACCTTTCCTCCAAAAGCCTTACCCCTGCAGAAATATCTGTCTTTTCCAAGGGCCTCTTCTTTTCCCCCACTCCCAAATTCTATCATGCAGGACTTGTTGAAGACCTCTCCTGCCACACAATGGAAACACTTTTTCGCCACCAACCCTAACAATCAGACTCAACCAGAGACCGATGCTGAACCCTGCCTAACTCAGATCACTCCTCCATCCAACTGTAATCCACACCTACTGCCCCCAAATCACACCCTTGTAACTTCCCAGAATTTCTGAATCTCGAATCTTGCATCACCATCATTCCCCAAATCCCTCAACATGCGAACTAACCTTACATCCACAGAAAAAACTGAAGGCCATCATCATAAAACTGATCCCGACCTTATAATCCTACCTCGAGACACAGGCTCCACCACTATTGTTCTGAACCACAAGGATTAACTGACAAAAGGACTCCACTAGCTGTCAGATACATCCACCTACAAATCTTGCCACAGTGACCCCATTCCAGAAATCTAGCAGGTTCTTCAGTCTCTCCTCAAATCTTTAGGCCCATCGCAGAACCTCTCCCTGGAGTCCATCTCTCTCCTCACCCCTACACTCCCCACACTCCTACCTTCTACATGCTTCCTAAAGTCCATAAACCCAACCACCCAGGAAGCCCCACTGTAGCAGGTTACTGTGCCCCCAGAGAGAGAATCACTGCTCTCATAGACCAACACCTTCAGCATATTACCTACTCTCCTGTACAGAACATACCAACCATTTCCTCCACCAACTCTCCGCCGTTCCTGTCCCTTTACTACCACAGTGTTGGTTGGACTGTAAATGAGAGATCACCTAGAGTTCCTGCAGCTAATAAGCTGAGTACACCATTCGTCTACATATTTATTTATTTATTTATTTAACCTGATCAGATAGGGTCATCAGGCCCTCTCTTACATCAGACCAGTGTTTCACACATGCAGCATTTCACACATCAAGACAATAGTTTAAATAAGAAAAATTTGATTACTCTAGTCACAATATGAATAAAGAGTAATGACTAAGACCTAATAAGTACTGGCAGTATTTTTACAACAGGTGCTATACATACAAATTATGATAAAAGCAATAATAGTAACAGTAAAAAAATCAAATAATAATGATAAACATGAGAAAAATTGGCAATAGTAATGAAGATTTGTGCAGATGTACATTAATATCTTGGTGTGTAAAGTAGATGTTTACTAGTATAGCGAGTTTTGGGGAAGGGAGATTTAAGGAGGGGGAAAGAGGGAAGTAATGAGGTGAAGTGTATTCATGTACAGAGGAAGGCATTACTGTTGCTTAAGTATATACGTCATTAACTGTTTTTTGAAGCCGGACATGTTTTTAAGTTCTCTAACGTAACGAGGGAGGCTATTCCAGAGTCGGGTTCCCGCTACTGTAAAGGACTTGGAGAAGGTGACTGAGCGATGCAGTGGAACAGAGAGGATTTTATTATGATCGGAACGTGTGTTTCTGTCATGTTGTTCCGACATAAGCGGTAAGGACGAGGAGAGATACGAGGGACAGTGTACATTTATAAGGCAATAAATGAGACAGAGTGTATGGAAATCTCTGCGTTTGTCTGCACGGAGCCAGGACAATTTTGCATATGCTGGTGAAATGTGATCAAAAAGTCGAACGTCACAGATATATCGGACGCAGGCATTCATGACCAGTTCCAGACGTCGCGGGTTTTCCTGGGAGAGGCCTTGTAGGATAATATCGCTGTAGTCAATGATTGGGAGTATAAGCGTTTGTACTAATTTCTTTTTCAGATCGAAAGGGAAGAGTTTTTTATATTTTGTAGGACATGAAGGGATGCTGATGCTTTTTTGCACCCTGCAGTTACGTGCGCTGTTCAATTTAGATTTTCATCTATTATTACTCCCAAACTCTTTGCTGAGGGAGAGAAGTTAATATTTGTTCCATTTAGGATAAGAGATGGTACGGATTCCCGATGTTTTGGGCTAATGAGCTTAGAGTGACCAACAAGTACCGCTTGGGTTTTAGATGGGTTTAGTTTTAGTCCTATGTCCTGTGCCCATTTTGATAGTGCATCGAGATCAGTATTGAAATTTTCACTGGCTTTCTTAAGATTGCTTGGTTTCGCACTTAGATACAACTGAAGGGCATCAGCATACATATGATATTTGCAATAAGTCAAAACCGATGACACATCATTGACATACAGAGAGAAGAGTATGGCACCTAGTACTGAGCCTTGGGGAACTCCTGACACTACCTGCCACCATTGTGATTTTATATTCCCGGACAGGACGCGTTGCTGATGAGACGTCATGTATGAACGAAACCATTACACTGCACTGGGTGAGAAATTTAGACCGCTAAGTTTGGCTAGTAAGATGTCGAGGTCGACAGTATCAAATGCTTTGCTGAAATCTAAGAAGCAAATGATAGTCACTTCTTGTCTGTCCATGGCACGTTTCAGGTCATCTGTCACCTTTATCAGTGCGGATGTTGTGCTTGGATGTTTACGGAAACCTGATTGGTATTCGTCCAGTAGATTGTTTGTAGTTAGGTAGTTGGTGAGCTGGTCATGGACTATATATTCTAAGGCTTTTGATAGTGCAGGAAGAAGGCAGATGGGGCGGTAGTCAGAGGGTGCTGTGGCGATGTCCTTTTTAGGCAGAGGCTTAATTTGTCCAAGTTTCCAGGCCTCAGGGAAAACACTTGAATCGTTGAAAATGTCTGTTATAAAGGGCAGTAGTTGATCAATAATAAGTTTTACCATCTGGATAGTGATGCCATCATGTCCAGTAGATGCTGATCTAATCCGCATTATGGCTTTCTTGACAGTATTGCAAGTGACGTGCCGTAGATAGAATTTTTCTTTGCTACAGTCGTTCATCCCCATGAAGTAATCAATGATTCTCTGGTTTTTTGCGTTTCAGTTGTGGTTGCGGGTAATGTGAAGAATCTGTATAGTTCTTCTGGGATTTTCTGCAACTTTTATTTTGCCTAAATCGAGACTACGGAGATTTTCCCACAGGATAGCTGGTCTACTTCTATTGTCAGCTAATGTACGGGCATGCCTGAGCTTAGAGTTTCTCACCGCTTGACTGACTTTGTTTCGCTTCTGCTTGTATACAGTGCGATTTTCAGGTGTAGGGTGTATCTTGTATGCTCGATGTGCAGCATGTATGCTCATGAGATGTTTTAGTTCATCAGTCAGCCAAGGTGCAGGTTTCCTTTTTACATTTCTGGTCTTTATTGGAGCGTATTTGTCATATAGTTGGGTAATTTTGTTAGTGAAATCTTGAGTTTGTCGTTTATGTCCATGAGGGGAGTAGAGGTCATCCCCCAAACTATTTCTTGTGCCTCAGTTTCGAATTCAGACAAATTTATGCGTTTGAAGTTTCGGTATGTAGACAGTTTTTGTTTCTTTCTAGGACATTCTAGTGAATTGTTGTTGTTGTGTTGTTGTTGTTGTGGTCTTCAGTCCTGAGACTGGTTTGATGCAACTCTCCACGCTACTCTATCCTGTGCAAGCTTCTTCAACTCTGAGTAACTACTGCAACCTACATCCTTCTGAAGCTATTAGTGTATTCATCCCTTGGTCTCCCTCTATGATTTTTACCCTCCACGCTTCTCTCCAATACTAAATTGGTGCTCTCTTGATGCAGCAGAACGTGTCCTACCAACAAATCGCTTCTTCTAGTCAAGTTGTACCACAAACTTCTCTTCTCTCCAATCCTATTCAACACTTCCTCATTAGTTATGTGATCTACCCATCTAATCTTCAGCATTCTTCTGTAGCACCACATTTCAAAAGCTTCTATTCTCTTCTTGTCCAAACTATTTATCGTCCATGTTTCACTTCCATACATGGCTACACTCCATACAATTACTTTCAGAAACGACTTCCTGACACTTAAATCTATACTCGATGTTAACAAATTTCTCTTCTTCAGAAATGCTTTCCTTGCCATTGCCAGTCTACATTTTATATCCTCTCTACTTCGACCATCATCAGTTATTTTACTCCCCAAATAGCAAAACTCCTTTACTACTTTAAGTGTCTCATTTCCTAATCTAATTCCCTCAGCATCACCCGACTTAATTCGACTACATTCCATTATCCTTGTTTTGCTTTTGTTGATGTTCATCTTATATCCTCCTTTCAAGACACTATCCATTCCGTTCAACTGCTCTTCCAAGTCCTTTGCTGTCTCTGACAGAATTACAATGTCATCAGCGAACCTCAAAGTTTTTATTTCTTCTCCATGGAATTTAATACCTACTCCGAATTTTTCTTTTGTTTCCTTTACTGCTTGCTCAATATACAGATTGAATAACATCGGGGAGAGGCTACAACCCTGTCTCACTCCCTTCCCAATCACTGCTTCCCTTTAATGTCCGTCGACTCTTATAACTGCAGTCTGGTTTCTGTACAAATTGTAAATAGCTTTTTGCTCCCTGTATTTTACCCCTGCCACCTTCAGAATTTGAAAGAGAGTATTCCAGTTAACGTTGTCAAAAGCTTTCCCTAAGTCTACAAATGCTAGAAACGTAGGTTTGCCTTTTCTTAATCTTTCTTCTAAGATAAGTCATAAGGTCAGTATTGCCTCACGTGTTCCAACATTTCTACGGAAACCAAACTGATCTTCGCCGAGGTCGGCTTCTACCAGTTTTTCCATTCGTCTGTAAAGAATTCGCGTTAGTATTTTGCATCCGTGACTTATTAAACTGATAGTTCGATAATTTTCACTTCTGTCAACACCTGCTTTCTTTGGGATTGGAACTATTATATTCTTCCTGAAGTCTGAGGGTATTTCGCCTGTCTCATACATCTTGCTCACCAGATGGTAGAGTTTTGTCAGAACTGGCTCTCCCAAGGCCGTCAGTAGTTCTAATGGAATGTTGTCTACTCACACGGCCTTGTTTCGACTCTGGTCTTTTAGTGCTCTGTCAAACTCTTCACGCAGTATCGTATCTCCTGTTTCATCTTCATCTACATCCTCTTCCATTTCCATAATATTGTCCTCAAGTACATCTCCCTTGTATAGACCCTCTATATACTCGTTCCACCTTTCTGCTTTCCCTTCTTTGCTTAGAACTGGGTTTCCATCTGAGCTCTTGATATTCATACAAGTGGTTCTCTTTTCTCCAAAGGTCTCTCTAATTTTCCTGTAGGCAGTATTTATCTTACCCCTAGTGAGATAAGCCTCTACATCCTTACATTTGTCCTCTAGCCTTCCCTGCTTAGCCATTTTGCACTTCCTGTCGATCTCATTTTTGAGACGTTTGTATTCCTTTTTGCCTGCTTCATGTACTGCATTTTTATATTTTCTCCTTTCATCAATTAAATTCAATATTTTTTCTGTTACCCAAGGATTTCTACTAGCCCTCGTCTTTTTACCTACTTGATCGTCTGCTGCCTTCACTACTTCATTCATTGAAGCTACCCATTCTTCTTCTACTGTTTCTCTTTCCTCCATTCTTGTCAATTGTTCCCTTATGCTCTCCCTGAAACTCTGTAAAACCTCTGGTTTAGTCAGTTTATCCAGGTCCCATATCTTTAAGTTCCCACCTTTTTGCAGTTTCTTCAGTTTCAATCTGCAGTTCATAACCAATAGATTGTGGTCAGAATCCACATCTGCCCCTGGAAATGTCATACAATTTAAAACCTGGTTCCTAAATATCTGTCTTACCATTATATAATCTATCTGAAACCGGTCAGTATCTCCAGGCTTCTTCCATGTATACAACCTTCTTTTATGATTCTTGAACTAAGTGTTAGCTATGATTAAGTTGTGCTCTGTGCAAAATTCTACCAGGCGGCTTCCTCTTTTGTTTCTTACCCCCAATCCATATTCACTTATTACATTTCCTTCTCTCCCTTTCCCTACTGACGAATTCCAGTTACCCATGACTATTAAATTTTCGTCTCCCTTCACTATCTGAATAATTTCTTTTAGTTCATCATACATTCTAGTGAATACGACATGAAAATGATGTCATGGGCAGACACGCCAGGCGCAGATAAATTTGAGAGGTGCGGATTATTCTGTTTGGAGATTTCGTTGCGAATATATCTATGAAAGTGTGACTGGTAGTCGTGTGATGTGTAGGTGCCTGCTGAAGTAGCGTCATATTAGAGGAAGAAAGCATCCTCTTAAATTTTACAGTGGAAGAACTATTGCGCAGAAAATTAATGTTAGTGTCACCTGTTATCATTACATGTTCATATGACGATTCGAGACTAGAGAGGGCAGTTTCGAAGCAGGCGAACCCGCCTGCTTCAGGAGGTTTGTAAAGGAGACATATTAAGCACTTTCTGTTAAAGAATTTGATCTCTATGAACATATATTCCTCTTGTTTATCTTCATTGTTGTCGGATGTGTGTAGTACAGTAGGTGACAAATCGGAGCGTATGTACGCCCCTACTCCGCCCCCTCGTCTGTTGCATCTGTCGTGCCTGAGAAAGATATAGCCATCCAGGTTTACGGAAGTTGTAGGAATACTTGGTTTCAGCCAAGTCTCTGACAAAAGTATTACGTGTATATCAGTAGTCTGAAATATATATTTGAACTGGTATAAGTGAGCCGGCAGAGATTGGACATTTGCATGTGCAATATGCAGCTTGGTGCGTTCGGGTGTTGATTGCCTGAGGAGACTGCCGACAGATATTTGCGGGTCGTGGTTAGCGGTGACAAGAGGGTCTGGCATGAGGAATGCGGAATGTGTGTGAAGGAGAGGGGGTGAGGGAGTGTCCTCCCAGTTCTGAGCAGTGAGAGCGGCCGAGAGGGGGAGAGGTGGGTCCCCAGGGAGGCAACGGGAACTGCGGCCAAGGTCATCGAGGTCTGCAACGGTTCTGGAAGTAGCCATGGGCTGGCAGGGGAAGGAATTTCGCTAAACACAACGGGAGTAATCTGCACGTAACGGTAGAGTGTGATATCAATTGCACTTATGAGGATAACAACTAAAGTATGTGGTGGGTTGCTAATTAAAGGTGGAAGTGAGACTACCTTATGTAATAATTAACAAAATTACATGAGAAAAAAATTACAGATGAAAATAGTTATGTGGAGAAACGAAAAGTTGATAATACAAATAATAACAAAATTACATTAGAAAACAATTAGAGATAAAAATAGTTATGTGCAGAAACGAAAAATTTGATAATACATTAGTTAAGTTATGGTTGACAGTGGACACAATATAAACATACAGGTTAGTGGCAGCAAGATTAGACATGATTTCGCTTCTAAAGCACAGGCTTTCGGGTTCATTAACAATGCAAATTGTTCTCTTTCCGTTTTCGGTCTTAACCATTATCCTGCCGTCATTTGTCCAAACGTTCTGTACCTCAAATTTCGAAATCGCTCTCTTCAAAATGTTTACTCTTTCAGATGTCAGATCCTCGTGTACTATCAGACTCGACATCGCGAGATTCTTCTTTGCTCTGAAGATTTCAGATCTTTTCCTATAGGACACAAATTTCACTATTATAGGTCTTGGTTTTGCAGAACCTGGTGACCTATGACGCACTCTATGACTTCTGTCAATATCACTCAGAGTCACTTGCACGCCCAGCTTAGGAGTGCAGGTTTATGACTAGTTCATCTGTGTTCTCTCTGCTGCTCTCTGGAATGCCGAACAGTCTGAGATTATTGCATCTCTGATATTGTTCGAGCTCATCCGTCTTCTCGATCGACGAGCTTCAAACAGCTACGACTTCAGTAATGGATATGAACTATGATTGCTGTGTACAGATATGAGCTGAGTTGGTGACCCTTCACCCACAGCTCCAGGCGGTGTTGGCTTCCATTACACAGCTTGAGGCTGCTGCCAAGAGGCATCATTGTGGGGGGTCAGACACAGGGATGGGAGGGATGTCGAGCATGTCCCAAGTGTCCCTCAATCGATCCACAGCTGTGGCCACCCTTGGTACTGCCTGCACTGAGGTTGAGCCCTCACCCATGCCAAAGTGGGAGATCATTCCAAAGTCTGGCAGGCAGTGAAAGACTTTCTGAGGTGCTTGTTGTAGGGCCTCCCCAGTTCATTTGACAAACAGGTTTCAGGCGTTATCTGTGGCTGATGATGTCTCTGAGCCAGATGAAGTTGTGCACCCTGTTCCAGAGGGCATTCACAGAGGGTACATTTGCTGGTAATTGGGAGCTCCAACGTTAGGCGCATAATGGCGACCTTAGGAACATGGCTGTCAAGGAGGGGAAGAAAGCCAGTGTGCATATCAGGGGGAGTCATTCTGGATGTGGAAAGGATGCTTCCAGATGCCATGAAGAGTACAAGGCACATCCAACTGCAGGTGGTGGTTCATGTCTGTACCAGTGAAGTGTTTTGCTTTGGATTGGAGGAGATTCTCTCTTGTTTCGGGCAGCTAACGGAAATGGTAAAGACTGCCAGTCTTGCTAGCGATATTAAGGCTCAGCATCGTCGATAAAACCGACCGAGGTCCTTTGGTGAACAGCCGAGTCGAGGGTCTGAATCAGAGGCTCAGGCAGTTCTGTGACCATGTGGGCTGCAGATTCCTTGACTTGCGCCATCAGGTGGTGGGTTTCTGGGTTCTGCTTAATAGGTCAGGAATCCACTACACACAGGAGGTTGCTACACGGGTAGTGGGGTCTGTGTGGAAGGTACTGGGCGGTTTTTTAGGTTAGAGGGTCTCAGGAAACCACAGAAAGGGTATCCGTCTAAAAGGGGGAAGGCAAAACACAGTAAGGTAGTTGTAGAAACAATCAGTATAGTGTTTGTAAATTGTCGTAGGTGTGTCGTGAAAGAACCAGAGTTCCAAGCCCTAATAGAAAGCACTGAATCCCAAATAGTTATAGGTACGGAAAGCTGGCTAAAGCCGGAAATAATTTAAGCCAAAATTTTTTCAAACGACCAAAATGTGTTCAGAAAGGATAGAGTAAATATAGTTGGTGGGAGAACATTCATTGCTGTCAGAAGTAGTTTACCTTGTGGTGAAATTCAATTAGATAGTTCCTTCGAAATAGTGTGGGTAGAGGTTATACTGGACAATCGGACTAAACTATTAATTGGCTCGTTTTACCGATCCCCCGACTCAGAAGATACAGTTTGCTGAACAGGTAGAAAAAATCTTGAGTCTCATTGCAAATACACTCCTGGAAATGGAAAAAAGAACACATTGACACCGGTGTGTCAGACCCACCATACTTGCTCCGGACACTGCGAGAGGGCTGTACAAGCAATGATCACACGCACGGCACAGCGGACACACCAGGAACCGCGGTGTTGGCCGTCGAATGGCGCTAGCTGCGCAGCATTTGTGCACCGCCGCCGTCAGTGTCAGCCAGTTTGCCGTGGCATACGGAGCTCCATCGCAGTCTTTAACACTGGTAGCATGCCGCGACAGCGTGGACGTGAACCGTATGTGCAGTTGACGGACTTTGAGCAAGGGCGTATAGTGGGCATGCGGGAGGCCGGGTGGACGTACCGCCGAATTGCTCAACACGTGGGGCGTGAGGTCTCCACAGTACATCGATGTTGTCGCCAGTGGTCGGCGGAAGGTGCACGTGCCCGTCGACCTGGGACCGGACCGCAGCGACGCACGGATGCGCGCCAAGACCGTAGGATCCTACGCAGTGCCGTAGGGGACCGCACCGCCACTTCCCAGCAAATTAGGGACACCGTTGCTCCTGGGGTATCGGCGAGGACCATTCGCAACCGTCTCCATGAAGCTGGGCTACGGTCCCGCACACCGTTAGGCCGTCTTCCGCTCACGCACCAACATCGTGCAGCCCGCCTCCAGTGGTGTCGCGACAGGCGTGAATGGAGGAACGAATGGAGACGTGTCGTCTTCAGCGATGAGAGTCGCTTCTGCCTTGGTGCCAATGATGGTCGTATGCGTGTTTGCCGCCGTGCAGGTGAGCGCCACAATCAGGACTGCATACGACCGAGGCACACAGGGCCAACACCCGGCATCATGGTGTGGGGAGCGATCTCCTACACTGGCCGTACACCACTGGTGATCGTCGAGGGGACACTGAATAGTGCACGGTACATCCAAACCGTCATCGAACCCATCGTTCTACCATTCCTAGACCGGCAAGGGAACTTGCTGTTCCAACAGGACAATGCACGTCCGCATGTATCCCGTGCCACCCAACGTGCTCTAGAAGGTGTAAGTCAACTACCCTGGCCAGCAAGATCTCCGGATCTGTCCCCCATTGAGCATGTTTGGGACTGGATGAAGCGTCGTCTCACGCGGTCTGCACGTCCGGCACGAACGCTGGTCCAACTGAGGCGCCAGGTGGAAATGGCATGGCAAGCCGTTCCACAGGACTGCATCCAGCATCTCTACGATCGTCTCCATGGGAGAATAGCAGCCTGCATTGCTGCGAAAGGTGGATATACACTGTACTAGTGCCGACATTGTGCATGCTCTGTTGCCTGTGTCTATGTGCCTGTGGTTCTGTCAGTGTGATCATGTGATGTATGTGACCCCAGGAATGTGTTAATAAAGTTTCCACTTCCTGGGCCAATGAATTCACGGTGTTCTTATTTCAATTTCCAGGAGTGTAGATACCCCAATCATACTACTATAGCCGGTGGTGACTTCAATCTGCCCCTCGATATGCTGGAAAAATTATAAGTTTAAAGCCGGCGGCAGGCATATAATGACATCCGAAATTGTACTGAATGCTTTCTCAGAAAATTATTTTGGACAATTAGTTCATGAGCCCACACAAAGCGTAAATGGTTGCGAAAGCATACTTGACCTCTTAGCATCAAATAATCCTGGACAAATAGGGAGTATCATGACGAATGCAGGGATTAGCGACCATAAAGCAGTTGCTGCTCGGCCGATAACGTAACATCCACAATCATCAAAAAGAAATGCGAAGTACATGTAATTAAAAAAGTTGATAAAAATGCTCCTAACGCCTTTTTAAGAGACAGTCTCCACTCCTTCCATTCTGATCATGTAAGCGTAGAAAAGATGTGAAATGGCTGCAAAGAGATAGTATCGACGGCAGTTGAGAGATATTTAGCACATAAATTAATAAGTGATGGTTCTTACCCCCACGGTACACAAAATGGGTCAGATCGCTGTTGCAAAAGCAACGAAAAAGCATGCCAAATTTAAAAGAACGCAAAATCCCCAAGATTGGCAAAGTTTTTCAGAAGTTCAAAGGATACCGCGTACTTCAGTGCGAGATGCTTATAATAATTTCCACAAAGAAACTCTGTCTCGGAATCTGGCAGAAAACCCAAAGGGATTCTGGTCATACATAAAGCACACTAGAGGAAAGACGTAGAACAGTTGCAAAGTCGAAGAGGAAGAAGAAGGTTCTGCTGTTAGGTAGTTCTCATGGCAGAGGTGTAGGCCAGCATTTGCAGGAAGTGCTGGGGAGTGAGTACCAGGTCACCAGCATTGTGAAGCCTAATGCAGGATTGGCTCAGGTGACTGTTAACATAGGGGGGTTATGTAGGGATTTTACTAAAGAGGATCAGGTAGTGATTGTGGGTGGAGCTGGTAATAGTATTGATAGGGATGGGGAGTATGACATAGATGGTGACCTGGAAAAGATAGCCACTCACACTGGCAACTCTAATGTGCATTTTGTGGAACTGTTTCAGCGTCACGATCGGCCTCATCTTAATACAGCCGTCAGCCGTAATAACATGAGACTTGGGGGTGCGCTGATGACAGAAAGCATGGGTCACATTTCAGTGGTGTCGGTGGAGTCTATCAGCAGGATGGGTTTCACTAGACATGGCCTGCACCTCAACAAGTATGGGAAGGGAAGGTTAGCAAAGCTTATAGGTGACAGCATAGGTGGGATTGGTGGGATCACTCATGGGAAAATTCCTGCAGTAGTGGGTGTTAGAGCTGCACATGTTTTAGATTGAAGTCAGCTGATAGGTATTCCTGCTTAAGGGAAGTCTCTCTAACAAAGGAACCACGTTTGACAAAGCTTAGGTATCCGAGTAATGAGGGAATTAGTATATTTCATCAAAATATACAAGGTATTGGAGATAAAGTTAGTGAATTGCTTATAGATGTTGACTCTGAAATTATTGGTGTATCTGAACACTTCTTAAATAAGGAGATAATTCAGAGGCTTCCTTTACCAGGATACAGGTTGGCTGGCAGCTTTTAGAGGAGCTCTTTGCGGTGTGGGGGAGTAGCCATGTATGTGAAAAACGGAATCCCATTTGAGTCAATTGATGTTTCAAAGTACTGCACTGAAAAGGTGTTTGAATGTTGTGCAGGTGTGGTTAAATTTAATGGAGCTAAACTTCTAACTGTTGTTATTTATAGATCCCCAGACTCTGATTTCACAACATTTTTGCTAAAGCTAGAGGAGGTTCTTGGTTCACTTTATAGGAAATACAAAAGTTAGTTATATGTGGTGACTTCAATATTAATTGTATAAGTGATTGTGCAAGGAAGAGGATGCTGGTAGACCTCCTTAATTCATATAATCTTATGCAAACCGTATTCTTTCCAACTAGAGTGCAAGGGAACAGTAGAACAACCATAGACAACATTTTTGTTCATTCCTCATTACTAGAAGGGCATTCTGTTAGCAAAAAGGTGAATGGCCTTTCAGATCATGATGCACAAATTTTAACTCTAAAAATTTTTTGTGCTGCAACACGTGTTAAATATAGTCATCAGCTGTTTAGGAAAGCTGATCCAGTTGCTGTAGAGACCTTTGTAAACCTTATCAAGGAACAAGAGTGGCAAGATGTTTGTAGCGCTGATGCAGTAGACGATAAATATAATGCTTTTCTCAAGACTTTTCTCTTTGAAAGTTGCTTTCCGTTAGAACGTTCAAAACAGGGTACTAGCACAAACAGGCAGCCTGGGTGGCTGACTAGAGGGATAAGAATATCTTGTAGAACAAAGTGGCAATTATATCAACACGTTAGAAACAGTCAAAATCTAAATGCAGCAGCCCATTACAAACAGTATTGTAAGGTGCTTAAAAATGTTATTAGGAAGGCAAAAAGTATGTGGTATGCAGATAGAATAGCTAAGTCTCAGGATAAAATTAAAACCATATGGTCAGTCGTAAAGGAAGTGGCTGGTCTGCAGAGACAGGTCGAGGATATAGAATCAGTGCGTAGTGGGAATGTCCGTGTTACTGATAAGTCGCATATATGTACAGTACTTAATAATCACTTTCTGAATATAACAGGTGAACTAAATAGAAACCTAGCCCCAACAGGGAATCATATAGCGCTCTTAGAAAAAAATGTTCTGAGACTGTTACCTGAAATGCTCCTCCATGATACTGACGAGGGAGATTGACTTAATAATTAAATCACTAAAGACCAAGAACTCTCATGGATATGACGGGGTATCTAGCAGAATACTGAAGTATTGTTCTGTATATGTTAGCCCAGTACTTACCCATATCTGTAACTTTTCCTTTAGGTGGGGTCCATTTCCTGACCGATTAAAGTACTCGGTAGTGAAGCCACTTTATAAAAAGGGAGACAGGGATAATATTGACAATTATAGACCTATTTCTATGCCATCGGTGTTTGCTAAAGTTATCGAGAAGGTTGTATATACAAGGTTACTGGAGCATTTAAATTCACATAATTTGCTGTCAAATGTTCAGTTTGGTTTTAGAAATGGTTTAACAACTGAAAATGCTATATTCTCTTTTCTCTGCGAGGTTTTCGACGGATTAAATAAAAGGTTGCGAACTCTAGGAGTTTTCTGTGATTTATCGAAGGCTTTTCACTGTGTTGACCACAAAACATTATTGCAGAAGTTGGACCATTATGGAGTAAGGGGAGTAGCTTACAATTGGTTCGCCTTTTACTTTAAGAACGGAAAGCAGAAGGTAATCCTCCGCAATATTGAGAGTGGTAATGATGTTCAGTCCCAATGGGGCACTGTTAAATGGGGCGTTCCCCAAGGGTTTGTGCTGGGGCCACTGCTGTTTCTTATTTATATAAATGATATGCCTTCTAGTATTACAGGTGATTCAAAAATATTTCTGTTTGCTGATGACACCAGCTTGGTAGTGAAGGATCTTGTGTGTAATATTGAAACAGTATCAAATAATGTAGTTCATGAAATAAGTTCGTGGGTTGTGCAAAATAATTTGATGTTAAATCACAGTAAGACTCAGTTTTTACAGTTTCTAACTCACAATTCAACAAGAACCGATATTTTGATCAGACAGAATGGTCATATTATAAGAGAGACGGAACAGTTCAAGTTCCTAGGCGTTCGGATAGATAGTAAGCTGTTGTGGAAAGCCCATGTTCAGGATCTTGTTCAGAAACTAAATGCTGCTTTATTTATCATTAGAACAGTATCTGAAATAAGTGACAGTTCAACACGAAAAGTAGTCTACTTTGCATATTTTCATACGCTTATGTCATATGGTATTATTTTTTGGGGTAATTCTTCTGATTCAAAAAGGGTATTTTTGGCTCCGAGCTATATGTGGTGTAAGTTCGAGAACGTCTTGTCGACCCCTATTCAATAGTCTGGGAATTCTGACATTGCCCTCACAGTATATATTTTCTTTAATGTCGCTTGTTGTTTGAAATATTAGCCTATTCCCAAGAGTTAGCAGCTTTCACTCAGTTAATACTAGGCAGAAATCCAATCTGCATGTGGAATGCACTTCCTTGACTCTTGTGCAGAAAGGAGTGCAGTATTATGCTGCATCCATTTTCAATAAGCTACCACAAGAACTCAAAAATCTTAGCAGTAGAAGAGTTTCCTCATGGCTCACTCCTTCTATTCTGTCGAGGAGCTCCTGGAACATCTAAAAAATTAAGCAAATTCCAGTGTTACATTGTTGATTTTCTTTATTTAAGCTTACTTGTCACCTGAATATGTTTTTTATATTTCATTTTATCTGTTTCTAATATCGTGTTATAATTTCATGTATTGACTTGTTCCATGACCATGGAGACTTCTCCTTAATTTGGTCCCACGAAACAATAAATAAATAAATAAATAAATAAATAAATAAATAATCAATCAATACCTTCAATGCGCCATAACAACGGTGTAGTCACTGGTGACAGTGCCACTAAAGCAGAGTTATTAAACACGGTTTTCTGAAACTCCTTCACCAAAGAAGACGAAGTAAATATTCCTGAATTCCAATCAAGAACAACTGCCAAGATGAGAAACATAGAAGTAGATATCCTCGGTATAGCAAAGCAGCTTAAATCACTTAATAAATCCAAGACCTCCGGTCCAGATTGTGTACCAGTTAGGTTCCTCTCAAAGTATGCTGGTACAATAGCTCCGTATTTAGCAATTACACACAAGGCTCGCTCTCAGAAAGATCCGTACCTAAAGACTGGAAAATTGCTCAAGTCATATGAATACACAAAAAGGAAAATAGGAGTAATCCGCTGAATTACAGGCCCATATCACTAACGTCGATTTGCAGTAGGGTTTTGGAACATATACTGTATACGAACATTATGAAGTAACTCGAAGAAAACGATTTATTGACACATGGTCAGCACGGATTCAGAAAGTATCGTTCTTGTGAAACACAACTATCTCTTCATACTCGTGAAGTAGGGTGTACTATCGACAGGGGATGTCAAATTGATTCTACATTTTTAGATTTCCAGAAGGCTTTCGACACCGTTCCTCACAAGCGTCTTCTAACCATACTGTGTGCCTATGGAACATTGCCTCAGTTGTGCGACTGGATTCGTGATTTCCTGTCAGAAATGTCAGTTCGTGGAAACAGACGGAAAGTCATCGAGTAAAACAGAAGTAATGTCCGGCATTCCCAAAGGAAGTGTTATAGGCTCTACATTGTTCCTGATCTGTATTAACGACATAGGAGACAATCTGAGTAGTCCTATTACACTGTTTGCAGATGATGCTGTCATTTACCCTCTTGTAAAGTCATCACATGACCAAAACGAATTGCAAAATGATTTAGATACGATATCTGTATTGTGCCAGATGTGGCAATTGACCCTGAATAAAGAAAAGTGTGAAGTTATTCACATGTGTACTAAAAGAAATTCCCTAAATTTTGATAATGCGATAAATCACACAAACCTGATGGCCGTAAATTCAACTAATTACTTAGGGATTACAATTATAAATAACCTAAATTGGAACGATCACATTGATAGTGTTGTGGGTAGAGCAAACCGAAGACTGTGATTCATTGGCAGAACACTTAGAAGGTGCAACAGGTCTACTAAAGACACTGCTTACACCACGCTTGTCCGCCCTATTCTGGAGTATTGCTGTGCAGTGTGGGATCCGCATCAGGTGGGACTGACGGATGACATCGAAAAAGTTCAAAGAAGGCCAGCTCATTTGTATTATTGCGTAATAGGGGAGATATTGCCACAGACATGATACGTGAATTGGAGCGGCAATCATTAAAACAATGGCGTTTTTCGTTGCGACAGGATCTTCTCATGAAATTTCAGTTATCAGTTTTTTCGTCCAATTGCGAAAACATTCGGTTGGCACCCACCTAATTAGGGAGAAATGATCATCACGATAAAATAAGAGAAATCAGGGCTTACACAGAAAAATTTAAGTCCTCGTTTATCCCGCGCGCCGTTCGGGAGTGGTACTCTAGAAAAACAGCTTGAAGGTGGTTCATTGAACCCTCCGTCAGGCACTTGATTGTGAGTAGCAGAGCAAACACGTAGATGTATGTAAGTTGCCCTGCTCGTCACTATTGATGCTACCTTCCCTTACACTAACATCCCTAATGCCCATGGCCTTACTACTATTGGACATTACCTTTCCCAACACTCAACGAATTCCAAACCAACAACCTCCTTTCTAGTCGCCATGGCCAAGTATATCCTCACCCGCAATTACTTCTCATTTGAAGGCATTACCTACAAACAAATCTGGGGCACAGCTTTGGGCACCCACATGGCACCATCTTACGCCAACCTATTCATGGGTCATCTAGAGAAATCTTTCCTAAACATTCAGAATCGTAAACCTCTCAGCTGGTTCAGATTCACTGGTGACATCTTTGTGATCTGGGTCGAGGTTGACGACACCCCATCCACATTCCTCTAGAACCTCAACAGCTTCTCTTCCATTTGCTTCACCTAATCCAACCTAACAAGCTACCATCCTAGATTTTGACCTCTACCTCAAAGATGTCTACATCAGTACCTCTTTCCATCTCAAACCTTCCCGTTCGACATCTGCCATCCGTTTCCTACCAAGAAGTCCCTTCCATACAGCCTAGCCACCTGTGGTCGTCGCATCTGCAGTGACGAGCAGTCCCTCTCGAAATATACTGAGGGTTTCACTGAAGCCTTCAATGACCATAATTATCCTCCCAACCTAGTACAAAAGAAATTTCCTGTCCCTTATCTTTCCAGTCACCCACCAACTTCCGAAGTCTCACCATCCAACCACAGAGAAGCATTCCCCTTGTAACTCAGTACCACCCAAGATGCCAAGATGGAGCAATTGAATCACATTCTCTGCCAGGATTTCGACTATCTCTCATCATGTCCTGAAATGAAAAATGCCCTGCCCACTACCCTTCCTACCCTTCCCACAGTGGTAAAGCGCCATCCACCAAACTTTCGCAGTATACTTGTCTATACCTACACAGCCCCTGCTCCCAACCCATTACCTCATGGCTCATATCCCTGTAATAGACCTAGATGCATGACGTGTCCCACACATCCTTGCACCACCACCTACTCCAGTCCAGTCACAAATGTCACCTAACCCATCAAAGGCAGGGCTATCTGTGAAACCAGTCATGAGATCTACAAGCTATGCTGCAACAATTTTGCTGCATTCTATGTGGATATGACAACCAACAAGCTGTCTGTCATCACGAATGGCCACCAACAAACTGTGACCAAGAAACAAATGAACCACACTGTTGCTGAGCACGCCAACCAACATGACATCTCCATTTCAATAACTGCTTCACAGCCTGTGCCTTAAGGATCCTTCCCACCAACACCAGCTCTTGTGAATTGCGCAGGTGGGAACTCTCCCTGCAACATATCCTCTCGTTCCTTTAACCTTCCTGGCCTCAACTTTCTGTAGTCATTGTCCTCAACCATCTGGCCCCTTTGCTGTTCCTATTCCAGCACTACACAACCCTCTATTCCACCATTGCACCCAGTCTTTTTACTTCTCTACTTTCCTCGCCCCCACTGTCTAACCTCCCGATTGCATCTAGCTACACTAACCTCTCCCCACCTCGCCCCTGCATGCTCCCCAGCAGCACATCACGGTCCCCCATGTCTCCCCCTCGCCCTCCCCACTCCACCCTAGCCTCCTCCTTACCACCACCCAGTTGTCCCGTGTGTGTGTGTGTGTGTGTGTGTGTGTGTGTGTGTGTGTGTGTGTGTGTGTGTGAGTGTATGTATGTATGTATTTTTGGCCGAAAGCTTATGTTGTGACAGTCTTTTTGTTGTGCCTGTCTGCAACTGAGCATCTCCACTATGTGGTGAGTAGCAACTATCTTTTTCATAATATTGGTACATTCCATCCTGGATTTTCCATTGTTTATTGTATCTGTAGTTCATTTATATGTTGAATAAAGTGCTTGCACGCCATAGTTTGTAACTAATTTACATTTTTTCATGTATTTTTATAATTGTCACCCTGTATAAGGTGTGTAGTGGGACTGGCATTTGAGGATCAGTGGTGCTGGGGTGAGAGAAGTGGACAGGTTTTCAAAGACATCCTTATTTTCCAAAAGGACATCTAAACAAACCAAAAATCCATTTCCTGAGGGTGAGGGCCAGGCCACTCCAAATACGCACAATATATCCACCCTCCAGTTCAAACAGTAGCAACCCTATTAATAAGAAAATTTCAAGGCACAGATACAAGTCATTCTGAAACAACCGCTGGCTGAACTCCAGCCTCAAATTAACGTGAAATGACACTGAAGCTAACAACCCAAAATTCTTATGAACAAGTCAGTCATTTAAAAACAAGAACATAAATACAGGGCTATTACAAATGATTGAAGCGATTTCATAAATTCACTGTAGCTCCATTCATTGACATATGGTCACGACACACTACAGATACGTAGAAAAACTCATAAATTTTTATTCGGCTGAAGCCGCACTACAGGTTTCTGCCGCCAGAGCGCTCGAGAGCGCAGTGAGACAAAATGGCGACAGGAGCCGAGAAAGCGTACGTCGTGCTTGAAATGCACTCACATCAGTCAGTCATAACAGTGCAACGACACTTCAGGACGAAGTTCAATAAAGATCCACCAACTGCTAACTCCATTCGGCGATGGTATGCGCAGTTTAAAGCTTCTGGATGCCTCTGTAAGGGGAAATCAACGGGTCGGCCTGCAGTGAGCGAAGAAACGGTTGAACGCGTGCGGGCAAGTTTCACGCGTAGCCCGCGGAAGTCGACGAATAAAGCAAGCAGGGAGCTGAACGTACCACAGCCAACGGTTTGGAAAATCTTACGGAAAAGGCTAAAGCAGAAGCCTTACCGTTTACAATTGCTACAAGCCCTGACACCCGATGACAAAGTCAAACGCTTTGAATGGAAGAGGATGCGTTCAGTGCGAAACTTGTTTTCAGTGATGAAGCAACATTTTTTCTTAATGGTGAAGTGAACAGACACAGTGTGCGAATCTGGGCGGTAGAGAATCCTCACGGATTCGTGCAGCAAATTCGCAATTCACCAAAAGTTAACGTGTTTTGTGCAATCTCACTGTTTAAAGTTTACGGCCCCTTTTTCTTCTGCGAAAAAAACGGTACAGGACACGTGCATCTGGACATGCTGGAAAATTGGCTCATGCCACAACTGGAGACCGACAGCGCCGACTTCATCTTTCAACAGGATGGTGCTCCACTGCACTTCCATCATGATGTTCAGCATTTCTTAAACAGGAGATTGGAAAACCGATGGATCAGTCGTGGTGGAGATCATGATCAGCAATTCATGTCATGGCCTCCACGCTCTCCCGACTTAACCCCAGGCGATTTCTTTCTGTGGCGTTATGTGAAAGATTCAGTGTTTAAACCTCCTCTACCAAGAAACGTGCCAGAACTGCGAGCTTGCATCAACGATGCTTTCGAACTCATTGATGGGGACATGCTGCGCCGAGTGTGGGAGGAACTTGATTATCGGCTTGATGTCTGCCAAATCACTAAAGGGGCACATATCGAACATTTGTGAATGCCTAAAAAAACTTTTTGAGTTTTTGTATGTGTGTGCAAAGCATTGTGAAAATATTTCAAATAATAAAGTTATTGTAGAGCTGTGAAATCGCTTCAATCATTTGTAATAACCCTGTATATTTAATTCAAGCACAATGTTGGTCAAACTCCAGCTTCAATTAACTTCACAGTGGCATGGAAGGTGCTCACCCAAAATTCCTATGAAAATTTTTGATTCTTTAAAAACGGCAACATCAGCAGATTTAATTCAGAGCACAGCACTGGTCAAAATCCTGTTTCCATTAACTTGAACCTGGCATTGAAAGTGCCCACCCAGAATTGCCTACTCAAAACTGTTGACTTAAAAATTCAGATTTCTAGGCAAGTACCAATTTTTCGAAACAACTGCTGTTGAAACTCCAGCTTCAATTACAACTGGTTAATTTAAGGCACAAGTGCATACCAGTGTTGGTAGCGTAACTTCAGTTACAATGAGCCAGACCAAATTTTTAGTCCAAATACAACCACTGTGCCAGGCTCAGATCCAGTTACTATTATTTCCAAGGAATGAGGTGGGGCCGATGGCAACCACACATAAACAAAGCAAGACAATCTTGAAATTCAACTACTCACAGCTCACAGTGAACCACTTGTTCAATCGACTGACGTACATTGGTCTTAACTCAACAGTCACTCTCTAGCTGCTTCTCCAGAGGCCACAAGTCATCATTGGCTAGTCTCAGTCTTGTCTCATGAGTAATCTTAATGTTTCTACGTAAAACAGTACTGACCCAAGAGAGAAACTGAGGCTGCCTGTAGCAATGCTGATGATTCACCTTGTTGTTCCACCATGCTGTCTCCACCCAATCTCCATCTCCAAAGTGATGGTCTCAACTTACTGGCCACACACCAAGCTGGTCGCCCCAACTAACACTGTTCCAGGTCACGCCACCAGCTGATACGTTAGCCCAAGTGTTAGTTACAGTCACACACTCTTCAGACGTGGCAAGAGGCCACAGGAATTTCAACTTGTTGCACACATGGGTACGTGTTGTACCATCACCACACCCTCCCCCCCCCCCCCACTTCGATACTGAATGTGGGAGAGGAGTGAAAGCTAAAAACCTCATACAAATATTAGTTTCTGGTCTGACAACATAAGGAAACGTTCTTCATAATTGCTTTCAACAATAAATGAAATCATCAAGAGCAACCAAGGAAATGTTGTAATGTGGTACAATAAATGGTCGGATTCGCACTTTACATGAGAGCTTTATACATCGTAACAGGAAGGTGAATATGACACCTAACTTAATTTGGTGGTGATGAGCAAATTTGCCTATCTATATGTAATGCAAAAAGAGATGACACTCAATCTACAGTAATTGACACACCGTTCCTATAATGCGTGTTTTAGCGGTAGGTGAAACAAGCAGCGAGAGGAGTTTTAGTTTGGAATTCATAGGGATGAGGGCAGAAGCAAGGCCATGCTACAGGGGGTACCACGGAAACCACTTAAAGGGGTGTCCCAGGCGGAAGTTCAACGACCGACCAGGTGACTCAGACAGGGAGAGCGAGAATAACGGCCCATCTGAGCGAGGACAGGAAAGAAAGCTTTTAGAAAACTGAGTTTCGGAATTCCAAATGGATACGAAACAAGACCAGTGACGCATTTTCGATCACGTGTGTGTGAGAGTAAATGTATGCATTTAGGCATATGGAATGGGCACAAAACTTCCGATTGGGGGAAAGGCGCTAGGAAGGAGGAAAGAGCCAAAGTTTCGAAGAAATTTAATGGTAAGGACCTTGCGATTGGTAGCGCGAGTGTTCCCAAATAAGAGGAATGCTTCTATTGGTCGAAAAATGCCATGACGTGAAGAATGAAAGAACCCGGGTGGGGAGACAGTTCGCCTATGAGTAAGACAAGACAGAAATTTTCATGGAACTTTCTTCTCTGAACTGGTGTCAAGTGCAGAATGGAGCGCATAATGCTCAGTATGACGCAGAGGAGTCATTTGAGTGAACACTGCGTTCACAGCGGCTGATATCCAGCTAGAAATGAGCTGTAGCATCGTTTGGTTTCAACTGTGGAGAAATGAACCAGCCAATTAGTTAATTGTTCTTGCAAGAATGGAGAGGGCATTCTAATATGCACACTGCTCCTACAATGCGCCTGTATATCACCATCATTCTAACTCTAGGGATGAGTACATGTTTCCTCGCATAACGAGAAACATAGGGATAGTTCCTGCTGGAAAATTCAGCAAAGGGGTAATTAGTTTTATAGGAATTTCAGGGGAAGAGAGCGGCCTAGCAGACGACAGCTCATCGCAGCTTAAGGTAGATACTGCGTGCAGAGGCGTTAACTTGTTGGTTCACCAGCTTGCATCCAGAGTAAACTCGAGCCACCTTGGGTAATTTTTGCTCAATGTGTCACACAGCTAATCATCCACTGTAGACTTGATTATCATCCTAAAAATAGTACCGGATTTTGAGCCGGAATCGGACCTTTTTCGTAGTACTGACCATCATAGCGTAAGTATATGAACACTTTTGTAAAGAAACTTCTAGTTAAACTTTAATACTGTCGTGTTTAGGATAATTTTACCTTGTGAGAGCTAATATTTAATATTGTTGTGTTTAGGATTATTTCATTTGTTGATGTTGACGAGATGCGTTATCCTGAAAACTGTTTTTTGTTGTCTCATTGAAAACTATGTAAAAGCGTATATTTTTGTGCTAATATTGCTACATTAAACATGTCATTTCAACTTACACAGTTGCTTTCAATCCTAGAGTAAGTAAACCAAATATATTGCATCTTTACAATGTCATCACCAGAGGGACACTTCTAGCTATGGTATCCCATACCTCTACTTGCTATATAAACCCAACTCTAATTATTCCGGACCACCAACCCATTTTGATGTGGTTTCACCTGAGACAGGTGCACCCTTAATATTCACTTGGTAGGTGGGTCCATGACAAGCAAGATGATGGGTGCCAGGAAGTGCAAAATCTGCACTGCACCCACAATCCTGTGTAGCAGTTTTCCCCATCATCTTACCCACTCCCCAACAAGTAACCCACACCCAGCCCCCAGGGTAGGTGAGGTTAGCTGCCTGCCAGTAATGTACCTTTGTTCCATCTTTTCATGGGCAAGTGTCGTATTTTGACATGTGCTTTACCATTTTTTGCACATCATGAACCCACTCAGGTGGTAGATCATTCAGCCACCACAAATTGTAGAGGGGGCTGTTGGGCTGAAAGGTGAAAATGATGATGATCATGACTGGCTATGGGATTCATGCACTGCTGTGCTGAAGGCATACCCCAACCATGACAATGACAAATCCCACCATGGATGATTCACATGGTGGTATGTAGTAAGAGTGGCCCATATGTTTCAATTAATTCTCTGCACAAATGATGGATTCAGATAAGATGGGGTGGTGGTGGTGGTTTGGTGGTGGTTTGGTAGTGGTGGCGGCGGCGGCAGTGGCTATATGACCAGTGCGCCTTGACCTAATCAACACACACAGCTGAGGTCCTGGTTATTGGTCGCCATCTTGAAGAGACGATACTTCAGGTACATGCCTGCCTCAAAAGAAAAATTGTGAAATTTCAGAGAGGTAAAATGTGGTGTCTTGTTGGTGACCAATACCTTACAGAGCCCAAATGCGCCAAAGATCCTCTGGAGGACCTTGGTGGTAATTTGTGATGTCATCCGCTGTGTCAGGATAAACCAACTAAACCATGTAAAAGTGTCATTGCGTATATAGCAGTCGCCCTCCCATAACAATGGGAACGGATCCACATAATCAATATACAACATTTCCATAGATTGGATGTTAACTTCCAAAGTCAGCAGTCCTTGGCGAGACCAAGTAACTGGTTTGCTCATACCACAAGCTTTACACATTGCCACCATATTCTATATTTCCTTGCCCATGCCCTTCCATGTAAAGTTGTCTCTTAGCTTTATTCTGGTTTTAAAAACATCAAGGTGCCCCCTTACAAGTGCCTCATGACAGTACTTAAAAACAAGAGGGACTAAATCTTTAGGCAATAACACGTGATTGCCATGTCATACCCTGGCTGAATAACATATAAAATTGCTTTTTATATGGTAGAGGCTAACTATTTTGCATTTTGGGACCCGTGACTTCAAATGTATAAGGACAGGATCAGCATCCTTGAACAAGACTTGGCGTTCAGACACTATGGCACCCACATTCTTTTCCAGTATAGATAGTTCTTGCAAGCCTCTGATGGCCTCCTTAGAGTGTTTAATGTCCTATCGACAACAAGGTCATTAGAGACAGAGCACAAGCTTGGGTTGTGGAAGGATGGATTAGGAAAGAGACTATGCCCTTTTGAAGGAACCATCCTGGCCGACTGGAGTGGCCGTGCGGTTCTAGGCGCTACAGTTTGGAACCGCGAGGCCGCTACGGTCGCAGGTTCTAATCCTGCCTCGGGAATGGATGTGTGTGATGTCCTTAGGTTAGTTAGGTTTAAGTAGTTCTAAGTTCTAGGGGACTGATGACCTCAGAAGTTGATTCCCATAGTGCTCAGAGCCATTTGAACCATTTTTTTAAACCATCCTGGCATTTACATTAAGCGATTTAGGGAAATTATGGAAATCCTAAATCACGATGGCCAGATGTGGGTGAATGCAAGTCCATTGTGCTAACCCCTGCACTATCCTGCTTGGTGCCTCCGGTTCATCAAAATCCAGCTGAGCTCATTGGCTGTGGCATTGTTGCTCCCACAAACATGCTTGACCACAGATTTAAAGGCAGACAGAAAGACTGCACATCAAACTATACAACCAGTGCACCGCGGCCTAGTCAGCACCCAGCTGAGGGCCTGGTTACTGGTTTCCACCTGAAAGGGACCATGCTCTAAGTACATATGGAATTTTTCCATCTGAATAACACAGCCAATCTCAAGATCATATGTGGAATATTACTTCAAGAGCAGTCAGTACCCTAGAAGCATATGCAACAGGACACCTCCCACCCCTCCTTCCCCCCCACCCCCTACATGCCCCTATAGCAGCACTGCAGCCACAAGCATCGAATTGCACTCTGAATTCACGATTGAAATTTGGCGTAGCCATTACTGATGCACAATAAAGTTAATTTAAGCCCATCAAAGAAAGCTGGTTGAGAAGTGACCCACTCCAGTTTCATCCTTTCCTCTTGAAGCGATGCCACCAACTAGGTGAAATTCAGCACAAACCAACAAAAGAATATAGTCATTCCAATGAACTGGGCTACCTCCTTCACATTCCTTCGGAGCAACATGAGTGGATAGCCTCAGTGGTTGCTGGTCAGTACTGTCTCCACTCCCTCCCCCTCCCCCCCCCACCCCCTGCCACTCAGATTCTGGTGTCCCAGGAAGGATACCTCTGTCCAAGCAAATTACCTTTTGATGCTTTGACTATGAATCCAGCCTCCCTGAGCTGCTGTAGCATCTCCATAGCACACAGTAAGTGTTCATCAAAACTTTCAATGACTGTAACAGGGTTGTCAAGATAGTGATAAATACGAAGAAATTTGATCCCAGAAAGTGCCCTGTCCAATATTCCGGATAACACAGCAGCTCCAGCTGACAATCCAAGGAACCCGATTGAACTCTAAGGTGCCAGTCTGTTGTGAAGGCTTTTACCAGCTTTGTGGAGCCTCGGCCAAAGGGATTTGAGAATATACTTGATTAAGATCGGGGGCAGTAAACACCCTTGCCTTCTAAAACCACCTGAAACATGAATGCAGGTTAGACAATGAAACAGATTGGAGTTCTACTTTATTTAAGTCCCTATGGTCCACTAATACATACACTTCATCCTTGCTCATGGGTACCAAGAAGATGGACACCTCATAAGGCAAATTCAGTGCCCTAGCTACACCTTGCGCTAATGTCTTATCAATCATGGGCGTAAGCTGTTTCGTGCAGGGGCGAGGAGAGGGACAATCTGTAGAGAGCATGTCTGACATAAATATTATCCATCTGAATCTCATACTCTTCACCCTGGACCTCCACTAATCCATCTGACAATGTGACATGGTACTCCTTCCAGCCCCCATGGGGGTCCAAGGGTTAGAATAGGCCCAAGGTATTCCTACATGTCGTAAGAGACGACTAAAAGGAGTCTCACACGTTTTAGCCTTTATGTGATGGTCCCCTGTACGGTGTCACCTCCATTATTCAAAAATTTCCCAAAGAACGAATCAATTGGGGAAGGGCATCTTACATGGCGCATAGTGTCCATCATACACTGATATCTCTCACATCCTTCGTTGACATGGATCTGCACTTCTGCTCATTCTCCAGCTCTTGGGCGAGGTCACCCTCCTGGGTGCGTTTTCCTCATTCCTCTGTGCAGTATCGCTTTCTGAGCTGTCGACTATAATGGACTTCTTACCTCGTTTGCACCTGATATCCAGCACAGTAGCCAGTCCGTTGTGGTGGGGCCACTGTGTACCCTGTTGGTTGTAGCCCCTGGCCACACGGGGTTTGCTCTGCTGATGCCTGTGCTGTTAACTCCCCATGTATGCCAAGGGCTAGGTGCCCATCACCCTGGGGCATCGGGACTCCCGGCAATGGCCATCCTGCCAGGTGGCCTTTGCTGTGGTTTGGTGGCGCTCGTGGAGAGAGCCCCCAGTCAGAGTGGGTGGCATCAGTGTGGACGACATGCCGCAAAGCGTAGTACATCATCTCTTGCCGATGGTCACACACTAGCAGTCTCCAAGTGGTCAAGTCTAACTTCAATGCTAAAAAATACAACCCCAAATAGTTCCCTCTCCCCCCCTCCCACCCCCCCACCCCCCCGACAATACCACGGGAGAAACGCCAGGCTAAGGATGCCAGCGAAGCTTATTCACCCCGGTACCTTGTATGTACGAGAGTTGATGGGGAATCTTTCTTGTCAATGAAACCTCAGTTTTTTGTGGAGCATTTAGAGGACAAGTTTGGGGAAGTGGAGGGCTTGTCCAAAATGTGGTCAGGGTCGGTCTTGTTCAAAACAGCATCCTCTTTCCAGTCAATGGCACTACTCACTTATGACAAGCTGGGGGACGTTTCTGTTTCCATCACGCCCCGTAAGAGCGGTCCAGGTCCATGGGGTAATATGGTCCAGGGTATCATATGTCGCAGGAACCTTCTTTTGCAGTCTGATGATGAGCTGCGCACCGATTTAGAGTGGCCAAGTGTCCATTTCGTCCGGCGTGTCCATTGGGGTCCGAGGGATGATCAGGTTGCCAGCGGTGCCTTCATCTTGGCCTTCCAGGGTGACACATTACTCGAAAAGGTCAAGGTGATGGTCTACCGCTGTGACATAAAGCCATATATCCCTCCCTCAGATGTGATGCTTTAAATACTGGAAGTTCGGTCATATGTCTTCCTGCTGTACTTCCAGCTTCACCTGTTGGAGTCGTGGACGTCCTTAACATCCCAACACTCTCTGTGCCCCACCTTCCATCTATGTCATCTGCAAAGAACACCATTCGCCGTGCTCGGCAGACTTCAGGATTCTCCAGAAAGAAAGAAAAATAATGGAATACAAGACCCTGGACTGACTGACCTATACTGAGGCTAAGAGAAAATATGAGAGGCTAGATTCTGTGCATATGACGTCAACCTGCACTGCTACTACAACAACGGTTCTACCATCTTCCATTTCACTGCGTACAGTTGGCTCTCAGAGACATTAGACTCCACCTGCCCCCTTGATGGTGGGGGGCATTCCATCTCTGTTTCTCCTGCACAATTGCACAACCTACTTCAAGAGCAACACCACTCCCCCCCCCCCCCCCTCAACCATCAGGGACGTCAGTCCCCACTTCTCAGCTGGAGAAGCGTAAGTCTTCTTCAGCTCCTCTCGCCAAAAGAGATCCCTTGGGTCACTCCCTTCCCAGGTTCCTACCAGTGGCAAAGCTAACACCTGCCAGTGGCTGAAGCAACAACAGGTAACTGGTCGTAGCACTTCACAATCCTCCTCAGTCCCTGAGACTGAATCAGTGAAGCCCTCCCAGCCGGACAAACCTAAGGAGCAGTGAGAGAAACCTAAAAAGAAAAAGACCCCGAAGACCAAGGCTCTGTGGTGGCACCCACACCACCACTATTTACAAGCTGTATGTCTGAGGATGAGGTGGAGATTCTGGCGTCCGCAGAGGACTATATCCCGCTGAGCCCTCAGACACAGTGGATGTCGATCTCACAAGTACTCATCTGGGGGCAGCAGGTGACCCTCAGGTGTAGACTCTCTCATTGAGTGTTTTAAGCCTTCCCAGTCTCACGATCACATAATCCTCCAGTGGAATTGCGGCGGTTGTTTCCACTACCTGGGTGAGCTATGGCAACTGTTAAGCTTTACACCTTCTTACTGCATTGCCCTCCAGGAAACCTGGTTCCCAGCAATGGAGACCCTGCCCTCCAGGCTATAAAGGACAGGAACGGTATGAGTATAATGGAGTGTCAGGTGGAGTTTGCGTCTATGTCTTGAACTCAATATGTAGTGAACGTGTGCCCCTTCAAACCCAGCTTGAAGCTATGGCTGTCAGGATAAGGACGACACAGGAGATAACTGTCTGCAAGGTATATCTTCCTCCACGTGACGCAGTACCCCTGAACGTATTGGCTACATTGATTGATCAACTCCCTAAACCTTTCTTACTTCTGGGGGATTTTAATGCACATAACCCCTTGTGGGGTGGCGCCATGCTTGCTATCTGAGGTATTGAAGTTGAAAATTTACTGTCACAACTCAACCTCTGCCTCTTAAATACAGGTGCCCCCATACATTCTAGTGTGGCACATGGCACATATTCGGCCATTGATCTCTCGGTTTGCAGTTCTGGCCTTCTCCCATCTGTCCACTGGAGAGCACATGACGACCTGTGTGGCAGTGACCACTTCCCCATCTACGTGTCACTCCCCTGGCGTGATGCCCACTGACGCCTATCCAGATGGGCTTTAAACAAACCAGAGTGGGAAGCCTCCACCTCTGCTGTCACCGCCGAATCTCCCCCACATGGTGCCATCGATGTTTTCGTTGAGCAGGTCACTGTAACAATCGTTTCTGTGGCGGAAAACGCGATCCCTCTTTCTTTAGGGTGCCCCTGGCGAAAGACAGTTCCTTGGTGGTCGCCAGAAGACGCTGAGGCAATTAAAGAGCGTCGGCGAGCACTACAGGGACATAAGCAGCGCCCTTCCATAGAGCACCTAAGAGCCTTTAAGCGGCTCCATGCCAGTATTCGCCAGCTTATAAAACGACAGAAACAAGAGTGTTGGGAGAGGTACATGTTGACCATTGGGTGCCCAAGTCTGGACAAAGATCAGACGTGTTTTTGGGTACCAGACCCCAACAGGTGTCCCTGGCATTAACATCGGTGGCGTGTTATCTAATGACGCAAACGCGATTGTCCAGCACTTTGCTGTGCACTATGCTCGAGCCTCTGCGTCGGAGAATTACCACCAGCTTTTCGCATCCTCAAACGGTGGATGGAGAGGAAAGTCCTTCTATTCACTACACTCCTCAGTGAAACCGATAACGCCCCATTTACAGAGTGGGAGCTCCTCAGAGCCCTTGGACATTGCCCTGACGCAGCTCCTGGGCCGGACCGGATCCACAGTCAGATGATTAAACATCTGTCTGACTACAAGCGACATCTCTTCCTCATCTTCAAGCAGATCTGGTGCGATGGCGTCTTTCCATCGCAATGGCGGGAGAGCACCTGGTCAAAACCCACTGCTGGCCCATCAGCCTCATCAAATTTCTTTGTAAGCTGCTGGAATGTATGGTGTGTCGGTGGTTGGGTTTTGGGTTGCGTCCTGGAGTCATGTGGCCTACTGGTTCCATGTCGGGGAGGTTTCCACCAGCGTCGCTCTACCACTGATGATCTTGTGTCCCTCGAGTCTGCTATCTGAACAGACTTTCTGATGGCAACATCTGGTTGCTGTCTTTTTTGACTTACGTAAAGCATACGACACGACCTGGTGACATCATATCCTTGCCACATTGTATGAGTGGCGTCTCTGGGGCCCACTCCTGATTTTTATCCAAAACTTCCTGTCGCTCCATACTTTAGGTGTCCAAGTTGATGCCTCTCATAGTTCCCCCTGTATTCAGGAGAAGGCGTTCTGCAGGGCTCCCTATTGAGTGTGTCTCTATTTTTAGTGGCTATTAACGGTCTAGCAGTAGATGTAGGGCCGTCGGTCTCTCCTTCCCTGTACGCAGATGACTTCCGCGTTTCGTACTGCCCCCTCAGTACTGTTGTAGATGAGCGACGCCTACAGGGAGCTATTGACAAAGCGCAGTCATGGGATCTAGCCAACTGCTTCCAGTTTTCAGCCGCAAAGTCGTGTGTCCTGCACTTCTGTCAGCATCGTACCACTCATCCTTAACCAGAAATTTACCTTAATCACGATCCACTTCGCTAGTTACGACGTATCGATTCTTAGGACTGGTTTTCGATGCTCGATTGACTTGGCTTCCTCATCTTCGTCAGCTTAGGCCGAAGTGCTCGCAGCACCTCAATGCCCTCCACTGCCTGAGTAACACCAACTGGGGTGCAGATCGCTCTAACTGTTGCATCTCTACAGAGCCCTTGTTCATTCCCACCTTGACTATGGGAGTGTGGATTATAGTTTGGCGGCGCCCGCAGCATTGCATTTACTCTACCCAATGCACCACTGTGGACTTCTCTTAGCGATAGAAGCTTTTAGGAGGAGTCCGGTGACCAGCATACTAGTGGAGGCTGAAGTTCCTCCATTGCAGACCAGATGTGAACAACTGCTCGCCAATAACGTTGCACATATTCATAGTTCTTCCGAGCATCTGAATTACCGTCTCCTTTTCCCAACCATGGTGGTTTATCTCCCACATCGGCGGCCCACGTCAGGGCAAACTATAGCGGTTCGTGTCTGGCCCCTTCTGCCTGAACTGGAGTTTCCCGTTACCACCTCTCTTCGAGGTCCATTCATGTACACCTCCATGATGAACACCTAGGCTGGAGATTCTTATGGATCTTTCACATGGCCCTAAGGACCTTGTTTCCCCTGCAGCTCTCCGCTATTACTTCCTCTCGATTCTCGACATGTTTCGGTACCATGAAGTGGTTTATATTGATGGCTCCATGGCCGATGGTCATGTAGCCTTTGCGTATGTTCATGGAGGACATAGTGAACAGCACTCCTTGCCAGATGGGTGCAGTGTTTTCACTACAGAGCTGGCGGCCATATCTCGTGTTCTTGAGCACATCCGCTCATGCCTTGGCGAGTCATTTCTCCTGTGCACTGACTCCTTGAGCAGCCTGCAAGCAATCGACCAGTAATACCCTCGCCATTCTTTGGTAGCGTCCATTCAGGAGTCCATCTATGCCCTGGAACATTCCCATCGTTCAGTGGTGTTTGTGTGGACCCTAGGACACGTCGGACTCCCATGCAACGAACTTGCCGACAGGCTGGGCAAACAGGCGACGCGGAAACCGCTTCTGGAGATAGGCATCTCTGCAGCTGACCTGCATTCTGTCTTACACTGCAGGGTTGTCCGGCTTTGGGAGACATAATGGCATAACAGCATGCTCAACAAACTGCATGTCATTAAGGAACTGTGAATGTGTGGAAGTCTTCCATGCAGTCCTCTTGCAGGGAATTAGTTGTCCCTCCCCCGGCTCCGCATTGGCCATATGTGGCTAACGCATGGTTACCTCCCCCATCGTGAGGGCCCACCTCGGTGTCACTGTGGTTCACAAATGATGGTCGTGCACCTCTTGGCAGACTGCCCACTTCTAGCCGCTCTGGGGCGGACGTTTGGCTTTCTCAGCATCCTACCTTCGGTGTTGGGCGACTATGCCTCAACAGGAGATTTAGTTTTACGTTTCATTGGTGAGGATGGGTTTGCTCTTTTGATCTAAGTTGTAGTGCATGTCCTTTGTCCCTCTGTGTCCTCCAACCTAGAGCTTTTAGGGTGGAGATTTTAAAATGTTGCAAAGTGGCTGGCTTCTCCTTTTTATTCTCAATGTCAGCCAGCCATGGTAATCTGATCCCTTGTTTTAATCTCTTTTACATGTTTCTTGCGTCTCTCTGTGGTTTTCTTGTCCGATTTTCTCCATTTTAGTGTTTGTTGCCCTTCTGTCATTCTTGTGGTTTTTCTCCTTTCTTCCAGCTGTGTTTTGTATATCTCGATTATTTTACTCCCACCCTTGTGGAATTATTTTAATCGGAACGAGGGACCGATGACCTGGCAGTTTGGTCCCTCCATCTCCTCTTTCAAACCAACCAACCAACCAACCATGGCACTCCTTGCATTATTTTCTTAAGCCACTGAGCTTGTCCAGGTTCAAGATGCTTGAAATTGTAAGGGTTCAAGTGGCAGAATTTCTGGCCACAGCACGGCACCTTTGCCCCTTTCCGATTAGGTTCTGACAAAATGCGTATTCATGGAGTTCTGCATAAAAAGCAATGTGGAATGTACCTGCCCCCAGCCCAAAATTAAACTTATGTGATAAACAAAATTGGCACCAAGTATGGCAAACACAAACTGTTCCATACTCACTTTAAATTTTCACATGAATTTTTGAACTTGTATCTAATTTTTGAACTTGTATCCATCTAAAATTCCCCCAGCAACCGGATTTGCCCAGAACGGCCACCCGTACTCGCATCTTGTGAAATCCAGTTCAGGAATTTCGCAAACCCCGTGATTAGTTGTGCACCAAGCTTCACTAATCAGACTGTGTGAACACCCTGAATCTATAAGTTCACACATAGGCTTTTCATTGAAACTCATGCACCCATACAGTACCTTTGAGCCGGATATCACTTCTATTCCACCTGAACACAGTGCCTTTGAGGCTCCATCCCTCACCTTATGTTAAATGCCGATTTCAAAGTTGAGAGCAATGCTAAGCTTCCTGCTGGCTTAGGAGCATCGGTCCAGCCTGCCATGTCATCCTGTTCTTTTTTACCTGACTTGCAACCCCATATCTTGGTATGTTATGATGTGCAGTTAGCATTTCTAACTGCTGCTACCTCAACGATCACTCTCGCTAATTGTTCAAAACTAACTTGTCCCTCACAGAATTTAATCCCAGATCAATCGTGGTGTGCACACCTCCCAAGATGTTAGCCATAATTTGGCATTTAGAAAATTCCGAACACATGCTTTGCACGGAGTCCTGTTCCCTTCTCATATAGTCTTCTAACAATAGTCAATCAGCGTGGATACTAAAATACTTCCTCTCAATTGAAAAGTGGCATGCTTGAGCCAATAACAAATTTGTACCAAGTGAATGCCTAAAAATCGTCAAATGGAACTCAGTTTTGCTGGCCTGCATCATTAACTGTTCAAGCTGACCAGGCATCAGAGGGCTCAACTGATATTATTGCTCATTACTCAAATTCAACATTTTAGCCAGATCCTGTAATCTGGGAACAAACACTAACGCTTGATCCATCTGCTCAACTGATATGACTGATAACACTCCCCCTTCTTGCAACGGGCTGATTATGGAAATTAGTATTTTGGCAAATGTGTTGGAGAATCTCTGCCATAATTCTCTCCTAACACACTTACTAGCTTTCACATTTACAGGCAAGGGTTTTCTCTCACTGTCTGTCATCTGAATGACATTATTCATCTCTTACACCAGTCCTAACAACTCATTTACTGGAACTTGCAACCTCTTGCTATGCAATTCCACCACCTTGTAACTCAGTTGCGGTACCCTACTCATTAGTTTATCAGCTTGCCCTTGTAATGATTCAGAAACTAACCCAGTCGCATTGATGTTAAGAAAATTTTGTACTCTTTTCACATAATAGACAGCACATGCCCTAATTTTACCCAGTTGCAAACGTGAAGGCTCAGCCCCTTCAAGAAACTATACTGAAGATGTAATTTCATCTAAGTCCCAAACAATACTGGAGGTGGCGCTACTCGTCTTGTAGGAATCAACATGGATTCCGGAAACAGCGATCGTGTGAGACCCAACTCGCTTTATTTGTTCATGAGACCCAGAAAATATTAGATACAGGCTCCCAGGTAGATGCTATTTTTCTTGACTTCCGGAAGGCGTTCGATACAGTTCCGCACTGTCGCCTGATAAACAAAGTAAGAGCCTACGGAATATCAGACCAGCTGTGTGGCTGGATTGAAGAGTTTTTAGCTAACAGAACACAGCATGTTGTTATCAATGGATAGACGTCTACAGACGTTAAAGTAACCTCTGGCGTGCCACAGGGGAGTGTTATGGGACCATTGATTTTCACAATATATATAAATGACCTAGTACATAGTGTCGGAAGTTCCATGCGGCTTTTCGCGGATGATGCTGTAGTATACAGAGAAGTTGCAGCATTAGAAAATTGTAGCGAAATGCAGGAAGATCTGCAGCGGATAGGCACTTGGTGCAGGGAGTGGCAACTGTCCCTTAACATAGACAAATGTAATGTATTGCGAATACACAGAAAGAAGGATCCTTTATTGTATGATTATATGATAGCAGAACAAACACTGGTAGCAGTTACTTCTGTAAAATATCTGGGAGTATGCGTGCGAAACGATTTGAAGTGAAATGATCATATAAAATTAATTGTGTGTAAGGCGGGTACCAGGTTGAGATTCATTGGGAGAGTCCTTAGAAAATGTAGTCCATCAACAAAGGAGGTGGCTTACAAAACACTCGTTCGACCTATACTTGAGTATTGCTCATCAGTGTGGGATCCGTACCAGGTCGGGTTGACAGAGGAGATAGAGAAGATCCAAAGAAGAGCGGCGCGTTTCGTCACAGGGTTATTTGGTAAGCGTGATACCGTTACGGAGATGTTTAGCAAACTCAAGTGGCAGACTCTGCAAGAGAGGCGCTCTGCATCGCGGTGTAGCTTGCTGTTCAGGTTTCGAGAGGGTGCGTTTCTGGATGAGGTATCGAATATATTGCTTCCCCCTACTTATACCTCCCGAGGAGATCACGAATGTAAAATTAGAGAGATTAGAGCGCGCACGGAGGCTTTCAGACAGTCGTTCTGCCCGCGAACTATACGCGACTGGAACAGGAAAGGGAGGTAATGACAGTGGCACGTAAAGTGCCCTCCGCCACACACCGTTGGGTGGCTTGCGGAGTATAAATGTAGACGTAGATGTATGCCCACAGGGTGGGCACTGTGATGGTGCAAGCTACTGCCTCCCACAGCCATCCTGCCAACCCAGCTGTGTTGCCAGCCGTATTGCACCCTCTAACCTCAAGTTCATAACTAAGCTCATCCTTGTATAACTCCATGAAGCCAGGCACATCCCTTCTTGCCATCATATAACTTAAAGGAATACAAGTAGTGCCTGCAAGAGTAAGTACACCATGAAAGTAAATTTTCCCAATAATTTACAATATCATCATATATAATTATACCTATTTTTTAATGGACTGCACACGCCTCCCACCAAACCAGAAACATGACCTGCTACCAATGTGTATTGGAACTTGTCTTTGGGGAGTGATGGTGGTCCTATGGGAACTAGTACAGTCTAACCCCTTCAGTGCTGATTCTCTTATAGCAAGTAGTTTATGTATCAAATTTGGTTGAAGTGGATACTGTGGCTTAGGATTGCATACCGTCCGCAGCTCGTGGTCGTGCGGTAGCGTTCTCGCTTCCCACGCCCGGGTTCCCGGGTTCGATTCCCGGCGGGGTCAGGGATTTTCTCTGCCTCGTTATGACTGGGTGTTGTGTGATGTCCTTAGGTTAGTTAGGTTTAAGTAGTTCTAAGTTCTAGGGGACTGATGACCGTAGATGTTAAGTCCCATAGTGCTCAGAGCCATTTGATTGCATACCATCCTTTTCATCCACATATGCATCTGACACATACACTGATGGAAAAAAAGTTGCTACACCAAAAAAAAAAAAATAATATAGAGTAATGAAATTCTGGGAATACGTTTCTCTAGGTAACATATTTAAGTGATTAACATTGCAAGATGACAGGTTAATGTAAGTACAAGATAAGCTATTGCAAATGTGAAATTATGCTACATTAATAACCTGTGTAACTGGCAGAATGTTGCTTTCAAGTATGCAGACATGCTTGCATTGAGATGTGCAGGTACCAGATGTCAGTTTGTGGGATGGCGCTGCCTGCCTGTTGCACTTTGTTGGTCAATACAGTAATGGTTAATGCTGATTGCAGACGGCACTGGAGTTGTCATCCAAGGATGTCACGATTTGCTTGATTAGAGAGAGATCTGATAATTGAGCATGATAACTAGGAATTCAGGTGGAAAGATTTGGGATCAGTCACCCCAATGGAAGGACTGGGGTCTCCACATAACTGCTTCGGTTTCATCATCATTTACATAACATGCTTTTATTAAAGTCAAACGAGTTTTAAAAACAATCAACAGTAAAAGTGACTGAGCAGACTACAGAAAATGACCTTTAAACAGCTGAAACTAATTATGAGCCAGAATCCATTAACTATAAACCAAAAGAACAGAACTTTAAAAATAATTAAAAACAGTTCACTACAGTTAGCGAAATTCACTGATCAGTCCTTTTATTTTAAAAAAATGACATTTAAGCAGCTGCTATTAATTATGAACCCGCTGTCACTCAGCAGATAGCAAAGATACAGAATTTTAAAAACAATTAACAGGCACTCAGTAGTTTGCTACAGTTAACCAGAATCCCCTGATCAGATTTCAAGCAAATGATTTTTAAATCGCAGTTATCGATCATGAAGCCACTGTCACTCAGTAGACAGCAAACACAGAATTTTAAAAACAATTAAGTCACTGAATAAGCAGCTACATTTAGCGAAAATCCACTTATCAGATTTTAAGGAAATGACTTATAAATAGCTGCTATTAATTACCAACCCGCTGTCCTTCGAAAGACAGGAAAATACGGAAGGGTTATCCTGTTGGAAAACAGCCCCTGGAATGATGTTGATGAATGGCAGCACATTGTCGAATCAACAGGGTTTCAGTTCTGGGTGGTACACAGGAGAATCAGCAGACTGACGCAGAAATTTGCAGTTATACGAAATCGCACCCCAGACCATAACACCAGGTGTGGGCGTGGTGTGTCTATCACGCAGACAGGTAGGTTGCAGACCGTCACCTAGCCTCTTAACCAACACACTGCCATCACTGGCACCGTGGCTGAACCATCTTTCATCGAAAAACACAACACATGTACACTCTGCTCTTCAATGGACTTTCGCTTGACACCACTGAAGTCTCAAAGGGCGGTGGTTTGGGGTCATTGGAACGTACGCTACACAGCATCTGACACGCGACTGTCCTTGAATGACTGATTGTGTCTCTGTTGTGCCAACTGCTGCTCAAATTGTTGTTGCAGATGCAGTGTGATGTAATAGAGCCACACGCCGAACGTGATGGTAGTGCCACGTGGTCGTCCAGTTTTCTTGCAAACCACGAAGTCTCATGACGACCGCTACCAACAACCCTGTACAGTGGCTACCTTCCTGGCAACTCTTTTTGCTGTATCTCAGAAGGGACATCCAGCTTCTCATAGCCCTATTACACGACCTTTTTTAAATTCAGTGAGAAGTGTTGATATGGAGTCTTTGTTGCCATTCTCTTGACTAACATCAACTCACCACGTCCAATCTCAAAGATATCTGACACTCCCGACAGTTGCAGGGTGTATTTAAAGCAACTAGTGCCACTCTTACGCGACTGGCGCGAAATCCTTCAAATGTAGAAACACACCTATCAACTTTATGTCACACAACTCCTTCTTGGTGTTGACCTCTTCCTCCCTCTGCCTCTCTGTCCACTTCATGATTCCACCCCCTCTCTCTCTCTCCCTCCCTCCCTCCCTCCCTCCCTCCCTCCCTCATCTCCTCCTGATCCCTCGATTTGTCCATCTCCTCTGCCCCTTGACTTTGATAGTATCTTCCTCACCCCTCTATCTCCCATCCCCCTTCTCTACCTTCATTTCCTCCTGAATCCTGTATTTGTCCATCTCCTCTGCCCTTTGCCTCTGATAATATCGTCATCCCCCCTTCCTTTTCCACCTTCCACCTTTCTCCTGCCTCTTCCCCTCCCTTCTTTCTGATCATCTCCTCCTCCCCCTCTCTCTGTCCACCCTCTCCTCATCCATTTGTCCATCTCCTGCACCTGCCACTATTTCTGCCTGCCCGAGAAGATTTCACGAATGGAATACGCCGAGAAAGTCTCAAATCACATTTAACATACCTCTACGGGGAGGATATCCATCGCAGCTACCAGATGCTACAGAAACTACGACTCAAGACGGGCAAGCTGCTGAGCAGACTGGCCTTCTTACAACGGTGTCGAGATAAAGAAGTGTTGCCGAAATTTGCCAACTTGCGACACCCTGTTAGCACGACAAGATCCAGACGCATACTACAACGAGCCGGTGCGGCCCTGGTGCGCGAACACATACGGGTCACCAGGCAGGAGTTAGATAAGAACGCAAGGATGCTGCTTACTCAACACCTTCGATTGGCATCCTATCTCCCACCACACACATGGGAGTGGATCGACGGAAACACATATGCAAGCAGTGAGATCCACAAGAGAAAAGCCACGGAAAAACAATGTGGCAAGTTCACCAGACTGTCTGGAGCCCGGCAACATGCCGACCACACAACCAATGCCAAGACTGTCATCAATCTGGCAGGCAAAGAACTGGACGAGACCACAATATCAGTGCTGTCGAGAGGACTTAACTTTGCTCCAGTACCCAGGACACTACCTAAGCGAGACATTATCAGCAGCATCGAGCAAGCCGTGCGCGGCCTCCCTACGGAGGCAGCTGAGGAAGTTAGGAGAGAGACGTGCAGGGTCCTGGTGAAGGCAAAAATGCCCAAGAACAACATAACGTCTGCTGAATGGAAGGCTCTTAAGGCCCTACGTGAGGATGAGGACACTGTCGTTCTAGCTGCTGACAAAGGCAATGCCACGGTGATACTGAGGAAAGAAGATTATTGGCAGAAGATAAACTCACTGCTACAAGATACTGCCTACAAGCAACTGGACAAGGACACGACAGCTTCCGTGACTCGCAAGACCATCGCCTTGCTCAATGACTCTGGACTGGAAAAGGACGTCATCAGGAAGCTGTACCCCAGAGCACCGGCACCACCACGGCTATATGGGCTCCCTAAGATCCACAAAGACGGAGTTCCATTGCGACCCATAGTGAGTACCATCAACTCACCGACATATGGTTTAGCCAAGTACCTAGCACAACTGCTCAAACCGATCGTGGGTCACTGTGAGCACCATGTCAAGAACTCGGCGGAGTTTGTGAAGGTACTACAAGGCTTTCGCCTGGATAAAGAAGATCTTCTTGTCAGCTTTGACGTCACCTCACTCTTCACACGAGTACCGCTGGAAGACTCCCTAGCGCTGCTCGAAACACGCTTTAGTGAGGACACAATAAAGCTGTTCCGGCATGTGTTAACAAACACTTACTTCAAGTGTGGAGGCAAATTTTATGAACAAGTGGATGGTGTAGCCATGGGGTCCCCCTTAGCTCCAGGCATCGCTAATCTTTACACCGCCCCATTGAAACCTAAAGCCTTTTACAGATATGTGGATGACACTTTTGTCGTGTGGCCACATGGCAGAGAGAACCTGCAAGACTTCCTGCGACATCTCAACAGCATACACAGCAACATACAATTCACCATGGAGGTGGAAGAAAACGGAAGCTTGCCCTTCCTTGACATTCTAATCAAGAGGCACCCTGATGGCACCCTGGGTCACGCTGTGTATAGGAAGAAGACACATACGGATTTATACCTTCATGCACAGAGTTGCCACCACCCAGCACAACGCAACTCAGTGCTTAACACACTTGTGCACAGGGCCAAGTCTATCTGTGATGATGACAGCCTACCTGCAGAGTTACAACACCTAAGGAAGACCTTCCGCAGCAACGGTTATAATGAGACGCAAATCTCGCGCGCCCTACACAAGAGCAGGAAGGTAGACACACCAGAAGAAGAAGATGAGACCAGATGCCTGGCATTTCTACCATACGCGGGACCGCCAACAGCCAAGATTGCCCGCATTCTGGAGAAACACAACATCAAGACAATTTTTCATGCCCCAAGTAAAATTAAGGACATACTTGGCTCAGTCAAAGACCACCTAGGACTGCAGACTCCGGGCGTATACAGTATTGAATGTGAATGTGGTACGAAATACATCGGACAAACGCAGCGCTGCATCACGCAGAGGCGCTCGGAACACATTAGAAATGTACGCCTTGGTCAGACAGAAAAATCGGCGGTAGCGGAACATAGCCTTAACGAAGGACACACCTTCCTCTTTGAGGGTACGAAGAAGCTGTGTGACGCTAAAGGATTTTGGGATTCAGTTTTCAAAGAGGCTGTAGAAATTCGGTTGAACAGCAACCTGATCAATCGAGACACTGGTTTCCAACTTAGTACAGCTTGGAATCCCGCAATAACTAAAATTAGAAGAGAACGCTCCGGCACGAAGACGGTAGCGGCCACAGACGTTTTAGGAACCGGCAGGGACTCAACGCCCGGTCCGCGCCGCGAACCCCCCACCACTGGCGCGGCGGCCGATTCCGCAGGTACCTGATTGGTCGGCGCTCGGAATCAGTCACTGGTCCAGGAGCCTTTATAGGACGCTGACGATACAGCCGCGGAGAGTTGCGCATAAGCTGATTGTCGCTGTTGCCACTCGAGATGCCTGGACGCGGAAGTGGACGCAAAGCTGCTGCCTTGGCGGAGTTGCTGCTCACGTTAGCAGGAACATCCGGCAAGAAGAAGCGGAAGACTGTATTGCAGTGCTTTCGCTGCCAAAAGCTTGGCCACGTGGCTAAGCACTGCAGCGGAGCAGTCGCGTGCTTGAAGTGTGCGCAAGCACACGACACACGTGACTGCAAGAAGCAGAAGGACGTCCCCTGCACCTGCGCCAACTGCGGTGGCGCACACGCGGCCAACGCCCGTTCCTGCGCCTACAGAAGAAACTGGCGCGGACCGGAGAAGAAGACGCAGAAGCAAGTGACCACCACACACGAAGAGGCGGTCACTTGCACAGAAGAAGACGTCACCAGGCGCCTGAACGACGCCGTACAAGACGCCATGTCCGCCTTCAAATCCGCCATGGCGGAAGAGAGGGCGGCCATGCTGGCGGAACTGGGCGAGGCTCGGCGTCAGATTGCTGAGCTGACGCAGGAGCTTCGCTCAGCCAAAGCAGCTTCCGCCACAACTGTCGACACCGCCACCCAGGCGACTCCTCCACGGGAGGATTTCGCGACGGTGGCCACGCAGACAGACGAGCCTGCCGAAGGGGAGGCGACACAGCCAAAGGAGGACACCGGAGCAGCAGCGCAAGAAGAAGAGTGGGAAGAAGTCCCATTCCTCCCGCTTCCGGACATGTACAGCGCAAGCGCTGTAACGAAGAAGATCGCTGACTCGCTTCGCGATGGTACTTACCCCCACCACGACAACCCTTATCCTTTCGTTCCACCTAACCATCCCAAACCTCCACCCCCACATCACCCACTTGGGTTTCCAGAAGGCCTTATTGGTCTGTCTAGGGAGGATTTCAATCTGATTGACTCCTGCCCTATCTTCACGGAGTGGCAGATGCGCTACATCATCTCCTCTCTGATCTACGGAGAATTTTATAAAACAGGATACACTACGGACAGTATCCCGACCGAGGGAGAGCCCTCAGTAACAAGCAAGAAGAAGAAGAAAAATCGTCCCACCGACAAGTACAGGAAATAGGTCATCGGCACTCCTTGCCAGTACAGAACCAACCACCAGTACAGACAGAAGACTCTACAAGATTCCCAGGGGAGTAAAGGCCAACAGGCCACAAACTTCCACCCGAACCTCCTCACAGTGAGGAAGTCAGTAAAGGAGCAGCAGCAGCACAGCCTTCTACACGAGAAACGCGAACAAGGACCTGGTCATCCGTAGGCTACAAAAGGTTTTAGACGACACGGAAACTTGGGCCCGTCGCTGGCGCATCACCATCAATTCTGAGAAGACGCAGGCAATGCTGATTACCCGCAGGCTCGGAAGGCGCGAACCTCCCCAACGTCCCCCCCTCCACCTTCACCTAAATGGAATCCAACTCCCCTGGCGCAGAACCGCCAAGTACCTTGGCGTAACCTTGGACTCTCGTCTTACGTGGAAACCCCACATAGACGAGATCCACAGGAAGGTCTGCGCCAGAATGTCCATCCTATACCCTATCCTGAACGCAACCAGCTCCCTTCCCTGCCCAGTAGCAGTAAATGTTTACCAGGCCCTGATCCGGCCAGTAATGGAGTATGCGTGCCCTGTCTGGGGATACGCGGCAAAGCAGCACCTGGACAAACTCCAGAGGCTGCAAAACCGCGCCCTCAGAAGGGCACTGCACCTACCTCTCGGATTCCCCACAGACGACTTACACGCCGCAGCCGAAATCCCACTCCTGAGAGAGCGTTTCCAGGATCTGGCAAGGGCCTTCTATGAGGGTTCTTCCAGATCCGGAAACGCGCTCATCCATTCCCTAGGTCGGTATGACATGTCCCGCGATAAGCATAAGCGCCCTATGACGATCTTCGACCATTAAGTCGAAGAGAAAATCCCAATACCCAATCCCTAATCCAGTTCCTTCCCATATAACACCAATCTTTTCGCCTACCCCAGGCAAGTACCAGACTCACTCACAACAAACATCACAAGTCACAGACACCAAAAAACTATAGAAAAATCACACACACACGTTCACAGGGGAGTAAAAGCCGAAAGGCTACAAACTCCCCCTCACACTTCCCCAAAGAGGGGAAAGTAATAGATGTGAGCAGCAGCAGCCTTTATAGGACCGCGCAACACAGCATCTCGACACTTCGCTTGAAGATGATGGGTACGAAACCCTTCGAAACGTTGCGAGAAGACGACGCCTTTACTCGGCTGATCACCCGAGAAGATTTCACGAATGGAATACGCCGAGAAAGTCTCAAATCACACTGCTCTAGTTGTTTCGGCCTTTCCCCAGTGAGGCGCATCCACAGAGCTCGATAAAGCAGGCTGTTACTAGTCCCACAACATGCCTGTCGTTCAGGGGATTGATAACCGTTTCTTGCCTGATATGTGATGTCCTGATATATAGTGCAATGCTAGTCGACAAAAGAGGCCGATACTGGGGTCGAAAAAATATGTTTTTGCCTTTCGCTTGCAAGGGAGCTAGGAGATTATATACATTACAGTGCTGATGCTCAGAAAGCTTACTGTCTGTGTGCCACGTTTGGTTAAAATCGAGACAGGGGTGTGGGAAGAGATTGCGGATTTACAAATTCGTTTGTAGAACAATACGCTTAGTTCGAATGTCGCCACTACTTAGTACAATCATAAATACACAACATAATTTTTCCACTGCAACGCTTTCATTTCCACTTACTTCTTTTAGAATTTTCCGTAGAAGCAACTTGTGTTCCAGTTATACACGTTGAAGAAATTTCCGGCAGTTCAGCAGCTAATATCTTGAGATACTGATCTGAATGAAGATATTGTACTTGAACAGACCTGATCCTCCCACTAGAAGAAAAAATTGTCTGTGCCCCTCTCTGTCTGTTGTCTCCTTCCCCACTATTTCCGCCCATACACAGGGCATAGGAAAAATAATGTGAACACTTGTGCTTACTTGGAAATAGTTTATTAATAAGGGCTTGGACCCGCATTTGCCGGTAATGTAGCTGCAATTATTCTTAGAATACTAACGTATAATGATTTATAGTCTCCAATGGAATATTATGTCACTCTTCGATCAGAATCTCTTCTAAACTCCTGTTGCGACGAGGGAGGTGGGGATCCTCTCCAGAGTCTGCGCTCCAATATCGTCCACAAGGGTTCGATAATACTGAAATCCGGGGACTGTGCTGGCCAGGGAAGACGCTGCAGTTCAGTTGCAGGCTCCTCGTACCACGATTGTACTGTCCTGGCTGTGTGAATGAGTGCATAATCGTTCTGAAATGTGGCATCATTGTTGGTGAGCAACATTTGAATCATGTTGTGCAGCTAATCACCTGAAATGTTCACATAATAGTTGGCTGTAAAACGGCCTTTGAGACCAATGATGGGACCAGCACAATACCATGCTATGGCTGACTACACCATCACACTTCCACCTCCATGCTTACATGTTGGAATCAAGCAATCGGGATAGTAGGTTTCTTTTGGCGTTCTTCACACGTAAACCCAGTCCCATAATGGAAATAACGAAAACGCTAACTCGTCGGACTGTATGACGTGTTTCCACTGATCAGCCGCCCAGGATTTATGCCCCTGACACCATGTTTTACGCTTCTTTGACTTGGTTGTCATCACTAATGGTTTCGGTATAGCAGCTCGTCCATGAATTTTCGCTTTATAGAGTCCTCGGCGGACAGTGTCGCTAGAGATGGGGTCTCGAAGATGGCTATTGAGCTCTGCAGTCATTTTAACCGCCGTAGAACTGTGTTGTTTTGATACAGTTCGTGTTAGCATACGATGATTTCTCTCATTTACTTTTGATTTGCTCCTGCTATTACTTTTACTCGATGACGTCTTTCCATGTTTTGTGTAGGCTGTCATATCTGTTGAAACAGTTGCTCGTGAAACATTCAACGAGTTGACTGTCTTGGTTACTGACTCTCCAGCTAATCGGGGCCCCACAATCTGCCCCCTTTGGAACTCTGTTAGGTGTTTCATCGCACGTCGACATCGGCCTCTCAATGCAAATACGAAGAGCCCGCTACTCGTAAACAACCGGCACTGATGCCTAGTAGGTATTGAACAAGCACAGTCCAGCGCGACGCGTGCCTTACTCTGTTATTGATCGTCAAACACATCCATCCCATCACTACCACTGTTAACGTTATATTTTGTCTATCCTCTGTATGTATATGAAAAATTGAATACTACCCTCTTAGAGAAAATACGACTGTATCTATATATAAATGTGAATATGTTCTGGAACTAAGCCAGATCACGTTACCCTTTTGCCGCAACAATCATTTTTTGTCCTTGAAAACAGCATCGGAAAGGCATCGGGACTCTTTTATTGCACTTAATTACACTTCGTGTGCTATGCTTCTCCCTCCGCCACTATCTCCTCGTCACAGTAGTAGTAGCAGTAGCAGTTGTTGTTTTATTTATCCGTTATGTTATGTTAACCGGGGACCTAGAAACGACGGAGAGGCTCCGTCCCCGCCGCAGCCGCAGTGGTCGGCAACCCCACACGACTACCGCAGTCCACTTCACCCGTCCGCCGCCCCACACCGAACCCAGGGCTATGGTGCGGTTTGGCCCCGGTGGACCTCCCCAGGGAATGTCTCATAACAGCCGAGTGTAGCCCCTATGTTTGCGTGGTAGAGTAATGGTGGTGTACGCGTACGTGGAGAACTTGTTAGCGCAGCAATCGCCGACATAGTGTAGCTGAGGTGGAATAAGGGGAACCAGCCCGCACTCGCCGAGGCAGATGGAAAACCGCCTAAAAACCATCCACAGACTGGCCGGCTCTCCGGACCTCGACACAAATCCACCTGGCGGATTCGTGCCGGGGACCAGGCGCTCCTTCCCGCCCGGAAAGCCGTGCGTTAGATCGCACGGCCAACAGGGCGGGAACTGTTTATCCGTTACTTATCTCTCTGATTCTTAGGAATAAGTACAAAAGGTGCTTATACTCTGAGACGCAGTAAGAGATAGACACAAGATAGGAGGCGATTCGTGGCTCTTATTTTGAAAAATTAACGTTGAAAATAGCAGCAAAGATTATTGTAGAAATATGGTAGTGATTATATATAGTTTTATCTTTGAAAATCGAAATGATTAATTGCATTACGAACAATAAGTGGCCTTAGAACAGAAGTGTTCCAAAAAGGATAAACGAATTACAAAGTATTACGCTGTCAAAACCATCGATCGCTACGCCATGGCTAGGTTATTGGAGGAACGAATACATTGTCCAGTTTATATTCAATGTCGCTAGATGTCGGTTGTCTCCTGTCAGATAATGTAGCAAAACGGCTACCTCGCAGCAGAAATATTTTTTTGTTCTCGTGTTTTCGATGTGTAAATCCGTGATTACAGTGCAAAGACGTTTCTGGTTAAGGTACCAAAATGATCCTAGGAATGGATGGAACGTTCGCAGATGGTATCGACAGTTTGTAGGCACAGGAGGTGCTTGTTTGTAAAGGAAAGAGTCCTGGCCAGCCTTGTGTTCCATAGAAAAATGTCACACGAGTTCAAACTGTTTTTCAGCGTAGTTCTATAAAATAAACTCGTCGTGCCAATCGAGAGTTACAACTGCCTACTACAGTTTGGCATGGTTTGAGATGTCGGTTGGTTATGGTGCCGTTCAAGTTGCACCTGTTACAGGCTCTACGTCATGACGACAAGGGCTAATGGCTGGCTTTTCTGATGAGCTTCAGAATGTTATTGACAATGAAAACACTTCCACACAACGCATCGTTTTTAGTGATGAAGCGACTTCCCACCTTTTTAATGGAAAAGTAAACAAAAAGCAATGTTCGAATTTGGGGCCTACAGAACCGAAATGCACACACTAAACATGTACGACATTCACGCAAAGACAATGTGGTTTGTGCGACATCCTGCTCATCTATTTACGGCACTTTATTCTTTGATGGAAACATGGTTAACGGTCAGCAGTATCTTGCTTTGTTACAAAACTAATTGTTTCCGAAGCTGAACGAGGACAACTTCATTTTTCATTAAGACAGGGCACCGCCTCACTGAAGTCAAGTGCGCGAATATCTGAATGACAGACACTCTACCGACCCGTTGGATTGGTAGTCAAACAGCCAGCGACTTAGCTCTTCTCCGCTGGCCTCCCCGGTCACGAGATTTGACGCCTTGTGACTTCTTCCCGTGGTTTTTCATTAAGGATAACGTTTATACGCCAACACTACCACAAGTAATAGAAGCGCTGAAGAACCGAATCCGTCACTGCTGTAACATCACTGATGAACGACATGCTTACCCGAATATGGGAGGAATTCATGAAGATAGATGTGATATTGTTCGTGTTGCTGGTGTAGGACATATTGAATATCTGTATGCTAATCTCGAGAGACTCGTAAGTATGCGTCCCAAGTTCCATAACGGTATATCTTACAGTTTAATAAATATACGCATTCGAAATACGTATATTCTCTTGGAAACACTCTGTACTTGCTCTTGGGAGATGCTGATGTTATGTCTGGTGACTGCGTTTAAGGATAAAATGATAGACTTTTTTCTGTTCATTCATGCACAGAAATCTAAGAGCAGAATATTTCTGGTGTGTGAATGTGCTGCTTTATAGGCGGTTAAACGCTCCGAGAGGCACAAATTGTTGCACGGTAGTGATTATGGTTAGAAGAGAGACGCGCAACTGTTGCAGTAATTTCGGTAGACTGCGGCTCTGGTGACGATCCATAAACATTGTTTATGTGTTGCAGGCGCATAGCGGCGCCAGAACTGGCAGCCGCAGACTACATGTTCAATGCACGTGACAGCGCTGACCGGTGTGGTTCTCTGAAACCGACAATCGAGGCAACTAAAGCGCGATCACTGCCAAGTGCGACTGGTGAGAGAGCCAGCAGCATCTGAGTTGTAGAAGAAAGCTTCACTCTGCAGTGCAGTGTGCGCTGGTATGAAACTTCCCGGCACACTAAAACTGCGTGACAGACCGAGAAGTAAAGCTGTGAGGAGGGGTCCTGAGTCATGCTCGGGTAGCTCAACGTGTTCGGCGCTGGGAGTAAAGGAATCAACGATCGAAATGAATGGATGTCATGTGACGTCCGCCCAGACCAAACGCAACGAACAAAACCGAACAAAATGAAAAATAAAAGTCGGTAGAGCACTTTCCTGCGAAAGGCAAAGGTCACGAGTTCGAGTCTCGATCTGCCACTCAGTTTTAACGTGCAAGGAAGTTTCAGCTGAGTTTTTTTTTTTTTTTTTTTTTCACAAGCGGAAACGGACCGGGCTGGAAAGAAGAAGAAACATTTTGTTGAGGTAGTACTTAAGTAGTGGATAAAAAGGCATTCTTATGCTGCAGAGATTGAACTATAAATACTAAAAATTCTGTTCATAATTTTGTAATATTTGGTCAAAATACTTGATCTCTGCTCAAATTTTAAGTCGTGTGCTAGTTACAATCAAGAAAGGCTGAGTTTGAAGGTTTTGCTGTAAGAATAGTGCAACATATTCTACCTCCTTTTATCTCTTCTTCTGTATTCAATTTTTTCGTATGGAATCGCCGTTTCTAATAACCCAACTCGTTATTTTGGTGATATTTTCTATTTCTAAAATCATGTTTGATGCCACTGTAATCTATAATAGTGGGAAGCCATATTTATAATTATAACTGAAGAGGTCGGCGAAAGATAGTGCTAATACTTAACTTAGTAAGGATTAGCCTGATTACTTTATCGGATGTGCTTCCGAATTACTACATGTAGATGACAACTAGTTCCATATGTACTGCTAGAAAGAACTTTGTACTATACAAATCTTTTGTCTAGAAACTTCTTGACTTAGAATTACCCAGACAAATAGTATGCAATAACTCAATATACACTTTTCCCTCGACCACTTCAACGCTATTAGTCGATTGGTCACTCATTTATGCCTCAAGGAGTGTAAATGGTAAATCATTAATTATTAAACATTAAAATATTGTAAACATAACAGCTCTGTATTTCGTAGACCTTGCGTATAAATTCCATTGTACAGTCTGTGCCCTCGTTTTACTAAGGAAACCCATTCCAGTGAATTCACGGGACACCAATGAGAAAGAACAGCCAGTTTTCTGCCTAAGGAAACCCATTCCAGTGAATTCACGGGACACCAATGAGAACGAACAGCCAGCTTTCTGCCTCTCATTAACGAACTTGAATTAACAAGTTTGAGAAATTCCAACTACGTGCTATATTGAAGCAAATGTGTTTTCTCAAAATGCTCTGCCTATGTGCTATTTGTGTCGTAAGTGGCTTGATAGGGTATTAGAGTTGCTTTTACTGTCATTTTATTAAAACATCCGAATGTTGAAACATATTAACGTATTTTTAAAGTTCTTTGAAATATATTGTTTTATATGCATAATTTTATGTGCAACGTGCAGCCACAGTCCGGCCACATTAACGTGACCAACGCCTATGTTTGACGTCAACGTGCAGTACCCACACACGTACGGAAGGTGGCAGCACTGGCAGTGGACTGTATATAAAGCATCTCGAGGGGATGCGGTAAACGGTGCAGTCGTTGTCGTAATGCGGAAACGGAGCGATTTATCTGACGTCCAAAAGACCATGATCAGTGGCTTTTGGGTCAAGGGTGGGAGCATTTACGAAACGGCTAATAAGTCTGTGTGCCGCCGAGCATAAAGTATACCGCGCATGGCAAGATGGCGCTATCGAAAATTGGCGCCGAGTGCGGGCTTTCAAATAGAAAATGTGATGAAATGATGTGGTGATGGTGGCCCTCAACTACGTTCCCTCTGACTCAGTGTTGAAATATTAAACGTTTTGGCTGGTTTCGTTCTCTAGGGGCTGGGATACGTAGTTGCCGCATTACAAGCCAAATACTGCTGAGTCTACAGTATACAATATGGATATACACATGAATCGAATGGTCGAAGGTTCCTATCATTCAGCAATTGCGAATGTAACGTAGAAATTTATAAAGGAAAGATTACAATTTAAAAAAAACTTAATGACTTTAAATGATGGGTACGATAGTAGAAGTTCTTTTGAGAATGTGTTATATTTCTGCAAAACACTTACTGGTGACGATGGTCCAGCAATTAAATAAATTACAAGTTGAATAACAGGGAAACAATAGATTCCTACTTCACGTAATTAGCTATGAACGACAACATAGTTCGTGAGATATTAACTTCTAAACGCATACTATGTCTTCACTGTAGAAACCACGGAAATCTCACACGTTCACGTGTCGGCACTCCAAAGTATTTCTATCTGTCGCGTCCAGCACCTCCCGTGTCCTGTCCGTACCGTCCCTCGCGCCACCCTGTTCAGAACTTCCCTCTCTGGAAACAATGCTCTTCTCCCACTTCCGTCCAGTCTCCCCAATCACGAGCGCTGTGTATTGGCTAAAGTGCTCTCGCCATGTCTTCAAGCCATCTCACATTCAGACACATAATGAAACACCTTCGAAATACTAGATTTACATTTAAATAACTTGAAATTAAATAAGTATTCCTACGGCTGGACCATAAACACGCTCTAACACACATTATTAAATACATAAACAAATTAAATAAACATATATCAAAGGAATAGAACAGAAGTAAACCAGCAGCCTAATGTCTGTGTGCTTTCTAAAACATAGTAAATAATTGACCAATTTCTTCATGAATAGTATATATAGGATATAAAGAAAGACATAGATGAATAAATATACTTATAAGCATGCTGCTACCGTTTTTTCGTGTAACAGTGGAGTACTTATGGGCTGACGTGATCAATAGTAATGGGCCACTTTGACCTCCAATAACTCATGTACTATTCAAGTTCATGCCTGTAATTTATGGTTCAAATGGCTCTGAGCACTATGGGACTTAACATCTGTGGTCATCAGTCCCCTAGAACTTAGAACTACTTAAACCTAACTAACCTAAGGACATCACACACATCCATGCCCGAGGCAGGATTCGAACCTGCGACCGCAACAGTCGCGCGGTTCCGGACTGAGCGCCTAGAACCGCTAGACCACCGCGGCCGGCCCTGTAATTTATACCAATTTAGATCTATACTAATAACTTTCTAAAGACACGTAGATCGGCGAAATCGGATGAACCGTTTAGATTTTGGAAATTCGTTACTTGGTTTTACTTGTATAATTTATCGTCAAATACTAAACTTTAAACTAATAAATATAGTGAAAATCTGATTACACCATCAGAATCATCGTGCAAATAATGGTAATGTACAGGTTTCTTTTTGAGGTATCATGATTCGTCTGGCTACTATTAATTTCTATACGAACTGTGAAATGCCTGCCATTAAGGTTTCACAAAGTCCGCCATCTTTGGCATTCTCTGCATGTCTCCTTCATCAACACAGCGTCACCATGGAATTCCCAGCCATGCGGCCAATGGACCCCGGATAACGTTCGGCACCAAGTGGCCGACGACGAGCCACGGCCGGCCCGCCGAGAGGCCCCAGTGCGGCCACGCCAACTGCGAATTTAGAATATTTCCAGGGCGCCACATATCGCCCGTTACCTCACATAAGGCAACTGTTGTGCACCTCAGAACATAGATGACAAGGGTGAACGATGGCTATGGGGATGTCTAGTAGGTGAATAGATGTGCAGCTGCTGACAAGGGAACCTCCCCATCGCACCCCCCCCCCCTCCCCCTCAGATTTAGTTACAAGTTGGCACAGTGGATAGGCCTTGAAAAACTGAACACAGATCAATCGAGGAAACAGGAAGAAGTTGTGTGGAACTATGAAAAAGAAAAGTAAAATATAAAAACTGAGTAGTCCATGCGCAAGATAGGCAACATCAAGGAAATTCTGAGCACAGGGGCGCCGTGGTCCCGAGGTTAGAGTGAGCAGCTCCGGAGCGAGAGGTCCTTGGTTCAAGTCTTCTCTCTAGTGAAAAGTTTAATTTTTTATTTTCAGAAAATTATTATCTGTCCGTCCGTCAGTCCGATGCGAGGTAACTGCGCCGTAGTATGGGGACGCTACAGCTAAACGGAAAAAATTTGAAAACGTTAAAAACATATGTTTTGACAGAGCACAGGGAAAACTGTGCGACTGTGAAACTGTTGCATTCATTTGTTGCAGTTTATGTGACAAACTCTTAAGTTTTCATCACTTTTTGCGAGTGATTATCACATCCACAAGAAAACCTAAATCGGGCAAGGTAGAAGAATCTTTTACCTATTCGCCAAGTGTACAAGTTAGGTGGGTCGACAACATATTCCTGTCATGTGACGCACATGCCGTCACCATTGTCGTATAGAATATATAAGACGTGTTTTCCTGTGGAGGAATCGGTTGACCTATGACCTTCCCATTGGAGGCACGTCCTTTCGTCTACTAATCGCACGGTTTTGCGGTGCGGTCGCAAAACACAGACACTAAACTTATTACAGTGAACAGAGACGTCAATGAGCGAACGGACACATCATAACTTTGCGAAAATAAAGAAAGCCAATTTCTCACTCCAGGGAAGCCTTGAACCAAGGACTCCTCGTTCCGCAGCTGCTCACGCTAACCACCGGACCACGGCGCCCCTGGGATAACACGTTCCTTGATGTTGCCTATCTTGCGCATGGACTATTCAGTTTTTATATTTTGCTTATTTTTTCGTAGTTCCACACAACTTCTTCCTGTTTTCTCGATTGATCTGTGTTCAGTTTTTCAAGGCCTATCCACTGTGCCAACTTACAACTAAATCTGAGGGGGGTGCGATGGGGAGGTTCCCCTGTGAGAAACTGATTGCCCAGATGAACCAAAGGACTACCAACGGCATCTCCTCAATGACCGATCAGCAAATGTTGCTGCACATTGGCCTCTGAAACTGACGCCTGGTTCATGCACTTGTGCTGACTGCTGTTCATTAGCATCGAAGACTGGAATTTGCACGCCACAACGGCAACTAAGTGTCCACTCAGTGGCGACAAGTGGCCTTTTCAAATGAATCTCGATTTATGCTGTTTCAGACAGATGCCCGCTGGCGTGTATGGTTTGAAACATCTGAAGTCAAACAACGCACATCGTCAGGCAGGGCCGGGCCAGAGTAGGGAGCGTTATTCTCTGTGTAATGTTTTTGTGGCATTTCCTGGGCGATCTCATCTTCTAAAAGGCGCAGTATATCAAGTATGCATTTCTCCTTGGGGACCATATCCAGCCCTATCCTGCAGTTTCATTTTCTTCTCCACAGTGGCATCTACCAGCAGCACAATACAATGTCACACAGGGTATGTTTGGTTCGAAAAGCACTAGGATGGTTTGCCGTATTCCCCTGGTGGCCAAACTCGCTGGATTTAAACCTAATCAAGAATCTGTGGGACCACCTCGATTGCGCAGTACGTGTCATGGGCCCTCAACCGAGAAACATACCATAACTCGCCATTGCGCTGTAGTTGATATAGCTCCACATCCTTTGTTGGTACCTTTCAGATCTCATTGAATCTCTTCCTGTGTGCCTCGCAACGGTCCACTCAGCAAAAGACGGTTATTCAGGCTTTCGAGAAGTAGTCACATTAATGTGACTGCACAGTCTAATATGTAGATAACACTAAATGTGTACGAGAAGATTGATTATTAGTTAAGCTGCTGCCAATGAAACATAGAGTTCGAATTCTAGTCTCGATTGTCTCACGAGCGAAGTTAATTGCAACTATAAGACTTACAAAATCATTTAGGCTGTGGTCGTTAGAGATTCGGGTTCGAAATCTGGTTGAGCACGCTGGTTGAAAGTGGTATGAGGAGTACACATACACAGAGGCGCTGGATTTTGAAAATCAATATGGCTGCTCTAATTCACAGTTCACAAATGCTGAAAACTAACCCCCCTGAAAATCCAGTTTCAGGCGGGTTAGTATAGGCAACAGTTCATAAAAGTAAACAAACTACTGTTCATTAGGTTCTTTTTCCACATTAATTAATACAAAAACTAATCCATAGTTCACATAGAATAGCTGTAATTTTTACAACTTTATGGAATTTCTAATTCTCATACATTAGGAATGTGTTTCTACTGAGCCATGCCGGCTTTCCAGCTGTCGATATTCGTCCAGAGATGCTAACTTTTAGGCGCATGTGGGTCGGTCGCAAGGTGGCGCGGCGGTGAGTGGATCGACGTGCGAGCGCGAGCGGCTTTTTGGAGGTGGGGAGGGAGACGGTGTGACTGCCCGAGGAGGGGAGGTAACCTGGTCGGTGAAGAGGTGTTTTGAAAGGGCATTGTACAGGAACAGGCGTAACGGCTGTGTCTTGAGATGGTCTGCGCAGCCAAGCAGTTTGGTGGCCGTAAAACCGATTACATTTTATTGGGAGCTTGTACTGGTGACCTTATTTTTTTTTTGTCATCAGTCTACTGACTGGTTTGCTGGTTTGATGCGGCCCGCCACGAATTCCTATCCTGTGCTAACCTCTTCATCTCAGAGTGGCAGTTGTAACCTACATCCTTAATTATTTGCTTGACGTTTTCCAATCTCTGTCTTCCTCTACAGTTTTTGCCCTCTACAGCTCCCTCTAGTACCATGGAAGCCATTCCCTCATGTCTTAGCAGATGTTCTATCATCCTGTCCCTTCTCCTTATCAGTGTTTTCCACATATTCCTTTCCTCTCCGATTCTACGTAGAACCTCCTCATTCCTTACCTTATCAGACCACCTAATTTTCAACATTCGTCTATAGCACCACATCTCAAATGCTTCGATTCTCTTCTCTTCCGGTTTTCCCACAGTCCATGTTTCACTACCATACAATGCTGTACTCCAGACGTACATCCTCAGAAATTTCTTCCTCAAATTAAGGCCGGTATTTGATATTAGTAAACTTCTCTTGGCCAGAAATGCCTTTTTTGCCATAGCGAGTCTGCTTTTGATGTTCTCCTTGCTCCGTCCGTCATTGGTTATTTTACTGCCTAGGTAGCAGAATTCCTTAACTTCATTGACTTCGTGACCATCAATCCTCATGTTAAGTTTCTCGCTGTTCTCATTTCTACTACTTCTCATTACCTTCGTCTTTCTCCGATTTACTCTCAAACCATACTGTGTACTCATTAGACTTCATTCCGTTCAGCAGATCATTTAATTCTTCTTCACTTTCACTCAGGATAGCAATGTCATCAGCGAATCGTATCATTGATATCCTTTCACCTTGTATTTTAATTCCACATATGAACCTATCTTTTATTTCCATCATTGCTTCCTCGATGTACAGATTGAAGAGTAGGGGCGAAAGGCTACAGCCTTGTCTTACACCCTTCTTAATACGAGCACTTCGTTCTTCATCGTCCACTCTTATTATTCCCTCTTGGTTGTTGTACATATTGTATATGACCCGTCTCTCCCTATAGCTTACCCCTACTTTTTTCAGAATCTCTAACAGCTTGCACCATTTTATATTGTCGAACGCTTTTTCCAGGTCGACAAATCCTATGAAAGTGTCTTGATTTTTCTTTAGCCTTGCTTCCATTATTAGTCGTAACGTCAGAATTGCATCTCTCGTCACGTTACTTTTCCTAAAGCCAAACTGATCGTCACCTAGCGCATTCTCAATTTTCTTTTCCATTCTTCTGTATATTATTCTTGTAAGCAGCTTCGATGCATGAGCTGTTAAGCTGATTGTGCGATAATTCTCGCACTTGTCAGCTCTTGCCGTCTTCGGAATTGTGTGGATGATGCTTTTCCGAAAGTCAGATGGTATGTCGCCAGACTCATATATTCTACACACCAACGTGAATAGTCGTTTTGTTGCCACTTCCCCCAATGATTTTAGAAATTCTGATGGAATGTTATCTATCCCTTCTGCCTTATTTGACCTTAAGTCCTCCAAAGCTCTTTCAAATTCCGATTCTAATACTGGATCCCCTATCTCTTCTAAATCGACTCCTGTTTCTTCTTCTATCACATCAGACAAATCTTCACCCTCATAGAGGCTTTCAATGTATTCTTTCCACCTATCTGCTCTCTCCTCTGCATTTAACAGTGGAATTCCCGTTGCACTCTTAATGTTACCACCGTTGCTTTTAATGTCACCAAAGGTTGTTTTGACTTTCCTGTATGCTGAGTCTGTCCTTCCGACAATCATATCTTTTTCGATGTCTTCACATTTTTCCTGCAGCCATTTCGTCTTAGCTTCCCTGCACTTCCTATTTATTTCATTCCTCAGCGACTTGTATTTCTGTATTCCTGATTTTCCCGGAACATGTTTGTACTTCCTCCTTTCATCAATCAACTGACGTATTTCTTCTGTTACCCATGGTTTCTTCGCAGCTACCTTCTTTGTACCTATGTTTTCCTTCCAAACTTCTGTGATGGCCCTTTTTAGAGATGTCCACTCCTCTTCAGCTGTACTGCCTACTGCGTTATTCCTTATTGCTGTATCTATACCGTTAGAGAACTTCAAACGTATCTCGTCATTCCTTAGTACTTCCGAATCCCACTTCTTTGCGTATTGATTCTTCCTGACTAATGTCTTGAACTTCAGCCTACTCTTCATCACTACTATATTGTGATCTGAGTCTATATCTGCTCCTGGGTACGCCTTAAAATCCAGTATCTGATTTCGGAATCTCTGTCTGACCATGATGTAATCTAATTGAAATCTTCCCGTATCTCCCGGTCTTTTCCAAGTATACTTCCTCCTCTTGTGATTCTTGAACAGGGTATTCGCTATTACTAGCTGAAACTTGTTACAGAACTCAGTTAGTCTTTCTCCTCTTTCATTCCTTGTCCCAAGCCCATATTCTCCTGTAACCTTTTCTTCTACTCCTTCCCCTATAACTGCATTCCAGTCGCCCATGACTATTAGATTTTCGTCCCCCTTTACATACTGCATTACCCTTTCAATATCCTCATACACTTTCTCTATCTGTTCATCTTCAGCTTGCGACGTCGGCATGTATACCTGAACTATCGTTGTCGGTGTTGGTCTGCTGTCGATTCTGATTAGAACAACCCGGTCATTGAACTGTTCACAGTAACACACCCTCTGCCCTACCTTCCTATTCATAACGAATCCTACACCTGTTATACCATTTTCTGCTGCTGTTGATATTAGCCGATACTCATCTGACCAGAAATCCTTGTCTTCCTTCCACTTCACTTCACTGACCCCTACTATATCTAAATTGAGCCTTTGCATTTCCCTTTTCAGATTTTCTAGTTTCCCTACCACGTTCAAGCTTCTGACATTCCACGCCCCGACTCGTAGAACGTTATCCTTTCGTTGATTATTCAATCTTTTTCTCATGGTAACCTCCCCCTTGGCAGTCCCCTCCCGGAGATCCGAATGGGGGACTATTCCGGAATCTTTTGCCAATGGAGAGATCATCATGACACTTCTTCAATTACAGGCCAAATTTCCTGTGGATACACGTTAGGTGTCTTTAATGCAGTGGTTTCCATTGCCTTCTGCATCCTCATGTCGTTGATCATTGCTGATTCTTCCGCCTTTAGGGCTAATTTCCCACCCCTAGGACAAGAGAGTGCCCTGAACCTCTATCCGCTCCTCCGCCCTCTTTGACAAGGCCGTTGGCAGAATGAGGCTGACTTCTTATGCCGAAAGTCTTCGGCCGCCACTGGTGACCTACTCCTCTGATACTGTTGGACGATTATTTCTCTGACCTGGTAAGGTGACATCATTCTGTTTATGTCTTTCACTGGCCATGCACTTCCTGCCCCCCGTATTTCAAGTGTACCTCACCTGAGACAAACTATTAGCAAGTGCTCAGTTATAAAAGTCTGTTAGTAATCCATGTTTTCGTCCAACGCTACGCAATTTGTTGCATCATTCCGATCGAACTGTTGTTGCTTGGCGTCTAGCAGCGTCGGCATTCTGCCTTACCATCCAAGCCGTGGGGCTTATTGTGTATAGTGTTTTAAAACTGAGTGTTTAGTTTGTTCCAGACAATACTGTGGATCTTGAACTGTGTCATGTACCAAAGTACGCTAACTCCGTGAGACACTTGTGCCAAGGTTTGAATGTCGGCATCCACCAATGGCTCGATTATCGTAAGGATAAAATATCATTTCGTGTTTTTTGGGGGCATCACGTGTGGAAGTGAGCTCAATCGGTTACTTAAAATATCTCAACCCTGGGTCTTGTTTAATTGTTACTTGTAAATTTAGCTGTTGCAATTTGTTTTAACTCTTGCGATACTGTTACTATGCTTTTTTATTTAAAGTAGTTTTAAGTGAGCCGGCCGGTGTGGCCGAGCTGTTCTAGGCGCTTCAATCCGGAACCGCGCTGCTGCTACGTTCGCAGGTTCGAATCCTGCCTCGGGCATGGATGTGTGTATTGTCCTTAGGTTAGTTAGGTTTAAGTAGTTCTAAGTTCTAGGGGACTGATGACCTCAGATGTTAAGTCCCATAGTGCTCAGAGCCATTTTTTAGTTTTAAGTGATTCATTTTGGTTTTATTAACATAGCACTGTTTGAGACATTTGGTTGTAGCGTGTTGCTGCGTCAGCACGCGCGATTTGTTGGACTATAATTGTTGATAATTTGTTCTACATCTGTGCCTAGGTGATCGGTCTGGGCTACACCTTTCGGTTCTCGCATGTTCTTGCATCTGACGGAACTGAACGCTCCGTTAAGGCCCAGGTGCACCCAATGACAGCCCTCTGAGTTATCCGTTCGGGGGGGAGGGGCACCCGGGGAGTGAAGTCGGGCGCACCTACTGTACTTCGTGACCTCGGTTGGGCCGATAAATCGGGCCCCAGCGGTACAACCAGGTGTGGCCCGTGTTGGCCGTCCGCTGGACGTTCATGTCCGCGCTTGGCCGATGCCGTGAGCTGGGAATTATTTGTAAGAGAAGTGTCTGATTCATATTATTTCCTGTCTAGTTGGGAGTCCGTATGTAAGGTTACTGTTTCTTTTAAACGATTATATTTGGGCAAGATTTCAAAACTGTCTGTAAATGAACTTACGATAGCCCTTTGGGCTTGCAGTATTTTCTATTTTCTATAAAAAAAAAGGTATTACATTTCTCATTTGAAAAGTTGTTATACATTCATTGGTAATTAAAGCCAACTAAAAGGCTTCATGTATAAATGTTCTTTGACTGGAAGTTTATTATTATGAATGTTATTTCTTCACTATTTGGTTAATACAAAATATAATTATTCACAGTTCATGTGTAATGTTACCCTTATATATATATATATATATATATATATATATATATATATATATATATATATATATATATATATATATATATGGGTAGGATTTTAAAACTCTCTGTAAATGATCTTAGGTAGCCCTTTAGGCGTTCAGTGTATTCTACGATTTATAAAAAGGTATTACCTTTCTCATTTGAAAAGTTGTTTTACTTTCTTTGGTTTTTCAAGTCAACTGGTGGGCTTTATGTACAAATGTTCTCTCACTTGAAGTTTATGATAATTGTTATTTCTGTCGATTGACTTCAATAAATATTGTGAACAATAAAAAGTGAATGCTCCCCTGCCCTAAGGTCCAGTCCTTCCACTTAGTCCTTTGAGCGTTTTATGATACGCCGAGGTAATACCGGTAACGTCTACGAATAGTGGGTCGTCTGATGGAAATGTTCGCCACGGACGCGCGTTGAAGGTTTTTCCTGCTTGTGTGAATCTTCCACACTTCCAACGAAATTATTTTTAGATTTACACACATCTAACATTACTGGGCACAGTTAATCTTTCTCGGTCGAATTCTTCTAAAATTCTATTACGTAACTTCAGTCTTTAGTTTTGGAAAGAAGAAATGTTTCTGTTTGCGTGAAATAAGTCGTAGCACCGTTACAGAATCGATCCTCGAAACACTGGGTCACAATATCTAAAACCTCAAAATAAATTCTCCCGTAATAACCTCGGGGGCTGGCGAAAGTATAGGGTAGAGCGGCGTCTTAAGGTTTTCGGGAAATCTTTCGACTTTTTGAAAGTTTTGGATCTTCGAAGTCAAAACTTTTGGTCAAGCAAGAGCTGCATACTTCGCCGAAACTTTCATCGGTTCGAGAACATCTTGGACACGGTTAATATTTTTTTGTTGTTGTTAAAAATGAAACTCCTCTAGCTGTAAGTTACTGCCCGCCATCCATGTGGAGCACGTATTGATATCACCGCGGACTTCTAGTACTGAGCCACACACAATTGATTTCATCAAAGTGCACGGGCCTGAAGATGGCGTTGACGCAACGTCGAAACTAGTAGCCAAATAAAACTAAAATCTGGAGGAGTTTCATTTTTAACAAAAATTATACCAGCTGTGTCCCATCTTCATCCAATTTAAATGTGAATGTACGAAGACTGTTAATATTGTCCACGGCTTTATCGAACTGTAGAGAGAAACTTTGCAGAAAAGCATTGTAAATATCAAGTGGCTCTAAAATTTCATTAAAAAGTATAGTGACAAAGAGAAATTCAAAAGAAAACAGAAAATTTAAAAAAAACCTTTAGCCTTAGCAACGGCACGGATTTCCTCAAAGAACAAAATTAATTAATCGTAATTCGGGAAAATAGTTATTCTAAAGCATCACGTGACACGGCAAAAAGACCGAAGAGCCACAGGATGTAGAGACCAAATATTGCTAGTCGCTGTGGAGACCCACGTAGAAAATTGGTCATTGTTTTTACATTTGAAAGGTAGTCTCACATCATAGTCTCATTTTGCAATGCTTCTTGGGTCTCAATATTCAAAGAATAGGCCACAAAGTGAAAATATGGAACTTGCTGCTCAACGTCTTTGAGTTTTGTTGCAACGCAGAAAAAGCGCCTGTCGTATTTGCCGCACCGTCGGCAATACCTCTGCATGTCTTGAAATGTACTCAAAAACGAGTGAGGACGTCCATCAAAACTGTCAACAATACTTCAGCTGTAGTAGACTCCGTATTACAGAAACCAAAAAATAATTCATTAATTTGAAACTGACACATCGAAAGCAAATTGAAACATGCTCGTGTTGATACTCGTCGCTAGTTTCATCTAAACGATACTGCATTAGGTAATAAAAACAATATGAACTGAAAGTTACTGCTCCACAAATAACAGCACTGCGTGAGTGAATTTTTGTCGGCGAAAAGTAGGCCATTTAAATCTCTGCCGGCTGCTGCTCTTGGGGCAGAACGTTCAAAAACTTCCGTGACGTCCCCGCGAGAGAGTAGCGCTGATCACTTGTCAGCTGTTTCTGGAGGACTGAGAAGCGGAAGGCAGTGTTGCATGGGCCAACGCGAGAGCGGGACGTCAAAATCGGCGTGATTGACAGCTTTGACTTTTTCCCAATGTTTCCGTATTTTTTAAATTTATTCTTTTTTAGTTCCCTTCACCTAAAAAATTCAGAGAGGGAGCGCGAGCACCGGAGCAACCATAGAGTCGGCGCCCCTGCTCATACGTGAATATGTGCCTGCGTGCAAGCATTTGTTTTTCGTTGACGTACAGTACTATTTATGCATCTCAAAACTCTTTTTTTTTCAGTCCACAAAACAATGGTATTTGTACACGAGTAGATGATGCCCTGCTAACGCTTCCAGAATTGTAGTTGATTAGTGCACTGTTATGCTCTTCAAAACAACACATTATTTGAGGACCATTCGCCACTGTCGAAGGAAGAACTGTTCTTATTTGTGAAGGTTAACGTTTCATGAATATTGAAGTTGTTACAGATGGAGGACCGACAACGAACCAAAACCCTGAACCACAATTAGAAGTGCGGTTGTATTTGAACTTTGCTTCTGCCGACTATTGTCAGTACACTCCAGCTTTCGTTCCTTCAAGTGGATCGTCATGGTTCTACAGTGTTCCAGTAGTAGCAGATCAGTTTTGTCATGTGGCTTATCCGTGCAACACTAAGGTCACTACTATTTTTGTGAAAATTTTGCCCCTCCCCTAGCTCCACTCCTTCCCACTTCTAAGGAATGCAAAAATGATAAAGCGACGACGAGTGTTGCGAAATTATTGCTGGAACCATTACATCTCCAAAACTTAGTTTTTTTTCCCTTCCTACCGTGGTATGTCTCACAAAGCGTTAGATGGAATTAAGTCTCTGCATCAAGCACCTGTATGAAAGCCATTTTCCTGAATGCTCTAGTTGATACAGAAAGTGCGATGGCAATCATACTTATTTTTTATGAAGGTACTTCTTATGCCGGTTAATTTCGACGCACACATCGTTTGGATGCTGAGAACTATTATGTACAAGATCATGGTTTTATATCTAAAAAAAATATTGTAGTAATGGGACTGGCAAAACGGGGGAAGGGGGTGTAACTATGAGGAAAAGATAGAGCAGTCAATGTAATGGTAACATACTACAAATCGTAGCGGAATGTCCGAAGTTTGAACGTTGTAGGGAAAGTAGAAAATCTGAAAAGGGTAAGTGCAGAGAGTCAGTATACATGTAGTGGGATCAGCGAAGCGAAATGGAAAAAAGGTAAGGATTTCTGGTCAGACAAATATCGGGTAATAACAGCTGCTGCGGAAAAAGGTAAAACAGGGGTAGGATTTGATATGAAACAGCCAAGTAGGGCAGAGAGTGGATTACTGTTAACAGTTCAGTGTTGGAGTTGTTCTCATCAGATTCGAAAGCAGACCAACGCACGTACTGTCATCACAAGCAGAAGATATTAAATGAGGATATTAAACGGATAATTATGTATGTAAAAGGTGATGATAATTCAATAATTAAGGGGAATTGACACTTGTTACTAGGAGAAGAAGCGTCAAAGAGTTATCGGAGAGTATGAGCTTGATAGTAGGAATGAGAAGGGAGAAAGACTAATGAGTCGCTCAGTAAATTTCAAATAGTCATAACGAATACACTGTTCAAAAATTAGAGGACGAGGAGTTACACTTGGAAAGGGCCTGGAGGTGAGGGAAGATTCAAGCTTGGTTACATCATGATTCCGAAATCAGTTATTGGATTGTAAGGCGTACCCTGGAGCAGTAATAGACTCGGATCGCAACTTAGTAGTGATGGAGGGTTGGCTGAATTTTAAGAAACTCGTCTGGAAGAAACATTGTGCAAAGAAGAGGGATACTCTAAAGTACAGAGGAACGATGAGGTGCGTTTGAAGCACTCTGAGACAACTGATACAGAGATAATGAACATCACAATAGATGACAATACGATGAATGGACATCTCTAAAACGGGCTATTATAGGAGTTTGTCAGACAAAAATGAATACAAGGCAGGTATCTGCGAAGAAACCTTGGATAGGAGACGAAATACTTCAATTCAGGACGAAAGAAAGAAGTAAAAAAATATTCAGGGAAATTCAGGGGTATAGAAACGTAAGTCACTTAGGAATGAAATAAGAAGAAAGTACGGGAAAGCCAAGTATAAATGGCCGTAGGAAAATTGTGAAGAAATCTAAAAATAAATGGTCATCGGAAGGACTGCTTGAGCATTCACAGAGAAGCCAAAACAATCTCCGGTGAAATTTCAAGTAAAAGTGTCAACACTAAGTGTGAAATGGAAATTCAACTCTTAAGCCTAGATAAGCGGACGGATGGGGAGAGTACATTGAAGGCCTCTGCGATTGGGAAGACATTTCTGATGATGTGATCGAGGAAGAAATGGGAGTCGATATGGAAGACATAGGAGATCCATTATTACACGTAGAGTTTAATACAGCCTTAGAAGATATATCATCAAATAAGGCAGAAGGGATAATTCGAAATTTCTGAAATCATTGGAGGAAGCGACTATTCAATTTGGTGTGTGGGATCTATAAGCCCGAAAACATACTATCAGACTTCGGCAAAAATATCGTCCACACAATACCGAAGATAGCAAGGGCAGTTCTGACCTTGCGATTGATAATGCAAGCAAGCAAACAAAATAAAGAGATGTTCATAGCTTTTGTCGACCTAGAAAAAGCGTTAGACGATGTAAAATGGTAGAACATGTAGAAATTCTCTGATAAATAGGGATAACTTAGAGGGAAAGACGGGTAATATATGTACAACAACCTAGAAGGAACAATAAGAACCAGGTACGAAGTGCTCATATTGAAAAGGATGTAAGACTGGGAAGTAGTCTTTCGACCCTATCGTTCAATCTTTGCCTCGAAGAAGCAATTACGAAAATAAAGTGGTTCATGCGTGAGATTACAGTCCTGGGTGGAAGGATACCAAATAACATTGCTGTTCTCAGTGAAAATGAAGCATAATTACGGGACGTGTTGAAAGGAATGAACAGTCTAATGAGTGCAGAATATGAATTGACAGTAAACCGAAGGAGCACGAAAGTAATGAGGAGTAGCAGAGATGAGATTAGCGGTAAATTGAACATTAATATTTGAGACCACGAAGCTACGGAATTATGTTCCCTTGAAAGCAAAATAACACCTAACGGACGAAGCAAGTAGGACATAAATGCAGATTAGCACAGCCAAAGCGCGTATTCCTGGCCAAGAAAGTTCTGCTGATAGCAAACATTGGCCTCAGTCTTTTGAAGAAATTTCTGAGAATGTACGTTTCGAGTACAGTATTGTATCGAAGTGAATCGTGGGTTGTTTGAAAACTGGAAGAGAAGAGAATAGAGGGGTCTGAGATGTGGTGCTACAGAAGGATGTTGGAACTTAGTGGAGTGATAAAATAAAGACTGAGGCGGTCCTCCGAAAAATCGGCGTAGATAGTTACCGATTGAAAATATTGATAAGAAGAAGGGACAGGATGATAGAACAAGTCTTAAGGCATTAGGCAATAACTCCCATATCACTAGAGGGATCTGGAAAAGGTAAAAACTGTAGGGGGAAGACAAAAGTTGCAGACCGCTACGGTCGCAGGTTCGAATCCTGCCCCGGGCATGGATGAGTGTGATGTCCTTACGTTAGTTAGGTTTAAGCAGTTCTAAGTTCTAGGGGACTGATGACCTTGGAAGTTAAGTCCCATAGTGCTCAGAGCCAATTGAACCACTTTGAACAAAAGTTGCAGTACGTCCGATAAATGACTGTGGACATAGTGTGAAAGTCTTCTTTTATCACGAAGAGGTTTGCACAAGAGAGGAATTCCTGCCGGGCCGCATCGAAGCAGTCAGAAGTCCGTTGAATTGAAAAAGTAAAATTCGAACTGAAGCACATGAAAGTTGACGTAATCTGAACAGAAGGTCTTATGCCACATGGCTACTACTTATGGACACGGAAATCTTTTTTGTATCGAGCACTTTCATCTCGATCTGTTTTAGCCCCATCACTATTCAATTTATACATTAATGATTTACCAACCGCAATATCAAATACACTCCTGGAAATTGAAATAAGAACACCGTGAATTCATTGTTCCAGGAAGGGGAAACTTTATTGACACATTCCTGGGGTCAGATACATCACATGATCACACTGACAGAACCACAGGCACATAGACACAGGCAACAGAGCATGCACAATGTCGGCACTAGTACAGTGTATATCCACCTTTCGCAGCAATGCAGGCTGCTATTCTCCCATGGAGACGATCGTAGAGATGCTGGATGTAGTCCTGTGGAACGGCTTGCCATGCCATTTCCACCTGGCGCCTCAGTTGGACCAGCGTTCGTGCTGGACGTGCAGACCGCGTGAGACGACGCTTCATCCAGTCCCAAACATGCTCAATGGGGGACAGATCCGGAGATCTTGCTGGCCAGGGTAGTTGAATTACACCTTCTAGAGCACGTTGGGTGGCACGGGATACATGCGGACGTGCATTGTCCTGTTGGAACAGCAAGTTCCCTTGCCGGTCTAGGAATGGTAGAACGATGGGTTCGATGACGGTTTGGATGTACCGTGCACTATTCAGTGTCCCCTCGACGATCACCAGTGGTGTACGGCCAGTGTAGGAGATCGCTCCCCACACCATGATGCCGGGTGTTGGCCCTGTGTGCCTCGGTCGTATGCAGTCCTGATTGTGGCGCTCACCTGCACGGCGCCAAACACGCATACGACCATCATTGGCACCAAGGCAGAAGCGACTCTCATCGCTGAAGACGACACGTCTCCATTCGTCCGTCCATTCACGCCTGTCGCGACACCACTGGAGGCGGGCTGCACGATGTTGGGGCGTGAGCGGAAGACGGCCTAACGGTGTGCGGGACCGTAGCCCAGCTTCATGGAGACGGTTGCGAATGGTCCTCACCGATACCCCAGGAGCAACAGTGTCCCTAATTTGCTGGGAAGTGGCGGTGCGGTCCCCTACGGCACTGCGTAGGATCCTACGGTCTTGGCGTGCATCCGTGCGTCGCTGCGGTCCGGTCCCAGGTCGACGGGCACGTGCACCTTCCGCCGACCACTGGCGACAATATCGATGTACTGTGGAGACCTCACGCCCCACGTGTTGAGCAATTCGGCGGTACGTCCACCCGGCCTCCCGCATGCCCACTATACGCCCTCGCTCAAAGTCCGTCAACTGCACATACGGTTCACGTCCACGCTGTCGCGGCATGCTACCAGTGTTAAAGACTGCAATGGAGCTCCGTATGCCACGGCAAACTGGCTGACACTGACGGCGGCGGTGCACAAATGCTGCGCAGCTAGCGCCATTCGACGGCCAACACCGCGGTTCCTGGTGTGTCCGCTGTGCCGTGCGTGTGATAATTGCTTGTACAGCCCTCTCGCAGTGTCCGGAGCAAGTATGGTGGGTCTGACACACCGGTGTCAATGTGTTCTTTTTTCCATTTCCAGGAGTGTAAATTCATCTATGCTGATGACATCGCACTGGTAGCGTAGAGCAGTAATTTCGAAGATGGTGAACGAATTCATACGGAGGATCTGGAGAAAATGTCAACTTTCTTTAAGACCTGGAGACTGACCCCAAGCACATCAAAAACTGAGGTCTCTTGTTTCCATCTAACGAATCGTGCAGCGAACAACAAACCAAGAGTTCTGCTCAACTGACAAACGTTGAGGTACAATCCTTTCCCAAAATATCTCGGAACCACTCTAGATAGAACCCTGAGTTACAAAGAGCACATCACCAAGCTTTCTCATAAAGTTGCTGCAAGGAACAACATACTACATAAGCTCAGTGGTACCACCTGGGGAACCTCTGCTGACTGTCTGCGTTTAACTGGTATCATTCTTGTGTACTCTACTGCAGAGTACTGTGCACCTGTCTGTTTGGAAAGTGTACACTTGAAGAAGGTAGACACAAAACATAAGTACTGAGTCACATCCCTCTCTCTCACTTAAGGCGGAAACAAGCTCTATTGAGGAAGGCCAAGAAAATCTCTACATCACCCTCTCTACCACTGCACCAGGAATTCTGTCATCCACACAGCAAGGATTGCGATCAAAAAGACCAGCAAGTGTTATTGCAGGACAGCTCATCGCGGATGGTTTTGATCTAAATGAAAGCTGGAAGCATGAATGGTCAACAAAAACGTAGGGAACAAGAGCCCATCACCTTGATTCCACAAAGAAGCCAAATGGTTTTGACCTACCGAGGGACCTCTGGTGCCGCCTCAACAGATTCAGGACTGGACATGGTTATTGTAGATACATCAGGTACAAATGGGGCTGAATCAGTTCACCAATCTGTGAATGTAATCAAGAAGAGCAGACAGTTGAACATTTAGTCCAACGCTGTCCACTTCATTCATACCCTGGAATTCCCGACGACTTGTTCACTCTCACACCCAGCTTAATTAATTAGTTGAAAAACACGGACTTTAAAGTTTAATCGTGTCTTATATCGTATGTATATTGTATAAAATCACTTTCCTTGTATCAGCTGTATATTGTATAAAATCACCATACGACTGAATAAATCTCGATTCGATACTTTTTTTACTCGATACTTTTCAACAGGTGCTTTTTACCATATCGGTACTTTGTAGCAGGTAACGTATCAACTGACCGTAGCAATGATTTAATACGTTTTTCTTGTTTACGAAGATTTTAATCCTCATATATGGGAGCAACAGAATGGGGGTGTGCGAAAACATTTGCGTCGTGTCGCCAACGTTTCGTTTACAGTTCGTTCACTTGGAATTCCCTTCTTTTTACGATCCGACTCTCTTGTTTATTTGTATTGTTGTCTACGTTGTGTACGTGGAAGAATTATTGAAACAGCAGACACAATGGCGCCTATCGAAAGTGAAACTTATCAGTATCTTGATAAACTAGAGAATAATCAAGTAAGGTGCGGAATCTGTTTCAACAATTTGATATCTTCGGCAAATTTTTCAAATACGAAAATACATTTAAGCAATTATCCACTGTAGCAGTAAGATAAAATTATTTATCTAACAAGGTAATCGAAAAGAACCATTACCTGCTTTAACGCTTGTACTAGCTCATTAAGACTTGTAAAAATCGACTGTCTCTCTCCATTACAGAAAAATTTTAAAAGCAGAAATAGAGAGGTGTGAGCCTACAGTGACCATCCACTCTTATCTTTTTATCAAAGAAATGTATCGATATCTCAAGATACTATTATGAGCACAATACTTCTCTTACGATTCTGCTCACCAGTAATCGATAGTTTTCATATAATACCGTGTCCCTACCAACGCCCAAGTAAAAACTAGGTATCGAATTCGGGGCCGGTAGGAGAACATTGTTCTACAAAAGCGACATAGCACTTATTGCCCCTCCCCCCTCCCCTCCTGCCCTCTTCTGTCAGACAGTTTCCTTTCCTTGGGCTATTTGTACGATCTTTAAAAATAAATCTAAATCTAGTGACCGTGAGCAGTTTTTCTTTTAAAAAGGTACTACGTAGAGATTCCTCTATCATCCTTACTAACTTGGCTCAAATTTCACCCACGGCCCATCTTACCTCGCATAGAATTGGAGAATACAGTACATGGTCTATGGAATCACAGGCAGATTTCGCTGCTGATATGAGGCGACAAGTGACGCGCGAATATGGTCGAAAACTGTATTGGTCGGCAACAGCCTGTAACTTGGCCTCCAAGATCACTTGACCTCAATACACCAGATTTTTCAGTCTAGGTTCGCGTCAAAAGTGGAGTGTGTAACAGTCCTGTTGAAGTGCCTGCCCCACATTCCCAGGTGAAAGGAAAAAGCACCGGTACATCCTGTATATAAGAAGGTAAAAGAACGGTTCCACAGATTTACAGACTACTACGCATAACATCGATGCCGAGGACAGTCTGCGCTGATGTTCCATATTCTAATTTTAGAGCTGGATGGCGTTCTATTGCGCTGAGCACTTTGCGGTGGTAATATCTGATACTTGTGATATGGATATGAGGTTTCGGCGTCTTTGGCAGGGAGATCCCTTACAGGGCAGGTCCGGCCGCCTTGGTGCAGGTCTTATTACATTCGACGCCACATTGGGAGACCTGCGCGCCGGATGGGGATGAAAAGATGTGTAGACAACACAACACCCTGTCCCTGAGCGGAGAAAATCCTCGATACAGCCAGGAATTCAACCCGGGCCCCTTAGGACGGCATTCCGTCACGCTGACCATTCAGCTATCGGGGCGAACATACTTCTGATGACTGTGCCAGACTGGCCGCTGTTAAATGCTATAGGTCTCCACAGAGGTATGGCGTACACTCCTTTTACGCCTGAACGTTCCTCGGCAATGAGAATAGTATGACTTCTGCTAGAAACTCTTCAATCTAACCAGAAATCTGGTCTGATGTTCCGTATTTAGTTCTTGTGGCAAAAGCGGGGATTTGCACTGAACGTTGACAATTAGCCAAGGAGCACAGTATCAGCATAGACAACAGTATTTACCGCCATCTGGCGTCGTGAACGAACACAGCGTGTTTCCACACTATACTACACTCCTGGAAATGGAAAAAAGAACACATTGACACCGGTGTGTCAGACCCACCATACTTGCTCCAGACACTCCGAGAGGGCTGTACAAGCAATGATCACACGCACGGCACAGCGGACACACCAGGAACCGCGGTGTTGGCCGTCGAATGGCGCTAGCTGCGCAGCATTTGTGAACCGCCGCCGTCAGTGTCAGCCAGTTTGCCGTGGCATACGGAGCTCCATCGCAGTCTTTAACACTGGTAGCATGCCGCGACAGCGTGGACGTGAACCGTATGTGCAGTTGACGGACTTTGAACGAGGGCGTATAGTGGGCATGCGGGAGGCCGGGTGGACGTACCGCCGAATTGCTCAACACGTGGGGCGTGAGGTCTCCACAGTACATCGATGTTGTCGCCAGTGGTCGGCGGAAGGTGCACGTGCCCGTCGACCTGGGACCGGACCGCAGCGACGCACGGATGCACGCCAAGACCGTAGGATCCTACGCAGTGCCGTAGGGGACCGCACCGCCACTTCCCAGCAAATTAGGGACACTGTTGCTCCTGGGGTATCGGCGAGGACCATTCGCAACCGTCTCCATGAAGCTGGGCTACGGTCCCGCACACCGTTAGGCCGTCTTCCGCTCACGCCCCAACATCGTGCAGCCCGCCTCCAGTGGTGTCGCGACAGGCGTGAATGGAGGGACGAATGGAGACGTGTCGTCTTCAGCGATGAGAGTCGCTTCTGCCTTGGTGCCAATGATGGTCGTATGCGTGTTTGCCGCCGTGCAGGTGAGCGCCACAATCAGGACTGCATACGACCGAGGCACACAGGGCCAACACCCGGCATCATGGTGTGGGGAGCGATCTCCTACACTGGCCGTACACCACTGGTGATCGTCGAGGGGACACTGAATAGTGCACGGTACATCCAAACCGTCATCGAACCCATCGTTCTACCATTCCTAGACCGGCAAGGGAACTTGCTGTTCCAACAGGACAATGCACGTCCGCATGTATCCCGTGCCACCCAACGTGCTCTAGAAGGTGTAAGTCAACTACCCTGGCCAGCAAGATCTCCGGATCTGTCCCCCATTGAGCATGTTTGTGACTGGATGAAGCGTCGTCTCACGCGGTCTGCACGTCCAGCACGAACGCTGGTCCAACTGAGGCGCCAGGTGGAAATGGCATGGCAAGCCGTTCCACAGGACTACATCCAGCATCTCTACGATCGTCTCCATGGGAGAATAGCAGCCTGCATTGCTGCGAGAGGTGGATATACACTGTACTAGTGCCGACATTGTGCATGCTCTGTTGCCTGTGTCTATGTGCCTGTGGTTCTGTCAGTGTGATCATGTGATGTATCTGACCCCAGGAATGTGTCAATAAAGTTTCCCCTTCCTGGGACAATGAATTCACGGTGTTCTTATTTCAATTTCCAGGAGTGTATTTGACAGGAACTCTTCAGTACAACCATAAATCTGGTGTGATATTTCATATTTTGCTCATGTGTTGACATCATAGAACTGTATCGAACAGTGGCCAAAAGCTGAAGAACATGGCATCTACTGCCTTCTGGGTCTCGCGGACGAACAAAGTGAGCTGACTAACACAGGATTAAAAGAGCCTGGTTCCAGACTCCTAGAGTCATCAGGACAGAATCGGGCGGGATGCGCCTAGGACTTAGCTACTCTCGAGAACACCAGCAAAACGTTATTGACAATAACACATTTATTAAGCAGCAGTACAGGATTTGTCTTCCAAAGCTCCACGCCACAGCTGGGGCAGAAGAGCAGCAGCCTCATCAGCAGAAGAGGGTCGGTATGCGCTCAGCTTGTGGTTCCGTCAGTGCAGTGAAGCGTCGGATGGCACCGGTTATGTCACGGGGCAGTCATCAACTTATGGACGCCGGTGACCACCAGCTCTGCATACCGATCTCAAGAGTACTCTCGTTGATGTTGAAGATTTGCACCTGGGAGTCACATCCTCCAGGTCCACCTTAAGTATTCCCAGGGGTCAGTTCTCAGCCCCCATTTAGAAGGCGGAAATCGGTAGAACCGGTGTCGGCCTCAGAAATGGGATTAGCAGCAGTTGTGGCCCTCCCTCTCGAAGGCAGATGCTAGACACCATCCTGGTCATGCAGGCCTGCAGAATGATGACAGACTTTGTGCCACATCAGTCAGCTTTGTAGCTGGTATCAGCAGTGTCCTTACAGCCTCACTTGTGGCTTCATAGACGACTGAAGACAGCTAGGCATGCTGACGGTCGACCTCCATTGCCTCAACTCTTGCTGGATAACTGCAACTGACAGCCGGCCGGAGTAGCTGAGCGGTTCTAGGCGCTACAGTCTGGAACCGCGCGACCGCAACGATCGCAGGTTCGAATCCTGCCTCGGGCATAGATGTATGTGATATCCTTAGGTTAGTTAGGTTTAAGTAGTTCTAAGATACAGAGAACTGATGACCTCAGAAGTTAAGTCCCATAGTGCTCAGAGCCATTTGAACCATTTTTGCTACTGACACAAGGGCTGAGGCAACGCACTGGGCAGTCAGCGGCCCCATACGGGGTAGTTCGGCCGCCAAGTGCAAGCCTTATTTCAGTCGACTCCACATTGGGCAACTTGCGCGCCGGTGATGAGGATGAAATGATGACGAGGACAAGACAACACCCAGTCCCCGAGCGGAGAAAATCTCCAAACCGGCTAGGAATCGAACCCGGGCCCGCTTGCATGGGAGGCGAGCACATTACCACCTTTTTTTATCTCATTTTGTTCCATATTGTTCGTTGAATTTGTTCGGGGCGGACGTCCGATGCCACTCGTTCGGGTTCTTTGTTAATCCGTTCACTCAGTATTTTTACAGAGGGTAGCTAACCCTCTGACCGGGCAAGCTACCGTGCCGGCAACTATTAAAAATGGTTCAAATGGCTCTGAGCACTATGGGACTTGACATCTCAGGTCATCAGTCCCCTAGAACTTAGAACTACTTAAACCTAACTAACCTAAGGACATCACACACATCCATGCCGAGGCAGGATTCGAACCTGCGACCGTAGCGGTCGCGCGGTTCCAGACTGAAGCACCTAAAACCGCTCGGCCACACCAACCGGCACCACCCAGCTAAGCACGTGGACTGTACTCAGCAATCAGACATTTGTTGAAAGGTGTGGGGTGTTTACACTGATAAGCCAAAACGCTATGACCATTGCCTACCGCCGGCCGGTGTGGCCGTGCGGTTCTGGGCGCTTCAGTCTGGAACCGCGTGACCGCTACGGTCGCAGGTTCGAATCCTGCCTCGGCCATGGATGTGCGTGATGTCCTTAGGTTAGTTAGGTTTAAGTAGTTCTAAGTTCTAGGGGACTGATGACCACCGATGTTAAGTCCCATAGTGCTTAGAGCCATTTGAACCATTGCCTACCATGACGTTGGATGCTCTCTGGTGGCGTTGGGGGCATGCGAAACGGTAACAAAAGTATATAGGTTAAGCAGACATGGACGGGGAATCAACCTAGTGAAGATGAGGGCTGCAACTGGGGAAATCCATCGAGATAAGCAACTTTAACAAATGGCAGATTATTACTCTGCTGAGCATGTGAATGAGAAAATGGCGAAGCTGGCCGAAAGTTCACATGATACTGTCGTGAGCATCTGTCGTCAGAAAGGTAAGAGGACAGAGAAACTACAGCTAGGCTCTAAATGGTTGGACGTCCACGACTCTTCACAGAATGTGGGTTTCGGAGGTTTGTCTGCTTGGTAAAATAGGGTTCATGGTGATCTGTGGCATCTCTACCGGAAGAGCACAACGCTGGTGCTCGCACAAATGTTTTGGAGCATGCTATTCATCATAAACCGTCGAACATGGAGCTCCACAGCAGACCATCACCAAGTATTCACTCGTTGACCTAACAACATAACCAATTACGATAGCAGTCGGCATGGGACCAATGGACTTCGACCACCGATATCTTTGGGTGAATCACATTTTTGCTATACTAGGTCGATGGTCATCTCCACAAAAGCCGCCATCGAGGTGAACGGCGGCTGGAAATGTGCAGCGCGCCACTGACACAGGCTGGTGGGAGCACTATTACACTATCCTCCGCTTGCATGAGACCTTCGGTAGTAATCAAAGACACACTGACAGCTGCGAATCGCCTGCATCTCTTCATGCTCAACGCTTCCCTGAAGGCGATGTCATCTATCAGCAGTATAACTGTCCGTGACTCAGAGCCAGAAATGTGCTACAGTAGTTTGAGGAGAATTATACTGAACGCACGTTGATGTCTCAACGACCAAATTCGCCTGTCGTAAATCCTGTAGAACCCAATTGGGTCGCTATCGGGCGCCATCACCGCGTACGAAAATCAGCGGCCCATTATTTACGCGAATTACGTGACCTGTGGATAGACATCTAATGTCACATACCTCCGCACACCCTAATAAACTTTTAGATCCATGATACGTGATGTTTATCGCTCCAAAGACGGACAAACAAGCTATTACGCAGGTGGTCATAATGGTTTGGCTCGTCAGTGTATGTCCACGTATTCCGTGCACTCTGTGGTGGTGGAGATGCCAATGAAATCACGTGCCGTGGTCTTCCCTCCCTTTCAGCTCTCCTAGTGATTTCAGACTTTCGCAACTTCATCTTTCAGAAGCTCTTTTCTGTGGTTCTGTACCTGAATACTTATTGTTGCACTGTGCCGAGGCCTCCTTACGACATTGTGCTGTGTCACTAGTACGACGGTATCTCTCGGCTTCCATGATGGCGTTATGCTTTGTCTACAGACTTGGCTGTTCAGTCGTTCCTCTGTGTTGCAACAGCTACGATGTCTGCTGCAACTCGCTCAGGATTTCCCCCTAGCTGTCTGTCTACTGGTCACTGACATAGGCTAGTTGGCTTTCAAGAGCTGCCACGCTAGAGCTTGCCCCAATTTTTAGTGTTCGCATGGGATACTAAATATCTACCCCTTCCTTCAGAAAATTCATCTCGACTTTTTCAGTTTGGAATACCTGTAATAATCTCATCTTACATATTTGCCACGAATAGTTATACATTATATAGTTATATAGTTTTAATTATACTTCCATTACCATACAGCTGATGTACTTGATTTTCAACGGCTGATAGTGCGAATCGATGACATAGGTCTTTGCAGAAGTCATTTCTTGTAAGCTAACACAATTATTCATACACTTATAGGTTCTTCTACTAGTTTTCATATAATTACCTTATTATGTCTGAGCTTTATTTGCAAACCAATGAGTAGGTATTCGGCGCACAGGTAAATATGAGCAGTGTGCTGACTTTCGTTTAAAACAGAAGAAGATTACACAAATCGCAATCATAACCACTTCCGCGGTGGTAGACGTCATGCTTATAGTCGTGATACTAAGATGTTGTCAATCGCGGTATTTCTGTATGCGCTGGAACGTTTGTTTTGCTGTAATTCTCCCTTCTTGCATTGCTACTGGTTCGTGTAGGGAGCATAGACTGTCCGGCTTCACGATGTTATGTAGTAAGATTAAGTTTTGGACAGGCAGCACCTGTAGCGGCTTCTCGGGTCAATACAACATAAGTTGTTCCCACTGTAAGAGGTCCATGACTAAGGAATTTCTTGCTAGCGCACTCGAGCAGATGTAATTTCGATGGACTGCTCACGCGCTGCCTGTGATGTGTAACCTCCCAACAGAAAAAATACATATAATTATATAACATTCACATTTAGTGTAACTTCGCAAAAGAATACTATTCCGTAACCTTGCAATAATAACGTGACTAACCTCCCAATAAAAAATGTAACTCATATATAACCTTTCAATAATTAACTGACTGTGAATCTAAACTGGTAAATTTGGGCGTCAGCAGTGGTGCGTCATGGCTCTGAAAGATCATTCTGAATAAATTGAAAATTCTTACCTCAAAGAAGTCGCCGGATAACGCTTATATATCTGCTCCTATAAGAAATTTTTCTGGCACAGCCCAATGCAAAGCTGGCCGCTAGATTTGTCTTGTATAAAATGAAATAACTGATTTTTCTTTACGATAATCGGAATGACCATGGATTGCAGAAATTAGTAAATTCTTTAAATTCAGATGAATGATTGCCAAAAGTTAATTTTATAAGAAAGGTTATTATTAAAAGATTTAAAAAAAAGATTTTCATGGGACTTGATATGACAACAGTACAAATTTAGTTGTAACAAATTAGATATTCGCGCGGCTGCTTGTACTTTATACTACATCGCTCGGGCACGGCCGGCCCAACCGGCCGACTGCGAGCTACCACTACTACTGCCGACACTGCTCCTTCTGCAGCCGACACTGCTCTCTGGTCTGCGATTCTATTCTAGCTTACATATCGCAGGCAGCGCGTGAGCAATCCATCGAAATTACATCTGCTCGAGTGCTCTAGCAATAAATTCCTTAGTCATGGACCTCTTACACCACTTAAGTATGGTCATACCAATGATTGAAGCTGGTACACAAAATGTCGCTCCCGTTAAGTCGTAAGTCATATCGTTTATTTTTATTCCGCTATCCCGTAATTGTCCACCGCTCGTGGTCTCGCGGTAGCGTTCTCTTTTCCCGAGCAGAGGGTCGCGGGTCCGATTCCCGGCGGAGTCAGGGATTTCCATCTGCCCCGAGATGACTGGGTGTTGTTGTGCCGTCTTCATCATCATCATTCATCCCCATTACGGTCGGAGGAAGGCAACGGCAAACCACCTCCATTAGGACCTTGCCTATTACGGCGGTGCGGGTCTCCCGCATCGTTCCCCTACACTCTGTCAAGAACCATGGGAGTTCATTTCCATCCCGTAATTGTACTCTACTCATACCTGTTGGTTTCCCGTGTTAGTAACAGTTTACTATGACCACTTCTTCTGAAAAAAACTGAGTAGACCCACTGGATGCCTAACCTTTGAAATATGCGATTTCAGATAGACTTGCTCCGGCTTTTCCCAGGAAAAACTGGACCGCACATGCCTGTATGCCAGTGTGTATCATCCTTGTTGGGCAGATCGTAACACTTTCCCTCTGGCATCTCTGTAAGTCTTCCAAAGACATTAAGGCATAGGTATCCCTTTGCTCTGTAATTATTAATACATCTTTGTTTCATACCCTTACACATCCCCCCCGCCCATTTCCCACTTGACTGGATATGAATATATGGTAAAGTAGTGACACCACACACTGACGTCTGTTTCGGGGAATCGAATTAACATGTGTAGTCTTGCACTATGGGACTCATTTTAATAATGGACATATGACAGAATAGTGACAAATTTTCATCTTTTGGTTCCACTATGTGCTGTAATTCTGCTGTAAATTCTATTTGCGCCTTGCGTAGGCTGGTTAGGATTGCTGTGGTGGTAAAAATGTAGAACTTAGCTGTACATGGATGGCGTGATACACTGCTTCTTGTAGCGCGGTTACTCCAATTCTTGCATCATTTCGACTATCTATTAGTGCCCGTAGTAGCCTGGCTATGACCACTCTCCCATCCAATGCGTTCAGTCGCTTTTGCACTGTCTGTAAGTTACTGCTTAAGGCCTGCACCGTATCTAGTGTGTTCTGCGCTGGTTCAGCAGTTAATTCTCGCACTATGCTGCTAGTGTTTTGTACACGTGATCCTAGGTTTGTCAACTCAGTGGTATGCCTTTCCACGATGGATGTATTAGCATGCGCTACGTCTTGTATTCGCCCCATCGTGTCCTTCAGTTCTGGATTCTTTGCTATCACTGTTTTCAGTAGTTTTCCACCAGACTCTAACCAACCCCTCTTCTTACGCACCAGCTTAGTAGTACCACATCCATTGCCAGTTGTTCCTGTAGTTTTTCATACCAGAGTTGTAAACCTCAGTATTCCCCCTGTATTTTGGTTAAAATTCCCTCTTTCTGTACTTCTTTCTGCAACTCCTGAAACCCTTCTTGCAATCTACGCACGTCATTCCTAACCTCCCATGCACTAAACGCAAGTCAAAGCTCCCATCCATGGTCTGTCAGCAAGATGTCCAGTTGGCTGGAAAGCAGTACGCCAGACTCGAGGGGCTTGGTCTGTAATGCAGTTGTTACTCTTCTCCGGGAGAGGTACAGTATCACCACGATCACACGCTCTTCCAGGGCCCCCATTACAGCATGAGACCTGAGAGAAAAGAACCTTTGGAGTTGCCTCCAGAAGGCAAGGATACCTGGACAAAACAATACCCCCATATACAAAAACAATATTATGTCGATCCCTTGATAATGAAAAATAGAAAAACTCTATAAAATGTACTAGAAATGGAACAAAATAAAACTGGGTGACTTTGTAATAGTCTACACGAGAATAAACAAAGCGCAGTGTGAGCTAACAACAATTTCAGAGCTTATCTATCGACGCGGTAGTCTCGTCAACAGAATGGGGCCAGTATGTGCTCGACTTGCAGTTCCGCCAGCACAGTGTCACTGGGTGGACGTCGACTTGTGGACGGCGGCCTCCAGCTCTGTGTATCGATCTCCAAAGTGCTATCGTTGACATCGGAGATTTGCACTCAGGAGTGATGCCCCCCAGGTCCACCTGATGTAATCGCCGACTTGCAGGGGTCAGCTTATAACGACTCTTCTTCTTGATGATTTGGTTTGATTTGTACTTGGCCTCGGCTAAAGCTCGGCGACAGTCGGTAGAGTGTTGCGATCGTTATCAAGTTACGAAGACGACGTTATACAAAATGACAGTGCTGAACCGAAATGTCGACGTGCGTGAGATATTTACTGCACCAGGAATTGTAATTAATCGTTCGTAATCGATGTTTAACTGATTAATGATGAAATATTAATGACAAAACCAATACAGTCACATCCACAACAAATTCCCTACAAGCTGGTCGTAATTTCAAGTATCTAAGAAATCGTAACAGTGGGCTTGTTATTTGAGTCAAAGATTGTACACAAGCGCCGAGCGCTACATTCAAATATTATCGCTGCGCGTAATTATTACTCGGGAGTTTCATGTCAATAACCACAACTGCACGACTTGGCACGAGAGGGTGTTTTATTGCACAATATCAGTCACTTCCTAACCGAGCCTTGAGAAGAAAACTTTCCCAGGTGTTGGGGGGATTTAAATTATATGCTTCGGACCTATCACTGAAGTTCCACAAACCACTGGCTATTATGGATGAAAATTGTCTATCAGTGTTCGTTGCCTAAATCACTGTCTAAGTAGTGTTTAGTTCAATTATCTAGCTAAAAGTTCACTTTATTCTAGTAGGTCTCCGTTCGAATCCTAATGCCGTGGTATTTGAAGTCAGAAGATCGTATTACTGCGTCATAATAGATCGCAATTATTCAATCTCAAAAACAATCTAAGCGCGCCTACATGTACGAGCATTCAAATATATGACCTGCTTCGGCTAACTCTCGTAACGTAGTGACAATGCATTGAACTATACTTAGTCATTACTCACGATTCCCAAAAAGTACTCACACGGAGTATTCTTTGGGATCGTTGGCTCTACTTTGCGACTGTTAATTTATGCTAATTTTGCGATTTATTATGATTTTGATTTTAATTTTACTGAAATTTAATCTTTCTTTCGTAGATTGCTAAATTGTCAAGTCTTAGATTCCTGATTTAATTACTTGTTATTGTCCTAATAATAGTGATAAATGGAGCTTCGTTCGCTTATTCACTTTTCTGGGAATTTGGGACTTCGGGGGAAATCTTTGGGGTATTGGGAGCTAATTTTTTATTTTTATTTCTCGTCCGAGGAAGTGGCATTACAAGCTCTCAGGCCCTAATCAGGTGACAGGAGCCAGCAGCATCAGTGTCGGGCTCAGGAATGAGATGAGCAGCAGCAGTGGCCCTTCCTCTCGAAAACAGATGACAGACAGCGTCCTGGTCACACATGCCAAGCCTCCAGCAGGCCTGCAGCGTGATGGCGGCCTCTGTACCCCATCAGCATTGCCCTAAAAGTTGGCAATGCAACAGGTATTAGCAGCGTCCTTCCAACGAGACTCGTGGCTCCGTAGACGATCGAAGAAGTTAGACGTGCCGAAGGTCGTCCTCCATAGCCTTCTCTCTCACTAGATGGTTGGCGCTTCCAATGCTGCGCCCTACGGCAGTAGAAATGGCATTGACATGATGTGTCTTGGTTTTCTCTTGCTGTCAGCTCTCCTAGTGACTTCAGAATAGCGCTGCTCCACCTTTCAGAGGCTCGTTGCTGCTAGTTCTGCATCTGAATACTTATTGTTATGTTGTAGCTAGGCCTCCTTACGACACTCTGCTCTGCCACTAGTATAATGGTATCTATCGGTTTCAGTGATGTCATTATGCTCCGCTTGCAGACTTGGGCGTTCGACCATTCCACTGCGCTGCAATAGTTTCCATGTCCACCACGGTACTATCCCGGGGCATAACAGGATCATTGTTTATCGAGAGCATGTTGATTTTCAGCACCTCAGAAAGCTCCCAATAAGCAAACATAGGACGTACGAGGGCCGTTCAGAAAGTAACCTCCGGTTGATTTAAAAAAATACACCAAGTTAAATAAAAATATTTTAATATATACATCTTACAACTACATCTTTGCACTATTTTTCTACATAGTCTCCATAGCGATTGAGGCACTTATCGTATCTCTTCACAAGCTTTGAAATTCCTTCTGCATAAAAATCACCCGCTTGTGCCTGGAGCCAGCCTGTGACCGCATCTTTGAGCTCTTCGTCGTCATCAAACCACTGTGACCCGAGCCATTTCTTCAAATGCATGAAGAGGTGATAATCACTTGGCGCCAGGTCTGGGCTGTAAGGTGGATGGTTGATAACGTCCCACTTGAAGGACTCAAGAAGGGCCGTTGTTCTGCGAGCAGAGTGAGGACGGGCGTTATCGTGCAAAAAAACGATACCGGAAGTCAGCATACCACGGCGTTTGTTCTGTATAGCCCGTCGTAACTGTTTTATTGTTTCACAGTACACGTCTTGATTAATGGTCGTACCACGTTCCATGAATTCAACCAACAACACCCCTTTGGCATCCCAAAACACCGTTGCCATCAGTTTTCTGGCATAAAAATCTTGCGAGGCTTTTCTTGGTTTGGTAGGCGAATTTGAATGTGCCCACATCTTTGATTGTTCTTTTGTCTCAGGGTTCACGTACTTAATCCAGGTTTCGTCACCGGTCACGATTCTGTTTAACAATGGTTCTCCTTCGTCCTCATAACGTGACAGAAAGTCTAATGCAGAGGCCATTCTTTGAGTTTTGTGGTGGTCGGTAAGAATTTTGGGCACCCATCGTGCACAGAACTTACGGTAACCCAATCTTGCTGTCACTATCTCGTACAAGAGAGTCTTAGAAATCTGTGGAAAACCAGTAGACAACTCCGACATTGAGAAACGTCGATTTTCACGAACTTTTGCATCAACTGTCTGAACGAGTTCGTCAGTCACCAATGATGGTCTACCACTCCTCTCTTCATCATGAACGTTTTCTCGTCCACTTTTAAATAAACGTACCCATTCACGGACAACTCCTTCACTCATAACTCTTGGTCCATACACGGCACAAAGCTCACGATGAATAGCTGCTGCAGAATATCCTTTGGCTGTAAAAAACCTTATGACAGCACGCACTTCACATTTGGCGGGGTTTTCTATTGCAGCACACATTTCAAACTGCCACAAAAACTAAACTAGCGCAGGTACGACGTTCACTCGACCACGGCTTGAAGCCGACTGACCTGTTGAGTGCGTGAACGCACAGATGGCGTCGCTACTCCCCCCGAAACCCGCACTGTGACCAATCGGAGGTTACTTTCTGAACCGCCCTCGTATTTATAGAATTCCACAGCCAACCGATTAAGTGATATAAGTCTAAAGCTGTATGCATCAGCTCACTGACAGCTATTAAAAATGGGGATGGCTACTTAATAATGTGTTGCCCATTCTTTCTTACATACAATACAGCTTCACGGTTCTGTATTACATAGACTGCACAAGTCTTTGATAGGCTGAAAGGGATTGAAACGCGTAGTTTCAGTACCGGTAAACCGTTCGTGGCCTTCCTTGAGTGAAATATATTCAGATGAAAACGTTTCCTATTGAATCCGACATATGCATAGAAGTGGAGAATGCGTAGTGATAATTTAAAGCCATCCCACAGTCCTTAGCTCCACACGTTAATGTAAAATCAACAGAGCGATAATGCATGGATCCGCTGGAGAGTCACTTACAGTCAATTCCACAAGAAAGTGTACGCCATAATTTTAAATGTAACGTCCGCAGCGACATCTCTCGTAGAGGGTCAAATCTCTACTCAATGCGCTTTTGCACATTGTATAGATAAACAGTGTGACAGTTGAATGTCTTGTTTTGTTAGTTGCAGTTTAAAATGAGTGCAAAATACCTGAAGCTTCACGAGGCAATGCTCCTTGTAAATCATCAAAAGGACCTGGTCTCCTCTTTCAAAAGCCTGGTGTACGAAGCCTGAAAGGTTGCTTCAGTGGACTGTCAGAAACAAGGTACAAGTGCATGTTTGGGAATATTTCTCTAAACGCGGTTTTGGCTATTTGCACTTTTTGCAGCCAATTTAAACGCTGAAAAAGTGTCAAATATTTATCAAGAATGCCTTCTGAGGTTCGTTAACAAGCTATTTGGTACGAACGAGGCAAACTGGGTGCTTCAAGAGCATAATGATCCGAAACATCGTAGCCGCCTCTGTACAGTGTGTAAACAAGATAATGGGGCATCCACGATGGATTGGCCTGCGATGTCTCCGGATGCAAATCCGACCGAAAATGTTTGGTCTTATATTACGATGAAGCTTAAATTAAAGCCAATATATACTTAGAGGAAACTGTCATATAAAATCAGGACAATATGGAGACTGTTACCGAGAAAATATGCAGAAAATCTCGCGAAAAGCATGCCAAAAAGGTGCCAAGCTATAATCGATCATGGCGGAGATTGGATTAACTATTAGGTAATTGTGCAGTTAGTAATGACATGTATTTTCACGAAAACATACGAGGTGCGACAATAAGGTAATGAGACTGATTTTATTTGCAAGATGTGGCAACCCTGCAGGCTTGTGTAGGGACAATATCTTTGACCTTGGTCTATAAGCTGCTTCTAGTCCAAGCGGCACATTGATGCAAATGCTCAGTCATGAGTTGTGCTGTAATAAGTTAACACATGTTTGTGTCTCTCGTCATGGGAATGGAATCGCATAATATTGCACAACGGCATGCCATTTCTTTTTGCATTAAATCGGGTGAAAACGAAACGCGACGACAACCTACGGTAAGCTTCAGAAGGCTTATGGAGAGGAGGTTATGTCAAGAGCTCAAGGTTTTCGTTGGCATAAAATGTTTAGTGTAGGCAGAACGAATGTTGAAGATGAAGACCGCAGTGGACGACCATCAACCTCACGGATGGTTGTCAGCTTGGCCAGGGTGCATGAACTCGCACGATCTGATCGAAGATTACCCGTGAAAATGATTGAAGAACAAGTGAACATCAATCGAGAAACGGTTCGTCTAATAATAACTGAAGATCTTGGAATGAGAAAGATTTGTGAAAAATGTGGCAGCCGATCTGTTAGAGCAAACGGAAATCAATCCAGAATTGTTGAGCCGTGTTATCACTGATGATGAAAGTTGTTTTTTTTAGTACGATCCAGAGACAAAACGCCAAAGTTCGCAAAGGTGCTCAAAACAAAAAAAGCTCGCATGCCGAAGTCAAAAGTGACATATGTGCTTGTGTATTCTTTGATTCCAAGGGCATTGTTGATAAAGAGTGGGTGCCTCCTGGACAAACAGTTAACCAATATTACTGCAAAGAAATTTTAGAAAGACTTCGTAAAAGAGTTCTTCGTGTCCGTGCCAACATTGCTGATAATCGGATTCTGCATTACGATAATGCGCCATCCCATACTGCTCTGTCACTACAGCAATTTTTTAACTCAAAACAAATTTCAGTACTACCACAGCCATCTTATTCACCAGATATCGCTCCATGTGACTTTTTTCTATTTCCAAGTGTCAAAATGGCGGTCAAGGGACACTATTTTCAAGCAGCACAATATGTCCAAAAAGCTTTGGCGAGGGTCTTGGAGGATATTACAGAAGATGAGTTCCAGAAATGTTACCATCAATGGCAGAAGCGCTGGAAAAAGAGTGTGCAATCAGAATGGAACTACTTTGAAGGAGACAACCATAAACTTGACTAAAACGGTAAGCAACATTTTTTTCACATCAGTCTCATTACTGTATTGTCGCACCTCATATATTTATAACAGCGTCTTTTATTTCATATAGATAACGGCGTACACTGTCTTGTGGGACTGACTATATAAGCACTGTTTAGGCATCAGATGTTTTCCTCCCCTAAAGACCAACCTTCTTGAGAGATAACACTTAATTTACGGAAGCATACAGTCGTCCTCCCATCGCTCCATCTGAAAGTGGAATAGGGAAGGGAATGACTATCACAATACACTTGCATGATGACTTGTGGATCGTGTATGTAGACTGAGGTTACAAAAGTCGTGTGGTATTTCTCAATATCGTGTCGGACATCCTTTTGCACGGCGAAGTGTAGCAACATGACGCAACATGGACTCAAAAAGTCGTTGAAAGTACCCTGCAGAAATACTGGGCCATGCTGCCTCTATAGCCATCCCTAAATGCGATTGTGTTGCCAGTGCAGGATTTTGTGTACGAACTAAGCTTTCGATTATGTCCCATAAATGTTCGATGAGATTCACGATGGGCGATCTGCGTGGCAAAATCACTCACTCGAATAGCTCAGAATGCTCTTGAAATCAATCGTGAACAGTTGTGATACAGTTACATAGCGCACTGTTATCCATAAAAGTTCCGTCATTGTTGATGAGGATGATAGGATGTTGATGGTACAGCACAACACCCAGTCACTGGGCGGAGAAAATTCCCTGACCCAGCCGGGAATCGAACCCAGGCCCAGAGGATGGACAATCAGTCACGCTGACCATGAATGGCTGAAAAGTGGATTCCAAGTAGCCGAACGTAAACATTTCCGGTCAATGACCAATTCGTTGGACCAAAGTAACCAGTCCGTTCCATGCAAACAGTGCCCGCATCATTATGGAGCCACCACCTGCTCGCATAGTGCCTTGTTGACAACTTGGTTCCATGGCTTCGTGGGATCTGCGCCACACTCGATCCCTACCATCAGCTCTTACCAACTGAAATCTGAACTCATTTGACTTGGCCATGGTTTTTCAGTCGTTTAGGGCCCAACCGATACGGTCACGAGTGCTTGAGAGACGCTGCAGGCGATGTCATGCTGTTAGGAAAGCCACTCGCGTCAGTCCTCTGCTGCCATAGCCCATTAACACCAAATTTCACCACACTGTCCTAAAGGATTTATTTCTGCAGTTATTTCGCGCAGTCTTGCTTGCCTGTTGGCACTGACAACTCTACGCAAACGCCACTGCTCTCAGTGGTTAAGTGAGGGCCGTCATCCACAGCGTTGTCAGTAGTGAGAGATAGTGCCTGAACTCGGTACTCTCGGCACATTCTCGAAACTGTGGATCACATGAATCACCTGAGTACAGACAGCTCCACCAGTGCACTGCCCTTTTATACCTTGTGTGCGTGATACTACAGCCACCTGTACACAGTGTGATCAGTTATAAAACTAATAAAATGCTTCCTGACTGGAAATGGAGGGGAAAATGTCCTATGAACACGTGTCCGTAAATCCGTCGTTGCCGCAGTAGACGGCGCTGTCGAACGACTGTTCATCTCACCACGTGCAGTGTATTCCTTGTGTGTTGCGGGCTATGTGATTGACGCAGCGTACTTTAGATAGCAGAATGATCCGGTATTCATTTTGGGAAATAGTCGATACGGCCAAGCTGATGGAAATGGTCGAGAGGTAGCACGATTATACCGAAACAAGTACCCTCACAGTTACCAACAGCATCACTCAAGATTTCAAGCCCTTTTTGTGCGTTGGTGTGATCATGGGTCCTTTCAGACAGACGGACGTGCAGGGAGGAGGCGGACTCTGCGTACACCAGATTCCGTGGACCCGGTTCTACAGGAAACTGAGACGAGCCCTAGTACAAGCTCCAGCCCTAGTACAAGCCAACATAGTGTAAGCCGTTATACACTCCTGGAAATGGAAAAAAGAACACATTGACACCGGTGTGTCAGACCCACCATACTTGCTCCGGACACTGCGAGAGGCTGTACAAGCAATGATCACACGCACGGCACAGCGGACACACCAGGAACCGCGGTGTTGGCCGTCGAATGGCGCTAGCTGCGCAGCATTTGTGCACCGCCGCCGTCAGTGTCAGCCAGTTTGCCGTGGCATACGGAGCTCCATCGCAGTCTTTAACACTGGTAGCATGCCGCGACAGCGTGGACGTGAACCGTATGTGCAGTTGACGGACTTTGAGCGAGGGCGTATAGTGGGCATGCGGGAGGCCGGGTGGACCTACCGCCGAATTGCTCAACACGTGGGGCGTGAGGTCTCCACAGTACATCGATGTTGTCGCCAGTGGTCGGCGGAAGGTGCACGTGCCCGTCGACCTGGGACCGGACCGCAGCGACGCACGGATGCACGCCAAGACCGTAGGATCCTACGCAGTGCCGTAGGGGACCGCACCGCCACTTCCCAGCAAATTAGGGACACTGTTGCTCCTGGGGTATCGGCGAGGACCATTCGCAACCGTCTCCATGAAGCTGGGCTACGGTCCCGCACACCGTTAGGCCGTCTTCCGCTCACGCCCCAACATCGTGCAGCCCGCCTCCAGTGGTGTCGCGACAGGCGTGAATTGAGGGACGAATGGAGACGTGTCGTCTTCAGCGATGAGAGTCGCTTCTGCCTTGGTGCCAATGATGGTCGTATGCGTGTTTGGCGCCGTGCAGGCGAGCGCCACAATCAGGACTGCATACGACCGAGGCACACAGGGCCAACACCCGGCATCATGGTGTGGGGAGCGATCTCCTACACTGGCCGTACACCACTGGTGATCGTCGAGGGGACACTGAATAGTGCACGGTACATCCAAACCGTCATCGAACCCATCGTTCTACCATTCCTAGACCGGCAAGGGAACTTGCTGTTCCAACAGGACAATGCACGTCCGCATGTATCCCGTGCCACCCAACGTGCTCTAGAAGGTGTAAGTCAACTACCCTGGCCAGCAAGATCTCCGGATCTGTCCCCCATTGAGCATGTTTGGGACTGGATGAAGCGTCGTCTCACGCGGTCTGCACGTCCAACACGAACGCTGGTCCAACTGAGGCGCCAGGTGGAAATGGCATGGCAAGCCGTTCCACAGGACTACATCCAGCATCTCTACGATCGTCTCCATGGGAGAATAGCAGCCTGCATTGCTGCGAAAGGTGGATATACACTGTACTAGTGCCGACATTGTGCATGCTCTGTTGCCTGTGTCTATGTGCCTGTGGTTCTGTCAGTGTGATCATGTGATGTATCTGACCCCAGGAATGTGTCAATAAAGTTTCCCCTTCCTGGGACAATGAATTCACGGTGTTCTTATTTCAATTTCCAGGAGTGTATTATAGTCACTTTGTCAGAAAAGTTCAAGGACAGGTGATTTCCCTTGGCTATCTATACACAGCTGCCGAAGTTTCTGGAGGTCTTGGAAGCAAGCAAGGAACTTTGCAACTGCGATGCGCCACACTTAAGCGTATAGCTAGGGCTCCCCGTCGGGCAGGCCGTTCGACGGGTGCTGGTCTTACAAGTTGACGCCACTTCGGCGACCGGCAGTGGATGAGGATGACAGGATGTTGATGGGCGGAGAAAATTCCCTGACCCAGCCGGGAATCGAACCCGGGCCCAGAGGATTGACAATCAGTCACGCTGACCATTCAGCTACCGAGGGCGGACATCACACTCTACTGAATGTCTACGATATCCCGATGAAGCTTTTTCACGCGTAGAAACAAGAAAAAACCGCAAGGCGAGAGGTCGGGCGAATATGGCGGATGTGAGATGGCAATAGTGGAATGTCTGGTCAGATATGGGTAACACATAAAGCACTAAGAACCAGTCCCGAGAATGTCACAACTCAGGGCGGCGACGTCAAAACTTTTCGAGACTTCGAAATAAGGAGTTTGGTTATCTGTTTGACCTGGAGGAACATACTCATGGTGAACTAATCCTGTATTATCAATTATTGCGATCAACATTGTCTTTGTTCTCGAAGGTTGTCGTTTGACTTTCTTCGAGGCTGGTGATCCAGGACTCCGGCGTTCAGTACTTTGACGCTTCGAGTGAGGGTCATACTGGTAGCACAAACTTTCATCCGTAGCAACAATCTTTACCAGAAATGTGGGACCACGACTGGCTCTATCCCGTAGTTCAGCAGAAATTCTTGGTCTTTCCTCTTTCTGTTCGTCTGTTAGTGTGAGAAGGCGGCCAGTGTGGCCGAACGGTTCTAGGCGCTTCAGTCTGGAACCGCGCGACCGCTGCGGCCGCAGGTTCAAATTCTGCCTCGGGCATTGATGTGTGTGATGTCCTTAGGTTAGTTAGGTTTAAGTAGTTCTAAGTTCTAGAGGACTGATGACCTCAGATGTTAAGTCCCATACTGCTCAGAGCCATTTGTTAGTGTGAGAGGGACGAGTCTTGCATTAAGTTTCCGTTTTCCTAAAGCTTCGCGTAAAATTTTATGACACACATCGCAAGTCAAATTAAGTTCCTCCGAAATCACATGCACAGTTACATGACGGTCTTCTTGCAATGACTACCTTTCACGGCTCCACGTTTGCATCGGTATGCGCTGTAGACGGGCGTCCAGCTCTGGGATCGTCTTGCACTGAACCTCCGCCTTCACAAAACATTCTGTGCCTCTCGAGAACATGACTTCTTGAAAGTGCCTCGCCTGCATGTGTTTGCTTAATCATTGTCCATGTTTCATATGAGGTTTTTACGTGCTTAACGCAGAACGTAATGTTCACTCTTTGCTCTTAATCGGCATCCATTATCACTGTAACTTAAACGATAAGAACCCAGTACGTACTTAAGCACAGCCCTGCCACCTAGTTAGTTTGTGCAGAAACATGGCCAAGGTCACTTCAAGGACGCACACATACCAGGTAACATAAAAATAACACTTGTTTCATTTCAGTATTGCAAACTCAGAAATAAAAAAAAAAATGTCCTGGAACTTTTCTGACGAAGGGAACACACAAGGCACGTGGTCAGAAGAACTGTCACTCGTCAGCTCCATCTGCGGTGGCAACAATGCAATCATAGGACCTTTTATCCTCCATTTCCAATCAGGAATCCGTCCCTGTAGTTTGCAGGTTTTATGAATGCTCACCCTGTACGTGCATATCGCCATCCCACGTCTTTTGTCAACTAAATGTAGATCTCATTTTGAAATAGAAATAGTGTCACTTAGATTAACGCTCATAATATCACGGCTCGGAACACTTTAAGGGGGGACGTTGATGAAAAATACACACTATTTCAAAAATGCACCAAATCCACAGTCTTGGAGATACGGCAATGAAATTTTGTATCACGCTTTACATGAAAGTAACACATTTACATATAAAATCCTTTGATTATATATATTCAACTTTCTTTAATGAAATTTGAAGTTTTATTTTCATAAAATAATGTACGTTCCTTATTCGCAGAAAGTGTTCAAGAGATTTCTACAAAAATTTCTCTATTTCATCTCTTTATATGTTGTAAGCTTCTCTTGGAATAGGTCAAATAGGAGAATTTTCATAATTTTTAACTTATAATTCCACAAGTACAATTTTAAATTCATGCAAAATTCCAAGCACTTTGGCCCATATCTCGGCTTGCAGTCAGAATTTCAAAATTTGCTCTTTAGGCAACGTTTATTAAGTTTACAGAAATGTGTGTACAAAATTTCATAATTCTAGCATTTATAGAATCTGAGAAAAAGGTACATAAACTTAAAAAAACAAACTTTCCAAGAAACGCAATTTAAAGTTCAACCTAACTTTTTTCCTTATGTCACTTCATCAGAAGGCACCGCATTTGTACTCTGGGTCGTCTTTCCCTTCAAGGCTTCTTTTCTGGTTTCTTGTTGTCTGTCTTCTTTCCTTTACGAGGTCTTCAACTGACTTTTCAGCTTCAGAGACGCGCTGTAAATCTATATTTCTCAGGATGTCTTGAGTAAAATTTCCTATCTTGAAGCCCATTCTTTCTAATACATTATCCTCCCAACGTTCCCATCATTAAATACAATAACTGCATCATAAGTTGCAATTCTGACAACTGTAGCAGGTGCAAATGTGTTTTTAGGGCATCGTTTCCATATGAGTGAATTTAGAGACTTATTTGGAATTTGGGTTTTGCCATGAACACACTTTTTGAGAAGTGCAGGATCGGCCAAAGATGATCTATGAAACCAAAGAGTATGTATCACGGCGTTCTAGATGTATCCCTCACACGTTTGGTTGAAAGTAATACACAGAATCGTTGTACACTGAGCTGGTATTGAAGTGCTGCTTCAAAACGTGGGCGTGGCAGGGAGGCCGCGTCACACTTTTAATTAATTTTCAGGCACTTTTGATACGATTTCAACATTTAAGCTTTGGGAACTTATTGTCTATGAGTTGTACTAACAAATAAAAAATAAATCCAAAATTGACAGTTTTTGTCAATTTCATCAACGTCCCCCCTTAAGAAGACAACTAAGTCGTCTGTCGAAAAATCGTGAGCAAAGTTGAATTGTTTCAATAGAAATCCGAAACATGCGATCAGTCAGCCACACAGAGTAAACATTATACGTCGCTTTATTCACGTCATCATCCTGAACAGACGAATGTATCAGAAAAATGGACTGTGAAACACCATATGGGGAAAGTGTCGAAGAACTAACTCCTTACGGTGGTAGCTTTGAGCTGTACGATAATTTCACATATTTAGCGGTACTTCATCTCTCAACTATACTACATTTACGTATTTAGTTAGTGATATTCTCAAATCACTGGAAGTCTCGGGAATGATACCTCATCTCCACTGCACAGTATTTCCGTATTTGAAATCTACAGTAAGCTGCCATCTTGTATTTGCCACACTTCGTTATCGGTTGCACTTATAAAAAGTGGCTGTTTCAATACACAACTCCTTGACAGAAATACTCGTAGATGCATACAGGACATCAATGTTTGGGGACTGAACTTAACAGTATATTGAAGACAGTGTCTTAATGTCACAAACAGAATACTAATTAAACCCAATCTTTCTTCCTCAATAATTGCCAAGCACGTGTGGGCTTAGTGCTGCATACACGCCCCCTTAAAACAATGTAGTACGATTCGACCTGGTACTACAAACACCCATCCGCCTGGGAGCATGGAGCATACATAAAGCAATTTTTACGTTTTTTCCTATGTTACTGCAATGGTATTGTGTAGCTTCACGTATAGCACTATCAAAAACATTATTATCAATATGTAGGGCAGCAGCATTTGAGGTCTGAACTTAACGGTATACTCACTTTACCCATTCACTTGTTCGTTTGTCAGCCTTCACTTCAATCAAAACATCTTCAGCCGCCTGAATGGCTACTTGTTACTTTATTTGAGCAGCCAGTTTCAGTGCTACATTACATAACCTTCAGGCCCCCTGACCGACGTGTAGGACGAATCCCATCTCTGCTTCAGTCAAAATCGAAGAAAGCAAGTTGGCAAGTGATCGCTGGTAAAAAATCTATGGATACCAGTCACTGAATGCTGGCCCCTATTTTGGCTGGAACAAAGATGGGATTCGTCCTGCACGTCGGTCAGGGGAACTGAAGGTACATCTACATCTACATCTACATTTATACTCCGCAAGCCACCCAACGGTGTGTGGCGGAGGGCACTTAACGTGCCACTGTCATTACCTCCCTTTCCTGTTCCAGTCGCGTATGGTTCGCGGGAAGAACGACTGCCGGAGAGAATCCGTGCGCGCTCGAATCTCTCTAATTTTACATTCATGATCTCCCCGGGAGGTATAAGTAGGGGGAAGCAATATATTCGATACCTCATCCAGAAACGCACCCTCTCGAAACCTGGACAGCAAGCTACACCACGATGTAGAGCGCCTTTCTTGCAGAGTCTGCCGCTTGAGTTTGCTAAACATCTCCGTAACGCTATCACTCTGCCTCGTGATGACTGGGTGTTGTGTGATGTCCTTAGGTTAGTTAGGTTTAAGTAGTTCTTCGTTCTAGGGGACTGATGACCATAGATGTTAAGTCCCATAGTTCTCAGAGCCATTTGAACCATTTTTTTAACGCTATCACGCTTACCAAATAACCCTGTGACGAAAGGCGCCGCTCTTCTTTGGATCTTCTCTATCTCCTCCGTCAACCCGACCTGGTACGGATCCCACACTGATGAGCAATACTCAAGTATAGATCGAACAAGTGTTTTGTAAGCCACCTCCTTTGTTGATGGACTACATTTTCTAAGGACTCTCCCAATGAATCTCAACCTGGTACCCGCCTTACCAACAATTAATTTTATACGATCATTCCACTTCAAATCGTTCCGTACGCATACTCCCAGATATTTTACAGAAGTAACTGCTACCAGTGTTAGTTCCGCTATCATATAATCATACAATAAAGGATCCTTCTTTCTATGTATTCGCAATACATTACATTTGTCTATGTTAAGGGTCAGTTGCCACTCCCTGCACCAAGTGCCTATCCGCTGCAGATCTTCCTGCATTTCGCTGCAATTTTCTAATGCTGCAACTTCTCTGTATACTACAGCATCATCCGCGAAAAGCCGCATGGAACTTCCGACATTATCTACTAGGTCATTTATATATATTGTGAAAAGCAATGGTCCCACAACACTCCCCTGTGGCACGCCAGAGGTTACCTTAACGTCTGTACACGTCTCTCCATTGAGAACAACATGCTGTGTTCTGTTAGCTAAAAACTCTTCAATCCAGCCACACAGCTGGTCTGATATTCCGTAGGCTCTTACTTTGTTTATCAGGCGACAATTCGGAACTGTATTGAACGCCTTCCGGAAGTCAAGGAAAATAGCATCTACCTGGGAGCCTGTATTTAACATTGGGTCAAGACTGCGTGTGGCAAAGGTAATGTTACGCTGAAACTGGTTGCTCAAATAAAATACCAACTGGAAATTTAGGTGGCTGGAGGTGTTTTGATTCGATTTTTTTTTATTCCCTGCTAACGTCCTTACTTGCTCGTTCCATTTCATAATGCTTCGCAACTTTACTCCTAGATATTTAACCCAAGTGTCTACGTCTGACTAAGACTTTGCAAAGTAATTTCTTTCGTGTGGCCCTCAATATTACGCGAAAGATCTTCGCAATCAGTTGGTCGCGATGTATGGCCTCTTCCTGCGGGACTCCATTGGTTTTGACCTTTCTCTTCCTTCGGGCCGTTCGCAGAAACAACAAAGGGGCAGCGATGCGAAGTCGTTCGCAGGCAGGACATTAGCGACTGCCCCGAGGCCGATTGGCAGCACCGGTATCATGTGACTCAGAGGCCCGGCCAATCGGTGTCCGAGCGGCCGGCTGCATGCGAGGCAGAAATCTAACACTGTGCGTCTGCGGCTAAATTTAGCGGACGCCGACGCCGACGCCCCTACTCCTGCGCTCCGAGAACAGAGCCTCCCACGTCCTCTTGTAATCTAATGGGAAGCGAAGAGGGCATAATTCGAGATTTTTAGTCCCTCGCGGCAGAGAAGCGCACGAGCTGCTCGTCCACCGCCGCCGCCTGCTCTGAAAGGTAAGGGCCGACTACGCTCTGCGGACGCGCTACGTCTCGTTCCAGTGCTGCCAACTGCGGCGCGCCGCGACACGCCACGCCACGAGTGGGGGTACGCTCGCCTCTGACACACTTTGTATTAATAATGTTCTCAAAAATAACCGGCTTTCCCCGTTATGTGGCAAATGTTTTTCCGAGACTCCGCGGTTCCGAAAGAATAGCCCATCTCAAGGATTTGGGTCAAGACTGCGTGCCTTCTAGATACCGTGGCGCTGGCTACACTTCCCTCTTTTTTTCCTCCTCTCCACGCCAAGAATGCTACGCACCATTTCATGATTCCCAAGAGGTTTCACAGCGTGTGCATTGAGCACTATCGTACTATTAGATTTTCAGTGACACACAACCACAATTGAATGATTAAGACTTTGTTTAATTTTACACGTTTTTTCGATGCGATGTTCTATCGATTATAATAATGAGTTCGCTGTTACCAACTAGTGATACTTCCCTCCACTACACACTGTTTTAGATTTTAGATTTCAGAGGAGGAAACAACCAGATTTAATTAAATAGTAGACTAAGGTGTTGCAGTTGTCTTTGTGCGAGTGCTGTCAAAATAAATGTAATAACTTTTATATATACTTGCGACACGATGAGCAATCGTATATTAGCTGTAAAATTCCTGTGACACAACGAACTCGAATTAGAGGCAACAGCGCAATTACACACGTTTACAGCGTATCTTTGATTGTATTCATTTTTAATTTAATTGCCAATCTTGATACACAACCATCGGCGTAAGCTTCGTTATTTATAACGTAATTCACGCCCGACTCGTCCGCAACAAAAGAACATAATTAGCTAAGCTTGAAGACAGTTGGCGACCGCTATTTTAGTCCTTGTTTGTTTCATTGTTTTACTTGGAATGTTAGCATCAACGTATCATTAGCTCCTGAATCACCGTACTAAACGTGATACATGGTTATGGCTTTTCTCTCAGTCTTTTCTCTCTCACTTTCTTTTCGTCTTTATATATATGTGTGTGTGTCTCTTGTGAGCGGTCGTTCGTGAGTGTATTTCTACAACACAGTAGCGTTTCCGCAGCTGCTCTGTATTGGCCATAATAGTACTGGACAACTTGTACGATCACAGATTCTGTATGTTAATGTTATCTAACATGATGACAGAAAATAGATTTTCAAATATCAGCATGGAATCTGGAAACTCTGGAAATTATCTGATGAACTCTGGGAACAGTACTGTAAAAATCTAGGCAGGATACACGTTATATAAGGGGCTGTCAAATGAAAACGAGTCAGATGGAAACAAGTAAACTATTATTTCAAAAGTAGTCCCCATAACTGTTAATACATTTATTCTACCATGAGGCAAGACGGTCAGTGCCTTTATGGAAAAATGCTTGCGGTTCCCTTCGGAATCACGATCCTACCCAAGCGTACGCATCTCTCTTCGAAATCAAATCGACAGGCACGAATGTCTTTCTTCCGGGCTCCAAAAATATGGAAATCGCATGTGAAGAGATTGGGACTTTGTGAATAATGTGTAAGGGCTTCCCAGTGGAACTTCTACATCGTAGTCGAAAGAATCGTGGCAAAGAGGTGCATTCCTGGGAACGTGCATTGTTCGTAGGCACCAGTAAACATTTTTGAAGGCATTGACCTTCTTGTCTAACTGTGGGATAAATATATTGACAATTATGGCCATTACTTTTGAAATAATGAACAGTTTACTTGATCAGTTTCGATCTGTCTCGTTTTCATTTGAGTGCCCCTTATACATCATAAGAAAGAGCACACAAAACGTAGACGCAACATGTACAGTTTAGGTATTGGTATGTAACGAACAGTGTATTAATTTTTTTCTATATGCATCGGTGTCGAACTACATATAATAAAGATACATCTGCTTTCTGTAGCCTCGCTTCACTTATCTTTAGTACAAGAAAAATATTATTCCTTTTGGTTTTGTCTTGAAACACTGTTTTCGTTAACAAAGAATGAAAGCGGCCCTTCTGAGTTCACTGGAGGATATTTCTGCAAGTTCCCAGGTCTCCTTTATTGTGGGAAGTTCCTCATGTTTCAGCCAGAAAACAGCAAAGACATTGCCTAGTGAGGTGGCGCAGTGGTTAGACTATGGACTACTATTCGGGAGAAAACTGTGTTTCGATTACTTTCCAGCCATCCAGAACTGGATTTTCCTTTGTTTTCTTCAATAACTTAAGGCAAAATATTGGAGTGGTTTCTATGAAAAGCTTAGGCTGATTTTCCAATTTGTCCTAAGCGAGCTTGCGTGTCTATTTCTGTACTTATACCTGATAATCAGTTTCAGTTTCTACAAAAGATTTAGGATTTTTTTCGTATCGATGTGTCTGTGGTTAACTATAAATGTCAATCAATAAAGACCTTATTTCTCTGTGGATAATAGTCAGACAACAGAGGGCCGCGGATTTCTTCACTGACCGATCACTTCTCTTACCTAGGCATACTGAAAAATGACAAGTTACACCATGGTTTGGAGTCCACTTTAACCGCAGCTCCCATCCGTCATTGGTTGGATAAGTCAGTTCAAAGTCGGAGGAAGACAAGAGGATGCCTTTTCCTATAGGACTGTGCCTCTGGAAACCGTGGTGTTGAAAACTAACGTACATGTTTGGGACAAGTCTAGTTTACTCCGCAGAAAATGTAAGGTTTATTTACCAACCCTGAATAGTTCTGCGATAATTGCTGTTATTTTGTATTTGTACACAACTACTAAACAGGACTTGGAAATGCGCACATAATAAGTTGTATAGTGTACAAATTATTTCTGTCTGTTTTTGATCTTACTTTGTCTCTATAGTTATAAAGCACCAGTCTTCAATAAATGTGACACTTATCAAGAAATGGTCCAGAAACTGTTGTTCAACAGACATTAAATCATTATCGATGATAAACAAAAGAAGATTTAGATAATCTGTTGCTTACACTGGATGTTGGTCGCCAGGCGCATTTTCTCTAGTGTTTCGGCAGATATTTGCAATTTAGTTCTTGGAATGTGAAGATGGAGTCAGCCAAACAAATAATGTTCATTATCAGAATGAGATTTTCACTCTGCAGCGGAGTGTGCGCTGATATGAAACTTCCTGGCAGATTAAAACTGTGTGCCGGACCGAGGCTCGAACCTGTTTTTTTTTTATCTCATTTTGATCGTTTTCGTTCGTTTCATCTGCACGGGCGGACGTCGCAAGACACCCGTTTCAGTTCATCGTTGATGCATTAACTCAGTTTTTTTATTACAGAGGGAAACTCGGAACCTTTGTCTTTCTCGGGCAAGTGCTCTACCAACTGAGCTATCCAAGCACGATTCACGCCCAGTCCTCACAGCTTTACTTCTGCCAGTACCTCGCCTCCTACCTTCCAAACTTTATAGAAGCTCTCCTGCGAACCTTGCCGAACTAACATTCCTGAAAGAAAGGATATTGCGGTGACAGGGCTTAGCCACAGCCTAGGGGATGTTTCCAGAATGAGATTTTTACTCTGCAACGGAGTGTGCCCTGATATGAAACTTCCTGGCAGATTAAAACTGTGTGCCGGACCGAGACTCGAACTCGGGACCTTTGCGTGCAGAGTGAAAATCTCATTCTGGAAACATCCCCCAGGCTGTGGCTAAGCCATGTCTCCGCAATATCCTTTCTTTCAGGAGTGCTGGTTCTGCAAGGTTCGCAGGAGAACTTCTGTAAAGTTTGGAAGGTAGGAGGCGAGGTACTGGCAGAAGTAAAGGTGTGAGGACGGGGCGTGAGTCGTGCTTGGGTGGCTCAGTTGGCAGCCGGCACGGTAGCTCAGCGTGTTCGGTCAGAGGATTAGCTACCCTCTGTAACAAAAAAACTGAGTGAATGGATCAACGACGAACCTAAATGGGTGCCATCGGACGTCCGCCTCGAACAAATTCAACGAACAATATCGAACAAAATGAGATTAAAAAAAAAAAAAAACTTTGTAGGGTACTTGCCCGCGAAAGGCAAAGGTCACGAGTTCGAGTCTCGGTCCGGCACAGAGTTTGAATCTGTGAGGAAGTTTGAATGCTCATTATGTCTCTCGTGTAGTGCCCAGTTTTTATGGAAAGCGTCAGTTTGTTTCCCGTTACAAACGTGTTCACTGGACTGAGTGGTCCCAAATCAGTCTTGTGCGATAATCGTATTATCGATTTGTATGCACAGCAACAATAAAACACGAGGAGTAAACTGGTATTGCGACCGAGCAGCGCTGATGCGGTAACAGTCTGTACGTGCTAGGGCAGTACTGCTGCTGCTGCAGTACTGGTTATTCTGCGTGTTTTACTGTTCCTGTTAATACACGCCGATAATAGGAATATCGCACTAGACTCATTTGGGACCGCTCTGTCGAATAGGCAAGTAAAATTCTGATTTAAAAATCATGTTACTTGGAACAGGAAACAAGTCGACGCTTTTACATCGATGCTGGACGTCGCATGAAAGACGTGGCAATCAGTACTTGTCTGGGCTGACTCTAGCTACACATTACAAAACCCAAATTGCCACTATCTGCCGAAACACCAGAGAAAATGTGCGTGATAGCTGTTAGGAGAGACACCCTGTACGCTAATATACACATACGTGTGTGTGTGTGTGTGTGTGTGTGTGTGTGTGTGTGTGTGTCTGTGTGTGCCTGTCAGCGCTTCCTCTCAATCACAGTGTAAGCTGGTACCATGGCTTGGAATCTGTTCTGTAAAGCTATCAGGAATGCCATAAATATGAAGAGAACCGCGAATCTTACTGACATGATAAATACAGTGGCAGATCAGCACCACAGAAAATGGGTTTATACGAGAGTGTAAATTGTGGACTAGACGAAAAGCCGCGCCAGAACGGTCACGATGTGAATACTGAGATTTTCTGACACTCGAGTTGCAGAGGTACTTAGAATCAAACGGAATAAATTTCGTCCTTACTAGCAAGTGACAGATGCAGTGTTTAAAACTGACTTTTACAATACGAAAGATTTACGCGCGGTGCATTTATAGCACATTGCAATGTATGCAGTAAAGAAGCTCATTTTGTGTGCGCAACACTGTTTAGTACAAACCTGCAGAAGTGTTATGAGAAAACTAAGAGTCGAAGCTACTGCAGATTTAAAACAATAAATAAACTGTATATCTCTCTAATACGATTCGGAGCGCAATTCAAAACGTGTGGTTACTGAATAAGCAGACAGTCGCCTGCTGCGAAGAACCTGGTCTGTTGGAGCGCATGGCGGGCAACAGACACCGCGAATCATCTTTTGCTGTTTGTTGTCTTTTCCTCGAGAGTTTATTTATCAGATTCAGATATACATCTTTTGCTAAACCAGCTACGAAGGCTTTCCAGTTAAGTGGTTAACTGCAGAAGTCAGCTGCACGAATTGACTGATCGTTCTTGTAGAGCGATTATGAAAGAAGGGGGAACCAGCCTCAGAAAAACGCAGGAAACATTCTGATCACGAGAAATTTAACAGTTTGATGTAAAGCTAATTTTGAAGTAGTTCAAGCCGCTTTTTTTAGCTGTCTTATGAATCTGAAATGAGAAAGCAATTAAACTGCACTGTACATATGGGACACGAACGAAGAATGAGGCCTAAAAGAATGAGATCAGGCATGTAGTGTGTCCAAAATCCTCTTCGAACGTCAAAATAAAACTTAAGGTAACTTGAATAACTTACGTTATATGTGTTATAGTGGGCAGTCACTAGCACGTTTAGCTATCTGAGTTTGATATTAATATGAATAATTAAAGAAAATCATGAAAGCTTTTAATTTTATTCGATAAACTGTTCGCACAGAATACGTGGTGTGAGACTAATGATACGATACTCCTATGTTCATATATTTGCTTGTATCTGACACACTTCATACGGGATAGCCTACTTACCTCCACATGCCGTAGTCTCACTTTACCTTTCACGTTTCACGTTGTTTTTTTTTTTTTTTTTTTTTTTTTTTTTTTTTTTTTTTTTTTTTTTTTTGTTGCTGCGTCGCTCTTGTTACATTCAGCTAAAATCAGAGCACGTTTGGTTGACCATATATTCGTTCATTAAAAAACGTTCGATGTGGCGTTAAATACGCGCTACATGTGCTGGAGACATTAATGACAGCACATCATTGCCGTCCGAGGACAGGTCGTACCAGAAATCATAATCCTTTCCCATGTTTTATTTTCTGTTTATGAGATGGGACTGGTAGGCATACATAACTGCGATGCATGCGCTGCAAATATACTGGCAGAATTAATATTTGTGTAAAAGGTAGTCAAATGAAAACGAAGCAGATGGGAAAAAAACAAGTAAACTGTTTATTGTAAGAAAATTAATCCCTACAGCTGTTAATACATTTATCCCATTGTGAGACAAGACGGTCAGTGCCTCCATGGAAAAATGTGTGCCGTTGCCTACGGAAACGTGATTGCACCCAGGCGTGCTGCTCTTCGCCCGAAGCAAATCAGCGATCACGAATGTCTTTGTCAGTCCTCCAAGAATGTGGCAATCGCATGGGCAGGAATTGCAACTCTAAGGAGGAAGTGTAAGGGCTTCCAAGCGAAACATCTACAGTGCAGTCGAAACAGTCTTGGGAAAATGTAGATGGGCGTTTTGTTGTCAGACTGTTTGTTACCTGTACGTGCCACTATTTTGCAGGAAGAATAATATTCCTTGAAAGTCATACACGTCCTGTCTTTATCCATCCCGAGACGATTGGAAACTCTTTTCAGTACTGACGGTTTTCGTACACCGAATTAGGCGGCGTGGTAATGGGTTGTGTTGTGTGAAGATAATATTTTTGGACTACATATTCCTAAACTGACAGAAATTGTAAGAATCCAGGCTGCCAATGTTTTGTGTCTGGCCACACTAATAATAATAACAAAAAACTGTGCATAGCAGTATAATAGTCCTCATGTATAATAGTTACTGTTATGTCTTGCTGGCAGTCAGTTCATTTATGTGTTTCGAAGCTATTGCTGGAAGTATCTACAGCATACAGAATACATTTTCGTGAGACATTTAGCATTTGTTACGCTTATACCTCACTTTTACCATAATCGATGTATGGTACAAAGTGTCGTGGGTGGTCTATGTCAGGAACAACCAGCATTGTGTAAGTTGCGTAATCAATATTCAAGTGCTAATTATAGAGATCTTTCGAAAATAATTTAGTATCATGGCAAAGACAGTCAAATCGTTTTGGTTTTTACTACTCAGTAAACTTCATTTTCCCCCTCAGGGAGTAATTACCCCTAAGTTGGGAGCCAGTGCTCTAGTGGCGTCTTCATGTAGTGCGACGTGGGGATTTCAATATACTCGAGGACTGCAAGCACGTACCTGTGAATACACAAAAATTAATTATATAGTTTTATTTTTTCAAGTGGATAATTAAGACCTTATGACTACCCCTCGTAAAGCTTCTTCTCACGACTCTATAGTTTGGTGCTTCCTGCTCCTTGCACCAGCTCTCCTATTGCAGTTACCAGGTTTCACAAACGCAAAGCTGTTCAATAAAGAGCAAACTGATTTCAAGTGATTGTCTTTGCGTTTACACACCATAACGCTCCCGGTCTTGTAAAATGCCTTTAGTCAACAACGGCTGTTCCTCTTTGTCCAAATGAAATGTTTCGAGACATTAAAAATCCTGTAAGTACTTCTCATTTTAATCATCAACTGAGACTCAGGTGTTATGTATCTACCACAGGAGGTATTGACGCTTGTTTATTTAGCAGTTGTCCGCCTGCTTAGCTGGGTGGTAAAGTGCTCGCCTCCCATGCAAGCGGGCCCGGGTTCGATTCCCGGCCGGGTTGGAGATTTCCTCCGCACGGGGACTGGGTGGTGTGTTGTCGTCATCATCATTTCATCCTCATCGCCGGCGCGCAAGTCAACCACTGTGGCGTCGAATGAAATAAGACTTGCATTGGCGGCTGAACTTGCCCGAATAGGGGCTTCCCGGCCAACGATGCCATACGTTCATTTCATTTCATTTAGCAGTTGCTCAGCCAACGAGATATACTTTATTCCTTATTAGGTTTGAGTGTTTCGTCGACGACGAATTCATTCTACGAGAACAAGCTCGGACTGGCAAATGATAGGGAAGGTCAGCGGAAATGTTTAACTCGAATAAGGGTTATTGATTATTCACTGACTCACATAATACAATTATCGGTAAAGTCCTGGAGCCTGACACATTGAGTATAGGCTAATTATATGAAGCGACTTCAAGTGGTATGCCCTCTCGAAAGCAGCCACATAGAAGGCTAACTGAAGGTTGAGGTTGATAGGAGGATTTTAATAACTGTAATACATCAGTTAAAGAAACATTGTTGAAATCGTTTGTTCGACCTACACTAGAATACTGTTCCAGTGCCTGGAATTGTTATCAAGCAACCTGGGAGCAGCCATCGAAAGGATCTAGAGACGCTCGTAAGGAACTTAATAAGTCGGTATAGCACATACGAAAGTGAAATGGAGACTCAGATTCTTTGTAAGAAAGAAGACGTTGTTATCACGAAACGCTACAGGGTAAATTTTGAAAACCGGTAGTAAGTGTTTGTCCAATCATTTGCTATCTCACGATAGCTTACACTGCCAGAAAAAAGATAGTACACCTGGAAAGACGATGTCGATTTTGATCCGATGACGGCGTATGTCACCTGGGATGTTAAGTGTACTGACAACGGTTTCAACGTCGCCGCCAGCAACGTAGCGGCGTAGCTACCAGAGCGCCATGTGTGTCTACGCTTTAATAGGGAATGCTCACAGCCAGAAGGCTCGGTGTGGTGTGAACGTGTGTAGTAAGCAGGCAACGATGTCACGGATATACAAAAAATGGTTCAAATGGCTCTGAGTACTATGGGACTTAACATCTTAGGTCATCAGTCCCCTAGAACTTAGAACTACTTAAACCTTACTAACCTAAGGACATCACACCCATCCATGCCCGAGGCAGGATTCGAACCTGCGACCGTAGCAGTCACGCGGTTCCGGACTGACGCGCCTAGAACCGCTCAGCCACCGAGGCCGGCGACGGATATACACTCGTGCTTCCCACAGCCAAATGAGGGAGTTTGAAAGGAGTCAAATTGTATTCTTCATAGTGAAACTACAGTTTCACACTCGTCATATACACTCGTGCTTCCCACAGCCAAATGAGGGAGTTTGAAAGGAGTCAAATTGTGTTCTTCATAGTGAAACTACTGTTTCACACTCGTCACTTTACAAGAGTTCCTTCTCGCAAACATCCGCGAATATTTGGTGACAGGAAAAGTAGCAGGAACTTCATGCGATACGATATGCAGCGGACGACAGAGTCTAAGAATGACGTATTTCTAAAAGCGAGAACAGACCTGTTATCAGTCCACGAACCTTGTATCCGAATGTCAATTTCAAATAGCACCCTGAAAGTGAGTATGTCCCATCACATATCGACAATTTTTAAGTTGCAATTTAGAAAATTACTGTCAACGTCAGGTGTTCTTCTAAGTGTAGAGTGAGACTGTATCTTACAAGACCCATGCCGACGTCGAAGGATTTTGCGTGTTCTACTATTCAGTTTGAATGATAAATTCGGTCATTTTGTACTTCGTGGTGGTATGAAAGACGGCATGGCCGTCGGCATATTACGACGGTTTTGTTTCATTTTTTGAAACTTTGTAACGCGTTTTTGACAGCTTGCTGAAGTTGTCGGTAGAAATAGATAGTCAAGTAATGTGCTGTGGTTTTTTCAGTTAATTAAAAATATGTTAAATTCTGCAAAAATAGAAACAAAGTTGAGGGAAGTTCATGGGAAACTACACCAGCACTTGAGACAATTTATTGGTGATACAATGAGCCTCAGCAGAGTCGTAAGCACTATGGGGAAAATATTGGTCACCATCAGCAGTCGGTAGAAATAGATAGTCAAGTAATGTGCTGTGATTTTTTCAGTTAAATAAAAATATGTTAAATTCTGCAAAAATAGAAACAAAGTTGAGGGAAGTTCATGGGAAACTACACCAGCACTTGAGACAATTTATTGGTGGTATAATGAGCCTCAGCAGAGTCGTAAGCACGATGGGGAAAATATTGGTCACCCTCAGCAGTCGGTAGAAATAGATAGTCAAGTAATGTGCTGTGATTTTTTCAGTTAAATAAAAATATGTTAAATTCTGCAAAAATAGAAAGAAAGTTGAGGGAAGTTCTTGGGAAACTACACCAGCCCTTGAGACAATTTATTGGTGATAAAATGAGTCTCAGCAGAGTCTTAAGCACAATGGGGAAAATGTTGGTCACCCTCAGCAGACATCATGCTAATAACGTGTAACACCACATCTAGCCTTGATAATGAACGGACTAGATTGGGTGAAAAAGAGAATCCACAAGTTTCTTCGTTTACGGTACGGACGGCCCAGGGCGTGCAACATTGCACCCGAGGGCGATGTGAGGGCCGCTCGCGGTCCGAAGCTCGGCCCTTCTCGGCTTTTCTCGGTACTGCTCGAAAGTACTCGGCGCAGCGTGACATTTCATTTAGCGTTACGGTGCGCCATTCCTTAGTCGCAACGACTTTCTTCAGTTCTACATAATCGGGGCGTCAGCGCTGTTAACCCTTCGCTATTTGTTCGTGGTAGAACAGAAGGCCATAGTTCCAGTGGTTCTTTGCGCAAAAAGAAGCAGTCTAGCGATCAATGGTCACAAGCCGTTGAAAATGAGTGGGAATGACGGAAGAGCAAGATAAGAATTCTCAATATCTATTATGCGACATACAGTCACATAATCGACGGGTACCACAAATTCGCTATGGAACGACGTTACAACACCATGCAGAAAGAATTTACAGGTTTAGTTGACAATGAAAAAAAAAAAAGCAACGATCGACTAATGGGGCTCATTGTCATGTGCATCAAGAAGTACTTTATGCCAAATTTGCAGACATGGCACACATGATGAAACTAGTGATACGAATAGCAAATTTTCTGAAGTAGTACGCATTTCGCATCGTCAATTGCAAGGGTTTTCGATGGAATAAATTGAAGAGTTTCGAGACCTTTTATATTACTGAAAGTACGTTGCTTAAAAGTCAGGGGACACGGCTGGAACGATTTTTCGATTTAAAACCCAATATTGTTGAATTTATGAAGGAAAAAGAAGAGCAGGAAACGCAATTAGAACATCTGGAGTGGATTGCAGACCTCGCATTTTAAGTGGACTTGACTGCGCAGTGGCGACAATAAGACGTTGCAAGGTGAGAAACAACTTGTTTCTGATTTGATCGGGATGCGTTTAAGAAAAAAATCACATTGCGGAAGGGATAAATTCTGATGAAAAGCAGCATCCATTTCCCTAAGCTCGCTGGCGTTAAAAAAAGTGTGGTCTGAAGATGTCACTGTGACCTTGAAAACCTGCAAAAACAGTTTTCTAAACGTTTTTAAGCCAATGCCAGTCTTACATCTGTTTTTAGCTGTTTTCGAGAACGTTTGCCGTTTCAACTGAAAGTGCCCCTGTGCATGTGCAGGTGGAACTGGTTAGTGTGCATTGTCATTCCCGTTCAACAGATAAATTACGAATATTGAGGAACTATGAGCACTCGTTTATCTTCGCTAGTGTGAAATACATGTCTTCCACCGAGCAAGTGCTCGTAGCTCCTAACCCACGCATTTTAGAGTTCATCTTTACTTGACATTTTTTCTTCTTTTACTCCATACTGCCACCTCTGGAAATTGCCTATCCTACAAGTTTAGGAACAGCAGTACCGGGACACGTATTCCACTGTCAGAGGTATGAGAACGATTTTCGCTTGTAACTTTCGACTCGTTCGTTTCCGGACCAGGAACCCTTACCTTAAACTGATACATTCATCCTTCTCTATCGTCCTTGAAAGTTTGCAACATCATCACAGAAATACAGGCACCGGCGCCTGTAGCTTTTACGCTCGGAAGCGTCGTTAGATGACGTTTGTGGACATGGGTTCCTACGTAAAACTTGATCTAATAAGTCTCCTCTACAACCTCTAGAACTACCAAACATGAATTGTGAAAGATCCTGTAGATTTTGATGTTGACACCTATATCAGAATATTTTAACTATGTATGTCTGGTATCAATGGCTGCTAATCATGTCAGTATTTTTAATATTTTATGTATCACTAGGCCTTTATAGATTTTACTTGAGCTAACTTCCACTGTTTTTCTATTTGTAGCAGATGTGAAGATGGCAATGACCGAAACCAATAATTGTGAAATGTACAATTTTTGTGGCGAAGACGGACCTTTACAAATAAACTTATGTAAGATTTGGAGGGTTCCAAAACGTACAATATGCTCTTCTAAGGGAGGTGATTCGTATTTAGCCCGGTGAACATAAGAACGCTGCAGATTTGACACGTTCATTAGCTCGTTTAGTTTCTCTTGAAGAAATGACCGACAAAATTCGTGGTAGAAGATCGTCGCATTAACATTCCTGAGATTATTGAGTGGCAAGGCATCTCATTAAACGGTTCCGTGACACCTGGGATGAACTTCTGTTTACGAAGAGGTTGAGTGTGCAAAGTCCGTAACGTCTATTGGCGCCAGACCAGAAACTGTAAACACGAGACTTTTAAAAGAATTGTTTTGAAAACGTCGGGCATCACCACAGGAAAACTCGCCCACCTGACCTGCGATATTTTGCCTGTCATACGACAGAATAATGGGAGCATAGGAGGAGTAACACCCCCTTAAAAAGACGTTGGTCCACCTGGCTTGGCCGGTACTGCCTTGTAGTGGCCTCTTGCCAGATTGCTGTGAAGTCTCCATCGGTCTCTGAGGCGAATGGAACAAGGAAGTGACCGATAATTCCCTCAGAGCGTGAACAGCAACCTGTATGAGTGGGCGATTTACAGAGCACCTTCACACTGAAGGAACGAGGCAGTTCCTCCATTAACTGCAGTTGGCGAAATTCAAGGCGATTGCTGAGACAATCCAATGCTCCCTGCAGATGTGAACAGGACCCAGATTACGATATTGAAGGAATTGAAAACCATCACATTATCTCTTCCTAGCATCTCCAATTCTGTGCTAAAAAATGCCTAATGAAATACGTAATATATCGAAGAACTAGAATTATTTGGCATGTATCACGACATCAGTCGTTGCGCAAAACAGTAGTTGAAGGATTGGTGGAAGAAAAGAACCGCAAGGAGACAACTAAATATGGTTTTGTAAGGCAGAGCGTTGACGATGGTCCGTTCATGGCATTATGATATGATGCGGATAGCTGCGGGGCCCCGAAAATGGCGAACTGTATGGGGAAAGCAAATGAAAACGGGGCAGATGGAAAAAAAGTAAGGAAACGATTTATTATTTTGAAAAGGTTCCACATGTTGCCAATTGTGTTTCGACTATGCTACAGAAGTTTTGGTAAGAAGCCCTTACACATCCTCCGTGCCGTCCCGATCTCTCCCCATGTGATTTCCACATTTCTGGAACTCTAAAGAAAGTCATTCGTGGCAGCTGATTTGCTTCTGTCGAAGAGATGCAAGCCTGGGCACAATCATGTTTCCGAGAGCAACAACAAATATTTCTCCATGAAGCCATTGACTGTCTTGTGTTGCAATGTATTAACAGCTGTTGTGATTACTTTAGAAATGAAAGTATCGTATGGCATTTATTGGCCGGGATATCCCCTTCAGATTTCGGCCGCCGTATTGAAAAATCTTTTTGGTTGACGCCACTTCGGCGATTTGTGTGTCAATGGTGATGAAGGACACACAACAACCAGTCCCCTGCCGGGAATCGAACCCGGGCCCCCTTGTGTGGTAGGCGGTACCGCTACCGCTGCGCTACGGAGGCGAACACTTTAGAAAAAATGAACGGTGTATTTACTTTTTTCCATAAGTCTCGGTTTCACTTGACTGCCCCCTATTCATCACCAAACGTTGGGTAGACGACAGTAACAGCTACAATTTGAAACACCTGGCGTCGTTGTGTGACTGCAGACGAAATTATGCAGTAACCATTAGAGTACGGAGACAAAACGATCGCGAAAGCAGTGGATCGGTGAAGGTGAGTGTGGACATGATGTGAAAATACCTTATTCTGCGGAAAAAGCAATGACGAATGTTTCTTCGTTTTCGCTGGCTAACATCATGATTGACGATTAAGAAAACGACAGAACCGTGATTGGCTCTTATTACGCGATCTTAACAGACTATTTATTCAGCGACTTGATGAAAAAAGCTACCAAGATTAACATGCAGCGAGCAGCACTTCAAAATACTTACCAGCGGCCCTATCCATGAAATTTGACTCTGTGTGACGTTTTTCTAACTTAAAAAACTGGCTAAGTCGAAAGAAATTTTCGTCAAACTCGGAGCTATCTTTGCTGTGGACGGTATTTTTTAAAGTTAAACATAAATTTACTGATAGAGATATTAACAACAACGGAAATGTCGCTAGTCCTACTGCAAATAAAATCAATGAAAAGAAATATTTTGTTTTTTGTGCTTAATTATTAACCCTTCTTGCACCTACCTTATCGATCCACCTAGCTACAAAGCTAGTATCCATTGCCGATCTCGATTATCGTTCATTCAGTCTTGTTTCAGAGTTAGCGCTGGTTCTCGCGCACCTTTTAGTGAAAGTAGAAGTGTCATTAAAATCTGCGAACAAGATGCTCTGTGGACAACCAACCGTACTGGTGATAAGTCTCACACCTGCATTATATATAATGAATTCTTGCACTAATATTTACATAGACTTTGCTTGTTCGCTCCTCCGCTATCGGTTAATCACCACTCTCACAGCATGGTTAAGCCATGCTACATTATCAATGAAAATAATATTTTATATTTAGAAATGAAGTTTTGATGTAGAAAGAAACTTTCCCATTCACTTTCGTTTCTGAATCTGGGAAATAATTTGATTCCGCAAGTGCCTGGTGTCTTCAGGCATTGATCCACTGAAGAAACGACTGCGCTGAATGATTGTAAAGACTGTGTATCCAATTCATATGAACGGCAGATTAAACAGGGCTTCTGACAATATACCCCAACTCTTCCCACGGAACTCGCCAGCATTCGTGGTTGTCTGTCTAAAGAGCAGACGTCACTGACGAAAATACCTGCTGGCAATGTCCTGTTAAGTGAACTTGCCAAGTCCACTGTTGTTTGGCACGTTCAAAGAATGTACCGCCTTCTGCTAGAAGTTTCCGGTAAATGGTTATGTGCGTCATTCATTAATTAGTACGCGACTTTCCTGACTTTGTAGCTTTCACATACATTAGTCTACAAGCATAGCCAATAAATATACAAAACAAGACTAAACACAGGTGAAAATCTGGATATTAGACCTTTAAGTGCCCATATGAAAATAGGAAAAGACATTACTGATTAAAGGGGATACTGGAAAAGCTCCGAATCGAAACAGCGAAACGCACTTATTGACAAGAAACGAAAAGTTAAGCAGTTACACTCAGATCGCTTTGTTAACCTCAACACTGTACATAACAACTGCGGAAGATGGCTACACAACTGTAGATAACATTGAAAGCACACAAAGATGATTATACTTCTTATAACCTGTGACGCAGTGAATTCGTTTAGAAATTTAAATGGCCGAAATGGTGTACCCGTGCTCGTAAACTTTGATTAAAAGCCCATCGCTAAAAATAGCAACAGTAAAACATTGTCATTATTTGAAACCTTCAGCTATTTGAAGATTACTGAGATGGGAGAGCATTGCAGTTGCTCGTTGATCTTTGGTGAAAGACGTTGCAAGATATACGACAGTCCTTCACAGATACGCTGTTACAAAATCTAAACTGACTGTTTCACTGCATCCAATACATAATTTGCCTAAAAACCATAAGATGAAAATAACAGCATCTTGGAACAAGTAAAATCCGTTGTATCGAATATTTATTTGTGGAAAATCAGTTTCAGTCAAGTGATGATCTTCATTGACAGTAGGAATGAATATGTGTCAAAGTGAAATTGATTTCAATTTATTATTTTTTATTTTATTTTGGTATGCACGATCACTTCAGGCCTAGCTGTTTCATTAGAGAACTGCAAGGAGCGAGTGCATGTATAATACAGTTGCATTACTTACTGATTATGTGTTATGTTATCCTTACTACAGAATACTTCTCTGATAACTATAACAGTCTACAGGCCCCACTAGGAAACTCTTAGCTTTTCAAGAAAATTCTAGATGCATTACCGAGCTACCTGTCACACAGGAAGAAACATTAGGTTCTGGAGATTACAATGTATTTTATTAAAAGTGGAATCATTATTTGGGTGTTTCAATCTAATTTCAGCAGTAAATATTCCAACTCATTTGCAGAAAAATAGTAGAAACCTGACTGATTACATTTTTATAGACTGTGCTCGGGCTGAAACAATTAATGTGTACCCTGTTGTTAATTAACTATCTGATCATCATGCACAATTAATGAAAGTAAACGATATGACACCATACTGCTCTGAGGCACTTTCATACAAGGCTTATTAATAAGAATAGGATACAATGCTTTAAGAGTAAACTAAAAGAGGTAGTGTGGCATGATGTATACATAGAAAGAAAAGCTAATGTCAAACTTAGTTTGCTCCACAGTAAAATTGTGTCGGAATTTGATAGTCGCTTTCCTAAAAAGTTATCCAGAGGACCCATTAAGAAATCAGGTAAGTTGTGGACAACTAAGGGAATTAAAATCTTCTGAAGAGGAAGACGTAAATTACACAAAGGGCAAAGTAATCAAAATCTGACATTAGGTGCAAACTACAAAAAATGCTGTAGTATTTTAAGGAAAGTCGTTAAGTGTCCAGAAGTATACCCATCCTGTCAGAAATAAGTAATGCAGATAATAAGATTAAAACCAGATAGGATATTGTAACATGCATGACATGGCAGCAGAACAGTGCACAGGCTACCATAACAGTTAAACTAAATAATAATTTTGTGACTGACGATTCACACATTGTGAGTACTTTTGGCAATCGTTTTCTAAAAGTAACATTAATAATAGGATTAAATGGTTCAGTTGAAGAAATAAGAGAACTTGTTAAAAATATCATTCCAGGATACTTTAAGGAACTGGAAGTAGCGCCAACATCCTTCACTGAAATTAATAGAATTACAAAAATTTTAGAAAACAAAAGTTCATGTGGTGTTGATGAATTTCTGACTGATTCTTAAAAGCTGTTCCAAAGTAGAACGTAATGTACTTGATATATGTATCGTGCGACTGGCACAGGCAGTTTTCAGACAATTAAAATATGCAGTTGTTAAACCTCTTCACAATGAAGATGACATACACACTTAAACAATTATTATCCATTTTGCTTACTGACATTTTTCGCAAAGTAAGAGTAGTCTTGCACTTAAGTAGAAACATTTTGAAAGCGATTAATAATTTAGGTTCTATAAATCTGGGAAAAAATTAGCCTACTTTTTGAGTAAATAAGAATATAAATTAAACAATTTTCAATAAACAGACTTTTATTAAAAGTTAAAAATTCAGCTCAGTTGTAGATTAAAAATGCTTTTTTTTGACGTTATTTGACACTTGTAAGGAAAAAGACAAAAGGTAATGTAAATGCACCTAATGAATTGTGTTCTAAATATTTTTATTTGTTTGTATATATGTATTTTCTCCCGCAAATAAATGTCGATGTTTTAAAACATTTTCCTCTTGTGTCACTTCTCAGTAAATTACCACACAAACATTGCCAAGAACATCCATTATGAAGTTTGCTTTGGCCATTAACGAACTTAATAATTGTTAGTTCCTTATTTCTCACACTCTATTCGAACTTACTGTATTACAGATAGTATCTCATAACCGCACTTTCACCCTCTTGTAGTGGGCTAAGAAAAAAGACATGTTGTTAACTTTTATTCCAATGTTAACGCAGCTCCATTTGACGGTGACGTCACCTTCCGTTCCTTTGGACGGGAATTGTCCTTAAGATAGTTAGAGCACGTAGCGAAGCAGTCAGTCAATTTTTCAAGGCTCCTTTTCCGACTAAAACAGCTACAAAGCAGGACTGATGTAGTTACGTCTGTCGTCCCATCGATACCAAGGTCATTAGAGTAGGACGCCTGCGATATTGCACATGGAGGAGAGTATCAGAGTCCCGATGATCAAGTGAAGTCATTTAGGGAAACACCCGAAAACTGAAAGATGAATTGACAGTTGAGGAAAGGACCCTCTCTCTTAAATTGCGCCACCTCTTAGTTACTGGTGAACGTTCCAGGTTCTATGCTCGTGGTGCAGGAAACTTCTTTTTTTCCCTGACAGTACGTACAGAGATGCATTGGACGACTCAGAGGTGCTCCTGGTTACCTTGAGTCTTACTGACTGACGGGCCAGACGTCTGATACCGACATAAATACCGTGAAAAAGGGGCATCGTAGAAGTTTATGCGTTATCAGCAAAGGTAATCCGTGTCAAAGATGTAACTTTCGAACTGTGCCGGCCGAAGTGGCCGTGCGGTTAAAGGCGCTGCAGTCTGGAACCGCAAGACCGCTACGGTCGCAGGTTCGAATCCTGCCTCGGGCATGGATGTTTGTGATGTCCTTAGGTTAGTTAGGTTTAACTAGTTCTAAGTTCTAGGGGACTAATGACCTCAGCAGTTGAGTCCCATAGTGCTCAGAGCCATTTGAACCATTTTTTTTGAACTGTGGTCTGTAAAGTTAAAAGCTATTTATCGGTTCTGCAGAACAGCTGGCTATACGTCACTACGTTTCGTGGCTTCCGTTCTCTGTTAAAACTGTCCCCAGTTTTATATACTTCGATGGTTTCTTTACACTGAAGGTGACAAAAGTCAAGCGATAGCCATATGCACATATGGAAATGGCGGTAGTATCGCGTACACAAACTATAAATGGACATTGTATCGGCGAACAGTCATTTGTATTCAGTTGAAAGGTTTCCAACGTAATTGTAGCCTCTCGAAGGGGTTGACGGAGTATGGACTCGGAGTGATGGTTGCAGCTAGACGCATGCAACATTTTAGTTCGGTAATCGTTAGGGATTTCAATATTCGGAGATACACACTGTCAAGAGTGTGCAGAGACTATCAAATTTCAGGCATTACCTCGAAAGGCTATTTACAATTTGTACAGAAACCAGATGGCAGTTATAAGAGTCGAGGGACATGAAAGGGAAGCAGTGGTTGGGAAGGGAGTAAGACAGGGTTGTAGCCTCTCCCCGATGTTATTCAATCTGTATATTGAGCAAGCAGTAAAGGAAACAAAAGAAAAATTCGGAGTAGATATTAAAATCCATGGAGAAGAAATAAAAACTTTGAGGTTCGCCGATGACATTGTAATTCTGTCAGATACAGCAAAGGACTTGGAAAAGCAGTTGAACGGAATGGATAGTGTCTTGAAGGGAGGATATAAGATGAACATCAACAAAAGCAAAACGAGGATAATGGAATGTAGTCGAATTAAGTCGGGTGATGTTGAGGGTATTAGATTAGGAAATGAGACACTTAAAGTAGTAAAGGAGTTTTGCTATCTGGGGAGCAAAATAACTGATGATGGTCGAAGTAGAGAGGATACAAAATGTAGACTGGCAATGGCAAGGAAAGCGTTTCTGAAGAAGAGAAATTTGTTAACATCGAGTATAGATTTAAGTGTCAGGAAGTCATTTCTGAAAGTATTTGTATGGAGTGTAGCCTCGGAAGTGAAACATGGACGGTAAATAGTTTGGACAAGAAGAGAATAGAAGCTTTCGAAATGTGGTGCTACAGAAGAATGCTGAAGATTAGATGGGTAGATCACATAACTAATGAGGAGGTACTGAATAGGATTGGGGAGAAGAGGAGTTTGTGGCACAACTTGACCAGAAGAAGGGATCGGTTGGTAGGACATGTTCTGAGGCATCAAGGGATCACCAATTTAGTATTGGAGGGCAGCGTGGAGGGTAAAAATCGTAGGGGGAGACCAAGAGATGAATACACTAAGCAGATTCAGAAGGATGTAGGTTGCAGTAGGTACTGGGAGATAAAGAAGCTTGCAAAGGATAGACTAGCATGGAGAGCTGCATCAAACCAGTCTCAGGACTGAAGACCACACCAACAACAACCTCTCACTACGGACAACGCAGTGGCCGATGGCCTTCACTTGACGACCAAGAGCGGCGCCATTTGCTTATAGAGTAGTCAGTGCTAACAGACAAGCAATCAATGTGGGACGTACAACCAATGTGTCCGTTACGACACTGCGGCGAAGTTTGGCGGTAGTGGGCTGGCTACGGCAGCAGACACCGACGCAAGTGCCTTTCCTAATAGCACGACATCGCCTGCAGCGCCTCTCCCGGGCTTGTGACCACATCGGTTGGATCCCAGACGAAACGAAAACCGCGGCCTGGCCAGATAAGTACCGATTTCAGTTGGTGAGAGCTGATGGTAGGGTGGCGCAGACTCCACGAAGTCATGGACCCAAGTTGTCAACAAGGCATTCAGCAAATTGGTGATGGCTCCATAACGGTTTGGGGTGTATCTACATGGAACGTACAGGGTCCTCTGGCTCAACTGAACCGATCATTGACTGTAAATAGCTACGTTCGACTAGTTGGAGACCATTTGCAGCCATTCACGAACTTCATTTTTATAGATGAAAATGTGCATGTCACTGGACTACAATTTTTCGCAATTGGTTTGGAGAACATTCTGGACAGTTCGTGCGAACGATTTGACCACTCAGGACGTCCGACATGAATTCCAGTGAACATTCAAAGGACGCAATCGAGAGGTCATTTCGTGCACAAATCCTGCACTGGCAACACTTTCGCAATTATTATGGACGGATATAGAGGCAGTATGGCTCAGTATTTCTGCAGGGGACTTCCAAAGACTTGTTATTATGTCGAGCTGCTGCACTACGCTCGCAAAAAGGAGGTCCGACACGATGTTAGGAGATATCCTGTGACTTTTGTCACATCACTGTATAGCGCAGTGGATAACAGTTGGTCACCGTAGATAAAATTTGTTTCGTTATCTAAATAACATATATGCAGAAATCCAGTATAACCCATAAATGGAAGACGACAAACTCTTCGATATTCTGGTTATGAGGAAGACTGATGGAAGACTGGAACATAAAGTTTTTCCGATAATCATGCACACGGACAGAACTCCAGCCATCATCCACAGCAAAAGAAGGTTTCCATTAAATGTTCTGTCGACAGAAACAAAAGAATTTGCACACAATGACACCTACACGCCGAATTAATACGTCCGACGCAGACTTTCCAGAGAAACGACAGTTCAGGAAAAGAAGTAAATAATTCAGCGACGAAATAACAGCAGTCATAAGGACAAGGATGACAAACAACTACGGAAGAAAACAGTTTCTCTTGCTTTTATTAAAAAGTTGATAGGTCAGACCAGTCAGATTTTATAGAAACATAATTTCAGACAGATTTTAGACCAACAAAGAGAACGTATTAAGCACTCAGCCCTATAAAAGATAAAATTCTTCCTTTGTTGACATGCGGGGTATGCCCGTACAAGATTCCACGAGAAGTGTGGTAAGATCTGTATTGGAACTACAAAATGTTTCAAATGGCTCTGAGCACTATGGGACTTAACATCTGTGGTCATCAGTCCCCTAGAACTTAGAACTACTTAAACCTAACTAACCTAAAGGCATCACACACATCCATGCCCCAGGCAGGATTCGAACCTGCGACCGTAGCGGTCACGCAGTTCCAGACTGAAGCGCCTAGAACCGCATGGTCACTACGGCCGGCCTTTGGAACCACAAAGAGCAGCATGAATACATGTTGAAAGCATAAACAAATCTTTGTCGGCAAGGGAAAATAGAAAAATCAGGTGTAGTAGAGCATGCTCTTCAACAAGATACCATGAAGTGACTTTTTCGAAACCAAAATTTTAGAAGCCATCGAAATGTAGCGTGTAAGAAACGTACGTCTGCAGAGGAGATAAAAAGAAACCGTTTCTTATGTGACAAGACAATGCTTACGTACACCTATTACCAGCAAGGTGTCCATGAAAGTTTTGACCCTACTGATGTTCAGATATGGTGCTCAGATTTCCGTGTGATAACTATTGTTTTAGAGATTTTTCCTGACCTCATGTGTGTTACTTTTCTTAGGAATATTTGGTATCGAGACATCGATAGATATTTCGGATGAGCTCCTTGCCCGTTTTGCTGAAGCTGCAACTGTTATCCGTGAAACTCTTGGCTGTATTGAGCGTGTTAGACAATTATTAGCACACAGATACCAGCTGAAGTACATTAATGTAAGCGGACAACGTTTTCAGCAGCGTCTCTAAAACAATATTCATCGCACGGCAGTCTGAACACCGTTTCTGAATATCACTAGCTTTAAAACCATCATGCACACCTATCGGGGAAATAGTGCTCCAGTGACATTTTTGTCACACAAAAAACCTATTTCTTTTTATCTCCTCTAAACACTAAAATTGTGTGTACGTAGTGTTTTACATTCTGTATACAGGGCGAGTAATGATGTACGGACAACAACAGTACAGAATCGATAGATAAGTTTTACCCTTGCCAACTGACCTGACAATTCGACTGTTAAGTTGTATCTTTGATAAGGAACATTTCTGCGTCTCATGTGTAAACCTTTACGAGAGCTGTTCCGATCTTATTTTTTATTGTCGAAACCAACAATGCTACCGGGCCGTTCGCACTCTCTATACATGCCAGATTTTTTTCACGACTACGGAAACAAACAGGTCCCTGGCTAGCTGTGACAAGTGAATACGTGTTAGTGATAGTCGTAGGATTTCGTGTTGTGGGCAAAATGAGAACATGAATGGAACAACATTATTACATCAAATTTAGTTTTGAGCTTGGCGATTCTCAAGCTGAAACAATCAGCAAGATTCGACAAGCGTTTGGGGACTAAACAATGGGTACCACACCGGTAGAGGAGTTGTACAGTCGCTTCAAAGATGGCTGCTCATCAGTGAAGAGGGAAGCGCGTTCAGGTAGGCCTTCAACATCCGCAAATGAGGTTGTTATTGATCAACTAAGGACCCTGTTGATGCAGGATAGACGAATCACGACCAAAGAACTTGCAGTCGATGTTAAAATCACTATTGGATCCATTCATTCCATTTTAATGGAACATTTGAACTTCAAAAGGCTCTCAGAAAAATTCGTGACAAAGTTGCAAGCAACTGAGTAGAAGAAACTTCGGAGTACATACAGGACATGTTGGATACTTTTAACAGTAATCCTAACTTTCTCAAGACAGTGATCACTGGTGATGAGTCCTTGGTTTATGGGTACTACCCAGGAACAAAGTTCCAGTCGTTGCAGTGCAAGCCTCCATCGCCATCGAAACCCAAAACAGATGGGTAGGTCCACAACAACGTACAAGTCATGCTGTCCGTCTTTTTTGACTCCAGTGGCGTGTCCGTCAACGTGCGCGCCAGAAGGTACCAAAGTCAATATGTAGTACTACCAAGCGACTCTGCATCGCCTGCGTGAAACAGTGAGACGCATACGGCCGGATCTGTAGGCAGTGAACATTTGGCACTTTCACCACTATAAGGCGCCCGCACCTCAATCTCAATTAATTCACAGTTTTTTGGCCAAACACTCACGGCTGCGGTTTGTCAACCTCGCTATTCCGCTGATCTAAAACTGAGTGAATTCTGCCTTTTCCGTGTGCTGAAAAAGACTCTGAAAGGGACCCGACTGTAGAACAGAGAGGACACTGTGCAGAACGCGGCGGACCAGCTGTACGCCATACTAAAAGAGCCCTCCCAGCGATGGATCCATCAGTGGCAACAGCGGTGGCAGAGGTGCGGAGAAGCTGAAGAGGATTGCTTTGGAGGTGCCTAGTGTCGGCCGGCCGGGGTGGACGAGCGGTTCTAGACGCTACAGTGTGGAACCGCGCGACCGTTACGGTCGCAGGTTCGAATCCTGCCTCGGGCATGGATGTGTGTGATGTCCTTAAGTTAGTTAGGTTTAAGTAGTTTTAAGTTCTATGGGACTGATGACCTCAGAAGGTAAGTCCCATAGTGCTCAGAGCCATTTGAACCATTTGACTAGTGTCAAACAACTGTATCTTAATTAAGATTGATATTATAAATAAAAGTCAGATACTTTTTGGACCGACTTTATACTCTTGAAGTTTTATTTCAGTCATTGCTTCTTCTATGCACAGATTGAACAGTAGGACCGAAAGACTACATCCCTGTCTTACGCCCCTTTTAATCCGAGCAGTTCGTTCTTGGTATTCCACTATTATTATTGCCTCTTGGTTATTATTCCCTCTTGGTTCTTGTATATATTGTATATTAACCGTGTATCACTATAGCAAACCCCAATTTTTCTCGAAATTCCGAACATCTTGCACCATTTGACATTCCACGCCGTCAGATCCTATGAACGTGCCTTGATTTTTCTTTTGCCTTGCTTCCATTATCAATCGAAATGTCAACATAGCTTCTCTGGTGCCTTTACCTTTCCTCAATTCTCTTTCCCATTCTTCTGTACATTATTCTCGAAAGCAACTTGGATGCATGAACTGTTAAGCTGGTTCTGCGATAATTCTCCCACTTGTCATCTCTTGCACTCTTCGAATTGTGTGGATGATGTTTTTCCAAAAACCAGATGGTATATCGCCAGACTCATACATTCTATCCACCATCGTGTAAAGCCGTTTTCTTGCCACTTCCCTAATGATTTTAGAAATTCTGATAATGTTATCTAGCCGGCCGATGTGGCCGTGCGGTTCTAGGCGCTTCGGTCTGGAGCCGCGTGACCGCTACGGTCGCAGGTTCGAATCCTGCCTCGGGCATGGATGTGTGTGATGTCCTTAGGTTGGTTAGGTTTAAGTAGTTCTAAGTTCTAGGGGACTGATGACCTCAGAAGTTAAGTCCCATAGTGCTCAGGGCCATTCGAACCATTTTTTTGAATGTTATCTACCACTTCTGCCCCATACTATGTCGCTCTCCGACGCCCAACCCGCCAGTCGGTAAGACCCAGCGGAACCAGGAGGATCTCTGAAGATGTCCGACGCACCTCCGGACGAAACGTCAGGAAGGTAAAAAATTCATACAGCCCGAAATACAGAACCCAGTACGTTATCCTCGATGGTGAGTGTTCATCGGAGGTGAGGGTATCATCTGGAGTGCCCCAGCGAAGTGCGGTAGGTCCGCTGTTGTTTTCTATCTACATAAATGATCTTTTGGTTAGGGTGGATAGCAATGTGCGGATGTTTGCTGATGATGCTGTGGTGTACGGGAAGGTGTCGTCGCTGAGTGACTTTAGGGGGATACAAGATGACTTGGACAGGATTTGTGATTGGTGTAAAGAATGGCAGCTAACCCTAAATATAGATAAATGTAAATTAATGCAGATGAATAGTAAAAAGAATCCCGTAATGTTTGAATACTCCATTAGTAGTGTAGCGCTTGACACAGTCACGTCATATGAAGTGGGACAAGCATGTAACAGCAGTTGTGGGGAAGGCGGATAAAATGGTTCAAATGGCTCTGAGCACTATGGGACTTAACATCTATGGTCATCAGTCCCCTAGAACTTAGAACTACTTAAACCTAACTAACCTAAGGACATCACACACAACACCCGGCCATCACGAGGCAGAGAAAATCCCTGACCCCGCCGTGAATCGAACCCGGGAACTCGGGCGTGGGAAGCGAGAACGCTACCGCACGACCACGAGATGCGGGCGAAGGCGGATAGTCGTCTTCGGTTCATTGGTAGAATTTTGGGAAAAAGTGGTTCATCTGTAAAGGAGACCGCCTATAAAACACTAATACCACCTATTCTTAAGTACTGCTCTAGCGTTTTGGATCCCCATCAGGTCGGATTGAGGGAGGACATAGTAGCAATTCAGAGGCGGGCTGCTAGATTTGTTACTGGTAGGTTTGATTATCACGCGAGTGTTACGGAAATGCTTCAGGAACTCGGGTGGGAGTCTCTGGAGGAAAGGAGGCGTTCTTTTCGTGAATCGCTACTGAGGAAATTTAGAGAACCAGCATTTGAGGCTGACTGCAGTACAATTTTACTGCCGCCAACTTACATTTCGCGGAAAGACCACAAAGATAAGGTAAGAGAGATTAGGCCTCGTACAGAGGCATATAGGCAGTCATTTTTCCCTCGTTCTGTTTGGGAGTGGAACAGGGAGAGAAGATGCTAGTTGTGGTACGAGGTACCCTCCGCCACACACCGTATGGTGGATTGCGGAGTATGTATGTAGATGTAGATGTAGACAACAGGTCGTGAAGACATTGTACACGCCACCTCTCTTGAGCTGCAGCGGAGGAAGAGTAGCAGAGAAGGCAGCGACACCGGCGGCGGCCGGCGGCCAGGAATGTGGCTGGCCGGCCCTAAATAACGCGTGCGGCTCCGACACGCCCACGCAGCGGCCAGCCTCGTCGCCCACTTATTTGCGATAAACCGCCTCTGATTATTTACCGTCCGACGACAGGGTTTATACTCCCTGCCACCTGCTATTTTTACGGAACGGGGAGCAGGTTTCGCTGCCGACAGTGTTCTCTTACGGCCGGAACCTCGAGGGCCACTCTTGAAACCGGAGAGCGTACACTAATGCAGGCTGCACAAGTGCTGCTGTACTCTGCAGATGAGAAGTCAGCAGGAGTAAACAGACGGATGTGTCAGAGAGAGAGAGAGAGAGAGAGAGTGATTTTTTTGGGGGGGAGGGGGAGGAGGGGGGGGAGAGGGAGGGAAGGTAACCGCGCATCCACGGATTTCACAACCACTAGAAACAAAGGGAGTAAAAAAATAGTTGAATTATTCAACACTGAATTTGAAGAATGTTGTTGTTGTTGTGGTCTTCAGTCCTGATACTGGTTTGATGCAGCTCTCCATGCTACCCTATCCTGTGCAAGCTTCTTCATCTCCCAGTACTTACTGCAACCTACGTCCTTCTGAATCTGTTAAGTGTATTCATCTCTTGGTCTCGCTCTTCGATTTTTACCCTCCACGCTGCCCTCCAATGCTAAATTTGTGATCCCCTGACGCCTCAGAACGTGTCCTACCAACCGGTCCCTTCTTCTTGTCAAGTTGTGCCACAAACTCCTCTTCTCCCCAATTCTATTCAATACCTCCTCATTAGTTATGTGATCTACCCATCTAATCTTCAGCATTCTTCTGTAGCACCACATTTCGAAAGCTTTTATTCTCTTCTTGTCTAAACTATTTATCGTCCATGTTTCGCTTCCATACATGGCTACACTCCATACAAATACTTTCACAAACGACTTCTTGACACTTAAATCTATACTCGATGTTAACAAATTTCTCTTCTTCAGAAACGCTTTCTTTGCCATTGCCAGTCTACATTTTATATCTTCTCTACTTCGACCATCAACTGTTATTTTGCTCCCCAAATAGCAAATCTCATTTTACTACTTTAAGTGTCTCATTTCCTAATCTAATTCCCTCAGCATCGCCCGACTTAATTCGACTACATTCCGTCATTCTCATGTAAGGAATTAAATAAAAAAGTTTTTGGAAAAAAATCTGTGAGGCTTTATGTTTTATAAGGAATCCGACCTTAATTTCCGAATAACCCTCGTATGTAAATGATTGTTATTGTAATTCTCTATGACAGGTAGAACGGCCACCTGCGACTGTTAGCAGAATATGGAATCGGTGGGTTCAGGAGGGTAATACGGAACGCCGTGCTGGATCCCAACGGCCTCGTGTCACTATCAGTCGAGATGACAGGCATGGCTGTAACGGATCGTACAGCCACGTCTCGATCCCTGAGTCAACAGATGGGGACGTTTGCAAGACAACAACAGCACGAACAGTTCGACGACGTTTGCAGCAGCATCGGCTATCAGCTCAGAGACCACGGCTGCGGTTACCCCTGACGCTGCATCACAGACAGGAGCGCCTGCGATGGTGTACTCAACGACGAACCTGGGTGCACGAATTGCAAACGTCATTTTGTCGGATGAATCCAGGTTCTGTTTACAGCATCATGATGGTCGCATCCGTGTTTGGCGACATCGCGGTGAACGCACATTGGAAGCGTGTATTCGTCATTGCCTTACCGGCGTATCACTCTGTGATGGTATGGGGTGCCATTGGTTACACGTCTCGGCCACCTCTTGTTCGCATTGATGGCACTTTGAACAGTGGACGTTACATTTCAGATGTGTTACGAGCCGTGGCCCTACCCTTCATTCGATCCCAGCGAAACTCTACATTTGGGCAGGATAATGCACGACCGCATGTTGCAGGTCCTGTACGGTACTTTCTGGATACAGAAAATGTTCGACTGCTGCCCTGGCCAGCACATTCTCCAGATTTCTCACCAATTGAAAACGTCTGGTCAATGGTGGCCACGCAACTGGCTCGTCACAATACGCCAGTCACTACTCTTGGTGAACTGTGGTATCGTGTTGAAGCTGCATTGGCAGTTGTACCTGTACACGCCATCCAAGCTCTGTTTGACTCAATGCCCAAGCGTATCAAGGCCGTTATTACGGCCAGAGGTGGTTGTTGTGGGTACTGATTTCTCAGGATCTATGCACCCAAATTGCGTGAAAATGTAATGATATGTCAGTTCTAGTATAATATATCTGTCCAACGAATACCCGTTTATCAATTGCATTTCTTCTTCGTGTAGCAATTTTAATGGCCAGTAGTGTAGTTTATGTGACACAACGCATAAAAGATCTCTTCAAAACGCAACACTTTTGGTATGGTCAAAACTGTCAGAAAATGTGACGTCGGTGGATAAACATTGTACCAAAGGACATCCAAGATCAAAAGTAATAAAAATAAAGCTATATAAGCCAGTCAGTAAAGTCATTTATGTTTCCTTCACTGATTATCTTGTTCTCCCCAAAGTGTTATTTGGTCACTTCGTTTTCGTAACATTGCTTCATTTAGGCAAATGACAAAGTTTCAACTATTACTGCACCATATTATATTAGATGACACTTGTTCTGTATACATACAGAACGATTTAGGCGTGGATGTACATTTTCTATAATTTTGACACACTGTTTAGGTGGAAACACTGTAAGTTACACGCTTTATGTACACTGAACGATATTTTATATGTGAAAGCAACGTTGTGACACTTGACGAAACATTATGCTGATGATTATGTTTACATATTTTGATAATCAATACATCGTTTTTGATTACTATTAAAAACAGTCTTGATCACAATTTTTTTTTTAACAAGGTGACCGGTTTCAACCACTACTGTGGTCATCTTCAGACCATTGAGTAGGAACCTCTTTCCTTGAAGAATCACTATTAAAAACAGTCTTGATCACAATTTTTTTTTTAACAAGGTGACCGGTTTCAACCACTACTGTGGTCATCTTCAGACCATTGAGTAGGAACCTCTTTCCTTGAAGAATCACTACTGTAAAAAAAATAAAAAAATAAAATAAAAAAAAATTGTGATCAAGACTGTTTTTAATAGTAATTATTTATGACATTGATCACTGTTGTGCCCATAATGTATTCAAAAGTAATACATCGTTTTTGTCCTACCAGTAACATAGTCTCATTTAGGCCCATGAGGAACTGTCAAATGGTACTGTTTAGATGTGGCAATAACATTTCGTGTGTGCTTACGTATTTTTGATGAATATTCACAGATCATGTAGATGTGGTAGTATTTAACTTAGGCCAGCCGCGGTGGCCGAGAGGTTCTCGGCGCTTCATTCCGGAACCGCGCGACTTCTACGGTCACAGTTTCGAATCCTGTCTCGGGCATGGATGTGTGTGATGTCTTTAGGTTAGTTAGGTTTAAGTAGTTCTAAGTTCTAGGGGACTGATGACCTCACATGTTAAGTCCCATAGTTCTCAGAGCCATTTGAACCATTTAATTTAGGGCTCCATTATGCGTTGCACCAAGTGTAGTACAATGAACGAACTATTGTCGTTGACAAGTTCTGCGTAATATGTTAGCTGTGTTGCCATCTTTTGTCGATGACAAGCAATAGTGTCATAGCTGTGTGGCAAACTGTTCATCAGCAGCATACAGCGGCTATTGAATTACATTCTTTATTTTCAAATTTCTTAGAATAGTAGTTGAAGCCAAACTCATCTTTGGCAACTACGTATTTCTAATCTGTTAATAACATTGCATAAGTAAAAGTTGGTTTTTAACAATTTTCACTCATATTCCATGTAGTTTCCAACGGATTACAGTCGAACATCAAAGCAGCAAATGATCTGTGTATTTACGTCGAGCTCGGGTGCAGATTGTGTTTTTATTGTAATCTATACATATTACGCTCATCGAACTTCCGTAACAAAGATGATTTGACTTGAAAGCACTTTCATTGATCTGTTTCCAACAAAGATGGAGTTGGCTTAAAATGGAGCTGAAAACAGCGCCAAGTAGAGTACGTACTCATTGGCTGGTTCGTTTTAATTGCTGTTAAAATACTGGGCTATACTTGGAGGAGAGAGGATGAGGGAGGGAGGAGGGGAAGGATGGGGAGAGGGACATGACGACGTCATAGGAATGGATCTGGCTTAGGAAGAGTGTGTGGCCTTCACTTACCACATCCCGAGAAGCAACCAGTGTGCATATTTCGTCCCGTATGGCCATTGCATTCTTCGTGATACCCAACTGACATTTACCTCACCCCCAGATACTGATCTAACTGACTGGGTACGAATCTGTCAGCATAACTCCATACACTAAGTTTACTTGGCCACCGAAGTACGATTTTCCATTAAATGGTTTCCCTGGACCACTCAAAGTTACTCATGTAAAGAGCTTAATGTCTGTTCTGTAAGTGTGGCTTTGACTGCCAGATTTCATCTTCTACATTCAGTTTTTTTTTTTGGGTACAAACGCTCTACCTGTACTAAATTTTGCCGGCCGCGGTGGCCGAGCGGTTCTAGGCGCTTCAGTCCGGAACCGCTCGACTGCTACGGTCGCAGGTTCTAATCCTGCCTCGGGCATGGATGTGTGTGACGTCCTTAGGTTAGTTTGGTTTAAGTAGTTCTAAGTTCTAGGGGACTAATGACCTCAGATGTTAAGTCCCACAGTGCTCAGAGCCATTTGAACCATTTGTACTGCATTTGAGTCGTATTGGGTTGTCAGGTTGGAACTTGTTTAAAATGTGACGTGATAAGGGCTCACTGAGCAAGAATAGGTTCTCAGTTAGCCGTATAACAATAAACACATCATTTGATACGACCACAGGAGAGATACTTCTCATAAAACCACAAGAGCTGCAGCTACTCAGTTACAGAAACACAGGACTTCTTGGTTGCGTAGAAACTGGAAAACTGTCTTATATCTTGTTAACCATCTGATATAGATATTCTTAGTGGGACGCAATCACCGTCAGTTTAACAGTATAAAGTCTATGTTCAAATGGACCGCAGTTTGGACGGCAGTCCAGAAATCGCAATCACCAAGAAATATAAGAACTTGTGGACACCAAGTCCTGGTGTCTTGGGTCCTGAAAGGTGAAAGTCATTGGGAGTGGCATTTTGTAGATAGCTAGAGGCCCCTAGAAGGCTTTGCAGGCGATGGTGTCCAGGATGGTGTGTCGACTTCAACTGTCCTTGCTGTGGCCATGCGGCACCGTAAATCCCCTGTCAGCAGATGGATACAGCATGGTCTACTTGCGGCCATGTGACATCACAGACGCAAGAAATGTCATGATTGCTGCGCTTCCTATTGGTTTTGTACACACCAACTGCTGGTGAAGTAGACGTCTCTGGTCGTAGCTGTGGCTGTCACAGTTGCCCTTTCAACAACCTGTTGTTGCTGTTGTCCGCTGGTAATGTTTCCTTTTGGTTCACGATGCCGTGGCGTCTACAGCTCCACACTTCGGTTACTGCTTAGAGAGTCTGTTATGCTGGTGGACTACATGTCCCGACACAGCATCATTTAGTCCTCTGGAGGAGAGATGGCTGACGGACTCGACATTATGGTGTCCAGAGGAGTCTTCGTGAGCTGCCGTTGAAAGCGAAGCCCCGAGTCCTTGTTGCCGACTTTCGTATTAATGGGTGCGCTGGCAGCAGTTGACGAACTTACAAGGGCGTTCGTGTCGTGCTGATTGGCGGATTTCTGTTCTGGAGGACTTTGCTGTGGCGGCTGCGGTTGGCCCAGCTCCGGATGGAGCAGATCTGGAATAGAGATAGCAGTGGAGCCGCCAGTTGAAATAGCACGTACCCTGCGAGGCCTCATCCGATTAATACAGGTTGAGTCACCTAACGTTACCACTGGATATATTTCGTAAACCACATCAAATACTGACGAACCGATTCCACAGACCGAACGTGAGGAGAGGGGCTAGTGTAATTGTTTAATACAAACCATACAAAAATTCACGGAAGTATGTTTTTTAACACAAACCTACGGTTTTTTGAATGGAACCACGTTAGTTTTGTTAGCACATGTGAACATATAAACAAATACGTAATCAGTGCCGTTTGTTGCATTGTAAAATGTTAATTACATCCGGGGATATTGTAACCTAAAGTTGACGCTTGAAACCTCCGACGTTCAGTTGCGTGTTGTAACAAACACGGGCCACGGTCGGCGAGCAGCATCTGCAGGGACATGTTTACGATGACGACCGTGTTTACGAGTTTGGATGTAGTGCACTGTTGTGGTTTGGTCTAGCTGTCGCAGTGTCCGCATGTAGCGCTTGCTGCTATTGTTATTCTGCATTCGTCTCCGCACGCAGACCAACTGTAGTACACCGTGTTACCAGACGTCTGTGATAGTGCAGTGCTGTAAGAACTGTGACCATGGTGTATTCGAACTCTGAAAAGGCGGAGATGATACTCATCTATGGCGAGTGTCGACGAAATGCAGCTGAAGCCTGCAGGGTGTATGCAGAACGGTACCCGGACAGAGAGCATCCAACGTGCCGCACATTGCAAAACATCTACCGCCAACTGTATGCAACAGGTATGGTCGTAGCACGCAAACGGGTCCGTAACAGGCCCGTCACAGGAGAAGCGGGTGCAGTTGGTGTGTTAGCTGCTGCTGCCATGAACGCACACATGAGTACACGGGACATTGGGAGAGCCGGTGGACTGAGTCAAAGTAGTGTCATGCGCATACTGCATCATCACCACTTTCACCCATTTCATGTGTCGCTACATCAGCAATTACATGGTGATGACTTTAATCATCGAGTGCAATTCTGTCAATGGGCATTAATAGAGAATGCGTTGCAGTTCTATTTGTCTACCGATGAAAAAAATGGTTCAAATGGCTCTGAGAACTATGGGACTTAACATCTGTGGTCATCAGTCCCCTAGAACTTAGAACTACGAGTACTTAAACCTAACTAACCTAAGGCCATCACACACATCAATGCCCGAGGCAGGATTCGAACCTGCGACCGTAGCGGTCACGCGGTTTCAGACTGAAGCGCCTTTACCGGTGAAGCGGGTTTCACAAACCACGGGGCAGTGAATCTACGGAACATGCATTACTGGTCCGTGGACAATCCTCGCTGGCTCAGACAGGTAGAGCGACAGCGACCGTGGACTGTAAATGTATGGTGCGGATTCATTGGCGACCACCTCATTGGTCCTCACTTCATTCCAGGGGCTCAAACAACTGCAACATACATCGCGTTTCTACAGAATGATCTGCCAACGTTGCTCGAAAATGTCCCACTGGAAACGCGTCGACGTATGTGGTATCAGCATGATGGTGCACCAGCACATTCTGCAATTAACACTAGGCTGACCCTTGACAGGATGTTCGACGGGCGTTTCATAGGACGTGGAGGACGCATAAATTGGCCAGCCCGTTCTCCTGATCTTACACCTCTGGACTTCTTTCTGTGGGGTACGTTAAAGCAGAATTTGTACCGTGATGTGCCTACAACCCCAGAGGATGTGAAACAACGTATTGCGGCAGCCTGCGGCGACATTACACCAGATGTACTGCGGCGTGTATGACATTCATTACGCCAGAGATTGCAATTGTGTGCAGCAAATGATGGCCACCACATTGAACATCTATTGGCCTGACATGTCGGGACACACTTTATTCCACTCCGTAATTGAAAACGGAAACCACGTGTGTACGTGTACATCACCCCTCATGGTAATGTACGTGTGCATCAGTGAAAAAGACCAATAAAAAGGTGTTAGCATGTGGACGTAGTGTGCTGTTCGAGTCTCTTCTGTACCTAAGGTCCATCACCGTTCCCTTTGGATCCCTACGTAATTCGGTGCTCTCCGATACACACGATCGAACAGCGGAGGAGTGGTACTCAAGCGTCAACTTTAGGTTACAATATCTCCGGATGTAATTAACATTTTACAATGCAACAAACGGCACTGATTACGTATTTGCTTATATGTTCAGATGTGCTAACAAAACTAACGGGGTTCCATTAAAAAAAACGTAGGTTTATGTTAAAAAACATACTTCCGTGCATTTTTTTATGGTTTGTATTAACCAATTACACTAGCCCCTCTCCTCACGTTCGGTCTGTGGAATCGATTCGTCAGTATTTGATGTGGTTTACGAAATATATCCAGCAGTAATGTTAGGTGACTCACCCTGTATACTCCTGTGCGGTTAGTCCCGGCGGAGGTTCAAGTCCTCCCTCGGGCATGGGTGTGTGTGTTTGTCCTTAGGATAATTTTGGTTTTAGTAGTGTGTAAGCTTAGGGACTGATGCCTTAGCAGTTAAGTCTCATAAGATTTCACACACATTTGAACTTTTTTTTTATTAATATACTTGTTGGACCACGACAGGTCCAGCAGCTGGATCACCACCATATCTCTGCCAAGAAAGTGGGCGGTGTCTGCTGGAACCAAGTGACACTTACCCTGTGAAAAGGCCATAGATAAAGCCTTATTGTGAATCTTACAGTTGTGATGGGCGGCCTTGCAGAAATGAGGTCACAGGCTACATGTTTCATAATGTGATTGCTGAGGACAGCCATGTAGCCTTTTCACTAGGCTCTTCCCATATTGTGCAGTTTCTGTGACAGGGAATGAACCAGTCTGGAGCTCGGATGGGACATCTCTGCAATATAAACACAGGAGGAGTGGGTGGAAAACGTGGTCATCGACCTCGCAAGGAGCTAGAATGCGAGGCACCAAAGTTGCCGACTTGGTGTCAGTGTGGGAGCAGACGTCTATCGCATTGCCGGAGCTGGTGTCCTGTCCAGCCAGGGCACCAAGCTGCGTTGCGGAGCGATCCTAGGTGCAGCCACCAGGAGAAGACTACTGGGTTAAAACGATCCCAGCTCAAAATGTTTGTAGCCTCCTTGGTGGCGACGACCAATATGTGAGCCGCCAAAGGAGAGTCGTCCGATCACATCTATGCTATCGTTACTCTAACTCTTCAGTTACTGGACAAGTTACTGAAGTGGCGGCGTTCTTAGCTGCCTGTAAGTTAGCAAATTAATTAACATTGTAGAGGATAAGTCGATTTGGAATGACTGGAAAGTTCTTAAGGAACGCTCCCAACGTCAATAACCGATCCGAAAAATACGCACGTGAAGTACGACTGGACCTAAGTGCAGTTCATCAGTTTCTGAACGCGAGTCCATGTGTGACCTGATTTACGCAAATATACCATTTTTCTTTTCGAAAATATCATTGTCGCCGTTGATAAGTAATGACATAGTCGCTGAAAGACTGCAAATTCTGATTAAGCCACCCTCCAGAACCTGTCTGAGGGTAGGAAGATTTGCCTGAAGGAGCGCAGGGCCTCAAAGGTCGACCAGGTAGAGAATACCTGGGAAGGCTGCCGAGCGGAAGGCAAGCCAACAATGAGGAGTCTTTGTGCTTCAGGAGATAATTTCAGACACCCTCGTCCGGTTAATGGACCTATAGCTTATCTCTCACCGACGAATCGGCGTACAGTCGATTACACTTGCAATTTGTGCACCGGAAGCGATAGTCCCAAGAAACTGACCTGTACGTTTCGTCGTTCTTTTTGCAACAGCTAAAATTTATGGTGGGCAGGTACGACATGGATTTGAATATCAAAATGCTCCATTAATTTAGTTTTAAAGTGATTATAAAACAACTCCTGGTTCGACCTCAAGATTTAACTGTTGAAAGAGGTGATACACCTCAGCATCCGATACGTAAATAAAAAGCTCGTTAATGAATATCACGTGAGCTTTAATATGCGATGGAATGCTGTTCCAATCGTGTGATGTAGATAGCCTCCGGTTACGCTTTCTTGTCTAAAATGGGATATGGTGACAGTGCCACTCGGAATCCCTTTACCATCTTGCCGACGTGGAAAATGTGGTTGGAAAACTCTGACGTCATGATAATGGTGCCATCTCCTCCATCATGAGTTCTGGGGTTTGCTGCATGTTTGCACTTGGGTGGTCAAATTGTGTTGACAGATGTCATACTGAAATGAGAATTGTACTTTAGTTATCAGATATGCGATAAATTTCCTTAGAAGCACCTACTATGAGAACTATGAAAAAGTTCAAGTGGAATTCTTTTCATCCTCGTCACCATTGACTGAAGTTATCTAACAAGCGGTCGCTAAGCAAGAACAAGCTTCCAGTTAGAAATATAATAATAAATACTCTAGTCGGTATAATGTAAAAAAGACACTTCTCATAAAACCACAAGAGCTGTACCGTGCGAGATGACGCAGTGGTTAGCATACTGGACTCGCATTCAGGAGGACGACGGTTCAAACCCGCGTCTTGCCATCCTGATTTAGATTTTCCGTGTTTTCCCTACATCTGTGCAGGAAAATGCCGGGATGCTACCTTTGAAAGGGTTCGGCCGCCTTCTTTCTCCATCCTCCCCTAACCTGATGGGACCGATGACCTCGTTGTTTGGTCCACTTCCGCAAATCAATGAACCAACCAACCACAAGGGCTACTGTTATTCAGTCACAGAAACACAAGCCTTCTTGATTAAATCGAAACTGGAAAACTGTCCAATAGCTTGACGACGTTTGTTTTGTTGTAAATCTAATCACGCTGTAAATCCAGATTTTGAATAATCAAGTAATTAATTTCCGTCAGCTATACTCATTTTCAGACCTGAGTGAATCCCGTATATCACGTAATTCCCTTCATTACCTATGTAGATGGTACAGTCACACTAATCTTCCATACAAGCTTCATCATAAAATATTAAAATTTTTGTGACTACTACAGACTATGTCACGCCAGGCATGTTGACGCTTTACTGGCGTAACAGTGTTCATGGTTCACAGAAAAATGTTTACAAAAAATGGTTCAAATGGCTCTGACCGCTATGGGACTTAACCACTGAGGTCATCAGTCCCCTAGAACTTAGAACTACTTAAACCTAACTAACCTAAGGACATCACACACATCCATGCCCGAGGCAGGATTCGAACCTACGACCGGAGCGGTCGCGCGGTTCCAGACTGTAGTGCCTAGAACCGCTCGGCCACTCCAGCCGGCAAAATTTTTACATTTTGTGACGAAGCTTGCAGGGCAGATTCTGTGACTGTACCATATGTACCATATCTATGCAGTGACAAGAGTTATGTAATGTAATGGATTTACTCGGGTCTAAAGACGGTCATAGCTGACCGAGATTAATTACCTGATTAGTAAAAATTTTTGTACTTCATGACTGGATTTATAACAAAACAAATATTTCCTTGATCGCTATGAAACGTTATTGCGAGTATGTCGCAGCTCTTGAAGCTTCATAATTGTCCGTAGCTCGTGGTGTAGTGAGTAGTATCATTACTTCTAGGTCGTGGGGTCCTGCGTTCTATTCCTGGTCTGGTCGGAGATTTTCTTCACTCGGGGAGTGGATCCACTGTGTTATCCTCACGGTTTCCCCTGATCTTCATCGACGCGCAAGTCACTAAAGTGGCATCCAATAGAAAGACTTGCACCAGGTGGCAGAATAGACCCAGCTGATCTCCTGGCCAGTAATTTCCTACGATAATTTCATTTCGTCTTCATAACCAATCATGAAATAGATGTTCATAGAGGAATACAACCACAATGAGTTTAATATGATACGAGTGAGTGTGGTTTGTAGACGGCTGACGACTTGCAGCCGGCTTTAAAGGCAGTGTGTCCAGGATGGTGTGTCGGCTTCAGTAGGCCTTGCTGTGGCCGGGAGGTTCCCTAATTCAGTTTCGGTAAAGTGTGTCGTTTTTGAGGGCCTCCTAATGCCGATGTGAGCGCGGACTGTTGGCGAAGCGGGCTCCTGTGGTCGCAGCAATGGCTGCCACAGTTGCACTTTCAGCAAGTCGTTGTTCCTGTTGCCCTCCGGAACTGTTTCTTTTTGGTTCACTATGGCACGACGCCTACAGGTTCCGCACTTCGGCCACCCGCTGTACTGGCCTATTACGCTGGTGAACTTCGTGTTCCGACACAGCAGCGATGAAGTCATTTTGTGTGAACTGAAGAAAAAAAAATACTTTTTGAACTAACCAGGAAGTTATTCATTTCCTTTATTGAACTGAAGATTGTCACATTTTAGATTTATTAAATAAAAAGAGTTATAAAATGGTGATACAAAGGGCGTTCAAAAAGTTTTCCACAGTCGTCTGTAATGTTTTTATTTTTTGCAGGAAGAGAATGAATTTTTTCGTGAACACACTTGGAACATTTAGCTATAAGCTGGTCTATACAGTTGAGCCATAATGGACCGTGAGGTAGATGTCAGGTTGCGACAACGTTCGGTGATGGAGTTCCTCTTCAAGACCGGCGATGACTTTGCCACATCGAATCACAGGAAGTTGCTCCCTATTTATGCGGAGGACACAGTGGATCGCAGCAGTATCCAGCTGTGGTGGCAGAGGTTTAAAGAAGGTGATTTCTCTCTACTGGACAATCCACGAAGCGGTAGACCATCGACGGCTGTGAGTGATGTGAATAAGGAGACCACTGATCAAATCATCCAAAATGATAGCTGTGTAACGACACGACTGCTTGCTGAAGTGACTCGTTTGTAATTAGGTAGTGTGGTATCACTGGTACAGTCACACAGAAAAATCTGTGCACGTTGGGTGCCTAGATTATTGACAAGCGAAATGAAAACGAAGAGAAAGAATCTGTGCGAGGGTCTCATGAAGACCTTTACTGAAGAGTGGAAACAGTGTTTTGACGGAGTCATTACCCAGGATCAAACATGATTGTTTTTGTCCGAACCTGAGAGAAAAACCCAATCCATGGAGTGGCGTCATCCGGGTTCCCCTTGGAAGAAGAAACCAAGACTGTCACGAACAGCAGGCCGAAAGGTGATGGCCTCCTTCTTCTGGCATCAATGTGGTATCATTTTCATTCACTTTTTGGAACCTGACTCCACAATTAACCGGGACCGTCACTGTTTGTCAGTGGACGAGCTGCGACGTGCCATCAAGACCCACAGACCACCACAGCTTGAGGGTCAGCTGATCAGACTACACCATGACAACGCCAAACCCCATGCATCCCTTATGACGCAGGAGAAAATCAGCAAAATGGGTTGGAAAATTGTTCCTCATCCTCCCTACAGTCTGGACTTGGCTCCGTCTGATTTTTACCTCTTTGGTCGTCTGAAGGCTCACCTGCGCGGTAAAACATTTGATAGTGAGAAAGACCGTATTTCGTGTGTCAGGTGATGGTGTAAAAGTCAGTCCCCAGAATTTTACCAAGGCGCATTTACATCATGGAAAGAACGTTGGGCCAGATGCGTCACAGTTGATGGAGGCTACATTGAATAGGCTCAATGTATAGCTAAATGTTCGAAGTATGTTCACAAAAAAATTTCATTCTCCTCCTGCAAAACAAAAATATTAGAGCCGACTGTGCAAAACTTTTTGAACGCCCTTTGTATATTTTACTTAATTAGCAAGTCGAACTGTGTGGCAGTAATCCCTTGTCCTTCGTAGAGGGAATGTGGGGCAGGTACACTAGTCGTCATGGTGCAGCACTGATTTACTGTCCTACCCAGCCACAGAACTTGTGGAGAAGGCAGACGCCTGTACTTTCCTCCACTTCTGTACGCTGGTCTGCAGTTCGTTGTCTGTGCCACAATGTTGTCTTCATAGCCAGTGGCTCATGTGAAGAGAGATGAATATCAGAGGGAGCCAAGACCGGGCTGCATGGTGGGTGATCAAAGACTTCGAAACGCTGCAGGGGCGGGAGATACTGTTATTCTAGGCATCTTCACCTACTCACTGTGTGCTCAGAACTGTAAAGAGCGACATGACGCAGTCGACAGGCACACTAGAGACTCTGCCCAACACATCTGTGCAAACCTTCATCGGACCTTACTTTCCGAACAGCCTCTGTATATCCACTGTCACTTTTCCTGGCAAAGGCTTTCATGTTCAATCGGCCGTTGGTGACAAAATATTCGCTAGTTCTGTGCTCAAGGTTAGCAATGTGACTTTACCCATTACGAAATTTTCTATTACAAATCTTCAAAATTTTGGAGTGCAGAGATGTTCGGCCACTAACCCTGTTGCACTGTTTGTCACAGTGCTTGTGATGGTGTAATCTTCACCATTGTAAATGTTACGTACCCGTACTGATCTGCCAGACAAAAAAGGGAAGCAGCCAGAAGACAGGGTCGGATGTTCATGTAACAGCGTACACATACGCACCATCAGCAGGTACTAGGCTAATTCGAAAAGTAAGGTCCGAATAGCCATAGCTAATCGAATGTCGCGCGAATACTGAAACACGCAAGAGCACCGACAGCCGGAAGGTCTTGCTCGTCTAACGATGCCATTCGCAATGGTATTGTCGCATTTTGCTGTTCACAGTGTCAGTTCAAAATGGTTAAAACGATTTTTCAGCCCGCTGACCATGAAACACGGTTACTGATTCGGTTTTTGATAGCAAGGAACATTGCACCAGCGGATAAGTGAGATGCGTGGCCCCAATGCGATGAGTGACAACAAAGTGTGTAAATGGGTGAGAGCTTTTAAGGATAGACTGCAAAACGTCCATCACAAACCGCAATCAGGCCAACCGTCAGTTATCTCAAAAGATTTGGTCAAAACAGTGGGCGAAAAGATTCGTGAAGGCCGGCGATTCATGATTGCAACATTAGAATTGGAATTTCTGCATAGGAGTAAAACAACTTTGCACTAAATTGTCTCTGAAAAGTTACAATTTCGCAAACTGCGATCACCTTAGGTTCGCAGGCTCTTTACTGAGAAAAGCTAAGAAATTGATCCATTTTTGAGAATGTTGTCACAGGGGACGAGATGTGGGTTTCTCATATTGGTATAAACGTCAGTCAATGGAATGTCGTCACACGACATCATCAGTCAAAGACAAGGCCAAGCAAACAGTCTCAATACACAAGGTTATGGCAGCCGAGTTTTGGGACTGACATGTAGTTTCGTTAGTTGAGTTTTTGCAGCAAGGGTCAACAATAAACGTAGCCGCTTACTGCACTACGCTGACTAAACTTCGACGTGCAACACAGAATAAGGGACGTGGCCGTCTGATGTCTGGAGTTTTCATATTTCATGACAATGCCACACACATTTCTGCTGTTCACACCCAAAATCCGATCAGATATTTTAGGTGAGAACAGATTGTCCACCCACCGTACAGTCAAGACCTGGAGCCAAGCGATTTTCACTTATTTCGCTATCTAAAGGAGGTGCTTGGCCGAAGCGCTTCGCAACAGATGACGAAGTGAAGAAAGTAGTTAAAGGCTGGTTATCCTAACAGGTGGTAGACATCTATGACTTAGAGATATAAAAACTTGTGGAATATTACGACAAATGTTAAAATCTAACATGGAAACATAGCGAAATTGAAATTCCGACGTCGGGTGCAACCTGGCCCTTAAATAAATTCAGTGGTAAAACTGAAAATTTGTGACAGATGAGAACTCGAACCCGGATTTTCCGCTTTACGTGAACGGTCTCGTTAACCATTTCTGCTCTCCGAGCTCGCATCCTGTCCAACCCAAGTTTCCAACTTGTCGCACACTCCATGTGTACAGTCCCCTATCCATTGCCGTCACTGTTCGCAGCCTCACACAGATTCCTGCAAGGTGTTGTACAAAGAGCGGATCTGTACTGAACGATCATTAATTCCTGCCAAGGTAAATACACCACTGGACATCAAAATTGCTACATCAAGAAGAAATGCAGATGATAAACGGGTATTCATTGCACAAATATATTATACTAGAACTGACATGTGATTACATTTTCACGCAATTTGGGTGCCTAGATCCTGAGCAATCAGTACCCAGAACAACCAACTCTGGCTATAATAACGGCCTTGACACGCCTGGGCATTGAGTCAAACAGAGCTTGGATGGCGTGTACAGGTACAGCTGCCCATGCAGCTTCAACACGATACCACAGTTCAACAAGAGTATTGATTGGCGTGTTGTGACGAGCCAGTTGCCCTGCCACCATTGACCAAACGTTTTCAATTAGTGAGAGATCTGGAGAATATGCTGGCCAGGGAAGCACTCGAACATTTTCTGTATCCAGAAAGGCCCGTACAGGACCTGCAACATGCGGTCGTGCATTATCCTGCTCAAATGTAGGGTTTCGCAGGGATCGAATGAAGGGTAGAGCCACGGGTCGTAACACATCTGAAATGTAACGTCCACTGTTCAAAGTGCCGTCAATGCGAACAAGAGGTGACCAATGGCATCCCATACCATCATGCCGGGTGATACGTCAGTATGGCGATGACGAATACACTCTTCCAATGTGTGTTCACCGCGATGTCGCCAAACACGGATACGACCATCATGATGCTGTAAACAGAACCTGGATTCATTCCAAAAAATGACGTTTTTCCATTCGTGCACCCAAGTTCGTCGTCGAGTACACCATCGCAGGCGCTCCTGTCTGTGATGCAGCGTCAAGGGTAACCGCAGCCATGGTCTCCGAGCTGATAGTCCATGCTGCTGCAAAGGTCGTCGAACTGTTCGTGCAGATAGTTGTTGTCTTGCAAACGTCCCCATCTGTTGACTCAGGGATCGAGACGTGGCTGCACGATCCGTTACAGCCATGCGAATAAGATGCCTGCCATTTCGACTGCTGCTGATACGAGGCCGTTGGGATCCAGCACGGCGTTCCGTATTACCCTCCTGAACTCACCGATTCAGTATTCCACTAACAGTCATTGGATCTCGACCAACGCGAGCAGCAATCTCGCGATACGATAAATCGCATTCGCGATAGGCTACAATCCGACCTTTATCAAAGTCGGAAACGTAATGGTACACATTTCTCTTCCTTACACGAGGCATCACAACAACGTTTCACAGGCAACGCCGGTCAACTGCTGTTTGTGTATGAGAAATCGGTTGGAAAGTTTCCTCATGTCAGCACGTTGTAGGTGTCTCCACCGGCGCCAGCCTTGTCTGAATGCTCTGAGAAGCTAATCATTTGCATATCACAGCATTTTCTTCCTGTCGGTTAAATTTCGCGTCTGTAGCACGTGATCTTCGTGGTGTAGCAATTTTAATGGGTGGTGTTCGTTCTCTCAGGGACGTTCGAAAGAAGTTGGGAATTTGGGTTGGACAGCAAGACAAGATGCTTGCTCGGATAACCGAAGTAGTTAAGGCGACAGCTCGCCTAAACCGGGAAATCTGGGATCGAGTCCTGGTACAGCAAAAAATTTTCACTTGTCGCTATTGAATTTATTTCCATGTCCGTTTGCAGCTAATGTCGGAATTAAAATTTCGTCTTGTCGGAAAAAAATCTTAGCATCAAGAAGGAGCTGTGCGACATAACGAAAGTTGGTAGGCGTGTTTCTACATCTGCAAGATGGTGTCTATTCACATTTCAGGTCGAATAAGAGTGGCGCTAGTAGTGCCACTATAAGGATGCAAATCAGGTTTGCTTTAAAGACACGCTGTAAAGGTCGTGAGCGTTAGTTACCTTTGAATAGGAGGTGGTGAGCTGATGTTAGTCAAGAATGCCTTTAAGGCAACAAACACACCATTATCAACACCTCGCTCAGTTTGAAGGAGATCGTGTAATACGGCTACGAGAAGCAGGATGTTCCTTTTGCAACACTCCAGAAAGACTTGGCAGGGATGTAGCCACTGTACTAGACTGATAGCAGCGGTGGTCACGAGAATGGACAGCCGCAAGAAGACCTGGCTCTGGACAGCGACGTGGCACTACCGAGAGGGAGGACCATCGTGTTCGGCGTAGGGCTCTGGAGCATCGCACTACATCCGCAGCGGCAGTTGGCGCCTCGGTGAACTGTTAAAAATCGGTTACTTCAACGACAGCTTCGAGCTAGACGTCCTTCAGCAAGCGTTCCACTGACCCAAACGACTGCCATTTCCGACTTCAGTGCAGCCATGTGAGAGCTCACTGGAGGACAGGGTAAGGTCTGCTGTGTTTTCTGTTGAAAGCTGGTTCTATCTAGGTGCCGGTGACGGCCGTGTGTTGGTTAGAAGGAGCCTAGTTGAGGGTCTGCAACCAACCTGTCTGTGTACTAGACACACTGGACCTGTAAATGGAGTTATGGTCTGCGGTGCTATTTCGTATGACAACAAGAGCACTCTCGTAGTCATCCCACTCACCCTGACTGCAAAACTGTACATCAATCCGATCGTTCGACCTATTGTGCTGCCATTCATGAACAGCATCCCAAGGGGTGTTTTCCAGCAGGACAACGCTCGCCCACATACCACTGTTGTAACCCAACATGCTCTACAGAGAGTCGACATATTGCCTTGTCCTGCTCGGTCACCAGATCTGTGTCCAATCGAGCACATATGGGACACCATAGGACGACAACTCGATCACTATCCACAGCTAGCATTAACCGATTCTGTATTGACCGATCAGGCGCAACAAGCATGGAACTCCATCCCACAAACTGACATCCGGCACCTGTACAACCTAACGCATGCACTTTTGCATACTTGCATTCGAGATTCTGAAGGCTACAGCGGTTATTAATGTACCAGCATTTCACATTTGCAATGGCTCGTCTCGCGCTTACGTTAATATTTGATCTTGCAATGCTAATCACTTAAATATGTTACGAAGACAAAAGTATTTCCTTAAATTTCATTACTCTACAGTAATTATTTTTTGATTTTGCGATTTATTTCTTTAGTGTATATATACGGTTGAAAAACACTAGCGAAAAAATTTGGAGAACCGGCATTTGAAAATGTTTGCTGAACGATTCTACTGCCGCCAACATACGTTGCGCCTAAGGACCACGAAGATAAGATGCGAGAAATTAGGGCCCATACGCTCGCAACCGTTTTTCCCTCCTCTGTTAGCGAGTGGAACAGGAAACGAAATGACTAGTAGTCGTATAGGGTACCCACCGTCACTCGCCGTACGGTGGCTTGTGGAGTATCTGGTAGATGTAGACAAAGTGGTGTCTGTTCTCTAAGATGTCCGAAAAAATGTGCATATAAAAATTATGGAAACTATATAAGATAGAGCAACATGTTGCTGTTGTTGTTGTTGTTGTTGTTGCAGTCTTCAGTCCAGAGACTGATTTCATGCAGCTCTCCACGCTACTCTATCCTGTGCGAGGTTCTTCATCTCTGAGTAACTACTGCAACCTACATCCTTCTGAATCTGCTTAGTGTATTCATCACTTGGTCTCCCTCTACGATTTTATCCTCCACGCTTCCATCCAAAACTAAATTGGTTATCCCTTGATGCCTCAAAACATGTCCTACCAACTGATCCCTTCTTCTAGTCAAGTTGTGCCAGAAATTTCTCATCTCCCCAATTCTAGTCAATACCTCCTCATTAGTTGTGTGATCTACCCGTCTAATCTTCAGCATTCTTCTGTAGCACCACATTTCTAAAGCTTATATTCTCTTCTTGTCTAAACTATTTATCGTCCATGTTTCACTTCCATACAAATACTTTCAGAAACGACTTCTTAACACTTAAATCTATACTCGATGTTAACAAATTTCTCTTCTTCAGAAACGCTTTCCTTGCCATTGCCAATCTACATTTTATATCCTCTCTACTTCGACCATCATCAGTTATTTTGCTCCCCAAATAGTAAAACTCCTTTACTACTTAAGTGTCTCATTTCCTAATCTAATTCCCTCAGCATCGCCAGACTTAATTCGACTACATTCCATTATACTCATGTAAGGAATTAAATAAAAACAGTTTTTTGAAAAAATCTGTGATGTTTTATGTTTTATAAGGAATCGGACCTTACTTTCCGAATAACCTTCGTGTGTAAATGATTATTGTTGTAATTCTCTATGATAGATAGAACGGCCACCTGCGTGCACTAATATTTTTTGTGTTTAGTGTTGTTACCAGTCCTGGTAGGGATATAAGGGGCATGAACAACGTGAAATGTTGAGTGACCACTGTGAAGGACACGGAGATGGCGCGAACGCTTGTGGGACAGCGTTACCAGCACCTGACAGTGTTTGAAATGAGCCTCGTTGTGGGTCTCCATTTGGGTAACTGCTCAAACCATGCTTTATGCAGATTTGTGGGGCATTCGGATGTAACAGTAGCCAAATATTGGATAGCATGCCCTTGAAATCTGTGCCTCACGTCCGAGAAAAAAGTAACTCACTTCTTGCAACGTTCTGTGCCATCCCGCAGCATTGGTAAGAGAGACTAAGAGCAGGCGGAGTATGGAATTACCGTCGCATGAGTAGGCTAACGTTAACAGCATAAAACAAACGACTGCGTTTGGAGTGGTGCCCTGACTGGGAAGCATGTACTTCTGATAAATGGTGTCGCATTGCCTTCAACGACGAATCTCGGTTCTGCACTACCCCGGATGACCTTCGTCGGTGAGTACGGCGACGACCTAAGGAGAAGTTCCAATTTTCCAGTGTTTTGGAGAGGCACTTCATTATTATTCCGTGCGTCATGGTGTGGGGAGCTATTGGGTACGACTTCAGGCCACGGCTGGTAGCGACTGAGGGAACTCTGAAGCCACAACGTTACGGCACGGACGTCCTGCGTTCTCAGGTATTCCCTTTCACTCGACAGCTTTGTAGTGCCATTTTTCAATGTGACAATGCTGTTGGCCGGCCGCTGTGGTCTAGCAGTTCTAGGTGCTTCAGTCCGGAACCACTCGGCTGCTACGGTCGCAGGTTCGACTCCTGCCTCGGGCATGGATGTGTGTGATGTCCTTGGGTTAGTTAGGTTTAAGTAGTTCTAAGTCTAGGGGACTGATGATCTCAGATGTTAAGTCCCATCGTACTTAGAGCCATTTGAACCATGATAATTAATTGAAACCCTCAGCTGCTGACAGGTGTTGTTGATATACCTCGATGGCGACAGCTGAATATGTGTGCCCCGACCGGGACTCGAACCTGGGATCTCCTGCTTAAATGGCAGACGCTCTGTCCATCTGTCCCCATCGAGGTATATCAACAACACCTGTCGGCAGCTGAGGGTTTCAATTAATTATCATTTATTCTAGAGACGGCTGGTCCCGGTGGAGGTTCGAGTCCTCCCTCGGGCAAGGGTGTGTGTGTTTGTCCTTAGGATAATTTAGGTTAAGTAGTGTGTAAGCTTAGGGACTGATGACCTTAGCAGTTAAGTCTCATAAGATTTCACACACATTTGAACATTTTTTTATTCTAGAGAAGCTGAACGGTCATCAATAATACCATACCATTCTTTCGAGAACTGTTACCATCTCCATTTGAACCATTTCAACAATGCTGTCGCACAAACGGCACATGTGTCTATGGACTGTCTGCGTGATGTTAAGTTACTTCCGTGAGCAGCAAGATATCGAGATCTGTCTCCGAATGAACGTATGTTCGACCAGCTCGGACGTCAACCCTAGTCCTTAGACAGTATCCAGGATATCACGGACGTTACAACAGTTGTGGGCCAACTTATCACAGGAGAGGATACAATGGCTTTATGACGCCTTCCCAAGCGAATAAATGTATGTAACAAAGGCCAGAGGGGAGTACCACGTCGTAATGGTAGGTGGGCTCTCACTACCAAGTTCTTTGTCAATTTGACTCAAAATTTTAATCCCTGAAATAACGTCACATACCGTCTCGACCCATGAAGTTTCATTTCTTTTCGTGTTCCCCTTCCGGGCGTTTCCCCTTTTTTCTCAGGCAGTGTATTTTTTTAGCGCAGTCTTTCTATTTGTTACCCTGGCAGCTTTACTCGATGCTGTTTTGAAGTACCATAGCATTTTAGTTGTGAGCTCTCCGTATGAGGTTCATTTTCTTTCCTGCAGTTCTAATTCTAGAACCAGCCACTAGGCTATGGTTAAGCCATTTACCGCAAAATTCCTCCTCGCAAAAAGGTACGTAGGAAACCAGAAGAAAGCGTCTATGAAGCCAAAGACTCGTGTCGGTCTGGGTGCCGTGCTCACATGGTTCAAATGGTTCAAATGGCCTTGAGCACTATGAGACTTAACATCTGAAGTCATCAGTCCCCTAGAACTACTTAAACCTAACTAACCAAAGGACATCACACACATCCATGCCCGATGCAGGATTCGAACCTGCGATCGTAACGGTCGCTCGGTTCCAGACTGAAGCGCCTAGAACCGTTCGCCACAACGGCCGGCTGCTCACATGGTAAAGCGTTTTCTGCGAAGGTGAGGTTCCAGTTTTAAAAAGTACACCTTTTTTTGTTAGAAGCTGTATTACTGCATATTAAATTAATTTAATGCACACAGTGAAGTGTGAAAGCAAGTTCTGAATAAGTACCCTATGTTACACTTATTTTCTTTACTTATCCTATAAAAAGTCATTATAGTAGTGCAGTACTTCACGAGAAACAGAATTAAGATGTCTAGGGACGCAATAGAGCACTAAAATGATGCATTTCCGTATGGAATCTGCTACTACCATTGTGATAAAACATTTAAAATGGACTCGAAGCAAGGGAGTCTCCCAGGAATTTTTGCTGCTTTCAGTTACAGTATTGTGAAGACTGGTGGGATGTAGTGATACGTAGCAAAAGACCCACAGTCAGCTTCGTTATTGCAATTTTTTCATACGGTGACATGGTTGGAGACCGTGGCTGTTATTTGAAGACAAATTTTGATGGTGTTGGGACAGAAACCAGCAACAAATTTAGTTTCAGTTCCTTTATTCAAAGGGTACCGTTACCGGTTTCGAATCGTTATGATTCATTTTCAGACGGTTTACATGCTTTCCTTATAATATGTGGTGCGTTTTTTTACAGATTAATTGTCCTAAAATATAAATAATACATAATTATAAGCACGCCACACACAGATGACTGCGTTACAGATTTTCATTGGATGTGACTTACGTGAAATGTCGGCTTGGAGTGTTGGTTTTCATAACATTCGTCCAACATATGTGAATACGTTCCCACTACATTCTTATTGTTGCACACGTAAATTTTTCTCACTGAACACTTAAGATTTGTCACTGAAAAGATTTCTACCACGCAACACATGTTTTGATACATACAAAGAGCTGACAAACATATGAGTATCAAAGATACTATTATATATCGTAACATTTGAAGATGTCCTATGTTTGGAAAAAGACCATATATTCACTTATGCAACTGAAACGCCTTTTACACTAGTACAGAGAGACACTGGTTTTTTGACTTTTTGAGCGGATAGTGTTACATTATTGCCATAGAATTTCACAGTCACCGTACGCATGACACTCATGTCCTGAAAGAGTAAATGCATTGTGTAATTTACTGCATGCATAAGTAAGTTGCAATTAAAATCACACAACACTGGTATTATTTACAACGGAACATTAAACACAGCGGCGGACAACTGGCGTTTCGAAGCGCAGTGAACCTGGTGAAAGAGAAATGTTGCACCCACTGGCCTTGAATTTACAAGCTACCACCGAATCGTCTGCTGGACTTCTTAACATAAGGATGGAACATGTAACGAGGTGAATTTACCATACAGGGGTTGAGTAAAAATACTGAAAACCTAAAAGCACTACACATTACCACGCTGGATTTCAAAACAGCTTCCAGTCGTCTCATAATGGATAAGTACAGGTCCTGTATGCTTTCCAATGGAATATTATACCGCTCTTCCTGCGGAACAGTATCAAGTTCAGGCAATCAACAAACCACAATCACACTGTGTTCTGGTGTAGTAAAAAGTGTTTTACTACGTTATTTGTGGAAAATACTTGTTATAGTTACGTATGCATCACAACATCTCAGCATGATGCGGAGAATGGAAGTGCTTGCCACACGAAAACGTGACAAGCTACCTGTAATAATTAACACAAAAGTGATCCAGAAAATTCCCACGTTCACCAAATGTAAAGAATAAATAAAAACGAAAACCCACTGATGATGGCACAGTGGTGCTGAAACATGTTTGGGTACTGAGAAAAACGGTGTTTTGCGTAACTGGCGGAACTCATATCTAAAAAATTTTAACTGCAAACACGGCCAATACAAGGAGCTGCAAATCCAAAAGATGGATACATCATAATGGAGACGGATTACTGATGATGGATATCCGTGTCCTGCTGCGTAAAGAAGTCCGTAACTGCCTACTGCACATCCTCGGCCGACAGCAACCGTTGGCCTTCGTGCACTTTTTTTAAGGGATCGAAGGCCTGATAATAGCTTAGGGAGAGATCAGGACTATAGGGCGGCTACTATAGTGCATCTCAATTGAGCTGGAGTAACTTCTGCGCGACGACATTTGCGATACGGGAACGTGGGTTATTATGAAACACCCCTTGGCGCACCATTCCTTGACGGTGACTTTCGACAGACATGCTGTCCCATACACATTCTTTATTCTACGACGCTGGCCGTTGTGGCCGAACGGTTCTAGGCTCTTCAGTCCGGAGCCGTGCTGCTGCTGCGGTCGCAGGTTCGAATCCTGCCTCGGGATATTTTACGATTCATGTAGTACCATTAATTACAGTATACGTAGAGAAAAATATTAATAATTTAATGGAGAGACAGAAAAAGGGATAAAATCCTACAATTATTCCACTAATGAAATGAATCTATATCTTCACCAGTTCTCAGTGCCTATGACGCATTCCGACGGCTATGCCAACTGACCGCGCTGATTACTTATTCCAACCTTGTGTTTCACCAATGAGTTTATTTCACTAGTTATTTCACAAACAGCCGCATGCGAAGCTCCCCTGGACTTTGACCGAAGTATTTGTAATGCGTATGTATCTATAGCTCTTAGGGGTATGATGCGTCTTTCTTGTGTCCCTTCTCAACAAATACTACTATTGAAGTTTTCCATATCCCTGGAAGTGCGTGAGTCATTAACAATAGATCTCAAAGGTGGCCCTATCTACGGAGTAGTTCAGTGAACAAGAGCAAGGTAGTGAGACCGGGTTGAAAATGTACGAAGGATTGAAAATATATGAAGTGCTGAGTCGAATACGGCAGCACCCTACTCTCTGAAGCGTTAAAGATCATCTGTGGAATACAGAAACTGCCACCAGTGTTTGTTTTTTGTATGAAACTACGCTACAAGACTCAAATTCCGAACAAGAGTTTTAGCAAAGACTACTAGATATAGTACTTTCGTGGGGGTGTAATATGAATGTCTCGTCGATTGCTTATTTCTGTCCGTGCGGTTCTAGGCGCTACAGTCTGGAATCGAGCGACCGCTACGGTCGCAGGTTCGAATCCTGCCTCGGGCATGGATGTGTGTGATGTCCTCAGGTTAGTTAGGTTTAATTAGTTCTAAGTTCTAGGCAACTTATGACCTCAGAAGTTAAGTCGCATAGTGCTCAGAGCCATTTGAACCATTTTTTAACTTATTTCTGCAGTAAACAAAACTGCGACAGCGGTTAGGATCACGTAAGGTTTGGGAAAGATTATGTGACCTCACCGAAGTGTTTTTCTCTAGATGTCTGCACGTAATTTCCGTGGGCTGTGGCGATGCAGTGTGGAGTATTCAGAGCAACACAACTTCACAGGGGCCGTGTTCCTGTTAACGGAGCTGTCAGCCGAGCAAAGAGCGCCATATGCGCCCGCGACAGAGACTAATGATTCGGCCAACAGGCGAGAGGCTTACAAATGGCGCGAGAGGTGGAAGACAAGCCAGCTGACACCCGCCTCGTGAAACTACTGACGCAAAATACCGTGTGTGAACCGAGGTGACGACGGCTCAGCAAAATTTGCAAGTGACACTGAGTTTGACGTACGCCTCCGAAACTATATAAACTGCTATCGGACGTCCTCCCCTCGCAACACGACAGATTTCTGCCGATAAAGAACGGAATTTATCATTAGCTAAAATATTTTAAACAAATTATGTATTCTTTATTTGCGCATTATTAGTTCTAAGCGAATGGCATAATTAGGGCAAGTTGTCCATTTTATTGTTATCATAAATGAGACGTTTCAAAAAAATTAGACAAGAAACGTGGGACAGGTCAGGTAAAAAGGGGACATTAAGTGTATTGCCAAAATTTAATGGACATGCACACGCACTCAAATGATCCAAATGACTTTTTAGAATTATTCTGATGAATTGTCACCGTACCTTACACTTTTACATATTGAATCAATATGTCGCCATGTCCAGTAGCAAAGTTTGATTTGCAGACGGCACATTCTTCAGTCTTCTTCGGTGCCATTGATAAAAGTAAACTCACTTTTCATATTGCTGTTAAAATTACACTTTCGTTTTAGCATGGTGAAACGGTGAACATGAATAGGTACTGGCAACAGTGCAACACGATAACAGCAAATAAACAAAGATTGTAGAACAAGTTGTACAAATGGCGTTTCCTAACGTATATACTTGCCCAGTGGGCAGTAAATTTAGTCAAGTGAAATCACAAAAAGCGGGACATTTCAGTGTCTCCAAGAGGAACTATGGGGGCAGAGGGACGGTTTGTAGAAAAGAGAACTGTTCGAGGGAAAACAGGTTGAATGGTCACTCTAAATTAGAAGATTGTTGGTATATAAGAAGTACGAATATAAAGGATGATCGCCGGCCGCTGGTGGCCGAGTGGTTCTGGCGCTACAGTCTGGAACCGCGCGACCGCTACGGTCGCAGGTTCGAATCCTGCCTCGGGCTTAGATGTGTGTGTTGTCCTTAGGTTAGTTAGGTTTAAGTAGTTCTAAGTTCTAGGGGACTTATGACCTCAGCAGTTGAGTCCCATAGTGCTCAGAGCCATATAAAGGATGATCGTAAAGTTTCCGTTTGAGGGCGTTTCTGCGGTGCATACGCAAGATAGCGCGACTTCGATGCTGGTATATAAGTACCGGCATGTATGCAAAGGATTAGTGTGGAATTCTTGCTTTCCGACTCACGTGCGTTAAATTCGAAAACGTGAACTATAGAGAAGTTATTATCAAGTACATCCAAACAGGACCGGCTTGCAGCTATTCTCTGTTGGCTGTGGAAGGACAAATACCCGAAGACAACCGTCGTAGAATACAAAATGGTTCAAATGGCTCTGAGCACTATGGGACTTAACTTCTGAGGTCACCAGTCCCCTAGAACTTAGAACTACTTAAACCTAACTAACCTAAGGACATCACACACATCCATGCCCGAGGCAGGATTCGAACCTGCGACTGTATCGGTCGCGCAGTTCCAGACTGTAGCGCCTAGAAACGCTCGGCTACTACGGCCGGCCACAACATGGTTCAAATGGCTCTGAGCACTATGGGACTTAACACCTGATGTCATCAGTCCCCTAGACTTAGAACTACTTAAACCTAACTAGCCTAAGGACATCACACACGTCCATGCCCGAGGCAGGATTCGAACCTGCGACAGCAGCAGCAGCACGGTTCCGGACTGATTTACGTGGGAACTCGGAGGACTGTTACTATCAAGTTGTCGTGGCTGTCAGTTTCGTTGACAGCGACTTAACATGATCTCTGTGAGGTGGTTCAACAGCTCTATTGGCAATAGATTCCATTTCTAAGCGAGGTGTTTTGTGAGATCTGAAAGCGTCCTTTGTGATGGCGACACTGCATCCCATCGCCTCAAGCATTTCCAAGGGTGCTCTACAAAATTCTGATCCTGTCTCCGTGTGGGATACAATCTCTCTGATTTTATTTTCATGGTCCCCTTCTCTTGCAGCGTCTGCCACTAGTGCTGATCGATCAACTCCATGACACCTTCGTGCTTACTAAATGAAACTGTAACGAAAGTCGCTGCCCTTCTTTGGATCTCCTCAATTTTCTCGTACGTACCCCACGCAGATGAGCAGTATTCGAATATTTATTACATTGCATTTCCCAAGAATCCTTCCAACAAATCTAATCCATTTAGCTCTGGGAGTTAACGCTATTCCTCTGATTGCCGGTGAAGGCGTAAGGTACCAAATCCTTAGCAAATATGATACTTTCCCACACTAGCACCCTATCTACATCGAGTTAGTACCATTTCATGATATTTCTTTGATTATAACAGAAGCACCTTTCTCTTCAGACAAATTTGCAAGAAGAGCGATTCAGCAAACTGAAATAAAGTCCATCTCTGAAGATTACACGCCTAGTCTCATTCATGAGATTTTTTCCAGTTATGCGAAAAAGATTCAAAAGCCAAGAAAGCATAAATATTTCTTCCTTATAACAAACGGTTTCGACAGATTTTGCTGTTATCTTCAGGTCTTAAAACTCTGTTGTTATGAAACATATTCATTTGAAGTTAGACCTCACACCAATTTGTCATGTGGATAAAAATCATCACATTATAAACGGTTTGTAATAACTAAAATACGTAGAAACATAAAGCACCTGATGCAAATGGCCATGTCCATGTATATACCGCCCACAGATTGTTACGTCACAAAAAGGCAGTACGCAGTAGCACATCTGTTTACATGAACTTGACATATTCTAAACACTGAAAATCCACTATCAGTTTTTAGAATATCTCCAGATTATGTAAACAGATGTGCTACTGTATAGGTCTGTGTTTTTGTGACGTAACAATCATCTGTTGGCGGCCTATGTATGGACATGGCCATTTGCACAAGGTATTTTATGTTTCAACATATTTTACTTACAATAGACCTTTTATAATGACAAATTGGCGCGACGTCCAACCCAAAATGAGCACGATTCACAACAAAAGATTTTTTTAAACCGGAAGATGACAGCAAAATATGTCGAAACCGGAAGCTTTAAATAAGAAATATATTGAATGTTTTTAGCAAGTAAACCAGACCGCGTTTTCTATCTTCTCAAAATGAGAAAATCTAGTTTTCCAGTTATGCTTAAATCTGGAGAAAAATGTATGAAATCGATGGTATTTTTGGTTCGTTTATAAAAGAGGCTGATGCATGCATGTAATGAATCCATTCAAAATATTATCAAATATTTGCTGAATAAGTGGAGGAGGCAGCTATCTTGAATCAGCGATGGAGTGTGAAGTAATAATGAGATTCAACGATGCAATGTTTAACAGCGACATTGGTAGATACTAACAGATGTAATGCTTCAACTCTGAGTTTGGGATGAGTCATGTGTGACTTTACCGAGTAAAATAAAGCTTATAAAATTATGAGCTATCCAGCTCCACTTACTCACTGCCGGCGAATATACCTTTTCCCTGAACGTAAGCTCATACTTTTCCCGACAAATCCGGACGTTCTGACCCCTCGCTTGCGCCACAGACCGCGGAGATGCAGGAAAAAAATAGCCCTGGTGTTGGAGAGTGGCGTCACGGCGCCTCCAGTTCTGTGGCGTCTCTGGGCGGGCGCAGGCGCCGTGCAAGTCGTAAACGACGCCTATATTTAAGCCGCGCGGAGGCCGGACACCTCACCCGTCCAGCCTCCACACAGTTTGCGGGAATTGTGAAGAGTCGGCTCGCGGTTAATGCCCTCGACACTTCTCAGCTCTATACGGTTTGGACAACACAATATAATCACACACCAAATATGGTGTGGAGGACGCCTTTGTCATATAAAACAATCTTGAATCCTGCAGTTCGGCGCATGTAATTTCTTATACTACTGACCATTAAAATTGCTACACCAACAAGAAATGCAGATGATAAACGGGTATTCATTGGACAAATGTATTATACAAGAACTGACATGTGATTACATTTTCACGCAATTTGGGTGCATAGATCCTGAGAAATCAGTACCCAGAACAACCACCTGTGGCTGTAATAACGGCCTTGATACGTGTGGGCATTGAGTCAAACAGAGCTTGGATGGCGTGTACAGGTACAGCTGCCCATGCAGCTTCAACACGATACCACAGTTCATCAAGAGTAGTGACTGGCGTACTGTGACGAGCCAGTTGCGCGGCCACCATTGACCAGACGCTTTCAATTGGTGAGAGATCTGGAGAATGTGCTGGCCAGGGCAGCAGTCGAACATTTTCTGTATCCAGAAAGGCCCGTACAGGACCTGCAACATGCGGTCGTGCATTATCATGCTGAAATGTAGGGTTTCGCTGGGATCGAATGAAGGGTAGAGCCACGGGTCGTAACACATCTGAAATGTAACGTGCACTGTTCAAAGTGCCGTCAGTGCGAACAAGAGGTGACCAAGACGTGTAACCAATGGCACCCTATATCATCACGCCGGTTGATACGCCAGTATGGCGATGACGAATACACGCTTCCAATGTGCGTTCACCGCCATGTCGCCAAACACGGATGCTACCATCATGATGCTGTAAACATAACCTGGATTCATCCGAAAAAATGACGTCTTGCCTTTCGTGCACCCAGGTTCGTCGTTGAGTACACGATCGCAGGCGCTCCCGTTTGTGATGCAGCATCAAGGGTAACCGCAGCCATGGTCTCCGAGCTAATATTCCATGCTGCTGCAAATGTCGTCGAACTGTTCGTGCAGATGGTTGTTGTCTTGCAAACGTCCCCATCTGTTGACTCAGGGATCGAGACGTGGCTGCACGATCCGTTACAGCCATGCGGATAAGATGCGTGTAATCTCGACTCATCGATTCAGTATTCCGCTAACAGTCATTGGACCTCGACCCACGCGAGCAGCAATGTCGCGACACGATAAACCCCAATCGCAATAGGCTACAATCCGATCTTTATCAAAGTCAGAAACGTGATGGTACGCATTTCTCCTCCTTACGCGAGGCATCACAACAACGTTCCACCAGGCAACGCCGGTCAACTGTTGTTTGTGTATGAGAAATCGGTTGGAAACTTTGCTCGTGTCAGCACGTTGTAGGTGTCGCCACCGGCGCCAACCTTGTGTGAATGCTCTGAAAAGCTAATCATTTGCATATCACAGCATTTTCTTCCTGTCGGTTAAATTTCGCGTCTGTACCACGTCATCTTCGTGGTGTAGCAATTTTAATGGCCAGTAGTGTAATTGTGGGTAATGAGTTTTTATACAATTCCTCGCTATGAAATTATTCCACTTCCCCGAGAAATTGTTTGGAAAATGCTACTTACATCCTGTTTCTGATTTCTCACATTTAGGTTGGGATTGTCTGTTCAGATTTTATAACATTTTCTTCGGTCTTCCCACATTTCTCTACTTCCTATTATTTATCGTCTGATTTACTAATTGCAGTATCCTGTCCTCAATCTTCGCTTATTCTTCTTTTTCCTCTTCCTCCTCCTCTTCTACTTCTCTTCTTCTTCCGTCTTACCAGATTTGGGCTGAGTCAGCCTGTTCTGGGGTAACACTCAGACTTTACATGTCCTTCTTTCTCCTCCTCTTCTCCTTATACTGGCTTACCAGACTGAGCTTGAGTCAGTTTATTTTGACTTCATCACCTTGGTCTTTCCCTTTCTCCTCCTCCTCCTCCTTTTCTTTTGTTTCTCTTATGAACCCTCATATTTAGGCTAGAACAGCCTGTCCTCGCCTTATCACCTTGTCTTCGTTCTTCCTAAGGGTTTTTTTCTTCTTCCTCTTCTTTTTCTAGCTCATAGGATTGAGCATTCAACCTATTCCAGTTTCACCACCTTGTTCCTGGTCTTTCTGTGTTCATCAGCTTCTTCTACTTCTGTCTTACCAGGTTTACGATAGAACTGCTTGTTCCAGTTTCACTGCCATATCTCCTGTCTTCCAAATTTCTTCTTGTGCTTCTTTCTTCTCTTTTGACTTTCCAGAATTAAGCCGGCCGATGTAGCCGAGCGGTTCTAGGCGCTTCAGTCCGGAACCACGCTGCTGCTACGGTCGCAGGTTCGAATCCTGCCTCGGGCATGGATGTGTGTGAAGTCCTTAGGTTAGTTAGGTTTAAGTAGCTCTAAGTCTAGGGGACTGATGACCTCAGATGTTAAGTCCCATAGTGCTCAGAGCCATTTGAACCATATTTATAAGCCCCGCATTGCGATCTATATAAGGCCTCACAACTGCCGTCGCGCTGTAGATTTTGCGTCCCTGTACACAGTGCTGATGTTGACACGTTAGTCAACAGAGTCAACAGGATGTAAAGTGCCTGCATCCTAACGTTCGGATAAAACATCGCTTCAGAATAATATGAACTGACGAAATGCAGACAAGTATATTGCTGATCGTTACAACGACAGAAATATGCTACACTAACAATGACCAGAAACTAAACTGTGTAATTAGCGTCACTAATTTTTCCTAGTTTGCAGAGTTTGTTGTTACTTATGAAATAGGGACTTATTAACACTGTAATTCTTAAATGAAATTATATAGTCACCATTCTGTTTAAGGACAAAATTTATGAAACTATCTTGAGCTGAAACTGGAATTACGTACCAATTACTGAAACATACCACGTGGGTGACAATGGTCATGACACACGTGAGAACTCAACAGAAAATGCAAATGATTATAAGATTTTGTATAGCTAATTGCAATTACAATGAACATTTCAGAATGAATCTAAATCGAAACCGATTGCAACATGTGATCGCGGTAATCACTGAGAAACGCGATGTTAGAATAACGTTCACTGTAAGTATAAATACAAAAGCCGAGAGCGACATTACACATCAACCGTAGCCTAAAATTAAATGACACTTTACACAACTTTTGATTTGCCGGAATAATTGCTTTTGTTATTTAAGGAGCTTCCTTCTGAAAAAGACTATGAAAGCAGTTAACTTACACAACTGAACTAATACCATCAGTTAACTACTAAAATTGATCTTTGCATTACAACAGCAAAATTAAAGTTTCACTCTCTGACATTTTCGCCAATTTTATTTGGAAGCCTCTTTATCTTTTTAATTAATAGACTCTCAGTTATTACCGTGATAGGAAAAAGATCCTAGTGCGGATAACAATGACACGGGAAAATCATTAACACAGCATAAGGATTAAATTTACGCAAGCATTGTACATTGTTCGATAAATTGATTCTTCGACGCTGGCAAGTCTTCTACATTTCTAAGCGTCTGAAATGGTACAGTCTTCTTTGAGCTGAAGCTGATGTTGGCGTGACTTAATAGTTTTGTGGCAACAATAATTTATGCAAAGGCATTTCTTCCATTTATGGGCAAACTTCCCAGTATTCTTTCTTTCATAATCCTTGATACCGGTTCTTGAAAAAACATTGTGCTGTGGCGAATACTGCTCCATCGCCAGCACGTCCACAAAGTCTTGCTATACGCTCTACCACCACACCGCTCACGAACACTTACTTGCGCACGCTGTCGCAGTCACTTCGCTACCGACCTCAGTCTGTTAACTTGCGGCTCTTCATTCGCGCTCTCGCGTATCACAGATACTAGAATCAATCAGCCTATATCCTTGGATGCTACATACATTGCAAAGTCCTTGACATTTCCAGCGTGTTGCGAGTTATCTCTGTACTATCTGGATGTACACTGAAGAGCCAAAGAAACTGGTACACTTGCGTAATATCGTGTGGCGCCCCTGGGAGCACGCAGAAGTGCCGCAACACGACGTGGCAGGGAATCGGCTAAAGTCTGAAGTAGTGCTGGAGGGAACTGACACTATGAATCCTGCAGGACTGTCCACAAATCGGTAAGAAAACGAGGGCGTGGAGATCTCTTGTGAACAGCACGTTGCAAGGCATCCCACATATGCTCAAAAATGTTAATATCTGGGGAGTGTGGTGGCTAGCGGAAGTGTTTAACTCAGAAGAGTATTCCTGAAGCCACTCTGCAGCAATTTTGGACGTATGGGGTGTCGCAATCTCCTGTTGGAATTTCCCAAGTCCGTCGGAACGCACAATGGACATGAAGGGATGCTGGCAGTCAAACAGGATGCTTACGTACGTGCCACTCGTCAGAGTCCTATCTAGGCGTATCAGGGTTCCCATATCACTCCGACTGTACACACCCTACACCATTACAGAGCCTCCACCAGCTTGAACAGTCCCCCGCTGACATGCAGGGTCCATGCATTCATGAGGTTGTCTCCACATCCGTACACGTCCATCCTCTCAATGCAATCTGAAACGACCAGACTAAATGTTTTCAGTCTTCAAGAGTCCAATGTCGGTGTTGACTGGGCCAGGTGAGGCGTAAAGCTTTGTGTTGTGCGGTCATCAAGCGTACACGAGTGGGCCATCGGCTCCGAAAGCCCATATCGATGATGTTTCGTTGAATAATTCGCACGCTGACACTTGTTGATGGCCCAGCATTGAAATCTGCAGCAATTTGCGGAAGGGTTTCACTTCTGCCACAATGAACGATTCTCTTCAGTTGTCGTTGATCCCGTTCTTGCAGGATCTTTTTCCGACCGCAGCGATGTCGGAGATTTGATATTTTACCGGATTCCTGATGTTCACGGCACACTCGTGAAATGGTCGTACGGGAAAATCCCTTCATCGCTACCTCGGAGATTCTGTGTCTCATCCATCACTCGTGCGCCGACTATAACACCACGGTCAGACTCTCTTAAATCTTGATAACCTGCCATTGTAGCAGCAGTAACGGATCTAACAACTGCCCAGACACTTGTTGTTTTATATAGCCGTTGCCGACCGCAGCGCCGTATTCTGTCTGTTTACATATCTCTGTATTTGAATACTTTCTTTGGCGCTTCTTTGTAGTATCACAGTCTAACATACGCAGTAGTGAGAGTCACGGCTGTGAAAATTGTTAGACTACCATCTGACAGTTGGTGCGACACAAGCGGCCCAAGTGGCAAGAAAGCAACCGTAACATTAAAGCCTCTTTTTAATCATTTTTGTAGTTAATTAGGGAAATAGTTGTAAAATTTTTGCGTTTCAAAGATTATTAAATTGTGAAGAGACATGAACGATCATGAAATACATGTAAATGCAGCCGAATCTCCTTGATTAAGTGGCATAAGCTGCAAGTGAATGATGAAGGAATACTTTCGAATATACACATCAAAAAAAGTTTTGCATCACCTCGGTTCCGAGTGTTCCGGAACCTGTACAGAAAATTGGATTATAGATCAACATAAGTATAATTTCCGTAGTTTCTATTGCTCATCAAAACCACACATTGCATGTTGTACCACCATACAGCGAGACCCTCAGAGGTGGTGGTCCAGACAGCTGTACATACCGGTACCTCTAATACCCAGTACCACGTCCTCTTGTATTCATGCATGCCGGTATTCGTCGTGGCATACTATCCACAAGTTCATCAAGACACAGTTGGTCCAGATTGTCCCACCGAAGATACATCCAAAACCCTTTGTTCTTGGTGAAATTTGTTATAATTAAATTTCAATCAGTAACATATCTATGATTGAAGTTTTCAGCAAGACGTAACATTCTATGATTGCTCAACGGCAGTGTGTTGTTGTCATAGTATGAAGCCTTTCACGACCGGATGACATATCTTCCGGTAAACCTTCCGGGATGTAAGGTCGTGGTCCATAAAACTTTTATGGACCACGACCTTACATCCCGGAAGGTTTACCAAAAGTGTGTTGTTGCTTTAAGGTACTGAGTAGTGCCACTCATCCGTAAAACGATTGTAAACCCAGGGCCGCGGTTCGCGTCCCGGAACTTTCGAATTTTTTTCCCTAACATTTGCGTTTTTATTATGTTCTGATACTTTATTATCAGTTTAATATAAGTATATACAATAATATTTGATGTTATGTAAATATAAGTTCACCTTTTTCGAGAGGTGAGTTTGTCCTATTAGCTTAATCTACAGGACAGCTTGCGCTACTTGTATAAAGATATTTTGCTCCTTTTTCATTTACGCTTCGTAATTCACACGTTGTTTGTTGTGGTCTTCAGTCCTGAGACTGGTATGATGCAGCTCTCCATGCTACTCTATCCTGTGCAAGCTTCTTCATCTCCCAGTACCTACTGCAACCTACATCCTTCTGAATCTGCTTAGTGTATTCATCTCTTGGTCTCCCCCTACGATTTTTACCCTCCACGCTGCCCTCCAATACTAAATTGGTGATCCCTTGATGCCTCAGAACATGTCCTACCAACCGATCCCTTCTTCTGGTCAAGTTGTGCCACAAACTCCTCTTCTCCCCAATCATATTCAGTACCTCCTCATTAGTTATGTGATCTACCCATCTAATCTTCAGCATTTTTCTGTAGCACCACATTTCGAAAGCTTCTATTCTCTTCTTGTCCAAACTATTAATCGTCCATGTTTCACTTCCACACATGGCTACACTCCATACAAACGCTTTCAGAAACTACTTTCTGACACTTAAATCTATATTGGATGTTAACAAATTTCTCGTCTTCAGAAACGCTTTCCTTGCCATTGCCAGTCTACATTTTATATCCTCTCTACTTCGACCATCATCAGTTATTTTGCTCCCCAAATAGCAAAACTCCTTTACTACTTTAAGTGTCTCATTTCCTAATCTAATACCCTCAACATCACCCGACTTAATTCGACTACATTCCATTATCCTCGTTTTGCTTTTGTTGATGTTCATCTTATATCCTCCCTTCAAGACACCATCCATTCCGTTCAACTGCTCTTCCAAGTCCTTTGCTGTCTCTGACAGAATTACAATGTCATCGGCAAACCTCAAAGTTTTTATTTCTTCTCCATGGATTTTAATACCTACTCCGAATTTTTCTTTTGTTTCCTTTACTGCTTGCTCAATATACAGATTGAATAACATCGGAGAGAGGCTACAACCCTGTCTTACTCCCTTCCCAACCACTGCTTCCCTTTCATGTCCCTCGACTCTTATAACTGCCATCTGGTTTCTGTACAAATTGTAAATAGCCTTTCGCTCCCTGTATTTTACCCCTGCCATCTTTAGAATTTCAAAGAGAGTATTCCAGTTAACATTGTCAAAAGCTTTCTCTAAGTCTACAAATGCTAGAAACGTAGGTTTGCCTTTCCTTAATCTTTCTTCTAAGATAAGTCGTAAGGTCAGTATTGCCTCACGTGTTCCAGTATTTCTACGGAATCCAAACTGATCTTCCCCGAGGTCCGCTTCTACTAGTTTTTCCATTCGTCTGTTAAGAATTCGCGTTAGTATTTTGCAGCCGTGGCTTATTAAACTGATAGTTCGGTAATTTTCACATCTGTCAACACCTGCTTTCTTTGGGATTGGAATTATTACATTCTTCTTGAAGTCTGAGGGTATTTCGCCTGTTTCATACATCTTGCTCACCAGATGGTAGAGTTTTGTCATGACTGGCTCTCCCAAGGCCGCCAGTAGTTCCAAAGGAATGTTGTCTACTCCGGGGGCCTTGTTTCGACTCAGGTCTTTCAGTGCTCTGTCAAACTCTTCACGCAGTATCGTATCTCCCATTTCATCTTCATCTACATCCTATTCCATTTCCATAATATTGTCCTCAAGTACATCGCCCTTGTATAGACCCTCTATATACTCCTTCCACCTTTCTGCTTTCCCTTCTTTGCTTAGAACTGGGTTTCCATCAGAGCTCTTGATATTCATACAAGTGGTTCTCTTATCTCCAAAGGTCTCTTTAATTTTCCTGTAGGCAGTATCTATCTTACCCCTAGTAAGATAAGCCTCTACATCCTTACATTTGTCCTCTAGCCATCCCTGCTTAGCCATTTTGCACTTCCTGTCGATCTCATTTTTGAGACGTTTGTATTCCTTTTTGCCTGCTTCATTTACTGCATTTTTATATTTTCTCCTTTCATCAATTAACTTCAATATTTCTTCTGTTACCCAAGGATTTCTACGAGCCCTCGTCTTTTTACCTATTTGATCCTCTGCTGCTTTCACTACTTCATCCCTCAAAGCTGCCCATTCTTCTTCTACTGTATTTCTTTCCCCCATTCCTGTCAATTGTTCCCTTATGCTCTCCCTGAAACTCTGTACAACCTCTGGTTCTTTCAGTTTATCCAGGTCCCATCTCCTTAAATTCCCACCTTTTTGCAGTTTCTTCAGTTTTAATCTACAGGTCATAACCAATAGATTGTGGTCAGAGTCCACATCTGCCCCTGGAAATGTCTTACAATTTAAAACCTGGTTCCTAAATCTCTGTCTTACCATTATATAATCTATCTGATACCTTTTAGTATCTCCAGGGTTCTTCCATGTATACAACCTTATGTTGCAGAGATTCTGCCACTGGGTAGGAACAGTGATGAAGTAAGACTGACCTTGCGGTTTTACTTAAATGTGGGAATGATGAAATAATGTTTATCTTATGTGGAGAAATATTGCAAATTTGTATCGCACTGTTTGTAATGGAACTTTCATAAGCTTGTGTCCTTATTGATTAGGCATGGTACTTTCCTTATCGTGGACGATGGAGGAAATGTGCGATGTAATACAGCTAACGTGGGAATGTAAGGCGCGCTGGTTTAGTAAACAGTGTGATTTACGAACTATAAACATCCCGCAACTGCCGCTGGAGTGCGTTGTGGTCGCGTATACCACGTTGGGGCCCACGTACCGTATGCACAAGTCGCATCATTCCTGAGCGTTCAGCAGCACGTTGAACTTGGCACGCTCAACGTTGACGTTCGACATCACGGTGCGTGTGCCGACGGCTTTATTGCGCACAGTTTGAGTCGTAACACGACGTCCTGTGCCTGCCGAAAAACATTATTCAACATGGTGGCGTTGCTGTCAGGGTTCCTCCGAGCCATAATCCGTAGGTAGCGGTCATCCACTGCACTAGTAGCCCTTGGCCGGTCTAAGCGAGGCGTGTCATCGACAGTTCCTGTCTCTCTGTAACTCCTCCATGTCCGAACAACATCGCTTTGGTTCACTCCGAGACGCATGGACACTTCCCTTGTTGAGAGTCCTTCCTGGCACAAAGTAACAATGCGGATGCTATTGAACCGCGGTATTGACCGTGTTGTGTTGGCAGATGAGCCAACACCGTGTTACTAGTGGGGGCCGAAATGCACGCGTTTTAGCTCACGCAGGCTGGCGTGAGGAGGGAAGGACTCTACTGACGTGAGGTCTGGAACATGACAAGGAATTAGAATTCAGAAAGCGGACGTAATTAGTTTGATACTTAACTTGAATCCATTAATGAGGAACGTCGATCTTGACGGTACATGATTCACAATATTATATGTTCAGAAGACATAGTAACTGAATATGGCGCCTTGCTAGGTCGTAGCAAATGACGTAGCTGAAGGCTGTGCTAAACTGTCGTCTCTCCAAATGAGAGCGTATGTAGGCAGTGAACCATCGCTAGCAAAGTCGGCTGTACAACTGGGGCGAGTGCTAGGGAGTCTCTCTAGACTAGACCTGCCGTGTGGCGGCGCTCGGTGCAATCACTGATAGTGGCGACACGCGGGTCCGACGTATACTAACGGACCGCGGCCGATTTAAAGGCTACCACCTAGCAAGTGTGGTGTCTGGCGGTGACACCACAGACCGTCTAGGCATGGTTGAACTACAGACAACACGAGTTGTGTACCTCCTTCCTGGTGGAATGATTGGAACTGATCGGCTGTCGGATCCCCTCCGTCTAATAGGCGCTGCTCATATATGATTGTTTACATCTTTGGCCGGGGTTAGTGACATCTCTGAACAGTCAAAGAGACTGTGTCTGTGATACAATATCCACAGTCAAAGTCTATCTTCAGGAGTTCTGGGAACCGGGGTGATGCAAAACTTTTTTTGATGTGTGTATGTATAACTGCAGCTTACTCCACTGAAAACAATTTTTCATTTATGAGAAGAATATATTTCTTTTGTTGTCTGTTGTTGTTACGTCAGGCACTTTCCTTGACATGTAACAACCTTATGTTTCGCACAGCCTTACACACATCGATTTTATAATACAAAAATGTAATTGCTTTTGTTTCAAAAGCTGATGGGTTGAAGAGTCTTGCCGTTTGTCGCTCAGATGCAGCAACAATTGTGGAACGGGTTTCTTCTGTGCTGGGAAACAGTTTTATTGCTTTTGTTCTTTTATTATCACGTCTGAGTGGTTTTTGCTTCAGCTACAGATGTGACCGTTCGTCTGCTACGTTAAATAATGTAGGTATTGCTTTCCAAACACGAGCCTTATGTTCCACATTCACTGATTTGACTGGAAGTGTAGCGAAGGAAGCTTCAAGTTTTTGAGTAGATATCCAACTCCTCTCTGCTCCAGATCAGGTCTTCGGCTGTTTGCTAGCAATTTTTTGTTCTTAAAGAACACAACGTTCTCCGGTAAATATCTTTAGATTACAAGAAAATCAAAATTCTACAAACTAATAGATACATTTATGATTCGCTGTCGCTTTCACAAGATCTCGCTGAACTCCTGGCGGCTTGGCTCGCTCAATCGCAGTGGGTAATAAAACCCAGACGGAGTGTCGCGACTGTTATGTTAGACTGTGGTAGTATACCAACTGTCTGCAAGTGCTGGCAAAGATGCTCGTATTTCGTTTCCTGCCTAATTACAACATGGCTGCCACGAAATGTCACGAGAACAAAAAATTAAAAAGACTTTTCGGTTTAGTCCAACATCAGCCTTCTAACCGCGTATTGATATTAAGTTCAAAGCCAGAAATAAATAAATAATTCCCCATCACGAACAGATCGGTGGAAATATTTTGCTAATTACACAAGGCGGACTATGCAGATGACAAGAATCTGCAGGCGCGTCGATGTTCCATGCTCTGACATCAGAGATGTACATCCAGGTAGTATAGAGATCACTGGTGCCTACTTACAAAATTTACAAATGTTGTTTTCAATAATTTGCAAGAATATTATTATACAATATTTTAAATAATTAGAATTGACAAGAAAACGTTAAAATATGTACATATCCAGCTAGAGATTAACACTGAAAAGTGCAAAAGGAAGTAATGTTCTAAGTATAAAATATTGTGCTTTAAGGCCTTAAAATTATACACAATGATGAAAGTCATTCGGTGTGGATCATACAATGAAACTGGGGAGAATGAAGTAACCCCAAAATGTCTCGAGAGCGTGTTCAGTTCCGCAGATTCACAATTTCTGTGGCCTGTCCCGAAGAACACGATGATTTCACCACCGTCACTACAAAAACCACAGCAGTCTGTTGTGCTACTACTACTACTACTACTACGTGATCAGGCCTCCTCCACTGTATTCTGTCCATTGCCGCTATCCGCCACCCGTTCACGTCTATTGGCACTTGGTTTAAATCCATCCCCCCAACGCTTCTTGGGTCTCCCTGGCGGTCTCTTTCCTATAGGTGTGAAATCCAGGAGCTTCCGAGGCCATCTGTGATCCTCCATCCGGTCCACATGCATTGCACTGCATTCGTTTGGCTTTGTCAGTTCCTGCTATGTTTGGCTGCTGGTATAGTTCCTCAAGCTCTTGGTTGTATCTGATCCTCCATTCCCCTGTATCTGCATCCAGAACCGGACCGAAGAACTTCCGAAGCACTTTTCTCTCAAAAACAAGGAGCTTATGGAAGTCCTGTTTCCGGATACTCCACGTCTCACAGCCATGTAGAACAACAGGCTGGATCAGGGTTTTGTACAGTCGAATCTTGAACTGTCTGGAGAGATATTTGGACCGAAGAAATTGTGCTACGCTTTGGTAAGATCGGTTTCCTGCATGCGTTCTGGCATTGATGTCTGGTGTGCTGGACAGAAAATCATCCAGATGTCAGCAACAGCTACTTCTAGTGGACAGAACAAGAAACCTTAGCGTCCGTGTACGACAGAGTGGGATGCGTCTCGTTAAAGTAATCATCCTAGAATTTATTTCGCTGGAGTGATATAAGAACACGGTCTCAGGCGTGCCCTTTCTGATTCAAACGTTGCATTCTTTTGCACCGTCACCTTCCTATGTTTTTTTCAGGACATTACGTCATCATTCTTACATTAAGCGATAAACTCTTTCACAGGTGATTGTAATATATCCTTTTGGTAGTGAAACTTTAGCTTGCCCTAACCCTTCAGCTTTGAAATTTTTTTCGTTGAAAGGGAGCATCTGCCAATCGCATACACTCACATGTAGGGAAGTGTTTGGCGGCGAATGCTTAGTTAGTTGATGGTATAGCTTTGTTTAGACGAACACACTTCTCGCGGTGGACGTGTGTGTTACCTTGCTCTTTCAGTATTCAAGGTATAAAATATATTGCACGCAGTAAATATTTACGTATGCTTCTCACCTGTAGAGTGCCTCGAATAAACAGCTAATGAAACGCATCCGCTACCCATTCTGAATTAGATATCTCCTTTCATCACATCATTTTCAAGTATCCCTTCAAATTATATGAAACATTCGATGGATAAGAGAAGCGGATCCTTAGGCCAGGTGCGATGTAGCTGTGACGTTATGTATCCAGTTTAGTGAAGTATTGGCTGATTCTAAATGATTAGGACTTCGCATACAAGTGTTTACAGAGTACCTTCAATGTGTTAGGATTTGTCTCTCTCAGATCGACAGATTAAGACTGACTACTCAGTCAGTCTTGCAAAATTACAGATAATCAGAAATACAGACTTATAGGAATTGGACACAGTGAGATGCATGCCATGGTATAAAATCCGTGCCTCCTGAGGTGGTTTAAACTTATCTTTAACGTACTGACATTTCCGCCTTTACTAAATTATCTGTGGGAGTGTTCGGAGACTACAGTAAGTCATTCTTTGTGATTTTATTTTGATCTGTTATCATGTTGGACCTTAGAGATTTCTAATGAGACAGAACGCAGTCTCTCGCGGCGGTGACATTAAGTAAAATGTTATAGGACATCCAGCCATGTCAACTGGTTAAAATACCGTGAGCTTTCGACCAAGCATTCCAAGGGAGTTGTTAAGCGGAATGACTGCTGATGGGTTGCAGGTACGCCCTAATATTACACTCTAACTGCCCGCATCTCGTGGTCGTGCGGTAGCGTTCTCGCTTCCCACGCCCGGGTTCCCGGGTTCGATTCCCGGCGGGGTCAGGGATTTTCTCTGCCTCGTGATGGCTGGGTGTTGGGTGCTGTCCTTAGGTTAGTTAGGTTTAAGTAGTTCTAAGTTCTAGGGGACTGATGACCATAGATGTTAAGTCCCATAGTGCTCAGAGTCATTTGAACCATTTGATTACACTCTAACTGCCGGCTGTCGGCTGTGACGTCACTGGTGCCCACGGCATCGCCATACATGGGAGGCTTCTGGAACTTTGTAATTAAAGAGGCCACCGCAATAAAAAATAACTGACAGCACACTAAATGGAGAGGACGGCGTGGAGATCAGTGCGGCTTGAGATCCAGTGATAGCGAGATTGAAGCGGGCACATCGAACGCGGAGTCGACAGGTGCCCATGTATCGCGATACTATGAGCACCAGTGACATCACAGCCGGCACGTAGAGTATACAGGGTGAGTCACCCAACGTTACTGCTGGATATATTTCGTAAACCACATCAAATACTAACGAACCGATTCCACAGACCGAACGTGAGGAGAGGGGCTAGTGTAATTGTTTAATACAAACCATACAAAATTTACGGAAGTAAGATTTTTAACACAAACCTACGTTTTTTTAAAATGGAACCACGTTAGTTTTGTTAGCACATCTGAACATATAGACAAATACGCAATCAGTGCCGTTTGTTGCATTGTAAAATGTTAATTACATCCGGAGATATTGTAACCTAAAGTTGACGCTTGAAACCTCCGACGTTCAGTTGCGTGTTGTAACAAACACGGGCCACGGTCGGCGAGCAGCATCTGCAGGGACATGTTTACGATGACGACCGTGTTTACGAGTGTGGCTGTAGTGCACTGTTGTGGTTTGGTCTAGCCGTCGCAGTGTCCGCATGTAGCGCTTGCTGCTATTGTTATTCTGCATTCGTCTCCGCACGCAGACCAACTGCAGTACACCGTGTTACCAGACGTCTGTGATAGTATAGTGTTGTAGGAACTGTGACCATGGTGTATTCGAACTCTGAAAAGGCGGAGATGATACTCATCTATGGCGAGTGTCGACGAAATGCAGCTGAAGCCTGCAGGGTGTATGCAGAACGGTACCCGGACAGAGAGCATCCAACGTGCCGCACATTGCAAAACATCTACCGCCAACTGTATGCAACAGGTATGGTCGTAGCACGCAAACAGGTACATAACAGGTCCGTCACAGGAGAAGCGGGTGCAGTTGGTGTGTTAGCTGCTGTTGCCATGAACCCACACATGAGTACACGGGACATTGCGAGAGCCGGTGGACTGAGTCAAAGTAGTGTCATGCGCATACTGCATCGTCACCGCTTTCACCCGTTTCATGTGTCGCTACATCAGCAATTACATGGTGATGACTTTAATCATCGAGTGCAATTCTGTCAATGGGCATTAACAGAGAATGCGTTGCAATTCTACTTGTTTACCGATGAAGCGGGTTTCACAAACCACGGGGCAGTGAATCTACGGAACATTACTGGTCCATGGACAATCCTCGCTGGCTCAGACAGGTAGAGCGACAGCGACCGTGGACTGTAAATGTATGGTGCGGAATCATTGGCGACCACCTCATTGGTCCTCACTTCATTGCAGGGGCCCAAACAGCTGCAACATACATCGCGTTTCTACAGAATGATCTGCCAACGTTGCTCGAAAATGTCCCACTGGAAACGCGTCGACGTATGTGGTATCAGCATGATGGTGCACCTGCACATTCCGCAATTAACACTAGGCTGACCCTTGACAGGATGTTCGACGGGCGTTTCATAGGACGTGGAGGACGCATAAATCGGCCAGCCCGTTCTCCTGATCTTACACCTCTGGACTTGTTTCTGTGGGGTACGTTAAAGGAGAATGTGTACCGTGATGTGTTGTAACCCCAGAGGATATGAAACAACGTATTGTGGCAGCCTGCGGCGACATTACACCAGATGTACTGCGGCGTGTACGACATTCAGTATGCCAGAGATTGCAATTGTGTGCAGTAAATGATGGCCACCACATTGAACATCTATTGGCCTGACATGTCGGGACACACTCTATTCCACTCCGTAATTGAAAACGGAAACCACGTGTGTACGTGTACCTCACCCCTCATGGTAATGTACATGTGCGTCAGTGTAAAAGACCAATAAAAAGGTGTTAGCATGTGGACGTAATGTGCTGTTCGACTCTCTTCTGTACCTAAGGTCCATCACCGTTCCCTTTGGATACCTACGTAATTCGGTGCTCTCCGATAAACACGATCGAACAGCGGAGGAGTGGTACTCAAGCGTCAACTTTAGGTTACAATATCTCCGGATGTAATTAACATTTTACAATGCAACAAACGGCACTGATTACGTATTTGTTTATATGTTCAGATGTGCTAACAAAACTAACGGGGTTCCATTTAAAAAAACTTAGGTTTGTGTTAAAAAACATATTTCCGTGAATTTTTTTATGGTTTGTATGAACCAGTTACACTAGCCCCTCTCCTCACGTTCGGTCTGTGGAATCGATTCGTCAGTATTTGATGTGGTTTACGAAATATATCCAGCGGTAATGTTAGGTGACTCACCCTGTATATGGGAGTACTAGCAGCCCATCAGCAGTCATTCCACTTAACAATCGCCAAGGAGTGGTTGGTCGATAGCTCCTGGCATTTTAACCACATGCCGGTGCTGGAATCCCGAGAACGTTTTATTCTAACGAGACATATCAGTGCACACTAAACTGGTCCATCTGTGATAACAGTGTAACTGGGATATCTAAGGCCACTGCATTTAGTGCCAGGAGCGCACATGAAGTTTGTTAGAGAACTTCCTACACTTAACATAATAGTAGGAGAACTAAGTAACCGTACAGTGTGAGGCAGGATATACTTACTATGTCAGTATCTTATTCCACCTCTTCCTATTCCACTCGTAGCTAACGCGAGGAAAGAACAATTGCCGGTATCCTACTGTGGGAGCCTGAGTTTCTCTAAGATTACCTTCGTGATCACGATGTGAGTCGCGGGAGAATAAGGAGGGAGTTATATGTTTGGCGGCTGTTCATGGAAAGTGCGCTCTAGTAATTTTAGTAGTGAGACTTTACGTCACGCACATGTTTCCTCCCAACACATTGTTAAGCATTTCTGTAGCACACTCGCACTCACCAAATATAGCTTTGGTGGCGTGAGCCGCTAAACTTTGAACGATATCAATCTCTTTTGATAACACTGTCTAATAAGATTCCCAGAGTGGCGTATTCAAATTAGTCGGAGTAATATTTTGTAAGCGACTTCCGTCATGGGTGATATACGCTTCCTTAGTAGTCTTTTGATAGCATTGCAAAATGTTCAAAATGGTTCAAATGGCTCTGAGCACTATGCGACTTAACTTCTGAGATCCTCAGTCGCCTAGAACTTAGAACTAATTAAACCTACCTAACCTAAGGACATCACACACATCCGTGCCCGAGGCAGGATTCGAACCTGCGACCGTAGCGGTCACGCGGTTCCAGACTGAAGCGCCTAGAACCGAACGGCCACACCGGCCGGCTCTCAATATGCAAATTGTCGTATAGAGCTCAGATATTGAAGAAGATTACTAGCAAGAAGCTGCGCTGAAGGAACGCGGGCAACACGTCACTCATTAATATTCCATGACTGTCTTAACTTTCCTCTGTCTTTTCCGAAGTTAACAGTGAAGATTTTCAGAAATGAGATAAGGCTATATGATACTGCAAAGCGTACTCATTACTACATGTTAATGGGGTCTGTGTGAAGACATCCAGCACAGAAGTGTACAGTTGTTGTCACCACAGTCAAACTAGGCCTGCGTCTAGTGACATACCAACATCGTCGACTTCCATGCTCATGTGTTTTTGATCTTAGTCACTTTATTATTATTTTCTCATTGTGAAGCTGGAAGTTTCTTTGCAAGTCTCGGTAAAGAATAGGACACTCCGTGACCATTTTTATTCAACTATATGTTGGATCAATAGTTGAAGCATCGATTTGGCTTCCACAACATCAAGTTGACGAGGAGGCAGCAGTGACGGACTCGGAGAGATGGAATTTATAATAGTAGTCAAATAAATTTTGACACAAAGACTACTCACCAAACCTCATTTTTAATCTGGAGGGAATATGTTTACTTTTGAAGAACACGTCTGATCCTATATTCGATCTAGCGATGAAAAAAGTCCTTCTGATTTAAGACACTAAGGATCGATGGACACTACTTTTTTGGAGGAACCTTTACAAGTTATTATAAATTGAAACCCATGAGAGGCACCAGCATAAAATGCGAAGGCATTGAAGGGTTTCACTGGAGGTGCAATAAAGAAGGTTAGCGGTTCTAGGCGCGCAGTCAGGAACCGTGCGACTGCTACGGTCGCAGGTTTGAATCCTGCCTCGGGCATGGATGTGTGTGATGTCCTTAGGTTAGTTAGGTTTAAGTAGTTCTAAGTTCTAGGGGACTGATGACCACAGCAGTTGAGTCCCATAGTGCTCAGAGCCATTTGAACCAAAGAAGGTTAAATGACATATTGAGTTTTCAGTGATTATTGTTTCAATGTACTGATGCTGTTTTCGGTCCATAATTGACTCGAATAAAACTATCGATCTTTCGTTTACGCCTTGAGACATCACTTTTGTGATGCAATAGTATGGATAACCATTTGCGCGTTCTGTCGACGGTTCGACATTCAGATGGTGCCACTCCTATCTTGAATGGAGAACACTGCTCCCTGATACTGTAGCTGTTCCACAAATTAAACTGGACAGTGAAATTAACAGAGATGCTAAAGAGATAATGACATGGTTTCACTGAAGGAAATGGAGTGAATGCGTATGAGGTTCTGAACTCTTACTCCTAAAAACTGAACAATGAGTTTCTGAGGGATGTCACAGAGGACAACAAGAAAGAAGAAATTAAAGCTGAGGACATTCAAACTGCAAGTAAAGCGACAACGAAGACACTTGTATATGTTACGGTTTTTCAGAGTGGCTAGCTATAAGATAGAATTGAATATAAACAAGTCTTGAAACTAACAACGAATTTCACCTCTAATTATAATATTCGTTCAGCATTCTGCTCAGGACATAATTGTTTACTTAGATGTTTGTACGGTGTATTTCTTCAGTCTTCGTGAATTCAAAATGTTGCTGAGATATCCTCCGCAGCCACCAACGAAACAAACAACAATAAAGCGTTTCTCAACACCGGCTGGTCACCAAAATAACACCTCAAGGCTCACTGAATCCTGTCCATGAAAGTCTGTAATATATCACCACAGTTTGTTCTGGCTTCAGTTTTGCTACTACGTGAAGGTAAGGTTCAGCTGTTGTTTTCACGGCGCCAAGGGAACACTGTAAATAAAGCACACCATTCTACCTTCACCTCGCTGAGAGGCGAGGCGCCTCTGTTCGGAAACGTAAATTAAGATAACTCTCCAGAAGTATCTCGCTAACTTCTTTCTGTACTGTAATTCCGAGAATCCATTAGCTTCAGTTGGGACGGGTTTTGTCAGTTTCCGACCAAGCCGAACAGTAGCATCGCATAAATGACGCCATGAAACGGCGAAAAAGTGGTTCTAGAAAATTGTTGTTGTCCCTTGTTATCAACTTTTTATCTTCTTTAGATGGCTGTAGAGAAGGCGTCGATTGTGATCAGTATATGCATGTCAGGAATATGCTTACCAAAGACTATACAAAATAATACTGGCACCAAAAACACAATGCGCAACACAGTTAAAGGATCATTTTTTCGAAACGACCTCATTGTCTGCCATCGTGAGGTAGACGTTTGAAATTTGGCTGAAAGGTGAATACAGCCTTCCCTTGTAACGGTAAAAAAGTTTGGCGCCCCGTGACGTCAAAAAATGGTTCAAATGGCTCTGAGCACTATGGGACTTATCATCTTAGGTCATTAGTCCCCTACAACTTAGAACTACTTAAACCTAAGGACATCACACATATCCATGCCCGAGGCAGGATTCGAACCTGCGACCGTAGCGGTCCCGCGGTTCCGGACTGCAGCGCCTAGAACCGCACGGCCACCGCGGCCGGCCTGTGACGTCACCCTCGGGTGGGTTAATGATGTCACGTCACAGGAATTTCTGAGCCCTCCCTTTTTTATCGCACATGTCGACACATTGCTGTTTGAAGCACCGTCGAGAGAGAGGTTGACGTCACAGAGCGCCACCCTTCTGCGCCATTAGGGAGGAAGACTGAAGGCACCTTTGAGCCAAATTTCAAACTACAGCTTCGCGAGGGGAGACAGCATTTCGAGAGAGTGACCCTTTAATTGCGTTGCACAGCGTATTTCATGCATGTTATGCTAGACAACACAACCGGCAATCATCCACCCAAATCAAAAATGTTCAAATGTGTGTGAAATCTTATGGGACTTAACTGCTAAGGTCATCAGTCCCTAATCTTACACACTACTTCACCTAAATTCTCCTAAGGACAAACATACACACCCATGCCCGAAGGAGGACTCGAACCTCCGCCGGGACCAGCCGCACAATCCATGACTGCAGCGCCCAAGACCGCTCGGCTAATCCCGCGCTGCTCATCCACCCAGATGCGGGCGATGTGAACTGGGTTACCTCTCATAAAATGCATGAAATATGTCCTGGGCCAGTTTTATTTTTCTATTTGTATGTTCTTTCAAGCCATACTTGCTCTAATTCGACCGCGACTGTTGAAATTATAAACATGTTTTTCAGTGGCTGCTGCAAGGCACTATCTTTCTTAAATTATTTAATATGCAACATGTTTCGAGGTATGATCACATTATCAGACAAAAAAATAGCAAAACAGAAACTTCTTCCTCATTTCCACTGCTGATATCTTCCTTCCTTCGTTGATTCGGAGTAATCTTACTTACTAGACAGGAGAAAGCTTCAGTTTCTCCCATTTCTGTGTGGTTTCCAGTTTTCATGGTGAACACTTTTTCATTCGACTTTCTACCACTCTTCATCACCTACAACTTAGCTTTAATCCTCTTCATCCCATATTGTGTGCTGGGTATGCTGTGCACATCCATCAATGGGCCTCCCACGTCATCCTTACAACAAACTCGAATGGTTATATCGCCGGCAAACCTTAATACTGGAATCTGTAACCTAGGAGTCGGTTTCATAAATTTCGTAACTGTGGAAATGCCAACTTGGGGAACAATGGCCACTGTTAGTATAATGAAAAAAATAACGCCCTCTGAGGCACTCACATAAATAATTCCTTTTGCATTTACCAAATGTACTTGGCGACGAACATAAAAGTGAAACAAAGTGAACCACCAACCACACAAAGTAGTTGCTGCTGCGAGCTGACTTTGTTACATACGGCAATTACATAGCTTTGTCATACGACCAAATAGGCTTCGGCAGCCTGCGGCAAAAGCTTAACGCAACACAAATTAGTGACAGTTTACAATAATATGTTTTAAAAATTGTACATTACGTTGGCGTAGCGATCTAGTGCAAAGTTCACTTGCAATGATCAATCTTTGAACTCTGGTCTAGTACCGCATCCAGTGAAGACTGACCACATAACTAGCAGAATGTCCAGTTGGATTTTTTTGGGTAACGACCGTTCATACGTCTGGTCCTTTCTGGAAGCGCAGTGTTCATTCTGCCGAAATGACTGTTGAATATTGATACACTTCGACTGGAGACCCTTATGTCCATGTTTGGCGGATGATTGTTCACGTGGGAACTATTTGCGTGGCGTAAGGTGGAAGCATAACACAGTCCGTGGTGTGTGTGCCCTATATAGCGCCTGATCAGAACCGGAAGGACCTTTAAAGAAGAATCGAGTCGGATGCCGATGACGCTCTGTCGTCACATCCCTTCACAACCTTTTTGACTGAGACTCTACAAGATGGTTTTGCCGCGTGGCGCACAGCAGTTTTGTTCTTCGATAGGCCTACCGAACTGTAAGCTTCAGTAATAAGACCTTGTCAACCTCACAATTTTTCCCAAAAAAAGTGGCTTATATGCCCAGATCCCTCTCTCAAACACACATGATTCCATTTCTCCTAGATTACCTTCTTTCTCACTTCATTTCTCAGTCACCCACATGTTGCGAATAAATTTTCGACTGTTTTCATTATTTGTGATTTATCGCATTGCTGTTTCTCTCACGTCAGTTGCTGCCAACGCTCGTTGTTTCAGTCTATGTGCCAGCAATTCGTGTTCTAATTTTCATGAACGAACCTAAACTGGATTTTTTTCTGTTACTGTTCCCACCATTTACGTCATAAATATTAATGAATGTGGGTTTCATATCAGATGTAAGAGATACCGCGTTTGAGGTAAAATATGTAGAAAGCCTGGTCGGATGTAAGAGCGGCCCAGATGGCCATAATCTTGACAGGATAAATAAATAAATTCCATTACTCGGCAGTTTGTGAATGCGGAGTTGCACGGAACGCTGGTGTTAAGCGGTCTCCGCCCCTTGGTCCTCGCCCCTTCCCACCACGATGCGCCAGAAGAAGCCCGGAGCTTCCTAACTGCCGCTGTTGACGGACGCTACTCTCAGGGTGCTTCCCTGGTTAGTGGAGGCGTAAATTCCAGTCGCACAGCTTTCCCAAACAACTCGATAGCCTGTCAGCGGCGGCGGCCGCTTCTAAAACTGGTGTAGCTTTCCGCTTGGCGAGCGCCGTCGTCCACACGAAAATAAATAGGTCTCAGTTTTATAGCGGCGCGTTCTTCAAAAATACTGTCAGGTTCACTGCCAGCGGAACTGGCTTTGGGGAGGCGGAGCGGGGAAGAAGGAAAGGGGAGGGAGGGCAGGGAGGGTAAGGGGGCAGGGGAGAGCTCGGCAGACGTAGGCAAAGTGCTGACGGGTGCACACAACAACAAAGAGTGGGGAAGTGTTCGCTCTCGTCTTAATTAACACTACTGCGGTCGGGTGGCTCGCGCGACTTTCTACCTTCTGTAGGATGAGCATGCTTCTCTGAGGTACTTGAACTAAAGTCTGAATCAGAGGACAGCTTCAGGCGGTATGACGTGTCGGAGCGAAGAGCCAGACCGTTAATCCGTGTGACATCAGACGAGAGCTGTGCACTAGAATGTTGCCTAGAGAAAAGGCGCTGTGAGTACGCAGTCAGCTGTAGCGCTCTCGACGGTTAGTTGGTTAATTTGGGGGAGGATACCAAACAGCGAGGTCATCGGCCCGTCGGAACAGGGAAGGATGGGAAGGAAGTCGGCCCTGACCTTTCAAAGGAACCACCTCGGCATTTGACTGAAACGACTTAGGGAAAACCTAAATCAGACCGGATGCGGGTTTGAACCGTCGTCCTCTCAAATGCGAGCCCAATGTGCTCTGGATGGCAATAGTATGGTGAGCACAAGTAAACCGGAGCAGCAAGTTTTTCTGTCTTCACGGAAAAGTACGATTCTATACCGCCCAGTCAAATTATTGTGATCATCGCCATTGTTCCACGCCGGCCCCTCTGACGGAGCGGTTCTAGGCGCGTCTCGAAACGCGTGACCGCTACGGTCCCAGGTTCGAATCCTGCCTCGGGCATGGATGTATGTGATGTCCGTAGGTTAGTTAGGTTTAACTATTTCTAAGTTCTAGGGCACTAATGACCTCAGAATTTGAGTCCCATAGTGCTCTGAGCCATTTGAACCATTTTGAATAAACAAAAAGTTTAATACGAGGGTTGTCTAGAAAGTAAGTTCCGATCGGTCGCAAAATGGAAACCACTGGGAAAATCCGTTAAAGCTTTGACCAGATGTGTTGGGCAGTGTCTCTAGTATGGCCGTCGATCGTGTCGCGTCACTCTTTTCAGTTTTGAGTGAACAGTGAGCACGTAAAGATGCGTAGGGATTAGCATCTCCCGCCAAGTATGAGGGCCAGGTTAGAGATTTCGCCTGTGTCATGCAGCCCACATAAGACAACTGTGTGAGCAGTTCCTTCTTCATGCCAATTCTAGGCCACACACTGCAGGAGCAATGAATACGCTCCTGCAGCGTCTCCGATGAGCATTATAATCTGGACTATGTTTTCGTGGCATTACCTGGGTCATCTCTTCATTATGGAAGGCAAAATGGATCAACACAAGTACGTATCTGTCCTTGGGGATCATGTTCTCCCCTAAAAGCAGTTCATTTTCCTTGGCACGATGGCATCTACCAGCAAGACTTTTTTCTCGCACTTCTATAACTTTCTGACAGATGGTCACATTAATTCTACTGGACAGTGCATTGGTGCGATGCGGTGAACTTGTAAAGTGTTTAGTATATAACAAAGAGATACCAAGTGTCAAGGAATGTAATTTACAGCGTCATTATTCTGTGCAACACGCAGATGAATATGAGAACTATCAAGGAGAGGAAAGTGTCGCAGTAGTACCGGAATAAAAGGAATGCGCTGATGTGGAGGACTATCAAAGTACAGAAGTGTCTGTCCGTCTGAACTACAGAACAGCTCTCCATATACCCAAGAAAGTAAGGCCGTTTACTGAAAGATACTTTGCGAAAGAAAAGATTGTGATGGCCACTAAAGAAATGTATCCACATTGATAGGGGACTTACCAAGAATAAGTTTGTCTCCTAAGACCATTATGCGAGCCCTATGGTGACGTTGCGGGGCGCCACGCTTTAACACCATTACAGAGACACCTTTGAGCCAAATTTCTAAATTATGCTTTGCAATGGGAGACAATTACGGTGTTTCGAAAAAGTGATTCCTTAATTTTGTTGCACAGTGTATATGTGTGAGATGGCTATTTTGATAGAAGGCGGGCCATCAACTGTCTTTTGAAGTCTGGAAAGAATTCAGTTCCTCTTATTTTTTGAGGAAGATTATTCCAGAGACGGGTTCCTGATACAGAAAATGGTTTAAAAACACGATAGTGATATGTGATGGTTAAGAGAGGATCTTACTTCGTCGAGAACGAGCATTTCTGCTGCGCTATTCAGATATTACTGTAAGAATTGAAGATAAATAAGAGGGAGATCAATGATTCAGAAGATCCTAGAGTATTGGTCAAAACAAGAGGGAGAATTCCGGTAGAGTTATGCCCTGAAACCAACACCTTCTGGGTTATGGATCAATTTGTCCTCTTATTTCCTTGGTCTGTTATGTAGAAGTAAACACAGTAGGCAGAGCTGTATATGTTTACACGGATCCTGACACATCTTCCTGCCCTTCTTCGCATTGAGTCATGCACTTTTTCAAATAATCCTGGCTTCATGCAGATTGTGTCACGTGCATTTGTCACATGCTACTGTAATGTTTGCATATTGTCGATGGGTTGGGCATATACCAATGCCATTAAATGTCCCCATAGCTAGAAATCCAACGGATTCAAGTTCGATGGATAGGAAGACCAAGCTACCGAACCTGCTCGATCAATCCAAACCCCGTTAAACTCCTCGGTGAGGTGAAATCTCGGGATCTGTAGAAAATTGGGTGGCAGCCCGTGGCTCATAACCCACATCCGCCGTCTTTCTGCAAGGCTAACGTTCCCCAGTAGCGCGCAGAAACGAAACACAGCACCTGTTAATCTGTTTAATAAAGTGTATGGCCCTTTGACACTGTCACCGACAGTTCCCATCCGTACATTTATATTGAATTCGCCCTGATGCCTCACCTCCATGACCACATGGAGATTAAACTGTGTACATTCGTTCTAGAAGTGGTCCGAGGAGAAACGGTCAGGCCGGCCGCGGTGGTCTCGCGGTTCTAGGCGCGCAGTCCGGAACCGTGCGACTGCTACGGTCGCAGGTTCGAATCCTGCCTCGGGCATGGCTGTGTGTGATGTCCTTAGGTTAGTTAGGTTTAAGTAGTTCTAAGTTCTAGGGGACTGATGACCACAGCAGTTGAGTCCCATAGTGCTCAGAGCCATTTGAACCATTTTTTTAGAAACGGTCAGTATTTAGGGATATGACAGGAACGATCGTTCGAAGCAAAAAATTCTAGTAAACATAGGCTCTAAAACGCATGCTTTAAGAGCTATGAACACTTCTTCATCTTTGATACTGTGAAACAAATCTCTTCTTCTACTGTAAGCTATTTGATTTCGATATTTTGAGAGGTGGTAGCATGGGCCAAATAAGAAAAAATGTTCAGTAAACATGGACTGTGCAGTGCATACCTTAAGAGCTATGAGCACTTGTCCATCTTCGCCACTGTGAAACATATCGCTTCTACTGAACAACTGCTTATAGCCCTCAAAGTATGTATTACGGGGCCCATGTTTAACAGACAGTTGTTTCTCGTTTGGGTCTATACTACTTCCTCCCATAAGATGGAGAGCAAAGGGCTTCCAGTAGAAGTGATTTGTTTCACAGTGTCGAAGACGTACCCTTAGCTCTGAAGCGATGCATTATAGAACGCCAATATATTCGAAAATAAGGCGGAAATTCAAAAAACAGTAGGGTGTAATTGCTTAAATGCCACAAAAATACACGATACGGCACTTTTATTTCGCGTATGTTATTTTCACATGGTCAGACCGGATACTGAATATAAAACAGTTAGTTTCATCCACTGAAGTAAGCACTAAGTTTCTTTTAGGCTAGAATCGTATATCGCTTACGTACCAGCGCGATCATGCAGGCGTTCCACCAGCGTTAGTTCGGCAGAGGTTGTTCCCGCCTGGCTTTCTGGATGAAACAAAGTTTTGCTATCTCTATATGTCACAAAGTTTTCGTCAACCAATCTGTCGTCACTATTGTGTAATGTAGGATACACACTATCTTTTGTGATTGTAATGAAAGTCTTATTTAGACAATATACAATTCTGACAAGTAGGTAAAAGGACGAAGGCTATTAGAAATCATTGGGTAACACAAGAGATATTGAATTTAAGAGATGGAAGGAGAAAATATAAAAAATGCAGTAGATGAAGCAAGTGAAAAGGAATACAAACGTATCAAAAATGAGCTCGACAGGTAGTGCAAAATGGCTAAGCAGGGATGGCTACAGGACAAATGTAAGGATGTAGAAGCATATATCACGAGCGATAAGATAGATACTGCCTACAGGAAAATTAGAGAGACCTATGGAGGAAAGAGAACCACCTGTATGAATATCAAGAGCTCAGATGGAAAACCAGTCCTGTGAAAAGAAGGGAAAGCTGAAAGATGGGAGGAGTATTTAGAGTTCTTTGTTGATCCATTATGGACTGTGTGACAACGGCTGGCATGTTTTTCTTGATACAATAATTTACCAACAGCCGTATGTATTATAGAAATTTATTTTATGAACTTCTTATATGCTACCAGTTTCGGCATTACAATGATGCGATCTTCAGGCACCACACGTCATAGTCGTAAAATCGCTATACACGGAAGGAGCCATATAACTGGATCCGTGAGTCAAATTATTGTATCAAGAAAGAGTATGGTTCAAATGGCTCTGAGCACTATGGGACTTAACATCTGTGATCATCAGTCCCCTAGAACGTAGAACTACGGACATCACACACATCCATGCCCGAGGCAGGATTCGAACCTGCGACCGAAGCAGTCGCGTGGTTCCGGACTGAGCGCCTAGAACCGCGAGACCACCGCCGGCCAAGAAAGAGTATTTAGAGGGTCTACATAAGGGCGAGGTACTTGAGGGCAGTATTATGGAAATTGAAAAGGACGTAGATGAAGAAGAAATGGCAGATATGATACTGCATGAAGAATGTCGGCTTCTACCATTTTTTCAATTCGTCTGTAAAGAATTCGTGTTTGTATTTTGCAACCGAGACTTATTAAACTGATAGTTGTAAGAGTCGAAGGACAGAAAGAGAAGCACTGACTGAGAATGAGACAGGGTTTTAGCCTATCCCCGATGTTATTCAGTCTGTATATTGAGCTAGCAGTAAAGGAAATAAAAGAAGAATTCCAAGTAGGAATTAAAATCCACAGAGAAGAAATAAAAACTTTTAGGTTCGCCAACGACATTGTAGTTGTGTCAGAGACAGCAAAGAACCAAAAACAGCAGTTGAAAGGAATGGACAATGTCTTGAAAGATGAACGGGTAACAAAAGCAAAACGAGGACAATGGAATTAGGTCGAATTAAATCAGGAGATGCTGAGGGAAATAGATTAAGAAATGTGACACTTAAAGTAGTAGATGAGTTCTGCTATCTGGGAAGCAAAATAATTGATGATGGTCGATATAGAGAGGATATAAAATGTAGACCGGCAATGCAAGGAAAGCGTTTCTAAAGAAGAGAAATTTGTTAACATCGAGTATAGATTCAGATATCAGGAAGCCCTTTCTGAAAGTATTTGTACGGAGTGTAGCTATGTATGGAAGTGAAACATGGACGATAAATAGTTTAGACAAGAAGCAAGCTTTCGATACGTGGTACTACAGAAGAATGCTGAAGATTATATGGGTAGATCACTAACTAACGAAGAGGAGGTACTGAACAGAATTGGGGGAAAGAGGAATTTGTGGCACAACTTAATTAGAAGAAGAGGTCAGTTGGTAGGACACGTTCTGAGGCATCAAGGGGATCACCAATGTAGTATTTGAGGGAACCGTGAAGGGTGAAAATCGTAGAGGGAGACCAAGAGATGAATACACTAAGCAGATTCAGAAGGATGTAGGTTCAGGTAGTTATTAGGAGATGAAGAGGCTTGCACAGAATAGAGTAGCTAGGAGAGCTGCATCAAACCAGTCTCTGGACTGAAGACCACAACAACAACAGCACACTTCTGACATGGTCAGCCAGGATCGTTGATTACAAGTGCTAATCGGCGCTATAATATTTGTGTACATAGCTGTTATTTTAAAACTGAGATGCCGACTTCCTAGTATAGCTCACGATAGAAACATGGATATGCATTGCATAGCACCACTTACTGTACTGAAGGAGAAGATTGCGTATTGATATAAACTTAGGCATGTTGCTGTTATATGTACTACAAATTTTGGATATTATTATGTGTGCTGTTATGTTAGTTGTTGTATCGTAGATGGCAACAGAGAATTGCCGAAACCAGGCATGTGTATAGATCCATATAGAATTTGCTGCTAAGTTATTATAGCGATCTTGGTAGTCGAAAATTTATTCAGTGTTTGTCTTATTTAGACCATTTTGTCTAAAGGATGGTAGCCTCTATGTCCTAAGAGGGACGTTCAATAAGCAGTGCCACTCACTTTTTTCTCTCGGACAGTTTCGATTGAAAAAAAATGCAGAATTTCTTGTGGGATATCGTAGAATATTCCCTTTCCAGCCTCTGTAGTTTCATCAAGTTCTGATAGGTGCCAGCGCTATACGAAGCCTACAGAATGTCGTCTGTAACGGTGCTGTTACTGAGTTTCTTTGGGTGGAAAACCAGAGCATCGCAGTTATGCACACAGCCGATCGCAGAATCTTTACGGATACCTGTCAGTGAACAAAAGCACGGCGAGTCGTTGAGTGGGCCGTTTGACATCATCACACAAAGGTCGCGTGCCGGCTTGCCGCACACAGCTGTCACTGCTGTCATGTTGCAACGTGCAGACAGTCTCATCCGAGATGATCGACGGACCGCACTCAAATACCTCGCTGCCCAACTGGCAGTCTCTGTTGGTAGTGCTGATACACTCGTCCACCAGCTGGGATACTCAAAGGTGTGCGCCCGCTGGTTTCCTCGCCACCTAACGGCAGACCATATAGAGCAACGAAGGATAGTCTGTGCGGAGTTGCTTGCGCCTTTCCAGGCTGATCGTGACAATTTTTGTCGAACGTCGTCACAGGCGATGAAACATGAGTTCACCAGTTCGGACCAGAAACAAAACGCCAATCCATGGAGTAGCACCACCCCAAATGGTTCAAATGGCTCTGAGCACTACGGGACTTAACATCTGAGGTCATCAGTCCCCTAGACTTAGAACTTCTTAAACTTAACTAAGCTAAGGACATCACACACATCCATGCCCAAGGCAGCATAAGAACCTGCGACCGTAGCGGTCGCGCGGTTCCAAACTGAAGCGCCTAGAACCTCTCGGCCACCAGCGGCCGGCGAAATATGATTTAATTTTAATAAATGTTCCACATTCACTGATTTGACTGGAAGTGTAGCGAAGGAAGCTTCAAGTGTTTGAGTAGATGGCTCAAATGGCTCTGAGCACTATGGGACTTAACTTCTGAGGTCATCAGTCCCCTAGAACTTAGAACTACTTAAACCTAACTAACCGAAGGACATCACACACATCCATGCTCGAGGCAGGATTCGAACCTGCGACCGTAGGAGCAGCGCGGTTCCGGACTGAAGCGCCAAGAACCGCTCGGTCACAGCGGCCGGCGCACAACACCACCTCTCCTCCTAAAAAAGAGTTCACAGCTTCACCCTCAACCGGAAAATCATGGTGACGGCCTTCTAGGAGAGTAATCCCAAAAGTAAGGTCTCCTATTTTTTTATAAGTACATAGACCTGTTTATTTCTACAATGGTTTACATCAGTTTACAGCTTGAACATTTAGTTAATTTTCGACGTAATCACCATTTCTGTCGATGCATTTTTGTAGACGCTGTGGCAGTTTTTGTATGCCCGTGTCATACCAGCTCGCCGCCATAATGTTCAGAAAGTTATGAACCTCTTCTTTCACCTCGTCGTTGGAGCTGAATCGCTTTCCGGCCACATGTTCTTTCAACCTAGGGAAGAAGTGATAGTCACTGGTCGCCAAGTCAGGACTATAGGGTTGGTGGGTGATTATGTTCCACTGAAACTGTATCAGGAGAGCAACGGTTTTACCGAGCGATGTGTGGGCGAGCGTTGACATGGAGAATGTGTACGTCCTTGCTCAACATTCCTCTTCTCCGGTTCTGAATTGCCCGTTTGAGTTTTCTTAGTCTCACAGTACCTGTCAGCTTTAATTGTGGTCCCAGTCGGCATAAAGTCGACCAACAATACCCCTTTCCGATCCCAGAAAACGGTTGTCATGACTTTACCGGCGGACTGTGTTTGCTTGAATTTCCGCGGCTTTGGCGAAGAAGGATGTCGCCACTGGCGTGATTGTTGCTTCGTCTGAGGTGTAAAGTAACAACTGAGTCCAGAAATTTGTCCTGTTCGGCTGCAAGGCGGCGAAGAAATGCGCGGGAAGCATGAACTCGTTGCCGCATGTGGTCCTCAGTCAGCATGCGTCGCACCCATCTTGCGCCCACCTTCCGGTAGTTTAATGTTTCCGTTAAAATTCTGTGAGCGGTGCTTCGGGAAACCTCAGGAACCAACGTTCAGAGATAATCCAGGGTGATCCGCCGATCTTCGCGCATGCTTTGCTCAACCTTCAACACTGTCTCCTCAGAAATTGACGGTCTTCCGCTTCCTTGTTCGTCGTGAATGTCGGTCCGACCACTTACGAATATTTTTGACATCCATGCACGACTCACCATACACTTCCGTTAATTGGCGATGGATTTCAATCTGCGCAGTGCCCTTTGCGTTCAGAAACGGAATAACTGCGCGCAATTTGCACTTGGCGGTAACATCCAACGGGAGCTCCATTCTCAACCGCTGCCAAGCCAAGACCGAGCCCCTCAGCGCGGTGTGCACTTGTTTACACACAGCGCGTGAAGTACTCTTCATAACAGTGTGACTAACTGCCACACAAACAGAGTTCTGTACTTATAAAAAAATAGGAGACCTTACTTTTGGGATTACCCTCGTATCCTGTTTAATGTCCCCTTCATCGTGCGTCGATCAACTCGAAAGTGTATTGTGGTACTTTCAGCGAATTGAAGACATTACTTCAGCGTGTTAATCACCACAAAATTGCAAAAGAACTTTGCCTTCTCCTTGACAACGCAAGGCCTCACACAATCTGCGTAACCGAGAAGAGCTCACAAAACTTCAGTGGACTGTTCCTCCTCATACACCTTACAGCCTGGATCCCGCTTCTGACTTCCTTCTGTTTGGCCCAATGAAGGATGGACTCCGTGGGAAGCAGTACGTCGATGGGGAGGTTACTGACGGAGCAAGACATTGGCTCCGACGTAGACCAGTAGTGTGGTACTATACAGGCCTACAGCCCTCCCAGTAAGATGGCATGAGGCCGTTCCATTGTATGGAGATTATGTTGAAAAATAGGGTTTGATAGCCAGAAGAGTGGGGAATAATATGGTGTATTGGAATCCTGAATAAAACCAATCTGCTTTTAGAAGAAAAAGAAAGTTGCATTACTTATTGAACGCCCCTCGTGCATTGCTTATATCGCTGCGACTGCGGAAGAGAGACCGAAAAACAAAAAGCTGAGTGGTCAGCGCGAGAGAATGTCAGTGCTAAGGGCCCGGGTTCGATTCCCTGCTGGGTAGGAGATTTTATCCGCTCATCATCCGCTTACCATCATCATTTCATCCCCATCGACCCGAAAGTCACCGAAGTGGCGTCAAATCGAAAGACTTGCAGCCGGCGAACGGTCTACCCGACGGGAGGGCCTAGTCACACGACATATATTTACGGAATGTGTGCAAATGCTTTAACGAATTTCGACGCGTCAGCATTGTCACTAGCTCTTTACTGAGTGTGCAGACTACGTCAGTGGACTCACAAATGAAAGGCTATCTCAAGCGTCCGCAAAAGGGGGGAGGGGGGAGGGGCAACTAAGGCTGGGGGCACAGGTCGTGAGTCGTGTTTGGCTAGTTCAGTCGGTACAGCACTTGCCCACAAAGGGAAAAGCTCCCAGGTTCGAGTACTGATACGGCATTCAGCTTTGCAGCGTTAATGTACCAGAAAATTTCAAATCAGCCCACACTCCATAAGTGTGTGAAATTCCTACTAGTTTTAGGGAATGGACTATCTGTGAAAGTAAATCCGAATATCCCTTGATTTGAAAAATGTGTAGTGATGATGCTGTGGCATACGGGAAGGCGTCTTCATTGAGTGACTGGAGCGTACAAGATGATTTATACAAAATTTCTAGTTGGTGTGATGAATGGCAGCTAGCTCTAAATGTAGAAAAACGTAACATAATGCAGATGAGTGGAAGAAAACAATTCCGTAATTTTCGACTACAGCATTAGCAGTGCATTGCTTGACACAGTCACGTAGACTAAATATCTAGGTCTAACGTCGCAAAGGAGTACGAAATGGAATGAATAGGTAATGACGCTAGTAGGGAATGCGAATGTTCGACTTTGAGTTATAGGGAGAATTTTAGGAAATTGTGGTTCATTCGTAAAGGAGCCCGCGTACATGCGACCCGTTCTTGAGTGCTGCTCGGGTGTTTGTGATCCCCACTAGGTCAGGAAAGGAAGACATGGAAGCAATTCAGAGGCGGTAGGCTGGACTTTGTCACTGGTAGGTTGGATCAACACACAAGTATTGGGAACCCTTGGAGGGAAGACGACGTACTTTTCGCGGAACACTGTTAAGAAAATTTAGAGAACTAGCACTTGAACCTAACTACAGAACGATTCTACTGCCACCAAGGTACATGTCGTATAAGGACCAAGATAAGAAGATAAGAGAAATTAGTGCTGGGAGGGAGGCGTATAGATAATTGTTTTTCCCTCGCTCTGCTTGCGAGTGGAAGAAGAAAGGTAATGACTAGTAGTGGTTCAGAATGCCCCCCGCCACACGCTCCATGGTGGCTCGCGGAGTACGTATGTAGCTTCAGCTGAAGATGTACGAAATTAGTGACCTATGAATCAGTTTTAGCATTGCGATCTGACTGCAAGATTTTGTAGGAAATTACCTAGGCGGTATAAATAGTAACTTTTTAAAGCGCAACAATTTAGAGTGCGAGAGCAAAAGGAAAATTCAATTAAAATGAATATGACCAATCGTACCAGATATCTCGTCAAACACAACTTGGCACATAGTCAGTTGCAGTGCAAATGGACATATGGACCCAGTTTGTATAACAATACTCAATCACAAAGCACCGAATAACTACTCTTTTTATGTAGGAAAAAAGCATTGGTCGAAGCATACTTCGCATTATTTTTGTATGTTATAACTTAATGCCGTGCGGCAGAATGAGAGGTGCATTGTTTTTTATTGTAACATTTGCAATTTTTTTAATCTTTGATGCAGTAGCTGGTAACGTGCTTTTTTTTGCTACTATTGTCGAATCCGAAGGCGGCTATTGCATTGCCGAAACCGGTTACTCTAATCAGAAAGTTGTGCGAGCAAGCCAGTTAAATAAAAGTTACTACAAAATTCCTCACACGTCTTTTCAGAGAACTGTATTTAAAGAGTTTCGTCCTCATAAGCTGGAATTCCCGCACAACATTATTGGACATAGTTGACCAAGATGAAGCATTCCCGACAAATCTTGTGATGTCTGATGAGGCAAAATTTCATCTGGATGGGTTTGTCAATAAACAAAACGTTTAATATTACCCGGACACAAACCCGCAGTTATTTATGTAAAGGGGCAGACAACCCAAAGGTCGTCGTGAGGTGTACTGCTGGTCAGTGAATATGTGGGGCCGTATTTCTTTAAGACAATTCCGAGGGTCATGCCGTCATGATTAACAATTTTTTCATTCCACACCTGCCGGCCGGATTAACAATTTTTTCATTCCACACCTGCCGGCCGGAGTGGCCGAGCAGTTCTAGGCGCTACAGTCTGGAACCGCGCGACCGCTACGGTCGCAGGTTCGAATCCTGCCCCGGGCATGGATGTGTGTGATGTCCTTAGGTTAGTTAGGTTTAAGTAGTTCTAAGTTCTAGGGGACTGATGACCTCAGAAGTTAAGTCCCATAGTGCTCAGAGCCATTTGAACCATTCCACACCTGTACGGACACTGCCGTTTAAACGCGCCATACTTTCAGTAAGACGGGGCTGCAGCCCATACGGCCTCTAATTCGACTGCCACACTTTTCTCTTCGATTACTCTCGGGATTCGGAGATATCCCATGGCCATTGAGATAACCTCGTCTTTCACTTCCTGATTGTATTCTGTGGGGTCATCTCAAGAACAAAGATTTTTCATGGAGACTCCACAATACCGATATGTTGAAAGCCGCAATCCGAAAAGAGGTAGAGGCCATACCTCAAATTACGACTAAGGACTTAATGAAGAATGAACATTTCCAGCCATTCGTAGTCAGTGATGGAGGCCATTTGCGTTAAGTACTTTTTAAGAAATAAAGTTGTTTCTGTTTTTTCAGTAAGGCAATGTGTGTAGAACAGTTATCTGTAAGTTACACTGGTGTAAATGTAAGTTAAATCTCATAATAACCAAATGAACCACCCTGTACAAGCGTTGCTAAAATTTCAGGCTGCGAAACTGAGTAATGAAAAACGAATTAAAAGAGCTCTACAGATGGTCTTTAGTGCTTGTGCCCCTTAGTTCAATGTATTTTTGATAGTGCCATTATAAATGTCATTAGGGGTCTTCGCAACAGCCTTCCACAGTCTTAGTTCTCGTCTTCATCGTAACGGATCTCAGAATAGTGCCTCAGCTCTACTGGTATTTTCTTTGCGGACCGCTTCACTTTTTAGCTTACGGAGTCATCCTTTGCTACTGACGCCATTTCTATTGCGAGACGCTAATGCGAATTTTGTCTGCAGGTCTCGAGAGTCAGCGAGATGTCGACAATCGGGCGATCGGGAGTTGCTGGTGTTCCGCGCCTCGTGAACAAGCAGTTCAACTCACCCATCAAGCTGTACTCGGACGAGAACGTGACCGAGGTGATCAACAAGCACGTCCAGGTGCTGGACAATGGAGCCGTTGGGTGAGTCTGTCTGCTGAGCGACTCTTGTACGTGTCAAAGAGCAGCGCGTGCTCTGTAATTTATGCTTAAGATGTGGGAAAGCTGCAGGTAAATTCCGATCTCGTGTGTGTAAAACCTTCCTTGACCATTATGGAACTGCAGTTCCTGTATTATTCCGAAGCAGGAAGCAATGTTCCTTCGGACATGCATGTAGGTTTGAGCCTCGATGAAATGTTGCTTTTTGAACAATAAACATAATATGTCCCAAATGTTTATTTAAGGCTAAAATACATGAAGAATACATTTTCTCTGGGTAAATAAATCTGTAAAGTAAGGAGAATAGGTCACGATTTAATGTATGGAATGTATTGTTTTGCTGTTCCTATAAAGAATGTTCCAGAGAAATATTTATGAATTGAAACCTTACGCTCTGTAAAGCAAGTTGTAGGCAGTCGTCGTAATTTGTTTTTGGATTATACAAAAGCAAGTGCTGTAAGTCCTCTCTCTCTCTTCTCTCGTTTGTTTTCGATGGTCGTTTCACATAATGGAAATGTCGTTCTCGTATCCGCAACTGTTGGTTAAATAATTACGCTAATTTAATTACAACAGCCGTGTTTGAATTAAAAACCTTCTTGTCTTTACCATTAATGCCGATTCTCAATTTTATTATGTTGCATTTTAGATCTTTTTCAGACTGTTGCCAACGAATTGTTTGGTGGCCACAGCCGAACGCTACTAGTGTTCAATCGGCAATTACTTTATTAAACTTTCATTTCGGCGTCCCTGAGACCTCTTTTACCGATCTTTCCGAACAGTATCCGTGCAATGTAATTAAGCAAACTCCGTAATTTTGAGATCGTTCACTGGCCTCTGAACAATGCCATCGGTCAACGTTCTCGTCTGTCTCATGGCAATCTGATACTGGTTGCTGGAATATAATTTAGTTATCAACAAGTAAAAATGTTCTATGCACCATTCTATCATTTCAGGACTTTTACCACCAGCGAAAGTGATAAAAAAGTTTTATAATACTGTTTTATGTTTTTTTTTTAATATCAGAAATATTATACCGATCCTGCACAAATTTTCATTGTCACTACTCCATTATACAGCTGATGGTTGTCCATATTCGCAGTTCTTCATCAATGAAAACTACGTACACAAGAAAGTGAGGATCGATTGTCAGGCGCTGCAAGAAGCATTGGCTGAACATGACACAAGGTCCAAAGCCGCCAAGAGTCAAGGCACGTACTTTCTATGGGCAGCTGCATTTCCTGTAACACTAACCCCGCAGTACTCGGCGAAACATTTATTAAACGTGCAACTGTTGACTCCTGATTGCAGGCACCTCATCCACTCGATCAAGCACTGCATCTTTCAGGTCGGAAATCCGTGTAATTCATCGTCCTCCTCGGCCGTTGCAATGTGGTACCAAATACCCCATTTCACTTAATTGTTGGAACAGTTTTGGAAACATGTGTGATATCTTCCATGCGGATATCTGGTTCTGTACAACCTTTCCGTTTCCATTCCCTTCCATTTTCTTGCCTACACACGAAAGTCACATATAGAAGTCCTGTCACTGGGTACAACTCCATTTGGTTGGGTCTGATCAGCGTTGGTAATTCAACTTGTAAACACAAACCGCTACTGCCGTACAGACATTGTACACCAGAATTGCTTACGTCAGAAGACAGTACGCCATTTGCACTGCATTAATCATCAATCCAACCTTGACACGTAAGTATTCGTCAGGATTGTAGGCAATCTTAGCAACAACACTATCGGTAAATGTATTCCACTTTCGGCTCGGTCGTTACGAAGCAGGGTCCTTTACCTCAAACTGATACATTTACCCTCCTCCATCATACATGAAAGATTGTAACATCACCATGGAATCACTAGTGTAAGTGGTCCGCCTCGTAGCTAGGTGGTCAGCGAGTCTGACTGATTTGTGAAGGAGCCAGCTTCCATTCACGGTACTGTCAGTGATTTGTTCTCGGTGAGAGGACTGGAAGGTGTTGTGCTCAGCCTCGTAATGCCAGCTGAGGAACTACTTCGATGAGAAATAGCAGATCAAAGTTCCGGGAAACTGACAACGTCTCGAGTCGGGAGTGCGGTGTGCTGGCTGGCTCCACGTCCCTCCATACCGCATCCGAGTGACGCCACTGGCAGAGGATGACACGGTGGCCGGTCGGTGCAGAATGGTCCCTGGTAGCCAGTACGCGGAGTCGGTATTTGTCAATTCTCTCGCGTGCCACTGAAAAAAATCGATAATTTTAGGGTTAAACGAAAAGCTCTGTTCAGTATTTATATGGACTGCTTCCAAAAAGCTCTCACTTTCCTCATTCTGTTGATCGTACACATTGAGGCGTTCATAAGTGGAAAACGAGACGTAAATTTTCGGAATGGACAGAGCGAAACGATAGAGTAAGGCGATATGATCTGAGCAACGACTCCAACGCCGCAGATGTGTGTCCATAAATTTGTTTGGAAAGACACGAAGACGTGTGGCCAAGGGCAGCGCGGCGCGTTGGTTCGCTGGTTGGCCGCCTGTGGGGAATTTATGGCTACACAGGTGGCAGCGCGCGCCGCCCGCCCGCTTTGCGTAACTCGCCAAGGTGGCCTCTCGTTCCACTCCGACCACACGAACGGCCTACATGCGGCCCTGCTGGATTCTTGGCCCCTCTTATTCAAACGAATAGCTAATTCGTACCACAACAGGGCGACATGGCTGCTCTGAAAAATAGCGTGTGATTCTGTTCTGTTAACGATCAAAGGAGTATTTTTATGTACAGTTATCAGCGGGTGCTGCAATTTCTCGAACCAGAGCTAATTCAGCTACATTTTCGTTAGTTTTAGCTTCAACGGAACAAATGTTGTTTTGAGCATCAGTCCGAACATGGGTTTGATGTAGTTCTTCACGTTAGTCTATCCCATGCAAGCCTCTTTATCCATGCAAAAGTTCTGCAACCACATGGCTCCATTGATTTTAACACGCTGAACACGCCATGCGTAGTTTCATATTTTAATGTATTATTCGTACCCATACTGTTGTGTTGGCAGAAGAGCCAGCACCGTGTTACTAATGGAGGCCGAAATGCACGCGTTCTGGCTCACGCAGGCTAGCGTGAGGAGGGAAGAACTATACTGACGTGAGGTCTGGAACATGACAAGGAATTAGAATTCAGAAAGCGGACATAATTAGTTTGATACTTAACTTGAATCCATTAATGATGAACGTCGATCTTGACGGTACATGATTCACAATATTATACACTCCTGGAAATTGAAATAAGAACACCGTGAATTCATTGTCCCAGGAAGGGGAAACTTTATTGACACATTCCTGGGGTCAGATACATCACATGATCACACTGACAGAACCACAGGCACATAGACACAGGCAACAGAGCATGCACAATGTCGGCACTAGTACAGTGTATATCCACCTTTCGCAGCAATTCAGGCTGCTATTCTCCCATGGAGACGATCGTAGAGATGCTGGATGTAGTCCTGTGGAACGGCTTGCCATGCCATTTCCACCTGGCGCCTCAGTTGGACCAGCGTTCGTGCTGGACGTGCAGACCGCGTGAGACGAGGCTTCATCCAGTCCCAAACATGCTCAATGGGGGACAGATCCGGAGATCTTGCTGGCCAGGGTAGTTGACTTACACCTTCTAGAGCACGTTGGGTGGCACGGGATACATGCGGACGTGCATTGTCCTGTTGGAACAGCAAGTTCCCTTGCCGGTCTAGGAATGGTAGAACGATGGGTTCGATGACGGTTTGGATGTACCGTGCACTATTCAGTGTCCCCTCGACGATCACCAGTGGTGTACGGCCAGTGTAGGAGATCGCTCCCCACACCATGATGCCGGGTGTTGGCCCTGTGTGCCTCGGTCGTATGCAGTCCTGATTGTGGCGCTCACCTGCACGGCGCCAAACACGCATACGACCATCATTGGCACCAAGACAGAAGCGACTCTCATCGCTGAAGACGACACGTCTCCATTCGTCCCTCCATTCACGCCTGTCGCGACACCACTGGAGGCGGGCTGCACGATGTTGGGGCGTGAGCGGAAGACGGCCTAACGGCGTGCGGGACCGTAGCCCAGCTTCATGGAGACGGTTGCGAATGGTCCTCGCCGATACCCCAGGAGCAACAGTGTCCCTAATTTGCTGGGAAGTGGCGGTGCGGTCCCCTACGGCACTGCGTAGGATCCTACGGTCTTGGCGTGCATCCGTGCGTCGCTGCGGTCCGGTCCCAGGTCGACGGGCACGTGCACCTTCCGCCGACCACTGGCGACAACATCGATGTACTGTGGAGACCTCACACCCCACGTGTTGAGCAATTCGGCGGTACGTCCACCCGGCCTCCCGCATGCCCACTATACGCCCTCGCTCAAAGTCCGTCAACTGCACATACGGTTCACGTCCACGCTGTCGCGGCATGCTACCAGTGTTAAAGACTGCGATGGAGCTCCGTATGCCACGGCAAACTGGCTGACACTGACGGCGGCGGTGCACAAATGCTGCGCAGCTAGCGCCATTCGACGGCCAACACCGCGGTTCCTGGTGTGTCCGCTGTGCCGTGCGTGTGATCATTGCTTGTACAGCCCTCTCGCAGTGTCCGGAGCAAGTATGGTGGGTCTGACACACCGGTGTCAATGTGTTCTTTTTTCCATTTCCAGGAGTGTATGTTCAGAAGACATAGTAACTGAATATGGCGCCTTGCTAGGTCGTAGCAAATGACGTAGCTGAAGGCTATGCTGAACTATCGTCTCTGCAAATGAGAGCGTATGTAGGCAGTGGACCATCGCTAGCAAAGTCGGCTGTACCACTGGGGCGAGTGCTAGTGGAGTCTCTCTAGACTAGACCTGCCGTGTGGCGGCGCTTGGTCTGCAATCACTGATAGTGGCGACACGCGGGTCCGACGTATGCTAACGGACCGCGGCCGATTTAAAGGCTACCACCTAGCAAGTGTGGTGTCTGGCGGTGACACCACACATACATACAAAAGTATGTTGATATGTATAAACGACCTAGTGGATAACGTCAGATGTTCCATGAATATGCTATCGTACACAGAAAAATCGCAGAGCTAGAAAATTGTAGCACAATGCAGGAAGACATGCAGAGGTTTCATGCTCGGTGCAGAGATTGGTAACTGACCATTAAGATAAACACATATAACACCATCATCATCATTAGTGTTCCACCCAAAGCCAAGTTTTCAGCCGGCCGAAGTGGCCGTGCGGTTAAAGGCGCTGCAGTCTGGAACCGCAAGACCGCTACGGTCGCAGGTTCGAATCCTGCCTCGGGCATGGATGTTTGTGATGTCCTTAGGTTAGTTAGGTTTAACTAGTTCTAAGTTCTAGGGGACTAATGACCTCAGCAGTTGAGTCCCATAGTGCTCAGAGCCATTTGAACCATTTGAACCAAGTTTTCACGTGGTAACCCTCCATGCTCTAATGTCTTCTGCCATCCCCTTAAGGTCCATGTAATTTCCGCTTTCCTTTACGTCGTCTGTCATCTTGTATCTCCTCCTTCCTCTCAGTCTCGTTTCACAAACTAGTCCTGCCAGTGCATCTATTATCAAGCACGGCTGTCTTAACGAATGTCCCAACCAGTTCTTCTTCCTTTCTGTTTTAACCTGAAGCAGTCTTTTCCTCTCACAAACCCTTTCCAACATTCTTTCGTTACCCACTCAGTCCATCCACCTTACACTCTCCACCCACATCCCAAATGCTCCTGCTTTTTTTTTTTTTCATTCTCTCGTCTCAGTGTCCATGTTTCTTCCCCATAAACTGCCACATTCCAGACAAAAAGCTTCCCAACCCTTTTCCTCAGACCTTTATCTGGTTTTCCACTTAATAATCACCTCTTCGCTACAACAATGCAAGTATTAACCTCCTCATGACTTCTCAACTCTTAAGTGTTCATGCTTCCAAGATATTTAAACGCTCTTACTTGGCTAACAATGACTTGTCCCAACTTGATATTTGCCAGTTTCCTTCCTCCATCATATTCTTTGTTTACGCTGTACTGATTCTCATCCTGTATCCCACATAACGTTCATTTAGATCTTTTAGCATTTTATTTACAGATCGACCACTTTCTGCCGCTAATAACATGTCTTCAGTAAATGTTATAATTTCCACTATTTTTCCCCCATACATACTCCTTTTTTTCCATGTAAGCCTTTCGCAATAGTCTCTTCCAGATATAAACAGGACAACAAATGGGAGAAATACTTTAGCGGCATGAGAAATTAGTCTGGTAATCCTCTGCTTTTCACGTTTTTGTATTTCTGTCCTTCTCAGTTGGTATACGATGAAAGAAAGTTACCATTCCGGTCCCCTTTGTGCGTGTCTCATTACGGCGGCAGACTATTTCCTTCCTTCCCTGTTTCCCAAAACCTTCAACACTTCTTCTGGTAAGTTATCGATTCCACATGCCTTCCGATTCTTTATCTTCTTTAGTGCCTTTTCTATTTCTCATTCCGAGATGCTGTACCCTTTTCAATCTTCTGGCACATTTTCCTTCTTTACAACTATGATTTCACTTGGTGTTTGATCCATCTTATACAGACGTTCTATACAGGGTAGTCAGACATTAACCTGACTGGCTAATTTCAGTGCTAATAGGAAACGGCGTAACGTATCGAAATTTTTTCTACGGCGTAACGTATCGAAATTTTTTCTTAATAATTATTTCTCAGCACAAACTACCCTGCAACATCTTTATAAACTTTTCAGACTCTTTCTGACCACTCTGTACATTATTGCCATCTGTTCAAAATCTCCTGTGGTTCTTCTGCTAGTATCCCGTCCGTTCTTTCTATTTCCCTCTTAGTTTTCCTTCTCTTACTTTAAAAAACTATCTTACTAGCTAGGTAAGTAAGCAGAAAGATCACTTATTGTATGATACACGATCTCCGAACAAGCAATGGAGGCAGTCACATCCATTAAATATCTGGGAGAGAGCCTAAAGATCGATCTAAAATGGAACGATGACATAAAATTAACGACATAAGGCAAATACCAGACTGATATACAGGGTGTTACAAAAAGGTACGGCCAAACTTTCAGGAAACATTCCTCACACACAAAGAAAGAAAATATGTTATGTGGACATGTGTTCGGAAACGCTTACTTTCCATGTTAGAGCTCATTTTATTACTTCTCTTCAAATCACATTAATCATGGAATGGAAACACACAGCAACACAACGTACCAGCGTGACTTCAAACACTTTGTTACAGGAAATGTTCAAAATGTCCTCCGTTAGCGAGGATACATGCATCCACCCTCCGTCGCATGGAATCCCTGATGCGCTGATGCAGCCCTGGAGAATGGCGTATTGTATCACAGCCGTCCACAATACGAGCACGAAGAGTCTCTACATTTGGTACCGGGGTTGCGTAGACAAGAGCTTTCAAATGCCCCCATACATGAAAGTCAAGAGGGTTGAGGTCAGGAGAGCGTGGAGGCCATGGAATTGGTCCGCCTCTACCAATCAATTGGTCAAATGGTTCAAATGGCTCTGAGCACTATGGGACTTAACATCTATGGTCATCAGTCCCCTAGAACTTAGAACTACTTAAACCTAACTAACCTAAGGACATCACACAACACCCAGTCATCACGAGGCAGAGAAAAAATCCATTGGTCACCGAATCTGTTGTTGAGAAGCGTACGAACACTTCGACTGAAATGTGCAGGAGCTCCATCCTGCACGAACCACATGTTGTGTCGTACTTGTAAAGGCACATGTTCTAGCAGCACAGGTAGAGTATCCCACATGAAATCATGATAACGTGCTCCATTGAGCGTAGGTGGAAGAACATGGGGCCCAATCAAGACATCACCAACAATGCCTGCACAAACGTTCACAGAAAATCTGTGTTGATGACGTGATTGCACAATTGCGTGCGGATTCTCGTCAGCCCACACATATTGATTGTGAAAATTTACAATTTGATCACGTTGGAACGAAGCCTCATCCGTAAACAGAACATTTGCACTGAAATGAGGATTGACACATTGTTGGATGAACCATTCGCAGAAGTGTACCCGTGGAGGCCAATCTGCTGCTGATAGTGCCTGCACACGCTGTACGTGGTACGGAAACAACTGGTTCTCCCGTAGCACTCTCCATACAGTGACGTGGTCAACGTTACCTTGTACAGCAGCAACTTTTTTGACGCTGACATTAGGGTTATCGTCAACTGCACGAAGAATTGCCTCGTCCATTGCAGGTGTCCTCGTCGTTCTAGGTCTTCCCCAGTCGCGAGTCATAGGCTGGAATGTTCCGTGCTCTCTAAGACGCCGATCAATTGCTTCGAACGTCTTCCTGTCGGGACACCTTCGTTCTGGAAATCTGTCTCGATACAAACGTACCGCGCCACGGCTATTGCCCCGTGCTAATCCATACATCAAATGGGCATCTGCCAACTCCGCATTTGTAAACATTGCACTGACTGCAAAACCACGTTCGTGATGAACACTAACCTGTTGATGCTACGTACCGATGTGCTTGATGCTAGTACTGTAGAGCAATGAGTCGCATGTCAACACAAGCACCGAAGTCAACATTACCTTCCTTCAATTGGGCCAACAGGCGGTGAATCGAGGAAGTACAGTACGTATTGACGGAACTAAAATGAGCTCTAACATGGAAATTAAGCGTTTCCTGGAAGTTTGGCCGTACCTTTTTGTAACACCATGTATATTGGAAGAATACTTAGGACTCAACCCACGAAGAAGGTAACATACATAAGCCTTGTTCGACAGATACTTGAGTATAGCTCGTTTGTCTGAGACCCGTACCAAAAAATATCGAACAGAGTAGATCAGAATCTTCCGTCACAGGTTCGTGTAGCAAGCGCAAATGCATCACGGAAATGCAGACATTACAACAGAGCCATTGTGCAGCTGCAGTGTTGTTTTCCTGTTAAAATCGCGTGAGCATACTTCCCTAGAATACAATATACACTGGTCAGAAAGAACATTATAATCACCTACCTAATAGCCGACATGTTCACCTTTGGCACGGATAACAGCGGCGACGTGTCGTGGCATAGAAATAGAGAGGCCCTGGTTGTTCGCTGGAGGCAACTGGCACCACATCTGCACACCCAAGTCACTTACTTCCCGTAAATTCCTGGGAGGAGGAGGCAATAAGCTCTGATGCGACATTCAATCACATCCCAGATGTTTTCGATCGGGTTCAGATCTGGCGAGTTGGGGGTCCAGCTCATCAAAAGGAACTCGCCACTCTGTTCCTCTAACCACTTCATCATACTCCTGGTCTTGTGATACGGCGCATTATTTTGTTGAAAAATCCCATTGTCGTCGGGAAACATGATCGCAATGAAGGGGTGTATGTGGTCTATCACCAGTGTACGATACACCTTGGCCGTCATGGTGCCTCGTACGAGCTACACTGGACCCATCGACGCCAATTTTAATGTTCCTCAGAGCATAACGGAGCTGCCACCAGCTTGTTTCCAGTGTGCAGTACAGGTATCAAAGAGCTGTTCTCCTGGAATTCGAGATTCGCACCTCCCCCCCCCCCTGCCCGCCCCCCCCCTCCCCTCCCCATTGTCATGATGAAGAACGTAAGGGGATTGAACAGACCATACGGCGTTCTGCCACTGCGCCAACATCCAGTGCCGATGGTCACGTGCACTATCAGTCACAGTTGTCGATGCCGTGGTGTTAACATTGGTGCAAGCACGAGTCGTCCGCTGCGGCGGCGCACCGTAAGGAGTGTTCGTTGCACTGTGTGTTCCGACACACCTGCACTCTGCCCAGCACGAAGTCCGCCATCTGTGATGAGGGGTGGCCGCCCAGACCCACGACGTGTGGACGTGGTTTCAAAACACTCACTACAGCGCTGCTCGAACACCCGACAGTTCGCGCAGTTTCCGAAATGCTCGTGCCGAGTCTCTAGGCCATCACAATATGTCCCCGGTGAAACTTAGATATCCCGGCGAAGGTTCGAGTCCTCTCTCGGGCATGCGTGTGTGTGTTTGTCCTTAGGATAATTTAGGTTAAGTAGTGTGTAAGCTTAGGGACTGATGACCTTAGCAGTTAAGTCCCATAAGATTTCACACACATTTGAACATTTTTTGAAACTTAGATAGATTGCGCGCCACCCATTCTACTCACGGACAGTTCGCTCACTGATAGTACATGCACCGTGCGTGTGTCTGAAAAGGTGAAGCTGCTATCGCCTGAACGGGTTTATATCGATAGTAGGTCAGTGGTCATAATGTTATGACTGATCGGTGCATTGCTTTCCCCGGCGTATATCTAGCGATAATACTGAAGTTTGAGGGGTTGGAGCTCACACTGAGGCTTACCAATACTCATTCTTCATGCGGCGCTTTCGCGAATGGGCCGACCGTGGTGGTCTCGCGGTTCTAGGCGCTCAGTCCGGAATCGCGCGACTGCTACGGTCGCAGGTTCGAATCCTGCCTCGGGCATGGATCTGTGTGATGTCCTTAGGTTAGTTAGGTTTAAGTAGTTCTAAGTTCTAGCGGACTGATGACCACAGATGTTAAGTCCCATAGTGCTCAGAGCCATTTGAACCATTTTCGCGAATGGAACTGGGAAGGGATACAGTGAAGCGGTGCACAAAATATCCTCCACTACACTCTATAAAGTGTCTTGCGGAGTATAGATGCAGACGTGGAGAACGTCTTACAGTTCTTCACGAGTCACTCGTGTAATATCTGTGCAGTCCATGTAGAGCTGCGAGAACAGCTCCGTTTTTTGTTTACACTTCGTATCATATTTGTGTGATCAACAGCAAGTTAAAAGACATGTGTATTTGTCCACTGGCAGCTTACCAGAACTCGTTCCAAAGGGTGATCTCACTATCAGTTGCAAGCGAAATAAACGCAATAGGCGCGAAACGCAGATCAAAAAAATCTCATGATACTTACTCGTTATGGTTTGTTTAGAGCACATCAGTATAGGATAGCATCGGAAGGGGACGCCTGAATATAAACAGGAGAGTATTACGATGTGTTCGAGGATAAGGCAAAGGAAAACGAGGGGCACCACCTGTGTTCCTTCCCAGAGCAAACAAATTCCGGCCTAAAAATACGGCGTCCAGAGAAGCGCGGCCGCCAGCGCGGCGTGAAATTATAAGTCCCCCGCGACTGGGGGCAGAGATGTACGGTGCAGGCTTTGCCCCCGGACTGCGGCCTTGGCGAGGCCAATGCGACGGCTAATCCGGTGCGGCCGCGGACGTCATCCCCGGCAGGTAATTGTGCCGTCCGTCAGGGCGGGCCGCTCCCGAAATACGCCGGCCGGTATTTGCGTCGCCGCCGCCGATGCTGACTCACCGCGAGCGGCGATCTGTTTGCTCAGTTGCTGTCCGTGGCTGTCAGGGGGCCAATCGGCTCTACACGCTTCCAAACAGCTGTGGCCGATACTATCGTGCGAAATTGACGAAAAGAAGACTGCGAACTAAGTTGCAAATGGCTGAATGAGATTTTCACTCTGCAGCGGAGTGTGCGCTGATATGAAACTTGCCGGCCGCGGTGGTCTCGCGGTTCTAGGCGCGCAGTCCGGAACCGTGCGACTGCTACGGTCGCAGGTTCGAATCCTGCCTCGGGCATGGATGTGTGTGATGTCCTTAGGTTAGTTAGGTTTAAGTAGTTATAAGTTCTAGGGGACTGATGACCACAGCAGTTGAGTCCCATAGTGCTCCGAGCCATTTGAACCATTTTTGATATGAAACTTCCCGGCAGATTAAAACTGTGTGCCGGACCGAGACTTCATCACGGGACCTTTTCCTTTCGCGGGCAACTGCTCTACCATCTGAGCTACCCAACGAGCTCCTGAAAGGCGTGCTAGTTCTGCAAGGTTTGCAGGAGAGCTTCTGTAAGGTTTGGAAAGCAGGAGACGAGGTACTGGCAGAAGTAAAACTGTGAGGACAGGCCGTGAGTCGTACTTGGGTGGCTCAGATGGTATAGCACTTGCCCGCGAAAGGCAAAGGTCCCGAGTTCGAGTCTCGATCCGGCACACAATTTTAATCTGCCAGGAAGTTGCAAATGACTGATTTGGTTATATTGCATAGTCCGCACAGGTGGCTTGAACGTTCCGATAGGACAGGTCGTCTATGATCCGTGACGCAATGATATGGCGTGTGAAAAAAATGGTTCAAATGGCTCTGAGCACTATGGGACTCAACTGCTGTGGTCATAAGTCCCCTAGAACTTAGAACTACTTCAACCTAACTAACCTAAGGACAGCACACAACACCCAGCCATCACGAGGCAGAGAAAATCCCTGACCCCGCCGGGAATCGAACCCGGGAACCCGGGCGTGGGAAGCGAGAACGCTACCGCACGACCACGAGATGCGGGCAATGTGGCGTGTGACATCATGCGTGTGTAAAGAGATATAGATGAAAATATTGACAATATTTATTGTTCTTCTACGTTATTTTTACAAATTTTCTAATCTTTCTGCAAATTTTGTTCATTCCAATCACTGAATATATTCTGTTCCACACTTGACGGGCCGGCCGGAGTGGCCGTGCGGTTCTGGGCGCTACAGTCTGGAGCCGAGCGACCGCTACGGTCGCAGGTTCGAATCCTGCCTCGGGTATGGATGTGTGTGATGTCCTTAGGTTAGTTAGGTTTAATTAGCTCAAAGTTCTAGGCGACTGATGACCTCTGAAGTTAAGTCGTATAGTGCTCAGAGCCATTTGAACCACACTTGAGGGCTCCTGCCCCTGCGTTATTGCGCAGTATACGGACACCGCTTTGTAATTTACCGGCTGATCAAAAAGTCAGTATAAATTTGAAAACTGAATAAATCACAGAATAATGTAGATAGAGAGGTACAAATTGACACACATGCTTGGAATGATATGGGGTTTTATTAGAACAAAAAAAAATACAAAAGCTCAAAAAATGTCCGACAGATGGCGCTTCATCTGATCAGAACAGCAATAATTAGCATAACAAAGTAAGACAAAGCAAAGATGATGTTCTTTACAGGAAATGCACAGTATGTCCACCATCATTCCTCAACAATAGCTGTAGTCGAGGAATAATGTTGTGAACAGCACTGTAAAGCATGTCCGGAGTTATGGTGAGGCATTGGCGTCGGATGTTGTCTTTCAGCATCCCTAGAGATGTCGGTCGATCACGATACACTTGCGACTTCAGGTAACCACAAAGCCAATAATCGCACGAACTGAGGTCTGGGGACCTGGGAGGCCAAGCATGACGAAAGTGACGGCCGAGCACACGAACATCACCAAACGACGCGCGCAAGAGATTTTTCACGCGTCTAACAATATGGGGTGGAGCGTCATCCTGCATAAACATCGTACGTTTCAGCAGGTGTTTATCAGTCAGGCTGGGGATGATGTGATTCTGTAACATATCGGAGTACCTCTCACCCATCACGGTAGCAGTTACAAAACCAGAATCACGCATTTCCTCGAAGAAAAAAGGCGCCTTAACGGTAGATGTGGTAAATCCAACCCATACCGTGACTTTCTCGTCGTGCAATGGAGTTTCCACGACAGTTCTAGGATTTTCGATAGCCCAAATTCTGCAGTTGTGGGCGCTGACAGACCCTCAGAGCGTGAAATGAGCTTCGTCGGTCCACAACACGTTACTCAACCAATCGTCATCTTCCGCCATCTTTTGAAACACCCACACCGTAAATGCCCCCCGCTTCACTAAATCGCCAGAAAACAGTTCATGATGCCGATGGATTTTGTACGCGCAGCATCGGAGGGTACGCCTAAGTGCCAACCAATCAGTAGCGTATGGAATGCCGGTGCGAAGTGCGACTGCACGAGCCTGACTTCCCCGTGCATAGACGAACCCGCTACAGTCTCCATTTCTTCTTGAGCTGTCTCAGCAGCATTACGCCTTGTGCTCGGTCGGCCACTACGGGGTCTATCGTCTAAACAACCCGTGGCTTCGAACTTCGAAATCATTCTCGCCACAGCTGCATTTGTCAACGGACCTTTATCCGTACTGTTCCGATTAATGATTAAATGACATTTTGGTTTTGTATTATTACCAATTTTATGTAAACTAACTTCTTTTTACTCTTTCGCAAATCAAGGAAATAAAAAATGGTAAAAGTTATTTTGTTGTTGTTGTTGTGGTCTTCAGTCCTGAGACTGGTTTGATGCAGCTCTCCATGTTACTCTATCCTGTGCAAGCTTCTTCATCTCCCAGTACCTACTGCAACCTACATCCTTCTGAATCTGCTTAGTGTATTGATCTCTTGGTCTACCTCTACGATTTTTACCCTCCACGCTGCCCTCCAATGCTAAATTTGTGATCCCTTGATGCCTTAAAACATGTCCTACCAACCGATCCCTTCTTCTAGTCAAGTTGTGCCACAAACTTCTCTTCTCCCCAATCCTATTCAATACCTCCTCATTAGTTACGTGCTCTACCCACCTTATCTTCAGCATTCTTCTGTAGCACCACATTTCGAAAGCTTCTATTCTCTTCTTGTCCAAACTGGTTATCGTCCATGTTTCACTTCCATACATGGCTACACTCCATACAAATATTTTTAGAAACGACTTCCTGACACTTAAATCAATACTCGATGTTAACACATTTCTCTTCTTCAGAAACGATTTCCTTGCCATTGCCAGTCTACATTTTATATCCTCTCTACTTCGACCATCATCAGTTATTTTACTCCCTAAATAGCAAAACTCCTTTACTACTGTAAGTGTCTCATTTCCTAATCTAATCCCCTCAGCATCACCCGATTTAATTTGACTACATTCCATTATCCTCGTTTTGCTTTTGTTGATATTCATCTTATATCCTCCTTTCAAGACACTGTCCATTCCGTTCAACTGCTCTTCCAAGTCCTTTGCTGTCTCTGACAGAATTACAATGTCATCGGCGAACCTCAAAGTTTTTACTTCTTCTCCATGAATTTTAATACCTACTCCGAATTTTTCTTTTGTTTCCTTTACTGCTTGCTCAATATACAGATTGAATAACATCGGGGAGAGGCTACAACCCTGTCTCACTCCTTTCCCAACCACTGCTTCCCTTTCATGCCCCTCGACTCTTATAACTGCCATCTGGTTTCTGTACAAATTGTAAATAGCCTTTCGCTCCCTGTATTTTACCCCTGCCACCTTCAGAATTTGAAAGAGAGTATTCCAGTTAACGTTGTCAAAAGCTTTCTCTAAGTCTACAAATGCTAGAAATGTAGGTTTGCCTTTTCTTAATCTTTCTTCTAAGATAAGTCGTAAGGTTAGTATTGCCTCTCGTGTTAAGTTAAATAGAAATTTTTGGATTCTAAAATATGTCACATGTTAAGGACAGTATACACTTAGCTTTTAGTACACACTGAATTATTTACGGAAAATGTTAATTATTTTTGAACCACAGTAATATGGTTCAAATGGCTCTGAGCACTACGGGACTTAACTTCTGAGGTCATCAGTCCCTTAGAACTTAGAACTACTTAAACCTAACTAGCCTAAGGAAATCACACACATCCATGCCCGAGGCAGGATTCGAACCTGCGACCGTAGCGGTCGCGCGTTTCCAGACTGTAGCGCCTAGAACCGCTCGGCCAAACCACAGTAATAAGTTTCTGTTTAGTGAAAAATTAATTTCCCCGAAATATTGCGTAAATTACATTTGTAAGAAATGTTCCCACCATGCGGAATATGTTATAAGTTATGCAAAGTGAAATCTATACACTAACTAATTTTTATGACCAAAAACTTTTACATCGAAAGATAAAAAGAATTTTTCAATGTGTTACGAAATAATATGGAAAAGTAAGGAATTTTCGTAATACTTCACTATAAATCGTTGGTCCAACAGACATGAATCCTGCACTTTATAACAGCAATTAAAAAGAACATTGCCGAAAAATCGGGATTGTATCCCAGGTTTTGCTAAACTGATAATGGTGTGGAAAACTATATTTGGCATAGGAATCCCATAAATCAAAATTCTGAAGCAGCAACTCTTGAAAATCTTCTCGGTAAAATGATAACACCCAAACAGTTGCAGGATAAAGATTAATTGAAATCCTTGGCCGGCCGGAGTGGCCGAGCGGTTCTAGGCGCTACAGTCTGGAAACGCGCGACCGCTACGGTTTCGTCAAAAGCAAAAATACACTAAAATCGCATCCTGCAGTGGAGATGCATAAAACAATCGTGCCAAAGACGTCGTCAGTAGTTAAAATTAAATTATCACCTCCTTCTGTACAGCATAATTATGAAGAGATGGTCGATGCGAACACGGCATACTATCAGTACTTAGCCTGCGAACTAGCGTGAAGAGGTTGTGAAAGCACTGTGGTATACCACAAGTGCCCTCTCTCGGTGAAACTGTCTGCCCTAGTGCTTCCACTCACGAAGATCCAGTGTGTACCTGTAATCATCGTGTAGCAGCAAAATCTGGTAGGTATGCTAATGCATTAATGCGGAACCCATTTAGACTGGAAGAAATTAGTTCCAATTTTGGCCACCAGGTGCATATATGGCGCTGTACACTGTTTCTATGACGGTATGACATCAAAGTTCTCATTTGACAATCCATAACGCCGTGAACGATATGGTTATCAACAAGAGAGACTGTACCCTGTTAGTGAAACCGTTTTATGTGAACGTGTAAACCCCCTCCCCCCTCACTTATCGACCTTAATGACAGTGAAAAATTAAACCGCGTGTACCTAATGGAAATTTGGGAAAAGCAATCGTCACCGAAGTCAATCTGTCGGTAAAGAGGGGGGAAAGGGTTACATCTAAATGAAAGGAAAAATGCAAATGAAACTGGTGGAAATTAATTTTGAAAAGGGGTAAAGTTAATAAAGAAAGTAAATGTGCGGTCGTTACGTTAACAATTAACTAGCGGTAATTAGATATTTGAGATTTGGGGAAAATTACGGTCGCCAGTCCTAAGGACAATTACTATAGTAACTGAAAAAGAAAGGTTATTACACATATAATTAGCACTAGAAGCGTGGCAACTGAAGGTTGACACGTGTAGTGTGAAAACTGAAAGTTTGTCAGAAGTACTAAATTTCGCTACACTCTTACTTAATTTAGCAAAAGAATTAATAAAACCGGAAAATCGAAAGTTAATTCAGTGACTGAAGTTAATATTGAGCTTTCTTTCTGAAGCACATCGAAATTCAGTAAAATATGGTTAGTCTTGTACTACAACAATCATTTCAAAAGCTACTTGAATCTACGCAATTTAGAAATAAGAGATTTAACTTTGAAATTGAATTAAATGATTCTGAACAATTAACAATAGTAAAATTTAGTACGTACCAAGCTGAGCTGGAGTCACAGGTAAGCTAAAATATGCAAACAAAACTCGCACTCTTAATTTGTGCTTGTGTAATCTAAATATTGTAGCCAGCTATGAATACCTTAACTGAACTTTGAAATTAAAGCAGTGAAATCGAATGCTTTTACTTTAATGCTGGCGTTTGAATTTCAACGAGACTCGAGTTCATTCCGGAAAAGGAAGGGACCCTGCTTGGTAATGCAATTGGGACAATGAGCAACAAATGTTCATGCTAAGTTGCTGTAATTATAGTTACGAAAATGGAACAGTTTGAAAAGCTGAGGTCTGCCATACAGTTCTAAAACTTTACGTGCTTTTAGTCTTCCTTGTTGGTTGATTGAAGGTTTGAAGCCGTCGATCGAGGAGGTGGCGACAGTCACTCATTGTCGGCCGTCGCTGTTGCAGAAGCTGGATGTTGGCGCGCCTTCTTCTCGACACGGTCACCAGACGAAACGGGCTCTTGATGTGCGCCAGCTAATGCTTCCCGTCCCCGACACCATGTCAGAAAACTATCATCGCAAGTCGAGTGCAATTACATGCTGCCAAACCCCGAAAGCGCGGCAACTCGCGGGAGCTTCACACAACACACCTGCTCCACTGTACCACCCCAGCCAGACTCTCCTCTGCCCGCGCTCCACGCGACACAGTTAACACTACCAAAGATCCTAAACACTTTGGTTCTCCCCACGACCTATCGATGTATTCGTTCGATAACACAGTTTTCCCTAGGCCAGACCCAGCGTATAAATACAAATAATATTCACAAAACAAACCAATTATACATCGACATAAATGCATATATATACAAATAGTAAAACAATTACAATATACAAAGACACAGAAATGTTATATCTTCAGGTAACAAAATAAGGAAAAAAATTTGCAGTGCAATAGATGGAATTAGGAGGATATGCATTTCCGGCGTTACAAACGACAGCAATTACAGTGCTGCACTGCCAGTAAGAGAGTATCGCCGATTGAAAGGTTTGGGGAGAGGCCCGATATCATGAAATGGTTTAAGAAAGATGATAATGAGATTCGAAGACATGAATGAGCATGGTGTGGCACCTGGGAGAGGAAGGCGTCCTGTCCTGGTGGAAGTTACTGAAGAAGTTGCTGTTACTGCGGGTGATCATGACGCACGTGCCCGGATGGTGCTGGTGGTCTTGCAGTGGCACAAGATTTGTTCATCCCACGGTCAACAGTACGGAGAGTTTTGCGGTCTATTTTACACTCGTACCCGTACAAGATCCTGAATTTTCTCTGCGGTTTCTGGTACGGATCGAAGTTGATGACATGTCGTCGGGCAATATTCTAGAGAGTAACGACGCATAATTTACACTACAGCGTAAAACGATTACACAGAACTGTTAAACCGAGGCGCCATTGCAGATCGGCGTATGTGACTGTGTGGTGTGGATTTATAGGCAACTTTATCTCGGCTCATTCTTCTTTGAAGAGAATGCACCCAAAGGGCCTTTCTGTTGTAGCGTGACGTCTGCATGCTATCGAGACCTCCTCGTACAGCATGTGATTCCTGCTTTGGAAGGGCGCAACACCTTGCGTCACTAGCCTCATGAAACATCTGTTTAATACAACCTTCCACGGACGTGTCATCTCCAGATTTTTTCAAGAAACGTGGCCTGCAAGATCACCTGATCTAAATCAATGTGACTTTTGGCTCTGAAGATATCTACCGTAAAAGAATGTGTTTACCAGGGACCCGTTCGGTCTCTACCTGATCTGAATGTCAATATACAGGAACACGTTGCTCAGACTAGTCCGGCATCTACATTTACATCACACTCCGCAAGTCACCTAATGGTGTGCGGTGGAGGGTACTTTCGGTGCCACTATCTGATCCCTCCAACCCTGTTCCACTAGTTAATAATGCGTGGGAAGATTAATTGTCAGTAAGCCTCTGTACTGGCTCTAATTTCTCGAATTTTCTCCTCGTGGTCAATACGGGAGATGTATGTAGGGGGAAGTAATACGTTGTCCGACTCATCCTGAAAACTGCTGTCCCGAAATTTCAATAGTAAATCTCTCCGTGATGCGCAACGCCTCTCTGGTAACGTCTGCCAGTGGAGTTCGTTTAGCATCTCCGTAACGCTCTCTCGCCAACTAAACGATCCCATGACGAAACGCGCCGCTCTTCATGGGATCTTCTCTATCTCCTCTATCAGTCCTACCTGATAGGGATCTCAGATAGATCAACAATACTCAAGAATCGGCGAACAGGTGCCTTATAAGCCACTTCTTTCGTGAATGAGTTACATTTCCTTAAGATTCTTCCGATGAATCTGAGTCTGGTGTCTGCTTTTCCCACTATCTCTTTCATGCGGTTATTCCACTTAAGGTCACTCTGGATAGTTACGCCTAGATATTTTACGGCAGACGCTGTCTCCAGCTGTTTGTCATCAATAGTGTAGCTGTACAGTAGTGGACTTCTTTTCCTATGCATGCCCAACGTGTTACATTTATTTACGTTCACGGTCAACTACCAGAGCCTGCACCATTCATCAATTCTCTGTGCGTCGTTCTGCAAATTCTTGCTATCTACTGGCGTTGCTACTTTGGTATAGACAACTGCATCATCCGCTAATAGTCTTAAAGAACATTCGATGTCTTCTACTAGATCATTTATATAGTAAACAGTAACGGTCCTATCACACTTCCCTGTGGTACTCCGGGTATTACCTTTACTTCTGTCGATTTAGTTAGCACTGTTGATCACGTCGTTTTACGGATGCAGCATCTCGTCGACCTCTCCAGTACTCATATTGAACAAACTGTGTAAGAGGCGGCTAATAATAATATCGACAATATGCCTTCCTCACTTGTTTGACCTTTCCTGCCCATGCCCCGTAACCAATCCATTACAAGTTTCCTTTAATTTACGTCTATGGCCACAATATTTTTTATTTAACAGATTACCGGTTTCGGTCTTTAATTACCATCATCAGATCTGTTTCATAAAAACGAAGTCCTACTGCAGCCATAGTGGCATCGTCAAATGTTAAATGCGGAATCAGCACCAGCATCGTCAAATGCTGATACCGCTTTTAACATTTGACGATGCCACTATGGCTGCAGTACATAGGGCTTTGTTTTTATGAAACAGATCTGATGATGGTCATTAAAGACTGAAACTGGTAATCTGTTAAACATAAAATATTGTGACCATAGACATAAATTAAAGGAAACTTATTACATATACGGGTCACTGTGTGATTTCGCGACGATGTCGCAGCTTGTGAAACTAGTGCCAATCCATTACATATGGAAACGTTGCTATGTGTCTTTCTTGCATTCACAGCGCCATATTCGCAGGTGCTGGCCATAATTGGAATTAATTTTTTTCCAGTGTAAATGGGTTCCGCATTAATGCATTAGCATATCTACCACGTTTCGCTGGCATTCGATAATTACGGCCCACTTTGGAGCTCTGTGAGTGGCTGGACAATAATTATAACCACCCGGTAGTATCTCCATTAAGAATGTGACTGTGCGCCACATATGGCGCAATATTCGGAGAGGATACGAAACACAACACAGGTTGCTCATATAGTGGCTGCCGTCGCGCATGCGTCTCCGTACCAGTCTTTGATATAAAGTCAGCGATGTAAACTAGCTGTCTCTAGTGCAAAACACTCACATGAAGATGGCAGAGTGGTTGTCAGCCGAAATATCATGGCAAGAAATCGAAGTCGTCCGGCTGCAATGCCGAAACTTCATGGAATAATCGACAATCACTGTTCGTATATAACTGCTTTATCCTGTGCTGATATGTCTAGCGCTTACACTGTTTGCCGCTACGAGCCTAAAACATTACGGCATCTCCTATAGACGGCGGCTACGCGCCGTTGCCCTGAGTCACAGCATCCTGAGACTGCGATGTGGTTAAACAACTAACGCGCGAGCCAAATTGCTGGCGGCGCTCGCCTGGCAGAGCAGATGTTCGGTCGTACAGTATTACAAATGTGTGCGGCACGCGGCCCCTGCCACAGGTCGCTTCACCTGACCACCCCTTGCCAGCGTCTGCCTTTGAGAGCGGGAGCTACTTTGTCACCGGTTACGCAATCTACTTGTCGCGCTTCAGCCCAGGTGGCACGCAGCTCATGAGTACGTCAACATTTAATATTAGGCTTTCTCTGTTACTCCGGGTGCTGACAATAATTGGTGTCTTTCAGGTTCATCTACATCTACAGTATCACTGAAAAGATTTGTAGTTGAACTAGTAGGTTGGTAGATGTGTTTGTCTACTCGCTTAATCAGAACAAACCGGTAGTTGAGACACAAGACTGCTTGATTTCGCCGCGGTAACATCTATCGATTGCTGGATATAGCGTAAGCATGGATCTTAGCCGTAAACAGTGTTTCCAAGAGGTTCGTAAGCATTTTGTAGAATGGGAAGACTGCAACAAACCTAACTACATAAAGCAAGTCTAATACTAATATTTTATTTACTTACATCAATGCCTAAAATTAAAGAGTATTCCATAGATTTCAGACAGCATTGATCAAAGGCCAAACTCAGTCCCTTGTTACGAAAATGTTTGGCGTCTCAGTATAGCTGAGTGTCTGGACCCAGCTTTAGAAAAAAAGAGGGACGATAGAGAACAATAGCCGAACTGATCGGCCCAGAAAAATAGCCTAAAAGAACACAGTATCATCCGAACGCAATCGATATTTGATTCCAAAAAATCAGTCCGGACAATATGTGATGATCTACAGGTAAAACACGGAGTGAAGGTCCATATTTTGACAGTTAAGCATCGCTTACCAGCTCTAGATCTGAATTGCAGGTGACGTTTTTGAAAACCAATGATAAGTGTGAAAAATAGGAAGGCCAGACTACAGTTTTCTAAGACGTACGCGTCATGGACCACTAAAGACTAGTCAAAAATTCTATGGAATATATCCTCGGACGGGATACAGTACGTTCGGCGACCGAAAAATAAGGCGACTAACAGAAAGTACCAACCCACTATGATGCACAGTTAAGTACGATGGTGTGAGGCTCTTCCTCACGAAGCGCTGTAGGTACTTTCGTCGAAATTCATGGGGTAATGGATAGTCTGCAGTACAGTAAAATATTAACAGACCATACTATACCTCACGGAAGATGAAATATGCCTCGTAAATCGGCAGTTCCAGCATGTCAACGATCCGAAGCGCGCTTCTGGCCATGTGAAGACCAGTTCCGATGCAGCATTAATGGTATTCGAATGGCAAAGCCGAAGTCCAGACTTAAGCCCCAAAGAACACCTTTGGGACGAGCTGGATACACGTGTTCGCGAAAAAAAACTGAGCCTACAAAGGCTTTCTACAAGGAATAATGTAAGCAATGGAAGAAGATTCCTCAGGCACGATTGGCAAAACTCGTGGATTCTGTGACATCCAGGCAAGGGACTAAGCGGACAAGTACTAAGCCAAGAATGTCTTGGGTCCAGAGTACATTATTGTTATTTTTCTCTTTAGTTTTAACAAAATACTTTTGAGCCTACGTAATTTGTTCATTTGTGTTTTGTTATTGACGCAAAGACTAGAATTGTATAATATGTGTACGAAAACAGTGTACACGTTATAAAGATTTTGTAATGAAGCTCTTTCATTTAAATTTTCTTCTAAGGAATTTGTTTTCCGAATTTATTATCTCTACAAAATACTTTTGAGCGATACTGTACATCGAAAATCCTACGGAAACCTTGAGAATTGCGTTAGAGGGCACGTCTGGTACCAATATCTTTTTCCTTCCTTCCCTTTTCCATTCACGAATTGTATGCGCGAAGAACGATTGCAGATGAACTCCTGCATCTAATCTCTCTCCGATTTTCTGTTCGGTCATTTCGAGACACGTCTGCAGGAGGATATTGACCGACTCTATTTGGAAAGCACGTCCCTCGAAATTTCAACAGTAAATTCTCCGTGAAGCATGATACCTCTTTTTTAGCGTCTGTCCCTGAAGTTTCTTGAGAATCTCCACACGCGCTCGCGCCGACTGAACGATTCCGTGCTGAAACGTCGCGCTCTTTGTTTAATCTTCCCTATTTTTTTCTGTTAGTCCGCTCTGCAAAGGCTCGCAGACTGATGAGCAATACTCAAGAATCAGTCTAAAATGTGTTTTGCAGGCCACCTCTTTCGTGGATGATTTACATTTGCTTAATCTTCTCCTAAGGAATCTGCTTTTCCTACTATTTACTTTTTACGATCATTCCACTTCAAGACTACGCATGGAAGAATTAACACGATCTGTTTGATGGAAACTACATTTATTTTGTATGATAATTACGTGCAGAATCAACCCATTTACCTGAATTTCAAAAAGTTTTGCTCAAACTCGGAAAAACAAATTCCCAGTTTATGTAACTGGCCTGACTTTTTTAAATTAATTTTATTGGCTTTTCGCAGCAAGTAGTACAGCCATTACAATTGATTAGGTTAGTGGCTGCCACTGTACTTGAAGTAGACAGCTATTTTACATACATATCTGGTGTTAGGGGTATAAGGAAAGATATTGCGATCATTCATACCTTAATATGTTGTACCCACCACAGTGTGTTAATTGTTTTTTTTCTGCGTCTGACAGTCTTCCCGCAGTCACTACTGATCGTACCTGATGTTTTTCTCCATGGTCGTAACTGCAGCGATAAGTGGACTACGTCTGCCAGTATAGACTAACCGTTTTGTGTCCTTGCATCCACGCTTCACCTGACCTGCTGCTCAGGGGAAAATAAGCCTTAATGGCTTGCTAATGCCACATAAACTTGTAGGTACTAACCAACCTAAAAACGTACTACTTCTAATAGCTATAATTATTAGTCCGCAAATGAAGTAAATATCGATGTAATGTTGTCCAGTACACTGTCCACAGTCCCCAATAAAAAAATCTTCACTTACACCGCTAACACCCTATACAAAGTTGCAAATTCATTATTTGATATGTCATAGCTTCGTATCTGTTTCTTGTAGGTAATGTGCTATTAACCATTTAATTTGGGGCTCTGATAATTCATTAATGTTTTAATATTTTCTCGTTACAGATACTCATTTTTACGAGGCTTTCCCACACTTTATTTTGCTGTGGAGAGTATTTGGAACATCCCAAAATCATATAATCAATATCTCCGCCGTCTTCTGGATGCTCACTGCATAATTGTGTCTATCACTTCACTCCTGTAGATGTGTGCAGGGAGACTCGCGTGTCCCCAACCTTAGTCTAATAACTGATGTCACATAGCTCCTTGGGAGATTTCTCTGGCAGTGGCACGGTTTTGTTGGTATAGTGCGTTGGACTGAAGCGAACGAAAAGCGCTTTTTCTGCTGCTATGCTCCTCACTGCTGTTCCCATTAATTGTATAATTTTAAAAACGTGGAGAAAGTCAGGATATGGAAACTGTGTAAACTTTGATTGATTTCTTTTTTTTACAAGACCATCTACTACGTCATATGCCGACTATCTCATGGCCCCTTTACTCGTGTTCCCGTTTTCAGTAACGAACTTCATCGCTTCTTTAATTGCTCTTACTTTTGCAATGCGTATACAAACTTAACAGTTGTAACAAAAGTGTTTTAGCTATCTGCGAACTAGAAAAATAATACACACAATTAATTTGGCTGTCAGTATATATATTGTCAGTATATATGTATTGGCTTGACTTGCTAGTTAGTTCCATTGGCTAAAACGATATCTTTTGTTCTTCCCAGAAACATCTCTGGAGTGACTGTTCATATGCGCAGAACAGATTTTGTGTTGTCAACATACATTGCCACCCTGGTCACGTGATCTCGGGACGGCGTAGGTTTTTCCGTAAAGTGCCCTGTGGGTTTGGAATGTCATTTACTCGATGGTACAGACATATTCCCTTCGTACGCGTCGTGGCATTTGTATTGCCGTTTCGTACACGTCATAACAATTTGCCTTTGATATCTGAAATAAGTTAGGCTCTTTGATCTGAAGAGCAAAATGAATAGATATTTAGTTTCTTTGCGGCAAGTGTCACTGTTCAAATGCACCTGTTTTTCATTTTTGCTACATCCACCGCTATTTTTCGGCTTTATGCCGTACTTTATCATATGGACATGGCTCTTATGGTAAAATTTTGTTTTGGCTTTGCAAAACGATTTATATTAACCCACTGTCACACTGTCTCGAAAAACACTGAATTTACCGAACATTAAAGACTATACCACTGACTTCATTATTTTTTTCTCGAATTTTGTGTATATCAATTTTTCCGTTTTCTCGTATGCTCTCCCATTATTTTGCTTAATAGTAACACTTAGACGTAGTTATTTAGCGCATTTTATGTGAAAGCTCCCACAGCAATATGGAAGAAGTAACAAGTGATAAAATCAAACAGCTGGATAAATGTACTACTAATCCAGATATACCCCAAATATTAAGAGTATGTCTAACATATTTCATTCTCCTGCACTCTTGTAATTCTCGTAAATAACGGGCCATCCATTTGCGTACGCGTCGATGGCGCCCCATAGCGACCCAGATGGGTGTATAGCTTTTATATCAGGTGAATCTGGTCGCCGATACATCTACGTGAGTTCACTATAGTGCTCCTCAAACCACTGTAGCACGGTTCTGGCTCCGAGACACGGACAGTTATACTGCTGAGAGATGCCACCGCCGTCGGGGAAGACATCAAGCATGAAGGGATGTAGGTGGTTCTCAATTGTCAGCGTGTCTTCGTTTACTACCACAGGAGAATCTCTCCCGTAACATAATACTGTTCCCACCAGCCTGCATCCGTGGTGCGCTGCACATTTAGAGCCGTCGCTCACCTCGAGGACCGCGTTTGTGGGGACCATCATCGACCTAATGTGGTCTGCCCGAAGAGCCGGCGTGTTTCCATTGATCGATGGTCGAGTCTCGATGGCCCCGTGCACTCTGCAATCGTAACTGACGATGTCGTTTGGTCAAATTTTGAACACGTAGGCGTGGTCTGCTGAGGAGCTCCTTGTCCTTCCGCATTTATCGTTTTCTTCAGCACCATAAGGGGACCACACCCGAATCACAAGAAACAGCTCCTCACTACAACAATGCATCCTTCATTCTTCACTGTTGGCACATCACAGGAATAGCATTATCCTTCACTCCAGATAACTTGTTTCCGGTCATCCACTGTCCAGTGGACACCATCCCAAGCGTCGCCCGGTACTGACTTCAAAAACATGTGCCTCATGAGGAGCTGCTCGGCCATTGTACAAAAAATGGTTCAAATGGCTCTAAGCACTATGGGTCTTAACATCTGAGGTCATCAGTCCCCTAGAACTTAGAACTACTTACACCCAACTAACCTAAGGACATCACAGACATCCATACCGGAGGCAGGATTCGAAGCTGCGACCGTAGCAGCAGCGCGGTTCCAGACTGACGCGCCTAGAACTGCGTTGCCACAGCGGCCGGCGGCCGTTGTACAGCATTCTTTTACAACCACCAGCCACAATGCTCGACGGTCGCCGTCCGTCATTGCCTTAGGTTTCCCTGGTCTTGGTTTACCTGTGGTTATACCTTCGCGTTTCCACTCCACAGTCACATCACCAACAATCGACTTGGCCAACATTAGGAGGGTTGAAATGACCCTGATGGATTTCTTACTCAGCCGACATCTAATGAGTAGTCTACATTCGAAGTGAGTGATCTCATTTGACCGACTCTTTCTGCTACCACTGATGCTTTACTGACAGCGCAATACTCCCCGCGTCCTTTTACACTGTCGGGTCTATCGTCCGTCACGACTTGTGTCCATAGAGGTTTCTGAGTACCATCAGGTGGTGCAAACTCACGGATGAATTTTATACACTGGGGAAGTGCAATCAGATTTTGATAAGAATGTAATTATTAGGCTTCCGAAGAAGTCGAGAATGTATACATATGAAAATTGGTACGTAATTAGTCCAGTATCATATCCGTAAAAAATAACCAAAAGAGCACTTTGTCGAAGAGTGGAAAGCAAAAATTGAAAGTAATCTGGTAGTCGACCAAGTTTCGTCGACATTTAATGCGAGACATCATGAGACTCATTTCGCTATAGCTCGGATGTCGCTCAGTTCTGTTGTTTCGAGAGCAGTGTTGCTGTCAGCTGGTTATATCCAGTAGCCATGTACAAACTTCCAGCTCTGACCACAGCCGAAGTCTACTGATGAGCTGAACGTTATGACCAGCGATCTACTATGGATATGAACCGTCCAGGCGATAGCAGCGTCACCTGGCGAGGAAAGATTGCTAGTCAGACTCGCGCACGGTGCATGTAGTATCAATGAGCGTGCTGCCCTAGTGTAGAATGGGGAAGGCACGCGATCTATCTCAGTTTGACCGAAGGCGGATTACGACGGCCCGGAAGCTCGGCACGAGCACTTCGGAAACTGAACGACTTGTCGGGTCTTCGAGGAGTGTTCTAGTCAGTGTCTTGAAATCACGTCCAGACGTCATGGGACTGGGCGGCCACCTCTTGTTACAGATGTCGGACGTCGTGCTGGGCAGAGTACAGGTGTGTCTGTACACACGGTGCACCAAACACCCCTAATGGTTGGCCTCCACAGCCATAGACCCATACATGTGCCAGTGTTAACACCACGAAATCGGCAATTACGAACTGAAATGGGCACGTGATCATCGGCACTGGACGTTGGCGCTGTGGTCTGATGAATCCCGATACCTTCTTCATCATGACAATGGGAAGGCGCGAATTCGTCGTCTTCCAGGGGGACAGGTCCTTGACACCTTTACTGCGGGACGGAGACAAGCTGGTGGTGGCTTCATTATGCACTAGGGAACATTCACATGGGCATCTATGGGTCCAGTGGAGATCGTGCAAGGCACCATGACGCACGCCGGTTGTAGACACCTTCAATCCCGACGGGAGTCGCATTTTTCAACAAGATAAAGTGCCATGTCACAAGGCCAAGAGAGTGAGTGATGGAATGGTTCGAGGACCACATGGCGAGTTCCAGTTGATGTGCTGGCCCCTCAACTGAACCCGATCGAACACATCTGGGATGTGATTGAAAGTGGCGTTGGAGCTCATCACCCTCTCCCAGGAATTTACAACAATTAGGTGACTTGTGTGTCCAGATGTGATGCCAGTTCCCTCGAGCGACCTACCAAGCCCGCATTGCTTCCATGCCACGATGCGTCATCGCTGTTATCGAAGCCAAAAGTGAACATACCACCTATTAGGTAGGTGCTCGTGATGTTGCGGCTGATCAGTGCACAGTCAGTGCTCGTCGCTTGCTTGTTCCTACCTGGATATTCTGTCGGCCAGCTCCCGCAAGAACTCATCGCCGCCGCCAAGACCGAACATCACGTGCCTAAGTTCTTTCATCATAGACAGCCCGGCAACATTTTAATGGTTACAAGGTAGCATTCACTAAAAAAAAATCACTTAGTAATGACCCAGAACGACATTCAGTAAAACACTGCTGACGGTTAAAATTGCACCGCCAAGAAGGACAGCAGTTAACGACATTTTATATATCATGTGTGTACAGTATGGAAGAGAGAATACATGACTACTGAATTTTCGAAGTTTAGTACAAACAGCTATGATCTACTTCTATGAGAGGTTGAAAAATTTGGATCTTGCAAGAATGATAGTTAGATCGTTGTCTAAAATCCGTCTAACCATTGAGTTGGAAATCCCAAATCCAGTGCCATGCCAACTACCTATGTGACGCGGGCTTCTGCTCAATGTTTTCAGCAGTACGCACTGTCTTTGATTTCCCAGGTTCTTTCTTCTCGTTGACGAAGTCTCTTCGCAATTGACTCACTTTTTAATCGCATAGGCAGACGGAACCAGTCTATTCCGTATCATCTGAAAATTGGTGCGAAAAACAATAGTTGCCTGGACATAAGGAAATACCGTTTTGGTAAAACGCTTTAACAGAGTAAAAAATGTTCAAATGTGTGTAAAATCTTATGGGACTTAACTGCTAAGGTCATCAGTCCCTAAGCTTACACAGTACTTAACCTAATTTATCCTAGGGACAAACACACACACCCATGCCCGATGGAGGACTCGAACCTCCGCCGGGACCAGCTGGACAGTCCGTGACTGCAGCGCGCTAGACCGCTCGGCTAATCCCGCGCGGTTTGAACAGAGTACGCACAATGCTCAGGTGTCCACTGCTCCATTGCTAATGAATGCTAACGTGTCATGAACATAACCGGCTCTTCAATACCAGCTGAGTGAACAACGATTCTGTGTATTACTTTCAACCAAACGTGTGCGGGATACATCTAGAAGGCCGTGATACATACTCTTTGGTTTTATAGATCATCTTTGACCAATCCTGCTCTTCTCAAAAAGTGTGTTCATGGCAAAACCCAAAATCCAAATGAGTCTCTAAATTAACTCTTATGGAAACGATGCCCTAAAAACATATTTGCATCTGCTACAGTTGTCAGAATTGCAACTTATAATGCAGTTACTTTATTTAATGATGGGAACGTCGGGACGATGAAGGTATTAGAAAGAATGGGCTTCAAGACAGGAAATTTTACTCAAGACATCCTGAGAAAAATAGATATACAGCGCGTCTCTGCAGCTGAAAAGTCAGTTGAAGACCTGGTAAAGGAATGAAGACAAACAACAAGAAACCAGAAGAGAAGCCTTGAAGGTAAAGACGACACAGAGTACAAATGTGGTGTCTTCTGAAGAAGTGACATAAGAAAAAAAGTTAGGTTGAACTTTAAATTGCGTTTCCTGAAAAGTTTGTTTTTTAAAGTTTATGTACCTTTTCCTCATATTATATGAATGCTAGAATTATGAAATTTTGTACACATATTTCTGTAAACCTAATAACGTTGTCTCAAGAGCAAATTTTGAAATTCTGATTGCAAGCTGAGATATAGGACAAAGTGCTTGGAATTTTGTATGAATTTAAAATTGTACTTGTGGAATTATAATTAAAAAATTAAGAAAATTCTCCTCTTTGACCTATTCCAAAAACCTAATAAGAGATGAAACAGAGAAATTTTTGTAGTCATCTCTTAAATACTTTCTGAGAAAGAGGAACATGCATTTTTTTTTAAAGTAAAACTACAAATTTCATTTTAAAAAAGTTGAATATCTACAGTCAAAGGATTTTATATGGAAATGTGTTACTTTCATGTAAAGCCTGGTGCAAAATTTCGTTGCTATATCTCCAAAACTGTGGATTTGGTGCATTTTTGAAATAGTGTGTGTTTTTCATCCATGTCCCCCCTTAACATTATCAACGGAAACAATTCATACAACTTCAAAGCACACAGAGAAATGACAATAACACACACCACCAAACAAAGATCATGTTGCCAGCCTAAAATACACAGACATGTTGCATAAAGATCACAAGTTAACATAGAGAGTAATATAGCAATGGGTAAATATGCAAAGTATGACGAACTCAGCTCGATCAAGTAGCTTCAGCAAATGGTTATGATGGCGCGCTTATTGTCAGTCTCATACAGAAAACCAACTGTCACACAGGGAATAAAAAAGAAACCCACTGCTTGCGTACCATTCACAAGCAAGTACTCTTACGGAATAGAAAATATTTTCAGACCGCACAATATTAACATCGGTTTCACGACACATGAAAATGACTGCAACACACACTGGGTCACAACATAAACACATAGACAGAAGCAGACACACAATCACACATTTACAAAACAGTGTGTGGTACACGCAAAATTCTCCTCTAAGTACGTCAAACTAGGAGAGACATTCAAAAAAGAAAATTCTTACCACACAATCAGAGTGCTAGATCAGCAATATCCAACCACATTAAGGCCACTCGTGCCAGGATATCGCCATTTATCTTCATATATTACGTAATATGGACAAAGGACACCAAATGGACCTCTATGAAGAAATAGAAATTTTTGTCTGTTGCACGGCACATGGTAACAGGATGGTAAGCGATAAGCTAGAAAATAATAATATAAATTTCTTCAAAAGTTTCTACAAGGTGGAGTGTTTGTTTTCTTCAAAAATATAACACTTCTCTTAACATTACTGAGAAACCAAGAACTACCAAATAATCATACTATTTAAGATCGTGAAGGTGGTTCGATGAACCCTCTGCCAGGCACTTAAATGTGATTTGCAGAGTATCCATGTAGATGTAGAAGATGTGTCATGACATAAACACTCTTATATAAAAACATTGTATTTTCATTGCTTGTACTATCTTAGCAACTGAAGTAAGTTTATCCTCGCTTTAAGAGTCTTTGTAATGCAAACACCTGAATATCAAAATTTTAAGTGATGGTGTTGTGGCTGTTCCTGTACTCAGAGTACTAGACCAATAAATCTGCATGAAAAATGTAAGGAAAGGCAATAATGAAATAATCTAAAGTTCAGCTCACTTAAGGTATACACTGAAATGAATCTCTCTCGAAAGGATCAAATTTCGGCAAGTAACCACACTGGTACACGAGCAAATAATCATCACACTTACTAGGTAAAGTGTGTGTGTGTGTGTGTGTGTGTGTGTGTGTGTGTGTGTGTGTGTGTGTGTGTGCGTGCTTGCCTGTGTTTGATAAGCATAGACTACTCTTGTAGCTAGTCATTAAAAAGTCCCCGATACATTAATGATATGCAGAACAGAAATATGCAATGCCAAAGAGAACAAAATTAGTTACCCTATCTAAACAGAACGTACATGAAAAATAGTCGCACACCAATTCAGTGCAACGGGTAAAAGAATGAGGGCTGCGTACTGAAGTATCGAATGCAATGTGCCAATGAATAGTTCCATGAAAGCAACAGATTCTTTTGAGTGCGTGTATTAGCTTTCTGCTTATTGCGTCCAGCTGTACTATGGGGCAGTCTCCCTCGTCGTGCAAGCATAAACTCAGAATGCAAAAATAATTAAATAGCTGAAAAATGAATGATTAACTTACAATCGGAAGTAATCCTAGTAGTTCAGGGAAATAGAGCAACCGCAAGTCTCATACCGGTGTCCAGCAGCACATCGTATCCAGCGTTACCTTACTCAGTCCCTGAAAGCCAAGTAGCATGCATACAGTTTCTACTGATTATTAATTCTAATCCTCTATGCCTACTTTGCAGATAAGCTACAATTGATTAAACTGACTGTAAATAGCATGTCAGACTTCCGTAGCATGACAAGATGGCAGCTCAGTAGTGTGGCACATTTACATAAAGAAAGTATGCGGGATGATATGTTTCTGGGTATGATGCGGCAAATGTGATTTTAATGAGGGACTTATTGAACGTTCAAGACAACTGAAACAGTCTAGTATCTCGTAGGTATAATCTTACACTCCCCCTTAAAAACTAAGACAACCTCATCGTATATGTAATCCAGAATCATCAGTACAAAAGATAATCTCATACTCCACGAATAGTTAAAATATGCAGTAACCAGCTTCCAAGCAATTATCAATTCGCAACGTCTTCCTACCTATTCTATAGCGCGGAATCATGTGACCGAATACTTGCTTTCGGAGTGATACTAGGAAACAAAGCCAGCTAACCTAACACGGGAAACTATAGATTCAGTACTGAAGCAGACTGAATAGATCTTACCTGATTCATTGTACATGGTAATGTCTCTTCAACAAAATGGCTCTAAATCAAACAAAGATGACTTCATCAGAACAAAAGGAGAGCTCGTAAGCAGCTCTCCAACTTCCAACCGGAACCAAACTAGAAGCAGTAAAGCAATGTAACGGCTAATTCACTTCGAACAAAAAAACCCTACAGCATGAGATGGAAAGTTGCCCTGGACCACGCCCTAATGACCACATCACCGACATTCAAAGCCTGCACCGTATGGTCATATAAAACAAATGGGGTGACTGCTAATTTGGCTTTTAGACGACATAACACACTGCTAAGAAACGAAGGGTGCCTGCAGTCCTTCTGCGCCAGTGATATAGCGGTTGCCACACGCACCTAAGCTTGAACGAGCCTTACTTCAGGACGTCAGCACCGGCTGTTTAGCAGGTGACAAAGCGAGCGCCTGGCACTTGTTGTTATCTCCGCTGATCGGTAACCGATCACAGGTCGGAACGACAGACAGCAGGAACGCGCGGAATGGACACTAGCAATAGGGCGGCGAGAGGTGTTGCCCCACCTGTTGGCAGCGGCTGCTGGCGCCTCGCTGTCCGACAATTAATGATCTGTGCCCTCGGAGCCGATCAGCTGCCTGCCCACGTGCCAGACCTCTGAGTAAACTCGTGATGCAGTCCATCCGTACTCTGGGCACTCAAAGAGCTGTTTCACAGCCGTTTTCTGTGAAGGGGAAGCGGTCTACCTTGTTCTCCATGGCGCGTACTTTTCTGTGCTAATGCAGTCCACCTGCTTCCATCGTCAGTCTCTTCTTATACAGCGGAAGGTGTGGCAATCACGAAGGCCGTAAGGTACTTTTTAACACAGTACGACGAAATGATTCTGTATTTTTTTATTCAAAAAGCATTCTCAGTGCCATGGAGAACAGGAACTGGGGAAAGCGCAGCAGTAAACTTGTTGTCGATATAGACCGCGAAACAACGGGAAGATCTCGAGGGGAAAGATACATTTTTACGGTTCAATTAAAAACTGACGCACAATAGCGCAACTGGCTCCGGGAACTCAGCTTCATATCCGGTCACCGTTTACTGACTGCTTACATCAAGTGAAAATGGAAGTCACATCCCAATGGGAAACATCAACTGTATATAAAGGAAAATATTATGGTCGGGTTCAACCCTACATAACTCATTTACCTTGGTTTCATAACGTGTCTGTGCACCAAAGAATTCCTCCTCATTTGTATCACCTACAGCTAAGAGGGTAAAAATCGTAGAGGGAGACCAAGAGATGAATACACTAAGCAGATTCAGAAGGATGTAGGTTGCAGTAGGTACTGGGAGGTGAAGAAGCTTGCACAGGATAGAGTAGCGTGGAGAGCTGCATCAAACCAGTCTCAGGACTGAAGACCACAACAACAACAACAGCTAAGAATATCAGGTACTTGTGATTGTAATAATTCCGATGTTAGCGTAATTAATTATTTTATCTTCGCTTGCCTGAAGTTACACCTAAAGAACAATTTCTCGTAGAACTGAGAGAGCGAATAGTATTACTCCAAACAAACATTAATGGTCTTACTACAGAATGAGAAAGCAGTTCTTAGATGTCTGATAAGATTTGTTTTAGTTAGAATTCTCAAAATCTGACCTTGGACTTAGTGAGAGGTTCCAGTTAGCATAATAGTGATTAACAAAAATTTCTTAAATGATTTAAATTTGCACCTAGTGTATTGGAATTAACGTAATTGTTTGTATTTCAGACCTGCGATTGCACGAATCTGTAATCATTTTTTAAACAAACATTTATTCATTACTTCTGTATTCCCTTTTTTCGCTAAGAGTGAAGAAATTTTCTTTTCTTATTTTTAATGAATTTCTGTTTACATTTAAACGCTTTCTTTTTTAAAAAAAATTGGATTGTTTCTGTAATTGCTAGTAGCAGAATAGTGTAACTGTTGGAGGTTAAACAGCGTAGCTGTTTATGGTCAAATACACTCCTGGAAACTGAAATAAGAACACCGTGAATTCATTGTCCCAGGAAGGGGAAACTTTATTGACACCTTCCTGGGGTCGGATACATCACATGATCACACTGACAGAACCACAGGCACATAGACACAGGCAACAGAGCATGCACAATGTCGGCACTAGTACAGTGTATATCCACCTTTCGCAGCAATGCAGGCTGCTATTCTCCCTTGGAGACGATCGTAGAGATGCTGGATGTAGTCCTGTGGAACGGCTTGCCATGCCATTTCCACCTGGCGCCGCAGTTGGACCAGCGTTCGTGCTGGACGTGCAGACCGCGTGAGACGACGCTTCATCCAGTCCCAAACATGCTCGATGGGGGACAGATCCGGAGATCTTGCTGGCCAGGGTAGTTGACTTACACCTTCTAGAGCACGTTGGGTGGCACGGGATACATGCGGACGTGCATTGTCCTGTTGGAACAGCAAGTTCCCTTGCCGGTCTAGGAATGGTAGAACGATGGGTTCGATGACGGTTTGGATGTACCGTGCACTATTCAGTGTCCCCTCGACGATCACCAGTGGTGTACGGCCAGTGTAGGAGATCGCTCCCCACACCATGATGCCGGGTGTTGGCCCTGTGTGCCTCGGTCGTATGCAGTCCTGATTGTGGCGCTCACCTGCACGGCGCCAAACACGCATACGACCATCATTGGCACCAAGGCAGAAGCGACTCTCATCGCTGAAGACGACACGTCTCCATTCGTCCCTCCATTCACGCCTGTCGCGACACCACTGGAGGCGGGCTGCACGATGTTGGGGCGTGAGCGGAAGACGGCCTAACGGTGTGCGGGACCGTAGCCCAGCTTCATGGAGACGGTTGCGAATGGTCCTCGCCGATACCCCAGGAGCAACAGTGTCCCTAATTTGCTGGGAAGTGGCGGTGCGGTCCCCTACGGCACTGCGTAGGATCCTACGGTCTTGGCGTGCATCCGTGCGTCGCTGCGGTCCGGTCCCAGGTCGACGGGCACGTGCACCTGCCGCCGACCACTGGCGACAACATCGATGTACTGTGGAGACCTCACGCCCCACGTGTTGAGCAATTCGGCGGTACGTCCACCCGGCCTCTCGCATGCCCACTATACGCCCTCGCTCAAAGTCCGTCAACTGCACATACGGTTCACGTCCACGCTGTCGCGGCATGCTACCAGTGTTAAAGACTGCGATGGAGCTCCGTATGCCACGGCAAACTGGCTAACACTGACGGCGGCGGTGCACAAATGCTGCGCAGCGCCATCCACAATGAAGTCCTCGTAAAAAAATGTACCAGATGTTGGTTGACTATCATACTATTATGGCGATGGCTCAAATAACAAAAGTAATTTCTTACAAGTAGCGCAGTACAAGTTATTCTGTCGAACAAAGTTTATATTAAATTGAAGACAAACGTTGTACAAGTGCAACTGGGGCATTCAGCCCCAATAAGACAATCACATCACTTCGGAATAGGCAGGTAGACACGATTAACGTGTCGGTATTATAACTGTCGAGAGATATCTTTCTTTTTGCTTTATTGTCCACAGCTCTTCAGCCAGACGAGCTAAAAATTTTAATCTTAGTAGTTTTTTACGTGGCTTTTAAAAATTTGATGTTTTCACAAAATAAAATATAGATGGCGATTTGTGTTGGTTAATAGATAAATGGCTGATTTGTGGATTGTTTAAAATATTTACACAGAGAAAAATGACAAGTTTATGTAGACTGCCAAGGGTAACAGTATTACGGGTTGGTTCAAATGGCTCTGAGCACTATGGGACTCAACTGCTGAGGTCATCAGTCCCCTAGAACTCAGAACTACTTAAACCTAAGTAATCTAAGGACACCACACACATCCATGCCCCAGGCAGGATTCGAAACTGCGACCGTAACGGTCGCGCGGTTCCAGACTGTAGCGCCTAGAACCGCTCGGCCACTCCGGCCGGCCAGTATTATGGGATATGTAGATTTTTGAGTGACGTGTAGCAAGAGTTGGCTCAAATGGTTCAAATGGCTCTGAGCACTATGGGACTCAACTGCTGAGGTCATTAGTCCCCTAGAACTTAGAACTAGTTAAACCTAACTAACCTAAGGACATCACAAACATCCATGCCCGAGGCAGGATTCGAACCTGCGACCGTAGCGGTCCTGCGGTTCCAGACTGCAGCGCCTTTAACCGCACGGCCACTTCGGCCGGCTGTAGCAAGAGTTTTATTTATGGGAGTGTGTGTTTGCTTCAAGGGTTCTGGAGGGTGATGAGGGATGATGTTACGAACCAAGTATGGTAACTTCGGAATAGGCCGGAAGACATGATTTAAGTGTCGGTGGAGGGGAGCGGGGAAGACAGGAGTCCTGACAAGGTTAGATGAGGCAATTTCTCCTAGAATTTATACTTGAACTTTTCTTTTATTTCTGTCATTACTTCTTTTATGTATAGATCGAACAGTAGGGGCGAAAGGTACATCACTGTCTTCCACCCTTTTTATTTCAAGCATTCCGCCATTGGTATTTCATTCTCATTTTTGCTCTTGGTTCTTGCTCAAACTGTATGTTATGTGTCTTTCCTTATAGATTACTCCTGTTTTTCTCAGAGTTTCAAAGATCTTGTACCATCTTACATTGTCGAACTCCTTTTCCAGACTGGCAAATAGTAGGACTGTATCTTATTTTTTCTTTAAGTCTTGCTACCATTATCAATCGCGGTATCAAAACTGCCCCTCTCGTGCTCCTATCTTTTCGAAAGTCAAACTGATTGTCATCGAAGAGATCCTCTATGTTTTCTATGTACGTTTAAAAAATCTGACCGGAAATAAAAAAATCCCAGGGCTATGGAGAAATCAGTTACCATACCACAGCCATTCAGCCCCAAGGTGTTATTCCCACATCATCCAAGACAACTTGGATGGTTTTACAAATCATCAAAGACTTTAAAAATACCACTACCAGTCACAAAATTTGTTCACTACTGAAATTATCAAATTAGCAACACATTTTGGGGTTAGACCAGATCATCAGCGGCAGTACAACAACGTTTAACACAAGTGCACTTAGATATTAAAATTTTTTGTGAGCACTCGTCATCCTGTGAAGAAAGAGAAGGATAACACAATAAGAGGCTCACTCAGTTTTTTTTTTGTTTTTTTTTCTCTGGCCGGAGTGGCCGAGCGGTTCTAGGCGCTACAGTCTGGAGCCGCGCGACCGCTAAGATCGCAGGTTTGAATCCTGCCTCGGGCATGGATGTCTGTGTGATGTCCTTAGGTTAGTTAGGTGTAAGTAGTTCTAAGTTCTAGGGGACTGATGACCTCAGAAGTTAGGTCCCTTAGTGCTCAGAGCCATTTGAGCCAGTTTTTTCTCGTGGAGCGGCTGTCTTCTTATGACGTGTTAGGGTACTTCAATTTCTGTGGATCTTTTGAATTTGTTAGCCATTGTTCACAAACTTCTAGAGGTAATTTGAACACAGACAACTCAATAATGCAGGAAAACGAGATGGTGGTGAAAACAAAACTTGTTTCGATGTAACTGTCGATATGTCGACCCTTGTCAGTTACTTAAATATTTTCTGTAAGTCTTGCTGTCCCATCACTTATGTTGGTTTTCGAAATATTTTACAAAAAGAGTGACTGACAATTTTATATAACAAGTAACAGTACAAAAATCTTAATTTTTACGTATTTTCTATTTTAAGAGTACTGAATTGAAATTGGTGAAGAAAAGTGAATTCTTAAAGTCTTACAATTCCTTTAAGATCTCATAATTCCATTTCTGGCCACTAACGAATATTTCCATTTGCTCCCAGACATCCGTTTTCCAGCTCTTTTCTGAAGTTTGCCGTACTTCAAGATCGTTGTATATTGTGACACTGTGTCCTTTTTCGTTAAATATTTCGCTACAGCTAACTTGTTAGCTTTATAAAGTCTGAAGCAGTCAATGCGTTCTTTAATTGGATTTCAAAATTTTTTACCGTTTGGCCAATGTAGTGTTGTTGCATTGGCTGCATGTAACATCATAAATTTATTATTTGCTCAGTTTCTCTGTTGGTTGTGAGATGTAATGAACCAGTTCCTTCTTTAAGTTGCTGTTGGTGGAACAAGTGATCCCAATATCTGTTTCTTTAAACAGTTGGCTCTTTTATATAAAGTGAGTCCTAAATATGGTATACCTGTATATTTCAGATTTTGTATTTTGTGGGTGATAGCCACTTCAGTACGTTTGCTTTTGTTTTTTGTTATGAGCTGTGGAAGTGCATCCACTTCATGTTCATGGTTGCCATTGTTATGTTCAATGTATTTGGTTGTGTTTATTCCTGCCTCAGAGTCGGCAGCATTACTGCGCCCTGTTTAAGAAGGATTTGAAGAGATTTTGTTTATGTGAATTATGTTGTATGTTTTTGTACTGTCACTATAGTCTGACGATGTCTCACCTCGAAACATGTTGCTAAATAAATAATTTAAATAGTCAATAAGTTACGTTACTAGTAGTGGTATTTGTAAAACCTTTTCATATTTTTGAAACAGTCACGGTCCATAGTCAATATGGGTTTAAAGACATATGAATAGTTTGCAGGGAACTTGGAGCAACTTGTGGCACGCTGAGACTTCGAAAGGGTTCTTAAACGTGTTCGGTAGCACAGTTGGTGACGCACAGGTATGATAACTGATGAATTCATTGGCAATGACTGAACACTTTATTGCAGAGGTGTTTTAGCGTTCAGCTGGAAGAAATGGTTCAAATGACTCTGAGCACTATGCGACTTAACTTCTGAGGTCATCAGTCGCCTAGAACTTAGTACTAATTAAACCTAACTAACCTAAGGACATCACACACATCCATGACCGAGGCAGGATTCGAACCTGCGGCCGTAGCGGTCGCTCGGTTCCAGACTGTAGCGCCCAGAACCGCACGGCCACTCCGTCCGGCTAGGGTGAGATCAAGTAGCTGTATATCCCAAGGGATTATTATCGGACTAATACTTCCCTTTGTTCACAAAGAAGTCGCAGTTTCAAAAGAACAAGTGCAGCATAATGCGGGAACAGGAAGGCCGGCCAGCTGGAAGGGAAAAAATGAAAAAAATAGAAAAAAAATCACGTCAGACGTCTGCACAGTGTCATGTAAAAGAAGCGCAGGAATGTTTTCAGTAGTGAAAGAAGCAAAATCATAAGTACGGAGATTCAGATGGGTCCTACTCTGAAGGAGGCTGCCACAGATTTAATATGTTTGACAAATACACAGATTAGCAGCGTGAGTCCTGTTTCTCTTGAGGCAGACCTATAATTCGACACTAACTGGAAGGATATGATTTTACACTCACATTTAGCTTCCAGTTCTATTGTCACAGTGTAATACCCGAAAAACAACAATAATACAACGCGATAAATAGCTTTTATTAATTATTCGCTCTCTGGATCGAGCTGGAAGGAACATAGCTTCTGCAACGCCCCGCCCTACACTTCGGGTTCGCGAATGCACAAAAAATATGGCTGCTGTGGTGAAGAGCCCTATAGCATACGTGAGCAAGTTATTGACTTCCCTGTTACACACATTACATAGAAATCCTAGCGAGCTGTGAGTGGGCCAGGGGATTACCAGGTTTCCAATATATAGAATCGAGTAATATGGCGGGGAGAATGTCAAATACCATTGTACAATATGTGTTAGATGCGTATGTGCCAAGCAAGATCGTAAGAGATGGAAAAGAGCCACCGTGCTACAACAACCGAGTTAGAAAACTGCTGAGGAAGCAAAGGGAACTTCACAGCAAACATAAACATAGCCAAAGCCTTGCAGACAAACAAAAATTAAGCGAAGCGAAATGTAGTGTGAGGAGGGCTATGCGAGAGGCGTTCAATGAATTCGAAAGTAAAGTTCTATGTACTGACTTGGCAGAAAATCCTAAGAAATTTTGGTCTTATGTCAAAGCGGTAGGTTGATCAAAACAAAATGTCCAGACACACTGTGACCAAAATGGTATTGAAACAGGGGATGACAGACTAAAGGCCGAAATACTAAATGTCTTTTTCCAAAGCTGTTTCGCAGAGGAAGACTGCACTGTAGTTCCTTCTCTAGATTGTCGCACAGATGACAAAATGGTAGATATCGAAATAGATGACAGAGGGATAGAGAAACAATTAAAATCGCTTAAAAGAGGAAAGGCCGCTGGACCTGATGGGATACCAGTTCGATTTTACACAGAGTACGCGAAGGAACTTGTCCCCCTTCTTGCAGCGGTGTACCGTAGGTCTCTAGAAGAGCGTAGCGTTCCAAAGGATTGGAAAAGGGCACAGGTCATCCCCGTTTTCAAGAAGGGACGTCGAACAGATGTCTAACGTCTATCAGTTGTAGAATTTTGGAACACGTATTATGTTCGAGTATAATGACTTTTCTCGAGACTAGAAATCTACTCTGTAGGAATCAGCATGGGTTTCGAAAAAGACGATCATGTGAAATCCAGCTCGCGCTATTCGTCCACGAGACTCAGAGGGCCATAGACACGGGTTCCCAGGTAGATGCCGTGTTTCTTGACTTCCGCAAGGCGTTCGATACAGTTCCCCACAGTCGTTTAATGAACAAAGTAAGAGCATATGGACTATCAGACCAATTGTATGATTGGATTGAAGAGCTCCTAGATAACAGAACGCTGCATGTCATTCTCAATGGAGAGAAGTCTTCCGAAGTAAGAGTGATTTCAGGTGTGCCACAGGGGAGTGTCGTAGGACCGTTGCTATTCACAATATACATAAATGCTCTTGTGGATGATATCGGAAGTTCACTGAGGCTTTTTGCGGATGATGCTGTGGTATATCGAGAGGTTGTAACAATGGAAAATTGTACTTAAATGCAGGAGTATCTGCAGCGAATTGAGGCATGGTGCAGGGAATGGCAATTGAATCTCAATGTAGACAAGTGTAATGTGCTGCGAATACATAGAAAGAAAGATCCCTTATCATTTAGCTACAATATAGCAGGTCAGCAACTGGAAGCAGTTAATTCCATAAATTATCTGCGAGTACGCATTAGAAGTGATTTAAAATGGAATGATCATATAAAGTTGATCGTCGGTAAAGCAGATGCCAGACTGAGATTCATTGGAAGATTCCTAAGGAAATGCAATCCGAAAACAAAGGAAGTAGGTTACAGTACGCTTGTTCGCCCACTGCTTGAATACTGCTCAGCAGTGTGGGATCCGTACTAGATAGAGTTGATAGAAGAGATAGAGAAGATCCAACGGAGAGCAGCGCGCTTCGTTACACGATTATTTAGTAATCGCGAAAGCGTTACGGAGATGATAGATAAACTCCAGTGGAAGACTCTGCAGGAGAGACGCTCAGTAGCTCGGAAGTTTCGAGAACATAGCTTCACCGAGGAGTCAAGCAGTATATTGCTCCCTCCTACGTATATCTCGCGAAGAGACCATGAGGATAAAATCAGAGAGATTAGAGCCCACACAGAGGCATACCGACAATCCTTCTTTCCACGAACAATACGAGACTGGAATAGAAGGGAAAACCGATAGAGGTACTCAATGTACCCTCCGGCACACACCGTCAGGTGGCTTGCGGAACTAAATGGTTTAAAAACTGACAGTCGAAATAAAAAAAAAATTAAGGCCTGTGTATGATACAAGCAGACTTCTCTTGACCAGTAATTTCACCTTTTCCTGCGCTAAACTACTTTTTTTTGTCCTGCTTGCTCTACTCGTCATGATTTATTTTGCTTTCAAGATAGCAGAATTCCTTAAATTTATCTACTTCGTCATCATCGATTTTAATGTTAAGTTTCTCGCTATTCTCAATATTTTTATCTTTTTCCAGTTTACTATAAATCTGTATTCGGTATTCACTCCATTCAACAGATCCTGTAATTCTTCTTCACCTTCACTCAGGATAGCAATATCATCATTGATAGGCTTTCACCTGAATTTTAAAACCACTTTTAACCATTTTTTTTATTTCCGTTATTGCTCCTTCGATGAATAGATCGAACAGTAGGGACAAAAGACTGAATCCTCCTCTCACACCCTCTCTAATCCGACCACTTCATCCTTGGTTCAAAAATGGCTCTGAGCACTATGGGACTCAACTGCTGAGGTCATTAGTCCCCTAGGACTTAGAACTAGTTAAACCTAACTAACCTAAGGACATCACAAACATCCATGCCCGAGGCAGGATTCGAACCTGCGACCGTAGCGGTCCTGCGGTTCCAGACTGCAGCGCCTTTAACCGCACGGCCACTTCGGCCGGCTCTTCGTCCTTGGTATTCCAGTCTTATTGTTCCCTCTTGCTTCTCATACATGTAGTAGATTGCTCGTCTTTCCCTATAGGTTACTCATTCATTTCTCCGAATATCGAACATTTTGCACCATATTACACTGTCGGAGGCTTTTTATAGGTCGACAGTCCTATGAACTTGTCTTGATTTTTCTTCAGTCTTACTTCCATTATCAATTGCAAAGTCAGAACTGGTGCCTTTACTTGTCCTAAAGCCAAACTGATCGTAATCTTGTTTCCTGTATTGTAGGACTGGAGGGTTGGATTATTAGTTGTCGAGGCTGGAAAGGCATCAATCTTTTTAGTTTCTTTAAATGGGTTTCAGCAATTAAAAATCAAGCTCTCCCGGATGTTCAACGCCGGTAGCCCGCTGTATGGTGACGGGAAGCCAATGTCGTCTCGGTCCTGATGGAGCTCTGTTATCTTGGCCGACCATACAGGAAAACCTTCCGCATCGGGTGGTGAGACATCAAAACGGGCCAAACGTGCAGCACGCTGCGGACGGATCCCTGAAACGAATACCACAATCATTAACTTCTTCCTGGAAGTAACTTATCGCAAACTTAGCACCGGGCTTAACAGCTTAGGCTTGCAATGAACAGTTAAATTTTTTGTGGGCCCTTTTTAGCTCTAATTGGCGTGGCTTTTGCCCGAAGCTCAACCACTTAGCCCCACGATAAGTATAAATACCACAGAACAAGAAAGGACGGTAGGCAGCTTCAGTACCAGGGGAAGGTTTTGGCCATCAAACACATAAATGGCAGGCAAAACAGAGTCAAGCTCTACCAATAAGGTGCTCACAGCTTACACTTAATAGTGGCCAAGCGCATGATGTCTAAATGAAGATAGCAGGGCCCAGATTTAGCAACAAGGCTTTTAAAACTTACTACACTAAACTTAATACTGGCCAAGTTCAGTGACCAGAACATTCAAACAATAAGCTATCACCCAGCCGGCCGAAGTGGCCGAGCGGTTCTAGGCGCTACAGTCTGGAACCGCGCGACCGCTACGGTCGCAGGTTCGAATCCTGCCTCGGGCATGGATGTGTGTGATGTCCTTAGGTTAGTTAGGTTTAAGTAGTTCTAAGTTCTAGGGGACTGATGACCTCAGAAGTTAAGTCCCATAGTGCTCAGAGCCATTTTTGAACTATCACCTAGACGCGCTATACGCTCGTAGGGTCACAACCGCAATGCGATAGCTTATTATTAACGGGACGTAGTGATGAAAGCAAGGACGAAGACTCACCAGGCTCTAACCGTACGGACACTAAGGTGCTGCGCAAAACAATGTTAAATAAGCCCGTATGGCCGTACCCAGATCATCAGCTGCGTCAAGCACTCTTACTTATAATTCACTAAATGCAGTGGTTCACAGTGGTGCATCACTTTACCATTCTAGAGAAGCAAAACATGGTACTTCTACTTCAAAGAACACACTCCGCATTATAACCGCCCCAAGGGGCAACACATACACTTTATAATAAAAACCATAGAGCCAGTTCAAAGGAACAATATGATAAAAGCCCTTACCATAAAACGCCCTGCACTGACCACACAACACAGTACAGGGACGTCTCAGCTTTTCAATGTCCAAGCTTCAGTTTTCTAAAAACATAGTGTACTCATGCGACAGACCACTAGTATCTCCCACTTCTGGGTTACATCAAAAGCAACAATAGATATGGACGATCCAGAATCGCCACAGCCAAGAATGGTGTCACTGCTGAATAACAATACTTTCCGTCAGCCTACTACGACTGGTCCATGTGCTAACACTTCGCTGCGACTAATGAAACTTTTGCCACCAATGTTGCCGCCGGAGGCAATCCTTACAACATTTCAGAACGGCTTCACCACGCCACACCAAGTCAAGGAGAATCGAACACAGCACCTCTAGAATGGTAGCAGCTACTAACAGTCGTTTCCATCATTTCACTACGGTGGACGTGATTCTGTAGTTCTTCTTAGCAACAAGAGGGTTATGAATCACAGCTGTTGTAGGAGGCAGTCCTTGCAATAACTCACAATAGCCACGCCACAAAACAAGCCAAGGAAATCAATACGTCTTACGCAGTTGAAGACTAATGATGACAACTCGAAGTCATTACCGGCACTGTGTGTGTGTGTAATATAAGATAAACGTGACAAACCAGAAAAGAGTAAATTCCGAAGATTGCAGGTAGGGAAGATGCCAGCCTGAGATTCATTGGAACAACACTCAGGACGTCTAGATCACCAAACGAAGGAGATACCTTACGTAATCCTCGTTAGCAAGCGCGCCGAAGGATATCGGTCCATGCACGGCAGCGCACGCTATCAATATGTAAAAATCGCCTTGTGCAAAAATACGCTATTTCAGGAGGGTCATACCTCCGGTTCCATTGACCACAGAGATAACGGGTGAAATGTTATGGATAGCCTAACGACTATTTTGTACGAACGGACACACTGTAGCTATCCTGCAGTACAGGGTCAATCTTTAAACTTTACATACATCCTCCAACCCACGCTAATTGATCAAATCGGTTTGTTCTTTTGCATTAGGTGTGGTGCAGGGTGGACCTTGGGTGGCTTATAAAAGCACCATTTATTCATGGGCGGGTCCTGAGAAAACAAATAACAGGAAATCAAATGTTTTTTGTTAAGTATTGCTTACTGCTAGTAATACGAGAGCGGTTCAGAAAGTAACCTCCGATTGGTCACAGTGCGGGTTGTGGGGGGAGTAGCGACGCCATCTGTGCGTTCACGCACTCAACAGGTTGGTCGGCATCAAGCCGTGGTCGAGTGAACGTCGTACCTGCGCTAGTTTAGTTTTTGTGGCAGTTTGAAATGTGTGCTGCAATAGAAAACCCCGCCAAATGTGAAGTGCGTGCTGTCATAAGGTTTTTTACAGCCAAAGGATATTCTGCAGCAGCTATTCATCGTGAGCTTTGTGCCGTGTACAGACCAAGAGTTATGAGTGAAGGAGTTGTCCGTGAATGGGTACGTTTATTTAAAAGTCGACGAGAAAACGTTCATGATGAAGAGAGGAGTGGTAGACCATCATTGGTGACTGACGAACTCGTTCAGACAGTTGATGCAAAAGTTCGTGAAAATCGACGTTTCTCAATGTCGGAGTTGTCTACTGGTTTTCCACAGATTTCTAAGACTCTCTTGTACGAGATAGTGACAGCAAGATTGGGTTACCGTAAGTTCTGTGCACGATGGGTGCCCAAAATTCTTACCGACCACCACAAAACTCAAAGAATGGCCACTGCATTACACTTTCTATCACGTTATGAGGACGAAGGAGAACCATTGTTAAACAGAATCGTGACCGGTGACGAAACCTGGATTAAGTACGTGAACCCTGAGACAAAAGAACAATCAAAGATGTGGGCACATTCAAATTCGCCTACCAAACCAAGAAAAGCCTCGCAAGATTTTTCTGCCAGAAAACTGATGGCAACGGTGTTTTGGGATGCCAAAGGGGTGTTGTTGGTTGAATTCATGGAACGTGGTACGACCATTAATCAAGACGTGTACTGTGAAACAATAAAAAAGTTACGACGGGCTATACAGAACAAACGCCGTGGTATGCTGACTTCCGGTATCGTTTTTTTGCACGATAACGCGCGTCCTCACTCTGCTCGCAGAACAACGGCCCTTCTTGAGTCCTTCAAGTGGGACGTTATCAACCATCCACCTTACAGCCCAGACCTGGCGCCAAGTGATTATCACCTCTTCATGCATTTGAAGAAATGGCTCGGGTCACAGCGGTTTGATGACGACGAAGAGCTCAAAGATGCGGTCACAGGCTGGCTCCAGGCACAAGCGGGTGATTTTTATGCAGAAGGAATTTCAAAGCTTGTGAAGAGATACGATAAGTGCCTCAATCGCTATGGAGACTATGTAGAAAAATAGTGCAAAGATGTAGTTGTAAGATGTATATATTAAAATATTTTTATTTAACTTGGTGTATTTTTTTAAATCAACCGGAGGTTACTTTCTGAACGGCCCTCGTATTTACTCAATACCATGGTAATTTTCGTTAATTTAGGGACTGTTTTGTTTTACGTATGTGCATATGTGGTGTTATCCATGACTTATCAATCGCAACGTTCATAAAACAAGAATCGTTTGAGACAAGTAATTCACTTACAGTTGCATTGGTGTCAACAGAAGTACTTACCACATCTCCAATTACATTGAGTTTTCTTTAGTCTTGCTTCCATTATTAACCGCAACGTCAGAACTGCCGTTCCTAAATCCAAAATGATCGTCATCTAATATACCCTCAGTTTTCTATGTAAATATCTAAGAAGCCATTTGCTATGGCTAGTTGCTCAAATAACCACCGCCAAATTTCGTCGCCCTGTCCTAATGGATACATTCGTCGTACGTCCAACGTTGATTTCTGCGGTTATTTCACGCATTGTTGGTTGCCTGTTGGCACTGACAACTCTGTGCAAACACCGCTGCTCTCGGTCGTTAAGTGACACTGCGTTGTCCGTGGTAAGAGGTACTGACTGAAATTTGGTATTCTCGGTACACTCTTGACGCTGAGGATCTAGGAATATCGAATGGCCTAACGATTTCCGAAATGGAAAGTCCCATGCGTCTAGCTCCATCATTTCGTGTTTCTCTGATTCCCGTAGTACGGCCATAGTCACGTCGGAATTAACTGAGTACGAATAATAGCTCCACCAAAATGCACTGCCCTCCTACACCTTGTGCACACGACACTACTGCCATCTGTAAATGTGCATATCGCTAGCCCATGACTTCTGTCGCCTCAGTGATTCCAAAGCCAAAATGTTTGGTGATGAAGATGGAATGAGGACTGAGGCAAGCTGGTTCGCCACTTTTCTGTCAGAGTCATGTAATTCACCTTTCTGTGGTTTCTTTGGTTTTACTCTAAGCATTACTATCTTTACACATATTAGTTTAAAATTCCTCAGCTAACTTTAGCATAACAATGTAGCATCAAATCCAAGTGTCTCGAAAATTGCCAGCATTTCTAGAAAATCACAGGTTATGTTGACCGCAAGCGGGGCCCGACCATATTTGCCGTAAACAGATCAGAGACAGTTAGCGGGCACACTGCTGGAAAAACCGTCATCGGGAAGGCAGTCTAGTGTGGAAGAATAAAAAGCTTCAGCTAAAAATAAAATAACAGAAAAATTCCCGAACGGCGGCTGAAAATACAGAAAGAAACAGTCCTTACACTTTAGTATAGCCATGGCCGGCAGACCTTTGTTCACAATCGTAGTACGAATGGTGAGAGCATGCTTCCATTTTATATTGTGAGAAACTTGATGTCAATAAAACTTGTTTGTGACTATTGTAACTTAAATCTGATGCATGACACATAATTCTAAAATTTTCTAGCAAATATTTTTCAAATGATGTACAGTGTTGGAAAAATGGAACACCCTCAAGGACTGTGTTAAGTGACTCCGGGTCCATTTTCCATAGTCATTAGCGATCAGATCCACGACTTAGACCACATGGTTCAGAAAGGTGTACCTTTAGTTTATTTCCTTCCGTGTATTTAATCTCAGTGACCTGAGAGCGATATTCCAAATTTGATTTAACCCACTCATCTGGCATGCCTCTTACACCATACTCTTCAAGCACACTCAGGAACACAGAATGATCAATCACATCAAAAGCTTATGGTAGGTCCAAGAGTAAACCCGCGATTTTGTTGTGGTGATTGTCCATTGGATTTAAAAGATGATTTATCAGGTTAAAAGTGGCTGTTACAGTTGACCGCTGTGGTCTGAAGCGATGTTGACATCGACAGGTAATATTATTCTTGTTGAAGAATATACTTACAAGGAGACGGCACGACCGTGGGGTCGAGGATTTGTCCGCAATTTTGTGTGGTGAAAGAGGACCCCTAACACCTCACGTGGTTAAAATATTAGGACGCACTACTCGGAAAATCCCGAGAAAAGTCAATCCATTCTTAGGTGCCTTATGAGTATAAAATGTTAGTCCTTTGCTGAGCCGCCGTCTGGTCTACATGGTTAGCGCTCGGACCCTTGCATCAGACGTCTCGGGTTCGATTCTTTCTCTGGCACTTTTTTTTCCTTCTGGTGCTTGCAAAATTGTAGCGCTCTGTTACAGGAGAACCGTGAAATTAATTCCCGGGAAGATTGTATAAAAATTCATCCTATAATTCACCATCAATTATCGTCACCAATATTCCGAGACATGATTCAATATGCCTGGTTTGCCTCAAAATTATCAGAAACTCAAAAAATTTTCGTAAATATTAATGGGGCATGTTTTTGTACAGATTTATTGCAAACGCCCTGTGATTGTAAAAAAATCCACTTTTATATGTTGCGCAACATGTCGCAAAAATTATTGCTTTGTTTGTTTTTACGATAATTACCACTGTGGTTCTTGTTTATAATTATTATATGTATAAAATTGAATGTTTTCCAATCGACTTTGTCATTCTGATTAAAAACTCAATGTTTCTCCCCATATGCTTTACAATGAAAAATGGAAAACCCACCGCCATGAATCGTGTTGTTGAACAAAAGAAAATAATTTTTATTCAATAATGTAACTAATTTGTTAAAGATAATGTAGGTTTGGGAAACGTTCTGAATAATTGATGGAGTAACAAAAGAAAATGAAACAAAAGGAGAAAAAAGGTGCCAGAGGAGAAATCGAACCCGAGACCTCTGGCCTAAGAGTCCCAGCCCTAAACATCTAGGCCAGACAGCGGGTCGGAAACAGATTAACATTTTATACTTATAAGGCACCTAAGAAACTTTGGATCGATTTTCCCGGGATTTTCCGGGTAGTGCGTCCTAGTATTTTAACCACGTGAGGTGTTAGGGGTCCTCTTTCACCCAAAAAATTTCGGACAAATCCCCGACACCACGGTCGTGCCGTCTCCTTGTTAGTTGTTTTCGAAAAACCTGGCATTAGTGACACAGGCCCATAGTTGTCCATACATTGCTGATCACTAGAGGCCGGATGATATGCATTTGCATGTTGATATGCATTTGCATATTTGGCTCCTTTTCATCGGTTATAGCATATTTTAACTAAAAACCAGCGACGATGCATATTTTCGCTCTATCTTCACAATATTTTAAAAATTTAGACGGGCGGTCTCTAGCTCAATCTAGTTCTGATGTCTCACAGATTGACCGTCACCTAGAACTGCGTACAATCGCTAACCGAGAGGCCACTGCCTAGCGAAATCATTACGGAAGATGAACACGAAAAGGCAGGAGAGTCAATGCTCCCGCGCCCGCACCCCCGGTTAATCCCCACCGCTGTCGTACCGTACGCGTCGGCAACAGTTAAAATACGCAAGCTTTTAGCCGCACGCCCATTGTTTCAGTTTAGTTTTCTATTTACTTGTACATAGTTGGGCGAGTTTACGACAGGTAGTGTGTAACGTGTTGTGCCCAAGCCGCCCGAGAAAAGAAGCGTCGTGGATAGCTGACTATCCTGGCACACTTACATATGACGGAATTGTTTTATATTGTCGAGTTTGCGAGAGAAAACGTTTCTTGCAAAAAAAAAGTTTCAAATAGACCAGCATGTCAAGACAAATCTTCATATCGCAGGAATGCAGAAGACAGGACCACGACAACAACTTTGACTACAGCAAGTTGCAGTAGCAGGGCTTTGTCCATAGGTCACCAAAAAAGTCGTTTTAACATGGATCTATGTGAAGCATTCATTGCAAGCAATATTCCTCTTCACAAACTGACGAACCTTATCCTCAAGAGCTTCCTGTGCAAATATTGCATAAATCAAAAGATACCAGATGAATAAACATTGCGTAAAAATTACATACCGACAATTTACATAAATGTTCTGGAAGAAATACGCGATGAACTCAAGGACAGCATTATCTGGATTTCAGTTGACGAAACTGCAGATACTTGTGGCCCTTACATTGCAAATTTAATTGTCGTTGCTTTAAAAGGAGAGCCTTCTTCTTCCTATTTAGCGGCCTGCAAGGAATTTGAAAAAGTAAATCATTCTACGATCGCCAGATTTGTGAATGAGAGTATTAGAAAAATATTTCCAAGATCTTCTGCAGATGAAAGGGTGTTTGTGTTTATTGCAGATGCTGCTCCCATATGATCAAAGCAGGAAAAGCCCTACGAGTAGTTTACCCCAATGTGATTCATGCGACGTGTTTTGTTCATGGAGTACATCGCCTTGCTGAAGAAGTACGTTTCATGTTTGTGAATGTAAATAAACTGATTTCATCCACAAAGAAAGTGTTTCTAAAGGCTCATGCTCGCATCAAGACCTACAAAGAAAAACTATCAAATATGCCTTTACCTCGTTGGGGTACGTGGGTCGAAGCTGTGTTGTTTTACAATGAACATTTCGAGGCCATTAGAGTGGTAGTAAACGACTTCGATAGTGCAGAGGCTTTGGCAGTTTGCCAGTGCAAGGAAGCTTTTAACGATTCCGGTATTAAAAGACATTGCTGTGATTAGCACTCATTTTTCCCACATACCTGTAAGTATTAAAAAGCTGTAAACTCAACTTTTGAAGTTGAATGAATGTATTCAGTTAATGAATAAAATTATTTTAGTGAACTCCTCATTTCCGGAGGTATTCCCAAGAAAACTTAAAGAAAAGTACGAAAACATTTTAAACAATAACCCAGGCTTTAATCCCTTGTGCCAAATTGATAGTTTTCTTAATGGGACGAGTGAACTTTTACCATAAACAATAATTACCAACATAGTATCCAAATTCAAATACTGCCCAGTTACCTCAGTTGATGTAGAACGGTCCTTTTGTGCTCATAAAAATAATTTGAGTGATCGAAGACACAATCTTACTACCGAACATTTGGAACAGTATTTGGTCGTTTGTGTTTACAATAGTAGAAAAATGTGAAATAAATTGTAAATGATGCTTTGGGCCAATAGTATTAGTTAAAAAATTCATGATTTTATACTGCTTTTTAAATAAAATATTAAGGAGTTTTTGAGCGTGCCCCTCTGCGTGCAATATATCTCCAAGTTAGTCCTGTGCATATCGATTGTTTAGCTGCGACTCACTCACATCGCATCCACTAGTTGCCGACAACAAGGAGGAACAATTCTGGAAACACGGTATGCGTCCCCAGTGTGCAAATTTTTAGAAAATAATCCCAGAAATTACCAGAAAGTATTCAGAAAATGATATCAGCGTTCTAAATGCACCGATTTTTCGAGTGGCCGGCGCTCTTCCTCGTAGCTGATGTGCACAGGTTAGACTTTGAGATATAATGCACGCAATAACTAACATGTTTTTATTTTTTGATCTTCCATATTTCGACACTTTTCATACATTTTAAGCATTTTTCATGCATATTTACATGCATATTGTAAGATTTTTATGTTGTTGTTGTTGTGTCTTCAGTCCTGAGACTGGTTTGATGCAGCTCTCCATGCTACTCTATCATGTGCAAGCTTCTTCATCTCCCAGTACCTACTGCAACCTACATCCTTCTCAATCTGCTTAGTGTATTCATCTCTTGCTCTCCCCCTACGATTTTTACCCTCCACGCTGCCCTCCAATACTAAATTGGTGATCCCTTGATGCCTCAGAACATGTCCTACCAACCGATCCCTTCTTCTGGTCAAATTGTGCCACAAACTCCTCTTCTCCCCAATCCTATTCAGTACCTCCTCATTTGTTATGTGATCTACCCATCTAATCTTCAGCATTCTTCTGTAGCACCACATTTCGAAAGCTTCTATTCTCTTCTTGTCCAAACTATTTACCGTCCATGTTTCACTTCCATACATGGCTACACTCCATACAAATACTTTCAGAAATGACTTCCTGACACTTAAATCTATACTCGATGTTAACAATTTTCTCTTCTTCAGAAACACTTTCCTTGCCATTGCCAGTCTACATTTTATATCCTCTCTACTTCGACCATCATCAGTTATTTTGCTCCCCAAATAGCAAAACTCCTTTACTACTTTAAGTGTCTCATTTCCTAATCTAATACCCTCAACATCACCCGACTTAATTCCACTACATTCCATTATCCTCGTTTTGCTTTTGTTGATGTTCATCTTATATCCTCCCTTCAAGACACCATCCATTCCGTTCAACTGCTCTTCCAAGTCCTTTGCTGTCTCTGACAGAATTACAATGTCATCGGCGAACCTCAAAGTTTTTATTTCTTCTCCATGGATTTTAATACCAACTCCGAATTTTTCTTTTGTTTCCTTTACTGCTTGCTCAATATACAGATTGAATAACATCGGGGAGAGGCTACAACCCTGTCTTATTCCCTTCCCAACCACCGCTTCCCTTTCATGTCCCTCGACTCTTATAACTGCCATCTGGTTTCTGTACAAATTGTAAATAGCCTTTCGCTCCCTGTATTTTACCCCTGCCACCTTTAGAATTTGAAAGAGAGTATTCCAGTCAACATTGTCAAAAGCTTTCTCTAAGTCTACAAATGCTAGAAACGTAGGTTTGCCTTTCCTTAATCTTTCTTCTAAGATAAGTCGTAAGGTCAGTATTGCCTCACGTGTTCCAGTGTTTCTACGGAATCCAAACTGATCTTCCCCGAGGTCGGCTTCTACTAGTTTTTCCATTCGTCTGTAAAGAATTCGTGTTAGTATTTTGCAGCTGTGGCTTATTAAAGTGATTGTTCGGTAATTCTCACATCTGTCAACACCTGCTTTCTTTGGGATTGGAATTATTATATTCTTCTTGAAGTCTGAGGGTATTTCGCCTGTTTCATACATCTTGCTCACCAGATGGTAGAGTTTTGTCAGGACTGGCTCTCCCAAGGCCGTCAGTAGTTCCAATGGAATGTTGTCTACTCCGGGGGCCTTGTTTAGACTCAGGTCTTTCAGTGCTCTGTCAAACTCTTCACGCAGTATCGTATCTCCCATTTCATCTTCATCTACATCCTCTTCCATTTCCATAATATTGTCTTCAAGTACATCGCCCTTGTATAGACCCTCTATATACTCCTTCCACCTTTCTGCCTTCCCTTCTTTGCTTAGAACTGGGTTTCCATCTGAGCTCTTGATGTTCATACAAGTGGTTCTCTTATCTCCAAAGATCTCTTTAATTTTCCTGTAGGCAGTATCTATCTTACCCCTAGTGAGATAAGCCTCTACATCCTTACATTTGTCCTCTAGCCATCCCTGCTTAGCCATTTTGCACTTCCTTTCGATCTCATTTTTGAGACGTTTGTATCTCTTTTTGCCTGCTTCATTTACTGCATTTTTATATTTTCTCCTTTCATCAATTAAATTCAATATTTCTTCTGTTACCCAAGGATTTATACTAGCCCTCGTCTTTTTACCTACTTGATCCTCTGCTGCCTTCACTACTTCATCCCTCAAAGCTACCCATTCTTCTTCTACTGTGTTTTTTTTAATGCATGTAATCCGGTCTCTATTGATCACCTTTTTCTTGTAGGGGTATTACTTTTGCCATTTTCAGTTGCTGTGAGAAGACACCACTTGATAAAGATGAGTTACACACGTCCAATAAATGAGGGAGTATGTGTTTTGCAGATATTTTTTTTAATATAATCCGGAATATCAACAATACCAGCTGAATAATTACTCTTCAGTGTATTAATGGTATTTAGGAGTTCAGTTGGAACTACTGGACTGAGGAATATGGATATATTATTTATTTCAAGAGATGAAAGTTTTCTCAATATTGTATTGGGTGGATTTCCAGATTTTTCCGTGACTAATTTTCCAGCAACAGTGGCATAATAAGAAATGAAGTTGTCTGCAACTGCCCTAGAACCACTGACAGTTTCTCCATCGCGCGATATCACAATATTTTTTAAGTTGCCTTCTTCCCCATTAGATCCTGCACAGTTTTCGGACATGGACTTAGATTTATTGCATGACTTCATAATGTATTTGTCATTTTCCTTAAATTTTTGCTTCTTTTATGACACGTCGAAAACTAACTAGTATTTTTTGAAATAACTAAGAAATTCTGGACTGCTGTCAGCTTCCTTTAGGCAGATACTCTACTGCCTGATGTAATCCAGTTTTTGAATCTGTCTGTGCTTCTGGAAATCACTTTTCTTTCTGAAAAAGCTATGCTTAAAAACGTTCAAAAAATTTTCCACTTTTTCATTAGTAAAAGAGGTATCATATACTTTTGTCCAACACAGTTAGATATATTTACCCATGGAAACAGCCAAGCACTGTAAACAATATAGGCGACCCCGTGTAGTTGGTGTTGACGTTTGACAAATTCTCTGATACCCGATATGTCTGGTAGCGTTTGTAAGCACACGCAATGTTCCCACTTTATTAGCGCCGTTTATAATTAGATAAATTTAATTGCGCTATCACGGAAGCACTTGCCGGCCACCTATTGTTGTGCCGATTTGTTTGGGAGCGACGGTTCGCCGATAATGAGGACGGAGCTGCGCTTTGCGGGCAGAAATACCGGGTGCGCTGTACGTGCAGGCATGCGCGGCGCGCAGTTTGCGAAACAAAGGAGCATCGCGACGGCGGCGGCGGCCCTATGAAGCACACAAATAGCTGCGCCCCCTCTGTGTTTACCGCCCGCCTGATGAGCTAGCTAGAGGCAGCAAACGAACGTTGCGCAAGGGCTAGTCTGTACCACTGCGCCAGCACCTGAACTAAAGGCGGAAGAAAAATGGTTCAAATGGCTCTGAGCACTATGGGACTCAACTGCTGTGGTCATAAGTCCCCTAGAACTTAGAACTACTTAAACCTAACTAACCTAAGGACAGCACACAACACCCAGCCATCACGAGGCAGAGAAAATCCCTGACCCCGCCGGGAATCGAACCCGGAAACCCGGGCGTGGGAAGCGAAAAGGCGGAAGAGGTTCTGCCAATTGTATGTTCCGCTTCGGATGTTTTCTATGCTTGCGATCGATGGAAACAATTTAGGTCTGAGCCCCATTCAATGGAACTTAGGAATTTCATCAATAACATATCGCATCCCGGCAAGAACAGTGACGTGCGGCTGATCCCGGCGGAGGTTCGAATCCTCCCTCGGGCATGGGTATGTGTATTTGTCCTTAGGATAATTTAGGTTAAGTAGTGAGTAAGCTTAGGGACTGATGACCTTAGCAGTTAAGTCCCATAAGATTTCACACACATTTGAACATTTTTTTAAGAACAGTGACACAACTCAAAAATGCAGTATCTGGGAAAAATCGACTTAAAGAATTCTCTACACCCAATACAGACATAATGTAAGCTTTCTTTCAAATTGAAGTAAGTAAGCTTGACAGTAACTTCCATTATACAGGGGGTATGAAAAAGAATCATCCGATCTGGCACATCTATATTTCTGAATCTAATAAACACACACGGTGAAACTTCCTGGCAGATCAAAACTGTGTGCCGGACTAAGACTCGAACTCGGGACCTTTGCCTTTCGCGGACAAGTGCTCTACCATCGTTTTTTTTTTTTTCTTCTACATTGTTCGTTGTGTATGTTCGGGGCGCATGTCCCAGGACATCCGCTCAGATTGTTCGTTGAGCAGTTCACTCAGTTTTTTGTTACAGAATGTAGCTAACCCTCTGACCGAACACGCTGAGCCGGCACGGTGTGCCGGCTAACCATCTGAGTTACCCAAGCACGACTCAAGCCCCGGCGTCAAAGCTTTACTTCTGCCAGTACCTCGCCTCCTACCTTCCAAACTTCCCAGAAGCTCTCCTGCGAACCTTGCAGAACTAGCACTCCTGGAAGAAAGGATATTGTGGACACATGGCTTAGCCACAGCCTGGGGGATGTTTTCAGAATGAGGTAGCGTTCTCGCTTCCCACGCCCGGGTTCCCGGGTTCGATTCTCGGCGGGGTTAGGGATTTTCTCTGCCTCGTGATGACTGGGTGTTGTGTGATGTCCTTAGATTAGTTAGGTTTAAGTAGTTCTAAGTTCTAGCGGACTGATGACCATAGATTTTAAGTCCCATAGTGCTCAGAGCCATTTGAACCATTTTTGTTTTCAGAATGAGATTTTCACTCTGCAGCGGAGTGTACTTCCGTGAAGTTTGGAAAGTAGGAGACGAGGTACTGGCGGAAGTAAAGCTGTGAGGATAAGGCGTGAGTCGTGCTTGGGTAGCTGAGATAGTAGAGCACTTGGTCAGAGGGCTGCTCGCCTTCTGTCATAAAAAACTGAGTAAAGGAATCAACGATCAACTTGAACGGATGTCTTGTGACGTCCGCCCAAACCAAACGTAACGAACAAAAAACAAAAAAAAGAGGGTAGAGCACTTTCCCTCGAGAAGCTAAGGTCCCGAATTCGAGTCTCGGTCCGGCACACAGTTTTAATCTGCCAGGAAGTTTCATATCAGCGTACACTCCGCTGCAGAGTGAAAATTCTCTTTCTGGAAACATACAATGAATTTTGTTTTTTGATGAACGGGAAACTCAAAAAGTTTTGTTTTTTATACCTTTGAATACCGCATTGAGATATGCTGTGCATCTGACCTATGAAAATAGGTATTCAATTTGCCCCCCTTGAGATGCACGGCATATGTCTATGCGGTATTCAAATTACTCCCACACTGCAGCGAGCATATCTTGAGTTACAGCTTCCACAGCTGCTGTTATGCGATATCTCAGTTCATTCATTGTTGTTGGCAATGGAGGCACATAAAGTCTTTTACAAACCCCCACAAGAAATAATCACACCCGGGTTCGATTCCCGGCGGGGCCAGGGATTTTCTCTGCCTCGTAATGACTGGGTGTTGTGTGATGTCCTTAGGTTAGTTAGGTTTAAGTAGTTCTAAGTTCTAGGGGACTGATGACCATAGATGTTAAGTCCCACAGTGCTCAGAGCCATTTGAGCCAAATAATCACATACAATCCGGTCCGGTGACTTTGGAGGCCAGTAATGTAAGACCGAATCATTTGGTCCACTGCGACCGATCCAACCATTCAGTAAATGTTTGATTTAAAAATTCCCGCACTTCCAGATGCCAGTGTGGCGGTGCCCCTCCTGTTGGTAAATGAAGTCGTTCGAACCTGTCTCCAACCGTGGGAAAAGAAAGTTCTCAAGCGTATCGAGATATGTGCTTCCTGTAACAGTGTTCTCGGCAAATAAAAATGGACCGTACGTCTTTTTCCGCGAAACTGCACAAAACACATTAAATTTTGGAGAGTTCCTCTCATGTTGGACAATTTCATCTGATTGTTCCGTACCCCATACTCTCACATTATGGCGGTTCACCTTTCCATTTAAATGGACTGTTGCCTCGTCACTAAACACCAAGCGTGGAAGAAACCTGTCATCCTCCATCTTGCCAAGAACGAAATTACAGAACTCCACACGTTGTTGTTTGTCATATTCACGAAGTGCTTGCAGTAGCTGAAAAAATGGCGCTGGGACTATGGGACTCGATATCTGAGGTCATCAGTCCCCTAGAACTTCGAACTACTTAAACCTAACTAACCTAAGGACATCAAACACCTCCGTGCCCGAGGCAGGATTCGAACCTGCGACCGTAGCGGTCGCTCGATTCCAGACTGAAGCGCCTATAACCGCTCGGCCACAACGGCCGGCTGTAGTAGCTGAATTTTGTATGGTTTCACGTACAACGTCGACGCAACACACGCCAGATCAAAAACTCGTTTTTTGTCTTCAAACCGTCCCAGGGCAAACAGCATGGCATTTGGAACTCCAGATATGCTTAGCACAAAGTCGATGCGCCAACCTAGTAATGAATGTTTGAAACATTTCTCCGTGATTTGTCATTCGGAACAACCCTAGGGAATGCAACAGGGTAGGCCTCTAGGTGAGCTCGAATCTCTACAATTTTACCTTCGTGGTCTTTTCGCGAGATATACGTAGGAAGCAGCATAATCTTGGTTCACTCTTGTTCAGAATAATATTGGTTGACTCTTCAAGGAACGAAGGCTCTCGGAATTGTAACAGTAAACCACTCAATGTTGCAGAACTCCAACATCTGGCGTCTACTACTGAAATTGGCAGAGCATCTCTGTGATACCTTGTTTCTCCGAATAGACGTACAGGCAATGAACTTGTAACGAAACGCACTTCTCTTCTTTGAATCTTTTCTGTTTCCTCTATCAAATCTATTTGGTACGGATCCCAGAGTGATGACCAATATTCAACTATTGATCGAACTAGGGTTTTGCAAAGATACATTCTTTGTGGGTTAACTGCACGTCTTAAACATTCTTCCAATGAATCTGTCTGTGGTCGTTCTACTTTAAATTGTTCCGTGCGCTTATTCCTTGCTATTTTATTGATGTGACTGCTTCCAGTAGCCGTTCCGCAGTTGTATAATAATAGTCTTTTTGCGTATTTGTGCACAAAACGTTGCATTTGTGTATATTAAGGCTGCACTGCCAATCCCTGCTCCAAGCGTCGATTTTCTGGAGGTGCTCGTTTATTAACTGATCCACCATCTCACCGTCAATGAGTATAGCAGTTCAGTGCTGCGTTCTGTAGTCCGACAATCGCGTTCATAACACTGAACCACTTATACCCTCCAGCTAAACAACAACGCCTGCGTCATGTTTCCTAAACGTGTTTGAACGTTACGCGGTCGCACACCCAAAGAATGTCTCGCAGTTGAATTACTAGCATCGGTTAAAATATTATGTGACTTTCGCTTCCACATTCGTTAGAGAATATAGACTTTTATTACTCAGCCATTGAACTAGTTCATAGAACAAATTTCTGTCGTTGATCATGGTGGTGATGTGCACATCTATTGGTTAGAGATAACAGAATGCTGCGTATTCCATGATTGATCGTATCAGAGTTATTCAGTATTATCTCTGAGTGTGAGAGATACCGTGTGCGTACTTTGGTTCACTGTGCCAGATAATAAGGTTATTTACTGAGCTGTACCGTAACCACTATCACACAATAGCTATGGGGGTGCCTGCCCTACCCTCTTAGGCTTAAGATCTGCTACATGCAATTTAGTCCATTGAGAGATCTACTGACTCAATTTTAATAACACAAATACATAAAAGGTACTTCTGACTCCATCAAAGGTTAGCGTACTGCTCAGTGTTCGAGATATTACACTGGTGGTAATAAAATATACACAATCGTTGTTGTTGTGGTCTTCAGTCCTGAGACTGGTTTGATGCAGCTCTCCATGCTACTCTATCCTGTGCAAGCTTCTTCATCTCCCAGTACCTACTGCAACCTACATCCTTCTGAATCTGCTTAGTGTATTCATCTCTTGCTCTCCCTCTACGATTTTTGCCCTCCACGCTGCCCTCCAATACTAAATTGGTGATCCCTTGATGCCTCAGAACATGTCCTACCAACCGATCCCTTCTTCTGGTCAAGTTGTGCCACAAACTTCTCTTCTCCCCAATCCTATTCAATACTTCTTCATTAGTTATGTGATCTACCCATCTAATCTTCAGCATTCTTCTGTAGCACCACATTTCGAAAGCTTCTATTCTCTTCTTGTCCAAACTATTTATCGTCCATGTTTCACTTCCATACATGGCTACACTCCATACAATTACTTTCAGAAATGACTTCCTTACACTTAAATCTATACTCGATGTTACAAATTTCTCTTCTTCAGAAACGCTTTCCTTGCCATTGCCAGTCTACATTTTATGTCCTCTCTACTTCGACCATCATCAGTTATTTTACTCCCTAAATAGCAAATCTCCTTTACTACTTTAAGTGTCTCATTTCCTAATCTAATTCCCTCAGCATCACCCGACTTAATTCGACTACATTCCATTATCCTCGTTTTGCTTTTGTTGATGTTCATCTTATATCCTCCTTTCAAGACCCTATCTATTCCGTTCAACTGCTCTTCCAAGTCCTTTGCTGTCTCTGACAGAATTACAATGTCATCAGCGAACCTCAAAGTTCTTATTTCTTCTCCATGATTTTAATACCTACTCCAAATTTTTCTTTTGTTTCCTTCACTGCTTGCTCAATATACAGACTGAATAACACCGGGGAGAGACTACAACCCTGTCTCACTCCCTTCCCAACCACTGCTTCCCTTTCATGTCCCTCGACTCTTATAACTGCCATCTGGTTTCTGTACAAATTGTAAATAGCCTTTCTCTCCATGTATTTTATCCCTGCCACCTTCAGAATTTGAAAGAGAGTATTCCAGTCAACATTGTCAAAACCTTTCTCTAAGTCTAGAAATGTTAGAAACGTAGGTTTGCCCTTCCTTAATCTAGCTTCTAAGATAAGTCGTAGGGTCAGTATTGCCTCACGTGTTCCAACATTTCTACGGAATCCAAACTGATCAACCCCGAGGTCGGCTTCTACTAGTTTTTCCATTCGTCTGCAAAGAATTCGCGTTAGTATTTTGCAGCTGTGACTTATTAAACTGATAGTTCGGTAATTTTCACATCTGTCAACACCTGCTTTCTTTGGGATTGGAATTATTATATTCTTCTTGAAGTCTGAGGGTATTTCGCCTGTTTCATACATCTTGCTCACCAGATGGTAGAGTTTTGTCAGGACTGGCTCTCCCAAGGCCGTCAGCAGTTCCAATGGAATGTTGTCTACTTCGGGGGCCTTGTTTCGACTCAGGTCTTTCAGTGCTCTGTCAAACTCTTCACACAGTATCGTGTCTCCCATTTCATCTTCATCTACATCCCCTTCCATTTCCATAATATTGTCCTCAAGTACATCGCCCTTGTATAGACCCTCTATATACTCCTTCCACCTTTCTGCTTTCCCTTCTTTGCTTAGAACTGGGTTTTCATCTGAGCTCTTGATGTTCATACAAGTGGTTCTCTTATCTCCAAAGGTCTCTTTAATTTTCCTGCAGGCAGTATCTATCTTACCCCTAGTGAGATAAGCCTCTACATCCTTACATTTGTCCTCTAGCCATCCCTGCTTAGCCATTTTACACTTCTTGTCGATCTCATTTTTGAGACGTTTGTATTCCTTTTTGCCTGCTTCATTTACTGCAGTTTTATATTTTCTCCTTTCATCAATTAAATTCAATTTTTCTTCTGTTACCCAAGGATTTCTACTAGCCCTCGTCTCTTTACCTACTTGATCCTCTGCTGCCTTCACTACTTCATCCCTCAAAGCTACCCATTCTTCTTCTACTATATTTCTTTCCCCAATTCCTGTCAATTGTTCCCTTATGCTCTCCCTGAAACTCTGTACAACCTCTGGTTCTTTCAGTTTATCCAGGTCCCATCTCCTTAAATTCCCACCTTTTTGCAGTTTCTTCAGTTTTAATCTACAGGTCATAACCAATAGATTGTGGTCAGAGTCCACATCTGCCCCTGGAAATGTCTTACAATTTAAAACCTGGTTCCTAAATCTCTGTCTTACCATTATATAATCTATCTGAAACCTGTCAGTATCTCCAGGCTTCTTCCATGTATACAGCTTTCTTTTATGATTCTTGAACCAAGTGTTCTATGATTAAGTTGTACTCTGTGCAAAATTCTACCAGGCGGCTTCCTCTTTCATTTCTTAGCCCCAATCCATATTCACCTGCTACGTTTCCTTCTTTCCCTTTTCCTACTACCGAATTCCAGTCACCCATGACTATTAAATTTTCGTCACCCTTCACTATCTGAATAATTTCTTTTATTTCATTATACATTTCTTCAATTTCTTCGTCATCTGCAGAGCTAGTTGGCATATAAACTTGTACTACTGTAGTAGGTGTGGGCTTCGTATCTATCTTGGCCACAATAATGCGTTCACTATGCTGTTTGTAATAGCTTACCCGCATTCCTATTTTCCTATTCATTATTAAACCTATGCCTCCATTACCTCTATTTGATTTTGTGTTTATAACCCTGTAGTCACCTGACCAGAAGTCTTGTTCCTCCTGCCACCGAACTTCACTTATTCCCACTATATCTAACTTTAACCTATCCATTTCCATTTTAAAATTTTCTAACCTACCTGCCCGATTAAGGGATCTGACATTCCAAGCTCCGATCCGTAGAACACCAGTTTTCTTTCTCCTGATAACGACATCCTCTTGAGTAGTCCCCGCCCGGAGATCCGAATGGGGGACTATTTTACCTCCGGAATATTTTACCCAAGAGGACCCAATCATAAACGTTGAAAAAAAGTTTAGTGAGGTACTTGGCTTTACATATCATTGCCAAGTTTATTACAATCTGATGAATAAATTGTCAGAGCCAACCTTGGATAGTCTGAAAGATAAGGATCAGTTACTGTATTTCTGCACTTAGATTTCACCATGTTCATCGTTGAAAAAGCTGCCTCACGCAGATAAGCTGATCCAAAACCCATAAAATATATGACGCCACTTTTACAGTGGTAGTAAAGGTTTGTACGCTCAGTAACTTTCGAAGATTATCTACATATTATTCTGATTTTAGGGAAATGATATTTTAAAATAGAGTTATTTCCTCCGTCATGCACATCGGTGTTTCGTGGAAGCTCGAAAACCCGAGGCTTGTGTTACTCGCTAGAGGCTGAGCTTGTTCTTCCCCGCACCGCGTCACACAGCAAACCCTGAGCGCTCTCTCCGTTCACCGCAACCTCCGCTGACAAAGCGCCAAGTTGGTGAAATGTTGATACAGGCGGAGACAATGTTGTCAGATTTACCGCTTACAAATTCCGTGAGAAACACTCATTGTCGAAAAACGGTTATTTTGCAAAAACAGCTCATTCAAACAGATTTCGGACAAAGGTTTCGAAAGATCGGCTCATAAAGCCATATCGACCGGTGAGACTTGTTGAATGTAAGAAGTTTCAGGTTTATTATCCTGTCGAGGGAGAGATCGAGTAGCTGTATATCCCAAGGGATTATTGAGGGAATAATACTTCCCATTGTTCACAAAGAAGCCGCTATCTCAAAAAAAAAAAAAGTGCAGCATAATGCGGGAACAGGAAGAATGACTAGGTATGGCTCAGCGAATAACCTTGTTATCTGGGCCGGCCGGCGTGGTCGAGCGGTTCTAGGCGCTACAGCCTGGAACCGCGCGACCGCTACGGTCGCAGGTTCGAATCTTGCCTCGGGCACGGATGTGTGTGATGTCCTTAGGTTAGTTAGGTTTAAGTAGTTCCAAGTTCTAGGGGATTGATGACCTCAGAAGTTAAGTCCCATAGTGCTCAGCGCCATTTGAACCATTTTTTTTTCTTATCTGGTACGGACTGTCAACACACTTACACACACACACACACACTCACACACACACACACACACACACACACACACACACATACACACACACGGCATTTAATCGAGTAGACCTCAGCTCTTGGCGGCAACAACCAGTGCGAGAACAGGCAAAGGTGGTACGACGTAAAAATGAACATTTACGATTTTTTTATGTTATGTTTCATTCTACCTCTGAAGGAGGTGGTGGGCTGTAGGAGAGCGTAGCCGCTGTAAGGCAATAGTTGTAGCTTGTGCTGTGTGTCACCAATTATTTAGGACAGTATATTGATTATTTAATTTTGTAGTATTTTTAATTGCCTGTGAATGGATAACTGAGAGGAACATGTTGTCCATTAAGTTTCCTTCGTTCACAAATCTCGGCATTTGATTAACAAAAACTTTGGACTCCAGCAACCAGAATAGCTTTTTGGTCAGAAGTACATTCGGAAAAGACCATGCTTATATGACGTTAATTAACGTGAAAAGCTTAGAAGGCGTTGCTGTTTATGAACAACACAGAGAAACTATTAAATAGAAACAAAAAATCTCTGCACGACATACAGTGTGTGCGAGCGAAGCAGCGGGCGCTAAGCTAGTGACGGCTATATGACATTTGCTTCAGTGTGGATAAATTAATATCGTATATCGTCTCAACGGCTACGGGTATCAATCATTTGCGAGAGGGAAGAGGGGGGGGGGGGGGCGGGGGTTAATGGACCAGAGACGGTGCATTGCAGCGTGCAAGAAGTTGGAAATTTGAGTTGGACAGGAACTGTTTCCGGATGGCCGAAGCGTTAAGGCAACCGTTCATGAGTCACGGTCCGGCACAAATTTTCAACTTTCGCCATTGCATTTCACTACGCTCTGTGCGGCTGTAAGTCACTAGCTTCCCACGTACCCTTTCTCTTTCCTTCTCATTCTTCTATTTCATACGCAATGCACACCAGCAGCGTCATCACGAGTGATACATTACTCATATATGTATACATTTATTATTATTATCATTATTGTTGTTGTTGTTGTTGTTGTTTATTCCTGTATAAAGCAACAAATCATTTCGAATATAAAATGTTGAATTATTGTTAGTTCATAAGACGAAAATAAAAGTTTCTTAAAAAAAGACGTTGCAGGTAAATAAATCCAACGTATTGGGTATAAGGAGACGAAGAGGTCTACTAATGTCCGATTTCACTATCGACAGCAAATCAATGGAAACAGTAACAAGAGTAAAATACGTTAATCAGGTGTAATCATCGGAGCGACCTAAAGTGGAAAAACTATGTGAAACAAATAGTAGACGCCAGATTTAAATACTTTGGGATAATCTTGTTGTTGTTGTTGTTGTGGTCTTCAGTCCTGAGACAGGTTTGATGCAGCTCTCCATGCTACTCTATCCTGTGCAAGCTTCTTCATCTCCCAGTACCTACTGCAACCTACATCCTTCTGAATCTGCTTAGTGTATTCATCTCTCGGTCTCCCTCTACGATTTTTACCCTCCACGCTGCCATCCAATACTAAATTGGTGATCCCTTGATGCCTCAGAACATGTCCTACCAACCGATTCCTTCTTCTGGTCAAGTTGTGCCACAAACTTCTCTTCTCCCCAATCCTATTTAATATTTCTTCATTAGTTATGTGATCTACCCATCTAATCTTCAGCATTATTCTGTAGCACCATATTTCGAAAGCTTCTATTCTCTTCTTGTCGAAACTATTTATCGTCCATGTTTCACTTCCATACATGGCTACACTCCATACAAATACTTTCAGAAATGACTTCCTGACACTTAAATCTATACTCGATGTTAACAAATTTCTCTCCTTCAGAAACGCTTTCCTTGCCATTGCCAGTCTACATTTTATATCCTCTCTACTTCGACCATCATCAGTTATTTTGCTCCCCAAATAGCAAATCTCCTTCACTACTTTAAGTGTCTCGTTTCCTAAGCTAATTCCCTCAGCATCACCCGACTTAATTCGACTATATTCCATTATCCTCGTTTTGCTTTTGTTGATGTTCATCTTATATCCTCCTTTCAAGACACTATGCATTCCGTTCAACTGCTCTTCCAAGTCCTTTGCTGTCTCTGACAGAATTACGATGTCATCGGCGAACCTCAAAGTTTTTATTTCTTCTCCATGGATTTCAATACCTACTCCAAATTTTTCTTTTGTTTCCTTCACTACTTGCTCAATATACAGATTGAATAACATCGGGGAGAGACTACAACCCTGTCTTACTCCCTTCCCAACCACTGTTTCCTTTCATGTCCATCGCCTCTTATAACTGCCATCTGGTTTCTGTACAAATTGTAAATAGCCTTTCTCTCCCTGTATTTTACCCCTGCCACCTTCAGAATTTGAAAGAGGGTATTCCAGTCAACATTGTCAAAAGCTTTCTCTAAGTCTACAAATGCTAGAAACGTAGGTTTGCCCTTCCTTAATCTAGCTTCTAAACGTGTTCCAACATTTCTTCGGAATCCAAACTGATCTTCCCCGAGGTCGGCTGCTACTAGTTTTTCCATTCGTCTGCAAAGAATTCGCGTTAGTATTTTGCAGCTGTGACTTATTAAACTGATAGTTCGGTAATTTGCACATCTGTCAACACCTGCTTTCTTTGGGATTGGAATTATTATATTCTTCTTGAAGTCTGAGGGTATGTCGCCTGTTTCATATATCTTGCTCACCAGATGGTAGAGTTTTGTCAGGACTGCCACTCCCAAGGCCGTCAGTAGTTCCAATGGAATGTTGTCTAATCCGGGGGCCTTGTTTCGACTCAGGTCTTTCAGTGCTCTGTCAAGCTCTTCACGCAGTACCGTATCTCCCATTTCATCTTCATCTACATCCTCTCCATTTCCATAATACTGTCCTCAAGTACATCGCCCTTGTATAGACCCTCTACATACTCCTTTCCCTTCTTTGCTTAGAACTGGGTTTCCATCTGAGCTCTTGAGGTTCATGCAAGTGGTTCTCTTATCTCCAAAGGTCTCTTTAATTTTCCTGTAGGCAGTATCTATCTTACCCCTAGTGAGATAAGCCTCTATATCCTTACATAATCTTAAAGAAACGTAATTAAGCCGCGACAGAAGCCGCTTGCAAAACATTCGTTCGATCGCGTCTTGAGTATCGTTGATCAGTCTGGGAATGGATTTATAGAAGAGATAGAGAAGATCCAACGAACAGTGGCGCGTTCCGTCACGGGATCGTTTGCTCTGAGGAAGTGAGTTACGGAGATTCTCAACAAACTCCAGTGGAAGACGCTACAAGAGAGCTGTTGTGCATTAGGGAGAGGTTTACTGTGGAAATTTGGAGAGCTTATGTTCCGAGAAGAGTTGGGCAACGATGACTTACGTCCACATACGTCTCGTAACTTTGGAAATTGTGTGTCACACGGAGCTTTAATAGGAACTTCTTTTTCCACTCGCCATTCGTGAATGGAACAGGAAGGGGCAGAAGAGATATCAACTTGACTTGCGCATTATAGACCAAACTGCGGCCCGCTAACCGCGTGGCGTCCCGAATCAAGTCTTCGTGCGGCCCGCGGTTCTCAACCACATTTTATAAGAACGTACATCTAGCCACTAACAGCAGAATCCAAAAACGTTAACTAACATTAACAACTCCTTAAGAGTGTATTTTTTTTTGCTCAGTAACAAGCAAAAGTACTTACAGAGACAGTAAATTTTAAAATGTGGTTAATTTTAATTGACGTTGGTGGACTCGGCCGTGAGCTTACGTCAGGGGCAGAATGGTATGTAACAACGTCACAGTAGGGTTAATAGAAATAAGAGGGGGAATATTTTATTGTTTGTCGTCCTATGCTGACAACTCACTAACGTGCGCAAGTAGCACCGATCAGCTGTTGTGGTGTAAATGTCAAACGGAAGTAACATGGATTCGTGAATGTGCGTTACACAGACGGTCATTTTCAAATGCGGTAGCAAGTATCATGATATTAAATGAAGGTTGTTGTAAAACAATGCAATGAGCAAAAGAAAATTGGCATTCAAAACTTTATTAAACATTTGTGAACGTGTCTCATATTGCAATTGCTGTTATTACTTAATACAACGTACCAATTACTTTTGACAATGGTGACTGGAATACTTTCCTTCAAATTCTGAAGGTGGCAGGAGTAAAATACAAGGCACGAAAGGCTATTTACAATTTGTACAGAAACCAGATGGCAGTTATAAGAGTCGAAGGACATGAAAGGGAAGCAGTGGTTGGGAAGGGAGTGAGACAGGGTTGTAGCATCTCCCCGATGTTATTCAATCTGTATATTGAGCAAACAGTAAAGGAAACAAAAGAAAAATTCGGAGTAGACAGCAAAGGACTTGGAATAGCAGTTGAACGGAATGGGCAGTGTCTTGAAAGGAGGATATAAGATTAACATCAACAAAAGCAAAACGAGGATAATGGAATGTAGTCGAATTAAGTCGGGTGATGCTGAGGGAATTAGATTAGGAAATGAGACACTTAAAGTAGTAAAGGAGTTTTGCTATTTGGGGAGCAAAATATCTGATGACGGTCGAAGTAGAGAGGATATAAAATGTAGACTGGCAATGGCAAGGAAAGCGTTTCTGAAGAAGAGAAATTTGTTAACATCGAGTATAGATTTAAGTGTAAGGAAGTCATTTCTGAAAGTAATTGTATGGAGTGTAGCCATGTATGGAAGTGAAACATGGACGATAAATAGTTTCGACAAGAAGAGAATAGAAGCTTTCGAAATGTGGTGCTACAGAAGAATGCTGAAGATTAGATGGGTAGATCACATAACTAATGAGGAAGTATTGAATAGGATTGGGGAGAAGAGGAGTTTGTGGCACAACTTGACTAGAAGAAGGGATCGGCTGGTAGGACATGTTCTGAGGCATCAAGGGATCACCAATTTAGTATTGGAGGGCAGCGTGGAGGGTAAAAATCGTAGAGGGAGAGCAAGAGATGAATACACTTAGCAGATTCAGAAGGATGGAGGTTGCAATAAGTACTGGGAGATGAAGAAGCTTGCACAGGATAGAGTAGCATGGAGAGCAGCATCAAACCAGTCTCAGGACTGATGACCATAACAACAACAATTTATACAGGGTGAGTCACCTAACGTTACCGCTGGATATATTTCGTAAACCACATCAAATACTGACGAACCGATTCCACAGACCGAACGTGAGGAGAGGGGCTAGTGTAATTGTTTAATACAAACCATGCAAAAATGCACGGAAGTATGTTTTTTAACACAAACCTACGTTTTTTTAAATGGAACCACGTTAGTTTTGTTAGCACATCTGAACATATAAACAAATACGTAATCAGTGCCGTTTGTTGCATTGTAAAATGTTAATTACACCCGGAGATATTGTAACCTAAAGTTGACGCTTGAAACCACCGACGTTCAGTTGCGTGTTGTAACAAACACGAGCCACGGTCGGCGAGCTGCAACATACATCGCGTTTCTACAGAATGATCTGCCAACGTTGCTCGAAAATGTCCCACTGGAAACACGTCGACGCATGTGGTATCAGCATGATGGTGCACCTGCACATTCCGCAATTAACACTAGGCTGACCCTTGACAGGATGTTCGACGGGCGTTTCATAGGACGTGGAGGACGCATAAATTGGCCAGCCCGTTCTTCTGGTCTTACACCTCTGGACTTCTTTCTGTGGGGTACGTTAAAGGAGAATGTGTACCGTGATGTGCCTACAACCCCAGAGGATATGAAACAACGTATTGTGGCAGCCTGCGGCGACATTACACCAGATGTACTGCGGCGTGTACGACATTCAGTACGCCAGAGATTGCAATTGTGTGCAGCAAATGATGGCCACCACATTGAACATCTATTGGCCTGACATGTCGGGACACACTCTATTCCACTCCGTAATTGAAAACGGAAACCACGTGTGTACGTGTACCTCACCCCTCATGGTAATGTACATGTGCGTCAGTGTAAAAGACCAATAAAAATGTGTTAGCATGTGGACGTAATGTGCTGTTCCAGTCTCTTCTGTACCTAAGGTCCATCACCGTTCCTTTTGGATCCCTACGTAATTCGGTGCTCTCCGATACACACGATCGAACAGCGGAGGAGTGGTACTCAAGCGTCAACTTTAGGTTACAATATCTCCGGATGTAATTAACATTTTACAATGCAACAAACGGAACTGATTACGTATTTGTTTATATGTTCAGATGTGCTAACAAAACTAACGGGGTTCCATTTTAAAAAACGTAGGTTTGTGTTAAAAATCATACTTCCGTGCATGTTTTTATGGTTTGTATTAACCAATTACACTAGCCCCTCTACTCACGTTCGGTCTGTGAAATCGATTCGTCAGTATTTGATGTGGTTTATGAAATATATCCGGCGGTAATGTTAGGTGACTCACCCTGTATATGTTACCAGTTAATAGTAAGAGCGGCAGGGGAAGGTGTGGTAAAGTGGCCACGTCGGGAGAAGTGACCATTGGATACCTTTTGACCTGAACAGCGCTGCCTCTTGCCGAGAAGTGGTCAGACGAGATCTAACATTATCGCCATTGTCTTTTAGTCGTCTGACGTAAGACAAGTCATTTATATTATTCCCGTTACATCACTTGTATGAAGAGTAATAATCTATGCAATATCAAACAACATCTTTTGGGCGACACATGTAGCTCCTAGTTAGTTATTCCAGTCTGATAGTTTCTTCTGTGGATCACTGCACGCCCGGAAAAGTGGCCAAAGTGTTCACTCCAGTAAGAGTTAGTTACTTCTATAGATCACGCAAAATATTACAGATCGGAATGACTTTCACATGCTTTTATACATGGAAAGCCAGTCGATCAAAATGGTGCAAATGGCTCTGAGCACTATGGGACTTAACATCTATGGTCATCAGTCCCCTAGAACTTAGAACTACTTAAACCTAACTAACCTAAGGACATCACACAATACCGAGCCATCACGAGGCAGAGAAAATCCCTGACCCCGCCGGGAATCGAACCCGGGCGTGGGAAGCGAGAACGCTACCGCACGACCACGAGATGCGGGCGCCAGTCGATCCCTTGAGTTAATAAAGTTATGTAATTTAAAACCATCTCTGTTCTGATTTATTTGGCCAAATACAAAAGTCCTATTCAAAACGGTGTGCTGCAGCCGCTTGGTTTCCTTTCAGATAGTAGGGCGAGAAGATGCCTAGAAAATGTGCCCGGAAATGAGAACAATCGTGGCATCGTGTTGCGATGGCACTGGCCACAATATCCACGTAGGCGCGGAAAACTGTTCATATGTAAGCCTCCAGAAAAATGCATGTATCTCAAATATATTATTTACTTTTTCATTTAAAATATTTGGTGGTATATCTTATAATGTCCATATTCAAAATGTTTAAATGGAAAGCTCCTGTCATAACTATGGTCTGGTAAAAACTGAATTTCTCTTTGAGTGGTCACTACAATCGCCCCCCCCCCCTTTACTTCCCGTATCCCCCTGCAATGTTAAGGTTGGTTCTTAAGCAAAATCGTTTGACGACCACTGGTCTAGCAGAAATCTTTGGATTTCGAAGTGCTGTTAAATCTGTATGTTGGCAGAGTTGTCTTATAACTGTACTTGGTCAACGTTGTAGAGTGCTGGCCAACAACGAATGCTGCTTTCAGAATTCTGCTTTGCAAAACTGCGCCAAAATATCTCTGAGCCAGTACGTTCTGAACTTTACTAAATAATAATATTCTGCTCCCAGGCAGAGTGCAGGCAAGTCTGACACACTATAGGTATATAGCAAAGCTTTTTTAGCTGTCACAATGGCGGTGGACTGCAATTATTGCTCATATTTCTCTTACTGTTTTATGTTTTATCCGGTGAATTGCTTTTGGACACTACTAATTTCTACCTCACAGTGTCTGCAACCAGGAAACCTACTAAGTCAGGCGGGCTATCTAAAGCACAGGGGCAACTCGGTTTCTTTCTCCGTTCTATAACTTCCGGTAACTCAAGTATCGTACAGAGGTATGTTACTAAAAAGGGGTATAAGAAGTTGGTGGTAAGAAAAACGTAGTAGAATCACGGATATAATAGTCATCTGTTAGCTTTTTGTTAACACTCCCCGTTTCCTTCACTTACAACTACAGCTATTTTCGTGAGATTAAAGCTATGTTTGATTATCCATGAGCAAGAACTTTCTTAGACAAGGTAATGAGTAAAATAGGAGATAATTACTATTCACACACTTTCGAATTAATCACTTGTACCTATATATTTTGAACAACCCTTGTTTACGCGTAAGATCATGACAGGTTTCGGTCGCTACAGTCCATATTCATCTCTGTGAAACATAAACATCAAAACCGTGTGGAAAGAGTCAAGGTCAACACATGACATTTGATGTTTACAAGTGTACCTCACCTGGTTGGTTACTGTCCAAGACGTCAAATTTGTCGCCTTTGCTGGTTGCGGTGACATCTCGGTAATGAGCTGGAAAGTACCTAACTGCGGAGGTACAAACAATAGCGTATATGGAGAGGGAGTGAGAATTACGGAACTTACGTGGGAGCTAAAATTAATTTTGCTCTTACAATTTCCGGTAAAAACGTTCAAAAGGGGTAACACGCTGGTTAGTTGTAACCTCATGTATTAATAGGGCTCCCCCCCCCCCCCAGCCTCCTTCCCCACCCTTCTGCACCTTCTCCTCTTTTCATGTTCAGTAATTTATGTCGACACAGCAACTCAGGCCGAAAAATAATATGACGTGTTACACTGCAGCCAACCAATGGATGTGTAAATTATACAGGGTGACTCTTATTAACGTTTACAAACCCCGAAGCGACGTAGGTGACTCTCAGACAAATAATATAAGACACGTGGGATCGCAAATGTTTAAAAATACCCAAAAAATGGACATAAATGTTGAACATGTGACGTCACTAGATGTTGTACCTCGCTGCACATGCAGCGGTTGGGCTTGGGGGTGAAGGGATGAACGGGCGATGTAGCAGTTGTATCCGAACAAACGGTGCAGATTTCGAAAACCTTTTGTAAATGTGATGTATTGTAAACGTAGGAGTACCAATTTTTTGTTTAGAGATACTATTTAGCAAAGAAAGCATAGGTCATTTACTGGTAACGACGCAATTCGGCAGCTTATACTAATTTACTTGCGACGCAATACGATAGGTTTTTGCTGTAGTGTGCCTTGCAGTAAATCAGCGGAGACCGCGAGACCGGCAAATAAAATGATAAATCTTACCTCAGTGTGAACACATGATTGACTGACGTAATGAAAAAAATACTATTGAGCAAGCAGTAAAGGAAACAAAAGAAAAATTCGGAGTAGGAATTAAAATCCATGGAGAAGAAATAAAAACTTTGAGGTTCGCCAATGACATTGTAATTCTGTCAGAGCAGCAAAGGACCTGGAAGAGCAGCTGAACGGAATGGACAGTGTCTTGAAAGGAGGATATAAAATGAACATCAACAAAAGCAAAACGAGGATAATGGAATGTAGTCGAATTAAGACAGGTGACGCTGAGGGAATTAGATTAGGAAACGAGACGCTTAAAGTAGTAAATGAGTTTTGCTATTTAGGGAGCAAAATAACTAATGATGGTTGAAGTAGAGGGGATATAAAATGTAGACTGGCAATGGCAAGGAAAGCGTTTCTGAAGACGAGAAATTTGTTAACATCCAATATAGATTTAAGTGTCAGGAAGTAGTTTCTGAAAGCGTTTGTATGGAGTGTAGCCATGTATGGAAGCGAAACGTGGACGATAAATAGTTTGAACAAGAAGAGAATAGAAGCTTTCGAAATGTAGTGCTACAGAAGAATGCTGAAGATTAGATGGGTAGATCACATAATTAATGAGGAGGTATTGAATAGAATTGGAGAGAAGAGAAATTTGTGGCATAACTTGACAATAAGAAGGGATCGGTTGGTAGGGCATATTCTGAGGCATCAAGGGATCACCAATTTAGTGTTGGAGGGCAGCGTGGAGGGTAAAAATCGTAGAGGGAGACCAAGAGATGAATACACTAAACAGATTCAGAAGGGTGTGGGTTGCAGTAGGTACTGGGAGATGAAGAAGCTTGTACAGGATAGAGTAGCATGGAGAGCTGCATCAAACCAGTCTCTGGACTGAAAACCAGAACAACAACACTGTCTGACAGACATGAGACTCGAACTCTGGACCCCACGCGCTGAAGTCGCTCGCAATGTCCCGGAACGACACCGACTTGACTTTGTTTGGCGCGATCAGGTGCGATAGGCTCAACTGCTTCACGTGCGGCGAGGTATGTCATCTGGTGAAGTCACGTGATCAACATTTGTCATCCACCATTGGGGCATTTCCCCACATTTGCGACCACATGTGTCTGATTTTAAAGTTCTTGTCTCAGCGTCACCTGAGTTGCTTCGGAGATTTTTAAACATTAATAACAATCACCGTGTATATTGAGCAACAGTATACACGAGCTTGTATATATTTTTCGTTTCTGTCTTTTGCAGACTTGAAGGTGACCTGTAAAGGCTGAAACCTATTACCATTTATTTCTTCTCGCAGCAGAGACTTTTTACGATGTCATCTGCAAATTTTGATTCCACAAGAATTTCCGTTGCTTTGGTGCTCAGTGTAAAGTGTACATACTTTCGCCTGCAGCGCACTGTACTGCATATATGTCTGCAACGATGCTGTAGACAGCGAAGTGTGAGACAGGTCGGTGTGTGAGGGAGGACAAAGTACAGCTACGGGGCGGGCCTTAATATAGCCTTTTGGCGAGGTTGCGGGGTGAGTGTACAGCAGCAGGCCTGCCAACAGCTCCACCTGGCCACCGGGCGCCTACCCAGCTGCAGGGACGCGGCTCGTGATCCCCCCCCACACACACAGCGCCCAAACTGTCATCACGAAATCATAGGTTTTTTTTATGTATCTCACTTGAAGTTGCATTCACAAACGAAATTAAAACCAAATAAACAAATCCGTGCTCCACTGCACCTTCAAATAATTGAGTGTGTTTCAATTGTGTGTGTTTCTCAACAGCCAGTTGGCAAAGTAAGAACGGTATGCGTGATAATGGAACATATCTGAACCACTTCACGGTAAATGATAACAGCCAAACCGTTGCAGGATAAAGATTTATTGAAATCCTGGACCACGGTTTCGGTATATCTAAATATACCTTCATCAGAATCAAAAATACACCTGAACAGGAAGAGTCCTCCATTAACAAAAACTTAGCACCGTAACTGAGAGAGAAAAAAGACTTACAGCTTTAATTAACCGTAAAATTATCAAAGTATTGCAAGCACAAAAGCTTTTAGTCACTTACTAAAATCACATCCTGCAGTGGAGATACATAAAACAATCGTGCCAAAGGCGTAGTCAGTAGTTAAAATATCAACTCCATTTGTACAGCATAACTATGAACAGGAAGTCGATGTGAACACGGCATATCATCAGTACGTAGCCTGCGAACTAGCGTGAGGAGGGTATGGAAGCCCTGGGGCAGACAGTTTCATCGAGAGAAGGCACTTGTGGTATGTGGGAGACACTCGCGCAAATTAAAACCCAGGGATGCATACTCATCCGCAACAAAATTTTAAAAGTTGTGCTAATTCAGCCTCCTGTCTTAAGGGGGGTAGGACGTCAAATGGGCCGTCTTGGAGCATGGGAGGCACCACAGGACATTTTAAGGGGCTCCGGAACGCCCTATACTTGCAATGTTAAAATAACGCTTATAAATTACATCTTTCCTCACAAAGTATTTGAGGTAGGAAGTTGAACTTTTTACAGATTATTTATTGGAATATGGGCTACAACTTAACACAGGGATTTTACAAATTTTAGTTCAGTTATTAAAGATGATTTTTTTTTTTCAATTGTAATGAAAATTCACTACATTTTTTTGCAATTTTTTATTTATATATTCAAAAATATACAGTTTTTTTGGAAAAAGGCTGTGTTAAATTATGCATAAGGTACTGTGTAACATTTACTGAAAGTTTGAAACAAATATGTTTGGAAGATCCTTAGAAAACATGTAATTAGTATGAGAAAATAAAAGTTTTGGGAATCGAGCGACAAAGATTGGATTAACTTTTTAGTGCCTTCCAGGTCAATAGGATGGATTATCTTCATCCTCTGCAAACTCCTCCTCCAGCTTCCTCTTGTTCCTCCTCCTGTTTACTCATGCTTGTACACTCCTGGAAATGGAAAAAAGAACACATTGACACCGGTGTGTCAGACCCACCATACTTGCTCCGGACACTGCGAGAGGGCTGTACAAGCAATGATCACACGCAAGGCACAGCGGACACACCAGGAACCGCGGTGTTGGCCGTCGAATGGCGCTAGCTGCGCAGCATTTGTGCACCGCCGCCGTCAGTGTCAGCCAGTTTGCCGTGGCATACGGAGCTCCATCGCAGTCTTTAACACTGGTAGCATGCCGCGACAGCGTGGACGTGAACCGTATGTGCAGTTGACGGACTTTGAGCGAGGGCGTATAGTGGGCATGCGGGAGGCCGGGTGGACGTACCGCCGAATTGCTCAACACGTGGGGCGTGAGGTCTCCACAGTACATCGATGTTGTCGCCAGTGGTCGGCGGAAGGTGCACGTGCCCGTCGACCTGGGACCTGACCGCAGCGACGCACGGATGCACGCCAAGACCGTAGGATCCTACGCAGTGCCGTAGGGGACCGCACCGCCACTTCCCAGCAAATTAGGGACACTGTTGCTCCTGGGGTATCGGCGAGGACCATTCGCAACCGTCTCCATGAAGCTGGGCTACGGTCCCGCACACCGTTAGGCCGTCTTCCGCTCACGCCCCAACATCGTGCAGCCCGCCTCCAGTGGTGTCGCGACAGGCGTGAATGGAGGGACGAATGGAGACGTGTCGTCTTCAGCGATGAGAGTCGCTTCTGCCTTGGTGCCAATGATGGTCGTATGCGTGTTTGGCGCCGTGCAGGTGAGCGCCACAATCAGGACTGCATACGACCGAGGCACACAGGGCCAACACCCGGCATCATGGTGTGGGGAGCGATCTCCTACACTGGCCGTACACCACTGGTGATCGTCGAGGGGACACTGAATAGTGCACGGTACATCCAAACCGTCATCGAACCCATCGTTCTACCATTCCTAGACCGGCAAGGGAACTTGCTGTTCCAACAGGACAATGCACGTCCGCATGTATCCCGTGCCACCCAACGTGCTCTAGAAGGTGTAAGTCAACTACCCTGGCCAGCAAGATCTCCGGATCTGTCCCCCATTGAGCATGTTTGGGACTGGATGAAGCGTCGTCTCACGCGGTCTGCACGTCCAGCACGAACGCTGGTCCAACTGAGGCGCCAGGTGGAAATGGCATGGCAAGCCGTTCCACAGGACTACATCCAGCATCTCTACGATCGTCTCCATGGGAGAATAGCAGCCTGCATTGCTGCGAAAGGTGGATATACACTGTACTAGTGCCGACATTGTGCATGCTCTGTTGCCTGTGTCTATGTGCCTGTGGTTCTGTCAGTGTGATCATGTGATGTATCTGACCCCAGGAATGTGTCAATAAAGTTTCCCCTTCCTGGGACAATGAATTCACGGTGTTCTTATTTCAATTTCCAGGAGTGTATTTCTGGACTCTTTACAGCCCTGTCTGCAGCCCGAAGGCGTTCCTTGTCTAAAGCAAGCATCGCTCGTACCGTGTTAGAACCTATCTTCATTCCCATATTTCTAAATACCTTGCACCTTACAATGTTGCCTTCATTGAAAGTCGCAACAGCATCATACACACCAAAGTGAAGTGCTTCTATTCCAACAAATACAGTCTTGGGGATTCTCGACCATATAACACTATTTACACTTTCATTGGGGTTTTGAGTTTTTCCGTGAATACACTTTTTCAACAGTTCAGGTGCTGCTAAGTCTCTGAAAATAGGTTTTATCACCTCCATTATTGCATGAGGCAGACTATGCTTATGAGTGTACACTTCACCAGTTAGCAATCCTTTGTTATATTTACACCAACTGTCTTCTTCTTTGGGACACAAGCTATGTTGGGGATTTTCATCGTCTTTATTGTTTACAGTAATAACACATACCTTTGGCTTTCCAACATTTCTCCTTTTCTTAAAAGCCTTCAGAAGATTTCTAATAACTTTACTTTTACTCATAATTATACTTCAACAAAACAGACTCAAGAAACAGAATTAATTGCGAATATTTTCGAGATAACGACAGAGTAAATAAACATGAAACAATCGACAATCACACCAGCGATATATATCGAACCATCACAGGTTAGCCACAACACATACTTTATCTCACATCACTAAAATGTACCTGATGAACACGGACGTTAATAATAACACCATTTGACAGCAGTTTAACAGCGCCACAGTGGGTCACGCCCATGTAGAACACATTTCAAAAAAAAATTAAAAATAGTTGTAGTCTTCGGAATTGAATAAATTATTTATCTATTAAAAGGTAATAGACTGCAGATTCAGAAAACGCAAAAAAGTAAAAATTGAACTTTTCATGATTTTGAGCCTTTCCGGAGCCCCTTAATATGCACTGTCTATACTTTTACAAAAAAATTCATAACACTTCGTCAGCATGACCAGGAAGGATTCAGAATTCACACTCATAGCAGTGGAAGTTCGAAAACATAATGAAGTAATTTTTTTTACATGTCAAATTTCATCATTTTTTTCACTTAGTAATGGCAGCATTTGTTGCTATAGGTACACTTTTCTTCATAAGTAATAGAGATTCTTCGATGAATTTTGCACAGCATACATACCATACTTTAAGGTGTATGAAACTCTAGAATTTTCCAAATCTGTTAAAAACTGTGGTAAAAAGTTTGGTCATTAACTATAAAATTTGTATTTTTTCTTAACATGAAGTTTAAAATATAAGAGCTCATTCGTTTCTTCATCAATTAAATAAATTCTAGAGTTTCGTACATCTGTAAGTATGGTATGTATGCTGCGCAAAATTTAGCGAAGAATCTCTCTAATATATGAAGAAAAGTGTACCTATAGCAACAAATGTTGCCATTAGTAAGTGAAAAAAATGATGAAATTCTACATGTTAAAAAATTTACTTCGTTATGTTTTCGAACTTCCACTGCAATGAGTGTGAATCCTGAATCCTTCCTGGTGATGCTGACAAAGTTATATGAATTTATTTGTAAAAGTATAGACACTGGAAATTAAAATGTCCTATGATTCCTCTCCTGCTCCAAGTCTGCCCGTTTGACGTCCTACCCCCTTAATAAATAAAACATATCTGAACTATTTAAGACACCTACATACAACAGAAAATATGAAACCAATTTTCCTGTGTCCTAGTGTCAAGCAGATGAAGCTTGCGCTAAGGAACACATCTAACCAGAGAGGGCACTAGTGTTATGCGCGAGAATCTCGCGTAACTTAAGACTAGGATACATACTAGCGAAAACGAGCAAAATGTTGTAATAAACCGAATCCATCTGCCGTCGTGAATAAAAAACATAACAGAATCATTTAAATCACACATACACATCGGAAACCGCGAACAGCAAATATCAAAAATACGTAAAATCCCAAGACAGGAAAGGAGCGTCTCACTAGCATCAACAGACAAGAAAACTAACTTCTAGTCAGCCAGACTATATTACGTTAGAGCAAGGAGGGTTTGAAACTATCCAAAAAATTTTTGTTTCTAAACTGCACCTGTTCGTTAAGAATAAAGCCATCTTTTTGAGACAGGTGCTTGAAAATCTCCAATTCCTCGAAAGGGTCCAGTTTGTAACCCTTGCTTCTGTAGAAGTCTCCTTATGTTGTATCATACGTTCCCAAACATGGAATAGAAATAAAGCGATTACCCTCACTCTTTTTCGTCCTGTTATCTCCTAAGGATGAACGTTTTACAGCTCTTTTTGTTTTTCCTAACTGCTTCAGCCATGTTTAAAATTTTGACGTATCTGAACCCTCTTAGTTTCTCTGATGACATTTTACTGTTTGCGTCTAGTGCACATTATCTTCCACGGCTAATGGAAGAACTTAGTTGAAGAAGCTTAATAGTGTCTTAAAATAAATTGTAATACAGCTAAATTAACCTCTCAGAAACCTTAGTTGGAACTAGGTGACGGAAACTATTTTTTATTTGAATTTATAAATAACTTAGCCTCAGGCTGCAAGGATGGCCTTCAATTCCTGTACTGCATTATCGATATTGGGACTACCACTGCCATCTTCAGACGCACGCTGTATATATGCATCTAATCAATATTAGGTACACTATCCTCTCGATCAGCTATCAGTCGTCACCGATCAGCAATACGTGCAAAAACCTGTGACTGCAACACCATATAGAAAATGACACCATAGGGGTCGGCAGCAGGCCACAAACAGCATAGCTGGTCTTACTACCGACCGCTGGTACTCCGAGTAGTAATCCCAAAATCGATAATGCAATAAAGCAATCGAAGACCATCCTTGCAGCCAGCCAGTAGCTAAGCTTTTTATAATTTAAAATTACAGGATTCAGCCAGCCAGTAGCTAAGCTTTTCATAATTTAAAATTACAGGACTGCATTCCCGCCATCTACCATGATGGGAAGTTTAAATTTGAAGAGACATGTCACTACTGAATAGGTCGTTAGAATAATTATTCACCTGCTGTTATTGTGAACAGCTATTCTAGCGACCTATTCAGCGGTGGCCTAAAGGGCATTACATGACGATGCACCACGAACGGTACAGGGCTAGCGCCACAGCCATATGGCGGTAGAATGTGTGGAGGTAAGAGAATTAGCAAAAGCATTGTCTGCGCGCAGAAACAGCAGTTCTAAGACTCCCGTGAACGGCAATAATGCGCGCATGCGCAAAACGGGTACTCAGAGCAGTCTTTCTGTTTGTTATAGTTTATGGTGAACTGGGAAGTGAAGAAGCTTGCACAGGATAGAGTAGCAAGGACAGCTGCATCAAACCAGTCTCTGGACTGAAAACCACAACAACAACAACAACATGGTGAACTGTTATAGCTGACACCTGTAGCCCGCAGCTAAGTTCAGGTTTTCATGTTAGAGATTTTTCGGTACTTTTCAGTGAGAAAATTTTCATAAATGCAGTAATTAAACAAAATCAATAATTTTTTTGCCACGAAACTCTTTCACGCAAGCTGTTTTCCACTAGCGTTCGTTGTACCGATTGCTTCGTATTCTAGAAATGGAATGGCCCAAACAAGCATTATGCGTCCTTATCCAGCCTTATAGTGAGTAAAGGTGTCTGTATGCCCTCACGACCCGCTGTATGAAAATAAGGTATATCAGCAATCGTTTATTTCTGAGTAAATATGCATATAATTTTATGTTCGTTGCGTCTTAACTGACGAAAGTTCACGTTTCAGTTAATTACATCTTTTGCTTTGCTTCAGCATGCTAGAAAGAAGGAAATGGCTGTGGTTGGAGAGTCCGCTCACAAAACGAATAAGTAAACGGTTTAATTCTTACTTCAAAAAAGTGAAATTGGCTCCCACAATACTGTGTCATTTGAGCGAATTCCTTCCTATATCATCGACGGCATCTGATCAGAACAAGCCTCATCTACTCTCACAAAGTTCAGAAATTCCTTCGGATCTTCGGGCCTCGGTTCATTCAGTAACAGGGAACGTATCTCCTTGACATCTTCGCTTCTACCCAGTCAGGGCCGAACCAAACAACGACCGGCTTTTTGTGGTCGTCGGTGGCCTGCCCTAAACGTGAAGGTTATAGAAAATGCCTGGCCATTGCCTCCAAAAACAACTGCGTCCTCCATTGCAAAACGCTGCATACACGTAAATTTAGAGAAAAATACCCTTGGGTAAACAAATATTGTAATATGAAATGAAACAGCTGAGCCCATAAGTCACCAACAGTAATGATATAATTTTGTGATTCTTACGCAATAAAACAGCCTTTACTTAATAAATATAGAACCGGTAGCTGTCAGAAAATTTTAATTGGAATGACTGATTTTACAAGAAATCTGTCATTCTTAGAATTCTAAAACTATTCCGTACACTACTGTCGACAATCATAATTACGCTTAGCTTTGGCCATTAACAGTTGTACTCACATTACCAGTACGGTAGGTGTATTGCTTACTTATGCAGTGCTACCACATAATGATCGCTTTCTTTACATATGTGATCAGTGTCTTACTAGGTTCCCCTGAAAACTAGAAGCAATGGACCGTCTCGAAACTTTGAGGCTGTATAAAGAGCCGCATTTTTATTCTACACAATGATCGACCTGTCTGTTACTTAAAAGTAACCAGATTTTAATGAAAAAATGAACTTGTCAGTGTTTAATTCAGGTTTTAATCGAAAATCGTTGATTTGTAATGTGAAACAGAGCGATGTTGTAGTAAAAATAAAGAAAACAATGCAAATTTACCATGGAGCGCTAGAAAACGCATTTTGCCTCAAAAAAGTTAAAAAAAAACGAAAACAGAAAATACATCAAACATCGCTTCAAAATTTCATCGAATTTATATATATGATCAAAGGCATATATATATATAAAACCAGATGGCAGTTATAAGAGTCGAGGGGCATGAAAGGGAAACAGTGGTTGGGAAGGTAGTGAAACAGGGTAGTTGCCTATCCCCGATGTTATTCAGTATGTACATTGAGCAAGCAGTAAAGGAAAGAAAAGAAAAATTTGGAGCAGGAATTAAAATCCATGGAGAAGAAATAAACATTCTGAGTTTTGTCGATGGCATTGTAATTCTGTCTGAGACAGCAAAGGACCTGGAAGAGCAGTTGAACGGGATAGAAAATGTCTTGAAAGGAGGTTATAAGATGAACATCAACAAAAACAAAACGATGATAATGGAATGTAGTCAAATTAAGTCAAGTGATGCTGAGGGCATTAGATAACTAAATGAGACATTAAAAGTAGTAAATGAGGTTTGCTATTTGGAAAGCAAAATAAGTGATGTTGGTCGAAGTAGAGAGGATATAAAATGTAGACTGGCAGTGGCAAAGAAAGCGTTTCTGAAGAAGAGAAATTTGTTAACATCGAGTATAGATTTAAGTGTCAGGAAGTCTTTTCTGAAAGTATTTTTATGGACTGTAGCCATGTACGGAAATAAAACATGTACGATAAATGGTTTACACAAGAAAGAATAGTTGCTTTCGAAATGTACTGCTACAGAAGAATGCTGAAGATTAGATTAGTAGATCAATGTAATTAATGAGGAAGTACTGAACAGAATTGGGGAGAATAGGAATTCGTTGCACAACTTGACTAGAAGAAGGGATCGGTTGGTGGGACACGTTCTGAGGCATCAAGGGGTCACCGATTTAGTATTGGAAGGCAGGGTGGAGGGTAAAAATCGTAGAAGGAGACCAAGAGATGCATGAACTAAGCAGAGTCAGAAGGATGTATGTTGCAGTAGGTACTTGGAGATGAAGAAGCTTGCACAGGATAGAGTAGCATGAGTGTGTGTGTGTGTGTGTGTGTGTGTGTGTGTATGTGTGTAAGAATACAAAGTACACAATGGGCTAACACTGAATGACGTGGGGTTCTACTTAGGTGCAAATAAAACAATAAAAAGCCATTTTCTCTCTTACATATTCATTTATGTTTATTTGCCTACAAATGCTAACAATACTACTTATAGTCTTTTCATTCAATACGTCGTTTACAAAACGTACCAAAACTCCGAACTGTAGTTTTGGTAGAGCTAACTCTCGTTCTCCTTCCAGTTTCTCGTGTTTTTACCGTCCAGTGCGCATGCGCGAATTCGCGCCGTGAATATCGAGCGTGTATCGTGTTATCGTTCGACGTGGACCAGCCTGCAGTTCCAAACACGTACGCTCGGGGCGTGCTCCATAGGTGTACACCTTAGGTGCATCGTGCAATAGTAGCTTAAATCTCTTCAAGCTTAATCCTACGCGACTTCTTGTCTCACCATAAGTTAAAAACCAAAATATTTTTAGTTTACGTTTGGGACAATGTTGTTGTTGTTGTTGTTGTTGTTGTGATCTTCATTCCTGAGACTGGTTTGATGCAGCTCTCCATGCTACCCTATCCTGTGCAAGCTTCTTCATCTCCCAGTACCTACTACAACCTGCATCCTTCTGAATATGCTTAGTGTATTCATCTCTTGGTCTCCCTCTACGATTTTTACCCTCCACGCTGCTCTCCAATACTAAATTGGTGATCCCTCGATGCCTCAGAACATGTCCTACCAACCGATCCCTTCTTCTAGTCAAGTTGTGCCACAAATTTCTCTTCTCTCCAATTCTATTTAATTCGTCCTCATTAGTTATGTGATCTACCCATCTAATCTTCAGCATTCTTCTGTAGCACCACATTTCGAAAGCTTCTACTCTCTTCTTGTCCAAACTATTTATCGTCCATGTTTCACTTCCATACATAGCTACACTCCATACAAATACTTTCAGAAACGACTTCTTGACACTTAAATCTATAGTCGATGTTAACAAATTACTCTTCTTCAGAAACGCTTTCCTTGCCATTGCCAGTCTACATTTTATATCCTCTCTAATTCGACCATCATCAGTTATTTTGCTTCCCAAATTGCAAAACTCCTTTACTATTTTAAGTGTCTCATTTCCTAATCTAATTCCCTCAGCATCACCCAACTTAATTCGACTACATTCCATTAACCTCGTTTTGCTTTTGTTGATGTTCATCTTATATCCCCCTTTCAAGACACTGTCCATTGAACGGTCAACTGCTCTTCCAAGTCCTTTGCTGTCTCTGACAGAATTACAATGTCGTCGGCGAACCTCAAAGTTTTTATTTCTTTGCCATGGATTTTAATACCTACTCCAAATTTATCTTTTGTTTCCTTCACTGCTTGCTCAATATACAGATTGAACAACATCGGGGAGAGACTACAACCCTGTCTCACTCCCTTCGCAACCACTGCTTCCCTTTCATGTCCCTCGACTCTTATAACTGTCATCTGCTTTCTGTACAAATTGTAAATAGCCTTTCGCTCCCTGTATTTTACCCCTGCCTCCTTCAGAATTTGAAAGAGAGTATTCCAGTCAACATTGTCAAAAGCTTGTCGTTTACAGAGCGTACCAAATCTCCGAACTGTAGTTTTGGTAGAGCCAACTCTCATTCTCCTTCCAGGTTCTCGTGTTTTTTACCGTCCAGTGCGCATGCGCGAATTCGCGCCGTGAATATCGTGCGTGTATCGTGTTATCGTTCGACGTGGACCAGCCTGCAGTTCCAAACACGTACGCTCGGGGCGTGCTCCATTGGGACACCTTAGTTGCATCGTGCAATAGCGGCTTAAGTCTCTTCAAGTTTAATCCTATGCGCTTTCTTGTCTCACCGTAAGTTAAAAGTTTAAATATTTTTGGTTCACTTTTGGGACAATGTGTCCCAGACAAAAAAAAGACAGCCTAGTGTTTGTGAGTATACAGAGTAAAGTCAACGACGTGCTCGACAAGAGCAGTGTACCTGTGTGACGTGGCTGCAAACTCGAGAAGATATTATTAATTCGGCGCGAGATGATGCACTCAGCGTGACTTCTACGTTCACAGCTTCTATCCTCTTGGCTTACTTAGGAACAGCCGTGGCTGAGATTGTAATTCCAGAGAGGAAGCAGGGAGACAGGTGCCGTACCAGCAGAAGTGAGGACGGCGGGCAGGTGGCAGAGGCTGCGATGCCGTAATTAGCAGCAGCCAGCGGGCTCCGCGCCATCTGTGCCGGCCGCCACTTTGACGCACGGGACAAGAAGACTCCCGCCAGCTACTGGCCCACGCACACCACTGCCGCGGACACACTTCTCAAAGGCGTCGTCTGGCCAGAGTGACCGCATTGTTACCGTCACTATTAATGTGGTAATGCAATAGCAACGCACTTTTTGCACAGCAACCAGGGATGCAGGGACTGAGAATCACTTTGCAAGGGACCATTCCCAAATCTCAGTTAACGATCTTGATGAAACTGGCCAATGTGTAGAGGGTGCAAAATAACGATATGTGTATTTTTTGTTTATGCCCAGTTTCACTTTTAGGACCGTCCATTGTGGCCGAGCGGTTCTAGGCGCTTCAGTCTGGGACCGCGCGATCGCTCCGGTCGCAGGTTCGAATCCTGCCTCGGGCATGGATGTGTGTGATGTCCTTAGGTTAGTTAGGTTTAAGTACTTCTAAGTTCTAGGGGACTGATGACCTCAGATGTTAAGTCCCATAGTGCTCAGAGCCATTTGAACCATTTCCTTCTAGGGCGCAAAACACACCCCGAAAAGATGCTATTTAAAAAAATGTTTTACATGTAAAAGTTGATATGTTATTAAGTTCTTGAAAACAATATAAACGATCTTTGTAATAATCTGAAATTTTGCGAGATACTCCACCATCATTAATTAATTTTGAAAAATGAAAACTTTTGTTACAGTACTAACTAAAGAAGGTTTCAAGCCACATACATCCAAGTGGAAAATATGCTGCACACAGTGTACTGTCAGAGTATTTTTAACATACCTAATTAAAATATCTAAACACTCATTATTGGTTTAAAATGGTTTAAATGGCTCTGAGCACTATGGGACTTAACTGCTGAGGACATCAGTCCCCTAGAACTTAGAACTACTTAAACCTGACTAACCTAAGGACATCTCACATATCCATGGCCGAGGCAGGATTCGAACCTGCGACCGTAGCGGTTCCAGACTGTAGCGCCTTCAACCGCTCGGCCACTCCGGTCGGCTCATTATTGGTCTAGTTATTTATTTTACTTATGTTATCTTACTTAATTTTGCTTTTATATTTTACTTCTATATTTCGCAAGTGTACCTGTGCTGTCGAGCCCTTTGGGATCGCCAGATGAACAAATTCCTTGTCCTCGGGTGTGATGGTCAAAACATTTCCTTTTTTCACATTGACCACCCATCTTTTCAGAGTTTTAACAGAAACTAATGGTGAGCCTGGACCGAAAATTCGAGAATGTATTTTTGAAGACAAAAATGTCCTTGTGACAATATCGAAATATGAGAAATAAACGTCTGATCAGATCAAAAGATTTTTGAGAGATGCTTTCTTTCCCAGTGAGGGAAAAAAACCTTCTTGAGGCAGTCATTGTGAAAGAACTGTATACAGCATCGCACCTGAGGACAAGGTAAGTGTTCATACGATCCCAAAGGGCTCGATGGCACTGGTACAGTATGTAGGAAGATTTTTGTGATAAGACTGTCATCTCTAGTTCTGTTGAATAATTATGATGTCAATCTACACTTGAGAAACACTGTAACAAAGCTGCAGTCACTAGTGCATAATCAATTCTCTTTGCCAAGGCTTATCAGTGTACTGAAATTTTCCTGATACAAATCAGGCTCGTATTTAGAGAGTCACCCACGACACTTCGAAATTCTGCTGAATTTACATTGTGTTCCCTGTCGTGTATATTATGTGGAAAAATTTCGTTCACTTTATGTGCAAGGTGTAACAAAAACATTATGTATTAAACACTTATTTTCAGATTATCATTATTGTACTGATTTTGTATCATACTAATGAGTTACTTATTATTTTCTGTTAACAAAAACACGGTAAACTAAAAAAATTGTATGTAGAACATAAAATAACAATTTAAACCATACAACAAATATAGGTAAACTACCTAGACTAATAAAGAATGTTTGGATATTTTAATTAGATATGCTGAAAATATTCCAGCATGACACAGTGTGCAGCTTTTTTTCCGCAAATGGTATTTCAGAAGCTGGTTTTATTACACATGGATGTACGTAGCTTGAAAACTGTTTTATGTTGTAACAAAAGCTTTCATTTTTCAAAATTGATTCAAGAAGTTGGGGTACCTTGCGAAAGTTAAAATTATTACAAAATTCGATTGTTTAGTTTTCAAGAACGTTATTGCATATCAACTTTTATACGAGAAACTTTTTTATAAATCATTGTTTAGAAGATATTCCTTCGAAACCTAATATGCCAATTACCTTTGGGGATTTTTTTACCCCTTAAAAGTGAAACTGCACAGAAACAAAATTTTACTATTTTCACTAATATGTATGTGTGGGGGGGAGTGAAGGTTGATCGTGGTGTGGATGGCCATATCTTGTCTACCCCATGTAACAAGTTTTATGAACTGCAATTAAAGGCATATTTTTGTACTTTTTAGTTTATTGATATGTTCTGCAACGGATGATGTTATACTACCGAGATGTTTGTGTTTTGTTTCATTCTACACTATAATTTTTGAAGTTATAACTATGGACATGATTTTGTACAATATTTTGCTATGGTTACATGTTACGTCTTTTATTGAACTATAAGTTTTTTTTTTTACTAAGGCTATGGAGATATTTGATTTGATTTTATTCTATGTTGCTGTGTTTAGCCCTCGCATTACCAAGAGGGGGGGACCTTTGTGTCCACATCTTGAAAATATTGTAATCTAGTGTGGTACACTACATTTTAAAATATAAAGAAATATTTACTGTGTTTAATAAATTCTTATAAGAGATTCCATAACTATTTTAAAGTTTTCAGTCAAATTTGATCCCAAAGTTTAAGTTTTAATAGTAGTATATGTCACTATTTCCATTGAATGCCATATTCAGAACTTTCAGGTCCATGAACTTACTTTGTTGTGAGCAGAATTTAACAACAGTCAACGAAATCTATATTTCTAAAACTTTTTAGGCTGGCCATAAAGGAACACAGCCCTCTTTCTTTGTAAGACCCGTTATTGATAGTGCCTTAATGTTGCGTAGTGTGTGTTAAAGGATATTTTCGTATTCAGGACCCTACTAACACATCTACGTGTTTTAAAAGTATATTGTTAGCGTAAGTCAACAACAATTAACGAATTTTGAATTTTTTCAATTTTTTTAGAGTGGAGATAAAGTACCCAACCTTGGGATAATCTGCGTTATGGACAATACTTTGGTACTGCTAGGGTTAAAATTGTTTCGCCTGTTGGCAATTTTTTGTTGTATCCTGGTTATGTAACTTGCGAATTTCGCCGTATGTGGCTCCATATTTTCGCATGATTCGGTATTATTTAGATAATAATCAGTTTGATCCTTTGCGTGGACCGCTAATAGTGGCCTCTGGCGCTTTCACCTGCCAACTGCTGGTGCCTTCGATCACTAGTTTTCTCTGTACTGCTCAGCATCGTTTGTTTATTGTGAGTTGATCCACCTGTATTGCTATCCTGGATTGTTCTACTGCGGCTATTTCCAAACATGAGTATTTGCTTTTTAATAAATTACGAAAACGATATGTAACCATTCATGTGGCCTTTCATATAACAAAAACTAGTTCCTGTATTCACGACTCATCTGTATAATTATTGTAGCATCTAACGTAACTTTGTTTTTATGGGGTGGTTTGAAAATGGACGCAATGTTCGAAACTAGTCACCACCAATAAATAAAGAATACTCCTTAACGCGACTTTCGACGGAATTCCAACAATTTATTTCAGTAAAAGGGAAACCTGCTGATTTATTTCACCTGCAACCTGATGGACGTCCGTAAATAAAACAGTAGTTTTCGACCTGTCAGGAACTGCTCGGTACTCACAGCAGCCCCGTGAACCACCTCGTCACGTCATCGGTCGCATAGACGGAAACTGGTTACAGACATTAAAAATAAAGAATTTATTGAGATCTAGACTGCATTTTATTAAAATGAAAAAGCCAACCCACTACTGCATTCAGTGAAAGAAGCAACGCCAGGAAGGACAGCAAATAATGAAATTTTACTTACTGTGAGTGTACAATATAGTAGGGAAAAGACATGAGTGAATTCGTAGTCGATACGGGAATGTAAAAGATAAAGTTCTACATTCTGCCCCCAGACCAACCATCCAGCCCGACCAACTACAGTGTTATCCTCTGCCACCGGCCCCAAGGGATATGGTATGGAGGGGGCGTGTGGTCAACACACCGCTCTTCCGGTCGTTGTTCGGTTACTTGACCTTGGAACGGCTACAGATCGCTCGTGTAGCTCCTCAGTTGGTCTCATGACGCTGAAAGCACCCTGTACCAGTCCTCCCACCAAAGAAAGAAAACAAAAAGCAAGGACCTGGTAGCTCCAGGAATTGAAACCTGGTACCCTGCATGGTATTTACCCTGCTGAACACTCACGAAGGCGGACGATCTGAGAGTGTGCAGCGACAACTGCTCTAGTACGGCTGGAGATCGAGTCAATTTGAGTCTGGGTGCACGAGAAATAATACGGGCACCACAACGAACTTGTGACATCACGCTAGTCCCCGTGTCCGCCATAATTCTCGAACACTCTGTGTGGGTCCCACAGGAAATCAGTATGCCAATGAAAAGGTACCCACGAAAGGTCTTAACTTTGTCGTGTGCTATCGAGAGCTAGCACGTGTTTAAACGCACAGTTATGAATTAGAAACTCGCCTGAAATAGTTACTCGCCCCCACCCCCCCCTCCCTTCCCCCTCGGAGTCGATTGCTGGCACTCGTAAGACCCGCAGTGTCACGTGCTGTGAGGTATGCGCCACCGCCTGTCTTTCTCGTGGGCCTCCATCTGAGCTTCAATGACAGATATGGTTACGTCATTCCGTGCTGCTTTAACTCTTGAGTTTGTCAGTCATAGTAGCTGACGAGTGGTAGCGTACCAGTATCCAAGACGAAACGCTTTCAGTGGGTGAGAGATCTGGCCAGGGCAATAGTCGAACACCCTCAGTAGCGATGTAGTTCAGGTAAGCACGATCAATATGCGGTCTTCGTTTGTGCGAAGATAACATCACACAGACCTCAAAGATATCGCAGGCCCACCGGGCTTAACACGTCGGAACTGTCAGGCCTATTGTTCATATTTCCAGCTACACGAGCGAACGGTAATCCTGTTATGTACTCAATGGCACACCACATCACCTACGTCTGCTGCAGGGCCCATATGACGATGACGGATACAATCTGGCAACGTTTGTTCTCTTAGAAGGCTCACACAAGAATACATCCATCGTGATGTATGCCAAATCGGACTCATCTGAAACGGCGACCTGATGCCACTGCTGGGTGGGTACTTTCTGTTACCCAACTTCTTCTACTACGCTGAAGAGGAATTCTTAAAACTAACGCGTTTGGTTATAAATTGCTAGTAGCGTTGCAGTATTATAATATTTCGTAGTTTTAATTCAATCTGTTGTATTGCACCTGAATAAGGAAATAACCTTTAAATTCTGTTCCAATCCCAGGGGTTCCCTTTGCATATGATATAACGCATGCGACTCTCGGTACGCACATTCCGTGCCAGGTATCCGAAAGTTTCGCGACAGTTACAACTGTCGGGAATCCACTGCGCTTGCGCAGAGAGGTACTCTTCAGCGTTAATACATTTCTTTGCCTCATTTTTCTACGTGTGTCCGTGGTGACTACGGTATTAGTTCGATCGTCCTTTGTGTTTTTCCGTGTTTGTATAACTAGTGCGCAGTGACTTCAGATTGAAATTATGACACCTATTAGTACTTCAGAACTGAAAGGCAGAAAAGTGAATAGTCAAAAAAAAGCTCTGAGCACTATGGGACTCAACTGCTGAGGTCATTAGTCCCCTAGAACTTAGAACTAGTTAAACCTAACTAACCTAAGGACATCACAAACATCCATGCCCGAGGCAGGATTCGAACCTGCGACCGTAGCGGTCTTGCGGTTCCAGACTGCAGCGCCTTTAACCGCACGGCCACTTCGGCCGGCAAAGTGAATAGTCAATCCCTGGAGATTGTACATAACGTTTTATGTTTATGGAAGAAGAATCCACTCAGGGAAAGAACATTCCAGTGCCTCAAGTTCAGCCCAAGCGGTCAGACGTTTCGCACAGCGCTATCCAGAAAATTAAAAGGGAGAGCAGGAAGGAAATTCGTAACTCCAGATTAAAAACGTAAACAAAAGAATTAATGATACTGACAATTCCGATGAGGCCATTGTTAGGAGAATTGATTACAAGTTTTATCCGACCGAAAAACGATTGCATACGTAGGAAGGAATTAAACAGACGTTGTAAGCAGTTTAGTCCTTCAAGATAGCAACATTACTTATTGTAAGGCGGTTATTAAATATATTAGCTTTTTCCGCTGGAAAGAAAATAAAATTAAGCACGCTCCCGCGGAAAGAAAATAAAATTAAGCAGACTCATACTGGTAGAGAGTAGCGACATCCAAGAAAAAAGAATTACGTATCTGAAACAATTACAAACTATAGAGAGGAAAACCGAGAAAACATTACTTTCATTTTATCTTCACATAAAGTGGTAATACAACTCATCATGTCATCAAACCGATGCCAAAGGGACAATGCCTTGCAGGTTGTGAAAATGGCTTTATTCTTAATGCGCTTACCACGTGACAGTCGAATCAGCAAGGGGAGATTACAACCACAGGCACATCGTCTGCAGACCTCAAGTGGACCATCGGAACCATCCGACCGCCGTGTCATCCTCAGCTGAGGATGCGTATGGGAGGGGCGCGTGCAGCACACCGCTCTCCCGGTCGTTATGATGATTGTCTTTAACCGGAGCCGCTAATACTCGGTCGAGCAGATCCTCATTTGGCATCACGAGGTTGAGTGCACTCCGCAAAATGACAACAGCGCATGGTGGCTCGGATGGTCACCCATCAAAGTGCCGACCACGACCGACAGCGCTTAGGCGATCTAACGGGAACCGGTGTATCCACTGCGGCAAGGCCGTTGCAAGACCGCAGCCACATGGATCAACAAAATTATGAAAAGTAGTTTCACAGAAAAGGTGATTCCCAATTTAAAACCTAACTCTGTACTAATTCTCCACAATGATCCGCAACACAACGTTAAAATAGACAAAGCTCCAACGTATAATTAGTCTAAAGACAATATCAGAAAGTGACTAAAAAAGAAATGCGTTCCTTTCTTGGATAACTTGCTGAAACCTGTCCTATATGAACTTGTTCGAAGAACCGAGCCAACGACGGTTGAGTATTTCGTCGATAAGACTCTACAAACTGCTGGTCACTTTGCTTTACGTCTTGCTCCTTACCAGCCGAAATTAAATCCCATAGAGAATTTTTGTTCTATCGTGAAAGGTTGGGTAGCTTCTAGGAACGTTCTCTGCACTGCGAAACATTTGTGGAGAAATTTAATTCAGTGACTAACGAAGATTAGTTCCATTGTGTGATTACATTAAAAAATAAAACAAAAGTACATGTAGCAACGATTTCTTTTTACGATGAAATAGGTAAAATACACTGAAGAGTCAAATAAACTGGTACACTTGCCTAATACCGTGTAGGGCCCTCGCGAACAAGCAGAAGAGCCGCAACACGACCTGGCATGGACTCGAATAATGTCCAAAGTAGTGCTGGAGAGTACACCGTGAATCCTGCACGGTTGTCCATATATCCGTAAGAGCTCTACAGGGTGGAGATCTCTTCTGAACAGCACCTTTCATGGCATCCCAGATATTCTCAATAATGCTCATGTCTGGCGAGTTTAGTGGCCAGCGGAAGTGTTTAAAATCAGAAGAATGTTCCTGGAGCCACTCTGTAGCAATTCTGCATGTGTGGCGTGTCGCATTCCTGCTGGAATTGCCCAAGTCCGTCGGAATGCACAATGGACATGAATGGATGCAGGTGATCAGACAGGATGCCTACGTACGTGTCACCTGTCAGAGTCGTATCTAGACGTATCAGGGGTCCCATATCACTCCAACTGCACACGCCCCACACCATTACAGAGGCCCCACGAGCTTGACCGGGCCAAATACCTCACGAAATAAGCATCAAACGAAAAAACTACAAAGAACTAAACTAGTCTAGCTTGAAGGGAGAAACCAGATGGCGCTATGGTTAGCCCGCTAGATGGCGCTGCCATAGGTCAGACGGATATCAACTGCGTTTTTTTTAAATGGGAACCCGCATTTTTTATTACATATTCGTATAGTACGCAAAGAAATATGAATGTTTTAGTTGGACCACTTTTTTGTTTTGTGATAGATGGCGCTGTAATAGTCACAAACGTGTAAGTACGTGGTATCACGTATCATTCCGCCAGTGCGGACGGTATTTGCTTCGTGATACATTAAACGTGTTAAAATGAATCGTTTACCAGTTGCGGAAAAGGTCGATATCGTGGTGATGTACGGCTATTGAGATCAAAATGTCCAACGGGCGTGTGCTGCTCGGTATCCTGGACGACATCATCCAAGTGTCCGGACCGTTCGCCGGATAGTTGCGTTATTTAAGGAAACAGGAAGTATTCAGTCACATGTGAAACATCAACCACGACCTGCAACAAATGACGATGCCCAAGTAGGTATTTTAGCGGCTGTCGCAGCTAATCCGCACATCAGTAACAGACAAACTGCGCTAGAATCGGGAACTCAAAAGCCGGCCGCGGTGGTCTCGCGTTCTAGGCGCGCAGTCCGGAACCGTGCGACTGCTACGGTCGCCGGTTCGAATCCTGCCTCGGGCATGGATGTGTGTGATGTCCTTAGGTTAGTTAGGTTTAAGTAGTTCTAAGTTCTAGGGGACTTAAGACCACAGCAGTTGAGTCCCATAGTGCTCAGAGCCATTGGGAACTCAAAAAGGTCGGTGTTGAGAATGCTACATAAACATCGGTAGCACCAGTACCATATTTCTATGCACCAGGAATTGCATGGCGACGACTTTCAACGTCGTGTATAGTTCTGCCACTGGGCACAAGAGAAATTACGGGACGATGACAGATTTTTTGCACGCGTTCTATTTAGCGACGAAGCATCATTCACCAACAGCAGTAGCGTAAACCGGCATAATATGCGCTATTGGGTAACGGAAAATCCACGATGGCTACAAGTGGAACATCAGCGACCTTGGAGGGTTAATGTATGGTGCGGCATTATGGGAGGAAGGATAATTGGCCCCCATTTTATCGATGGCAATCTAAATGGTGCAATGTATGTTGATTTCCTACGTAATGTTCTACCGATGTTACTACAAGATGCATGACAGAATGGCGATGTACTTCCAACATGATGGATGTCCGGCACATAGCTCGCGTGCGGTGGTTGAAGCGGTATTGAATAGCACATTTCATGACAGGTGGATTGGTCGTCGAAGCACCATACCATGGCCCGCACGTTCACCGGATCTGACGTCCCCGAATTTCTTTTTGCGGGAGAAGTTGAAGGATATCTGCTATCGCGATCCACCGGCAACGCCTGACAATATGCGTCGGCGCGTTGTCAATGCATGTGCGATAACATTACGGAAGGCGAACTACTCGCTGTTGAGAGGAATGTCGTTACACGTATTGCCAAATGCCTTGACGTTGACGGACATCATTTTGAGCATTTATTGCATTATGTAATCACGCTGTAACAACATGCGTTCTCAGAAATGATAAGTTCACAAAGGTACATGTATCACGTTGGAACAACCGAAATAAAATGTTCAAACGTACTTACGTTCTGTATTTTAATTTAAAAAACCTAACTGTTACCAACTGTTCGTCTAAAATTGTGAGCCATATGTTTGTGACTATTACAGCGCCATCTGTCACAAAGCGAAAAAAGTGGTCCAACTAAAACATTGATATTTCTTTACGTGCTACACGAATATGTATTAAAAAATGGGGTTCCTATTTTAAATAACGCAGCTGATATCCGTTTGACCTATGGCAGCGCCATCTAGCGGGCCAACCATAGCACCATCTGGTTTCCCCCTTCAAGCTAGACAAGTTTAGTTTGACACTTATTTCGTGAGATAATTGGCCCGGTCACGATCAATGGACCACCCTGTATAGGCGACCACAGCGCCGTATTCTGTCTGTTTACATATCTCAGTATTTGAATAAGCATGTCTGCACCTGTTTCTTTGGCGCTTCAGTGTAATAATACAATTAGATGGTGTAGATAGTGATAGCGAAAGGGAGTACGGTGATTCTTGCTCTGAAGATGATGGAAATCTGGCGGGAGTAACCGTGTTACGTGACAGGGTGTGAAGGTGAGTATTCGCAGTCAATGGTTTCTATTCAGCGTGCATACGCTTGTGCCGAACTCCGCGGCAGTTCTCTTCGTGACGTCGCCCGTGCTTTCAGATATCTGGCGCGGAGTGTAACAACCTGAAACACAAGGATAAAATTAACATTAAGATGTGTAGGTCCAGGTTCTATACAAGACATGGTACTACACATTTTGATTTCAGTGTCACTGGTGTTCAACATTTAGTACGCACTTAGCTAGGAGGCATATTTGGTATATCCCCTTCACTCTGTAGCAATACATTCGTCGGCACTCGGTAGTTCCACTGTCGTACGGTATTTTATTATCTGGTTATAAATATGCTCGTGAAATTCTATATACATATCATATCCCGTTTCATTTAACTGAAGTCATTGACCTGAAATAAGAGTGTTGTGCCTGCCACATAACGACATCTTTGATGTCATCCCAAGACATAAATGTGTTGCGGCCATCTCTGATTACCGGATATTGCGTGGAATACTTCAAAGGGGGCAGTGTAATGTTGCGAAGCTGATGGGGCTACACATCGGGTACACATATCTGTACAAGACCCATAGCGTCGCCAAAAATGCTTGTCTCAAATTAGCTACTGAACAGGTTTCTACGCAGCAGACAAATACCACACGGTTTTAATTGACATTAGAACAGGATATGCAGTTGGCACACAAAGTGAATGCCATCAAACCAATCTGCTGCCTGATACAAATTAGTTTCGAATTTTGCACAAACTGAGTTGACACCTATAATGGGTTATAAAGTTCCTATCGTATGCAAACTGAAATTAAACAGAACCTTTGCTAGTTGTGTAATGTGAATTATCTCTAGTATCAGCGAGGCTAACGGCACGACGCTAAGGATAACATCGGCTCAGCACATGTGTGAGGAGATCAAGGAAATCTATCGCTACAGAAGCTGTTTCTCAGGCAGTGTAGTGGCGTTAAAATAGAGTGCTAATTCAGCTGCTCGTCAGATGGCTCGCAAATGGAGTGCGGCAGGCTACATCACAGGATATGACTGCTGGCGAAGAGCCCAGGCAACTATTCTAGGGCGACATGGATGCTGATGAGGCGCCCAGAAATTCCTTTCATTTTGTACAGGAATTCCTTTCATTTTGTACAGGGTGTTTCTCAATTTCTGTTACAGGTGATTTTAGAGGGACCGTAGTAGATTACTTTCTGATAAAGAACCAGTGTCCGTAGATGTGCATATGCGAATAAAAAAAATGTTTGAAAATCGAACCAGTTTCAAACGTCGCGCTTCAGGGTACGGACAAAAACCGAGAAGAAGGTGGCGACGGCAGTTCCTGTTGAAACTACGACCATTTTCGTCCGACTGCAGCAGCGGCTGCGAGAACTGGGCCGTTCGCATCTGGGAGGGTTGACTGTGGTGCTTCTATGAAACGCCGCAATCTCGACTTTGAACACGACGTCCATCGTCTCTTAGAAGAGATCCAGACTATTCCAGAACCACGCTTAATTAGAGTATAGTCAATTATAAAACTTATGACTGCAATCTCATTAAGCACGGTTTGGAAATAGTTGGTTTTATGTTGCTGGTTATTCAGTTATTTATTGAAAGTGTCACACTTACAGACACGCTCCAAGTTTAATAGACGATGTAGGGGTTGTCAGTACGTTGTAAGCTGGCAGTTATTTTACCATGGCTGATTTGAAGATGGTTGCTTTGTCAGCTGAAGCTAGTCACTCATTCTAATATTTTGTAGCGTACACAATTTTGTTCCCGTCTTGAGTCTTCTGACTGGTTTGATGCGACACGCCACGAATTTTTCTCCTTTACCAACCTTTTCATCTCAGAGTAGCAGTTCCAACCTATGCCCTCAATTATCTGCTGCTTGTCTTCCAAGCTCTCTTTTCCTCTAGCGTTTTTACTCCCTGCGGCTCCCTCTAGTACAATGGTAGTTATTCCGTGAAGTCTTAACAGGTCCTATCATCCTGCTCCTTCTTCTTATCAATGCTTTCCATATAATTCTTTCCTCGCCGATTCTTAGGAGAACCTCCTCATTCCATATTTTATCGGTCTACCTAATTTTCAACATTCTTCTGCGGCAGCAAGTCTCAAGTACTTCGATTCTCTTCTTTTCCTGTTTTGTCGCAGTTCATGTTTCACTCTCATACAATGATGTGCCCCAAATGTACATTCTCAGAAATTCCTTTCTCAAATTATGTACTTATCGTTGACATCCTTTCCACCATGGATTTTAATTTCTCTCTTGAACGTTTCATTTATTTCGGTCATCGCGTCTTCGATGTATAGATTGAAGAGTAGGGGCGAAAGACTACACCCTTGTCTTACACCCTTTTCAATTCGCGCACTTCTTTCTTGCTCTTCCACTCTTATCGTTATCTTTTAGCTCTTGTACATATTGTACATTACCCGTCTCCTCATGTAGCTCACCTCTGTTTTCATCAGAATTTCGAACATCTTCTACCATTTTATACTGTCGAACGCTTTTCCCAGGTCGACAAATCCTGTGAACGTGTCTTGAGTTTTATTTAATCTTGCTTCCATTATGAACCGCGACGTCAGAAGTGCCTCTCTGGTACCACTACCTTTCCTAAAGCCAAACTGATTGTCATATAGGCATTTTTTTTTAATTTTGAGAAATATATATTTGATTGATTTCCTTTCTTTGACAATGTCAGATACAACTAAAAATTTACGTCGCTGCGAATTATCAGAGTAATAACACGTAACTTCGGTTTTGTCCTAATTCGTACGTTCAATGTCCGTTTCAAATAGCCTCGGCGATAGGGTTGTTACTCATCGTATGTATCTCTTATTGAGCAACGATCATTCCACGAGACTCGAAATACCATTTCGTTATTGCGTGAAACGTTTCGTTACCCGCACGTTTTCTTCTTCTCATGCAGCTCGTGTCCGACTCTGGACGAATCGGTAATCTTATCCCAATTCGTAACACTAGGCGGACTCACAGTAACGGAAACGTTTCGTTACTCGCGTGTCTTTTATTGCGGATGTTCGTGCCGCCTAGATGGTTTTTGTGTTCGTCCAAATGCTTGTACTCAGCCGAGCAAGTCGTTAGTGACTCATCTTCTTTTTTTCTTTTCAGTCATCAGTCTTCTTACTGGTTTGAAGCGGCCCGCTGCAAATTCCTCTCGTATACCAACCTCTTCATCTCAGAGTAGCAATTGCAACATACATCCTTGGCTTATTCGGGCCGTAACGATCGCGCGCCGTTCCCATTCTCTGCCTCCAGTTCTTCCTATTTCACTCCGCTTCCTTCCATCCAGTGATACTCATCACTGTGCAGTCCGTCACCCCATCTTGCCATCTGTTCCTTGGCCGTCCAGGGGCGTTGAGCCTTCCATCTCCCTCTCATATACTCAAGAATCGAAGAAACTGGTACAGTTTCCTAATATCGTGTAGGGCCCCCGCGAGCACGCCTAAGCGCCGCAGCACGACGTGGCATGGACTCGACTAATGTCTTAAGTAGTGCTGGAGGGAAACAACACCATGATTCCTGCAGGGTTGTCCATAAATCAGTAAGAGTACGAGGGGGTGGAGATCTCTTCTGAATAGCACGTTGTAAGGTATCCCAGATATGCTCAATAATGTTCATGTCTGGGGAGTTTGGTGGCCAGCAGAAGTGTTTAAACTCAGAATAGTGTTCCTGGAGCCACTCTGTAGCAATTCTGCACGTGTGGGGTGTTGCACTGTCCTGATGGAATTACCCAAGTACGTCGGAATGCACAACTAACATGAATGAATGCAAGTGACAGAATGCTTACGTGCGTGTCACTTGTCAATGTCGTATATAGACGTTTTAGGGGTCCTATAACACTCCAACTGCACGCGCCCTGTAATATTACACAGCCTCGACCAGCTTGAACAGTCCCCATGCAGGGGCCATAGATTCATGAGGTTGTCTCCATACCCGCACACGGCCATCCGTTCGATACAATTTGAAACGAGACTCGTCCGACCAGGCAACATGTTTCCAGTCATCAACAGCCCAGTCTCGGTGTTGACGAGCCCAGGCGAGGCGTAAAGCTTTGTGTTGTGTAGTCATCAAGGGTACACCAGTGGGCCTTTGGCTCCGAAAGCCCATATCGATGATGTTTCGTTGAATGGTTCGCTCGCTGACACTTGTTGATGGCCCAGCATTGAAACCTGCAGCAATTTGCGGAAGGGTTGCACTTCTGTCACGTTGAACGTTTCTCTTCAGTCGTCGTTGGTCCCGTTCTAGCAGGATCGTTTTCCGGCCGCAGCGATGTCGGAGATTTGATGTTTTAGCGTATTCCTGATATTCACTATACACTCGTGAAACGGTCGTACGGGAAAACCCTCACTCCATTGCTACCTCGGATATGCTGTCCCATCGCTCGTGCGCCGACTGTAACAGCACGTTCAAACTCACTTAAATCTTGATAACTTGCCATTGTAACAGCAGTGACCGATCGAACAACTGCCCCTGACACTTGTCTTACATAGGCGTTGCCGACCGCAGCGCCGTATTCTGCCTGTTTACGTATGCCTGTATTTGGATACGCATGCCGATACTAGTTTCTATGGCGCTTCAGGGTATATCTGAAATACTATTCTGCCACGGTCCCTTATGACAATATCGTATGGTATTTACAGACGTCCCGCTTTGACCTTGTGCACTACTGAGAGTTGGTCCGCTAGCTTAACTACCTCTTGAATGGATCTCCAAACTCACGTTTGTGTTGCACGGTCAAATGCTGGCTCAAAAGTTTTTCTGTACTGAGTGTTTGTGCACTTCCCTTTCGGTTACGCTCCATGTTTCCACTCCATAAAACAGTATTGGCATAAATATTGTGTTGTAAGGTTATCAGCTTGCTCCTCCTGATCAGGAGTTTGGAGGTAAAAGCAAACTTAGTTGGCATTCCGTAATCTAACTTGACATTCAGTGTGTGTTCTGTTGCAGTCACTTACATTTACACAAGGGTATTTCTAAATGGACTGTTCTGGAAGGTGTAGTTTTTATATGGAGCTCACCACGTTGTTCTGCAGTCACGTTTGTCCTTTGTATGACCATTTATTCTCCCATTCCTTCCTATTTTCATGGCTGTTTTATTTAGTGTCTTCAAGAGCATATCAATACCATCGTTGTTATTTGATGGTCGGTGATATTTCCATAAGTGTGGATAGCGTGTCACCTTGCATCAGTCTAGTTTTGATAAGCAGTATGTAAGCTTTTTTACCACCTTCTTCGTATACATCTTTACCAGACTGATGAGCTTCGTAAGGATTCCATTTTCTGTCATTATTTCCAGTACCGTCTCTCTGTGCACTGAAAGTCAATGGAGAGTGTTACCGTCACATGTCGCTAAGCGATATTTTTTTCATTTTCTGCCATTTATTATTTTTTTTTTCATTTTACTGGACATGTGGGCCTCGAAGGAAGGCTCAGAATTTTTCAGACTGGGAAGGTGCACTTCCTCCGTGGTATGAAGGTCCCATTGTCGGCAGAAGGCAGTCAGTGAATCTTGTTAGGAGAGGCGAGCCTCACCAGGAAGACGTACAGTTTTCGTGAAGGTCGAGGCTGCAGCCTGCTTTATGGTTTTGTGGGCGGAGCCAGCACCTGGCCTAGTTGAGGGTAGGAAGCACCGTGCTGCCTCTGCTGCCCCCAGGGAATAACAGACTACGATAGTTTTTCCTATTCTGCTCGAACATCGAGGGCCGAGACACCGTGGCCGCACTCGGTCACCACGAATACGACGGTTGCTTTCGTTCCGAAATTTTGGTCGTCCAATCAAACTGAGTCGCCCGGCCACCGTGTTTGGAGCAAAGAACGACACTTCCAGGACAGTACCAACGTCGTGTTTGTTAATGTGCATTTTGTATGCCAAGAGTAGGAAGATGCTGATACGTTCCTCTGTCTTTCCATGAAATAAGTGATATTCTCATCTGTCACAAAGGTAATAGCATTGAGCCGTCCCCTGCAAGTGGGGTTTTTTGAAAGTAGAGAGCTGAGGAGGGAGGAGGAAATTTCGTGACGTCGTGTTCCGGCCACTGTGTGATTGGTCTCCCACCGGCGTTGGTGCTAATGGGTGCACACTTTGTTGACTTTCGGGAACTGTAAGTTTTGCAACCTGCAGTAGTGCGACCTGTACTCTGAACAGGTCTCTAATTCCTTGTTCTGCCACGCAACTTCAGTTGACCATTTGATTATGGTTAACGTTGAATTCGAAGGCTGCCCAGATAAAGAGGACTCGCTGCGTTTCATTCATGTAGTCTTCCATATAATTTGGTACCTGTTAGCGTCATATCGTGTGATTTCAATCCAGACTTTTAGAAACATTTTCTCTCTGTTAACTACTTGTGTATTGTGTCCAGTGATTAAAGCAAATAAAAATTTGTTAGGCTCAGACCGTCCTTTAAATTGTCCTACAACTTTTTCTTGGTTACATGGCATACTAATAATAAATATAGCTTGATACACACCTACGTTTGTTGTTCTTACTGTGAGGGTGTTGTCATTGCGCAAAGTGGGCAAACTCAATGATCTTTCTCTTATTATTTAGTGAAGATAATGAGCATTTCAGTCATTCTTCGTGTCTGATTATAAGTCTTCTTGTTGAGTAGGGAAAGAAGCGTCGATTTTCCCTAGGATTATAAGTGTCATGTGTGTTGTTTCATGACTGTTTGGCTAACGACCTTGTAGCATTTGAAACGTCCCCTTAGAAAAATTATACATGACTGTGCTTAAACCGACACACAATATTTTTTAGCGCAACGCAATCTGACTTTCAATAATCCATACCTGAGAATGGCCCTGACTAAATTAACCTATACGTTTCACAAATCACTTACCTCACAAAATCTTCGTTACTCGAACTGCAGCAATATAGCGAGCCCCACTACTGCCAGCTAAATAAAAGATTCAAACTACTGAAGGCACTAACTACTGATAGGCATAGTTAGCAAAAGAAAGATTTTGATAGAGAACAAACAATGTATTTACCTTAATAGTGTTCAAAAGTCATTATCAGTCCATGATATCAAATATTACAAATTTACTCTTTCTTAATGACACACGCCCAGATCGTCCGCTCTCAAAATTCCGCCATCTCTCTCCCCACATCCGCCACTGCTGGCGGCTCACCTCCAACTGCGCAACGCTACGCGCTGTTAACAGCCAACTGCCCAACACTACAATAGCAAATTCCAACAATGCCACCCAGCCACAGACTGCACACAGCACAGCCAGTGATTTTCATGGAGAGCGCTACGTGGCGGTGGCGTTACCAATATAAGAACCTAAACTGCCTACTTACACATTCAGACGTAAAAAGCAAGAATATTTTATAGCAATGTCATAGAATAATGCAGATCTAGATCACTGCCCACGCAAACATCTGAAACTTTCAACAGGTAATGAATATTCTCATTATACTCCATTACTTTTTTATTGATGGTCTTGACGCAAAATATGCTGTGTATTGTTGAACTGTTTTTCCGAAAACCATTGCAGTAGTCCCTTTTTATGTAGGGGGTGAGTTTTTTCAATATTATGATACCCGCAGGTTCGTTTATTTCCTTTCTTATGTATAGGGGCAATAATTGATTCCTTTCCTTCATCTGGTGAGTCAGAATAGCGAATACGTTTTGTCAGCTTCCACGTTTTCTTTCCCACATGCACTTCGTTTCTGACACGGGCGGAGTTGATATTCTATGTAATCCTACAGTTCCTTCCTTCCATGCGCTACAGTTTCCACCGTACGGCAGATCGCCGGTTTTTCTTTATCCCAGCAGCATTAAACTGAAGTTTTAACAGGGCTGTGGAAGTTGGCCGGAACACGGATATTTCCGTTCGGCGACTGTGTAGCGTGGCAGATAATTGTTCGTCTTAACCGCTATTTATATTTTTATTTTTCAAAAATATTCACTTTAACGCGTTTCGGTCACAGCCATCATCATAATCTGTCAGATAAACAGAACAAATGAGAAGTAACAGTTCTACCAAAAATAGAACAATAAATTGTACAAAAATGGTTCAAATGGCTCTGAGCACTATGGGACTTAACATCTGAGGTCATCAGTCCCCTAGAACTTAGAACTACTTAAACCTAACTAACCTAAGGACATCACAAACATCCATGCCCGAGGCAGGATTCGAACCTGCGACCGTAGCGGTCACGCGGTTCCAGACTGTAGCGTCTAGAACCGCTCGGCCACCCCAGCCGGCAATAAATTGTACAGAACAAAAGGAAGACATGTCACATTTATAACCTCTATACTCTTGGTAGGCTGACAAGAATTTGCCATGGCACCATCAGTGACGGCGCTCAGTAATGAAAGTAACGAGTAAAGACTACTTTGTAACCGCTGTGTTTCTCGACAATGCCGAATACACACAGAACAAAATTTAATCGTTACTCTTACAACACTACTCAGTGAACAACAAATTTATATACGAAGCCGTGTATACTCATCGTGATTGACAAAGTCTTCTGACAATTTCTGCAGTCTCACCTCATCGTTGAGGGAGGGGGGGGGGGGGGGGGGGAGGGAATGGGGAATGTGTGAAGTAACTCCCAAAGCAGTGTAGACTTCACGAAAAACACCACCAATATAGGCACCGCTATCTCCAACCTTCTGGACGACGTGAACTTCCAGAACGAGAGGATCGGTGCACGATGTAGTTTTGGGAATCCATGACAGATTTTTTTTTTCAGTTCCCATGAAGGTCACCACACTCGAACAGAAAGATGGATCGTAAGTCTGCAGGAAAATATTTGTCCTAAATACCTACGTTTCTATTTAATTTTATACAATGTAACCAGGCACACGAAATCTAAGAATGGGGGAATCAAAGCACCAAGTCGGCGACCGCAAGTCACATAAACAGCCGCCGGCGTAAACATGGGCGACCCTGCATCGCCCACGCCAGCTGTTCGAGATGCCGGGCCGCTCAGCGCACTTCAAGCCTACTGGACTGCAAAACTTTCCAGAAATATAGCATGTGCCCCACGCTAAGGTACATCAGAAATAAACACAGACATTTTCTTAACATACTTTACGGGTACCAACGAGGGGCGAGTACAGTACTCTGAAACAAGAGAATAATCCAAATAATGGTCTCCCCAACACGACGTATTACGACGGAATACATGAACACCTTACAATAGTTCCTTATGATTGAAACAGAGGATGTTCACACATTAAACAATGTGTTCCTCACGGCCATCGTTCTGTGAAAGAGAGTTACAGCAGTAAACTACAATGCGGGCACATCACAAGCGGTTGCTCATTCAGGATGAAATGTTCATTTTCGACCACTTGTTCCTCATTCCGAGGTACTCAGTTTCTGTTACCCCGCCTTCTGTACAGTTTTGAGCCTGTATGCTTGTATATAATAGAAATTGTATTTCGAGCTACGAAATATGCAAAGAAAGGAAGTAATTCGGGGATCTGGTACACACCTTGTTGTGCGTCTGCCTTCCTAAGAGATGCCCGTCACACACAGGTCGACTCACTTTATGTTAGCAACCAGCGCGCGTACGCTACCTGACGAGGTGAATAATGTTGTCACAGGCATCTCCACTCCCAGCTCTATACTTAGACAACGGCCAAGGCTAGCGCAGTATTGTCGAGGAAAGCAGTACGGTGTTGATATTTCATATGCAACAGCTGTGTTTCATGATATCAGAGGGATCGAAGGTAAGACAGGAAGTTGCTTAATTGCACTGCATGTACTTTGTGATAACAGTGTGACTACCTCGGGAGGTCTCCGAATTCACACGTACTTTACCCATTCACCATTTTACGTGGAGTGAGAGACATTGATGAATAGGTATTTTGTTTAATATCCTCATTAGAATAACAATAAAAAATTTCCCTTCATTTCGTTTTCCAACACAGGAAGGGGTGAGATACACAGGGCTATTCATAAGTACCCCCAGGATTTCAGAAGGAGACTGCATAAAAACTACAAGACAGGCAACAGACACACTTCAATGGACGGATCATCTCTCCAAGTTTTTAACTGGCATGGGCAATGCGGGAACCGTTTGTGACTCGAATAGTCCAGGAAGGCGCGACAGCATACTGCTTTGCACATCTATTCGTTGGTTTTCCTGTCCGCAGGCGCAAACTAATTCAGTGTGACAATTCAGAGCGAAGCGAAGAAGACGCTAACAATGAAACTTGAAGACAGCACAACGTACAGATGGAAGCTGTAATTAAAAGAATTCTTCAAACCATTAGTAGGTTTCCGTTTACCAGTGGAACACTGTCATGTGACTAGGGCCTCCCGTCGGGTAGACGATTCGCCGGATGCAACGATCTGACGCCACAGAGCGGAGAAAATCTCCGACCCAGCCGGGAATCGAACCCAGGCGCTTAGGACTGACATTCTGTCGCGCTGACCACTCAGATATCGGGGGCGGACAGTAGAACACTGATAGATAGCAATAACACAGAAAATTCTCACCCGTCATCATCATTACCATGACTGATGCATGTCATATGTTGAGGTTTTTAACGCTGTCCTCCTGCTCTCGTTATCCTGTACTGTTGTCTACAAGGTAGTCCTGCTAAATTCTAGATCTCCTGGTACCATCTGATTTGTGATATCCCCCTGGGTATCCATCTGTTTCTTCGTGCTAGACTTCATTGTGTCAGCAATTTTTCCCACCTATTACCTTTGCTTCTAGCAATGTCATAAGCACTCGGCCATTTCAGTATAGCTATTCTTTTCGGCAACTCTTATGACGATTGTAACAGATCGTGTGCTGGTACCCTCTTCTACGTATTCATGAAAGTCCAGCGTGGATCCTGGCGTAGCTCTTTGGGCAGTTCTGAGATTTCACTTTATTATACACAGTCCAGATCTCGCTATCATGTCAGTAAATATGGAACTCGCTGAGCATTACCTGCTTTCTTCGCATCTACTGTTAATTTGTTACTGAATACCGATGAAAGTGTTTCATAACTAATTTATACCACGGAAGATTTCTGGTCTTATACTACCGTTAAGGTACGCCCCCGGTAGTTGAATGGTCAGCGTGACGGATTGTTAATCCTTTGGGCCCGGGTTCGATTCCCGGCTGGGTCGGGGAATTTTCTCCGCCAAGGGACTGGGTGTTGTGCTGTTATCATCATCATCATCATCCTCATCAACTGCAGGTCGCTGAAGTGGCGTCAAATTGAAAGACCGGCACCCGGCGGGGGGCCCTAGCCATAAGAATAAATAAATAAAACTACCGTTAATTTTTACTATCTGACTAAGATAGATGTCTTATTTTTCTGATGCTTCTCGTAGATAGAAGCAAAATCAGGAATTAACTATTGTATTTTTTCTTCAGACTGTAGGAGAGGCAGTTTAAATCATTTTAAGTAAAGAATTAACAAAAGCATTTTTGGTTCAATTTCTTTTATCATTTCACAAAATATTTGCCTTCGTGATTTGTACACTTCTCAATATTGTTTCCTCTCTAACGCTGGCAACTCAGAAACTTGGTTTTGGAAAGATTCAGAAGCTTCTTGAGGTGATGTCATCGCTGTCCACATAAGGAAACAAAAAGAAGTCTTTAAAATATAAATGAAATGAAGACACGTAATGAGACATTAACTCAATGTTTTCCTCAATCGGACAACCAGTTAACAATTTTTGGTGCCATTGAGGAACCACAGTGATCGAAAGTTACAGATTTAACAAAAAAAAAAAACTGTCGAGATAGTGATAAATTATTTATTTTATAAATAATTTGTATGGATGTGGACTGTGTTTTGGGGTGCTGTATAACGACTTGCATTGTCATAATGAAGTATGACGGAACGTTATCGTTTGTTTTTCCCAATTCCATCAGTGACTTGTGGTATGCCGTGATTCCGCAGCACTGTTTTAAGTTCGACCGCGCTCGGCGGTTGGTGCCTAGGCTGGAGCAGTTTCCTCCCCTTGCCCAGAGTGGGCGTGAATCAACGAAGGTGCCTGCTAGGGATCAGAAATGAAGCGTGTGCGAGTCTATTGTTGAGAGTTGCGTACACTAGAAATCAAGCAGCTGCTGGTAATTCAGTGCTATATCGGCTTCCTCCCTTCCCACTGTAGTTCCATGAGTATGGCGTGGCTTTGGGGTCTCTTAAAAAAAAAAAAAAAAAAAAAAAAGGCTCTGAGCACTATGGGACTAAACTTCTGAGGTCATCAGTCGCCTAGAACTTAGAACTAATTAAACCTAACTAGTCTAAGGACATCACACACATCCATGCCCGAGGCAGTATTCGAACCTGCGACCGTAGCGGTCACTCGGCTCCAGATTGTAGCGCCTAGAACCGCACGGACACTCTGGCCGGCTGGGGGCTCTTCCTGATCATCGACTTGTTCTCCGTAGTTGAAATGTGCTGGAGTGAGGCTAGTCGTGACTTAGTACCGAAGTTGAGTGGATGAGAATGCCGTTGTAAAGCAGCACTGACACGGTGAAAGCGACTGTTGTTAGATATTCTCTGAATGGAGTCTAAATATTAAAATGAATTTGCAGCAGTCCTCGAAAAAGTTTTGTGTGTATACATACATAAATATACATATTACATAAATACTTTATTTACATATATAATCATATTGGTGTATAATATTGGTATATAATAAAACCCAACGATTCCGAATGTAATGGCAATTCCGCGAGTCCTATGGTACCCCAGGTGGTTATACACTACTGGCCATTAAAATTGCTACACCAAGAAGAAATGCAGATGATAAACGGGTATTCATTGGACAAATATATTATACTACACCTGACATGTGATTACATTTTCACGCAATTTGGGTGCATAGATCCTGAGAAATAAGTACCCAGGACAACCACCTCTGGCCGTAATAACGGCCTTGATACGCCCGGTCATTGAGTCAAACAGAGCTTGGATGGCGTGTACAGGTACAGCTGCACATGCAACTTCAACACGATACCACAGTTCATCAAGAGCAGTGACTAGCGTATCGTGACGAGCCGGTTGCTCGACCACCATTGACCTGACGTTTTCAGTTGGTGAGAGATCTGGAGAATGTGCTGGCCAGGGCAGAAGTCGAACATTTTCTGTATCCAAAAAGGCCCGTACAGGACTTGCAACATGCAGTCGTGCATTATCCTGCTGAAATGTAGGGTTTCGCAGGGATCGAATGAAGGGTAGAGCCACGGGTCGTAACACATCTGAAATGTAACGTCCATTGTTCAAAGTGCCGTCAGTGCGAACAAGAGGTGACCGAGACGTGTAACCAATGGCACCCCATACTATCACGCCGGGTGATACGCCAGTATGGCGATGACAAATATACGCTTCCAATCTGCGTTCACTGCGATGTCGCCAAACACGGATGCGACCATCATGATGCTGTAAACAGAACATGGATTCATCCGAAAAAATGACGTTTTGCCATTCGTGCACCCAGGTTCGTCGTTGAGTACACCATCGCAGGCGCTCCTGTCTGTGATGCAGCATCAAGGGTAACCGCAGCCATGGTCTCCGAGCTAATATTCCATCCTGCTGCAAATGTCGTCGAACTGTTCGTGCAGATGGTTGTTGTCTTGCAAACGTCCCCATCTGTTGACTGAGGGATCGAGACGTGGCTGCACGATCCGTTACAGCCATGCGGATAAGATGCCTGTCATCTCGACTGCTAGTGATACGAGGCCGTTGGGATCCAGCACGGCGTTCCGTATTACCATTCTGCACCCACTGATTCCATATTCTGCTAACAGTCATTGGATCTCGACCAACGCGAGTAGCAATGTCGCGATACGATAAACCGCATTCGCAATAGGCAACAATCCGACCTTTATCAAAGTCGGATACATGATGGTGCGCATTTCTCCTCCTTACACGAGGCATCACAACAACGTTTCACCAGGCAACGCCGGTCAACTGCTGTTTGTGTATGAGAAATCGGATGAAAACTTTCCTCATGTCAGCACGTTGTAGGTGTCGCCACCGGCGCCAACCTTGTGTGAATGCTCTGAAAAGCTAATCATTTGCATATCACGGCATCTACTTCCTGTCGGTTAAAGTTCGCGTCTGTAGCACATCATCTTCGTGGTGTAGCAATTTTGATGGTCAGAAGTGTAATTAAAGTTCAGTTGCTCACAGAGGTCCACCTATGCTGTTCTTATCGTAAGGCATAGATACTTCGTAGATATTCTAATGCGTTAATGAGGAACCGATTTAGTTCCCGTTTAGACCGCCACGTGCAAATTAGGCGCTGTGAATGCGAGAAAGACGGGTATAAATGTTAACATATGTAATTGATTAGGAGCAGGAGGTGGGCAGAAAAGGTCAAACAAGCGAGAAAGGCGTAATGCTTGTTTTATTATTAACCACCGCTTACACAGTTTCTTCAACAGGAGCACCAGAGTCGGGGACGAGATGCTGCATCCCTAAGGTCATCAGTCCCTAAGCTTACACACTACTTAAGCTAAATTATCCTAAGGACAAACACACACGCCCATGCCCGAGGGAGGACTCGAACCTCCGCCGGGACCAGCCGCACAGTCCATGACTGCAGCGCCTGAGACCGCTCGGCTAACCCCGCGCGGCTGCATCCGTAAAACGACGTGTGCAACAGTTGCTCGTAGCAGTTTCAGCGGAATCTGAGCTACGGGTTCTTGGGACTGGCCTTCAGATCAGGTTAAAACCGAACGTGTCCCTGATAAAAGTGTTCTTTTAGACATCCCCAGAGCTAAAAGTCACATGGATTCATATCAGGTGATTTTTCAGGCCATGTTTCTGGAAAACTTCTGGAGATGAGCACTTTCGTGAAAGGTTGCATTAAGCAGATCTTTCACTGGGCGAGAGACATGAGGCGTTGCCCCATCTTACATGAAAGCACACGGCTGCGCTCTTCCAAAGCAGGAACCACATACAGTACGAGGATAAGAAGGTCTCAATAACGCGCAGACGTCACGGTACACAAGACAGGCACTCTGGGTGTCTGCTCATCAAAGAAGAACGGACCGAGAATAAAAGTGCTTGTGAATCCACACCACACAGTCATATACGGCGATTGCAGTGGCTCTTCGTGCACAAAACGCGGTTTAACAACACCACAAATTCGGCGGTTCTGTGGACTCACTGCACCCCGTAGTGAAAAATGTATCTCGTCACTCCATAGGATATTGCCCGGCCACATGTTATCAAATCCAATCCGTGACCGAAACCGAAGAGCATATTCAGAAAGTTGCTGCGGACCATGAGCAAGAGCTGCACCGTCAGTGTAAAATAGACCGCAAAACTTTGCGTACTGTTGACTATCGAATGGACAACATTGCACGAGCACTAGCACTACACTTCCCACGCCCGGGTTCCCGGGTTCGATTCCCGGCGGGGTCAGGGATTTTCTCTGCCTCGTGATGGCTGGGTGTTGTGTGCTGTCCTTAGGTTAGTTAGGTTTAAGTAGTTCTAAGTTCTAGGGGACTGATGACCATAGATGTTAAGTCCCATAGTGCTCAGAGCCATTTGAACCATTTGAACTAGCACTACATAGAGTACGTACTGTATGGTCAGTTAGCGCAACAGCGGCCTCGTCAGTAACTTCCACCGGAATAGGACCTAACCTCTTCCAGGTGCCACACCATGCTCACCCGTGTTTTCGAATTTCATTGGCACCTTCTTTTGTTCAAAGTCAAATGGCTCTGAGCACTATGGGACTTAACATCTGAGGTCATCAGTCCCCTAGAACTTAGAACTACTTAAACCTAACTAAGCTAAGGACATGACACACATCCATGCCCGAGGCAGGAATCGAACCTGCGACCGTAGCAGCAGCGCGGTTCCGGACTGAAGCGCCTAGAACCGTTCGGCCACTCCGGTCTTCTTCAAACCAGTTAATGAAATCTGGCCATAGCCAGGTTTGCACCTGGTGGCCACAGTTGGAACTAACTTGTATCCCAGCATTATCATTCCGCATCAATTTATTAGCATATCTACCAAGTTTCGCTGAAATACGATAGTTACGGCCCACACTTGACCTCCGTTAGTAGCTGCACTTTAATTACAACCACGCGGTACTTGCGAACTCGTGTACTCACACCAGAGTACGCTGGTGTAGTCCACTTGTGCCCGACAACAAAGCGACGATTTGTCAGCTAGATGCGCAGCGGCGGAGACTCCCGGGTCGCGTCTCCGGGCCTACGGAGGAGGAGAGTTCGGAGATGACATCATGAGGACCCGCCGACGAGTTTAAAGCGTGTGTACGGAACTCATTTCTTATCTCTGGTGCCTACGCCAGTGTCACCAGTGTCAACAAGGAAGCGACCGCGACGACCAAGGCCAGTATGCCGGGAAGGAACAGAACAGGAGGGACTCACAGCGTACGACTGACCGTTGGTGCCGGGCAACAGACAGAGGGCTCGTATGCAAGGAGGACTGACAGGCCGATGTTGTCAGAGTGTCCCAAAAGTCTAGCCCTTGTAGCATGCTCAGTGACGGCGTCTTGTACTGCGCGCCCCGTTCACAGAGCTGCCCAAGGTCTGCTGCAAGTTTTGTTTTCAAGTCTGCCCGCTACACTTCCGACTGCTTACTCACAGGAAATGGCACAGACACTGTTGCCATCATAGACTTGTGTTCCTTAAGTTGACTATTGTTGTTGCAAAATATGTTTCGAGAAGGTTTGTGGCTCTAAATGTTGCCACTGCTGAACTACTGCTTACTAAAAAGAGCCAAATTGTTAGGGTTAGTGATTGAATTATCTTTCCTGAAGTAGTGTTTAGCTGTTTAGTTTCTTGTGACGACCTTTCTGCCTTATATTATTCCATAATGTTAGTTGGCATGTGTGTACAACGAAAAAGGACCACAGTTCTTGTAACAGTTGTTATGTACAATCAGTTTTCTATGGATACCTTGTTTGTGGCCTTGCACCTCGGACTTAATTATTGAGTGTACTTTAAACCCTACGTGTGGAGGCAATATTAGGGACTGTAATTAGATATGTGTTTGAAGTGTAACTTATTTACTGTTATTTCTATTTTTAGAATAGGGGTTTAGGTCACAAAAGATTTTTCTCCTAATGATCTGAACACATCAAAAAAAAAAAAAAAAATGTTCAAATGTGTGTGAAATCGTATGGGACTTAACTGCTAAGGTCATCAGTCCCTAAGCTTACACACTACTTAACCTAAATTATCCTAAGGACAAACACACACACATACCCATGCCCGAGAGAGGACTCGAACCTCCGCCGGGACCAGCCGCACAGTCCATGACTGCAGCGCCTTAGAACGCTTTTTTTTCTTTTTTTTTAATCTCATTTTAGTCTATATTGTTCGTTGTATACGTTCGAGGCGGGCGTCGCATGACATCCGTTCAGGTTGTTCGTTGAGCCGTTCACTCAGTTTTTTTGTTACAGAGGGTAGCTAAACCCTCCGACCGAACACGCTGAGCTACCGTGCCGGCTATCGCTCGGCTAATCCCGCGCGGCCTGAACACTTCATTGAAAGTTGAATAGCTTAACGTTTTCATGATTAAATACTATTATCTTACGATAACAGTTTTTATTAAGTGCTCATTTGGATATATAAGCGTTTCTGAAAATGCTGTTCTTGATCTTGGATACGGTGAAAGCCAGTTAATAAAAAATGTGTTACTGTAAAATACACTGGTGTGTTAAACGTATGGACGAAAGTAAGTATCCCATGATGTGTCACTGCCAAGTTACGTAGCTCGATGAAACTTGGACCATACACAGAAGAAACTGCTTTACTTTTTTTAAATAAATTACATGAAAGAAGCACGCAATGGGACGAACAGGAAAGACACTTTTATTCAACGACAGTAATTACACTGATAGCATCGCGATTAATGAGTAGACAATTAACGCTATGTGTATTGGTAAAGGGATAAATCGATTTTCGATATTTCGTACAATTATTGACAGACTTTAAATATTTAAAATACTGTCATAATCTACGGATTGATAAGTTCTAGCACAATGAGTCAAGTACTAATGTTAGAAACTGTATGATGCTCGCATGCCTTGAGGCTGGGTAACTGGCGCAGTGCAAATTACCGAGACTGTATTCATCCACCACTTCCGCCAAACTTCATATATTTTTTAAAAGTTTTCCTCGTTGATATCATGCCACATACCCCACCCCTCCCACCCCCACCCCAAAAAAAGACGAAAAACGTTTATCGCTTATTACATTTTTCGCTATTCATGCAGCAAAAATACTGCGTCAAAGACGACATCTTAATGTATTATTTCCTTATTACTAACTTTATTTGCTACATATTTTGCAGTTGGTATCCATTTGTACCACTGATTGTACTTGGAAAATTATATCATTTTACGACACATTATTCCAAAGACATTACACAATAAACCTGGAGAAGGGGGAATTACTGAGAATGTTTCAACGAAACTCTCAGATATCTTTACTGTCAGCTTCTCAAGTAGAGGAGCCACATCAAAAATACCTATTTAGAAAATTACAATAATTGGTGTTACAGTGAAATGTACGAATATTATTCCGCCTTATACGTGTCATACAGAATCCCATTTATCTTGATCACCCCACATAACTTATTGTTCAAGAAGAATATTAAAAAGAAAAATATCAAGCAAATGCTTAGCTGGCAGAGGGATATTAACCAGTATGACTGCCTATCTCGCAACTTCATTCGTTACGAGGTTGTCAGAGAACAGTACGTCTTGCCGGCCGGGGTGGCCGAGCGGTTCTAGGCGCTACAGTCTGGAACCGCGCGACCGCTACGGTCGCAGGTTCGTATCCTGCCTCGGGCGTAGATGTGTGTGATGTCCTTAGGTTAGTTAGGTTTAAGTAGTTCTAATTTCTAGGGGACTGATGACCTTAGAAGTTAAGTCCCATAGTGCTCAGAGCCATTTTTGAACAGTACGTATTCTTTAAATATTACCTTGTATTTCTCATTGGTAATGCATTTTCTCTCGTCAAGACCTGTTTAAGAACTTATATACTTAGCGAAACATGAGATTGTTAAAATATAAGGCAATGTCTTTGACTTCTTTGTACTACTACACAGCGCATGTAGCTTCAGTGAAGCAACTCGTTCGCTTAGTAGACTTGACAGCAAATTAATGAAAACACATCGAAAACTGCCCATCGTTCATTCAGTTAACCAGGTGAAGTTGAAGGTTCCTGTAACAAAGAGCAAGTAGAAATGCTACTCATCAGTGGAGGATGTTAAGTTAGTAGAACAGTACTGACCGGTCTGCATTCTCTCTGTATTTCCGTCTGTTTACTGGCAGCTCCAGCAAATGGACGAGTAGATGCATTGTTTGCTAGCACAGGAGAGTGAAAATCGGTATTATTTTGCCTTTTTAATAACATTTGCGTGATACATTTCTGACGTCTCTTGAGGAAAGAAGGTGGACTGCCGAAAAAAATTGCAGGATTCTGTTTAAAAAAAGACGTCCCACTGTTTGTATCTTCGTAACGACTAACACTAATATTACAAGAAAGGCGGTCATGCTGTTTAATGTCCTCATTGTACGAGGGGCGTTTAATAAGTAATGTAACAATTTTTTCTGAAACCAGATTGGTCTTATTCGGGATTCCAATACGACACATTATTCCTCGCTCTTTTGACTAATAAACCCTTTTTTACAACATAATATCCGTTCAGTGCGACGGCATTACACCACCTGACTGGGAGGGCCGGTATGCCTACACGGCACTGCTCTACTGGTTGACGTCGGGGCCAACGTCTTTCTGCATCACTAATCTCCTCAACATCGACGTCCTGCTTCGCGGACAGTGCATTCTTAATTGGGGCAACAAATGGAAGACGGAAGGTGAGAGATCCGGACTGTAATTTGGGTGAGGATCACAGTCCAGTGGAGTTTTTTTTAGCTCCTCTTGGGTGTTCAGGCTCGTGTAAGTCCTTCCGTTTTCGAGAAGGAGCAGTTCGTTTTCATTGTTGTGTCGTCGATCACACTGAAGCTGTTCTTCAGTTTCTGAAGGTCGCGCGCAATGCACTGCCGAGTTGATTGTTGCACATGGGCTGTGCGGTTGGTCCCGGCGGAGGTGAGAGTCCTCCCTCGGGCATGGGTGTGTGTGTGTTTGTCCTTACGATAATTTAGGTAGTGTGTAAGCTTAGGGACTGATGACCTTAGCATTTAAGTCCCATAAGATTTCACACACATTTGAACATTTTTTTGATTATTGCACCATGAGGGAGGACCTGAAACAGGATAACCCTTTCGGTAGTCCCAGAAGACCGTCGCCATGACTTCAACGGCTGAAGGTGTGGTTTTGAAATTTTTCTGTATAAGAGGTGGTGTGGCGCCACTCCATGGATTGTCAGTTTGTTTCCGGTTCGAAGCAATGAACCCATGTTTCATCACCTGTGACGACGTTCGCTGGCCGGAGTGGACGAGCGGTTCTAGGCGCTACAGTCTGGAACCGCGCGACCGCTGCCTCGGGCATGGATGTGTGTGATGTCCTTAGGTTGGTTAGGTTTAAGTAGTTCTAAGTTCTAGGGGATTGATGACCTCAGAAGTTAAGTCCCATAGTGTTCAGAGCCGTTTGAACCATATTTTGTGACGACGTTCCACAAAAACTTGTCACGGTCAGCCTCGTAACGCGCAAGCAATTCCGCACAGAGCTTCCCCTCGTCGCTCTTTATGGTCTTCAACTAGACGACGAGGAACCCAACGGGCAGACACCTTTGAGTATCCCAACTGGTGGACGAGTGTGTCAACATTACCAACAGAGACGTCCAGCTGAGCAGCGAGGTGTTTGTTTGTGATTCGGCGATCGCCTCGAATGACAGTGCCCGTACGTTACGACACTGCAGGAGCCGCAGCCGTGAGCGGCTGGCGCGCGGGACGTGGGACAGGTCAGTGCGACGAGGTTGCAATGATGACAGAGGCCCCGCCAAACGACTCACCGTCCCTCCGTTCACTGCCAGGTTTCCGCACGAATTCTGGAAGCGCCTATGGATATCTGCGATGCTTTGATTTTCCACCAAAAGGAACTCAGTGGCAGTTCTTTGCTTGGAACGCATCTCCGTTACAGACGCCATTTTGAAAGCTACGCATAGCGCCGTCACCTATAGGAGCTTCATGAAAAAATAGTAGCTGCAGCGGGAATATTCCACTATGTTCCACAATAAATTCCACATTTTTTCAACCGAAATTGGCTGACAATGAAATGCCTTTCATAACTTATTGAACGCCCTTGTAGTTAAACAAAATTCGCTTGACACGTTTTCTTATTTTGCTTCTGTATAAAAAGTTATGTGAGGTGGTCAACATAAATGGGACACCGCGTATATTATTTTTATAGGGACTGCTCAGAAGAATTAGTGAGCATTCCAATGTGAATCACACCTAGTAAAAGCAATACAGCGTCATTTGTTTCAAGATAAAGATGAAACGTCCCCTTAGAAAAATTATGAATGACTGTGCTGGTAAACTTCTGCGTTATTGGATTTTCAAACAGCCGACCAGAGTGGCCGTGCGGTTCTAGGCGCTGCAGTCTGGAACCGAGCGACCGCTACGGTCGCAGGTTCAAATCCTGCTTCGGGCATGGATGTGTGTGATGTCCTTAGGTTAGTTAGGTTTAAGTAGTTCTAAGTTCTAGGCGATTGATGACCTCAGAAGTTAAGTCGCATAGTGCTCAGAACCATTTGATCCATTTGAATTTTGACTTTCAAACAGCTAAGCAAAACTCAACGTACTCAAACAGTTTTCCCTTTATCATCACTAAACTGACACACAATGTTTTTAGCGCAACGCAATCTTACTTTCAATAATCCCTACAAAAGAATGGCCCTGACTAACAATATCCTATACCTTCCATGAATCACTTGCCTCACAATAATCTTCGTTGCTCGAAAAACAGCAATGCAGCGAGCGCCAATACTGCCAGCTAAATAAAAGATTCTAACTACTGAAGGCACTAACTACTGTTAGGCATAGTTAGCAAATTAAATATTTTGATAGGGAAAAAACAATGTATTTACCTTAATAGTGTTCAAAAGTCATCCATCTTTACAAATTTCCTTTTTCTGGTGGACGTACGTCCAGACCGTTCGCTTATAGTAACTTCTCAAAACTCTGGCATCTCTCTCTCCACATCCACCACTGCTGGCGGCTCACCAGTCACCTCCAACTGCGAAACGCTACGCGCTCTTGGCTCTTCCCATCCAGCTGCCCAACACTACAATAGCGAATATTCCAACAACGCCAACCAGACACAGACTGCACACAGCACAGTCAGTGATTTTCATACACAACTACTAAGATATGGAATTTAACAACATTGCGTTGGTGATACAAGGTAATTCACTCATTTACGGGTTTACGTTAGAGAAGTATACTGAAGATCATTGCTCTGTCTACTGTTGTTATTGCGATCATCATTATTCCCTCAACACGGCCGCGGTGGCCGAGTGGTTCTAGGCGCTTCAGTCCGGAACAGCGCGACTGCTACTGTCGCAGGTTCGAATCCTGCCTCGAGCATGGATGTGTGTGGTGTCCTTAGGTTAGTTAGGTTTAAGTAGTTCTAAGTTCTAGGGAACTGATGACCTCAGATGTTAAGTCCCATAGTGCTCAGAGCCATTTGAACCATTATTCTCTTAGCACTACAAATTTCACAGGAAAAAACTGAGCATTGAAAAACTGTAGTCAAAATACTCAGTTATTTAATATGATGTCTGTAAGCTGATCGTAAATTAGTTTCATACATTATTCTTAGGGAATGAACAACTTGTTATACAAAATATAGACATCGCGGGACTGAACATCTACAAACCAGTTTTAAGTTGCTGTCTCGTATTGTCCGCCTTTAAACGACCTGCTGAATTCATAATCATTTCGGTCACTACTTCCTGTCCTCAAAGAAGCCAGACTCGGAATTCGCTAAATATAGTAACGATCTTTGAACCACTAGTTTTAACTTCATATCAGTTACTATCTGCGTTCCGCATAGAACACGTCTATCTCACCACCGACTACTAGAGACACATACGGTTACTGTCAACAAGAATGGGCCTGAAGATGATGTTGTAACAACATCGAAACTAGTTGCCAATAAAACCAACATCTTAGTACAGCTGGAGGAATTTCGTCATTTTTTAACATATGGTATACTAGCTGACGTCGCAAGTCGCCCGTTTCAATTACGGATATACGAAGATTAAATATAGTAACAGTCGGATAAGCACATATTGTAACTTTTTGACAAAAGCGTTTCATCACCATACTCTCTTACAGGCGAAAATTTGTATAGGATTTCTCATACCTTGCCGAAACAATCGCGCGCTACGCGGGAATGAGTCGAAACGTGGACGCAATCCTCGACGGCGAAGCCATAGGAGTCAAAGTAATAACTAAATTGGAGACGTGTACGAGTAGGAAAGCTCAGTTACTTTTTCGTGAAAAGCGTACTGGCATTTCCATGAATCAGTATTACCCCAGTGTCCTAACAGTACACCTCTACATACGCAACCTAAATCTGGGAGCGTCAAATGTTCGAACAAATTCAGACGTACAACGTTCCATCTTCAGGGGAACCTGCTGCCAAGTGATTTTCAGTTCCGTAAATCCATGGCACCTTGCTATTGATAGGCTTTTCTCTCTCCACTGTAAACATGCAGCTGAAGGAGGTTTGCGAATTTGAAAGTTCTTGAGTAGCACCACTGTCTTCTGACTTATGAACTGCGGTAAGTTTGATTTACGTTATCTCGTTACCTTAATTACATAACTTTATGTGATTGACTGAACAACACGTGATTCTAGGCATATCTCGTTGTTGTGGCAACCTAAAGAGGACAAAACTTCGTTGCTTGCCGTGCAAAAAGTCAGCCGTTCTCGCTGCGCAGCATTCCGCTTCCCACAGACAGTAGGCGTTCCATATAAAGGATCACGGCATCAGATCAGTCGCCATTCGCAGCTCGCGCAAACAACCACTTGCACTTTCCTTTTAGTGAGAAGCAGAATAATACTCGCTGAGTAGTGCGGCGATCCTGTGTTCGTCGGTCTCCGTACCCAACTGTTGAGAGCAGGAAGGAAAGAGGACCAGTATTCAGCCTTCTGTCGACAACGAGTTACTGAAGATTCAACAAGAGGTTTAATTAGACAAGGATGGGGCAAGAAATAGGCTGTGACTTTTTCTCCCCTGTGTTATATCCCATAGGGTTTCAAGCTTTTCTTTGCGCATTGTTCTTGCTGGTATAAAACAAACTCTAACTACTGTTCCTGCGACTAAATGTAACAAGCAGAGCAAATGTAAATTTCTAGCATCTACTAATTTGGGTTTGAGAGAAGAAAATTATTCCGTTTCACATTTCTGGACTGAAGATACTAAGTCATATTTTGTCAACCAAAATATGTCTGTCAGTATTTCGGATTTTTTCGAAGGTCCTATTGGTGGTTTGCGATACCTACTATTGACATAATACACTCCTGGAAACTGAAATAAGAACACCGTGAATTCATTGTCCCAGGAAGGGGAAACTTTATTGACACATTCCTGGGGTCAGATACATCACATGATCACACTGACAGAACCACAGGCACATAGACACAGGCAACAGAGCATGCACAATGTCGGCACTAGTACAGTGTATATCCACCTTTCGCAGCAATGCAGGCTGCTATTCTCCCATGGAGACGATCGTAGAGATGCTGGATGTAGTCCTGTGGAACGGCTTGCCATGCCATTTCCAACTGGCGCCTCAGTTGGACCAGCGTTCGTGCTAGACGTGCAGACCGCGTGAGACGACGCTTCATCCAGTCCCAAACATGCTCAATGGGGGACAGATCCGGAGATCTTGCTGGCCAAGGTAGTTGACTTACACCTTCTAGAGCACGTTGGGTGGCACGGGATACATGCGGACGTGCATTGTCCGGTTGGAACAGCAAGTTCCCTTGCCGGTCTAGGAATGGTAGAACGATGGGTTCGATGACGGTTTGGATGTACCGTGCACTATTCAGTGTCCCCTCGACGATCACCAGTGGTGTACGGCCAGTGTAGGAGATCGCTCCCCACACCATGATGCCGGGTGTTGGCCCTGTGTGCCTCGGTCGTATGCAGTCCTGATTGTGGCGCTCACCTGCACGGCGCCAAACACGCATACGACCATCATTGGCACCAAGGCAGAAGCGACTCTCATCGCTGAAGACGACACGTCTCCATTCGTCCCTCCATTCACGCCTGTCGCGACACCACTGGAGGCGGGCTGCACGATGTTGGGGCGTGAGCGGAAGACGGCCTAACGGTGTGCGGGACCGTAGCCCAGCTTCACGGAGACGGTTGCGAATGGTCCTCGCCGATACCCCAGGAGCAACAGTGTCCCTAATTTGCTGGGAAGTGGCGGTGCGGTCCCCTACGGCACTGCGTAGGATCCTACAGTCTTGGCGTGCATCCGTGCGTCGCTGCGGTCCGGTCCCAGGTCGACGGGCACGTGCACCTTCCGCCGACCACTGGCGACAACATCGATGTACTGTGGAGACCTCACGCCCCACGTGTTGAGCAATTCGGCGGTACGTCCACCCGGCCTCCCGCATGCCCACTATACGCCCTCGCTCAAAGTCCGTCAACTGCACATACGGTTCACGTCCACGCTGTCGCGGCATGCTACCAGTGTTAAAGACTGCGATGGAGCTCCGTATGCCACGGCAAACTGGCTGACACTGACGGCGGCGGTGCACAAATGCTGCGCAGCTAGCGCCATTCGACGGCCAACACCGCGGTTCCTGGTGTGTCCGCTGTGCCGTGCGTGTGATCATTGCTTGTACAGCCCTCTCGCAGTGTCCGGAGCAAGTATGGTGGGTCTGACACACCGGTGTCAATGTGTTCTTTTTTCCATTTCCAGGAGTGTATATTGTATTTCAAATAAAAATCGCGTCGGAACATTTGATGCAATGTACAAGAAAAGCTGCAGCTCATTATAATTAAGTTGTCAATTTGTTCGTAAGGAAGTCCGCCACCAGTCCCTTGTCGGAGGTCTAATCACATAATTCATCATAATATCTCATAAAAAACCACTTAAAAATTTCAAAAAATGTTTTTCACTCACTTCCATATCGCTCTTACATAAGTCTCACAAGTCTCTTCTGTCGTATATGCGAATGGAACGACACGACATCTTGAAATCTCTGTAGGATTAATGAAAGAACATTTAGCAGCACACTTTAGTGTAATGCTGAAAATACAGATGTAGATGCATCATCACACCATTTGCCACTATATCACGTTACCGTATATAATGCACTTCCCCACTACAATGTCGCCAAATATGTGTCAGAATCTCCTGATTTCAACTTTCTTCAAGAACGATCATGATCTCTGGTATCTTTACGGGATGTAGCCACATTTATCATGCTGTCGTTTTATCTGACGACTGTTGTATGAAAATAACAGTTGTCCATCCTGTTTTATGATATGTCAATGTCAATATACTGTTTTATCTTACAGTAACTTGATAAGTTGATACTTGATTTTAATGTACTTACTTCATCTTCCTGTAATGTCATATTTTCTATCGTGTTACGATTTTTGCTGCGTGCCTAACATTGTTCATGATGAAAGTCGCAAATGTTCCACAACTTGATCATTCGGGTACGCTGCGTGCTGTTGACGATTTTCCCTTAGCCTTTACGGCAGAGAGTACAAGACGGATGGCGGCTTGTAGAATTTTCGGCATAGTTTCCTTCCTTCCACACTTCCGTGGGGTGTTACTTATTCTACCACACATTTTGTTAAATTTTTCACTTTCCTTTTCCAATATAAATTTTTTCGAAAGATGAGAGTGTGCAACAAAGGAAAAGTTAATTGCGTAACCCGTTAAATGGATCTGTTACTGATAATCAACTTGCATCATACTTGAGATGAACCACAAAATGCAATGGATTCCGTTTCTTTCTTTCCTTTTTTTTCAGCGAAATTTGTGTCTTTAAATCTACTGCTGGGGAGAGAGTTGTACCTAGAGAACAGTGTACCTAATGAAAGATTTTAGTTAGAATCACATTAAGGAATGTGCATTGGGAAACAACAGTTTCCGCCATTTTCTACAGTTTTTATGGTGGTAAGAGACGAGGCTCGTGCAGCATTTCTAAACATCTCACGTTCTACACTTTTACGTGCTGCGTAATATATAATATGTCCCTGGAGGATTGGTCAATACTCAGGAGATTTATTCTGCCCGGGGACTGGGTGTTTGTTTGTCCTCATCATTTCATCATCATCATCATTCGTGACAGTGGCTGGATTGGATGGAGAAAAAAATTGGACACTATAAAAATTGGGACTTTGTACGGACGCTGATGACCGCGCAGTCAAGCGCTCCACAAACCAAACATCATCATCATCATCATCATCATCAATATTCAGGGATATGACAGCAACGCCCATTTGAAGCAGAACGGGGCATATGCCCTATTCCGAATGATTTCAGGGATGTACATTTGTTCTTGGACTAGTGGCGCGCACGTATGTGTTTACCCACTCAGCCTGTTTGACGTTTTATTCTAGCCCAGCCTATCTCGTTGCTTTCAGCCTCTTTGCTCGGAATGTCTTTCCCCCATTATCCTAGCGCGTTAAATGTGCATTGCCTGTTGTGTGTTGTGAGTGATGTAGTGCGAGGGACTGATAGTGTGTCAGAGAGCAGCGTCGTATAACTGTACACGCGGTGGCTAAAATGCCAGCCATCTACATTAATCAAGAATATGCGGATATGGTGCAGGTTTAACGGCTTTTGCAATGGTAGTGCTCCTGCTGCTGTCGAAGAGTACAGTGGCGCTTTCCAGCATGTTGAATTCCTGATCGTAGAGTGTTTATCAGAATCTTCAGCACATTGCATGAAACAGGTATTCCTGAAAGTTACAGTTTTTCCGAACATTTTTGTTCACCAACCTATGCAGGAACAACAACACGGTGTCAAATAGCTGTCATGTGACGTGTTCAATAATGCTTAGAGGTGAATGTGTTAAAAATACGTATTTTTCAATTGATATTTTATAAACCGCATGTTGTAATGTTTACTGAAATTTATACATATTACATGCATAACCTCGGCAAGGTATTGAATGACACAGAAAATAAATAAAAATGTATATTAAATCTATTCTATCTCAGAAACCATTAAAATAGGAAATATGCCCATATGAAGTTTTTTGGGTCAAATGATCTTTCCTGCCTGTATCTGAATACTAACCATTCCTGCTGAGACACCCTGTATTAAACTTATTTGGAACATATTGTTAATTCTTCAGGTATGGAATTTTCTGATACATAAAATGCTAAATATTTTTAGAACTATTTATGTAATTTGTGGGCAGTTAAGCTCTACTGTATTGGTGGTGCACCAGCTTCTACCTTCAGAAACTGAAGAAGGTCTTTTACCATGGAACATGTGATAATTGCTAATAAACTGATTTTCCTTAATGTCTTCATTATTTTACCTGTCTTGAAAACGGAAATCGGTTTTAGTTTCCAAGATATTCTGTTTAAAACTATATTTAACTTGTAACTGGTATTTGATAATAATTCTGCTTCATATGATTCCACTTACAGATTATTGGTGTTTAGAAGAGTAATAATATAACAGACAGACGATTAAATACAAAACATTGGAGTTATGAATTAAACAACGCCTTCAGTCACAACTTTTTCGCGTTTTATTAACCACACGATGCATTTCGGACATTGTGGGTCCATCGTCAGGTGTAATTTGTCTTAATATACATGTTTTATTTCTTCTCCTGAATGAGGTACAATGCATATTCCTGTCACGGAAAGGTTTAAAGTTAGGTTATGAATTTCGTAAGTCGAACGCGGAAAATATGAGCAAAATAGTGTAAACTTACCACATCATCCAAGGAAAGCACTTTTAACGTTTTAGTACCGGCAAACATTCTTTTCTCCGTCGTTTTAGTACATTTCACGTCATTCAAGATGTACATTTGCACACACATGTTTATAAACACTTCACAGATGTTTTTGCACATGGTGTTGTCAAAGATGAATTTATTTGTAGTGCTAAGGATATAGCTATTGAACAATTGACATATCCAAGAAATAACTTTAGAATAGGTCTTTAAAATTACTGAAATAACTATGGCTTGCGGAATCTGTTCATTTAACATAGATTCTGGTTTTTTGATTTTGTGGAGGTATATCTCCAGTTGTATAAAACTACTTTCCTTGGATGATGTGGTAAGTGTACACTGTTCATTTTCCACTATTTTGCACATATTTTCCGCTTTCGACTTACGAAATTCATAACCTAACACTGAACCTTTCCGTGACAGGAATATGCATTTCACCTCATTCAGGAGAAGAAATAAAACATGTATTAAGACAAATTACACCTGACGATGGACCCACAGGGTCCGAAATACATCGTGTAGTTAATAAATCACGAAAAAGTTGTGACTGAAGGCGTTATTTAATTCATACCTCCAATGTTTTTAATACAGTCACGTTTTAAGCTGCAAAATATGGATAAAATTAGATTAACTACAATATTAGCAAGCTCTCCTCGATTGCAACGCTTTTAAATTTTAACGGAATATTTTTATTTATTTCTATTTATAAGACCATTTTGTATCTTGCAACAAGTTTCACATTCGAAAAAGTCTTAATTTTCCCAAGCAATTTTTGTAATTTCGGGAGAAAACTGCTGGACATAAAAAATAAATGCTATCATTTAAAATTGTGATAAGAAGAGATACTAACTTCTATTATAGGGACGAAAGTCTAAAATGAGTACCATGGTAGAATACTTTCCCCTAGATAAAGCTGGTGAAGAAAGAAGAAAGGTTTGCGTATACCGAACGAGGAACATGACAAACGGATAAGAAACAAATTACGTTCTTGTAATTTATTCATCATATTAACATTACTACAGTAGTGCTAGACACATCAGCTTGTTAAGAAGACTAAACAAATAAAAATTTAGTAGTTAATATAGACAAGCATATAATTACGTATATATGACGATTTATGTTGTTGTTCGTTTACACATTTGTAAGGCGTTGACGGGGATTGCTAGGACTAATGTAATACTGCCCATATTTCGGCATTAGTTGCTGTACACACAGGACCAATAGCATCCAGTGCACACGCTATATGACTTCATTCTTATAACCAATGTGTTACCTCGCTCGGTCTGAAATACACGCACAACTACGAATTACAAAAACGTACAACCGGCTTTTAAATTTGATGATTAATTGTTTTCCTCATAAAAGGAAAAATCCCGAAGATTTTGGGTGACTTTTAAGTACCGCTTGTCACGTAGGCTGTCATACTGTTCCTAGTCACGCCATAAAAGTGTACAAGTAAAGCTGTTGCTAAGTAAGGAACACTTTCAGTACGAGTTCAGCATGTGTCAGAACTTTTGCCGTGTTTGAATAGAGGATTCACGTAGAATACAGTACGATGCATCCTGTGTGACAAAGGAGAAAAATTTCCAACAAATATTAACGTAGAATTACTTCTATACAATATTCGAATTTGTATGGTATTTCTTGACTCAAAATCTTCACGAAAAATCATTCATAGTTCATTCAGTTGTTATTCGACTTCTATTAGCTGAAGAAAATTGAGTTTTACCGAAAAATAGGGTATCTAAATTCCAGTTTATAGGGAAGGGACAAGCATTGACATTGACTTTCGATTTGCGTCTCTAAACTGTAGAACTTATTCAGAACCCTCGGGTTAAATTTCTAGATACACAGTGATGCTTTGCTTTTCATCGAGCATACGCCATTGGTTTGTCATCTACAAGCGAGTTGGAACTTCAGTTAGGTACTGAGACAGAGCTAGTAACTGTGGCTTTACCAAATAAAATTTCTCTGTGCTCAAAAGTTCCCTAAATTTATTTCGTTTCACTTTTATTTAGTCGTTGTTGGAACGTCTGCAACTAAGTGAGTCAACGATATTTCTCTTTGTGGATAAACATCGCTGTAACCAGTCTTTCAGCAAATGGCTCTGAGCGCTATGGGACTTAACGTCTGAGGTCATCAGTCCCCTAGAACTTAGAACTACTTAAACCTAACTAACCTAAGGACATGACACACATCCATGCCCGAGGCAGGATTCGAACCTGCGACCGTAGGGGTCGCGCGGTTCCAGACTGTAGCGCCTAGAACCGCTCGGCCACTCCGGCCGGCAGTCTTTCAGCAATTACGGTTCAGTTCAATAAACAACAATAAAAATGTCTCGTAACACAAACATTTGTTGTAACCTGAAATGAACTCACTTAAAAAATTGTTAAATCCTTCGTGTGATATCGTTTACATTTCGGTGACTTCGAGGATGCGACTGCTGATTTCCGCAACTTGTTACTTCTGATTTCATTTTATTTTTTACTTAGAGAAAATTGTATGTGTCATGCGTAAAGAATATTGTGATGAAGCAATTAGCGAATATATCCATCTACATTCAGCAATTTTTTTCTAAGCAGTGTCACATTTGCGATGATTATTAGCGAGCTTTTAAATTTAAGACTGAGTCTTATTTTCCGGTACTTCATGGCAGTCTGGTCCACTGTAATATGATCAGTCGGCTCTGAATAGTGGCCACGAGAATCAGCACCAATAGGAACAAGTAGGCGTCTTAAAGAGAGATATCCAGCCTCTGCTATGAACGGGTCTAAGTGTTTAGCAAACCTACCGAATGTTTGTGACTGCGTGCGAGTAAACATACAGCGAAATCCCTCGAGCCGCATGCGCGTCATGAGCAACTGAAATAGACGTCGTGTTGAAATACTTCTCAGTTTTCTGCTTGTAGTCTCCGTTAGAAGATGGCAAACATAGTTACGTGAGAGATCTGTAAATTGTTCGTGGAAATAACTTGTTTTCTTATGCTGCAATGATTGTACTACATTAATTTATTTCCCCTTCTCAGAACTACACCATGTCGTCAATTACTCCAGTGAACGACGAAGTGTATATTTGCTTGCTACAGAAACCATTCAGATGCTAGAGCCAACGTACTGAAGCTATTAAGTTTGCTTATTTCTACTGGATATTGAGGAACTCTTTTAGATTTTGGAACCGTCAAGTGTTTCTTGGCGATTCACCACTATATGTAACGGTTTTCTGTACTGATGGCCTTTCGCACCATTAAGATGATAACGCTAAATTTACTACATCATTTTTACTAGCCCAATTGTTTTCATTGGTTTCAAAATATGTTCAAATGTGTGTGAAACCTTATGGGACTTAACTGCTAAGGTCATCAGTCCCTAAGCTAACACATTACTTAACCTAAACTATTCTAAAGACAAACACACACACCCATGCCCGAGGGAAGAGTCGAACCTCCGCCGGGACCAGCCGCACAGCCCATGACTGCAGCGCCTCAGACCGCTCGGCTAACCCCGCGCGGCTTTCATTGGTTTGATAATTTATTATAGTTCATGTCATTTGCCACTATCTCATATTACGCTGAAATCCCAGAATAGTCTAACTGACGGAAGAAATACCACAATACTAAAAACGAGTTGTGTAACGTAAAAGGAACTTGATAGGCGTGTTTCTACATCTGAGATATCATGTCTCTGTTCGAATTTCGCGCCAGTCGTATAAGAGTGGCGCTGATAACGCCATTATGAGGACGCAGTTCAGATCTGTTTCAAATACACCCTGTAACTGTGGTGAGCGTCAGTCACTCTTGAGACTGGACACTGTGAGTTGGTCTGTCAAGAATGTCTTTAAGGCGACAAAGACTCCATTATCAGCATCTCACTGAATTTGAACGTGGTCGTGTAATAGGGCAACGACAAACTGGATGTTCCTTCTGCGATACTGAAGAGAGATTTGGCAGGAATGTAACCAGTGTATTTGTTTGCTGACAGTGGTGGTCACTAGAATGCATTGCAGCAAGATGATTGGGTCCAGACGGCCACGTGCCATTGCCGAGAAAGAACAGTATTGTGTTCTGTGTATGATTCTGGGCATCGTACTCCATCTACAGCAGAAATCTGCGCATCAGGTGGCACCACAGTGCCACAACAAACTAGTTCAAGGACAGATCCGACCCAGACGCCCCATAGCGTGCATTCCACTGATGCCAATATGTAGGAATATGTGGCCAGCACACCACAGTCCCAGCTGTTGTAAGTTTCTGGAGCCGTTACAGAACACTCAAGTAGCTCCTCAGTTGCTTCACAAAGGCTGAGTGCACTCCACTTGCCACAGCGCTCTGCAGACCTGGATGGTGACCCATCCAAGTGCTACCCAAATCCGACAGCGCTTAACTTCTGACGAGAACCGGTGTTACCACTGTGGCAAGGGCATCGGCAGAAAGTCTCAAACAATTATATTAACATGCTTTTACTAAAAGAGCAGTAATTATAATTTGACAATTGTAAATGCCCTAAATCAATATTTTTCTCACTACAGTACTGATAAATGAATAGTCGCATAAACAACACTACTTACTACACTGTAAATACAAAATAAAGAAGATGTGACAAGTTTCCAGAATGAGATTTTCACTCTGCAGCGGCGTGTGCGCTGATATGAAACTTCCTGTCAAATTAAAACTGTATGCCGGACCGAGGCTTGAACTCGGGACCTTTACCTTTCGCGGGCAAGTGCTCTCAAGCTGGGAGAAGAGGGCGTGAGTCGTGCTTGGGTAGTTCAGTTGGTAGAGTACTTGCCCGCGAAAGGCAAAGGTCCCGAGTTCGACTCTCGGTCCGGCACACAGTTCTAATCTGCCAGGAAGTTTCATGTGACAAGTTATTTGCCAGTTCTCTGGTAATCTGTTTAGCACTGTAACTTAAATAAAGTTTCGTGTCCTTCCTTGTCTTTCCGAAGTAGTGGAGCCTCGGTAAGTGTTTAAAGCTATATTTGATCTCCGTCTTTATTGAGCAATTGGAATAGCTATCTGTTCCTCTAACCCTCTGAAGTACAGTTTTAATTAGATTTTTACTCCTCATTTGCCTCTTCTTACAAAAATGTAATGATATTGCATGTAATCACAAGCGCCCGACTGTAAAGTGGTTTCCCTGCTCCTATTGTGCGTGAAGACTGCGATACCAAGCCATATAGTAAAGACATAGGAATGAGAATGCTCGAAGTACGCAGGTCAACAGGTGAGATGCAGCTGATATGGCCGCCCCTTCTAAATAACAAAATGAAATCGCCCTGCGCCCATGACGAGAATGTGTTTCTTCGTCGATGCCACGAGCTCTATTAGCGTGCACTGTACTTTCATTCATGGTAACGTTTTGGACACGAACTTCTGCTGGAATAGTCGCTAAAGCAGACTAATTCAGTGGAACTCGATCAAAATGTTCAAAAGATAATACCGTACTCAATCTGAAAGTTGGTTTGCACATCATAGTGCTTTACTGTACGTGGTTCCTTTGGAGGTGCCTTCCTCCCTTTGAAATGGCCTAAGCAGTAAGTTATAGAGGAACCTACCGTTTGAAGGTGGACCCGAAACCACGGTACGACTTGGCATTTTCCCCTCATACACATCATTGCCAGAGGTAAAAGATGTGGTAAGGAAAGAAAACATTAGGTCCGACTGAGGATGAAACTTCAGATTCTGAATTAGTAGTCTGACACCGACCGAAAAAAAACAGCAAAACAAAAGCAACGATAACGGCACTAATGCAGCTTGAAAGGTGGCTACACTGAGCCACAGCGCCAGAGATCGCTAGAGAGCATTGTTCCGCCGCCTCCACGGGCAGTCATTATTGAGATGTCGTAGTGGGCAGTGCTTGTCGAGGACTCGTGGTAGTCAGTTCGTGTTCAGATGTGCTAGTAGGGAGTGCTTGCTGAGATGTGATGCTGAAAGGTTCTTGTTGAGATGTGGTAATAGCGAGTCGGTGTGGAGATATATTGTAATTATGAGAGTGATTTTGGTCAATATATGAAGGATACGGTTGTATAAAGTATTTAAGACCTTCAGGTAAATTCTGTGCGTGTCCGACGTTAAGACGACTTGCTTTGGAGAAAATTTTCAGGAAGAAGGTCATTTCGAAGATGAAACTAATAAACTAAAAAGGGTAACTATTAATTGAGTTTATTTTTCAGGTAACATAATTCCACTTAGGTACGTACTTTAGACGTAATTTGCTGCTTGCGATTACGTGATTCATACTTTGTGCTAAATTTCATGTTCTATGAATTTACTTGTGAAGCGACGTGCTTGTGTACATTTGCTGATTTTGACAATTATTGATTAATGAACAGTGTTATTACTTGTGTATATTATGCATCGCTTGGCTGCTATGCTTTTTCACTGATGTCATATTTTTTAATTATGTGCCTGCTGTGCTTATTTATTTAAATTATAATTGTCACCTGATTAATTGTGCTGATGTGGTTAGATATGTAAGTTATACTTTGTGATTTATCTGCTTGCGCCTTCATGGGTACTTATTAAGATTACATATGAACATTTATTTGCTTATGTCGATGTGATGCTAATGATCTGTTTATTGTGTAAGGCATGTTTGCTGCTGTGCGTATGGATTGCATATTTACACGTTTCTGTTTTGTTGTCATAACTACTCTTCAATTTAGAATATAGAAATGCTGATATACTGTGTACGTACATAGAGTTTAGGTCACACTATTGTATTAATTATAGATTGTTCGCTTGGCAGAGCCTCGTTGTAAGAATTGTGCTGCATCCACTTGTTGACATTCTGTTCTCTACTGGTATATTTACTCGCTATTGCATGTTTTGCTTACGCTCAGTGCCTTATATTTTTAAGATAAGAAAATGAACTGCTATAATTCGACGAACGACATTAGTAAAAGAAAGTCATAGAAGTCACATGAGCTGAGGTTTTATGGAAGCTGTATAAATTTATGCTAATAGGAAGGAAGCTAACGACATGACAGACCAAAACTAGGTTTAGACCATTGACAGTATTACACTGCATTTTCGTGAGCAATTGAAATAGGAAGTGACAATTGACACAAAAAATACTCCACATGTTTGCTTCTGCTATGATTCTTGAAGTGGTGTACACACTGTGAAATGTTATGATCATTCACACTCCGTAATCGTACTTAATTACTGAGAGTTATTCGAACTAAGGTCTGTTAGAGGTCATGTATGCATTTCTTTTATTTAATGATGGACAAGGAACCAAAATGTATCTTATAATTTATAATGAGTAGAAAATTTGGGTCAGATGGATTACACAGAGGTTGTGTGTGGACACTGTGTCTTCGGATTGTATGGGATGATGAATTGAAGTTGCACTAGGATTTTGTCTGTACTTGTTCGAGGAGACTGACTAGAGGAAAGAGTTGTTATGGAAGTGAAATGATATTGGTGCTGAGGTTTATATGTATCGACGTATTATTGAGGTATTGAGATTAGGTGAAGTAGATGATTATTGGAGTTTTCGTGGACAAAAGGTAAGATAAATGATATTGATGATCGACGTATTGAAAAGGTATTAGTGAAGTATTGAGGTTAAGTTGATGATTATTGGAGTTTTGGTGGATAAGAGGTAAAGTAAATGAGGAGCATATTTTTTTTGTTGGTCCATATGGAACAAGGAGGATAAAGATGGCAGACTAGAACACTCAAGTAGAAGGAAGATTGTCTACACACACACTTTGTCAAATCACTAAGCAGTATACACTTTTTTTTGAAGAGAGGAAGTATTTGCATATCTTGGCTCACTGACAGTTGTTCAGCAACAGTACAATTTGATCTGGCTTGGCAAACATTGGTCTAGACATGATGACTATGACGTTGACTAACTATTATTGACTGTTATACATTGCTGCCACTACTACTTGATACACATAATGAACATAAAATTTCGACAGAATTGCATTTACACAGTTAACACTATTCAATTACACAGTAGCACTAATGTGGATGAAAGATGAGTGAGTGTGTTTTGTGTGTTTTCCTTTTATAATCCCAGAGAAGTGATCCCAACCTATCTCCTAAATATTATTTCACTTGTTTGTTGTGGCTTGCACTGACACCCATAAATATTATAGGTTAACTGTTATTGTGTACTGTAATAGTTAATGTGACAATTACCTGATGTCATTTGTGTGTTTATTATGATTTGTATGTTTAGTGTAAGAGCATTGATAATAATTTGTTAAAGAAATTGTATGTGCATTCAAACTATTGTTCATGACTGAACTGTCTCAGTAGTTATGGTGAATAGTATGGACTGTTACTTGCACTTTTTCTACATGATTGGTGCCACTAGGACATGTTTAATTTCTGCTTATAAACTCTGATGAACAGTGTGATCAGTGCTAGTGAATTTTATGGAACTGCTTCTACTGAAATGGTGTTACTTGTTGCTGTCTGTACCTGCTCAACATTGCTGGGTACCACTGATGGACTGCTTCTACTGAAATGATGTTGCTTCTTGCTGTCTGCACCTGGTCAACATTACTGGGTGCCACTGATGGACTGCTTCTACTGAAATGGTGTTACTTGTTGCTGTCTGCACCTGCTCAACATTGCTGGGTGCCACTGATGGACTGCTTCTACTGAAATGAAGTCACCTGTTGCTGTGTGCACCTGATCAACATTGCTGGTGCCACTAATGGACTGCTTCTACTGAAATGGTGTTACTTGTTGGTGTCTGCACCTACTCAACATTGCTGGGTGCCACTGATGGATTGCTTCTACTGAAATGAAGTCACCTGTTGCTGTGTGCACCTGATCAACATTTCTGGTGCCACTAATGGACTGCTTCTACTGAAATGGTGTTACTTGTTGGTGTCTGCACCTGCTCAACATTTCGGGTGCCACTGATGGACTGCTTCTATTGAAAAAATGTTACTTATTGGTATTTGCACCTGTTGACCATTGCTGGGTGCTACTGCTGGAACTGTCAACTGCTTATTCTTGGGCTATGGAAAGCGTTTATGTGAATATTTGTATAAACTGATTTTTTGTGTATTACTGTTTGTGGAAAGTTATGAGACTCTTACCTGCACATATTCGTCATTGCTGACGCTATTGATTGAACTGTTTAACCACATAATACTTGTATAAACTGTTATGTAAAGTCACATGTATGAAAGAATTTGTATTGCTTACTGTATTCTATATAATAGGTTATTGAAAGGTCAGTGCAAAGCCAAAATTTTATCTAGTTATATGATATTTACGTATTAACATTATCTTTTATTTTTGTCTATATTTTTTTGACGAATTTGGTGGTATTTTCACCACCAATGCTGGCAAAAATACCATCAAATTCTAGCCGTGGAGGAAGGGCATATGAAAGGTGGCTACACTGAGCCACAGCGCCAGAGATCGCTAGAGAGCATTGTTCCGCCGCCTCCACTTGCAGTGATTATTGAGATGTGCTAGAAGTGAGTGCTTGTCGAGGACTCGTAGTAGTCAGTTCGTGTTTAGATGTGCTAGTAGGGAGTGCTTGCTGAGATGTGATACTGAAAAATTCTTGTTGAGATGTTGTAATAGCGAATCGGTGTGGAGATATATTGTAATTATGAGAGTGATTTTGGTCAATATATGAAGGTAACGAAACTTGATTTATTTTTCATTATTTCCATGTTTTAAATAATGTGTCATAACAGGTTCAGTCAACAAAGCATCTGGCTTGTGTTCTTGGATTAGAGTGTAATTGTGGTTCTCTTGAGTAATTATGGTAGTCGTATTTACTTTAATTAATTCAGGATACATGGTATTTGAAATTCTTGTCTTTTGAAGAAGAACCGTGCCAGATGTGTACGTTGAGTCATACTTCCACACACAGAACAGTTACATTTGTGCTTTGGTTTCGTAGGTTTTATAGTTGCTGGGGACTTAATTAATTAATTGTGTTAATGAAAATTTCCATTTCATTCCTTGTTGTTGTTCTATGCAGTCAGATAGCGTAATAATAACAGTCAGGGCCAACCGTTTACGAGACTTGCGTAATCGGACAGTACAGCGACTGAAAATTAAAATTATTTCCATTACATTTAATTAAGCCCCCATGCAAGCTGTTGATATCAATTGATTCCGAAATGGACGTCTTCATTCCCATTAGCTGCCACATATTTATTCGACAGCGGACGTGTGGATTCCAGTTAGGTGCCATAGTATATTTCCGTGGCGTACGTGTTGATTCCCATATCCCTCCCCATTTTACACAGCCTTAGGACTGTCTACATGCAGTAGGTATGGTTAAAACTGCTTGGATTTTTAATGTAAGTACAGTACAAGCAAAGTTGCAGTTGTCAAGCATAAGTAATAAAATTATGTAGGTGGGAGAAGCCTGTAGCAGATGTTTGAAGACATTCATACTGTGTAATACACTCCTGGAAATTGAAATAAGAACACCGTGAATTCATTGTCCCAGGAAGGGGAAACTTTATTGACACATTCCTGGGGTCAGATACATCACATGATCACACTGACAGAACCACAGGCACATAGACATAGGCAACAGAGCATGCACAATGTCGGCACTAGTACAGTGTATATCCACCTTTCGCAGCAATGCAGGCTGCTATTCTCCCATGGAGACGATCGTAGAGATGCTGGATGTAGTCCTGTGGAACGGCTTGCCATGCCATTTCCACCTGGCGCCTCAGTTGGACCAGCGTTCGTGCTGGACGTGCAGACCGCGTGAGACGACGCTTCATCCAGTCCCAAACATGCTCAATGGGGGACAGATCCGGAGATCTTGCTGGCCAGGGTAGTTGACTTACACCTTCTAGAGCACGTTGGGTGGCACGGGATACATCCGGACGTGCATTGTCCTGTTGGAACAGCAAGTTCCCTTGCCGGTCTAGGAATGGTAGAACGATGGGTTCGATGACGGTTTGGATGTACCGTGCACTATTCAGTGTCCCCTCGACGATCACAAGTGGTGTACGGCCAGTGTAGGAGATCGCTCCCCACATCATGATGCCGGGTGTTGGCCCTGTGTGCCTCGGTCGTATGCAGTCCTGATTGTGGCGCTCACCTGCACGGCGCCAAACACGCATACGACCATCATTGGCACCAAGGCAGAAGCGACTCTCATCGCTGAAGATGACACGTCTCCATTCGTCCCTCCATTCACGCCTGTCGCGACACCACTGGAGGCGGGCTGCACGATGTTGGGGCGTGAGCGGAAGACGGCCTAACGGTGTGCGGGACCGTAGCCCAGCTTCATGGAGACGGTTGCGAATGGTCCTCGCCGATACCCCAGGAGCAACAGTGTCCCTAATTTGCTGGGAAGTGGCGGTGCGGTCCCCTACGGCACTGCGTAGGATCCTACGGTCTTGGCGTGCATCCGTGCGTCGCTGCGGTCCGGTCCCAGGTCGACGGGCACGTGCACCTTCCGCCGACCACTGGCGACAACATCGATGTACTGTGGAGACCTCACGCCCCACGTGTTGAGCACTTCGGCGGTACGTCCACCCGGCCTCCCGCATGCCCACTATACGCCCTCGCTCAAAGTCCGTCAACTGCACATACGGTTCACGTCCACGCTGTCGCGGCATGCTACCAGTGTTAAAGACTGCGATGGAGCTCCGTATGCCACGGCAAACTGGCTGACACTGACGGCGGCGGTGCACAAATGCTGCGCAGCTAGCGCCATTCGACGGCCAACACCGCGGTTCCTGGTGTGTCCGCTGTGCCGTGCGTGTGATCATTGCTTGTACAGCCCTCTCGCAGTGTCCGGAGCAAGTATGGTGGGTCTGAAACACCGGTGCCAATGTGTTCTTTTTTCCATTTCCAGGAGTGTAGTTGATTCAGACTGCTTTTCCATTTGTTCTTTTATATCATTTTATTTGCCCCGCATTTTTTGTAAGTTTCAGTTTAATGTCTCTAACAGACGGAATATGCTGGAAAATTAAACGTTCAGTTGACAATGGAATGCCTCACAGCAGTTTAATAGTCCATGGAGAACTGCTACTAAGTCGGTCCTCATAATAACTGGAAAGTCGTTCTCTGCAAGATTATGGCTATGAAGTAAATAATCAGAGAAGTCATCCCGATACTCGTTCTTAGGTCTGCAGGTCATGAGGTCTCCCACGAAGCAATCTTCTATTTGGTCAAGGGGCAGGAGAAGCAGTCCAAACAAAATTTTCAGAAGTTGTCCGATTTCGGATTCCTTTGATTTAAAACTGTTTTGATAATCCCACTGATTAAATCTCACTCCTCTATGTATGCCCGAGATGAAATCTGCAGCCCACCATTTGGAGCCGAACAAAATTAATTTCCTAATGCACCGCCGTCTCAAAGTCAACGCATATAATGTAGGGATTGGTGTTATTTGCAATGAAGGACGAAGCTTCATCATATGTGTAATTTTTTGTTTTCGAACAAAGAAACTAATGAGAAAGTTTTTTTTCATTTATCCCACGAAATATAGATATTTCGCAGAACAGTTTAGGACAAGTCTTGAACATCCCATATATATTTTATGTTCTCGACTCTTTAGAAAATTAAAACTAATTTGGCATCGCAAACCAACAATAGTCTTTACAAAGTCGTTCACAAATGAAAATTTTTGTCTCCTGTTTGTGTGAAAAACATATCTCGCCAGTGTTTCATGTAATCCTGATAAGTTGTTGGGCAACTTCCGAAGTTTGCGTAATCGAATGACAAGAGTCTTTTTTCCTTATTCGAACCACATTCCAAGCTATAAGAATGGCGGGGCGCTCACCCAAATTTTCTTCAGCATTTCTCTTCACAAAATTACTGGCTCTACATTCACATATACCTACTCCCCAAGCCACCATACGGTGCGAGGCGGAGGGTACCCTACACCACTACTAGTCATTTCCTTTCCTGTTCCACTCGCAAACAGAGCTAGGGAAAAAAGTCTGTACATGCCTCAGTATGAGCCCTGATTCCTCGTATCTTATGTCCGTGGTCCTTGTGCGAAATGTATGTTAGTGGCAGTAAAATCGTTATGCAGTCAGCTTCAAACAGCGATTTTCTAAATTTTCTCAGTAATGTTCCTCGAAAACAACGTCGTCTACTCTGTAGGGGTTCTCAAATCAGTTCCTGAAGCATCGCTGTAATGCTTGCGTGTTATTCCCACCTACCGATAGCGAATCTAGCAGCCCGCCTCTGAATTGTTTCGATGTCTTCCTTTAGTCCGACCTGTTGCGGATCCCAAATACTCGAGCAGTACTCAAGACTAGGCCGCACTGGCGTCCTTTATGCGGTCTCCTTTACAGATGAACCAATAAACTGAAGTCGGTCATTCGCATTCCGTACCGTAATCCTCACATGGCCGTTCCATTTCATATCGCTTTGTAGCGTTACGTTCAGATATTTAAACAACGTGACTGTGTCAGGCAGCACACTACTGATGCTGTATCCGAACATTATAGGTTTGTTTATCCTACTCATCCGCATTAACCTATGTTTTTCTACACTTAGAGCTAGCGGCCATTCATCACACCAGCTAAAAATTTTGTCTGTCATCTTTATCCTCATACAGTCACTCAGCTTCGACACCTTCCCGCACACCACAGCATCATCACCAAACAACCGTAGACAGCTGCCCGCCTTGTCCGCCAGATCATTTATACATTTAGAAAACGACAGCGGCCGTATCGCACTTCCCTGGAGCTCTCCTGACGATATCTTTGTCTCTGACGAACGTTGCCATCGAGGACAACACATTGGGTTCTACGAGGTGCATTCAAGTTCTAAGGCTTCCGATTTTTTTTCTAATTAACTACTCACCCGAAATCGATGAAACTGGCGTTACTTCTCGACGTAATCGCCCTGCAGACGTACACATTTTACACAACGCTGGCGCCATGATTCCATGGCAGCGGCGAAGGCTTCTTTAGGAGTCTGTTTTGACCACCGGAAAATCGCTGAGGCAATAGCAGCACGGCTGGTGAATGTGCGGCCACGGAGAGTGTCTCTCATTGTTGGAAAAAGCCAAAAGTCACTAGGAGCCAGGTCAGGTGAGTAGGGAGCATGAGGAATCACTTCAAAGTTGTTATCACGAAGAAACTGTTGCGTAACGTTAGCTCGATGTGCGGGTGCGTTGTCTTGGTGAAACAGCACATGTGCAGCCCTTCCCGGACGTTTTTCTTGCAGTGCAGGAAGGAATTTGTTCTTCAAAACATTTTCGTAGGATGCACCTGTTACCGTAGTGCCCTTTGGAACGCAATGGGTAAGGATTACGCCCTCTCTGTCCCAGAACATGGACACCATCATTTTTTCAGCACTGGCGGTTACCTGAAATTTTTTTGGTGGCGGTGAATCTGTGTCCTTCCATTGAGCTGACTGGCGCTTTGTTTCTGGATTGAAAAATGGCATCCACGTCTCATCCATTGTCACAACCGATGAAAAGAAAGTCCCATTCATGCTGTCGTTGCGTGTCAACATTGCTTGGCAACATGCCACACGGGCAGCTGTGTGGTCGTCCGTCAGCACTCATGGCACCCACCTGGATGACACTTTTCGCATTTTCAGGTCGTCATGCAGGATTGTGTGCACAGAACCCACAGAAATGCCAACTCTGGAGGCGATCTGTTCAACAGTCATTCGGCGATGCCCCAAAACAATTCTCTCCACTTTCTCGATCATGTCATCAGACCGGCTTGTGCGAGCCCGAGGTTGTTTCGGTTTGTTGTCACACGATGTTCTGCCTTCATTAAACTGTCGCACCCACGAACGCACTTTCGACACATCCATAACTCCTTCACCACACGTCCAACTGTCGATGAATTTCAATTGGTTTCACACCATGCAAATTCAGAAAACGAATGATTGCACACTGTTCAAGTAAGGAAAACGTCGCCATTTTAAGTATTTAAAACAGTTCTCATTCTCGCCGCTGGCGGTAAAATTCCATCTGCTGTACGGTGCTGCCATCTCTGGGACGTATTGACAATTAAAGCGGCCTCATTTTAAAACAATGCGCATGTTTCTATCTCTTTCCAGTCCGGAGAAAAAAAATCGGAGGCCTTAGAACTTGAATGCACCTCGTATTACTTTGAGGCCTTTGAGGCAATCACATTTCTGGGAACCTATTCCATATGCTCATACGATCGTTAACAGTCTGCAGTAAGGCATTATATCAAATGCTTTTCGGAAATTTAGAAATATGCATTCTGCCTATTGTCCTTTATCCATTGTTCGGAGTATATTATGTGAGAAAAGGGCAAGCTAAGTTTCGCACGATCGATGCTTTCTAAAACCGTGTCGATTCGTGGACATAAGCTTTTCGGTCTCCAGAAAATTTATTATATTCCCTGCTGGTCTGATATACCAGAGTAATCCTTTTCATGATTATCATCTGTCTGCGAACCGACAACACAGTTTAAATAATTTAAATTCACAGAACACTTTCTTGTTCTCCTCGTGCACTTGTGTCTATCAACGCCATAGACGAAACACTTAGGGAAACAGAATTTATAGCCGTCTATCACGAACAGTTTCTTGCCCTTTCCACTTGTCATTACATTAACCTCCATCGCTCACACACAGTGCACTGACTTTTTACAAGCCTGACAACCGTGTCTGTGCAGTGGTGGAACGGAGTAGCGAAACGCTGGCAGCCGAAAGTTAGCGGAATCAACACGGATGTTAATGTTCGGCTAACTTTCCGGCTGGTGGATATCAGCAATGGACAGAATACAGTGGAGGAGGAAACTGCTATCATCAGTTATTTTCATACTCAAATAGCAAAATCATCTATTACGTTTAATGTCTCCTGATCTAATTCCCTCACCGTCGCCTGATTTAATTCGACCACATTCCATAGCCCCTGTTTTACTTTTGATTTTCTTCTCATAACCTCTTTTCAACACACTGCCCATTCAGTTCAACTGCTCTTCCAAGCCTTTTCCTGCCTGTGACAGGATTAGAATGTAATCGCCAAATCTAAACTTTTTATCTTTTCTCTCTGAACTTTCATGTCCTTTCGAAATGTATCCATAGTTTCCTTCATGTTGTTGTTGTTGTTGTTGTGGTCTTCAGTCCTGAGACTGGTTTGATGCAGCTCTCCATGCTACTCTATCCTGTGCAAGCTTCTTCATCGCCCAGTACCTACTGCAGCCAACATCCTTCTGAATCTGCTTAGTGTATTCATCTCTTGGTCTCCCTCTACGATTTTTACCCTCCACGCTGCCCTCCAATACTAAATTGGTGATCCCTTGATGTCTCAGAACATGTCCTACCAACCGATCCCTTCTTCTAGTCAAGTTGTGCCACAAGCTCCTCTTCTCCCCAATTCTATTCAATACCTCCTCATTAGTTATGTGATCTACCCATCTAATCTTCAGCATTCTTCTGTAGCACCACATTTCGAAAGCTTCTATTCTCTTCTTCTCTAAGCTATTTATCGCCCACGTTTCACTTCCATACATGGCAAAGTGAGACGTCCAGGATAGAGCACTGTCTACACCTAAATCCACGTACTACATCCGTTAATGAGCCTCTCGTTTGGCTTCCTCCTCGTACGAGCGCGGCGAGCACAGGTGAGGCGGGCGAACAGAACAGCTGCAGTCCGTCCCGGCGGCGGCCGAGTGGGGGCTGCGCTGGCGCGCGATGGGTGGGGGCGCGGTGCGCGCCAGTTGCGATCCGTCGCCGCCCGCAGCAGCACCTGCAGCAGCGACTCCGCTCCGCTACGCTCCAGCTAGGCTCGTCGCTGCACGCTCAGGTAAGCTGCAGGCGTGCCAACGTCTTTACTCGCAGTCCGGCTATTTTCGGGTGGCACGGTCCATCACGGCGCACGTCGCAGCCGCTGCCTGTGACGCCGTTGGCTTCCCTGCGCCGCCGAGAGCAAAAGAAGAAAACGCAATCGCTTTCTGTCTCTCGTATTCGCCGCATGTTTCGAAGTACCCGCTTTCTCTTCTTGTCACACAAGCGTATAGTTCATTGTTCTTTACCTTTGCTTTATTGTGACCGTCTTTATCACGTGGCAGCTTTCCAGCTCAGTCGCATAGTTCGCGTAGAAAAGAACAAGTCGTAACAAGTTGGTATGGTATTCTGACTGAACTGCGGACTGTAATACAATGTCTGGCAATTGTCCTGCGTACTCCAACTATTTTTTGCACTCAACGCAACTTTTATATAGGATAAATGGAAGGCGTCTAAAGAAGTACGAAGTTTTACGGTTGTCATATTCTACATTAATCTATAGATTCTTCCTGAACTCTCTGTGCAAACTGTTCAAATGGATATTGAAGTTTTACAATATTTAGACCAAGTCGGTGACTGTTACAGTTTTTCCCAAAATTTCATGACGTTGACTCATTTTTGTTTTCACAAGATGTGAAGTTTAAATAGACCAAGTGACAATGAAGAGATATGTCCTACTGCACATCTTAAGGGCACTGTCCAAATAGTTTCATTTGCTGGAAATATTGTATTCAACTTTTATAATTCCCACAATTCAACGCAATGTAGTGCCGAACGTTTTCAACTAACTGGTAAACTTCCCAATGGCTGCCATGGTAAATGAGTAACAGGTCGAACGAAAACATCACACAGTGTTTCCATTAACCCAAAATAATAAAAAAATAGAGATCTGAAGTAGTAATAGACTGGTTGTTTGACAAACAAATACTAGATTACAACACAGTATTCATGGTACGGTCAGATCTCCATTTTTCCATGCTGTGGTTCATCATATTAAATGCCTCTCTTTCCGAATGATGTCATAGTCGGTCTGTTTCACTGACTGTGCTTATCCGTCAGGTACGTATTGGATGCAGAAACGTATAACGCTCACACTTTTTCATTAAGAATAGTTTGTCCAAACTTTTGCTTCCCTTTTCTCTTGTTAATGAGCGTAGCATGCTGCCTAGGAACTTCGTTTTTTATATCAGTATACCTTTTTCGTTGTTACTTATTTGAAACACTGCCTCTCGTCTTCAACCTTTGCGTAACTCGTGGAGTTTTCTCCAATGAACGTCTAACTAAAGATACAGCAAAACAGGTAGAGAGCGAATAATTTAGGGAATGGTTTCTGCAAACATTTAACTAAAAGTTCTTCAGACCCACCTCCATATAAGGGCCAAAGAAAAAAAAAGAGGAACAAACTTAATTTCACATAGCATCGAAAAATTTGGCCCGCATATTTTTGATGCTTTGGTAAAATAGTCCATTTATGCCTTGGTGTTATTTTTTTTATCTATTTTTCATTTTGTAATGTCCTGTAGATGCAGCCATAATACTGTGTATAGCCTCCATTTCCGACTGAATTTATATTGCAATTCATGATAGCATTATGTTAGCTGTGTTCGAACTATTGAAAGTATTCATTTTTCTTTTCTTAGAGTGTTTATGGGTCTACGATTGTCGAGCAGAAACCCTCTGATTAGCCATGTGACCACGAAGAAAAAAATGGAGAGAGAAGGAAGGAAAGCATACTCTCATATTCGCGACGCTTGCTGTTCGGATAAAATAACGCCATATAGCAACATCACAAAGAGACTGAAATGTAGCGCACTGTTCCAGGACCTCGCCTCAAAACGTATGACAGATGACGAAAATACTGGACTGACAGTTGAATATAGTTCGCGAACGTCGTTCTGTCAGTGACGAGGGCGCCGCCTTTTCTATTCGTTGCTGCTAATTATAAGTCACTCACATTTTGCTCACAGCATTAAATGAAATGCCTGAGGTCGATCAACGAAAGAGACTCGGACGAACTAATTCTTCAATTATTAAATGGCTCCGAGCACTATGGGACTTAACATCTATGGTTCAAATGGCTCCGAGCACTATGCGACTTAAATTCTGAGGTCATCAGTCGCCTAGAACTTAGAACTAATTAAACCTAACTAACCTAAGGACATCACACACATCCATGCCCGAGGCAGGATTCCAACCTGCGACCGTAGCGGTCGCTCGGATCCAGACTGTAGCGCCTAGAACCGCACGGCCACTCCGGCCGGCTTAACATCTATGGTCATCAGTCCCCTAGAACTTAGAACTACTTAAAGCTAACTAACCTAAGGACATCACACAACACCCAGTCATCACGAGGCAGAGAAAACTTCAATTATTATTTCATGAAAACTTGTAGCAACTTTCCATTCCTATGTTGCCGTTTTGCTGAGAACGAAAGAACTTCAGAGCTGCTACTTTCCCCCAAGCTCGTCACACACTTCTCAGATATCTTCCGTAAATACAATGTTACCAATGAGAAGATACGTTTCGGCCGATTGAACTGTAGAAGTCAGTCTTATTAACCCTAGTAATACCAATGCATTTTTCATAATGCGCGCTACCACCGAGGAGTACTTTATGCCCACCCATAGAAAAATTGAAAAAAAAAACTAAATTCGTTAACTGTTGACTTATATTAACAACATATTTTTAAAGAGGTGCTGATATGTTAGTAGGGCCCAGAACATGAAAATATCTTTTAATATATTCTTACACATTTTTAGTAACGTGTACTACCGGGGTGGAGGGGGGAGGTGGGCGAGGAGGGTACTTTATGCCCATGATAAAAAAAATTTAAAAATGCATATTTCGTTAGTTGTCGTCGCATTTTACCCACAACATAATTTTTAAAGAGATATTGATGTGTCAGTAAGGTCCTGGGGTCGAAGGTAGTAAATATGATGTTCTTTGTGGAATGCGGCATCTACTGCTGAGACTCAAACTGTTGGTTTAACCGAAAAATGTAACACATTTATGGAATAATTACGTAGATGAATTTATTACAAACAACATATAATTTTTCGAAATCTTAAAATATAAAGTGAACGACTAGATTTAGATTACAATATTTCCGAAAAGCAGGCACAAAGTACCCCCCCCCCTCTACCCTTCCCCCGCCCCTCTCTCTACTTGGTATTACGAGGATTAATCTTCCGATAGTTCCGCTTTCGTCGTAATTTTTCACCGAACATAGTTATGGAAAGTATGATCCCAGAAAAACTAAAAAAAGGGATCATGAATGTTTGCTGTAACCTTGTCCACGAATCTGCATCTTCATTCAACGAAATAATGTCAAAAAACCATTCTTACATTTCGGTTAAGAGACCATGTCATTACCAGCCTGGGAATTATCATTGTTAAAAGGTAAATAATCAATCTTAAATGACAAAAACCCTCTCTCCCTTCCAAGAAAAGCGGAATCACTCGACAGTGCCAACATAAACGCTTAATGTTTAGTCAAACGAACTTCGCGTCTGCCAACAGCTTTCTTGGCTTCGTTCGAGGTAAACAAGAGAAATACCTGGGGACTCCATTGACCCAGTGTGAATATTTAGAAACAGCAAATAAATCTTCCTTTGGTTATATCTGTACGCTGTTGTTCCTGGTATTCCTGACTTCACTAAGCACCGCCTCTGGCAAAGAATTACACAAAGTGTGTGGAAATTGTATTTGATGCACATATCGGATTACATTTCAGGCTATCCTACGGGAAGCAACTTACATGCTGTAAAGTTTCAGTAGCGTTGCAAGAATTCCCTCTTGTCTTAAATCTTTCGAGCAACATGTCCCATCTAGTATTTTTCCCGCTCATGCAATTGAAAATATTTATAAGACTGGCGCGTAATTGACCCTTGCAATGAGCAGGAGAACTGCTCATCGCAGAAAATGATGAAACCGTTATGTCGATACACCAATCGTTTGCTGTCATACGTTTACGCATGCACGTCTTCCACAAGCTGTGTCTCGACTACTTCGCTACACAAGATGGTGCTCACGATAAAACGGTGCGTGTAGATGATCGCGTGTTATGGGAGGTACAATTGCTAGAAGAAGTATGCGGAACTGTTGCAACAGGAGTTTAGGACTGCATACAAAACTTAGTAGCGAAATGATGCGAAACGAATTAACCATGTAACTATCCGCAAAGATTTCGAACACCAGAAATCATTGTCCGAGTGAAGGAAAACCTGGGAAAAGTCCGACGAAATCTCAAGAGGAAAATTAAGAGAGAAGAGGGGATTAAGAGACCGGCATATTAAAATATTGTCAAACAGGACCCTCATCGCCATCTTTACAAATTTACTCTTGTGCACAAGTAAAGTGTCGGGATGGGCTTTCATTTGTTGAGTTCTGCTGGGGGTTTCTGAATGAAATAGAATCAGGACTTTTGAATCCACAGTTTTTAATTCCTTCAGATGAGGCCTCGTTCAGCCTGTCAAAATATGTGAACTCACAGAACATACCCAATCATGCATCAGAAAATCCCCATTAGTATTTTGAAGAGCCGTTGCAAGATTGTTGTTTGATGCGTAATGCTTCTGTCTGCATCGTAATACGATTCTTTCATCAAACTATTACTACTACCCGGTACATTCAGAAAGTGTTTACGGGAGTACATCAGTGTGAGACTCGATTTTGGAACCGATATTCATGATTTTTTTCAATAAAATAACAAACAAACTACAAAGATGATTTTCGACCTTATTGTACATCTTTAAAATAGTATTATGTATTTCTTATTAAGTAAAACACTCGCACCCGGAAGACACAGCACGAAATCGACGAAAGGCCTTTCCGGAGTGCAAGAGCGGTTAGTGGGAGCTCTGAACGCCACAGTTTTCAACCTAGAGAAAAATTTCAAGAACTGCTTTGAAACTGAAGATATTACCTAACGTAGTACGTGGGTATATTGTAAAAAACAGTCTTTTAAAAATAACGGCACTCTGAAATAAAAGAATGTCTTCGCCAAAAAAGTCGATATAAAAACGTGCACCAAAAATCGAAATTAAATTTAAAAATCCTACGTACTACAGTAAAGAAAAGACCGAATCGTAAGTTACAAAAATGTATAATTGCATGTATATTTCATGAGTTATAGCTCCTAACAACTTGAAAAATATTGTTTTGAGAAAACAAGCGTTAAGTTTCAGCTTGTGTTTCTTAATATTGAAACTGAACAAATCTTTGAATGGCAAGTTGGCCTTTTTTCGTCGATATGAAAACACTCTCACTCGCTTCTCGCGCACGGGGTCCCGGGTTCGATTCCCGGCGGGGTCAGGGATTTTTCTCTGCCTCGTGATGACTGGGTGTTGTGTGTTCATCATCATTTCATCATCATTGACTCGCAAGTCGCCGAAGTGGCGTCAACTAAAAAGGACTTGCAATACGGCGGCCGAACTTCCCCGCATGGGGCCTCCCGGCCAACAATGCCATACGATCTTTTCATTTTTTTTCACTCTCACTTTGATGAAATTATATCGATTAACTGGCTTCCACTTAGCAATCGAAGCGTTTTTTTCGCTACTGGGATCACTTTTTGAACTTTTTCTATCCGTATAAATACGTTTATTTGACGTTTCCAAGCTCTCGTGTTTTACCTTGTATAAAAATAAGCGAAGTGACAAGTTAAGCAGTCGCGAGACACACACATGCTTTCAGACTGTTTACCAGAAAGAACCATTTTACAAAGAGGTAGTACTTTGGTTTATACTAGGGCTCCCTGTGATACATCCGAAAGTAACAGGACGCCTATTCCGTGTGTGATTATTACACCGGTTGCCTTTGAGAGCTCGGATGCGCCAGACCCCCCGTGCAGTAAATCGCGGTTTTAATACATTTTAACACTTATGGTGCACATTATGTGAATGACTATTAAAAACAGACTCTAACGAACGTTTTAAACCAATAAAAAATTAGGCTAAAAAAATTCTACTTAGTCGATTTGTAGGTCACCTCACAAAAGATGAGCGAATGTATGAATATTTTAAGCAAGACGTATGAGCAGCATACACAGCCTTCACAACTTCGTCACGAGTGCACGAAATGTTCGAAGAGGAGAGGATAATCGGCAGAGGCAGTGCAATCTCCCGACAACGTCGACCGCCTGGTCTGAAAATTTGTGTGAATTCCTAAAGGACCAAACTGGTGAGGTCATCGGTCCCTAGACTTACATATTATTTAAACTAATTTATGCTGAGAACAACACGCACACTCACGCCCGGGGGAGGACTCGAACCTCCGGCGGGACGGCCCGTGCTAGCCGTGCATGGCGCCTCAAACCACGCGGCCACCCCGCGCGGCAATCGCCTGATATCTCTCGCTGCCATTTTTTCCTGGGTCGGAAATAGGCCTACTCAAAATAACTCTCACACACTGGAAGAGATACAGCAGAACGTCAAAAACACTTTCGCTGGTATCCCTCAGGCAGATCTGCCCTGCGTTTGCTCGATACGTCGAGCAAAGCGCTGCAGCGACGTCAGCTGTAGCTGTTTCCAGCGTCTTCTATGATGTTCATTGACAACGGTCAGTCTTACTCCAAATATTTTCCGGTATACTTTTATTTTATCCACTCTATATTTTGATATTTTGCTAACTCATGACAATGCTCTCTAATGAACACCTAGAAGATATTGTCTCAAAGAAAGTACAATTACGTTTATACGCCGTCTTGTTAAAAATACAGTAATCGAAAATCGAAAGGCAGACTTAGATCACAACACTTCTTACCATGAGTCTGTTTATACTCTCATATTTTGGGTCAGATCTGATCCAAAGTCTGTCATTTCCATGGTTAAAGATAATACTGATTTTTTCCGCGTTCCCTTCCTCAGTTTATAACAAATGTGTACGCTGAAGAAGTGAATACAGTTCTTTGCATGATCTTCCATCGTTTCTTTCAAATAATCTTGCAGGAATCTCAATATCTGAATCTCAGTATCTAGGCATAAAACGACTATACGTATGTAAAAATGGTTAGACGTCCCATCTCAGTCAAGTCTGTGGGCAACGTTCGGATAGCGTTTCAGCGTCTCTGCCTCGCGACTTACTCGTACTTGTGCAGCGCTTGCCACATGTTATCGCCGCTGCAGCTTTGTCACTGCCTTGCTGTCAACATGAGGAGTGCGGATTATGATACATTCCAGCTGTATCGGAATATTCCTCACAGAGCTACAGATAAGCGCGGCCTGTAATCACCGCTTGCACTTGAGCGCGCCTCTGTAGCTGACGCACGTGTGGGCGTAATCTTACGTAAGGCGCCACTCGAGGAATAGCCGATGGCCTTAGCTCCTGCCGCACCTTTAATCAGCGATGGATCAGTTGACAAGGGCTTCGTGGCAAAACTTTGTCGTCTTTACTGTGCAGTGCCGTCTGTAGCGAAGCAATAATACTCGCCGATTGAGTGCTGAATCTGTCTCGCCTGTTCAATATTAATCACCATCGTGTTAGCTGGTGGCCATCCTGAACGTGGCGCGTCATCACCAAGTCCATTTCAGTCCCGAAAGCATCAGAACTACTCGTAGCAAACACCTTTTTTACTCACGGTTCCTTTTCCGCACACCGGACGTGTCTCCTTTGCAGTTTTTCATATTGTTTACGCTTTGCTCCATTGTATTATGACTCGTGTCAACACAGTAACTACGTCCAGTTCGCACCTGCAAACAATTTTACTTCACATGGCCTCAATGTTCGTAAATTCTTTGTGAGACATGATCAACAGCACTATCAGGGTCTTCGTTGACGATTCTATTATTCATAGGAAAGTGTCGCCGTTGGACAATCGTAAGGAAATGTAGAAAGGTTTGTATAAAATTTCCACTTGGTACAATGAATGGCAGCTCCCCTTAGATGTGGGTGGATGTTACATATTGTCCAGTCACATTAATGTGATCACTTGTCAGAAGCCTGAATAATCACCTTTTGCAGCGCAGGAAGAGAGTCATTAAGGTTCGGGAAGGTACAGACAAGGATGTGGAGCAATGCTGACTCCGATTCCGTGGCCAGCTGCGCTAGATTTGTCGGGTTACGACCCATGGCACGAACAGCCCGATCGAGATGGTCTCACAGATTCTCGATTAGGTTTAAATCTGGGGAGTTTGATGGCCAGGGGAGTACGGTAGAGTGGAGTGGATTTTCATTTGTTTGGTCCGTTCGGGGAGGCATTACGTGGGAAAAAAAAATTCAGCAGCAACGAACAGGTCGAAGAATTTGTGGGAAAGTGACTAAAACAACAAGACAAAGGCTTCTTTGCAACAAGTATTAGGAAACCAGTTCATCGTTGGAACAAGAGTATTAATACTCGTGGGGGTTATGTTGAAGCAGTAAAAGTCTCATTTTGTAAAAGTACACAGACCATTTCCTACATCAATTTGGCTCTTTAACTATTGTATGCCCGTCGTATTAGTGGGTAATACTAAGAAGCTACATGAGTACGTATAACCAGTGTTAGCGAGAGCGAATGGGAAACTTAGATTTGTTGGAAGACATCACGTAAAGTGCAACTGTAAAGAAAATCGCATACAAGACACAAGTGCGACTATTTCTAGAGTACTGTTCCAGTGTCTGGAGTCCCTTTAAAACAGGGATAACAGCAGGCAATTGATGAATTCAGTGTTGCATTGCTATGACCTAACAGGTTATCGTAGACCATACGAAAGTTTAATAGAAAGTCTCAGGAAACTTAATTGTCAACCTTTGGAGAAACGTGAAACCCATTAGGCTAAATTTAGAGAACTTGTCCTCTGAGGAGACTGTGCCAGCATTTTGCTATCACAATAGTATATCTCGCCTAGGGACCATGAGAACAATGTAAGAGAGAATAAGGCCATTTATCACTCGCTCAATAGCCAAGTGGAACGGGACGGGAAATCGATGATATTGGTAGGAAGTACCCTTTGCCATGTACAGTATAGTGGCATGCGGTGCGTACACGCAGTCATAGAAATTAGTACAACTAGGTCAGGGTAGCACTGTCGAAGTCGTAAGCGACTTTTATTTCAGAGAAGTAAGACAGATGTGGAAATGAGAACATCATTGGCTTCCATCAATACTGCTGACAATAAATGAAGAAGTTATTAACGAGCATTTTAGCTAAGAGTCTCCTATGTGTGTAAACCAGAGTATCTCAAAAATAGGAACTGAAGGTTTAATTCAATCGCAAAATAGGTGCGAAAACTGTCAATTGACTCTAAATAATGAGAAGTCTGGGGTCATCCACATGAGTAGCAAAAGTAATCCGTTAAAATTCGGTTACAGAATAAATTACGCAAATCTAAAGACTGTCAGTTCAACTAAGTACTTAGGGATTACAATTACGAATAAGTTAAACTGGAACTATCACGTAGATAATGTTGTGCGACAAGCTAACCGGAGACTGCGTTTTATTGGCAGAATACTTAGAAGGTGCAACAAATCTACTGAAGATATATCCTAACTACGCTTGTCCATACTCTTCTAGAGTATGGTACGGCATCCGTACCAGATACGACTGACGGAGGAATCGAAAAAGTTCGAAGAAGGGCGGCTCGTTTTATATTATCGAGAAACTGAGGAGAGCATGTCACTGATGTGGTAGCGCGTTGGGATGGCAATCATTAAAACAAAGACTTTTTCGTTGTAGCGAGATTTGTTCATGAAATTGCAATCATCAGCTTTCTCCTCCGAATGGGAAACTATTTTGTTGGCGGCCACCTACATAGGGAGAAACGACCATCATAATAAAATAAAGGAATTCAGAGCTATCACGTAAAGCTATAGTTGTTCGTTTTTCCTCTCGAGGGTGGAACAGTAGAGAAATGGCTTGAAGGTGGTTCTGTGAACCCTCTGCCATGCACCTAAATGTGAACTGGAGAGTAGTCGAGTAGACATAGGCAGCTCACAACATACTTGTTCGATTCTTGATTACTGATCGTCAGTCTAGAAGCCTTACCAGATAAACAGAGTAGATACAGAAGATGCAAAAAGGGACTGTGCATTTCACCACAGGAACATTGTGAGAGTGTTAGCGACATACTCATAAAACATCAGTGGCAGCTGCTACAAGGAAGACGTCGTCGTAGTCGTCATTTCCTAGCCACAGTTTCCAGGGCGAGGAGTACAAGTACTCGCCGTCTCCCCACGTCTTCACAGATTTTCTGATCCTAGATATGTTTCTACTGGAATCCTCTCTCTCCTATACGTCTGATTCCGCTGTATCCGGCGTTTTCTGTGGCCTTCCACGTGGTCATTTACTTCAAAATATTTTCTGGCTGGTCTTTTATCCTCCATTCTCATAATGTGCCCATACCTTTTGCAGTCTGCGTTTCGTTGTTATACTAGTACCAGGGACTTCGACGGTGGCTACATTCCCGTTCACTTCATTTTTTACCTTACCCTTTATAGTACTTTGGTTCACAGTTCCTATGAATCTCATTTCTCCCGTATGAGTTCTGCAGTAATCTTTTTTTCAGGGCCGTACAAGTCTTCAAATGGTTCAAATGGCTCCTAGCACTATGGGACTTAACATCTGAGGTCATCAGACCCCTAGACTTAGAACTACTTAAACCTAACTAAGGACATCACACACATCCATGCCCGAGAAAGGATTCGAACCTACAACCCTAGCAGCTGCGTGGTTCCTGACTGAAGCGCCTAGAACCAGTCGACCACAGCGGCCGGCAGCGTACAAGTCTCTAAACCGTGAGTATTGGCACAAAGTATGTGGGGTACAAAGTTCTTTTCATTTTTTGTGGTATTTTGTGGTCCCACAGAATGTTTCCGATTTGATTGAAAAATTGGGTTCTTTCTGTGTACTACTGAGTATTTCCTGGTTGACAGTGTTGTCTTTGGAAGTTGTGCTCCCGAGGTAATTGATATGGAAAAGTGACTCTAATTTCGTGTTGTGCATCACGGAAATGACGATGACGGAAAAATAAGAGAAATTCGAGGTCCTGCGGAGGTTAACCGACAGCCCTTTTTCTCGCGCACCACTTGTGACTGGAGCAAGAAGAGTGGGACGGGGAGGAGAGGGAGAGGGCATAATAGTGATACCGTCCGCCAGACAGCATCAGGTATCCTGCGGAGTATAGGCGTAGGTTTATTCATAAATGTCCGTCTCGATTGGTTGGTTGGTTTGGGGGAGGGGCCAAACAACGAGGTCATCGGTCCCATCGGATTAGGGAAGGATGGGGAAGGAAATCGGCCGTGCCCTTTCAGAGGCACCATCCTGACAATTTCCTGAAGCGATTTAGGAAAATGACGGAACACCTAAATCAGGATGGCCGGACGCGGATTTGAACCGTCGTCCTCCTGAATGCGAGTCCAGCGTGCTAACGACCGCGCCACCTCGCTCGGTAAATGTCCGTCTTGATCACACTCACTTTTACTTTTTTTCCCCCTCATCAGAGTTGTTTGTTGCGGTCCGCCACGAATTGCTCTCCAGCTGGATATATGCCAGTGTTTTCTGTGTTTTCTACATATTCATTACTTCTCCGATCCTGCGGACGACCTTATCATTCTTCACCAGTGCACCTAATTTTCAACCGTCTTGTGTAGCACATATACTATAAAAGTCACAATTACCGGATTCGGCATATCGCCATCATCAGATAATTAATAGTATTCTCATACATACATCAGTGTGAACCAATCTGTACACGTAGGTGCGCACTTGTTATGTACCTCCGTGTACAAATTGGTTGACACTGATAAATGTATGAGAATATTTTCTTTGATCTTCTTCTGGCAGCAAACAGAAGCCAGTCATTGGAAATCAATAGTAGTACATGTGATCAAGACGGACGTTTATGAACGAAAGTACGAAACCTGACCGCAGGCTCGTCTACAGATGTTATGTATTCAATTGATATGGACGAAGGTGTAAACATAAAATTAACCTTCAAGAAAATTATTTTCTAAAACTAAGCTCAAAAAGACGACAAAGCTGGAAAATTCCGTATAAAAGTTACTATTATTATTGTCGTAATTTAGGGAGACCGTACTAAACAGCCGAGATACAAGGAGTGGACAAAAATATGGACACGGCAGACACAACACATTGTTATTCCTAAAACAGAGGAGGGAAAAAGTTAGCACTGAAAATAGTTTCCAGTCGTTTCAAGCCGGCCGCGGTGGCCGTGCGGTTCTAGCGCTGCAGTCAGGAACCGCGGGGCTGCTACGGTCGCAGGTTCGAATCCTGCCTCGGGCATGGATGTGTGTGATGTCCTTAGGTTAGTTAGGTTTAAGTAGTTCTAAGTTCTAGGGGACTGATGACCTAAGATGTTAAGTCCCATAGTGCTCAGAGCCATTTGAAGCCATTTGAAGTCGTTTCAAAATAGACAAATACAAGTCCTGTATGGTTTTCAAGGGAATCTGAAATCACACTTCCTGCAAAATAGTGGTAAGTTCAGGTAACGATGCTCGATGTGGATAGCGATCAAGCACTCTTCTCTCAAGGTACACAACAAAAGCTGTATAATATTGAGATCTGGTAACGGTGGTGGCCAGGAGAGATGCAACAGTTCATCCTCTTCTTCGCAAAACCAGTCGTGGATGATGCGAGCCGTGTGAACAAGGGCCCTGTCGTCTGGGAACACAGCATCACCTCTGGGTAACAAACATTGTACCATGGGATAGACCTGATCAGCCAAAATGGTCACACGACCCTTGGAAGTAATGCGATCTTTCAAAATAAGCATGGCTCCAACAAAATACCGCGGTATCGCTGCCCGAATCATCAGCGAACCCCCGCTGTGTTTCATTCTTGGGACGTAAACGCGGTCAAAGTTGGAAACAGTGTGAAACAAGACTCATCTGACCAAATGTTGCTCCATAGCCCAGGTTTTATGGCGTGGCGCTACAAGCTTTCCTGTTGCGGGCTTTTGCATCACTGATGGGTGGCTTTGGAATTCCATCTCTCCCCGCAGTTCCCAACTTATCGAGCTCCCATCATCTTGTTTTGGTGCTGACAGGGTTCAGGAGTGTGACATTTGGTTTTGTAATGAATTTTGCAGCTTTAGTCCTTTTATTTTTGGTCATAATCCTGTTCAAAGCCCATCTGTCACGAACACTCAACAAACGCTTCCGTCCGCGTTGTGACTTAGAGATGATGTTTTCCCGCTTTACCTGTATGCGGTGGATCTCATGTTCACCTGAGCAGCTAAGTTCAGGTAGCTGCAGCATTTATCTGCATGCAGGTGCGTTGTCCCATAATCTGAAATTTCACATTACATAGCACACATATCTTACGGTACATTCTTGTGACTGCTACAGAGGCGATAACATTCTACACTATTTTCTTCTTACGTTGCGGCAAGAAATTCATTTCCACAACATTTCACTGAGAACAATGAAAACAACGTATAATTCGATCTCTTAAATGTACAACATATCATTTAGAAAGGTCTGGTAAGAACTGTCACGAAAAGAAATGTATATGTCCTATCACTGTATCCTTTCTTTTGCTAAAGAAGTGAAATACTTTTAATCACTTTGCGATAAAAATCTGTTGTATAAGTATGAACAACAAAAATTCCTATTAAAAAGGTCTGCGGTGAAGCACACCTGACAAATATTTTACTGGAATGTTATGCATTTGAATGAAGTAATAAGAAATATGGGCTTGGTTCTAGGAGTGAGAGAGGAGAAAGATGGAGTTCTGAAGTACATTTCAGCTAGTAATAGTAAATATTCTCTTCAAGAATCACAAGAGGAGGAGGTATACTTCAATTTCAGTTACATTACGTCATGGTCAGGCGGAGATTCCAAAATCACATATTGATTTGTAAGGCGTACGCAGGAACAGTTATAGACTAAGATAATTTAACAGTGATAAAGAGTAGGATGAAGTTTAAGAGACTAGGCGGGAAAAATCAATGCTCAAAGAGGTGGGATGCGGGAGTACTAAGGAATGAAGAGATACGCTTGAAGTTCTCCAAGGCTATAGATACAGCCATAAGGAACACCACAGTAGCAGTTCAGTTGAAGAGGAGTGGACATGTCTAAAAAGGGCAATCACAGATGCTGGAAAGGAAAACATATGTACAAAGAAAGTAACTGCGAAGAAACCATAGGCCACTGTTGATCAATGAAAGAAAGGACTACAAAAATGTTCAGGTATATTCAGGAATACAGAGATAAAAGTCTCTTAAGAACGAAATAAACAGGAAGTGCAGGGAACCTAAGGCGGAAGGTTTCCTGAAGACTGTGAAGAAATCGAAAAGGAAATGATTGTCGGAAGGACTGACTCAGCATGTAGAAAAGTCAGTACAACCATCGGTGAAATTAAAAGCAAGTGCGATGCTATTACGAGAGCGAATCGAGTGAATTCCACTGTTAAATGCAAAGGAGAGAGCTGATAGGTGGAAACAGTACACTGAAGGCCTCTGAGGGGAAGGCTTGTCTGATAACGTGACCGAAGAATTGACAGAAGTCGATATAGAAGAGATCGGGAATCCAGTATTAGAATCAGAATTTGAAAGAGATTTGGAAGATTTAAGGTTAGATAAGGCAGAAGGGATAGATAACATTCCATCGGAATATCTAAACTCATTGGCGAAAGTGGCAACAAAACGATTATATTCATGCTAGTGTGTAGAAAATGTGAGACTGGCGATATGCCATCTGACTTTCAGAAAAGCATCATCTACAGAATTTCGCCGGCTGGTGTGGCCGAGCGGTTCTAGGCGCTTCAATCTGGAACCGCTCGACTGCTACGGTCGCAGATTCGAATCCTGCCTAGGGCATGGATGTGTGTGATGTCCTTAGGTGAGATAGGTTTAAGTAGTTCTAAGCTCTAGGGACTGATGACCTCAGATGTTTTGCATCACCCTGGTTCCCAGAACTCCTGAAGATACACATTGGCTACGGATATTGTATCACAGACACAGTCTCTTTGGCTGTTCAGAGATGTCACTAAACTGGCCCAAAGATTTAAACAACCATGCATGAACAGCGCCTATTAGACGGGGGGTCCGACAGCCGATCAGTTCCAGTCATTCCACCAGGATGGAGGTACACGGTTCGTGCCTAGACGGTCAGTACCGCGTCCGCATTGTTACTTTATGCCAGGAAGGTCTCTCAACAAGGGAAGTGTCCAGGCGTCTCGGAGTGATCCAAAGCGATGTTTTTCGGACATGGAGGGAATACAGTGAGACAGGAACTGTAGATGACAAGCCTCGTTCAGGCCGCCCAAGGGCTACTATTGCAGTGGACGATCGAAAATGGTTCAAATGGCTCTCAGGATGCACAAATACATGTTCAAATGGCTCTGAGCACTATGGGACTCAACAGCTGAGGTCATAAGTCCCCCAGAACTTAGAACTACTCAAACCTAACTAACCTAAGGACATCACACACATCCATGCCCGAGGCAGGATTCGAACCTGCGACCGTAGCAGTCGCGCGGTTCCAGACTGAAGCGCCTAGAATCGCTCGGCCACCATGACCGGCTGCAGTGGACGATCGCTACCTACGGATTATGGCTCGGAGGAACGCTGACAATAACGCCACCATGTTGAATAATGCTTTTCGTGCAGCCATAGGACGTCGTATTACGACTCAAACTGTGCGCAAGAGGCTGCATGATGCCCAGCTTCACTCCTGACGTCCATGGCGAGGTCCATCATTGCAGCCGGCCGGAGTGGCCGAGCGGTTCTAGGCTCTTCATTCTGGAACCGCGCGACCGCTACGGTCGCAGGTTCGAATCCTGCCTCGGGCATGGATGTGTGTGATGTCCTTAGGTAAGTTAGGTTTAAGTAGTTCTAAGTTCTAGGGGACTGATGACCTCAGATGTTAAGTCCCATAGTGCTCAGAGCCATTTGAACCATTTGAGCCATCATTGCAACCACGACACCATGCAGCGCGTTACAGATGGGCCCAACAACATGACGAATGGACCGCTCGGGATTGACATCACGTTCTCTTCACCGATGAGTGTCGCATATGCCTTCATCAAGACAATCGTCGGAGACGTGTTTGGAGGCAACCCGGTCAGGCTGAACGCCTTAGACACGCTGTCCAGCGAGTGCAGTAAGGTGGAGGTTCCCTGCTGTTTTGGGGTAGCATTATGTGGGGCCGACGTAAGCCGCTGGTGGTCATGGAAGACGCCGTAACGGCTGTAGGATACGTGAATGCCATTCTCCGACCGACAGTGCAACGATATCGGCAGCATATTGGCGAGGCATTCGTCTTCATGGACGACAATTCGCGGCCCCATCGTGCACATCTTGTGAATGACTTCCTTCAGGATAACGACATCGCTCGACTAGAGTGGCCAGCATGTTCTCCAGACTTGAAACCTATCGAACATGCCTGGGATAGATTGAAAAGGGCTGTTTGTGGACGACGTGATCCACCAACCACTCTGAGGGATCTACGCCGAATAGCCTTTGAGGAGTGGGACAATCTGGACCAACAGTGCCTTGATGAACTTGTGGATAGTATGCCATGACGAATACAGGCATGCGTCAATGCGAGAGGATGTGCTACTGAGTATTAGAGGAACCGGTGGGTACAGCAATCTGGACCACCACCTCTGAAGACCTCACTGTATGGTGTTACAACATGCAATGTGTGGTTTTCATGAGCAATAAAAGGGCGGAAATAATGTATATGTTGACCTCTATTCCAATTTTCTGTTCAGGTTCCGGAAAACTCGGAACAGAGGTGATGCAAAACTTTTTTGATCTGTGGACAATCTGTACAAGAGCCAAGAGGAAAAAATAAGACTGGAAGACTAAGAAAAAAATGGTTCAAATGGCTCTGAACACTATGGGACTTAACTTCTAAGGTCATCAGTCCCCTAGAACTTAGAATTACTTAATCCTAACCAACCTAAGGACATCACACATATCCATGCACGAGGCAGGATTCGAACCTGCGACCGTAGCTGTTGCGCGGTTCCAGACTGTAGCGCCTAGAACCGCTCGGCCACCCCGGCCGGCAAAGACTAAGAACGAAGTACTCGGATTAAGAAGTGTTTAAGACAGTGGTGTAGTCTTTCGCCCCTACTGTTCAGGCTATAAATCGAAGAAGCAGTGACGGAAATAAAAGAACGTTCAAGAGTGGGATTAAAATTAAAGGTGAATGGATATGAATGATACGATTCGCTGACGACATTGTTCTCCTCAGTGAAAGTAAATAAGTAGTACAATATCTGCTAAATGGAATGAACAGTCTAAAGTGTACAGAGTATGGATTGAGAGTAAATCGAAGAAAGACGAAAGTAATGAGAAGTGGTAGAAATGAAAACAGGAGGGAGAAACTTAACATTAGGATTGGTAGCTATGGAGTAGATGAAGTTAAGGAATTCTGCTGCCTAGGCAGCGAAATAACCCATGACGGACGGAGAAAGGTGGACATCAAAATCAGACTAACACTGACAAAAAGTGCATTCCTGGTCAAGAGGAATCTACTAGTATCAAACACAGCCTTAATTTGAGGAAGAAATTTCTGAGACTATGTATCATCCTCAGGTCGGTTGGAACCGAACGAAGTGGCAAAAGATTCCACTTTTCATCCCAATGATATTGAAGGGATTCGTGAACATTGTTACATCTTAAACAAAGTTTAATTGACGCAGATAGTGATTCACACCAATTACGAGTTCCACTGTGATCTGATGGACACTACTGCTACACACCGTGGATCACTGACAAACTCATTCACAATTTAGGAGGGGAAAACGTAATGTTTTAATGATCACAACGAAAAGAATGAAGTTAAGTAATTTTTTTGTTTATTTGCAAATAAATGTCTGCAGCCTGGTACACACTGAAATCTCCGCGCCACAGTACCGTAGCGATAACTGAGCCAAAACAAAATGGCGTAGCTCATTGATAAAGAGGAGTATCTTGCGGTCGTTTTCTGGAATTGAAGGACAACACACTGCAACAGGCCATGTTTAGTCGGTGAAACTGCAAGACAACAATGCACCATCTAAATACACCATTCAATCATTTTTTTTTGTTTAGTGAAAACCGTAGATAATGCATGATTTTCATTAGTACTAACCTTAAGATTTTCTCACTTTGAGGATAATAGTGTTAATTTTTTAAGGTCTAATAGTAAATTACTGTGTATTACTGTATATTACTGCATCTTACTGTATATTACATTATATGTATATATTACATTACTGTGTATCCCAAACTTTGTTTAGGGCATTTAACGACGTTTAAACTCATTTAGGGATAATAGTCTTAGAAGTGTTGGGAAAATCTGATCCAAGCAAGAGTGGAAAAGTGAAAATAAGTCGTGGATCAGTTTCAACAGATTTCTCGACATTTTGAACACGGAAAACGTCAGCGTCCGCTGCGTTTCGCGACTGCTCACATTTATTCAAAAAGTTCGCTGGATCGAAGTAGTGGCGGCGTTGTTGCAGCTATACAGATGAGTCCTGCGTGATTTTTGGGACTGCCATGGTGTGCTGCTAGCAGGTTATAGTCATAAGGGGCAATCCATCATAGAAGCACGCCACCAAAATGTACTGATGACGTTGTGGGAGGGTATCAAGACGAAACGTCACTGCAAGCTGTACAAGGGTGAGCTTTACGAGGCCCCTAGTTCTATCTGCACTGGACAGTCACACATTCTGCTTCGAAGAGCAATCAAATTTTGCGTCGCCCTCGTATTCTGGTATGGCACCCAGCGACTTATTCATCTTTCCTAGGTTGAAGAAACAGTTGCGTGACGAGTGTTATCAGAACGACGAGGACGCTATTTCGAGGTAGAACGTTTTTTGTAAAGCCAAAATGCAGAATTCTACAACTAAGGACTCGACCAAGCCATCCATCGTTTGTTAAAATGTGCCGCATTGAAGTGTGAATAAGAAGGAAAGAATTAAAACCCAGTTTTAAGTTCGCAGCGTTTGAGGTGATACTTATAGCTATATAACTACCACTGGCATACATGGAGCAACCAACTCCTATAAAGTGTGCAACGAATACAGGTATCGGATCTCATTTCTTTCTTATTCAGGAAGGGGGAGGGGGGGGGGGGGGCAAAAATAAAACTGGCCCGTAAAATATTTCATAATGGAAGTTTGGTTGCCTATTTAAGGTGCATGAAATATTTTCTGGGCCAGCTCCACTTTGCTCACCCTACACTAGAGGGAAGATATACGAAACCTTACAGTACATGAATCGAGACAGATATTACTATCAGATCTGTTGATTCGTTCTCAACCTTTCAAAACTAAGTATCACTACTACACAGCGCAAGACTTTTAATCATGTTCGTCATTAATAGCTACGCAGATAGCCAACGGAACGAACTAATTCAAGACAGTGTAAACAATTTTCTTTGCTTCGTCGCAAACAGCGAGCTTACTACTAGAAAGGCACTGAGCTGAAAATAGTGCCATCGATATGAATAATCACACAATGCACCGAAACAGCAAGCACTTCTGTTCAAAACATAGCGAAAGTGAATAATCGAAGAGCAACAAACACCATACCGAAAACTATGCAATACATGAACTTCAACAAAATTGAAAGTAAGTATACTTAAAATTCTAATTCTTACGATTATTAGGTAGCAATCGTTGTCCCAGAGGCAAGAACATTGCAGAAAGTTTTAAGTCTTTTAACTCTTCTGGGGAAAAAAACTTACACAACTAAAATATCATTACTTTTTTATGGTTACCTGTACTTGTGCTCCTGGAAAGAATCCTCCATTTCAGAAGGCTACCATGCAACTTAGATATCTACTGCTTCAGTGCAGATTAAATATATTGTTGACGATGACGACGTAAGAGTCGAAACATGATTTTAAAAAATGGTTCAAATGGCTCTGAGCACTATGAGACTTAACATCTCAGGTCATCAGTCCCCTAGAACTTAGAACTACTTAAACCTAACTAACATAAGGACATCACACACATCCATGGCCGAGGCAGGATTCGAACCTGCGACCGTAGCGGTCGCGCGGTTCCAGACTGAAACGCCTAGAACCGCTCGGCCACCAGCGGCCGGCGAAACATGATTTAATTTTAATAAAGATGCGGCAGAAAGCAGCACTTTGTCGTACTGAAGAAACAGCGTCGGCTTCCGTCTGCGGCGATTTAGGATAACTCAAACGCATATGATAAGATGTGGTCCGAAATTGGAACCACTCACTGACAAAAACAACGGTGAATCTAAATTGTCTTTGATGATGATGAACGTATTTAACCGAGTAGTATATGAATATGAGGCACCAGGGGATCACAAATTGGAGGGCAGCGTGGAGGGTAAAAAACGTTGAGGGAGACCAAGAGATTAATACACTAAGCAGATTCAGAAGGATGTAGGTTGCAGTAAGTACTGGGAGATGAAGAAGCTTGCACAGGATAGAGTAGCATGGAGAGCTGCATCAAACCTCCTCAAGACTGAAGACCACAACAACAACAACAGTATATGAATTTTCACACATTGCCCAACTCTTGTAACGAAGAACTTTTTAATACAGCATGTAATCAGCGCATAGGGAAGGCGTCCCTGAGCCAACATTTCTTTCTTTCTTTCTCTTTTTCTCTCTTTAAATTTCCTATGTTTTGAGTGAACTGTGAAACAAACTTATACTATTTTTAACTCAAACCAGCGTCTTAAAAAAGTCCCAACCTCCAGTCCACTGTCACGTAATAATTACAATCAATCCCAACCTACATACGCTAACAAAAACCCGTACTTTCAAACTTCACAATCGGCCGTACCCATCTGTCCCACCGTCGCACCATTTCATCTTAATGCGTACTTACGTTCTGCTTCCGCTGTGGGAGATAATATTGGCAACCTTACCACGGTACTACAAAACATCCGACTCTTTGGCCGGACTGGTACAGTATATTCAAACACTTTAGCATCACACCCAGCTTAATGGCAAAGTCATTTCAACCGTAGAGACAATGTAGTTTAATTTCTTCGCCGTAGGTGCAACCACAACGGAGGGGTATCTGTTGAGAGGCCAGACAAACATGTGGTTCCTGAAGAGGGGCAGCAGCCTTTTCAGTAGTTGCAGGGGCAACAGTCTGGATGATTGACTGATCTGGCCTTGTAACATTAACCAAAACGGCCTTGCTGTGCTGGTACTGCGAACGGCTGAAAGCAAGGGGAAACTACAGCCGTAATTTTTCCCGAGGACATGCAGCTCTACTGTATGATTAAATGATGATGGCGTCCTCTTGGGTAAAATATTCCGGAGGTAAAATAGTCCCCCATTCGGATCTCCGGGCGGGGACTACTCAAGAGGACGTCGTTATCAGGAGAAAGAAAACTGGCGTTCTACGGATCGGAGCGTGGAATGTCAGATCCCTTAATCGGGCAGGTAGGTTAGAAAATTTGAAAAGGGAAATGGATAGGTTAAAGTTAGATATAGTGGGAATTAGTGAAGTTCGGTGGCAGGAGGAACAAGACTTTTGGTCAGGTGATTACAGGGTTATAAATACAAAATCAAATAAGGGTAATGCAGGAGTAGGTTTAATAATGAATAAAAAAATAGGAGTGCGGGTTAGCTACTACAAACAGCATAGTGAACGCATTATTGTGGCCAAGATAGACACAATGCCCATGCCTACTACAGTAGTACAAGTTTATATGCCAACTAGCTCTGCAGATGATGAAGAAATAGATGAAATGTATGACGAGATAAAAGAAATTATTCAGGTAGTGAAGGGAGACGAAAATTTAATAGTCATGGGTGACTGGAATTCGTCAGTAGGAAAAGGGAGAGAAGGAAACATAGTAGGTGAATATGGATTGGGGGGAAGGAATGAAAGAGGAAGCCGCCTTGTAGAATTTTGCACAGAGCATAACTTAATCATAGCTAACACTTGGTTCAAGAATCATGAAAGGAGGCTGTATACATGGAAGAAGCCTGGAGATACTGACAGGTTTCAGATAGATTATATAATGGTAAGACAGAGATTTAGGAACCAGGTTTTAAATTGTAAGACATTTCCTGGGGCAGATGTGGATTCTGACCACAATCTATTGGTTATGAACTGCAGATTGAAACTGAAGAAACTGCAAAAAGGTGGGAATTTAAGGAGATGGGATCTCGATAAACTGAAAGAACCAGAGGTTGTAGAGAGTTTCAGGGAGAGCATAAGGGAACAATTGACAGGAATGGGGGAAAGAAATACAGTAGAAGAAGAATGGGTAGCTTTGAGGGATGGAGTAGTGAAGGCAGCAGAGGATCAAGTAGGTAAAAAGACGAGGGCTAGTAGAAACCCTTGGCTAACAGCAGAAATATTGAATTTAATTGATGAAAGGAGAAAATATAAAAATGCAGTAAGTGAAGTAGGCAAAAAGGAATGATATCAACAGGAAGTGCAAAATGGCTAAGCAGGGATGGCTAGAGGACAAATGTAAGGATGTAGAGGCTTGTCTCACTAGGGGTAAGATAGATACTGCCTACAGGAAAATTAAAGAGACCTTTGGAGAGAAGAGAACCACTTGTATGAATATCAAGAGCTCAGATGGCAACCCAGTTCTAAGCAAAGAAGGGAAGGCAGAAAGGTGGAAGGAGTATATAGAGGGTCTATACAAGGGAGATGTACTTGAGGACAATATTATGGAAATGGAAGAGGATGTAGATGAAGACGAAATGGGAGATAAGATACTGCGTGAAGAGTTTGACAGAGCACTGAAAGACCTGAGTCGAAACAAGGCCCCGGGAGTAGACAACATTCCATTAGAACTACTGATGGCCTCGGGAGAGCCAGTCCTGACAAAACTCTACCATCTGGTGAGCACGATGTATGAGACAGGCGAAATACCCTCAGACTTCAAGAAGAATATAATAATTCCAATCCCAAAGAAAGCAGGTGTTGACAGATGTGAAAATTACCGAACTATCAGTTTAATAAGTCACAGCTGCAAAATACTAATGCGAATTCTTTACAGACGAATGGAAAAACTGGTAGAAGCCGACCTCGGGGAAGATCAGTTTGGATTCCGTAGAAACGTTGGAACACGTGAGGCAATGCTGACCTTACGACTTATCTTGGAAGAAAGATTAAGAAAAGGCAAACCTACGTTTCTAGCATTTGTAGACTTAGAGAAAGCTTTTGACAATGTTGACTGGAATACTCTCTTTCAAATTCTGAAGGTGGCAGGGGTGAAATACAAGGAGCGAAAGGCTATTTACAATTTGTACAGAAACCATATGGCAGTTATAAGAGTCGAGGGGCATGAAAGGGAAGCAGTGGTTGGGAAAGGAGTGAGACAGGGTTGTAGCCTCTCCCCGATGTTATTCAATCTGTATATTGAGCAAGCAGTAAAGGAAACAAAAGAAAAATTCGGAGTAGGTATTAAAATTCATGGAGAAGAAGTAAAAACTTTGAGGTTCGCCGATGACATTGTAATTCTGTCAGAGACAGCAAAGGACTTGGAAGAGCAGTTGAACGGAATGGACGGTGTCTTGAAAGGAGGATATAGGATGAACATCAACAAAAGCAAAACGAGGATAATGGAATGTAGTCAAATTAAGTCGGGTGATGCTGAGGGAATTAGATTAGGAAATGAGACACTTAAAGTAGTAAAGGAGTTTTGCTATTTAGGGAGTAAAATAACCGATGATGGTCGAAGTAGAGAGGATATAAAATGTAGACTGGCAATGGGAAGGAAAGCGTTTCTGAAGAAGAGAAATTTGTTAACATCGAGTATAGATTTAGGTGTCAGGAAGTCGTTTCTGAAAGTATTTGTATGGAGTGTAGCCATGTATGGAAGTGAGACATGGACGATAACTAGTTTGGACAAGAAGAGAATAGAAGCTTTCGAAATGTGGTGCTACAGAAGAATGCTGAAGTTAAGGTGGATAGATCACGTAACTAATGAGGAGGTATTGAATAGGATTGGGGAGAAGAGAAGTTTGTGGCACAACTTGACTAGAAGAAGGGATCGGTTGGTAGGACATGTTTTGAGGCATCAAGGGATCACAAATTTAGCATTGGAGGGCAGCGTGGAGGGTAAAAATCGTAGAGGGAGACCAAGAGATGAATACACTAAGCAGATTCAGAAGGATGTAGGTTGCAGTAGGTACTGGGAGATGAAGAAGCTTGCACAGGATAGAGTAGCATGGAGAGCTGCATCAAACCAGTCTCAGGACTGAAGACCACAACAACATCGCTCTTTGTTAATTAACCGACTATTAAGTCTTCCAATGGAACCCTTCAATTCCACATCCTTTTCTAATATTATCTTGTATCAACGCATTGCACCGATACTTCGGCGTTCGTAGCACCCTCCATCCACATACCAAATTCCTTCCTACAGTTAGCGCCTACCAACTGTCAGTAGGAGCTATCAAAATCACGTTGGTGACCGTCACGTATAAACATCATTTAGTCCTCCATAGTCACCCACACCACAACCACCCCGACAAATAACAACAACAGCAATATGAGCATCAACTTTATTACCGCTATCAGTGATCATCTTCTATGTAATAGTACCATGCCAAACTCAATCGACTCACAAAACCTACATGCATTAGTTGTTTAATCTTGTTTTTACTACCAGTTTAAATTTTTCTGTCGACTAGCCAACGAGATGGGGAAAAAATTAGTGAATGGATATGGTGCGTAAGACTATTTCCAATGGAGTCCTTCGCAAGAGGGACAAATCTATATCCGGTTGTTGCAACAACAAATGAGGCTAACATTACATGAGCAGAAGACACGGGTTGAATTTTCTGGCGACGCCGATGTCGTTAGATCATTTGGATAGCCCTGAGGAACAATATCAATAGTGGTCCCTTCGTGGAGAAACGTAACTGCCTACAACGGCGCATGAAACGCACAGCGTACGTAAATCTGACTGACCGGACACGGATTTCAATCTCACACTCCATGGAAAGGAGGTGTACGTGTTAACCACGGCGGTAGGTGTGTCGGAGTAAGGAGAGCAGAGTGACTGGTTTTGTAGAGAGCGGGGTGCCGCTGCCGCTGCCGCCGCCCGTGTCAGAACTGGGTCTTCCGCCGTAGCCTTGGCACAGTGATCACTGCGCCGCCGCAGGCGCCAGCGCCGGCACCGGCGACTTTCACCTAATCGCCTCTCCAGAGCTGCACTCGCTCCCCCGTCCTGTGTCTGCAGCAGACAGCAACCTCCACTTATACAAGCCACCGAAGTCTTTTCAGCATTTCAAACAACAGGCAAAACTTGCTCGGGGGCTATCGTGGTGAAGTAACGAGCGAGGTGGCGCAGTAGGTAAGACACTGGACTCGAATCCAGATTTAGGTTTTCTGTGGTTTCCCAAAATCGCTCAGTGTAAATGTGTGGATGATTCTTTTGAAAAGGACGAGGTCGATTGCCTTGCATCTGCCTCTAACGACGTCGTCGATGGGACGTTAAATCCGAATATTTCCTGCATTACGTGTATGTTCACTGACCATCTCGAACGTGCTGGATTTACTAACACACATAGAAAAATGAGGCTTTCATGATTTTGGCTGCCACGTATCGCCCCATAAACGAAATAAAAATATCATATTAACAGAATATTCCGTCGTTTCTTGGTAGAACAATGTTCCGAGCTAGATCTTCTAGAGTTTTTCCATGATCGTAAAGCAAATGCCGGAATTGGAAATATCCTCCAAATATTCCCAATTTAATCGCTTTTTGATCCTGTTCTGTTCACCAGCATCGAACAGCATCGAAATAAATGCATCGGAATCTGTCCCAGTGTGGGAGAAAGGTGTTGACAACTGTAAAAAGACAGCACTCCTTGGTGATCAGATTCATTTTTATAGAAATTAAAGTTCCCTTCCTTATCCTTAATCCTTATCCATTAAAAAAACTACACATTGATCTTGCCAAAAGCCGAGAAGCCATTCTTCTTGGTGTTGTAGCTCTCTGCATTCGTCAAGATAAAGAAGGGAATTCTAGGAAAAAATATTTCGATTGTCAGGCAGGTACACCTGCGTATGTATCGAATAGTTCGCCGACATTCTCTTTGACGTACGCAAATATCCGCAAACACAGATACAAAACTTAAATGGTATTCCCCTAGGAAAAAGAAAAATTAGGTCTAATCGCCGGTTGCAACCAAGATATTTAGGAGGTTTTCCTTCCTTTTACGGCATATGCCGAGACTGGAAATCCCGTTCCTAACGTTCTCAGTTGGGAATTGGCTACATTCTCAGCTTACTGAGAGTTATCTGAAGAGAACCGAGAACACTGCCTATTTCGGTACATTGTGGAAGATATAAACAAACCTCCACCGACATCTGAGCTCAGACGTCAGAAGTGACTATCGTTACGCTTCCACACAAGTCCGAATTTCTCTAATGCCATCGTCGCTGTCCTTTCTGGAAGTGTCTCCCATCTGAGTGTGTTGATGATTTCTGTGAAGCTCTTGTGATAACTAAACAAATCCGTGACAGATCGTGCACTCCTTTGTTGAACCATCTCTTCCTTCGTTCAAAATGGTAAAGTAATGTTCTAGATTCACGAATCATAGTCAAAAATAGTTCATATTCGATTTTTATAAATGACTTCCCTCTGAACTGATTCCCTTGATGTATGACGGCTGTGACTCACTCCAGTGGTCGATCGACGAAGATGTGGTGTAGTAATGAGAATCATCTACCAGTCGCTGCATCAAGAGTTGATCAACAGCAGGCTGGAATCAGTCTGTGTCATATACAAACTACGTTAGGGAGCTTCAGCCGATTTATATGTTCTGTTGTTCAATGAAAACTCTAAAAACCGTAATTATCCGCAAAACGCTAATTCACGACCTTTCCCTCGACCATAGACAGAGTAACATACCTATAGATCACTGCGGTGGCATAGCTGAACAGAGCAACGTGAGCCCTAGTTCATTCCACGACAAACGGGACTGAACTGCAACTTTCGACCTAAAAGTATCACTGGGAAAATCGTTAGGTGTCATTCTAAAATGGTTCAAATGGCTCTGAGCACTATGGGACTTAACATCTATGGTCATCAGTCCCCTAGAACTTAGAACTACTTAAACCTAACTAACCTAAGGACAGCACAGAACACCCAGCCATCACGAGGCAGAGAAAATCCCTGACCCCGCCGGGAATCGAACCCGGGAACCCGGGCGTGGGAAGCGAGAACGCTACCGCACGACCACGAGATGCGGGCAGGTGTCATTCTCAAACATATATTAAAACCACAAACTTTCAGCGAAACAGCGCATGTCATCATTCTCAAACATATATTAAAACCACAAACTTTCAGCGAAACTTCACGTGTAATGTGTAACGTGTCAACTCTTTTCTGCTGTTCTACGGGCCAGTCCCGTCTTTGTACTGATTATGAGACGCTACATCCGGAATAAGTCTATGTGATGTGCGCTGAATGTATATTGATGAGCGAAAACATTTTGACTTCCTCCTTAATAGCAGTAGTAGTAGTAGTAGTAGTAGTAGCTTTATTCATCCGTAGATCTCTTTTGACAAGGATATAGGACGTTTCAAAGTATTTACAAACTTAGCTAATTCGCATACACATATATTTACAGATTTCTAGTCAGACATAATCATTAGATTTACTCCTGGTACTCAATACTTTTTCTACAAATAACTTATTAAATAATGCAATGTCACATCGTTCACTCATATCTCACTATCAGTCACTGCACACACTATACACACATTGTTTCATAACACTTCACTCACCACACACACACACACATGCACACACACACACACACACACACACACAGAGGTGAACTCTGGGCCATTTTCTGTACCGCAACTCCCCATTCGCTATCCTGAAAAACTGACTCAGCATGCCTCCATAATGAATGAGATGTTGAGCTCAGAAAGAGGAAGAAGTGTTAGTATTGTGCTATCATAGCTTGGGGGTAAGTATTTCTAGAAAGAAAAAAAGAAGGAAAAAAACATAAAGTGAAGGTGTTATGTGGAATGTTGTATGTTTTATTATCATTTTTATTATTATTATAATTTATTTGTACAACATTTTTTTATCAAACCCCTACTCTGTTTTAGCTAAGTAATCCTTCAATGTATAAAATGTATTGCATAACAGGTACTTTTTTAAATAAGTGTATTTTGGCAATTTCTTTAATCTCTTTTGGTAATTTGTTGTACAGTTTTCTTCATTGGTAGAAAATGCTGTTTTGAGTTTTATATTTATTTTTTCATGGTAAATGTAAGTTGAGTCTATCTCTTGTTGCATGGTCATGGACAGAGCTGTTTGTGCAGTAATTACCAATCTTCTTTTTGATGTGTATTCACATGGAGCAGTTAAAATCCCCAGTGTTCTGAACAGATCTTTACAATGAGCTCGACTAGTATTTTTGGTTATTATTCTTACAAGTCCAACTGCGATCCTGTGTGTCACAGATTCGACAAGTCCGTGGTATGTTTCCAGAGGCATGTGGCACAGGTAACACAAGTCCCGTAAATTATGGTTTGATGGTTTGTAGGTGCCCCGCATCCCAACTGTTTCCCACCGGGTTCAGAATAGGTGAATTAGGTGACCGAGACATTAACGTGAATTCGCTATCATGCTCCTCAAACCATTATAGCACGATTCTGGTCTTATGGCACGGACAGTTATCGTCTTGGAAAATTCCATCGTCGTCGGGTAAGAGATCCAACATGAAGGGGTGCTGGTGGTCCACAGCTGTCAAGGTGCCTTCGATTACTACTGCAAGACACATGGAAGCCGAGGTGAATGTCCCCCCTTAGCACATTACTGCCCTTTCCGGTGTGCCTCCATGGTGCCGCGCATGTTTTGGGCAGCCGTTCGCCCAGACGACGGCGTATCTGAACACGTCCGTTAGTCTGGTTTAACAAGTAACTCGATTGTAACGACCAGGCGACACGTTTTCATTGATCCACCGCCCACTCTCGGTGAGCCTCTGCCCATTCTAATTGTAACTATCGATGTCGTTATGGGAACACGTAGGGGTCGTTACTCCTGGGCCCGTGTTTACAATGCGCGCTGAACGATGTGCTCCGAAGCATGTGTCTCCCACCAGCATTGCATTATGTCGTCGCATTTGTCACAGATCGCCGCCTGTTCTGCTTCACAGATCGGGCAATCCTCCGTCCTCCACGTTCTGCGATGACGCGTCATCACCTATTCGCCGTCTCGTGGTTTCACCGTCCTTCACCGCTTTCCACAGATGCTCTCGACAGCGGCACGCTAACAGCTGACTGACTTCACCCTTCCCGAGATGCTCGTTCCCAGGCACTGGACAGTAACAATTTGCGCTTTGTCAAAGTCTCTTACGTCAGTGGATTTCAGCATTTGTGACCCATAACGTCGCTAGAAAAAGTTCACATTTGTCTCTGCTCCGCATACAGTCTTTCTTCAAAGCGTCACGTGCCCGCAACACCATCAGACGGCAGTCAGCACCGCGGTGGGCAGTGGTCATAATATTTTGACTCTCCGTTGTACAACTACTTGGCCATATTGATTGAGTTTGTGGCAACAAATGGTTCAAATGGCTCTGAGCACTATGGGACTTAACATCTGAGATCATCAGTCCCCTAGAACTTAGAACAACTTAAACCTAACTAACGTAAGGACATCACACACATCCATGCCCGAGGCAGGATGCGAACCTGCGACCGTAGCGGTCGCGCGGTTCCAGACTGAAGCGCCTAGAACCGCTCGGCCACACCGGCCGGCTGTGTTGCAACAAGCAGTCATTATTCCTGGAACAGATACTGACACAATTTTGCTCTCTTTAGTGAAAACAACTGCATAAAATTGTCACTTTGTCAGATGTTTTAATAAAATTCAACAACCTCTAGAGGTCAAAGTAGATTGATGGCTTGGTCACTGTGGGCAGAGTAGGTGGGTAGCTTGGTCACTGTGTAAGTTATGCCGAGTTTCCATTCCCATAAGAAATCTATACCTCGGTAATACAGCGTGGGAAAAAAGAAACCCCCCCGGAAATATTTCATGCAGCTCAAGATGGGCTACCAACTTACATTGCGGATGGTGTATGTTGCTTTGCCTACCTTAACACAGCGGAAATATACTGAAAAAAAAAAACCGAAGGAGTTCAGCTTTGGCGGTCAACCGTACACCTGGCAAGGATAGCAAACAGGGGACATGTCGATACAATGGCGAATTTATTTCGTGTACTCAGTTGGACAGTAACTATACTTCGCCGAAAGGTGCGCGAACAATACACGCAGATGTCAGCGTTTGAGGGAGGACATGTAGTTGGCTCAAACAAACTGGTTGGAGTAATCGGCGAATCGCTCGACATTTGAATAGGAGCGATGCCACTATTCGGCAATGTTGGCAAGAATGGGGCCCGACAACCAGGAGTGATGGTCTGGGATGCCATTTCATTCATAGCAGAACTCCATTGGTCGTCATCAGCGGCACCCTTGCAGCACAGCCGTACGTCGACGACATTCTGAATCCCATTGTTGTCTATCACGGCAAGCCATCCTGGGCTTACGTCTCAGCAAGATAACCCGCCGGCACCCGGCGATAGTTTCTACTGCTTGTCTTCGTGCTGCCCAAATCGTGCCTTGACCAGCAAGGTCACCGGATGTCTCCCCAGTTTCGTGGCCACTTAGCTTACAGCAGAAATCGCTCAAGCTGGTATCAATGAATTCAGAAAATTCGGTACGAGTTATCATTGTTCGAGATGTCGCTATAATATCTTGAAACTAGGTACCGAAACACTGCAAGATCCCAGTTTCCGTATGGAAAGATTGCAATAAATTCACCGTTATAGAGACTGCGTCTGCTACGTTTATGCGTCCTCTTCTGGAATACTGCTGGGCGATATGGGGTCCTCACCAGACAGGACTGACGGATAATATCGGAAAAGTTCTTAGATGAGCGACTCGTTTTTATATTGTCCCCAAACAGAGGAAAGAGTGTCACGGTATGATAAACGAGCTACTGTAGGTTGGTGGTCATTAAAACACAGGCGTTTATCGTTGTGACGAGATCTTTCCACGAAATTTCAATCACCAACTTTCCCCTACGATTGCCAGAATATCTTATTGACTACCATTTCTATAGCGAGAAATGACCATCGTGATTCAATAAGAGAAATGATTGCCTGCACGGACAGATGTAAGTGTTCATCTCTTTCCCCACGTTGTTCGAGAGTGGGACGCTAGAGAAAATGTCTGAAAATGGCTCTACGCACCTTCTCCAAACAAACAAAAAATGGTTCAAATGGCTCTGAGCACTATTGCGCTTAACATCTGTGGTCATCAGTCTCCTAGAACTTAGAACTACTTAAACCTAACTAACCTAAGGACATCACACACATCCGTGCCCGAGGCAGGATTCGAACCTGCGACCGTAGCAGTCGCGCGGTTCCGGACTGAGCGCCTAGAACCACGAGACCACCGCGGCCGGCCCTTCTCCAAACACATAATTGTGAAGTGCAGAGTAATCATGTGGACGTAGATGTAGAAATGAGGTGAGCCAGAACTGCACCGCAACCGCGTATCAGATTAACGACTACCTGGCTAGAAGGGAACTTTAGCAGTTTGTCCTTAATCACCTAGTCTCGATGTCAACGGAATTCTAATCATCCTCGAGTACTGTAAGTGGTTTGCAAACACCAATTTGGGCTAATACTGTGCCAGTTTTCTGTTTCACAATTCCAGCCTCAAATACTGAATGTCCAAAGAGGTTAAGATACGAAAACACACAACACATATTTCAAAGGTGGCATTCAGATGACTGATCATAAAGGACACACGGCAAACGGAATTCCATTACGTACGAATCTTACAAAAGCAAGAACAATCTTCTTCATACTTTCATTTGCCTTTGTTCCACTGTGATAAGGTCTGTTAACGATGGCCAGTCGCTCTCAGTTGATTTGAAAATTACTTTATTTGATTTTATGGTCGGATGTCTTACTCAAAGATCGGCAATTCTGACGAAGTTGGACATTCTTCGAAACGTAGACTGTTAATCACATAACATATCCGTTTAAATTTGATAGTGTCTTATATACGATTAATAAGGGAATTTTATCAAGAAAGTTAAAGGAAGGGTGGTTAGAGTTTAATGGCCCGTCGGCTTTGAGATCGTAAGACGTGGAGCAACAGCTCAGATGTACAAGGATGGGCAGGAAATCACACGCGTTATTTCTGCTGGTATTCGACTGAAGAAATTCTGGAAATCGCGGGGAAACGTAAATCACAACGGTCTGACAGCAGTATGAATTCAGCGTCTCAGTCACAGTAAATACTAAATTTATTAAGAAATATCCTCCTCATGGTAAGTGTTCTGAAGATATATCAGACAGACAAAATGCGATTTACACTCGAACAATACTGTGCGTTTTATAAGAACACTCTATTAACTTGAGAGTGTAGAATAGAAGAAGAGTGAAAATGTCAAACGTTCTAAGTGCCAAATCTCATATTAAAAGGAGACCGTGTGATCAGGCACCTGAAGACCACGTGATATTCGACCGACCGCCGTGTCATCCTCAGCATTCAGCATCGGCTGCGTTTTGGAGGGGCATGGATCAGCACACCGCACTTCCGGCCGTTGTCGACGGGTCTACCTTGGAGTCACTGCCTCTCAATCAGGGAGCTCCTCAGTCGGCATCACGAGGCTCAGCGCACAGCAGTCCACTCCTCCCACCAAGGAAAAATGCCTGGCAGTACCGGGAATCGAACCTGAGTCTCCCACATGAGGGTCTGTGGCGTTGATCACTCTGATACAACGGCGGATAAATCTCACCTTTGTCAGGGGAGCCAGAAAAACAACGTATCTCTTTTTTGTGCGTAGCTTTGTATAAAAAGAGATTGAGAAGGTGTTCTGATACTGCAAATTATATCGCTTACGTCATGACTTGTAGGTTGCAGTAGGTAATGGGGGATGAAGAAGCTTGCACAGGATAGTGCATCAAACCGGTGCATCAAACCAGTTTCTGGACTGAAGACCACAACAACAACATCATTACTGCAAAAAAGTGAGACAAATTAGAAAATAAACTATTTATTAAGAACGTTCCAAGTTCCATACCAGGCAAATGACTGGTTCTGAGCTTTAATCAGAAAGTTTGTGTTTCAAGTGCCGTTAACGCTGAGGCACTACTCTTTTATTTGTGACAAAAAATGGCTCTGAGCACTATGGGACTCAACATCTTAGGTCATAAGTCCCCTACAACTTAGAACTACTTAAACCTAACTAACCTAAGGACATCACACACACCCATGCCCGAGGCAGGATTCGAACCTGCGACCGTAGCAGTCCCGCGGTTCCGGACTGCAGCGCCAGAACCGCTAGACCACCGCGGCCGGCTTTATTTGTGACAACTACAGAAATATAGCCGTTACGCTTTAACTAGTGGAACCGTAGCGAAAAAAATAAATAAATAAATAAATAACAATAAAACTTAAAATAAAAAAATTAAAAAAACTTCTCAATTATTTTAAAATTATTTACAAGAGAATAACAAAGTTAAATTCAAGAAAATGTCACTCAATATTAAATTCTGTTTCTTCTGTTTAAATTCTGTTACTCCATTCTTGGGATCATAAGTTGCGAAGTTTACTGTAGAGTTCCCATGCTGCTGAGGAAGAAATGGTAACACTGTCAAAAGGTCTTTCTATCTTGCATCTGATAAACATAATTGCTCTTTCAGATGAAACAATACGTGGCATACATCAGCTATGCTCTTTCCTCTTTTGAATACATTAACATTTCTCCATGTTTCTGTTTCAGAGTAAGAATTTTTAATAACCATGTGAATGTGGGACACTTTGGTCACATTGGTTTTAGAGATCTTAAAAGCATGCATTGACAGAGTGTTTCTGCAGCATCTTTAAAATCAGAGAAACTTGTATGCATTGGAACGTTTCATATTTCTACTCTTCATATACACTGACCAGCCAGAACATTATGACCTGCGTCACCTGGCGAGGAATGACTCCTTGTCAGACACACGCGCGGTGCATGTAGAATCAGTGAGCATGCTATTTGTGTTTAGAATGGGGAAGGTGTGCGATCTGTCTGAGTTTGACCGAGGACATATTGTGATGGCCTGGAGGCTCGACATGAGCATTTCGGATACTGCACGACACTTCCAGTTGGATGTTAGAGGGGTGCCGCAGTGAGTGTCTGTAACACGTGGCGAAACCAAGGTGATGTCGAGGAGTTGGGTGGCCCCCTTCATTACAAATGTCGAAGGGTAGGGCTGATAAAACAGGACAGACGGTGAACTGTGCCGGAACTAACATCAGACTTTAATTCTGGGCAGAGTACAAGTGTGTCTGAACACGCAGTGCACCGAACACTCCTAACTATGGGCTTCGGCATCCGACGACCCATGCATGTGCCAATTTTAACAACATGACATCGTCAACTACGACTGTGACGGGCACCTTCCGCACTGAACGTTGGCGCAGTGGCAGAGCGTTTCATGGTCTGGCGAATCCCGATACATTCCTCATCATGCCGATGGGAGGGGGCGAATCAGTCGTCTTCCAGGGGAACAGCTCCTTGACACGTATGCTGCGGGGCGGCGACAAGCTGGCGGCGGCTCCATTAAGCTCTGAGGAACATTTTTTTTCATGTGGGCGTCCATGGATCCGGTGGAGCTCGCGCAAGGCACCATGACGGCCAAAGAGTATCGTACACTGGCTGCAGACTACATGCACCCCTTCATGATGATCATCTTTCCCGACGGCAGTGGCATTTTTCAGCAGTATAATGCTCCATGTCACAAGACCACGTTCGAGGAACACAGTGGCGAGTTACAATTAATGTACTGCCCCCCCCCCCCCCCCCCGAACTTGCCAGATACGAATGCGATTGAATCCATCTGGGATGTGATTGAACGTGGCGTCAGAGCTCATTGCCCCCCCCCCCTTCCCAGGATTTACGTGAATTAAGTGACTTGTGTGTGCAGATGTTATGCCCACTCTCTCCAGCGACCTACCGAGGCCTCATTATTTCCATGCCAGGACGCGTCTCCGCTGTTATCCGTGCCAAGGTGGGCATACCGGATATTAGATATGTGGTCATAATGGTTCAAAAATGGCTCTGAGCACTGTGGGACTCAACATCTTAGGTCATCAGTCCCCTAGAACTTAGAACTACTTAAACCTAACTAACCTAAGGACATCACACACACCCATGCCCGAGGCAGGATTCGAACCTGCGACCGCAGCAGTCCCGCGGTTCCGGACTGCAGCGCCAGAACCGCTAGACCACCGCGGCCGGCTGTTCATAATGTTCTGGCTGATTAGTGTATATACACTACTGGTCATTAAAATTGCTACACCAAGAAGAAATGCAGATGGTAAACGGGTATTCATTGCACAAATATACTAGAACTGACATGTGATTACATTTTCACGCAGTTTGGGTGCATAGATCCTGAGAAATCAGTACCCACAACAACCACCTCTGGCCGTAATAACGGCCCTGATACACCTGGGCATTGAGTCAAACAGAGCTTGGATGGCGTGTACAGGTAAAGCTGCCCATGCAGCTTCAACATGATACCACAGTTCATCAAGAGTAGTGACTGGCGTATTGTGACGAACCAGTTGCTCGGCCACCATTGACCAGACGTTTTCAGTTGGTGAGTGATCTGGAGAATGTGCTGTCCAGGGCAGCAGTCGAACATTTTCTGTATCCAGAAAGGCCCATACTGGACCTGCAACATGCGGTCGCGCATTATCCTCCTGAAATGTAGGGTTTCGCAGGGATCGAATGAAGGGTAGAGCCACGGCTCGTAACACATCTGAAATGTAACGTCCACTGTTCAAAGTGCCGTCAATGCGAACAAGAGGTGACCGAGACGTGTAACCAATGGCACCCCGTACCATCACGCCGGGTGATACGCCAGTATGGCGATGACTGATACACGCTTCCAATGTGCGTTCACCGCGATGTCGCCAAACACGGATGCGACCATCATGATGCTGTAAACACAACATGGATTCATCCGAAGAAATGACGTTTTGCCATTCGTGCACCCAGGTTCGTCGTTGAGTACACCATCGCAGTCGCTCCTTTCTGTGATGCAGCGTCAAGGGTAACCGCAGCCATGGTCTACGAGCTGATAGTCCATGCTGCTGCAAACGTCGTCGAACTATTCGTGCTGCAAACGTCCCCATCTGTTGACTCAGGGATCGAGACGTGGCTGCACGATCCGTTACAGACATGCGGATATGATGCCTGTCATCTCGACTGCTAGTGATACGAGGCCGTTGGGATCCAGCACGGCGTTCCGTATTACCTTCCTGAACCCACCGATTTCATATTCTGCTAACAGTCATTGGATCTCGACCAACGCGAGCAGTAATGTCGCGATACGATAAACCGCAATCGCGATAGGCTACAATCCGACCTTTATCGAAGTCGGAAACGTGATGGTATGCATTTCTCCTCCTTACACGAGGCATCACAACGACATTTCACCAGGCAACGCCGTTCAGCCACTGTTTGTGTATGAGAAATCGGTTGGAAACTTTCCTCATGTCAGCACGTTGTAGGTGTCGCCAGCGGCGCCAACCTTGTGAGAATGCTCTGAAAAGCTAATCATTTGCATATCACAAGCAGCTGGTTAAGAGTGAACAAAGGAAACCGTTGGGACTTTACTTAAGGAGCCGTCACCGACCATTACTTTCAAGTGAATCTGGGAAATTATAGAAGATTTCATTCGATCGATCCCAAACCTATAAACTGGTTTCTTCCGCAAGTGCCGGTTACATTTAGTTCTCTGATGACTAGCTATATGCAAGTTCTCCGAATCCCTCGCAGGATAATTGGCGTAGCTGAATTGTGAGTAGTCTTGCCTGAAAGAAGCACTACCGGAAGCTTCGCAAAGTAAGTGTTGTGGTCCGAGATGAGCTCACGCCATCCATCAGCGACATCCTGTGACGCGGACTTCCCGAAATACACGTCGCACATCGCGACACTTGGAGCGGACTGCACTGCTGCCAACATTCCCGCACAAAAATAAGATGGTAAGCCAGAGCGGCGAGGCGGATGGATCTCTCAGCAGCGGGGGCCGCGACTGAGTCAATGGTCATCGACCCCCACGTGTGCACCTTGCCCACCGGCCGACAGAGTCACGTGGTAGATCGGCGTGGCCAACTGTACAGCGGGTAAACGTAGCGGGAGAGCTGCAGCGGCGGCCAGTGCTTCTCTTGGCGTCACAGTGACAACGCGCTCGCGTTACGTCCGGCCACCGATGCCTTCGGCGCTTACCGGAACAGGGTACGGTTTCCTTGCGCGCTCTGGCTGTCCCGTGGGACTCCGGGCCACTGCCTGCGACTGCCGCAGCTGCATGTCGCCACATCGCTAGTATCGTGCACCAGTCGTAACTGCTAGTACCTGTTAATTTTGACAATCCTCAGCGACCGATCCATCCATCCCTTGCAGCAGTCCCATTTACCAGGTGATCCTGATCCACACAACGGATACCGTCTGTCACCAGTAACCCATTCATAACCTAGTGCTGCGGGGTGAATGATTTCGAAGTAACAAAATTCAGAAGTTGGTTTTGATAATACGAACTAACTCACCCTTGCTTCCCCATAAGGTAAAATATCAGATGATGTGAAAGTAACAGGAATGTGAAAAAAGGAAGTTACTCGAAAACCGTTACCAGTAGCTTGACGCAGTTCCATATAAACGCTGCGAAAGACATGTTATTTGCTTTGAAAACAAAAGAAATTTATTTTTAGCATGTATAAATTTTTCAGGAAAGCGCAATGCTTTGACAGTTACAATTCTGCCAAAATTACTTTCCAGTATGATTTTATACTATGGATAAATATAAGTCAGACTGAGGAACTAAAAATTTTGTTGTAATGTCTAGTAAATAATGTCTAGTAAAAAGGTAAATCCACGTTACATTATTGGCTCGAAGGACCACCTGGAGGTCTTTTTCAGTCGACTAACTTCCCTTCCCAGCGAAAAATTGTATATTGTCTTTGTGAGGTGTAAATTTAGCACTTTCATTGTTTCTGTACAGAGCAGGAAACTGCAACAAGTGCGTTTAGAGTTCAGCATCATGTTTTTGTTGTTGACGATAAGAGATGAGGAAGTGGGTGAAGCGAGGTGCTTGCGTACAGCCTACTTCTACCAAGGGGGTCCGCAGCTCGTGGTCGTGCGGTAGCGTTCTCGCTTTCCACGCCCGGGTTCCCGGGTTCGATTCCCGGCGGGGTCAGGGATTTTCTATACCTCGTGATGACTGGGTGTTGTGTGATGTCCTTAGGTTAGTTAGGTTTAAGTAGTTCTAAGTTCTAGGGGACTGATGACCATAGATCTTAAGTCCCATAGTGCTCAGAGCCATTTGAACCATTTTTTTGAACCGAGGGGACCAACGGGCTCAGCTTCCCTATCACAAACAGATCAACATCAACAGTGTCACGTGTCCGCGCTCCATGAGACAGTGCCGAGTGCTCTGGAATTTAACTCAGGACATTGGTGCAAAATCTGTTGTTTAGAAACTGCACGTCACCAAATCTCTTCCCCTTGTCGGCCAAATACTGAAAACGAACATTTCTTCGACCACCAAGATTCGCCTTTGAGTGAAACGCCAATGCACAAGCGTGCATTAGCAACCGCTGTTGCATCTTGTCTACATGTGGGATATTTTATTGATAAGACTCACCAGTCGTAGAGCATTGCAGACTACGCTGGGTCCCCAAACTGTTTCTATAGTTAAAGTTCTAATAGGGGTGATTTGTCACTGCCTTCCTCTGACCTGTACGAAGTGTCACTTGAATAGCATAGATGTGTTTATGCAGTGCGATGTCGTGTTCGGTCTGTTGGTGAACATGGTACAGACAGGGTGAAACTGGTGCCAACACATGTCCTTCTCCACTTAGCAATATCCATCCAACCACTCGACAGACTGAGCACCTTTAACAATCCCATATTCCTTCTTTCCTTGCGAAACTCTAGAGAGTTTGACGTTTGCTCTTGGTCCAGCGTTTAGAAACTGTAAATCGCAACCTCCTCTTCCGGGGTAAACGCTGCTTATGAGCGTTTGTTGACCTCCAGGATTCGAAGCAGCTCCCTCCGGGACAAACTCCACCGTGCTAGCATGCGTTAACGACTTTAGCTGCGGAGAAAGGTAAACCTTCTTTCTGGAAACAGATTTTTCCAAACATATAAAATACATTATTGTGTTCCCGTATGTTGGCGCGTGATATTAAGAGTGAACAGAAAGGAACCTATGTCTTGTTCATCACTGAAACATCTGAAGACGGAGGCCGTGTGTAAACTTGAGCTAGATTTCGGAGACACAAAATACCTCTTAAATCTGATTACGATGTCAGCATGAGACTGAGACACGAGCAGCAACCTGTTCGTAAGGGGAATGCAGCAAAGTTGTATTTCTTACAATTCCTTACGATCATCTTAAAGACGTGAAACTTCCTGGCAGATTAAAACTGTGTACCGAACCGAGAATTGAAGAGGTAAACTTGAAAAACTTTAAAACTTGCAGAATAGCTACAAAAATCTTATTGACAAACGAGGCGCTTGTATTGCATGAGCCGGTCGGAGTGGCCGAGCGGTTCTAGGCGCTACAGCCTGGAACCGCGCCACCGCTACGGTCGCAGGTTCGAATCCTGCCTCGGGCATGGATGTGTGTGAGGTCCTTAGGTTAGTTAGGTTTAAGTAGTTCTAAGTTCTAGGGGACAGATGACCTCAGAGCCATTTGAACCATTTGTATTGCATGAGGAAGTATGTGCACAAACAATATTGGCAGCGTGATGCAGATTCACTGGGTATTCATTATAGGAGCCTTTTTTCTTTGAGAATGTTCACAACAACTGAGTTACAATTGGATGTTATGTGGCGCATGTAAGAGGAAATATTGTTTCCTCTTTGCAGAAACTATGTGCAGGGTCGGAAGATGCCACACAAAGGATGTAATGTTTAGCGACTTCTATGTCGTCATCGTGTTCTCAATAGGCCCAAAGGTCCCCTGATAGTAACCGTTTTCATGTAGTTACCGGTGACATTATGGTACATAGGTACGTACAAACGTCAGTTGACTTCATTGGATACAGTGAAAGAAGCTACTTGGCATCATATGACAAGAATAACAATTGAAATTTTATTCAATTCTGTGTATATTGTTGAACAACGTCTGCCGACAGTGACTACTGATCGCCATCAAATATGACACGTGTCATCGTCTTTGCACTGTCAACTGTGTTGCGCAATTACTACGGACACAATTGAAGCACCTCTTGTCGGGGAAAACTGTATCTATGGTAACAATGTGTTTTTTCAGTTCGAGGAAAAATCCGATGTATCATGTGAAAATAGCGTCGCTCTACTGATAATACCTTTCACGGAGTAGGTATCTTTTAGATTGTAAAAGGTTTTCGTAACAAATATCTCGGCCTGGTTTGTGAAGTGAATACTTCCATTTGTGTCGATGAAACGTTTATATTGACGTAGTCAGCACACTGTTGTGCATGAATTTTAAACAGTAGCCTAGAGAACGTACGGTTCTGCTGTAAAATTCAATTTGCGTTTATGATTGTCCTGAATTAAAAGAAACCGTTACTCGTCCACATAGCTGCAGTTTCAGTCTCATAGTTGCGCTTAAAGTGCAAATAAACAAACGCAGTGAAACAACAGAACAGTGCCGTCAGTTCAAATGTCATTCTAGATGTATACACCTTTTATTGTTGTCTCTTATTGCATGAACTTAATTAATTCAAACAATAACATTAAACTCAATGTAGTATAGCAACAGACGTGAAACCAATGTAGTATAGCAACAGACGTGAAACATTTGTGGAGCCTTACAGAACTATGACAAGGCTGTTTTGTTGTTAAGCAACATCTTTAAAACGCACGATAGATTTACGAATACACGATGTATAGTGGCACGATTCCTCCGAAAGCAAGACTAAAATCAAGTTTAGTTTTGAATAATAAATCTAGCAACAGCCCCGAGATAATTCTGATCATCTTAAGGTGCACTTTCCGAGGGCTTTAATTAAGTAAAGCAGTCATATACTTCTGTAACTTTTAAAGATTAGCAATTGTATCTTAAGGAACTTCAGAATATAAGTGTGCATTGCGCAAAACTTGAATCAGAATGTCAGTCAAGCTAGGTTGCGAGCAAATGTAAGGCGAAACAGTAGATCGTTAGTTATTTCACTTCAGAACCAATGAATGTACAGAACATTTATGCAGTGAGACTGTAATGTCACCAAGATATATTTACAGCAGCCAGGTCTGAATAAGCATTCTAAAAGCAAATTCTCAGTCCCATGAAAGTCAAGAAGTCAGAATTATCTTATCTACCGCAAATACATTATCAATCGCTTTTAGCGCGGACTAATCCTAAAAGTAAATGAGATTTCCTCAATTTTAAATCCGTTCTTAAGTGCACTGTGTGGAATGCGCTGGTTTGTTCTTACTACGGCGTATCCACGTCATCAGCAGATAGGAGACACCAAATATTCAACATGAACACAAATGTAATTTTACTTCGTTTCTGTATTTTCGTTTGTCCTAGATCGTCGAATGACGAGCGCAAAGACTAGGACTGTGGTGCTGTTCTACACTTCACACACTGGCCAGAAGAGGATATTGGACAGGGTATCTTGATACATTCTATAGAGAACTATGTGTCTAGAATGGCTAGGAAAACAGCTGTATCGTATTATTATGGGAAATGTGTCGACTACATTCTTAATTAATAGTGAGAGTATCTGAGATCAGGGAGTCATGATTCGGCTTGAACGATCACTACGATACGCATAAAGGTAATGCCATATCTCACCAGGAAAGTACTTGGGCTCCAACAAACAGATCTGTATGAACGTTTGGTTACAGGACCATTACGTACCTCTGAATGTTCTGGTGGGCGTCGTTTCTCTGCAAAACTCTGCAGTCATGCTCTAGATATCACTGTAGACGTAATTGTAGACGCCATACGCAGTGCAGCAATCTTAACTATAAATGTAAATGCGGAATGTCAATAAAATGCTCCGAGCAATACGAATGACTGCAAAACGCACAGTGAAGAAATGCAAATTGATCGCATGTCGTATTTGCACATTCTATAATATCAGTGTTGAACGCCACGTCAATGACACTTTTGAAGTTGTTCACTGGTTCACCAATATCGTAGCCAGCGTTCTACCACGCGTAACGAAGCATTGGTCTGTATACTGCTGCAGATAACTGATTGTAAATGACAGAATGCATATTCATGATAAAGAATCTGTCGTGCAATTTCGGCTGCATATTACTGGAACGTAGTTTAATGAAGTCTGTTATTCTCTTGGCATATATTTTATATTGCCTGAAGAAATACACATCCAGAGGTTGTGCATGTTTTGTAGTTTTAGGCGGAATGATTCTTAAATCTACATGTTTTCCGCCAGATGCTTCCAGTAGTATTCGTTCATCCTTATGTCCACACCAGGAGTCACAAAGTACTAATGACTTTCTCGACAAATGTGGATTCAAAACTGACAGAAAAAACGTCTTCAGATGTTGTCTCCTCATCTTCAGCTTCCCACTCACATTTGCATCGACGACGACATTTGGAGGGCACCGCGTTTTGTTTCCCTTGACACGCGGGGTCCAAACTTACCACTGGATTCTTGGAAGCAAATATAGAGTTTGTCTGCCAATCGTCCGTCCATTGATATAGCAACATCGATCGTGTAACTATGTGTTGCACAGTTAACTGATTGCAACATCGCGACAATGTTTCTCTTCCCTTTCATGGATAGTGTTCTGTCACAAGAAAGTTCATAGTTGAACTGACTCTGATCACAGTTCCATACAGAACTAATATCGATGTTTTCTCTCGTGATATGCTCATTGACGTCAGCAATAAACGTTTGAGCTCTTTCAATCAGCTCTTCTTCGTCATCCTTATCTTTTCGTGCTTGGAGCATAGTGATACGGCGTGATGTTATCCTAAACTCCTTTTTCAAATTAGTAATAAATCCTAGTGAAGCTGTAAAGTTTGTACACCCGAGATTTCTGCCTACGTCCAATGCCCAATGTTGTAAATGCCAATAATGAACGGCGGAACCGCATTCTCGCGCTTCATCGAATTTTGCCATTACACGCTCCTTGATGGTCTTGAACAGCAGTGTACGATTTCCTTTGAAAACTGTATTTCCTTCTCTTTTCTTTGCCACGTAATCCAGTATGTTTTTAATATTGCTTTTAGACTTCAGTTTAGGGTATCTTTTCAGAAGCTTGTCGTATGTGTCGAAACCTCTTACGTAATAATCATCGTACATGTTCTCCAGTGTGTTGTCATCAAACGCCGTGATGGTACTTGCAACTTTAACCTTCTTCTTGGGAGATGGTTGGTATTGTCCGTCACTGCTTCCATCGCCTCTTCCCGCACTTGCCGTAGCACTACCGTTTGCAATGAGTTGTTCGTCATTATCATCCCTATCATCATCATTATGTGTTAGTGTTACAACAGTATCTGTTTCTAACTTATTCTCATATTTCTGCACTATAATAGATACCAGAAAACATGCGAATGATTCGTCTTCTACACCAATACCATCTTCACGAAGAAGGGTTCTTCGTAACTTCATCTCAACCAATCGCAATACATTAGCAGGATTGATTGCCAATCGCCGAGCCATCTGACGCTTCAGTACACAAATAATGTCACAAAACGCAACTTGAGAGGCACACTGCACCGTCCCTACTGGTCCCGACTGGCATACCGGAAGGTCAGTGTGCAATGCGGCATGGCATACGCAGAGGCCTCTAACGGACGACTGCAGAGTTTTGCAGATGCGCGAGTATCACTAGTGCAATAAGAGACCTTTACATTATTTCTCACACGATTTAGGTGTATTTGTGTTTGTTCGATCCCAAGTACTTTCCTGGTCAGTTACATTTTGTACCAGAATTTGTGGTTTAGGCATTGGTAAAATAACAGCTGATTGGCCACAGCATGATGTAACAAACCAATCACATGGAAAAGTAGCTAACGATGCAGGAAGAGATTCCAATTTCACGATTACGGTAGGTATTCGTCGATCAGGGCAATCTTGTCCAGATATGGTCGGTGCTTTTGTCCACGGTCCAGCAATATAGGTGGCAGAATGCATGATTTTCAGTTACAGAAAGCATTAAACCATCTACAGGGCGCAGCTTATCACCCCAAACTCCATTCCTCTCAGCGGAGATGGCTTATGCAAGTACGAGAGTTGAATGAAAAGTAATGCCTCCACCTTCGTTAACTGGGTTTGGATGGGAATATTTTAATAAATTAAACGCAGAAATAATCCTTAGAATGTGATATTTAATTCACTTTTCCATATTATCACCAGCCAATTGGATACATTTCTGCCAACGATGAACAAGTTTCTGAAGCCGTCACGGAAGAAGTCGACACTGTTTCCGCAACCACAGTCTCACAATTCTCTCAACGTCTTCATCAGAAGCATAATGACGCCCCGCTTATATTCGTTCATTATCGGGAACAGAGGGAAGTCAGACAATGCTGAATTAGACTGTATGGAGGACGCCGTACGGTGGTGACATTCAGTCTCTGAAGCTCTGTTGTGGTGGCACGTGAAGTGTGTAGTTTGGCATTGACATGCTGCAGGAAAACATTTCCCTTTTCCTTTCGAACCCTTGTTAGCCGTCGTTTCAGAGGTCGCAGCGTTGTGATGTAACGCTCTGAACTTACTGTTGTTCCAAGATCAAGGAAATCAACATGGATAACACCATCTGCGTCCCAGGACACTTGGCCATGATTTTTCCAGCTGAGGGCTGCGTCTTGAATTTATTTTTTTGGGCGAGTCGATATTCCATAGACTGACGTTTCGTCTCCGGGTCGTAATGGTGTACCCACGTTTCGCCTCCCGTCACAAGTGAATGGAAAAAGACGTCATCTTCATTCTCGTAAAGCGAGAGGGGTTCCTGAAAAATTTCAAGTCTGTGCGCTTTCATTGCATGAGTCAGCATCTTGGGTACCCATCGTGCACAGATCTTACGATAGCCAAGCAAAGCAATAATGAGATCCACACGTTCTTGTGAACTGCCGATTCTGCTTGCAGTTTCTCTCTGAGTGATACGAGGATCGTCCTGAATCAATCTCTCAACATTTTGCTTGTGAAACTCGGTGGTTGCAACCACAGGACGCCCAACTCTTTGTTTGTCACGAAGGTCAGATTTTCCCGCCTCAACATCTTTAAACTCACTCGCCCAACGACGCACAGTACTCACATCAACACAATCAGCATAAACTACTTTCATTCTCTGATGAATTTCCTCTGGGGTGACACCTTCTGCTGTCGATAATTCAATGACTGCACGTTGCTTAATTCGCATTATCCGACCATCTGCGCAGGGTTCCATACTTTACACTGTAACAGCACAACCGTTCATCGCTAAGGCTTCACGCCAACTGGAGCTGTAGAGAAGAGGCTACGGAACAAGCCAGTACCTGCCCCATACCAATGCTGCCAACTTTTGAAGAGTTACGAAGGTGGAGGCATTACTTTTCAATCAGCCCTTGTATGTCTACGGTACGCCTTTTACTAGCGATACAAATCTTTATGGTTCGGAAATATTTGGTATATGAATATCGTATGTGGAATAACATGAAATTCAAGTTTTTCTGTTCTCTAAAATGTTGCGATTTAATGTAGAACGTGGAAACAGTTGAGTTGCATCCAAGAGAGCATGATATGCGTAACCATCCCACATTTGTGAGTGAAATATTCCAATTTTATAGCGACAAACTGATAATTTGAGGAAGCAGGTTGGCATCTTGCACGAAACGATTTTTTCGTAGCTCGATTTTAGAGGATTGTGATCTCCAACATTTTGGCTGCTATACGTTGTATTAGCATTTTTCCCCTTTTGTGAATAAAAATGCTGACGCACCTGCAGATCAGCTGGTAGATGAAATACTACAAGCTGACCGTACCAAAAATAGTCCCTTGCAAGAGATTTTGCACAAATTTCAACTGCTAACAATACTATTCCCGAGCGGGTGACTTCTTTCTTGAGGACTGACGAATCATCCGTCGGCAACTCGTAGATACCAATACTGAATGCAAGCAATGTACATGCCAAACAGTATAGTTGTTTAATGCAACGACATGTCCCGTTTGGGGACGGTAATGTCTCATACACTCAAGACTTACAGAGCGCCTACTGCAGTATATTCCAGTATATTGTATCTTAATTTGTAATACCTAGTCAGGTCGACTTACTGTATTGAATAGCGAGTAGATTGTGTTATTATGCCCGAAAATTCTTTATACTGCTCATCACTGGATCCAGTTCAAAGTCTTTGCAACTGCACTAACTTTTTGGTGTCACCCTATACAATATAAGTTCGACACTGGACTTATCGACTATTTTGATAATTTCACAATCTACATACACTTCTGTACAAATAATCCGTGTGCCACTCTACAATGCATGGCGGAGGATACGTTGCAGGAACGTTCTGTTCCATTCCATTAGCGTAGTAAGCTAGGGAAAAATATGTCCATGTACGCATGCTGATCTCATCTTGTCATCACGATCCTTACATGAGACAGCTCACTTAAAAATGTCAAAGGTCTTAACAGTACAGGAGCTAGGGAAAAATATGTCCATGTACGCATGCTGATCTCATCTTGTCATCACGATCCTTACATGAGACAGCTCACTTAAAAATGTCAAAGGTCTTAACAGTACAGGAGCTAGGGAAAAATATGTCTATGTACGCATGCTGATCTCATCTTGTCATCACGATCCTTACATGAGACAGCTCACTTAAAAATGTCAAAGGTCTTAACAGTACAGGCTGTTTGTCAGATTCATTGGAAGTCTTGTCGTAGTCGCTCTCCCATTTAAATGATGGAGATGGGTTCTGGATAAAAAAAAAAATGGTTCAAATGGCTCTGAGCACTATGGGACTTAACATCTATGTTCATCAGTCCCCTACAACTTAGAACTACTTAAACCTAAATAACCTAAGGACAGCACACAACACCCAGTCATCACGAGGCAGAGAAAATCCCTGACCCCGCCGGGAATCGAACTCGGGAACCCGGGCGCGGGAAGCGAGAACGGTTCTGGATAGAAAGGTTCTTTCAAACAGAGCCCGAAATAAAATTCAAGCCCGAGGCAAGCGTCGCCATTCAGAAGGCTCTGAACGAGCTATTCATTTGCCCATAAAACATACGAGACGTATTTGAGAACCCTTCTAAAGAAGAGAAAAAAGATTTGGAATTTTATGAGATGATATTAGAAGTTTGAGTTCATAAACAGGTAGCCTGGGAAAACAGTTGATGCATTTTTTTTCGATATTTTGATGTGCATGTCATATTTAGAAAACATTGTCGTTAATATGAAAAAATTATTTTGTGAACGAAACGAAAGAACTACCGGATGTTCATTCTCCCCCCCCCCCCCCCCCCCCCGCCCCTCCCGGGACTAATCCAATTTCCAACCTGTTGCGATAGTGTTGCCAGTGCAGGATTTCGTGCACGTACTGACTTCTCGATTAAGTCCCATAAATGTTGGATGCAATTCATGTCGGACGATCTGCGTAGCCAATTCTTCCGTTTGAATTGTCCAGACTCTTCTTCAAACCAGTCGCAAGCAATTGTGGCTCGGTGCCATGGCGCCTTGTCATCCATAACACGAAGCCCATGAATGGCTGCAAATGGCCTCAAAGTAGCCGAACATAACCGTGTACAGGGTGTTACAAAAAGGTACGGCCAAACCTTCAGGAAACATTCCTCACACACAAATAAAGAAAAGATGTTATGTGGACATGTGTCCGGAAACGCTTAATTTCCATGTTAGAGCTCGTTTTAGTTTCGTCAGTATGCACTGTACTTCCTCAATTCACCGCCAGTTGGCCCAATTGAAGGAAGGTAATGTTGACTTCGGTGCTTGTGTTGACATGCGACTCATTGCTCTACAGTACTAGCATCAAGCACATCAGTACGTAGCATCAACAGGTTAGTGTTCATCACGAACGTGGTTTTGCAGTCAGTGCAATGTTTGTTTACAAATGCGGAGTTGGAAGATGCCCATTTGATTTATGGATTAGCACGGGGCAATAGCCGTGGCGCGGTACGTTTGTGTCGAGACAGATTTCCAGAACGAAGGTGTCCCGACAGGAAGACGTTCGAAGCAATTGATCGGCGTCTTAGGGAGCACGGAACATTCCAGCCTATGACTCGCGACTGGGGAAGACCTAGAACGACGAGGACACCTGCAATGGACGAGGCAATTCTTCGTGCAGTTGACGATAACCCTAATGTCAGCGTCAGAGAAGTTTCTGCTGTACAAGGTAACGTTGACCACGTCACTGTATGGAGAGTGCTACGGGAGAACCAGTTGTTTCCGTACCATGTACAGCGTGTGCAGGCACTATCAGCAGCTGATTGGCCTCCACGGGTACACTTCTGCGAATGGTTCATCCAACAAGGTGTCAATCCTCATTTCAGTGCAAATGTTCTCTTTACGAATGAGGCTTCATTCCAACGTGATCAAATTGTAAATTTTCACAATCAACATATGTGGGCTGACGAGAATCCGCACGCAGTTGTGCAATCACGCCATCAACACAGATTTTCTGTGAACATTTGGGCAGGCACTGTTGTTGATGTCTTGATTGGGCCCCATGTTCTTCCACCTACGCTCAATGCAGCACGTTATCATGATTTCATACGGGATACTCCACCTGTGCTGCTAGAACATTTGCCTTTACAAGTACGACACAACATGTGGTTCATGCACGATGGAGCTCCTGCACATTTCAGTCGAAGTGTTCGTATGCTTCTCAACGACAGATGCGGTGACCGATTGATTGGTAGAGGCGGACCAATTCCATGGCCTCCACGCTCTCCTGACCAACCCTCTTGGCTTGCATTTATGGGGGCATTTGAAAGCTCTTGTCTACGCAACCCCGGTACCAAATGTAGACACTCTTCGCGCTCGTATTGTGGACGGCTGTGATACAATACGCCATTCTCCAGGGGTGCATCAGCGCGTTAGGGATTCCATGCGACGGAGGGTGGAGGCATGTATCCTCGCTAACGGAGGACATTTTGAACATTTCCTGTAACAAAGTGTTTGAAGTGACGCTGGTACGTACTGTTGCTGTGTGTTTCCCGTCCATGATTAAAGTGATTTGAAGAGAAGTAATAAAATGAGCTCTAACATGGAAAGTAAGCGTTTCCGGACACATGTCCACATAACATATTTTCTTTCTTTGTGTGTGAGGAATGTTTCCTGAAAGTTTGGCCGTACCTTTTTGTAACACCCTGTATAGCCAGTAATCGGTTCCGTTGGAACAGAGGTCCAGGCCATTCCACATAAACACAGCCCACACCATTATGGAGCCGCCACCAGCTTGCACAGTGAATTGTTGACAACTTGTGTTCAAATGTTTCAAATGGCTCTGAGCACTATGGAACTTAACTTCTGAGGTCATCAGTCCCCTAGAACTTAGAACTACTTAAACCTAACTAACCTAAGGACATCACACACATCCATGCCCGAGACAGGATTCGAACCTGCGACCGTAGCGGTCGCGTGGTTCCAGACTGAGGCGCCTAGAACCGTTCGGCCTCACCGGCCGGCCGACAACTTGTGTCCGTGGCTTCGTGAGGTCTGCGCCACCCCCTACCATCAGTTCTTACCAACTGAAATCGGGTCTCATCTTACCAGGCCAGGGTTTTCCAGTAGTCTAGGGTCCAAATGACGTGGTCACGAGCCCAGGAGAGTCGCTGCAGGCGATGTCGTGCTGTTAGCAAAAGCATTCGCGTCCGTTGTCTGCTGCCATAGCCCATCGGCCACTGCATTGTCAGTGGTGAGAGGTGACTACTGAAATGTGGTATTCTCAGCACATGCTTGACATTGTGGATCTCGGAATATTGAATTCCCTAACGATTTCCGCAATGGCATGTCCCATGCGTCTAGCTCCGACTACCAGTCTGCGTTAAAAGTCTGTTAATTCCCATCGTGCCGCCATAACCACGTCGGAAGCCTTTCCACATGAATTATGTGAGTACAAATGACAGCTGCGCCAAAGCACTGGCTTTTTATACCAAGTGCACGCGATATTACCGCCATCTTTATATGTGCATATCGCTGTCCCATGACTTTTTGTCAGCTCAGTGTGTGTAAATCTGGTATTGATGGAGAACCGTTTTCTTTAACATTAATAAACATTATGTAATATCATAGCCAAGTACTTTCGACTGATATAAACAGCATCCTTACATGCTGTATGTAGCATGGTCTCAAAATAAAGTTAAATCGTGTAACAAGCGAAGTTCCTCATAAAGGGCACCTTGAGTCATCGTATAGTTGGAGAAGATACGCATCAATGAACGAAATGAGCCTGGAGGTACCACTAACATCTACCAGAAACAATACTTGTCAGTGAGTATTTTCCCTGAACGCTCCAGCAAAATGTGGTAGCTTTATCTTCTTTTACATACGGCGTTGTCCTTTAACGTGACATTTTTACGAGAAACATTCAATTTAATGATGGAAATGGAATCTTAGGTTCTTCGAGGCTTGTTCTCTGATCTAGTAACGATAAAATTAATTTTAAATTAACTTGTGATTTCTTTGCACTTGCCTCGATCATTGCCAAAGATGATGATGATGTTTGGTTTGTGGGGCGCTCAACTGCACGGTCATCAGCGCCCGTACAAAGTCTCAGTTTTTACACAGCCCAATTTTTTGTACACAATCCAGTCTAGCCACTGTCACGAATTACGATGATAACGATGAAATGATGAGGACAACACCAACACCCAGGCAGAGAAAAATCCCCAACCTGGCCGGGAATCGAACCCCGGACCCCGTGATCCAGAGGCTGCAACGGTAGCCACTAGACCACGAGCTGCGGACCGTTACCAAAGAGGTTGCTTTGTCCGTAGAGCTCAGGCAGAGGTAGTTTCAAACTGTTTAGGAGGTACAGTTATTCTAGAGCCCACGCCTCGTTCTGAAAGTTAATTTAAACGATTTAATACTTTCGCTGATGACCACACGATTCATCGCCTTTAGTTACCAACTTTTGCACCTAAATTTACAATCTGCAAACGTACGTGGTGGAAGGCACCTTTTGTTGTATCGCAGTCCGCCCCCGGTAGCTGAGTGGTCAGCGCGACAGAATGTCAATCCTAAGGGTCCGGGTTCGATTCCCGGCTGGGTCGGAGATTTTCTCCGCTCAGGGACTGGGTGTTGTCCTAATCATCATCATTTTCATCCCCATCGACGCGCAAGTCGCCGAAGTGGCGTCAAATCGAAAGACTTGCACCCGGCGAACGGTCTACCCGACGGGAGGCCCTAGTCACACGACATTTATTTATTGAATCGCAGATCACAGTTTCAAATTCACTTGCAGAGCGTGAAAAGATGAATGTGTCTATGCCCCTGGGAATTGTTAGTGGTCTGATTTTACCTTTATATTCCGTACGGCAATAATATATACGAAGCTAAAATACGTTCGCTTATGTTGCCCTGAAACCAAAGTCACATTCGGCGTCTTTCTTCGAGTTTCTGCCAGTCCCGACTTCTTTCCTCTCTGTCTCCTGCTGGCACAACTTGATATGGTTCTGTCACTCTTGAACGGTACTCAAGTATAGTCTGTGTAAAGGATTTATATGCAACAACCAGACACTAGAAAAGTACCAGTTTCCGACGAATGAACTGAAGCATCTAAATTTCGTTATCTGCCACCGAATCCAAGTTACCATTATATTTCACATCTCCATGTGCGCTAGCACCGAAGTACTGTGAGGTTTGATTGTTACTCATGAACCGTATAGTCAAAGGCTACTACGATGTTACGATTGATGAGATGCACAGCAGATTTATTTATCAAGTTCTAACCTAATTTCACTGTGTATTTTTATAGAACATTTCTTCGTACATAACATTGCATTAAAAAAATTAACAGACGTACGACACTACTGTGAAAGTAGACATTCCAACAGGTGTTTTTGTTGTTGTGGTCTTCAGTCCTGAGACTGGTTTGATGCAGCTCTCCATGCTACTCTATCCTGTGCAAGCTTCTTCATCTCCCAGTACCTACTGCAGCCTACATCCTTCTGAATCTGCGTAGTGTATTCATCTCTTGGTCTCCCTCTACAATTTTTACTCTCCACGCTGCCCTCCAGTACTAAACTGGTGATCCCTTTATGCCTCAGAATATGTCCTACCAACCGATCCCTTTTTCTAGTCAAGTTGTGCCACAAACTCCTCTTCTCCCCAATTCTATTCAATACCTCCTCATTAGTTATGTGATCTACCCATCTAATCTTCAGAATTCTTCTGTAGCACCACTTTTCAAAAGCTTCTATTCTCTTCTTGTCTATACTATTTATCGTCCATGTTTCACTTCCATACATGGCTACACTCCATACAAATACTTTCAGAAACGATTTCCTGACACTTAAATCAAACCTCGATGTTAACAAATTTCTCTTCTTCAGAAACGCTTTCCTTGCCATTGCCAGTCTACATTTTATATCCTCTCTACTTCGACCATCATCAGTTATTTTGCTCCCCAAATAACAAAACTCCTTTACTACTTTAAGTGTCTCATTTCCTAGTCTAATTCCCTCAGCATCACCCGACTTAATTCGACTACATTCCATTATCCTCGTTTTGCTTTTGTTGATGTTCATCTTATACCCTCCTTTCAAGACACTGTCCATTCCATTCAACTGCTCTTCCAAGTCCTTTGCTGTCTCTGACAGAATTACAATGTCATTGGCGAACCTCAAAGTTTTTATTTCTTCTCCATGGATTTTAACACCCATTCCGAACTTTTCTTTTGTTTCCTTTACTGTTTGCTCAATATACAGATTGAACAGCATCGGGGAGAGGCTACAACCGAGTCTCACTCCCTTCCCAACCAATGATTCCCTTTCATGTCCCTCGACAGGTGTAGCAAATTATGAAATAATTGGCTTCCGATACAACGAGAGTACAGTTTAATACATGAGAGACTTCGTTTTAATATAACTGGTGACATCATCCTTACAGCAGAGCTCAAGGACGCGCGCGGCATGTGCCGTGTTGCGTGTGGCCCATCTGCAAGAGACTGTATGTAGTAAACGCTCTCTTAATAGCAGGAAGTACCGCCGCTCGTAAAATTACGGGTTGCGCTCAGCTGGAATCACGCGATGAGTGTACGAGAGAAAACAGAGGAGCGCTAAACAAAATTGTACCACTATATCTGTCAGTGCTATGGCAACGTTAGGAGAAAGAGTGCGGTGGAGTGAAGATGTAAGCGCAGCGGAACATAAAGTTCTCTGGAAATCATTTTCCAATACAATGCTGAGAACAAGAACCATTCTCTTGAAATAGCGTCTCCCTCAGATTTCGATTTATGGGGAGCTACGCGAGCATGCACGGAGAAACTCGTCTATTCTTTCCAACAGCCGACCGTATGCCTTTAAAACACCGGCGTGGCTGCAAATAGTTTCTAACAGTAAGCTAACAATAATGTAACTTTGTGTTTTACGCTGTAGCCTACAACCTATTCATAACCAAAAGCTGCATTGCATAGCTTATATCCCGATTACGGAGTGGTCTTTTCAATCGATTAAAATGGCAAAGCTTCACCAGATTGTGGAATCACCCTCTCCTTTTCCTTTGCGTCTATCCAACGTTGCAGACAGTATATTCGCGTTATACGGGAGACCCTGTAACCAGAATTCAGGAAAACAGTTAAGACAATCAAAGCCAAATCAGGGAACCAACGTGAAACCATTTATATTAAGTTTTATTCCAGAATGTGTCCGACCGCATTTTCTCCCCAAAGAAAATTATCCAGGCTTCCTTTCTTCGACCCACGTCAGAAGCGTAATTGATATGCAAAGGTTGAGTAATTGCAAAGCAGAGTCAGCTTTATGGAGTATCGTTACATTCATACCACAAATTGTATTTTGAAATGAACTGGCTATGCCATTAATGATTTAGCAATGTTTTCGAATAAAGGAAGAGGGGAGGTCTTGAAGAGTAACTTGGAAACAGATTAGGTTTATTGGGCAATAAGTTCGTCGTACTGCTCGAATGGTGAAAATTGTTTTTACAATTATAATTAGTCATCTCTGCTGTTAAATGTCAGAATTACTCTCGATCTGTTTCAAGATCAGACAGTAAAAGTTACTCACGCAGCATGGGAAAGTAAAAAACTGTTCATCTCTCATGTTTCGGTGCTATTCTATCTGATTTTGATCCACTACGTCTCACACAAGAATTTTTTAAGCTGAAGAACACGGCAGCACAGGTGGAATGTTTTAGCTGGATCTCGCAAATGGTGTACAAGGAGGTTAAAGATTACTCAGTTCAAGGCAATGACCTTGAAACATCTTTATTTAAATTAGTGTGGCTGTACTTAAATCGCTGAATGACTGAGACCCACAATATCCTAGCGCAACGCAATCTGACTGCTCAAAAAAAAAAAAAAAAAAAAAAAGAAGATAACCTGACTTCAAATAATTAATTCTAAAGAATGGCCGTAATTAAAAAGAAATCCTAACAATAACCTATACATTTCATTAAGCACTTACCTCACAAAAATCTTCATTACGCGAACTACTGCAATACAGAGCGTCAATACTGCCAGCTAAATAAAAGATTCTAACTACTAAAGCCACTAACTACTAATAGGCATGTGGTTAGCAAAGGAAAGATTTTGTTGCAAACCAAATAATGTATTTTTTTTATCTTAATAATGTGACATCCAGTTCAAACACGAATATAAATCGTCATTGACATCCACTACACAGATATATAATTTTCAATCTCCAAGTCGGATATTTCCAGATCGTTAGCCTACGCTAGCACTTCAGACCTCTACCCTCCATCAATGCTAACTTCTCACATCTAACATCCATCACTGCTGGCTGTTCACCTCCAGCTGTCCAACAGTACTTCCATCACTGCTGGCGACTGACTACCAACTGCCCAACACTACTGGCGATTAACTTCAAGCAACGAGTCCAACCAGCCACAGAGTCTCTAACAAAGAAAGCGCAGTCAGAGATCCAATTCGAAACGCTACACAGCGCTGCCAACATAGAAGCAACCCACTTACAACCTTTTAAACTTGTTATCATGACATAAGATGCCGCCACTTCATCTTTCTTCACAAATTTGCGTATTAAAAGAATGTCTATGCATTTCATAGGGATGTCGAACAGACTTCCTTTTTTAATATTCAGTTTCATATCAACAGCCTATTAATACCTCCATATGCAGTTTCGATAATGGAAGAACGATGACGTGACTGTGGGTTTCTTTGTACATTGCGAAGGAATAACTAACATGAAATGAAAGAAGAAATGAGTGAAATTACTACATTAATGAGTATGAAAAAAACTTGAGTTAATTAAATGGAATCTTTGACCTTGTGAAAAATCTAGGAAACGAAGCCAATTTCTTTCTACATTCTTTCTACATGTAGATCTTTCTACATTCTTTCTACATGTAGATCCTATGTTGGATCTACTGTCTTGAATTATGGATTCGATTTTTTGACATCGTATTACGCTTTGTAGTGTATTAAATACTAGTTCTGCAGACAATTTTGCAGTAAGATTGGAATGTCTTTCCAGATTCTCTGTCATCTGTGTATCTTTTTATCTTTTTCTGTCTACATACACTACTGGCCATTAAAATTGCTACATCAAGAAGAAATGCAGATGAAAAACGGGTATTAATTGGACAAATATATCATACTAGAACTGACATGTGATTACATTTTCACGCAATTTGGGTGCATAGATCCTGAGAAATCAGTACCCAGAACAACCACCTCTGGCCGTAATAACGGCCTTGATGCGGCTGGGCATTGAGTCAAACAGAGCTTGGATGGCGTGTACAGGTAAAGCTGCCCATGCAGCTTCAACACGATACCACAGTTCATCAAGAGTAGTGACCGGCGTATTGTGACGCGCTAGTTGTTCGGCCACCATTGACCAGACGTTTTCAGTTGGTGAGATATCTGGAGAATGTGCTGGCCAGAGCAGCAGTCGAACATTTTCCGTATTCAGAAGGGCCCGTACAGCACCTGCAACATGCGGTCGTGAATTATCCTGCTGAAATGTAGGGTTTCGCAGGGATCGAATGAAGGGTAGAGCCACGGGTCGTAACACATCTGAAATGTAACGTCCACTGTTGAAAGTGCCGTCAATGCGAACAAGAGGTGACCGAGACGTGTAACCAATGGCACCCCATACCATCACGCCGGGTGATACGCCAGTATGGCGATGACGAATACACGCTTCCAATCTGCGTTCACCGCGATTTCGCCAAACACGGATGCGACCATCATGATGCTGTAAACAGAACATGGATTCATCCGAAAAAATGACGTTTTGCCATTCGTGCACCCAGGTTCGTCGTTGAGTACACCATCGCAGTCGCTCCTGTCTGTGATGCAGCATCAAGGGTAACCGCAGCCATGGTCTCCGAGCTAATATTCCATGCTGCTGCAAATGTCGTCGAACTGTTCGTGCAGATGGTTGTTGTCTTGCAAACGTCCCCATCTGTTGACTGAGGGATCGAGACGTGGCTGCAGGATCCGTTAGAGCCATGCGGATAAGATGCCTGTCATCTCGACTGCTAGTGATACGAGGCCGTTGGGATCCAGCACGGCGTTCCGTATTACCCTCCTGAACCCACCGATTCCATATTCTGCTAACAGTCATTGGATCTCGACCAACGCGAGCAGCAATGTCGCGATACCTTAAACCGCAATCGCGATAGGCTACAATCCGACCTTTATCAAAGTCGGAAACGTGATGGCATGCATTTCTCCTCCTTACACGAGGCATCACAACAACGTTTCAGCAGGCAACGCCGGTCAGCTGCTGTTTGTGTATGAGAAATCGGTTGGAAACTTTCCTCATGTCAGCACGTTGTAGACGTCGCCACCGGCGCCAGCCTAGTGTGAATGCTCTGAAAAGCTAATCATTTGCATATCACAGCATCTTCTTCCTGTTGGTTAAATTTCGCGTCTGTAGCACGTCATCTTCGTGGTGTAGCAATTTCAATGGCCAGTAGTGTATATAAACCTAAGTACCCCACGACGGTATCTATGTATTTGGGCAACCTCAGGAACTGCTGTGGGGATTTCGAAATGGGTTTCTGTAATAGAACGATTTATGACGATGGTTTATCGGGATGAGAGACAGGCGTAAGTCCGCCTGACTGCAGTGCCAGGTTGCCGCGAGCTGCCGCTGCCGGAAGGTTAGCGCGAGCTGCCGGTGACTTCCGGTGACTAACCTGCAGTCCAAGACATACCAGATATTGAGCTGATAAGATGTTTTGTTATAGAGTTAATATTTAAGCGGAGTGAATGGAAGTGTGAGAAATGGTCACACAAAAAATGTAGCTCTCGTCGGACTGGTACTAAAATCAACAACCGACATGCGGTCGTAGCCCGCGCCAAACGCCCTGCAGTTTGTTGGACCGGGTATCGCGGTAGCTCGCAGCTCCCAACATTCCCACGAGATGTTATTTCAAACGCCAACTAATTATGAAACAGATAATGCAGGGTGACAGTTATTGAACTACATGAAATAAAATCGTCATAACTTCTGAACAGTTGGCCGCGGGGCATGATGGGAATTAGTATGTCCATACATGATTTGGTTCAGCGACGAAGCCCACTTTCATTTGGATGGGTACGGCAGTAAACATTTGGGGGACTCATAATCCGCATTTCGCGATCGAGAAGTCTCTTCACCGTCAACTGGTGACACTGTGGTGTGCAGCGTCCAGTCATGGAATAATCGGTGCGATATTCCTTGATGGTGCGGTGACTACCAAACGATCCGTGAAGGTTATGGAAGATGATTTCATCCTGATTATCCAAAGTGACGGAGGTTGACCCCATCGAAGCAGGAGAGTGTTTGATGTGCTGAAGGAGCACTTTGGGGACCGTATTTGGGCTCTGGGGTACGCAGAGTCCGCTGGCATGGCCCTCAATTGGATGCCATGTCCTCCAGATCTGAACACATGCGACTCCTTTTTTCGGGGCTATATTAAAGACAAGGTGTACAGCAATAACCCCAAAACCATTGCAGAGCTAAAAAAAAATAAATTCGGGAGGTCATCGACAGCATCGATGTTCCGACACGTCAGCGGGTCATGCAGAATTTCGCTATTCGTCTGCGCCACATCATCGCCAATGACGGCGGGCATATCGAACATGTCATAACCTAAATCCAAACACCTGTAGTGACGTTTTCGTGTTGTGCACGCCGTAGTTTGTTACTAATTTAGTTTTTTTTTCATATAGTCCAATAACTGTCACCTGTATTTGTGGCCGGGCGCGGTGGCCGATCGGTTCTAGGCTCTTCAGTCGGGAACCGCGCGACTGCTATGGTCGCAGGTTCGAATCCTGCCTCGGGCATGGATGTGTGCGATGTCCTTAGGTTAGTTAGGTTTAAGTAGTTCTAAGTTCTAGGTGACTGAAGACCTCAGATGTTAAGTCCCATAGTGCTCAGAGCCATTTGAACATCCTGAGAACTATCCTGGCTAACATTGTTCAAATCGTTTAAGTTATATGAAAGTGATTATATTTAATTAACTGAAGTTTTCTCTGAATATTAATCATAACTCTATGGAGTAGCCCGTGAACAAAATTATCGCTGCGACAGACAAGTTGTCCAATCAAAAAATGGTTCAAATGGCTCTGAGCACTATGCGACTTAACTTCTGAGGTCATCAGTCGCCTAGAACTTAGAACTAATTAAACCTAACTAACCTAAGGACATCACACACATCCATGCCCGAGGCAGGATTCGAACCTGCGACTTTAGCGGTCGCTCGGTTCCAGACTGTAGCGCCTAAAACCGCACGGCCACTCCGGCCGGCCGTTGTCCAATCGTAGATGCTTATTGTCACTCGTGCGGGTCACTAGTGTAAATTAAATCAGGAAGACACTGTTTCAGTTGCCGCAGTTACTAATTATCGTTCCATCTACAGGTTCACACTCAGTTTGTATCCTACAGATGAAACTGTATGAATCAGTCTAAGATGAGAGCAGCATTTTCCATGCAACCGGTATTCTGCTGCTGTGTTTCGGATATTGGGAAGTTCCGGCCACCGAAGTTTTACGTTTAACAGAAGAGTTACAAGCTACACCTTAAACTTTCAAACAGGGAAGTTATTAACCCTGAACAGGGGTATCAAGAGAAGTGTAGTGATATCTAGAAAAATGCAGCAGCCACTGCTTGCATTGAGTAAAGCATCAATGCTTTCTAAAGTAGTTGAGACCCCCTGTAACACGAGCTGTAAAAGCGTGTAAAACTTAGATAATTGTCTGTTGCGCAGTTTTATACTGTGGAAGCTGGTTCTGCATTGTCGTGCAGAAGGTCAAGGTGAGTCGCAAGAGTACTGTAGTCACAAGGTCGTACTGTCGGTTCCAGTATCATTCACCGGTGAGACACGATGACATTGGTGGTGGCTGTTGTCAAACTCAGTCTCACCATTGTCATAATCTGCGACAGTTGACGGTTAGCTCGTTCCTACAGCAGTTTGGTTCAAATGGCTCTGAGCACTATGGGACGTAACATCGGAGGTCATCAGTCCCCTAGAACTTAGAACTACTTAAACCTAACTAACCTAAGGGCATCACACGCATCCATGCCCGAGGCAGGATTGGAACCTGCGACTTTAGCGGTCGCTCGGTTCCAGACTGTAGCGCCTAAAACCGCACGGCCACTCCGGCCGGCCGTTGTCCAATCGTAGATGCTTATTGTCACTCGTGCGGGTCACTAGTGTAAATTAAATCAGGAAGACACTGTTTCAGTTGCCGCAGTTACTAATTATCGTTCCATCTACAGGTTCATACTCAGTTTGTATCCTACAGATGAAACTGTATGAATCAGTCTAAGATGAGAGCAGCATTTTCCATGCAACCGGTATTCTGCTGCTGTGTTTCGGATATTGGGAAGTTCCGGCCACCGAAGTTTTACGTTTAACAGAAGAGTTACAAGCTACACCTTAAACTTTCAAACAGGGAAGTTATTAACCCTGAACAGGGGTATCAAGAGAAGTGTAGTGATATCTAGAAAAATGCAGCAGCCACTGCTTGCATTGAGTAAAGCATCAATGCTTTCTAAAGTAGTTGAGACCCCCTGTAACACGAGCTGTAAAAGCGTGTAAAACTTAGATAATTGTCTGTTGCGCAGTTTTATACTGTGGAAGCTGGTTCTGCATTGTCGTGCAGAAGGTCAAGGTGAGTCGCAAGAGTACTGTAGTCACAAGGTCGTACTGTCGGTTCCAGTATCATTCACCGGTGAGACACGATGACATTGGTGGTGGCTGTTGTCAAACTCAGTCTCACCATTGTCATAATCTGCGACAGTTGACGGTTAGCTCGTACCTACAGCAGTTTGGTTCAAATGGCTCTGAGCACTATGGGACGTAACATCGGAGGTCATCAGTCCCCTAGAACTTAGAACTACTTAAACCTATCTATCCTAAGGACATCACACGCATCCATGCCCGAGGCAGGATTCGAACCTGCGACCGTAGCAGTCCTACAGCAGCTTGTTGGCAGTAGTATTCGACATACTCAGGATACACCCCTAACATGATATCCCTATCACATAACACGTCGAACTATTCCATTCATGTTGGTAACACCGTCGCCTTCCCCAGTTTAATTGCTCATAGATGTACGTCTTAAAGTACCTTACAGTTCCCACGTCCACCATGTCAACATGTTTTAGAAAATAAAGCCGCATGCGCAAACACGCACATTTTCATGCTGTTGACGTAGCATCATTAAAGACCTGAAATGGTGAATTTTTTCGTGTTATAGAATCGACTTCCGTACACTCGCAGCCCCCAACCTGGCGAACTCGGCGGTGCTCAGAATGCTGCAGGAGGAGGAGAGGGCAGGAACACAGAAAGGTAAGTCAGCTGCGACCCGCCATGCCGTGCCCTCTGGAGAGACGTCGTTGCAGCCACTGTGCGAGTGCATTCTGTAAAAAGCGAGTCAGCAACTGTTGAAGCGACCTCTACAAGCATATAATCAAGCAATCGCGCGCTCATTCTCGTAAAGGAATGGAAGAAGGAGACACGTATACCATTTTGTATATGCTTCTTTCACCTGCCAAAACCTTTATTAGCTAGCTCGCCGATATGATAGGTGAGGTAAGGAATCACATTACGTGAATCAAAACTCTGTAATCCAGCAGCAGCGGGAACACTACCACTAGTCCTTACAACGGCAACAGTAAACCAACCGTCACCATGACTGCAGGTAAAATTAAAATTACAGGCCACAAATGCACAAGGGCCATCTAGAATAGAACTTGAGGCAACTCCTTTCAGTATATTCTTTACGACACCCACTCCAGTGCCACTCTTGGTTTCTGCATTAACAATGCACCTGTCATACCGGAAGGTATTTTCTCTACGAATAGATAGAAACCGCGGTGCCTGATTTTAATGATGGTAATTGTACGAGTGGGAATCATAATCTTTTAATTATCACCTCCAAAAAATGGTTACTTAATTAATTTTTCATTTGCTTGGAGGTACTTGCCTGCAGTCCTGTCACACACTGAAAGCTCCGCGCCACAGTACCGTAGTTGTCGAGGCGATAATTAATACTTTATGACTGCTTATCGTAAATGGGAACGGTATTCTAGCTCTGTTTGTTAACCCTACCGTGAGGTTCATTAAGTACTTTACCTAGTAAGGAATTTTACCACTTTCCACGATTGATTTCTGAGAAACTACCTCGTTCGGTGCGAGTGTTGCATCTTTGGGTACCCTATGGCCTCTAGAATAACAACGGCATAAAATAAACACTATACCCACGTACTGAAAACAATACAGATGTGCACCTCACACAGATGCTTGTAGATACAAGAATAAAAACATAGCACATCAATCCACGTAGGTGAAACAGTAGTATGGTGTAGACGCGTGATAAAGAACGTTCAAGACTGGGTGACAAACAGGAAAATAAAGGGGAAGAAACACAGTTAATAAAGTTCTGTACGTGCCAGTGTGACTTTCAAGTGACTGAAAATTCCAGATCGTTAATAGATTCGTTACTACACCACACCAAACACAACCGTTTTTGTTGTAATCTTAGTGGCAGCCTAAGCAAGAGGCGGTAATTCCCTGGTCCTGCTGCTGCTAGACCGCGAACCGTGGTGTGGAATGACGCAGAATGTTGCAACGGATCCATTACTAATTCTCAAATGATAGGCGCAGGTGGCTTACAATGTGCATGGAACACAACACGGTGGTCGTCTCTTGTGGTGGTCACAAGTGGTCGACCGTAACTTTGACGACAACACTAAATACACAGAACACTCTTGCACTCTGGTGCCCATTTTGCCTGTCACAGAGATCTGCAAGTACACTACTGGCCATTAAAATTGCTACACCAAGAAGAAATGCAGATGATAAACGGGTATTCATTGGACAAATATATTATACTACACCTGACATGTGATTACATTTTCACGCAATTTGGGTGCATAGATCCTGAGAAATCAGTATTCAGAACAACCACCTCTGGCCGTAATAACGGCCTTGATACGCCTGGGCATCGAGTCAAACAGAGCTTGGATGGCGTGTACAGGTACAGCTGCCCATGCAGCTTCAACACGATACCACAGTTCATCAAGAGCAGTGACTGGCGTATTGTGACGAGCCAGTTGCTCGGCCACCACTGACCAGACGTTTTCAATTGGTGAGAGATCTGGAGAATGTGTTGGCCAGGGCAGCAGTCGAACATTTTCTGTATCCAGAAAGGCCCGTACAAGACCTGCAACATGCGGTCGTGCATTATCCTGCTTAAATGAAGGGTTTCACAGGGACGTGGCTGCACCATCCGTTACAGCCGTGCGAGTAAGAAGCCTGTCATCTCGACTGCTAGTGATACAAGGCCGTTGGGATCCAGCACGGCGTTCCATATTACCCTCCTGAACCCACCGATTCCACATTGTGCTAACAGTCATTGGATCCCGACCAACGCGAGCAGCAATGTCGCGATACGATACTCCGCAACCGTGATAGGCTTCAATCCGACCTTTATCAAAGTCGGAAACGTGATGGTACGCATTTCTCCTCCTTACACGAGGCATCACAACAACGTTTCACCAGGCAACGCTGGTCAATTGCTGTTTGTATATGAGAAATCGGTTGGAAACTTAACTCGTGTCAGCACGTTGTAGGTGTCGCCACTGGCGCCAACCTTGTGTGAATGCTCTGAAAAGCGGATCATTTGCATATCACAGCATCTTCTTCCTTTCGGTTAAATTTCGCGTCTGTTGCACGTCATCTTCGTGGTGTAGCAGTTTCAGTGGCCAGTAGTGTATAATCATTTACACAACCGCCGATGGTGCGCACGTGTACGAAGTTACAGTGACATCCTATCAGGTCGTTCAACTTTTCTGTCAGGCAATGTACTTCTGGTGTTTTACGGTCTGAGTAAACGAATAAGTTAATCGTAGTCTGGATATCCAATTTACTCAGCTGTGCATTTTCTGCGATGAGCAGTCTCTAATGACCCCGCTGTCGACAGAAGTTTAAATTCTAACATTCATTTCTTTTCCTACTACGGGGTCGTCTTTGTAATCATACACAGGTGTTCAAGAGGTGTAATCCACAGTGAACCGAAGAAGCAGTGATGATATTTAGGGATGACACCTTGTACCATTATACTCGGCGTAGCGGCAAGACGTGACTGCGCGCCCGTATTTAAGCGCAGAGCTGCGGCAGAGGGCGTGCCCGTTGTACTCTAGGGAGCCGCGAATGACTGTGTCTACTTGTTAGCCACAGTATCTCAGACTTCACGTCGACACTACCGCTCGGTGATGAATCCTAATCACTGTCTGATACAAAGTAACTCAAGTATTTTTTCTGGGCACTGAGTGAAAACAATAGAAAAACGGAGACGTAGAGATATTTTTTCCCCGCGTTTATTTAAGTTCTCCGAATCACCAGGGCTGACAGCTTTAGGTCGCATCGAGTCGTGATTCACGACTCAAAGGCGCGTCTATTTCGGCGTGGCTGTCTTTCGTTAGCGGCTGGGGGTGGCCGGCGCTGTGGTGCAAGCGTGGCGTTGGCGGCGGCGGCGGCCATTGGGGGCCGCTCTGCCAACCTGGCAGTGGCCCGGCTGACTCAGGCCGCCTTGCTCACCGCCCTAAATCCGGCCGCCGTTGCTGCACCTCTGGCCACAAATCCTTTTCAAATGCTAATTTCTCTTTATACAGTCGGGGGTATTATCAGAAGTGAGTTTACAAGTGTTGCCTGCCGTAGGTGGAAAACCTGCTCATCTTCATTGTCATCATCGTTGAATGGAAATATACTAGTCTTGGTGGCCAATACGATTTTAATTTATCATGTCATCTTTACACACTACGGGATAATGCCGTCATAAGATCTGTCAAAAACCATATACAGTAGCCTACCGCTTCTCGCTAGATCTTTGGGAAAGTAGGCGTTTCCACTTGTTAGCAGTTGCCCGTACTCAGAAGCCACAAACTTCTATCCTGTCGGTCTTTTTCCGATAGACCACTGCTGTCCATGGCTTTGTTATACTTTCCCCCCACGTTACCCTCGGCCTCCCTCGGCTCCTTCTCCCTGGCGGAGACCAGTTCGCCAAACACGGAGACCATCATCGTTCCTCCATCCGTCGGACATGTCCACACCACCTCACAATCAGTACTCAAGCATCAGTCATGTTTCTCACTGGTTCTACAGCATCCATCTCTGTTCCTACATATTCATTTCTCACTCGATCCAAGCGGGCCACTCTCACGCTCCGTCGTAACCCGTCCATTTCATTCCCCTCAGTTTTCCTCATTCCTCGTTGAGCCATATCTCATATACACTCCTGGAAATGGAAAAAAGAACACATTGACACCGGTGTGTCAGACCCACCATACTTGCTCCGGACACTGCGAGAGGGCTGTACAAGCAATGATCACACGCACGGCACAGCGGACACACCAGGAACCGCGGTGTTGGCCGTCGAATGGCGCTAGCTGCGCAGCATTTGTGCACCGCCGCCGTCAGTGTCAGCCAGTTTGCCGTGGCATACGGAGCTCCATCGCAGTCTTTAACACTCGTAGCATGCCGCGACAGCGTGGACGTGAACCGTATGTGCAGTTGACGGACTTTGAGCGAGGGCGTATAGTGGACATGCGGGAGGCCGGGTGGACGTACCGCCGAATTGCTCAACACGTGGGGCGTGAGGTCTCCACAGTACATCGATGTTGTCGCCAGTGGTCGGCGGAAGGTGCACGTGCCCGTCGACCTGGGACCGGACCGCAGCGACCCACGGATGCACGCCAAGACCGTAGGATCCTACGCAGTGCCGTAGGGGACCGCACCGCCACTTCCCAGCAAATTAGGGACACTGTTGCTCCTGGGGTATCGGCAGGGACCATTCGCAACAGTCTCCATGAAGCTGGGCTACGGTCCCGCACACCGTTAGGCCGTCTTCCGCTCACGCCCCAACATCGTGCAGCCCGCCTCCAGTGGTGTCGCGACAGGCGTGAATGGAGGGACGAATGGAGACGTGTCGTCTTCAGCGATGAGAGTCGCTTCTGCCTTGGTGCCAATGATGGTCGTATGCGTGTTTGGCGCCGTGCAGGTGAGCGCCACAATCAGGACTGCATACGACCGGGGCACACAGGGCCAACACCCGGCATCATGGTGTGGGGAGCGATCTCCTACACTGGCCGTACACCACTGGTGATCGTCGAGGGGACACTGAATAGTGCACGGTACATCCAAACCGTCATCGAACCCATCGTTCTACCATTCCTAGACCGGCAAGGGAACTTGCTGTTCCAACAGGACAATGCACGTCCGCATGTATCCTGTGCCACCCAACGTGCTCTAGAAGGTGTAAGTCAACTACCCTGGCCAGCAAGATCTCCGGATCTGTCCCCCATTGAGCATGTTTGGCACTGGATGAAGCGTCGTCTCACGCGGTCTGCACGTCCAGCACGAACGCTGGTCCAACTGAGGCGCCAGGTGGAAATGGCATGGCAAGCCGTTCCACAGGACTACATCCAGCATCTCTACGATCGTCTCCATGGGAGAATAGCAGCCTGCATTGCTGCGAAAGGTGGATATACACTGTACTAGTGCCGACATTGTGCATGCTCTGTTGCCTGTGTCTATGTGCCTGTGGTTCTGTCAGTGTGATCATGTGATGTATCTGACCCCAGGAATGTGTCAATAAAGTTTCCCCTTCCTGGGACAATGAATTCACGGTGTTCTTATTTCAATTTCCAGGAGTGTACTTTTAACCGGAGCACGTAGAACTACTTTCTTTGTTCGTCTGGATATGTGCCGACTCTAGAAGATACCATTTAATGTTCTAATAGCTCTTCCGCATCCCAACGGCCAGTCTTATCGATTGGTTGAGTGATGAATCCTGATACTTGTACACTTCCACATTTCTCCCCCGGCCAGACTTGAAATCATAATCTAACCTTACCCACTTCCAACAACAAGGTATTCTGTTTCATCCATATCGACTGCTACACCCTATTGTTTATAAGCATCCATTAATTTATTCATTTGATACATGGCGTCATCCTTATCTAGAGCCATAAGTACTTGATCGTCGGCAAACAGTAATGAGTGTAAACAATGACGCTGTACTGCCACGCCGATACTGGTGCACTATCTACTCCAGTAACCAAGAACGACCTCTAAGTACAACTTAAACGAGGTTGATGACCTAGCACGTCCTTGTCTTTGTCCTTGTTTTAAAACTTTCCGATATCTTACCATCAACCTTGACAACTGCCTTTCATTGGTGGTACATCTTTTTTTCCAATTCTTTTAATATACCATTCACTCCAAAATTTTCCAACGCTGTCCATAGTTACTTCCTTGGCATGGAATCATAGGCCCTTTTTGAATCGAAAAACACCAAATGGAAAGCTTGATTTTTTGCGATCATTTTCTGACACATCTGGCGCACACAAAAGATATTATTATGTCTGCTTTTCCCAGCAATAAAACCTAACTGTTCCTGAGATGCAACGACATCCACAACCTTTCCCAATCAGTTCGTTAATATACTACTGAACAACCTGCTCACCGAAGCCGTTACACTCATTCCCCTGTAATTAGTCGAATCTCTCCTGCTCCCTTTGTTATGTTGGCGGTAATATATGATATTTCCCATTCTTTGGGTACTTCACCCCCTTGAACCATTATATTAAAAATAGCTACTAATGCTGCTTCATTAATGCCATTACTTTACCTCCAGAACCGGTTGCCTTTCCATTATCTGTGTTTTGAAGGGATTGATAAACTTCATTGTCAGCCACCTCTTCCACAGCATAAATATCCACTTGATTCTGCACTTTTCTGAACTCAACCTTGTCCTCTGTCAGAAGCTCTTTAAAATGTGTCTTCCATTGAGAAATGGCAAACATTAAAGCACCCAATTTTAGCAGGGATCTCATCCGGTGTATAAATCGCCAAGCTTCTGATGTGCTGTTGCATCCAACTGAATGTTCTACGGCGACACGTTTCTTCTCCCATGTCACCTATTTAGCTCGAATAAGTATCCTTTTTACTTCTCTCTTAGTTGTATTGTAGTGATCCCTAGCTTCCTACCTTTTAGAGTTTAACCATTTATCGTAAACATTCTTTTTCAGGCCGGCCGCGGTGGTCTCGCGGTTCTAGGCGCGCAGTCCGGAACCGTGCGACTGCTGCGGTCGCAGGTTCGAATCCTGCCTCGGGCATGGATGTGTGTGATGTCCTTAGGTTAGTTAGGTTTGAGTAGTTCTAAGTTCTAGGGGACTGATGACCACAGCAGTTGAGTCCCATAGTGCTCAGAGCCATTTGAACCATTCTTTTTCAAATGTTCAAATGTGTGTGAAATCTTATGGGACTCAACTCCTAAGGACATCAGTCCCTAAGCTAACACTCAACTCAATCTAAATTATCCTAAGGACAAACACACACACCTGTGCTCGAGGAAGGACTCGAACCTCCGCCGGGACCAGCCGCACAGTCCACGACTGCAGCACCTTAGACCGCTCGGCTAACCACCGCCGCAAACATTCTTTTCCTCAGTCCCTTCTCTTAATGCCTGGATCATCCACTCAGCATCCCTCCCTCCTCCTGCTCCTCCTCCTCCTCTTCCAAAAGCCTCCTCAGCATCTCCCAGTAAACATGATTTTAAATCCTCATATAGTGATATTGCAATTCGATCCTTACCTAATCCGAGTTTCTGCTCAACTTGTGTATCTGGTAATGATGAGATGTTAAATTAAAATTATGTTGGTGACCAAGACTAGTTCATTTCCATTCGCTGCTAAAGATGGTCCCAGATCACTAAGAGATTTCTTTGTCTAAAATGATAAAACTTCATAATCAGCCATTCGACATCGACGGCTAAACTTTTGAAGATTTTCAACTCAATTACGGTCTCCAGCTATATGCCTCGATGTTGTCCCTGCTTGTTTTCTTATGTAAGCACAGTGGACAAAAATTAGTAACTACCGGGAGACATCACGGTAATACCCGGTAAAACCGCCTCCACAAGTTTCTATTCTGCTGAAGCCACTCGTTGGTTATTAGGTCCCGTAGAGTTGCCAAATTGCTGTGATGTTGATTGCTACGTTTTACCCACTGTTTCAAATGATATCAGTCATTTTATTTGGGATTAAGACCGAGTGATGTAGCGGGCGGAACAATCGAGCGAGATAAGATACCTGAATAAGGTTTCGTCAAAGCAGAAACGTAAGTGTGCAGCCCTGTGGACACCAACTTTGTAAGACAGTCTCCACGGCTCGCTTACCACGAAGATTCAAGCCACGCGATACGTTCCCGGTCACGTACTGTCCAGTTTCTAAATTGTTTGGCCCGCTGAAAAAAAAAATGGCTCCAAGCACTATGGGACTTAACATCTGAGGTCATCAGTCCCCTAGACTTAGAACTACTTAAATCTAACTAACCTAAGGAGATTATACACATACCATGCCCGAGGCAGGATTCGAACCTGCGACCATAGCAGCAGAGCGGGTCCGGACTGTAGCGCCTAGAACCGCTTGGCCACAGCGGCCGGCGACCCGTTAAAGACGTAGAGCTTATTAAGTGACATTAAGTCGAGGCCTGTCCGTGACTGTAGCTTCTACGAGGGGCATCCAATAAGTAATCCAATTTTTTCTCTCTACCAGTTTCGGTTGCATTTGTTACTGGATATCGCGGAATGTTCCCGCTTCAGCCCCCATACTTTCATGAAGTTCCGATAGGTGGCGAGCTATGCATAGCCCTCAAAATGGCGTCTGTAACGGAGATGCATTCCAAGCAGAGAGATGTCACTGAGTTTCTATTGGCGAAAAATCAGAGCATCACAGACATTCATAGGTGCTCGCAGAATTTCTAACAAGGGACCTCCCCATCGCACCCCCCTCAGATTTAGTTATAAGCTGGCACAGTGGATAGGCCTTGAAAAACTGAACACAGATTAATCGAGAAAACAGGAAGAAGTTGTGTGGAACTATGAAAAAAATAAGCAAAATATACAAACTAAGTAGTCCATGTGTAAGATAGGCAAGATCAAGGATCACGTGAGCTCATGAGCGCTGTGGTCCAGTGGTTAGCGTGAGCACTTGCGGAACGAGAGGTCCTTGGTTCAAGTCTTCCCTCGAGTGAAAATTTTAATTTCTTTATTTTCGCAAAGTTATGATCTGTCCGTTCGTTCATTGACGTCTCTGTTCACTGTAATAAGTTTAGTGTCTGTGTTTTGCGACCGCACCGCAAAACCGTGCGATTAGTAGACGAAAGGACGTGCCTCTCCAATGGGAACCGAAAACATTTGATCGCAAGGTCATAGGTCAACCGATTCCTCCACAGGAAAACACGTCTGATATATTCTATACGACACTGGTGACGCATGTGCGTCACATGACAGGAATATGTTGTCGACCCACCTAACTTGTACACTTGGCGAATGGGTAAAAAGATTCTTCTACCTTGCCCGATTTAGGTTTTCTTGTGGATGTGATAATCACTCCCAGAAAAGTGATGAAAACGTACGAGTTTGTCACATAAACTGCAACAAATGAATGCAACAGTTTCACAGTCGCACAGTTTTGCCTGTGCTCTATCAAAACATATGTTTTTAACGTTTTCAAATTTTTCCATGTGTAGACCGTCAAATCCTGCATATGTCCAAGCAAATCCGAAAATGTCCTGCAATTTTGGAGATGGAAGTTGATTATGTGTGAGTGCCTGAACTTTGATAATTGCCTGAAAACAAAAAATTAAACTTTTCACTCGAGGGTACACTTGAACCAAGGACCTTTCGTTCCGCAGGTGCTCACGCTAACCGCGGGACCACGGCGCTCCTGAGCTCACACTCTCCTTGAAGTTGCCTATCCTGCGCATGGACTACTCAGTTTGTATACTTTTCTTATTTTTTTCATAGTTCCATACAACTTCTTCCTATTTTCTCGATTGATCTGTGTTCAGTTTTTTCAAGGCCTATCGACTGAGCCAACGTATAACTAAATCTAAGGGGGGTGCGATGGGGAGGTTCCCTTATAAGGAGTGAGCCGTTGGGCGGGACGTCTGTCGTCATCAGACCAAGGTCGCGCAGACCTGTCCGATCTCCCGCGTGCCGACCGGTCGCACACAGCTACGACTCCTGTAATGTTGGAACGTGCGGACACTCTCAAGCGAGGTGACCGACGGATCTCAATGAAATATCTCGCTGCTCAACTGGACATAACTGTTGGCACCGCTAATACACTTGACCCAAAAGGTGAGTGCGCGGTGGGTTCATCGCCACCTAACTGCAGACCATAAAGAGCAACGATGGAGCCTCTGTGGGAAATTGCTTGCGCGTTACGAGGCTGATCGTGACAATCTTTTGTCGAACATCGTCCCAGGCGATGAAACATGTGTTCATCACTTCGAACCGGAAACACAACAGCAATCCATAGAGCGGCGCCACATCATGTCCTCTCAGGAAAAAAAAAAGTTCTAAGCTGTACCTTCAGCCCGTAAAGTCTTGGTCACGGTGCTCTGGGACTGTGAAGGGGTTATTCTATTTGACGTCTTCCCTATGGCTGCAACGATCAACTGGAAGCATACTGTACTACCCTAAGAAAATTTAAGAAACGATTTCAGCGTGTTTGTCGACACAAAAATGCAAACCAACTCCTTCTCCACGATAATGCAAGGCCTCACACACATCTGCGCGCCCGGATCTCGTACATTTAGAGTTCCGTATGTTTGGCCCAACGAAGAATGCACTCCGCGGAAAGCAGTGCGTGGATAATGAGGAGGTTATTGATGGAGTAAGACGTTGGATCCGACGTCGACCAGCAGAGTGGTATCATACGAGCATACAAACCCGCCCAGTAAGGTTACATAAGGCCGTCGCACTGGACGGAGATTATGTTGGAAAACATGGTTTTGTAGCCAAAAGATTCGGAAGTATTATCGTGTATTGGAATCATGAACAAAACCAACCTTTTTTCAAGAAACAAAGTTTGCTGCATTACTTACTGAACGCCCCTCGCAGGTGCCGCACATATTTTATTAATAATATTCTGTCTTCGGGCACAAGTTTTTATTTTATACTTTCCAATGCGTTTCGGATCTCCGGCTCCATTTTCAAGGGCTATATAGACATAATGGGCATTACATCTCCTTCAGTTTTTCACTTAACAGTAACAGAACGAAACAGTTGTTAGTTTTAACGATAAAATTGTCTCAGGCAATATTACTAAGAGAACTGGTAGAGAAATGGAAAGAAAATATTGTAATACATATCCTGCGTTTGACGACATAACAATCGTCTTTTTGCACTGATGAAAAAATTCCACTTTTGCACCTACATTTTGAACAATTTAGCGTGTTCATGACAGTACTGCATAACACAAATGACGCATATTTAGTCTAAGTTACAGTGATGTTATCAAGTACTGAATTTCGTGTTATTGCCTATTACATAGACTGACGAAATAAAATAAAAAAATTAGATAAAGAGAGAGAGTTACGTTTTGTTTTAAATTTTTGCATATTCAACACGAGACTTATGCTTGCAAATATACAGAGTGATTCAGAATACTCTTTAGAATTACTGCTTAAATTGTTAACTGCATAATTTATACTTGTTGAGATTGTAATAGTTAATCGAAATCACATAAAAGTTGCAGCTACATATTTATTTTGCTGCGACCGCTTTCGTTCTTAGAACACCGTCAGCCTGCCGGGTTGTTCAAAATTCATGACAGAACGACCTGGTTGTCGTGCTTAATGTTAAAAAATATCAAATCCGGAAACAATGACCATAAACATTCTGCCGACCGCCTGGTGGAAGTGCGGCGAGCTAACACGGAATGCTGTGTACAGTTCACTATAAGCCGTGCCTGCTAACGCACTTTCGCCAGGTCCGCATCGGTAGCTGCGCAGTCAGCGCGGCGGACTCCTAAGCGAAGGAGACCCGGTTCGGTTCCCGGTTGAGTCGGAAATATTCTCCGCTTGGAGACCGGGTGCTGTTCAAATGGCTCTGAACACTATGGGACTTAACATCTGAGGCCATCAGTCCCCTAGAACTTAGAACTACTTAAACCTAACCAACCTAAGGACAGCACACACGTCCATGCCCGAGGCAGGATTCTAACCTGCGACCGTAGCGGTCGCTCGGTTCCAGACTGAAGCGGTTAGAACCGCTCGGCCACACCGGCCGGCCCGGGTGTTGTGTTGTCCTTACGTTCGTGTGGTCATCACTGACATTCCACCAACGATACGGCTGAATCGGCACATCACAAAAAACAATTAAAGAATAAAATACTCTGTTGCAGAATGTTTGTGATCATTATTTCTGGATTTAGTATTCAACATTAAGCACAACAGCCAGACTAGTTTTATCATGGCTTTGGCGCAACTCGGCAACCTGAAAATGTTCTCAGACCGAAGGTGGTCGTAATACAATAAATAAATGGGTAATTATACACTGAGGTGACAAAAGTCATGGGATAGCTCCTAATATCGTGTCGGATCTCCTTTTACCCGGCATTGTGCAGCAGCTCGACGTGGCATGGACTCAACTAGTCGTTGGAAGTTCTGCGAAAGTGTTACCGGTGTAGGATTTTGTAAATGAGCTGAGCTCTCGGTTTTGTCCCATAAATATTCGATGGGAATCATGTCGGGCGATCAGGGTGGTCAAACCATTCGAATGTTCTTCAAAACAGTCGCGAACAATTGTGGCCCGGTGACATAGCGCGTTTTTATCCACAATTCCATCGTTGCTTGGGAACATGGAGCCAATGAATGGCCGCAAATGGTCTCCAAGCAGCCGAACATACCCATTTCCCATCAATGATCAGTTCAGCTGGACCAGAGGGCCCAGCCCATTCCATGTAAATACAGCCCACATCATTACGGTGCCACGATCAGTTTGCGCAGTGCCATGTTGACAAATTGGAGAATCGCTGCAGTCGAAGTCATACTGCTAGCAAAGGCCAGCTGCCCTATCCTGACAACGCCAAATTTTGCTGCAGTGTCTTAACGGATACGTTCCTCGTACGTCCCACATTGGTTTCTGCGGTTCTTTCACGCAGTGTTGCTTGTCTGTTAGCACTGACTACTCTGACGCCGCTGCTCTCGGTCGTTGTCCGTGGTGAGAGGTTGTTGTTGTTGTGGTCTTCAGTCCTGAGACTGGTTTGATGCAGCTCTCCATGCTACTCTATCCTGTGCAAGCTGCTTCATGTCCCAGTACGTACTGCGGCCTATGTCCTTCTGAATCTGCTTAGTGTATTCATCTCTTGGTCTCCCTCTACGATTTTTACCCTCCACGCTGCCCTCCAATACTAAATTGGTGATCCCTTGATGCCTCAGAACATGTCCTACCAAATGATCCCTTCTTCTAGTCAAGTTGTGCCACAAGCTCCTCTTCTCCCCAATTCTATTCAATATCTCCTCATTAGTTATGTGATCTACCCATCTAATCTTCAGCATTAAATTTGGTATTCTCAGCTCACTCCTGACGCTGTGGGTCGCGGGATACTGAATTCCCTAAGAATTTCCGAAATGGAATTTCCCATGCGTTTAGCTTCAACAACTATTCCGCGTTCAAAGTCTGTTAAATCCCGTTGTGCGGCCACAATCATGTCGGAAACCTATTCAGATGAATCATCTGAGTACAAATGACAGCTTCGCCAATGCACTGCCCTTTGACACCTTGTGTACACGATACTAATACCATTTGTGTATGTGTATATCGCTATCGTATGACTTGTTTCATCTCGGTGTAAATATGGAGCAGATAACAGTGCGTAATCTTCACATTCATCACTGCTATAATAATAAATTACACGAGGGGCATTTGAAAAGTCCGTGCAAAGTCCGAGAGATGGCACCACCGGCGCGTATTGAGGTCATTTTAAGTTAGTAGCATCTTTGGAAAGAACACACACCAAGTTTCAGCCATATTGGCATTCGTGTGAATGAAGGAAGTTGAGTGATTGTCAAAAAATTTACGAAAACCAATTTCGTGGGGTGATGAAACATTACTTTATGAAAGGCAAAACGCCCCAGGAGACTAAAGAGAAGCTTTATAAACATTACGGTGATTCTGCACCTTCGATTAGAACAGTTTATAATAGGTTTCAAAATTTCGGAGTGGTCATATGGACACAAGTAATGCTGAACGCTCTGGACGCCCTGTGGGGGTTACGACTCCAGAAATCATCGATAAAATCCATGATATGGTAATGGATGGCAGAAGAGTTAAGGTGCGTGAGATTGCTAGTGCTGTGGGCATCTCGAATGACTGGGTACATAATATTTTGCATAAACATTTGGGCATGAGAAAGCTATCCGCAAGATGGGTGTGAAGTGTTGCAAGGATCGTTTGCAGCTGTTCAGGAAGAATCAGCAGTACTTCAAGCGTCGTTTCGTCACTGTGAATGAAACATGGATACATTCTTATACTCCTGAGACCAAACAACAATCTAAACATCGGGTTACCAAGGGAGAATCTGCACCAAAAAAAGGCGAAGACCATTCCTTCGGCCGGAAAGGTTATGGCGAGTGTCTTTTGGGATTCGCAAGGGATAATCCTCATTGATTATCTGGAAAAGGGTAAAACTATTACAGATGCATATTATTCATCGTTATTGGACCGTTTGAAAACCGAGCTGCAAGAAAAACGCCGGCGATTGGACCGCAAAGAAAGTCCTTTTCCATCACGACAATACACCAGCACACACTTCAGCAGTTGTGGTTGCAAAATTAATGGAAACTGGATTCCAACTCGTTTCGCATCCCCCCTATTCTCCAGACTTGGCTCCCTCTGACTACTATTTGTTCCCCAATTTGAAGGAATGGCTGATGGACAAAGATTTTATTCAAATGAGGAGGTGATTGCAGCAACTAATAGCTATTTGCAGACTTGGACAATTCTTATTATTCGGAAGGGATCAATAAATTGGAGCAGCGTTGGACGAAGTGTATATGTCTTAAAGGAAACTATGTCGAAAAATAAAAAAGGTTTACTCCAAACAGGGAAGTAGTTTTTATTTTTGCACGGACTTTTCAAACGCCCCTCGTATACACATACCTTCCTCTTGAATCGGTCTATCTGTTAGTGAAAACCGTATGAAAATCACTACTGTAGTTCCTCAGATTAGTCTTCACATAGAGATAGAACATATTTATAATCTGTATAGATGTTCGTGGGAAGTAAGTACGTAATTTTTGAATTTTTTAGGTCTCGTCCAAAGGTTTTGTTTGAGCTAAAAATGTCTCTTATAGACAGCAGCATTCTAAAATGAATATTTAGATGTAGACATTTTTGTGAAGAAACACATAACACCTATGAAACAGCAGACCCTTTCTTATATTATCACAATTTTGGCACTGAACCTCTGTTCAATGCAGTTTTTAGCTTATCTTACGATTTTATTGATCTAAGAAATTGCATCCGTTAAAATATATACATTTTCTGAACGAGATGATGTCTTCTGTTCTCGTTTACCTTGAATCTAAGTTCCTGATGGCCCATGAAGAATATACTGCATCATGCTTGCTGGAGAAGGAACAGTTTTGGAGTAGACGATATATACATTTATTCTGCACATTTTCGCAGCTTGACCCAGCGGGTTACGCTTGTTCGTTTTCGGTTCCACATACGACTTCCAGCTGGCACTTGTCGCTGGACTGTTTCCACGGGTAGTTTATACTGCCCTTCTAACGCAAATTCCATGGATCCTGAAACGACGCCGAGCCTTTATTAATACAGGCGTGGACCCCGTCCAAGAGACTGCGCCAAAATTAAAACAGCATAGCGATTGTCAAGGTGGACAAAGGCCAATACACGGTTCACCGATTACTAGATCTAGGCCACAGCTGCTAACCGACAAAGTGTGTCTTTTTCGTCTAGGCGCTTAATTCAGGTAACCTGATACCCCGCAAAGATCTTCTACAAACTGCTACACTAAGATTCCACTCTGTCTAGAACAGTGTTACCCTGAACAAAATTCCGTAGTCCCAACACTTACTGTGTTAACTGACTGCGTTTAGAGAATAACTTCGATTGTTGATATCAGTGATCCGTTTCGTGTACAAACAGTTAACTTGCTTTCTTCTGTACGCTGTAAACAGTCATTAAGGTATTCACAGCGACGCCTGGCGCTTCAACATGTAATCAAAATCTAGGAATTTCGAAAAAATAAGACACTTACTGGTAAATTGAGCGATCTGAATCTGTAATTCTTTGATAGTATTATAATTAGTAATACACACATAACACAATTACCTCTCGAGAAATGAACCAGCGTAGCTTTGTGAGTTAGCGATTTTGTAATTGACACACCAGTATATCGATTCGAAACACGCAGGCTGTCCTCTAGCTACAAACTGGATATTCCCTCTTTTTAAAAGTAATTTTTAGAACGCGAGCTAATTCCCGTGGACAAGGATCTATTGTGAAAAGTACACGCGAAAATAAATCTCATAAATTTAAAGATTAAAAACAGTCTTGATCGCAACTTTTTATTTTTGTCTCCGATAAAAATAAAAAGTTGCGATCAAGACTGTTTTTAGTTCATAAATTTTAATTTTAAAGTTCGCTAATAATGTTTCCAAAAATTTTAAATTTTTAGTTGTGTTGATGGAAGGTTTGTGCAGAGACCATTCATTTTGTAGACTTTACAAAATTAAAAAAATTAACTCTTTACACACTGTCAAGGCACTGGTAGTAGGTTTTGACAATGTACATCAGGCAAACCATTGCGTCAAATTAGTTCTATAATATTTCTACCGTTGCTGTTACTTTGCAACAAAAAATTCCAGATTGTTAACTACGCTTTCACCTTAGCATGGAACGACGACTGAAATTTACTAATCAACGGTGTAGAACCGACAAAAAGTAACTAATGTTTAAAAGTAAAAACATTCGATATCAAGAGATCTGACTGAAAACATGACTGTATTTCAAACTTCCTGATTAGTTAAAAGTGTTTGCTGAACCACGATCCGAAACAGAAATGTTGGCAACACTTCATTCGAAATAAGTTTAACGTCGAATTCTATTCACGGTATAGCTTGGCTGTTTTCACGTATCTTATTACTCGGGTAAGTAAGTTTCGAAACTGTAATCTAAAACAAAGAACGATGCACCACGAAGGAATTACCCGAATGTGATTGCTATTGGTAGATGTGATATACATAAGCAGACAAACAAACTGATTACAATTTTAGATAACGTGGATGATTTAGTCAAGAGAAAGAGCAGGTTAGTAACGCGTTGGTCCACCCCTGGCCCTCATGCAAGCTGTTATTCGGCTTGGCATTGATGGAGTTCCTGGGTGTACTCCTGTGGGATATCGTTCCACATTCTGTCCAATTGCCGGCCGGTGTGGCCGAGCGGTTCTAGGCGCTTCAGTCTGGAACCGCGCGACCGCTACGGTCGCAGGTTCGAATCCTGCCTCGGGCATGGATATGTGTGATGTCCTTAGGTTAGTTAGGTTTAAATAGTTCTAAACTAGGGGACTGATGACTTCAGATGTTAAGTCCCATTGTGCTCAGAGCCATTTGAACTATTTTCTGTCCAAATGGTGCGTTAGATCGTCAAAATCCGGAGCTGTTTGGAGGGCACTGCCTACAATGCTCCACTCGTTCTCAAATGGGTAGAGATCCGGTGACCTTGCTGGCCAAGGTAGGTTTTGGCAAGCAAGAAAATAATCTTTAGAAATTCTCGCCTTGTTCTGGCGGGTGTTATCTTGCTGAAACGTAAATTTGCCATAAAGTGCAACAGAATGGGGCGTAGAATATCGTCGACTTACCTCTATGCTGTAAGGGTGGCGCGGATGATAACCAATAGGATCCTGCTATGAAATGAAATGTCTAGCGCACACCATAACTTCTGGTTTTCGGGCCTTGCGACTGCTACTTTATCACCGTCTGGGGAGCCTCCAGACACGTCTTCGATCTGGAATCTCATTGACTAGAGTAGAGTTGTCTTCAGTGATGACTCCCGCTTTGAACTGAGCCCCGAAAAGCAGTGAAGATTTATTTGGAGGTACTGGATGTCCACATAGAACAGACGCACGTCATGATCAGTGCAATTTGGGAGCAGCGGTGGCCGACCGAACATTATCTAGGGACGAAACCCAGACACATGGTACATTTGCTGCGTCATAAGGAACCATTGCAAGCTGTCTGCTTGTAGCACGATTAAGAACACGTGTGTCTCTTGTCAGGTTTTTACTACGACACCGCCAAACAAGGTTACTTTGGTTTCGTGAAAGAGTTGACTGGAGACTGGAATGGCTCTCCTTTGTCATCGGTGACAGAGGTAGCTTCTCTCGGTATGCGAGTGATGGGCGTCCACGAGTATGGCGTAGACCTGGTGGGCTGTGTATTTCACAGAGCTTTCGCCCACGACATGTAGGTCTCGCCCAAATTTCACGTTATGGGGAGCCGTGAGTTATAACTCGCCGTTATATTTGGATAAATAACCAGCGCCAGAATCATTATACGCACACACACATGTAAGCGAATGGGGGAGGGTGGAGTGGTAGGTTCGTCTGTGTTTGCTAATTGTACCCACTCACCTCGTAAATACAATCGTCATTCGCTTTTTCCCTTGCAGTCTAGGAGCATCAGCTTGAGTATTGCTGTAATAAACGATAGCTAACAAGAGCAATAAAGGAGTGCCAATTACCGAAATTTAAGTTTCAGCCTAGTATAATCCATTATGTATTTTTTAAGAGTTGCACTACACAGGGCTGCACTGCTACACGGCCGGCCGGAGTGGCCGAGCTGTTCTAGGCACTACAGTCTGGAACCGCGCGACCGCTACGGTCGCAGGTTCGAATCCTGCCTCGGGCATGGATGTGTGTGATGTCCTTAGGTTAGTTAGGTTTAAGTAGTTCCAAGTTCTAGGGGACTGATGAGCTCAGATGTCAAGTCCCGTATTGCTTAGAGCCATTTGAATCATTTTTGAACTGCTACACGCTTCACAAAATAATATATATGTTGATACACTGATACATACAGTAACAGTACACCACAATAGATCATCCCACACTGCAATCCAGATGCGGCGTTCCTGATAATATAGGTAATCCAAGTTTCATTTACCGGCGCGGATGAGATGCTCGCGGGCATCAAACCATGTTCTCGCGATTGTTCTCGTGGTTTTTGGCTTCGTGAACCGCGGATTACGTGAGGAACACGAATGATTATACACATCATCAGACACGTTTATAGTCAGAAAATTTACTTGTCCTCTTAGCCTGATTCCTTAACATCTTCACACCAAGCACACAGTTAAACACCACCACATGACTCCTTCGCTCGTTGTGGCGCGAAAAAAAACAAAGAAGCAACCATAGCGCTGTCTTCATAATCGATATCAGAGCTACTCGATACATGCTTACGCACACACACACACACACACACACACACACACACACACACACACACCTCATTCCGTTCAGTAAAACATATCGGCACTTACAAAATATATGCGCTTTATACATAATCAACATTTTAATTTTCGGACTTGTAGGGCGATGTCCTACAAATAAATTAAGATGGTTCTAAGGTTCAAAATGGTTCAAATGGCTCTGAGCACTGTGGGACTTAACATCTATGGTCATCAGTCCCCTAGAACTTAGAACTACTTAAACCTAACTAACCTAAGGACATCACACAACACCCCGTCATCACGAGGCAGAGAAAATCCCTGACCCCGCCGGGAATCGAACCCGCTCCGGAACAGCTTGTTCCACTGTTTGGAGAATGAAAAAAAAATAAAAAAAATAAAAAGCATTGCACAGGCAATTATTCCCTTGCTACTACCATTTCTTCGACAGGAACATGGCCGGCCGATGTGGCCGATGTGGCCGAGCAGATCACTGGATCTCTCGCGAATTGAACACGTAAGGCACATGACGAAGCGGGAACTTACCCGTTCTCCAGGGCCTACAAAAATCATTACCCAATTGCAACAAAAGGCGCAAGGTGTTTGGGACAATCTACTGCAGGATGCCATTCGGCATATTTAGGATCGTTTGCATGCGAGAATACACGCCCGCGTTGCCACCAGAGGGAGTCCACTGTGTACTGATGCGACTGTTCGGGTAGCCTTTACTGTGATGTGTGTGTTTCATTTCGTCTGAATTTGTGATCATATATCCGACGATAACATCGCTGTTGAGCGCCCGTAAACCTCCCTTGTTATCGTATGCTCCTACAATAAGGAAATACCTGTTATCTAACTTGTCAATAAAGTGACCTTGGCCGGCCGCTGTGACCAAGCGGTTCTAGGGGTTTCAGTCCGGAACCGCGCTGCTGTTACGGTCGCAGGTTCGAATCCTGCCTCGGGCATGGATGTGTGTGATGTCCTTAGGTTAGTTAGGTTTAAGTAGTTCTAAGTCTAGGGGACTGATGACCTCAGATGTCAAGTCCCTTATTGCTTAGAGCCATCTTAACCATTTTTTAAATGATCTTGTCCTTGATGGTGTTGCATTTTTTCTTCCTGCATTAACCAATCAGCAGTCGAGCAGGTAGTGGAGCTGACGGTTTCCCAATTGAGATTAAATACGAGGAGATTAGCACCTCCAACAGAATAAGCTATCTGAAAACTTAACTCAGTAGCTCAAAACGGAGAGCGTCTCATAATGTTTCTACGTTGTGAAACCTATCCCTACCAAACCATCTACACTAGACACATACAAGGTAACTTGTAATTTTAAAAAAAGTGGTCTTAATCGAGGCTATTCAGTACACGGATGACGGCCATTTAATAATACGACTTAAGTTCTTTTCTATAAATCATACTGAAAAACAAGGGCGTACCAACAATCTGAACTATGGCGTGGAGGAGGAAAGAGGTGAGCGTGAGGGTGGGGGTGGTGGGTGGTGGACTAGGGGGGGGGGGGGGCTACAGAATCCAAATTTGTTTCTCCGTGAATAGTCAAATAGTTGAGATTTAAGGACAAATAGTTCTGATTACACTCACTGCTAGTCAATATCCATAACATGTTCTGGATTTCTTTAATCTGGTACTGAAATGATACGTCTGGGTGGCTGCCGGGACAGATTGCGAGGTTGGTTTACGCAGATTAGTTACAAAGGGGGCGGGGGGGGGGGGGAGGTATAACGAGACGCATATCGCAATAGCGATTTCTCGATGTGTTTTGCAACTTCATGTAAATGCTGGATAACCGCAACTAGCAGACATATAATGACGCCATTAATCTTGCGAGAGTGTACTTAGACAATTTTAAGAAGGTGGTGCCCCACAGATCGTAAATATTTGAAAAATTTCCTGATTCCCCGCCAAGAGCAACTGATAACAATTACTTTATTATACAGTCAGTTTCGGTCCACAAACCACCATCAGGTATCATAAAATAGTTACAACACACTATGAGGAGATGTCAAATCAATGCCGTTAAACAGTGATGCATCATGAATTTTATGCTTTTGGCGACATTATTTTATGGCCTCGTTAGCTGTCATATATATTTTATGATTGTCTTTGGACCGAAAGGTGTTATATATATAGGGTGTTACAAAAAGGTACGGCCAAATTTTCAGGAAACATTCCTCACACACAAAGAAAGAAAATATGTTATGTGGACATGTGTCCGGAAACGCTTACTTTCCATGTTAGAACTCATTTTATTACTTCTCTTCAAATCACATTAATCATGGAATGGAAACACACAGCAACAGAACGTACCAGCGTGACTTCAAACACTTTGTTACAGGAAATGTTCAAAATGTTCTCCATTAGCGAGGGTACATGCATCCAACCTCCGTCGCATGGAATCCCTGATGCTCTGATGCACCCCTGGAGAATGGCGTATTGTATCACAGCCGTCCACAATACGAGCACGAAGAGTCTCTACATTTGGTACCGGGGTTGCGTAGACAAGAGCTTTCAAATGCCCCCATAAATGAAAGTCAAGAGGGTTGAGGTCAGGAGAGCGTGGAGGCCATGGAATTGGTCCGCCTCTACCAATCAATCGGTCACCGAATCTGTTGTTGAGAAGCGTACGAACACTTCGACTGAAATGTGCAAGAGCTCCATCGTGCATGAACCACATGTTGTGTCGTACTTGTAAAGGCAAATGTTCTAGCAGCACAGGTAGAGTATCCCGTATGAAATCAACGTGCTCCATTGAGCGTTGGTGGAAGAACGTGGGGCCCAATCAAGACATAACCAACAATGCCTGCCCAAACGTTCACAGAAAATCTGTGTTCTTGACGTGATTGCACAATTGCGTGAGGATTCTCGTCAGCCCACACATGTTGATCACGTTGGAATGAAGCCTCATCCGTAAAGAGAACATTTGCACTGAAATGAGGATTGACACCTTGTTGGATGAACCATTCGCAGAAGTGTACCGGTGGAGGCCAATCAGCTGCTGATAGTGCCTGCGCACGCTGTACATGGTGCGGAAACAACTGGTTCTCCCGTAGCACTCTCCATACAGTGACGTGGTCAGCGTTACCTTGTACAGCAGCAACTTCTCTGGCGCTGACATTAGGGTTATCGTCAACTGCACGAAGAATTGCCTCGTCCATTGCAGGTGTCCTCGTCGTTATAGGACTTCCCCAGTCGCGAGTCATAGGCTGGAATGTTCCGTGCTCCCTAAGACGCCGATCAATTGCTTCGAACGTCTTCCTGTCGGGACACCTTCGTCCTGGAAATCTGTCTCGATACAAACGTACCGCGCCATGGCTATTGCCCCGTGCTAATCCATACATCAAATGCGCATCTGCCAACTCCGCATTTGTGAACATTGCACTGACTGCAAAACCACGTTCGTGATGAACACTAACCTGTTGATGCTACGTACTGATGTGCTTGATGCTAGTACTGTAGAGCAATGAATCGCATGTCAACACAAGCACCGGTCTACGTTACCTTCCTTCAATTGGGCCAACTGGCGGTGAATCGAGGAAGTACAGTATATACTGACGAAACTGAAATGAGCTCTAACATGGAAATTAAGCGTTTCCGGACACATGTCCACATAACATCTTTTCTTTATTTGTGTTTGAGGAATGTTTCCTGAAAGTTTGGCCGTACGTTTTTGTAATATATGCGAACATCTTCTGGCGGTGAATCAAAATGTTTCCTTGATACAAAATTTCTAGAGCTAGCATTAAGTGAAGATGCTCCGCCCCCTACGTATCTCTTCCTTCGGGACCACGAAGAAAATATTCTGTCTGATTCATCAAACCCGGACTCGCCTTGTCCGTAGTTTTCATTACTGATTCTGCTTTAAAATACCGTGGTTATTCATCCTCTTGACGCTGGTGACGCTGGGAGGGAGAGGAGCGCGGAGCGGAAGAAATACCACAATGAAAATCGGGAGGACTTCCCAAATGGTTCGTTGTTGTACACATTGAAATATCAAAAAATTCGTCTACTACAACGTATAGCAATCGGCCTTACGAGACAGGGAGATTAGCCAGGCCCAGATGAATTTCATCCACCACATTAATCGAACCATCCTGGGAGTGTTTCTCCTATACCCGTTTAAACAAATCTTGTGGTCTTCATCCCGGAGATTGGGTTTGTGCACGTCTCCACGCTAGTCTATCTTGTGCAGGTGCTTTCATCTCCGCATAACTAATACAATTTGCATCCGTCTGAACATACTTGCTGTAGTTAAGCCTTGGACTCCCTCTACAAAAACATTAGTAATATGATACGCATTCAAATTGTGTAAATACCTCCTTTGACACTGTGGAACCGAGAGGTGATCCAGACATAGTTATAGGGACCGGAAAAATAAAATTGCCTAGAAAATATTTACACTGTCGCTAGACTGTCTCTCGTTAATGAACATTACAGAAGATACTGTAAATGGCTACCCTTGACGCTGATGCAGCCACCTATGAGATTTAGCAAACCATGGGTTGTTGGACGGAGGTAGATAGCAGGGATGAAATTAGCTTCGTGAAGACAAATGAGGAGATTCTTTAACATTTTAAGAGAGCTTGATAGATATATCCGTCCATGGCCAACTGCCCCCTGAGACTAATGAATAGGCAGCCGGCGTGGCCGAGCGGTTCTAGGCGCTTCAATGTGGAACCACGCGACCGCTACGGTGACAGGTTCGAATCCTACCTTGGGCATGGATGTGTGTGATGTCCTTGGGTTAGTTAGGTTTAAGTAGTTCTAAGTTCTAGGGGACTGATGATCTCAGATGTTAAGTCCCGTAGTGCTCAGAACCATTTAAACTAATGAATAATGCTAATCTGCTATTTTCGCCGCCACTTTTTTCTGGAACCTATACCCTGAAGCAGGCATTGTCCAATAACTGGTGAAATATTTTCTGATAACATTTTTACAGTCTACTCCTGGCCATCTGGTGCTTTGCATCTGGGAGCCGTTTCTATCCACGCCTTCCGTATCCTTATGTAAAGTGATAGGCCCGGTAGCAAAGTTTATTTTTATTACAAATAACGCATTTCGCCTGGTTAAGGCTTCCTTAGCTTCCTAAAACAAAAAGAAAAGTAAGGATGTAATTATACAAAATTACAAGTTAACGGACATGGTTCTAAGTTGCGCTAACCTTTTAAAAATTATTTTAAAGACTTAAAAAGAAAAACAAATTAACACTCACGAAGTGCTATCAAAGCGTTACATATCACTGGCTTGTATGACGGTTAGGCAGAATAATGGTAAACCATCTGAAGGAAGAACCGTCGAACACTATACACTGGAACAAAAGCAAGTGTATAAACTTAAAAGGATAAAAACCGGGCATAAATATATGGAGGCAAACAAAAGGGGAGCAAGGACTCCAGACAAGTAAAGTAACGGCAAACACTTGAAAAAAGTCAGAGCCGCCAGGTGAATCGCAGCGTAGCGACACACGCACATCGAAGGAACCTGGAGAGCAGGTGAGTAAACGTTCTAATAGACGGCCTCGTTGAAACTAGAGTGCAGAGGAAAACCATGTTGCCCGCGCTAGTGGAGCAGTACACCAACAGAAGGTACTACTGTCGGTAAAACTAAAACTCATCTAGGCGTAAGACTACAAGAAGAAGCGACTACAAGCAATAAGTAAAAGCGATTAGATACCTCATATAAGTAAAATATATGATAGTGCATAAGACAAAAATTCAAAACTCTTGAAAATTGAGAGAAACTAAGAAATATAAAAAAGGAAATTTTACCATAACAACAAGGCATCCCAAGAGGTCACAAATGGGTGTACATAAAATATGAAGCCTAAAATATGACCAGAATAAAAGCATCAAAGTAACCAGAGTACTAAAATCGTAATAGTACACTGTACAAAATTAGGAAAAAACTGGGATAAAATTGGATAGATTTCATAACATGTATCATATGGTCGTACAGTGTCTGGTTCTTACTGACCAAATGATCGTTCAGAATCCCACCATTGGTACCAGTGGAATGTACAGAAATTTCCATCTCTTCGAGTAAGTTCAGTTTTCTCTCCTTTTTTTTTTCAAAATGAAGTACACTTTAATTTTTTAAGGTCGGACTAAAGCGGCGACTAGCTTTGAAGCGTCCGGCAAATGCCGAGTGGTGTACCACCTGACCTTTTCTGTTCAATAAATGTTCGCGGAATCTCGTCTTCAACATCCTACCTGTTTGCACAATGTATGATGCATAAAACTCACTGTAGTTAATCAGGTACACCCCAGAACCGTCAAATTTGTCTCTATACGGTTCTTCATTATGAACAAAACGATTTTGCAATTTATTAGCCTATGAATAAACAATATTAATATCGTACTTTTGAAAGAGTTTGTTAAGTCGCACGAAGGATTTCCTATAAAAAGAGTCTCACGAAAATGTTGGGGATGTAAGGCGTATGTTCTCAGCTGGCGTACTCTTCTTTCTGTACAAATTGTCGACTACCAGCGAGTTCTAGCCGTTACGAGCGGCAATGTGCCTAAGATTAGAAAGCTGTTTTTGGGGGGGCTGGAGATGATGGCAGTTTACAAACCCGATGAATCATGGTCGTGAAGAAAGCAAGTTTATAACGGAACGGATGACAAGAGGAAGCATGCAACCGAGACTGTCTCTTTATACTACTATGGAAAGCGGTTGGGGCATCAACCAGGCCATCAAGGAATCAAATAAGTTCCATAATCATGTTGTAATCCATGATAGCACATGGATTTTGGACAATGCCATTCTTTGAATTTACTTCTTGAAATCTGTCATGTTGGAATGTGCTGACAAGTGCGCCGCCTCTCTTGTCTTCCATTTCACAACATCTGCTTGTTTCTGCACGCCGTTACGTATTCGCCCCTCTTTAGTTTTACATTTTTCATGAAATCGGGGAACTCCTTTCCGTTTTGCCGCATTGTCCTGACAACGTCGTTGGTCTAAGTCGTTAGATTACCAAACAAATCAGGACTAGAGTACCAGTTGTCAAGTTAAATTCAGTAGCCCTTTCCGGGAAAGTTCAAAAAAAAATCGAGAAGCTTTTCTTTGTCTTCAGACTAATCACTGCCAAAATTTGTGTTGTTACTAGTATACACAGCGAAAAACATCGAAATTTGATTTTATCCATTATGGGTATGAGGTCGTGGTTGTAAGCACTAAACGTTAAAATGCCAGCTCAACCACCTATTTACAGTGCAATAAATAAATAAATAAAAACTATAAATTGCAAGTTTTAAAGGTCAAGCATTCATCATCAGAATTTCTGTACAAGAACATCTAAAAGCGACCAATATACAGGGTGATTCAAAAAGAATACCACAACTTTAGGAATTTAAAACTCTGCAACGACAAAAGGCAGAGCTAAGCACTATCTGTCGGCGAATTAAGGGAGCTATAAAGTTTCATTTAGCTCAGTATGAACGTGACTCGCCTAAAGTGAACGTTTTCTGTGCCATTTCAGCCAATAAAGTTTTTGGTCCCTTTTTCTTCGAAGGTGCTACTGTAACTGGACTACAGTATCTGGAGATGTTAGAGAATTGGCTGTTCCCTCAGCTCGAACAAGAAGCACAACAATTCATATTTCAGCAGGATGGAGCGCCACCACATTGGCACTTATCTGTCCGTAACTACCTGAACGTCAACTACCCGAGGCGATGGATCGGCCGCCAGGCAGCCCGTGACAGAGCACTTCATCACTGGCCTCCAAGAAGCCCTGATCTTACCCCCTGCGATTTTTTCTTATGGGGGTATGTTAAGGATATGGTGTTTCGGCCACCTCTCCCAGCCACCATTGATGATTTGAAACGAGAAATAACAGCAGCTATCCAAACTGTTACGCCTGATATGCTACAGAGAGTGTGGAACGAGTTGGAGTATCGGGTTGATATTGCTTGTGTGTCTGGAGGGGGCCATATTGAACATCTCTGAACTTGTTTTTGAGTGAAAAAAAACCTTTTTAAATACTCTTTGTAATGATGTATAACAGAAGGTTATATTATGTTTCTTTCATTAAATACACATTTTTAAAGTTGTGGTATTCTTTTTGAATCACCCTGTATTATATAAACAAGAACAATAAAAATAATAAAATAAAGAGGCTACTTCCTTCCAGCTGTGTCTTCTTAAACTGTACATCCACATAACCGTCAACTGATAAAATAGCCTAAAATGGAAAGGTATATGTTGTCCTGCTGTTTCATTGTAGACTGTTTTATCAGTTGGCGGTGATGGATGATATTTTCGCTGCCAGTACTTGGTGGCGTAAAGTTCCTTGACCAGTTTTTGCACCAGTGTCCTGGATGAGGTTTCAGCCCTCTTCGCAGTGTAGTGAAGGCATATGACACTGGTGATACTGGTCCGTCTGTCTGATGGGGACGTCAAACGGCATCCGCCTTGGTGCCGTTCGAGAGGAGCTGGCTATGTACTGGCATTGGGTTTCATCTTATTTCATCCTATGCCTTCTCACAGCACCATCACCACCATTGTACAACATAAACAGAGCACTACTCTACAGTGTGTTGCAGGAGGAATGGTAAATATTTTAGGAAGTGGTAGTACAGATGAATGGCGATTAAAAATGCCGTATAACATGTGACCGATTTTTACTGAGTACAGAAATACAGCTGAGTTCAATGCAATTTCATTTCATGTGTTTGTACACCGGTTGCTATGGGTTGCTATCGGCGTATTTATCGAATGTCAGCAGTAGAGTGTTGATGTTCACGTTGTGTAGTTGTGCTTTAGTTTACACTGAGGTTTTCATTCTGATTTGCTGGCCAAGTTTACTTTACTGTAGCGTGTAAACATGTAGAAAATACGGCATACGATTTCCTACCCGCAGGCTACCTGATTCAAGAGTGTTCACTCGTGTGTTCAATACACTGTGTGACACTGATACAGTGCCCAGCAATCATACTGCACCTGAACTTGTAAATAAACAGATAGCGGGTGAAGCAGAAGACATTATTCAGTCGGTAGAGAGTAGTCCTTCAACAAGTACGCGTAGAATTTCTGCACGTATCGGTGTTCCACATAGAAGAGTATGGCAGGCATTATGTATGAAAGGGTCCCATCCGTATCATTTACAGCTCATTCAACACCTTCGAGCAGGAGATGAAGATAGAAGAATTGGAATTTTGTTATTGAATACTTCAAAATCGCGAGGTAATCCCATTTTCACCTAACAGATGAACCCACTTTCACTCGTGGCGGCATCAATAACACTCGTAATTCACATTAGTGCTCTGAAGGAAACCAACATGCCATTGTGGAGGCTCATTTCCAAGAACGCTTCTCTGCAAATGTGCGGTGTGGTTTGATAGACAATCAGTTGATTGGGTCTGTTGTGTTACCGCATCGTCTTACACGACCCCGTTACCTGCAGTTCCTTGAAAATGAGCTTCCAGCATTATTGGAAGAGATTCCCTGGGCTACAAGAATGCGTATGATCATCCAGCATGACAGGGCTACTGCACGTTGGAGTCGTCAGGTGACACATCATATAAATCTAACATTCCCCGGAAAATGGATCGGTAGATTTGGACACATTTCTTGGCCACCAAGGTCTCCGGACCTTACCCCTTCGGATTTTTGCCTGTGGGGATGCTTGAAAAGCGAAGTCTACAAGGAAAAAGAAACCACAAGAGCCGATTTGATGGGATAATGAGTAGTGTAGTTCTTATAAAAGAACCCAAAAAAAAATGGCTCTGAGCACTATGGGACTCAACTGCTGAGGTCATTAGTCCCCTAGAACTTAGAACTAGTTAAACCTAACTAACCTAAGGACATCACACACATCCATGCCCGAGGCAGGATTCGAACCTGCGACCGTAGCAGTCGCGCGGTTCCGGACTGCGCGCCTAGAACCGCTAGACCACCACGGCCGGCAAAAGAACCCAAAGACGATCTCAGAAGAGCTACACATGGGGTTGTCAAGAAAAGTCAGAAGTACGAGTACATTAAAGTTGGCGGTTGGATTTTTTAAAATCAACTGTGAACTCATTTGTCTCTGCTTTAAGTTTGTTTGTGTTACATACTAACAGCTGTATCTCTGTACTCAGTAAAAATTGGTCACGTGTTTTATGACATTTTTATCGCAGTTCGTCTATACTGTTGTTGTTATGTTGTGATCTTCAGTCCAGAGACTGGTTTGATGCAGCTCTCCATGCTACTCTATCCTGTGCAAGTTACTTCGAGTAACTACTGCGACCTACATCCTTCTGAATTTGCTTAGTGTAGTCATTTCTTGGTCTCCCTCTACGATTTTTACCTCCCACGCTTCCCTCCAGTACTAAACTGGTGATCCCTTTATGCCTCAGAATGTGTCCTACGAACCGACCCCTTCTTCTAGTCAAATTGTGCCACAAATTCCTCTTCTCCCCAATTCTATTCAGTACCTCCTCATTAATTACGTGATCCACCCATCTAATCTTCAGCATTCTTCTGTAGCACCACATTTCGAAAGCTTCTATTCTCTTCTTGTCCAAACTGTTTATCGTCCGTGTTTCACTTCTACACTTGGCTACACTCCATACAAATAGTTTCAGAAAAGACTTCCTGACGCTTAAATCTACACTCCATGTTAACAAATTTCTCTTCTTTAGAAATGTTTTCCTTGCTGTAGCCAGTCTAAATTTTATAATCTCTCTACTTCGACCATCATCAGTTATTCTGCTCCCCAAATAGCAAAACTCATCTACTACTTTAAGTGTCTCGTTTCCTAATCTAATTCCCTCACTATCACCTGATTTAATTCGACTACATTCCATTATCCTCGTTTTGCTTTTATTGATGTTCATCTTATATCCTCCTTTCAAAACACTGGCCACTCCGTTCAACTGCTCTGACAGAATTATAATGTCGTCGGCAAACCTCAAAGTTTTTATTTCTTCTCGGTGGACTTTAATTCCTACTCCAAATTTTTCTTTTGTTTCCTTTACTGCTTACTCAATATACAGATTGAATAACATCGAGGATAGGCTACAACCTTGTCTCACTCCTTTCTCAACCATTGCTTCCCTTTCATGCTCCTCGACCCTTATTACTGCCATCTGGTTTATGTACAAATTGTAAATACCCTTTCGCTCCCTGTATTTTACCCCTACCACCTTCAGAACTTGAAAACTTTCTCTAAGTCTACAAACGTAGGTTTGCCTATATGTCTATACAAACGCCTCATAAAATATTTACCATTCCTCCTGAAACACGCTGTATACATGCATCCATTTCATTCACCTACAGCCGTCTGGTGTGGCCGAGCGGTTCTAGGTGCTACAGTCTGGAACCGCGCGACCGCTACGGTCGCAGGTTCGAATCCTGCCTCGGGCATGGATGTGTGTGATGTCCTTAGGTTAGTTAGGTTTAAGTAGTTCTAAGTTCTCGGGGCCTGATGACCTCAGAAGTTAAGTCCCATAGTACTCAGAGCCATTTGAACCATTTGAACCATTTGAGCCATTCACCTACATTCTGCAAATACGCATACGATAAAACTCTCGCATATCCGCAAGGAAAGGCGCCAGTATGTGCGGAAGAACAACACCCTTTACGATAGGCAGCTGAACTCAACCCTTTGGATTTTCCATCCAACCATATATCATAAGACATTTACATTCACCAGAATCGTTAGTCTCGTAATGAGTGGTCCCGCTGTGTCACTGGAGACTCAACTCTTCAGCTGACATGAGTAGTAACGTATAAATAAACGTAATGAGGCGCGCCGTGCCTTTCCATTTCTATGGGAGCCTTCGTTCGTGACGAGTCGTGTCGCCGCGCAGCCTCGGCGGGTTCTATTCGGAGCGCGGTGGCTGCCGCGGCGTGTGATGGATGGCAAGTGCGTATTATTCTTGGTAGAATCCCGCGAGCAAGGGGGCGGGGCTAGGCCGCGGGCTCTGACTCAGGTGGCGTGGGAGCGACTGGCAGCCGGCGCAACACGCCTACCAAATATTTGCCCGCTCTAAACTTAGAGTAACCACCTCTCTGACGTCAGTGAAAATACCCCCAGGCGTCAAGTCCAGTGGCGGACCGCAACACGATACTGTGCTTCTCGTCTTGCACGGCGATGAAGTAATATAGCCTCTCGGTGTGGAATTATAAGGTTAATGATCTGTAACGTGAAAGAAGCCTAATAAAGTAAAGTAAATAAGTAGATGGACAGGTTTTCTTTCTTTCTATCATTTATCCATCTCGCAGACCGCGGGCCGATTTCCGAATCAGGCTACAGTAAATACTTCCTTGGACGTTTGCCGTTCAGTTATCTTCGACGCCCGCTGTCGAAGATCTTTCAAAACTTCATCCAAACGTCGACTCCTGAGTTTTGTCAAGTGGCAGTGTTCGCTCGTGCCTTCCCACCAGACGAGTTAAACTTCGAAGTTGTAGACGTGTGAGAGCAACATGTCTCACCGTCAAAGAAGTTCCTCAAGACTTTTCAAAGTAATTTTTTCTCAGCATCTTCTTTTTCAGTACTCAGTATTTCATTTCTTTGTAATACCAATGAAACTCTGAGCCATTACTACTGTTATTCTGGCCGTATTATACATCTGCATGGATACTCTGCAAATCAGTGCCTGGCAGAGGGTTATCGAACTACCTTCACAATTCTCTATTATTCCAATCTCGTATAGCGCGCGGGAAAAAGAAAACTTATATCTTTCCGTGTGAGCTTTAATTTCCCTTATTTTACTATGGTGCTCGTTTCTCCCTATGTAGGTAGGCGTCATCAAAATATTTTCGCATTCGGAGGAGAAAGTTGGTGACTCAAATTTCGTGAGAAGATTCCGACGCAACGAAAAACGCTTTTATTTTAATGATGTCGACCCCAAATCCAGTATTATTTCAGTTACACTGTCTCCCCTATTTCGCGATGATACAAAACGTGCTGCCCTTCTTTGAACTTTTTCGATGTACCCCGTCAATACTATCTGGGAGGATCCCACATCGCGCAGCAGTATTCTAAAAGAGGACGGACAAGCGTAGTGTAGGCACTCTCTCTAGTAGATGTGTTATATTTTCTGAGTGTCCTGCCAATAAAACGCAGTCTTTGGATAGTTTTCCCCACAACATTTTCTATGTCTGCTTTCCAATTTACGTTGTTCGTAATTGTAATTCCTATGTATTTAGTTGAATTTACGGCCTTTAGATTTGACTGATTCATCTTGTAACCAATTTTAGCACTCATGTGGATCACCTCTCACTTTTCGTTATTTATGGTCAGTTGACAATTTTTGCACCATACAGATATCTTTTCTAAATAGTTTTGCAATTTGTTTTGATCTCTTGACGACTTTACTAGTCGGTAAACGGGAGCATCATTTGCAAGAAGCCTAAGATGGCTGCTCAGATTGTCTCTTAAATCGTTTATATAGATAAGGAACAGCAAAGAGCCTATAACACTACTTGGGGAACTCCAGACATCACTTCTGTTTTACTCGATGACTTTCCTTCAATTACTACGAACTGTGACCTCTCTGACAGGAAATCACGAATCCAAACACATAATTGAGACGATATTCCATAGGCACGCAATTTCACTACAAGCCGCTTGTCTGGTGCAGTGTCTAAAGCCTTCCGAAAACCCAGAAATACGGAATCAATTTGAAATCCCCTGTCAGTAGCATCTTCAACGCGCAATGTCGTAGGTCTTTCAAAACTGCATCCAAATGCGATTTCGGAGTTTTGTCATCTGGGCGTGCTCTCTCGTGCCTTCCCACCAGAAGAGCTAAACTTCGAAGCTGTAGACGTGTGAGAGCAACATGCCTCACCGTCAAAGAAGTTCCTCAAGACTTTTCAAAGTAATTTTTTCTCACTCTCTTCCTTTTCGGTGCTCTGTATCTCATTTCGTTCTAATACCAATGAAACCCTGCGCCATTACTACTGTTTTTCTGGCTGTATTGCGTAAGGTCATAATCTTTTTCACACTGAAGTTAGTTTTAAATACATTAACAGTTTCTTGTTTTCAAGACCAAATTGTTGTGGTTCTTGAAACGGGTGCCCAGGTTCCAAAAGTTCTCTACTCTAGCCAGTTTCAAATTCCCAATCTGCGTGGGAGCACTCATATCACTGAAGGATGGTAACCGTTCCATCAGTGCCAATGGCCGTTATAGGTGAGATATTAGCTGAGTTGGACAAAAATAATACGAGGTTTTGGCCGTGGCATTGGTGAAAAAATGGTCCAAGCGTTTTCCTGAAGTGGTTTATGAAATCCACGGAAATCATTAAGTGAAATGATCGACGGGGGATTTAAACTCCACCCCTTCCGAATGTGAGTCTAATGTAAAATACTGCGTCATATCACATGGTAACGAATGATTGAATGAAAATGTTAGCACATTATTTACACAAGCATCTTGTTGTCCCCGTCAACTGGTCATATATCTACATCTACATCCATACTCTGCAAAACCGCTGTTAAGTGCACGGTAGAGGATATGTCGCACTGTACCATTTATTAGGGCTTCTTTCCGTTCCATTCCTAGATTCAGCTTGTTTCCTCTTTGTACTGAGGTTTTATCGCGGAAATGTGCGTCTATCTTCAAGCGTTTGCCCGTTCACTTTCTTCAGCATCTTCGTGACACACTCTCGCATGCCAAAGAAACCTACAACCGTTTTTGCCCTTAAAAGGCCATCTTCAGATGCTACAACAGAGAACATAAAAGCTTAATCGAAGACCTGATGCGAGTGCAATTATTTTCACTATGTCGACTTGTGAGCTTAGTAAAATGTGCTATCAACATGCATATGGTTCTTAACTGCGGGCGACAAGTGTTCATGCCTTGTCAGCTAAACATAAAATCAGAAATCAGGGAATTATATGCAAACAACCAAATGTACTTTTCCTTGTTCATCAGATACTGCCCATAGGTATGAAACATATGGATGTTAGTTGTAGTTTGCTAAACATACAAGTAGACCTAGTGAAAATAGTTGCATTTGTTTCATGCCTCAATTTAAGCCTTTCTGATCTCTACTGTAGCATCTGAAGCGGCTTTGAATGCCCGAAACCTGTTATGATTGCATCACAAAAAATGACTGCGTCATAAATTCAAAAAATAGTACTTTCAGTAACTCAGTCACCGTCTCTACAAACGGAATGTTGTTTTCTTTCTTTTTTTCTCCGAAACCTGTGAACATTAGTGGTTCCCTTCCCAATACTTGAAACTATGCAACTGTTATTAAAAGAATCACTGACAAATTCAAAAAATTCATGTCTTCAATACTGTGATAAGAACAAACCTATGAAAGAGAGCTTTCTAGTTTTAGTAAAAGAAAACAAATTTACTTCATTATATAAAGCTACATATAATCGAGATTATGCAAGACTCTCTGACGGCTAAACATTGGATCATGAGCAAAAAGATAATATAGGGGTAAATTTGAAAACCGTCGAGTCGTCACCACCCATTCGGTTCCTTCAAAGTGATGCATACCTATTAGATCTGAAAAAATGAGACTGTTCCTATTTCTAAGCAATTGTTTGTCGTGGCCTATTCGTGCGAGATTGCTTTTCAACCTTGAATTACACTTAAGCTGTCTGTGAACTCAGTATCAATAAACGAAATGTTTACTGCAGACATTCATTCCTCCGAGAGACAGTGACACAGGGCTTTCCATGCACCTATGCAGAAAAGGAGACACATAAATGTTGTGAGCATGTAGCATAAATGACTTCAGACGGGTCTAATCCTACTCTGAAGGCGTGCAGTAGTAATTGTACATACTTGGCAGATACACTAATTTACACCATCATTCGCTCTTTTTTGTCAGATCTCGTATACGATTTTTTCCGGCAGAGCTGAACAACACGTCTGCAGTAAACTACCTGACCAATGCCAGTGAGATGGTCAGTTTTGATTAATCTTCTCAGAGAGTAAGGACACATTTCAAGGTCAAACGGTAGCTCATGAATACACCATGACAATTAGTCTTTTTAGTATCCGAACAGTTTATGGCCTTACTTTTCGACCTAGTAGATAATTATATATCTAGAAAAGGGGCTTTTTTTCTTTTCTACTAAATGGATGGTTGCAACTTGGCGGCAATGAAGAAAACTCTCACCTATAATACCTGCCTGGTAATGATGCAAAGTTTCGTAACCAGAGAGACTACCACGTATATAATCTGGATTCTATCCACATTTTCTTAAGGAAATAAATTTGTTTCCTTTTTTAATTCATAATTGGCCTTCATTGGTCGTGGACATTACCACAGCATTAAAAGCGTCACTTTATGTTAATGTATAATATCTCCTATAGTGACTTCATGATGGGTGCGAAATAGTTCCGTGTGAAACGAATAATTATACATTCCGTCGTCTTGGCTTTGTATCTTAAAAAATATTCTATTTCTTCACAATTAATTGAGAAGAAGTTTGAAGAGGAACCTTTCCTTTTTTTCGTGATGCGAAGCCAACGTCGAACTGAAACATTAATATCTGCCTTAGCCGATATCTCATATACTTCAACTTTTTCTTTACTCACAAATTCTTTTCATTGCCGGGCTACTAATCTCAGACTCATAGCACAGCATAATAATTAAAATGTATATTTTGGGTTGTGTAACAGACTGAAAATGTTATATACTGACCAAACAACGCGGTGTAAAGATGCCTGGCGATGATTGTGTAACGTTGTTTCCATGTGATGAGAAGGAAAAAAGCATTTTTGGGCTGTGTTAAAAGTACCGACTCATAGCTGTTGGGCGATTGGTTTCCATAACTCTCCCTTCTCATTAAGCGGATCAATTCATTCTGGATCGGCGATAACGCCTGTCGTGTATGCAACATGGCAGCTAGCAGAGAGAAGCGTGTTGTGCACAAACAGGGCGTGGGGTATTGACGTATCGACGTCTTCGGTTCATTCACATGTAAAACAAGAACTGTTTCAAATGATAAACCATAGTTATGCAATGACCAAAGTTTCGTATAGACAAAAGGCGGCTTAGGAAGAAATCCGACTTCGTTCTCCACGGTAAATTTGGACTAAAGTCAAATTTGTCACAGCAGAGATCCGCTATTATTTCAACCAACTTCACTGTTAACGTATAATCATCACTGGCGGAAAAATAAACCCGATCCAGAACCGTATGCTACTGAACGCAAGCTAGACGGTGTTACTGTTGCTGCCAAACAAGACACACAGCACATATCGTCGATATTTTCACTGTTGTGCAGATTATTTTTAATGTAATGGCGATACAAGTAGCAAGAAGGTAAACGAAATATGATTAAGGAGCCACCGGAACCCATGGCTTCGTTATGCTAAATACTCTGAAAATATCCCTCAACATCCTTCGAAATTTTGTCGGTGGAGTTCTCACTCAGCCTGTATGTTCAGCTGTTACGATTTTTCGTTCACCGCCAGGATCTTAGATACTTCTACTTTACCTGCAGATCTATATATGACGTCATTTACTTTTCGGAGAACATGACACTCACCACAGTCAGTGAGTAGTGCTAATTTATGTTACAGCTGTAAAAAGATTTCGACTCTGGAAATACGGTACCGTTGCAGAAACATTTATGCGGAGGTAAAAGGGCCAAGGTTGATTTATAGTCTACGTGTGCGATCTCAGATTTTGCTTGATTGATGAGTGGGATACTATCTTTGGAGCGATGTAAACATAATGTCGACAGGCATTATTTTTTTAACTCTTGTCCAGACAGGTTGAGTAACACTGATCGTAAGGCATGCTGCCATTTTCCAAAATCTCTTGATGCAAATACTGAGTTGGTTCTTGTAACAGTCCAATGCTAATAACTTTTCCCGTTCTTCTCTGCTTGAGATAGTGCCTCCTTCGTAATGATGGTGCGGAAAGACACTAAACTAATTTCCAGACATCCGTTTCCCTTAGTACTTGTCATTTCCTGGTAACAAGAAAGAAAGAAGACAACGTTTCCCCCCCCCCCCCTCCCCGTCGACAATGAGGTCTTGAGGTCTCTAGAGACGGAGTACAAACTGCTTTTCAAAAGAAGTCTCCAGGTATTCGCTCATTTTAGGGAAACCACGGGAAACACTCACTGGGGATTCTTGCTGAGTGCGTGACCTGTGCCATATTCAACATCCCACCACAATCAAATATTCACTGGTATGTAGTGACTCGGCTGCGCTTAAGCCAGACGCGTCTCTGGGCAGTAAATCTTCAGTAATAATTTATAGCAAAACAATGATAACTTTCGTGGACACTGAAATTTAAAAATATGCTTTCTAACATCTGCTTTGTTTATCAAAAGCATTGGCAGCTTTTTGCAAAATGTTTTAATATGTTGTACATGAGTTTTGCTTGTTAAATATACTTTATAACGCTGGCTTTTGCATAAAGTAAGTGTAACAAAACATGCTAGCTAACATTGTTTGTTGTATTTAAATATTTTAATGCTTTATTTAATTGCTTATTTTACACTGCAGAGGTAGTAGAATAATATTAATTGATACAAGAGTGAATGTGTTCTAAGCTAATATTAAATTTCATATCTAAATACTGCATGCGCTCTAGCTAAATTATGCCTACTAATCCAACAAGAATGGAGAAGAACGTGGACTCCAGTGGTGCATTACAGAATCTAACATTACAACTGTCGATTTTACTCTGAGCTTGGGTTTGCAGACGGCGAAAATTTGAGTTACAACACAGCCAGACGCCTACCATTTACTGATGTTGGAATAGAAATCTAATACAGAAACGTGTTGCCTACACCTACAAGGTAATCGCCGCAGTGTGGCGTCATATTGTCCGACACGTTACAACGTTTCTTAGTTCTAAATACTATTCAATATTTTTGTTCTTTTCTCAAAAATAAGTATTAATTTACCAGGTGTACAGCAGAGCAAGGTGTATACTCTCACTACCTGAGAGGAAAGGCCATCCTAGACAGCGGAGAAAGCGGTGACATATTCAACGAGACGGCAAGTCAAATGCGCTCAGAACTTGAGTATCAGATTTTAAAAAGCTTATATTTTGTCTTTCTGGCACAGAGCTGCCCGGCTGCAGACCGCTCAGAGGCAGACATCACTTTGAATGGCCGCCGAAAAGTCAAAACAGCAGCGTTCGCGGTGCTTTCTGCGGCTTCGCGATCACGCCAGGTAAAAAAGAACACGGTGACACATAGAACTGAGAAAAGAAGAGGGAGAAGGCGGAGACGAAAACACCCTGCACGCACGTCTTGCGCATGCGTCAGAGTAGAAGTCTCCCCCCACCCCCTCCCCCTCCCCACCAGAGCTGCTCAGCCGCAGTGACTTGCAATATGTTTGTTGGTTCGTTTTAGATCTTCTGAGCTATAAACGTGTCTCAGCACGCGGGGAATTTAGTTGCAAGCAGTGAGTGAATTTTGTTGGAGTTCTCAAGTGGTAGTCGTGGTGTGTAGTAGTCCGCTGTCCTAGTGTTGGTAACGTGGTGCACCTCACGTAGAGTGGCTTGTTAGCTTCCGTGTGACCTGCTTCTTTGTTGCATGCAATGCGTGGGTACCGTGCACTGATTGCACTTCTTTACCGGATATCCAATTTTAGCCGCTAATGGACACATGCATTATCTGCTTTATGCACTGCGTGATTGTGGAAGTGTGAATGCTCTGTGATAGTCTTGTTTGTTGACTGTGATGCGAATGTAAGACTGGTGCTTCTTCTGGAATATTTCTAGTCACTTTTTGTTTTTCTTAGCCATAACGTTTTATCCAGCTTTGGCTTTCACTAACACATTACAGTTTGTTAACAGAAATACAGTGCAGCTTGTTTCTAGTAAGATGGCGCATCAGATACAGTTAATGTCAGATTTGTGTTCAATTTTATATCGCTTTAAGAAAAAATGAAAAACTAAACTGTTGCACAAATGTCTTTCTTCTTCTTCTTTATGTGAATAAATTTGCTTTGTAAGTTAGTCGTCAAATTTGTTTAATTGTTTACCTATCTCGTGTCTCATTCTATAGTATTAAAATACAATAGTTTTATTGGGAAATATTTGTCCTTGTGAAATATAAGAAACTGTTTCTTTACTAACAGACATTCAGTAAGACAAAACTGACTCAGGATAGATGCAATTCCACTAAATGAAGTAGATTCGTTATACATGTAATAGCAAGTCCCAGAACAGATTTTAGGCACATTTCAATATCTAAGCTCCTTAAATACCTTCAACTTCTCTCAGTTAACGTTAGGGAACTGAGAGGTGCAATAATGCACTTTGTATGACCTGTGAAATTGCCTAATTGTGACTTCTGTTGCTGTAATTTAATAGGTTTTTTTTCTTTTAATTTTTGAAGACCTGTTCTCGTTGATGAGGAAATTGTTCCCCACACTTTACGTTCAGATGCTAATGTGGCAGTTATAAAATTTCGCTCACTATGATATTCATGGTTATCATATTTTGTAAGTCACACTATAAATAAAGATCTTTATCATATGGACAAGACGTGAAGCTGTGTTTTACCACTATCCCACATCCAATGATCAGCCACAGTTAACAGTGCTTGGTACTAAAACCATCATGGATCTTATTATGTGTTATTATCTTGTAATGTGATGTCTCCTATTAACTTCACACAAGCTAGATTCTCACATGAAAGCATTAAATTTTGACATATAGATATATATATAACTAATTTATATTCTAAGAAATATGAATGTTTAAGGAGGCCAACTTCAGACAAAGGAATTGAGTTTCTGATGGCACTACAGATGTCAGAATATTTAGAAGAGGTTCAAATTCAAATGGCTCTGAGCACTATGGGACTTAACTTCTGAGGTCATCAGTCCCCTAGAACTTAGAACTACTTAAACCTACCTAACCTAAGCTCATCACACAAATCCATGCCCGAGGCAGGATTCGAACCTGCGACTGTAGCGGTGGCGCGGCTCCAGACTGTAGCGCCTAGAACCGTTCGGCCACTCCGGTCGGTTTTAGAAGAGGTGAAAACATTTAAAATGTTATGTTCCTTGGTAGAATGTGACATAGACACAGAAAAAATTTATACAGTCACTGAACGTTATGTTCCATTTCACCAAATTCTCATGTATAGCTTGACTACTGAGTAATGTTTTGAAGACGTTTTGTGACAAAAGAGTATAGACAAATCACTTTCTCAAACCCACATCTGAGTCATTAGTGAAATGCTTTGAAAGACATAAATGATAGTGTATTTCAAATATGTAGAGAAGAAATCTTCAAGGACCTTGCAACTGGTACCAGTGTGAAGTTAGGAGGTTAGATACTAGGTGACAAAGTTATTTGGTTGTGAAATTTTCTGCTGACACTTGATGTACAACAAACAAATGCAGAATTTAGCAATATGAAAAGGTGGATGTCCTACCAAAAAGACATTCCTTGATTTTAATTCATGATATTAAACTTCGCCATTAACTTACGCTGACATTAAATGATGTCAAATAATCAGAGAAACTCATATATTAACAGGATTAGAAAGCACTAACCAAGAAAATAAGTTCCTCATAACCTTTGCAGATCTCTGTCTGGGCATGTACTGGCCTTTTATGCCCCTTACAGTCACTGCAAGGAAAAGCAACTCTAAATGAAATATGACCAGGGTTCCTTGAATTATCACACTAATTTTATAAAAATAATATCTATATGTATCGTCCTGAGTTCCTTTAACCCAGTTCTGCAGAACTGTCAGTTACAAACTCAGGGAACATTTCCATATCATTAAATCAACAGAGCTTACCTTCTGTGGGATAGAAGAAATAGATTTCATGCTCAGTGACACATTTCAGGGTGTATGCTAGAAGACAAGTTGTAAATTTACTTAATGATGACTGTTCACGAATAGTGCAAAACGAGTTGAGGCTTGGATGGAAGGCTGCCTACCTTACAGTGTATTAAGTTTCTGATTGTTTATGCTAAACCAATTACGTACATTCGAGAGAAACGGTCAAAATTCATGCACTTCTGTTAAGGTGTAAGGAAAAAAACACCAACATTGTTAAGGAAGAAATGAAGTTTGGTTATCATCACACTGAACATTGAGCTGTAGGTCGTTTGTTGGTATTAAGATGTGTGGCAGCACTACTGTTGATGAGCTCTGCGAGTTGTAGGTCATATATTGTGACACTGTATTCATGACTGTAATATAAAACAAGCATTGGTTTTATCGACATGATATGCCATTCCATCAAAGCTAAAGAAATCTTGCTGACTGCTCCCCACTCCTAACTACACTACACCTCAGTCAGACGCCTTCGATCTTTCTTTTCCTGTCTCAAAGTACTCAGATTGCGACTCCCTACAGGTCTCTAATTTTGTCCTCCAGAGTTAATGGGTGTGCAGTTTTAAGTTTCTGGAAACTCAAATGATTGTAATGTGGCACATACTAATCGTAAATGCATCCGCACACCAATTCACACAGATACAGGCGCATTACAAACCTAAAATATGATGTAGATGTTGAACATAACACGAATTAAGATAGTTTTAGGAGGTTTTGCAAGCGTATGATAAATTGCACCAGACTGAAGGATTACTAGCAAAAGTTCTATAAAACACTTTATTCATTAAGGAAATGAATTTTCCTGATTCAATGCGGAATTTCAGATTTGCATCAGTCCTGTGTACATTGACCAACAGGGCACAAACAGTGATCTTTGCATCTGCGCACAAATCACAACACATCAAAGTGTGCTGCACCGTGGCACGCCGTATGCTGGCAAACTGAAGTACCTTTTCACCAGGGAGATGATCATTTGTCGCAGCACAGTGTTCTGTCCGGAACCCAAATGAAGAGAAAGACAAGATATTCCAAAGAAGTTGGTTAGTTGTTTCCGCTAGCTTTTAACCTTATGAAGGACGTCATCTCTCCGCCACTGACTGTTAAGTTTTATTTTTGAATAACACACTTGAAATTTCGGTACGTAGGCCATTGTCTAGTGCTTAAAAATGTGCAGCAGCACAAGTCAAATACATCCGGCCGGAATCGAATATCCTGACGTTTCTGTAATAGCCAGATACTTCTGGTCAAATGCTTGAGCGGAGCGAAAACAAGACTCCCTAGAAATTACACTATGGATTCTTGTTCGAATTTTCGTAGCTAAACAAATAGTGAGAAGTAGACAAATGGAGAATCAAATTGAGCTGTGTGAAATATAGTTTTGCAAAGAAAGATTTAATTGCTCGACAGTGATCAGTGCAATTAAGAAATACTTTGTGATTTGAGGGAAAATTACACAACAGTGGATTTTTGTCCGAATTTTCATAGCCAAACAAAGAGTGGAAAATGGACAAATGGGGTATCAAATTGTCCACTGTTAGGTCTAGTTTTGCAAAAAATTGTGAATTGCTTGAAATTAATCTGAGCAATTAAGAAAGACTTACTTATTTCAGGGAAAATGAAATATTTCATGAACACCTGCAGGTAGCTATGTAAATGAAGTTTCCAAAAGTTCATCTTTCCAAGCACAAGCTATTTTACGCATAAAACGTTGCGTTGGTGTGATATTTAGCTCTCAATAAAAGTTTGGAAAAAACATTGAAAAAAAAACGGTCAAATGTTTTCTGAAATGATTTGTCTAAACGTAAGAAATAAAGTAGATTAGGGAAACACTTGATGCACCATTGAATGGGGCTCGAAATCTTGTACATCAAATGAGGTATGGGCAGGGAAGTTAAACTCAAAGTGCAACTTAGAATCTTAGAATTTTACAGAGTGCTAAAGGATGTTTGTCTTATGGATTATCTACACTGCAGTCTCATTTGCTGTACATGATTTCAAGCATCATTCTAAGGCATGTCATATTTTTCTCTAATCTCTTTTATTTCTTACTTTTAGACAAATCATTTGACATAACATTTGAGCTTTTTTATAAAAAAAAATATTGCCTTATTCTAAGACACTGTTTCAAGTCCTAGATACCGGCCTAAATGGCGGAACTGCAATCGAGTATTGAAAAAATAGAGCAGTCCAGTCAACAGCTGAAAGATGATGCCCTTCGAAAAACCTTTTTGACTATGGAGCCAGAGCACCAGAAGTTATTAACCTTAATCTGTTCAAAAAATGGTTCCAATAGTTCTGAGCACTATGGGACTTAACTGCTGTGGTCATTAGTCCTATTGAACTTAGAACTACTTAAACCTAACCTAAGAACATCATACACATCCAAGCCCGAGGCAGGATTCGAACCTGCGACCATAGCAGTCACGCGGCTCCAGACTGTAGCGCCTAGAACCGCACGGCCCTTCCGGCCGGCCCTTAATCTGTTATTCAGTAACTTTATTCACACTTACCCCATGAAAACACGACGATGGATGACAGACATGGTTTGACTGATGTTGTCAGTTTCCTTAGTTGAAGTCACGTCATCTAAGCCAACACATCCAACCTAAGACAGCCATGAAATGTTAATCTTGCTCGATTCTGGTTGCAGTGACGACATTTTCAAGGATGGAAGTCCCTTGTTCCAGAGGATCTCCATTCCTAAAACTATCTGAAAATCCACAGACTTTTGTATTAGTAACAAAAGTCCGTGCATCTCTGCCGGCATTGACATTCCGGAGTCAGCACTGTCGATGTACAGAAAATAATAGCAACCGTCAAAGAGAAAAAGAAATTCCTCAAAGGGGTTTTTAATTCCCCTTAATGAGACCTAGAGCTGTATTCTCACATCAGGTCACAAATGTCACAGAGTAGCAACATCCGCTTTTCGAATCGGTACCGCACGTGGGGCCGTTGGATGCGAAAAATGGTGCTCGAAACGAGGTGAGGCCCCTCCCGACGGACCTGGCGCTCGTTCTGCGGCGCGGCACGCCGTTGGCTGATCCCGTTTCGCGAACTATTCCGAGACGCAACGAGCCGACTAAAATTTATGTACTGCGCACAAAGCGAGTGCCGCATTTAAACGGCGTGCCGCGCTACCTCAACGACGCGACTCCACGCCAGAGGCGGTCGCGGATGGCCAAAATAGCCAACACGACTCTTTGTGTCTGCCGAGCTGTTGGCCCCCATCCCTACACAAAGCGAAGCAACGGTAGGGTTGCCAGAACTGCTACGGTAGCAATATGCGTGAAGTGGAGCGAGTCGAGGCATATTCGACATATTTACAATTGTTGACAGTCTTGCACGCTGTTTGGCTCGCTGCTCCGTGGTTGTTAGGCTCTTTCTAGTATCTGTCCACAGTATTGTCACACTTGGCCTCCCGAGGCCGTTACAGGAGACAGTGACTAAGGAATCCGCATCGCACTGTGAATGATTTCAAGACAGCTGTGTACATACTGTAAAATGGTGCAGCGTGCCCTTGAGAAACATCACGATAAAAACTCACGATAAGCCGGCCGAAATGCCCTCTCTCCCCGGTGCAATAACAGTGTGGTCGACTAATACTTGAAAAGTGCTGAGCTAAAAAATGGCTCTGAGCACTATGGGACTCAACTGCTGTGGTTATCAGTCCCCTAGAACTTAGAACTACTTAAACCTAACTAACCTAAGGACATCACACACATCCATGCCCGAGGCAGGATTCGAACCTGCGACCGTAGCAGTCCCACGGTTCCCGACTGCGCGCCTAGAACCGCGAGACCACAGCGGCCGGCAGTGCTGAGCTAGATTTCCTTTCTATTTCAGCCTCCTCAATACAGCACGCACACAAAACGTACGACATATACGAACAGGCAGAAATCAGTTCTTTCTACATCTACACGTATAAATTGTAAGCCAATGGCAGAGGGAACACCGTGCGAATATTACCGATTGCCTGACGGATTACAATCGGGCAGTGAGCGAGAGAAAGATGACTAACAGTGTGTCGCTGTACACGTCTTTTGGAGGCAGCATAACGGCTGCACAAACTTCTTCAAGTATAGGTTATCCTAATTTATCCAATAGGGTGCCTCGAGATATTCGTCCTCTTGCCACGTAAAGTTGACCTAGTATTGTTGTTAAATCTTCGTATGGCTATACCGACCTTTTATCCCTAGCAGCGCGTCTCTGAGTTCTTCGATGTCTGTTGTCACGCATGTCTGGTTAGGACTCCAAACACTGGAACAATAAGTGTTATCATACGTTTCTTTTTGAGGTCTCTCTTCCATGGTCGCTGTTTTACAAGTAATATGGGTATACGCTGTCTTTTACGATTGTATCTTGTCTTCAGATCCATGAAATCTAGGTACAGCAGAAAAAGGTACCATAACTCCCATATTACTGGAACAACACTTCATAATTCGTCGCGTTAACCACTTGTAAGCGACTGCCTTTACAGATTCATTACATTTTCCCAAAACCCTTCGAACAAATCAAAATCTTTCATTCGCTTTCCCTAGTAATGATTACCTTTAGGAGCGAGAGAAATGCTACACGAAAACAAAAGTTTATTTTATTGCATTGCATTATCAGTTATCAGTATAGTAACGCTGGCTGTAACATCTTTATCAGCAGTTTAATAATAAAATAAAAAGGAAGCTCACAACAAAGTTACTACTTTCGATCGTCGTACGGCTGCAGATATACATAAAAACAACTGTATTTCCTCGATAGAGAAAAGGCTACACGAACTGATGACTTTAACGATATACTGAATGTGTGGAACAGCTGCCCTCTGTTCTAGAATTGGTACAGTCTATATCGTAGGAAACTAACACAACGAACCATCCGCAGGATTAAAAAAAGGAACAAGTCATTGTTTGTTTGTTTGTAGGGAACTAAACTGGGACAAGTCATTCTGGTCACTAACCCTAGAACGCTAAATGGGGCAAAATGTTACATTATTACTGAACCATCTTAAATAATAGTACTCCATATTTTATTCAAAGGAAGCCATAATTTATAGGTTATGCACTAGATAATTACAATTATAAGTCTCCAATCTTATGTTACATATAAAATAAGTATAAAACGTCCTGTTTCACACTGTGTATTGACAATACCAGATTGGCGGGAACCTCGCATTGATACCAACTGCAACCGTCAACCTTAGGTAGGTTTAGCAATCTATGGTCAAGAAGAAGCCATCAGCTTGCCGTAGAATTATAGACATGATATGAGTCCACGTATGACGGCTGTTTCTGACACTGGATAACTCGTGTTATCGGTTGCATCATTGTGATTCACCAAATGCTCTATTGAGATATCTGATCAAACTGAACGGTCCCATGCCGACTTGAATAATATCGTTGCTATAGGAGAAGAAGTACAAAGTCTGTAGTCTTTTGTAGAGGGTGAACCGTAACTCCATCGACAAACTTAAGGAGGTGGTAGTAAGGACGGAAACAAGAAAAAAAAGTCTAGTAAACATGGGCACTAAAATGCATGCCTTAAGAGCTATGAGCACTTGTTTGTGTTCGCTACTGGGGCAAAATACAGGGAGCGAAAGACTATTTACAATTTGTACAGAAACCAGATGTTATAAGAATCAAAAATGGTTCAAATGGCTCTGAGCACTATGGGACTCAAGTGCTGAGGTCATTAGTCCCCTAGAACTTAGAACTAGTTAAACCTAACTAACCTAAGGACATCACACACATCCATGCCCGAGGCAGGATTCGAACCTGCGACCGTAGCGGTCTTGCGGTTCCAGACTGCAGCGCCTTTAACCGCACGGCCACTTCGGCCGGCTTATAAGAATCGAGGGGCATGAAAGGGAAGCAGTGGTTGGGAAGGGAGTGAGACAGGATTGTAGCCTCTCCCCGATGTTATTCAATCTGTATATTGAGCAAGCAGTAAAGGGAACAAAAGAAAAATTCGGAGTAGGTATTAAAATCCATGGAGAAGAAGTAAAAACTTTGAGGTTCGCCGATGACATTGTAATTCTGTCAGAGACAGCAAAGGACTTGGAAGAGCAGTTGAACGGAATGGACAGTGTCTTGAAAGGAGGATATAAGATGAACATCAACAAAAGCAAAACGAGGATAATGGAATGCAGTCAAATTAAATCGGGTGATGCTGAGGGGATTAGATTAGGAAATGAGACACTTAAAGTAGTAAAGGAGTTTTGCTATTTAGGGAGCAAAATAACTGATGATGGTCGAAGTAGAGAGGATATAAAATGTAGACTGGCAATGGCAAGGAAATCGTTTCTGAAGAAGAGAAATTTGTTAACATCGAGTATAGATTTAAGTGTCAGGAAGTCGTTTCTGAAAGTATTTGTATGGAGTGTAGCCATGTATGGAAGTGAAACATGGACGATAACCAGTTTGGACAAAAAGAGAATAGAAGCTTTCGAAATGTGGTGCTACAGAAGAATGCTGAAGATAAGGTGGGTAGATCACGTAACTAATGAGGAGGTATTGAATAGGATTGGGGAGAAGAGAAGTTTGTGGCACAACTTGACTAGAAGAAGGGATCGGTTGGTAGGACATGTTTTGAGGCATCAAGGGATCACAAACTTAGCATTGGAGGGGAGCGTGGAGGGTAAAAATCGTAGAGGGAGATCAAGAGATCAATACACTAAGCAGAATCAGAAGGATGTAGGTTGCAGTAGGTACTGGGAGATGAAGAAGCTTGCACAGGATAGAGTAGCATGGAGAGCTGCATCAAACCAGTCACAGGACTGAAGACCACAACAACAACAGTGCTTTGTCTCTTCATTAACCCTTTCGCTGCTGCGTCACGTGCTCCCCGCATTCCGCGCTGTGCGCGATTTTGTCATCACTGCACTGCTCGCCTGTGCAGACACATGGTGTTCCCACTGCTTTGACACACTTATCATTCGATTTCACAAAAACTATTTGGCCCAAAAATTAGATTTTTACACATCTTCTTGACTGATACCTTCCCCCCATAAATGACTTAATTTTGTTTCGATGTTCAACCCAGTTATTGTGCAGCATTAAATGTAGAAAACCATTGCACAAAATTTTGAAGAGTTTGTAGAGGTAAAAGTCCATAGCGTATACTTTCCGTATGGTCGATTTTAGTTGCCACAACGTTGAGAATGAAATGTGGACAAGGTACCTAAATTTCATATAAAATTTACTTTATAACAATATCTCATTTAATGTAAGTACCACATAGGTGTCGTATGTAATATTGAGAAATATTCCGTCTTTCGCGGCTGTAATAAAAGTTTTATTTACACCGGGCGCGTTTGGCTTTATTTTGAAGCACTTTAATCAGTCAAAGGAAGTGGGGGGAAGGTATCAGTCAAGAAGATGTGTAAAAATCTAATTTTTGGGCCAAATAGTTTTTGTGGAATCGAATGATAAGTGTGTCAAGGCAGTCGGAAACACCATGTGTCAGCACAGGCGAGCAGTGCAGTGACAAAATCGCGCACAGCGCGGAATGCGGGGAGCACGTCTCTGTAGCAGCGAAAGGGTTAATGCGGCCGTGGTGGCTTTACTTCATAAACTGCGCGCTCCCCCCCTAAACGTAAGCTTGTGAACTATACTATACTATGGCGCTGCTTCTCTTGGCGCGTGCGTCGTGTGCAACTGGCAACGCAGCAATCTCCCGCATCTGGGCGGGCATGCGCGAGCCGCCAAGATAAAAGAATTCAACTATAGTTCACTATTTACACTATGCCACTCATTTTACGATAGCTTGCGGAGAGCTAATGTAGAGAGCAATCCACAATTGTATAAGTAATATCAGATACATCCAAGGGAAGTATGGTAGAATCACTATTTGTTAACAACTTAATAGCTGGCATCACAGCCATACATTTATTAAATGGAAGAAGCATTTTTCCACTGATGCCGTAGTTATCTTTAGACTACTACTTCATTCCACAACGAGTTCCCGCCTTTGTAATCCATTGTTTCGCGCCGATGATGTCGTGCGCTTTGTTATACAGCTAAACACCCAATCATCCTCATGTCACACGTCGTTCCGTATCATTCGACGGCTCGGCAAACAAGGCCTCCCTATCAGTTACGATCCTTAAATTTCTTTCTCTCTCTTCCATGCTGTCCAAGGTATATCCTCTCTGCTCGATATCAAGTTTCACCATATACTTTGTAATTCTCATGGTCTTTTGTCTATTGAGTTTCAAATCACACATTAGTCTTCGAAGCCTGTTAGCATCCATGCGTTGCATACGTCCAAATCAACTCAGTAGCTGCGAGGTTATTTTCTCTTATAGTCTTAGAACTTCAGCCTGTTTTCGGATTTCGCCATTACGGGTTCTATCTATGCTACGAACGAACATGCCTCAATTTTTCTGACGTCATTACTTCTCACGGTCAGTGTTTCACGACCATCGGCAAGTAATAGGTTTCAAAGATGACTCCCTTCTATTTTAATAGTACATTCTTGCTCTGTACTATTTCTTTACTTTATGGAAGTTACTTCCTGCTTGAGAACTGTGAGTGACTTCTCTGTCACTAGAACCAGCATCAGAGATAACACTCACAACATATTTTAAATGATAGGTCATCTGCAGCTCTCTCTACATTTCAACATGTTCCTATTGGTTGCCCGAATTTTTTTTTTTTATGTCCGTCACCTCACTCGTCTCCTGGTTGAAGATGAAACCATATACTTACACTTGACATGGCTTACAAGTCGAAAATAATTGTGGAACAAAGATGATGTTTAAGTAAATACAATCTAAAGAGAATATTCCGCCTCCACTTAATGTGTTAAAGACTTAGCAAAAAATGTTAGTTGTCATCTCACACCTCTGCAATTATTGCTGCTACCTATGTGTTATTCGGGTACAACTGAAGCAATATCCCATCGAATCCTGGCTAAACATGTGCCCAGAGCAAAGAGTACTGAAGAGAAAAGTGAAGTTGAGCTCTTCATGAAGCGAAAAAACGCGGTAGTCACTGCCTGCACGATTAATGGGACAAAACTGGAGCTATAGTCTGTCATACAAATACCAAGCACTAAAACTGAGCTAGGGATGAAATGTAATAGTCACGTAGTTTGTTTAAGGAAAATAAAACAACTGCTTTCGATTCATTGACAAGAGAAACTGCAATTAGTCTACGAAACTGGTGATAAGAATTCTTGCTTAGCCTTTGTTAGAATCCTGGTCACGTATGTGAGATCCATATCGCGTTGACACAACGAATGCCATACTGATATAGCTTTTCTAGGATTTTCGCAAATGTATTTACAGCGAACGCCATATTTGAGTCGTGATACCACATACAGTTTTAATTTCTTTCAAAATGTTCATTTCATCGTTTACTCCTCTAAAGAGCAAAAACATTAAATTCAAATGCGTGTAACATCTGTAGCTCAAAAAGACACTAAAATGTGTAATAGAGGCTAAATTTCGATGTTTTATTTACGAAGAGATCTTCAGAATCATCTCCACTCAACCGAAACTCACGCTAACGATGCTCACGAATGATTAATATAAGAGTCTTATCTCATAAAAAGAAAAAAAGAACTAGCTCTAAAAGTTCTCTGCTTGCAAAAAGTGTAATCGTTCGATAGCCGTGGACCACAACTTTCTTCAGGGAGCTTGTGTAGAGCTATAAAATTAATTAAAGCTTAAATCTGTTTGTAAAAATAATCACATTAGATGTCATACCGAAAGAAGTTATAAGTTCTTTTAGGAATGAATATATCCGATGCTTCATGCAGTCCAAGCCGTTACTATCAATAAAAAGAAAAAAGCTGGAAATAGACCTACACACAACAATGTACATTTTACTTATAATTAAACAATGATTACTTTAAAGCCGGCCGGTGTGGCACAGCGGTTCTAGGCGCTTCAGTCCGAAACCGCGCGACCGCTACGGTCACACGTTCGAATCATGCCTCGGGCATGGATGTGTGTTATGTCCTTAGGTTAGTTTGGTTTAAGTAGTTCTTAGTTCTAGGGGACTGATGACCTCAGATGTTAAGTCCCATAGTGCTCAGAGCCATTTGAACCATTTGATTACTTTAAAGCACTCTCCTTACCATCGTGTGGTGAACGAGAGCAATACTTCTCTTCTCGGGTAGCATGACTGTGACATTCTCATCATCTTTGCACTACGGAACATTCATTAAGATGCAGTTCTTTGTTGACTCCATTTCTCTTCTCATTCACCGTTTTCGCGATCTGCCTGTTTTGCATTAACTCTGCGCTAGGATGCTCTACGACGAACGGTACTACGTCGGAGATTCATCATATGTGATCAAGCACCACGACCACAGTCTGGTGTGACTAATCGGCATCTTCTTTCACAAGGGAGCTGAAAACAACAAAATTTACGCTGATTGGCGTGTATAGTGATTTCAAATACATGAGAAGTGTTTCAACGTCGAAGTAAATATATTGTTAAAATTTTATGTTCTGAAGCGAATTTCTGACAACGATAATGTCTGTGTTTCTCGCAATATTCCATGGGCTTCCATATTGCCGTGACTGCATCGGTATACTTTATTTTTCGATACAAGATGTCCCTGGAAAATATCTAGTCAGATTTTGTTACGAACACTAATTTATAAGGAAACCAGCACTGCGAAAGATAAAGCATTGAATGACGGAAAACTAAGAATGAGGAATATATTTTCATTAGAAACTAAACGCTAAGCTCAACAACTGAAATGCAACGAACTTGGCAAATATTCGGTAAATGAGGAAAGAAAAATGGTAGTATAAGAGAAAAGTCTCACAGTCAACATAAATAGACAAAGACCAATTGCGAGAGGAAGCATTAATATTAAATACGGACTATATGCAACCCCACTCTCTTATCCTAGTTTGTGCAGCAATTCTGGCCGGCCGTGGTGACCGAGCGGTTCTAGGCGCTACAGTCTGGAACCGCGCAACCGCTACGGTCGCAGGTTCGAATCCTGCCTCGGGCATGGATGTGTGTGATGTCTTTAGGTTAGTTAGGTTTAAGTAGTTCTAAGTTCTAGGGGACTGATGACCTTAGAAGTTAAGTCCTGTAGTGCTCAGAGCCATTTTTTATTTTTGCAGAAATTCTGATTGGTTTGAAGCGGCCCTCCACGAATTCCTCTCCTGTGCCAACCTCTTTATCTCTACAGTTTTTACTCTCTTCGGCTTCCTCCGTTGTTCTACCAGCCTGCCCCTTCTTATTGTACGTGCTTTCTATATATTCCTTTCCTTGCCGATTCTGCAGAGCACCTCATTCCTTACCCTATCAGCCCACCTAGTTTTCAACATTCTTCTGTGGCACCACGTCTCAAATGCTAGATTGCCTTCTTTTCCGGTTTTCCCACAATCCGTGTTTCACTCCCATCAATGCTGTGCTCAAAACGTAACAGTTTCACAAACTACTTCCCTAAATCAAGACCTATGTTTGATACTAGTAGACTTCCCTTGGTCAGGAAAGACCTATTGCCAGCGCTATTCTGCTTTTAATGTCCTCCATGCGCCATCCGTTATGGTTTATTTTGCTGGCTAGGTATCAGCATTCCTTAAGCCCATCTACTTCGTGATCACCATTCCTGATCTTAAGTTCCTCGCTGTTCTCATTTCTGTTACTTCTCATTACTTTCGTGTTTCTTCCGATTTACTCTCAATCCATATTCTGTAGTCATTAGGCTGTTCTTTCCATTCAACATACCCCTTAATTCGTCTTCACTTTCACCCAGGATAGCAATGTCATCAGCGAATCTTATCATTGATACCCTTTCACCCTGAATTTTAATTCCACTCCTGAACTTTTCTTTTATTTCCGTCATTGTATCGTCGATGTATAGATTGAACGATAGGGGCGTAAGATCACATTCCTGTCTTACTCCGTGCATTTCGTTCTTGGTCTTCCAGTCTTATTGTTCCTTCTTGGTTCCTGCACATATTGTGTATTACCCGTCATTCCCTACAGTTCACCCTTATTTCTCTCAGAATTTTCAGGTCGACTAAACCTATCAACTTGTCTTTATTTTTCTTTAGTCTTGCTTCCACTATCAACCGCAACGTCAGAATTACCTCTCTGGTGTCTTTACCTTTCCTAAAGCCAAACTGATCGTCATCTAACAGATCCTCAATTCCCTTTTCTATTCTTCTGTAGATTATTCTTGTCAGCAACTTGGATGCGTGAACTGTTAAACTGATTGTGCGATAATTCCCACACTGGTCGGCTCTCGCAGTCTTCGGAATTGTATGGATGATGTGTTTCCAAGACTCAGATGGTATATCGTCATACTCACACGTACTACACACCAACATTAATAGTCGTTTTGTTGTCATTTCCCCCAATGATTTTAGAAATGCTGATGGACTGTTATCTATCCTTTCTGCCATATTCATCTTAATTCTTGTAAAACTCTTTTACACTCTAATACTGGATCCCCTATCTCTTCTATATCGACTCCTGTTTCTCCTTCGATCACGGGATCAGACAAGTCTTCCACCTCATAAAGGTCTTCAAAGTACTCTTTCCACTCCAAAATACTCGTAAGCTCGTTCTAGTAACGTATAGTGAGATTTCAATACGTTATCATATCGTTGTAAGAGTGTCAGTAGAAAAAAATTAGGAAGTTAGTTGGTGGTTAAATGATTTGCCAGCATTCGAGATCATCAGGCTATTCACGGGGAAACGATGTTGCAAAGTATCAGGGTGTTGGAATGTGAAGCTCTTGATAGCCTCATAGGAACCCTGGTGCAAGGAAGCGTAACGTTATTTAAATTACTGTCACCGAAGTGTTCCACAGACAACTGCTGCATCTGCAACACATCCACATAATATAAACATGTTACAGCTGAGATCATATCCGCACCAAGCGGTCACCTTTTATTTGAGGAGAACACAGAATCTACATCCTCTATGTAGTTGACTCTTTCAGGGAAGGGTGTACAATTCGCTGCTGTTCGCAGGTAAGAATCACAAAAAGGACGAGCAGCCAGATACGTTTACTCCTTTGCCTCTTTACAGTAATGATTATGGAAGAAGACGAAGCACAGAAAAGTCGAGTGTTATTACACTTGCTACGTAACACACTTTCAGAAGTTTAAAAAAGGTCAGTCCTACGTAACGTCAATAAAACAGCAGATTTGTCAGTTGTGTGGTTCTTGCTGGAGAACAGTATCGATCAACGGACAACTGTGTATCAGCCTAACGCTGAACCAACAATAATAGTGGACAATAACAGTACTTCTTCCTTTGGTTACGAGAAAGCAATGCACTGACCACGTATCGCCAACAAGGTGTGTTCAAAACCAGTCGGCAAGGCGGAACAGTTTATTGGCCTAATTCTTTGACTTCAACCCTTCAGCCTTTCATACTTCCATGAGTGGGCGCGTTGCGGCTTTTGCACCGCAATTAGTTTTACTTTTTTAACCTAAGGAAAATAACCATCCCATCAGTAATAAATAGGCAAAATGCATCTATTTCTTTTTCCATGATTTCAGCACTTGCTTTTAGCCCTGGCAAAACTTTCAGGATGTTCTTGGCCTTGGTTTTAGGAGAAGAAGGAAGCGGTTCACCTATCGAAATAGTTTAATCTTTTCCTACGTAAAATCGATCGGTAACCCTCTGTTTGTCGTCTCCCCTCTTCAACCAGGTGGTCATCTGTTTCCTCTGTTGATTGTTCGGAATCACTGCTGTGGTTTTCTTCTTCAATAACTTCCTCTTCCGGCTCAAATTCACATGAATCTGACAATCCTTGTAATTCTTCTTCCGACAATTCTCGCAGTACTTTCTCATAATTTTCAGGACGTACAGTTAGACAGTGCCTGTGAAATACCTTCATTTTCTCCATTTCCACGCTTTTATGAGACCTAATGAAACACATGTTTTTTGTAAAAGTAATATATTGAAGCAAATCAATATCCAAGACTGTAGAAAGTAATGAAAACTGCATATGGAAACTCTGATTCGATTCGAACATTCATTATATATTAATATAAAAGAAAGATTGCCTTTAGGCGAAAGAAAAACACAAGTATAGAAAATACATCACAAGGCGCGTAGCGGCAAACACACTGCAAACACAACATTCACCTTTCAAACAACAATAGTGACCAAACTGCTGAAAGCATGAATAGCGCAAATGTAGTAATTGGTGACATCCATTGAGAACAATAAATACGTACCTCTACGTGGACGCAACTGTAACGCTATCTGTGATACTAACGCCCATGGCCACCGAAGGGTTTAACGTCAGTAATGATTTAGATAATGTCGTTTCAACAAATTCGTGGATTGGAGAAGTTGAGTTAAAAGACTTTCTCGATTAGACAGTATTACATTCATAAGCGTTTCTGAAATTACTAATGGCCTTCGAACCATGTCGGAATGTAAATAAAACAAGAAAAGAAACATAGTGGAAAGTTCGACCGTTATTTCCGAAAACGTCTAAATTATATGTTGTCTATGTTTCTGTACTTATAGACGTGTCTCAAGCACTGTTATAATAATCCACGCTGCTGCATAACAGCGTTCCTTCCTATAAAGGTAACCTTTCTGATCGCAAATTTTTCGTTTTCCATCGTCATCGTGAAGGGATGTTTGCTAATGAGCAGTGTATTCAGGCCGTTACTGAGGTCTTTCACGTGCTTTGACACAGGAACATGTGTGCTCCAATCTTCTAAAGGCTGTTCAGCTGTCGGTTGAAACAAAAAGTGATTACGTACCGCCAGGTTTTACGTCTATTATACTGGCAGTGTGTTTGCAAGTCCAGTAACTGTAATTGGCCCTACACAAGAGGGACAGATCGCAGCTGTCGCAAGTGGTATCGTTGTAATCGGTCGCTCGCAAACCCTGCCGTACACGAGCGACTTGCCACGCAATTTCTACCGGTATTACGAAGGCCGCTGTGTCGAGAGGCTCTGCTGTGGGGAATGATCTGCTATGTGTAGCAGCAGCGGCAGGTCATCTCCGTGACCCCACAAATTCCTGCAAAAGATAAATTTTTAAAAAGGAAACTGCAATTTATTAAAGTTGTTTTGAAACGCTTTTCTTGGAAACTACAGGTAACACATATTAAATTTTTCACTGACGCCAAGGGGACTGTGTACATCTTTTCAGTGTGCTAATACAACTCGTTTCTCATTTATCAGTCCGTAATTCCTTTTTCATTCATTAGTCTCACAGTTTAATTGATAATACACTCCTGGAAATTGAAATAAGAACACCGTGAATTCATTGTCCCAGGAAGGGGAAACTTTATTGACACATTCCTGGGGTCAGATACATCACATGATCACACTGACAGAACCACAGGCACATAGACACAGGCAACAGAGCATGCACAATGTCGGCACTAGTACAGTGTATATCCACCTTTCGCAGCAATGCAGGCTGCTATTCTCCCATGGAGACGATCGTAGAGATGCTGGATGTAGTCCTGTGGAACGGCTTGCCATGCCATTTCCACCTGGCGCCTCAGTTGGACCAGCGTTCGTGCTGGACGTGCAGACCGCGTGAGACGACGCTTCATCCAGTCCCAAACATGCTCAATGGGGGACAGATCCGGAGATCTTGCTGGCCAGGGTAGTTGACTTACACCTTCTAGAGCACGTTGGGTGGCACGGGATACATACGGACGTGCATTGTCCTGTTGGAACAGCAAGTTCCCTTGCCGGTCTAGGAATGGTAGAACGATGGGTTCGATGACGGTTTGGATGTACCGTGCACTATTCAGTGTCCCCTCGACGATCACCAGTGGTGTACGGCCAGTGTAGGAGATCGCTCCCCACACCATGATGCCGGGTGTTGGCCCTGTGTGCCTCGGTCGTATGCAGTCCTGATTGTGGCGCTCACCTGCACGGCGCCAAACACGCATACGACCATCATTGGCACCAAGGCAGAAGCGACTCTCATCGCTGAAGACGACACGTCTCCATTCGTCCCTCCATTCACGCCTGTCGCGACACCACTGGAGGCGGGCTGCACGATGTTGGGGCGTGAGCGGAAGACGGCCTAACGGTGTGCGGGACCGTAGCCCAGCTTCATGGAGACGGTTGCGAATGGTCCTCGCCGATACCCCAGGAGCAACAGTGTCCCTAATTTGCTGGGAAGTGGCGGTGCGGTCCCCTACGGCACTGCGTAGGATCCTACGGTCTTGGCGTGCATCCGTGCGTCGCTGCGGTCCGGTCCCAGGTCGACGGCCCCGTGCACCTTCCGCCGACCACTGGCGACAACATCGATGTACTGTGGAGACCTCACGCCCCACGTGTTGAGCAATTCGACGGTACGTCCACCCGGCCTCCCGCATGCCCACTATACGCCCTCGCTCAAAGTCCGTCAACTGCACATACGGTTCACGTCCACGCTGTCGCGGCATGCTACCAGTGTTAAAGACTGCGATGGAGCTCCGTATGCCACGGCAAACTGGCTGACACTGACGGCGGCGGTGCACAAATGCTGCGCAGCTAGCGCCATTCGACGGCCAACACCGCGGTTCCTGGTGTGTCCGCTGTGCCGTGCGTGTGATCATTGCTTGTACAGCCCTCTCGCAGTGTCCGGAGCAAGTATGGTGGGTCTGACACACCGGTGTCAATGTGTTCTTTTTTCCATTTCCAGGAGTGTATTTGCACCAATTGTTTTACAAACTCTATGTGTCTGTAGAAATGTGATCCATATCAGCAGTGTTGATTACTATAACTCGTCTTATTAACTGTATGTGGAGAGTTAGATTATTTGAAATAAGAAAGGTCTTAAACATAGCTGTATAATAGTTACCCTGTATATTTAAATTTATATGTCCAATTATTGTTGCGGTACGTCTTTCTCTTTAGAGGTTAAAAACTTCGATAATGCGTGCATCGTTAGTTGTTTCATACAGAACGTCCTACATAACATTGCTTCACACATACATCATCAAATGGAACCCATTATATGGTGATTATTATTATGAACTTCCCATCAATTCTAGTGCTACAGCACAGGCTTAAGAATACCAGTCACTCGAAATCGAAGGGCATATATTGTATTACTTCTTAATATAAATGGCAAGTCCATCCTCAGCTTCACTTCTCAGTTGTTCGTGGTCCATGAATAACTGTAAATTCCAACGTAAACATTCTTAACTCTTCGCGGACAAAACGAAACAAAACTACACAACCATGCTTAATAAATAGACAAACGGGTGTCATCCATGCGGTCATATTGCCACGCATTCACCAGATTGCCCGGGATTTTCAGGTGATGAGCGACCAATAACTCTGCGATTTACCCACGCATGTGGGATAGAAGAAGTGGTCGCGTACCCATGCGTCGGATCGCTGCGATTCGTCGCTCGTGTGTGGAGCCCGTAATGAATCTGGTCAAATGCTTTCTTCTTTCAAAGATTTTTCCCCGCTTTGCTCCCGATTCATGTTACCTGTGCAGAAGTAAGGATTTGCACATATAAATTCTATGTTTTTTTCTTTTTAGTATATATAGTAGTACTAAGTTAGAACGAGTTCAGGTTGTCTTTGAGTTCATGTTTTCTTTTTTCCGGTGTGTCAAGCCATCTCACAACCCACTTCGTTCTGTTACACCAGTTTCAAACGAATGAGACAAGACTGTGACTTTATAAATTATTCGCTCTCTATCAGCCGTTTGTATAATTTTAGTGGCAAAGACCGGTTACTAAAACAAATGGCCTTTAGCTGCTGATCTCGATATGCAGGAACATCTCTGAGCAACTGATTTCTAAAATTCCCTTCATGTACCATATATGCGATCAAGCAATTTCCACCAGTCGTTCCATTTATTTTATAATTTATTTTGGTTGACGACAGACTATATTAAATCTGCAGCATGATCAGCAGAACAGTATACCATGGAAGACAAATTTATGTTTCAGCTATAATAAAGTAAACTTACCATATTATTATATGCATGTCTGTGCTTTTTGTTGGGATTCCTGCATAATAAACGACAGTAGCGCTGTCTCAACATCGAAGTATTTCAGTATCTCATATTTACATCTTAAGGCTTATAGTATCACAAGTAACACAATGAACATAAGGTCTGTGATTTTGCAATCAGAAATTGCTTACTGTAGAAGCAAACTTCCATTTTTCCCGTTATCTGTAACACTGATTTCCATAGACTAAAATTATTTCCTTTAATCTGAACCTTACATACTGCTATATTTGGTTATCATTAATGCTTTACACCCCATGCTTACCATTGCTTCCACTGAAATAATTTTTCTGTGCGTTTTCTCAAATTTCTTATCTTTGCTCTATTTGTACTGATTTGTTTTTCCCTTTCAGGACTAAAACGTGTCACCTGGCCACCTCCACCAGAAGAGCAGGAACTGATCTTCAACGAACAGCCCGTCTACTCAAAGGTAGCCCCCTCTTCCTTGCGAATAGCTGTCATATTTATTAGAATTTAATTTACGTTATTTCCTTTTAGCGTGAGGTCGGCATTTATGTTCATAACATATCTTTAAATAATCCTAACTATAGGCAAAGGGATAGTCTTTAGCTTTTCACAGATTCTTCTTCTTTTTTCTTAATTAAACGTTTCTTCTATCTTCCGCGAAATGTACCAAAAAAGTATGACTTTCTTATTAAATCTTACCCAGTTACAGCATACTTGAGGAAAATAGGAATAGAGAATATTACTTTGCTTCAAGAATGTAGCACTTTTGACGTTTTCCATTAAAAGTTTTTAATGCTGGTGGTGAATTTATATAAGAAAAATTGTTTGCGTGATATTGCGTGATTGAGGTTATTAAATGAAGTCCTTTGTGTTGTAATAATTTCAGACTTCAAGCTGTGAACAGTATTAGTGGAAGTAGTACATTTAAAATATGGGAAACAAATGTCAGCGTTTAATGACTTGCTTGGACATAGCTGGGAGAGAAAGTATATAGATTAAACAGTAATCGAAAGAAACTGAAAATAAAAATATTGTGAAGCTGATTCTAGGTAGCCATAATTAAAATAAGTTGTATCGTTAGTCGCTTAGCTGTTATCTTTAAAGTACTTTTAGAATTAATTTAAATTTTGTGTTAGGAAAGGAAGCTTTCACGTCATTCAAACGACTGACAAACCGTCGTGAATGAAATAACACTAATCTCATTTCATTATTTGCTGCTGTCTTTTTGTTCACATGAATCATATCTACACTACTAAAATTGCTACACCAGGAAGAAATGCAGATGATAAACGGGTATTCATTGGACAAATGTATTATACTACAACTGACATTTTCACGCAATTTGGGTGCGTAGATCCTGAGAAATCAGTACCCAGAACAACCACCTCTGGCCGTAATAACGTCCGTGATACGCCTGGGTATTGAGTCAAACAAAGCTTGGATGGCGTGTACAGGTACAGCTGCCCATGCAGCTTCAACACGATACCACAGTTCATCAAGAGTAGTGACTGGCGTATTGTGACGAGCCAGTTGCTCGGCCACCATTGACCAGACGTTTTCAATTGGTGCGAGATCTGGAGAATGTGCTGGCCAGGGCAGCAGTCGAACATTTTCTGTATCCAGAAAGGCCCGTACAGGACCTGCAACATGCGCTCGTGCATTATCCTGCTGAAATGTAGGGTTTCGCAGGGATCGAATGAAGGGTAGAGCCACGGGTCGTAACACATCTGAAATGTAACGTCCACTGTTCAAAGTGCTGTCAATGCGAACAAGAGGTGACCGAGACGTGTAACCAATGGCACCCCATACCATCACGCCAGGTAATACGCCAGTATGGCGATGACGAATACACGCTTCCAATGTGCGTTCACCACGATTTCGCCAAACACGGATGCGACCATCATGATGCTGTAAACAGAACCTGAATTCATCCGAAGAAATGACGTTTTGCCATTCGTGCACCCAGGTTCGTCGTTGAGTACACCATCGCAGGCGCTCCTGTCTGTGATGCAGCGTCAAGGGTAACCGCAGCGATGGTCTCCGAGCTGATAGTCCATGCTGCTGCAAACGTCGTCGAACTGTTCGTGCAGATGGTTGTTGTCTTGCAAACGTCCCCATCTGTTGACTCAGGAATCGAGACTTGGCTGCACGATCCGTTACAGCCGTGCCGATAAGATGCCTGTCATCTCGACTGCTAGTGATTCGAGGCCGTTGGGATCCAGCACGGCGTTCCGTATACCCTCCTGAACCCACCGATCCCATATTCTGCTAACAGTCATTGGATCTCGACCAACGCGAGCAGCAGTGTCGCGATACGATAAACCGCAATCGAGATAGTCTACAATCCGACCTTTATCAAAGTCGGAAACGGCATTTCTCCTCCTTACACGAGGCATCAAACAACGTTTCACCAGGCAACGCCGGTCAACTGCTGTTTGTGCATGAGAAATCGGTTGGAAACTTTCCTCATGTCAGCACGGTGTAGGTGTCGCCACCGGCGCCAACCTTGTGTGAATGCTCTGAAAAGCTAATCATTTGCATGTCACGGCATCTTCTTCCTGTTGGTTAAATTTCGCGTCTGTAGCACGTCATCTTCGTGGTGTAGCAATTTTGATGGCCAGTAATGTACTTCTTACTTACACTTTCTAAAATTCTTTAGTGTTGCTTATGACACATTTCGTCAAATTTTGGTTCCTGTGCCATCTTGCATAAATAGGTTCACTGAAATGAAAAGAGTACATATCTTCGTCATAATCGAGTTAACATCTGCACTAGCATTGGTATCAGGTAGCATGGACTGGAAAAGTTCTAGATGAAGGACAGATCAATGTCCGTCCATTCCTACTCCTAAAGGTTGTGCTTTAGGAAGTTTAGAATCCTGATAACCCTTAATGTTCCTAGACCCAACGTGTTGCCTTTTTAACTCGGTTAACACGCAAACTGTCATCTTCAAAGACAGTGTACTTGTTGAGATGATGGCAAAGGGAATAAACTGGCTCACCTCCGTACGCACCGACTCTCATTCGAGGAACTTATGAACCGATAGCTTCCACCCAATGAAAACATCTCACAGTTGCCCATTCTTCTGGAAGTCTTCCTGAACTATATGAACGCGACTTCGCTTATCATTGCTGTTCTGGGAGGAAAATGGTTTGCCTAATCGGGTGACTCACTTCCAATCTTCTGTTGTGTCTCCGCCGACTGCAATCATGAAACTTCGTTTGTATTAGCAAACAGGGATTTCTTGCCTGCCCTGGTTCAGGTGTTTATGTGATGCATATAACTCCTCCGGAAACGGTTCAAGTAAGGCAACTGCAAACATTCAGTGGTAGCTCCTGCCTCATACATTGACGGAAATGGAAAGCGTTAACCCACGAAGCATCAATCCTATATTTATCAATATTTGGCTATTAAATGTTTAAACATTCATTCAGTTCGGTACTAATATGGACCATCAACATCAATATGATGGGTGACCCTCAGGGTGACAAATAGGCCCTTGTGTTCGTTGTGGCATAGCTGCTAGCAGCCTCCGATTATCTTCTGAGGAATCTTTTGTCATTCCTGATATACTTGCTGTGTCAGTTCATGAAGATTGCTAGTTGTGGGCTGGTATGGTAGTATACGTCTTCCCGTCGTTCCAATTTCAATTCCATATTCGTTGTTCTCTTATTGTCTTCCAGTACTCTTTCACTTGTTCACCGTTGTTTTTCTCCTTCGTATCTTCTAAGCCTCCATAGACCAGTTCTCTTTCGCTCCTGTTACGTGGAATCCTTCCGTATTCAATATTTTTTACCTAAACACTTCTCTGTCAATCGTTTCTTCAGATTTTATATATTTTTTTCTAACTGCTTTTTTTTAATTAATGGGTCCAACTTGTTTGTAGCGCCTTTATCTCACAAATATTTGATGACCTTTTAGGTTAATCTATTTTTCTGCATTCGGTCCAAAGAATACCAATCTTCTTTTTCTTATTACTTCTTATATTTTTTTTATATTTCGATCGATTACCATGTAATTTCCGCCTTTCCAGTATATTTTCGTTGACTTAATATTTTCTGAATGATTCGCCTTTCTAGAAGTTCTAACTTAGCTAAATTCAAGTTTAATGCTAGACATTCTCTCGCATATAAACATTCTGACCTCACTACTGTACTGTAATGTCTATTTTTACGTTTTCAAACAGGCTTTTTTTGTTGTAAGGATCTTTAGTTACGCCATAGGCCCTTCCCATTTCAGTTATCCTTTACTCTACATAGAAGCTTTTTCCAAAAAGAAATTCCTGGATTATCTTCCCAAGATATTTCAATTTTTTAAATTTTTCACTTTGCCCAGTATCTGTTTTCAGAAATTTCGGTTCATTTTTACCGTTTGTAAAAAAATTTTTATTCTTTCTGCAGAATTTCTTAAAACTTTCTTACTCGCTATTTCTTCCAAAAGTTATGTTTGTGTTACAGCAGATGTCACGGTTTCAGAAAGTATAAGGGGCTTTCACAAAGAAACGAGCAGGAAGTATAATTACATAAACCAATACCTGTATGTTAGAAGTATTGACCCTGGCTGCTGAGACACTTGTCCCACTGTGACAAGGCGGTGAATGGTTGTCTCATAAAGTTCCTGAGCTACGATGTTAACCAGTTCCGCACGTATAGCTGGACGTCGTCGTCCGAGGTGAATCGTTTGCCCCTATTCTGACGTTTTTCTTTGACCAAGATGGTCCCCTTCTGATTCACTTCCTACGGCGCGGGACAACAGAGAATATGAAGACAGTAACTGTTACGAAAGAGCAGATACCAATGATGACCATGCAGCTTCTCTAGGAAGAAATGATAATTAACTGAAACCCTCAGCTGCCAACAGGTGTTGTTGATATACCTCATGGGAAGCGTGCAAGGGATAAGTCCTTGCAGTCGCGCTGTTCTCTATGCCCTCGGTGGCTCAGATGAATAGGGCGTCTGCCATATAAGCAGGAGATCCCGGGTTCGAGTCCCGGTCGGTGCACACATTTTCAGCTGTCCCCATTGAGGCATATCAACAACATCGCAATTTTCAGTGTTTCTTAAGCGCAGTCTGCCATTTTAATTAATGAAACGTCATGTTTTATTAAAAACAAATTATAATTTTACTCTAATGCAATTTAATGTACAACGCTTTATGAAATATTGTAAGAATTCTTAGAATGTAGGAGTTCTCCGTTCACTACACGTTCTAACATAAAAATCCACATTGCAGTAGCGGTGATGGATAAGAATTGTTACCCTGTTAATGTTTTGGCTCCAGTCATCGAGTAGGAATGTCTATGGACTGAGCGCTGGGATGCGCAGAATAAGATTTTAATCTCCAAGATACACTGACAGTAAAATCACGTGCTTATATTGCGGCATCACGTTTGTCCGTACACGCTCTGCATATTTTGAATGCCACTACATCGCTAATACAGAGATAGGCCGTTCGAAAGTGCCGTACGTTTTGTACATGCGTTTCATAGCTATCTTAAGAATTTGCATTTGATGTCTGTAGTGACCATGGCTTTAAAAAACCAACACCTAAGTCACGTGACGGAGGGCAAAAAGCGAAGTTTCTGCCATTAGCAGAGCGGTTCTAGAGTAACGATCGCTGATAATTGCGAAACGTCCGAATAAAATCTTCTCGATTTTCAGAGCCGCGTCATTTTGAATAGAACACCAGAGTTTGCAGTGGCAATCTCCGCCATCGTCGTCAGAAAAAAAGGCACTGACTGCCGAGGCTAGCATGGTTTTCCTATTATATACTCACGATTTCACCACAGGGTAGCAGCAGCTCCGGACGGCCGAGCGACGAATGTCATGTGGCGTGGTGAGGGGGGGGGGGGGGTGCTGTGTTAAAAACTGTCGCTCCCGCATCCCTACGAGCACCAACGGTCCGTCTTTGCTTTCTTTCGATATCCAAAGCCCACCTCCACGTCCTACTACGCGTGTACTCCAGGTCTCTGTTAAAATTGTTGCTATTTATTCTAATCATGCTGCCTTCTTTACAACGGAGTCCCGGTATGTTGAGGTAAGGGCAAAGACGCTCGTCTCTTCAAATTCTATTTTGTGTCCGTTTTCCAGACAACACTCAGCTATGGTCGACGTGTCCAGGTTCAGTTGTTTAATATGTACAGTATCTTGTGCTCAGTTCAACTCACCGCAGCTGTGAGTATTGTTTGATCTATATTGATGCAGCCACATTTGCGAGGGACATCATATACACCGGACACACGAAGAACAACGCCTTCTTTAACGGGGCACACAGTATCTAGTGTCTTGCGGGCTGGCCAGAACGTTGCTCTCAGTGCATCCTCTGCAGCACACGTCCTAACTTGGTGCTCGTTGCCGCACAGTATGGGAGGATACCTCCTGTTACAGAAATCATACTTTTGTGTCTTGTCAGGTGCCTCTCTTACCTTGGTACCCCACGTGGCGTCTTCTGTTGCCTGTGCCTTCAACTAGCCATGGTCATTGCGCACGATATAGAGCCCTCAGCTACAGTTTGTATTTATAGCTGAAATCAACCACTGAACGGTTTGCTGTATCACTATTACACATGAAGTACTACAGTTAACTTAATTTCTCCGAAAATTCACTATTTTATTCGATGATTATTGTTTTCACGTTCGGCGATATGAACGCTTAACGTAGGGACTGAAACAGTCTATTGATAGTTCTTTCTGTTTAAAAATGACTGAGTTACAGTTCTTCAGTGAATTCCTGTTCTTTGTTGTAGCAATATCGGTTTGGCAGGGAGCACACAGATTTCTGACGATACGTCAACGGTACGTGTAAAGTGTTTTATACTGCTTTCATAAGAAATAACGTCCGTTTCTATCCATAATGATCGGTTTTCACACAACATAAGCGGTTATGTTTTATGACTTTTCCTTAATCCTGTGCAGATCTCCAAACAATATCAAGATAAGAAACATAATATTTTAGAAAAATTGTTGTTGAAAAGAAAAGGAAATTAGATAATTACATTCCATTGTCTCCAAACCTTAGTCATTCATGTAGTTTTAGAACTAAGAACCAACATACATCCTAACTTTCAACAAATGTTTGGAATTTCTTCTAGATTCTTAAAATAAGTTTGGCTGTGGAACGAAATATTCCTTCCTTTCATATATATTTCGTGCAACCACACGCTACACAGGATTTCACCGTTGTATTAAGGAAACCTGTGCTGAGAATAGTACAATTAAGATAAACTGAACAGTACTTCAGTAGTTGTACACAAAAGAATGCCGCCACTACTCAGCTGATCGAGATGGTGGTTACAATATGATGACGTCATGCGTGGTCACTGTCATCTATGGTCTAGGCACATGGACATTTTGCTTGGTTGCAACAAGTGTGGCAGCTCGTATGTCGCTATTTCTAGTTATAGGAAAATAAGGGGTAGCTATCGCTATTTTTTTTAGGTTTGATACTGTATTTGATCGTACTGTAGAGCCCCTATTATAATAAATAAAGCTGCTATGGAATCGTGAAATAATTTCCTAGTACGTGAAAAAATCCGTAAAAGCACCGAATTTACAGCTATGACGTTTCTGAAAATTAGCGATTTATCGCACTTCGAAATATTTTAAGGACTAAATTCTTTAGTTTTTACTTTCTCGTACCATACGTTTAATCTTTGTTGATTCTTAGGAAAACTAAAATTTCAGCTACATTTACTCATTCTTCACGTCATAGGTACCAGTACTACAGTTGCCTATTGTAACTACGTTAAAATAAACAGAATTATTTGGAGATATGTATAACTGGAGGAAGTGAGTCAGACTGTCATAACATAAAATCTTGTCTGCAGTTGAACATTGTTAGAAAAGTATATACCGCGTGATCAAAGAGTCAATATTAATTTGAAAACTGAATAAATCACGGAATAATGTAGATAGAGAGGTACAAATTGACACACATGCTTGGAATTACATGGGGTTTTATTAGAACAAAAAAAAAAAGTTCAAAAATGTTCGACAGATGGCGCTTCATCTGATCAGAATAGCAGTAATTAGCATAACAAAATAAGACAAAGCAAAGATGATGTTCTTTACAGGAAATGCACAATATGTTCACCATCATTCCTCAAGAATAGCTGTAGTCGAGGAATAATATTGTGAACAGCACTGTAAATCATGTCCGGAGTTATGGTGAGGCATTGTCGTCGGATGTTGTCTTTCAGCATCCCTAGAGATGTCGGTCGATCACGATACACTTGCGACTTCTGGTAACCCCACAGCCAATAATGCACGGTTGAGGTCTAGGGACCTGGGAGGCCAAGCATGATGAAAGTGGCGGCTGAGCACACGATTATCACGAAACGACGTGCGCAAGAGATCTTTCACGCGTCTAGCAATGTGGGGCGTTTTTTTTTTTTTTTTTTTGTTCTAATAACACCCCATGTCATTCCAAGTATGTGTGTCAATTTTTAATTCTCTAGGTACATTATTCCGTGGTTTATTAAGTTTTCAAATTTATACTGACTTTTTTATCCCCCGGTATATTCAACATTTTTGACATGACACTCTCACGCTACAAAATTTATGTAGCATATTTTGTATCCTAAGTATATGATATTACAGGGATATTAATTAGCACTACGAGTTTTCGCTTTCACTGCGCTGTGTCTCGATAATAATCGACGCATGAAGTGCCTATTACTACTGTGATAACTACAATTAGACCTTTGTAACATTTATCTGTGAAAAGTAATTTTCCTATTTTGACTAATTTCTATTTGCATCTACAGCAACAACAGTTCAGCACTGGTATTGTTTCTAATCAATAAATGTGTAGAAACAGGACAATTGTGCGAAATACACTGTCCAGCCACATTAATGCAGCTACCTGTCAAAACCCGAATAATCACCTTTTGCACCACGAGAAGTGCAGGAAGGGAGTCAGTGAGGTCTCGAAGATACTGGCAGGGATGTGGAGTAATTCTGACTCCAGTGTCGTGGCCAGTTGCGCTAGGTTCAAAAATGGTTCAAATGGCTCTGAGCACTATGGGACTTAACTTCTGAGGTCATCAGTCCCCTAGAACTTAGAACTATTTAAACCTAACTAACCTCAGGACATCACACTTACCCATGCCCGAGGCAGGATTCGAACCTGCGACCGTAGTGGTCGCGCGGTTCCAGACTGTAGCGCCTAAACCGCTCGGCCACCCTGTCCGGCGTTGCGCTAGGTTTCTCGGCCGAAGATCCCTGGCGCCAACAGCTCAATCGACCTGGTCCCACAGATTCTCGATTGAGTTTAAATCCGAGAAGTTTGGTGGCCTAAGGATTGCGGTAAACTCTTCGCGGTGCTCTTCGAACCATGCACGTACACTGCGAGCTGCGTGACAGGTTGTGTTGTCCTGCTGGCAGATGCAATCGTGCCGAGGAAAAAAAAAACTCCACGTGGGCCCCAAGGATCAATGCATGCAATGTTGATCCATTGTGCCTTCCAGAATGACGAGATTACTCAGGAAATGTCACGAAAACGTTCCCCAGGCCAAAACGCTCACTTCTTGAATGAGATTTTCACTCTGCAGCGGAATGTGCACTGATATGAAACTTCCTGGCAGATTAAAACTGTGTGCCGGACCGAGACTCGAACTCGGGACCTTTGCCTTTCGCGGGCAAGTGCTCTACCAACTGAGCTACCGAAGCACGACTCACGTCCCGTCCTCACAGCTCTGCTTCTGCCAGTAGCTCGTCTCCTACCTTCCAAACTTTACAGAAGCTCTCCTGCGAAACTTGCAGAACTAGCACTCCTGAAAGAAAGGATATTGCGGAGACATGGCTTAGCCACAGCCTGGGGGATGTTTCCAGAATGAGATTTTCACTCTACAGCGGAGTGTGCGCTGATATGAAACTTCCTTGCAGATTAAAACTGTGTGACGGATCGAGACTCGAACTCGGGACCTTTGCCTTTCGCGGGCAAGTGCTCTACCAACTGGGCAACCCAAGCACGACTCACGCCCAGTCGTCACAGCTTCACTTCTGCCAGTACCTCGTCTCCTACCTTCCAAACTTTACAGAAGCTCTTCTGCGAAACTTGCAGAACTAGCACTCCTGAAAGAAAGGATATTGCGGAGACATGGCTTAGCCACAGCCTGGGGGACGTTTCTAGAATGAAATTTTCACTCTACAGCGGAGTGTGTGCTGATGATATATAGCTCAGTTGGTAGAGCACTTGCCCGCGAAAGGCAAAGGTCCCGAGTTCGATAAGCCATTTCTCCGCAATATCCTTCCTTTCAGGAATGCTAGTTCTGCAAGTTTCGCAGGAGAGCTTCTGTAAAGTTTGGAAGGTAGGAGACGAGGTTCTGGCAGAAGTGAAGCTGTGACGACTGGGTGTGAGTCGTGCTTGGGTAGCTCAGTTGGAAGAGCACTTGCCCGCGAAAGGCAAAGGTCCCGATTTCGAGTCTCGGTGCGGCACACAGTTTTAATCTGCCAGAAAGTTCCGCTCACTTCTTGTTTGCATTCAGACGTTTCATGGCGTGCACTCCAACGGCCAGCTGACCAATGGGGTATAAAACGTGATTATCTAAAAAGGCCACTTGTCGCCACTCGGTTGACGTCCAGTTGCGCTACTGGCGTGCAGATCGCAGCATTCGTCGCCAATGAATAGCAATCAGCTTATATGAATGAACCAGGCACCTGCTGTGCAGGCCCTTGTGCAGCAGCTTTCGCTGAACGGTCGTAGAGGAGACACTCTTGGTTGTCCCTTAGTTCATCTGGGCGATCAGTTGCTCAACAGTTGCGCGTCTAATTGTGCGTACACGTATCAGTAGCCGCCGTTCAGCCCTGTCGTCTGTGGTCCTTGGTGCACCACAGTTGCCTCAGTGCCGATTTTGGTTAGCGCCGTTTTGCGACACACAGTATACTTAACGGCAACAGCACGTGAATAGATTAGATTAGTACTTGTTCCATAGATCATGAATACAACACTTCGTAATGATGTGGAACGTGCCAGGTTAATAAAATGTGTCTACACAAGATATTACATTAGACAAAATATTACATGACACTCAATACTTTTAATTTTTATCTTTTTTTTGTGGGGGTGAGAAATTACCCGCTTACTATATCCAAAAATTCATCTAATGAGTAGAAGGAGTTGTCATTAAGAAATTCTTTTAATTTCCTTTTAAATGCTATATGGCTATCTGTCAGACTTTTGATGCTATTAGGTAAGTGACCAAAGACTTTTGTGGCAGCATAATTTACCCCCTTCTGCGCCAAAGTTAGATTTAACCTTGAGTAGTGAAGATCATCCTTTCTCCTAGTGTTGTAGCCATGTACACTGCTATTACTTTTGAATTCGTTCGGACTGTTAGTAACAAATTTCATAAGTGAATATATATATTGTGAGGCTACAGGGAAGATTTCTAGCTCTTTAAATAAGTGTCTGCAGGATGATCTTGGATGAGCTCCAGCAATTATTCTGATTACACGCTTTTGTGCAATGAACACTCTTTTATCCACTGATGATGCCATACGAAAGCAGAGAATGAAAATAGGCGTGGTAAGTTAATGTACTCAGATGTATATCGCCAAAATTTGCAATGACCCTAATAGCATAAATAGCTGAACTCAAACGTTTCAGCAGATCCTCAGTCTGTTTTTTCCAGTTCAACCCCTCATCAACGCATACACCTAGAAATTTTGAATATTCTACCTTAGCTACCGATTTCTGATCGAAGTCTATATTTATTAATGGTGTCATTCCATTTACTGTGTGGAACTGAATATACTGTGTTTTGTCAAAGTTTAATGAGAGCCAATTTGCAGAGAACCACTTAACGATTTTCTTAAAAACATCGTTTACAATTGCACCAGTTAATTCTTGTCAGTCGGAGGTGATAGCTATACTTGTATCATCGGCAAAAAGTACCAGCCATGCATCTTCGTGAATATAGAATGGCAAGTCATTAATATATATTAACAACAGCAAAGGACCCAAGACCGAACCTTGCGGCACCCCATTCTTGATTGTTCCTCAGTTCGAGAAATCACCAGTTTTTTGCATATTTTGTGAACTGTTTATTTCAACTTTCTGCACTCTTCCAGTTAGGTATGATTTAAACCATTTGAGCACTGTCCCATTCATACCACAGTACTTGGGCTTATCTAGAAGTATTCCATAGTATACAAACCACACCTAGCCCTAAAGCCAATGATCATGCCCTTTTGGTTGTCAGATAAATCGCTCCATTTCCGCATTACGAGAACAACTGTGCTGTTTTCCGCATCGTCCCCATCCCCCGACATGCCTCATATACCCTCAATTGCTAGTGCTGGCACCTGCTGTCTGTGAGTGGTTGTTGCATGTTGACATCAAATATAGGCAGTGTGTGGCCTGGACCATGTATCAGCCTTAGTGCAAAATGTGAACGACAGTATTATACTAATGTCATGTGACTTTCGGTTTCATGCTGATGCCATGCGCAGTTTCTATGCTCACTTTATATATATGTGCCCACTATGTGGCACGACTCATTGTATTTATTAAACTCGTGCAAGATATTGCACTACTGGCCATTAAAATTGCTACACCACGAAGATGACGTGCTACGGACGCGAAATTTAACCGACAGGAAGAAGATGCTGTGATATGCAAATGATTAGCTTTTCAGAGCATTCACACAAGGTTGGCGCCGATGGCGACACCTACAACGTGCTGACATGAGGAAAGTTTCCAACCGATTTCTCATACACAAACAGCAGATGACTGGCGTTGCCCGGTGAAACGTTGTTGTGATGCCTCTTGTAAGGAGGAGAAATGCGAACCATCACGTTTCTGACTTTGACAAAGGTCGGATTGTAGCCTATCGCGATTGCGGTTTATCGTATCGCGATATTGCTGCTCGCGTTGGTCGAGATCCAATGACTGTTAGCAGAATATGGAATCGGTGGGTTCAGGAGGGTAATACGGAACGCCGTGCTGGATCCCAACGGCCTCGTATCACTAGCAGTCGAGATGCCAGGCATCTAATCCGCATAGCTGTAAAAGATCAGGCAGCCACGTCTCGGTCCCTGAGTCAACAGATGGGGACGTTTGCAAGACAACAACCATCTGCACGAACAGTTCGACGACGTTTGCAGCAGCATGGACTATCAGCTCGGAGACCATCGCTGCGGTTACCCTTGACGCTGCATCACAGACAGGAGCGCCTGCGATGGTGTACTCAACGACGAACCTGGGTGCACGAATGGCAAAACGTCATTTCTTCGGATGAATCCAGGTTCTGTTTCCAGCATCATGATGGTCGCATCCGTGTTTGGCGACATCGCGGTGAACGCACATTGGAAGCGTGCATTCGTCATCGCCATACTGGGGTATCACCCGACGTGATGGTATGGGGTGCCATTGGTTACACGTCTCGGTCACCTCTTGTTCGCACTGACGGCACTTTGAACAGTGGACGTTACATTTCAGATGTGTTACGGCTCGTGGCTCTACCCTTTATTCGACCCTTGCGAAACCCTACATTTCAGCAGGATAATGCACGAGCGCATGTTGCAGGTCCTGTACGGGCCTTTCTGGATACAGAAAATGTTCGACTGTTGCCCTGGCCAACACATTCTCCAGATCTCGCACCAATTGAAAACGTCTGGTCAATGGTGGCCGAGCAACTGGCTCGTCACAATACGCCAGTCACTACTCTTGATGAACTGTGGTATCGTGTTGAAGCTGCATGGGAGGCTGTTCCTGTACACGCCATCCAAGCTCTGTTTGACTCAATGCCCAGGCGTATGAAAGCCGTTATTACGGCCAGAGGTAGTTGTTCTGGGTACTGATTTCTCAGGATCTATGCACCCAAATTGCGTGAAAATGTAATCACATGTCAGGTGTAGTATAATATATTTGTCCAATGAATACCCGTTTATCATCTGCATTTCTTCTTGGTGTAGCAATTTTAGTGGCCAGTTGACGTAAATTACAAATTTCAGTACAGACGATTGACAGCACTGTATTACTCATCATAAAAATGAAATCATTTCATCTCATTCAAAAATGGCTGTTGTTGACAATGTTATTATGTTTCAGGGCCCAGAAGGAATCAGTCCAGGGAACCCCGGCCAGCCTCAGAGCGCTTGGTCCCCTCCTGCTGCAGCAACACCGCACAACTACCAGCCGAGCCCCCAAAAGCAGACTCCGGTCCAGGCGCAGGTATACCAGCCGGCACATTTCGAGCCGCCGCCAGCGACTGTGGTGCTGAGACCAGAGGCTCCGATCAGCCAACTACCCCCACCTGTCTTCACATCACAGCCAGCAGCCACGAAGGGAGTATCGGGAAGAATGCGTGGAGACGAGAAGTGGCCCCCAGAGCCTTACAAGGTGCAGGCACAGGCGGAAAATGAAGCGCGCCTCGCGCTCGCTCGCGGCCCCGCTTTCAGGCCTCGCCGAGTAAAGAAAGATTACACCGCTTTCTTTGCCCAGAATGCCTTGAATCCGACATATCCTGGCTACAGAGCCCCTCCAGGCACTCAGCACTACATCGAAGAAGGCACATCGAACCTGTAATAACACAGGTGCTAATGTAGCATTAGCAGGCATGCTTCATTTGAAAACCTATGTTTATCTGTTCTCAGGTAAATGTACTGAAAAAATAACTTCAGTCACAATGGAAGCTATGAACAAAGATGAAGGGCAGTTATTTTTTAAAAAAATTCCATCCATCGTTTTTTTTAAATTTCTGCCAAGAACTATGACTAATACCCATCTTGTTGGTATATACATAAGTTTAATAAATTCTAGGCGCCGCTCACGTACTTTCAATGACACGAGTGAGGACAAGAAAAGAAAATATGAATATCTTGGAATTTACAGTAACCTGAGAACGAACATATTTTTTTAAGGACCTTAGTATTTGAAATATATCTTCAAGTGCGTCGAATAATGATGGTCTCTTTTTCTTTTTTTAAGTTGATGGAGTCTAGTCTCTTTGTTAATATATTTTTTACGACTTTTTGGACCTGGTAGTCAATTAAGATGAGATAATGATTTTTAGGAGCAAATCATGAGTGATCAGTTTCACTTTAAAACGATGTGATATATCCATGGTGCCACACAATTTTTATATTAGTCCTTATTTGATGTTTATCAGACAGATCCACTATATTCCCTTCTTAAAATTACGAAGAGCGACGAACTTTTGACGACTTACATACGAATATCTTCAATGGTATTTATTTGGTGTTTATATCATGATTAAAGTTTGATTTGTGCTTAAAATATATTGTTGATATCATGTCTTGAACTGATGAATGTAAAGCGAAAGTGTAAATGTGTTATTTAGGAAAATAAATACTATCCATACATATAATTACTTGTAGTTGTCTGAAATATAGTATGTATAAATTGAGCCAAATATGTATGTTTGTTTCATCCTACAAGCACTCTTCGTCCCTGGAAGCTGCAATTCATAATCTTTTCTTCTTGATCTGATGGAATGCTGCAGAAGAAGAAAGCAACATATAGCTGTTACAGCATGACGTGACATATTAATTAAGGAACTGGACTCATATACGAGAGAAGCAAGGTTCGAATTTAATCCTGGCCATCCTGCTTTGATCATTTCCGGTGCATCTTGTGACGTCTCATCCTTTCCAAGCAAGTGCTCCTTCTCTAACGCAAGCAATGTCTACAGAACATAAACTTGAGCTCGCTTCCCTGCCTTCCATGATAATGTTGCGGGACTGGTTGCACTCACTTAATTGCAACATAAAAACACACCGCAACTCATACAACTGCTTTACTACCAAAATAACACCAAAGAACATCCATCAAAAAGGAAATATAGAAGAGAAAACATAGGTCAGATGCGCCAAAGATAATAATTACAAATGGCAATCACTCGCACATAGCATTACACTGCACATAACACTGCGCTTCACTACTCCCCCCTTAGTGTCAATGGTACTTTGTGTTGAAACAGACATGTCGTCTGGACCGGGTTACAACAGATCGTGCACAGGCTGCTGATGGTGCATTAGAGGTAGACTCAGACGTCCGTTGAGGCTGACCTGTGATATGCAGTGGAGTGACTGGAGCTTTGGTCATGTCCATAGTGTGTGTAGATGGATCCGTACCAGTGTATGGAGTGTGGAAAGCCTGTCGATGGAGACAGTGGTTGGTGTACCCATCACATCGGCATTGACTGTCTTGCCCTCCCTACTGATGACATGATAAGGTCCATCGTAGGGTGGCTGCAGCAGCTTGTGTACTGCTTTGGGCAACGATTCTGCTGATCCCTTGGAGCAACGGGACTTAGTTGCTGGATTTGTGTACGCAGCTTTTGTACAAAATCAGAAATGTAAATGCCGTTGTCTGGCACATTAGCAAAGAATTCGCCAGGAAGTCGTATAGGTTGGTCATCAACAATTTCTGCAGTCGTGGCGTTCAGGTCTTCTTTCAGCGATGCATGGAGACCCAGGAGGACAATGGGCAACGTCTCTGTCCACCGCTGTGAGTCGTGACATCGAAGCGACACTTTCAGTTGGTGGTGCATGCATTCAATTAAACCATTTGCAGACGGGTGGTAAGCTATAGTTCTAATGCGCCTTGTACCCATTAGGACAGAGAGTGCTTTGAACAAATACGACTTAAAATGTCCTCCTTAGTCTGTTGTGATTCGTAATGACACTCCGAAACGGGTGATCTATCCCCTGAAGAATGCAGTCGCGACAGTTTCGTTGGTGATGTCGGCGATTGTGTGAACACCTCGGGCCAACGTGTAAAACGATCGATGGCTGTAAGGCAGTACATGTATTCTTCTGATGGTGGGAGAGGTCCTACTAGGTCTAGATGGACATGATCAAATTTCTGATTTGGAGGAAGAAATGTGCCAAGAGGTGACCTACCATGCCGGCTAACTTTATTCCGTTGACAGGCCACACATTGTCGCACATACTGCTTGGAATCTTCGTCCATGTGTGGCCAGGCAAAAGCTCGCTTCACCATGTTGGCAGTGGCCCATATTCCAGGGTACGACAAGTTATTTAAAGAAGTGGTTGCCTTTTGGCGAAAATCAGTAGGCACAAAATGTCTCGATTTGTTGGTGGCGGTATCACAATACAGCAGCACAGTTGACAGTAAGTTGTAGGCCCGTTGGTTGCGCCAACAAATCTCGGAGCTCACTATCAAATAGTTGCGCTATGGCGAGAGCTTCGAAATCAACTGCTTCAGTGATTGCTTCAATCCTGGAGAGTGCATCAGCTGGCACATTTAGTTCTCCTTCAACGTGGACAGCATTGGTGGTGAACTGTCTGATGTAGTCAAGGTGTCACAGCTGACGTGGCGATGCCTCCTCAGGACGCTGGTGGAAAGCATATGGTAGTTGTTTATAGTCTGTGATGAAAGTGGACTGCTGTCCTTCCAACATGTGACGAAATTTCTTAATAGCAGCATATGCAGCATACAGATTGCGATCATATGTGGACCAGTTCTGCTGAGATGGCGATAGCTTTTTACTGAAAAGGCTAAGGACTGCCAGTGCCCATCTATTTGCTGTTGCAGTGCAGCACCGATTGCAGTTGCAGATGCGTCGACCATCAGGGCGAGAGGCACCTGCAGAACTAAGTGCGCTAACAGTGTAGCTTCAGGGATGGCGGTCTTCGGCTTCTTAAATGCCAACTTAGCCTCACTGTCCCACTGGAGTTTGTCTTTCGGCTTCGGTGAACCTTGCAAGAACTTATTCAGTGGTACAGCTACGAAGGCACGATCGAGAACGAATCGATGGTAAAAACTGGTTATGCCAAGAAATCAATGTAATTCGTTAACCGTTGTAGGCTGGGGAAAATTCAGTACAGCGTCTTCTTTCTCCTGTGGTGACTGCATGCCTTGCGCGTTGATAGTGTAGCCTAGGAAGTGTACTTCAGCTGCTCCAAAAATGCACTTCGACGGATTGATGAGCAGGCCATGTGCACGTAAACGAGTGAAGATCTGTCGTAAGTGTGATAGGTGTTCTGCCTCTGAATTTGACATGACCAAAACGTCGTCAACGTCAATATACACATAACAGAAGTCTAAGTCACGTGTCACTTCACCCACGAACCGTTGAAACGTTTGGGCAGCATTACAAAGATCAAAAGGCATTCGGGTAAATTCAAAGAGTCCAAAGGGCGTGCAGACGGCAGTCTTAGCAATGTCGTCATGTGCCACAGGTATCTGGTAAAACGCACGAACTAAGTCCAATATAGAAAAGATTCGCTTACTGTGGACATTGAAAGTAAAATCTTCGATATGCGGGACTGGATAACGATCTGGTATGGTTCTGGCTTTGAGCTGTCTGTAATCGCCACATGGACGCCATCCGTTATTCTTCTTTGGTACCACGTGTAGAGGAGGTGACTGCTCGATGGGCGGCAGATTCCTTGTGCTAGCATGTACGAGAATTCCACCTTAACTATCTTCAGTTTCTGGCGTGTCGAGAGGCGCAGTTGAACATGTAGTGGTGGCCCAGGTGTAGTCAAAATATAGTGCACTGTCGAGTGCTGCACAGGTACTAGTGTGGGAGCCTGCCATGTGATCTCTGGGAACCGTCTGAGGAGCTCTATAAATAGGGTATCAGTAGTAACTACTTGTACTGCTGTGTCTTCCACACACCGCACTAGACCTTGGCTTCCTAGGTTGGTAGTAGTGTCAAGAAGGCATCGGTGATGGAGGTCAGGCAGAAGTCCATAAAATGATAAAAAAATCCGCTCCAAGTATGGGATGCGTCACACCTGGTACGACAAATTGCCATTTAAATTTGCGGCGCAGGCCCAAGTTCAAAACTAATGTGACACGACCATACATTGTTATTGTGGAACCATTGGCTGCGAAAAGGTGGCAGTCATCACATTTGCAATTTGGCAGACAGGCAGATAGATAGACTGACACGTCAGCACCCGTGTCTACCAAATACTGTAACTTCGTGCTATGTTCCATTACAAACAGTCGACAGCTGCCGTCTGGAAAGCCAATGGCCGTCATCACTGACTTCCTGCTAAATTTCCCTGTTCACACGGCAGATTACACTTGCGCGCCTCGGAACCATACTGTCAGTGATACCAACAGATTCTTGCTGACGAAGGTGAGTGGCTGCGCTTACCTGGTGAGCAGTGGCGACAAGATCGGCGGCTGGTAGTCTGGGTCCGTAATGCAGCTACTTGCTCTGTGAGCTCGGCAACCTGTGTTGTAGCGTGGCGAGAGTGTTATCTGCCTGAGGCTGTGAGCAAACTGCTGCGACGCATGTGGATGGATACATTTCCGTTATGTGATCTGCAGTTTCCGCGAGTGCATCCAGATCGCTGACACACGCTCTCAATATTTTCTGTGAGTTGGGTGGTAGGCATGATAGCCAAATATTCCGCAAAATGTCATCACTGACCGCGTTGCTCGCTAATGTATGCAGTCGGCGTAGCAGCTGCGATGGCATGCGATTGCCTAGCTCTTCTGTGTGGAGTAGCTTATCCAACCTTTTCGTCTCGGACTGCGAGAGCCGGGTTATCTGTATTTGTATTTGTATTTCTTTATTGGTCCTGTAAATCGTGTTTAGGTACATATTTTGCACAAACGATGTAGGACAAGTCAGGTTGGTACAGTATATACAACATCATACACATTGTTATTTTGAAAGGATAAATAATTAAAAACTATTCAATACATGTTGAATATTGATGACAAATTTAATATAATGAAATAAAATGATAGACTTATTAAGACTATTTGAGCAGTTACACTACACTTTTCTGGTACACTAAAAACTCAGAAACAGAATAAAAGCAGTGGTCAAGCAAGTACTCTTTCAGTTTCACTTTAAGCTTTTGTAAATTTTGCATCTGTTTCAAATAGGATGGCATGTGAATGTACAGCATTATGACAGTATGGTACACTCCTCTCTTACAAATGTTTGTACTTACTGTATTGACATGCAAGTAATGCTTCTGCCTAGTATCATGAGGGTGGTAATCACAGTTATACTTGTAGATATTTCCATCTTTTAAAATACTTCATTTTGTGAAATTTAATATTTCATACATATATAAGCAAGGAAGAGGCAGTATATTGAGATTTTTAAATATTGTTCTACAGGAGTCTCTGTACTTAGCATGGTTTATTATTCTAACAATCTTTTTCTGTAGCCTAAATGTTTTGTTTGTACCTACGGAGTTCCCCCAAAAGATAATGCCGTACATCAGCAGTGACTGAATACTGCCATGGTACATTGTGATCACAGATGCACGGCTTGTATTTTGTGCGAGGATTCTTACTGCGTACGTAAGTGTGTTTAGCTTTTTATTTACATAGTTAAGATGTGTCTCCCATTTTAGGTTTTGCTGAATATGTATACCTAAAAATTTTGGGTCGCTCACTGATGAGACAGCTTTTCCATCAATTTTAAAAATTGGTCTTGCAGGATGTAGTTTCTGTGAATTGTGGAAATTGACTGTCACTGGTTTTTCATTATTTATTATTAGTTTGTTTGTTCTGAACCATTGCGTCAAATTTTGTATTATACCTGTAGCTGTTTTTTGTAGGCTTTCCTCATCAAGTGATTTGATTAGGATATTTGCGTCATCTGTAATAAGTACTGTTGTCCCTTTAGTTATGTTTTCTGACAAATCATGAACATAAAGAATGAAAAGAATTGGCCCAAGGACTGACCCTTGGGGAACTCCATATGTAACGTTTTGTGCATTAGTGTAAAAATTACAATCTTTTTGTGTTTTTATGTCTTTGTATTTTATTTGAGTGATCTACTGATGGTCATGAAGGTAGGAATGCATCCACGTGTTTGGCAGGCCTCGTATTCCATAATTACCTAGCTTCTGCAACAGAGTATTATGATCAATTATATTGAAGGCTTTATGAAGGTCAAGAAATATGCCAGATACATGTTGCTTATTATCTACTGCAGTTAGAATTTCATTTAAGAAGGCATAAATAGCTGACTGTGTTGATCTGCCAGTTCTGAATCCTTGTTGCGCATCACTTATTATGTTTTCTTTATTTAGAAACGCTGTCAGACTTCCAAGAAATAGTTTTTCAAGAATTTTACCAAAGCCTGACAATACTAATACAGGCCCATAGTTTGCAGCTTCATGTTGGTCCCCTTTCTTGTACAGTGGTGTCACTTTTGCCATTTTCAGATTTTTCGGGAATATACCACTCACGAATGATGAATTGAAAATATCCGTTAATGGTTCTATGATAGATGTTACACTTCCTTTGATGATAATATCTGCTATTTCATCAGTACCTGCTGAATACGTATTGGGTAACATTTTTATAATGGCAGATAATTCCTCAGGTGTTGTTGGAGACATGAATAGGGTTCTTGTAAGAATTTTTGTATCTGACTGGAGTGTATTGCTGTCTGGTTGTGAGTTGTAATGTTTGGTAATCAGGTGGTGTGCTACATTAGAAAAGTAGTTGTTAAATTTATTAGCCACTACTGTGGGGTTGATTATTTTATTGTTGTTTACATGAAGTTCTATATTTTTGTGGGCTAATGATGTAGTACCTGTTTCTCTTTTTATGATACTCCAGGTTGCTTTAGTCTTATTCCTGGAATTTTTTATTTGTTTTTCGTTTTCCATTTACTTTGCTTTTGTTATAATTTGTCTAAGTATTTGTTTATATTGTTTAAAGTAGTTGATAAATACAGAATTTGTGGTTTGCTTTGAGTATTCATATAAGTTCCTTTTATTCTGGCATGATATTTTTATTCATGTGGGGATCAATTTATTTGGTTTGTGCACAGAATTTTTCAGAGTGTTCTTGAAGGTTGTGTAACGATCAGTATTCAGTGGTGACACCAGAATATCTTGTACTTCTGTGGCCATATCTTCATTGAGTGTAGCGACTACTTAACTGTACTTTGTTTCATCTGAGGTTATGTTTGCTAGCACAAATTGACTTTCTAATTGAGCAAACCACAGCATGGGATTCTGTTGCCTAAACGGTGGCAGTTTTATTGTCACACAATTAATTACTGTGCCAGTAAGCACTTCTGCAGTTGGTGGTGCGTCTGCAATCGTGAGTTACGGCGAAATGGAACTCCGAAAATGCTCGACCCAGCTGACGCGGATGCCCGTATTTAACGCTACGCGGCATGATACGTAGCGTTAGTCATCGTTGAATTTCATGTTAGTGACCGTCAGTGATCACCTTGGGGTCACCAATGTTGCAAGACTGGATGTACTCACTTAATTGCAACATAAAAACACACCACAATTCATACAATTGGTTTACTAGCAAAATAACACCAAAGAACATCCATCAAAAAGCAAACATAGAAGAGAAAACATAACAGGCGTCTAAAGCTAGCGAAATGAGGGATGCTCAACTACCGGAACTACCGATAGATGGCTCTAGCGCGTGCCGGCCAAAGTTCATATCGTTGAGTGTCCGCCAGAGATCACTGGTGTCCGCCATATCTGAATTTGGCAAGAAACGAAGTGTCAAAACACGGATGAAAATGTTTTTCGTTCTGCGCCCTCATAAGTCTTTTATATTGGATGTTCTAGATATCTACACATCAACATAATGAAGTGTCTCTAATCTAGCGAGAAAAAACAGTGACAGTTCTGCTATGAAATTCCTAAATTCGAGTGTGTTTTGGAAGTTTGACAAGCTGACCTATAAATCATTTACTATTAATTTTATGAGTGCTTTACTTATTTGCCCGTTTTAAAACACTATTTAAGATTCAATGGAGGTCAACAAATTACCTTACTTGCCAAAGCTATTAACTACAGGTATAATTCGAAAAATCTAGTGTGCAAAACAGTGAAGTCTCTTCAAATAAAAAGTTGACATCGTTTGCGTTTGCTTAGGGGTATCTTTACTGACAACAGAAATTACAACTGAACTGTCAAAGTATTGCTTACGTATAAACGGAAAAATTTATTGTTTTTCTTTATCTGAAGTGATGCATTACCGATCTACATATATGCTGACACTGTAATTGCAACATGCACTTACGAATTTGGCTCTCTCTTTGATCAGAAATTTAAATGCCATGATTTTATTAACTGCTGTACGTGCTTGGTGTATTTTAACTGAGTGATAAGGTAGAAGCACCAGTTTTTGACAGTGCTTCAGTCTTTGATACGAGACAAGAAATACATTTAAATGAGACAAACACAAAGGCCAACGTTAAGGCTTCACTTAAATGCATGAATTGTATCATTTGGAAGTTAAGTCTAGTACTAATATTATATTGGACCGATCCATGATGATGTAGGAAGTGAAGGAACTTGCTGAAAATATCATCGATCACAGCTGTTAATTTTATGGTTGGGGTGTCTTAAAACCAATTTTCCAGTCTGACACCCAAACAATGACTGGTACCATGGTTTTATTTTAAAATGGAATTCAAAACATGTGAGTGAGCAAAATTAATTACACTATGAATTATAACCCTGGAATTTTATTTCTGTGAATCTTGGTTCCAATCTTTGAGATGGTGTCTGTCACTGGAATGACTGGTTGTCAGTATAGGGCCCAAGCAAACACCAAACCTGAAAGCGAAAGCTGCAGAAGCTGGCCAGACAGGCACCCCAATGGCTGCTACAATCTGTGAGACAAGGGTGTCATTATATTGCAAATTTAGTGTAAAAAGTTCCATATTGTCTGAATTTGTTCTATACTGACAGGACATTCTAGTCCAGCCGAGTTTCTTATCTGCAAAAGTACACTAGCCAATACCAGTGGCACAAAGGTAGTGCCAAATTACAAACTATCCGGTAACAACAGAAGTATTGCTGGACAATGTACAGTAAATAATATGTAATAACCTGAGAAATTCAGAATTGGTTTGAAGAAATAGAACAGTATCTGGAAAGAGAGTAACATTCTCTACATTCTCATTTTCTCTCTCTCTCTCTCTCTCTCTCTCTCTCTCTCTCTCCCCCTCCCTCCTCCATGTTTAGAGTATTCCTGTAATAAATAGCTAATAACATACCAAGAACATAAGGGTGTCACAGTGGAGATTTGTTTTCTGGTACAGACGTCTGATACAACTATTCCACAGCAAAACTTACTTGCAATAGGTGTGGTACCAGTGCACTCCCATAGGATAACAGAATATTATATCCTCCAGGAATCACATTGGGTACACCACTTACAGCATTAACTGTACAGCAACTACAATGTTCTGTGAGCAAGTAATACCAGTCAGTATCTTTAATTTTAACATAACTCTTTACTCCCATAATTACCTGCTTCTATGTGTGCTTGTACTACAGGTTATTGGTAAAGCAAATACTAATTGAATAGGTCTTCACACTTTTAATACTTACCAGAAATTCTGAAAAAAGTAAATTGTTTTATTACTGTATAATTAAGAGGTGCTGACTGGTTTCTTTGAACATTTAATAGAAGCCTTCTTTTTACCTGCTATTGATAGAGAGCCATTCCAAGTTCTCTACAGAACAATCTCTCCCATTTTTCATGAGGTTTGTTATCCTGTACACTAATATTGCTTCTTCTAAATGGTAAATAATGCATTCAGTCATTGTTGGTATTAAAGGTAATTCATGAAATAAATTATATTTAAACCAGAAAATTAAAGGTTCCACATGGCACATGAAAAGTACTTTGCTACACACATGTATGTACAGATTCCAAATTGTCTGGTTATTTGAGTTACAAACTTTTTTAAATAGAAATATGAAGAGCACAATACTTTGGGCCTGCAACAGCTCAAACGTAAAATACTTTAGTTCCCTATGGGTAACTTTGTTCTACACGTGACTCGTGCAACTGCTTTCACTCTTAATGGAAAACTAAATGGTTTATGTTAACGTTAACTATCAAAAAGTGTAACCATTGTTACATAATTTCTGTGAAGTAAGATTCCTTAATGTTAATTCCTTCCTTTGTCGTCATAACTTCAGTTCCATGTGGGACATATGAACTAACAAAATGAAATGCTTTTATTACTATGACCAAACAAAATATTTTTAACATTTAGTACACAGTTCAAATCAGCAAAAAGTGCAACCATATAATTAAGGTAAATGATGAAAATTAGGCATGTAACAAGTACTGAAATTTCCTAGATTGCCAAGTGCAACTGCAATCACTGTATTCTGTACTTTGTAGTGCTAGAAAGATAATTCTATATGATTAATTGAATTATCTCCCCCCCCCCCCCCCTCCAACACAGGAAAATATAATAGAAAGACCTCCTAGCAAAATAAAGACAAAATTCAGAGAATTAGGTTTCACCTAACTCAGGCTCCCTTATTCTAGAATGGTTCTAAAGTAAAAAGAATGCTTATGATCAATTGGAACATTGTGTTCATTCTAGGAAGTATTAAAACAAGAACTGACAGAGTAACAATTTTATTGCTCTTATGTTGCAGAGTATCCACAAACATTACTGTTTGAAACATAGGGCCACTGCATACTCCATTAGATCAAATTCAAGTTAACATGGTTATTGAGGGAAATATTTTCTCACACTGAAAGCCATCTGTCAAATAAGTCTCAGAACTTTTTCTTCCATTAATTTCACACAAATCACCTGTTTTTAATGCAAGTGCATATTTTGTAACACCAAACATCTTAAAATAAGCTTATATAATAAACAATTACAATTTTGTTACAATATCTACACAGGATGTAAAGAGTTAATTTTACTTCAATGTGATTCGTCCTTTGAAGTTCATCATTACACAACAACAAATCTATGGACAAAGTTTTAAAAAAGCTGTCAAAATATCACACCCATCTGCATGGAATGTTCCATTACATAATCTTTTCCAATTTGCGCACTATACATGATTAAACAATATGAGTTTATTTAACTTCTGCCTTATACTTGATTTGTTGTTTAAAATTTTCTCAGCAGACATTTTTTCCCATATGTTTTTAAGCGTATGCAGGAGTACAGGGATGCAATCTTACAAACAAGTTGAGTCTGATGTAAGTCCTCAATCCCAATTTCATAACGGTAATCATGACCAAGAGCAGGAAATGGGTAATCTACAAAATTATTTTTAACAGAATGCAAAATCTTGGCCTGTATATATTTCCGTCGCATATCCCCAGCAATCACAAACATCTGAAACAGTTTATCTGAGTATTCTACAACAGAGTATACGCAGCCATTTGTTTTAACCAGTTCTCCCCGGTTAACAAAATTTACAAATGCATTTTTACTGGCCATATTGGGAAAAGCATAGAGAGCATCACATTCTAATGCAAATTTAACTACTGGTGGCTTCAGTATGTGAAGACAGTCTTTGCATGTGATCTGCCTTGACAAGCGCAATGACACATATCCTGCAATATAATAGACTATGTTTTGCTTGTAAAATGAGAACTTAATCTTATCATCAAGAAGTGCACACCACTTCTCTATTTCATTTTCTGCAACACTTTCATCACTTTCTACTACATGCTTTCTTGCATGAAAATCATAAACAGGTGGCAAACAACACACATTAAAATTTGATCAATTCTCATTCATTACAGTGACACTGTTACCCAAGAGAAACTTTCTCATGGCACATCTGAACTGGTATGCATTTGGATTGTTGTTCCAACCACCTCTGGGCCGAAAGCAGGAAAAAAAAAGCCCTATGTGATCTTGTGACAGTTTATATGTCAGCAAATACTTTAGAGGAGAGTCGACACGAAGCATGCTTGACAGAGCTATGTGCCTGACTGATTGCATATCGAAAATTATCCCAAAAGCAAAAGTACTTCTTGCATGGAGCAGCAACGGAACACCAATAATTTTTAAGCTTTTGATATAATTTTTAGTGTCTGAAAATACCAAGCCAATAAGATTTGTTGTCAAGTGTCAGGGGGCTCTTATACCCTTTACCTAATGGATTTCTGGAGTTCAGAATATAAAAAATCCTATCAATATAATACAAAAATTCTACTGTTGCTTCACTTCCTTTAAAATTTTGTTCACCAACCCTCCTCAAAAACTCTATACTATCTGCCACACTAGAATTCAAAGTCTGTGTAGCTAATGAAACATTCATTTTTCTATTTACATAACTTATATGTTGCTATGATAGTTTGTTGGCAAATGTCATACCTTCTTCTTGTTGTACCTTCTTCAATTGCTCAATGAAATGCCATCTAATAATGCCAGTTGGAGACTCGATAGATACTTCTGCTACAGCATTTATGGCTAACTTAATCATATGACACATGTCAAAGATACAATAAACATTGTATTTTTCCACAGGATGAGGAAAGTGGATTTTAAAATCACCCTTGGAAAAATTTAAAGTACAGCCAAGTGCTTATATTTACCTTGCAGCCATCACATGTAACACACCAAACCCTAATGCCAGAACTATGCAGCCTCTCAAAGCAGATTTTATCAGTGTGGCCTGATTATTTGCCTGTACACCGTTGATAAAGAAATATGCAATCGGGCATTTAAATTTGCCTTTAATAGAGCCAAGCATGAAAGTCAGAGCCTTAGATGCCTCTATTACTTCTTTTGACTGAGAAACTTCCCCACCAAAGTCTAAAAAAAAACTGTGTATTGCTTAGTTCCTCGGTCCCAAACTACTTGCTTCCTAATTGCCATACTGTCTACAATTAGACATGAATCGCTGAACTGGTCCCTTACAATTTGGTTCAAATCAATGTACTTAAAAAAATCTTTTAAGAAGCCAGGTTCACAGTCTACACTTGCCACCCATTTGGAAATCAATGATTTATGGGGCAGAGGCATTAATTTTTGCAGGTAATCACATGCTGCTGGTGAATAAAAGTACACAGTCATCACAAACATTTTCACATTTGTTGTGTATCTATTACCCTTTGACGAGAGAGAGTTGTTCACTAAATTGCACACTAATTCCACTTGTGTTCCTTTCTGATGATTGAGGAAATTATGTAACTTCTTAGGAAGATGCCCATTCTCCTTCAATGAACTTATGATGTCATCCATGGAACATACTTTCTTCTCTCTTCTTCGAAGTTTTTCACAGACGCACTTCAGTTTACGTTTTAATTCGTGCACAATGTCTGAGAAAAAATTGCAAGTTTCGGTCGCCTTGTCTTCCATTTCTACTTTCGACTGTATACCACAATCAATTGCTGAAGAACCAACTGCACTCTGAAACAAAGAAATAATTTCGTTACATATGATTGAAATATCTCAAGGCTTGATGAAAAAATATTATAAGAAAACTTTGGGCGTGTGAAAACACCCTTATACTAACGTTTTTGACACAATTCGCAGCTTCTGCATTGGATAATTGGGACATGCTTTCCACGGAAGAATTCTCATTGACAACATTCTCCACGCAATCAGTAGGTTCTGCAGCTGGCAAATCGAGCACAGATTCTATGACAGAACGCTAAAAACAAAAATATGGACCTGTATTACAACATTGCTTAGACCTATGTAGCTCAATTGTGTTCGTACGAAATAAATTCACAAAAGTAAAAAGCACACACATAGCAAGGAAATTAATTAGCTACCTCAAATGGAGAAGCATTCGTTGTCACTCAAAATCCTAACAACATGTCATCGTCGCTGTTTATTTGGTGGCATCAAATGAGTCGGAAAGTCAAAAACTGATGGCACTGCTTCGGGTTTGAGACGTTTCTTCCACGTTCTAGGGCTCACTACGTAATCATCTTGTCGCAAATGGTTTCCGCAAAGAGAACTGCAAGACGTAGGATTAAAACCTTTCCGCTTCACGGAAGTAATACACTTCTTTAGCAGCTCTGGGTGCTTTAGGAGAAACCTGTTCAAAAACATCGCATTAGCAAACGCACTAAGTCTGTATTTTTATCGTATTGTATCGGTAGTCCTATTACCTGTGAAATGGTAAGTCACTTTCCTTACTCTATCGCTTCGTACAATTGAAAGCGGAACAAGAAATCACCATTTCGATAATACTTAATTCCTTATACACCGTACAGACCGAGAGAAACTTCTTGCCAAATTCGAATATGGCGGTCAATACAGACGACAGTAATCAGCTGGTAGAGCCATCTATCGGTAAGTCCCGTAGTTGAGCATCCCTCATTTCGCTAGCTTTAGACGCCTGTGAAAACATAGGTCAGAGACTGCACCAAAGATAATAATTACAAATGGCAATCACTCCCACATAGCATTACACTGCACGTAACACTGCACTTCAAACTGTTCATAGTGTGATAGTCTATGCTGAAGGCATCTCTTCCACTGATGCTTCCATTTAATAATCGCTAGTTATTTATAACTTTTGTTGTAATTATTAATTCTGTTTATTACTCACTTGAAGAAACCCCATTGAATTACTCAATAGATAGGTAACTGCATATACACAGAAAGTAAACTTTCCAACGGTTGCAAAACACAAATGGAAAGTTCATTGTGTAGATAACACCTCCATAAGAAACATAAAATGCTATAAAACTTTATCGAGAAGATTTCGCAAAAATTACTTTTACCTGCAGTTCATATAATGATTGCGGGATGATGTTCATATCAAGCAAAACTCCTGTAAAGCTCCTCTCTCAATACTAACTGTCTTTTCCTGTTTATTTTTGCAGCTATCCAACTATTGGATTCTTTAAACTATTTGGAGAACACACTTGGTACAAAATAAACCTGACCATGTGCTAATATGAGCATGCATGTCATTTACTTTTCAAATATTAAAGTTACCTAATTAAAGAATAATAACAGTATAAGTCAAATTAGTTTGTTTTACACCTCCTTTGACTTAAAACACACCTACCTAACAATGCCTATGTCCATCCAGCCTCATATTAAACGTTATGTATGTCTCACATTCACACTGAAGAAACTATTGCTTCATTGGGGTTCTACATTAATTAAATAGGTAATCACTGATCAAAGTTCCCTTTCCGTTTAAGTTCAGCTATAAATACATTTCTCCTTGACAGTTACTGTTTCAATAACATGACACCGTTTCTGCCAGATATCTCATAATTAATCCTGCATGCCTTCTCGCAAAATAACAAATACTTTTCTTCTACAAACCAAGATAACATTTTCAACTATTAATTCCACTTTCTACCAAATTCTTCCCACTAATTATCCTCAATGGGGCTGCACATGACCACTCCAAGCAGTAGCTCCACATTGATTTTTCTGTGCACACCAAGAGGGTGCATGATCACTAGCGCTGGCACATTATTGCCATTAAACATAGGCCAATACTCCCACAAAGAAAAGACATGCTTGACTCTGAAAGTTCCAGAATCCCGCAATAAGTAAGAAACACAATATTGATACATTTTGACATCAAAGATAGCAGTACTCCTTCTGTACCACAAATAATTTTTTTCAAAATTGGAAGAAAGAAGATTTTTTTAAATCCAACAGAAATCCCAAAGAAAGTTTGACCCAGCAAGAAAATCCCTGCAAAAACAAGTGACTGATGAACAACCCATGAATGGTTCCTCCCTGAGTTATTACACTGTAATACAATAGCAATTTCATGCACACTTCAAACTCTCTTCTCTCAAAAATTCTTTAAATTTTTATTTATGTACATGATAAGCAGGCAGTGAACATACACAGAAACCAAAACTATCACATTACTAGATTAACAGCAATAAAAATATTAAAATTCCTTTACAGCATACAGCACATCCTAATCATGCTACTTTTAATGCGTATTCATATCAGCCAACAGAGGTAATGTGCACAGGTTGCACAGATAAAATGGTGGCATTAGTAAATCAGCAAGTCACTGAAAACTTTTCATGAGTGTATTACATACTGTAGTAATATACTTCCATAAGAACAGAAATTATTATACCTCAATGGACTTTTGTTTTCGAACATTGCTCACCCTATCCAAAAGTAATATTGTTGTATACATACTTGTGCTGCTCAGTATATAGAATGAGTCAAGAAGAAAATCATTAGTCACAAAAAAATTTACTCTGATTGTGTCAATAGAAGAAACAAAAAAGAAAAGAAATCAGACAAGTATATATGCTACCTACTTCAGTAATTCCAGTCAATGAAATATACTGTACATTGTTAAATTTATAGGCACACAGGCAAAAATGAAAAATATTTGTATCTCAAGAGAAAACAAAATGCCCTTAACATGTTGAGTATAAATAATAGTTCAAGAATATTATTTAGCATAACACAGAAAAATAGATAAAGATTTGTTTTTGGAGGGGGTTGATCTTCAGCAAAACACAGCTTTGTCTTTTATTTTATTTCCCATACTTGTTTCACTGAAGTGATCTTTTATTTCCTTACTATTAGGAAGGAAAAATATTTTTTACTAATTGTACACATAGGAAATTTAAATTTTTAAGATTCACAAATCTGAAAGACAGACAGTTTTATAGACATACCTGGTTACCAAACGTTGTGGTTTACCTGAGTTTTAATTTTTTTAAATAGCACTTTTTTCTTTCACAATTCGTCACCTGCAACCTTATAGAATTTAATGCAGACAAATTACATAATTCGAAATTTTAAGAATGGGATGTTATTGGTAGGCCAGACATTAATTAATTCTATATGGAACATTTTGTGTGTGTGTGTGTGTGTGTGTGTGTGTGTGTTTGTGTGTGTGTGTTTGCAATATTTACAGGTTTCTTCATTTCCTTCACTGTGAAGACTTGTACTTCTGAACTTCCACTACCATTGTTTACAAACAGTGGAAAAATGACAGACAGCTGCACAACTTAATGTGTTCTGGGTGGGAGTCTTGAATCTTTGTGAGGTGCATCTGCTATTCAGTATGTGTGTGTGTGTGTGTGTGTGTGAAGGTGAATGGGTGAGGGTTTTATGTATTTAACTACTATATTGTTTTATTATTATTATTATTATTTTACTTTTTAATGTATGTGAGTGTGTGTGTGTGTGTGTGTGTGTTTGGAGAGTGGGGTTGGGAACTCTTTATGGGTTGTAGTTGTCTGAAACCTTATTGAACAGATTTCCAGTGCAGAGAACAGTGTATTCACTTATTATTTCTCTTCCTTTGACTATGGCTTTTTGTATAGTCATTTTTTTTCAAATATTAGTTATTAAGGAGAGATGTTGCTATACGTGAGAATTTTCAAGTCAGTGTTGATGTCTTTTTGGCTGTGTTTCATGTCTGTAAGATGATCAGCAAATTTAGACTGACAACTGTTACTTTTCAAAGCTCTTCTATATTCTGTGTATCTAATATTAAAGTTTCTGCTTGGCTGTCCTACATAAATTGATTTGCAGGCTAGGCATGTCATTTCATAAATATCACATGTGTTGTGTTTGTCTGTGCTTGTATTGGTTCCCATTATTTTTCACTGTATTGAGTTACCTGTTCTGATGGATACTTTGAGTATATTACCTATTCTATTGTTGTAGGTGGGAATGTAGCATTTACTTGTTGTTATGGGTGTTCCTCTTCATGTGTGCTTGTGTGTGTGTGTGTGTGTGTGTGTGTGTGTTAGAGTTACATTAGTGATAGGCTGTTTGTTTTTCTGTGTTAGATATCCCACTTAATTTTGTGATTTGGTTTCTCTATAACGTTTCTATCATATCCATTCTCTATACCTATTTGTTCGATTATCTATATTTTTTGTAATTGTCTTAAATTACTGGCGTTTTGTTCAGTCTGTGCAACATATATTGCAAAATAGCTAGGTTGTGCAAAATCAGATGATTAGAGTATTTGCGTATGGCTATGGTGGTGGTGGTGCTGGTGTGACTTTCCTGAATATGGAGAAATGGTTGTGGTTGTTGTGTCTGTTTATTTTGGGGCTACAGAAACTCAGTCAAGAAAAAACAATAGCAACCCATATAAGCACAGACAAACGCAACACGTGGTCCAGAATGAGATTTTCACTCTGCAGCGGTGTGTGCGCTGATATGAAACTTCCTGGCAGATTAAAACTGTGTGTTGGACCGAGATTCGAACTCGGGACCTTTGCCTTGCGCGGGCAAGTGCTCTACGAGGAGAGCTTCTGTAACGTTTGGAAGGTAGGAGGCGAGATACTGGCAGAAGTAAAGCTGTGAGGACGGGGCGTGAATCGTGCTTGGGTAGCTCAGTTGGTAGAGCACTTGCCCACGAAAGACAAAGGTCCCGAGTTCGAATCTCAGTCCGGCACACAGTTTTAATCTGCCAGGAATTTTCACAATATGTGGTATTTACCAAATGACATGCCATGACTAAATCAATTTATATATGACAAACAAATACAAACATTAATACAAGAGAATACACAGAACAACATTAAAAAGTAACAGCTGTCATTCTACATTTGCTGAACACCTTACAGACATGAAACACAGCGCAAAAGACATCAACATTGACTTGAAAATTCTCACATGAAGCAACAGCCCGCCTATAAAAACCAATAATTGATGAAAACTATCAAACACAAAATCCATAGTTGAAGGAAAAGAAAAGATAAATGAAAACCCAGTTCTCTCCAATGGCACTCTGTTCTCTGCCCTCAAAGATAACACCAGCCCGAAATGTGTTCCCAATCCTCCCCTCTGCGCCCCCCCCCCCACCCCCTACACACACACAGTCTTCCACATAGAGTTAATTAATGTCAGGCCACAACATTCCCATTCGTAAAATTTCAAAGTGCATAACTTTTCTTCATTAAGTTCTATATGGTTGCGGATGACAAACTGTGAAAGACAAAAGTGGTATAAAAACAAAAACTCAGGGAAGCCACAGCATATGGTAAAAACTTTGTCACTTTTTCAAATTTGTAAACACTCTCTTAAAACCTCAAATTGTACGTGTATTAGTAGTAACAAGCATTTCTCCTTTTTAATAGTAAGAAAATTAAAGCTCACAGATGATGCTGTAATTTCAGCAGAATGTGTATGAGAAACAAAAGAAAAGAGAAAATTGTGCTTTGCTCAAGACAGACCCCTCCAAAAAAAATCTGTTGCAAAGCAATCATGGACAGAAGGACTTCAACCTCAAGATGAAATACGTAAAAGTTTTTCGTGTAAGATAGGTAAAACAGGCAGAAAATGTGGTATCTGCAGTTGAAAAAAATCAAGAAATACAATTAATACAAACTGGAGGCCATTTTCCTGAAACAAGACATATGCACACACATATCCAAGTTGTACTCAATAAGTAAACATAATTGTTGTGGTGCAAAACAGGTCACCAATTGAAATTAATATCTCGAATAAACTTACTGCAATGTTAATTTGGGACTCGAGAATGACATTAATTTTTTCTTGAAAAATTACCCACAATGTCCAAGATTTTTACCTACAATAAATCCAAGGGAAAATAAGCATTTCTTTCTTTCTCATGCCTAAGATTTTCCTAAGAAAATAGTGGAAATGAATTCATTAATTAGAAAATGATTTTTATACATAATGTTTTCATATTTTTCCTTTTTTAAAGATAAGTTTTGACATCAGTCAAGATTTTGGAAGAAATTAATGAGAGCTAGCTCACTTGAGAAGAAAAAAAATTGCAAGGATATAATAAAATCATATTTTATATTTTTAGTAGCTCTAGTTGGAGGATATTCTTGCTCTGGAATTCAGTGCAAAAAACATAAAATATAGTTAGTAAGCAGTATCCTTTTCTTTTAAAATAAAGTAAAATAAAAATTTTAAGTGAATTCAAACTAAAATATCGAAATCATAAAATTTGTTATTGTTATTTTGAAATTCCTTCATTCTCTTGTATATCGGTTTCACCTCTCCATCTTCAGGAGACTGAAAACCCTGTACACAAGTCAGTTTCAAATATCTATCCAGAAAATAATCTTAAACATGTTATTAACCTCCATACAAATTTTTTTCTCCGTGTCTACCGTTCAAATATTGACAACTGGTAATAGTTTAAAAAACATTTACTTATAGCTCACTAGTTTTTAAACGAATTAGAACTGTTTCATTACAGAGCTTCTTGAGTGGTGCATCCATTTATATAGAAAAATGTTTAATATGCACAAAACCTCTTAGTCAAATTAGGAAAGGAGATTATAAAATTCTTTTACATCTTCTTTTGAATTTCGTTTTTTCTCAAGCGAAATAAAATTTGTTCTATATAAATGAATGACATGAGAACTCTAAAAGTAATTGAGCTGAGGATAGAGCAAAAATTTGGGGAAATCAAGTATATTACAAACTTGATAAATCTTGGCTCAGTTGAGATTCTCAGCAACAGCAATAATGTGGTACCAAAACCACATTGACTGTAAAAGAACTTTAAAATATTTGTAAGAATAGAAGCATCAAAGGTTATCCTAAACTTAAAAATCCCAACCATTCATACTTATAGAAGATGATAGGAATGCTTTCACAACGAATTTAAAGATCAAGATTTTCAAAAACCAATATCAGAACAAGACATAATAGTATGTAACTGATTTATAAAGAACTTTCATGCTTCTGATATCAATAACAAACATTAATAGAAAAGCAACAGCATTCAAAAATAGAGTCCAAACATTTGAAATCTATAATACTGTAGAATCAGAAGAATTTTTCAATCTAGCTAAAGATCCTGTAATTCAAAAAATCAAATTTCTTTTGATACCTCAAAGATCAATATAACTCAATATTACATTTTATAGCACTTTGATGAGACAGGAAGAAACACAAGAATTTAATTTTACAACAGCAAACCAAGTGATATTAAGATTAATAAATTTGGAATAATATTACCACAATTCTAAAGACAAAATATAAACTGAAATTCAAAATTTTCAGGGAAAGCTCTCTGGATCATAAACTATTTGGATCTGAGCGGTAAGAAACATAGCACAATTTTTAGATCATATACTGATCTACCCAAGACAATCAAGGATAAAAAAAACTGTAATTAATCTCAAAACTAATGATCAAAATATTTTCTCTGTGCAATAAAGCCATCTTTATATCCAGCCGAGTGTGCTGTAAACAGAGTATCCAAGTAGAGAAGTATTGGTGCAAAACTTGACAAGATTTTTGAAAAATAAAACACAGAACTTCCCATAGATATAACAAGCATAAAAATCTGATAAAACCAAATATATCAATCAATGTGTATGCTCCACAAGAAGATTTTCAAGATTTTGTCATATATCCACTTTATCACACAAAAAACAAAAAAAGATAGCCATGTCAATCTACTTCTGATAAAAAATGAAGTTACCTTGCATTATTCATCATCATCATCAGTTATTTGCTATACTAGCAGGTCCTTTGCCTCTCCATTTTCTGCGATCCATTGCTTCCTTCTTACGGCTGCTGTATGTTGTACCATCCATCATGTCATCCAGTATCTGGAATCTCTTCCTTCCTCGCTTCCTTTTCCCTTCTACATAACCTTCTAAAACTGTTTTTATCAGTCCATCATTCTTTCTTAATATATGCCCAATCCAATTTCTTTTTCTTCTCTTTATTACATCTAGTAACTGTCTTTTGTCTCCCACTCTTCTCAGTACTTCTTCATTTCTTACTCTGTCCATCCAACTTATTCTTTCCATCTTCCGCCATGTCCAGATCTCAAAAGCCTCCAGCCTTTCTCTGTCTTTTTTCAGCGCCATATAGAAGAACACTCCATAAAAGACATTTTATGAGTCTCTTTCTGAGTTCTCTGTCCAGACTGCTGCAGAAGATTCTCCTTTTCTTATAATACGCATCTTTTGCCATTGCTATCCTTGTTTTCATTTCTGTGGTGCACTTCCAGTCGGTGTCTATCCTGCTTCCAAAATACTTAAAATTTTGCGCCTGTTCTAGTGTTTCTCCATTCAGCACAATTTTTATTTCCTTATTTCCTCCTATTGCCAATACTTTTGTTTTATTTCTGTTAATTTTCATTCCATATTTTTTACCGTAAGTTGCAATGGTGTCCACCAAATCCTGTAATTCTTTTTCCCCTGTGGCTAGAAGGACCATGTCATCAGCAAATCTCAAACACCCTACTCTTCTTCCTCCAATTTCTACTCCTTTGTCATCTAATGAGCATTGGTCAATCATATTTTCCAAGTACAGGTTGAAAAGAGTAGGTGATAAACAGCATCCTTGTATTACTCCTTTCCCTAGTCTGATCCAGTTTGTACTTTCTCCTCTCACTTTAACTGAAACTTTTTGATTAAGGTATAATGAGTTTATAAGTCTTCTGGTTTTCCAGTCCACTCTCTTTTCCCTCATAATAGTCGCCAGCTTGTCCCAAACCACATTGTCAAATGCCTTTTCTAAATCAATGAAGCACATATATAGGTCTCTTCCTTTTTCAATAAACCTTTCTCCCAAGATTCGTAGGAGCCCTATTGCATCTCTGGTGCCCGTATCCCGTCTAAGGGCAAACTGCTCTTCGCTGAGATTCTCCTCAATCACTTTTTCAAGTCTTGTATTAATTATTCTTAACATCACTTTGGCTGCATGTGAAATGAGGCTGATTGTCCTGTGCTCGCTGCATTTCTTGGTTCCTTGTTTTTTCGGTAATGGAATCATTACCGTTGTCAAAAAGTCCTCGGGCCATTCAGCACTGTCATATATTTTATTACATAACGTCAATATTTCTCTTATTCCATTGTGGTTCAAGCATTTTAGTATTTCTCCCGGTATTGTATCTGTACCTAATGCTTTGCCATTTTTCATTGCAGCAATGGCAGACTTTACTTCTTCCATTATGATGGTTGGTCCTTTCTCTTCATCGCTTACACTGTTGTGTGATTCAAGTTCCAGAATTTCTGGTTTGCTATTTGTGTCATATAGCTCTTTTATATATTCTTCCCATCTCTGGAGGACATCGTCACGATCTTTGTACACTACCTCTTCGTCTTTACTCAAAATTTCCATAGTAGCACTTCCTGCTCTGTTTTGTTCCCATGTCACAGTCTTTACTCTGTTGTATAGAAAGTCGTATCTTCCATTCCTGTCCAGTTCTTCAATTTCATCACATTCCTCTTTTAGCCATTTTTTCCTAGCCTGCTCTGTTTCTCTTCGCAGTTCGTTATTTAACCTTCAGTATATCTTTCTTGCATCTTCAGTGTTCTTATTTTTCAATTTTCTTCTCTCCTCCATCTTGGAAATCATTTCTTGTGTGACCCATGGTTTTTTTTATCTTTTCCCTTTTACATATCCTATATTTTGCTGTCCTGCTTTAATGATTCCTTCTTTCAGCATATTCCAGTACTTGTTGGCATTATCAGGTGCTTCTTTGTCTTATAATGTGTTTAGAAAGTCCCGAGACAGCATTTCTGTAATTTGTTCTTTGTTGGACCTTATCTTCTCTAAATCCCACTTCTTCAACATGGTCGCCTTTTTCAGTTTTTTCATTCTTATTTCTATTTCTGCCATAAGTAAGTTGTGGTCAATATTAATATCTGCACCTGGTAATGTGTGCATCTTCTTGATTCCATTCCTGTATCTTTCTTCTACCAGTATAAAATCGATTTGGTTTCTGTATTTATCCCCTGGTGATTTCCAAGTGTAGGAGGCAAAAAATCAAAACGAGAATTGGTACCTGGAATGTCAGAACTCTGCTACAAGCAGGAAAACTAGAAAACCTTAAAAGAGAGATGGAAAAGAATCATATGGACCTCATAGGAGTTGCTGAGGTAAGATGGAATGGACATGGAGAGTTGCAGTCAGATGAATATGTATTCTACTACACAGGAGGAGAAGTAAAAGGAATTAATGGAGTAGGAATGATTATGACAAAGGTATTGGCTAAATGTGTGGAATATGTAGACTATGCAAATGACCGGGTTATTGGTGTAAGGCTGAAAGGAGCACAAAAAGATTTACTGATTGTCCAGGTGTATATGCCAACTTCAGAACATGATGACCAAATTGTAGAGGAAACGTACAATGTAATAGAGAGAATAATGGACGAAAATAAAAAATGCTGCAAAATAGTAATGGGAGACTGGAACGCCATTGTGGGAGAAGGGAAAGAGGGAAACATAGTAGGCAGTCATGGTCTAGGAAAGAGAAATGACAGAGGTGAATGGTTAATTGACTTCTGCAGGGAAAGGCAGCTGATAGCGGCAAACACATGGTTCAAAAACCATAAGAGGAGGCTCTACCTTGCATTATTGTTGGACTAAAAATCTACCTAGATTGGCTACTAGTCAAATATCTAAACATAATGGGAAACAATATCATTGTGATAGATGTCTGAGATGTTATTATTCTCAATAAAAATCAGATGAACATAAAACTATTGTAAGCTACAAAACGAACTAAAAATACAATGCCCATAAAAGATCAAAAAATAAAATTTGAAAATTCAATCATTCACTGGAAGTTCCATACATATTTTAGGCAGATTTTGAATGTTTTCTAAAAATATTAACACTTCCGATATCAAATAACTAAATAAATACAAATAAATTAAAAAGTATGGTACCATAACAAAAAATGACATAGATTCTGGAATGTGTAAAGAAATATTAGGAGAAAGATGCAGCCCAACAAATCAATGAAATTGAATTAAATTTGAAATGTAAGTCTTATATACAAAAATATGACAAATTCATTTGTTTATAAAGGAATTGGGGATGGATAGAAGCGATTTAGATGTAATTCCCAACAAAGAAGGAAAATATCTTATTTAGCAATCAAGTTGGAGATAGACTAAAATTAAGATTTTGTAGAGACATTCAAATTTATGCCTTTGAGTTTTGATAATTTTTTTTCAAATCTCAAAAAGGAACAATTTAGAAACATGTAAAAACAATTTCAAGGAGAATGACTACAGCTAATAATTAAGGATGGCGTTTACCCATTATGAATACACAGGTTGTCCAGAGAAATTAAATTATCCAAAAAGGAATATTTTTATTCTAGACTCAACAAATCACAGGTAACTGATGATGAATATAACAATGCAAAATAAGTCTGGGAAAAATTTTATGCTGAAACTTAATAAAGTTATACAAAACTATGTGACAAATAAGATGTATTAATATTGAGAGACGTATTTGAAAATTTTAGTAATACCTCTATTAAAGCTTATAAACTTGATCCTTCATGGTATTTGACAGCACCATACATAGCATGGGATGCTATGCTAAAAGTGAGTAAAACTGAACTACAATTACTAAGTGATTATGATATGATATGAATAACTGAGAAAGGAATTCGAGGTAGTATATAATAACGCATTAAATAATATGCAAAAACCAACAGCAAGTACATGCAAAATTATGATCCTAACTAAAATCTAACTATTTGATGTAGTTAGACAACAACAACTTATACGGATGGGAAATGTCACAATTTATGCCATAAGGAGGATTTGAATAGCAAACTGCAGAGTAAGTCACTTCTAAAATGATAAGGGAAATTCTAGATGAATCTGAACATAGCTACATGTTTGAATTAGATCTAGAACATCCCAAAGAACTGCACGTGTCACATAAAGATTTGGTCCCTGCACCTGAAGGAGGAGATAAATTGCTAACAACTTTGAAAAATACAGAAAAATATGTTTTGCACTATAGAAATCTTGAACATTATCTCGATCAAGGATTAGAATTAACAAAAATGCATAGAGTCTTAAAGTGTTAACAATTCAGTTACTTAAAGAAATATATAGGTTTGAATATAGAAATTATTTTGAAAAAGACCGTTACACATCATTTGGAAAAACGACTGAGAACATTATAAACCGACAGAATATGAAAGTAATGACAGATCCTGAAAAATATACAAAGTACATTTCAAAAACAAATTATAATCACAGAACCATATTTTCAGAAAATCTGGTAGCAGTCCACATGAGGAAAACAGAAATTTTTTTCAATAAACCCATATACACAGGAATGAGTATTTAAGATATTTCACAAATAAATACATATGATCTTCACTGTAATATGAAACCAAAATATGGAGAAAAATATATCTATGTTATATGGATAGCGATTCCTTTATGTATGATATAAGAACTGAAGATTTCTATTATGATGTGAAGACAATGGTGAATGAATTTGATACAAGTGATTATCTCCAAGATAATGAATATAATATTCTTCAAGTTAACAACAAGACTCTAGGAAAAATGAAAGCTGACAATTGTGGCAAGATTATGGAAGAACATATTAGTTTCAGATCAAAAATGCATTCATATAGAGAAGGTGAGAAAGAACACAAGAAATCTGAAGGACTAAAGAAATTTGTAGTTAAGAATGAAATTACATTTGATGATTACAATAAATGTTTGGATGATAAAGTGAATCAATATAGAACAATGAAGTTGATTAGACCATTCAAAAATGAGCTGTTCACAGTTGAGTGCAATAAGATTGTTTTACATGCAGCTGATTATAAAAGACACATATTAAAAGATGGAATTCTTACATTACGTTGGGGACAACAAAGTTTAATAAAATAAAAAATTTAAAATTATGGAATTTTTTATGACATTGTGATTTTAGATTATCTGTTAAATTGACTCTTGAAACAATCCTACCACAAACACATTCAACTTTTTCTAAATATCTTCATTTATATATTTTCTAGTGAACCTTTGAACATTTTCTACATATACAATTCGTAGCACAATGTGAACATGTTCTTTTTTTTGTACATTGTCTTTCGTTTTGAGGTTTATAGTCACACTTCTGATTTCGTAAATTATTGTATTTATTTAATTTTTCACAAACTGGACAAGTAAATGTTTTTCTGTTCCACTAACAAATGAGTTTCTTCAGATATTTTAAGTGATTTTCTCAGTACACTTTTCATTTCTTGATTATACAATCAACAAACCCCCTTTTCAAAGGTAAATTCTTTTTTGTCATGTTGATCTCTTTGAGAATTACTTAAACAAATAACTTTACAAATTTTATGCACCTATGTAGAATAAACATTTAATATGGAAATAAAACTCTTATGTAATAAAAATTTACTTGTTAGGTAGATACATGATAAACAATAAATATTATTTCAATTTTCAATGGAATCTGAAAGTTGTTACAACTGGAAACAAAAAATCCAAGAAGATATAAGTACTACACCATTATTGTAGTACGAAATAGAAAACGTTTCAGAAATGAGATAGGAAAAATTGAGAATAGTTGCACATTAATCAGTTATGAAGACAACATTAAGCAACATTAAATTCTGGGAAAAATACAATGCGAATCATCTTAGGTATGGTGAAACTGTTTATCCTTCTAACTGAAGCAAAGATGCATGAAAAGCAAGAAGAAATAAATAATAATTTACAAAATGGTTTCCATATCTATGGCCAACCAACAAATATCTAAGTTATACATTTCTTCCAAAAAGTGAACAGCAAAAAATCACAGAAAAAAAATTCACAGCACTATAAAAGAACAGCAAAAATAACTGGGAATCAAATACATAGCTCTTCCCTATAAATGGACAGCAAAAGAGAGCATCAAATGGAAAACAAAAATGAACAGAAAAAATCGTATAGAAAAAAAATAACTCATTGGAAAAAATTTAAATTATAGTAAAATTGCATTAGTAGTAAATGTTCTGCATGTACAAAATTGTGTTATTCGGACTTAATCTCTTACATTTCAATTGCAGATACAGACAGCTGACTACAAGGACACCAGTGCATATCAAAAAAATGAAGAACACCCTCATAACTTGGTTCCACTTCACTTCAATAAAAATACTTAATAATGTTGTTAAGTCTTCTCTTATACAGAATCACATATAATACATAACACTCATAGCATGTCATACTTCAAGCAATCCATCTTAGCCATCCTTCTACATATGTGAGTGTGAAAAGAAATCATGTACAAAGAAAAGTGAATCTTTCTTTTTTTTAACTTTACAACATCCAGGGAGGTCTTTCAACATGTACCTACACAATTGCTCCCACACTGTACGTTGACATGGTATGGAGACGCACAGTATTTTTGCATGTATATATGCCCTTTATTTGCCAGCTTCTCTTTTATTTAATGGAATGGATATGTCGTCTTATCCGATGTATGTTAAAGTTCTACAAGAAATTCAAAGACTATACATATAATATGACAGTTCATTATATATTTGAATTTAGTGTGCTGACAATAATGTTCAGTTTCCTTTGGCCTCACTGCCAGGTTTGGCACTTGCGCTCTAGTGGGTAGTTGCTACCATTGCACATGCTTGCACTCGTTTTCTTAGTGTTGATTTCACATTGAGTGCAACACTTTCACCTGAGTATTAGATATAAACAACTTTCCGTTGTATTCATCTTCATTCTGGCTGCAATGGGTGCATGCTTATTGTTCAAAATTCGATGCTATGGCAGACGATCTCAATTCTTATGGCCCTGGCATCATTATTACCTATCTTACTCACATTTTCAGCGGAGAGAACCCTGGCCAACAGCATCCACCAATGAGGTAAGTATTGTCTTGAACAAATATAGATCACTTATTGACATATCAGGCATTGTGAGACACATTAATCAGAAATTATTTTGTTGCACACGTATGTTAATGTCACCACACTTCACTGTCAACTTGTTGAAAGACACATATAGCTGCCCAAAACATTGTATAAATTGCTTGTCTTTAAAGTTATTTCCTTCACATGGAGTTTGGTTTCCAACGAAAATTCATACTAGTATTGAGTAACAACAATGTACATAACATGACAGCTTATTCCTATGACTGACATTCCATCCATAGCTTATATTACAAACATAAATTTCTTAAGTTTTAAAACATCATAAATTTTTCATTAACTGGCTTCTGTTGCTCAGGTCGTTTTTAACTTACATTCGTTCACATCATATATGAAAATTAATTACATAACACATTATTATGATACAATACAGGCATATGACACATTTATGCTTCATTTTATAGATAGGCTTGTATCACTTATGGGAGCTCATTTCTTCCTTAGGTAGAGGAGAGAGGAAAACATTCAAAATGGGACTAAATACTATGCATTACTGGCCTAACTATGCTTGGTGCCACTTCCTCTGTTTGGGAGGGAAGAAAGGAAATACTCACCTACTGGTTCTAGGATTTGTGAGGAAATGTTGATTGTACAATCAAGGACTAGTTGCTAAGGAACTTTTATTTCCTGGAAATGATGTGTACTGACTAATCATTCACGTACTATCATGTTGTTTCTTCATATGCTAGAGCTGTTTACTTCAATTCACAGGTAGCTTAGTGTTAAATATGAAGAAGTTTCAACCATCGTAGACTTATCTTTCTTGAATATCCGGAAATGTAATTATTTATGCTTTCGTGTGGCATAATAAAAATTAATTGATTTTTGTAAAATCGCATGCTTAAATGTTTGTGTGTACTCTGTAACGAATAGGTACTGGTAACTGTCATGGAGATATACTGCGATTATGCATATTTTCATTTTTCATTTGCCTCATGACATTTTTAAAAATATCCTTATAATTAAATTGTTTACTCAAGGTGCGACCCGTATCTTCATTTGGTACCTGCTACTCCTGAAGTAATTCTCTTCTTCTGTGCCATGGCAATACACTTGTCACTGAAAGAAAAAAACTTAAAAACTAACTTCATTACGTAGCTCGATGGCCACTGATACATTTGGTCATTACATCCGTCTGCAGATATTTCCATATTTGTTTGATTTCATAGACATACATTTATTCTGTTACCCTTAATGATCATTTACCCCGCAAAGAAAATTATTTGACATTTTTATGGTACTTTGTCGATCTTCTTAGCTTACACATGAAGTATATTTTTTCATAATGCTTCCTTTTGCTTGTAAATGTGTTGTATATAGCTTAGAATTTAATTAAATCTCTGTGTACTTATATCAACAGGTTCCTTAGTTCTTAGACAGTAGATTTAATTGCTTAGTATTTCTGTTTACTTTGTATTTAAGTAGGTACTTGTACGCATCGCATTCCTATTTGGTTGTGCCTTCTGTCAGTCTGTCGCATTTGCGCACAGGTCAATGCCTCCTCTCCTACTACTGACATCAGCATGTATTGTTGAGTGCACACAGCTGAGCCATAAGCTGATTTTGTTTATACTTTTGCTTAGAGTGAAGCGGTGTATTACTTCTCATTCCTGTTAATTTTTATGCTTACATGTACAAATCAAAAGAATTACTTATACCTCTACACATTACTTTATCCTAAAATACACTCCAGAAGAAAAAATTACACTTAGTGTTATGTACACTATGTACATTTATCTTATGATAGAAAGAAAAATTGCAACTAACTTCATCATTCCATAAAAGCTTTTATATCTTTGTGAGGGTGGAGACCCTTGTCTCTCCCTGTTTTCTCATAGACTAATCTGTACATCCCAGGGTATGGTATTTTGGAAATTATATATGGCACTGAATAGAGTAATTTCCACTTCTTATTCAGAAATTTATCTAACACATTTTAGTTTCGTATTATCAATTTTGTTCCTATATTTGTCCCTGTTTTCTAGTATATCATTGCTTGTTTGATTTTGTCTTATAGTGTCATTTCTGTAGTGGGTACTTTTGGTATGGGTGACTCCCACTCATTTTTTTGTTTTGTCCAGAACATCAATTCGTTAGGTGTGAAATCTGTTGAAGAATGTGGAAGCTTATTGACAACTTACATGAAAGGAGTTATGTATGTGTTTGTGAGGGGTGTATGTCTTAATAAACCAGTGAAATTCTTTAAAGAATCATTCTACTCGACTTGCTTCTGGGTGAATAAAGCTTACTAGTACATATTTTGTTTCCACTTTTGCTCAACAAAATATAAAGCATTATCAGTTAGTAGTGCCTTTGGTTTACCTAATCTTCTCAAACAGTCTCCCTCAATTTTTTTCTAATACTTGTGGCTGTTGCCATAGTGTTACTATGTATCTTACTCCTGCTTTACTTCTTGGATATGGACCAGCTATGTCCAGGGATACTATATCTAGAAGGTATAGAATTTCCATGATCTCTTCGCTAGAAAGTCTTTTTGACATCATTACTTGCAGATGAAATACTGACTCGTATGATGTCAGCTACACAGTGAACATCAAATTCAACTCAACAACAGTACCCAACAACAATAACAAACATTGAATCTATGGCAAAACTCAACAAAGAAGATGCATGACAGATATATTTCCCAAAACCTTCTTTTTCTACAAATAAGAAAATATGACGTTTCATACCAAGCAGGATAGTCTCACAATCCCACCAATAAATGACTTAAGTGACAATGATAAAGCCAAAAAAATTAGGCAGTTGTGAGTGTGAATTCAACATCAATCATTTTAGTACAAAGTCATGAACCACAGGCATGTGGCCTTTCAGATAAAATTATTATAGGGAAAAAATAAATGTGGGGTAGTCAGAATACCCAGCTTGGTAATGTGAGGGTTAACATGTTTTCTACATAAACAGTGACTTTGCTAAGCAATTCTGGTACTAAGGCCTTATCCAGTGCAGATATAAACACCCCTGTGCTAATGTTCAGTCCAAAAGGTAGAACACAGAATTCGTAACTTCTGCAACCACAAACAAATGCTATATATTTCTTAGTTTTTTCATTGAGCTTTATTTGCCAGATTGACATTGTTGCCGCGCGTCACCCACTGCTGCGGCTGACTGTTTCTGTTTATATTCAGCATATGGCCTTGTGATGGTGGAATACAATTCGATTGTGTATTGAAATTATTCCCAATGTTTTAAAACTTTTTTTTAAATTGTTTGTTTTTTCCATACCCGTTACTGTACTCGTTACCTCAGGCTATGTAACTTTGCTGTTGTGTGTGCCATCCATGCTGTGTGTTTAGCTCACATTTCACTGACTGATTTGAACAACTATATTGTTGTTGTACCTGATTTTCTGCTGCTCTACTTGGTACATGTCTTTCCTCATAGATTGAGTCGATAGAATCAAGCACTGACAGAAAACATTCAGTGTCATGCTTTGGCATTGTGAATAACTTTTGTCTAATGTGCGGTGGTAAATGAATTTTCAAAATTTTTAACACATATACCTGTGATAATGGGTTTGCCCAATAGCATGTCTTGTTCAGATAGTTTTAAAAGCATCTGTGTAGACTATTTGCCGTGGAATAGTGCAGGGTTGAAAACCTCATGTCTGAATCTTTCTTTACTGCCTCAGACCAGTATCTGTCGAGGAAAGCTCACTGAAATTGGATATAAGTGCTGCATTATTTGGCCACTTCAGTTGCCCATAAAAGGAGGTCACCTAGTATACCATATATGCAAACAAAGTTTGCACTCTGCGCGGTGGGTGATAGGAGCGACCGTAAGGGCATTTCCCATTTATAGTCACTCCCATCAGCCAACACGACGATTGTAAACTTTGATTGCATGAATATTGTATCCAATGACAAATCTGATTTTCTGTCCTTCTGTCCAGTGCGTGGAAATACATGGTGAAAAGCAGTGACAAATACTACTGGGTTCATTCTTTTACCTTCGGTAGTGAATGTAGGAAACTGTCAGTGTCACAGAAAACCTTTGTCTGCAAAAATAGTTGATAGACACATGGCATTTTCGTTCATATTTATGTTGTTATTGTAGTTACCTGTAATTCTGGTTGGTAATTGCTCATGTGTTGGAGTTGTGGGTATGTTTACAGTTTGCACTCTACAGCTGTCGCTGGTACCCTCTGTAGGACTTGTAACAATTTATGGATAAATACCGACAGGTTGTGGTTTGTTCACTGTAGTCTGTGTATTATTTACATGCATATTTCAAGACCAGGTAATATTTTCTTCTAAGAGATTGCGAATCCTATCTTCTGCGACTTGTAGATTAATGTTTACCTCGTTCACTATTTCATTTTCTTTTTCCTGAATTCCTGGGTAGCCTTTGCTACTACATCTTTGTATAACTCACAATCGGTTACTAACTTCTCTGCAATGGTATTACTCTTATCTAATGTACCTGCTTCAGCTTGACTAATGATATCACATAGATTTTCATTGATCTTATCTCTTGCCTTCTTAGCACATGATGAGTCAACTTCAAATGTTGCTACTGTTAATGTTGGGTCTTCTATAGCTAGAGGTACACCTTAATTCCCTTTGCTTAGGTTGTTAACGACAGTGGTTATATTTTTTCCTGTCGAACACAACTGGTTTTGTGTGGCTTCAATATTTGTGTTCACATCTGTGATTTTCTTTATCTGTTGCTCTACTAGATCATGACAGCCATTAAAAGAATTGACCTTCTGTTTTAACTACACAATGTTACTGTTAACTTCAGAAAGTACTCCATACTTTACTTGTTTTTTTCATATCATTCAGTTTTTTGTCGATTTCACTGTGAAAATTATTGGCTAAGTCATTGAATTTCTGTGAGACTGTGACTTGCAAATCCTAGAACACTTGTTTTTGTCCTTGTTTCATTGTATTGTGATCTTGTGTAACAGTGTTTTGTTGCTGTTTTTCCATGTTCATATCTTCTGTCAAATAATCAATTTTGTTATTTGTATCTTGTTTCATATCACTGAAATTTGAAATTTGTATTGATACTATCTAATTTGATGTTAATGTTAGGTAATAACTGCCATAGCAGTGTGTCAGTTGTACTACTGTGGTTGCTGTCAGATGAACTTTTCAAGTTTGTGTTTGTGTTGTGAACAAGTGGTGTTTGGAACATGTTGTCAAGATTCATATTTGTATCACTCTCCAATGTTTCATTCATGAGCGGTATATCTGTCTGGGAGATGGGTGACATTGTCTTGTCAATTGTAAACATTGTGCCGTCATGGATATTCTGCTGTGCAGCATCACTATCATTTGTCACACCTGCAACACTCATCTCTCACCTACTTAAACTTTCTGCAGTAGGCATGAATGGAGCCTGAACTTTAATTGTTCGATCACGCAGTTCTATGCCATCTTGGCTGATTGCATTTTTGCTATTGGTATCAACAGTGGACATATAATTTTCTGCCATGTTGTATGAATATGCAAAAATAAACATTTCACAAAAAATATTAAAATTTCACATGCTAATTATTACACTTGATAACTGTAATTTAGCCATGTCAAAGCCTGTTTTACGTGTACTTTGACACGCAAACTATTGTGTTGCAATTCTTCATGTTTTAGTAACAACACTTATCACACTGAAAAATTCCTGTAAATTTTCCACCATAAAATTCAAGGAAGGAAATAATGAGTAAAAGGTTTCAATCTACATCAAAAGAGGTGCTACCAAGCGTCAACATGCAAGTAACTTGTGCAGCCATCCTACCTCTGCTGCGCTGAACAAAACAACTTACTATGGAAAATTTTACATAACCTGTGTCCAGTTCTGATTTCTTTCCAAAATTTTCTCCTCAATTTTTGCCTTTTTCTTTACTTGCTTCCCATTGTATTAATGCAAACAGAAAATACAGTCAATTAGTTTTTATGACTGATAACAATCTTATAGAAATTTCTTACTATAACAATAGTTGGCAAACCCTACTTGCAACTGGTGTCCTTAAATGATGGCACTTAGGTCGCCAGTTGTTTTATAATAAATAAAAAAATATAAATAAATGGAAAAATATAGTATAGTACAATTGCATATTTAATAAATGTTCTGCATGTACGAAACTGTGCTTTTCGGACAATGTTAGGGAGTCTGAAGGACGACCTGGGGCTATGTAAACCAGGCATTTACAACATCCCGTGCCACTGTGGAAAGTCATATATTGGCCAGACAACCAGGACGGTGGACGTCAGGTGCAAAGAACACCAGAGGCACACCAGACTCGGACAGGCAACCAAATCTGCCATAGCGGAGCACTGTCTGGAGCTCGGTCACTCAATGGACTACAACAGCACCAAAATTGTGACACAGATGCCAAGATTTTGGGACAGTGTCATAAAGGAGGCCATCGAGATCAAGGTCACAGACAACCTAATAAATAAAGACAGGGGTTACCAGCTCAGCTCGGTGTGGTGTCTGGCTCTGGAGCTTATCAGGGCCCAACGAAAGGAACCAAGAAACTCCTCAAGAATTAGTAACACCGCAGGAGCATCGCTAAGTGGGCGCGGACCATGAATGCAACCCCCGACACAGGACGAGCCTGTGACAGCCGCCACGACCGCAGATGATGGACGAGCCGAGCGCGGACGACCGTCGGAGCACCAGGGAAGTGCCAACACCTCAGGAGTAGCGCCAGGCAGGCGCAGACCGCGAACGGAATGCCCGACAAAGCTCAGAGAGCTGCCACAGATGGCAACCAAGTCAGGTGCAGACGTCTGAGGGACCACCGGGGAAGAGACAACACATTACAAGCAGCGCCAGGTGGGCACGGATGGCAAAGAGAGCAGCCAGTGCCTTCTGGGCATAAATACTGTACAAGATCCTCCAATACGCCAGTCTCAGGTAGCGCCTGAAGAAGGCAATGAGTTATGTGGCCGAAATATTGTGCCAGAGCGACACAAACATCCGGCAGTAGACCTGATTATTTCACATGTCACAACATAAGGTTTTTTCTGTAATTACGATTTGACTCTGATTTTTTGTAACATTTATATGTAGCTTAGGCATTACTCTACCCAATTATTATTCCATTCACTGCCACTATTCCAGTTATAATCTCATATCAGCTGATTGAATACATGTCATTAGTTGTATAAAAATGTGTTTACTGAAAGTTATGTCTAACTATTACAGTACATAAGTGGGAAAACATGTTGGGGTTAACTAGAAATATCAACATCTAGACCTTGTAGTATCATGTTTTGATATTACTGAAATTAAAGTTACATACCAACATTTACCACCACGCTAGTTCCACTCTAAATTTCCTGAACCAAATGATGCCCTTCACCAAGTAATCAAGCCATTAATTAAGAATTAGCTAAAACTGGCATAAATGATTTTAAATCTAAATATGGTGCCTGTACTTGATGAAGTGCCTTAATGGAAACATAAGACAGGAAAGTGAATGGAGCATTCGACTGAGTTCAGTGACATATGTCAAAACGAATTTCATTACACAGTAAGCTACCATGTACACAAGCCACCAAAGACATGATTCTCATATATGAAATCAGGAGGAAGGAGTCCCTTCATAATCTTAGTAACAAAGAATCCAGTGAAATTTTTAAAGTGCATTATCTGGAAACTATCTTGAGCAGTTAAACAGAGAACCAACTCGTGGCGATAACATATTAGACTATCTGGTGACAAACAGTCCCGAGCTATTTGAAACAGTTAACGCAGAACGTGGAATCAGCAATCATAAAGCGGTTACTGCATCAATGATTTCAGCCGTCAATAGAAATATTAAAAAAGGTAGGAAGATTTTTCTGTTTAGCAAAAGTGACAAAAAGCAGATTTCAGAGTACTTGACGGCTCAACACAAAAGTTTTGTCTGAAGTACAGATAGTGTTGAGGATCAGTGGACAAATTTCAAAACCATCATACAATATGCATTAGAGGAGTATGTGCCAAGCAAGATTGTAAGAGATGGAAAAGAGCCACCGTGGTACAACAGCCGAGTTAGAAAACTGCTACAGAAGCAAAGGGAACTTCACAGCAAACATAAACATAGCCAAAGCCTTGCAGACACACAAAAATCACACAAAGAAAAATGTAGTGTGAGGAGGGCTATTCGAGAGGCGTTCAATGAATTCTAAAGTAAAGTTCTATGTACTGACTTGGCAGAAAACCTTAAGAAATTTTGGTCTTATGTCAAAGTGGTAGGTGGATCAAAACAAAATGTCCAGACACTCAGTTACCAAAATGGTACTGAAACAGAGGATGACAGACTAAAAGGCCGAAATACTAAATGTCTTTTTCCAAAGCTGTTTCACAGAGGAAGACTGCACTGTAGTTCCTTCTCTAGATTGTCGCACAGATGACAAAATGGTAGATATCCAAATAGATGACAGAGGGATAGAAAAACAATTAAAATCGCTCAACAGGCTACTGGACCTGATGGATACCAGTTCGATTTTACACAGAGTATGTGAAGGAACTTGCCCCCCTTCTTGCAGCGGTGAACCGTAGGTCTCTAGAAGAGCGTACCATTCAAAAAGATTGGAAAAGGGCACAGGTCATCCCGGTTTCAAGAAGGGGCGTCAAACAGATGTGCAGAACTATAGACCTATATCTCTAATGTCGATCAGTTCTAGAATTTTGGAACACATATTATGCTGAGTATAATGACTTTTCTGGAGACTAGAAATCTACTCTGTAGGAATCAGCATGGGTTTCATAAAAGACGATCATGTGAAACCCACATTGCGCTATTTGTCCACGAGACTCGGAGGGCCATAGATATGGGTTCCCAGGTAGATGCCGTGTTTCTTGACTTCCGCAAGGCGTTCGATACAGTTCCCCACAGTCGTTTAATGAACATAGTAAGAGCATATGGACTATCAGACCAATTGTGTGATTGGATTGAAGACTTCCTAGATAACAGAATGCAGCATGTCATTCTCACTGGAGAGAAGTCTTCAGAAGAAGGGTGATTTCAGGTGTGCCGCAGGGGAGTGTCATAGGACTGTTGCTGCTCACAATATATATAAATGATCTTGTGGATAACATCGGAAGTTCACTGAGGCTTCTTATGGATGATGCTGTAGTATATCGAGAGGTTGAAACAATGGAAAATTCTACTGAAATGCAGGAGGGTCTGCAACAAATTGACGCGCAGGGAATGGCAATTGAATCTCAATGTAGAAAGTGTAATGTGCTGTGAATACACAGAAAGAAAGATCCTTTATCATTTAGCTACATTATAGCAGGTCAGCAACTGGAAGCAGTTAATTCCACAAATTATCTGGGAGTAGGCATTAGGAGTGATTTAAAATGGAATGACCATATAAAATTAATCGTTAGTAAAGCAGATGCCAGACTGAGATTCATTGGAAGACTTCTAAGGAAATGCAGTCTGAAAACAAAGGAAGTAGGTTACAGTACACTTGTTTGCCCACTGCTTGAATACTGCTCACCGGTGTGGGATCCGTACCAGCTGGGGTTAATTGAGGAGGTGGAGAGGATCCAACGGAGAGCAGCGCGCTTCATTACAGAATTATTTAGTAATTGTGAAAGCGTTATGGTGATGATAGATAAACTCCGGCGGAAGACTCTGCAAGAGAGATGCTCAGTAGTAGGGTACGGGCTTCTGTTGAAGTTTCGAGAACATACCTTCACAGAGGAGTCAAGCAGTATATTGCTCCCTCCTACGTATATCTCGTGAAGAGACCATGAGGATAAAATCAGAGTAGAGCCCACACAGAGGCATACTGACAATCTTTCTTTCACAAACAATATGAGACTGGAATAGAAGGGAGAACCGATAGAGGTACTCAAGGTACCCTCCGCCACACACAGTCAGGTGGCTTGCGGAGTATGGACGTAGATGTAGACGTAGAACATTGGCTTCAGTTTCTGTAAAATATTGATTGGTGCTCTATTGACCATTTTATCAATATTTACCCCAAAAAAATACACAAAGTAAAAATATCAGGCCACATGCCTTAGAGCAAACATAACATATAAAAAAATATATTAACCACTACGCTTTGTCCTGTCCCGTAAAGGGATTTGTCATAACAGACAAGACATGATATCTGGAAGCTATAATTGTCATACTTTGACTTAAAACTGAACTAACACAATATATAAGGAACAAATACTTTCCATTCACATTACATTAATGTACTCCAACAATCAGGAACATGATTAGACCTATAGGTAATAATGGATTCCTGGCAGTATCCCCCTTCCATCAAGTCCTCGAATATGGATCATACCTGCTCATTCAATAAAGAAAGAACAGGCGTCACCACCACTTCAAGTTGTACTTGCAACAGGGCAGTATTAGAACCAGCGACACACAATGCATAAACACAAACGCTTCTACAAACATTGATTGGGCACAAAGCAAGTTACAGAGTACTAGCTAGTACCAATATCCACATGTGATGATGCCAATGATGATGATGTTGGGTTTATGGGGCACTCAACTGCACGGTCATCAGCACCCACTTATCCACATGTGACCTGCTCATACAACAAGGCAAACAGAGCTTTATTCTTGTTCATTAACAAGAACCTTTAAAACCAGTCTGCCATGGGGTACAAAAATTCAAGTCCCACAAGAAACAAATCACTCTTCCATAAGCAGCATGCTACAAAAAATGGGCTAGGTGGTAATGTAGGTTGTACACAATTACTCCATGAAACTGTAACATCCAGAAGCAATTTTTACATCCAGCCGGTGGGTTATGCCCACGTACAAAATTCTGGTACACCACTTCACCATCTACAACCCAACTCCAGCACTCCACTGTGTCCCCCTGCACGCTTCCTCCTCTTGCCATTGCCAGGACTCTTCCTAAACCCATAGTGCCATACACCGCACATTGTAAATGGTTTATTCCCAATGAGGATGCATGACATGGTACCATGATATTTTGTATTTTCCTAAACGACCACAATTTTGTGAACAAGATTACCTGAATAATCAGAATCTAATCTAGCTATTTTCCACACCAAAATGTAGTTTACAAAATCACAATACATTCATATGCCAGTCTCTATATACCTCTCTCAACCGTAAGATAGTCTGTGACCAGCAAGCAATCAAGTAACACCTATGTAACATAGCTGCCAGAGTTCAATTTCATAACAATGTATAATAAAGTGTCTATAGCCATGATCTTCTGTTGATGTTGTGTTCAAAAAGGAGTGTGACATGTGTAAGTACAGTGAAAGACTTCCCCAGACATGGTAAAGTTAAAATTTAATAAAAAAAGAAGAAAGAAAGTAACAGCGATAGACCATAAGCATCAGCAAAGACATTAATTATGAATCCATGGTAAGGTGAAGAAAATTAACAAAAACAAAAATTCACTTTTCTTTGTACATATTTTCTTTCACATTATTGTATGTGGAGCTACGGCTGAGATGTGTTGCTTGAAGTATGACGTGCTACGAGTGTTATGCATTATACTTGATTCTGAATAAGAGAAAACTTAAAAACAGTATTAAGTATTTTTATTGAAGTGAAGTGGAACCAAGTTGGGAGGTTATTCTTCATTTTTTAACATGCATTGGTGTCCTTGGAGTCAGCTGCCTGCATATACAACTGAAATGTAAGTGAGGAAGTCCGAATAGCACAGTTTCGGACATGCAGAACATTTATTAAATATGCAATTGTACTATACTATACTTTTCCATTTATTTATATTTTTTATTTATTATAATACAACTGGCGACCTAAGTGCCATGAATTAAGGCCACCAGTTGTAAGTAGGGTTTGCCAACTATTGTTATAGTAAGAAATTTCTATAAGATTGTTATCAGTCATAAAAACTAATTGTCTGTATTTTCTGTTTGGATTAATACAATGGGAAGCAAGTAAAGAAAAAGGCAAAAATTGAGGAGAAAATTTTGGAAAGAAATCAGAACTGGACACAGGTTATGTAAAATTTTCCATAGTAAGTTGTTTTGTTCAGCGCAGCAGAGGCAGGATGGCTGCACAAGTTACCTGCATGGTTACACTTGGTAGCACCTCTTTTGATGTAGATTGAAACCTTTTACTCATTATTTCCTTCCTTGAATTTTATGGTGGAAAATTTACAGGAATTTTTCAGTGTGATAAGTGTTGTTACTAAAACATGAAGAATTGCAACACAATAGTTTGCGTGTCATAGTACACGTAAAACAGGCTTCGACATGGCTAAATTACAGTTATCAAGTGTAATAATTAGCATGTGAAATTTTAATATTTTTTGTGAAATGTTTATTTTTGCATATTCATACAACATGGCAGAAAATTATATGTCCACTGTTGATACCAATAGCAAAAATGCAATCAGCCAAGATGGCATAGAACTGCGTGATCGAACAATTAAAGTTCAGGCTCCATTCATGCCTACTGCAGAAAGTTTAAGTAGGTGAGAGATGAGTGTTGCAGGTGTGACAAATGATAGTGATGCTGCACAGCAGAATATCCATGACGGCACAATGTTTACAATTGACAAGACAATGTCACCCATCTCCCAGACAGATGTACCACTCATGAATGAAACATTGGAGAGTGATACAAATATGGACCTTGACAACATGTTCCAAACACCACTTGTTCACAACACAAACATAAACTTGAAAAGTTCAACTGACAGCAACCACAGTAGTACAACTGACACACTGCTATGGCAGTTATTACCTAACATTAACATCAAATTAGATATTATCAATACAAATTTCAAATTTCAGTGATATGAAACAAGATACAAATAACAAAATTGATTATTTGACACAAGATATGAACATGGAAAAACAGCAACAAAGCAATGTTACACAAGATCACAATACAATGAAACAAGGACAAAAACAAGTATTCCAGGATTTGCAAGTCACAGTCTCACAGAAATTCAATGACTTAGCCAATAATTTTCGCAGTGAAATCGACAAAAAACTGAATGATATGAAAAAAAAACAAGTAAAGTATGGAGTACTTTCTGAAGTTAACAGTAACATTGTGTAGTTAAAACAGAAGGTCAATTCTTTTAATGGCTGTCATGATCTAGTAGAGCAATAGATAAAGAAAATCACAGATGTGAACACAAATATTGAAGCCACACAAAACCAGTTGTGTTCGACAGGAAAAAATATAACCACTGTCGTTAACAACCTAAGCAAAGGGAATTAAGGTGTACCTCTAGCTATAGAAGACCTAACATTAACAATAGCAACATTTGAAGTTGACTCATCATGTGCTAAGAAAACAAATGATAAGATCAATGAAAATCTATGTGATATCATTAGTCAAGCTGAAGCAGGTACATTAGATAAGAGTAATACCATTGCAGAGAAGTTAGTAACCGATTGTGAGTTATACAAAGATGTAGTAGCAAAGGCTACTCATGAATTCAGGAAAAAGAAAATGAAATAGTGAACGAGGTAAACATTAATCTACAAGTCGCAGAAGATAGGATTCGCAATCTCTTAGAAGAAATATGCATGTAAATAATACACAGGCTACAGTGAACAAACCACAACCTGTCGGTATTTATCCATAAATTGCTACAAGTCCTACAGAAGGTACCAGCGACAGCTGTAGAGTGCAAACTGTAAACATACCCACAACTCCAACACATGAGCAATTACCAACCAGAATTACAGGTAACTACAATAACAACATAAATATGTACAAAAATGCCATGTGTCTATCAACTATTTTTGCAAATGAAGGTTTTCTGAGACATCAACAGTTTCCTACATTCACTACTGAAGGTAAAAGAATGAACCCAGTAGTATTATTACTGCTTTTGGCTGGCTCTGAGCACTATGGGACTTAACATTTGAGGTCATCAGTCCCCTAGAACTTGGAACTACATAAACCTAATTAACCTAAGGACATCACACACATCCATGCCCGAGGCAGGATTCGAACCTGTGAACATAGCCGTCGTGTGGTTCTAGACTGAAGCTCCTAGAACCTCACTGCTTTTCACCATGTATTTCCACGCACTGGATGGAAGGACAGAAAATCAGATTTGTCATCGGATATAATATTCATGCAAACAAAGTTGACAATCAGCGTGGTGGCTGATGGGAGTGACTATAAATGGGAAATGCCCTTACGGTCACTCCCATCACCCACCGCACGGAGTGCCAACTTAGTTTGCGCGTATGGTACGCAAGGTGATCTTTTATGGGCAATTCAAGATGCCAAATGTTGTAGCACTTACATTCAATTTGAATGAGCTTTCCTCGACAAATACTGGTCTGAGGCAGTAAAAGAAAGATTCAGACATGAGGTTTTCAACCCCGCACTATTCCATGCCAAATATGGTAGTCTGCGCAGATACTTTGAAAACTACCTGAACAAGACTAATACTGGGCAAACCCAGTATCACAGGTAGCCATTTTGAAAAGTCATTTACCACTGCACGTTAGTGAAAAATTAGTCACAACGCCAAAACATGACACTGAATGTTTTCTGTCAGTGTGTGATTCTATCAACTTAATCTATGAGGAAAGACCTGTACCGATTACAGCAACAGAAAATCATGTACAATAACAACATAGTTATGTAAATCAGTCAGTAAAACATGAGCTAAACACATAGCAAGGATGGTACACAAAACAGCAAAGTTGCATACCCAGAGGTAATGAGTGCAGTAATGGGAACGGAAAAAACTAACAATTTAAAAGAAATTTTCAAAACATCAGGAATAATTTCAATGCACAATTGAATTGCATTCCACCATCACAAGGCCATATGCCGAATATAAACAGAAACATTCAGCCGCAGCAGTGGGTGACGTGTGGCAACAGTGTCACACCTTGCGCTATAATGCAGCCGACCTTTGCGCAGCAAAATAATGACACAGCAGCCAACAAAACAAATTGGTGCTGTACCCGCACTGTGCAAATAACTGAATTTACTCCAGGCAATGAATTAAGTCACACTACGGCGTCAGAAAACACCAATCGGTTGTAGTTAACGCCGACACTATTGACCTCTCTGGCAAAAGAAAGCAAAACTACAAACATGTTTCATAAGATTTGACAAACGAGGATGATCTGTATCAGCATGAGTTAGATACAACTAATAACATCCAGGAAGAACAAGTACAAGCAATCATTAAGGTGAAAATATTTAATATTGGCACACAGTTAATTTTAGATACAGGTTCAACTAACAACCAAATGTCAAATGCATTTTTCTGTGAATTGAAGAAGAGAGGGAAATTTCCAATATTTCCAGGCCAAAATTGCTAGGTGCAAACTGCAATAGGCAGTAAGGCTAAATTGGTTAGATATTAGGCACTTATTCCATTACAAACTGAACATTTTACAGTGGTGTGCAATTTTCTTACTATTGAGAAACTCATAGTTACTTGTCTTATTGGCATGGACATGTTTAGAACATACAGAACACAGATTGATGTAGGTAATGGTAAATGCCACTTTTATGTAAAGGATCAGATTTTTTCTATTGATTTAGTCAAAACACCTGATGAAAGAAACAAAAACAAACCACAGTCATATGTAATACTACAATATTTCTTTCCAACTACATATTTCACAAACAAATTTGATACTGAACAAGAAGCAAACAGTGAGGTTAGTTATGAAATGGTAGAGCAGAAACTAAGTGAATCACAGATACTAAATTATATGTAATGACAAGAACTTTCTAACTTGTTATTAAGTATGCAAATGTTTTCAGTAAGGAGCAGGAGTAATCAAAGACTATTAATATAAATTTGATGCCTATCCACATGAAACACTTTGCGTAATGTCATATCCCATTCCATGGGCAAAACAAGAGGCAGTCAGGCAAGAGAGCAATCATATGATTAAATGGGGAATTATACAACCTTCACTTTCACCCTATCATAATCCTATATTACCAGTAAGTAAAATTAGTTCTTGAATCTAGAGGTACCAATAAGATTTTAGTACCAGTACACGTAAGACCAGACAACTTGGACAAACAGCTTTTAAAGTTTTACAAAACAAAATAATTCAATATACTCAATTACAATGCATCCTACTGGTAAAATAAAACTCCATGAAAAAAGTCAAAAATATACAGCATTTGTTTGTGGAGGTAGAAGTTACAAATTCCGTGTTCTACCTTTTGGACTGAACATTAGTGCAGGGGTGTTTATATCTGCACTGGACAAGGTCTTAGTACCAGAATTGCTTAGCAAAGTCACTGTTTATGTAGAAAACATGTTAATAACTACACCCACTTGGTTAGAACATATCAGGCTAATTACACAAGTACTTCAATGATCTGCAAATTACGGAGTAACAGCCAATTTAAAAAAGTCTATTTTTGGTAAGGAGCAAGTCAAATTTTTAAGACATGTTGTGTCAGAACGTGGTATATTACCTGATCTGAAAAAACTTGATACCATACACAATTGTCCAGCTCCAAGGAATAAAAAACAAGTAAAAGCTGTTTTTGGGACTAGCAACCCTTTTTGTAAATTTGTACATCAGCAACTGATGAACAGTGGTGCATTACTCAACTTATTACAAAAAACTAGGCCTTGCATATGGGATGATAAGTGTCAGGAGGACTTTAATAACATGAAGCAGGAATTAGTCAATACAAACATTCTTAGCCATCCTGACGTGCCCAATGATTTTTTTTCTATGGACAGATGCCACATCTCAGGGGCTGGGGGCATGCTTGTTCCAGATGCAAGAAGAAGAAGGTAAGGAAACCCAAGGTCATCAGTTTTGCCAGTCGAACATTACAGGAGTCAGGGTGTATATGCGGACAAGGGAAAAAAATTCCCGGATTTCCCGGTTAAAAATACACTTTCTCCCGGATTTTCCGGTTAAAAATACACTTTCTCTCGTGTGAAAACACACTTTTTCCATGTTAAGTGACAGTGTATTTTCCCTCGAAACTTATCAATCATCTGAATGGTTATGGTTTTGTACACAGGCATAGAATTTCCCCGCACTTTAGAAACCGAAACTCAGGAGAAAAGGACATGTTTTGGAAATATCTTTGATGTGCAGCAACATGTACACTGTGTATTTTCGTTTTACAAAAGTATACATTGGAATTCCACCAAACACCGCACGTTACTTTCCGAATCATTGAAATTGAGATTGCGATGTGCTTTTGTAAACCAGTCATAGCTCATGTCATGTAATCTTGCCAGCGGATGACAGCAGATATGCAGAGCATAGGACACGTGATGTAGTCAGCCAAGAGCAACATCACTGTTAAGTAGCACGAAAACACAAACAGGGAAAGTTAATAGTTTAAATTAATATACATAGGGTTGCTACAAGAAAAGCGAAGCTATCACATATAATTTTGGTCTCTAAGGTTAATAAACTCTAAGAGAAGCTAAGCTTTCACACACAGTGTTGATCTTTTTGCGCGTGTTACACTTTAAGATATATCACACAAACGTGCCAGTAAAATTTTTAATAGTGACGTAAATGTCTGATCTTCAGGGTTCGAAATTCTTCTAAATGGCTGTCAATAAGTGAACTATAGTTGTTCAAGAAAATACTTACCTCATCGATTGATTCTGTTGGCCAGGGTCCTCTCCGCTGAAAATGTGAGTACGATGGGTAATAATGACGCCAGGGGTGTAAGAATGGAGATCTTCTGTCACATCGTCGAATTTTGAACAATAAGCACATACCTACTGCACCTAGAATGAAGACGAATATCACGGACATTCTTTTATATGTAATACGCAGGCAAAAGTGTGACACTCAATGTGAAATCAACACTAAGAAAACAAGCGCACGCATATGCGATTGTAGAAACTAGCAAGTTGACCATTAGCGACTCATACTTAGTCACCATACCTACTAGTACATGCCGGCCGGTGTGGCCGAGTGGTTCTAGGCGCTACAGTCTGGAACTGCGCAACTGCTACGGTCGCAGATTCGAATTCTGCCTCAGGCATGGATGTGTGTGATGCCCTTAGGTTAGTTAGGTTTAAGTAGTTCTAAGTTCTAGGGGACTGATGACCTCAGAAGTTAAGTCCCGTAGTGCTCAGAACCATTTGAGCCTACTAGTGCACAAGCACAAAACCTGGCAGTGAGGCTGAAGCAAACTCAACATTATTGTCAGTGCGCTAAATTAAATATGTAATGAACAGTCATATTATGTATATAATCTTTCTATTTCTTGTAGAACTTTAACATACATACGATAAGATTACATATCCATTCCATTAAATAAAAGACCGTGTTAGATAGAGAGAAAGAGAGAGAGAGAGAGAGAGAGAGAGAGAGAGAGAGAGAGAGCGTGCACGTGTACGCACTCGCGTATATGCACCAACACTACCATGGTAACACACAAACAGTGCTGCCGCAGCTGTGGTAGTGTGCATTTGGTGTCTGTGTGGTTGTGACTGTGTGTTCTTTTTTTGCCAGAGGAACAGTCACAACTGAAAAGCTAGTTGACACTGTTTTCTGTTTAGTGGACCAGTATCTATGCATTACATATCAGTCTGCTAAGGGTGAATGGTCCCCTTTTCTTTATTTTACATATTGCTGCACCCAGGAATTTCCATTGTTGTTGTACATATGAGTGTCATTTTTAGAATTTTGACAAACTATTTATCACATTATTTTTTTATGGGCCATGATCAGGAAAACATGATGTCTGAAAACAGATAAGGCAGTGTTCAGGAAATTCAGAATATGGAATGCTTCGTTCACAGATGAACATGATGATATGAATGTGTTGTTATACAGGTGGCAGGTGGAGGGTGACAATTCACTTACTTGCTTTTACAAACAACAAACCCCCCCCCCCACACACACACACACTTACATGAACTTCCATTACCTGCTTACTCCGGCAAATAAGCAGATTTTTATACAGCAAGAAGAAAGATTGGTAAAATCCCAGAATGTTTATTACTAAAATAAAAATTAAAATAATTCTTGGTAGAGAGAAAGAAATGAAAAATGAATCAGACAGAATTTGAAATTTTCTGACAAAACTGTGTGAAAACTGTGACTTGAATCCACTACCTTGTCTTTCATATGCACTGCTCTTCTTAGCTGTGCTATCAAGGAACAACTTACAAACTGTCCTCACGGTTCAGCTCTGCCAGTACCTCTCTTCCAGTTTGCAAACTGCACTATTGGAAGTAATTTAGAAATTTACACTGTCAGCCACTTGAAGTACCTTACCAAGTAAGCCATAATCATACTCTTGTTCCCGAAGGAATTATTTTGTCAACTAAACACATGTGGTGCAATGTCACATCGATAACACATTTAGCAGCATCTTTCTTTTAGAAAATTGTTGTTGTTGTTGTTGTGGTCTTCAGTCCTGAGACTGGTTTGATGCAGCTCTCCATGCTACCCTATCCTGTTCAAGCTTCTTCATCTCCCAGTACTTCTGCAACCTACATCCTTCTGAGTCTGCTTAGTGTATTCATCTCTTGGTCTCCCTCTACGATTTTTGCCCTCCACGCTGTGCTCCAATGCTAAATTTGTGATCCCTTGATGCCTCAGAATACATCCTACTAACCGGTCCCTTCTTTTTTGTCAAGTTGTGCCACAAACTCCTCTTCTCCCCAATTCTATTCAATACTTCCTCATTAGTTATGTGATCTACCCATCTAATCTTCAGCATTCTTCTGTAGCACCACATTTCGAAAGCCTCTATTCTCTTCTTGTCCAAATTATTTCTCGTGCATGTTTCACTTCCATACATGGCTACACTCCATACAAATACTTTCAGACATGACTTAGAGCATAAAAATTATATTTCAGATTCCAAGTATTTTTGCATATAGCAAAGAACAAACCATAGTGTTCTACGTGCCAGACGTTATCTTGATTTCTGACCCAATAGGGCAAATGACGTGGAAACAGGATGCAAAATGAAACCTGACAATAACATTTTACAATACAAACAATGTGTGTGTTGATGTTACAAAGTAATATTGAATGTGGCAGGAATAAACAGCAATGTTGTACAATTCAGAAATGGAAATCTCCAAATCAAGGTTTTTCTTTACTTCTTTTGTCTAGATTTGGTGAAGTTGGGGGTATTTCTAATGAAAGTAAGGAAGTAGGCACAAGTGAAACTTAACACAGTGATAATCATACACAAGGGGAAGAAATTTTAAATCATGAGTTACAGAAGTGGTTTACACAAGCAGTTTATGTGGTATCTCTGCCTCCGCACTGTACTTAAACATGCAAAAGCAACTGTGACTGCAAAACTGCTGGTTCATGGGAAGGGTATGATGCTTAATGTGACCAAAATAGCTTGTTTTTAAGTCGATGAACAAAAAAACCCCTCTTGCTACACAATCAACATTTTTTTACAAGTGTCTTGACTAACTGACTGTTAACCACTTGAAGTGCCAGATAAAAGACAGTCATCTCATATTACCTTCAGTGTGTTTTGAATCCTTGTTGTTGTTGTTGTTTACACTGCTCAACAATCGTGGTTATCAGTGGCCTTACAATTACCGCATAACATGAATAGAGATAAAACATAAAATTCATGTGTTAAAATGCATGTGTTAAAAGACCACATTCACTCTCTCACACTCTTCTCCACATTAGCACACGAAGTCAGTCTTCATGATACAAAAGTGTCAACCAATACAAGAAAGACTATTAAAATATTGTTAGCAGATTAGAAAAAAACATGGAAAAGCAAGTCAAGAAAAGCTGGTTGGCTGATACTGAGATAAGAACCAAATGAATCAACTATCCCCTACACACATTAAAATCTCCAGCCTAGTACCTTAGACAGTTCATCATACAAAACTCAAAATTGTTGAACATGTACTACATTCCCCTCATCATCAGTTAGAATTGGGTTTAAGTCTGCTAATAAAGTGGTGTCTACCACCTCATCATCACGCAAACTACATTCAGTTAAACTGCGGTGATCTACATTAGTAGCCCACATGCATCACAAATGAGTGGTTCTTCATATGTGAGAAGGGACAACGCATCAGAGGGCTTTGTCCTATTTGAAGATATGTTATGCAGACTTCATCACTTGTATCTGGCCACAATGAAATGCACTGTGGCCTTATACCTCTTCCTCTGAAAGATATATGACAGAATTTCTCAGCAATTACAACACAGTATGCCTAGGGATAGGACAGTGGATTACATCTGGAAGGGTATGTGCGTCCTTGGCTGTGGTACTGGTTCACTAATTCCCATGAACCCCACATGTTCTGGTGCCCAGTGCAATGATACTTCCTGTCCCTGTGTTTGACACTGGAGAAGGGTGTCCTATATGTTCTGGACAGTTTTATTTGCTGGGAACATGCTGGATGGTCTGCAGAGCACTGAATGAATCAGATTAGCTCATGAATTTCAAACCGTGATCATATTTCATCTAATACACAGTTTTATAAATCACATAGGGTTCACTGTCAGATATAGTAAACTCACTAAGTAGGCTGATTCTGAACACAGGTGGGAGAAATAATAGAACAGCCCATTTGGAATGCCCCTGAAATATGAAATACATATTCTCTCCATAGATTATTGGCTTCATGGTGACACTCGCTATGTGGTGTGAAAATCATCAACTATAATATATGATTTAAATATACAACATCTACTGCAGGTTGATGTCTAAAATTATGGGATTCATCCAAAAAAATGCTAAAAATCCCAAATGAGGAACAAAACCAAATAAGAATGTTTCAACTTTTACAGAATATAAAATTTGCTGTGCCTTGAACATAAATATTCCATATCTAAGAATAGTTATGGAGAAATACATTACTTTATATTACATTGTAGAGACTTACTCATTAAAGATATGTTCTTAGATCAAGTCTTGTCAATTCTATATTAGAATATTTGAACTATTTATGTGAGCATTAGAGAAGCTGCTGTACCAAAAGTCATTTCTGAAAGATAAACAAAAGTTATTGTATCACGGAAGGGATAAAGACGACTGTAATATATCACAGCTATACTTATACCAAGAATATGGTTTCAAGTAATTTTGGTCCTTCTGCTTAAGCAACGCTGAGAAGTGTTATCATGTGGGGATTTGTAAGGCTTCCCTTGATACATCAGGAGTGCACTACACAGAGGAAGCAGCTACTTGGATAGCAAAGTACTTGTGGTGTGCACACAATTTATTTTATTTATTTATTGTATTTTTTTTGCATGGAGACACCAACTGGTGTCTTTTGTAAACGTCATAGCATTTTTTTACAAGTTTAGTACAGTCATATATACATATGTGATTACATATATATGATACAAATGTACCATTGTACCTAATAAGGCACAATATTGGGTGTAACATCGTACCTATTACAAATATTCAGATTTTACACAAATATATATATATATATTTGCTCTCCTTCCCTCTTTCCTGATGAGGCAACAGTTTGTTGCGAAAGCTTGAATTGTGTGTGTATGTTTGTGTGTCTGTCGGCCTACCAGCGTTTTCATTTGGTGGGTCGCATCATCTTTGTTTTTAGATGTTTATATTTGTGTTTGTTTGTGTGTCTGTCGGCCTGCCAGCGCTTTCATTTGGTGGGTCGCATCATCTTTGTTTTTAGATGTGTGTGTGTCTATATATATATATATATATATATATATATATATATATATATATAAAGAAAGATGATGAGACTTACCAAACAAAAGCGCTGGCAGGTCGATAGACACACAAACAAACACAAATATACACACAAAATTCAAGCTTTCGCAACAAACTGCTGCCTCATCAGGAAAGAGGGAAGGAGGGGGAAAGACGAAAGGATGTGGGTTTTAAGGGAGAGGGTAAGGAGTCATTCCAATCCCGGGAGCGGAAAGACTTACCTTAGGGGGAAAAAAGGACAGGTATACACTCGCACACACACACATATCCATCCACACATACAGACACAAGCAGACATATTTAAATATGTCTGCTTGTGTCTGTATGTGTGGATGGATATGTGTGTGTGTGTGTGAGTGTATACCTGTCCTTTTTTCCCCCTAAGGTAAGTCTTTCCGCTCCCGGGATTGGAATGACTCCTTACCCTCTCCCTTAAAACCCACATCCTTTCGTCTTTCCCCCTCCTTCCCTCTTTCCTGATGAGGCAGCAGTTTGTTGCGAAAGCTTGAATTTTGTGTGTATATTTGTGTTTGTTTGTGTGTCTATCGACCTGCCAGCACTTTTGTTTGGTAAGTCTCATCATCTTTGTGTGTATATTTGTGTTTGTTTGTGTGTCTATCGACCTGCCAGCGCTTTTGTTTGGTAAGTCTCATCATCTTTCTTTTTAGATATATTTTTTCCACGTGGAATGTTTCCCTCTGTTATATATATATATATATATATATATATATATATATATATATATATATATATATATATATATATATATATATAGAGAGAGAGAGAGAGAGAGAGAGAGAGAGAGAGAGAGAGAGAGAGAGAGAGAGAGAAACATTCCACGTGGGAAAAATATATCTAAAAACAAAGGTGATGTGACTTACCGAACGAAAGCGCTGGCAGGTCGATAGACACACAAACAAACACAAACACACAAGCTTGTGTCTGTATATGTGTGGATGGATATGTGTGTGTGTGCGAGTGTATACCTGTCCTTTTTTCCCCCAAGGTAAGTCTTTCCACTCCCGGGATTGGAATGACTCCTTACCCTCTCCCTTAAAACCCCCATCCTTTCGTCTTTCCCTCTCCTTCCCTCTTTCCTGATGAGGCAACAGTTTGTTGTGAAAGCTTGAATTTTGTGTGTGTGTTTGTGTTTGTTTGTGTGTCTATCGACCTGCCAGCGCTTTCATTCGGTAAGTCACATCATTTTAGATATATTTTTCCCACGTGGAATGTTTCCCTATATATAATTTTGTTCTTTGTCTGTAGTAGCAGTCTTTATTTCTTGTATTATAGGCATGCATATCAGAGCACTTTGTTTCTTTGTTTTGATGTGTCACAAAAAATATAATTCATTTGTAAAGATACAGTGAGTAGACTGTGAGGTATTTATGATGAACAAAGATTTCCCTGCATGAATCTCTATACCCTAATCCATGGATAATTCTGATTGCTCTTTTCTGTAGGGTTAATATTCTGTTCATATGTATGTCGGCAGCACAACCCCATATCTCTATCCCGTAATTAATCTGTGCAAAAATGGTTTCATAATAAATTGTTTTTAATGTCTGGTGTGGAACTACTTTTGATAACTGGCTGATTAGATGTAATGAACTGCTGACTTTATTGCATAAAAATTTGATATGGTTTACTGATCTTAGATTTTCATCTAGGTGAATACCTAGAAACCTGCAGCCTTCTGTGTCCACTACTTCAATTCCACCTATGTCACTGATAGAGGTTTGGTGTGAGTTTGTAAGTTTAAATGGCAATAACTGAGATTTACTGATATTAACTTTCAAACCTTGATCTTGGAAATAAGTAGTTATTTGACGTAGGTCCTCAGTTGCTACCAACGTTAACTCATCATTTTGTTTACCAAGAAATAACAGTGACGTATCGTCTGCATAGGTTACCAATTGGGAGTTGAAAGGTTGCTCTATATCATTTATGTACAATAGGAAAAGGAAAGGGCCCAAAATTGAGCCCTGGGGTACACCTTGTGTGACTGTCTCATATTTGGACTAGAAATTAATGGTCTGATTATTGATTATGTAAGTGAGCTTTGTACACTGCTTGCGGTTAAATAAATATGTAGCCAGCAATTGCATGGATGCAGCATTTACATTGTATGACTCAAGTTTACTTAAAAGTAACTCATGGTTTACTGAGTCAAAGGCTTTAGTGAGGTCTAGAAATATGCCAGCTGTTTGCATTCCTTGATCAAGGGCACCATACATTTTGTGAAGAAATTCCGTAATTGCTGTGATAGTACTATGATCCTTTCGGAATCCGTGTTGTGTGTCTGTTAGGAACTTATTTTTCAAGAAATAGTCACTAAGTTGTGTCAGCAGCACAACTTCAAATACTTTGCTGAAGACAGGTATTAATGATATGGGCCTGAAATTTGAAACCTCTTCCTTGGATCCTTTTTTATGCACTGGTTTAACTGTGCTCCATTTCAATAAATTTGGAAATGTATGTTCTCTAATACTGCAGTTTACCAGGTGGGTGATTATTTTAACTAATTCCTTATTACATTTTTTAATCACGATACTACTCAAACCATCCCATCCAGATGAGTACTTATTCTTTAGGTTATTTATTATCCTGCCTATTTCTTTTTCACTTACTTGTTTGAATTCAAAAGGTGGCTCTTCAAAGGGGCAGAGCTTTACCTCACTACTCACAATTGTGTTATTAACTGGACTAACAGCTGCAGATATAAAGTATTTATTGAAAACATTGCAGACTTTATTAGGATCTTTAATTGTGTTTCCTTCATGTCTTATATTTACAATTTCAGTTTCTGGCTTCGGTGTGGCTTTGCGAAATTGATTTACAATTCTCCATGAGGTCTTGGCTACATTGTCTGACTGAGCTATTTCACTGCTGTATATCTGTTTTCTTAGATTTGAAAGCTCTTTCTTAAAGATTTTCGTGGCTTCTTTGTGCTTGGCCTTAAAAACGTGCAGGTTTGTTGACTTGTGTAACACATCCAGGTCCTGGATGTTTTGCCTGAGTTTTATCATATTTGCTGGAAGTATCAGTCTGTTGGTTTTTGCACTTTGGTTATGGGTGAACACTCTTTGTATTTTTTTAACAGGGCAGCATCTGTCAAAGTGTCTTAGCATAGTATCATAGAATTTGGCCCATTTGTTTTCAGATCCTTCAGTCTGGTAAACCAGATCCCAGTCCTCTATAGCTAATTTATTTCTTGGGGCAAGGATGTTACCCTCTTTTAGGATTCTTTTATTTGCGGTAACTTTTGTCATTTTTGGGACGCTTGTGTTTACATACTCTACAAGCTGGCATTTGTGGTCAGAATAGTGAAAATCCATATTCCAGCACCTAACACTGTCTTTAATATGTTTACATAGTATAACGTAATCAATTCTGCTAGATGTGGACTTTGTTACCCTGGTATCACTATTTACTACATTTACGAGATTATATGAGTTAAGAGTATCTATTAACCTCATATTACACAAACTGGAAGATTTTGCCTCAATATTCAGATCACCAAGTATAGTTAGGTCACTGGGACCACAACGTCCCACTAAATATGTCTATGAAGCTAACTACACCAGCCTTTGGTGGATGAAAAATCCCAATAACTTTGTTTTCTCATAACCTCTCTACACTCTTTGGTGTGGACTTCAATGCCTGTCACTTCAATCAAGCCTTCTTTGTTGTACTGGTCTAGATAGTTTAATTTCTTGTACTCAAGATTCTCACTAATGTAAACTGCCACACCACCACCCCTATGTTGCTGTCTACAATAACTATTTGCTAAGGAGTAGCCATCTAGTTTACAGTAAATAATTTCATCAGATTTTAATCCATGCTCAGTTAGCACAACTATATGAGGTGACTGTTCATTTACAAAAATCTGTAATATATTAAGCTTATTTCTAAGGTACTGTATGTTTAGGTGCATGAGCCTTAGTGGTATTTTTAACTGGTCACTCTGATTATCTTCCTTTAAAATGCACTGAGTTGGTTCACTAACAGTTGGCTTTAAATGTAATAGTTCCCCTTCCTGTAATATACTAAGCACTTCACTTGCTCCCTTTGCTTCTGGTACTATGCAGTGATTTTTTTCAGTTTGTGTCATTAAACCTGGATCGTATCTTTGTCCGGTGTTTATATTCCTCTCACTATTGTCACACTGGTATTTAAGATGGACAGTTTTACTTACATCTTTTTCCATGTTCTCTTTCTGCTTACTCGGTACCATAAAAAATCCTCACTTAGTGTAGCAGGTCTCCTAGTCCTCAGGCATCTGTCTTGATTGGAAGCTGCTTCTGCTGTTGATCTCCCAGGCCTCAGCTACCTCTTCTGTGTGGTTGCTGTTGCTGGTGGCTCCTGTGCTCCCCGACTTGGTGACTGCCCTTCTTTGTTAGCTGCTGCGGCTAATGACCTTCGTATGTTTTCCTCACATGCATTTTCATTGCCTTGAGGTAGTATTATGGGGTCTGCTGTTCTGGATGCTGTTGCTGATGACGACAGCTTTGCTGATGATTGTGGTGATTCTGCTGCTATTGGTTTATCTGACACTGCTGCTGAGAATATCTGAGCCTTTGCTTCTGCTACTGGTGTTTGTTGTAGCTCTACTGCAGATAATGATGGTTCCACTGTTACAGACAACTCTTGTTTTGGCGGAATTGGGATTGGAGACACTTCCATTACAGATGACTCATTAATAAATTTAAGTATTTCGGCACTAATAATGTTTTTCCCTTTTACGTTCATGTGGAGACCATGTCTTGTGAAGTGCTCTCTGTGAACACTGTTTATCTCTACGAAAGTCGTATTCTCGAAACCTCGACATATTTTCTCAAATAGCCTGTTTGCTGTAACAATCTCGATGTTTACGCACGAGTTTTCCATCAGATCGTGTCTCCTGGGGATGTTAACAATGTAGAAATGCACTCGAGGCATCCTTTTGATTGTTTCCTTTAGGGTTCTCGTTGCACGCCAAGTTTCATTACAGTAAACATCATTTGCGCCTCCTATTATGATGCAGCTGTTACCCGTCGTTAATATGTTGTCACTGTTTTTCAGAATTTCGCGTAATGGCGCGCCTGGTTTGATGATGCCTGTTACATTAAGGTCTGGGTGATTTCTTCTCATAATTTCCGTAACTCCTCTCCCACGACTATCTGCAAAAATATATGTCTGTTGCTTGTATCCTTGCTTATGCATAACGTGGTTGTTTACTTTTTTCCTTTACGAATATTTATCTTGTGTTTTTCTCCGTTTAATCCACTTGTATATTTTTGTGTGGATAGTTTGTTCATATTTTTATCCATAGATGCACTATTAACACTTTATTTTCTTGCGTTGAATTCACTTGTGTCTTTTTGAGTGATCAGTTCGTTCATATTTCTAGTTACAGTCGTACTGTTTACACTTTGTACATTTGGTTGTGCAGACCTACGAATTTTATGGCTAGCATTAATGAGATCTTGTTGCCTTGACGATTCAGATAGTTCCCGTATGGTTAGTACCAAATTTTCCATTGTTTTTATATATTTTTTTATAATGTCAAGTTCTTTTTGAAGTTCGTCATGCACGCTGTCTTCTACTCCCGCGTAGCACTTTTCACTCGCGATCTCGCGGCCGTTACACTTTATGTTTTTAGGCTAGACAGTAGTTTGAGGTGCTCTGATGAACACTCACCAGTCGATATGCAGCAAGAGAAGTCAAACCATGTTCAGAATAAAGACACTTTAACTGTCACAATTGTACCAGTAAACTGTTGGACTATTCGTAATAAAGTTCCTGAATTCACTCCCCTCCAGGAAAGTTCTCACACTCAGGTTATTCTTGGGACTGAGAGCTGGCTGAAACCTGAAATGGAAAGCTCTGAGATATTTAGCCAGTCATGGAACACATATCAGAAAGACAGATTAGAGACCATAGAAGGGGGAGTATTCATTGCAGTTGACAAAAATATTGTCTCTATTGAGGTCGAAGTTGAGTGCAACACTGAAGTCATCTGGTCACATAAACAGGTGTAGGGGAAACCAAGTTAATTGCTGGATGTTTTTGCCGGCCACCTGATTCTGCTGTGGCAGTTGTGGAGTCATTCAAAGAAAGTATTTGGTGAATAGCGCATACATACTCAGATCATGCGATTAGATAAGTACTTGTTCCATAGATCATGAATATGACACTTTGTAATGATGTGGAACGTGTCAGTTTAATAAAAGGTGTCTATACAAGATATTACATTAGACAAAATATTACATGATACTCAATATTTTTATTTATTTATTTATTTATTTATTTTTTTTTTTTTTTTGGAGGTTGGGAAATTACCCACTTACTATACCCAAAAATTCATCTAATGAGTAGAAGGAGTTGCCATTAAGAAATTCTTTTTATTTCCTTTTAAATGCTATATGGCTATCTGTCAGACTTTTGATGCTATTAGGTAAGTGACCAAAGACTTTTGTGGCAGCATAATTTACCTCCTTCTGAGCCAAAGTTAGATTTAACCTTGAGTAGTGAAGATCATCCTTTCTCCTAGTATTGTAGCCATGTACACTGCTATTACTTTTGAATTCGTTCAGATTGTTAATAACAAATTTCATAAGCGAATATATATATTGTGAGGCTACAGTGAAGATTTCTAGCTCTTTAAATAAGTGTCTGCAGGATGATCTTGAATGAGCTCCAGCAATTATTCTGATTACACGCTTTTGTGCAATGAACACTCTTTTACTCAATGATGAGTTACCCCAGAATATGATGCCATACGAAAGCAGAGAATGAAAATAGGTGTGGTAAGCTAATTTACTCCGATGTATATCGCCAAAATTTGCAATGACCCGAATAGCATAAGTAGCTGAACTCAAACGTATCAGCAGATCCTCAGTGTGTTTTTTTTCCAGTTCAACCTCTCATCAATGCACACACCTAGAAATTTTGAATATTATACCTTAGCTACCGATTTCTGATCGAAGTCTATATTTATTAATGGGGTCATTCCATTTAGTGTGTGGAACTGTATATACTGTGTTTTGTCAAAGTTTAAGGAGAGCCCATTTGCAGAGAACCACTTAATGATTTTCTGAAAAACATTGTTTACAATTTCACCAGTTAATTCTTGTCCGTCAGGTGTGGTAGCTATACTTGTATCACTGGAAAAAAGTACCAGCTTTGCATCTTCGTGAATATAGAATGGCAAGTCATTAACATATATTAAGAACAGCAGAGGACCCAAGACCGAACCTTGTGGCACCCCATTCTTGATTGTTCCCCAGTTTGAGAAATCACCAGTTTTTTGCATATTATGTGAACTGTTTATTTCAACTTCCTGCACTCTTCCAGTTAGGTATGATTTAAACCATTTGAGCACTGTCCCATTCATATCATAGTACTTGAGCTTATCTAGAAGTATTCCATGATTTACACAATCAAAAGCCTTTGATAGGTCACAAAAAATCCCAACAGGTGACTTCCGGTTACTCAGAGCATTTAATATTTCATTAGTGAAAGTATATATAGCATTTTCCGTTGAAAAACCCTTCTGGAAACCAAACTGACATTTTGTTAAAACATTATTTTTACAAAGGTGTGAAGCTACTCTACAACACATTACTTTTTCAAGAATTTTGGATAAGGCAGTCAGAAGAGAGATCGGGCGGTGGTTGTTGACATCAGACATATCCCCTTTTTTGTGCAGTGGTATAACAGTGGCATACTTCAGTCTATCTGGGAAAATACCCTGCTTGAGAGAGCTATTACATATGTGGCTAAGAATCCCACTTATTTCTTGGGAACAAGCTTTTATTATCCTGCTGGAAATGCCATCAATCCCATGTGAGCTTTTATTCTTGAGAGAGTTTATTATCTTCCTAATTTCAGATGGAGAGGTGGGTGCAATTTCAATTGTATCAAATGGTGTGGGTAAGGCCTCTTCCATTAACTGCCTTGCTTCTTCTAATGAACATTTAGATCCTATTTTCTCTACAACATTTAAAAAATGATTATTCAAAATGTTTTAGACTTCTGGCTTGTTGTTTATCAAGTTTCCATTCGCTTTGATGGTGATGCCGTCATCCTGTAGTCTTGGTTGTGCTGTCTCCCTTGTAATAATATTCCAAATTGTTTTGATTTTGTTATCAGAGGTATTAATCTCAGACATGATGCACATGCTTCTGGACTTTTTAATAACCTTTCTTAATGTAGCACAGTAGTTTTTATAATATTTGGCTGTTTCTGGGTCATTACTCTTTCTTGTTGGAAGCAACTTTAACCCCAATGAGATGTCTATGGATTCATTGCGGGGGGTTCAGACAGACACTCATGCAAAACACTTTTGAACACGTTTTCTGAAAATTGTCTTGAGCAGCTAGCTCGGCAGCCCACATGCAGTGGAAATATCTTAAGGCGGGTCCACACTGAGCGCGGCGTGACGCGCCGCACTGCGCAAAACAGCTCTGCGCGCTCAGTGTAAAAGGCGAACCGCGCTGCGCCGCGTCATGCCGCGCAGTTTTGCGGCTGTTGTCGGTACATCAAAGGAAGTGGCGCGCGTTTGCGCGCGCTCAGTTTAGACGGGGCTTCGGCTGGCGGGCGCAGTAGTTTACTGTGTGCGTGAATTCGCGTTGGAGGCAGGAGGTGTCCTCGTTATGGAGTGGGACCGGAAACAAACTGAAAACCTCATAGATCTGTATAGACAAAGGCGGGAACTGTGGGACCCAAAAGACAATAATTACCACATAAAAACAAAAACAAAAAATTATGCTTGGCAGTGGGTCGCAAGTGGCGTCGGCTGTGGAATCGACGAAGCAAAAAACAGGATGACCTCTTTGTTGTCTTTGTACAGAAGGGAGAAAATGAAAATGAAGAAGTCGAGGGGCACTGGAAAAGGTAAACTATTCATAAACAATGTTTGTAAAAGCACAGTTTTCCATTTACATTTATTATAACATCGCTCTATTATTTCAGGGCTGGCAGACACTTACAGTAGTAACTGGTTTGCTAGACCATTATTTGAATTCCTAAAGGAACGAGACACTCCCACTGGTACCATAAACACAGAAAATGTAAGTACATGTAATATAACAATTATCTATAATATAGTCAGATTCTATTAGCGCTTTAACACACTATTTACTTAGGCCAAAATGTGATCTTGACAACGGCGTAGTGATAATAAGCACGTATATGCATTCATGCTGCCTCATCTTGACAAGATCTACGTCCATTTTCGACAAAATAGTCGGCCATCTCTTCGCGAACAACTCGGGCATTTGACAAACTTTTCCTTGGCACTGCCTTTAAATTGTATAATGATATTGGTTGTGCTTTCCGTCTCCATGTTCCTTCCACCGAAGTACCATCTGGTAGCTCTCTGTCCACTGTGCCGTCTGGAGCGTACAAACTGGAAGATTTCTTGCTCTATCTCAAATAATTACGCAAGAAAATAGTTGTCAGAACAATAACACTGGCTTTTTCTGGGCCCAGAAGCATTGGTTTCCTCAAGACTCTAAAAACGGATGTTAGGATTCCAAAACAATTTTCGACAACTTGACGGACTCTTGAAAGTCGATAGTTGAATGTTTTCTCTTTTGTACCTTTCTCATAGACGCCTGCGTAAGGTTTCATCACATTCTCGTGCAAAGCAAATGCTATGTCGGCCAATATAACATATGGTGTCATCCGTTCACGTCCAGGAAGTGGTTTGGGTCGAGGTATGATAAGGGAGTTGTCTTGCAATTTCTTCCACAATTTACTGTTTTTGAATATTCCACAATCAGATATACGACCCTGTGAACCCACATCAGCATACAATAAATGGTAGTTTGCAGCCACTAGAGCAAACAACACAATGCTAAAAAAGTTCTTGTAGTTATAGTACTCGCTGCCGGTGTTTATTGGTGCCTGTAACATTACGTGTTTACCGTCCATAGCAGCCAGGCAATGAGGGAAGTTCCATGTTTTATCAAATTCCTCCGAACATCGTTTCCATTCTTCTGTAGTACTCGGCAACTGAAAAGAAAGGGTTTCAAAGAAGTTACAACATATCTTGTCTAAAAATTGAAGAATTGAAACATGTCATTGTTACACAATCGTGTCAAGTGTGGTTGAAATGAACGTGTACAATGGGGCAGTGCTAGAATGAAAGTTTTCAATAACAGAAGAATATCTCTTGTGAGGGGCCCACAGTGGTATAATATTTTCTGAAGGAAATCATGATGCCATTGACTGTCGACAAATATTTATTATGATGTCACAACTGCAGTTTCGGCCTGTAAGCCATTGTCACACATTTTTCATTGAATTTTAATTCCATATACGAAATTCATACAGCAATATTTTATGCTCAGAACAAGTGTATACCTGTTACAATGATATACATTAACATATTTCGAAATTCAACTTGAGAATGGCTTAAGGCCGAAACTGCAGCCGTGAAATTATAATAAAATCTGTTAACAGTCAATGGCATCATGACTGCCGTCAGAAAACATCGGATAACAATCCATCTACTATTGTTCACAAATGAAACCGTACTTGTCACACTGGTCCTAGTGCGAATTCCGAATTCTCTGAGAAATATAGTTGTTTATTTCACTAGGCTTTCGTCCTCGAGTTATGCTAGTTGTAGAATCGATTTAGCCGTATAAGACAATTAAAGAAAAATAAATTACTTGGTACTGTACCATAATGAAACAGGATTTTGGCTCTGGCATTTACTGTCAAAATTAATACAATATAGCCTACTGTTTTATTTCAGAGTTCTGGCGATGAAGAATGCCTACACGATTCTACGCTAAATGTCGTAGAAGAAGCATTACATGTAAGTGACAATTCTCATGAAAGTCTTGGCGAGTCAGCGCCTTCAAACAAAGAAGAAGAAATGACGTGCTAGGGAAAGGTTTTTCAGTCCCCAAAAAAACCGGCCAGTAAACGTAAGAAGAAAGAAGATCCGATGCTGATGAAGGCTTATGGAATTTTGGAAAGTGTGGGAAATGTACGTCCTGACGAGTGTTCCACTTTCGGGGAGCATATTACAATGAAGCACCGCAAATTTGACAACCGCAGGAGATCAGTTCTAATGCACAGGATAAACAATTTGATCTTCGATGCGGAGACTGATTTGTATTCACAGCGCCTCACATCAGATACTTCTCCTTCTGTCGTCCATTCTCCCCAATGCAGTCCTGTTCCCCAACCGCTCCTCTCCCCAATGCAGGCCTATTCCGCAACTTCTCCCCCGAGTCACTCCCAGTCACCTGTGCTCATCTGACATCAAACAGTTGCTCCTAATCAACCATGCAGTAGCAGTGAACCACATGATTCTATCTCGCTCCGTCTACACGATTCAGCTCTGCTCCAAGAACCTCCAACATATACTGTTTTGCAGCCCTTTGCAAATACCTTTGATTCCTAAGTGCATTCTGTTAACAATAACGTGTTTCTACGATTTGAGTAACATTTTTATTTATATGTGGATATTTATGTACATAAGCTTGTAAAGAAAAACAAAACCGCAGTCAATAAATAATTGTTTGTAAAGAACTTCCTCTGATCCAATGCTATCAGCATTCAGCCTCTTTACCTTGTACACATTTGACTTCAGACGGGTAACAACTTTATGCAAATAACGTAACTACAAATTCTTTAAAAAAGGATGATTCCATTTAAAGACAATGAAGAACAATAACTTCTTACCTTTACAAAGGGTTTCAGTGCATTATTGAGAGCGGTGCAAACTTCTATGACAATCGTTGATATACTTTGTTTAGATATTCTGAATAGATACATCAAACTTGTAAAGGAATCTCCGGTTGCCAGGAAGCGCAAAGTAATTGCCAGTCTCTCTTTGCTAGATATAGCACGTCTAAAATTTGTGTCCTCCTTCATTATGTCGGGTTCGATCACATTCAACAGATGTTCAAAGTCTTCGAAAGACGTTCGATAAAAGTTTTCGAACTGTCCACTACTGCCAGCAAGCAGTTCACTAAAAAGATTATTTCCACCGTACAATGCCCTACTCTTTAACATTGGAGTTACCCAATGACGACGATTTTTCCTCTTCTCCTTTAACTGATGGTACAGCACAATGAATGCGGCACTCACAATCTTGGCTCGCTCCATGTTCAGACCATGCGCGCGCTCCACCTGGAACACAGTGCGCGCGTCGGAGCGGCGCGGCGGGCCGCGGACGACGCTCTCCTCTCTGTTTATACAGCTGTGCGCGGGGTGCAGCAGCGCGGCGCAGCACGGCGCGGCGCCTTCAGTGTGGACCCGCCTTTAGATCTTGTAGGCCAGATCTTATCGAAAATGTCAGTATAGAAATGGGGATTAGTGATCATGATGTCATTATAGCGACTATGGTTAAGAAAGTTAATAAATCAGTTAAGAAGGCTAGGAGAGTTTTTCTGCTAGATGGAGCAGATAATCAGTTATTAACATCTCACTTAGACAATGAATTGGCATCATTTAGTTCCAGTAAGAGGGATGTAGAGAAATTATGGGCAAAGTTTAAGCAGGTTGTAAATCATGCTTTGGAGAGTCATGTTCTTAGTAAGCGGATAAAGGATGGAAAAGACCCACCATGGTTTAATAACGAAATTCGGCATGTGATGAGGATGCAGAGGCTATTACACTCCAGGTTCAAAAGGGAACAACAAATGATGACAAACAAAAGTTAGTAGAGATTTGTGTGTCTATGGTTCAAATGGCTCTGAGCACTATGGGACTTAACTTCTGAGGTCATCAGTCCCCTAGAACTTAGAACTACTTAAACCTAACTAACCTAAGGACATCACACACATCCATGCCCGAGGCAGGATTCGAACCTGCGGCCGTAGCGGTCGCGCGGTTCCAGACTGTAGCGCCTAGAACCGCTCGGCCACTCCGGCCGGTTGTGTGTCTATGAAAAGAACTATGCGCGAAGTATAGAACAACTACCACTTTCACACCTTAGCAAAAGATCTAACAGTAAACCTGAGAAAATTCTGGTCATATCTAAGATCACTAAGCGGGTCTAAGGCTTCCATTCAGTCTCTTGTACATAAGTCTGGTGTGGCAGTTGAAGATAGAAAAATGAATGCCAAAGTTTTAAATTTCACGTTCAAGAAATTGTTCACACCGGAGAACTGTACAAACATACTATTATTTAATCATCAGGCAGACTCCCGTATGGACGACATACGAGGCGTTTTTTTTTTAAGTAAGTACCGTTTTGAAATTTAAAACAGACGTGCTAAAATATCTCAATAATTTTATTTTTACATGAAAGCCTGTACCTTAATATACTTCTCTATATAATTTTCGTCAATATTGAGGCACATGTCATAACGTTGTACCAGTTTTTGAATACCCTCCTCATAGAAGTCTGCCGCCTGACTTGTTAACCACTGCATCACCACTGTTTTGACTTCGTCGTCGTCTTGAAGACGCTGACCGCCCAGGTGTTTCTTCAAGTGCAAGAACAGATGGTAGTCACTGAGCGCAAGATCGGGGCTGTACGGAGGATGATCTAGAGTTTCCCATCGAAAAGATGTGATGAGATCTTTGGTTTGATTCGCCACATGCGGCCGGGCATTGTCTTGCAAAACGATGCCCTTGCTCAACTTCCATGGACTGTTGCTTTGATTCTGGTGTGACGTAGGCCACCCATGTTTCATCGCCAGTAACAATTTGGCTTAAGAAATCATCACCGTCAAGGAAAGTCAATGCACTGTCTAAACGTTTGGTTTTGTGCACATCCGTCAACATTTTCGGTACCCAACGTGTGCACAATTTTCGGTAACTCAAGTGCTCGGTCACAATACCATACACAACACTACGAGAAATATTAGGAAAGTCATCCCGCAAGGAGGAAATCGTAAACCGTCTGTTTTCTCTCACCTTATTGTCCACTTCCAGCACCAAACTTTCATTAACGACCGAAGGACGCCCACTCCGTTGTTCATCATGCACATTTGTGCTCTTTAAATGCTCTCACCCACTTTCTCCGTAAACTGCACAGATCTCAAGGTACGGCAATAATTATTGTTGCTGATGTGAAGTATGCCCCTGTGTCAACATCCATTCCTACTGTGAATTTCGATCGCTTTTAGGTCTTTAGCACAAAGAAATCTTATAACAGCCTGTACTTCACAGTCGGCGGGACTCACGATTATCGGAGGCATCTTAAACACTCAGTACACAACGTCAACAAGGAAGAAACAGACTGTAATGGCGTCAGTGCGTAGATTAAGGTACAGGCTTTCATGTAAAAATAAAATTATTGAGATATCTTAGCACGTCTTCTTTTAATTTCGAAACGGTAGTTACTTAAAAAACACGCCTCGTACTAATACACATTCCTGGCATAGAGAAACAACTAAAAGATTTGAAAGCAAATCAATCACCATGTCTACATCTACGTGATTACTCTACCAGTCACAATAAAGTGCCTGGCAGGGGGTTCAATGAACCACCTTCAAGGTGACACTCTCAAATGACGTGCGGGTAAAACAAGCACTTAAATTTTTCTGCCCGAGCCCTGTTTTCTCTTATTTTATCTTGATGATCATTTCTCCCTATGTAGATGGGTGCCAACATAATGATTTTGCAATCAGAGGAGAAAACTGGTGATTGAAATTTATTGAGAAGATAACATCGCAATGAAAAATGCCTTTGTTTTATTGATTGCAACCAATTCACATATAATGTCTGTGGCACTCTCTCCCCTACTTTGTGATGATACAAAACGAGTTGCCCTTCTTTGAATTTTTTCAACATCATCCGTCAGTCCCACCTGATGTGGATCCCACACCACACAGCAATACTCCAGGATAGAGCAGACAAGCATGGTGTAAGCAGTCTCTTTAGCAGACCTGTTGCACCTTCTAAGGGTTCTGCCAACGAATCGCAGCCTTTGATTTGCTCTACACACAATATTATCTATGTGATCGTTCCAATTAAGGTTATTTGTGATTGTAATCCCTAAGTGTTTAGTTGAATTTACAACTTTCAGATTTGTGTGACTTATCGCATAATTGAAATTTAGTGGATTTCTTTTAGTACTCACGTGAATAACTTCACACTTTTCTTTATTCAGGGTCAATTGCCACTTTTAGAACCATACAGATATATTATATAAATCATTTTGCAATTAGTTTTGATATCTGATGACTTTACAAGAGGGTAAATGACAGCATCATCTGCAAACAGTGTAATAGGACTACTCAGATTGTCTCCTATGTCGTTAATATAGATAAGGAACAATAAAGGGCCTATAATATAACACTTCCTTTGGGAATGTCGGACATTACTTCTGTTTTACTCTATGACCTTCCATCTATTACTATGCACCGTGACCTTTCTGACAGGAAATCACGAATGCAGTCACACAACTGAGGCGATATTCCATAGACACGCAGTTTGGTTAGAAGAGGCTAGTGAGGAATGGTGCCGAAAACCTTCTGGAAATCTAAAAATATGGAATCAATTTGACATCCCCTGCTGATAGCACTCATTACTTCATGGGTATGAGGAGCTAGTTGTGTTTTACAAGAACGATATTTTCTGAATCAATGCTGACTGTGTGTCAATATACCGTTTTCATCAAAGTAATTCATAGTGTTCGAACACAGTATACGTTCCAAAACCCCACTGCAAATCGAAGTTAGTGACATGGGCCTGTAATTCAGTGGATTACTCCTATTTCCCTTCTTGGGTATTGGTGTGGCTTGAGCAATGTTCCAGTCTTTAGGTACGGATCTTTCTATGAGCGAGCGGTTGTATAATAATTGCTAAATGTGAAGCTATTGTATCAGCACACTCTAAAAGGAACCTGACTGGCATAAAACTGGACCAGAGACCTTGCCTTTATTATGTGATTTAAGCTGCTTTGCTACACCAAGGATATCTACTTCTACGTTTCTCATCCTGGCAGTTGCTCTTGATTGGAATTCAAGAATATTTACTTCGTCTTCTTTGGTGAAGGAGTTTTGGAAAACCATGTTAAATAACTCTGCTTTAATCGCACTGTCATCAATGACCTCACCATTGTTATTGCACAGTGAACGTATTGATCACTTGTTTCCAGGGCTCTCGGGTGTCCAACTATATGCGATCGTTGAAGTCCCACAATATTTCGGCGAATAACCTTTCCACCATCATCAGGTGGTACTGACAGAATGGCCTGTCGGCTCATTGTCGGTGTTATTTATGTCCGTCAGTCGGGCTTCGATTCCCTACGCCGATGGTCCGGATGCGGCTTCTGACATTCCTATTGCAACCACCGATGCTCCGATTGTGGCCGCTGACAATCTGCGGGCACCGTCTCAGGTCCGCGCCATCCCCGGCGATGCGCCGGGTCGTCGAAGATGCAAAATCCCATGGAGTGTCCCTAGCGGCCGTCGTGGAAAGATCTTGCATTCACTTGGGGCAACCGGACTGGCGGCGCAGGGAATCGAAGCCCGACTGACAGACATAAATAACACCGACAATGAGCAGACAGACCATTCTGTCAGAACCACCTGATGATGGCGGAAAGATTATTCTCCGAAATATCGTGGGACTTCAACGATCGCATCCGGCTGGACATCCCTGGAAACAACACATACACCGAGTAAGCCTCCGATCACATATAATATTGATCACGTTTTCCCCATGGTGTGCTTTATGTATGAGCAGAAACTCTTTGCGTTTTCTGCCAGATTCTGAGACCGAGTTTCGTTGTGGAAATTATTAAAAGCATCTCGCATTGAAGCACATGCTATATTTCAAACTTCTGCAAAACTTTGGGGTTTTGCATTCTTTTAAATTTGGTGTGCTTTTTTCATTACTTCTGCAACAGCGATCTGACCCTTTTTTTTTGTACCATAGGGGATCAGTACCATCCCTTGTTAATTTATGTGGTATATACCTCTGAATTGCCGTTGATACCATGTCTTTGAAATCATTCCACATCTTTTCTACGCTTACATGATCCAAGTCAGAAGTGGAGACTGTCTCTTAAATAGAAATTAAGAGCATTTTTAGCAGCTTTTTTAAATAGATGTACTTTGCTTTTTTTTTTTTTTTTTTTTTTTGACAGTTGTGAATGTTAAGGTATTCAACCTAGCAGCAACTGCCTTGTGGTCGCTAATCCCTGTATCCGTCATGGTACTCCCTATTTGTCCAGGATTATTTGTTGCTAAGTGGTCAAGTATGCTTTCGCAACCATTTAAGCTTCGCGTGGGCTCATGAACTAATTGTTCAAAATAATTTTCTGAGAAAGTATTCACTACAATTTCAGATGACATTTTATGCCTGCCGCCAGCTTCAAACATATAATTTTTCCAGCATATCGATGGTAGATTGAAGTCACCACCGACTACAGTTGTATGAGTGGGGTACCAATTTGAAATGAGACTTAAGTTTCCTTTGAACTGTTCAGCAAGTATGTCTTCTGAGTCGGGGGTCGGTAAAACGATCCAATTAATAGTTTAGTCCACTTGTCAAGTATGATCTCTACCCATACTAGATCGCAGGAACTATCTACTTCAATTTCACTATAATGCAAACTACTTCTGACAGCAATAAATACTCCACCACCAACTGTATGTAATCTATCCTTTCTGAACACTGTTAGGTCGTTTGAAAAAAATTTCAGCTGAACTTATTTCTGGCTTTAGCCAGCTTTCTGTAGCTACAACTATTTGAGATTCAGTGCTTTCTCTTAGGGCTTGGAGCTCTGGTTCTTTCCCAACTAAGCTATGACAATTTACAACTACAATACAGATTGTTTCTACAACTACCTTACTGTGTTTTACCTGCCCCCTTTTAGACAGATGCTCTTTCTGTGGTTACCAGACACCCTCCAACCTTTAAAACCACCCAGTCCCTTCCACACAACCCCCACTACCCATGTAGCTACTTCCTGTGTATAGTGGACTCCTAACCGTGTGATGAAGCAAGATGGGATATTTTACTTCCCCTCTTGTTTTGCCTTCTGCCTCTTTAAATTTCATTTTGGACTAATTATCATTAACACACATGGGTGTAATCCGCATTTTCATAAAAGAAAAAGGTTGGCCCTCAGTTTTAAAGAATATAACACCAGATCTAATTTTGTGCTTAGTTTTATGTATGTAATTGATTTTCTAATTTATTTTGACTATTCCTAAGTTAATATCTTTTGTTATAGGATGAAATAAGTAATTGTTTTGTAACTTAAATTCTATTGGTGATGTATAAACAAATATAAATTCTACACTAATTATAAACATTTGGAGGAACAACTAATAGTATTCTTAAAGTAATTATTTGGCTCTATTCGAAAACATGGTAGCAAAGCCAGTCCTTAACTAATTCCAAAGTAACAGTTTTGTCAAAAGTATTGTACCGAGCGAGGTGGCGCGGTGGTTAGCACACTGGACTCGCATTCGGGAGGACGATGGGTCAATCCCACGTCCTCCATCCTGATTCAGGTTTTCCGTGATTTCCCTAAATCCCTCCAGGCAAATGCCGGGATGGTTCCTTTGAAAGGGCACGGCCGACTTCCTTCCCTATCCTCCCTAATCCGATGAGACCGATGACCTCGCTGTTTGGTCTCTTCCCTCAAACAATCCAATCCAATCCAAAAGTATTGTTTGCATAATGATATTTGTTAATTTCATGATTTAAACAAATAATTAGGCCTAACTCTTGTAGTAGAAAAAACTATTCAAAAGAACCAATTTTTGGATGTATTCAGTTAATTTAATGGGTTAAAGTTTTAATTGTAATTTCAGTAAATTAAACATCAAACAATGTATAGTTTCAGCACTTGTTACTGTGAGGATATATGAGGTCCCGAATTTTGGTCATGAGACAGTCAGTCCACGGCCGAGTTTCAGACGAGGTATCTGTATTGGTTACATCAACGACAATGCATCCATGAAATACGTGTAACACAATTAGGCCATGTGTTAAAACATTGACAGTGTCTGTTCCGTAAGTACCTTATTATTCTACAAGAACAGTGAACTGTGTGGTTAGGCTTTTACTGCTCGTAGATGTTCAACAGTAAACTATTGTAGCAGTATGTGGATGTTTGCCTGCTACCTACTAATGAGGCTTATCGAAAGTTAAACAATACTGCACTGGCCATATAACTGCGTATTATTGGGGGGTTGTGAACAGTGAAAGTGAAGAACTGTGAGACGCAAATGTGCACTTGTCGGCTACATCATTTAAAGTGGTCAGTATTGTACTTCCACACCCCACTTTTCAACCAGTGAAGGAACACGGTACGTCGACACAAAGGACAATTAACGAAGAAATAAAGAAGGCGACCATCACAATCTATGAAGCAGAACCTGGAAACCCACCACCCGATGGTGCAAGTCGAGGAATCTGCAGCCTACACAGTCACAGAACCGCCTGAGGCTCTGATCTGGACCCCCCATCCCGGCTCTGCAGCTGGCCGGAGTGGCCCTGCTGTTCTAGGCGCTACAGTCTGGAACCGGGCGACCGCTACGGTCGCAGGTTCGAATCCTGCCTCGGGCATGGATGTGTGTGATGTCCTTAGGTTAGTTAGGTTTAATTAGTTCTAAGTTCTAGGCGACTGATGCCCTCATAAGTTAAGTCGTATAGTGCTCAGAGCCATTTGAACCGGCTCTGCACCAAAGGACCACAATCGGTTCTATCGACAATGCTGCAGATGGCGAGCTCCGCCTTAATCTTGCAAGCAAGACTGGCAGTCTTTACCATTTCCACTAGCTGCCTGAACCCAGAGAGAATTTCCTCCAATCAAAAGTGACACATATCATGAGCCACCATCTGCAGTTGGCTGCACCCTGTACTCTTCATGGCATCCAGAAGCATCCTTTCCACATATGGAACGACTCCTCCTGGTATGAACACAGAGTGCACACTGGCTTCCTTCCCCTCATTGGCAGGCATATTTCTAAGGGGCCTCATTAGGGGTCTAATGTTGGACCTCTCAACTACCATCAAACCCACCCTCTGTGAATGCCGAGACGAGTGCATCTGTCTTAGAGACTTCATCAGCCACAGATAACACTCGAAACTTATTCCTCAAATGAACCAGGGAGGCCCTACGATCGTGCCCTTGGAAAGTCTTTCGCTGCCTACCAGTCTTTGGCACGATCTCCCACTCGACCACAGGTGAGGGGTCAACCTCAGTGCAGGCAGTACCCGGGGAGGCCACAGCAGTGGACCAATTTGGGGACACGTGGGACGTGCTTGACGTCCCTTCCATCCCCGCGTCTGACCCCCGCACATTGATGCTCCTTGGCAGCAGCCTCAAGCCGTGAGACGGAAGCCAACACTGCCTGAAGCTCTGAGCGAAGGGTCACCAACTCAGCTCGCATCTGTACGCAGCAATCACAGTTCCTATATATTACTGAAGTCACTCCTGTTTGAAGCTAAAAAAATATTTAAGTAACGAATGGTGTAGTCGGCTAATTAGCAGAAGGAACTCGAGGTGCTCTCTCACTGATGGTTTAACCGACACTGAGCTACAATAACCACAACAAAAAAAAAGCCTGTACAATATGAGGGTCGATACAAGCATCGATAGCAACAATGGCACTGTACGCTACACTATTATTAAAGTAAAGGTCTGCGCCTAGAAAGCACTCAAACACACAAAAAATTACAAAAATAAACTAGTAACTACTCAGATAACTGAAAATAAGTTGCTCCTGTTTGAAGTTCGTAGAAGTATATAACAAATGAATGGTGTCCTCACCTTATTAGCAGCCGGAACTCGAGGTGCTCTCTGACTGACTGTCTAACCGACGTACGGATGGAGTCCCAGTTCGATTGTACAAAGAGTACTCTACATCATTGGCCCTTATCAAGCTTGCATTGCCTCGTGATGACTGGGTGTTGTGTGATGTCCTTAGGTTAGTTAGGTTTAAATACACTCCTGGAAATTGAAATAAGAACACCGTGAATTCATTGTCCCAGGAAGGGGAAACTTTATTGACACATTCCTGGGGTCAGATACACCACATGATCACACTGACAGAACCACAGGCACATAGACACAGGCAACAGAGCACGCACAATGTCGGCACTAGTACAGTGTATATCCACCTTTCGCAGCAATGCAGGCTGCTATTCTCCCATGGAGACGATCGTAGAGATGCTGGATGTAGTCCTGTGGAACGGCTTGCCATGCCATTTCCACCTGGCGCCTCAGTTGGACCAGCGTTCGTGCTGGACGTGCAGACCGCGTGAGACGACGCTTCATCCAGTCCCAAACATGCTCAATGGGGGACAGATCCGGAGATCTTGCTGGCCAGGGTAGTTGACTTACACCTTCTAGAGCACGTTGGGTGGCACGGGATACATGCGGACGTGCATTGTCCTGTTGGAACAGCAAGTTCCCTTGCCGGTCTAGGAATGGTAGAACGATGGGTTCGATGACGGTTTGGATGTACCGTGCACTATTCAGTGTCCCCTCGACGATCACCAGTGGTGTACGGCCAGTATAGGAGATCGCTCCCCACACCATGATGCCGGGTGTTGGCCCTGTGTGCCTCGGTCGTATGCAGTCCTGATTGTGGCGCTCACCTGCACGGCGCCAAACACGCATATGACCATCATTGGCACCAAGGCAGAAGCGACTCTCATCGCTGAAGACGACACGTCTCCATTCGTCCCTCCATTCAAGCCTGTCGCGACAACACTGGAGGCGGGCTGCACAATGTTGGGGCGTGAGCGGAAGACGGCCTAACGGTGTGCGGGACCGTAGCCCAGCTTCATGGAGACGGTTGCGAATGGTCCTCGCCGATACCCCAGGAGCAACAGTGTCCCTAATTTGCTGGGAAGTGGCGGTGCGGTCCCCTACGGCACTGCGTAGGATCCTACGGTCTTGGCGTGCATCCGTGCGTAGCTGCGGTCCGGTCCCAGGTCGACGGGCACGTGCACCTTCCGCCGACCACTGGAGACAACATCGATGTACTGTGGAGACCTCACGCCCCACGTGTTGAGCAATTCGGCGGTACGTCCACCCGGCCTCCCGCATGCCCACTATACGCCCTCGCTCAAAGTCCGTCAACTGCACATACGGTTCACGTTCACGCTGTCGCGGCATGCTACCAGTGTTAAAGACTGCGATGGAGCTCCGTATGCCACGGCAAACTGGCTGACACTGACAGCGGCAGTGCACAAATGCTGCGCAGCTAGCGCCATTCGACGGCCAACACCGCGGTTCCTGGTGTGTCCGCTGTGCCGTGCGTGTGATCATTGCTTGTACAGCCCTCTCGCAGTCTCCGGAGCAAGTATGGTGGGTCTGACACACCGGTGTCAATGTGTTCTTTTTTCCATTTCCAGGAGTGTAGTTCTAAGTTCTAGGGGACTGATGACCATAGATGTTAAGTCCCATAGTGCTCAGAGCCATTTGAACCATTTGAACCAAGCTTACATTTATCACGAATCTCTTGCCCAGCACAAAGTCCCATGCGACTGGAAAAAAGTGCGGGTGAGTCCAGTATATAAGAAAGGTAAAGAGCGGACCCACAAAATTACAGAATACCCGTAACTTGTGTTTGCTGCAGAAGTCTTGAACGTATTCTCAGTTCGAATATAATAAACTTTTTTGAGACTGAGAAGCTCATTTCCATGAATCAGCAAGGTTTTAGAAAGCATTGTGCAAGTGAAAGCCCTTTTCTCTCATGATATAGTGAGAACTGTGGATGCAAGCCAACCGGCAGATACCATATTTCTGGATTTTCGGAAATCATTTGACATGATGCCCCATTGCAGGCTGATAATGAAGTAAAAGCATATGGAGTAAGTTCACAGATATGCAAGTGGCTCGCAGACACCTTAAATAATATAAACCAGTATGTTGTCCTCGACAGTGAATGTTCACAAGAAACAAGTGTATCATCAGGAGCGCTCCAGGGAAGTGTGAGATACATACAGGGTGGTCCACTGATAGTGACCAGGCCAAATATCTCACAAAATAAGCATCAAACGAAAAAACTACAAAGAACGAAACTCGTCTAGCTTGAAGGGAGAAACCAGATGGTGCTATGGTTGGCCTGCTAGATGGCGCTGCCATAGGCCAAACGGATATCAACTGGGTTTTTTTAAAATAGGAACCCCCATTTGTATTACATTTTCGTGTAGTACGTAAAGAAATATGAATGTTTTAGTTGGACCACTTTTTTCGCTTTGTGATATATGGCGCTGTAATAGTCACAAACGTATAAGTACGTGGTATCACGTAACATTCCGCCAGTGCGGACGGTATTTGCTTTGTGATACATTATCCATGTTAAAATGGACCGTTTACCTATTGCGGAAAAGGTCGATATCATGTTGATGTATGACTATTGGGATCAAAATGCCCAATGGGCGTGTGGTATGTATGCTGCTCGTATCCTGGACGACACCATCCACGTGTCTGGACCGTTCGCTGGATAGTTACATTATTTAAGGAAACAGGAAGTGTTCAGCCACATGTCAAACGTCAACCACGACCTGCAACAAATAATGATGCCTAAGCCTGCAACAAACGATGATCCCCAAGTAGGTGTTTAAGCTGCTGTCGCAGCTAATCCGCACATCAGTAGCAGACAAATTGCGCGAGAATCGGGAATCTCGAAAACGTTGGTGTTGAGAATGCTACATCAACATCGATTGCACCCGTACCATATTTCTGTGCACCAGGAATTGCATGGCGAAGACTTTGAACGTCGTGTACAGTTCTGCCACTGGGCACAAGAGAAATTACGGGACAATGACAGATTTTATTGCATGCGTTCTATTTAACGATGAAGCGTCATTCACCAACAGCGGTAACGTAAACTGGCATAATATGCACTATTGGACAACGGAAAATCCACGATGGCTGCGACAAGTGGAACATCAGCGACCTTGGCCGGTTAATGTATGGTGCGGCATTATGAGAGGAAGGATAATTGGTTCCCATTTTATCGATGGCAATCTAAATGGTGCAATGTATGCTGATTTTCTACGTAATGTTCCACCGAGGTTACTACAAGATGTTTCACTGCATGACAGATGACAGAATGGCGATGTACTTCCAACATGATGGATGTCCAGCACATAGCTCGCTTGTGGTTGAAGTGGTATTGCATAGCATATTTCATGACAGGTGGATTGGCCATCGAAGCACCATACCATGGCCCACACGTTCACTGGATCTGACGTCCCCGGGTTTCTTTCTGTGGGGAAAGTTGAAGGATATTTGCTATCATGATCCACCGAAAATGCCTGACAACATGCGTCAGCGCGTTGTCAATGCATGTGCGAACATTACGGAAGGCCAACTACTCGCTGTTGAGAGGAATGTCGTTATACGTATGGCCAAATGCATTGAGGTTGACGGACATCATTTTGAGCATTTATTGCATTAATGTGGTATTTACAAGTAATCGCATTGTAACAGCATGCGTTCTCAGAAATAAGTTCACAAAGGTACATGTGTCACAAAGGAACAACTGAAATAAAATGTTCAAACATACCTACGTTCTGTATTTTAATTTAAAAAAACTTACCTGGTACTAACTGTTCATCTAAAATTGTGAGCCATATGTTTGTGACTATTACAGCGCCATCCATCACAAAGCAAAAAACGTGGTCCAACTAAAGCATTCATATTTCTTTACGTAGTACACGATTATGTAATAAAAATGGGGGTTCCTATTTAAAAAAAACAGTTGATATCCGTTTGACCTATGGCAGTGCCATCTAGCGGGCCCACCATAGCGCCATATGGTTTTCCACTTCAAGCTAGACACGTTTCGTTCTTTGTAGTTTTTTTGTTTGGCGCCTATTTCGTGAGATATTTGGCCCTGCTTGAAAAAAGTCGTTTAAATATCTGGGCATAACACTGTAAAGCAATACGAGGTAGAACGAGCATCTGAGAACTGTATTAGGAAAGGCAAATAGTCGACTTCAATTTATTGGGAGAATTTTAGGAAAGAATGATTCACCTGTAAAGGAGACCGCGTATAGGATGGTTATGTGGCCTATTCTTGAGTACTGCTCGTGAATTTGAGATCTGTACCAGGTTGGATTGAAAGAAGTCATCGAAGCAATTGAGATGGGGCAGCTAAATTTGTTACTGGTAGATTCGAACAACACGTAAGTGTTACCGGAGATGCTTTGGGAACTTGAATGGAAATCCATGGATGGAAAGTGATGTTCTTTTCGAGAAACACTACTGAGAAAATTTAGAGCACCAGCGCTTGAAGCAAACTGCCAAAAAATGTTATTGCCTTCAACATACGTTGTGCATAAGCACCATGAAGATGAGGCACAAGAAATTAGGACTCATACAGAGGTAGACAGATAGTCTTTTTCCTTGCTCTATTTGTGAGAGGTACAGGGAAGGAAATGACAGGCAGTGGTACAGGGTACCCCTGCCAAGCACTGTACAGTGGCTTACAGAGTATCTATGTAGTTGTAGATGAAAAGTTTGTTATTTCAAATTATATGAGATTGCCTTCCAGCAAGTGTATAACATTAAAAATTTGGTTTCAGATAAATCACAGTTCAAACAAGAGTATGAACGACTTTTTGATAGACAACTCCTTCTACTCTGTAGATGAATATCTTAACAAGGGCTTTTACACCAGCATAAGTAAAAATGTCTGTTAGATTTCAGTTTTGACAGCACTTTGTCACAATAGTCAAGATTATGTCTTTTGTGTATGATAAATTCATTAAAAGTACATAACACTGTTTCATTCTGACAATGTATTAATTCTGTATATTAGCAATTCCAGTTTACTGTAATATATTCACCTATTATGACACACTCCTGATAAATGATCAGGATAGTATGTATTTTATTCAAATGCTTTATGTTTTTTATGTTATACTTTCAGATATGTTCTACATCCATTTTTGGGTCCATGGAATGAAAACTGAATCTAATCTAATATAAATCACAGCCGAGAAAGAAGAGAGACAACATCGTGGCTCTAAAAAGGCAATGGAATACTTTTCCTCTTGCACATAGTAAAATGTAAAAGAGAATGTAATAGATGTACTATGCCTGTCTGAGCATCACATTGTCACTGATATGCAAAAGGTTAGCATCAATGGGTACAAATTAGCTGCACATGTAAGTAGAGATAATATGATGAGAGGAGGAGTTGCCATATATGTCAAAAGCTTCCACAGTGTAAAAAATTAAGAAACTAAAAAATTTTGTGTAGAGCAACATATGGAAGCATGTGCCACTGAACTTAAACTAAATGATGGCACTTTCATAATTGTAACAGTGTATAGGTCCCCCTCAGGGAACTTCCAGCTATTTCTAGAAAACTTGGATGCTTTGTTGTGCTATCTGTCAAACAGGGGGATGCAAATTATCATTTGTGGGGATTTCAATGTTGACTCCCTGAAAGAGTGTAATAGTAAGAATGACCTTGTAGTATTACTCAGTTCTTTCAATTTGAGCTCCGTCATTGATTTTCCTACTCGGATAACAAAGAACAGCAGTACATTAATAGATAACTTTTTTATAGACGAAGATAAGTTTAAGGACATAAATGCTTATCCTGTTGAGAATGGTCTTTCAGATCATGGTGCACAGCTAGTTACAGTACATGACATAGCTCCATGCAGTATATCAAATCAGACTTCCAAAGCAGTGCATTCAATTGTTGTTGTTGTTGTGGTCTTCAGTCCTGAGACTGGTTTGATACAGCTCTCCATGCTACTCTATCCTGTGCTAGCTTCTTCATCTCATTTCCTAATCTAATCCCCTCAGCATCACCCAATTTAATTTGACTACATTCCATTATCCTCGTTTTGCTTTTGTTGATGTTCATCTTATATCCTCCTTTCAAGACACTGTCCATTCCGTTCAACTGCTCTTCCAAGTCCTTTGCTGTCTCTGACAGAATTACAATGTCATCGGCGAATCTCAAAGTTTTTACTTCTTCTCCATGAATTTTAATACCTACTCCGAATTTTTCTTTTGTTTCCTTTACTGCTTGCTCAATATACAGATTGAATAACATCGGGGAGAGGCTACAACCCTGTCTCACTCCTTTCCCAACCACTGCTTCCCTTTCATGCCCCTCGACTCTTATAACTGCCATCTGGTTTCTGTACAAATTGTAAATAGCCTTTCGCTCCCTCTATTTTACCCCTGCCACCTTCAGAATTTGAAAGAGAGTATTCCAGTTAACGTTGTCAAAAGCTTTCTCTAAGTCTACAAATGCTAGAAATGTAGGTTTGCCTTTTCTTAATCTTTCTTCTAAGATAAGTCGTAAGGTTAGTATTGCCTCACGTGTTCCAACATTTCTACGGAATCCAAACTGATCTTCCCCGAGGTCCGCTTCTATCAGTTTTTCCATTCGTCTGTAAAGAATTCGCGTTAGTATTTTGCAGCTGTGACTTATTAAACTGATAGTTCGGTAATTTTCACATCTGTCAACACCTGCTTTCTTTGGTATTGGAATTATTATATTCTTCTTGAAGTCTGTGGGTATTTCGCCTGTCTCATACATCTTGCTCACCAGATGGTAGAGTTTTGTAATGACTGGCTCTCCCAAGGCCATCAGTAGTTCTAATGGAATGTTGTCTACTCCCGGGGCCTTGTTTCGACTCAGGTCTTTCAGTGCTCTGTCAAACTCTTCACACAGTATCTTATCTCCCATTTCATCTTCATCTACATCCTCTTCCATTTCCATAATACTGTCCTCAAGTACATCGCCCTTGTATAAACCCTCTATATACTCCTTCCACCTTTCTGCCTTCCCTTCTTTGCTTAGAACTGGGTTGCCATCTGAGCTCTTGATATTCATACAAGTGGTTCTCTTCTCTCCAAAGGTCTCTTTAATTTTCCTGTAGGCAGTATCTATCTTACCCCTAGTGAGACAAGCCTCTACATCCTTACATTTGTCCTCTAGCCATCCCTGCTTAACCATTTTTCACTTTCTGTCGATCTCATTTTTGAGACGTTTGTATTCCCTTTTGCCTGCTTCATTTACTGCATTTTTATATTTTCTCCTTTCATCAATTAAAGTCAATAATTAACAATATAAATATTGCAAACTTTAGGGAAAGCCTACAGCAAGTAGACTGGGATGAAGTGTATAAGGAACCTGATGCAAACTTGAAATATAACTTATTTCACGATACATTTTTAAGGGTATTTGAAAATTATTTTCCCAAGAAAATAGTTAAACATAATTCCAAGAAAACATATAAAAAACCATGGCTAACTAAAGGAATAAGAATATCTTGCAACCATAAAAGAGAACTGTATCTAACAGCAAGAGGGAGTACTGACCCCAAAATTGTTCAATATTATAAAAACTATTGTGCAGTACTAAGAAAAGTTATTAAAAAGTCCAGAAGCATGTGTATCATGTCTGATATCAGTAACTCTGATAATAAAATTAAAGCAATTTGGAATATTATTGAAAGGGAAACAGGGCAACCAAGAGCACAGGAAGACTTTAGTGCCATAAAACTGAATGACAAGTGTACTAACAAACAATCAGAAATTGAAAATATTTTCAATAATCATTTTTTAAATGTTGTGGAGAAAATAGGATCTAGATCTTCACTAGAAGAGGCAAGGCTACTAATAGAAGAGGCCATACCTGTGCAGTTTGAAGCAACTGTAATTCCACCAACCTATCCCTCTGAAATCAGTAAAATAATAAACTCACTGAAAAGTAAAAGCTCTTACGGAATTTATGGCATTTCCAGCAAGGTACTTAAAGCTTGTTCCCCACAGATAAGTAGGATTCTCAGCCACGTATGTAATAGCTCTTTGGAGCAGGGTGTTTTCCCCGATAGACTGAAATATGCTTTTGTAAAACCATTGCATAAAAAGGGGGATATGTAGGATGTGAACAACTACTGCCCAATCTCTCTTCTGACAGCTCTAACAAAAATTTTTGAGAAAGTAATATATTCAAGAGTAGCCTCCCATATTTGTAAAAATAAAGTACTAACAAAATGTCAGTTTGGTTTTCAGAAAGGCTTTTCAACAGAAAATGCTTTATACGCTTCCACTGATCAAATATTAAATGCTCTGAATAACCGGACATCACCCATTGGTATTTTTTGTGATCTCTCAAAGGCCTTTGATTGTGTAAATCATGGAATTCTTTTAGATAAGCTAAATCATTATGGTTTGAGGGGGGCAGTGCACAAATGGTTTAATTCATACTTAACTGGAAGAATGCAGAAAGTTGAAATAAGTAGTTCATGTAATGTTAAAACAACAGCTGATTCCTCAAACTTGGGGGCTATCAAGTACGGGGTCCCACAGGGTTCGGTCTTAGGTCCTTTACTCTTCGTGATATACATTAATGACTTACCATTCCACATTGATGAAGATGCAAAGTTAGTTCTTTTTGCTGATGATACAAGTATAGTAATAACATCCAAAAACCAAGAACTAAGTGATGTAATTGTGAATGATGTTTTTCACAAAATTATTCAGTGGTTCTCAGCAAAAAGACTCTCTAAATTTTGATAAAACACAGTATATACAGTTTCGTACAGTAAATGGCACAACTCCAGTAATAAATATAGACTTTGAACAGAAGTCTGTAGCTAAGGTAGAATTTTCAACATTTTTAGGTGTGTCCATTGATGAGAGGTTAAACTGGAAACAACACATTGAGGGTCTGCTGAAACGCCTGAGTTCAGCTACGTATGCTGTTAGGGTTATTGCAAATTTTGGTGATAAGAATCTCAGTAAATTAGCTTACTATGCCTACTTTCATTCACTGCTTTCGTATGGCATCATATTCTGGGGTAATTCATCGTTGAGTAGAAAAGTATTCATTGCTCAAAAACGTGTAATCAGAATAATTGCTGGAGCTCACCCATGGTCATCCTGCAGACATCTATTTAAGGATCTAGGGATCCTCACAGTAACCTCACAGTATATATATTCACTTATGAAATTTGTTGTTAATAATCCAGCCCAGTTCAAAAGTAATAGCAGTGTGCATAGCTATAACACCAGGAGAAAGGATGATCTTCACTATGCAGAGTTAAATCTGACTTTGGCACAGAAAGGGGTAAATTATGCTGCCACAAAAGTCTTTGGTCACCTACCAAACAGCATCAAAAGCCTGACAGATAGCCAACTAACATTTAAAAATAAGTTAAAAGAATTTCTAGATGACAACTCCTTCTACTCATTGGCTGAATTTTTAGATATAAATTAAGGGGGGAAAAAAACTTAAACATTAGTGTCATGCAATATTTTGTGTAATGTAATATCTTGTACAGACATCTTTTATTAACCAACACGTTCCACATCATTACGAAGTGTCGTATTCATGATCTATGGAACAAGTATTAATCTAATCTAATCTAATCATTGTGCAAGAGCTTGGTAAGAGAATACAAGAAACTTTGTGCACCTTTAATGAAATATGCTGGCTACAAAATTGGCTCAGGAATCAAGAGGTCAGTCACACCATTGTATCATCATCTATACTGATTCATTACAGTATACAGCCCCCCCCCCTCCACACCATTTCCCTTACCTGTTTTGCACTCGATTCTACTTGTCTTGAAGTCTCATACCTTGATTTTTTTGAAATAATAACCTGAATACTGACTTTAGAAAGGTTATAACCAAATCATCCACACAATATTTGAATTTAAATGGTTCTTTCCCATTTTATTTACACTTAGAAAATTTTGACGGTCAGTCCCATATATAAAGTGGCCAGTTCCGGTCGCATAACACCCAGATTTTACAAGTAAAGAGAACCACCCTTCTCACATAGTACACACATTACTGTTGTGTAGAAATCTGACCACATAATTGACATATCCAGTAAGTAGCTTTTATGAAACAACCACACTTACATATTGCCATTTACAGTCACACCTGGAACTTTAAGATGCACAAATGTAATACAATTCCTTGATGGTTGCAGACGTTTACAAGAGAGACAAACAAACATGTTATGCAGCAACTGTCTGTGCACAGATTCTCCACTCAGTTCAACACAGAGATGTTACATGTTTGACAGTGTGCCTGGAACTGGCAATTTTGGAATGAGGTGAGCTATTTAAGGGCTGACATACAGACATGTGTTGACCTCTGAAACTGCATAATGTTCTGAATAGTGGCTAGTTTAAAGCATGCTGCTTTTGAGGTACTATGTTTTCTGGTCTATGAAAAATGTTGAAGATGAAATTGTGTAAGGATACAGAACCACCCTACACTTTCGCACTGGGAATGCAGAAAAATACGCCATTGATCTTCAGTATACATTATGACAAATTATTCAAAATTTTCATTACTGGCTTAATTACTTATGAGGGGTGTCGTCTGATTAAGAAAAAAATATTTCAATAAAAATACAGTGACGAAGTTCAAAATCTAACAAGCATATAGCTAGAATCTAGCATGGAAGATGTAGCTGCTTATGAATTTCAATGGAAATTATCTTGGAAGTTAATTAGTTTCATGCAAAATAAAATATCTTACTGTAAACTTGGTATGTCAGTCTTTATAATGGTGTATTTCATTTTGTCCAAATACAGTGATTAGCTCATAATGTTTTCACATAATGTTTTATAGTAGAACTTTCTTTTAGCCATAACTTTTAACTAATGATGTATTAATGAAAACTATGCTTTTCTCTGGAATATGAATATTCAAACAATACATCTGAATAATAAAGTTAACTGTAATTTTGCCTAATTATTACTTTGTAATATTCCAGTATGTGTTACATATTTCATGCGCAACTGTATCAAATACAGAATGAAAACTTAGAAAAAAATTTTGCCACTGAAGGCAATAGATGATATAACAGATAGAGTGTTTATAATTTGCGACGTCTCACTCGCTCACTGTCTGTCTGTATGTATGTATGTATGTACAGGGTGCCCATGAAGGCAAATCGTAACTTGGAACCTATTACAAACGTGGCTTCTTGTAAAATGTTTAGCAGGTTGGAGAGTATTTTTTCCTTTGTTCTTTGTTGCAGATTTGTCTTGGAGTACGTCAAAATGGCGACAGACCAGGAAACAGCATAGTGTGTCACCAGGCATTCAGAATCCAAATCTATGACAACAATACTGCAAAATTGTTAAGGCAACTTTGGGATAACACCATTCGCAAAAACAAGAATATTGATATGTTTCAAAAAATTTATAGAGACAGGCAATGTCAAACTTCCTCAAACTGGACATTCCCTGTGTCTCAAGCACACATTGGACAGAGTGTGAGCTGCATTTGAATGCAGCCCTCAGGAATCAATTCGTTGAGCATCTCTCAAATTCCAGAAAACTTGATCAACTGTCCATAAAGTGTTGCATGAGTGGCTATGTCTTTTTGTCTACAAAGCACGAGGTTATGCTGAAAAGTAATGCATGCAAATTTTTTATTCTGTTCTCAATATATGTTGAGATATTACATGTCATGCTTATTAGTCACTTGCCTTTCTCACTTTGCTGACGCAAGTTGTAACACTCTGCTGCTAAAGGGATCCAAACTGTGGCAGGTAACATGACGGTGTATAACATAACTCTTTCACTGCATAAGAAACAGAGTGCTGTAATCAAGTTTTGAATTTGAATAGTTCTTCCACAAATGGAGAACCTCTCCTTCAGCATTACAGTGCTAGACCACAAGCACTGTGCCATCTGCAACAATATGATGCCTGGGTGCACAGTCATCAATCAACCTCCACACAGTTGTGACTTGGCCCCATTCGATTTTCATCTGTTTCCGAAACAGAAAGGACACCTCTGAGGATTTCACTTTTATAGTGATGAAGCGGTGCAAGCAAAGGCAAGGTTGTGGTTCTTTCAGAAAAGTTAAATGTTATACAGTCACAGTATTCACAAACTGGTCTCTCATTGGGAGAAATGAATTCACTGCCATCGTGACTACGTTGAGAAATGTATACGAGGTGTGTTCAAAAAGTAAGGTGACTTTATATTTTTATGAAAAAATATTTATTTATTCATCAATATTCATTTTGTACCCTTCAAAATAATCCCCCTCAGATACAATACACTTGTGCCAATGCTTCTTCCACTCCTCGAAGCACTTCTAATACGCACTTTTCGGTACAGCTTGAGTACTTCCAGCAATGCAGTTTTTATTTCCTCAATCGTTGAAAATCTTTGTTCTCTCATAGGTCTCTTCAGTTTTGCGAACAGAAAAAGTCGCAGGGGGCAAATCTGGTGAATACGGTGGCCGAGGCATGATTGTCATGTTGTCTTTGGTCAAAGAATCTCTCACAAGCAATGATGAATGAGCAGGTGCACTGCCGTGCCGCAAAGGCCATGAATTGATTTTCCACAATTCCGAATTTTTTTGCATATTGCTTCTCCCAAACAGCGCATAATGTCAGGGTAATACTCCTTATTGACCGTATGACCTTGAGGCAAAAATTCACAATGCACTATGCCACAGTAATTAAAAAAACAGAGAGCAAAACTTAAGACACCTGATTGAACTTGGCGTGCTTTTTCCAGTCTTGGCTCTCCGGGATGCTTCCCACTGACACGATTGGGCTTTGGTTTCGATGTCATAACCATAAACCCATGTTTGGTCACCAGTTACGACCCTTTTGAGCAAATCACGATTATCACTGATGCCAAAGAGCTGAGCTATGCTCATGCCACGGCTCTTCTGATCAAAATTGAGAAGGTTTGGAACAAACTTCACTGGCACATGTCTCATGTACAAAACATCTGAAAAAATTGCATGACACAAGCTGCCTGATATGCCAACATCCTCAGCAACTTCTCTTATGGTAATCTGACAGTTTTCCAAAACAATTTTCTTCGCAGCTTTGATGTTATCATCTGCTGTTGATGCACTGGGGCATCCAGAGCAAGGTTCGTCACTGGCATCTTCTCGGCCATCTTATACGAACTTGTACCACTTGTGGACATATTTTTTACTTAGAGCAGACTCACCGTATGCCACTGCCAACATTGCAAGTGTTTTTGAGCACTTGATTCCATTTTTCACACAAAATTTGATGCAAATTCTGTGTTCCACTTTTTTATAATAATCAAAAATCACTGAGCACACTAAAACACATCTAAGCTTTCTATCTGTCAAAAACAAACAAAGTATGCTGTACACTTGAAACTGTGTACATATGTTTGGGACATGTGTAACAACATAATAATAATAATAATAATAATAATAATACCCGTGGAGGCCCGGGAAAAGAATAGGCCTCCGGTATGTTCTGCCAGTCGTAAAAGGCGACGAAAAGAACAAACCACTAATAGGGCTAACCCCCCTTTAGTGTGATTAGTTGGTTCAGGACAGAACTAAAGAAGCCTCGGACAAGCGCCGTCATGGTCGGGGACGACGCTTGAACCCTATGCCCGCCCACAATGGTAACGACACTGCTAGCCAACTGGAAAATGATTTAAATCCAAATAGAGGTGTTTTGCAGGATATGCTTCCTGCAACCACCCTACAAGGAAAACAAAGACAGAGGATGAGATGGTCAGATGAAGTTAATCGACACCTCATGTTCTGTTATTACCAAGCAACAAATCTAGGAACCAACACAACTGGATACAGATCACAAGTATACACAACATTTATCACCAGATACCCAGAATTAAAATTTTTAACAGAACAACGACTAGCTGATCAGATCCGTGTAATAATCAAAAATAACAGGATACCCCAGTCAGAATTAGAAAACATCAAACAACAAGTACAACAAATACTGGAACAAAATAATGTGCAATCAGAAGAAGAAGAAAATACAGTAATGGACTCAAACATCCCAGAGCAAACAAACAAAGAACAACACGCACCAATTAAACAATCAGAGGAAAACGAAACCTTAAGACAGCCACCAGAACAAGCACAAATAGAACACAAAGTGACACAGATGTTAGATATAGAAGAAAAATTTCAGCTAACATATACAGAATACAAAGACACAAATACAGACATTAGACCATTCTTGCATAGACCACCAAATAACCCACAAGTCGAAAAACAATAAAAACTATCAACACAATCATACACAACAAAATAAATGAAAACACAACTATGGAAGAGTTACAACTACTGGTTTATATAGGAGCACTCACTACACTAAATATACACACTAGGCAGAGATCAGAACCAACCAACACACAGAAGAAACCCACAAAACCAGCATGGCAACACAGGCTACAGATCAGAATAGAAAAACTGAGAAAAGACATCGGACAGCTAACACAATTTATAAGAAATGAAATCTCGGAAAAAAACGAAAAAGGTTAGGTAAAATCTCACAACAAGAAGCGACAGAGCAATTAGACGAAAAGAAGCAGAAATTACAAGCATTAGCAAAACGACTCAGAAGATACAAAAAAAGTGAAAATAGAAGGAAACAAAACCAAACATTCAACACAAACCAAAAGAAATTTTACCAGACAATAGATAACACACACATTAAAATAAACAATCCACCAAACATAACAGACATGGAACACTTCTGGAGCAACATATGGTCAAACTCGGTACAACATAACAGGCATGCACGGTGGATACAAGCAGAAACAGACACAAACAAGATGAAACCACAAATGCCTGAAGTGATAATTTTGCAACATGAAGTCACCCAAGCAATTAATTCTACTCACAATTGGAAAGCCCCTGGAAATGATAAAATAGCAAATTTCTGGTTAAAGAAGTTCACCTCAACACATTCACATCTAACTAAATTATTTAACAGTTACATTGCAGACCCATACACATTCCCTGATACACTTACACATGGAATAACTTATCTGAAACCTAAAGATCAAGCAGACACAGCGAACCCAGCTAAATATCGCCCCATAACATGCCTACCAACAATATACAAAATATTAACTTCAGTCATTAAACAGAAATTAATGACACATACAACACAGAACAAAATTATAAATGAAGAACAAAAAGGCTGTTGCAAAGGAGCACGAGGTTGTAAAGAGCAACTGATAATAGATGCAGAGGTGACATATCAAGCTAAAACTAAACAAAGGTCGCTACACTATGCATACATTGATTACCAAAAAGCTTTTGATAGTGTACCCCACTCATGGTTACTACAAATATTGGAAATATACAAAGTAGATCCTAAATTGATACAGTTCCTAAACATAGTAATGAAAAATTGGAAAACCACACTTAATATCCAAACAAATTCAAATAATATCACATCACAGCCAATACAGATTAAGCGTGGAATATACCAAGGAGACTCATTAAGTCCTTTCTGGTTCTGCCTTGCTCTGAACCCACTATCCAACATGCTAAATAATACAAATTATGGATACAATATTACTGGAACATACCCACACAAAATCACACATTTGCTATACATGGATGATCTAAAACTACTGGCAGCAACAAATCAACAACTCAACCAATTACTAAAGATAACAGAAGTATTCAGCAATGATATAAGTATGGCTTTTGGAACAGACAAATGTAAGAAAAATAGCATAGTCAAGGGAAAACACACTAAACAAGAAGATTACATACTTGATAACCACAGCGACTGCATAGAAGTGATGGAAAAAACGGATGCCTATAAATATCTAGGATACAGACAAAAAATAGGAATAGATAATACAAATATTAAAGAAGAACTAAAAGAAAAATATAGACAAAGACTAACAAAAACACTGAAAACAGAATTGACAGCAAGAAACAAGACAAAAGCTATAAATACTTATGCCATACCAATATTGACCTACTCATTTGGAGTAGTGAAATGGAGTAACACAGACCTAGAAGCACTCAATACACTTACACGATCACAATGCCACAAATATAGAATACATCACATACATTCAGCAACAGAAAGATTCACATTAAGCAGAAAGGAAGGAGGAAGGGGATTTATCGACATAAAAAACCTACATTATGGACAGGTAGACAATTTAAGAAAATTCTTTCTAGAACGAGCAGAAACTAGCAAAATACACAAGGCAATCACTCATATAAATACATCGGCTACACCATTGCAATTTCATAACCACTTCTACAATCCTTTAGATCACATAACATCAACAGATACGAAGAAAGTAAATTGGAAAAAGAAAACACTTCATGGCAAGCACCCGTATCATCTAACACAGCCACACATCGATCAAGACGCATCCAACACATGGCTAAGAAAAGGCAATATATACAGTGAGACAGAAGGATTCATGATTGCAATACAGGATCAAACAATAAACACCAGGTATTACAGCAAGCATATTATTAAAGATCCCAATACCACAACAGATAAATGCAGACTTTGTAAACAACAAATAGAAACAGTAGATCACATCACAAGCGGATGTACAATACTAGCAAATACAGAATACCCCAGAAGACATGACAATGTCGCAAAAATAATACATCAACAGCTTGCCTTACAACATTAACTTTTAAAACAACAAGTTCCTACATACAAGTATGCACCACAAAATGTACTGGAGAATGATGAATACAAATTATACTGGAACAGAACCATTATAACAGATAAAACAACGCCACATAACAAACCTGACATCATACTCACCAATAAAAAGAAGAAATTAACACAACTAATCGAAATATCCATACCCAATACAACAAATATACAAAAGAAAACAGGAGAAAAAATTGAAAAATTCATCCAACTGGCTGAGGAAGCCAAAGACATGTGGCATCAGGATAAAGTTGACATCATACCAATTATACTATCAACTACAGGAGTCATACCACACAATATCCACCAGTACATCAATGCAATACAGCTACATGCAAACATATATATACAACTACAGAAATCCGTAATTATTGATACATATTCAATTACCCGAAAGTTCCTAAATGCAATATAACACATACCGTACAGTTAATAGGAAGTGACGCTTGATCAAGGTCCGCGTCACTTTCCATTCTTAACCAGACTTAACGTCTGAGAAAGTAAAGAAATAATAATAAAAGATTGATAATTGAATATACGTTGCTCACACAATTTGAAAAGTCACCTTACTTTTTAAACAGCCCTCGTACGTAGACATGAAGAAGAAAGAAGTAAAATGTCAATAAAGTTTGTTTTATTTAAAAAGCTTTATGACTTTTCACATAAAAAATTTGGAAGAATTACTTTTCAGCACCCCCTCATATAAATTGTCCTATTATTGCAGCTAAATGATCGTTGTCTGTGGTATGTTTTGCGTGTTCCATGCTGGTCTCCATAGATACTGACAATAAACACCTCGACTTGTTTCCAGATTTCTTTCTTTATTTATTTTCTGTCCATATAATAAAAGTTTTCGGACATTGTCAGGAAAATTTAGATTACATTACACATATACAGTAAAATATTTACATTCTTTCATAACAACATATGGATCAGACACATGTCTGTATACATTATTTTTCAAAAGGGCACTACAAGTAGATTACTCTATAGTGTAACACAATTTAGCTTATATTTATAATTGTACAGTACACATAATACAGTGTATAATTACATTCTTTCATACCACTGATACATTGAATACATTGTGTACTACAACTTAAAGTCCTCTATAGGGTAACAACACTTCTCTATTAATAATTGCTTCAGTCTACTCTTTAGCATATTTAGATTTACTTTCTTGAGTTCACAGTGTAGTGCATTGTAGAAAATTGCTCCCATTCTGTGTGGTCCGTGGTCCATTGCCTTTTTATTGGTCACAATTCTATGAAAATTTTCCCTTCCCCGTGTATCATAGTTGTGTACATTACTGTTTCTCACATTAAATTCAGGATTTTGTTTCACGAACATGACTGTCTGCAGTTATATACATGGAGTACACCGTAACAATTTTATATTTTCTAAAGATGTCTCTACAAGCCTCTCTCTTCTTTACCTTGGCTACCATTCTTACTGCCTTTTTTTTGTAATCTAAAAAGTCTATCTATATGAATTGCTGATGCCCCACCCTATATCTCAATACCATACTGAAGGTGCGGATGAATTAACCCAAAATACATTTGCTTTAAATTATCATGGTCCAAGAAGGCTGAGACCTGTTTCAGTAGATACACATTTCTACTGATTTTCTTGCAAACATTATCTACATGGCCTTTCCATTATTATGCGAATTTGCATATGCAAGACCCAATGGGATGTAAATACAGTATCAGTTATGGCAGCATTATAACTGTGGATGAACTTCATTATTGCTGTTTGGTCTTTATTTACAAGAAGCTTCTTTGCTGTAAGGTATGCGGACAGAGTATTGAAGCTGATCTCGGTACTGTTAGCTGCAGACTGCATATCACTGCCACAGCTGATGAAGGATATGTCATCGGCATAGCTTACAACCATGCAATTTTGGGGTTCAAATAAGTTATTTACATATACAAGGAACAGAAAAGGCCCTAGTATGCTTCCTTGAGGCACACCACATTGAAGTGTCCTGAAGTTTGATTTGGTTGTTAGGAGCTGCTCATTATTTTGATAAGTTAGCTTTACACACTGTTTCCTGTCTTTCAAATAGGAGGGAAGTAGTTTCAAGGCTAGTCCTCTCAACCCTTACTATTCTAGCTTACACAGAAGAATGGTTTGATTCACAGTATCAAAGGCTTTACTCATACGTAGGAAAGTGCCTATTACCTTGTCACTTTTGTCCAGCTTATTTAATATTTCATGTATAAAAGATGCTACTGCTGTTGTAGTAGATCTCCCTTTTCTAAATCCATGTTGTAGGTTGTTTAACAGATTGTGTTTGGTGAAATACGATTCAACTTGATTTAGTATTACTCTCTCTAACAATTTGCCTAGTTCTGAGATTAATGATATTGGCCTGTAGTTTCTAGTGTCAGTTTTTAATCCCTTTTTATGCACTGGTATAATTTCAGTAATTTTGAAAAGGTCAGGGAATACTCCATTTCTGAGGGAGGTATTTATCAAGCGAGTCAGGGGTTTCACTAATTCATCCCTGCATTCCTTTAGCAGGTTAGGTGAAATGTCATCCCAGCCACAAGACATTTTTGGTCGAAGTGCTGATATGATTGCTAGGACGTCTCTCTCAGTAAAAGGACTGGCTAGATTTTCCAAGACTAAAATTTTGTGGCTTGACATGAACTTCATTTGTACCAACTGTACTGAACTTTTGTATAAATTTTTCACACACTTCTTTTGGGTCATTTATTTCTTAACCATTTTCTTTTCATGTTATGTTGCTGTGTTCATAGGAATTCTGTTTCCCACTTTTTTTATGAATTATTTTCCAGGCAGTTTTACTGATACAGCTAGAGTTCCTTATTTCAGAGGTATATTTCTGCGCTTTTAGGTTAGTCAAGGACTCTCTGTATGTTTTTCTGAGCAGTTTATATTTTGTTGAGAAATATTGTAGTTTAGTATCTTTAAAAAGTATATAGCAATCTTTCATTTTCTCCCTCAGTTCAATAATTTCAGAGGGAGATTCTCGGCTTTATGGTTTACAGCTTTATTTACTTTTTCAACTAAAAGACAGGTTTCATTTAAAGTGTTACTGAATAACTTATAGAAATATCCCCATTTTTCATTCACTTCAGTTGCATTGTACACTGGTTCCCATTTTTCATTCTCTAGTGCCATCTTAAGTTTAGAATAATTAAATTTTCTTTTATATATAACTGTATCACTTTCAGTTACATGTATGTTCCCTACATCAATTTCCATAGTAAGGGCTCTGTGATCACAAATGTAGTTTTCTAAGGTGTTTACGTTTACTTTCTCTTTTCCTACATTTGTGAGAACATGGTCAATACATGTCTTCGTATTTGCAGTGACTCTTGTAGGTTCTGAGTTCATTTGTTTAAAGTTATAACACTGTAATACATCCATATAGTGCAAATACTTAACACTATTATTTAATGAGTCTATGTTGATGTCTCCAACAAGCAACAAGTGTTTTTTATACATTGCTGTCCCCTCTAGCAAGTCCTCTAGGTAATTTAGAAACTCTTCTGTGTTACTTCCAGGTGACCTATACAGTGCTGCTATAATAAGGCTGTTGTTTCCATACTTCAGGTTTACTGCTGCAACCTCAAATACCATTTCAGTACTCAGATCATCTATCCATTTAACTTTTTCACATTTTACATCATTTCCACTATAAATGCCTACCCCACCACTTTTGTGTGTCTTTCTGCAGTACAATTTTATAAGTTTGTAATTTTTTAGCCTGTAACCATATGCTTCCTCTTCCTTGCATCCCAATTCACTCGCTAGGAAGAGGTGTGGCTTAGTTTCATTTAGGTAAGCACTCAGCTGCTCTGTTTTATTAGTTACATACTGGACATTCTGATATGCAAGGGTAAATTAATATGCTTTCCTCAAAAAAACATCATTGTCTACTTTGTGACTGAGAATTCTGTTTAAATCGTCTTTTTCTTTGATAATTTCCCATATTTTGTCACACAAGAATTTTTTTGCCTTCAAAATTTAGGTACCTTGTCTGATATGTAGGCTTCTTTTCAATTTGCCTGTATCTAATATTTCACATTTGCCAAAACGAGCACACATTTGTTTCATTTTAATGTTTGTTTTTCGAATCAACTTATTTACACACGAATTGCACATGAGATCATACCTGTGAGGCAGCGTTGTAATAATGGTGTTTCGTGATTTATTTGCTTCTAGGAAGTTTTCCAGGCTTGCTAGGCAATTTCGTTCTTCATTTCTTGCACCAGCTATACACACTACATATCCATTCTCTTCTTTCTTGTTTCCCTGCAGTTCGATATCAGTAACAGATTTCGTACTTGCACCTGGTTTCACTATTCCTATTGCTTGGATATCTTTGTAATTGTCCCGTAAAACACTCGCCAAAGTTCTGCCGTGGCTGTCTGTTAATAAGAGAACGTTGTACCTTTCGTTCGACGGTTTGACGATCGTATTTTTTACCGTTTTTTTGCTTGTTTCTCCACTGCATAGTTTACGAAATTCGTTTTCGCCACATTTCACACTTTCACATTTATCACTATTGGTTTCTGGTAAGAACTGAGGCACAGGTAGGGCAAATCTAACTGTTTTGCCTGAGTTTTCACTTTTTTTGCTGTGAAGATTACTTTTTGTAACGTTTTCCATACACACACTCGAATTTACCTCATATTTCGATCCAGTCACTTTACTACAGTTTTCAGAATAAAGGATATTAAAATTGTTTTCACACTCGAAACTTGGTTTACTCACTGTAGGTGACATTTTTTCGCCTTGTGCTTTACATTTGCCGTTCACTGTCTTCCATTCCATCGACTTATAGTTACTAACTTTCGGCAGTACACCCATGCTTTGTTTCGGCCTAAGCTCCATATTTTCATGCCTTAGGCTGTCATTTTCTCTTCTTAATCCTAAGATTACTGATTGTAAACTTGAAATACATTCACTACACATTTTAAGTTCATCTTTGCACTTCACACAGGCGATCTTTTTGACTACATCACTGTAATACATGAATTGCAGTAACAATAGGATTTGGGGCTCCCATACAACACACCTGAACACATTCACGATAGCCCAAACCTATTGATATGGCCTAACACATGTTGGTGTGATACACTATGTGATAAGAAGTCTCTGGACACCTCCAAAAACATACTTTTTCATATTAGGTGCATTGTGATGTCACCTATTGCCAGGTACTCCATACCAGGGACATCAGTAGTCATGAGACATCGTGAGAGAGCAGAACGAGGAGCTCTGTGGAAATCATGCACTTTGAATGTGGTCTCAGGTGATTGGGTGTCACTTGTTTCATACATCTGTATGAGAGATTTACACACTCCTAAACATCCCTACGTCCACTGTTTCTGATGTGACAGTCAAGTGGAAATGTGAAGGGACATGTACAGCACAAAAGCGTACAAGCTGAACTCGTCTGTTGACTGACAGAGACTGCTGACAGCTAAAGATGGTCATAATGTGTAATAGGCAGACACCTATCCAGACCATCACACAGGAATTCCAAACTGCATCAGGATCCACTGCAAGTACTTTGACAATTAGGCTGGATGTGAGAAAACTTGGATTTCATGGTCGAGCGGCTGCTCACAAGCCAATACTGTTTCTTCATCTGGAGTTACACCTCTCTTTCAAAAAACAGTTCTTTAATTTGTTGTTGCAGCCACAGAGGTAACGGTATGAAAGCTTGTAACCTCATGTAATTACCCAATCTTTCACTGTGCCTATATTGAACATTAAATTTCATCATACATACTATTACTACTACAAAATAGTGAAGAACGTAAAAAAAATGTTCCAATGTGTGTGAAATCTTATGGGACTTAACTGCTAAGGTCATCAGTCCCTAAGCTTACACACTACTTAATCTAAATTATCCTAAGGACAAACACACACACCCATGCCCGAGGGAGGACTTGAACCTCCACCGGGACCAGCCGCACAGGCCATGACTGCAGCGCCTTAGACCGTTCGGCTAATACCGCGCCGCTGATAACCCGTGAAGATTGCATAGCTGAAATACGCCGAGAAAGCCTGCAATCCCGTGCGGCTGAAGAATGTAAGTTTTCATCATTTCACAACAGTAGAAGACATCAACATTTATTTTGCTTCCAGAAGAAACACCTTGATATAATGCTAAGCACACTTTCACCCTCCTTGAATGCTTTATTTTTCCATTAATTCATGATATTTCAACAAATATTCATGAACTGGCACTTTTATGTAGAATTCATTTGGTTTCTGGGAAACAATTATTATGGGTATTATGGGTTTGATCATCTATACTCTATAAATAATGAATATTAACTTTCAATAAGATTACTTCAATTGTCAGTAAACAAACTCAGCAAACAACTAAATTTACACATGCTCATGTTTTCATTCATTATACTCAGTGCATACCCCTTACCTCATTGGTGACTTTCAAGAAGGTGTCCATTGAGGTAGAACTGGCTGTACTGTATACTGTACCTGCATTTAGTTTCATTCATATCTTTAGGGAATAATGCATATAGGGTAATATTAGATACTCACAAGGGAATGTCCAATAAGAAACAAGACATGTCGAAACCTACCCTGACATTTTTAGTCAGGAAGAAGATAATGAAAGAAATGACTGTCAAAATTTTAGCTGTTAAGAGGCACTGAAAGTATTTTAAAAAATAATAATAAAAAATAGCTGAAATTTGCCAAATTTATAGAGCGCCAGGCAGTGGTAGAAATGTACACCCCTAGTGGCTCTGTAGCAACTGCGCATGTGCAGCTAGGCACACACACAGCCGAGGTCGGCGGTACATTTGTGAACAGGAAACAAGAGACAACCCAATTATAATTTGTAAATTATTCACTCAAGTAACATCCATTACGAATTATCAGTTGCGTTTTGCAGTATTGTTAAGTACTGACAATACAGCAAGAATTGAATTAATATTTATTGTGCTTTCATAAGGCATGCCTGCTAATATACCCTTTTTTTTCTTCCCGTTTCACAGTAATGTGGAATCCAATCAACATTCTCAATTTAGCAATGATGAAATATGAAGAACGTGCTTTCTGGCTGAAATCACATACTTCTCCTGAGGACGTACATATGTGTCTTTGTTAGTTGATTTCCTGAACATTCATTTGAATGATATCAACATTTTGTTTGAAATTGTGGATACATAAGAAGAAATAGGAAATAACTGACTATTCCATGAATTGTGGTTCAGATGACATCAGTTGTGCTAGTAACAGTTCTGAAGAAGAGTACCTTCCAAGCCTAAAGAAACATGTACTTCAACAACTTTCAGTGATAAATAAAGGCAGTGAAATATCGGTTAAACAAAGTAGGGAAAAACTCGAATTAATGCAGTGTGCAAAGGTGTTTTCCTCCCATAAAATCGGACCGTGAACTGTACAAATGGAAGAACGAATTACATGAAGTAACAAATATGCATCAAATGGAATCCCGAAACCATCTGAATGAAAAACTGTTCGAAAGATTTAGAACTGCTCGTGAGAGACTACGCACCATTACTTACGGAGATCAACAAGACTGGGGGCTCTGAATTGCATCTGACATGAAGATTGCTAATTTCTAGGCTTTGTCGAACTGCCTCCGCAGTTTCAAGAAATCGTGCAGAATAGGAAGTCGCAAAATTACCAAGTTTACGTCACGTAAACTTGTAGAGCAGCTGCCAGTGATAGACAATGCTATAGAGAAATTCGTAGCTAATGTAAAGATGGAACTTGCTGCTATTTATAAAGCTGATCAGTCAGGTTTCATGAAAGAACTGCATGCACACAGCACTATCATTTCGGGGTGAAAAAAAGATGGAGTCGGTTGCTCAATCAATGACTGCAATGACACATTCATATATAATACCACTGGTAAGTATAAGTGGTTTGCTGTTTCCGCAACTGTATATGGTCTTCAAGAAGCGCAAGGCAAATTAAGACCAAAAATAAAAAAATGGACTGTTTATTTGTAAAACTTTTGTAATTGACATATCAAAATCTGGAAAAATGGAAAAGGATAATTTTCAACATTTCGTTTGAAATGTATTCTTACCAGCTGCAGAAACTAATTCATTGCTTTTGTTGGATTCATGGTCTGGACATAAGGACACCTCCGTTTTTGTGGAGGATGATGAAAAATCTGGAGATGTAATGTGGATTCTGCTTAGAACTACTAGTGCGACTCAACATCTCAATATAGAATTTTTTCGACAGTGGAAATCATTTTTCAGGAAATTATCAGACAACATAAATTCTGATACCTCTCTCTCATTTCAGGTTCATCAGCGGAACAGTATTCTTAAACTACAGTCATTTGTGTATTACCAGTTTCCTTTGCCACACTTTATGAATTTGATCAAGTACGCCTCGTATGCAGTGCAATACGCAGAACAATGGCCAGGACCATTTCTGACTCCATCCCAGTTCTGTCGAAATAAAACTAGTGATTAGTGCGAAGTGCCTGACTGCATCAATTTTTCCTTTTTCTGGTGTGCCTGGTGCAAGAAAAATATTTTTGTCTTCAATAGACACTTCTCATTTTTGTGATGACTACTGGGAATAAACAAATAACTGTTTCACTGATAGCCAAATGACAACATTCAATGTTGAATGGCCTACAAGAATTGTTATAAAATTGCAAGACATATTTCATGTCAACAAATTACAAGTCCTGATTGATGGAAGTCATCTGCGACATCAAACACTGCCAAGATTTTATTTTCTCTGCTAGCTACTTTTATAAGAATTACATGAGCAAGAATTGAACTGTAAATATGAAGTTATTCAAAAAAATGTTTTTATAGTTTAAGCCAGGTTTTCACTGGAGCAAATAAGCTTACATAAGCAAAAGAGAATTCTGTCTGGTGTACCCAGTAGGCCTCTTGCAGGTCTTTCAACTGGACTCCACTGCACTACTTACGTGTCCCTAACTTTCCCCAGTTACCTAATCGGAAAATGGAGACCTGCAGTTTAACGTGGAGTCTGAACCCCATGTCTTTCGTGGCCACTTGAACATCAGTGAAAAGTGATTGTTTGGTTAAAAATCATGGTGAAAAAGTTGTGGGATTTGATCCTGCACACTCTAGATCACGCGTCTGCCAACTGACTGTCAGCTCTATGAAGGCCCATAGTGAGGGTACTGGGGTGAGGTTGAGGCACTGTGTGTGTGTGTGTGTGTGTGTGTGTGTGTGTGTGTGTGTGTGTACGCTTGTGTTTTTCTCTCTGCTGCATCTTGAGAAGGGAATTTCATTCCGAAAGCTAGCAAATCAAAGCTCTGTACTTTTTGTTTTTGTATCTGCCAGAGGACCATTTTTGTTCTAGGAAATAAAAGCGAGAGAGAGAGAGTATGTGACCATCAGACCTTACACACATAGTCGAAACACTAGCTGTGTCACCTCTTGAGATGACACTCAACATCGGTAACTGGTGTTCTGCTTACAAATTTCCCCTCAATGGTAATGAGAAGCCAGGGAAAAGTGGCAGCTGACATACAAGGAAGATTTTGGACCAGTGCTAAGGAGAGATGGGTATGCAATTCTGTGTAAAGCGCACGATCTCCATGCATGTCATATTTCCATCGAAATTAGACACTGAAATTCTTCCTTCCTCGCACCATTCTGCACACTTTGTCAAGAGCAGTGTGCTCGTCATGCAAAATAACCCTCACTGAATAGCAATGTTTCGCACTGTGGCTCTAACAAGATAAGAGCTGTGTCCTGTACTCCTAATATTATCTCCAAAAGCTAATAATACGGCATTCATAGGCAATGTTCGCTACCTCGTGCTCTATCCCATTCCCTCTAGTATGAGCGATTCCACGCATACACAAGTGAATGGTAGTGAATTTTCTGCAAATGCTCATTCACACATGTTCGCTTCCATTTGCTCCAGTGTAAACCAGGATTTAGGTTCTTAAAATTGGTGTTTGTGAACTCCGGATAATTCTGCTATGCAGCGCTGTGTGAGTTGTGGTGTCTCCTTTCATTATCTTCTTTTCATTAGCTATTGAAACAACCTCGCTTTGTAATGTAATTTGGTTGGTTGGTTGGTTTGGGGAAGGAGACCAGACAGCATGGTCATCGGTCTCATCGGAGTAGGGAAGGATGGGGAAGGAAGTCGGCCGCGCCCTTTCAGAGGAACCATCCCGGCATTTGCCTGGAGTGATTTAGGGAAATCACGGAAAACCTAAATCAGGATGGCCGGACGCGGGATTGAACCGTCGTCCTCCCGAATGCGAGTCCAGTGTCTTACCACTGCGCCACCTCGCTCGGTATAATGTAATTTATATAGATACATATATATATGAGAAAATAAGAAATTTACATATTAAAAATAATATTTCTGAGCACAATGATCTTTGCATATCAGTCTATGTATACAGTCTTTTTGGTGTGTATCACAATCTAACATAACAGTCGCGACACTCACTGCTGTAAAAGTTGTTGCCGTTTGACAGATGGAGCGACACTAGCGCTTCAAGCGGCAGGTAAGGTGAACGTCAGACGCGTCGTAAGCATAATGTGTGTTTGCGGACGTGTACCTCTACATGCAAAAGCGATGGACAGCTCGTTTATCGTTCTGTAGGCCTACTGTGTTTGTCACTGTCGCCTGTTGCCACAAGTACGACCTTCATCTTTGTATTATTCTAAGTAGGACAAGCAACTGACAAATAGTGGGAGAAATATGCTGAAAACATTATAATGAGCTGATTACATTACATTTCACGAAAAACCAAATATTTGAATAATTTTCAAACAATCTGCCTGTAGGCACTTTCCTTGTCCCATAATAGTTTCGCTCGAAGTCTAGCAATCTGAACGTTCTGACACTTCACACGCTTTTGTAAGACACGAACAGCTGCTCTTAATCTAACCACTTCATCGTCAAAGCAGGTCTGTGTTGATGATTCTCACGAATCTGGCACTAATACATGGAGAGTTGAACTGGCTGCTTCTGTGTCATAGGACTGTTTTACACCTTTAGATTGACTGTCGAATCTTTGTGGCAGTTTCCTCTTCGTCAGTTGAGGTGGCTTATTTGGAATGTCAAACAGTGTGGGTACTGCATTCCACACGAGTTTTTATTGTCTGCGTTCATGAACTGGTTTTGTTCGAAATGTAGCGAACAAAACCTAATATTATTATACAGGTAAACCGGGTCTTTCTTCAAAAGGTCTTCTCGTCTGCTATTAACTAGCCATTTTTTTGCTCCTAAAACGAAACATTCATCATTTATACACATACATTTGCAAGTGAATCCTGACGATACAGTTTAGTAACATGATGGTATATACCTCTCAGGATCCTTAGGAAACCTAACAAAGACAGCTGTGGTGTCTTCTTCCTATTGCTGCTGCAATTTATTGCGCTACAAACGCTCCCGATGGTAAAAACCATTGTATAAATCAAAATAAACAATCACTATTCGCTTTCACGATCGCGCCGAACTCACAGTTCAACCTACCGGTCGCTTGGATCGCTGCTGGCGCTGAAGGCAACAAAATCGAGGCGAAGTGTCGCGACTGTTATGTTAGACTGTGGTGTGTATCTTCTTTAGGAGTCGTAACATTAATGTCTTTGAATTGCAGCGTATTATCGTTGCTTAGCACAGCGTTTGAATTCAGTTCACATGATTCGTGTTTATAATGGAATTAATTCGAACAATAAATGTTTCTATTATATTGCTCCAATGTCTTTAAACGTAGTATCGGATTCTGAGTGTGTGTGTGTACTGCCTGGATCTCTTGCGTGTGACTTGAAGAAAATCCAAAGTTTGTTCAATGTGTCAACACGAAATTGTGATCTCCAGCAGTCGAATTTTCGTGGCGTCTACCGGGGTATAAGTGGTCAATGAGGGCACAGGAAACACCTCACTGCCTACGACAGGTGATGAACTTGTCTTTTACACCAACCTGAAGACCTGCCGGCTTCCACTACACCATACACTTCAAAGCATATTGACACTACGTAAATGTTGCTTGACCAGTGTGCCATCACGTTGGTTTCTTCTTTGCATTTTCAGTTCCATTTATATGAATCATGTGCTACATGCACAAGTCCTTTGCAGCTCATTAACATCTCCTTAAAATACATTTCTTCATATAGTAAGTACATAAATATACAAATATTTACAATTAATCATTACATGAGATAGTTACATTGTTGTCATATAGTACATATACAGAATTAAATGAAAAATATAGTCAATTTTTTACGTTACATTCAATATCATTGTGCTGACATGTGAATTACATTACATTCAGATTGAAATATACATTTTATTTATTTTATTTGTTAGCTCTTTTTTTCGTTACACATGCAACATTTGAAGATAATTGTGGCAACTCGCTAGAATATTCAACTTGAAATTCATCTTGCCTCCTGGAATAAAATTTACACATATTTCAAGCTTCAAGACAGCCCTCTGTAGGAGGATAGGTTCATGGGATGGTTGCTAACTACTTCATAAATACTAGTAAATTCATCCCCTACAGTGGACTACACAAAATAAAATATGATAAATAAAATACATGTTAACTTAATATAATGTAAAAGTTCCTATACCTAATACCGTTTCTAAGTGTGGTGCCCCCACTAGTGCTGTTTCTAAGAGTGTTACCCCTCTATTACCGTTAAAGTTTGTGTAGTTCATCTCCTTCCTTTCATGAGTATCAAGCAATATAAATAAATGTTTTACTTAATAAATAAATAAATCTTCTTAGATAATTGCTGCTGCATTCCATGCTGTATATCGATTCTGTATTTACCTTGTGGTACCTGTAAAATTCTATTCATAAATAAATGTTTGTGTATGTCTCCCCATACTGTCAGATAATCACGAATTATATAATGTCAAATATTTCATCAACATGTATAAATTTTTCTAAGGGAGGGATGAGAGTATGAGCCGCAACAGAGGACTGACGTTTTGTTTTCTCCTTTCTATTTAATGGTGCATTAGTTCAGTACAGTAGATGAGCTTTAATTATGTCTTTAGATGACTGCTAAATATGTTCTCTTAAATAATTCTTCCAATCTGAAGTGTCAAGCCTACATAACTCCAAAAATTTCATTACAGGTTCCCATTAGATTAGTGTTAAAGTGTTATAGATTTAAATCTTCTGGTATATTTCCAACAGTGGCTGCTGTAAATAATTCTTTCCACATAAAACTATACTTTCACCTTTAGTTATAAGAATATATAAGACATCACATAAGTTATTATCTCAGGCATACCAATCTTTCAATAAATAATATTCTTTCCACTACTTTCATTCTGTATTCCACGAGTACATGTGATATAGCGTTCAAATCTAGTTTCTCTCCTCTCAACATATTCTCAATTATTCATAACATTCTCACCTATCCATTATTCATTCTTCACAAAATAACATATAGCCTACCTATTCCTCAGCGTTTATATATATATATAAAACAGAGGGAAACATTCCACGTGGAAAAAATATATCTAAAAAGAAAGATGATGAGACTTACCAAACAAAAGCGCTGGCAGGTCGATAGACACACAAAAAAACACAAATATACACACAAAATTCTAGCTTTCGCAACCAACGGTTGCTTCGTCAGGAAAGAGGGAAGGAGAGGGAAAGATGAAAGGATGTGGGTTTTAAGGGAGAGGGTAAGGAGTCATTCCAATCCCGGGAGCGGAAAGACTTACCTTAGGGGGAAAAAAGGACAGGTATACACTCGCGCACACACACACATATCCATCCACACATACAGACACAAGCAGACATATTGGTCTTTAAATATGTCTGCTTGTGTCTGTATGTGTGGATGGATATGTGTGTGTGTGCGAGTGTATACCTGTCCTTTTTTCCCCCTAAGGTAAGTCTTTCCGCTCCCGGGATTGGAATGACTCCTTACCCTCTCCCTTAAAACCCACATCCTTTCATCTTTCCCTCTCCTTCCCTCTTTCCTAACGAAGCAACCGTTGGTTGCGAAAGCTAGAATTTTGTGTGTATATTTGTGTTTTTTTGTGTGTCTATCGACCTGCCAGCGCTTTTGTTTGGTAAGTCTCATCATCTTTCTTCCTCTTATTCATCACCACTTACTTTTTACTTCAACAACTACAATAATAATACCCTTTTCTCATCTTGTATTCCATTTACCTCTCTCCGTATTATTTGTCCTCTTATTAAACTAAAATTACATTCACTCATCTCATTCAGTCACTCACATCACTCACATCAACATTACTATTATCACATGCCTCCTAAAGAAAATAATTCTGTTCAGTTCTCTGCCTCCTCTAATGTGTATATGCCTCAATAGCAACTCCTCTTATAACCAAATATCTTATTAGCTATTGGATGGTTCACATTGCTTTCTAGACTTACCTGCATTCATTAGATTGTAAGTATCTTCTCCTCATTAGGTAACATTTTACTGTATGTATTTTTTCAAATGTCTGTGTGGATGTAGACCTCTGGGTTTATGTGTTAATGGATATTCTAATGAATAACAGCCAGGGTGTGGAATATTTGCAATTCGGTATGGTCCAGAGTATAAGATCTGCCATTTCCTGTTTAAATGTTTCAGTTTTGTGGGTTTAGGATGTGTTCTTAGTAAAACTAACTCATCAACTTGAAATGTTTGTGCTTTCCTGACACCTCTGTCATATTTCTGCTTTCTTTCCTTAGCTTTCTCACATAATGTTGTGTAAGCTTGTCTTACCTTTTCTTCTAAACTAACATGATTTGTTGTTGCTGTAAATTTAGGTAGAGGGTCTGTCCATTAATTTCTTTCTGTTTTATCCATAATTAATTCAGTTGGTGTGTATCCAGTAGAAATGTGAGTTAAATTGTTCACTATTTGTTCAAATGGTGCTAGGTATTCTACCCATTTTGTGTGCTTCTCTGGTGTGTGTGTTCTCATAAACTGTCCAAATTCTCGAAATGTTCTTTCTACTGGGTTTCCTGCTGCGTGAAATCTTGAAATTAAAATATGTTTAACATTCTGTTCTTCAATAAATGTCTTCCATTTTAAACTGGTAAAATATGCTGCATTTAACTTCAGGTTTTCCTATTCTTACAAAATAATCTGTTAATAGATGTCTGGTAACAGCAGTGGTAGAAACTGTACGTAAAGCATATAATTTTAAATACTTTGTGAAAACATCTAACACAACAAGGATGTATTTCATTCCTCCACGTGCTTGTGGATAGGGTCCTGCAATATCTAAAGAAATTAGCTGTAATGGCCTCTTAGGTATGATTGGGTGCAATTCATTCATGCTTGTGCGATTAGAATATTTGGCTTTCTGACATGATGATGCATTTCCTAATATTACTCAATACTCTTCGCCTTAAATTTGGAAAGTAGCAATATTGTATAATCTTATCTGTACATTTGGTTACACCATAGTGTCCCCAAGTTCTGTGTGTAAATAAAATAAAATCATCACATAATTTGCATTCATGTACATGTTTTTCTGCTAGAGTTGTGTCATTCTTTAAAGATGCTACATCTGCTCTGTCTTCAAGCTTTTCTAACTTTTCCTGTAAGGATTTCTGCTCCAATGTTACATCATTTAATCTGTCTGAAAGGTCTGTAATCGTCAGGTCTAAGTGTTCTTGGTTTGTTTTTACGGAATTGTGTGACTGTCGTTAATTCGTCAACTTGGGTACTGGTTTTCTGTTGTTCAAAAACTACTGTTAACAATTTCTCATTACATCGTTGTAAGTCAGTTTTTGTCTCTTCACTGAATTCCACAAATACCTTTTCTTGTCTCGTAACCTTGTCTGATAAGTCAGTAAATTTCCTTCCAAGACTACTAGTGGTTTCTGTCAAGTCGGCAATTTGTCTCGATTGTTTTTCAAAATTTTGTTTTATGTCCCGTGTCAGTTCATCGAATTTAGTGTCAAATTTCCCAAGTCACGTTTTAAATTGTCGTGTAAAGCGTCAAATCTTTTGTCTAAAGTGTCAAATTTTCTGTTTTGGTCACCAAGTAACTTCAGAATCTGGTTGAGCATGTCAGTCCTGTGTCTTAGTTTCGTCATTTTTTCGTGACTGATTGATGTCTGGTTCTGAAGTGCAAATTATTTTATGGAACGTTATCCTTTTCCCTTTTTTTTTTTTTTTTTTTTTACCTATTAATTTCCTCAACATGAAAATGAAAATTAACACGAATTAATAACAGGGAAAACAATATTGTTGTAAATTTCATGCACGTAACATTACAATTGAAATGAATGAGACTTAGTCCAAATTCATTTTCTGATGCTATTAAGTGGTTAAAATTAGATAAAATGTCCAACAATTATAATAACTGCACTTGTATAAATCCAAACTGCACTTGTATCAAATCCGAAGATTGCAAGTCCTGTCACCAGGACGCCAATTGTGGTGTCTCCTTTTATTATCTTCTTTTCATTAGCTATTGAAACAACCTCGCTTTGTAATGTAATTTTAATTTTCACCCAAAGACACATTCAACACAGCGCCGAAAAATACACGTCTTTCGTATCAAGACGAGAGAGAGAGAGTCATCTATTTGTTCTTAAAAACAAAAACCTACGCAAAAGTAAAAAAAAAAGAACAAAATTATTTATAAAATCGGTCGCTGGCGCAGCGCTCTTCTGCGTGCGCGATCGTAAATTATAACTTTGCGGAAGTCAAAGTACCGTTACAGAGTGATTCGCCAAGCCGCACACTAGAAGAGCAAGGCTGTACAAACCGATGTTATAAGCTATTATTCGTGCCGCAAAAATATGTATCTTCAACATTTTTTACAAAATACTTGCAGTGCCTCTTACCAGCTAAAATTTAGGCAATGCATTTCTTTCATTGTCTTCTTCTTGCGTAAAAAATTTCAGGGTAGGTTTCGACATGTCTTACTGGACCATTCCCTTGTCAGTCCTTAAATGAAAACTGAGAAGACAACTGACAAGGAGGGTGAAGTGCAACCACTCACTTTTCACGCTTCAGAGCTATATGGTCATTATTAGCTGGTCTCAACAAAGAAAAAAAGGGGATTTGTAATCACTGGTCATTTGTGAGTGATTTTTGTCTTCAGTGGTCGTAATAGATAGAACTAGAAAAAAAAACATTAACACGCTGGTAATATGACAGGAAGGTCTTTTTCTTTTTAATTTGTAGCAAGAAATAGTAAACAACATGCAGTAACATATTTGGTGCTTATCAGCAGTTGTTACTATGCATAGAGTTGTACAATTTTCTTGACTAATATAGAGGGAAGGTCATCACATTATCTGCTTGCTTCTAAGGAATTGTATTAAGAGAAGAAACTTCACTTTCAAAAATGACCCCGTAGTAGGATGGGAAGAAAACTTGGCTTTGTTAAGGATGATGGACAATATAAAACTACACTCTAAGAAAAACAGGCTCATAAGGAACGTAATGGTTTTATGTACGAATTTAGTTGATGAAGAATGCAAAGTTTTACATAAAATCTGCAAGTGAACTATTTATAACTAGGTAAAGGATAATTCTTTTATAACACGTGGGGTGTGCAAAAGTGTTGTTGGTTGAATCGTGGTCTTGGTTGTGGCAGTTATCTTTGATGAGGACAGGGGTTCATGTAATGGAATGTTGCTGCCTCAATGACCGATTTTTTTGGGTGTGTATCTGTATATTGTTTCCATCATGTGCTTTTTTAAAAATTGTATTTAAACATTATGTTATAGAAATGTTCATGGAGCTAGTATGATTGAAATGATATGGTTCACAGAAAATACAATTGCTTGCCGTAAAGGTTTGCGACATGACTATAAGGAACACACTGCAGTGAGTTAATCACGAGCAATGTCAGTCAACTCCTGTCTGGTAATCTATTGACATCATTGCAGCTGTTGTACAATCTATGAGAGAACAAGTCTTCTTCACTGATTTTTCACTTCTAGTTTCCTGGGTTCATGCAGTATTTGTTCAATTCCAGGTAATTACCATATTCAGTCACAACCACTAGGGATGGGGCAGTGTGACCTAGCAAAGCTATAGCTTTCTTTTTTCTTCTTTTTTTACAAAAAGAAATTAACTCGTGGAGTAGTTAAGGGAGTTTTATTAAACATGACAAATGCACAACAGATGAAGAAACAAGCAATCAAGGCCATTAAAATTTATAGTAAAGTAATAAAATGTTTGCAAATAAAGAGATGACTCACCGGAAGGCAAGCACGCGGGCACGCATGCGACACACACACACACACACACACACACACACACACACACACACACACACACCTACACACCTACCTGTCTCCCTGCACTGTGCTCAATTGACTGTCAGCTCTTTCATGGCCCACAGTGAAGGTACTGGGGTGAGGTTGGGGTGCTGTGTGTGTGTGTTTCTCTGTCCAGCTTGAGAAGGGAATTTCATTCCAAAAGCTGGCAAAGCAAAGCTCTGTACTTTTTGTTTTTGTATCTGCTGACAATGCAGTGCTTCTGCCTTTTGGTGAGTAGTTTCTTTATTTGTAAATAATTTGTTATTCTCAACCAGAACTTTCTGTGCATTAGTAATAAGTTATTCGTAGTTTAAGCTGCTGTAGATTTATTTGTAAATTTTGTAGCAAGTTTGAGATGACCTGTAATCCTCAAAAGTTTTCCAGAAATAAAAGCTGTTAACCTGTACTCGAATAACATGTATTACAAAAAGTATTACAGGTAAGCATAACCCAGATAGCACACACACCTGCCTTTCTCCCAACACATCATCTGTAATGTAGGTTTATATTAACACTACATTTAATATGCAAGGCGAGCAGTGGACAGTAATCATGTACTAATGTGCTACAGTACACTGTAAATAACAAACTAAAATTACACCAATTGCTTCAAATGTGAGCCAGAAATTGCACTAAAATTGTGGCATTTCTTTTTGAATGCATGCTGGTATGCAAATAAAACTGATGTAAACATGTTCTAGTGCTCTCTCCATGATAATTAGAAACCAACCAGTGTCAAGTGCTGAAATAGTAGACAGTCGTGCTGCGATCTACTCTGAGAAGAGCACAGCTGTCTGTTTTCGACTGCGCATGGTCTGGTGTGACACCATCCCTTCTGGCACTGTGATTGCTACATTGCTCACAGCACCAGGTCAGTATTTTTTCTTCGAAATTGCATGTAGCATACTGCATGAGTGTAGAGTATGAGGACTTTTTAAAGAACTGTTGTCATGTCAGTGCTGGGGGTGAGTGGTCTAAGGCAGGAACTGGTAATTTGTGAACATGAGTTTGATTCCCACTATTACCAACTTTTCTTTTAATTTTATTTTATTCCTCACAATGTTAAACTATTAATTACAAAATTTAAATATGTTTATCAGTTCAATTTATACAAGTAAAATTCAGGATGGAATGTAACAATATAATGAAAAGAATAGTTGCTACTCACTGTATAGCAGAGATACTGAGTCACAGAAAGGCACAACAAAAAGGCTGTCACAGAATTAGTTTTTGGCCAACAAGGCCTTTGTAAAAAACACACACACCTCACATACATGACCACAGTCTCTGGTTCCAGCTCCAGTCTAATTTTGACGAAGGCCTTCTTGGTGAAAACTGATTGTGTGACATTCTTTTTGTTGTGCCTTTCTGTGACTCAGCATCTCCGCTATATGGTTAGTAGCAACTATCATTTTCATTACACTGTAAAATTAATATATTCATTTTAGTTATGCTCATTACCCTTATAAGTCAAAAGGCTATAGGCTGGATGGTGGTGAAACAAGCGAGTACACGAGGAAATTTAGTAGGAAGGTGTTTTTTGCAGAAGATTTGCTAAAGAAGTTCTTTCTAGCAGATCTTTGGAGTAGAAAGTGAGATTTAAATAGTTAAGTAGATGTAACTTAAATTTAACAGCAGAGAGGTGTAGGACGAGGCTCACTGATTTAGCTTATGTAACACTGAAAATTTCAAAATACTTGGATCAGCTTCTTTATTGTCCAGAACCAATACAGAAGCTCATATACTCAAACATTCATAAAAATCTAGAACAAGATTTACTTCCAACTATCAAAGAAATTGAAGTTATTAAAACCTTACAAAGCTAGTGGAGAAGATTCTACTACTGCAGAACTTTTAAAATGATTTTTTTTTAAAGGGGAAACAAAGAAAGAAAAAGAAGCTAAAATTAAACTTGGGAAACAAAAACAACCAGGAGAGGTGGCCTTCTTAGTTTCAATACATAAAATGAGGCAATAAATAGGATATTAACAGTCTGAAACCAGCTGTGTGTAACATTTGCAATATTATGCTAAACAGAGTAGAATCAACAATGGAGAGTAATTAAGGTGAATATCAAGGTTGTTCTAAGAAGGGCATGTCATGTTATGAACAAATATTTAATGCGGAAGACGGTCATTTGCCACAGATTACTGAATTTAAAAGGTCCATATTTTTCTTTGAAATTGGGTGTAGCATATTATGCAAGCAAGTAATACGAGCAATTTTTAAAGCGCCATTGTCACAGCTCTACTGTGGATGAATGGCCTAAAGCATAGGCTGGTAATTCGCAGACTAGGATTTAATTCCCACTGATTCTATTTTCTTTTTAATTTTATTTTATTCCTCATAATGTTAAACTATTCATTATAAAATTTAAATATATTTAAACAATTCAGTTAATATGCATAAAACTAATATATTCAATTTAGTAATGATTACTACCAAGTCAAGTCAAAAGATTACAGGCCACCACACTGTAGCACACTGGTATAATTTTGTTGCACTGCCAGTGCACAATGCTTTAATTTTTCAATGGGAACTTGATGTACAGTAAGGTGGTTTTTTTTATCATAAGTAAGTTCCTTGTTACAAATGCAGAAAAGAAGTCTATATTTTAAACTTAACATATTTTGTCTTTACTTAAGTATCATCTCCATAAGGTTTCTGTTAATTTTTCTTTCGTGTACTTTGACTGCATGCTTCCTTTTAGCTCTTATGAACGCACCACAGGTAATAAATAGTTGCACTGCACATTCACGTAATTTAGCAGTTTATATTGTAATTGCAGGAAATAGCCAAACCAGCAAACTTGTCAAACACTGTAGTTAACTTACAATATAGAAGAAAACTGTAACAAATACATATCTATCACAATTATATCACACATTCAACAGTTTTCTGAAAGTATGCATACACTCTCATGACTAGCAGGCAAAAACAAAGCCACATACTACAACTCAAAATAACAGTTCAACTGTAATACGAAAAAACAAAAACATTTCGGAACAATTTAATATAGTTTAAATTAAATTCAACAATCTTCATTTAGCATAACAGACAAATCTGAGCAACTTCTTACAGCAGGCATTAAGTAGCACTTTCTACAAAACTTAATCTTCCATAATTATTGCAACAGCCTATACACCTCCAAGTACTTTCTATTTTCTGTTACCTCATCTACATCTGTAGAAGCATAATTACTGTTTTGAGAAATATTCCACACTAAAAACAAACATATAAAATATATTATTCTACCACAGCGAATGTGCACAATAACTCTACTGTACAGTTAGACATGACATACCAACATTTCATGATACAGCTGCCACCATTACTTAAACATTAAGTGCCAGTCATAAAATGTATGAGTTACAGACACCTTTCCTGAGAGATATGGGGAAGGAGGGGCACTTTTGGCAAAAAGAGTTGGTAAACAGTTCAGAATGTTTCAAAAAAACAGATTCAAGAACAATATAACACAGCAAGAAAAGTTAAGTTCTTCCAAAGTTAAGGCATACGGCAGAATGGAACAAACATAAAAATAGGAAAATATTAATATAATGTAAAACTGAAAAATAAAAAATTCAGAATACAAAATAATTTTGAAAAAATATAGGTAATGAAGTCGGCTAAAAAGCTCACCAAATGAAATTAATTTATCCTATTAATGTGTCTCTTGAATCCATGAACTACTTTAATGTAATTATTAAGTGGATGACTACCCCCCATGATAAATACAAAGAGCAATGGCCACAAAAGGAAATAAAGAGAAGTTGCTGTGGAGGTGCTGCAAATTTTTTGAGAGACAGAGAACAAGTTTTCCATACTTCTGATACTGCACAGAGTTCCAAGAGCATAACAAATGGAAGATCAAGTGTGAATTCATGTCAACAATGAAATTATTAGTATTGAAGTGCAACATATCAGTGTTTTCCCCACCACTTATTACTTGATTTTTAAGACTCTTATCATGCATTATTTTCATTCCATCTAAAACTTTGCATTAAGTAATTGATGCTTTTAAAATATGAGTTGTTTTTCAATATTAAAAAATAAATCATCTTAATCATGTTGAGCACCACAACTGACACTAATATTCATGATTACTAAAAACCTACTCAACTGTGTTATTACACATTTATTGTTTTACAACCAGTATGGGTCACAGAACAATTTCAGGTTGTCAAGTTACGCAACCTGAATATGTTCTATGAATGAAACTGGTCGTAACGTAATAAATGTGTAATAATATAGCTGAGATGATTTTGATTAATCACTAATATATCATAAAGCATCTTGTTGAATTTCCTATAAGCTACACTTTACCTACTGTGTTTGAGGAATTATAAAGAAATTAATTTTTATTGTGCACCAATAACATACTGACAAACAGTTTAACATCTTATCCCTCATCATCACTGCTGCTAATTTACAACTTTTTCTTTTCCTTTCTGAGCAAAAACTTTTGATTCCATGGCTTAGTATTTGTAGTGCACTTGATTTTCTGTTTTTTGGTACCACAACTCCACATGTCTCTACTAATATATAACATTTCCTTAACTTTCAGTCTTTTTATGTATAATTGTGTGTGTGTGTGTGTGTGTGAGATGTATATTAAAGCCACAGGAAATTTAAGTCTAGTAATAAAAATACTTTCAGCTTTGCTTATGGTATTGTTTCGAATGAGCAGAATTATAGGCACACATATTTATTAAATTTGGTGCACTAGGGCTGCAGAATGTTGTCCTGCATTCATAAGCTATAAAAAATATCGTCTCTGGTCAATACTTTTCTCTACATCCATACACTTTAAATAAAATATATCAAATTTCAACATGTATTTGTGATCATATTGTATATACAAAAAATTATAGGCATTATCTGAATATTTCAACATTAAAGGCAGCATTGTATAAAATAATAAACAAATTGCTCAAAAATCTCATTTGATTCTGGCAACAGCTAAGAATACGTCTACCTAAGAGCCCCCTTAAACTATGGAGAATCCCTCTGTTTGTTGAATAGCCTGAAGCAGTTTGTAACGAAGTCTTTCCTTTGTTTTGTATCGAGGCAAATCAAGCAGATTAAAGCATGTGTGTGCTACAGGAAGGTATTTGTCGTCATTTGTTGGCTGGATGTATATCTGTAAAAAAGAAGACGAGAATGTTAGTAAAGGCCAGGAAAGCCATTATAAACTGCAAAGGAAATGCAAAACTTATCAGAAAAGTTAAATAAGCATTGGATAAATTGAGGATAGTGACTTTTTAAACCAAGCATACACCATATCTGCATAGCTATTTTCTTTTTAGCTCCAGACAGAATATAGCATTCATATATAAACATTCACAAAAATCAACGTAACTTACCCTTTGCGACATTCCCACTTTTTCTCTCAAACCTTTAACATCATTACCATTTTTATATGTGCATCTATTGTTGCCCTTCAGGCTGGTAATTACAAAGCACATTCAAAAAGTTTTGCAGAATCGTCTCTAATTCTTTTATTTTTTGCAGGAGAATAAAATTTTTTGTGAACATACTTGGAACATTTATGTATAAGTGGGTATACAAAAGTATTTTCTTTCATTTACAGGTGAACGATAATGGACCATGAAGTAGATGTCAGGTTGCGACAACAGTCGGTGATGGAGTTCCTCTTCAAGACTGGCGATGACTGCCACATCGATTCACAGGAAGTTGCTCCCTGTTTATGGGGAGGACACAGTGAATCGCAGCAGTATACAGTGGTGGTTGCAGAGTTTTAAAGAAGGTGATTTCTCTCAACTGGACAATCCACAATGCGGTAGACCATCGACAGCGGTGAGTGATGAGAATAAGGAGACCACTGATCAAATCATCTGCAATGACAGCTGTGTGATGACATGACACTTTGCTGAAATGACTTGTTTACTATTGGGTAGTGTGTGGTATCACTGGTACAGTCACTAGGGTACAGAAAAATCTGTGCATGTTGGGTGCCTAGATTATTGACAAGAGAAATGAAAATGATGAGGAAGAATGTGTGCGAGGGTCTCATGAAGACCTTTACTGGAGAGTGGAAACAGTGTTATGATGGCGTCATTGCCCAGAATGAAACATGGTTGTTTCTGTCTGAATCCGAGAGCAAAACCCAATCCATGGAGTGGCGTCATCTGAGTTCCCGTTGGAAGAAGAACCCAAGACTTTCACAAACAGCAGGTCGAAAGGTGATGGCCTCCTTCTTGGTCGAGTGTGGTGTCATTTTTATTGACTTTTTGGAACCTGGTTCCACAATTAACTGGGACCATTACTGTTTGTCACTGGACACGTTGCAACGTGCCATCAAGACCCAAAGACCACAACTTCAGGGTCAGCTCATCAGACTACACCATGACGATGTCAAACCCCATACAGCACTTACGAATCACGAGAAAATCAGGAAAATGGGTTGGAAAATTGTTCCTCATCCTCACTACAGTCCGGACTTGGCTCCGTATGATTTTCACCTCCTTGGTCGTCTGAAGGCCCACCTATGCATTAAAATATTTGATAGTGCGAAAGACCTTACTTCCTGTGACAAGCGATGGTGTAAAAGTCAGTCCAGAGAATTTTACCAAAGTGTATTTACATCATGGAAAGAACATTGGACCAGATGTGTCACAGCTGATGGAGGCTAATTGAGTAGGCTCATTGTACAGCTAAATGTTCCAAGTATGCTCACAAAAAATTTCATTCTCCTCCTGCAAAAAAATAAAATTAGAGACTGTGCAAAACTTACTGGAGGAACATCAAATTTCTCACCATATCCCAAACTATGCACTACAAAATCAACTACTAGCCTCCACTGTTGAGAAGATAGACTCCTCGTCTTTCAAAAATTATTGTACCTCTGCCTGTTCATCTTCTATTACACTGTTTCTATATTCTTTTATAAATGGTTTATAAGCCTCTTTTGTACCCCATATTCACATCTTTTCACACTCCTAGCTTGTGTGAAACATGCCCAAAGTACTTACCAAATAATGCTGCCTAGCATGATCCATCACTTTCCTCTGTCCATCTCTCTGAATTTCACTGTTTTTTTATTAACATCCAGCAAAGTGCACAATACAAGCAAGGAGCCAATTTCTTCACATTCTTCGAGAAACTGCCTCCAAAATTGAGATGCATATTATATTCAAAATTAATATGAAAATGTCTAGTGTCTGATAATTCCCACTAATTTTAAAAATGGCCATATATTCGATGCCACGGGTCACCTATCTCTATCTGGAAACACTAGATTCAACTGACAGCAGCAGTGTTCTGATGCAACAAACTTGAGTTGAAGCTTGCTGTCACGATCTCTACTGCCTTGCCATCACGAATCCAGAACTCTGTCTAGCCTATGATGTATCACTGTAGTCTACAATGCCAGTGAACTTTAAATGAAAGTGATTTAAGTTATGGTAACAGTAAAATATTTGTGTTGGTAGCTAGTTACATAAATGGTGTTCATATAATGCAGGCTACAAACTGAAAGCACATGCAGAAGAACATGGAAATAAGGCAGCATTTTGGACCTCCACAAATAGAAAAAAGTCAATCATGATGCACGCTAGTAAAGAAGAACTGAAAAAAATGAGGAAAGCTAAATGTTCAAATAGAGGATAAATGCAAAATGGTCAAAACTATAAGAAGATGCACTGAAATGGATTCAAGGACACTGTCAAAATGAGGTTGGAATTAATACAAAAAATGATTCAAACACATGGTCATAAGTTAGTACTACAGTGGAACCTAACAGACTTTCTGGGTAGAGTAAGTTGGTGCAACAGGTTTATGAAGCACCATGGACTTAGCATGCAAACCAAAAATAGCAAATATGGATGAAACACTTCTTACATTTGTAGAGGGAAACATTCCACGTGGGAAAAAATATATCTAAAAACAAAGATGATGTGACTTACCAAACAAAGCGCTGGCAGGTCGATAGACACACATACAAACACACAAAATTCAAGCTTTCGCAACAAACGGTTGCTTCATCAGGAAAGAGGGAAGGAGAGGGAAAGACGAAAGGATGTGGGTTTTAAGGGAGAGGGCAAGGAGTCATTCCAATCCCGGGAGCAGAAAGACTTACCTTAGGGGGAGAAAAGGACAGGTATACACTCGCGCGCGCACACACACATATACCTATGTGTGGATGGATATGTGTGTGTGTGCGCGCGAGTGTATACCTGTCCTTTTCTCCCCCTAAGGTAAGTCTTTCCGCTCCCGGGATTGGAATGACCCCTTACCCTCTCCCTTAAAACCCACATCCTTTCGTCTTTCCCTCTCCTTCCCCTCTCCTGATGAGGCAACAGTTTGTTGCGAAAACTTGAATTTTGTGTGTTAGTTTGTGTGTCTATCGACCTGCCAGCACTTCGTTTGGTAAGTCACATCATCTTTGTTTATATATATATATATATATATATATATATATATATATATATATATATATTTTGTGCGTGTGTGTGTGTGTGTGTGTGTGTGTGTGTCCACCTAACCTTCGTAAGCTCTTAGTTCATCCCTATGAAATCCCCAAACCACCTTCCCTACCCTCTGGCTCCTACCCTTGTAACCGCCCCCAGTGTAAAACCTGTCCCATGCACCCTCCCACTACCACCTACTCCAGTCCTGTAACCCGGAAGGTGTACACGATCAAAGGCAGAGCCACGTGTGAAAGCACCCACGTGATTTACCAACTGACCTGCCTACACTGTGAAGCTTTCTATGCGGGAATGACCAGCAACAAACTGTCCATTCACATGAATGGACACAGGCAGACAGTGTTCGTTGGTAATGAGGATTACCCTGTGGCTAAACATGCCTTGGTGCACGGCCAGCACATCTTGGCACAGTGTTACACCGTCTGGGTTATCTGGATACTTCCCACTAACACCAACCTGTCAGAACTCCGGAGATGGAAACTTGCCCTTCAGTATATCCTCTCTTCTCGTTATCCGCCAGCCCTCAACCTCCGCTAATTTCAAGTTGCCGCCACTCATACCTCACCTGTCATTCAACAACATCTTTGCCTCTGTACTTCTGCCTCGAGTGACATCTCTGCCGAAACTATTTGCCTTTACAAATGTCTGCTTGTGTGGTTGGATATGGGTGTGTGTGTGTGTGTGTGTGTGTGTGTGTGTGTGTGTGTGTGTGCGCGCGAGAGTGTATACCTGTCCTTTTTTTTCCCCATAAGGTAAGTCTTTCCGCTCCCGGGATTGGAATGACTCCTTACCCTCTCCCTTAAAACCCACATCCTTTCGTCTTTCCCTCTCCTTCCCTCTTTCCTGATGAGGCAACAGTTTGTTGCAAAAGCTTGAATTTCGTGTGTATGTTTGTGTGTCTATCGACTTGCCAGCGCTTTCGTTCGGTAAGTCACATCATCTTTGTTTTTAGATATATTTTTCCCACGTGGAATGTTTCCCTCTATATATATGAAAATGTGCAGTACACTGTTTCCTTTCTTGTTGTGCTGAAGGTACCGAACTTAATCCAATGACCAAATACCACAAGGCAGTGATGTTCACACACATGAGAAGGGTTGAATGGATGAGGCCGGCACAAAATTATGGATTATCAGAGTGTGGAAGTGAAGGAAGATGCTTTACTGAATAAGATTTCACTTCTTGTGCTAGATCAGTTCAGCAGTAATTTGAAAAATTCTGTGAAAGTAAAACTTATACAGGGAAATACAGAGCTTGCTGTTATTCTACGATGACTTGCGCATAACAGTTGCAACCTCTTGATGTCTTGATAAATAAATGATTTAAAGTGTATACAAGAGAGGAATGGAACAAATGGATGATGGATGAAATCCAACATGAACTCACATCTAAGGGGGATTTAAAATGACCTAAAATCGAACAAGTGTGTCAGTGGATAACACAGTCATGGTCTAGAATGAGAGAAGACGTTATTGTTAAATCTTTCAAGAACTGTGGCATACAACAATGACCAAGAAGAGGAAGAAGAAGAAAGTTCAGATCACGATTTACAGGGATTTTAAAGGACAGTTTGGTTTTATAAAATGAGAATTTATTTAGTTTTCATTTAGTCCACTTTGAAATCTAATAATAAAAATTGTAAAATTGTTATTTTTTAAAAAAATTGATTAAAAATTGAGGTGCATCTTATAGTCTGTAAAATGTGGTACCCCTGGGTAGAATTGAATATGTTGTGTCTTTTTAAAACAGAAGGTGAGCCCATTCACAGAAAAGCAGTCAATGATACTTTTAAGAACACTGTTCACGATTTCTTCTGTTGCTGTATGCACGCTTGAATTGATTACAATACTAGTGCCATCTGCAAAAAGAACTAATTCTACTTATTGTATATTAGACGGTAGATCATTTGGGTGTATGAGGAACAACAGTGACCTAAGATTGAGCCTTCGGGAACCATGTAAGTGATTTCTTCCCAGTCAGAATAATGTCCCTGGACTACACTGTTTGAATTTCTTAGCACAAATTCTTGCATTCTTTTGGTTAGATATGACATTGTCTATTGGTTGGCTATACCATCAATACCATAAAACTTCAATTTATCAGGGAGAATACAGCAGCTCGCACAGTCAGATGCCTTAGATAGGCCACAGAAAATAACAACCAGCAGTACTGTATTATTTAATGCTTGTAAAATTTGTTGAGTGAAAATGCAAATGGCGTTCTCAGCAAGTCAACTCTTCTGAAATCCAAACTGTGATTTGCTGAGGATTTCATTGTTGCTGAGGTGAGATACTATTCTAACACACAATTTGGCACAGGAATGTTATTTACAACTCGACACAAAGGAATTAACCGAATGAGATGGAAATTGGTAGATGTGATGTACTTCTACAGACAAACAAACAATTACAGTTTCAGAGAAAAGTGGAGGATTTATTCAAGAGAAAGAGCTTCACAAACTGAGCCAGTCAATAATGTGTTGGTCCACCTCTGGCCCTTATGCAGGCAGTTATCTGGCTTGGCATTGACTGATAGAGTTGATGGAGGGACAGTGTGACAAATTCTGTTCAAGTGGTGCTTTATACCATCAAAATACCATGATAGTTGGAGGGCCCCAACCATAATGCTCCAAATGTTCTCAGTTCAGGAGAAATCTGGATACCTTGCTGGCCAAGACAGGGTTTGCCAAAGCACGAAGACAAGCAGTAGATATTCTCGTTGTTTGCAGGTGGGCATTATCTTGCTGAGATGTAAGCCCTGGACAGCTTGCCATGAAGGGCAACAAAACAAGGCACAGAATATTATAAACATACTGCTATAGTGTAAGAGTGCCGTGAGTAACAACCAAAAGGATGCAGCTAAGAACAGAGATGGCACCCAAGACCATCAATCCATGTTGTCAGAGCAGTATGGCATGTGACAGATTGGTATCCCACTGCTGTCCGGGATGTCTCCAGATACTTCTTCACTGGTCATCAGGGCTCAGTTTGGCTCACTGCTGAAGACAATTCTACTCAAGTTAATCAGATTCCAGGCCAAATAAATGCTTGCATTGGGCAAAAGGTGAAACAATGCATTGTTAACTAGCTTAATTTGTGAAGCTTTTTCTCTCGAATAAATTATCCATTTTTTCCGAAACTGTAGTCATCTGTCTGCGCAAGTACACCACATCTATTGATTTCCATCCCAAGCAGATAATTCCTGTGTGGTGCGTCCCCCCCCCCCTTTTTTTTTGTATTAAATATATTTCACTGAAAATTCAAGGTATAAGTAACACGTGCTGCGACTTTCTGTGAATGACATTGTGCTCTGGTTCATTCATATGAATTACAGTTGTCAATACTCTTACGTGAGTTTCACGTAAATCAAGTTATTTTTTATTTACTTCAATTTGACATACCAACAACAAGTGCACTGATTTGCCAGTAGTGTAATTTTAAATGTTACATCACAGCTTATAAAAATGAAAATAATGAATTTCTGAACATGTAAGTAATTCGAGAGAGCAAAAAATCTACTCATCAAGCAGCGGCAGAAGCACACACATGAAAAGTATTATGTTTGCAAGGTTTTGGAGCCAGTGGCTCCTTCTGCTGTCAAAAGGGTTGAAGGAGAATGAGGAAAATGATTGGTGAGGTTAAGGAAAAGGAACAGAGTTTGGAAAGGCCGCCCAGAACCCTAAGTCAGGTAAGTCTCCCCCTGACCTGGGCAGCCGAAACACATTTTTATGGCACCTCTGTCAAGAGGTAATTTCAGTAATCTACTGATCATGGACCTAAATTATACTACATTTTGTGTCCTTAGGTGATGACTGCCACTACTAATAATAGTAACCATGCTTTTGATGTCCAAAATACGAGGGCAGTTCAATAAGTAATGCAACACATTTTTTTTCTGAAACAGGGGTTGTTTTATTCAGCATTGAAATACACCAGATTATTCCCCAATCTTTTAGCTACACAACACTATTTTTCAACGTAATCTCCATTCAATGCTACGGCCTTACGCCACCTTGAAATGAGGGCCTGTATGCCTGCACGGTACCATTCCACTGGTCGATGTCGGAGCCAACGTCGTACTGCATCAATAACTTCTTCATCATCCGCGTAGTGTGTCCCACGGATTGCGTCCTTCATTGGGCCAAACATATGGAACTCCGACGGTGCGAGATCGGGGCTGTAGGGTGCATGAGGAAGAACAGTCCACTGAAGTTTTGTGAGCTCCTCTTGGGTGCGAAGACTTGTGTGAGGTCTTGCGTTGTCATGAAGAAGGAGAAGTTCGTTCTGATTTTTGTGCCTACGAACACGCTGAAGTCGTTTTTCAATTTCTGAAGAGTAGCACAATACACTTCAGAGTTGATCGTTTGACCATGGGGAAGGACATCGAACAGAATAACCCCTTCAGTGTCTCAGAAGACTGTAACCATGACTTTACCGGCTGAGGGTATGGCTTTAAACTTTTTCTTGGTAGGGGAGTGGGTGTGGCGCCACTCCATTGATTGCCGTTTTGTTTCAGGTTCGAAGTGATGAACCCATGTTTCATCGCCTGTAACAATCTTTGACAAGAAATTGTCACCCTCAGCCACATGACGAGCAAGCAATTCCGCACAGATGGTTCTCCTTTGCTCTTTATGGTGTTCGGTTAGACAACGAGGGACCCAGCGGGAACAAACCTTTGAATATCCCAACTGGTGAACAATTGTGACAGCACTACCAACAGAGATGTCAAGTTGAGCACTGAGTTGTTTGATGGTGATCCGTCGATCATCTCGAACGAGTGTGTTCGCACGCTCCGCCACTGCAGGAGTCACAGCTGTGCACGGCCGGCCCGCACGCGGGAGATCAGACAGTCTTGCTTGACCTTGCGGCGATGATGACACACGCTTTCACCGTAGACATTCTGCAAGCGCCTATGAATATCTGAGATACCCTGGTTTTCCGCCAAAAGAAACTCGATCACTGCCCATTGTTTGCAACGCACATCCGTTACAGACGCCATTTTAACAGCTCCGTACAGGGCTGCCACCTGTCGGAAGTCAATGAAACTATACGAGGCGAAGCGGGAATGTTTGAAAATATTCCACAAGAAATTTCCGGTTTTTTCAACCAAAATTGGCCGAGAAAAAAAAGTGTTGCATTACTTATTGAACTGCCCTCGTATATCCAAAGACAGCTTATTTTACTTCACTATAAAGATACAAGAAAACATTAGTAAGTTATATATGTTATTAATAATTTAATTAGTGCCAAACCATTAATTGCAGTGCAAACTAGCACCAATATGAGTTCCTTCAAACATGAACAATGTAGCCATTATATTTCTATTAGGAAGTACAGATCTGATGAGAGACCGTATATTTATTTTTGTGAGAATATTTTTACTTCTTTGTGGTATGATTTTATCTCCACATTTGTAGTGTTCAGTACATCATGAAAACCAATATCTTGTTTAGTTTGAATGCACTGGCTCCTTATGTACTTTTGTTTCTGTTTTATCACTGACATGGTAAATGGACTTGTTAATATGTGCCCCGTATGGATTTTTATTAAAAATAACCAAACAATTGTGATCAAGATAAACATTAATAACTGTGTAGAAATAATACCAACTACGAGGTGCATTCAAGTTCTAATGCCTCCGATTTTTTTTCTAATTAACTACTCACCCAAAATCGATGAAACTGGCGTTACTTCTCGACGTAATCACCCTGCAGACGTACACATTTTTCATAACGCTGACGCCATGATTCCATGGCAGCGGCAAAGGCTTCTTTAGGAGTCTGTTTTGACCACTGGAAAATCGCTGAGGCAATAGCAGCACGGCTGGTGAATGTGCGGCTACGGAGAGTGTCTTTCATTGTTAGAAAAAGCCAAAAGTCACTAGGAACCAGGTCAAGTGAGTAGGGAGCATGAGGAATCACATCAAAGTTGTTATCACGAAGAAACTGTTGCGTAACATTAGCTCGATGTGCGGGTGCGTTGTCTTGGTGAAACAGCACACACGCAGCCCTTTCCGGACGTTTTTGTTGCAGTGCAGGAAGGAATTTGTTCTTCAAAACATTTTCGTAGGATGCACCTGTTACCGTAGCGCCCTTTGGAAAGCAATGGGTAAGGATTACGCCCTCGCTGTCCCAGAACATGGACACCATCATTTTTTCAGCACTGGCGGTTACCCGAAATTTTTTTGGTGGCGGTGAATCTGTGTGCTTCCATTGAGCTGACTGGCGCTTTGTTTCTGGATTGAAAAATGGCATCCACGTCTCATCCATTGTCACAACCGACGAAAAGAAAGTCCCATTCATGCTGTCGTTGCGCGTCAACATTGCTTGGCAACATGCCACACGAGCAGCCATGTGGTCGTCCGTCAGCATTTGTGGCACCCACCTGGATGACAATTTTCGCATTTTGAGGTCATCGTGCAGGATTGTGTGCACAGAACCCACAGAAATGCCAACTCTGGAGGCGATCCGTTCAACAGTCATTCGGCGATCCCCCAAAACAATTCTCTCCACTTTCTCGATCATGTCGTCAGACTGGCTTATGCGAGCCCGAGGTTGTTTCGGTTTGTTGTCACACGATGTTCTGCCTTCATTAAACTGTCGCACCCAGGAACGCACTTTCGACACATCCATAACTCCATCACCACATGTCTCCTTCAACTGTCGATGAATTTCAATTGGTTTCACACCACGCAAATTCAGAAAACGAATGATTTCTCGCTGTTCAAGTAAGGAAAACGTCGCCATTTTAAGTATTTAAAACAGTTCTCATTCTCGCCGCTGGCGGTAAAATTCCATCTGCCGTACGGTGCTGCCATCTCTGGGACATATTGACAATGAACGCGGCCTCATTTTAAAACAATGTGCATGTTTCTATCTCTTTCCAGTCCGGAGAAAAAAAATCGGAGGCCTTAGAACTTGAATGCACCTCGTAATTTCAGTTACATGATGAATTTCTGGTGTCAGAGGAAAAAATACACATTATATAGCTTCTGCAACAAGTCTGAAGGGCTCTACAACACACTAATTAATTATTTCCAAGCCAATGGAGAGATGCTGTGAACTGATTCCCTGTTCCTCCGTGAATGCTCACTACAGCTGAAGCTCTTAAAATTTGCCTACAAAGCTTGGCAAAAGTTGTTTTTAATTTTTTTAACTTGGAATGCTTGCAATGAATTAATTACTTAGACAGAGCAGACACCAAAATAAAGATATGATTTAGTATGGTTAATCATAACTTTTATTTCACAGAGATGGTTCTGTTGTCAAATCAAATGACTACTATATGCACTGGATTGCTATGCTCCATTTCTCAACTGTTGCAGTAGATTCCGGAAAAATAATTTCAGTTTTTAATCAGAAATTTACTAAAATATTGTCTGCATAATATAATACAAATGAATAAGTTACTAAAATTTAATTTCAAAATACCTTTATAGCTTTCATTCCTTGGACTGGAATACGATCACTTCCCGTCAAATATAATAGGAATTTTTTCTTTTGTTCTGGAGTGAGCTCATGGAAAACTTCCCAAAAATATTTTATAGTTTCATCAGATTCTGTGTATCCATTCTTGTACTGTGCATTTCTCTGTAATTCCTCCCAATCATAGTTTTCATTACCTAAGAGACACAACAACCATTAAATTATGAATTTTTTTATGTCAATGAGGAATCATAATGTAGTAAATTACAGTTTTAACAATGAGAAACAGTCCAACTGCAGTTATGACATGTTCCAGTTGGTACTCAAAGCAGCTTCAAATACTGACTGTTCACATCATCTGAGCCTCTGGTCTGAAAATGATCATATAGACAGAGACTGGTAACTGGAATCAAAAATAAATAATTTATTGCAATCTGGCTGTTTTTCTTTGTCAAATCATTAAACCAATATTCCTTATTCAAATACAGGATTGACTTTAGTGTGCACATGCCTGAGGACCCACGTGTACATGCATACAAGTATGCACAGGTTTCACTTTATTATTAGGGCTGTATGAGTGCATGTGACTGGAAACATTATTCTGAACTACAGGGTATTATATTACCATAAGGATGAAGTCATTGCTTCAAATCCTGCAAGGAGCACCATACTAACACAGACCAAAAAGCAAGCAAACGTTCATGAAAAGCTTGTAGTTCATAGAAATTTGTGAACAGGCTTAGAGGAGTCTGCTCAAAGTGTCTTTGATTCCAGCTATCAGTGGATACAAGGTGTATGTGATTTTAATTAATGGTTTAATCAGGTGTTAACTAAGAACATGTAAAATTTTTGTCCTGTGTTCCAAATGTTCTGAAAGTTGCCTCTAAGGACTGCCATAAAAAGTGTTGAATACTGTTATATCATTGTATTTTACAAATATTTACTATTAAAAACAGTCTTGATCATGATTTATTTATCAAGGTGACCGGTTTCGACCACTACTGTGGTCATCTTCAGACCAAGAGGTTCCTACACAATGGTCTGAAGATGACCACAGTAGTGGTCGAAACCGGTCACCTTGATAAATAAATCGTGATCAAGACTGTTTTAATAGTAAATATTTGTAAGACATTGATCACTGCCTTTCCCGTAATGTATTCAAAAGCAGTTGTATTTTACGGTTTGATTACTGACATATCTACACAATGGAAATATTATCCTTCCATGGCATTATCCACAGTGGTTTGAGTACTCGATTTAACTTCAGAGTTAACTTAACACTGGACAAAAATTAAGTTGGCATCAGGACCCATCCTGAAAGAAAACAGTTACTGAACATTGTGCCTGACTTTGTATAATGTACGATATCAATAAGAGGCTCCTTACATCAGGCTGTAGTAAAAACAGATACAAAATAACTGGATCTATAAATAATAGTTTTGATGGTTACAATTTCAAAGTCTATACTGAAACACAAGAAAACATTTTGAATTGTCTGATAAGTGTGAATAGAATTTTAATGAGGAAGGAACATTCTCCCCACCCACATCTCACTCCCTTTGCCCACATTAAATTCTTCATAAGAATGTCAATTCTTCGAAATGATTCAATGCCATAGTAATTTGAGTTATAAGGATTTATCACACACATCTTTATAATAATAGGTATCACATTAAATTGTCTTTACAACCAATTCATAGATTTAAAAAAATGTGTGTGTAGATAGCATAATTTTCACAAATGGGTGACAAAGCATACCATTTAAATTTGCTAAAACTACATTTTTTTTCGTTCTGTGTCTTAAAATTGTTGTTTCTATGAGGGGTAATAAGTGAGGCCTCAAATGGCAATAAAAATGGAGAGCTACACATGACAATAAAGAAAATTAAGTGAAAACATTACACAATGGATTTAAATAATCCTTGGATTTTCTGACAACTCTTTCCACTTTATTCTTTCTTGAATTCTAGTTATTGCTGTTAATGGTTCCAAAATGCAATTGCACATGACCTACATAATGTGGAAAAAATTCTTCTTCCACCATTGAACCCATCTGCCAGTACATGTCCATGTGGAGTCTCACTTACAAGTACTCATGGATGTCAGTCTCAATTTGTTTTAGATTTTGATACAAAGTTATAATGAACTATTTTAATTCACCCACTTCCTTGACGTTTATTTCTCCTCATATCAGGTTTATCAGTTGTTTGTTACATCAATTCTTTTGTTATATTCACAGCTCTGCACTTCTAACTAACTAAGTGTATACACAAAGACATAATGTCATTTTCCCACCTTCCTATTAAGTTTCTATTAATGTACAGTTCATGAAATGTTAGAAAATTCATTATGATTCTTCAATGGACGATAAACTCAGCTGTCATGGTTACTGCTAAAATAAAACTGGATCATATGACAAAGACAGATATGACTGCTTTTCGATTAATACTCATTGGCAGACACTCAAATCTGAGAAAAGGATCCTCTCCTGCCACAAAACACACTGAAATGCAACATCCCTTGGATAGTGTGCTGATGGTGATTTAGGAGACCAGTCTGTGCAGAAATATGCCTTCAAATACATTACACCTGTTTCTAGGTGCAAGGCATGGTTGGATTTGGTGTCATTTATACCTAGGTCAACTCTCCACTTCCTGCTTTCTATGATCTAGTTGAAACATATCAATTCCCAGTGAAGCTCAACGAGTGACAGAACTTTTCATCTTCTCCTACAACATACCAATTAACTGAATTATAGCTTTTACACTTCAGGGCTAACATTGCTACATAAATTGAGGCAATTTTGTTGATGAAAAGCATGATAAACACAAAATTTTGGACAACAACAACTTAGCAATATAAGGTTTTCCAATACAAAATATCATTCTTGTACTGCTTTCTAAACTTCTACAAAATCAGTTCAAACTCTATTTTCATAAAAATTATAAAAATGAATCACATTCAATTTCCTTTTAAAAAATCTGTTTTCTATAACAGATTTCAGACTAATCAGTTGAGAAGAATATGTCTTCAAACATTCAGAAAACCACATTCGATTTTCCAGTGTGTGCTAACAACACATGAAAATGGCGGATGACTTTAAGGGAATGCCACGGCAAAAGGCTACATTGGAGCAACCTGTTGTCCGTATTTTGTTGGATGTGGCTTTTATTTTTAAATTGAAACGTAAAATCTCAATATATTGTGTTGACCCGTGGTGAAATTGTAAGTATCCAGCAAGCCCATCACTATAGGGGTCATGCCCAGTAGCTGTGCAGTATCAGCCACTGGTGTGTTTCTTTATCCGGGTTCCCAAACCTCTAATTTGGTTTCTTAATTTAGGTCCTAAAGCCTTGTGGTGGTATCAGTCTGCCAACAAAGGAAATTGCTAAGTCTTTTTCCTCCAGTTCCGAAATCTACAAGAGTATCTCACACAGGCGGCAAGCAATAAATAATATCAATTTTGATTTTAAACTTCTCAGCATTCAACACTGACATACCAATGGACCAAAATGATGCACTGATAAAGTTTATGCATCCTCAATGCCCAGCTAATTCATTTTAATAGCTCAAAAGACAGGATGCTTATTAGGTACCAGAACAATACTTCATTTCCATGCTCTCTCTTCCTTCAGTATCGTCAACTATGATTAGTCTGAAATGAACAGCAGAAAGTGGCTCCAAAATTTCAAAAAATGTAAACTGCAATGCTGAGAAGTTTAAAATCAAAACTGATATTACTTTTCTGCCTACATGAGATACTCCTAAAGATTAGAGAATCGGAGATAAGGTACTTAGCAAATGGCTTTGTAAGCACACAGGTACCACCACAAAGCCCTGGAACTTAAATTCAGACACCAAATTACATGCTTGGGGACCTGAATGAAGAAACCCGCCCATGGCTGGTATTGCAGAGCTATTGTGTGTGACTCCTAAGGTGATGGGATTGGAAAATTGAGTGTTATTTTCTGGATGCTTGAAAACATACTCTTTCCAACTGTGATTAAAGTAGTCTGAAATCAATTATGAAAAACAGATTTTCTGAAAGCAAACTGAATATGATCCGTTTTTGTAACTTTTATGAAAATAAAGATTGAACTGATTTTGTTTAAATTTAGAAAGCAGTACGTGACTGTTATTTTATATTGGAAAACCTTATGTTGCTAAGTTGTTGTGTCCAAAGTTTCGTGTTTATCATTGCCTCAATTTATGTAGCATTGAAGCCCATATTGTAAATTTTACCCACTGTCTTAAAGCATGTTGTCTTGAATAAAAGTGGTTTGGAAGCTTTACCGGAAAATTGTAGTTGTAAAAGAAATGTCAAATATACACTTTTTTCAACTTCTCACAATGTTTTGCATTTGTAGGTAATCTGAAAACTGTACGTGAATGAAATTTTGTATTCCACATCTTTGTACTACCAAGCCATTGCATATTGTGTGTTTATGAGATATAACAATCCAAAGTTTACATTTTTTTCGTGTCATAATTTTTGCACACAACTTTGATTCAAATTATCTAGCATTGTTAGCCACCGATGGATAATCAAATATACTCTTTTAGGCATTTAAACCATGCTCTTTCTAATGAGCCCAGTTTGGAGAGTTTTACAGAACACAGTTTTGTGCAAAATTAGATCAAAATTAGCCAATTTTTGAGCTTTTTTTACAAAATATTGAACTTTGCATGTAATTTATTTCGTATGGGAAAGTGATACTGAAACAGTGTATTTGAGAACCATGTGTTGTTAGGTTACTACAAGCCAAGTTTCATGTTCATTACACCTTTAGTCCCTCAGATATAAGAAGTCAAACTCATAATTTTTTTTCGGGTGCCAATTTTTTCGAGCAATTTTGCCTTTCTATAACATCTCAGCCAATATTGCATCAATGAATGTTAAACTTTACCAATGTTCATCATGGACTTGAGTGAATGTTCACATAAAATTTCAGCGAAATCCACGACAGTCCAGCAGGGAGGCCTAAGTGAGTTACATGGAGTGACACAGGAGCAGGATGATTATTTGGAGAAAGTTGCTGCAGTAATAATAGTAATGAATTACAACAATCTGCTTCCATAAACCATTAAAAATGAGCTCAAGGACATAGGTCAACAATAGATTATGAGCTAATAAATGAAAATTTAGTACTTCTGTTCAAAGATGTGCACGATTTCAGAGGATGCAATATTAGCTCAGACCTCTATAGACGAATAGCAGAGTGTGACCTGCAGAAAAAGTGGAAGATACAAAAACCTCATCAATGCAGTCAAATCAATGAAGAGTAAACAGTGAACTTATTACATTAAAAAATCATAAAACAGTTTTATGGAAAAAGAAGGAAGCATTATCTATTAGGAACTTGTACCAAAAATAATCTGGAGATGCGGTGGCATAACGAAAACAGCAACAGAAGCCCTTGGTAAAAAAAAGAAATAAGTAGAAGAGGTCTGAGGATATGGAACGAGGAAATCAAAGAAATGTTATAACAATATTTGTTTATGGTTCATTTTTATATAGTTGCTTTAAAATTTTCACATATTGGTAATATATTTTCAGTATATGTAAAGTAAAGTGTGTTATATTGGAGGTTGAAGTTCTTTGTATTGTATGTGAATAATGTAAGTAAAACACTACGTAAATTGTTTATTAAGTTACATAATTTTCTGATGACCTTTTGTATCTAAAAATATTTTGTGCGTATAAATTGTTCATGTTGATGTAAATTTGACAATTTAAGAAATGGTCACACTTAGCAATAATATAAGAAATTGGTGTGTGCTTTTGTTTGAAACTAAAGTGACTTTGGGGAGTGGAAAAGGTGACAAGGGTGGATTCGCACACTACCTAGGGCAAGTGTGGGAAGTAAGACACACAGTCTTTAGGCAGCAGTGACTGAGGCAACACCTTTGTGGAGCAGGAGAAGCTCTGCCTGCAAATTCGCCCAAAATGCCTCAAATGGAGACTGCAAATGGCTTACGGCTATTCATACTGTGTTTGATTTATTTATCCATAAGACACATCACACGGTCAAATCCTGTAAAAAGGGTAACTATTTGTGACAAAGCAAACTGGGATATTTTTACTTCCCCTCGTTTTGCCATCTGCTACCTTAAAATTAATATTTTTCAATTTTGACTAATTACTATTAACATACGCAAGTATAATCTGCATTTCCATACAAGAGAAAGGTTGGCCCTCAGTTTTAAAGAATATAACACCATATCAAATTTTGTGCTTAGTTTTATGCATGTGATTGATTTTATAATTTATTTTGACTATTATTAGTTAGTATGTTTCATTATAGGGTGAAATCAGTAATTGTTTTGTAACTTAAATTCTATTGTTGACTTATAAACAAATATAAATTCTGTACTAATTATAAACATTTGGGGGAACAACTAATAGTATTCTTAAATGATTTATTTGACTCTATTCGAAAACATGTTAGCAAAACCAGCCCTTAATTAATTCCTAAGTAATTTTCAGTTTTGTCAAAAGTATTGTTTACATACCTATATATGTTAATTTTATCATTTAAACAAATAATTAAGCTTAAACCTCGCAGTAGAAGAAACTGTCAAAAAGATGCAATTTTTCTATGTATTCAGTTAATTTAATGAGTTAAGCTTTAATTGTAATTTCTGTAAATTAAACAACGAACAATGTGTAGTTTCAGCACCTATTTTGTGTGGATATATAACGGCCCAATTTTTGGTTCCGAGACAGTCAGTTCACGGCCGAGTTTCATACAAGAAACCTGAGTTGGTTAGATCAACAACAATGCATCAACTTAACCGTGAATAAAGTGTTACGCCAATAGGCCGTGTGTTAAAGCAATGACAGTATCTGTTAAATTTGTTTGAAAGACTGTGAACTGTGTGGTTAGGTTGTTACTGCTCACAGACGTTCAACAGAAAACTACTGTAGCAGTATGTAGAGGTTTGCCTGCAGACTATTAATGAGTCTTATTGAGAGTTAAATAATGGTGCACTGGCCATGTGAGTGTGTATTATTGGTGGGTGTAAACAGTGAAAGTAAAGAACTGTGAAACGCAACTGTGTACCTGTTGGTTACATTATTTACAGTAGTCAGTGTGGAAATTACAAACCCCATTTTTCAGCCAGTGTAGCAATGCAGTACGTTGACACTGAGGACAATCAATGAAGAAAAAAAGCAAGTGAACGTCACATACTGATTAGCTTTTCCTATTGACAGGAACATTCTCCCATAGTGCACTTTAGTTGGAAACTAAACCAAATTTTAGTCAGAGGGTTATACGTGGCTTTTCCCATAACAGGATTATTTGTTCTGTTGGGGTATAGTTTATGTGACAACATAGAGACAGGGTTTTATGTTATTTAGGTAAAAGCATACTAAATTATTGTAGTAGAGGTAGTGTTATACGTGGCACCTGGTGACAGTACCATTTACAGAAGTTAAGAGTCCATACATAGTTAAGCACAATTATACATTTTACAGATAGGTAGGATTCTTTTGGAAGAAGTATAAAGGTCTCAGGGGCAAGAGTTTGTTAAAGCAGTTACGAGAAAAGTACAGCAGTATAAATTATTATATATGTGGTTTAAGCCATTATTAAAAATGGATAAAGATAAGTATATGCAGTATAGAGAAGTGAAGCAGGACGATAAGAGTGATGACACTTCTGTAAACAGTAATTAGGAGCAGGACAGAGAGGTATCAATTTTATTGATGCAGGTAGAAAATAATGATTTGGGGAATGAGACTTTTATGCGGTAAAACCCATCTCAGATTAAGAAAGAAGTAGATTCAGAGGAGGAAGACAAGGAGGTAGACAATAATCAACCAAATAAACAACAACCAATTGATTTGTATGCATTATTACACAATATGCATACACAGCTGATAGCACAAAACAAGAACACTTCAATTCTAAGCAAACAAATGTCAGCACAAAACAAGAACTTGCTGGCTCAAAATGAAAAACTTATGAAAACACAGTCTAAAAACACTTAAGAAACAGAGTGAACAAGTGGAAAGGAATAACCAAAAGTTAATAAAGAAATAGGTTTTCTGACTGGGGAACTTATTAATATGAAGAAAGATGTGAAAGATTTAGGTGAAACTGTTAATAATATACAGGCAGAAATTGTGGACATTAATGACAGGTTTGAAAGCAAAGTAGAGAAAATACAGAAACAGGTTGACCCTATGGTAGAGTCAAAGGTTGAGGAAAAGTTTTCCTATGTTAAGAAAGCAACAATGAAAGTGAATGAAGAACAGATTTCTCAACTGAGAGTGACTGTTCAAGAGACTGAGAAAAACCTAGAAAGGAAAGTAGAGCTTTCCGAAGAGAAGTGTTGGCAATAACACTTCCAGTATACAAGAAAAAAATCAGTGACATAGAAAGAAAGATTATGTGTAATGGCCCTTATGTGGTAGACAGAACACCAATTTACAAGGTACTAGAAGGCGAAGAAAAATTCGACACTCACCGAAAACACAGTGGATTATCCCCTGTGGATTTTATTAAGGACTGCGAAAGGCTATTTCCTGAAAATATCTCAGAACAGGCAAAAGTAAATACCATTATTAGTGGATTAGCAGGAGATGCTAGGCGATGGGGAATTAACCCTAGCACTGAAGCAATGACCTTCAGTAATTAACTTAAGGACTGAAGAAATGACATTCAGTGAATTTAGACAGAATTTTTGGATGAGTATTGGTCCAAGTAGATATAAAATAGCCTGTGGCATGAGTTTATGATGGTGAGAATGTTCGAAGGTAAAGGCCGAATGAACATGAAAGAATTTTGTGAGTCATGGTATAGGAGATTGGCTCACTTAAGGAATTTAAGGACTGATTCCGAAATCATATGGGGACTCGGGAAGAAATTACCTGAAGATTCCAAAAGATATGTAGACAGTAACCACCAAACTTTCTTTTCATTTTTAGAAAAAGTGACTGACAAAGACCACTGGCAAGAAAACAATTTTCGTCAGAATAATAACCGCCTGAATGAAAGGAACGATCAGAATAACAGCAATCATGAGCAGAGTGATAATCTGTATCAGGTTAATACTGTTCGAAGAGGAAGAGGAAGATTTTCCTCTAACTATCATGGAAGAGGACACAGGCTGTGAAATAACTCTCATAGGGAGGAGTTAAACTAAATAATGTGAATGTTGAGGGTCGGATGGATGCGAGAACAAGATACAGGAGGCCCAAACGCAAGAAATATTCTGAACGCAGACAGAGAATCTTCGATAAGCTCAACTACAGTGCATATGAGAGGCCGGGCACTAGGCCTACCACCAGAAAGTATCAATTATTAGTCCCATTGATTTTGGGTGTTTAGAGCAGATGCTGTTGGAAGTGCTGTCCGCTGTTACAAATTAGCTCATGAAATTAGGCAAAGATTGTTTAATACAGCACAATACGAATTAGTGGAAAAAGAGTACTTTCGGTGCAACGTTCTGGAGAACCATTGAAGGACTATGTTAATAGAATTAAAAATGGTGCTCAAAGTTTACAGAGGAACAGATCTTGAACTACATATGTTGAAGTAATGTACCAAACTAATAGAACACGAACAGTGTTCAACAGTCATCCAGGGAATTTTGTACAACTAGATCAATTGATTTAGCAAGTTGAGGCTGTACGGAAACCCGATAGGAAGCAGTGAGGAGGGAATGGTTCGGCATTATCAAGGGAGAAGGATGAAGGACCTCTGGCTATGGAGAAGACTTGGAATACCATTAGATTTGTTGGTTGATTTGTGGGAGGGGACCAAACAGCGAGGTCATCAGATCCATCGGATTGGAGAAGGATGGAGAAGGAAGTCGGCTGTGGCCTTTCAAAGGAACAATTCCAGCTTTTGCATGAAACAATTTAGAGAAATCATGGAAAATCAAAATCAGGGTGGCCGGACATGGATTGGACCATCGTCCTCCCAAATGACAGTCCAGTGTGCTAGCCACTGCGCCACCTAGCTTCTGGGAGTACCATTAGATGATTCAGCTGTTACCAAATGGACATCTATCTGTGGACTGTCGGGTTAAGGGTAAACAACAGACAATAGTGGAGAAAAAGAGTGCTGGGGTGTTATAGGATTATTTCAGCACCGAGTTCTCGCATCCCTTTTAGTTCTCATGTTCCTTTTACATGTGCTAGTGATCAATGGAGAACCAGTATGTGCAATGCTCCGTATGAGCAGTTCTGTGATGGTTGGTTGGTTGAAGAGGGGGGGAAAGGACTAAACTGCTTGGCCATCAGTCCCTTGTTCCTAATAAACAATTCCGCAAGGGAAAGAAGAAAACAAAAGACACATACAGCACAATACCGAAAGGAAGGAAAAACCAAAAGAATGAAGCAAAGGCAACAAACACTAAAAGAAACAAAAGAGGACAAAAAAAAAAAACAGAGACACAAGAAACAGTTAGAAGAGATTAAAACAAGAAAGCAGATTACCATGGCTGGCCATCCACAGGAATAAAAAGGAGAAGCCAGCCACTCCGCAATACATTAAAACCGCCAACCTAAAAGCAGTAGGGGAGAGATAACAGAGGGACAAACGATAAGTGCTAAAACTTATATAGAAGGATAAAACACCCCCCTCCCCCACATAAAACCTAAAACTAGATCAGCCAATAAGGCATTGTCTGCTAAAATTAGCTGTAATGAGTCCAGTAAACGAAGGTTAAGATGCAGGGCAGCCAAAGCAGGACAGCTTAAAAGTATGTGGGCCACTGTCAACCACGCACCGCACCATCACTGAGTTGGTTCTTCACAGTGCAGGAGGTAGCTGTGGGTTACCCGAGCATGGCCAATGCGGAGCTGGCAGAGAACCACAGAGTCCCTAGGAGAGGCCCTCATCGAGGACTTCCACACATTCTTAGTCTCCTTAATGGCATGCAGTTTGTTGTGCATACTGAGGTTATGCCATGCCGTCTATCAAAGCTGAAAATCCTTGCAGTGTAATAACGAACACAGATCAGTTACGGGGATGCCAATCTCCAGAAGTGGTTTCCGTGTAGCCAGTTTGGCCAGCCTGTCGGCAAGTTCATTTCCTGGAATTCCGATGTGACCTGGAATCCACACAAGCACCACTGAACGATTGGATCGTTTCAAGGCATAGATGGACTCTTGGATGGTCGCTACCAAAGGATGGGGAGGGAAGCACTGGTCAATAGCTTGGAGGCTGCTCAAGGAGTCAGTACAGAGAAGAAATGACTCGCCAGGGCATGAGCGGATGTGCTCAAGAGCACGAGATATGGCTGCTAGCTCTGTAGTGAAAACACTGCAGCCATCTGGCAAGGAGTGCAGTGCAATATGTCCTCCATGTACATACGTGAAGCCAACGTGACCATGAGCCAGCGAGCTGTCACTGTAAACCGCTTCATAGCCCCGGTAAATGTCAGGAATCGAGAGGAAGTGACAGCAGGGAGAGCCACAGGATTAACTGAGTCCTTAGGGCCATGGGAAGGTCGAGGAGAAGCTTCAGCCTCGGTCTACAACATGGAGGTGTACAAGAATGGACCTCGAGTACAGGTGATAAAGGGGAGGACTCCAGTTCAGACAGAAGGGACCGGACGCGAAGCACAATTGTAAGCCCTGACCTGGGCTGCCGATGTGGGAGTTGAACTGCTGTGGTTGGGAAAAGGAGACTGTAATTCAGATGCTCAGAAGAACTATGAATGTGTGCAATGTAATTGGCAAGCAGTTGTGCACGTCTGGTCTGCAATGGAGGAACTCCAGCCTCCACAAGTATGCTTGTCACTGAACTCATCCTAAAAGCTCCTGTCGCTAAGAGAACTCCGCAGTGGTGCACTGGGTCGAGTAAATGCAATGCTGAGGGCACTGCCGAACCATAAACCACACTCCCATAGTCAAGGCGGGATTGAACAAGGGCTCTGTAGAGCAGCAACAGTTAGAGCGATCTGCACCCCAATTGGTGTTGCTCAGGCAGCAGGGGGCACTGAGGTGCTGCTAGCACTTCTGCCTAAGCTGACGAAGATGAGGAAGCCAAGTCAATCAAGCATCGAAAACCAGTCCTAAGTATCGATGTGTCTCCACTGCCGTGAGTGGATTGTCATTACGGTAAAATTCTGGTTAAGAATGAACGGTACGATGCCGACAGAAGTGCATTACACACAACTTTGTGGCTGAAAACTGGAAGCCGTGGGCTAGATCCCATGACTGCACCTTGTGGATGGCCCCCTGTAGGTGACACTCAGCAACACCAGTACTGGAGGAACAGTACAAAATACAGAAGTCATCTGCATACAGAGAAAGTGAAACCGACGGCCCTACAGCTGCTACTAGACCATTTATGCCCGCTAAAAATAGAGAGAAACTCAGTACAGAGCCCTCCGGGACTCTATTCTCCTGGATATGGTCGGCAGTATGGGAGGCACCAACTTGGTATGGAAAGTATGGAGTGACAGGAAGTTTTGGATAAAAAGCGGGAGTGGCCCCCAGAGACCCTACTCATATAAAGTGACACGGATACGATGTTGCCAGGTTGTGTCTTACGATTTTCTGTAAATAAAAAAAGACAGCAACCAGGTGTTGGCACCTGGAAAAGGCAGTTCAAATGGCTGACTCAAGGGACACCAGATTATCAGTGGTAGAGCAACCCTGGCAGAAACCACCCCGGCATGGAGCCAGTAGGCCACATGACTCCGGGATCCAAACCAACCACCGACAAACCATATGTTCTAGCAGCTTACAAAGAATGTTGGTGAGGCTGATGGGCCGATAGCTATCCACATCAAGTGGGTTTTTATTGGGTTTGAGCACTGGAATGATGGTGCTCTCCCACCATTGCGATGAAAATGTGTCAGGACACCAGATCCAGTTGAAGATGATGATATGTCACTTGTAGTTGGATGAGAGATGTTTAATCATCTGACTGGATCCGATCTGGCCCTGGAGCTGTATCGGGGCAATGCGTAAGGGCAATGAGGAGCTCCCACTCTATAAATGGGGCATTATAGGGTTCATTGCGGTGTGCAGTGAACGAGAGGACTTTCCCTTCCATCCGCCATTTGATGGGGCAAAAGGCTGGGGGGTAGTTATCCAATGCAGAGGCTCGAGCAAAGTGCTCGGCAATCGCGTTGGCGTTGGTAGATAACACACCATGTATGTTAATGCCAGGGACACCTGTAGGGGCCCGGTACCAGAAAACACGTCTGATCTTCGCTTCGTCCAGAATTGGGAAGGTGACGTATGGCACCCAATGGTCGAGACGTACCTCTCCCAACACTCCTGTTACCCTCTTTTTATAAGCTAACACAGGCACAGAGCCATTTAAAAGCTATTAGGTGCTCCACAGAAGGGTGCTTTTTATGTCACTGTAGAGCCTGCTTACGCTCTTTAATGGCCTCAGCAACTTCCAGTGAGCAACAAGGCACTGTCTTTCACTAAGGGCACCCTGAGGAAGAAGGGATCGCAATTTCCGCTGCAGAAACGGTTGTTCTAGTGACCCTCTCAACCACCACATCGATAGTACCATGTGGGGGATATTCAATGGTGACAGCAGAGGTTAAAGCTTCCCAGTCTGCCTTATTTAAAGCCCATCTGGGTAGGCATCCATCGTCATGACGCTGAGGGAGTGTCAGCATGATGAGGAAGTGGTCACTACCACACAAGTCATCATGGGCTCTTCAATAGACAGATGGGAGAAGTCCTGGGCAACAAAGTGATAAGTCAATGGCCAAGTAGCTACCATGAGCCACACTGAAATGTGTGGGGGCCCAGTGTTTAAGAGACAGAGGTCGAGCTGAGCCAGTAAATTTTCGACATCTCTACCCTGGCGAGTAAGCATGGTACCACCCCACAAGGGATTATGGACATTAAACTCTCCTAAAAGTAGGAAAGGTCTACAGAGTTGATGAATCATTGCAGCCAATACGTTCAGGGGTACTGCAACATCTGGAGGAAGATATACGTTGCAGACAGTTATTTCCTACGTCCTCCTCATTCTGACAGCCACAGCTTCAAGAGGAGTTTGAAGGGGCACAGGTTCACTACATACTGAGTTCAGGACATAGACACAAACTCCACCTGACACACTATTATATTCGCTACGGTACTTGTAATATCCCGTATGGCCACGGAGGGCAGGGGTTTGCATTGCCGGAAACCAGGTTTCCTTGAGGACAATGCAGAAAGCAGGTGTAAAACTTAACAGCTGCCATAGCTAGGTGGTGGAAAAAACCGCAGCAATTCCAGTGGAGGATGATGTTATCATGAGGCTAGGAAGGCATGAAGCGCTCAAGGACGCAGTTTACACCTCAGGGTCACCTGCTGCCACCAACTGAGTACCCGTTCGATCAACAGCCATTGTGTCCGAGGATTCAGCGAGATCTAGATCCGCAGGGGACGCCAGAATCTCCACGTCATCCTCAGACGCAGAGCTTGTAGGCAGGGGTGGTATTGATGGTATTGGTGCCACCGCAATGTCTGGAATCATCTTCTTTTTGGGTTTCTCTCGCTGCTCCTTTGGTTCATCTTGCAGGGAGGGCTTCACTGAGTCAGTCTCAGGGACTGAGGAGGACCATGAAACCCTACAACCAGCTGCCTGTGGCTGCTTCAGTGACCCAAGGGGACCCCCTCCTAGCGAGAGGATCTGAAGAAGACGAGTGCTTCTCCAGCTGAGAAGTGGGGACTTCTGTCCCCAATGGTTGGGGGAGTGTTTCTCTCAAGGTAAATGATGCGGGAGCAACAGGAAGGGAAGTGCCCCAGATCATCAAGGGGGCCAGTGTCGTCTTACAGCTCTGAGAGCCGACTGGAACGGGTGCAACAGATGGGGCTGGAAGAGTAGTTATAGCGTCAGCATAAGATGTCACGCGTACAGAATGGAGCCTTTCAAAATTCCTCTTAGCCTCAGTGTAGGTCAGTCAGTCCATTGTCTTGTATTCCATGATTTTCCTCTCTTTCAGTAAAATCCTGCAGTCTGGCGAGCAAGACGAATGATGCTCTCTGCAGTTGACACAGATGGGAGGTGGGGCACATGGAGTATTGGGATGCAAAGGACGTCCACAATCTCGACAAGTGATGCTGGAATTACAGCGGGAAGACATGTGGCTGAACTTCCAGCACTTAAATCAGTGCATCAGGGGACGGACATATGGCTTGACCCTCTCGGGTAATGTGTCACCCTTGAAGGCCAAGATGAAGGCACCGGTGGCAACCTGAGTATCCCTTGAACCCCGATGGACGCACCAGATGAAATGAACACCTCACCACTCTAAATTGGCAAGCAGCTCGTCGACAGACTGCAAAAGAAGGTCCTTGTGGAATAATACCCTGGACCATACTTAAGCTCTTATGGGGTATGATAATAACAGAAACACCCACCAGCTTGTCACCAGCGAGTAATGCCTATGACTGGACAGAAGATGCTGCTTTTATCAAGATTGACCCTGACCACATTTTGGACAATCCCTCCACCTCCCCAATCTTGTCCTCTAAATGCTCTACAAAAAACTGAGGCTTCATCGACACAAAGAATTCTTCATCAGCTCTCATACATATTAGGTACCAGGGTGAATAAGATTCGCTGCCATCCTTAGCCTGGTGTGGCCATGGAGGGGAACAATTTGCGGTCATTCTTCTATGCATTAAATTGAGCCCTTGAACACTTAAGAGACTGCTGGTGGTTGAATACTAGCAAGATGTGATGTACTACATGTCATGGCATGTCATCTGCCCTGATGCCATCCACTCCTACAAGGGGATCTCACCACGGGTGCCAACCAGCCGCAGCAAAGGCCACCTGGCAGGATGGCCATTGCCGGGAGTCCCGAGACCTCAGGGTGATGGGCATCTACTCCTTGGCATACATGGTGAGTTAACAGTGCAGGCATCAGCAGAGTGATCCCTGTGTGGTCAGGGGGCTACAACCAACAGAGTACATGGCGGTCCCACCACAACGGACTGGCTACCGTGCTGGATATTGGGTGCCAGCAAGTAAACAAGTCCATTAGGGAGGCAGCAAGTAAACAAGTCCATTATCATTGACAGCGCAGAAAATGATATACTACACAGTGGATGGAGGAAAACGCACCCAGGAGGGTGACCTCACCCAACAGCTGGAGAATGAGATCACAAGACACACAAAAGGCAAAATTTGCAGCGCACCTCTCCCAAACCAAACATATTTAGGGGTGGCTTCACCTGAATGGAACTAAAATGTGTTACGTGGGTTCATGACTGTAACATCAGTCTCAAGAGCTGAAGATTCCTTAAACAGTTTGTACAGTGTAATTTATTACCTCTAGAAGTGGCTGCTAACAATGATGGGATAATCCTTGTTGAATATTTTAGAGGCCCAATACATGGAACTTTATTTTTATTCTTGTATTTATTGGCTCAGTTTTGTTTAAAATTAATACTTGTAATTTACTGAGTCATTTAAGCCAATTGTGCAGACTTGTTAACCCTGTCTTGTAAGGAAGGAAGGAAGGAAGGAAGGAAGACTGGGTTTAATGTCCTATACACAGTGAGGTCATTAGGGGTAGAGCACAAGCTTGGATTGTGTCAAGGATGGTGTAGGAAATTGGCTGTGCTCTTTCCTGGCATGATTTAGGGAAATCACAGAAAACCTAAATCTGGATGGTCAGATGCAGGTTTGAATCATCGTTCTCTTAAATGTGAGTTCAGTGTGCTAATCACTGCGCCACCTAATTCGTTGCTGTCTTGTAAATCAGCTGGCAGCGTTAATTTGCTGTAGCTTAATATGGTGAATTAAATAAACAAAGTGAAACAATGGAAAATCCAGAATGGAATTATATAAACAGACTGCCTTAAAGATTATGTCATCTTGGTTATTGTGACAACAGTAAAGGTACTTCCCCTATCTGTTGTCAACTATGATAATTACTCTGCAATGGACCAAGTTAAACAAATTACTACAAACATTTATATTTTCAGTAAGTTATTTAAATTGTGTGGCTCCACTTTGCATATTTTTCCTGGCAACTAAATGGAAATCTTAAGCAATTATTAACGGACCTGTGAGACATCTCAGCCTGATTCTTCCCCCTGCCCTTTGGAGCATATGACAGGGAGGATGTGTCATCAGGGGATGTCACAACCTTGTGGCCATTTGAATGCCATGCCAATGTGACACGCACACGGTGGCAGTGAAGTAGGCCACTGAGTTTTGCTGTGTGGTGGCACTGATAAAGCTTGTCCCTGAGAGTGTGCTCTGGAAAACAAGGTTTTTGGATGTGCACCAAGCATTGAAGTGGATAGACAGCTGCACCCATGCCAGGACAATGGCTTGAAGAACACAACACGATGTTTACAAATTGTAGGAAGCCGATTTCTTATGCCTTGGGATTAATTTATTGTCTGGATATCCTATATGGTTTGGTATATTTCATAAACAGTAGGACAATTGTGAACTCTGTTGGTTAATCGAAGGATTTTTTGTATGTAATTACCAATTTGATTATAATTTTAAATTCTGATTTGCAGTTGAGGAAATGTCTTAACTCATTTATCCTATGATATTTTAACTGATATGTTAAAACTAGCCACTGTAGCCTTATTTGAGTAACCAACAAGCTCTCTGTCCGCATGAATGGCCACCGACAAACTGTGGTCAAAAACAAGTGGACCACCCTGTAGCTGAACACGCTGCCAAACATGATACCCCTCATCTCAACAATTGCTTCACAGCCTGTGCCCTATGGATCCTTCCCACCAACACCAGTTTTTCTGAATTGCGAGGGTGGGAACTTTCCCTGCAATACATCCTATGTTCCTGTAACCCTCCGGGCCTCAACCTTCATTAGTCACTGTCCTCACCCATCCAGTCCCCTCCCTGTTCCCATTCCAGCACTACACAGCCGTCATTTCACCGCCACACCCAGTCTTTTAATTTCGTTTTATTTCTCTCCTTTCCACTACTTACCCCCTTTCCACTACTTACCCCCTCACCCCTCTGCACCTTCTCTCCTGCCCTCCATCTAAACTGCAACACTTCACTATCCGCCACTCTCACCATATTATCCCTCCCCCTCCCCGCCCCGGCCTCCTCCTTACCCCCACCCAGTCGCCACTCCCATCATGCACCGGTGCTGCTGCTCGCAGTGTAGTTTCAGCTCTCTGAGACAGCAGATGTGTGTGCAAGTTGCGCTTGCGTGAGTTTGTGTGTGTATGTGTGTCAACTGCTGACAAAGGCCTTAATGGCCAAAAGCTATGATTCCGTGAATCTTTTTATTGTGCCTATTGCGGCTCAGCATCTCCACTATATGGTGAGCAGCAACTTTCCTTCTCTCGTATTGCTACATTCCATCCTGGATTTTCCATTGTTTGATTTATGAAAATTTGTATTTTTATGATGTGATTCACTCTTTATGTACTATTTTTAGACAGGATTGCTTGAGGATGGGGTTGGAAAAAGAAAGAAAAAAAAGAAAGAAAGATAAATTAATAAAATAAAAACAAAGTGTAGTTTGGAATGTATATTTCCAAAAGAATACTTTATTAGCTATGGATCCATAAATGAATTCCCCTTCAAAAGTAATGGAGAGGATTATAAGAGATAATAGTGTCACAGGATGGGAAAGTAGTTAAGTGGCAGGCCGTGCAAGCACATTGGTTATCTGAGGGTCTACAGGCAGCGCAACGGTCTGATTGACAGTTGCCGTGCTTCAGTTTATAAGCTTCAGAAGAATTGTCATTTGCATACTGCAACTATTGTCATTCTTCCTACAGATGTCTGGCACAGTTAAAATTTTCTCAACAAAATTTATCAATCTTCTCTTCTTTCCTCAAGGATTCAGCTTTGACAAACTTTGCCCTCTACCCATTCCTTTTTCAGTTGTTCAACGTTTTCTCTTCCCTGAGGTTTTAACTACAGCACCACTTTATTTTGGTATTCCACATATCTCCACCCAATGAAGCCAGGGCTTTGTCATTGATACCATAAATACTAAATTCATGATGCAAGTATTTCTCCTTATTTGTTTTGTACAAACTTTAACAGATCTTACAAATCTCATTTCTACTATTTGTATTTGTTGTATTTCTTTCTTTCTTAATGCCCAAATTCGCTTTCATATAACACGGTAGTTACTGCCATTGATTTAAAGAACTCCAAAGAACTTTCTCTTAGGACTTTATCTGTAAGTAGCTTTCTTTTTGCACAAGAAACTAGTTTATACTTATATTATTAGTGCCATTACTCCTGCTAAAAAAGATGTTGTTCTAAACGTAAGTGAACAGTTATTACTTTAATATTGTTTGTAGAGAGTTTTAACTTTTATTTGTTGACAACTGTTCTCAGATGATAGACAAGGGCCCAACGGCCTGCAGCTAGTGTTCTGTCCTTTTAAGTATTATTTGGTAAAACAAAAGGGTACTTTAAAGACTTCTCATGCCCAATTTTTAAAACCATTGTGTTCATCCTTCAATTCTCAAAGGACACTGTTGATATAAATATTAAAAAGCACTGGTGACAGTCTATATCCTTGTTGGAAGTCCATCTTTGTTGTTATTGGAGGACTCAGTCCATCATACCATTCCATTACATACTCTGTGTTGGTACCCAGGCCACAGCTAACAAGAAAGCAGGGTATCTGGTGTATCTCTTTTCCTTTAGTATCCTCCACGTCTTTCCTTCTTAGAAGGCTAAAAGCGTTTCCATTATCTATGAAAGCCAGATGAGTTTCAATATGAACTCCTAGGGATTTTTATTTATACAGTTGACTATCTAAATACTGTCTTCATGTAAGTATCTTGGACCAAAACCACGTTGTTACAAGATATCCTTTCCTAAAAACTGGAAAAGTTGAACTGGAAAATCTGGACAACTTTTTCACAATTAAAGAAAAATTTCAACACAAAAAGACTATTAAAGAGAAAAGCTATGGATGTCCTGAATCAAAATTGAACCCAGTTTTCATAATGTTGTCAATTGTACATGTCTTGTGAAGCTCAGCCACCCAGTACAGGTCAAGGAATGTGTGTATTTACACGCAACCTGGTTTAAAACCATTTATATTTGGTAATTTCTTGTCAATTATTCATAATAATGTTAGACAAGACCTCTTTTGTGCAAACATCAAAACACAAAGTTTTTACTTTTGTTGCGCACATTATTTTCTTTCGTTTGCCAGTCTCAGATGGTCCTGGAAGTTTTGTGTTATTACAAGTGCTAAAATTTATTCTCCTTCCTGTGTAAATAAAACTGCCCATACAATGCATTTTCTCTTTACTTTTGTATAGAGAATGTAAGCCCTTGAAGAGGCTTGTGCAGGATAGACTAGTGTGAAGAGCTGCATCAAACCATTCTTTGAACTGAACACCATAGCAATGATACTTTCTTCCAGGAGTGCTAGTCTCTCAATGAAAGCACGAGAACTGCAAAACGTAGAAGGTAAGGGAGAGGTAAAGCTAAGAGGGAGAGTTGGTTAGCCAAGCCAATAGAACAACTGCCCCAAAAGACAGAGATTCTGGGTTTGAGTCTAGGGAAGGCACACAGTTTTAATGTACCAGGAAGTTCCTTATTAGTTTAGAGATAAAAGAAGGATAGGCTAGTGAAGGTCAGAATGGAAGGGCATGTCATTCAGACTCTGGGATGAGATGTCCCCTCCTCATTCTAGCCATCGAGTGACCTACCCTTCCTTTCTAACCTATTTGCTTTCAATGTAATATTATCTGTTAGCAAGTTTCTTTATCCACATTATTTTGGTAGATGCTTGCTTCTGTACAGGAATAATTTTGCTTTCTTGGCAACAGTGTTTCAAATTTACTTTGAAATATTTTTATTGTGACATTTTCAATTACAATTATTAAATGCATAATAAAAGAATACAAGTTGTACTTACCAATAATCACAGCCATAAGTTCATGAGAATGAAAAAGTTTCAATATTCTGCCTCCACATACTTTATGGAAGCCTCCATTAAAGGCAGTAAACTGTTTCTCTACACTTTTATTGAGTATGAAGTCAACATACAAGTCAACATATTCACGCCTGATGTATTAGAAAGAAAGAAGAAACGTTTTGAATTAAACAATAATATAGTCATCCATACAAACATGCATATTTAATAGTTCAATACTTTTGGAAAAATGTAATATTACATAATATCAGTAAATATTAAACAGAGGGAATATCAAACAATTGATGAAAGACTTATCAAGTTCCTGATACAGGCTTTATTTAAGTCCACTTTTCAAGTGGATCTGAAAATGGCCTCGGTGAGAAGGCTGAAACCAGTCATTCTCTGAATGCTGAGAAACTGATAGGGATTTCAAACGATACAGAGGATTCTATACTACCATTTTGAGCCCAAGCACCTTTACTGTACTAGGAACAGAATAATAAGGTGGTATAGTAAAAAAATGATGTGAAATTATCCTCAAAGCCTATGAGAATGAAGATTTGCTGAGATGCACTAATACAACAGAGTAACATATTTGTGGTGAATATGTTATTAGAAGGTAAGTTAACACAATCTCTCATCAGGATTTTTCTCTGTGTGAACTCTACGCAGAGCATTCAATGCCACAGCTTCCCCGTCCCCTCATGCACTAACTTTGTTATTTAATGTGATTTGTGCAAGCATGTAATACTGTCAGGAGAATAACATATTATGTCAAATGAAAAATTTACCTCAGACCTACTCATTCTCACAGCACAGGTTAAGGTACCCATAAGTACATCACAGTTGTATCGCTAATTCTTTAAAAGCTGGAACACAGTGTTTGGGTGCACTACCATAATACATTTCATAGTTGAGTAAATGCCCAGACAACAGCATTTTCCTTTATACATTGCTTTGCTTACTTATCTACTAACTACATACTCACATGTTGTCTCAATAAAAATCAAACCTATCTGCTGGTGGGCATATTGAGAAGGGGGAGGGGGCCGATGCTTTGATCATTTTCCTATTCACTCCCACAGTCCACACTACAGAAGATTGTTTACTGGTACGAGTGAATGGCAGTGAACACTAAGAAAAAGCTTTGGAATGTCCATTCACATGATTTTTAATGATAGTAACAATTCTTTAAATGTTCAGCAATCTCCATATTCCAACAGATTCAAATAGTAAAATTTTGATTACAAACAACACTAACTTGTTCTGTTGAGTAACTGGTATATTTGACCCATCTGCTTTCAAAGGCAAATTTTTAACTTCGCCATAAACTTCTCTTGTGATTTCAAATGTGAGGCAAAAGACGTCCTCAATGTCAGGCTCTTCATAATCCAGAAGATCTTGCAGACTCCTACAAAGAAAATTTAATTATCAATTCTACTTTTCTTTCATTTCAAATTAATTTTAGGACAAAAAACATATCAGATGCAGCATCATCATTTGTAAAACAAATTAAATCTGTGTTGTTTGTTAATTATGATGAAGCAAAATTTACTGAAGAGGCTTTCTTTATACCTCCACAGGACAGGAACAGTCCAAGGACGGTTGACATTCTATCAAGAGTTTACAAAATTTTAAACCAACTACTTCACTAAGACTAGTGTAAGCAGCACCAATCCTCCAACATATTAGGCTGCAATGGATTTAGCCACTCTCCAACAACAGGAGAGAGAAAGAATGAAAAATTGAATAGAAAATTTAACATTTGGTGTACAGAAATTTAAATACGACAAAAGGAAATCTAAATAGCAATTTAGGACACTACTGTGTTGCTTGAAATTTGAAAAATAGCAATTACTGAGTTTTAATGCAATCCTGAAAAACTGTGGGTGGAATATACAAACAATGGGAGGATTAAAGATAGCCAACTTAACTACTTACCATGTAGTAGACTGGCATATAAGCATAACTAGGCTTACACACACACACACACACACACACACACACACACACACACACAGAGAGAGAGAGAGAGAGAGAGTGTGTGTTAGTTCTGAGGAAGTACATTATCCAAAAGCTTAGCTAGGAGTTCATGTATGTTTATGTGCCTGTCTTCTACTTAATGTTTTAACTATAAATTTTTAATTATATAGTGGGTGGTTATCTTTACCCCCTCCACTGGTTGTATTCCATGCAGGACTTTCCAGAAATGTATAGAAGTAAATGAACCGCTGTGACTACCTCCAATCCCCGCTTAATGCCCTCGGCCCTTTCCAGAACATCTTCCCTGAATCTATTTCCTGCCTCACCCCTACGACACCCCACACACCCATCCTTCTACATGCTCCCCAAAATCCACAAACCCAACAATCCTTGATGCCCCATTGTGGTTGGTCATTGTGCCCTCACTGAAAAAAATTTGGCCCTCACTGACCAATACTTCCAACCAATTGCCCATAATCTAGCCTCCCACGTCAAAGATACCAAGACTTCCTTCACCGATTCTCCACCATCCCCACCCCTTTGCCTTCTGGATCCCTACACATCCCTCATATCATGGTCTGACTGGTATTCAACACTATCTTTCCCAATGTTCTTCAGACCTCAGATCCACTACCTCATTTCTCTCATGCACTTTACTAACTTTATCCTACCCACAACTACGTCTCCTTTGAAGGGAAGGTATACAAACAAATCCACAGATCAGCCATGGGCTACCAAAGGCACTCTCCTATGCTAACCTGTCTATGGGCCATGTAGAGGAGACCTTCCTAGTCTCCCAAAATGCCAAACCCCTAGTCTGCTTCAGGCTCACTGATGATATCCTCATGATCTGGACTTTGGGCCAAATCACCCTACCTTCCTTCCCTCACAACCTCAACACCTTCTGTCCTACCTGCTTCACCTGATCCTCCTGAAACCAGTGTGCCACCTTCCTAGACATTGACCTCATTTTCTCTGATGGCTTCATCCAAACATCTGTCAACATTAAATCTACTAACTACCAACAGTACCAGCATTTTGAAACCTCCCATCCCTTTCATATCAAAAAACCCCTCCAATACAGCCTGGCCACCTGGGGATGGCATGTCTACAGAGACAAGAACTCCTTTGCTCAGTATGCTGAGGATATCATTGACAGGCACTATCCCCCAGACCTAGTCTGCAAACAGGTCTCCCATGCCTTTCCCCCCTCACACTCCCAATCCTCCCGCCACCTCCAAGAACAAGTCACAAGAGTGTCCCTTTTGTCACCCAGTACCACCACTGACTGGAACAACTGAACCTCCTTCATCAGGACTTTCATTACCTATCATCATGCCCTGAAATGGGGGACATCCTCACACACCCCTTCCCATTCCTCCACAAAAGTCGTGTTCCGCCACCCACCCAAACTCTACAATACCCTAGTCCATCCCTATGCCACTGCCAATCTCAACCCCTTGCCAGAAGGGCCACATCCTTGTAGAAGACCCAGATGCATGACCTGCCCAATCCACTCTCCACGCACTTCCTATTCCAGTCATCACAGGTTTATCTTACCCCATCAGGGGTAGCCATGTCATTTAACAGTTCTGCTGCAGTCCTTGCACAGCCTTTTATATTCATATGACAACCAACCTGTTGTACACCAGGATGAATGGCCATCACCAAACTGTGGCCAAGAGCAAAGTAGACCACCCTGTGGCAGAACATGCAGCTGAACATAAAAGCATGATTTCAGGGCGGCTTCGCTACCCAAGCCATCTGAGCCCTTCCCTCCATCACTGTTTTTCTGAACTGTGCAGATGGTAGTTATCCTTAAAATACATACTCCACCCCCATAATTATCTGGGGTCAACCTGTGGTAACATACTGTTCCCACACCCTCCACCCAACAGTTTCCATCCCCTCTGAACTGTCACCTCCTCCCTATCCTCGTCTCCCACTCTCTTTGTTTGCCACCCTCTGCCAATGCATCTGCCCATCTTTCCCCACTCCTTCCTTTTTTTCCTCAGTTTTCTCCACCTCCCTGCCCCACAACCTTCTGGTGCTGCACTTGATGGTATTCTAATCCCTGCACACTCCACCAGACTGCCCCCCCCCCTTCCTCCCCACACACAAAGTACACTGCTATCCCTTCCCCTTCCCCACCCCCTCCAGATTGGTGCTTCCATCTCATGTGATAGACGCATTCTGACCTGAGCTGCTGGAGTTGGCGGTCATGTGTGCATGAGGTGTCCTTGCATGTGTGAGTGAATGGTCTATGTCTCTTTTTGTGATGAAAGCTATGGCCGAAAGCTTTGTGTAAGTGTCTTCTGATTGTGCCTATCTGCACCTTAACATGTCGTCTTTATGGTAAGAAGCAATCTACCTTTTCCTACATTATTGTAGAAGTAAAACTGGTTAAGATCTGAAATTACATGTGGCACCATTTGTAACATGTTGTATAAAGCAAGACTACGTACGAAACAAGAGTAAAATGTTTGCAAAACACAGCTCTTTCAGTACTCCTCCATGAGAATGGATGCTTGGTATCTGCAAAAGTAACCTACAGTAAAATACAAAGTGCATGAGAACAACAAGTGGTTGCTCCAGGGAAAACCATAGAAGGAATGAAAAACTGTGAAATGAACCAAACAAATGAAAAAATGCAGCGTAAGTCAGAAGCAGAATCAATTGAACGATCACCACTCAGGAGATACGAAGAAACTTTATCAGGGCCTCTACTACCTCCAATCATGTCACAAGATCAGAAATACACTATCCCAAAATCCTTCCCTCATCCCTCAGAGTAATATTTAATCACTCATGGAGACTATACAATATTGTAGTCCATCTGTATGTCAATCCTGCTACCAATACTGCACCATACAGGTGACAGGTGACAGCCAATGCATTGAGAGATCTGGGAATAATTTCCATGGTACTAGAGCAAGCTGTTTAGGGAAAAACTGTAGGGGAAGTCAAAGACTGGAATACAACCAACAAATAACTGAGGATTCTGTGTGAAAATGCTACTCTGACATGAAGTCGTGGTGGACCACATCAAACCAGTCAGAAGGCTGATGACCAAAAACAGATGTCATTCAACTGTGGATGACTCACATAAAAGGCCTAACCTATACACCCACCTACCATATCTTACCACAGTCCAGTTGCAGGTATTTCCTACCCTGCAGAAGACAGGGCAACAGGGAAGAACAATTACCTTAGATATGAAATGAACTACCACTATTGTGGTGGGCTGTAGCTAACTGCAAACTTGTCCAATCAGTTGCTGAAATTATGATGGTAGTCATATATTCTCGATGTGTACCAGAATTGCAGACACGAGCCTACATACAAACAAAAAATTAATTATGTACCTTAATTTTTTGAGGTGGTGATTACAACTTTATGACTACCCCTCATAAAGCCCTTCAATAACTGCTCTAGTAAGTGAGGCATCTTCCTTGTTTTTAAAAAACATTATTGAAATGGGACACTGCTATTGTTTCAAAATTAGTCATTTGTTACTGTTAAAACAATGGCAGTCCAGAAATTTACCTAGTAAATTTCTGACATTGAGCATTTAAATTTCGTCAGTGACAAGACCTGAATATGTGTGGACAAGCCACAAACTAAGCTTCAAATTAACATTTGGGTGTTCCAAGATGAACAGAAAGCAACAAAAACAGTACTTTCATGAAGCATTTGTGAGAAATACTCGCATGTTTCTTTGGCACAATGGACAAGTCATTGTCATTGCTTTAGATGACCAAATAACAGTTAATGATGAATGGTATAAAACAATTTTATTTGCCATAAGTCATCAACTAAACCAAGAAAAACTATAAATTTTTGCATCGCTCTTCACAATAAAAATGCCATGTGTCACACACTGTGTCAAACAACAGATTATTTTACAAAGAAAAATAACAAATTAATGCTCATTGCCTGCATTCACCCAGTTTATCACTGAACAACTTCTTTTTGTCACTTTATGTTGTAAACAAATGTGTGGGTGGTGATTTTCGGTACCTCAAAAAATTGTTGTATCATACAAAAACCATGTCTTTGAGGCACCAACACCATAGTGGAAAAAGTGTTTCCACAATTGGTTTGTACAAATGAATAAGTGCATAAATTTTAAAGGTGAATATTTTGAGGAACAATAAAATTGTGCGTACAAAAAATGTTTTTCTTTCATTGTTTTTGCAAAAGCTTAAAAGTTGGCTCTCATACTTGTGCCATTTGGATCCTTTCTTCCCACATCAATTCCTCTGAACTACAGGCGTGGAAACTGCCCATCTGGCATACCCTCTACTCACACAACCCTCCTGGTGTAAAGCTCCAGTAGTCCTCTACCTTCACCATAACTTTTCCTCTTTATCCTTTTATACACCAGTCCTTGCATGTCCAAACTTGGCACCACTGCCTTCCCCTTTTCAATATTTATGTCTCTCAGTTTAGTAACTGTCATTTTTTCACTTCTCATTGTGCTACCTATGTTGAAAGCCACCACCTACCTTCCTCTCTGTCATCCTCTTTAGCTCCCCATGCTCTTTTTCCCTGCATATCTTTGCCTCTCCCAGTGGCCATATAACATCTCCCCTCTCCCCAAATGCCTTTTAGCCTCAGCAACTCCCCTTAAACAATAAATGTCGCCTTTGGTACAGGTGAGTGTCTGTGTCAACATGTGTACTTCTTGTTCCCACCCCAGAAAGTATAAAGCCTAGTACATAGGCTTACATGTTTAGACATACCATAAGCTTCAAAATAATAAATACTTTTCCTCTTATAAATAAAAATATTAATAAAAGTTAAATTTAACAATGGCAAGAAAGGAATGCATGACTGGCAGATATTCTCATAAAAGAGGTGATAACTTAGAATCATTTATTGATCTAATTAGTACTAACAAGTTTCAGTTATTTCCTTCACAAGGGTATAAAGAAAAAAAAAAAAACAAAGTTGTTACTATCTATACCACCTTATGTTTATGTATTAAGTTGATAATGCTTACTTGGCCATTGATGGTGACAATCCTTTAAGATCCTGGAGAGAAACAGGTTCATTCAAGAGTTTTTTATAAAGTGCCAATGGAAAAGGTAATGCAATGATGATAAAATTATATATAGCCAATCCACATATGAGACCTGTCAAAGAGATAACCACATTACACATGAAATGCTTATACGACAATTCATTGTGTCTACCTTCCTTAGGAGAGTAGTCTTTTACATGAAATTAATACTGAAGTATCATTTAAAATTCTACAATGACATTCTGCACTTTAGAGAACGATCACTTTTTCATTTTTTACAACAATCACACGTGCATATCACAATGCAGTATCTGGTTTTAACCAGCCAGTGGTTGTCTGGATAACACAATGACAACTGCTCGCAGCATGTGCGTTTAGACTGAAGACAATCGCTGTCTGGCTGAAACCGAATATGGCATTGTAATATGCTCATGGGATTGTGCTGTGTGTGTGTGTGTGTGTGTGTGTGTGTGTGTGTGTGTGTGTGTGTCTCTCTCTCTCTCTCTCTCGGGAACTTGCCCTTCAGTATATCCTCTCTTCTCGTTATCCGCCAGGCCTCAACCTCCGCTAACTTCAAGTTGCCGCCACTCATACCTCACCTGTCTTTCAACAACATCTTTGCCTCTTTACTTCCGCCTCGACTGACATCTCTGCCCAAACTCTTTGCCTTTCCAAATGTCTGCTTGTGTCTGTGTATGTGGGATGGATATGCGTGTGTGTGCGAGTGTATACCTGTCCTTTTTTCCCCCTAAGGTAAGTCTTTCCACTCCCTGGATTGGAATGACTCCTTACCCTCTCCCTTAAAACCCACATCCTTTCGTCTTTCCCTCTCCTTCCCTCTTTCCTGATGACGCAACCGTTTGTTGCAAAAGCTTGAATTTTGTGTGTATGTTTGTGTGTCTATCGACCTGCCAGTGCTTTTGTTTGGTAAGTCTCATCATCTTTGTTTTTAAATATATTTTTCCCACGTGGAATGTTTCCCTCTATTATATTCATATCATTTTTCTTTCGTCTTATTTTCTCTTTCTGTTTTTGCCAGTAGTTTCACTTTGTATTCACCTTCTCCTTTTTACCGTAATCTACTATACAATTTTATCCTGCCGATAAATACTCAATAATACGTAATAATACGCAACAATACGTAACCCACTTCCAAACCAGACAACACCACATACAAAGTTCGCCAAGGTAATCCCATTCCCGATGTCCAGGCGGAGCTTCAAGAAATCCTCAGAACCTTAGGCCCCCTGCAAAACCTTTCACCTGACTCCATCAACCTCCTGACCCCACCGACACCCCGCACCCCTACCTTCTACCTTCTTCCTAAAATTCACAAACCCAATAATCCCGGCCGCCCCATTGTAGCTGGTTACCAAGCCCCCACAGAACGTATCTCTGCCTACGTAGATCAACACCGTCAACCCATTACATGCAGTCTCCCATCCTTCATCAAAGACACCAACCACTTTCTCGAACACCTGGAATCCTTACCCAATCTGTTACCCCCGGAAACCATCCTTGTAACCATTGATGCCACTTCCTTATACACAAATATTCCGCACGTCCAGGGCCTCGCTGCGATGGAGCATTTACTTTCACACCGATCACCTGCCACCATCCCTAAAACCTCTTTCCTCATTACCTTAGCCAGCTTCATCCTGACCCACAACTTCTTCACTTTTGAAGGCCAGACATACCAACAATTAAAGGGAACAGCCATGGGTACCAGGATGGCCCCCTCATACGCCAACCTATTCATGGGTCGCCTAGAGGAAGCCTTCTTGGTTACCCAGGCCTGCCAACTCAAAGTTTGGTAGAGATTTATTGATGACATCTTCATGATCTGGACTCACAGTGAAGAAGAACTCCAGAATTTCCTCTCCAACCTCAACTCCTTTGGTTCCATCAGATTCACCTGGTCCTACTCCAAATCCCAAGCCACTTTCCTTGACGATGACCTCCATCTGTCCAATGGCCAGCTTCACACGTCCGTCCACATCAAACCCACCAACAAGCAACAGTACCTGCATTATGACAGCTGCCACCCATTCCACATCAAACGGTCCCTTCCCTACAGCCTAGGTCTTCGTGGCAAAGGAATCTGCTCCAGTCTGGAATCCCTGAACCATTACACCAACAACCTGACAACAGCTTTCGCATCCCGTAGCTACCCTCCCGACCTGGTACAGAAGCAAATAACCAGAGCCACTTCCTCATCCCCTCAAACCCAGAACCTCCCACAGAAGAACCACAAAAGTGCCCCACTGGTGACAGGATACTTTCCGGGACTGGACCAGACTCTGAATGTGGCTCTCCAGCAGGGATACGACTTCGTCAAATCCTGCCCTGAAATGAGATCCATCCTTCATGAAATCCTCCCCACTCCACCAAGAGTGTCTTTCCGCCGTCCACCTAACCTTCGTAACCTGTTAGTTCATCCCTATGAAATCCCCAAACCACCTTCCCTACCCTCTGGCTCCTATCCTTGTAACCGCCCCGGTGTAAAACCTGTCCCATGCACCCTCCCACCACCACCTACTCCAGTCCTGTAACCCGGAAGGTGTACACGATCAAAGGCAGAGCCACGTGTGAAAGCACCCACGTGATTTACCAACTGACCTGCCTACACTGTGATGCATTCTATGTGGGAATGACCAGCAACAAACTGTCCATTCGCATGAATGGACACAGGCAGACAGTGTTTGTTGGTAATGAGGATCACCCTGTGGCTAAACATGCCTTGGTGCACGGCCAGCACATCTTGGCACAGTGTTACACCGTCTGGGTTATCTGGATACTTCCCACCAACACCAACCTATCCGAACTCCGGAGATGGGAACTTGCTCTTCAAAATATCCTCTCTTCCCGTTACCCACCAGGCCTCAATCTCCGCTAATTTCAAGTTTCCGCCACTCATACCTCTCCTGTCATTCAACAACATCTTTGCCTCTGCACTTCCGCCTCGACTGACATCTCTGCCCAAACTCTTTGTCTTTAAATATGTCTGCATGGATGTGTGTATGTGTGTGTGTGTGTGTTCGCAAGCGCACAAGAGAGTGTATACCCGTCCTTTTTTCCCCCCTAAGGTAAGTCTTTCCGCTCCCGGAATTGGAATGACTCCTTACCCTCTCCCTTAAAACCCACATCCTTTCGTCTTTCCCTCTCCTTCCCTCTTTCCTGATGAGGCAACAGTTAGTTGCAAAAGCTTGAATTTTGTGTGTATGTTTGTGTTTGTTTGTGTGTCTATCGACCTGCCAGCGCAACAAACTGTTGCCTCATCAGGAAAGAGGGAAGGAGAGGGAAAGACGAAAGGATGTGGGTTTTAAGGGAGAGGGTAAGGAGTCATTCCAATCCCGGGAGCGGAAAGACTTACCTTAGGGGGAAAAAAAGGACAGGTATACACTCGCACGCACACACACATATCCATCCGCTCCCGGGATTGGAATGACTCCTTACCCTCTCCCTTAAAACCCACATCCTTTCGTCTTTCCCTCTCCTTCCCTCTTTCCTGATGAGGCAACAGTTTGTTGCGAAAGCTTGAATTTCGTGTGTATGTTTGTGTGTCTATCGACCTGCCAGCACTTTCGTTCGGTAAGTCACATCATCTGTGTGAAGCAAAATAACATAAGTCAAACATTTAACCTCAAACACATGTAATTTTTGTAATTTTTTTCCAAAGAACGAAGTTAACAATTTATTTTTATTAATTGCAAATCTCTCCTCTACAAATATAATTTTAATAAAAAAGTTACCATACACTACTAATATTCATTAATTACTTCTCAACTGTGCCCGCAGCATATGTAAGGACAAAATATTACTTTCTTTTGCAGCAAACTTTGTAGAAGTTGAAAGAAAAGTCAAATTCATTACTAAAAAACAAGATTATCCAGAATCCATAGTTGCAAATGATCTGTTCATAGACATCTGCCGGTTCAATCCCGTGTCCGGCCATCCTGATTTAGGTTTTCCGTGATTTCCCTAAATCGTTCCAGGCAAATGCTGGGATGGTTGCTTTGAAAGGGCACGGCCGACTTCCTTCCCCGCCCCTCCCTAAACCGATGACCTCGCTGTCTGGTCTCCTCCCCCAACCAATCCAATCCAATCCATAGACATCTGCTATAAAGATAAATCTTTACACCAAACAGATAAAGAAGTAGTTATGTGACTAATACTCCGAGTCTAAAAGGAACATTTGTTATGTTCATTACTACAGATGATGATACATGGTTCTGTGATTGAATTACAGCAATAGAGAACTTGCCTTTTTTCATTTAGCAAGTGAACACGAAACCCAACAGAAACATCACCTTGGGCATCTAATGTCATCAAAAGTCATGTGCACATCTATCAGTTTTTTGCTGATGACTATTTCTTCGTTTGGTTGAAAGACAAATTGCAATATGCACTGCATCCCACAGTTGTTCTGGACATATTGCATCGAAAAGAAGCTGAAATTTTCTGACAACGGGCTTTATCACAGACAAAATTAACAGCTTCATAAGAATCTGTTCTACAGGGCTATTCTAAAGGAAGGAATAGATTTCAATCATTTGCTCCCAAACTATGAAAGATGGAAACACAATCCTAATGTTCCTGGAAAGAGAAAAGTTCAAATTTTTATGCATTCAATGTGAGCACCATGTGTTACATGACAAATATCAAAACGTTGGCTCATTTCCTGCCACACATGAAGCAGCTGGTCTCTGTTATTGAGTTCATGGCTTCAACAATGCAATGTCCCCAACTTTCTAGTGTGTTAGGCATAGGGGGGATAAAAACACAGTCCTTCACGTAACCCCACAAATAAAAGTCACAAAGTGTGAGGTCTTGTGACCTGGGAGGCCAACTGGCAATGAAGTTCATCAGCTGCTGCTCCTCTTCTGATAGAACATTCTGGAATGGTGTGATTCAGGTAAGGTCGGATGTGCAGCCTCCTGTCAACTTCTGTCTGAGTCAGCAGGCAGATATACATTGGGAAGTAGTCATTGGAATGCAAATTTGTAGCCACTTTCCACTGAATTGAGTCTGCAATAGCTGGAGAGCAAAAACAAAGGTCAGTGTCTGAAAATTACCCTGTAGATGTAGAAAAGTGTTATCCAAAATCAAAAAGACACCTACTCTCCAAATGGACAGGACACTCAATAATTTGACCCTTGGAGATGTAGTAGCCAAGCCCCTCAGCAGATCGTGTGCACTCAAGTCTTCTATGAGGAGGAATGGGTAGGGGAGCACTCCGAGAAGCTCTGTCAGTACACCTCCATCCAATGGACCCATGAGATGGAAGACAAAAAGAACATACTGCGATCTTAATGGGTGTGAGAACTTCCACTGCAACTGCTTACCTGGCTATAGTAAGAGGGACAGGAGAGGAGCGGCATCTGTCATCAATGGAAACAGCCATCCCACCTTCAGTCCTATCTCCAGTAATATCACCCTTTCTGTAAGAGTGGTAGTTCCTTAACTCAGCCAAATTGGTGACTTTAAAATGAGTTTCTTGTAAGCAGATGCAGAATGGCCTCTCCTGGGCCAGTAGTTGCAATCCTTTCAATTACAATCGGTAACCATTTAAGTTCCACAGCAATATAGAAGACTCTGTGGATGGAATTGATTAGTATGGTCTGGGTTTTTGTGGAAGCATCATACTTGGCAACTGGATTCTTAAAGGTAGAGAAAGCAAAAGTCACAGGAAATGCGGAGGTTGCACAGCTTTGAAAGTTTCGTTAGCTTTGCCATACGGCATGTGTCTTGTAACTTTCAACTGCTGTAGTTTCCTTTTCTTCTTGTAAACTTCGCACTTCTTGCTCCCTACCAGATGATCCCTGATACATGAACTGGATCTCTAAGATATAGCCTGCAAGAATATATTCAGGGGTTACTATAAATGCTGCAGTGTTTTCCGATATGTCACTGACTCTCCTCAGATAGTACTGCAGTTCCATAACGTCCATTTCTTCCATTCTGCACGTAATTCCTCATGGTCCATCTCCATTATATGGGAGCAGGTAAACATGTCTTTAGACACGTAAAGGGTGTTATGCAACTCAGCCAGAACAGGGTAGCCACCTAAGACCTGGCAGCCCAGAAGCTTGAATAATTGGTGCGACAAGGCAGTTTCAACTAGAAGTGTTGCGTTATGAAGTCATTTAATGATTTTTAAGGGCCTGGCAATACACTCCAATGTCTTGGGATTACAGAAAGAGAATACCTTCTCTAAGATTTCTCCCACTCTCTTGATTACAAACAAAGTGTTATAGCAGAATAGTGTCTTGTTACTACAATGTGTAACAAAAAGGTATGGCCAAACATTCAGGAAATATTCCTTAATGTGTTGAGTGGACTGGGAATTAGAAACACTTTATTTCCAAGTTAAAGCCCATTTCCTCCTCCTCTTTGTAATCACATTAATCAAGGAAAACAAACTGCAACAAAACATACCAGGATTCCTCTTGGTTACATTTGATGACAATGTATGAAAAGCTGTAATACTTAGGTTCACTGCCAGTGTTTGAACAAAAGTAATGTTCACATGTTACTCACTTCATTGCTTGTGTTGACACTTGACTGACACCATCGCTCTACTACCATCAAGCACGTAGCATCAATAGTACAGTGGTCATCATGGACTTTGTTTCCAGTACACTGCAATAGAAGTGTAATCAAATGCGGAGTTGGCATATGCTCATTTTCTGTATGAATTAGCAGCTGGTAATAACCATGAAACTCAATGTTTACATTGATGGTAATAACCATGAAACTCAATGTTTATATTGTCAAAAACCAAACAATGGAAAATCCAGGATGGAATGTAACAATACCAGAAAAGGAAAGTTGCCACTCACCATATAGCGGAGATGCTGAGTCGCGACAGGCACAACGAAAAGATTCACACAATTGTAGCTTTTGGCCAAAAAGGCCTTTTTCAGCAGTAGACACACGCACTCTCTCGCGCGCACACACTCTCACTTGTGTGTGTGTGTGTGTGTGTGTGTGTGTGTGTGTGTGTATGTGTCCTGCTGACAAAGGCCTTTATGGCTGAAAGCTACAATTGTGTGAATCTTTTTGTTGTGCCTATCATGACTCAGCATCTCCGCTATATGGTGAGTGGTAACTTTCCTTCTCTGGTAATGCTTACATTGTGAGAGATTTCCAGAACGACAATGTCCCAACTGGAGTACATTGGAGGCAGTGCAGTTGATGACAGCCCTAGTGTCAGTCAATTAGTTGAAATAAGTAATGCTGACCACATGACAGTCTGGAAAGTGCTTCTTGAGAACCTGCTGCATCCGTACCATGTACCACATATCCAGCAACTATCTGCAGCTAAGTTTCCTGCATGGGTATACTTCTGACAATCATTTTTTATAGAGGTGTGCACCTCGCCTGCAGTCCAGGCAGTGAGGTCATGGCAACCATTCTCCTAAACATACATTTCACTGTCACAACTAACCGTGGTCCCTGAAGTATTCCCAGAGTTAACAGCAGAAGCAGTCTGATGGCACCGGCCAGTCCCCAGCTCAGGAACCCCAGGGTCGCAGTGCCCATGCCCAACCACTGCTGATGGAGTTCCCTGTGTAAAAAAGAACCAGCCCTCTCTTCCCTAAGTTGTGGAACACTTTTCGTCAGACCCCTTTGCTGAGGTCGGTCTGCTCCAGGTGGTCCTGCCAGTAGCTATGCTACCATTGGCATGGTAGTCAGTATCACTGAGGCATGCTAACCTCCCTGACCAGCACTGAAGGTGCCTACAATAAGACGGTGTTCCCCAGGAGGGACTAACAATAGAAAAGAATGATACACCATAGAACATACATATTTTGTACATCACGGCCAAGATAACTGTTTCAAAAAAGAAGGATTAGGAAACATTCTGATGCTGTAGCATTCACATACCATGTATTGTAACATTTGAGCCATAAATACGCTATGGAAGAAAATATACTGAGTGTGGATAAGAAATGCTATGCAAGATATATTGTTTTAACTTGATTGGGCCACCTGTGGACAACAGCTCTGTTTTAGGTGTGCTGTTGTTTCCCACTCCTGGTGTTCTTGTTGAAGTTTAAACATTTGTCTTCTTTTTAGTACCTTGAGCTTTTCTCTTTTCCATTATTACTACTGAACTCCATTTTGCATTCTTCAGACAGTTTCCTGGTTTCACTGTGGTACTTCTGTAGGGGATATTAGGAAGGGTCAGGTTTCATTAGTTAAATGGTAGTCACCCCTGCTACTTATTATGTCTTGCCTACTATGATGTTTTGCAAGGTACGTCTCTATTTGCTTGATCCACTGGGATTCAGTGCTTTTACCCTTGTTAGCTGCTCAGAATATCTTATAGAACAGCTTACAGGTTTATTTTCCCTACAGGTGGCCATAGAAAGATCATCGCCTTCTTCTGATAGCATTGTTGTTAATGCAGTTCACAATCAGGTTTGTACCATTGTCTCCAATCTAGTAGGATCTTTGGTTCCACTATCTTTCACATAAATCTCCTTTCTTGTAATTTGAGGACTCTTCTTGGATAGGGATAGGCACATTGCTGCACTGAGGACTGGCTGTCTCACTACTGTGTTATATGTGTTAGTTTGATATGCATCTAGAGATATTATGTGGCATACATTTTTCTGCAAGCACAGTATGCCCTATCTAGTTTGATTCTCCTTTATTTGAGAGCTACTCTTTCACTGAGATCCATTCTCCAAAGTACTTTATGGTTCAGGCTTTCTTAATATGCTTGATAGCACTGACACTCACCATTCTAGGGCAATCTTTAATACTGGTAATTAACTCAGTCTTTCCAATGATGAACAACAGACCTGTTTCCCTATTATTAACTGCAGTGTTTGGAATTGCACAGAAGACCCTTGCACATCGTTTGCCAGTAATGTCAAGCCACGTATGGGATCTTTATTTGACTGCTTTGATACCCATCCTTCATCAGGTGTTCGGTGGGAGAGATCTGATCCAGTCCCTGACAGTTTTTCCCAGGGCACAGTTAAATAATATATATGAAATATAGTCTCCTAGTCTCACCACTGGATCAAACAGGAAACACTCTGACAGTTGTCCTCTAAACCTTACTTAGGATTTGGCACAGTATAAGGTGGCTGGCACCAACCTACTGAGTTTTTCATTCAGTGCTATTTCTCTTAGTATTCAGAGAGCAGTCCTACCCACAGAGTCGTATATCTTTTGGAAGTTCTACTGTCTGGTTTGTTTCTTGCTCTACTGGAGGATGGTCTTGAGGTTTTGCATTTGTTGAATGCAGGACTCTCCATGCTCTGGAATCTGTTTGATATTCCCCTAACTCATTGTCCAGCTGCCTCGTTAAGTGTCATTCAAAAATCTTGGAAAAGATTTTGCGTGTGATTGCAAGGAGTGATACTCCTCTTTAATTACTGGGGTCTGTTTTGGTTTCTTTTTTTGTGAACTGGGTGGATAATGGCTGATGTCTAGTTGGCTGGCAGTTTCTTGTTAGGCTTTGTGTCCAAGACAGCTGTATGGTGTATGTCCAAGACAGCTGTACGTATAAGCCTGTCTGCATTTTCTCCTGCTAGTTTCAGCATTTCTGCCACTAATTCAGCTTCCCAAGAGCTTTGCTCTTTTTGAGGAGATTTACAACTACTCTGATTTCTTTGTACTGGGAGGAGGGATGAGCTTGTTGTTGGGATCATTGGAGTCTCTAACCGAGAGGTGTGAGTAGGTTCTTTGGCATTTAGAGGTTCCTACAAATAGTCATCTAGTGTTTTTGTGCACTCACTATTATTGAGGCACAGTGATTCACCTGCTCACTGAAGACATAAAGAAGAAGGTGTGAACTGGGTCATCTGAGGCCCTTGTATAGATCTCTAGAGTCGTACCTTTGAAAGTTCTTCACTGCATGCTAAATCAGTTGTTTTGCTTCCTCTTTGCCCCCCTTAAGAAATTGGCTGTGGTCTTCCTTTGTGTAATAAAGGCTTGTAGATTGGTGGCATTCTTGTGCTATTTCCATTTTACCCATGCTACCCATTTGACCTATATAGCATCGTCACATGTGCTGGACCACCAGGGGTGTTTAATCACGAATATATAATAATTGGTTGACAGAATATTTACTTGCATTATTTACATTTGATGTGTTTGAAAAACTATTCCCGAGATGTGTGTGTTACTAGTATTTACTGCAGGTGGCATTTTGTAAATCAGAATAATTTGTTGAATCATTGCTTATGACAGAGAGGTGTACTCAACACAAATGATATCCACACTTAGAACAACCAATCTTCCCACACTTTTGTACAGCAATTTAAGGGATAATACACAAACTGAAATCTAATCTGCTTGACACCTGCTCCATAGAATTTCTGAAAGTGGTGTAGTAGTAGTAGTAGTAGTAGTAGTAGTAGTAGTAGAAGTGGTTTGCACACGCACACTTGTGCATGTGTGCGTGCACTCTTTTTTTAAGAGAAGTGTCGAGACAATGAACAAACGAAATATAAAACAGTGTACACGTGTAAGAAGGAAAAAACCAAGACATTATGTAAATGATCAAGTTGACAGTTTCCACAGAGATTTCCTATAATTGTAAAACTGACTTGTTCCACATCATTAGCAAGAGCCCTGGGACATGTAAATATCTAACAAACATAAAAAAACAAAATGATCCCAATTCCATTATTAGTACAAGTACCAGCTGTACCGATTTCAATTCACACATTTCCTATGAGTTACTCTTAACACTAAAAATCATTTAGTATTATTCCTGCTACTTCAAGCAATATTATTAAGAGTTCCTGCCGTACTATCCCAAAAAATTCACTCGAATGTTTAGTTTTGCACAAGCGAATCAGTAAATGGCGGAAGCAGCATGTATATATCAACACAATTAAAAATGTTGATACAAAAATCACTCATAGAAATTTCACTTCTCATTTACCACAGGAGGACTTGGTATTCATATATTTCACCCATCAGATATCATACATGAAATACACTAGGTTCACCTTCTTAAATACCTCATTCCATTCTACTCAAATAGTTGTAATTCTGTATTATTTTCTGTAAAATGTTAGCACTTTAATCATGGATAATACTTAAGGTTACAGTCAGCTATAGAGTAAACTGCACATTTAATGTTAATTTGGAGAGAGCTGTACGGAAAGCTGTCTCCCGTCTAACATTCAATCCAACCCCATGGTGCCTGGAGAAAAGAATAAGTGACATAATCAATTAAAACGATTATTGAAATCAATAATCCAGAAGCACAATCCATCTGAAAACCTACCTTGTCCTATACAGCTGAAATTCAACCAAATGTGCTGTGATCCTTCACCATTACACCTATGGGGTTGGATGGATTCCACTAAGTGAGACAGTTGTGCACAACGAATTCTGCTGTGGTAATTTCCAAATGCCTGGGATCGATTTATGCAGCCATTCATGAAGCTGTCATCTGGTTTGAAGGCTGGTCAGTCGACTGTAGAAGCAGTCAATTTCAGCACAATGAAAACTGCAAATAATCCATATATTTGTAGATTTTTCTTTGCTTATATCAATTTTGTCCATGTTGCCTTACTCCTAAAGCAATTATCCAATTTTCTCAATTTATTGACTGTGAGTGCTCAACAGGTTTGTTTACTTCATTAAATTCTGCACCATGCTTAGATGTGAAATATGGTATGTCTAGGCTACTTACATCTACAATGAAAACTGATGGTTAAATTTCCATGCTGTAAATAAATTCAAATATCATACAACACAACAGGAAGACTTTCAACTTGGGCCCATTCCGCAATTTAGCCCACAATACAGTTCACTGTAAGTGAGGCTCTTATTATAAACATTATTACTTTACTCGCCAGGGAAGCAACAATGTTAATATTGTTTATAAGATTACAATGAAGCAGACTGCCTTTAACAGAGTTATGTTACTGTGTCAATGACTGATGCTTACTTTATGCCACATAAACACAAAGTATTAATGGTTTTATGATGTATTGTGACTACTTGACTAACTGAAACTTTTATGTGATAGTACAAAACAGTAAGCATTTCTGAAATATCTAGGTTCATTCAATATATTTCACCTAACAATGGTGGCGAAAATCAGCCAATTATGCCTTGGTACCTTAACAGGTCAGGGGACAAGACTGATGAGACCAGATTTGCAGAGGGAGTTTCAATAAATCTCACAATTTGCAGCATTTTCCACAGAACTGATCATGGCCCCCTAGTTCAGCTTTGCGTGGAAGGACTGAACCAGAGACTCCAAAAGTTGTGTGAGAAGCGAGGCTGTGGCTTCCTGGACTTGCACTGTATGACAGAGATCTGCAGCGTCCCCCTAAACATTTTAGGTGTGCACAACACATCAGAGGCTGCTAGTCAGGCAGTCAACTGTGTGTGCACACAATGGTTTTTTAGATTAGGTGACTCTCCATCCAATCCAGATAATGACAGCTGCAAGTGACCCAAAACTATCTGTCATGGTAGACAACAAACTCAAATTCACCAAGACAGAAACCTGCACACAAGATTGTTTGGGCAAGACTCAGAATCAGCAGTGGCCATAAAATTGTAACTGGATCTTTCTACTGACCACCATACTTACCTCTTGATGTAACCAAAGACTTAACAGAAAACCTCTGTTCACTTACTTATGTTCCCTGATGTGATCATCGGTGGAGACTTAAATCATCCAACAATCAGTTGGTAATATTAAGTTTTCTTAGTTGTGAGTGTGTCTGCCCTGCCCCCCAGGTAGCTGAGTGGTCAGCGCGACAGAATATCAATCCTAAGGGCCTGGGTTGGATTCCCGGCTGGGTCAGAGATTTTCTCCACTCAGGGACTGTGTGTTGTGTTGTCCTAATCATCATCTTTTCATCCCCATCGACGAGCTAGTCGCCAAAATGGCATCAAACCGAAAGACTTGCACCCGGCGAATGGTGTACCGACAGAAGGCCCTAGTCACACAACTTTTACATTTTACAGTTGTGAGTGCGACAAAACATTCTGTGAAAAGTTACTGAACGCCCTTTCTGAAAACTATTGAGACAGGATAGTTCAGAACTCCACTCATGATGGAAATTTATTAAATTTAAATGCAATAAATAGACCTGATTTCTTTGAGGATGTCCACATTGAAACTGGTATCAGTACATGAGGCGGTTGTGGAAATGAAGAGTACCAAAGTACAGACGGCAAATAAAATGTGATATATCCAAGATGGCCACCGCGTGAGATCACAGGTATTTTCTTCGTCCACTAAATTTTCTTTGTTTTGTATACTTGCTGTAGTGTCTGTTCTTCTCGTGCAGCTGAATGTTAGCATCCCAGCAAAGCTTGTTCTTGAAAAAACTTGTTCTTGAGCTGAAGTCCCAATAATCGCGACATAACCCTAAATTTTGTGTGACAAACACAAAACATTCTATTCAAGTTTTCTTAATAGTGCAAAATTCCTTTAAAAAAGACAGCTACTAGTTTCATCAGTTTCTATTGTCACAATAAAAGTGTAATTAAACATTTCTAAATTGTATTTAACTAACATGTTTCGTATTTTTTACTAGTAAGATAGACGCGATCTAGGCCTAAATTTTCCGAATTATAAATGTTTAAAAACCTGACCAAACATGCCTGATAACATAAATTCTCTAAAAGTACAGTAATTAAAAATTCATTCTTCTGTCATTGTATTTCTAAATCAGTACAAAAACAATAACCACCACACAAAAGACCTGCGTGTCGTGTTTTGTTTACACACAGCCAATCTCGCGTCCTTGACAAATTTAAAACATTCTTTAAACTTAATTATTCTTTCGAAACTGGCCATGAGTGAGAAATGTGGGGGCTGTTATAGGGTAGTAAGTAGAGGGCTTTGTTGCCAATCTTGTAGGAAATATTTTCACTGGGGGGAGGGGGGGGGGATGCAGTGGAGAGAATGTTGGGAGAACAGAAGAGGCTCTCTCCTGGAACTGCAGAGTATGCAGTAGGAACATTTTGATTGGGAAACAGGGAAGGAAAATCTGTTCCCTCCAAGCACAGCTGCAGGAAGCAAGGAAGGAACTGATAAGGATCAAGGGAGATATGGGGGAAGAGGGTGGTTGGGAACTGGCAGCTGGTAGGAGGACAGGAAGAAAGAGGACACGATCTGACTGTCTTATCATCAAAACCAAAAGCAGGTTTCTACCACTGCCAGAGTTAAGTGGAGAAGAACCTCAGGTAGAATGAGTAGCAGGAAATGTGCAGCACCCTTCAATCAAGGCCAAGAAGCCTAGGAATGTACAAAGTGTTAGGAAGAAGCTAGTGCTGCTACTAGGGAGTACACATGTGCGAGGTGTAGGCCCTCAGTTACAGGAGAGTTTAGGGGCAGCGTACCAGGCCACCAGTATTTCCAAGCCAAACGCAGAGCTAAGACATGTGATAGAGGACCTAGGGTCTTTACTTAAGGCCTTTGCAAAAGAGGACCATGTAGTGATAGTGGATGGGGTGGGAAACAGTTTGGACAGGGATGGGGCATAGGACATAGGTGATGACCTGGACAAGAAAGCTCCCCTGACTCATGGCACTAAGGTACACTTTGTTGAGCTGTTCCAGCATTATGATTGATCACATCTTGATTTAGCTGTGAGGCGAATCAATGTGGGGTTAGGGATGGCTCTGAGGGTAGCCAACTTTGCTCATGTTTCTCTGGTGCCCTTTGGGACTATCAACAGATGGTGTTTCACTAGGCATGGCCTAGACCTAAACAGGACTGGGAAGGGAAGATTGGTACAGCTGATTCATGAAAGTATAGGGGGTGGATCTCAGGCCACACATGGTTGAATACCTGTTGTCATCGGTAGGAAAAGTAGGTCTTTTTTAGGATAAATCCAGACAACAGGTTCCAGATGTCACAAAGAAAAACAAACAATTGGAAAGAGTAACATGGGGCATTTCACAGACTTAACAATCCTCCATCAAAATATGCAATCATTAAAAAATAAAACACAACTATTAGAAGTTGAGCTCCAATCTTTGAACAACACATTAGTTTGTATTACTGAGCATTGGTGTAGAGACACAGAAATCCAACATGTAGTATTATCATTGTATGAAAGGGCAAACTCTTACTGAAGAACTACAAGTGGTGGAGGATCATGCATTTATATCAGAAAAGGAACAAAGTTCAAATCAAGACATGATCTCAGTACAGTAAGTGAAGACAAACACTTTGAAATATCAGCTATTGAATAAACAGCACTTGATATCACCAAGAAATTAATCATTTTGTGTGTGTATAGATCTCCCAGTGGTAGTGCGGGCACTTTTTTCAATAAATTATCTGAAGTTCTAGATAAAGTCTCGAGTACAAAGGTCAACATAATTGTGTGTGGGGACGTTAACATCAACGCTAATATCATAAATGAATCCAGCAGCACCTTCAAAAACATCCTTCGAAGTTTTGGCATGTCCCTAATGGCCAACAGTGCAACATGGGTTACCACAACGACTTCATCAGTAATTGACCATGTGGCCACAAATATGGACAGGGAAAAATGTGATATAGCTGTAAAAGATCTCGGACTATCAGACGATCTCTGCCAAATAACAACAGTAAAATCAAGCATTGAATCATTTCCTGAACTACAACCCTATAAACGTCACCTATCAGAAACCAAAATAAAAATTTTTTCAAAGGAACTACAAAAACAGAGCTGGGATGAAGTGCATAAGGAAACCAATGTGAATATGAAATTGTCTAAATTCTCCACATTGTTTAATATGAACTTTGAAAAGGTGTTTCCAAAAGTATGCGTGTCTGTATCAACATCTCACAAAAACAGGTGGATAACAGCAGGTATTAAGAAGTCCCTCTGAACACTTAAACACCTCAGTTCCATGCAATAGATTCGCAATGATCCAGAATTCTTAATTTTCTATCACAGATGAAGAAAGATCTATAGGAAGGTGCTGATTGCTGCAAAAAAGTCATTTAATGGCAAAAGAATGCAGAGAATAAAAGCAAAGCTGTCTGGGGAGAAGTTACAGCAAAAATTCCCCAAAACAAATGTAAAACCTTATAACGGAACATATAAAAGGCTTTACTTTAATGAAGTATGCGATACCCTCCAAATTCAACCAGTTTAATGAGTATTTATGATTACAGAAAAGTTATTGTGTATGTTAACAATGATTGCATAACATGTCTCCATAAACAGTCAACCCATTAAATTATACTGAATAACTGACCCACACAAAAGTTAATATCACTTGATCACTGATACAGCAAATGTCATCATATAAAAACACTAAGTTCATCTTAAATAATTAATATGAAGTACGAAAAATAGTGGCCAACTTAGGTATTTTGGATCTCCTTAAATAAAAGTCACCCAGTGGAACCTATTTGTTCACTAGGAGCCTTTTCACTCAGTATTCACGCAATCAATCCTATTTTAGACGAAAACCAATGTAATTCTTAATAATGCATGTTACTTACTTATTTATGCAAATTAGAGAAGTCAATTGACAAACTTCTAAAAAACGGCCTTTTTGTAACAGAGAATTATTCTGTCAAGTCAACAAATCTGTCTGTCATTTTAATAACATGTTAAATTATGTCACTCGATGCAAATTAATAACTTTTCTGCACAAATTATGATAACAGATGTACATGTGACTTGTAAACTATATCTCTTTTTCGTAGTTCTTTGACAATGTTATAAATACAAGCAGCAAGAAGGGTCGAGAGACAGTCGGAACGTCACTTTGGTAAAGTGTGTTTCTGTGTTATTGTTTGAGGTGGATAAACAATGCAAAGAACATGTAAAGGAAGTACTACTTTGTGTTGTGTCATGGTCTTTGGTGGACAGTGGAATTAAGATGGCCACCAGAGTAATAAATATTTGATGTTTACATATTTGTTGGTTTCGCTCGTTCTTTATCATCAACAGCACATAAAAAACACGGGACCTCATGTTTTTACCCTAGACAACCAGATTTAGAGCCAGCATCAGCACCGAGACACAGCAGCGATCCAGCAAGCAGCAGCGATTACTACAATGCATTTTAATGGCGCCAACCTAACATCAAGTGCTAACAAGCTCCGTAAATTGGAGTGAAATAGTGCGATTATAGCAATTAGCAATATCTACGACTAGGCGACCATTACAAAAGTGGGGGCTCGTCCGGGATCTTTAAGTGCATCGATAATAATAGGGCAGCGATAAATTTCGTAAGTGCTTAGCACTCCAAAAAAGTTTATTTGTGCAGTGTGGCCACAGTGAAAATATGTGAAAGTGAAAAACAAAAAAAACGTGTGTATGTGCGACTACGAAAAACTATCATCACACCGCTTGGAAGATTAACATCTGGATTATGTCAATGGAATTCATCAATCAAGACTTCAGCTTCGATAAAACCGAATAAAAGTGAAGAAAGCCAACAAGAACACCGACCACGACATCATAGCATAGCTACATAAAGCAAGGTATTTTGTTGTTGTTGTTGTTGTTGTCATTTACAAAATTAATAGTGAACATGTCTCTACCTGAGAGTGATGAGATCGTAGGAAATGTAAAAATTAAACCAGGGGATGGTGAACAATTAAACTTAACAGAGTGGCTAGCAGAGTTTGCAACTCAAATAAGCTCGCAACTTAAACAATCGAGTGAACAAGTAAGTTTGAAACTTAAAGAAAACACAGATAGACTGGATAAGTTAAGTTTGAATTTTGATCTATTAAATACTCATCTCAATGAGAAGTGTGAGGAAATTAAAACTACCCTCAGTAAGGACACTAGAGAACAGTTGATACACTTCAGAAAAGAATTTCAAATTAAAGTTGAAAGTTTAAATGAAAACATACAAGCTAACACAGACAGCATTGCTGTCATCTACAACAGAGTAGATACTGAAGTTGAAAGATTAGATCAGAGAATAGACAAAACATCAGAAAACCTTAAACAAGAATACAACCTGTATACCACTAATGTAGACACAAAAGTAGAAAATATACACACTAAATATACACAATTGGAAGATACATTGATGTCAAAACAAATGTTTTACAATCAAAATACAATGTATGGGCACATCCAAGTGAAATGCTTTCCTGGTGAAAATCTGCACCCTATTGACTTTATTGACCAATGTAAGGATATGTTTGTTGTAGGAATGTCAGATAACATAAAAATTAAGTTAGTAAAACGGTTTCTAGAAGGGGAGACCCTATCCTGGACAAATGAGAATAATGATTCTTGGAATACTTTTGAAGAGTTTGAAGCTAAATTTATTTGTAAATTTTGGTCACAATCCATACAAGCCAGATTAAAGTCAGAATTTCTAAATGGACCAGTGTATAGAGGGAAAGTAGGGGGAATGCAAAAATTTTGCAGAGATCAATTGAAAAAACTGGCTCATTTGAATAACTCTTTTGATTTTATGACACAAATTGATGTTTTAAAAAGAAGGTTACCAGAGAGACTGCAGTGGGAATTGGTCCATGGACCAGACGATTCAATGGAAGAGTTCCTGAAATTTGTAGATAGATTAGATAGGGCCTTGGAAAGAGAAAATAACCAAAGTTTTGGCTCTGGCAACAACCAGTATGGGGGGTGGAACAGGAATGTAAATAGAGATTATTATGGGAGGAGAGACTTTGAAAATTCTGGAAATAATGCTCCAAATAGGGGAGATAAGAGATATGAAAATGATTTCAGAAACAATACACAGGAGGGAGGATGGAGGAGAGATAACAGGAATGATAAAAATAGGTATTGGGGAAGAGAACCAGATAGAAGGGGGTTTGTTGAAACTAGTGAACAAAACAACAACTACAAACGGACAGACCGAGGGAACCAACCGGGAAACGGTGGGCAGTCCCACTAGATGTCCGTAGTTTTGGGGCTAGACAATATTATGACAGGACAACACATAACCGAAACTGGAAAAGGAGAGGATACAATGTAAAGAGTAAGTACCATGAAAATACTGATGTTGTTAGAATGAATAAATTAGAATTTAATAATAGGTTTTGGGATACTATGAGTAAAAGTGATACAGTTAATAAAAACAGTGTTCAAGCACAGGTAGTTAGTGAAAGTGCAGAAGTTGAAGGTATTGCAGAGTTCCATAGTTGGGCTGAAAAAGATACTGGTGTTAATAACAAGTCAGACACACCACAAATAGAATCTATTTTGGGGGGTTTGTTTGATACGAAGGGGGATGATGAAGTGTTTAATGGGGCAAAAGACTCAATTGCTGAGATTCAGATACATACGGGGGAAACTGAATATGGGGTTGTTGTTAAGGAGGAGGAAGAAGTAATAGAGGGACATTTAAATAATGATCCTAAATCAAGTGATGTTATTGATAAGAGTGTGGAGGAAGAAATAAAAGTATTTGTAGAATTGAAAAGTGATGATGAGATAAAGGTAAGTGATGTGACAAACATGGGTAATAATGAGGTTAATTTAAGTGAAATGCAGACTAGGGAATGTGTATCTGAGGACAAGCTATTGCCTATTGGGAACTATGAAACACTAATCTATGAGAATGGTAATAATAATAATATTAAAGAAAATATAAAGGGATGGAATGTAAATGTGTGTTTTCAAGAAAAAGGGGAAAAGTTTTTAGAAGTTTTGTGGAACAACTATGGAAACTGTATAAACAAAGATGCCTTTTGGAAAGAATTAGCAAAGGTAAGTGCAACCTTGTATCCTACATGGTGGACAAGAATCCGTAGTGGATTTCATAAAAAATGGGGTGAAAACAGTAGTTTGTTTAGTGGCAACACAGTGTTAAGAGGAACAGATAAAAACAAAGGTTTATATTTAAATGTCAATGCTTTGCAAACAGAGAGGGATGTGTCTAAGTGTAGGAAAGAGGGATTAGACTTAGGAACTAAAGAAATTGAAAATGATCTATTGTTTTAAAATACTGAAGTAGACAAAGATGTTGAGCTAGGTTATCCATATGTTAAAGTAAACATTGACATTTGTCCATTTGAAATAAAAGAAAGCCCACATCCTAATGCGTATAGACTTATCTTTCCCAGATCAAGAAGGTTATTTGGATTAAGAAACATCACTGAATTGAAACCATATAAACATGATCAAGCACATTTCCCTGTTTGAATACAACAACTTACCCATTTTCCGTAAAGCGTTTTACCAGCAAAGATTTTTACTGGGTGTGTCAAATAGCAACTACCACTCATCCTATATACCCTGGAAAAGTTCCAGATCTCTGAGACAATGTTTTTATATTTTTATTGTCACTATTGAATATTAATTTTGGAGACATCTTCTTTACTTGCAAGGGGCAAGTTTAACCATGCACCCAAAGAGGTGACAAACATTTATTATTTTCTGTTTGTATTGTTGAATAATGGGACCAAATATAAAAGACAATGTAAAAAATTGTTGTGCAAGACCCATCATTTTGTTACTATTCTTTTCTTAGGCATAAGATTTGTGTGCAATTTTCTACAGCTAATCAGATGTTCACCAAGTTTGATGTTTGTGTTATGTTGTGACCAATTTAAGAGTGCAATTTTGGTATTCATATGTTCTTGTACTATCTTGACTATGTGTCTCAATGGGAGACAATATATATATAAAAAAAAAAAACTTTCCTTTTTTTTTTTTTTTTTCAAATGCATATTATATTCATACATGTGACTTCTCTAGTGTTTGTGTTTATATATCATGTCCATACTTATAATTATGTTCTTTGTTTTCATTTCCTTTATGTGGCTCAAAAAGAGCAGACAGTTGCAATATTTTCCTATGGACATCTGACCTGTCTACCTATGTAATATATTTATGTTCCTTCTATTATCTTGATTATTCTGTGACTCAATGAGAGCTGACTTTGAAATAATTTACATATATTTTTTTTCATATATCTTAAGATCGCATGTGATATATTTGTGTCTGTTTTTGATCATTTTCCATGTGGCTCACTGGGAGCAAAGATTAACAATTTTTTTTTTAACTTTCATATATTACTAAATATTTTTATTGTGCTGTCATACTGGAAGCCATAACACAAAGTGCATTTGAAACAACACAACTAAAATATTTGCAGGAAAAAGTCATTTTGAAACGGTGTAACGGTCATTGTATACATACACATTATGCATAGTTAAAAAAAATTATTATTAAAGTAGTACTTTTCCAAATTTTAACCATTTGACACATTTGTCCTAGTCGGCTAATATCATTAACATTCTGTAAATGGTATTACCCGAGGGGGGTATTGTAACGGAACATATTAAAGGCTTTACTTTAATGAAGTATGCGATACCCTCCAAATTCAACCAGTTTAATGAGTATTTTAGATTATAGAAAAGTTATTGTGTATGTTAACAATGATTGCGTAACATGTCTCCATAAACAGTCAACCCATTAAATTATACTGAATAACTGACCCACACAAAAGTTAATATCACTTGATCACTGATACAGCAAATGTCATCATGCAAAAACACTAAGTTCATCTTAAATAATTAATATGAAGTACGAAAAATAGTGGCCAACTTAGGTATTTTGGATCTCCTTAAATAAAAATCACCCAGTGAAACCTATTTGTTCACTAGGAGCGTTTTCACTCAGTATTCACGTAATCAATCCTATTTTAGACGAAAACCAATGTAATTCTTAATAATGCATGTTACTTACTTATTTATGCAAATTAGAGAAGTCAATTGACAAACTTCTAAAAAACGGCCTTTTTGTAACAGAGAATTATTCTGTCAAGTCAACAAATCTGTCTGTCATTTTAATAACATGTTAAATTATGTCACTCGATGCAAATTAATAACTTTTCTGCACAAATTATGATAACAGATGTACATGTGACTTATAAACTATATCTCTTTTTTGTAGTTCTTTGACAATGTTATAAATACAAGCAGCAAGAAGGGTCGAGAGACAGTCGGAACGTCACTTTGGTAAAGTGTGTTTGTGTGTTATTGTTTGAGGTGGATAAACAATGCAAAGAACTTGTAAAGGAAGTACTACTTTGTGTTGTGTCATGGTCTTTGGTGGACAGTGGAATTAAGATGGCCACCAGAGTAATAAATATTTGATGTTTACATATTTGTTGGTTTCGCTCGTTCTTTATCATCAACAGCACATAAAAAACACGGGACCTCATGTTTTTACCCTAGACAACCAGATTTAGAGCCAGCATCAGCATCGAGACACAGCAGCGATCCAGCAAGCAGCAGCGATTACTACAATGCATTTTAATGGCGCCAACCTAACATCAAGTGCTAACAAGCTCCATAAATTGGAGTGAAATAGTGCGATTATAGCAATTAGCAATATCTACGACTAGGCGACCATTACAACCTGTAAATAATGTTGCATTAAATACAATGTTGTTACTTCCAACCACAGGGAATGAAGTCAATAAAACTGTTCCAAAACTAAAAAATAAAGTCAGTAGGTTTAGATGAAGTACCAATGTGTGTACTGAAACAATGCATTGGGATTATACACTTCCCTTTAACAAATATAATAAATTAGTCCTTCACATCAGGAACATTTCCAGAGCAGTTAAAACAGGCAAGAGTTGTACCTTTGCTTAACAAAGGTAATGCAGAAGACATAGAAAATTACCGGCCCATTTCCCTGCTGTCAGCATTCTCAAAAATAATAGAAGCAATTATAAAAGACAGATTAATGAATTACCTGAATAAACACAATCTTTTAAGCGAATCACAGTTAGGTTCCGAAGTGGCAAATATACGAAGTCAGCCATAGTAGAATTCAAAAAAGTTGTAATTGATGCTCTTGATAAAGAGGCATATTTTTGGATCTTTCTAAGGCATCTACATCTACATCTACATTCATACTCCGCAAGCCACCCAACGGTGTGTGGCGGAGGGCACTCATCAACAGCACATAAAAAACACGGGACCTCATGTTTTTACCCTAGACAACCAGATTTAGAGCCAGCATCAGCATCGAGACACAGCAGCGATCCAGCAAGCAGCAGCGATTACTACAATGCATTTTAATGGCGCCAACCTAACATCAAGTGCTAACAAGCTCCGTAAATTGGAGTGAAATAGTCCATTTGATACAGTCAACCACAAGATCCTATTAAATAAATTAGAAGCATTAGGAATAAGAGGGGTAGCTAATGACTGGTTTCGTTCATACCTAGCTGATAGGATACAAAGAGTAGAGATAACACATACTTCAAACAGATCTAAACGTTTAGTAAAACACTTATCAGAACCAAAATACATTAATATAGGGGGTTCCGCAAGATAGCGTATTACGACCATTACTATTCCTGATACAAATCAATGACTTTCACACTAGTGTTATTCATGGTGAAAAAAATCCTCTTCACTGATGACAGTGATATTATAGTCACTGAGAAAACAAGAGAACTCCTTGCTAAGAAAGCAAATGAAACTCTCAAGGAAGTTTATGATTTGTCAATAAGCAATAAACTGACATTGAACATAAAGATAACATACGCCACGAATTTCAGTTTGAAGAGGAAATATGACAATGTTAAATTAAATGTAGATGACACCTTTATAGACTGTGCAACAAATGCAAAATTTCTAGGAATGAATATTGATTCTCAGTTGAAGTGGTATGAACACGCAAAGGTACTTGCAAACAGAATGTCATTAGCATGTTATGCCCTTAGAATCCTATCATCAGTGTGTAATATGCAGTGTCTTTTAGTTACATATTATTCATATGTACACTCAATCTTAGCTATGGAATTCTTTTTTGGAGAACAAATCCACAAAATATGAACACAATTTTCAAACTCCAGAAAAGAGACATAAGAGTAATAACCAAAAATACCAGTCGAGCTCATTGTAAAGATCTCTTCAGAACACTGGGGATTTTAACTGCTCCATGTGAATACATTTATCAGTCAGCTGTACACATCAAAAATAACATTGGTAATTACTGCACAAACAGCTCTGTCCATGACCATGCAACAAGAGATAGACTCAACTTACATCTACCAAGAAAAGATAGACATAAAACTCAAAACAGCATTTTCTACCAAGGAATAAAACTGTACAATAAATTACCAAAAAGAGATTAAAGAAATTGCAAAAATACACTTACTTATAAAGGCAGCTAAAAAGTACCTATTATGCAATACGTTTTATACATTGAAGGTTTACTTAGCTAAAACAGAGTAGGGGTTTCATAAAAAATGTTGTACAAATAAATAATAATGACTATAAAATATCCAACATTCCACATAACACCTTCACTTTATGTTTTTTCCATCCTTTTTTTTTCTTTTTAGAAATTGCTTACCCCCAAGCTATGCATGGCACAATACTAACACCTCTTCTTCTTTCTGAGCTCAACGTCTCACTCATTGTGGAGGGATGCTGACTCAGTTTTTTCAGGATAGCAAATTGGAAGTTGTGGTACAGAATATGGCCCATACATCACCAGTGTGTGTGTGTGTGTGTGTGTGTGTGTGTGTGTGTGTGTGTGTGTGTGTGTGGTGGTATGAAACAATGGGTGTATAGTGTGTGCAGTGATTGATAGTGAGATATGAGTGAACAGTGTGACATTACATTAATTAATAAGTTTTTCTAAAAATAAGTATTGAGTACCAGAAGTAAATCTAATGATTATGTCTAACTAGAAGTCTGTAAATACGGGGTGATCAAAAAGTCAGTACAAATTTGAAAACTGAATAAATCATGGACTAATGAAGTAAAAAATAAATAATGTCCGACAGATGGCGCTTCATCTGATCAGAATAGCAATAATTAGCATAACAAAGTAAGACAAAGCAAAGATGATGTTCTTTACAGGAAATGCTCAATATGTCCACCATCATTCCTCAACAATAGCTGTACTCGAGGAATAATGTTGTGAACAGCACTGTAAAGCATGTCCAGAGTTATGGTGAGGCATTGGCGTCGGATGTTGTCTTTCACCATCCCTAGAGATGTCAGTCGATCACGATACACTTGCGACTTCAGGTAACCCCAAAGCCAATAATTGCACGGACTGAGGTCTGGAGACCTGGGAGGCCAAGCATGACGAATGTGGCGGCTGAGCACACGATCATCACCAAATGACGCGCGCCAGAGATCTTTCACGCGTCTGGTAATATGGTTGGTTTCAATAAAAACCCATGTCATTCCAAGCACGTGTGTCAATTTTTACCTCTCTATCTACATTAATCTGTAGTTTATTAAGTTTTCAAATTTATACTGACTTTTTGATCACCCGGTATATGTGTATATGAATTAGCTTATTTTAAATTGGTCTAAACTTGTAAATACTTTGACATGTCCTATATCCTTGTAAAAAGAGGTCTACAGATGACTAAAGCTACTATAAAAGTGGTGTGATATCTCGATGAGGAACTTGATACTTTTAGCGTCGGACAGGGGCATGTGGAGGAACTATAGCTCAAGTTTAAAAGAATAGTTGACCATGCATTGGATAGATATGTACCCAATGGAACAGTCCACAATGGGAGGAACCCTCCATGATATACAATCACTATAATGAAACTTCTGAAGAAACAGACGCTACTGCATAATAGGTGTAAAACAAAGCATAGGGCTGTAGATAGAGAGATACTAAATGAAACACATCTGGCTATCAAGAGTGCAATGTGTGAACCCTTCAGTGACTACTGTAGGAGAATACTGTAAAATGATCTATCACAAAAACCAATGAAGGTTTGGTCATTTATAAAGGCTGTTAGCGTACAGATCCAAGTGGACGAGACGAACTGAAATTGAGAGTAGCAAAGCAAAAGCAGAAATGCTTAACTCCAATTTTTAAATATTCCTTTACAAAGGAAAACCCCCAGAAAGATGCCCCAATTTAATGCTTGGACCACTGAAAAGTTGAGTGAAATGAATGTTAGTGTCAGTGGCATTGAGAAACAGCTGAAATCACTGAAACTACTTGAAGTTCCAGGCCCAGTGGAACCCGTATCACATCCTATGCTGGATTCATGGCTCAGTTAGCCCTTCTTTTAACTATACTCTATCGTAGATGTCTCGAAGAAAAAACTGTGCCTAGTAGTTGGAAGAAAGCAAAGGTAACACCCATTTGCAGGGAGGGTAGTAAAAGTGATCCACAAAACTACCGTCCAATATATTTGACAATGATCTGTTGTAGAATCTTAAGATATATTCTGAGCTCTCAAACAGAATGACCTCCTTCATGCCAACCAGCATGGATTATGAAAACATCAATCTTATGAAACACAACTCGCACTTTTCTCGCATGACATACTGAAAGCTCTGGATCAAGACAATCAAGTAGATGCAGTATTTCTTGATTTCTGAAAAGCATTTGACTCTGTACCACATCTGCACTTACTATCCAAAGTACAATCATATGGGGTATCAAGTGATATTTGTGACTGGATTGAGAATTTTTTGGTAGTCAGGATACAGCAATTTATCTTGGGTGGAGAGTCATCCCCCCCTTATACAGATCTATAGAAAGGAAAGTTAAGTGTTTATTTTTTCCAGTCTTTTCCTCATAGCATATTTATTAAATTTCAAGCATGTTTCTGTTTAAGAGTTGTAAGCTCGCATTTTGTAAGTTCAAATTTGGCAGTCTGTACTGCAGGCATCAGCATCCATTGGTGACACATTGTGTATCTAGGATTCTATCTGTTTTTATAGTTTAGATCTTCAGTTAGTCTTGATAGGATGGGTAGGATGTGTGCATGCTGTGTGTTGATGCAGGAGGAGCTGGCCGAACTTTGTGAACAGCTGAATGCACTTCTGGCTACAGTCAGACACATTCAGGCTGCTGCCTCAGGGTGTAGCGATGGTGGAGAACCTGGTGCACTGCATGGGACATCTCAGGTGTCATCTGTTTTGTCCATGGGTTCTGCTACTGTGGCACCTACTAGTGTGCTCACATAGTGGATCCGCTATCTTAGCTTAGTGAGTGGCAGGTGGTAATGCATTTGCTTTGCTCGAAGCGGAGGCCCAATATGAAAACTGGTCATCTAGTCTTGTTCATTCACACTGTGACTGGAAGGTGGCCACTCCTTCAGCAAGGTCCAAGCAGGCAAATGGTGGGAGGGGTTTACTAGTTATCGGGAGCTCAAATGTTAGGCGTGTTATGGAACCCCTTAGGCAGGCAGCAATCAGGGCTGGAAAGAAAGCCAACATGCACTCGGTATGTCTGCCGAAGCATGTCATCTGAGATGTGGGGGGTGGCATTGCCTGTAGCTATGGAGCGTCCAGGGTGCAGCCATCTGCAAGTTGTGGCTCACTTCGGCACCAAAGATGCCTGTAGCATCAGTTCTGAGGCCATCCTCAGTTCACACCAGCGGCTGGTGGAAGTGGTGAAGGATTCGTTGACTCTATGACGGTCTTGGCTGCACATTTCTAGATCTTCGTTGTCAGAGGGGCATTTGTAGGACTCCCCTTGATAGGTTAGGGGTGCACTACACAAAGGAAGCAGCTACTAGGGTAGCAGAGTACTTGGGGTGTGCACATGAGGGCTTTTTAGTCTAGGCAATAAGTTTGAAGTACTCTGATGAACACTCGCCAGTCAATACTCAGCAAGGGAAGTCAGACCACGTTAAGTGTAAAGACACTTCGACTGTCAAAACTTTATCAGTAAATTGTCTAAGCATTCATAACAAAGTTCCTGAATTTATTGCACTCCAGGAATGTTCTAGCACTCAAATTACTCGCGGGACTGCAAGCTGGCTGAAACCCAAAGTGGAAAGGTCTAAGATATTTAGTAAGTCACAGAACGTATATCAGAAAGGCCGATTAGAGGCCATAGGAGGGGGAGTTTTCACTGCAGTTGACAAAAACATTGTATCTATTGAGGTCAAAGTTGTGGGTCACATATAAAACGTCTAGGTGTTACCAAGCTAATAGTTGAATGCTTTTATTGGCCACCCGGCTCTGCTGTGGCAGTTCTAGAGTCATTCACAGAATGCCTATGCTCAGTAGCACATAAATACACAGATCATGCATTACTAATTTAACACCACTTTAGCCTACCAAGTATAGATTATGATGTCTAAGGATTCACTGCAGGAGGTACTGACAGATAGTCATGTGACATGCTTTTGAACAAGTTTTCTGAAAACTAACTTGAGCAATTAGTTCTGCAGCCCACACACAATGAAAATATCTTAGACCTTGTAGCTTCAAAAGGGCTGGACCTTGTCAACAATGTCAGTGTAGAAACGGGGACTAGTGATCATGATGTAATTATAGCAACTATAGTTATGAAAGTTAATAATCAGTTAAGAAGGCTAGGAGAGAGTTTCTCCTATAAAGAGCAGATAAGTAGTTGTTAGCATCTCACTTAGACAGTGAACTGACATCACTTAGTTCCAGTAAGATGGACGTAGACAAATTATGGGCAACGTTTAAGCAGACCATAATTGCGGTCTGGAGAATTATGTGCCTAGTAAGTGGATTAAGGACGGGAAAGACCCACCATGATTTACTAATGACATTTGGAAAACGCTGAGGAAACAAAGGCTGTACCACTCTCAGTTCAAAAGAGAAGACACAAATGCCGACAAGAACAAAATTCATGCATTTGTGAAAAGATGCAAAGCATACATCTATTACCATCATACCTTAACAACAAACTGAGAAAATTCTGGTCCTGTGTGAAATTGCTGACTGAGTCTACAGCTTTAATCCAGTCACATGTTGACCAGCCTGGCGTGGCAGTCGAAGATAGCAAAACTAAAGCCAAAGTTTTAAACTTTATAATCAAGAAACCATTCATGCAGGACAATTGTATAAGTATACCATTCAGAGACGGACTGCTCTGTTACTGGTATGTCCAAACAACATGCAAGTTTATTACGAAGATGCTTCAGGAACACAAATGGGAATCCCTGGAGGGAAGGTGACATTCTTTTCGAGGAACACTGTCGAGAAAATTTAGAGAACCGGCATCTGAAGCTGACTACAGAATGATCCTCTTGCCTCCAACAAGATGTTTCACTGCATGACAGAATGGCGATGTACTTCCAACATTCCAACATGATGGATGTCTGGCACACAGCTCGAGTGCAGTTGAAGCGGTATTGAATAGCATATTTCATGACAGGTGGATTGGTCGTCAAAGCACCATACCATGGCCCACACGTTCACCGGATCTGATTTAATCGGATTTCTTTCTGAGCGGAAAGTTGAAGGATATTTGCTATCGTGATCCACCGACAACGCCTGACAACATGCGTCAGCGCATTGTCAATGCATGTGCGAATATTACGGAAAGCAAACTACTCGCTGTTGAGAGGAATGTTGTTACACATATAGCCAAATGCATTGAGGTCACCAGACATCATTTTGAGCATTTATTGCATTAATGTGATATTTACTGGTAATCACTCTGTAACAGCATGTGTTCTCAGAAATGATAAGTTCACAATGGAACAACCAGGGAAAAAAAAAAAAATGTTTAAACGTACCAACATTCTGTATTTTAATATAAAAAACCTACCTGTTACCAACTGTTCGTCTAAAATTGTGAGCCATATGTTTGTGACTATTACAGCGCAATCTATCACAAAGCGAAAAAAGTGGTCCAACTAAAACATTCATATTTCTTTACGAACTATACGAATATGTAATAAAAAATGGGGGTTCCTATTTAAAAAAATGCAGTTGATATCCGCCATCTAACTGGCCAACCATAGCGCCATCTGGTTTCCCCCTTCAAGCTAGACAAGTTTTGTTCAATGTAGTTTTTTCGTTTAACACTTATTTCATGAGGTATTTGGCCCGTTCACGATCAGTTGGGTTACTGTGACTCTTGTACGTGGTGGTGAAGAGGAGCCTGTATGAAGGCTGGAGACTTAACAGCCGAGAAGTTATTGCTTATCGTACATTTCACATATGTGAAGTGTATAACAGAGATCATGGTACATCTTATTATATGTCTACAATGCCATTGGTTCTTAGGACGAGGAATCGTCTTAAAGTAAATGAATCAGGGGCTGTGTTCATATGGGTTAAAGGTGCACTGAATTGTGCTAAGATTAAAGTTGTTGGTATATATATGTTTTCCTCTTTCTTTCTAGCAACTATTCTGACTGTAAAATCTTACTATATTATGCTAATCACACCGCATATGAGGTGTGTTCAAAAAGTTTCAAGACTTTACATTTTTTGTAAATTGTTTTATTTATTTCTCTACATTAATGTTATCTCCTTTGAAGTAGTCCCGATTGAGATATTACACACTTATCCCTGCACTTCTTCCAAAATTCTGGAACTTGATCTCTGGGACAGCACTTAGCTCTTTCAGTGATCGCTTGTAATCTCATTTAAGCTTTAAGATTCCCTCTAATTTTAAAAACAGAAAAAAGTAATGTGGGGCCATGTCTAGCAAATACAGTGTTGTTTTTATGCCAAAAATTCAGGAACAGGCAATGAAATTTGAGCATGTGCATTATCATGGTTTAAAAGTCACAAATTGTTCACCACAAATTCAGGCATTTCATACCCAAAACATCCGAAAAGATTTCATAGCACGAACCAACTGATATGCCAAAATCATCAGCAACTTCTCCCATTGTGATATGGTAATCGATGATGATAATTTCTTTCACTTTTTCATCAGTAGTTGATGTGTTGGGGTGTCCAATATGTTCATTACCCTCAACTTCTTTGTGGCCATCTTGGAAATTCTTATACACTCATATTCAACACTTTCAAGACATTGTTACATTCTATTCCATTTTCATAGCAAAATTTAACCTCAATTCTCTGATCCATTTTTAAAACAAATCAATAATCTGCACTCTTAAGCAAACACGTTAACCCTCTTGAAATGACAACAGAGTAAACATCCGATACACTACCAGTGAACAGGTACGTTTCATATGTGTTTACCAACACAAAAATGAAAATTGTGCTAACTGGACTAATACAACCCGTGAAATTATAAAATTGCTGACACTTTTTGAACAGACCTTGTCCATTCAATTATAAGACGAGGTATTTTCCTGAATTCTTCATTTGATAAATACAGGGTCATCTTACATTCACAGATTAAGCTATTGCTGCCGAGGTCAATGTTTTTACAATGTGTAGTCAATTAGGCAAAAGTATTATATAACAATGTCACACTTCCTGCATCTTTGGCATAGTTAACCATATTAAAAATGAGATGTTTTCGGAAATCTTTCATATTGTTTACCACTGAAAATGCATACTTTTGTAATACACAAATACACATATGAAAATCATCAAAACTGGTATGTTAGCTTCAAAAGTATGAAAATCAAGGTAGCTGCTGCTCAGTTTACTTCTGTCAACCAATCATTGCATAGGACACATGATCTCATCTGCCAATTGTAACACAGAAAATAATGTATGCAGCATGAATGGAATAAGAATGGTTAATATCTTAAACTAATAACATATTCTGTATTGCAACAAGCAAAGTTATGCCTTCATAAATTGTTGTTCGGCAGGAACCATACAGCTTAAATTGCTATGTGAAGTTACACTGTCCAATCACATTAATGTGAGCACCTATCAAAAGCCTGAATAACTACCTCTTGCAGCGTACACTACTGCAAGACATGCAGGAAAATAGTCAAAGATGTTCTGGAATGTACCGACAGGGATGTGGAGTCATGTTGTGGCCAGCTACACTACATTTCTCAGTTGAGGAGCCATGGCGTGAACAGCCCTATTGAAGTAGTCCCACAGATTCTTGTCTGGGTTTAAATCCGGGGAGTTTGGTGACCAGGGCAGTGTGGCAAACTCATTCTGGTGTTCTTCGAACCACGCACTTATACTGTAAGCTGTGTGACACATTGCACATCCTGCCATCGTGCCAAGGAAAAACAAACTTCATCTAGAGGTGGACATGGTCCCCAATGATATGGTAATTCATTGTGCCTTCCAGAATGACAGGATTACCCACGGAATGTCTACCAGCCTGGATCCATCTGACTATTGTTGCAGGGTGTTAGTTTTCGGACGTTTCACGCCATACATGCCAACAGCCATCTGCCCAATGGAGTATAATATGTGATCCATCCGAAAAGGCTACCTGTTGCCACTCAATGGATGTCCAGTTGCAGTGTTGTGTGGTGAATTCCAACCTTCGTCACTGACAAATAGCACTCAGCATGGATGAATCAGGCACCTGCTGCGGAAGCCCATACACAGCAATGTTTACTGAATGATCATTGAGGCAACAATGTTGGTAGCCACTCGGTTTATCTGGGCATTCAATTGCTCAACAGCTGCACATCTATTGACCAGTACACATCTTTGCAGCTGTCGTTCACCCCTGTCATCTATGACCTGTAGTGTACTACAGCTGCCTCAGCGGTCATTACGGATAGCGCCATTTTGGCATGCACAATATACTTTACCACGGCAGCATGAGGACAGTTTACGAACTTAGCAATTCCAGATATACTTTCAGCCTTGGTCTGAAAGCCAATGATCAGGCCCTTTGCTCCATTTCCGCATTAAGACAACAACTGCAGTGTTCTCTGCATCCTTCCAAAACCTTATACATCCTCCACTGCTACTGCTGCCACTTGCCATCTGTGAGTGGTTATCGCACGTTGATGTCAAAGACAGACAGTTGTCACTTAATGCGACTAGACCATGCATCATCCCACTGGATACACGCAACTCACTTGATGCCAACCTGTGAGCCTTAGAGACACACAACCATGACTGGTGGTGGCCCCAATCTAGTCTTTAGCCAGGAGATAAAATTAATGTCAACAAAAATATGTTCATACAAAAGTCTCAAAATAACACACAACAATGGAACGGTGAACTTAAACAACAGTGCTAAAGCTGCCACTGCCCTACAGCACTGTTGATTTTCAAAGATAACTATGCTGTTAACTTGAGTTTGTACGGTTTCTGCCAATTTGGTTGTAGGGAGCCAAGAGAACACTGTATTATTGTCTTTCAGTTTCCTTCTATTGTCAGTGCTATAAGGACAGTAAATTGCAGCAATCAATAATGGATGCGAAATACAGCCTTGACTCAGCTGTGAAACATGGATCTAAGAGTCTGCAGTTCCCAACAAGTTCACACAGACAATAAGGTGCTAATTTTAAGTTAACGGTGATTCATGAAGCAGAAGCCATAAATGGTGCAGTAGGGTGTCAGATGAAAGTTCAGTTAAGCAATGTTAGTCCTACACACTTTCAGGAGGCCAAAGCAGAGAAAGCTTCATAATTTGGAACAGCAAGTTCTTCAGTATGTGCAACAGAAACACAATGAAGGCTTACTAAGTACCTAAGAAATTATCTGACTGTAGGCACTGGAGGTAAAGAAGGCTTTCCAACTATACGCCTTATGGAATTCAAAGCATGTACTGGCTGTTGTGTGAGGATGATGAAGAGGTAAAGTCTCACAACACAGTAATGCTAGTTCAGTGACTTCTGACAGTGTGTGATGAAATAATACCTTCATATCAGCATCATACAATCACGGGAAACAGGATGACTATTTGCTAGACCATATGGGCAATGGCAATTAGACACCTGTTTATTCTGATATGTCATTGAATGTTGCTACTGATATGAAGAGCATTAAAAATGTTCCCACAAGGAGTTCTGGCAATGAAAAAGCCACAATAATATTGATGCTGGATGCACCAGCAGATCGAAGGAAGTTCCCCACCATATGTGATTCTTCGCTGGAAAGCAATACCAAAAGAAAAGCTGCCTGAAGGACTTACCTCTAGATGCCAAGCAATGAGATGGACGACAAATGAGCTGATGCTACATTGGCTTAACGTTGTTCTGAAAAGAATACCAGGCTCTTTGCTCAACACAAGGAAAATGTTGGTGCTGGGTTTTTTCAGGTGACACCACACACAGGAAGTAAAGATCAGCAAAGAGCAAACACAGATCCGGTAATAATTCCTAGTGGCATGACCACACAGCTTCAGGTAATAGATGTTGTTGTGAACAGACTTGTTAAGGGTCACTCACAGTAGCTTTACTGTGAGGCTACTTCAAGTAGACCATGCTGTCAGTCCTTGGGGGGAAGGAACATAATTTTTTCCTTGCTGGGCCAGTGGATCCTCACTGTCTGGGGCAGAATCTGAAGTGAATCTATAATGAGAGGACTCAAAAAGTGCTGCATATCCAATGCCAAGGATGTCTCAGGAGATGACATACTATGAGAGGAGTGTCAGGGGGTGAAGAAATGCCTGAAGGCTTATAAATGAAGGCAATGATATTGATCATGACGATGGATGATAATGATGACGGAAATGAAGATAAGAACTACCCTGAAACATTTCTTTTTGTTTATTTTATTTCTCCTTGTATGTAGACTGGCAATGGCAAGGAAAGCGTTTCTGAAGAAGAGAAATTTGTTAACATCGAGTATTGATTTAAGTGTCAGGAAGTCGTTTCTGAAAGTATTTGTATGGAGTGTAGCCATGTATGGAAGTAAAACATGGACAGTAAATAGTTTGGACAAGAAGAGAATAGAAGCTTTCAAAATAAGGTGCTACAGAAGAATGCTGAAGATTAGATGGGTAGATCACATAACTAATGAGGAGGTATTGAATAGAATTGGGGAGAAGAGGAGTTTGTGGAACAACTTGACTAGAAGAAGGGATCGGTTGGTAGGACATGTTCTGAGGCATCAAGGAATCACCAATTTAGTGCTGGAGGGCAGTGTGGAGGGTAAAAATCGTAGAGGGAGACCAAGAGATGAATACACTAAACAGATTCAGAGGGATGTAGGTTGCAGTAGGTACTGGGAGATGTAGAAGCTTGCACAGGATAGGGTAGCATGGAGAGCTGCATCAAACCAGTCTCAGGACTGAAGACCACAACAGCAACATTATCAAAGCACAGAAATAAAAAAAAAAAAAAAAAAAAAAAGGCATACGTTTACAATAGGTTTAATGTTATCTCTTTTAGGTAGACCTAAAGAAACCTCTTGAAACTGAGGGTCATCATATATTCAGGCTCATCTTATATTGAGCTACATATAGTATATAGGATTTGCAGTAAAACTATACTAACCAATGAGATAATACATTATTGGATCCTCAAATGAATCTTCACTGAACCATATTGCTCGTGTTTCATCATAATTCCGGAACATTCCATATTTTGGATCCAATATCTCCCTCATTAGCAAGAGAAAAAATTCCTTAGTCACTCCTCCTGCATCTTCTGCTTCCTCACCTAAGAACTTAACCTGCAAAATGATTTATTATATTTTATCAATTAAGTACAAATTCTGTTTTTGTGTTACTTATGTTGTGCGCATGCCTACGTATGACACGAATTATCGAAAAGTCTCTATGCGAATTTCTATTAGAATTATTAAATTCCAATACAATTTTAACATAACATTAAACAATTTTATTCACCTTACTTCAGTGAACAGTAAATGACATATTAGATGAACTTTACATTATGAAGACTATGTTGAAATTTAAAGGTTAAGAAATAGCTAATTGATATTTCCTACTGAATTACGAACAGAACACCTTAACTAATAATACAACTGTGTCAATATATGAAATAAGTAAAGATTACAGTGCAGACAGGAATGTAAGAATTTCCACAGCTCAGATTCTTGAGGTAGATAATCTTAATACATACATGAACACCCCACGAACTATAACATGGTGTAAGATGGAGGTACGCTCCTCCTCCACCACCACCACCACCACTACTACGACCACCACCATCTGCCCTGCTACTCCTTTTGTGTTAAAAAAAATTACTGTTTCCACACTTCTATACAGGGTGTTACAAAAAGGTACGGCCAAACTTTCAGGAAACATTCCTCACACACAAAGAAAGAAAATATATTATGTGGATATGTGTCCGGAAACGCTTACTTTCCATGTTAGAGCTCATTTCATTACTTCTCTTCAAATCACTTTAATCATGGAATGGAAACACACAGCAACAGAACGTACCAGCATGATTTCAAACACTTTGTTACAGGAAATGTTCAAAATGTCCTCCGTTAGCGAGGATACATGCATCCACCCTCCGTCGCATGGAATCCCCGATGCGCTGATGCAGCCCTGGAGAATAGCGTATTGTATCACAGCCGTCCACAATACGAGCACAAAGAGTCTCTACATTTGGTACCAGGGTTGCGTAGACAAGAGCTTTCAAATGCCCCCATAAATGAAAGTCAAAAGGGTTGAGGTCAGGAGAGCGTGGAGGCCATGGGATTGGTCCGCCTCTACCAATCCATCGGTCACCGAATCTGTTGTTGAGAAGTGTACGAACACTTCGACTGAAATGTGCAGGAGCTCCATCATGCATGAACCACATGTTGTGTCGTACTTGTAAAGGCACATGTTCAAGAAGCACAGGTAGGGTATCCCGTATGAAATCATGATAGCGTGCTCCACTGAGCGTAGGTGGAAGAACATACTGACGAAACTAAAATGAGCTCTAAGATGGAAATTAAGCGTTTACGGACACATGTCCACATAACATCTTTTCTTTATTTGTGTGTGAGGAATGTTTCCTGAAAGTTTGGCCGTACCTTTTTGTAACACCCTGTATATACTAGAATTTCTTTAGTGCTATGCTCTCAGGAAAATGTATATATACTACTAAAAATATATTCAGAGACCATTCTGCAAACATAATATTTTCCTTGTAGCCTAGGAAACTCTACGTACGAATATCGACAATGTAGGAAAAGGCAGAGTGCTACTTACTGCAAAGAAGACACATTAAATTGCAGACACGCACAATTAAAAGACACTTACATAAAGCTTTTGGCCACAGTCTTCATCATCAAGAGAGAGACACACACCATTCATACACACAAACAAGCACACCTCATGCACACATGACTGCCAGCTCCAGCATCTCAGGCCAGAATGCAAGGGATGCAAGCAGCAATCTGGATGGTGCGGGGAAGGGGAAGGGATAGTAGTGTATGGGTGAGGAGACAGACGAAATCTACCCGGGGGAGTGTGCAGGGACTAGAATGCCAACAGGAGCAGCATCTGGAGGTTGAGGGGCAGGGAGGTGGGAGGAAAAAAAAGAGTGAGAAAGGAGAGAAGCAGGGAAAGACGGGCAGATGCGTTCGCAGAGGGCAGCAAATAAATAGGGTGGGGGTAAGAATAGGGAGGAGATGACAGGACAGAGGGGTGAAAACTGTAGAGTGGAGGGTGTGGGGACAGTATGTTACCATAGGTTGAGCTGGGATAATTACGGGAGTGGAGAATTTGCTGTAAGGGTAACTCCCATTTGCTCAGTTCAGAAAAGCTGGTGGTGGAGGGAATAATCCTTATTGCTTGGGTAGTAAGGCAGCCACTGAAATCAAGTGTGTTAGGTTCAGCTGCATGTCGTGCCACAGGATGGTCTACTTGCTCTTTCCCACAATCTGGCAGTTCATCCCGATGGGCACCTGACTCGTAGTCACACCAGGTTTTTATATTAGTGTCATTAGTAATCAGATTGGTTTGATGCAGTCCTCCACGAATTATTCTCCTGTGCAAACCACCTCATCTAGAGTAGCACTTGAACCCACATCCCCAGTTATTTGCTGGATGTATTCACATCTCAGTCTTTCTCTACAGTTTCTGCCCTCTACAGCTCCCTCTAGTACCACGGGAGTCATTCCCTTATGTCTTACAGGTGTCCTAACATGCTGTCCCTTTCTCTTGTCAGTGTTTTCCACAGATTCTTTTCCTCTCCAAATCTGTGCCGAACCTCCTCATTCCTTACCTTATCTCAACATCTGCCTGTAGCACCACATCTCAAATACTTCGGTTCTCTTCTGTTCCGGTTTTCCCACAGTCCATGTTTCACAACCATACAATGCTGTGCTCCAAACGTACATCCTTAGAAATTTCTTCCTCAAATTGAGGCCTATGTTTGATACTAGTAGACTTCCCTTGGCCAGAAATACCATTTTTGGCAGTGCTAGTCTACTTTTGACGTCCTCCTTGCTCTGTCTGTAATTGGTTATTTTGCTGCCTACGTAGCAGAATTCCTTAACTTCATCTATTTCCTGACCGTCAATCCTGATGTTAAGTTTCTAGGTGTACTCTTTTCTGCTACTTCCCATTACTTTCATCTTTCTTCAATTTACTCTCAGTCCATATTCTGTGCTCATTAGACTTCATTCTATTCAGCAGATCAAGTAATTCTTCTTCACTTTCACTCAGGATAGCAAAGTCATCAGTAACTCATATCACTGATATCCTTCCACCTTGAATTTTAATCCCACTCCTGAACCTTTCTTTTATTTCCATCATTGTTTCTTCGATGTGTATGTTGAACAATAGGGGTAAAATCCTACATCCCCCTCTTACACCCTTATAATCCGAGCACTTCATTCTTGGTTGTCCACTCTTATTATTCTGCCTTGGCTCTTGTACATATTGTATATTATCTGTCTCACCCTAGAGTTTACCCCTATTTTTCTCAGAATTTCAAACATCTTGAACCATTTTACATTGTCAAATGCTTTTTCCAGGTCGACAAATCCTACGAATGAGTCTCGATTTTTCCTTAGTTGTGCTTCCATTATCAATTGCACTGTCAGAATTGCCTCTCTAGCGCATTTACCTTTCCTAAAGCCAAACTAATTGTCATCTAACACATCCTCAATTTTGTTTTCCATTCTTCTGTATATCATTCTTATCAGCAACCTGTATGCATGAGCTGTTAACACTGATTGTTGCACTTGTTGACTCTTGGAGTCTTCAAAACTGTTTGAATGATATTCTTCTGAAAGTCACATGGTATGTCACCAGACTCATACGTTCTAGACACCAACATGAATAGTCGTTTTGTTGCCACTTCCCCCATGATTTTAGAAATTCTGATCAAATTTTATCTATCTCCTCTGCCTTATTTGATCATAAGACCTCCAAAGCTTTCTTAAATTCTGATTCTAATACTGGATCACCTATCTCTTCTAAATCGACTCCTGCTGCTTCTTCTTCTGTCACATCAGACTTCTCCCTGATAGATGCCTTCAGTGTACTCTTTCCACCTCTCCGCTCTCTCCTCTGCATCTAACAGTGGATTCCCTGTTGCACTCTTACTGTTACCATCCTTGATTTTAATTTCACCAAAGGCTGTTTTTACTTTCCTACATACTGAGTCAGTCCTTCTGAAACTCATTTCTTTTTCGATTTCTTCACATTTTTCATGCAGCCATTTCATCTTAGCTTCCCTGCACTTCCTATTTATTTTATTCCTCAGCGTCTTTTATTTCTGTTTTCCTGAACACTTTTGTACTTCCCTCTTTGATTAATCAATTGAAGTATTTCTTCTGTTACCCATTGTTTCTTCACAGTTACCCTCTTTGTATGTATGTTTTTCTTTCCAACTTCTGTGATTGCCCCTTTTAGAGATGTCCATTCCTCTTCCACTTCACTGCCTACTGAGCTATTCTTTATTACTGTATCTATAGCCTTAGAGAACTTCAAGAGTATCTCATCATTCCTTAGTACTTCCATATCCCACTTCCTTGCCTATTACTCCTTCCTGACTCATCTCAAAGTTCAGCCTACTCTTTATCACTTCTAAATTGTGATCTGAGTCTATATCTGCTCCTGTGTGTGCCTTACAATCAAGTATTTGATTCTGGAATCACTGTCTGACCGTTATCTAACCTAACTGAAACCTCCCCATGTCACCCGGCATTTTCCAAGTGTATCACCCCCTCTTGTGATTCCTGAACAGAGTATTCACTATTACTAGCTGAAATTTATTACACAACTCAATTACTCTTTCTTCTCTCTCATAGCTTGTCCCAAGCCACATTCTCCTGTAACTGTTTCTTCTCCTCCTCCCTCTACAACTGCATTCCAGTCCCCCATGATTACCAGCTTTTCATCTCCCTTTCAATATCCTCATACACCTTCTCTATCTCCTCATATTCAGCTTGCGACTTTGGCATGTGTACCTGAACTATTATTGTTGGTGCTGGTATGATGTCGATTCTGATAAGAACAACCCTGTCACTGAACTGTTCACAGTAACACCCTCTCTGCCCAACCTTCCTATTCATAAAGAATCCTAGTCCTGTTTACAGTTGCCTAAGAACTTTCATGGGCGTAGAACTGTTTTGGCTTGTTTTGCATGTCCTTTCAGGACTGGAGGACTCTTTATTAATTTGTAATGTTTGTGCAGTGCTCATTTGACTGTGACTGTATAAAGGCATTATAACAATTGTCATACTTTTTGTTCTTTTTTGTTTCCCTTTTCCTCCAACCTTGCATAATAACTAGATCAAATTTAGCAGGTCCTGCTATGAAATAATCAGCAACATTCATTGACACTGTTTCTACATTACAAGTTTATACAGTATTATTAGTCAGACACATCCGGAAGAAGGTTATGTTGTCCAGGATATGTCCATGGAAACATATAAATTTTCGGAATTTTGTAATTCTAGACTTCACCTTCTGTTTTTAACCAACTGTCAAGTCCTATTAACGCCACTGCCTCTTCGCACTGGGTGTGACTAATGAACTACACAGGTGATGGTAATGTATCAAATTACAGACATTAAGTAACATCTGTGTGCAAGACCGGGGCTCAACCCGGAACCTTGTTAGGCCCACAAGGTATGCAAGATAGCTTCTGTGAAGTTTGGAACAAAGAGAGAAGTAAAGTTGTGAGGGTGAGTTGTGAGTCATGCCTGTATAGTTCAACTGATAAGAGAAATACCAGTCAAAAGCAAGGTACTAGGTTTGAATACCAATATGGTTCACAGTTTTAATTTGCCAGTTCCTCTAAAAACAATACACACTTCACTATTGAGTGAAAGGCTGTATGAGAACTACAGCAGATAACTCTGGCTAAACAGCATTTCAAATTCATTTGCTTCTGCTCTAACTTAAGAGCAAGATGCCAGAATTGTAGTTTTTACAAAATATCTCTTATTTCCTAAATATTAAACAAAAGACATAGGATAACCGAATAACCATTATAAAAAACTGAAAGTGGTACTCACCCTTAATGGCTTCTTTAGATCAGATGAGCTGTATTTAGCTAGTTCTCGAAGCGTATCTTGGACTAAGTGTTCTCTGCTGACATGTAACTGCAGGAATGTGCTGATATTAGTAGCCAATGCAGGATTGAAAAACATTGTCGTGAAAACTTGTGTAGCTGCTTGATTCATTGCGGACTGCATCTACATTGATGAACAAAAGCAAGTTCAGTTAAAATTAAAGTACTACACAAAGCACTACAGAATTGCCTTTGAATACATCCCTCTGATAGTTTTCTATGTTATACAAGGTGATATGATATAGAAGGAAGGAAGTGTTCAAGAATATTGTTACCTAAATCAAGAACTGGGAGTACTAGTAACTAAGTTTATTTTTAAGTTCAGGAAGAAGTCCCGTCCATACTTATCCAGTGCAGGGAGGAATCCTGATGTGTTCTTGCACAATGCAGTTGTATGATTTGTCAAATGTAAGTTGTACCCCAGTATTATCCCCAAGTTCTTTGTAGAAGAAGAAAAAGATATCTGTGTACTGTTTAAGATTAGGGGATGGAAACAATTCTCCAAACTTTGGAGTAATCAGTCTTTTCTCAGCAACTACCACTGCTTCCATTTTGGATGGATTACATTTCAAACTTGTATTCTGTGCCCACTGAGACAAGGCACATAAGTCAGCACATACATGTCATATGATTTCCTGCAGGCTTGTTAGTATTGCACGATACAACTGAAGGTTTTAAGCATACAAGTGACACTTGCAAGACAAAAGAACAACCGATGCGGCACATCATTAACATACATTGCCAGGGGGGCGGGGGAAGCAACACCCTCAAAGACTACGTTCCGTAGCATCAAGGCATAATACAAGGGTTGGAACTTAAATAGTGGCAACTATTTATTCATAACCAATACAAAAGTGTTACATGTTTGCACCTGTTACTGTCCTTCAAACTAGTCATCAGCATTGTCCAAGAACCTGTTGTCAGCGATGTGGAAGGCATAGTATACTGTTAGCGAAGCCTGTTCTGTTGATGGTTCAAATGGAGCAGCCTATTGGCTAGCAAATCTCTGGAACAGTCCTGAAGCGAATGCCACGAATTGGTTCCTTCATCTTCAGAATCAAATCAAAGTCACATGGACTTAAGTCTGGGGAGTATGGTGGATGGATACCCAGTCCCATCGACTGAACAGAGCAGCCACAGCTTGCGCTGTAAGCGCCCGCGCAATGTTGTGCAAAATGATGGGCAAGTTGTGCAGAAATTGTCGCTGCTTCTTTCACAGAGCTGGTTGCAGGTGATGTTCCAAAAACAAACAGTAATACTGTACACTGACGGTCTGCCGTGGAGGAACATAGTGCGCTAGGATAACACCATCACAGTCGTACACAAGGATAGCTATAACTTTCACCATACTGGGGCTCTGACGCACTTTTGACTTTCGCGGCGTCCCATAATGACGTCATTCCTTAACTTGGTGTTTCAGTTTTGGCTCATACAATGTGGCCCTTGTCTCATCCAGTGTTACTATACGGCGTAAGAAAGCCTCTCCTTTGCGTTCATAGCACTCCAAGTGAGTCTGAGCAATTCCATAATGCATCCATTTCTGCATTTCCGTCAAGTCATGCGGAACCCATCGTGATGCAATTTTTCACATGCATTCCTTCAGGCTGTGAAGCACAGTTGTATGCACTAATCCAATTTCGTGAGCGAGCTCACGAATCGTATGGCGTCGATCACTGCCCACTAATGCGGCAACAGCATGCACTACTACTTCAGAGACACTAGGACAACCTGCCCGATGCATGTCTTCCACAGTTTGACGACCTTCGTTGAAGGCTTTTACCCAATGTGCCACTGGGGTTATGAAAATGCCAATTTCCTGCACGCCTCTTGAAGACCCTGATGACACTGTCGTGCTGTGCGACCTCTGGCACATTCAATCTTGATCCAACTCCATCGTTCCTGTTTCGAAAACATAGTGACACCGTTACATTATACTGGTCACTCACAAGTGACTGTGTTTCCCTCGATTGTGCGCACACCGGTGACATGGGACAGGTGAATCCATTTGCTCGGAGGTAAGGTAGGTACGTCTACAACGTACGCTATCAGCAACAATAGTAGATTCCATTGCATAGAGTCTCCACAGCAGTGTTGCCACTATTTAAGTTCCAACCCTACATATGTGCATACTGAGGGGTGGCTGTGTTAATGATTCATTTGTCACTGTCATTGGCATCCACGTGGCACACTGGAGGCCTGTCTATACACCCTCTTGTTTTGACATTGCAAGCAATATCTGCGCTAAGTTTACAGATGAACAGTGTTTGTAACATTCATTCTAGGGTACAATCACGTTCCACCAACAAGTAGTACTCCTGTTGAACAGCTTCAGCCACCTGAACAGCATCAAATTGTGAGTCTGTGGGAAGCTGGATAGATATATCAATGGAGTGCTGCCCACGTTGGTGTGTCACTGCTTTCGACAGTGATCTGTGGAATATCCTATGCCTACAAACCAGGTTCTGGACATCCACACAATAAAGACACACGTCAAGGTCAATGCACTGTATGAATAGTGGTGGCTGACTGAGCAACATTCAGGGATGAAATCAGGGCACATGTTGCACCTTCTGTGTCATCAGGAAACATTGTAAACTATCTGCTTCAGTTTTCTCTGACCAGGCAACCACTGACACCACACTCGCGCTGTGAAAAAGCTGACTAGAGAGTCGAATGGTGCCGTGTCTTCTTCAGTAATGAGCGCACATTCTGCCTGTATGCAAGAGATAGACGTACATGTGTATGACACAGACCTGGTGAGCTGCCTATTCCAGAGTCCATTCACCCATGACGTACAGGTCCCATCCATCCAGGCTTCATGGTCTGAGAGGCCATCAGTTACAAGTCACAGTCACATTTGGTGTTTCTGAATGGTAGAGTAACCAGTGCCTTCTATATTGCACAGGTTGTTATCCCCTTACAACTATCATTTCTTCAATGGGAAGGTGAAGTGCTTTTTAGCACATCCACATAATGCTGTTGCAATGCTACGTGCTCTTCATTGTGTACAACTACTGCAGTGTCCAGCAAGATTACTGGGTCTTTCACCAATTGAACACATATGGGACATGATAGACCAAGACCTTACTAGTTCTCCAAGGCCTGCAAGAACCATTGGCAAATTGCAAAAAAATGGCTAAGATGCTTGGGACTGCATCTTTATGACTAACTGCATGTGAGAATAGAAGCCTGCGTTGCTACCGGAGGGGTGCTTCACTGTGTTTTGAAGCTAGTGTTTGGGCAACCTTTACTGTAAAGTGCTTTTCATTTGCTCTAAATTTTTTATCATATGCTCCTACAATGATAAACTACCTGTCATCTGACTTATCAATAAAGTGACCTTGTCCTTGAGGGTTTTACATACCCTCCTACCCCCTTCAAAATTCAAATGGGCCAGAAGTTGGAGGGTGCATTTGTGAATTCCTTCTTGGGTAGTTGTATTATAAATCATTAGCTTTCAAGCTCTTGGGATGACACTTGAGGGCAGAGAGTTATTAAAGATGTATTTTTATTTTGGGACTGACAATAAATTTGACTGTGAAAGAAAACATTGTTCCTTGCAGGCCATATCTCCATATATCATTTATTTGTTTGTTGTGTGACTGACCAATTTTGACTATCACATAGTATGTTATCCAATGACTCAACAGGCAATGCCTTGATAATCTTGATTATGTAAGGTCCAACAGCCTCCAAAACATTCATAGAAGAAAACATTCTCCATTATACTTTGTTTCTTTATATCATTTATTTGTTGTGAAATTAGCCATTTTCGACTACCACATAGTACTACTCTACCCAACGTAGCTGAAATATGCCAAGTGCACAACAAATTAATGATATAAAGATACAGCCTACAATGGACAATGTTTCCTTTTATGAAATTTTTGGAGGCCATGACCTACATATCAGAAATAAATTTGATCATTCTCACTGTACGTCATCATGTCTGTAGCTGCAAAATACATTTCTACAATTTGTCTCCTAACAGTACCAAGCTACTAAATATTTTGGCAGGAATAGATAATATACCAAATTTGGTTACAAAGAACATGTAGGCATAATATATGAACCACTCATGTATTTTACAAATTTGACTTCCACTTTACAGCATTTTTTTTCAAACTGGTTAAAAACTGTAAAAGTGGAACCACATAATAAAATAAAGAAAGCCATAAAGTGAAGACAAATTACAGACCACCTTCTTTATATACATTTACCAAAGACTTTATACATCACTGGCCATAACAAATTACTTAAGACGACGGTGAATTTAAGTATCACTATCAAAGAAAATAGCTCACAGAGAGAACACAAAGACAATTTATTAAGTTAATACACATTACACATCTTTATCAGCAATCAAACACTGTGTTCTCCAAGGATCCAAACCTGTCACCTGCACATCACTTAACCCTTTAACTGCTCTGGACGTGCTAATGCGTGCACTTTTGTACCTGTCCCAGTGTGCTCTGAACGTGTTTACGTGCGCCACCAGTCCTTCTACTTGGTACTCAAATGTGTGTATGCGTAGACACGTTCAGAGTACCAGGTAGGACTGGTGGCGCGTGTAAACACGTTCGCAACACACAGGGACTGGTACAAGTGCGCGCGCATTAACACGTCCAGAGCAGTTAAAGGGTTAAGTGATGTGGCAAAAGCGTTTAATTATAGAAAATATGAAAATTATATTTGAAGAAAACATCAAATATGTTACAGTGAATATAGTAAATTCATTAGTTGCCAACAACTTATTTATAAATATGGGAAAAACTGTTGCATGTACATAAGCACAATTGCATACCAGCTAACAATGTACAAGACTAAACATATAATCAATTGCCGAAACAGAACGAACAAAATCTCTAGGCACTTGGGTACAACAAAACATGGTATGGGAAGCACATTTAGACTACGTAAACAGAAACTTTAACAAGAATGTTTCATAACAAAAACAATTATGATCTAAGGGTATACCTCAAATAGTTATCTCAGAACTACTTATTTTGCATGAGCTCACTCAATATTGAAATATGGAACAGCATTTTGAGGAAACTGTGGAGTAAACCAGAAATATTTCGGCAGCTGAAAAAGACAATTTAGACTGTTTTGGCGAACCTCGATGATGAAATCTTCTTGGGTTATCAGCTGAGTCAAGGCGCTGTTCTGCGGCAATGTTTCAACAAGATTCGTACTTGTGATCTTCAGGCAAAGCGTCAGATTCGTGTTCTGTCTGGTTATTTATAGCCGATAGACTGCAGGCACCTCTGCCTCATCTGCGTCAGCAGCACCAATCGCACATCTCCAGAAGGGATGTCGCAGCCTGTTGTGTGGGGGTGAGTCGCGCCTGGGATCCCCCACCATCACTGGCCACGACTCCGCCCTCCCCGAACCCCCCCCAACGGGCCATGACATCCCTCCTGGAGGCACGCAACTGGCACTGCTAATGCTGATGAGGCAGAGGACCCCGTGGTCCAGCGGCTATAAAGAACAGGGCAGGGCACAATCTGACACTTCGCTTAAGACGACAAGTAGGGAACTTATTGAAACACTGCCATAGAACTTCGTCTTGACTCAGCTGATAAACTGATAAGAGTTCACCATAGATAATTAGATTAATTTTAGGAGTATACCAAAGAACATCATGCAGACAATTATTTACAGAAAATAAAATTCTACCACTTGTCTGTCTGTCTGTATTAAACAATATAATTATTATAAAAAAAACTGAACAGTAGCATTCTTTGTTTTTACATAATAAATCTGTGCATAGCTATTATACAAGAGAAACAAATCATGTACATGTCCAGCATTATTCCAAAATGACAAAATCCTTCCTAACAAAAAACTGAATAATACATGACAGAGAGAGAGAGAGAGAAGGAAAAATTGAAATCCTCAGTAAAACATTGCTTGGTTGAGCATGCATATTCTGTAAAACAGAATCTATAAAAACAAAACTGCGATGCCCTTTGATGCTGTACTTTTAAAATGTTCCAATAATAGAAGTCATGTAATACAATTTCCTGTAGGAAAGAAATTGTATTTAATGTGTGGGACCCACACAAAATAATACTAACTGGGAATGTGGAATATACACAAACCAGGGCAGAATAAATAGTCATAGATTTCTTTGACTCATGGGAGATGTCAAAAAATGCTCCAAAACCTGAACTGGAAAGTGTTTTAAGATAGACATCTATCACCCTGCAGAAGCCTGTTCAGGAAGTTTCAAGAAACAGTATCAAGGAATGGTCCCCTGTAAATTAGTACTGTGGTGATGCAATGACTACGTTACATTACTTACACCTAATTGAAGAATGCAGAGTTTTGTGATATTAACATTAAATAAAATGCATAAGAATGGAATGTCAATGGCAGAGCGCAGGGCTATATGTGCTCTTTGTGAGGGCAATGACACAGTCATCTTAGCATCTAACAAAGGCAATGTAATGGTACTGATACGGTCAGATGGCTATTGGCAGAAGATTGAGAGGCTACTACAGTATCCAGCATACAAGCAAGTGAAGAGGGATCCCACAAAAGCTGTGAAATGGAAGACCATGTTACTGAACAATAACTCAGGACTCGACAAGCATATCGTCACAGGACAGTGTATCCCACAGAACCAGTACCACCACGACTTTACGGCTTCTGCAAATACACAATGAGGGAGTTCCACAATGCCCAATAGTGAATACTATAAATTCATCAATGTGTGACATAGCCAAAGACCTGGCACAGATACTAAAACCTCTTGTTAGACACTGTCCACACCACGTCAACAACTAGAGTTTGTGAAAGTGCTTCAAGGGATATGTCTCGAGAAGGGTGATCTACAACTCAGCTTAGAAGTCATGTCCATCTTCACAGTGGCGCCACTGTAAGATTCCATGGCATTATCAGAGTGTCACTTCAACAGTGACATGGTGCAACTGTTTTAACGTTTGCTACTTCCAATGTGATGAAAAGCACTATAAACAAGTAGACAGAACTGCCATGTGATCCCTTCTAGCAACAGGCATTGCTAACATATACACAAACGCTTTCAGAAAACAGTTCTTAAACTGCTTGCCTGAAATCAAAGGTGTCCTACAGATATGGTGACAACACATTCATGGTTTGGCCACATGGTGAAGAAAACCTACAATTCCTGTGCTATCTTAACAGCATACATGACAATGTCAGGTTCACCATACAGACAGAAGAAGGAAACGAATACCTGCAATTCCTATACATTCTAATACAGAAGAACTCTGATGGCACACTGGGGCATTCCATCTACAGGAAGAAGACACACACAGATGTGTTCCTAAGCACCAACAGCTACCACCATCCAACACAATGTCAATCTGTGCTCATCATCCTGGTACACAGAGAGTGATGCATAAGCGACAAGGATAGAATGCCTTGTGCGTTACAGCATCTCTGCAAAAACTTTTGTATAAACAGATACTCAGAGACACAAATAAGGTGCTCTCTCCAGCCGAACTAGAAGAAGAAAGAAAACCCTCCAGAAGAATAAACCAAGTGCATGGCATTCCTTACATATGGACGTAAGACTGCCAGAATAATGGCGAAGCACAACATAAAAACCTTTTTCTACTCAGTGGTATAGATGCAGTCTCAGAGTGCAACCTACCCACCATTACATTAGTGGTGAAACGGCCTATACCACCCATCATCTCATCAGCAGAAATCGATATAGGTGATCTGCCAACATCGGCCCAATTTTTTTAATAATATTGTCGCAGAAGAAGCTGAGTAGCACAGTCACTGTAGTGTAGTGGTTATGATATTAGACTGTTGCATGGAGGGCCGTGAGTTCAAAACTCACCTGAACTGTACAGTTTTAATTTCTATATTCGGTTCAAGTACATTCTAGAAGTATCCACAAATGTCAAGCATCATTGTACTGGAATGTTCTGTAACTGTATATATATCGTATGTGTTCTTGCCGGAGGCAGTTTGCTCCGCGCTCTTGTATGTGCAAGTGCTGAATAAACCTTCGTTAAGTGAAATTAATGTTTGTCATTCATCTAATTACACCTCCTTCTACCTGACATTATTCTGGTGGAGGCGCCAGGTATCGGAACTTGTGATAGCGCACATTATCGACGACACAGTGGCTCCTATCACACCAATACAGAGCCGCCATTTACGTGGCGAGAACCCCGAGTTCGAGCCATATTCAACAGATTGCAATCTCTAGGAGACAGAAGAAGAAGAGGATGTTAGGATGACAGCAACTGTGTGCCACCACATGAGATATCCTTCCGGATTCTCTGGTGACGATGGCCAAGATCCAAACAAGTGGCTGAAGGTATATGAGTGTATAGCCAAATTTAACAAATGGGATGACACTGTGTGTTTGGCTAACATATTTTTCTACTTGAAGGGCACTGCCAAGCAATGGTATGAGAACAACGAGGAGAAGTTCACAAGCTGGGAAGTATTCCTGGCGGAACCACACAAGTATTTTGCGACACACACTGACAGAAGTGCAAGGCTGAAGATAAATTAAAGTGCAGGGCACAATGTACAGGAGAAACGACAGCATCCTACATTCAAGATGTCTTGGAGCTGCGTAAAATGGATCCTAGAATGAAGAAGGAAGATAAGGTTGCACATCTCATGAAGAGAGTTGCTGAGGACATGTATCAAGCCCTACTCCTGAAGGGAAGATTTATTATCTTTTGGTTAAAAAAAAAACAACGATATTTTTTAAAAAATTGTATTTTTTGATCCATAAAAGTGTTTAGAATCCACCACTGAAACGGTTTTTCCAAATACAGAACGGAAATGTATGTTATTCGCGGTTGAACAAAAAAAAATGCACCTTCCTGAAATCGGCCTTTTTTACGCACCAGTTTTTTTCTTTCGGAGGACGAGTTATTGTACCAGTGCTTGGGAGGAAACACACAAAATTCAAATGAAAGTTTAAACGTGTGTGTTTGGAAGTTAGCCCCAAGCATTTGCATTCCCGTGCAAAGACTGTGGAGATTGCTACTTTCCTAGCAGCAAGCAGCTTCAATGATGAGTATTCAGCAATTCTGAAGACCATGACAATGATGGACGTCACCCTGGGACACTATTCGATGCAGTTTGCCAAGCATTCTGACAACCAACGGATTCAAGCAGTCGAAAACCGCTTGTCACCGGCCATACGAGCGGCTCTGGAGCAGCACAGGATGGCCTAGATTGAGCAGAACGCCCTCTATGAGGAAGAGGGAGGACTAGCTTATGGAGCCGGAATAGCAAATTCAACGTACATTGCATAATATTGCATTTATATGTAGTCAAAAATTCAAACGCGTTATTCTCGAAATGACTTTTTTTTATCGTGCGGTATGGTAACTTCAAATCTACTGAACTGATTGGCATGATTCTTTGTTTCCGGTGAAGCTAACTAAATTGACTAGGAGTTGTACCACTTTTATTCCGATCCATCAACTATAAATATTTTTACTTGGCTGACGAAGTTCAAAAATCAATTTAAAAAAATCTATTTCTTTCAAATGACCGCCATTTTGTTTCCTATTGTCAAAATAACTTACATGAGGTACAACTCCTAAAAATCTTATATACTTCCCTAACGTCGCAACTCAATTTTGATTTCAGACGAGCCGGCTGACCTGTGACATAATGCGCGTGGAGGTCTACATCAAAATTTTGTTTTGTTCCAACGGCACTTCCGCCTCTGCTCTTCGACATTTCCAGTCGAAAAAATTCCAGTTTGTAGAGGAAATATAAATAAACATTTTGACCAAATTTGACATTGATATCTATAATACATCTCGAGAACAAAATTCCCAACAAACATGCTTTTTTTGGGCCAAAGATAGTAAACCTCCCCTGAAGGAGGTTTCGACAGCAGAGGACTTTATAAAATGGTGCCAACATATCGAGACAGTGCACCAAAAAAGAATTACACGCAAGAAGTTTGAATGGCTTCCAAACATCGTATCAATGTCTGTGATGGAGGAAGAAACTGATTTCACAAGTGTTTGTCAGATAGCGAGAGAGGAAGTTCAGAGAGCACTTGGATTGCATGGTGAGCAAAAACCTGAGACACTTAAAGAGGTCATAAGGGAGGGAGTGGAACAGACATGGAACCCAATCTATCATCCTTCATTTCCGTTTAAAACGGTAAAAGAGTCGAGACCCAGGCAAAGCTACGTTCCTACAATGCCACAAAGGAACCTGTTTGGGCACCAAGGAAGACTGACGTCTGGAGGACCCAGGATAAGGACAACTGGGACATGTGGTGTGCTATTGTTGACAAAGGCGGCAGATATTTGATGATGCCCGTGCCGTAAGACAGCAGACCAATCTTAGCTGACGCCAACTCCCGGACGATGAAGATGAACAAGAAGATGTGGGTGCAGGGCAACGTAGGTCACCATCGCCACAAGCTAGCCGCTGGAGAGGATGCTCCCCAACACGCTGGTCAAGGTCTCCATTGTCATTTAGAAGCTCCAGCCAGTCACCCAGTGGCCGCAATCTGGAAAATGAAAGGGTGTGACCTACCTTGGAGGTGAGGCCGCCGAATAGAAAAATCCTCAGCCGTCGATCACTACAAAAAGATACGAAACTACGTCGGTAACCTCATGGATGGCCGACCAACCCAAGCTCTTGGGGATTCTGAAGCATCATATTCAGTCATTTTGGAAAAGTACCGTCGCCAGTTGCCGAAAACCATATTCATCGACAACAAAACATCTCTGCTCAAGGTGGCTAATGGGAAATATGTAATACCTACATCCGTGTGGGTACAAGTAGCCATACACAGCTCTTAGAATTCATCATCTTATAAGAGTGTAGTCATGACGTCATTCTTGAATGAGACGTTTTGAAAGCTTCTTTTGAAAGCTTCTCAGGCAATTATAGATTGGGGTTGCTTGAAGATTATGCTAGACGAGATGAGAGACTGTGGACAGGAAGATGCGCATCTAAGTGTGTGGAGACTGTGTGCTGAATGAAGTGATCATTCCTGCAGTCAGCACTAGAAAGGTAACTCTCACGTGCTATGCTATGCATCAACCCCTGGATCTTATAGTGGAATGTAAAAGAAGCATACCACTGAAGAACAACTTCGTCATCCCAGCCTCTGTCATCTCGTTTAAGAACGGATTCGGTGAATTGCGGATAGTTAACTGTCACCGAGAACTGCAGATCCCTGAAAGACGCATGTGCGTAGCAAACACTGAGCCATTAATTCAAGACCAGCTGAGCATCACAGAAACCTCCCATGGTGAGTCTGTGGACAAAATTAGCACTACCACTACGAGACAAGATCTTCTACCTCGACTATCACCAGATCTCACTAAGGAACAACAGAAGAAGCTACTTGCCATCCTTTAAAAGTTCTCTGAATGATTCAATCCACATGTGAAGAGCAAATTACACAAATCGACTGTGAAGCACCAGACTAGCACTGGAGGCCCTCAACCAATAATCCAGTGAGAATGCCATGTGTCAGCAATGGAACTTCAAATATATCGCAACGAGGTAGAGAAAATGATGAAGAATGGTATCATTCAGCCTTCGCAGAGCCCATGTTCATCACCAGTGGTTCTCAGCGGGAAGAAGGATGGCAGTTGGCACTTTTGTGTTGATTACAGGAAGCCTAATAAGATAACAAAAAAGGATGTTTACCTTCTTCCATGAATTGACAATACTTCTGTGGCGACTTCTGCCACAGAAAGTATCATGATGACCAAATGTAGCGGGAAGGCACCAAATGTAGTGGGTGAGTGCCAGGAGGTGCCACATTAAAACTCTGCGAGAAGTTTCTAAGTGATTTATTGTTTCCACTACAGTGCTCCGTTCACCTCGGTCTGCATCACAGGGCCCCGCAATGCTGAGGAAGCACCCCAGCGGCCTGTGCGACACAACGCTGTGTTGTCCCAGCCTTGTACGCCAGCAGCAGAGTTCCAATTACGTCAGGATTGCTGCGCCAGCCACTGACCCCATTGACTCCGCACTGCTATGCCGGGAGCTGTATGCCGGCCCCACTGCCACCCTTCCTTGGTGGAATAGCTGAGAACGCAGCGGCAAGCACCCATGATCTGGCATCCGAATCTGAGGCTCTCGCCTCTGAAGTCTCCAGCATGTATCAGGAGCCGAGACGATTGCCCACGGTAGGAGCCGAAGACTGGCCCGCCCTGGCTGGCTGTGGACCCAGCGTCGGCCTCAAAGGGTCGAGCCAATGAACCGCCGTGGACTGGGATGCTGTCGCCCCATCTGTTGCTGTGTGTAGCTCAGCGGTGTGACACACCTCGCCGACCAGGAAAGCTGCCACACTTGACTGAATCTTGTTAGAAAACAACATCTATTTATACTCGGCTGCGTGCCTCTGCTTCGCTAACGCACCACTTCATGTCACGTACACATAACACTTAGGTTGGCCAGTGGCCCTCTTCTGCCTGTGGCTTGCGCCATGGAAACTGCTGTGTGCGCCCTCTCCAGCAGTTCTACACCCCTGTGGCCTCTATTTGCCTTCGCAACTGCTGGTATGCTGGTATGCGTAACTTACTGCAAACCGGTCCGAACCTGGCTGTAACTCGTGCACCGAATATCGCACAAAAATAACTTTCCCTATGCTTAACGGTGGTGGCACTACATTATTCCCCTCTTCGAAAAGACCTGGTCCTTGGGTCGACCCTTAACTAGCTCTTAATTTGTTTGGGTCGGCACCTATGGCACATTTCCTTACTACTAAAAAACTTAAATGTGGTCTAGTGCCCTCTTAAAATCATGACAGGAAACAAAACGTAAAAATTCGTTACTGGATGACCACTGCTCGATCAACCCCTTACCTATTCGTCTCACACCCTCGGTATCCAATCCACTGGGACTTGGACTACCCTTGGTTTCCTTTTGGAATTAGCTCTTAGCCAGATCAGAAAGAAAACAACACATAACAAAGTTAAGGCTGCATTGACACTTGGCACAGAGGTGCTCAAAATGATAGTTATTTGCTGTTGCCTTTCCCTATATTGAGTGACATGTTGAACAAGCTGTTTGGCTGATATGCGCCCTTCTTGCTCTAAAATGAATTGGTTTACGGACCTCAACAGACCTGGCTCCAGAGTTTGATTTAACTAGGTCAGATTCTGCCTTGGCAAAAACTGTAAAGTGGCTTCTGGCCGGTACAGCTGTGGTTGCATAACATTCAATTGTGCAACTCCTGAAATTGATGCTGGCAGATGGAAGGTTGGTCCTATTATGTTACACTTAGTTCCATTGAATAAAATTCCACTCCCCTCAAGCTCTATACGTTTTGCTTCTGCAAATACTCCCCGCTCAAAACAACTTGCTATTACCACCAAATTCTCGTAGGTGGAGAAGATACAATGTATCCCGACCTGTTGCAAGCTCAATTTTGGTTCCACGATGTCCCTTGGACAGTCTATTCCTTTCCCCCTGGCTAAAAATAACTGCACTGTGCATGTGTCCCATATTTGTAGATTCACAGATTTTCCTCCAACATTCACTATTTTTGATCCAAACTCAATACCGATTGTGTGACTACTTTCCTCCTTAAATTTACATTATATGAACTGGTGCAATAAACACGACTTTCCTGACCCAGCACTGTCGACAATTAAAAATTTAAACAAGAAATCGTTCGACTCTGACATCGTTCAACATATATTTATTATGGCTTTGCCGCGAAATTTACTCCAACACATTTATTTCTCCAGAATTGCGTTTGATTTCACCTCCAACAACACTCCACATACGTCAGACGCTACACTTCATTTTCAGTGACCTGAGTACAGGGATCACCATCACCCTTCCTCCCTCTTCAAAAGGACTGCTGCCCTTCCTCCCTCTTCAAAAGGACTGCTGCCCCTAGCAGGCTCACATTACTCGAAAACACATATAAAATACAATGCCTAATTAATCTATGCAAACCCACTGATACATAAAAAATAAAAAATAAACTGTAAAAACTCTACTACTTTCTAGATTGCAAAGCATACGATACTTCATACTGCACTCTATCTTCCTGGTTCTCTCTGTGTTTAGCACCTCTCTTTCTTCCTCTTTCCTTCCTGTGACACGCCAGGAATCACACCCGGGCAACCCTTAAATGGCCGTAACTGCCCAATGTGTGCTCTATCATCATTCTAGTTGGTAGCTGAAGCTTAACATTAATGGGAGATGTGGTTTCAACAACTTGGAATTGCCCTTGATACGTCCTGAGGAACTTATTCATTTTCGCTTTTTGCGTATCGGGGCTGGACAGCGTTACCCAATGCCACACTTTATACTTCAGTGAACTTCCTTTCCACTTTACAGTGTCTTCCTGCCTTTCCAAAGCCTTTGCATTCGCCTTTTGTAACAGTTTCTTGCAAATTGACGCACAGATTCACCAATCCTTCGTTTCTGTAGCTTCACTAAATCAAACAGTGACGGCATTTTTCGCCCGTACACTACCTCATATGGAGACAAACCAGTATTTGTACAGACTTTTGCATTATACGCACAGACAATACACTTCAAATATTCATCCCACTGACGGTGATGAGAATCCACACAAAAACACAGCATCTTCCAGATTGTTCTGTGTACCCGTTCTGTCCTTCCGGTGGCCCACTGACGGTGATGAGAATCCACACAAAAACACAGCATCTTCCAGATTGTTCTGTGTACCCGTTCTGTCCTTCCGTTGGCCTGTGGGTGCAACGCGCTTGTCCTCAACTTCTTTACGTTCAACAATTTACACAGCTCTTTCATTAAATCCGACATGAAGTTGGTCCCTTGGTCAGTAATTATTATCTCCGGTACATCAAACTTCAAAATCCAGTTGTTTACTAACGCTTGCGCGACCATTGCTGCCTGTTGATTTGGCATAGCCACCATCTCCACATACCTCGAAAAAATGGTCTATTATTGTGAAAATGAATCTGTTCTCCGATGGTGTTCGCCTAAAAGGTCCTAAGACATCAATCCCCAACAAAGAGAATGGATATGTTACTTCTGGTAATCGTTGTAGCTATATCTGTTTCCGACTCAAATCTGCTCTCTGCTCACATGGTATACAACTCTTGATGTACTGATCCACATCTTTCCTACCTCTCCACCAATACCTCTCCGCCAATCCTTATTCATCGCTCTACATCCTCCATGACCGGATAACACGTGACCATGTGCTTCCTTTAAAACCTCATCCCTCAACTTCAATGGCACTACTACCCTTGGCCCTAACTTTGTTTCCCTGCACAGAAGACCACTGTATATATTAAATTGTGGCTGTGTCCGATACAACTTACAATCGTTGTCCATGTCCTGTAATTCTTGCCATACTGCTAGGTCATAACCTAAGACTGCTACTTTTGCCACCTTCCTACTTAGTGCATCTGCATTACTGTACTTCTTCCCAGGCTTGTGCACCACCTCGTAGTCGAATTCACTAAGCCTCACAGCCCATCAAGTGAGTCTAGTGAACGGATCCTTCAACCCCAACAACCACTTCAACATAGCATGACCTGTCACTACTCGAAATCTTCTCCCATATAAATAACATTTAAAATATGTGATTTCATAGATTATGCTAAGCGTCTCCCTCTCTGTTGCTGAGTAAGTATTCTCTGCTGCAGTCCACTGCCTAGATGCAAAGGCTACAAAATGTTCTTTCCCATCAATTTCCTGACTAAGAACACACCGTAATGCTTGATTTGATGCATCACATGTTAGTATAAACTCCTTTTCAAAATCTGGAAACACAAGAACCGGACTTGATGTTAACACTTCTTTCAGTTTGTCAAACGCTTTCTGACACTCTTCCGTCCACTCAAATTTCACACCCTTCCGTAATAATCGCGTCAACGGCTGTGCTAAATCTGCAAAACCCTTAATGAACTTTCAATAGAAATTGCAAATTCTGATGAATGACTGCACTTCCTTAACTGTTTTTGGTTCCCGAAAATCCCTTACAGCCTGTACCAGCCTCGGATCTGTTCGCACTCCATCCTTACTGATAATATGACCCAAATATTTTACTTCTTCTAATGCAAAATGACACTTCTCCAGGCTCAATGTCAAATGAGCTGCTCTTAACCCCATAAAGACTTCCCTTAACCGCTGTCTATGTTGCTCCATACTATTTGAAAACACTATAATGTCATGCAAATAGACAAGACACTGCTGTGGTTTCAAACACCTCAACTGATGATAACCACTTGTGAAATCCATCGTAAAAAAGTACTGGCACTGTCCTAAGTGATCTACAGTCTCCAATTTGTTTGTAATGGGGTATGTGTTCATTACTGTCTTATTATTGAGATATCGGTAGTCAAAACAGAACCTGTATTTCTTAGTTCCATCCGTAGATTTTTTTTAGGCACGACGACAATGCCTGCTCCCCAGCAGCTATTACTATGCTCTATAATACTGCCCACAAGCTGCTTATCAATGAAATCCTCCACAAATGGCGGCAAATACCTCAGTATGCTGTATGGTTTACAGTAAACAGGCGCTTCATTCCCTATTGGTATCCTATGTTGAACTAATGAAGCTGCTGACAACGGTCCTTGTGGAAAAAACAAATCCTTAAATTCCCACAATAATTCTTCCATATGCTCTCTTTCTCCTCCTTTCAAATGCTTAATTTTGTCACACAATGCAGTTCTATCAGCAGTTAGTGGTTGATCACTTTGCCTGCCCCTCGAACACCAGTCTTCGTCATCTGGCACATCCAAATTTGCTACTAAAACTCCTTTGCTCAGAGTCGCGTCTACAGCGCTAAAATTATCCACATTCACAGGAAACAGGGAAGCACAGAAGGGGCATCCATCTAAAAGTGTGCAGGTAAAACACAGTAAGGTAGTTGTAGAAGTGATTGGTATTGTAGTTGTAAATTGTCGTAGCTGTGTTGGGAAACAACCAGAGCTCCAAGCTCTAATAGAAAACACTGAAGCTCAAATAGTTGTAGGTACAGAGAGCTGGCTAAAGCCGGAAACAAGTTCAGCTGAAATTTTTACAAACGATCTAACAGTGTTCGGAAAGGATAGATTAAATATAGTTGGTGGTGGAGTATTTATTGCTGTCAGAGGTAGTTTGCCTTGTAGCGAAACTGAAGTAGATAGTTCATGTGAAATAGTGTGGGTAGAGGTTATACCTAACAATCGGACTAAACTATTAATTGGATCATTTTACCAACCCCCCGACTCAGAAGACGTACTTGCTGAACTGTTCAGAGAAAACTTGAGTCTCATTTCAAGTAAGTACCCCGCTCATACAATTATAGTCGTTCAATATGCTGGAAAAATTATACGTTTAAAGCCGGCGGCAGGCATACAACATAGTCCAAAATTATACTGAATGCTTTCTCAGAAAATTATTTTGAACAATTAGTTCATGAGCCCACTCGAAGTGTCAATGGTTGCAAAAGCATATTTGACCTCTTAGCAACAAATAATCCTGGACAAATAGTGAGTATTGTGATGAATACAGGGATTAGCGACCACAAGGCAGTCGCTGCTAGGCTGAATACCGTAACACCTACAACCATCAAAAAGAAACGCAAAGTATATCTACTTTAAAAAGCTGATAAAAATGCTCTTAACGCCTTTTTAAGGGACAGTCTTCACTCCTTCCGATTTAATCATGTAAGTGTAGAAAAGTTGTGGAATCTTTTCAAAGAGATAGTATCGACAGCAATTGAGAAATATATACCACATAAATTAGTAAGTAATGGTACTGATCCCCCATGGTACACAAAACAGGTCAGATCGTTGCAGAAGCAACAAAAAATGCATGCCAAATTTAAAAGAACGCAAAATCCCCAAGACTGGCAAAGTTTTACAGAAGTTTGAAATATAGTGTGTGCTTCAATGTGAGATGCTTTTAATAATTTCCACAAAGAAATTCTGTCTCGAAATCTGGCAGAAAACCCAAAGAGATTCTGGTCATACATAAAGCACACCAGTGGCAAGATGCTATCAATACCTTCACTGCGCGATAACAACGGTGAAGTCACAGATGACAGTGCCACTAAAGCAGAGTTATTGAACACCGTTTTCCGAAACTCCTTCACCAAAGACGACGAAGTAAATATTCCTGAATTCCAATCAAGAACAACTGCCAACATGAGAGACATAGTAGATACCCTCAGTGTAATAAAGCAGCTTAAATCACTTAATAAAGGCAAGGCCTCCGGTCCAGATTGTATACCAGTCAGGTTCCTCTCAGAGTATGCTGATAAAACAGCTCCATATTTAACAATTATATACAACCACTCAGTCACAGAAAGATCCGTACCTAAAGACTAGAAAATTGCTCAAGTCACACCAATACCAAAAAGTGAAAAGTAGGAGTAACCCACTGAATTACAGGCCTATATCATTAACGTCCATTTGCAGTAGAGTTTTAGAACATATACTGTATTCAAACATTACGAAGTACCTCGAAGAAAACTATTTATTGACATATAGTCAGTACAGATTCAGAAAATACCATTCTTGTGAAACACAACTAGTTCTTTATACTCATGAAGTAGTAAGTGCTATCGACAAGGGATGTCAAATTAATTCCATATTTTTAGAGTTCCAGAAGGCTTTTGACACCGATCCTCACAAGCGTCTTCTAACGAAACTGCGTGCCTATGGAGTATCGCCTCAGTTGTGCGACTGGATTCGTGATTTCCGGTCAGAAAGGTCATAGTTCGTAATAATAGACGGAAATTCATCAAGCAAAACAGACGTAATGTCCGACATTCCCCAAGGAAGTGTTATAGGCCCTCTATTGTTCCTGGTCTATATTAACGACATAGGAGACAATCTGAGTAGCCGTCTTAGATTGTCTGCAGATGATGCTGTCATTTACTGTCTTGTAAAGTCATCAGATGATCAAAACGCCTTGCAAAATGATTTAGATAAGATATCTGTATGGTGCAAAAAGTGGCAATTGACCTGAATAAAGAAAAGTGTGAAGTTATTCACATGAGTACTACAAGAAATCAGCTAACTTTCGATTATGCAATAAGTCGCATAAATCTGAGGGCTATAAATTCAAATAAATACTTAGGGATTACAATTACAAATAACCTAAATTGGAATTATCACATAGATAATATTGTGGGTAGAGCAAACCAAAGACTGCGATTCATTGGCAGAACACTTACAAGGTGCAACAGGTGTACTAAAGAGACTGCTTACACCAAGCTTGTCCACCCTATTCTAGAGTATTGCTGTGCAGTGTGGGATTCAAATCAGGTGGGACTGACGGATGACATCGAAAAAGTACAAAGAAGGGCAGCTTGTTGTGTATTATCGTGAAACAGGGGAGATAGTGTCACAGACATGAATTGGAGTGGCAATCATTAAAACAAAGGTGTTTTTCATTGTGGCGGGATCTTCTCATGAAATTTCAATCACCAGTTTTCTCCTCCAATTGCAAAAACATTCTGTTGGCACCCACCTACATAGGGAGATCATCAAGATAAAATAAGAGAAAACAGGGCTCGCACAGAAAACTTTAAGCTCTTGTTTTTCCCGCATGCCGTTCGAGAGTGGAACGGTAGAGATACAGCATGAAGGTTTTTGTGGGGTTTTAGGGTGCTCAACTATTGAGGTCATTAGTGCCCAGTCACAAATGTAAGTGCACATATAATCTGGTAAAACTCAAGGAGGGAGGGGGGGGGGGGGACACCAGAAAGTTTTTACAAAGACGCAGATAAAATAATTAAAAGAGTTAGATGTCTTTGGAAAAGTCCATCAAAGTAATAAAACCAAGAATACGAGCAGCTGCTCGAGCGTCATCAGCTAAAATTTCCGGTAAGGTAGATGGCAGACACATGACAACACGAGATTGATTAAAACGGGGACACGACAATAAAACATGGCGCACTGTCAATGCATGACCACAAGGGCACTGCGGGGCGGGGTCACCGGATAGCAGGTAGCGGTGGCTAAACCAGCAATGCCCAATCCGCAACCTGGCCAAAATGACCTCCTCTCGCCGAGATGGTCGGGAGGAGGTTTTCCAAGCTGTTGGGAAGGTTTTATGGCCCAAAGCTTATTTTCTTGAAGTGACAACCAAGTATCCCATCATAATGACACAAACCTCTTACAAACAACCCCACTAATGTCAGAAGATGGGACACAAAGGGAGGCTGGCCGAGGCAGGAGGACTGCAGCCTTGGCCGCAGCATCGGCAGCCTCATTCCCAGGCACTCCTACATGGCCTGGAACCCACATAAAGCTAACAGGAGAGCCATCATCAGCAAAAGAATGGAGGGATTGCTGGATCCGTTACACCAAGGGATGGACCGGATAAGGAGCTCCAAGACTCTGAAGAGCACTGAGTGAATCAGAGCTGAGTACATATGTAGAATGGCTGTGGCTGCGGACATGCTGAACGGCCTGATAGAGAGCAAAAAGCTCGGCCGCAAAGCTGGAACACTGGTGGAGGAGCCGGTATTTAAAGGTGACGTCCCCGACGACAAAGGCACAGCCGACACCATCGTCAGTTTTAGAGCCATCAGTGTAAATAAAGGTGTTATTGGCGAGTCGCGCACGAAGTTCAACAAACCGTGAGCAATACACGGCACCCAGAGTACCTTCCTTTGGGAGCGAGCTGAGGTCAAGATGAATGTGAACCGGAGCCTGGAGCCAAGGTGGTGCCGGGCTCTCACCCTCTCTGAAGGTGGTAGGGAGGGCAAAATCAAATTGTCGAAGCAGGCGACGAAAGTGGACTCCAGGGGGCAGCAGGGCAGACACATACAACCCATACTGACGGTTGAGAGAATCGCCGAAGAAGGACTGATAAGAGGGGTGGTCGGGCATTGACAACAGCCGGCAGGCATACCGACAAAGCAGTACATTGCGCCAGTAGGTCAATGGTAATTCAGCAGCTTCAGCATAAAGACTCTCGACGGGACTAGTATAGAATGCTCCGGTCACAAGACATAACCCCCGATGATGGATGGAGTTGAGACGGCGTAAGAGGGTTGGCCGAGCAGACGAGTAGACGAGGCTCCCATAATCCAGCTTTGATCGGACTATGGACAGATATAAACGAAACAGGACAGTGCAATCCGCTCCCCAAGATGAACCACTAAGAACACGGAGGACATTAAGGGAACGTGTACAATGGGCAGCCAAATAAGAGACATGCGGAGACCAACAAAATTTCCTGTCCAGTGTGAGCCCTAAAAACTTCGTTGTCTCCAGGAATGGGAGAACAACGGGACCAAGATGTAAGGATGGTGGAAGGAATGCTTTATATCGCCAAAAGTTGATGCAAACCATTTTCTCTTCAGAGAACCGGAAGCCATTAGCCACACTCCATGAGTATAGCTTGAAACCTCCGCGAAAAAGTGGCCAAAGGTGTTGGAGACATCCACAGGGTTCACAAGTACCTCATTACCTGAAGTCAGGCCAGGTATCGAGGAGTGGGCCTTAATGCCCCGACAGCCGGCACAGGCCACCCCAGACGACAGAAGAGGCAGTAAAACTGTTAAAGGAGCTTGTGAAAGAGGCCCAACAAACTTTTTGCTGTCTTTGATGACTCAATAACATTGCGCTCGGAGCTGTTTGTAATTAACACAATTCGCCAGTGTAGGATGGCGGCCAAAGGCGTGTAAAGCACGCCAAGGAGCACGTATAGCATCTCTGCAAGCCTCATTCCACCAGGGTACTGAAACGCGACATGAAGAAGAGGTAGTAAGAGGAATGGAACGTTCGGCAGCATTGATGATAACAGCCGTGAGGTATTCGACCTGACTGTCACAGCTGAGAAAATCTTGGTCCGAGAAGGTTGCGAGAGAGGAGTAAAGTCCCCAGTCAGCTTTCTGTATGTTCCAGCTCGAGGGATGTGGGGATGGGGTGTGGTGTAGGAGACTAACGATCATGTCGTAGCCCTCGCTCACCCAAGGTACTACCTCCATACATGCTTTAAATCAGACTTCCCCTATGCGAAACTCAACTGTCACCGACCCCAAAGGCATGACCACCTTATCCCCCAGCAACCTGTAACGTGGTACTTCCTTCGTCGCATTATATTCTTAGTTGCCACTGACACTTGCGCCCCTGTGTCCAACAAAACCTTAAACTTTTTAGATCCCATGGATCCTACCACTGAACATTCCACCTCTGCATACGTATTCGTAGCATTGAAATTAAATGGGAGCTCCTTTTAGGTGGGTCTTGGGCCTCCTCTGCCATTTAACGATTGTCTACCTCTCTTATCTCTACTTCTCCATCCTCCAAGCTGCTGATTTCCACCCCTTCCTCTATTCCTCAGCAACTGGGTACATTGCCTCTGCAAATGTCCTGTACGACCACACTTATAACATTTTGTAAACGCTGTTTGCCTCTCGCGTACCCCTGTTACCACATCTATTTCCTCACATTGAATTGCCAGCTGAATAGCTGAATACAAACCTTTCGGAGTCCCTTCACGCACTTTCCGTGACATATGCACCGGTAACCTTCTCAAAAATACATCAAGTACCCTTTTCTCAGCCTCCTGCAACAGAACACTACTCATTTCAACTGACTCAACTCGTAAGTATACTTCTTAAATTCCCTTATCCTGTCTGCAAATTTCTCTACCGGCTCCCCCTGTCTCTTTGTCATTGTACTTAACCTCTCCCTAAAGTACCAAGCGCTGTTCTGTTTCATGTACCTTTGTAAAAGCCCTTCCTTTAACTGCTTAAACTGTCCTGCCTTCCTTAAGGCCTCGTAACACCTTACGTATGTTTTCGCTTCACCCGTTAACCTAATCTTGGCTATATGTAACAACTGCTCATCAGATCAACCATTCATCACCGCTGAAGTCTCCAAGTCCCCCACAAACGAACGCACATCCTTGGATGCCTTGACAGAAAACTAAATACTCAGACTCGCGGCAGCTGGATCAATCTCCTGCACCCTAGGCAACAATGACTGATCAGAAGCGGTTTCCCGCTCACTTCTAGATGTTAATTCATTTCTCAACTGTGTATAGTCTGCTGTCAATTGTGCTACTTTTTCCATCAAAATCCGCACCACTTCTGGTTCCGACACACCTTGTGTCCTTGACTCTGCCATTGTGTGGCTTTCGTTCTCAGTTAGTCCCAAATCATAACATTTAAGTACAAGAACAACCTGACTTCCTACAGCTCCACATCATCACACTCAGTGTCATCATAAACCAATACGAAAGTAGTCAAATGCCAAAAAAAAACTTACTGCCCCAAATACACTAACACTTACTCTGACAACAAAATATACTATGCACAGGCAAACATCTAAAAATGTGGCTTGCCAGGAGCCATACTCGAAAAAACAAAAAAAAAAGAAAACATACAACACTCATCAAGAACAATGTTGTCAGCATGCACCACACCTTGTGACAGTACTGCAGGCAGTGGGGTTGAACGTCATACTAGACAGACGACGTCCGCTATTCTGACACCAAATGTTGTGGATGGGTGCCAGGAGGTGCTGTGTTAAAACTCAGCGAGAACTTTCCAAGTGATTTATTGTTTCCGCTACAGTGCTCTGTTCACCTCAGTCTGCATCACAGGGCCCCACAGTGCTGAGGAAGCACCCAAGCGGCCTGTGCAATGCAACGCTGTGTCGTGCCGGCCTCGTACGCCAGCTGCAGAGTTCCGATTACGTCAGGATGGTTGTGCCAACAGCCGACTCAGCGGCCATTGTGCCCATTGTCTCCACGCTGCTCTGCCGGGAGCCACAGGCCAGCCCTACTGCCGCTTCTTTGTCGCTGCCATAGCTGAGAACGCAGCGGCAAGTGCCCACGATTCAGCGTCCGAATCTGCAGCCCTCGCCTCAGAAGTCTCCGGTGTGTGTCGGGAGCTGAGATGACTGACCGCAGTAATGAGCCAAAGAGTGGCCCGCCCTGGCTGCCTGTGGCCCCGTGTCGGCCTCAGAGGGTCGAACCAACGACCCGCCGTGGACTGGGATGCTGTCGCCCCATCTGTTGCTGCGTGTAGCCCGGCGGTGTGACCGACTCACCATCCAGGAGAGCTGCCACACTTGACTGAATCTCATTAGAAAACAACACCTATTTATACTCGGCTGCACGCCTCTGTTTCGCTAACGCACCACTTCGTGTCACGTACGCATAACACTTAGGTTGGCCAGCGGCCCTCTTCTGCCTGTGCCTTACAGCCTGGAAACTGCCGTGTGTGCCCTCTCCGGCAGTTCTACACCCCTGTGGCCTCTATTTGCTTTCGCAACTGCTGGTATGCGTAACTTACTGCAATCCGGCCCGCACCTGACTGTAACTTGTGCTCCAAATATCGCACAAAAGTAACTTTCCCTATCCTAAATGGTGGTGCCACTAAAATACACTAGATTTTCTGAAGGTGGCTAAGTTTTTCTCAACCATGGGCATGTACTCGGGATGCTGGCAAATCGAAGAACATGGGACTGATCGTAAGAAAACTGCATTCATTACCCCTGAGGGCTGTACGAGTTTAAGGTAACGCCATTTGGTTTGTGTAATGCACCAGCAACTTTTGAACGGATGATGGATAATCTTCTAAGTCACCTGAAGTGGACGAAGTGTCTTTGTTATTTAGATGACATTATAGTGTTCTCAGAGACATTTGATGAACATATAAAAAGACTGAGGGCTGTTGTTAAGTGTCTCCAACAAGGTGGACTGAAACTTAATCCAAGAAAGTGTCTCTTTGGAACAAAAGAAATCAAAATACTTGGACACCTTGTGTCAAATGAAGGTGTGCAGCCAGAACCAGAAAAGGAGAGATCTATAATGGAATTTCCTATTTCTAAAAGTATTACAGTTGTGAGAAGCTTCCTCGGATTATGTTCTTATTAACGTCGTTTTAGCAAAGACTTTTGTATCAAAGCGGTCACTCCAAGAGTCGTTAAAAGCCGATGCTAAATTTATCTGGGGTGGTGCTCAACAAGATTCTTTCGATGTGCTGTGAAAAGCTCTGACGACTGACCCTGTACTTGGTCTGTACGATAAGAGAGCACCTACAGAACTACACACAGATGGCAGTGGGTTAGGGATTGGTGCTGTTCTGGTGCAAATTTCACATGGAAAAGAGAAGGACCCTGACAAAGGCCTAGAGAAACTACTCAACTACAGAAACAGAATGTCTTGCTGTGATCTGGGCCATGTGCAAATTTTGACAGTATCCCTATGGAAGGCCATTCACAGTTGTTACAGACCATCATTCAAATTGTCGGTTGACGGGTCTTAAGGGCCCAACAGGAAGACTCGTCAGGTGGGCACTAAGTCTTCAAGCGTATGACATTACGATAGTGTACAAAACTGGAAGAAAACACCAAGATGCCGACTGTCTCTCAAGAAACACTACGCAAGACCATCAAGACTTTGATGAAGATAGTGACTGTCTCGCTGCACTCCAAGATCAGAAGGAGGACGCCAAGATATCTAAAATTATGCTTGCCTTAAATTTGTCGGAAGATGTGAAAGGACAATTTAAGGTAGTTAATGGATTACTTTGCAAGAAAAACTTTGATCCATTTGGAAAGAGGTGGCGACCAGTGATTCCTAAACGCACGCACTTAGATGTTCTACAGAAATTCCACGACACACCTGAGACCAGCCATTTAGGATTTATTAAGACATACAACAGGATCCGCAAGAGATTTTTCTGGCCAGGTTTATTTTCGAGCATCCGTCACTATGTGTTGCACTGCAGAGTGTGCAAGAGGTGAAAGGCAGTGCCTCAGAAACCACCCGGCCAACTCATACCAATTCCACTAGCCGAAACGCCTTTCCAGCGTGTTGAGATTGATCTCCTCAGACGATTTCTCAACGTCTGCTGGTGGCAATAGATGGATTATTGTTTGCACTGATTATCTGACATTCTATTCCATTACAAAAGCTGTAAAAACAGCCAAAGCATTCGAGGTAGCCAAATTCATCGTGGAAGACAGTTATATTAAAACATGGTGCCCCAAGGTCTTTAATAATGGGTGGGGGAAAGTTTTTCAATCGAATCTTGTGACAGAGATAAACTGTTGGTGCAACATTACTCATCACATGACGACTGCAAACACCCGCAAACTTAACAGGCTTACTGAATGCCTTAATTAGATCTTGGCCGACATGCTATAAATGTTCGTCAATGTTGAGCAGAGCAACTGGGATGAAGTGCTCCCTTTCGTGAGTTTTGCCAACAATACCGCCAAACAAGACACCACAGGATTTATGCCATTTTTGCTAGTGTGTGAGGTAACTACGACAATGGTCACTGTGTTTCCATTACATCCTGATGATGTGGATGACGACTACATCGGCCAGGTGTTAAGCAGAGCTGAGGAAGCTCAGCAATTAGCTCGACTCCACACACTGCAGGCTCAAGAAAACGATCGCTGAAGGTAAGACGCGAGCCACCGCCCTGTTGTCTACCAGCCTGGTGACCTAGTCTGGATCTTCACTCCTGTTCGGAAGGTTGGTCTCTCTGAGAAGCTACTCAGGCACTATTTTGGACCTTATAAGGTTATAAGACAGTTACGTACGAAGCTGAAGATTTTGACCCCAACACAAGACAACAAAAGATCAGAGATACGGACCACATCCTTCGAATGAAGCCCTATAAGGATCCAGCAACTCAGGGTAAATTCAAAGCTCCAGCGACAGGCAACAAGCGGAAAGGTGATGAAGAGCGTAGTGGCAACGGAAGTTCTAAGAAGATCACTGCCAGGGCAAACATCAGTCATTGGGAGTCGGAGTATGCAGGACCGATGACTCGTTCCCAAACTAGGAGGATGTAACACCGAGATGCTGTTCTCTTAAGGAGGGCGCAATGCCGCAGAAGAAGCTGAGTAGCAAAGTCAGTGTAGTGTAGTGGTTATGATACTACACTGTTGCATGGAGGGTCCTGAGTTCAAAACTCCCCTGAATTGCAAAATTTTAATTTCTATATTTGGTTCGAGTAGATTCCAGAAGTATTCACAAATGTCAATAATCATTGTACTGGAATGCTCTGTAACTGTATATACGAGTATACCGTATGTGTTCTGGCCGGAGGCAGTTCGCTCTACACTCTTGTATGTGCACGTGCTGAATAAACTTTCGTTATGAGAAGTTAGTGTTCGTCATTCATCTAATTACACCTTCTTCTACGTGACAATACATCAACATTGAAAGAATCCCGGTAATCCTTCCTGAGAGTGGACTTGTTGGGAATAATGTGGTTGAAGTATTTCTATAAGAAAGGTTCAAATTCAGGTATCTGAAGTTTGTTACAGGTTATTCTTTGTAAGGTTCGCTATTAGATGACATTGGCTGTTCCTGCAACTGTGTAAGTAAAATCTGTTTGTTTGAAGAAAGCTATTGTTTATTCCTAACATGTAGACTGCTTCATAAATGTTGTACAATTTGATATTTCATTGTACATCCTATTGTATATCTTAAGTCGGTGAAATGTGCAAAGCAAGCCTGAAGTACACATTCTGACTGAATATCATACCACAGTTAACTTTCAGTGACACAATGCTGTTGCCAGGGTAGAGCTGTCATGAAGTGCATCTGAAGTACAAAGCAAACCAATTAAACCATATACACTTACACTAAGGTATAATTCGCATTATACAGTGCCACCAGGCACCAGGAAGCTGTTTTCGGTGAACAGGAATACCAAGAAACAAAACACCGAGGAAAATTCACTCTATAATGAGTGCTACACAAGGAGAAATAAGTTGGACTACTTATCAAAGTGCTGTGAATGGTAGTGTAGTATGTGTTTTTTAAGGATGATTTTGGGAGTATGTTGTCTGGGGAATCATAAGGACAGCTGTTGTAACAAGGACAAAACTCCAAAAGTTGTTCGCAAGTGAAGGATTAAGAAACCACCAGACAGATGAGATTAGGTACCAAGCATACAAGTTCAATGAAGCCAGACAATGTTTTGTTGAAGCTAATACATTAGTGATAATTTATTAAGAGAGAAAGAGTGTCATGTTTAGTATGAAGTGTGGAATGGAGAGTTATAGTTGTTTCAGGATAAGGATGGCAAGGGAAATAGCAGTGAAATATGTTTAATAGTATTTGAGTTTCTGAGCAGGGCAAGGGACCATTGAGATATTCTGTGAGACTGAGCAATACAAGTGAAAGATGAAAGACAGATTTATGGAGTCAGTGATTTATATAGAAACTTGCATAGTAGTTAAGAAAAGTCAGTTTAGTATTGGGTACTTATTTTACAGATTAAGGTAGAAGTAATTACAATAGAGAAAAGAGCTGGTATAAGTCACAGGGGACTGGGTCTTCTCCATGGGGGGGGGGGGGGGGGGGCGGCAGCATAGTGCTGCAAGCTAGTCTTCAGCCAAAAAATTATTAGTCTTTAACAAAAGTAAGGAGAGATGGCATTCAAGTGCCATAGAGCGTTGCATTAGTATTTGCAAGTCAGTAACCACCTAAGTGGTGATGAGGGTCATAACAACAGATATACCAGTGGACTGTGAAGCAAGAATAGCCAAGCTCAGTGGTAAACAGTGCAGTGCAGCGACAACAGTGTAGCAATTGGCATTGTGTCACCCCATCAGGGTGAGCCTCTCATTATGACAAAGTGACTAGATGCCACATTTCAGTGAAATGAATGGACACTGGAGGCACATAAATAAGTCTGTATTTTAAGGTGCCGATCACCTGTCATGGCCAGAAGCCAGCAATACCACCATGGTGCCAGGAAAACACTGGACAGCAAGACGACTGGGCTCTGCCAGCTGCAGCCATGGGTTTGAGACTGGGCTGCACCTGCTGACAGCACTAAGTCCTTCACAGGACTTGATGTCACAGCCCTAACAAACTGTCATCTGTGCCAGCTGCCATCAACACTGAGTTTCTAATGGAACTTGGCACCATAGTGCCAGCCCCCCCAGCTGATGCCTGTCCAAGGGCAGCAGGTTTTACCTCATACGCAGCAGACTCCCCACACCGCTACCACAGCCATGCACAGAGTCAAGGGGCCACCTCCCAAGTGGGATGCCATCACAGCACAACATGATGCATCAACAGCCATGGCCTACAGAGGCTGCTGGCCTCAGCAGAATGAGGCACTGGATCAGCAGCACCAGATGGAAAATGTCGCCAGCTTATCGGCCCCAGCCAGGGTCAAAGAGGTGTTTGTCCTACGACCCAGGGACTGTCACAAACACCACTCACCACTATTCAGCTTCACTACTTTACATGCAGCAGACTGCTCATGCAATTCGACTGTAAACACACTTCAAGAGTAAACAACTACTGAAAAACAGTAAAAGTATTTGGATTTTCTGTATGTGACCTCAAAAATGCACAAGGTGTTCATGAGTTGTGCACAGCATCTGCTTTATGTCCTTTCCTGTGAATGTCAGGTCATTGATAGCGAACACAATGAAGATATGAAGATCGCCGAGTGTAAATACAAACGTAGGGAGAAAAAAAAAATTAAAAGAAATAGAGAGACAGAGACAGAGAGAGAGAGAGAGAGAGAGAGAGAGAGAGAGAGAATTAGTAATAAGTAATCACAGTTTTGCAATTGTACAACCTCTTCCAGTAAATCAAATTTGCTTACAAGATAATGCATTTCTTAGGTTAAATCTTTCACAGGTAAAACTGATGTACTAATCGCAGAAAAGTCTGACATAACATAACTGTGTTTTCTTAGCTTCTTTTATGTGTTTCTAAGTACAATTCCAAACTTTGTTATAAGTATACAGACCTGCAACGATTGATCTGTTTCCAGAAGAAGAGTTTTGGCAGCAGCATCGAACACAAATGGATAGTTACAAAAATAGAGTCTTCCAGCCTGTAAAACAGTTCCCTGTATTATTTTGCATTCATAATAAATAATGTATAAAGCATATGTATGATTAGTACAACAAACATGGAGATCACTCCTACAGATTACTATACTGCCAATAGACACACTTTATGGAGAAAATATTAATTATAGTTTCATAGATGTCTTAATCAGGGACAGAGATGGGACTGACTGAGAAAGTTTGGAAAGAAGGAAAGGTCTCTCAGATTCCAGGTAGGCAGGGTCCTAACAGTTTCTCAAGTTGCTCAGAACCAGTTAGCAGCTGCAACACACAGCAATCAGCAGAGGTAGACAGATTAGGCAGTAACAACTCAATACCCAAGACTGTGTATAGAAATCACTGGTGCAGCAGTTAATGCTGATATAGGCTATGCAGCCACTAAACACTAATTTGTTTTTCTAATATTATTATTATTTAGTTAAAATATGATCAGTGGACTGATACTTAGACATTTTATAGTTTTAATATTTTGGAGATTTTAACATGGTTTGCTTATCAAACTAAAGAAATTGTATTACTTTATTTACAACATTCCCTCATCTAGGATGTCAAGTGAAACACCTTTCAGCCCTCTAATTTCCAGACTTATTTTATTTTGCTACCAGTTTCAGCAATTTATTATGCCATCATTAGGCCCCTAACCAACGTGTCGGAAGATTTCACCTCAATTCTGGTCAAAACAGGAGCCTGCATTCAAATACTGGTACCTGTAGATTTCTGCTTGCTATACCAATCAGTTCAACCATCATCTGCCTACAGATTCCATCTGAGTTGGCAGATGATGGTTGAAGTGACCGGTATAGCAAGCAGAAATCTACAGATATCAGTATTCAAATACTGGCCCGTTTTGACCAGAATCAAGGCGAATTTTCCTTCATGTAGGTCAGGAGCCTACAAATGGCATAGTAAATCGACAAAACTGGTAGCCATATAAAATAAGTTTGGGAAATAGTCGGCTGAAAGGTGTCTGATTTGACAAACTGTATCAAACAGCCAAGTCCCGCAACCATCTCTAAAAAGATGGACATACAGTTCCCTCATCTACTTCTTTGCTTGCATTGCGATATGTTAACTGCATTCACAGTTTACAAGAATCATCACTTTTGGCTACGTTTTTCTTGTCCACTTGTTTATTTTTAACATCATATATTCCCTACATGATGAATACATTGTTGACATTTGCAAAGTGTGTTTTAATCATTTCTTTATGTTATTATTGTGTGTGTGTGTGTGTGTGTGTGTGTGTGTGTGTGTTTTAGAGAGAGAGAGAGAGAGAGAGAGAGAGAGAGAGATGCAATGTGGTAACTGAGACTGGGGACAAGAGGGAAATTATGAAGAAAATAGAGAGGAGTGTTTCTGAGTGAAAGATAGATCTTACTTTATGCCTGATTGTTTCACTCATGCACATGTTCCTTGAGAAAGGGGAGATAAACTTATTCAGTTTGATTGGTTCAATGCAGTACACTTTTTGTATAGTGATTGGTTTCCAATAATTATCTGCTCATTAAACAGATGTTGGTTTAGTAGTGGCATATAAAGTATAATCATCAATGAAGTATGAGTAATAATTGTTTGCCCCATTACAAAAATTGGTAGGGGTATATCAGATCCACATGAAGTTATATTCACTTTGTATAGTGAAAGTGAGAAGCATCTTCAGAAAAAACTAAAAGAAAATTTACTTATTTTATAGTAAATATAAAGGTGATAATTATGCACAATGAGGGTGAGCATAATACAAGATAAGAGTAACGTTAAATTGAGAAAAAGAACTATATGAGGAATAAGACTTCAAGAACTCAGCCAATATGAAAGTTTGTGATTTTGCTCTGTGAAAAAAAAGTTAATTTTGCCATTAAAAAGAAAGCATGTACAAACAGTAAGAAAAAATATCACAAAGCTGAATGGCTGTGTGTTAGTCTTGAGTCTTCAGGTAGCAAAAAGTGAGCCAAGTACACTACATGGTCTAGTCTGTTAATGAAAACTGAACTGAAGTTACATACAAAAACAATACATATGATGTGCAAAGTCATGTAAACAGTGCATAAACATTCCGTGCACGAAAACCCCTTTGAAGTGCTTTCCATATCATACACTGTGATAGTGCAACGAGCTGTGTCTAATCGCATGGGAAGAAAAAGGACAATGAAAACAAAGTACAGCAAAATCGTTTTCAGCCTCAAGGAAAAAGTCAGCCGTGACTGTGGTCACTGTCATTGAATCAAAATTAAGAGTTTCTTACAATGCATTATCATCCATTATAAATGAAAATGACAAAACAAACCATGTTATCAAGCAACGCAAGAGTACCAATAGAACTAAAAACAATAACTACTACACAGCAAGAACTGGTAAAATAAGTCTATTTGCAGATAGTTATGGGTGAAACTTAGCCACCGACTTTCAATCTAGAAGCAGTCCAATATAGCTAACATGGCGAAACCAGGTGCAAAATTTCAGACACCGACTTCTATAAATCATGGAATTAGTGGAGTGGGGGGAAACTGATGTTGAGCCATCAGGGTCAGTGCTGCTCAGTTTCTCTATTGGAGCAAAGAATTTTAGGGGGTATATGGAATTATTGTTAAAAGTTGGTGAGGGGGTACTATGCATTCCTTGAGATAGATTTACTGAATAAGCATCACACAAAAATTGCTCTTCTGTAACACGCGATTTAAGTCAGTGGGGCATTGCTGTGCCTGGAAATGACAACTGCAAATGGTGCATTGTCACAAGTTTCGTTGAGTATAAAAGTGGAGCTAACTAACCTGCACACATGATCATTAAAGCTCAAATCACATGACAGAGTACCGGAAGGTACAGTAAAACCACTTTGGGTAAGTTTGGCTACTGGCCTACCGGATGTCATTTTGTATATTATAGGACCATTGGAACACAATGACAAATTGGGTACTTCACACTGTTTTATATGTATGAATGTGGTGCATGCAGGAAGTAAATGGAGATTCCACGGTTTCAGTTAGTGGTGATAATCTTGAATCTGATGCATTAAAGACCATAAACCACTTTTCATGTTCCATTGCAATGGTTGCAATTCTGAATCAAAAAGCGAGTACATTATCACAAGCAATGACAAACAACTTGTTACCGAAGTTTGGCATCCCTGACCCACTAATTACAGATCAGTGCACCAACTTCATGTGCAAGCTGATTCGGCAACTATGCCATCAGCTCTGAATAATGAGGCTGAGACCTATCCCTTTCACCCTTAATCGAACACAGGCATTGACCGTGCATGACAGAACTGGGCTCTAGCACTATGAGGTGGTATACGATAAAAAGTTGCTGTTGTCTTTCAAAGTGATTAAGCCAAAAAGCAGGAAAAATGGGGAGTCAGTGAAGAATTTTGCAAAGACGTTGTACGATGTGTGGAAATGGGTGAAGACGATGAATACAAAAGAGCTTGAGCGGCAAGAAAGAATAGAATAATGCACTGTTAAGTTTCCTGAATGCAGAATCAGCCAATGCGTCATGACAGCAAGAGCCTACACACCATAGGTTCAAACGTAAAAATTTATTATGCGATTCACGGGCCATATCAAGTCACAAAGATAACTTTACCCACGAATTTGAAGTTACAATTACCATTGTGAAGTTCTATTGTTCACACAGGACATGTTAATAATTTTTAAGGTTAATTTAGATGACTTACCCCCAAGGGCTACTACCACTGCCCATGAAGAAAGGGAAAGCTAACAACGGAAGAGAGGAGACAGAAGCCTCCGAGCACAATGTGGACAGAGTGCCTTATGCACCCACATCTTTTCAGTAGATATTGAATTGTGTGGGATATAAGAGGGATGGTCAACAAAGACTGAAACACTTTTTTTTCACAGATGTTTATTTCTCCATTTCAATGTTTACAAGATCATTTTGAAAGTACTACTCTTCTCCTTGCAAGCACTTTTTATACCATCTGGCAGTCCTCAAGTATACAGTGCAGACCATTCTTTGTCAGGTCCTTGACAACCGCCTCACTTTTCTTGAGCACTGCTTCAGAGTTCTCAAATCAAATGCCCCGAATCTTTGCCTTTAGTGATGGGAATTAAAAAAAAGGGTGCCAGATCGGGGCTTTTAGGCAAATGCAGTACACAAGTAACGTTGTACTGAGCCAGAAACAGCATGACTTATGTTGTAATGTGAGCCTGCACACTGTCATGATGAAGTCAACACCCTGTCCGAGTAAGTTCAGGTTGTTTCCTTGCAAGGTGCTTCCTCAGTTTAGCCAATACTGACATGTAGTATGCTGCTGTAACAGTGTAGGGGAACTGCGTGCTGGTAAATCACTCCATGACAGTAAAAAATATGATTACCATCACTTTCCCTGCTTATGGAACAATTTTTGCCTTTTTGTTTTTGGAGAACCTGGCAATTTCTACACTGTGATGGCTCATTTTCCTTCAGGATCATGAGGATGTTGCCATGAGTAAGTAGGAGGTAATAAACTTCAGAAACGCATCCCCTCTATCAGCATAGCGATGCATCACCTCATAGCTTGTCTCCATTTGCACAACCTTTCACTTGGGAGTCAGCAGAGGTGGCACCCAATGGCCACAAATACAGGCCATATGGGGATAAGTCGGCCTCCTCTGAAGTCCTTGAGCAACCTAAACACTGTTGCATGAGGTAAGGCATCTTTACTGAAAGTTTGCTGCCACTTTTCGAAAGTTTCAATAGCTGTATGGTTTAAATGAATACACAATTTTATTGTACCATACTGCTCCTCTCATGTCGTCTCCACTGTTTGGTATGCAAAAAGCAAATAGCATCTACAAAATACAACATTACCACGAATCTACCAATCGAAAGTGCTGCTACCGTATATAAGAAACTATCATAGAAGCTACAAGAAACAAATCAGTCTCAGTATTTGTTGATCAGTCCTCACATAAACAGCTTTGGGGTAGAATACATGACAGTTATGTAACTGACTGACTGGAAATTGGTTGTTATAGGGAGTTCAGTTCTGCATTATTGTTATGTTTTTGGTATTAATTGGGTGGTAGGTGGTAGTTTATAAAGGAACAGGAGTATACTGTTGTAATATGATGCTTAGTGTGGTAATGAACCATGTACACCGTGCCTCGTGAGAGGGGAAGGGTGAATGATGTGAATCCCTTTCAGGAGAAGCAATGGAAACACTATAGTACCAATGATTTGAAGCAGGAGTGCTGTTTTCCAGGCAGGAGGATATCATATGAACTAGCCACCAATGGATGCTAAAGCTGACTAAAACATGAAAAGTAAGAAATGAGATACAAAGGTTATAAGTGGAGAGGAGTACAGGAGAGACATAGGGAGAGTACCAAGGCTGCAGCTATTATATGGGCTGTTACAAGATCAGCTGTGCCATGTGATGGATTTAACACCACATACATTACAACAACAGAAGAAAATTATTGAAGCCGGCTGTGGTGGCAGACAAGGTACACACTAGCACCACGGATAGCAACAATGATGAACTGGATGATATACTTTGTAATAGTGATGACAGTGGCGCAGGTAGGGCCTGTAATCCTCAAGCACAACTACTCACCTGGTCAGTATATTTTATACAAAGTTGTAATAATAATGAAAAACAATGTTCAAACTATTGTCGGAATGTTACTTTTTGGTAACTTTTGCTGTACGCAATGGAAGTGTCACCAAAGCTATTAATAAAGTAAGATATGGGTGTATTCCAGGATTCCAGGGGAAGTCTTACGGGATAAACATGCTGCTGCACAAAAACTAATACCATTGCAAGTACAATCCATGATAGACCACATTAACCATTTCCCATTCTATCGAAGCCACTATAATAGGAACTATAACCCCAATAGGAAATACTTGAACACAGACCTTAATACTTCAAAGGTGTACAATCTTTACACACATTGGTGGGTGGAAAATCAAACTGATCCTGTCAAAGAGCATTACTACTGATCTACTTTCAGTTTTAAACTTAACTTATAATTCCACTTGCCCAGAAAAGATACATGTAAAACTGTAATAGGTACAAGTAAATGATTGATGTGGAGCAAAATTGAGAAACAAGGGCAGAGCTAGAAAGAGAACGTAATCCCATTTAGCAAAAACTAAAAAAGCATGTCCTACTTTAAAAGCTGATGACACACTAGCAAAAGAAAATGAAGACGTATGTATCTTAACTATGGATTTAGAGAAAACCCTCCCCTATCCAAAACTGTTTCTGAGGCATACTACTGTAGAAACATGTACTGTTAAAATCTGGGAGTAAGTAACATGGGGAAAAAGTTAGGTTACATGCATGTATGGGATGAGACCATAGCAAGCAGGGGGTCAAAAGAAATCTCTGCTTGTCTCACCAATCACATAAAACACAATCCCTGTAAACACACAATAATTTTCAGTGACACTTGTGATGGACAAAACCGTAGCTTTAATTGTAATGAAATTAACACAAGAAACAAGTGTAGACACTATTAATCTAAAAGTTCATGGTTTCAGGGCACTCATATCTGCCTAATGTTGCCGACTTCAGTTACACAGAAAAAGCAGCATGAAATCAAACTGTCTTCACCTCAGATAACTGGTATAGAATAATACTAACTGCAAATTCTTGTTAGTAAGAATGGAAGGTGATTAGTTTCTGAGTGTCGAAAAGTTGATAAAAGCAGTAACGAAACGGAGGGGATGTAAATGAAGACCAAGTGAACTGGTTGAAAATACAGTGACTTCATTCTGATAAGGAAAAGGAGTATTCTATCTTGCACAACTACATTTACCTGTTAGTAAAGTACGTGCCCAGAATTTATACCATTAACATCCCTATGTCCGACTGCATTGCTTGAATGAGATAGATTTTGCATAATGCTGTTGTGAAGCACATATTTCTATGTCACCATACTGCATCTCAATTTAATATGCGTAACAGGCATATCTCACAAGAGCATAAACCGTGTGACTTTCGTGTTTAAAGTATCTTGGGTGAACCAATGGACATCCAAACCCAAAGGTTTTAATAATCTGCAAACTATGTTTATTGGACAGCATTATGTATGCTGGTAACAATACCATAAATCCTTGTGTGTACACTGCTACAATCATAATTCCATAATCATTAATTCTGCCACTGTGAACATATACCAAATCTATGATGTTGCTTTTTAGTCAGGTGATTCTCCTTCCTTAAAGGACTGCAGAGAAAGATGATGCACTTCCATTTACCTGTATATACTGTGAATTGTGAAACCAAAACTGGCCACCAATTACAGAGCAGTACAAATATATTGGGCTGAACCTCATTTAAAACTTATTGCGTGTCCTGTTTAGAGAATCTGTATTTCTGCTACCTGACATCAATTCTCAACAATGTACACAAAAGATATATTGTTACTTACCATATTTAAGTTGCAGATAGGCACAACTAAAAGACACTTACACACTAGCTTTCAACCGCAGCCTCCGCCACGCACCGTATGGTGGATTGCGGAGTATGTATGTAGATGTAGATGAAAAGGACACACACACACACACACACACACACACACACACACACACACAAGCACACAAGCACACATCACACACATATGACCACCAACCCTAGCATCTTGGAGTGGAAAATAACCAAGCATCTACTCACTACTGCTCCAGTGCTAGCCCACTCAGGGTGATGAACTACTGGCTTCCTGATCATTGACAACGAAGTTCCACCATACACATCAGAGGCCAACCACCCTTGGCTTCCACAGCAGGTCATCCTTTTTTGGGAAATAAAAACTTTGATTTAATCTGGAATGTCTGAGCTCTTTCTTGTACTCAAAATGCAACCTCCCAGCCACTCATTTAAATGGACCAAGGTGCAAAAATGTGACACATCTAGGATAGTGATTGATCTGTTTTGTTCGTCTCTTAGACCCAATAGATGAGAGGGATGTTGAAAGACCATCTCCATTCAAAACTTCTTCAAAGTACATCCATTATACACAAAATACAAGGTGCATATTTGTATTCCAACCATCATTTATATAAAAACTTACAAACCAGGAAATAACCAATACCAGCTGTGATAATAAGAAAAATATAATCTTTTACTATGGAAAACGGACTATGATATCTGGCATGAATGCCATCTACCAAAGGCAGATATTAAAAATAATTTATTACTTCATACATAACTAAAAATTAAAGAGTAAATTACCTGTGTCTGATCTTTCTCAACCAGCCAGTGTAAATAATCCGATCTTACATCTACTATTTCGGCAAGTTCTGGCATTTGAAATGTGTCATAAGGTACTTTCAGATCATTTGTACTCTGATTTAATTTGTTGAGCTGTGAAAGAATTTCCAGGGCAATATGTACAGATACCTCATATTCGGCTTTCTGGAAGGAAAGAGATTTGGTGTAAGTAACGACTTCACTCCACTAAAAATTTTCTGTACTTTTCAAATTAAATGTCAAACACAAATTTATATGTAAACTAGTGATCCCTCAATTCACAAAAAAACACGGGACAAGAGAATATTAAGTCGTATAACCATAACACTAAGCTAACAGAAACACCAGTAGCTGTGAATATAATTGGTTTAGTGTTGTACAGCTATGGTTTACTTACTCAGAACTGAAGTTGTAAAAAGCAACAACTGAACCAAACTCTGTTTACAATGTGTAATGAATCTCTCTTCTGATATGTTACCCTTATGTCAACGTAAACAACTATACTACACAGTACTGTACTATGCTATCTATACAACACTGTACTAAAAGCAAACAGTGAACACTTCATCATATTATAAACACCCTTCCAACACTCACACAACCTTATGCCAATTCACAAACAAAATGGTTAATGAATTTCAAAACTCTGCATATCCTATGTTCTGGGCAATATTAAGAAAGTGGGAAGGAATATGTCAAATTATAGTAGATATCACCATGAGACTGGTATAAAATAACTTAATGGTCTGCAAACATGAGAAATATGAGGGCAGTCAAACAAAAACCTGAAAAGTTTAATTAAAAATAGACATTTCGCACCACTGATCTGTAAGTTGGCAGTACCCTATATGTGACAGCATACTAAAGACTAGTTAAACACAGTCACAACACCAGTTCAAAATGGCTGCCAGGCTTGTGATATGCACCACAGAAGAAAAGCATTATGCTGCACATTTTCTGAGCAGTGAAGGTACAAACCCCCTACTGAAATCCATTGGCAAATGAAGGTCCAGTATGGTGATGCATGTCTATCAATGCACCAAGTGTGAGAGTGGGGCAGAAAGTTCAGATATGGTGTGTGATTTTTGTGACAGATACTCAGTGGCCGGGTAAGGCACACTGCATTGTGACATGAGTCTACTGCAGCAGTTGAAGCTGATGTGATGGAAAATCAACATGTGATGGTGGATGAAATAGCCACAACTCTGAACATTAGTCATGGCTCAGCACACCACACGATTCATGAAGTGCTTAAGATTTGCAAAGTGTCTGCAAGATAGGTAACAGGGCAGAACAGAAAGAGCGATATGTTGATGTAACATCAAGCCAAAACAAAGACAGCAAGCAAGAAATGGCACCATTCCTCAATCACCAAAACCCAAAATGTTCCAGATGCAGCCATCTGCAGGGAAGAGTTTTCTGACTCTCTTTTGGGGTAACAAGGCATTGTCTTGGAGCACTACACGACTAGAGGAAACACCATTGCCAGTCCATCATATTCCTACATATTAAAAAAAAAACTGGCTTAGGCCGCATCTATGTTCCACTTTTGTTCAATTAAAAAAAATAAAAATATTTAAGGTTTTCAGTTGACTTCCCATCATATATTGCAAGAATGCAGATTACAAGGAAATATTCGTTACTATTTAGTGCTTCTATCTGAACAGTCATATTTACCCTTGCTGGCAGAGGTACCTTTTACAACCAAAGTATGCTGAATTTTGAATGTTTCAACAATATAGAATACAAAAGCAACTGGATCACACGCAAAATTTTTTTGTTCTTTGCATGTAACAGTAAATATGAATTATATTACAATCAAAAATTAAAGTTTGTTTTGATGGTATCCCATGCAACAAACTAAAGCAATAAAGCAATGCCTGACTGCCACCACTTCTGCGAAGAGCTTCTGTTAAGTTTGGAAGGTATGAGACGAGATACTGGCAGAAGTAAAGCTGTGAGTACCGGGCGTGAGTCGTGCTTCGGTAGCTCAGATGGTAGAGCACTTGCCCGCGAAAGGCAAAAGTCCCGAGTTCGAGTCTCGGTCGGGCACACAGTTTTAATCTGCCAGGAAGTTTCATATCAGCGCACACTCCGCTGCAGAGTGAAAATCTCATTCTGGGCAGTAAAATACTTGGTAATGGCAGAAGTGAAGAGGACACAAAAAGCAGATTGCCAATACCAAGAATATTTTATTTTTCTGGAAAAGGGAATATATTGTTACTGGATGTTAATTTAACTGTTAGAAAATCTTTTCAGAAAAAATGTCTGAAACACGTCACTATCAAGTGAAACATGGACCATAAACAGTGCAGAAAATGTGAGAATAGCAGCTTTAGAAATGTGCATCAGAAAGCTGAAGATTTGATGGGTAGATGGGATAACAAATGAAGAGATACTGAACTGAATCAGAAAGAAACCTTATTATAGCACAAAGTGACTAAGAGAAAAAATAGATTGCAGGACGCATTCTGAAGTACCACTGACTACTGAGTTTGGTAATGGAGGAAAACACAATGGTAACAGAATGTTAAACATGCAATATTTTTATTCTCAGCATCAAGCACAAACAGAAATTGTATTATGCCATATTTTAAAGGGTATTCCAAATAGCTGGAACTGAAGCAATATCTTCAAGGAGCATAGTAACAACAATAACAACAGCTGGCACTGGAATACTTCACTGCAATTCTGAATTACAAAATTAATCTACAACATCCGTGAGATGCTAACAACTGATGGAACGGCAGTCTTCCACATCAATTTTCACAATACCGTGTGAATGAACTTAAACAATAATTTTCTGTCAATGAGCCCTTTTAGACGTGCAGAATCTATTTACTGCTCACTGAATCATGAGAAATTGAGGCAAAAGTGACTCCCCCCTCAAAAAAAGTGTCGCTCACAGGAATAAGTTGTCACAATGGAGTCCATGGTTCTTAAAAATAATTTTCATCAGTTTGTATTTTCCTTCATTGACACTTTCAAATGATTTACTTTTTCCTTCCTGTTTCACACTTTTTCTCCAAATGACGATAATTTTAAAACATTTTAGACACCGGAGATTGTATACACGTGTAAGACGAACAAGAGTTATTTCTGTCTCAAAGATAACTAGGCACAAATCATCTACTTTTATTAATTTGCTTCAGTCACTCTTTTTTAATGTAGTTGTATAAAGGTAATCTCCAGTCAGGACTTCCAAACAAAAGCTTAATTGTGTTTTGTGCATTCTTAACTCAAGAACACAACTACAATTTTTTACCTTTGATTTAACATCTTCAGCAAACTGTAGTATATATAGTACCACATCCTTGGAAATGCGAATGAGCCTCTCAAAATAGTCAATGGGTATTCCTCGCCACCATAGTCCTGAGAAAAATCAGAAAATGATATAAAAATGTTATATACACAAAACTTAGAAACAAGAGTTTATCATTTTCTTTTGAGAAAAAAAGACAATAAATTGTTTTATTGTTTATCTAATTGATGCATGACAGATAAATTCATTTTAATTCTGTCAATTATCAAAATATGAATTAAAAGTGTCATTCTAATGTGACCACAATTGTATCAATCACAGTGTTTAACCACATCTTTTCAGGTATTTAATCTGTATATGCATAATACAGTAGTATGCAGTGCACAATGTTTGATATGAATGCTGAGTAATACTGTTTTAATATGTTTTTCTTTTACCATCACCATTCAAGCTGCATGTTATCCACTTGTCAGCAATGGTATTTTACCTTACTTTTCTCATTTACAAAGGGATGTGTTACCTGTTTTACTTTTGACATGCATTTTCTTACCCATTTTTTATTTACTATTTACATAATACGAGGGCAGTTCAATATGTAATGCAACACATTTTTTTTTCTCGGCCAATTTTGGTTGAAAAAACCGGGAATTTCTTGTGGAATATTTTCAAACATTCCCGCTTCGTCTCGTATAGTTTCATTGACTTCCGACAGGTGTCAGCGCTGTACGGAGCTGTTAAAATGGCGTCTGTAACGGATGTGCGTTGCAAACAACGGGCAGTGATCAAGTTTCCTTTGGCGGAAAACCAGGGCATCTCAGATATTCATAGGCGCTTGCAGAATGTCTACGGTGATCTGGCAGTGGACAAAAGCACGGTGAGTCGTTGGGCAAAGCGTGTGTCATCATCGCCGCAAGGTCAAGCAAGACTGTCTGATCTCCCGCGTGCGGGCCGGCCGTGCACAGCTGTGACTCCTGCAATGGCGGAGCGTGCGAACACACTCATTCGAGATGATCGACGGATCACCATCAAACAACTCAGTGCTCAACTTGACATCTCTGTTGGTAGTGCTGTCACAATTGTTCACCAGTTGGGATATTCAAAGGTTTGTTCCTGCTGGGTCCCTCGTTGTCTAACTGAACACCATAAAGAGCAAAGGAGAACCATCTGTGCGGAATTGCTTGCTCATCATGTGGCTGAGGGTGACAATTTCTTGTCAAAGATTGTTACAGGCGATGAAACATGGGTTCATCACTTCGAACCTGAAACAAAACGGCAATCAATGGAGTGGCGCCACACCCACTCCCCTACCAAGAAAAAGTTTAAGGCCATACCCTCAGCCGGTAAAGTCATGGTTACAGTCTTCTGGGACGCTGAAGGGGTTATTCTGTTCGATGTCCTTCCCCATGGTCAAACGATCAACTCTGAAGTGTATTGTGCTACTCTTCAGAAATTGAAGAAACGACTTCAGCGTGTTCGTAGGCACAAAAATCAGAACGAACTTCTCCTTCTTCATGACAACGCAAGACCTCACACAAGTCTTCGCACCCGAGAGGAGCTCACAAAACTTCAGTGGACTGTTCTTCCTCATGCACCCTACAGCCCCGATCTCGCACCGTCGGATTTCCACATGTTTGGCCCAATGAAGGACGCAATCTGTGGGAGGCACTACGCGGATGATGAAGAAGTTATTGATGCAGTACGACGTTGGCTCCGACATCGACCAGTGGAATGGTACCGTGCAGGCATACAGGCCCTCATTTCAAGGTGGCATAAGGCCGTATCATTGAATGGAGATTACGTTGAAAAATAGTGTTGTGTAGCTAAAAGATTGCGGAATAACCTGGTGTATTTCAATGCTGAATAAAACAACCCCTGTTTCAGAAAAAAAATGTGTTGCATTACTTATTGAACTGCCCTACATGGTATATGATGTGTCATAATACAGGTGGCTCTCCCTTTGATAGTAAATATTTTGCCAGTTACAGCACTGGTATAGGTGGGGATAGGAGGATGCATAGAGCATGTCCTACAGTGAGGATGGTCACAGGGGTAGGAGCCACAGGGTAGGGAGGTGGGTGCAGAAGGTGCATAGAGTCTGACAACGATGCTGCAGAGACTGGAAGGACAATGAAAAGCTCTTCAAGGTGAGATGGGCGAAAGTCAGACAGAATGGACCTCATTTCAGGGCATGATTTTAGAAATTCATATCCTTGTCAAAGTAGCTGATTAATACATTCAAGACCACGATAATGCTGAGTGATAAGTGGTGTACTCCCTAAGTTGTTTATTCGAGGGATCAGCTTTACCAGGATTGGATGTTATGGCCCAGGGAATCTGCTTCTGAACTAGGCTAGTGGGGTAATTATATACTGTGAAGGCTGAGGTGAGAATGGCGGTGTTGAGTCTGTATCTGAACAAATATGTTTGCCTTAAATGCCACGGCTGTATTGTAGGGAACTTACATGTGGAATGGACGGCAACCATCAAAATGTAAGAACTATTGTTTTTTAGTGGGTTTAATGTGAACAGAAGTGTATAGCTGACCTTTGATGAGGATGAAATCAACGTTAAGGAAAGTGGCATGGGATCTGGAAAGGACCTTGTGAAATTTAATTGGAAGAATGTATTTAGAGAGTCCAAGAATTTTAACAGGTTAGCCTCACCATGAGTCCAAATGGTAAAGATGTCATCAATGTATTTAAACCAAACCAGGTACTCAAGGTTTATGGATCCCACAAAAATCCCCTCCAAGTGACCCATGATAAGGTTGGTATAGGAAGGAGTCATCCTGGTTCCCACAGTTGTGCCCCTGATCTGTTTCTATGTCCACTCCTCAGAGGTGAAGTAGTAGTTGGTAAGTATAAAGTTGATTAAGGAGAGCAGGAACAATGTCATAGGTTTGGATCAGGTAGCCAATGACTGAGGAAATGTTCAGCAACAGACAGACCATGTGCATGGGGGATGTTGGTATTGAGGGATGTGACATCAACGGTGACAAGTGAGGTGTGTGGTGGGAGTGGGACAGGCACAGGTTTCTTGAATATAGGAGGGAAGTCTAGGTACTGTTGGTTGCAGGTGTTGATCAATGAAGACAGACATAAGTTCGGTGGGTGCTTTGAAGCCAGCAACTATGGCATGACCAGTGTGATTGGGTTTGTGGATCTTAGAAAGAAGATGGTACTGCATAGTTTGAGTGAGGTAAGAAGTGTAGTGATTGAGGTGTTAGTCCTTGTGACAGGTCTGAGGTTTTAAGGAGGGACAGTAGGTCAGTTTGAATCACAGGGACAGGGCCACCAAGTTATCAGTTTGGATGAGTGGGCATAGGCAGAGGGTGTATGCTGGCAACACAAATTATGCTGTTGCAAAGTAACTGTGGCAAGTGATGGGAAGGAGAAGAATCTGCACTCAGTGTGTATGCCCAGAGACTTTCTCAACAGGCTGAAGAGGGGTTCCCAGAAGCAACTGAAAGCACAGGGTACAACCAATTGCAATTGTTTCTCGCATCAGAACAAACAACGTCTGTGCCTCAGTTCTGAAGTCACAAACGATTCCCTCCAATGACTGTTGGAAATGGTGGAAACAACAAACTTTGATTTTGATGTTACAACAAAGCTCTCTACTTGCAGCATAGTCCCTGAAATGACCATGGACCTCTTATTTTGAACTGAGTGGAAGGCCTGAACCAGACACTTCAGTGATCCTATAACATCCTACACTGGAACTATATGGACTTTTGCTATCAGCTTGGGAGCTGCACAGTCGTCCTAAATGTATCAAGATGCATTATACACCACAGCTGGTATGGCTGACTTTGTATGAAACGCATATAAGTTTTAAAAAATATACATGAATATTAGGGGTCAAAGGAATCAAAATGAAACAGTATGGGAAAGGGATATCAAGCAAATAATGACTTCCAGTCGCACAGGGCACTGTAGCAATGCAATGTTTAGAGTTGAAAATTTGTGGTGGATCAGGAATCGAACACAGATGCTCCACTTACCTAGAATGGCTGTCACAACCACCTCAGCCATCTGGACAAACTTTCCATCAGACTCAAATTCCCAACATCCAACTTGCCACACCACAACAAGCTCCACACATTAACCCCCTACTCACAGATTTCGGATCCCCATGTTAGTTCAGATGTTGATTGTGCATCCGTACTGAAACTGCTTCATCAAACAGCTGTTGTGGTCATAGAATTATAGAAATGAGCAGTGTCTCGTCTGTTGGGATGTCCGACATAATAGGCAACACATAGATATATATATACACGTTTCTGTAAGAGCATGATGGCTCCTTGGCGGTTGTTTCTGTGTGGGTGCACTAGTATCATCCAAACTCCTATGGAAATCAATAATTTGTGAGTAGGGTTTTAATGGATGAGGAGCAGTGCACTGCTGCATGTAGAAAGCTGAGAATTTGGGTCTAATAGAAAGCATGTCTGGATGGCCGAGGTGGTTAAAGTCAATCATTCTAGGGAAGAGGAGCAGAGTGATGGTGGCAGTCATGTGGTTAGAATCCAAGTTCTGTAATCACTGGATTCCTAGACTGAGTCACACTCACATTGTTTTTCTTTCATTTAGATTTTTTTCAGCACTACCGTATTTACTCGAATCTAAGCCGCACCTGAAAAATGAGAACTGAAATCAAGGAAAAAAATTTTTCCTGAATCTAAGCCGCACCTGAAATTTGAGACTCGAAATTCAAGGGAAGAGGAAAGTTTTAGGCCGCACCTCCAAATCGAAACAAAGTTGGTCCATTGTAATATGAGACACAATTTAGGTCGAATGAATGACGATACAGCCACAGTAGTTTGGTTCGAGTCGTAAGCTTAGCAGTTAAGCTTTACCAGGTAGCCATTGCTATGCGTCAGGTGCTCCGTCCGCATTTACGGTATACAGGTACCCTTCCTTTTTCACGTTCCTCGTCTGGTTTGAATTGATTGCTTATTTTTCTTTGATCTGATAAGTGCCGTTCTCTTTGTTATAGGTGTTTACGTCACTCTAAGCTGAAAATGCATTACTGTACTGTGTCCTACACTGTTTGTCGCATTCTGATAATGAGTGTTTACGCCCTATCGCCGCTCGCGGCATGGCTTGCTTTTGTGTGCGCGCTACTGCCGCAACAGAGAGAGAGAGAGAGAGAGAGAAAAGAATCGTCACATTAACGAAACAATAGCAAGAGGCTGCTATTTGTTGTTAGTTACACTGCTGCTTTCTTTGATAATGATCAACAAGAACCAAATAATAGACTGCGTATGACAGATGATGTTCTGAACGAGAGTTTAGCAAAAATTTTTCTCCGTTTGAAAATCTTTGCAGACGCTTCTTTAGTACATTACATTCTGCACAGAAATTAGAGTCATCTTAGATTTAAAAATATAGTCAAGTGCCGTGCTTCATTTCTGACTGTCTCGCTATTAGGCATAAGAATAATACGAATATAAACATGACACGGTATGTATATTCTTCCGTGTTTGCTATTATCTCACACTAGTTTCGTAGTTTATTAGGCAGACAGGATTTAAATGACATAGCAGCAAACACGAAAGAATACATGGCAAAATGTTTATATTCGTATTAATCTTATGGTGAAGAGAATACTGCATGTGATTCACAATTCATAAAAGTTCCTATTAGCAACCATCTCTTCTCACAGGTAGGAAAAAATTCAGAACGTAGAGTTGGCCATACTGACAAACATCCCAGTCTTGCCAGTCAGATTTTTGTAGCCCATTGAAATGCTGTTACATTCGAAGATGAACAATACGGAATTTGTATTTACTTCGTTGGATAATGTATGAAAATGCAGTGGTTGAAACTCGGGGCGGAGAAAAAAGCTCGTCTTCCACCTTTTTTTAATTTATTTACTGACGCAGAGGTTTTGGCGGCAGTATTTATCTTTGTGCTTGCAAAGCATGCCTGCGTAGCGCTACATATATTCGACGGCAGAAGTTAGTTGTGGCGGCACCTACCAACATTTTTCAGAACTTCCGCTTACTTTGCACTCGATTCTAAGCCGCAGGCGGTTTTTTGGGTTACAAAAACCGGAAAAAAAGTGCGGCTTCGATTCGAGTAAATACGGTAGTCATATTATTTCATACATATTGCATCTGAAAGGTAATTTGACAAAAAGACATGAGTATTTTCATGAACGTTTATTGAATTTTGAATATTATTTGTTAGTTTGTTAATTTTTATTGCCACAACAAATATGATATTTATAATTACTGGCAAGTAAATGACCAACTGCATAAAGTTTTCCTGAAAATGTATGTCTGTCATGACTTCTGAAATCCGTTATACCTGCAATCAGGTCAGGTACTGAGAACTGTTTTGCACCGGTATGCTTCAATCTGCAGAGATTGGTTGCAAGAACAGGTTTGGAAAGCCCAAGTCAAACACCTATAAATAAAGGTGCAAATAATTTTATTGAATAATATAAAGAGTTACAATAAACCAGAATATGAAGGTAACGTATGATTAATCATCGGGTGTGCTTTTGACATTACAAGTTGCAGGACGATATTTTTCATACAGACATGGAAGACATAAATTAAAGTGGCATCTACCATATTGAACAAATGTAATTTTTCTGCATATACAAGGGATCTTCAGAGTTTCTCAGGAAAAACAAAGCCCACTGACATTTTGAAAAATTTCCCTTTCTTCTGACAATTTGAGAAGGAAGTCTGAAGGTGTTTGATAAAGCTTATAGAAGTAAAAGTCACAAAATATTTATTATAAAAATTAAAATTAGTAAATAGCCATTTAACACTGGAAATTCAGTTCATCCAAATACAAGTCTCATCATCAATCACTGCCATCTCATGCTCAGGGTCGCAACACACCAGTTCATCACTAAAGCATAAAATTTCTCTTGAAATTTTCTCAAAGTTGTCAAAGTAGCATACCTTCCTACTTGCACGTTATGTTGTCCTAATGGATTACTGTAAGTGTATGAAGTTTGAAGTAAGTCCATGATCTGAATGTCACGGCCTCGCCTTCTCAGTGACTTTAATGCAATTTACCTTAATGAACAGATATTGAAGATACAAAGTTGCTTACACATCACTTATCCTATTTCAGACCACTCTCCTTTCTCTATAAGAGAACAAATTGTACACTGATTGTGATTGCTTGTTAGTTCAATGGCTGGTATGTTATTAGCTCGAAGTTTTAAATGTCATTTAAAACTACACGGAGTATGAGTTTTACCAATACCTCTTTTTAATGCACTATTCTCCTTCCCCTTGCATCTAATAGCACCAAAAGAGCCTTATCTATCTCATGACGCAAAGCACAACCACGATTATTTCCAGCTAAAATAAGGATGTTTGATGACATCATTAATCACTATATGTCAAAGGTATGTGTGGATGTTGCAATATGTCTGAAGAATAAAATAATTTCTCCTAGCTCCATAGAGATTTCTAACACCATACAGATAGACCTGAAAATCTGTGCTTGTGAATTTTTAATAGCTACGACAAGGTCTATAAAGTTTTAAGTGAAAAACATGGGGTGCATGCAATAGATAATAGCAAGGAGTGTAGAGAGTAGCTGTTGTTGGAAAAATCACACAACAGTTCATACAATTTGCTGTGCAATAAAATTGTTAGTAACACAGGTGAACTATTCAAGCATCAGATATCTGCTGCATGCGAGCCACGTTTATCACTTTAAATTTTACAAGTATTGTCATAGCTATTAAAAATTTACAAGCAAAATTTTCAAGACTATCTGTGCAGAGTTAGGAATCTCCGTGGGACTATGAGAAATTATTTTATACTTTTTAGTCCATTTTAAAAATGTGTTATAGTAAAAGTTATTTATTTCAATTTTTTATCTAAGTGGTTGCTCCAATTGTTAGAAAGAATTCAGTAAATTTAGTAGCCAATGTTTTGAGTCTAGCACCACCTGTCTTGGAGTTATAGTCATCATGGACTTTAACACCATTTACCTTACCAAGTTCACTTATTTCATGCCTTGTAATAGCCCAAATTTTTGACTTTGTTCTGAAATCTTGAATTTTTGCACACAGTACATGAGTCTTGAGAAAATGGTGAGAACTTTACAACACTGATTGTAGTGCCACTTTAATCCTTAATTAGAGCTAACCATCAACATTAAAAAGGCTCTCTCTTGGCAAAAGATATTTTGATCCAAGACATAGTCACCCTCTATCTTGGCTTTGACTGCAATTGTCACAGGCCTGTTTCAAGGGACATTTTACGAATACGACGTTTTAAGAGTACTTTTAAGGCACAATTAAACTTCCCAATTACTGTTTCTTCTTGGTAAACTTCTTCCCATTGTTTGTCTCTTAAATTCACACAAAATAGTGAAACTAAGTCAGAATCTATGATTTTGTGGAACTGCACTTCTCCATTTTTAGCTACACCTGATTTATGCAGCTTTTCTATTGCTGACACTTCTGTGGTCAGGCAAATCATTAAGCATAGGGCTCATGTCTATTTCATGTAAGACAGTTGGATAACTGTTACACAATATAATTATATTTTTGTTGGTAATTTACCATGGGGAACAAACCAAAGCTGAACATCAGTAATTGTACGTTATCTAAATCTTGTAGTCAGAGAGGAAGTCAATATCAAAAAAAAATCTTCATATACAATCACTTCCCAGTTATTTCCTTCCATTCCAAGGTTCTGTTTTGTTCAACAAAGTTCTACTACTTCTTAATTGTTGTCATTTCTTTAGATAGCCTGACTTTTGTAAAGTATTAAACTGAGATTCAAATACAAAAATCTTCATTAGAAGATGAAAATAACAAAAACAAATGTTTGACAACAAAAAATGTAGGTTTAACTTACCAACAATTTTCCCTGCTTCTGTTTTTAATTTTAGCAGTGCCTGCCCAAATGGACTATGTAATCGTTGACAGTTTTTTGGATTATCAAATTCATGGTAAAAAGGTAACACCAAATACAGTCTTAAGGTTTCAACATCAGGTGGAGAGCTTGACAAGGATGGAAGTAAATGTTCACTAATGGAGCTGAGTATCTGTAACACATGAACAATAAGTAGCAATTAACACTCACTGTTGAATCACTAGAGACTAAGTTGACAGCATGATGAGGTAAAAAACTGGGCAACAAACCATACTGAATCAAGAAAAAGAAGCTAGGAAAGAGAAAGGATACAATAAAAAAAACTTTTATGGTTACAAATGAAATACCAGGTAGTGTGGAAGTGTGTAGTAGAGAGAAGAAATAACTGAGCTGTATGAAAGGAAATGGAAAAAGAATCCTCATGTTAATGTGACCAGCTAGTAAGCAGTGGGTTCATTTTAACAGCCACTACACTTTCAGTTTAAATATTTCCACCCAGTTAACTTATGTCATTTTAACAAAAGGAATTTTCTGTAAATACAAATCTTTGCTAGTTCATAATCTCAAAGAACAAAGTAATGTTAACAAAACAATATCTGGGCAACGCAAGACTGTTGAGCACAGAGGAAGTTATGGATTCAAACTAGGCTGCTTGTATCACATGAATCCAGAAAACAACCACACGAGAATTTGAAAATTTATCTTTGTAAAAATTGCTAAGGCTTTTGTGACAACTTGACAAATCGACAAATTTCTATTAGATTCAGTCTTAGGTTCTTCTGCCAATGTTTGATGATTTTTCTGATATTTTACCAGCACAAATGACTGAAGTTGTCCAAGCTGTGCCCTCCATGCCAATGTCTTGTTATTGCCGCTATGGTTCTCCCCTTGCTACCTCCAGTGGTTGTTTGCTGCGGCACGGAAATGCAGGACTGTGCTTAAGGCTTTCCTCTTTCTTGTTGGAGACATTGTCATCTTTGTGTATTTCAGTGGCTTCTCTGAATGAGCAGGCATGGTAGCTCTTCTCCACAGTGAGAACTTCCATGTTGACAAATTTCATTATGTGGTCAATCCCACAACACTTGAGCACCATCACAGCTGACTTCTCTATCTGTACCAATGTACAACACTGTTCATTGTCCAAGAGCCAGATGTTGTTGCAGAGTCCAGTAATTCCCACACAGACTTTTACTATGGTACAGGATATGGAGCGTATTCTCAGCATTGCAAGTGAGTCCCTTTTGTCATTTTCCTAATCTGATATTCCCTTTACTCTTCTTGGTTGGTTTGCAAATAGTCTTTCTACATCTACATCTACATCTACATTTATACTCTGCAAGCCACCCAACGGTGTGTGGCAGAGGGCACTTTACACGCCACTGTCATTACCTCCCTTTCCTGTTCCAGTCGCATATGGTTTGCGGGAAGAACGACTGCCGGAAAGCCTCCGTGCGCGCTCGAATCTCTCTAATTTTACATTAATGATGTCCTCGGGAGGTATAAGTAGGGGGAAGCAATATATTCAATACTTCATCCAGAAGTTCCTCTCGAAACCTGGACAGCAAGCTACATTGTGATGAACAGCACCTCTCTTGCAGAGTCTGCTACTTGAGTTTGCTAAACATCTCCGTAACACTATCACGCTTACCAAATAACCCTGCGACGAAACACGCAACTCTTCTTTGGACTTCTCTATCTCCTCTGTCGACCCAACCTGGTATGGATCCCACACTGATAGGCAATACCCAAGTACAGGCCTAACGAGTGTTTTGTAAGCTACCTCCTTTGTTGATGGTCTACATTTTCTAAGGACTCTCCAATGAATCTCCACCTGGCACCCGCCTTACCAACAATTAATTTTATATGATCATTCCACTTCAAATCGTTCCATATGCATACTCCCAGATATTAACTGCTACCAGTGTTTGTTCCACTATCATATCAGCATTCGCAATACATTACATTTGTCTATGTTAAGGGTCAGTTGCCACTCCCTGCACCAAGTGCCTATCTGCTGCAGATCTTCCTGCATTTCACTGCAATTTTCTAATGCCGCAACTTCTCTGTATACTACAGCATCATCCGCAAAAAGCCGCATGGAACTTCCGACACTATCTACTGGGTCATTTACATATATTTTGAAAAGCAATGGTCCCACAACACTCCCCTGTGGCACGCCAGAGGTTACTTTAACGTCTGTAGACGTCTCTCCACTGAGAACAACACGCTGTGTTCTGTTTGCTAAAAACTCTTCAATCCAGCCACACAGCTGGTCTGATATTGCGTAGGCTCTTACTTTGTTTATCACAGTGCAGAGCTGTATCGAACGCCTTCCAGAAGTCAAGGAAAATGGCATCTACCTGGGAGCCTGTATCTAATATTTTCTGGGTCTCACGAACAAATAAAGCGAGTTGGGTCTCACACAATCGCTTCCGGAATCCATGTTGATTCCTACAGAGTAGATTCTGGATTTCCAGAACTGACATGATACACAAGCAAAAAACATGTTCTAAACAGATCGATGTCAGAGATATAGGCCTATAGTTTTACGCATCTGCTCAATGGCCCTTCTTGAAAACTGGAGCTACCTGTGCTCTTTTCCAATGATTTGGAACCTTCCGTTCCTCTAGAGACTTGCGGTACACGGCTGTTAGAAGGGAGGCAAGTTCTTTTGCGTATTCTGTGTAGAATCGAACTGGTATCCCATCAGGTCCAGTGGACTTTCCTCTGTTGAGTGATTTCAGTTGCTTTTCTATTCCTTGGACATTTATTTCGATGTCAGCCATTTTTTTGCTCGTGCGTGGATTTAGAGAAGAAACTGCAGTGCGGTATTCCTCTGTGAAACAGCTTTGGAGAAAGGTGTTTAGTTTTTCAGCTTTACGCGTGTCATCCTCTGTTTCAATGCCATTATCATCCCAGAGTGTCTGGATATGCTGTTTCGATCCACTTACTGATTTAACGTAAGACCAGAACTTCCTAGGATTTTCTGTCAAGTCGGTACATAGAATTTTACTTTCGAATTCACTGAACGCTTCACACATAGCCCCCCTTATGCTAACTTTGACATCGTTTAGCTTCTGTTTGTCTGAGAGGTTTTGACTGCGTTTAAACTTGCAGTGAAGCTCCCTTTGCTTTCGCAGTAGTTTCCTAACTTTGTTTTTTGAACCACGGTGGGTTTTTCCTGTCCCTCAAAGTTTTACTTGGCACGTACTTGTCTAAAATGCATTTTACAATTGCCTTGAACTTTTTTCATAAACACTCAACATTGTCAGTGTCGGAACAGAAATTTTCGTTTTGATCTGTTTGGTAGTCTGAAATCTGCTCCAATTACTCTTGCTAACAGATAAACCTTCCTCCCTTTTTTTATATTCCTATTTACTTCCATATTCAGGGATGCTGCAATGGCCTTATGATCACTGATTCCCTGTTCTGCGCTTACAGAGTCAAAAAGTTCGGGTCTGTTTGTATCAGTAAGTCCAAGATGTCATCTCCACGAGTCGGTTCTCTGTTTAATTGCTCGAGGTAATTTTCGGATAGTGTACTCAGTATAATGTCACTCGATGCTCTGTCCCTACCACCCGTCCTAAACATCTGAGTGTCCCAGTCTATATCTGGTAAATTGAAATCTCCACCTAAGACTGTAACAAGCTGAGGAAATTTATGTGAAATGTATTCCAGATTTTCCCTCAGTTGTTCTGCCACTAATGCTGCTGAGTTGGGAGGTCAGTAAAAGGAGCCAATTATTAACCTAGCTCGGATGTTGAGTGCAACATCCACCCATAATAATTCACAGGAACTATCCACTTCTATTTCACTACAGGATAAACTACTACTAACAGTGACAAACATGCCACTACTGGTTGCATGCAATCTATCATTTCTAGACACTGTCTGTGCCTTTGTAAAAATTTCGGCAGAATTTATCTCTGGCTTCAGCCAGCTTTCCGTACCTATAACGATTTCAGCTTCGGTGCTTTCTAACAGCGCTTGAAGTTCCGGTACTTTACCAATGCAGCTTCGACAGTTTACAATTACAATATCGATTGCTGCTTGGTCCCCACATGTCCTGACTTTGCCCCGCACCCTTTGAGGCTGTTGCCCTTTCTGTACTTGCCTGAGGCCATCTAACCTAAAAAACCGCCCACTCCACGCCACACAACCCCTGCTACCCGTGTAGCCGCCTGCTGTGTGTAGTGGACTCCTGACCTATCCAGTGGAACCCGAAACCCCACCACCCTATGGCGCAAGTCAAGAAATCTGCAACCCACACGGTCGCAGAACCGTCTCAGCCTCTGATTCAGACCCTCCACTCGGCTCTGTACCAAAGGTCCGCAATCAGTCCTGTTGATGATGCTGCACATGGTGAGCTCTGCTTTCATCCCGCTAGCGAGACTGGCAGTCTTCGCCAAATCAGATAGCCACCGGAAGCCACAGAGTGTTTCCTCTGATCCATAGCGACACACATCACTGGCGCCGACATGACCGACCACCTGCAGATGGGTGCACCCTGTGCCCTTCATGGCATCCGGAAGGACCCTTTCCACATCTGGAATGACTCCCTCCGGTATGCACACGGAGTGCACACTGGTTTTCTTCCCCTCCCTTGCAGCCATATCCCTAAGGGACCCCATTACGTACCTGACATTGGAGCTCCCAACTACCAGTAAGCCCACCCTCTGCGAACGCCCGGATCTTGCAGACTGAGGGGCAACCTCTAGGACAAGAGAAGCAGCCATGTCTGGCTGAATATCAGTATCAGCCAGAGACAGAGCCTGAAACCAGTTAGACAAACTGGAGAGGCCTTCCGCTCAGCTCTCCGGAATGTCTTCCACCACCTGCCACACCTCAAGACGACCTCCCACTCTACCACGGGTGAGGGGTCAGCCTCAATGTGGGCAGTATCCCGGGCAGCCACAGCCATAGTCCGATCGGGGGATGCATCGGACGAGCTGGCTGTCCCCGACAAACCCCCGTCTGGACCCTCACAGTAATGCCTATTGGCAACAACCTCAAGCTGTGTGACCAAAGCCAACACTGCCTGAAGCTGGGAGTGAAGGGATGCCAATTCAGCCCGCATCTGAACACAGCAGTCGGAGTCCCTATCCATGCTAAATACTGTTGTGCAAAGAACGTGTGAACTAATCTACGGAGAGCACAAACAATTCAACACAAAATTTAAATGGTTATTAAAATACAAGACTGCCTAGTAAATGCAGTAATGCTGCTACTCGCACACTGCTGACACTGCTCGGTGGCAGAAGGCCATATTTGCACAATATATGACTGATTGTATCCATCACCTTGGGATATATGGCAGAAAGGCATATCCGCCATTTCTTCTTCTGACATGTCATTTCGCCAAGTGTTAGGTTTCGTGACACTTTGTTTGTAACTGGTGGAGTAAACACTGCTTATCAGAATGCTTTCCAGGCATTGCCTCTTGTGTCTGAGGTGCTGTGGTTTACATATTTGTCTTGTCAGTGACACAAATGTACTAACCATTCCTCTATTCTGGATCTGGCGAGGATTCAGCAGTTTGTGCAAGTATCAGTCCATGTGTGTCTACTTTACACACTGTGTCCCAGGTTCTGACAATTCCTCATAACCAGCACTTCTAAAATGAGTAACTGTTGGTCCTCTTCTACCTCCACGGTCAATTTTATGATGGCATAGAGACTGTTCAGACATCTTGAAAAGTCACCAATCTGTTTCTCACCATGACTCCACAACACAAAACTGTCAACATATCAGTACTACATCTTAGATTTACAATATGTCAAGTATAATGCCAGTCTTTCAAAATGCTCAGTGAGGAAATTGTTCACCAATGGACTAAGCAGACTATCCATGGCAGTGCTGTCCAGCTGTTCGTAAAAATCACCTTTCCACAAGATGTGGCTTGTGGTACGATAGGCATAAAAGAGCTTGCAGATATCATGTGGGAAAATGAAACTGATATGCTCCAGAGCACCTTTATAAATTTCCCTTCTTAAAGACAGGCTTGTCAGTCCAACATTTCAATAAAAGGTTGTGGAGCACTGGGAGCAGCAGTGTCAATTTGACAAATTTTGTGTGAATGTTGTCTTACAGGACATTTCCTGCATTTAAACAGTTCTCTGAAGCTGCTGCTTAGTAGGAATGGCATCCAGTTCATGGTAAGTTGTCAATTGAGTAATTTCACCTATTGCTTTTGGGCTGATGTGGGCCAGATGTTAGCATAGGCTGGAGTACGTTCCACCCATTTTTATAGTTATCCGTTACAATTCTGATGACTATTCCAGCCACCTCTTTAAGTGGTGGCTGTCTTCGTAGGGGTGTGCTCAGGGCCCTTTTGATATCTGAAAACACTCCATCAATGTTCCCAACACTAACACACTACTGTATACTTGCTCGAAGTTTCTACCAGTATGTGTTAATGCAGTCATGGATGATGCGCTGAACAATTGCCTTCTTCGCTTACAAGGTAACATTCCCAAGGGTAAATAAACAATCTTAGTGATACTTGGCAGGTGTGAAGAGGGAGCAAAAAAATGCAATAAGTACTTCTTTTTGTTTGTGCGCAAGTCTACTTTTAAGGAGAAAAACACACCCCGAAAGGTAATTTCGTATATTACATTTAGAGGGAATATCTCCATAATGATCATACATAAAAAAAAATTTCACTTCACATTTGATGTGTAATTAACGTTCTTGAAAACTATATATTCAACTTTTGTATTAATTTGAAAATTTTCAGAACACCGACCATCATTAATGAATTCTGAAAAATGAAAACCTTTGTTATAAGATTAATTAAAGAAGCTTTCAAGCCCCATACATCCATGTGCAATAAAGCTGATTTCTGAAGTAACATTTTTGGAAACTAAGCTGTATGCAAAGTGCTATTGGAGTAGTTTCAAATAACTAATTAAAATACCTAACCATTCATTATTAATCTAATTATTCATTTTACTTATGATTGGTTTTATGATTTAAATTGTAATTACAGTTAACAATTTTATTGTTTTTTAGTTTAAAATGTCATATACATGTATTTTGTTAGTTTAAAATAATAGGTAACACATTATTATGATACAAAAGCATTACAATAATGACATTCTGTAACAAAAAGCTTAAAACATAACTTTTTTTATAACATGCACATAAAATGAATGAAATTTCTTCATATACACTACTGACCATTAAAATTGCTACACCAAGAAGAAATGTAGATGATAAACAGGTATTCATTGGACAAATATATTATACTAGAACTGACGTGATTACATTTTCACGCAATTTGGGTGCATAGATCCTGAGAAATCAGTACCCAAAACAACCACCTCTGGCCATAATAACGGCCTTGATACGCCTGGGCATTGAGTAAAACAGAGCTTGGATGGCGTGTACAGGTACAGCTGCCCATGCAGCTTCAACATGATACCACAGTTCATCAAGAGTAGTGACTGGCGTATTGTGACGAGCCAGTTGCTCGGCCACCATTGACCAGACATTTTCAATTGGTAAGAGATCTGGAGAATGTGCTGGCCAGGGCAGCAGTTGAACATTTTCTGTATCCAGAAACGCCATACAGGACCTGCAACATGCGGTCGTACATTATCCTGATGAAATGTAGGGTTTCGCAGGGATCAAATGAAGGGTAGAGCTACGGGTCTTAACACATCTGAAATGCAACGTCCACTGTTCAAAGTGCCGTCAATGCGAATAAGAGGTGACCGAGACGAGTAACCAATGGCACCCCATACCATCACACTGGGTGATACGCCAGTATGGCGATGACAAATACACGCTTCCAATTTGCGTTCACAACGATGTCACCAAACATGGATGTGATCATCATGATGCTGTAAACAGTACCTGGATTCATCCGAAAAAATGATGTTTTGCCATTCGTGCACCCAGGTTCATCGTTGAGTACACCATCGCAGGCGCTCCTGTCTGTGATGCAGCGTCAAGGGTAACCGCAGCCATGGTCTCCGAGCTGATAGTTCATGCTGCAGCAAACGACGTCGAACTGTTCATGCAAATGGTTGTTGACTTGCAAACGTCCTCATCTATTGACTCAGGGATCGAGACGTGGCTGCACGATCCGTTACAGCCGCGCGGATAAGATGCCTGTCATCTCAACTACTAGTGATACGAGGCTGTTGGGATCCAGCATGGCGTTCCGTATTACCCTTCTGAACCCACCGATTCCATATTCTGCTAACAGTCATTGGATCTCGACCAACGTGAGCAGCAATGTCACGATACAATAAACCGCAATAGCGATACGCTACAATCCGACCTTTATCAAAGTACGCATTTCTCCTCCTTACACGAGGCACCACAACAACGTTTCACCAGGCAACACTGGTCAACTGCCGTTTGTGTATGACAAATCGGTTGGAAACTTTCCTCATGTCAGCACGTTGTAGGTGTCACCACCGGTGCCAACCTTGTGTGAATGCTCTGAAAAGCTAATCATTTGCATATCACAGCATCTTCTTCCCGTCTGTTAAATTTCGCGTCTGTAGCACGTCATCTTCATAGTGTAGCAATTTTAATGGCCGTAGTGTAATATATACAATGTACAACCCAAATTCAGCACAATTTCAAATTGGGTGATCCTCTAAATACCCTGATATGTATTAGGTATATTTGAGTACAGTAGTAAGTGTTGGTGAAGAGAACTGATTTTGGTCTAGTGACAGCAGCTTGAGTATATTGTTTCTCAAGTGGAGATTGACATAATAATTACTTAACACAACTAGATCTGGAAATAAGGTGACGAAGCTCTTCCAACTTCGAAAGCCGTATATGTCCCATGTCTCTAGCTGTCTGGTAAAGTGTGGCCTGCATGCCATTCCCCTCCAGCAAGCACTTCCCCATCCAAGTTTACTCACACCATGTCATCACGGCCACTCTGCAGCACATGGTGCACTTGTACATCAGCAGCCAGGAGGGCTGCCAGTACACAGCAATGATTGCACTTACATCCCAGGTGTCAGTTCTTTCCGGACTCTATCACCAAATATCTCTACTGTTGCAGGCTCCTTAGTTTTACAAAGACTGATTTGTTTCTGCTTGGTGTTTTATCAGAATGAATCATTCTGGGTGCAAGCCTCACTTCTGTCACTACTAGTATATAACCAGTGTCGCAGACAGGACTGTGGAAGGAGCGCATGAGGATAAAATGACTGAGAACCTTCCTCTTCCTAAAATAAGACCTCACTGATGCCAGTTAAATCTTTGCATAAAAATTTCTTAGTTCATTTGCGATGTCAAACTCGGATAAAATTCCACGATTTCAATGATATCCACCATCATCTTCACCAGGGACTAAAACTGACTGTCATGACTGGCAAAGTTCTGTCTTTCATAGCCATTGAATGGCATCCAATTGGTTGAACTACATCATGAAGGCATGTACAGAGGTGGTTCGCTTTACGTCCAGAGATTTTGCTTGTGCTCCTATCTGGCATTGCTTGCAGCACCTTCCATCGCATCAGGTGGTAAAAGTACTCCTCTGTGTTTTTTCCTTGTCAAGAGCACGCTTCCATGCACTGCTAAGTGCATAGCTTGTTTTCACATAGTAAGATTTCAACAGCTTCTCTGATCACAAAGTGCCAATAGTTCGAAGCATGGGCCAGTATTCTTGTTTTGTTCAAATGAGATCTTGTGCTTATTTAAGTCAAAGTCAGTGCTGATGCGCATTGGCTATCAGATGAAATCCAGATCAGGATTTGAGAATCTTCACTGCAAACCACTAGTTAAATCTTTGCATAAAAATTTCTTAGTTCATTTGCGATGTCAAACTCAGATAAATTATTTAACAAGTTGCATTCTGCCACTGTTGTTTTATGAAAGTGCCTGTATTTAAGGTGACATTGACACTCGATGCAATGATCGGCAACCATCCATATAGACTGGCCCACATAACTTTTGCCACACTCACATGGGATGTTATAAATTTCCAGCACTCTCAGGCAGAGATTATTTTTAACAGGTCACAATATTTCTTTAATTTTTCTGGGTGACTGGAAGACTGGTCTGATTCCTTCCCTGTTTAGGACTCTATCTACCTTGCTACATGTTGCACTCACATACTAAGGGTACATACACTTTTTCCATATTACTTAGCTCTGAAGAAGAATATAGTTCAAAAGCTTCATTTTTAAAAAATGGAGGGGAAAAACAGGGTTAAACTTTTATTTCTTTCCTTTCTAACATTTTCCATACTAACTCTTCCCTACACATTTCTGTTGTCTGCCTTTTTTCTTAGTTCTCTTCCTTACCTCCAGAGATTAAAAGTTAAGCAAAATATTCCATGTTGTTCTTAGTTTTATTGCAAGTAATGCCGTAATAAAATTTTTATTGCGTGCACCACCTGACACTTTAGTGTTAAATCTGAAAATTGCCTAATTTGACCAAAACTGGGAATAACAGTTGATAAAAGTGATCTAAACTCTTTTATTCATTAAATAATAAAACAGATCATTGACTTCCGCTGCAACAAAATGCTGTCTTCATGTAATATCATCCTCTCCACATTTAATGTGGCGTGGAATGCCTAATAAGTGAATGTATGAGAAAACATATATTTACATAAAAATTATGATATACTAAGCATGCTTCACAATCACTAATTTCACATGTAAAGACATTCACTCATGAGCAATTGGAGATACCAGCTGTATTGGGGAAAAAAGTGATATCTTCACAGCAAATGGAGTATTACAGACAGAACATGGGAGCTCAAATAATGAGACATTCCATCTTTAATGTTGTGTAGACAGTTGGCTCTTCATTCTAACAATGTGCTATGAGTAGCTTAATTCATGGAAAACCTTTGTCACCAGAATCAACTACTGTGGGCAACAATGTGTTGATGACACGGGTCATCGTAAACTATTGTAGTCTGTAAAAGCAGAAAAGCAAATCACAGAACAGAGCACTTGCTAATACAGTGCTGGGCAAAAACAACTGATGAGTAACTATCATTCACAATCAGCTATTGATTATGCAAGACAGAAGCCATCACCACATATATGTTCCTCTGCTCACCCCATCACAAGACATAAGAAATTATCAACAGCACAAAAACACTCGCATGGATGCTAGAAACATTGACAATGGTCACCAAGACTGCTAAGGTATGGCACATGTATGTATACAGAGACGGATACAGTATGAATTGGTCAAAACCACACTACATGATCCATCACACTTACTGCAGGTCACCATTCAAGCAGCCGGTCAAGGAATCCTCATGTCGGAGATGTTAATACAGGATAGAACGGAACCCTTGGTACACCTAACATTGTCTTTCTCCAGTGAATGACACATTAACTGTCTATTAACATGCCACCATTTGTTCACTTACAGCATTTGTAGGTAACCAGTAGATTCAGTAAGATCCACTGGTCCCATATTGTGTCCATACTCTAACAAAGGTGTTCATGTAGACCCCAGCCCCCACAGTCACCTGACCTCACTACTCCTAAGCACCCCCTGGTACCCATCAAGCTGGATGTGTGTACTTTAGACCTGGCTCTAAGCACAGAGTCGTTAGCAGCAGTTTAATGACCATGAATCTGGATGGCTCCTAACTGCTTCCTATGCCTTGTGAAAACAATGACTTGTGTTATATTCTATTAGCCAGGTATCTCTAATGCAGTTGATTATGGGTTAAGAGGTGTGAACAGATACATGATAAGTAAACAAAAAATTACTCACTAGTCTTTTTATTGACTGATTTTCAATTTTACTTAATAAAGTGAAGAATCTCTCAGCAACTGTCAAGTCAACACCATGGTGCCTTGAAGTACAGCAGTAGTGACCATCATCTTGTAAGAGAAAAGAACTATTGATGCAAGCCTGACTGCTGAACACAGTCTCAACATACCTGAAAATCAGAATCATATATTTGATGTTTCAGTTATTAGTATTTCAAAAGGCAGACTGCTGAACACAGTCTCAACATACCTGAAAATCAGAATAATATATTTGATGTTTCAGTTATTAGTATTTCAAAAGGCAAGATCACACTACAATTAGAAATGCAAATATGAAAACATGTACTCCTCTACTACACATTTCAACCATGTGCATATCATAGTGCATTTCTTTAGTATTAACAGATACTTGCATGTAAAAACAATTTCTTGTTTCAGAAAATTATATGGGGAAATAGGTATCTTCAGCCACGAATTCACAGGTTTTACACTGGGTGGGGGAGGAAGAGGAGACTCAAGCAGTATTAATGTACTTGGAGATTCACTGGCAGGGAAAACAAAATACTGTAGTTCAAACAATGGAAACTCCAGGTCGGAATATCATCATATTAGGGACTGCTATTCACCATAAAGATGACCCACTGAGTTGCAAACAGGCACAATGAAAAGACTGTTAAGCATTATAGCTTTTGGCCAAAGCACTCTAGTCGAAGCTGCCAGTGGTAGCAGGTGTGTGTGTGTGTGTGGGGGGGGGGGGGGGGGGGGCGCACGCGCACTTTGCTGAAGAAAGTTTTGGACAAATGTTGTAATATGTTATAGCCTTTTCATTATGTGTGTCTGCAACTCAATGGGTCATCTTTATGCTGAGCAGCAATCTATCCTTTTCCAGATACTGTGTTCATTTCCAAATACATCACACTTTTTTTTAATTTCATTATATTATATTATTACCACCCCCTTTTTCGTACAAGTAGATTATAATACTTGAAAAGCATGCAAGAATTATAAGAATCAAAATTAAAACATTTTCTAATGAATGTCTATATACCATTGTAAACTTAATTTCTAATGAAATGACTCCAAAAATGAGATTCTCTCAAAGTAAAAAAAAGTTACTGGCTGTACTTTCTGAAATTCTTTGGTACTTACAGTGTGTAATTACACAGTTATGATTGTGTTTTAGAGTGAGATCACTCAATTTATGCTGTGATGGTTAGCTTAGCTCTAAATGGTGTACTGTGCTAAGTCTAATAGTCAAGTTTTGAGAAGAGAAAGGGAATACTTGAGCATGACTTCCACTTTAATTTTTAGCTAGATTAAAGTCATTCAAGAGAAATTATGGGCCAAGAGTAGTAGGAAAGAAAAGAAGCTTGCCTTACAAGATGAGTCACCTCTCACCATATGCAACACAACAACCACTGCTTGCTGGGAAAGAAGACACAAATTGTGAACTGCTGTGAGAATTCTGAACTGAAGAATAAGAACCATATTTTTAATCAACTAATTAAATACTTTAAGAATATTGACAACTAATACATTGCAATCACTATTTAGTGGCATAAATATGTTTTATTATGACCAACATTCACTGCTAGGTGAAATACATTAGTTCACTGTGCCAAGAAGTCTTTCTTTGGTAACAGTTTCTCTAAAAAATATAGACGAGCAGTTAATTCCAACATTCACAAGTTCTTATCCGTACCCGCTTTTTTGTTTCTTAACATTCGCGTAATGAGAGCAAAGTTAGACTTTTCACTTTTCGCTTCTCAAGTCTTGATAGTAAGACTTATTACACTATCCCCTTTAGAGCTAACAAAAACACCGCAGCACAGATAGAGGGACCTCACTCTACAAGCCTGTCATACTTGTGTAATTACATCCTGTAAATTCTTTCAGGCTGTTATGATCAAAGTTCCTGATCATGTGTGTTGTGGTCTATTTTGCAAGTATCAACCAACTTTTTCCTACTTAAGGCTGACTACAGGTATGTTTATGCTGCTAACTCACTACTCAAATTGGCGGCATGGCACAGCAATGATTAAACAAGCCTTCTGAGTCTTATTTCACATTAAGCTTGCGGTATTGCTGCTCACCACACTGCTCACTACAGTCCTTGTCAGGTGATCTTAAGCTGGTTTGTGTTTTGAGCCCCAATCCTCAAATTTCAAGTGTGACTGGCTGCTTCAGTAACTCTAGTGGTGCTATTGTTTACAGAGTTGTTCCTCATTTATGCAGTTTCTTGGACACCATACATCTATGTCAACATCCACACACTGTAAATTACTGAATTACATCGCAGACAGTACTTACCACTGTCTCACGTATTAGGTTTTTTTTTCTCAGTTGCAGACATTTATGCAGCATCTACTCTCATCTTAATCAGCCACTTAATGGAAATCATTTAGTTCCAATACGATGGATGTAGAGGAGTTATGAGCAAAGTTTAACCTGACTATAAATCACACTCTGGATGAGTACTGCATGTGTCGAGTACTTGTATTATGGATGGAAAAGACCCATGTGGTTTAACAACTAAATTTGGAAAATGCTGATGAAACACAGATTGTGGCACTGTTGGCACAAAACTGAACATGGAAATGTCAATAAGTTTAAGTTAGTAGAAACTTGCCCATCTACATAAAGACTGATGCGTGAAGCACACATAACTTCCACCGTCATGTTAGCAAAAGGTGTTGGCAAGAACACATGAAAATTCTGGTCCTACATAAAATCACTGAGTGGGTTGAAGGCTTCTATCCAGCCAATCCTTGACCAGACTGATGTGACAATACAAGACAGTAAAGGAGATAAAATTATTCACACAGGAGGATGATACAGACAAATAATGGTTTGACTATTGCACAGACTCCCATACGGAAGGCATAGAAATAGGGATCCCTAGTGTTGAGAAGCAACTGAAAAGTGTTGACAATAAAGAAAAAGTGACAAGGTCTGGATGGAATCCCAATTCAGCTTTACAGAGTGTAATCTCTGACACTGGTCCCTTGCTTAACTTGTGTTTATCGAGAAATTTCTTGCACAATGCATAGTTCTATGCAACTGGAAAAAAGCGCAGATGACTCCTGTTACAAGCAGGTTAAAAGAATGCATCAGCAAAATACAGACCAATATCCTTAACATCAGCTTCCTGTAGAATGCTTGAGCATAGTCTAAGTTTAAATGTAATACATTTCCTTTCGGCAGTATACCTTCTGTCCTCAAATCAGCACAGATTTAGAAAGCAGCGAAAGTGCAACACTCAGCTTGCCCTTTCCTCACACATCATCCTGTGAGCAATAGATGAAAAGCAAAGAGCCAGATTCCATATCCCTGGATTTCCAGTAAGTGTTTGACACAGTGCCCCAACACAGACTGGTAACGAAGGTCTGAGTGTGTGGAATAAGTTCCCGGATATGCAAGTGGCTCGAGAACTTCTTACACAATAGAAAACAATGCATTGTTCTGGATGGGGAGTGTTTGTCAGAGAAAATGTTATCATCAGTGGTGCCCCAAGGAAGTGTGATAGGATCACTCTTGTTCTCTATATAAATAAATGATCTGATGGATAGTGTGAGCAGCAATGTGCAAATGTTTGCTGATGCAGTAAGCTTACATGATGACTTAGACAGAATTTCTATTTGTTGTGATGAATGGCAGCTTGCTCCAACGTAGAAAAAACATAAGTTAATGCAAATAAGCAGGGAAAACAATCCCGTAATGTTTGAATACAGTATTAGTTGTGTGCTGCTCGACACAGTCATATTGATTAACTGTCTAGGCAAAACGTTGCAAAATGACCAAAATGGAACAATCAAATAAGGTCAGCAATGCAGAAGGCGAATGGTTAACCTCAGTTTAGTGGGAGAATTGTAGTAAAGTGTAGTTCACCTGTAAAGGAGATCATGTACGGAATGCTACTGTGACCCATTCTTGATTACTGCTTGAGTGTTTGGGATCATCAATAGGTTTGATTAAAGCAGTGGTTCCCAAAACTTCTGAGACCACTTCCCCTGAAAAAGATCATACAGAAACCAATTACCCCACCCCCCAACAGAGATTAACATCTAATTTAAGTTTACAATGGGGAAAAAAATTGTTTGAATATCTTTACATTCAAAATTATAGGGAAACACACAATACTTCACTAGCATTCAAAAACAACTCTCACATGTTTTTGTAGGTGTTACATTAAACCAAGAAATAATAATAGCCAACAAAATAGTTGGTACTGCATATTTTTAATTTTTTTTTTCATTGTATTCGGTCCCAATTGATGCACATCATTAATTGTGTTCAACGTTAAATTTGTTTTTTACTTTTGTTTTCACTGTCACCATAGTTACAAATCCATTTTTACACCTAGAACTTGTTGGTTGGTTGGTTGGTTGGTTTGTGGGATTAAAGGGACCAGACTGCTACGGTCATCGGTCCCTTGTTCCAAAACTTAAAAACACCCACACAGAGTAAAAACGAATAATGGAGAGAACAGACGACACAGGACAAGAAAGACTCAGACAAAGAACAGACAAAATGAATTAAAATCACTCAGAGTGTGACAGTGGTTGGCTGACCATAGAGAGAAAAAAGGAAAAGCCAACCACCGAAAACACATTAAAAATTCAGACTAAAACTGTAGGCCAGAGGCCAGCCTGACACAAAATAAAGACAAACACTTAAATCATGCGATAAAAGCCACCTGCCCGAATAAAACGCAAAACCAAGTTCGCCATGGCAGAGTCATCTGTTAAAAGGGCGGGGAGCGTGTCAGGCAGCGCAAACGTCTGCCTGAGCACAGCTAAAAGGCGACACTCCAACAGAATGTGGACCACAGACAAAACGGAGCCGCAGCGACATAGAGGTGCGTCCTCACAGTGCAATAAGTGGCCGTGCGTCAGCCGAGTGTGCCCAAAGCGGAGCCGACAAAGGACTACTGAGTCTCTGCGATTGGCTCGCATGGATGACTGCCACACAGTCGTCGTCTCCTTGATAGCATGGAATTTATTGGGTGTAGTCAGATTGCGCCATTCAGCGTCCCATAGCGCAAAAACTTTGCAGCGTAAGAAGGCTCGCAAATCAGTCTCCGGGAGGCCAACGTCCAGAGATGGTTTACTGGTGGCCTCTTTCGCCAGGCAGTCAACACTTTCATTGCCGGGTATCCCAACATGGTCTGGGGTCCACACAAAGACCACAGAGCAGCTGCAACGGGCAAGAGTATGGAGGGACTCCTTGACAGCCATTACCAGACGAGAGCGAGGGAAACACTGGTCGATAGCTCGTAAACCGCTCAGGGAGTCGCTACAGATAACGAAGGACTCCCCTGAGGAGGAGCGGATATACTCTAGGGCACGAAAGATGGTGACCAGCTCAGCAGTGAAAACGCTGCAGACAGCCGGCAAGGATCGTTGTTCATAACGGTTCCCTAGAGTTAGGGCATAACCGACACGACCAGCAACCATCGAACCGTTAGTGTAAAACACGCCAGAGCCTTGATACATAGCTAGGATGGAATAAAAGCAGCGGCTGAAGGCCTCCGGAGGGACTGAGTCCTTCGGGCCCTGTGCCAATTCGAGCCGAAGGCAAGGGCGAGGCACACAACACGGGGGTGTACGCAGAGGGGCCCGGAAGGGAGGTGGAAGAGGGAAAACCCCAAGCCCGGAGAGAAGCTCTCTGACGCAGACGGCGATCGTACAACCCGACCAGGGCCGACGTTCTGGGAGATGGACGACTGACTGCGGGAACACGAGACGATAATTAGGATGCCTGGGCAAGCTACAAACATGCGCAGCATATGCAGCTAGTAAATGTTGGCACCGTAACCGTAGTGGAGGGACACCTGCCTCCACGAGTAAGCTGTTCACAGGGCTGGTCCGGAAAGCACCAGTGGCAAGGCGTATCCTGGTGTGAAGGAGTGGGTCCAGCACCTGCAACGCAGAAGGGGATGCTGAACTATAAGCCAGGCTCCCATAATCCAGACGAGACTGGATTAACGCCTGGTAGAGCCGTAAGAGGGTAGATCGGTCGGCGCCCCAGCTGGTGTGGCTCAAGCATCGCAGAACATTTAGATGCCACCAACACATCTGTTTAAGCTGCCGAATATGAGGCAGCCAAGTCAACCGGGCAGCAAAAACCACACCCAAAAACCTATGTGACTCCACCACAGCAAGAAGTTTGCAGTCAAGGTAAAGCCGCAGCTCCGGGTGAACAGTGCGTCGCCGGCAGAAATGCATAACGCAGCTCTTGGCAGCTGAAAACTGGAAGCCATGCGCTACAGCCCAAGACTGCGCCTTGCGGATAGCGCCCTGTAGCTGACATTCAGCAGCGGCAATGCCAATGGAGCTATAGTAGAGGCAGAAGTTGTCAGCTTACAATGAAGCGGAGACAGACATTCCCACCACCGCAGCGAGCCCGTTAATTGCAATTAAAAACAGGCAGACACTTAAGATTGATTCCTGTGGGGCCCCCCGTTCTCCTGGACTCGGGAGGAACTATGGGAGGCCGCGACTTGCATGCAGAAGGTACGATACGACAGACAATTTCGGATGAAAATCGGCAATGGACCCCGAAGACCCCAACCATGAAGCGTAGAGAGGATGTAATGACACCATGTCGTATCGTACGCCTTCCGCATGTCGAAAAAGACAACAACCAAGTGCTGATGGCGGGCAAAGGCCATACGTATGGCTGACTCCAGGCTCACCAGATTGTTGGTGGCAGAGCAGCCTTTACGGAACCCACCCTGAGACGGAGCCAGAAGACCCCGAGACTCGAGTACCCAACTCAACCGCCGGCTCACCATCCGTTCGAGCAACTTGGACAGAATGTTCGTGAGGCTAATGGGGCGATAGCTGTCCACCTCCAAAGGGTTCTAGCCAGGTTTCAAAATGGGGATAACAATGCTTTCCCGCCAATGCGACAGAAACTCACCCTCGATCCAAATACGGTTGTAAAGGTCGAGGAGGCGTCACTGGCAGTCCACTGAAAGGTGTTTCAGCATCTGACATTGGATGCGATCTGGCCCAGAAGCTGTATCACGGCAAGCGGCTAGGGCACTGTGAAATTCCCACTCACTGAATGGAACATTGTAGGATTCAGGATGGTGGGTGCGAAATGAAAGGCTCCGACGTTCCATCCACTCTTTAATGGAGCCGAAGGCCAGTGGGTAATTCGCAGAAGTGGAACTCAGAGCAAAATGCTCTGCCAAGCGGTTTGCAATTATGTCAGAGTCAGTACAAAATGCTCCATTCAGTGAGAGTGCAGGGACGCTGACAGGCGTCCGATAGCCATAGAGGCGTCTAATCTTGGCCCAGACCTGCGATAGAGACATGGAGCCCAATGGTGGAGACATACCGCTCCCAGCTCTCCTGCTTGCGTTGGCGGATAAGGCGGCGGGCCCGCGCACGCAGTCGTTTGAAGGCGATGAGGTGTTCTATGGAGGGATGTCGCCTGTGACGCTGGAGCGCCCGCCGGCTATCTTTAATCACTTTAGCGATCTCAGGCGACCACCGAGGCACAATCCTCCGCCGAGGGGACCCAGAAGATCAGGGAATGGCAGATTCTGCGGCAGCAACGATGCCGGTGGTGACCGAGTAAACCACCGCACCAATGGCGTCATTAGAGAGAGGCTCAATAATGGCAACAGAGGAGAACAAGTCCCAGTCAGCCTTATTCATAGCCCATCTGCAAGGGCGCCCAGAGGAGTGACGCTGTGGCAGTGACAGAAAGATCGGAAAGTGGTCACTACCACACAGGTCGTCATACACGCTCCATTGGACAGAAGGTAAGAGGCTACGGCTGCAGAGCGAAAGGTCGATGGCGGAGTACGTACCATGCGCCACACTGAAATGTGCGAAGGCACCATCGTTTAAAAGGGAGAGGTCGAGCTGTGCCAATACGTTCTCAATGGTGGCGCCTCGACCTGTTGCCACTGACCCACCCCACAGAGGGTTATGGGCGTTGAAGTCGCGCAGTAACAAGAAAGGTGGCGGCAATTGGGCTATCAGCGCAGCCAGGAAATGCTGCGCGACATCACCATCCGGTGGAAGGTAAAGACTGCAGACGGTAACAGCCTGTGGCGTCCACACCCGAACAGCGACAGCCTATAAAGGTGTTTGTAGAGGGACAGAATCGCTGTGAAGAGAGTGAAGGACATAGATGCAGACGCCACCAGACAACCTTTCATAAGCTGCCTGGTTCTTATAATAACCCCGATAGCCATGGAGGGCGGGGGTTCGCATTGCCGGAAACCAAGTTTCTTGAAGAGCAATATAGAAAAAAGGATGCAGGCTGAGAAGGTGTCGGAGTTCAGCAAGATGGTGGAAGAAACCGCTGCAGTTCCACTGGAGGATGGTATTGTCCATGGCTGAGAAAGGCGTGAAGGGACTGGGGAGGCAGATTACGCCGCTGGGTCACCTGCTGCCTCTGATGGAGCGCCTGTGCAAGTGCAATTCATTGTGTCTGAGGGATCGGCGAGATCGAGGTCCTCAGCAGATGCAAGAATCTCCACCTCATCCTCAGACACAGAGCTTGTAGGTAGCGGTGGAGTAGGTGCCACCGCATGTGCCTTGGTCTTACGGGTCTTCAATGGCGCTTTTTCTCGCTGTTCCTTTGGTTGCAGTTGCTGGGAAGGCGTATTGGAGTCAGTCTCCGGGACCGAAGATGATCGCGAAGCTCGACGACCAGCGACCTGTGGCTTCTTCAGCCACTGGTGGGTGTCTGCTGGGCCACTGGTAGGAGCCTGGGAAGGGAACCCAAGGGATCCCTTCTGAGCGAGAGAAGCTGAAGAAGACTTACGCTTCTCCGGCTTAGAAGTGGGGACTGGTGTCCCCGATGGTTGGGGGGCGGGGCGGGGCGGGGCGGGGCGGGGGGGGGGGGGGGGGTGTTGCTCATGAAGCAGATGGAGCAGGAGCAACAGGGAGTGAAGTGCCCCCCACCATCAAGGGGGCAGGTGTGGTCCTCTGGCTCTGAGCTGACGGTGTGTGGTGCAGCTATGGGGGCTGTAGCAGGAGTGACAGTGGCGGCGTAAGAGGACGTCATGTGTACTGGATGAAGACGTTCAAATTTCCACTTAGCCTCAGAGTAGGTCAGTCAATCCAGGGTCTTGTATTCCATTATTTTCCGTTCTTTTTGTAGAATCTTACAGTCCGGCGAGCAAGGGGGATGGTGCTCTCTGCAGTTAACACAGACGGGAGGCGGGGCACATGGAGTATCAGGATGGGATGCTCGACCACAATCGTGACATAGGAGGCTGGAAGCACAGCGAGAAGACATATGGCCGAACTTCCAACACTTGAAGCAACGCATCAGTGTAGGGATATATGGCTTGACATCACAACGGTACACCATCACAACGGTACACCATCACAACGGTACACCATCACCTTGTCCTTCTCAGGTAATGTGTCACCCTCGAAGGCCAAGTAGAAGGCACCTGTGGCAACTTGGTGATCCCTTGGACCCCGGTGGACGCACCGGACGAAATGGATACCTCGTCGTTCTAAGTTGGTGCGCAGCTCGTCATCTGACTGTAAAAGAAGATCTCTGGGGAAAATACTGCCCTGGACCGTATTTAAGCTTTTATGCGGGGTGATAGTAACAGAAACATCCCCCAGCTTCGTACAAGCGAGCAAGGCTTGTGACTGGGCAGAGGATGCTGTTTTTATTAAGACTGACCCTGACCGCATTTTGGACAAGCCCTCCACCTCCCCGAACTTGTCCTCTAAATGTTCGACAAAGAACTGAGGCTTCACGGACACAAAGGATTCTCTGTCAGCTCTGGTACAGACAAGATACAGGGGCGAATACCTTTTGCTGTCATTCATAGCCTTTTGTTCCTCCCATGGTGTGGCCAGGGAGGGGAACGATTTGGGGTCATACACATTAGCCTTAAAGTGATAAAGTGAGCTTTTAATGCTTAGAGACTGCTGGTGGCTGGCCACCAGCAAGAGAAGATGTGCCACGCTTCGTTGCGTGTCATCCACTCTGATGCCACCTACTCCGACCAAGGGTCCTTCCCACGGGCACCACCCAGCCACAGCAAAGGCCACCTGGCAGGATGGCCATTGCCGGGAGTCCTGATGCCCCAGGGAGATGGCAACCTACTCCTTGGCATACATGGGGAGTTAACGGCGCAGGCATCAGTAGAGCGATCCCTGTGTTGTCAGGGGGCTACAACCAACAGGGTACATGGCGGCCCCACCACAACGGACTGGCTACCGTGCTGGATTTTAGGTGACATGTAGTCCATGGTCGCCGTCAGTGCAGAAAGTAGCACTGCACATTGCATGGTGGAAGTTGCACGCAGGAACGTATCCATGCCCAAGAGATGGAGAGCAGGCAGGACTGCAATGCAACGACGAATAAGCTGGCGAAAGTTCTCAACGCAAGATGGACACAATGCACCAAGTAAGGCGCCCTTCCCCAATCAGCTCGCTCTTCGGAAAAATTTTGAGATATGGAGGTCAAACCCGAGAGGGGACCATCACATAAGGCCGAAACGTTTGAGACTCCTTTTAGTTGCCTCTTACGACAGGCAGGAATACCGCGGGCCTATTCTTACCCCCAAACCCGTAGGGGGGGACACCTAGAACTTGGGGCCAATAGAATCAGTATTCTTACGCCTTTTTTCTGATAATAATGGATTCCTGGCACCAGTCTTTCTCCAAAGTGTTCCTAATTCTGTTTTAGAGAAATATATTTTCTATGTGTTGTCTTCACATAGTTCAAGAAATACTGCTCGGGTTCAAGAAATACTGCTTGGGATTGAACTTAACTATTTGAAAATGTTTCATCATTCACTGAAAATTGTCTTAAAACCCAGGTACTTACTTGTTGGGAGTTCAGGAAAGTAGGTACTGACTGAATTTATTACTGACGACTAGTGCTGGTTTATTTCATATACAAATGAACACTTTCCATTGCTTGTGACGAGCATCATTGTCAGTTCCGAAAATACTGAATTTTCAAACTTCAGCACTGTGTTAGTGACACCTCAATCTGCGAATAAAACTGGTAGCTTTATCTTCTGCTGTCAAAATATTCATTATATTTCCTTGCAAGTGAAAGTTAAGCATATTTATCTACACAAAGAAACCCACAGCATACATCATTTCAGAAATAATTGTATTATTTGTTGTTTCGGCATGTAGAGCTGTCTCCTTTTCTGTCTTCACCCTTTGAGGAATGAAAGTTATTTGTTGTCAAAGTGCGAGTTCACTTGTGTCCAATGATTCCAAGAACTAAGATTCTTCTCTCAGCTCTTCTTTGCCTGACTGATTAATGGTATACGTCCAGTTGTTCAGCCAGGTTGTTGTTCCTATTTTATGCAACTATTTTAATGACGGAACCAGCCGTCTTCTTCAGGTGCTATTAGTTTTTCTGTTATGTGTACGTGCTGCCTGGACCCCAACCAGACTGTGAACTATTGTTGGCTTTTTCTCGCTACTTATAGTAGATTGTGAGTTCAAATATTGATACCCACTATGTCCTTGATGCTATTTTGTTTTTCAGACCCCACGTTGTCTCAGCATTCCTCACTTCTGGTGGATATCGTGGCCAGACCCAAGCATTACTTAAGCTGAATCCTCCCTCTCAGTGTTTTATGTTTTCTCATGCCTTTATTTTGATACACTCCTTAATCATGACACCCCAGAAACTTGGTATTTGTACTAAGATATTGCACTCACTATAATTGTCCCAGGAATCTATAAAGTTTTCTCCACACATGCCAAAGAATGTTAGCTGGCCCTCTTTATAAAGTACCATCACTAATTTTACATTAGGTTGAGTTGAGTTTAAAAGTTCTGTGAATTCTTCAACATATTCCATTCCATGTGGCCACGTCCACAGATGTATCATCCACATATCAATAATAACATGTTGGTTTAAACTTGGCAGATCCTAATGCCTTTGTTTCAAAGTGTTCCATGTGCAGGTTCACAACAAAAGGAAATGATGGACTACACATTGCCACATTATCAGTTTGTTCATAATATTTTCCACTGAATAGATAATGAGTTGACAGTAGAATAGGTGATATAAAGTTCAGGAAAGGAGTCACAGAACTTTATGGCTATTAGTTCCATGGATTCAGCAGGTGGGACACTCAAAAAGACGGAAACTACATCAAAGCTGGCCATAACATCTTTAACCTGGAGCCACTGATGTGAATGTGGTGTTTGCACTTTCCCACATATTCATTGCACGGAGCTGGTTTATGGACCAAGCGACACAAGTGAGCACATAAGACGCAGAGCTGAGAGAGTGCAAGAGACTCCAAGGAGCAAAATGTGTGCACAGCGTATATCATAAATAGCAATAAAAACAACACAATTCCATGCTCATTATATCTAAATTTTTTTAAACATCTTATCAAGAGCCCAAGGAATGGCAAATAATGTGTGAAGGAGGAGTGAGAGTAGGGGTGGGAGGGTGCTGACTGATGAGAATGTGTTTCAGATATTTTGTCAGTTGGTGTGTATTTGCACCAATACTGTTAGCTTTGAGCCTTATACAAATGCCATCCTTGTGTACCTTAGTACAGTCACAACGGCACAGGTGCTCAAGTTCTAAGACATTACATAGCAAGTCTGATTCATTTATAAGAGCCTTCATCTTCCTCTCAATATTATTCATTGGATTGTGTGTGCAACTTTTATTCTACAATGGAAATGTCGGCTTGAAGCATACACTGAATTCAATTCTGTGAAACAATTTTTAGATTGTAAATTGTGACGATGCAAGCTGGGATATTTCTACTTCCCCTCTTGTTTTGCAATCTGCCCCCTTAAATTCATTTTTTCACTTTTAACCAATTGCCACTAACATACGTGCATATAATCTGCATTTACATAAAAGAGAAAGGTTGGCCATCAGTTTTTAAGAATATAACACCAGATATAATTAATTTTGTGCTTAGTTTTATGTACATAATTGCTTTTCTAATTTATTTCAACTATTCCTAGTTCGTATCTTTTGTTATAGGGCGAAATCAGTACTTGTTTTGTAACTTAAATTATATTGTTGATGCATAAACAAATATAAATTCTGTTAGCAAAGTCAGACCTTAATTAATTACAAAGTAATTAAGTTTTGTCAGAAGTATTATTTGCATAACGATATTTGTTAGTTTAATGATTTAAACAAATAATTCAGCCTAAGCCTTGTAGTAGAAGAAACTGTTAAAAAGAAGCAATTTTTCCATGTATGCAGTTAATCGAATGAGTTAAATTTTAATTTAATTTCTGTAAATTTAACTGTGAACAATGTGTAGTTTCAGTACCTATTATTGTGAGGATATACACTCCTGGAAATTGAAATAAGAACACCGTGAATTCATTGTCCCAAGAAGGGGAAACTTTATTGACACATTCCTGGGGTCAGATACATCACATGATCACACTGAGAGAACCACAGGCACATAGACACAGGCAACAGAGCATGCACAATGTCGGCACTAGTACAGTGTATATCCACCTTTCGCAGCAATGCAGGCTGCTATTCTCCCATGGAGACGATCGTAGAGATGCTGGATGTAGTCCTGTGGAACGGCTTGCCATGCCATTTCCACCTGGCGCCTCAGTTGGACCAGCGTTCGTGCTGGACGTGCAGACCGCGTGAGACGACGCTTCATCCAGTCCCAAACATGCTCAATGGGGGACAGATCCGGAGATCTTGCTGGCCAGGGTAGTTGACTTACACCTTCTAGAGCACGTTGGGTGGCACGGGATACATGCGGACGTGCATTGTCCTGTTGGAACAGCAAGTTCCCTTGCCGGTCTAGGAATGGTAGAACGATGGGTTCGATGACGGTTTGGATGTACCGTGCACTATTCAGTGTCCCCTCGACGATCACCAGTGGTGTACGGCCAGTGTAGGAGATCGCTCCCCACACCATGATGCCGGGTGTTGGCCCTGTGTGCCTCGGTCGTATGCAGTCCTGATTGTGGCGCTCACCTGCACGGCGCCAAACACGCATACGACCATCATTGGCACCAAGGCAGAAGCGACTCTCATCGCTGAAGACGACACGTCTCCATTCGTCCCTCCATTCACGCCTGTCGCGACACCACTGGAGGCGGGCTGCACGATGTTGTGGCGTGAGCGGAAGACGGCCTAACGGTGTGCGGGACCGTAGCCCAGCTTCATGGAGACGGTTTCGAATGGTCCTCGCCGATACCCCAGGAGTAACAGTGTCCCTAATTTGCTGGGAAGTGGCGGTGCGGTCCCCTACGGCACTGCGTAGGATCCTACGGTCTTGGCGTGCATCCGTGCGTCGCTGCGGTCCGGTCCCAGGTCGACGGGCACGTGCACCTTCCGCCGGCCACTGGCGACAACATCGATGTACTGTGGAGACCTCACGCCCCACGTGTTGAGCAATTCGGCGGTACGTCCACCCGGCCTCCCGCATGCCTACTATACGCCCTCGCTCAAAGTCCGTCAACTGCACATACGGTTCACGTCCACGCTGTCGCGGCATGCTACCAGTGTTAAAGACTGCGATGGAGCTCCGTATGCCACGGCAAACTGGCTGACACTGACGGCGGCGGTGCACAAATGCTGCGCAGCTAGCGCCATTCGACGGCCAACACCGCGGTTCCTGGTGTGTCCGCTGTGCCGTGCGTGTGATCATTGCTTGTACAGCCCTCTCGCAGTGTCCGGAGCAAGTATGGTGGGTCTGACACACCGGTGTCAATGTGTTCTTTTTTCCATTTCCAGGAGTGTATAATGGCCCAATTTTTGGTCACGAGACAGTCAGTCTACGGCCGAGTTTCAGACAAGGAACCTGTGTTGGTTCGAATGAACAAGAGTGTAGTAAGTGTTACATAATTAGGCCATGTGTTAAAACAGTGGCAGTGTGTGCTCCATACGTACCTTTCTATTCTTCAAGAACTGTGAATTTGTGTTTAGGTTTTTACTTCTCATAGATATTCAACAGTAAACTATTGTAGCAGTATGTGGATGTTTGCCTGAAACTATTAATGAGGCTTATTGAAAGTTAAACAATAGTGCACTGGCCATATATTCAATATATATTCAATGTGTGTATTGGGGGGGGGGGGGGGTTGTGAAAAGTGAAAGTAAAAGACAGTGAAACGTAACTGTGCATCTGACGGTTACATCACTTAAAGTAGTCTGTGTTTGACTTCCACAACCCATTTTTCAGCCAGTGCGTCGACACTGAGGGCAATCGACAAACAATGAAACAAAGTAGACGAACCGTTACAAAGTGTGTACGTAATTTATGGAGGTTTTTTTACAATTACTGGTCAGTGGTACCTCTTCTACCAGTACAAAAGAAACAAACAATAGAAAACACAGAATGGAATGTAACAATACTGTGAAAAGGAAAGTTGCTACTCACTATATAGCAGAGAGGTTGAGTCGCAGATAGGCACAACAACGAGACTGTCACTAATATAGCTTTCAGCTAGTAAGGCCTTCATAAAAATTAGACAGCAAAAACACACATACACACTTATGCAAACGCAACTCTCACACACGACAGCAGTCTGAGGCATTTGAGGCTACACTGTGAGCAGCAGCACCGGTGCACAGTGGGAGTGGCAACAGGGTGGGGGTAAGGAAGAGGCAGAGGTGGGGAAGGGGAGGGAAAGTAGGATAGAGGCGGCAGACAGTGACGCGCTGTTGGGGAGCGTGCAGGGTTGAGGTGGAAAGAGGCTAGTGCAGCTATGTGCAGTCGGGAGGTTGGATGGAAGGTAGTGGAGAGGAGGGGGGGGGGTGTGGAAAAGGAGGAAAGTAATAGAATTGGATGTGACAGAGGAATGAAGGCTGTGTATCGCTGGAACCCAGGCAGAGAAAGGCTGGATGGGAGAAGACAATGATTAACGAAGGTTGAGGCCAGGAAGGTTCAAGAACGTAGGATATATTGCAGGGGAAGTTCCAACCAGCGCAATTCAGAAAAGTTGGTGCTGGTGGGAAGGATCTACACTCCTCGAAATTGAAATAAGAACACCGTGAATTCATTGTCCCAGGAAGGGGAAACTTTACTGACACATTCCTGGGGTCAGATACATCACATGATCACACTGACAGAACCACAGGCACATAGACACAGGCAATAGAGCATGCACAATGTCGGCACTAGTACAGTGTATATCCACCTTTCGCAGCAATGCAGGCTGCTATTCTCCCATGGAGACGATCGTAGAGATGCTGGATGTAGTCCTGTGGAATGGCTTGCCATGCCATTTCCACCTGGCGCCTCAGTTGGACCAGCGTTCGTGCCGGACGTGCAGACCGCGTGAGACGACGCTTCATCCAGTCCCAAACATGCTCAATGGGGGACAGATCCGGAGATCTTGCTGGCCAGGGTAGTTGACTTACACCTTCTAGAGCACGTTGGGTGGCACGGGATACATGCGGACGTGTACTGCCCTGTTGGAACAGCAAGTTCCCTTGCCGGTCTAGGAATGGTAGAACGATGGGTTCGATGACGGTTTGGATGTACCGTGCACTATTCAGTGTCCCCTCGATGATCACCAGTGGTGTACGGCCAGTGTAGGAGATCGCTCCCCACACCATGATGCCGGGTGTTGGCCCTGTGTGCCTCGGTCGTATGCAGTCCTGATTGTGGCGCTCACCTGCACGGCGCCAAACACGCATACGACCATCATTGGCACCAAGGCAGAAGCGACTCTCATCGCTGAAGACGACACGTCTCCATTCGTCCCTCCATTCACGCCTGTCGCGACACAACTGGAGGCGGGCTGCACGATGTTGGGGCGTGAGCGGAAGACGGCCTAACGGTGTGCGGGACCGTAGCCCAGCTTCATGGAGACGGTTGCGAATGGTCCTCGCCGATACCCCAGGAGCAACAGTGTCCCTAATTTGCTGGGAAGTGGCGGTGCGGTCCCCTACGGCACTGCGTAGGATCCTACGGTCTTGGCGTGCATCCGTGCGTCGCTGCGGTCCAGTCCCAGGTCGACGGGCACGTGCAACTTCCGCTGACCACTGGCGACAACATCGATGTACTGTGGAGACCTCACGCCCCACGTGTTGAGCAATTCGGCGGTACGTCCACCCGGCCTCCCGCATGCCCACTATATGCCCTCGCTCAAAGTCCGTCAACTGCACATACGGTTCACGTCCACGCTGTCGCGGCATGCTACCAGTGTTAAAGACTGCGATGGAGCTCCGTATGCCACGGCAAACTGGCTGACACTGACGGTGGCGGTGCACAAATGCTGCGCAGCTAGCGCCATTCGACGGCCAACACCGCGGTTCCTGGTGTGTCCGCTGTGCCGTGCGTGTGATCATTGCTTGTACAGCCCTCTCGCAGTGTCCGGAGCAAGTATGGTGGGTCTGACACACCGGTGTCAATGTGTTCTTTTTTCCATTTCCAGGAGTGTATATGGCACAGGCTGTGAAGTAGTCACTGAAATGAAGAATGTCATGTTTGGCAGTGTGCTCAGCAACAGGATGGTCTACTTGTTTCTTGGCCACAGTTTGTTAGCGGCAATTCATGCGGACAGACAGCTTGTTGGTTATCATGCCCACAGAGTGCAGCACAGTGGTTGCAGCTTAGCTTGTAGATCACATGACTGGTTTGACAGGTAGCCCTGCAATTGATTGAGTAGGTGATGTTTGTGACTGGACTGGAGTAGTTGGTGGTGGGAGGATGTAAGGGACAGGCTTTCATCAAGGTCTGTTACATGGTTATGAGCCATGAGGCAAAGGGGTTGGGAGCAGGGGTTGTGTAGGGATGGACGAGTATATGGTGTAGGTTCGTGGATGATGGAATACCAGTTTGGAAGGGGGTGGGAAGGATAGTGCGCAGGAAATTTCTCATTTCAGGGCCCAACGAGAGGTAGTCAAAACCCTGGCAGAGAATGTAATTCATTTGCTCCAGTCCTGGGTGGTACTGAGTTACGAGGGGAATGCTCCTCTATGGTCAGATGGCTGGACTTTGTGAGGTGAAGGGAGACTGCAAAGATAAGGCACAAGAGATCTGTTTTTGTAAAAAGTTGGGAGGATAATTACGGTATACAGAGACTTCAGTGAGACTCTTGGTATATTTTGAGAGGGACTGCTCATCACTGCAAATGCAACCACCATGGGTGGCTAGGCTGTATGGAGGGGACTTCTTAGTAGGTTTGATGCAGACAGAGGTACTGATGCAGCCATCTTTAAGGTGGAGGTCAACATCTAGGAAGGTGGCTTGTTGAGTTGAGTCGGACCAGGTGAAGCAAAAGGGGGAGAAGTAGTTGAGATTTTGGAGGAATGTGGATAGGGTATTATCACTCTCGATCTAAATCGCAAAGATGTGCAGGTAGGATTATAAGGTTGGGATCTCTTTTTAAGTGGTGGACTGTGGTTCTTTCTGCAGATGTAAGGTTAGTGTGCACATTAAGGGATTTGGGCAATGATGGTGAGGCAAGGTTCAAGGTTAAGAAATTCTGGAAAGTTAACAGGAAGTGATTTGGGGGCATTGGGAATGGGTCACGGTTACATGGAGGAGTGAACTGAGTTAGGCAGGGTTCAACATTGGTCTTTGGTTAAGTCTGATTGGTATAGTTGGTGGCAAAAAAGTGTCTCCACTGTAGGGACTGAGAGTAAGAGAGGAGGTCTTTAAGAAGTCCTGCATGATTGAATTTTGGAGTGGGGTAAAAGGTGAGGCCTTTGGAAAGGACTGATTTTTCCATTGGGCAAAAGTTTCTGGTGGAAAGGTTCATGACTGTTTTTCAGGTCTGTTTAGGTTCTGGAGTCTGTATGGTGGTGGGAGTGACTTTTGGAGGGTGGGGTAAATGTGGTATGACAGTGTTTGTCAGCTATGAGTGGACATGGAGGAGGACTGGAGGTTGTAGTAGAGGGGGCGGACATTGGTACTCCAAGATGGGAAGTAAGCAGGGTGGAGAGCTTTTCGAGGTGGCTTTGTGCATGTTGCTCCAGTTCCAAAGGGAGTTTCAGTAAGTGTTATGGGGTCCAGGAATTAGGGATTGCATAGCAGGAAAATTTTGCGGATGGAGAGAAGGTACTGCGAAAAGGTTTCAGCTTGGTTGAAACGGTTTTGCAGGACCATGTTGGTGAGGGCTAAGGATTGGCAGAATCTGAACAGGTAGAGGTTATTATGGAAGGAGCGGTGGCAGCTGGAGTTGTGTAATTTGACGGTAAGGCAATTTGGGGGGTTCCATGAACCAAGCAACAACGCAGGAACAGTATGTGGGACTGGATTCTAACTAGGGATAAGGAAAGTTTTCTTTATTTATGCACAGGGAAGGAGTAAGTATACATGGTGGTGGGAAAAAATGTAAAAAATTACATAAATAACGTAGAATTATACCTGGAAAAATTCGCAAAAATATGCGTGAAAAATCAGAGGAAGGACAAAATGGAAGCAAAAGGGGGAAACAAGATGGAGTCTACGGGTGTTGATGATAGTGAAAGGTGAAAACTCACCAAAATTGGCGAGAAGACTGGATGAAGTGGAATTAGTGAGTGTGAACTGGGATAGAACGGAGGATGGGGGGGTTTACATATGATGAGATACAAGATCGTGTGGCATAACGCGCGAAAATACGGGAGAGTGATGCAGGGAGCATGATCAATTGCAAGGTATGGATTAATGATATTGGTGGGAGCGATGTGGGATATAAGAAGCTGCACCAACAATCAGTGTGGTCTTTTAGTTGTCTGTTGTGTGCAGCCGAGACGGTTGTTACAGTGTGGTTCATAAGAAGTACACGCAGTGCGGTTTGTAAGGTGATAAAGGAAACACAGGAAAGAAGAGAAAAAAGAGAAAGAAAGAGAGTCATTGAGTATAGTGATGCTTTAGAAAATAGTAGCAAAGGAAAACAGCACTGAGTTAGGATTGAAGAAAAGCCATCACGCAAAAATCAAACAATGGAGAATGCAGGATGGAAAGTACCAATATTGTGAAAAGTAAAGTTGCTGAGTTGCAGAGAGGCACAACAAAAAGACTGTCCACCATCTGATAAGAGATCCCAATCTCATAATCCCACCTGTGGATAAAGGTTGTTTTGAACTACAAGGATTGTCGGGCAGAAGGACTCTGCCAGCTGTCATATACATCCAACAACAAACACTGCCACAGTGACCCCATTCCAGAAATCCAGCAATATCTCCAGTCACTCCTCAAATCCTTAGGCCCATCCCCGAACCTCTCCCCAGAGTCCATCTCTCTACTCGCCCCTACCACTCCCCACACTCCTACCTTTTACATGCTTCCCAAAGTCAATAAAGCCAACCACCCAGGATGCCCCCTTGTGGCCGGCTACTATGCCTCCACTGGGAGAATCTCTGCTCTTGTAGACCAACACCTTCAACCGATTACCCGGAACCTATTCTCCTATATAAAAGATACCAAATATTTCCTCCACCGACTCTCCACAGTTCCTGTCCCTTTACCACACAGTGACCTGCTCGTCACTATTGATACCACCTCCCTTTACACCAACATCCCTAATGCCTATGGCATTACTGCTACTGTACACTACCTTTACCAACTCCTGACAGATTCCAAACTAACTACCCCCTTACTATTCGCCATGGCCAACTATATTCTCACCCACAATTACTTCTCCATTGAAGGCATTACCTACAAACAAATCAAGGATATTGCTATGGGCACCCGCACACCACCATCCTAGGTCAACTTATTTGTGGGCCATTTAGAGGAATCCTTGATAAACACACAGAATCCTAAACCCCTCACCTGATTCAGGTTCATTGATGATTTGCCTTCCTGGTCCTGTGTCAACCAAGAAATTTACATTGCAAACAAACTGATATCAGAAATATGTTCTACATTTCATAACGTAGAGATAATTGATACATACAATTTAGGAAGAAGATTTCATACAGCTCATGGACTACATTTAAATATGTTAGGAAAAGACCAAATAGTAGAAAAACTCCGAAATCATATCCTGAAGAAATCAGCCCCAAGTATCAAGATCGCCAAACAACCACAAATTACAAAATGGTTTAGGCCAAAAACAGAAGCTTTGATGGAAGCAGAACTGTGTCAACCACTCAAAACCATCTCTGCTACTGAAAACTGCGTGCAAGAAGCCACACACAAAAATAAAATCTCTGCCAATTTTTTAGGGTAAGTGCTGTGTCAGAAATATCTTTAGAAAAGAAATTAATTAAACCCTTAACTGAAAAGTCACAAAGTCCATCATTTCTTGTATTACACCATAATATCCAGTCATTCAGAAATAAGATTCAAATGCTGGAAGTGTTGCTTCAGTCTCAAATAAATCCAGATGTAATATGTATTACCGAACACTGGCTGTCTAAAGAAGAAATTCAGTCAACCTCTATTCCAAGGTACTCATTAACAAGCTTTTATTGTAGGAATTTCTCCACACATGGCGGTACTGCTATATATGTAAAGGACCAGATAAAATTCAGTGAGGTAGGCCTAAATGAACAGATTGCATTATCTGAAGATAAGGAATTTGAGCTTTCTATGGTTAAGCTGCCTGAACTAAACTATATAATTATAAATGTATACAGAGCACCAAGTAGTAATATTCCAAATTTTATGACCAAATTAGAAGTTCTGCTGAATAGTGTCAGCTCATTAAATATGAGAATAACATTGATTTATCAAAAAACAGTAATGCTAAACTTGATTTGTTAAACATGCCCAAATCCTTTAATATGATCCCCACAATACACTCTTCAACAAGATCAACAGAGCATACTGATTCAATAATTGATCAAATCTTCATAACTGATACTGGTTACAAATTCACTGGCGAAGTACTGAGCATGGGATACAGTGACCATGATGCTCAGCTACTGAGCGTTGACATGGAAAATAGTAAAATCAGCCCCAAAAAAGTATTTCAAAGAAGAAACTTTTCAGATGGCAATATTAGGATTTTTAACTTCCTATTAGCTAAGGAAAATTGGGACAGTGTTTACATGCAAACAACTGTTGATAATATGTTCTTAAGCTTCCATAACACCTATCTTTATTACTTTAATACAGCATTTCCTTTTGAAACAAAAACTTCAAGCAATCAAAATAGAAAGTCGTGGGTAACAAAAGGAATCAAAATTTCTAGTGAGAGAAACAGATTTCTCCAATATTGCTCCAAAAAATACATAGTCACTGACGAATTTTCTGACTATTGTAAAGCCTACAAAAAAACTTATCTTAGAGTGATTACACAGGCAAAACTTTTATGGAATGACAATTTCATAAGAAACTCTTCAAACAAAATGAAAGCTATGTGGAAAGTTATTAAAAAAGAAACTTGTAGTTCAACACCTAAAAAGGAAAACATTTCTCTCACACTTAATGACTCTAAGGTCACAGATCCATACACAATTGTAAACAAGTTCAATGAATATTTCACCTCACTAGCAGAAGATCTCATTCAGGCAAACTGCAAGGTATCGTTCTTCAATTCCACCAATACGTCAAACAGCACTAATGCTACAATGTTTGTTTATGAAACAAACCCTGATGAAATTAGGAACATAATAAAATTGTTACCCAATATAATCTCTAGTGGCTATGATGAAGTACCTGACCTCATATTAAAGGTGTGTGCTCCCCATATAGTAAAGCCATTATCAACCATCTATAACCAATCATTAAAAACTGGCATTTTTCCAGATTCTCTCAAAATAGCTGAAGTCTCACCATTACTAAAGAAAGGTTCCCCTGATTTAGTATCCAATTATAGACCATTATCCATATTAAGCATCTTTTCAAAAATCCTGGAAAAACTTTTTTATGACAGGCTTATAAATTTCATAAAAAACCACGCACCAATCAGCATTCAACAACATGGTTTTAGTAAATCTTTATCCACCCAGACAGCAATTTTTGAACTGTTGGACCACATACTGAAATCAATTGACCAACGTAATATAGCTGCAGGTATCTTCTTAGATCTCTCTAAAGCCTTTGACGTACTAGATCATAAAATACTGCTTGCTAAATTGGAAAGAAGAGGAATAAGAGGTGTGGCTCACAACTGGCTATGCTCTTACCTACAAAACCGCAGACAGAAGGTATCACTTCAATACGATATTAATGTACAGAATAAAATAAATAACACAGTTTTCCTCTCGGAGGAAAGAATAATAAGATATGGTGTTCCCCAGGGTTCTGTTCTAGGGCCATTACTTTTCCTCATTTACATAGATGATCTTGTTGAACGTATGAGCCCACAAAAAACTATCCTGTTTGCTGATGATACAAGCATAGTGTTGACTGGATCTAGCCCTGAATCCCTTCAGACAATATCTGATAACTCTATGAAAAAACTTTCTGAGTGGTTTAACAAAAATGGCCTAATTGTTAATAGTGGGAAAACTGTATGTATCAACTTCCATCTAATTCCCACATCCAATCAAAAAACTATCCAAGTAAAGTTAAATAATGATAAAATTGAAAATGTAAATGCAAAAAAATTTTTGGGTCTATGGGTCCAACAAAATTTAAAATGGGACACACATATAAACAACTTATCAAAGAAACTCTCATCGTTGTGCTATGGACTAAGAATACTAAAATATACTACAAGTAAATCCACACCAATGCAAGCATACCATGCGCAGTTCCACTCATTGCTCCCCTATGGAATCATCTTTTGGGGAAATTCAACTCACAGCACAAATATATTTAAACTACAAAAAAGAGCACTGAGGATAATCTGTGGCCTCAAAAAGCTGGAATCCTGTAAATGTCAATTTATAAAACTTAATGTTCTAAGCATCCCATCCCTATTCATTCATGAAACAATCCTATTCACCAGGGAATACCTCTCAAGAACAGGCAAATTAATCCAAAACAATGATATACACGCTCATTATACCAGAGGGCAATCTAATATCCATCAAATTTTTTCAAGGACATCATCATACCAAAAATATATAACTCATCTGGGTGTCGTATTACACAATAAAATGCCAGAACAAATAAAAACTGCTCCATATCCAATATTTAAAAATAAACTAAAGGCATTTCTGACAAAGCACTGTTTCTATTCAGTACAAGAATTCCTGGAAATGAAAAATTATAAAGTTCCTTTGTAAAATACTGTGATTAGAGTAAAACATTCTGTAGGCAAAATAATAACCTAATTTCTACTATACACAACTATGTTTCAGTTTCACTTCCCAAAATTTTTTAACTCGCTTTTTGAATGTACAAGTACACATTCTATTAGTATTAAAACTTAATTGTCTGTGAAATCTCAATGTTAATTTCATGTTTAAAGTAGTTTTTAAATGACATTGTCCTTCTGTTGTGTTTCCAGTTGACATTTTCACTATTCTGTAATCTCAGTGATTATTTGCGTAAATTTAAAGTAGCACTACATTGCCTACATGTTTCTTAGTTCCCCATGTAAATTGTTTGTATTCTCTGTATGTGAAGTTACTATATTCATCAATGAACGATTTTGTGTACATTTTTTAAAATGGCAGTCCATTGCCTACTTTTTTCCCCCCCTCCAAACTACATATTTGTTAAGAAAAATGACTTGTCCTATATCATGTGTACTTTGTATAATATGTGATCCACAGGATAAATAAATAAATACAAATACATCTTTGCAATTTACATCGAGACTGATAACACCCTATCCACATTCCTCCAGAATCTCAACTACTAATCCCCCATTTGCTTCATCTGGTTCTACTCAACACAACAGCTTCCTTCCCAAATGTTGATCTCCACTTCAAAGATGGTTACATCAGTACCTAAGTCCGTATCAAACCTACTAACCACCAGAAATACCTCCACTCTGACAGCTGCCACCTGTTCCATACCAATAAGTCCCTTCCATACAGCCTAAGTCACCTGTGGCCATTGCATTTGCAATGATGAGCGGTCCCTCTCAAAATATACCAAGGGTCTCACTGAAGCCTCTGAAAACCTTGTACAAAAACAAATCTCTTGTGCCTTATCTTTCCAGTCTCCCACCATCTCACAAAGTCCAGCCATCTGACCATAGAGGAACATTCCCCTCGTAACTCAGTACCACCCAGGACTGGAGCAAATGAATTACATTCTCTGCCAGGGTTTCGACACCTCTCGTTGGGCCCTGAAATGAGGAATGTCCAGCCCACTATCCTTCCCACCCCTCCCACTGGTATTCCATCATCCACAGAACCTACACCATATACTCGTCCATCCCTACACAACCCCTGCTCTCAACCCCTTTGCCTCATGGCTCATAACAATGTAACATACCTTGATGAAAGCCTGTCCCTTACATCCTCCCACCACCAACTACTCCAGTCCAGTCACAAACATCACCTACTCAATCAAATGCAGGGCTACCTGTCAAACCAGTCATGTGATCTACAAGCTAAGCTGCAACCACTGTGCTGCACTCTATGTGGGCTGTCTGTCTGCATGAATAGCCACCGACAAACTGTCGCCAAGAAAAAAGTGGACCACACTGTTGCTGAGCACGCTGCCAAACATGACATCCTTCATTTCAATAATTGCTTCACAGCCTGTGCCATATGGATCCTTTCCACCAACATTAGCTTTTCTGAACTGCGCAGGTGGGAACTTTCCCTGCAATATATCCTACGTTCCCCTAACCCTCCTGGCCTCACCTTCATCAGTCATTGTCCTCTATCATCCAGCTTCTCCTCTGCGTGCATTCCACCACTACACAGCCCTCATTCATCCATCGCACACAGTCTTTTTAGTTCTCTCCTTTTCCACAATCGCCTCCTCCCCTCCCCGATGCCTTCCATTTAACTTCCCAACTGCACATAGCTGGCATAGCCTCTTTCCACCCCGTCCCTGGGGCTCCCCAACAGTCAGCCACCCCTACCCTACTATCCCTCCCTTCCCCTCCCTGCCCCAGCCTCCTCCTTACCCCCACCCAGTCACCATTCCCATCATGCACTGGTGCTGCTGCTTACAGTGTGGCCTCAGTTGCCTGAGACTGCAGTTGTGTGTTTGAGTTGCATTTGCATGAGTACATGTGTGTGTGTTTGTCGTCTAATTTTGACAAAGTACAAAAGAAAGTTGCGCACCTACTTACACCTTATCTACTCAGCTATTTACGGTATGTACAATACTAGATTAGATGTAGTGCTCTAAGTTAGCACTTTATTACCCAACCGCATAGGAAAAATTTCTCTCACTTAATTCTGTTTGTTGTCTAACTACCTGACAGATGTTAAGCCAGTAGTGAAACCAGTTGCAACAATGCATTCACTTCATTTATCTGTCAACATGGTTGGTGAGAGAAGGATTGACTAACAAAAGAACATTGAGTGAGCCGATAATGCACTAGAGCCAGTAATCCATGTGACACATCAAATAAGTGACTGACTGCAGCTAGTTGTCATTGCCGACTGCATGTGAATTTCAAACAATGTCATTAATTCATCTGTTATAGCCTCTGCCATGTCATGTCATGCTCATATTTGACAATTTTATAATTAGTTGCCTATCTAAAAATTATTAGGCTACCAAGGTAGTGATAATCATTTTTTTAAAATACTTAGTTTAATGACTGAACCATAATCGAACCCTTCCAATTTTTACCCTCAAAAAAATGTGTCATTTTACTCTTCAGGGGTAATTAACCAAAGGTTGGGAACCACTAGATTATAGGACGACATCAAACCAATTCAGAAGCATGCTGCTAGATTTGTTACCAGGGACTCTGATCAACAAGTGAGTATTACATACATGCTTTGTGAACTCCAATGAGAATCCTTGGATGGAAGACAATATTCTTATAGCAAAACACCATTGGGAAAATTTAGAGAAGCGGCATTTATGGCTGATTGCAAAACGATTCTATTTCTGCCAATGTAAAATTTTAATGACTGCAAAGACAAAATAAGAGAAATTAGGGCTCATATGGAGGCATATAGACAGTTATTTTTCACATAATTTGCAAGTATAACAAAAAAAGGAATGATTAGTAGTGGTACAAGAACCCTCCACCAATCATCATATGGTGGCTTGCAGAGTACGTCTATAGATATAGATCAAACAGAGCTCTGACTCTTAGTGTTACCCTTCTTTGGAACATTCAATGTCCACTTATAATCCCATCTGGTACAGATCCATCCTCTTGAAGATTACTATATGAAATGTTGCATCTGTTTCTGTAAATAATCTCATTATTAGATTGACTTCACAGTATCCTATCAATGAAAACACCATATGCAGACAGTAATGTATATAGTTCACTTAAGAGGGAATTTCAAGAATATGAACAACAACCGACAATTTTAATCAGGCCCTTAGTTCAAGCATTTTTTTTTAACTCAAATATATCTGGAACCAGTCACACACGTTATTACAACCACTCTGTGCTGAGTAATATCAGGTGCAATGATGTCTGGAAATTAGTTCCTTTGTTGCACCAGACTTATCATTTTTATTGTTATTTGGTAAAATATCAGGATCAAATTTACATGTGGCAGATGTGGATATAAGTAGATGTGGATAAAAACTGATGAATTATTATCTAAGAATTAGAAGACCTACCAATCTTTCTTCCACAGGAATTGCATTAATAATGTTTTTATTTACAATAATTTAAAATAATAACATGCAATCATGGAGGAGAGTGCGCAGAAAAGTTTACACTAAACAAGCAAGAAAGAGGATGAGAGATGAAAGCTATTGGAAGGTAACCAAAGATGCTCACATGTGGAACAAAAGCAGGCAACTCCTAAATTTATTCACCAATTTCAGTGTTGTTGCTCACCCTATGTCAAAAAATGAACTGAACTTTACTTTTAAGGGATCATTAGAATCACCTGAAAAATATTCATTAATCTACACAATATATATCTCTCTATGTAACATTGTCTTTTTCAACACATGTTGGCTACCAACGAATAAATGGAATAAATACATTAGTTTCTGTCCATGCTCGTAAAGAACTGGAGAGTGTAGTTGTCCATCTTTAACAATGAGCTGCTCAATGTGTGTAACTATTTTTGATACAATAATGTTTAAAATAAAAAGGAGGATTTGTTGTGAAATGTAACTGTCTGAAAAGTGCTTTGGATCATTCTTGAGCTGCTGGCAGGACCAATAAAAGTACCTGCTGTGCAGACATTTAGCATTCAAAGGACGCACCCATACCACCTCCAATTTTGCCCTTCCATCAACCACATTTTTGTCATGAACCAACCATTGTTTACTGTCGGACAATGCTGAGAAAAATCATTTTGCTCCACAGTACTGCAAGTAATGCACACTGTGAACAACAGCAGAGCTTGCAGTGAGTAGTGTGGCAGCAGCCGAGAATGCAGCATAACGTTTCCCTTAATTGCAATGTGAGATGTGATCTGGTAGTTTCCAAGAAGTACCAACAGTACTATAGAATGTACATTTATATATAAGGAAGGTAAAATAATAACACTATTCCATTTCAATGTTGTATCATACTGCTTTTAAGACGTAAAATACATACGTCATCAGGTCCTGGTCCACTGTCTCATCTGGTAAGACTCTTCCGCATTCTTCAATTTTCTCCACAGTCAGAGACAAAATCTGAGAATCGGCTTCATGAATGCGGCAATCATCTGATGGAATATTATCCTAAAATGGATGTTTGGTAAAATCCTTACACTCATTATTATTAACATACTAAAAAGACACAATTTTAATATAAATAATAGACTACAATGAAATAACATATCAAATTGTTTTCATTACGAACTGCAAGAGTTTTGTGATAAAATACAAAGATATTACTTGAAAATCATTCCTCGTGACCGTAATGCCAAACTGGGGAATGAAGAGGCTTTAAGACGTGTGCAGTAAGTGAAATCTGCACAATTTAAATAGTAATAATGGTCTGATGACTGCTCAATTTGTTGCCACAAAGAACTTTAAGGGACTGAGTACTTGTCTTCCTAGAAAAAATCTATGAATGGACCTAGAAAACATTGAAACTGAATTATGCAAACTACATAGATCACATACTGGTATCAAAAAGATGTGCATCTGTCATGGCAAACTTATGTACATTCAAGGGAGATAATTCTGATTCTGATTATATAGCAGGAGCAAAGTGTAAGCAGAAATTGTGGTGTTTCCAAGAAAGATAGTACCAGAGCAAAGAAGTGAAATTGTCTCAGTATTCTGGCTGGTCTGATGTGATCCATCTCAGATTAACTCTTGCACCCTACATCCTCAAACATTTATTGGATATATTCCAGTCTCTCCTTCCTCTACAGCTTACTCCAGTACCATGGAAGTTATTCCTGAATGTCTTAACATATGCCCTGTGTCATCCTGTCAGTTTTTTCCACATGTTCTTTTCCAGCTGATTTTGAGGGAAAAAAACCCTCTTTTTCTTACCTTATCGGTCTACCTAATTTTCAACATTCTTCTGTAGAACGACATCTCAAACACTTCAATTATCTTCTTTTCAGATTTTCCCACTGTCCATGCTTCACTACCATAAAATGTTTAACTCCACACTTAGAGTCTCAAGAATTTCCTCCTCAAATTAAGGCCTATGTTTGATACAAGTAGACTTCTTTTGGCCAGCAGTGCTCTCTCTTTGCTTGTGCTAGTCTCCCATTTATGTCGTCCTTGCTTCATTTGTCATCTGTTATTTTACTTCCAATGTTGCATAATTCCTTAACTTTGTCTACTCCATGATCACCATTTCTGATGTTAAGTTTCTCACTATTCTCATTTCTGCTACTTCTTATTACTTTTGTATTTCTCGTATTTACTCTCAATCCATATTCTGTACTTATTAGACTGTTCATTCCTTTCAACAGATCCCATAGATTGTCTTCATTTTCAGATCCCATAGATTGTCTTCATTTTCACTGAGGATAGCAATGTCATAAATGAATCATACCACTGATATCTTTTCACTCTGAATTTTAATCCCACTCTTGAACTTTTCTGTTATCGCCATCACTGCTTCTTTGATGCACAGATTAAACAGTAGGGGCAAAGGACTGCATCCCTGCCTTATCCCCTTCCCAATCCAAGGACTTCATTCTTGCAGTCTTGTTGTTCCATCTTGGTCTTGTACATACTGTACATTACTTGCCTTCCCTTAGAGCTTACTCCTATTTTTCTAATTATTTCGAACATCATGCACCATTTCACAATGTCAAATGCTTTTTCCTGTTTGACAAATCCTATGAACATCTCTTTATTTTTCTTTAGTCATGTTTCCATTATTAAGCATAATACCAGGACTGCCTTCTCTGGTGCCTTTATCTTTCCTAAAGCCAAACTGATCATCATCTAACAGCTCCTCAATTTTCTTTTCCATTGTTTAGTATATTATTCTGGTCAGCAACTTGGACGAATGGGCTGTTAAGTAGGTCGTGAGAGAGTTCTAACATTCATCAGCTCTTGCTATCTTCGGAATTGTGCAAATGACGATTTTTCCGAAAGTCTGACAATATGTCACCAGTCTCCCAGATTCTACACACCTTCTTGAATAGTTGTTTATTGCTTATGTACAAGAGCCATTAGGAGAAAGATGGCTGGAATAACATTAATTTAGGATTGACTGCACAAAATTTTGTAACAGAATTGAATAGGAACTTCGGGAATACACACCTAAAATATGAGTGTATAAGGAAAAAGAAAACTAAATTTAATGAATAGACACAAGGTGAATTTTAACAGGATCCCAAAAGAGGTGAGCAGCTATCATCTCACACTGCAGACCCAAAGAAACAGCAGCCCACTTTAACAGAAGTACTGAAGTTAGTTAAAAAATTACAATGCAGCAGAAACTGATGGAATAACTGTCCAAAAAGGTGGAACCACATTCCATAGTTGATTCTACAAACTTCAAGTTGACAGTGAAATGAGAAAGACACCCAAAAGAGTGGACTAATGATTCAACCAATGCATAAGAATGGGGACAAGATTTACTGCTACAATCACTGAAGAATCATTCGGCTGAAAGAACTGTATAAAATTTTCTCTAATATTACCTAGAATAGGTTAAGTCCATATGCAAAAGAGCTTTGGAGACTTTTACATGCGGGTTTTGGTCTAATGCGTCAACAACAGATTACACATTCATCCTGAGGTAAATACATAAAACGGCATTTGAATGGACTATTAAACTTCCTAACCTCTATGTAGACTTCAAATAAGCCTTTGATGGTCTTTAACTGAATTATGCTCTTACTGGGTACACCATCCAAGTATGTCTTACCAGTTCAAGCATCCTTGGCTGGTTCCATTACTGCAGTGTGAGTCTGTGAAGAATTACTTATTATATAGGTGTCTTTAAGAATGGTGGGAAATTTTGTATTATGTATACATATGTCAATTTTTTGTGGAGAAATCTTGTTGCAGACTCATTAAGTCTCGAAAAATGGGAAAGAAAACTGTTACACATTATAAATTCTGAATCCTTGAGACCTACTTTTTCAACCCCATGGAAAAAACAGAGCAGATACCGTATTTACTCGAATCTAAGCCGCACTTTTTTTCCGGTTTTTGTACTCCAAAAAACCGCCTGAATCGCTTAGAATCGAGTGCAAAGCAAGCGGAAGTTATGAAAAATGTTGATAGGTGCCGCCACAACTAACTTCTGCCGTCGAATATATGTAGCGCTACACAAGCATGCTTTGTGGGCACAAAGATAAATACTGGCGCCAAAACCTCTGCATCAGTAAATAAATTAAAAAAAAGGTAGAAGACGAGCTTTTTTTTTTTTCTCCGCCCCTAGTTTCGACCACTGCATTTTCATACATTATCCAACGAAGTAAATACAAATTCTGTATTGTTCATCTTCGAATGTAGCAGAATTTCAATGTACTACGAAAATCCGACTGGCAAGACTGTTAGGGATGTTTGTCAATATGGCCAACTCTACGTTCCGAGTTTTTTCCTACCTGTGAGAAGAGATGGTTGCTAATAGGAACCTGATGAAATGTGAATCACATGCAGTATTCACTTCACCATAAGAATAATACGAATATAAACATTTTGCCATGTATTCTTTCGTGTTTGTTGCTATCTCATTTAAATCCTGTCTGCGTAATAAACTACGAAACTAGAGTGAGACAACAGCAAACGCGGAAGAATATACGTATCGTGTCATGTTTATATTCGTATTATTCTTATGCCTAATAGTGATACAGTCAGAAATGAAGCACGGCAACTGACTAGATTTTAAATGTAAGATGACTAATTTCTGTGCAGAATTTGATGTACTAAAGAAGCGGCCGCAAAGATTTTCAAACGGAGGAAAATTTTCGCAAAACTCTCGTTCAGAACATGTTCTACCATACGCATGTTCTACCATACGCATTTGGTTCTTGTTGATCATTATCAAAGAAAGCAGCAGTGTAAGTAACAACAAATAGCAGTCTCTTGCCATTGTTTCGCTAATGAGACGATTCCTCTTTTTTTTTAAGCGGCGGTAGCGCGCACAAAAGCAAGTCATGCCGCGAGCGGCGACAGGCCGTAAACACGCACTATCAAAATGTGACAAACAATGCATTACACAGTACAGTAATGCATTTTCAGCTGAGAGTGACGTAAACACCTATAACAAAGAAAACGGCACTTATCAGATCAAAGCAAAATAAGCAATCGATTCAAACCAGACGAAGCACGTGAAAAAGGAAGGGTACCCGTATAAATACGGACGGAGCGCCTGACGCATAGCAATGGCTACCTGGTAAAGCTTAACTGCTAAGCTTACGACTCGAACCAAACTACTGTAGCTGTATCGTCTTTCATTCGACCTAAATTGTGTCTCATATTACAATGGACCTACTTTGTTTCGATTTGGAGATGCGGCCTAAAACTTTTCTCTCCCCTTGAATTTCGAGTCTCAAATTTCAGGTGCGGCTTAGATTCGGGATTTTTTTTTTTCCTTTATTTCGAGTCTCATTTTTCAGGTGCGGCTTAGATTCGAGTGCGGCTTAGATTCGAGTAAATACGGTATTATAGAGCCCATAAAACACAATAAACGTACTTGAACCACAAAAACTGAACTTTTTTTCATGAGTGGAAGACTTTTTTGATTCATTAACAGAGAATATTATTGTAGACAAACACTACATTTCAGGTTTACCATGAGGCATTTGTCCTGCATTGCTCGTTGCTGTTATTAGCACACTATCGGTTTTTGTATTTTCAGTTTAAGCATGTGGTTAAACATTCATGATTTTTTTTCCCAAAATAAATATATATATATATATATATATATATATATATATATATATTAGGGAATCACTTCCCTAGCACCAGCTGAGTGTTATAAAAATATCAAAATCTGTTTGTGACTCAGAAGGCTGCTAAATGTCATTTTTAACTGTGCAATTATGGTACATGAAAACTATGTATTGTACAGTATTTTGTAGCTGTTACACGAATACTAGCATGTTGGAAATATTTTGTTTATTCTGTATGTATGTAATTAATTTACAAGGAATATTACAGATAAAATATAAGTTGTGTCTCCTATGAAAGCTGTGTCACTTTACAGGAATTATACAAAAAAGTACCGTACTTTATTATTTTGTTTTGCACTATCCAGCACAGCAAATAAAACTCTCTAACCCGGTTTCATCAGGATGTGCCATACAATCAGACCATTGGATTATTAATTCTTTGTATAATCTAATCGTAAGCACAGTAAAATGCAACACAAAAATTAATACCTGCTTTCTAGTTACTAAAGCAAAACAGTGGTCTCCACCAGCATATATCCTTTTCACAACACAATTCTGGGAGTGTTGACTCTGTTCATGTGGCTCAATAATTGAAACTCCACTAGGTGACACCCAAGGTCCTAAAACAACTTGTGGAGTTGTAGCATTTAATACAGCTTTTGTACCCAGCTGGCCAGCTCCACCAAGACCAAAAGCATAAACTCTTCCTCGTGATGGAACAAGTGCAAGTGTGTGCCTCCTGAAATGTAAGTGATAACTAAATTTACAAAAAATAAGAATGTTACACTGAGAGCAATATTACACTGCAATTAATTAGTTTCAAAAAGTACTGATTTCTTATCACTATACTGCAATGTACCTTCCACAAGTAACTTGAGTAACTGTACTACCCATCAATTCCATTACTTTCCGTGGTAGAATTTCATTACAAGTGGAACCATGACCTAACTGACCATATGTTCCAGAGCCACAAGTAAAAACGCCTCCGTCCTGCAAGTACAGCCTTGGTATTATTTTGAAAATCATAATATATAATTTAAAGCATGAAGTACACTTTCCTATGATTAGAGTCAATTACTAAACTTTTACAAGTTAAAAAAAAATACATTTCATAGGTATGATGAGGAGGGTGGAAAACGGCAAAAATCTACATTTAACTAAATGAAAATAAAAGAACAATATGGAAAGGTTGAACCGCTACTCACCAAATATAGAAGGAGTTAAGACACAATGAAAAGGAATACTAGTAATAGATCTACTTCTGAGGAAGAACACTGTCCGCAAGTCAAATATTTCTAGCACTTTTTTCGTTGTACCCGTCTGTGACTCAAAACATCCTCGATGTGGTGAGTAGCAATCTGTCCTCTCCATAGTGTTGTTATTGCATCATTGTTTAAAAAAAAAAAAGAACATGCATACTTTGTAGGTAACAAACTAGACACGCGCGCACGCGCGCGCGCGCGCGCGCGCGCACGCACGCACGCACGCACACACACACACACACACACACACACACACACACACACACACACACACTTTTAAGTTTTTCTTGGGTATAAATGCTTAAAATGTTGTGGTCTTCAGTCCTGACTGGTTTGTTGCAGCTCTCCATGCTACTCTATCCTGTGCAAGCCTCTTCATCGTCAAGCAACTAGTACAACCTACATCCTTCAGAATCTGCTTAGTGTATTCATCTCTTGGTCTCCCTCTACAATCTTTACCATTGATATTTCCCTCCAATACCAAATTGGTGATCCCTTGATACCTCAGAACGTGTCCTGCCAACTGATCCCTTCTTCTAGTCAAGTTGTGACACAAATTCCTCTTCTCCCCAATTCTACCAGTACCTCCTCATTAGTTATGTGATCTACCCATCTAATCTTCAGCATTCTTCTGTAGCACCACACTTTGAAAGCTTCTATTATCTTCTTGTCTAAACTAGTTATTGGCCATGCTTCACTTCCATACTTGGCTACACTCTATACAAATACTTTTAGAAAAGACTTCCTGACACTTAAACTTACACTCGATGTTCACAAATTTCTCTTCTTCAGAAATGCTTTCCTTGCCATAGCCAGTCTACTTTTTATATCCTCCCTGCTTTGACAGTCATCAGTTATTTTGCTTCCCAAATAGCAAAACTCATTTACTACTTTAAGTGTCTCATTTCCTAATCTAATCCCCTCGGCATCACCTGATTTAATTCAACAATATTCCAATATTCTCATTTTGCTTTTGTTGATGTTCGTCTTATATCCTTATAAATATATAAATTTTTTTATAAATTATATAAATGCTTAACATACTGATGGGACAAATGGAAGTGGGAGGAGGCAGGTGGGCTTGAGGGAGTTGAAGGAAATCAAAGTGTCAAAATGATCTATAGCTCCTAGAGGGAATTTTTCACCCTACAACAGGGTGTGCACTAGTTTGAAACTTTCTGGCAGATTAAAACTGTGTGCTGCAATGGGACTGGAATCCAAAATCTTACCTATCATGAACATTTCTGTTATTGATTGAGCTGTCCAGGTACAACTGACTACTCACCCACATGACTTCACTTCTGACGTAGTATCTCCTACTTCCCAAACTCCGCATAAGCCCACCAGCATACCTTACTGAACAAGCACTCTGGAAGAAATGATATTGTTAAATGCTCAGCCAGAAAAGTATGCAGGAGAGCTTCCACGAAATGTGGAAAAGCAGGAAAAACCGAAGCTCTGAGGGCGGGTCATAGCCATGCCTGGATAGCTCAATTGGTAACATCTTTACCCGCAAAATGCAAGGGTCCTGGTTTGAATGCTGGTCAAGTAAACAATTTCAATCTGCGAGGAAGTTTCAATACATATCTTCAATATTAGAAAAAGGACAGATAGCTACACATTGTAAAGCTGACCAACTAATTTGCAGACAGCCACAACGAAATGACTATTATACATTATAGTTTTTGACAAAAGCCTTCTTCATCAAAGAAACAACACACACACATTCACACAAGCACCCACATCTCAAGCACACATAATGGCCGTCTCTCGCAGCTCAAACAAGAATGCAACTGTCATGTGAATAGCAATCTGGAGTGGGGCAAGGAAGGGGGAGGAATAGCAGGGTATGGGTGTGGTAGAAGGAACAATAATGCCTAACAGGGCATGCAGGGGCTAGAGACAGCCAGGTGCAACGCTGAGAGGTGGGGTGTGGGAATGGGGATCAGAGACAGAGAGAAGCAGGGAAGGGAAAGGATGGGTGGGTACATTGGTAGAGGGCAACACACAAAGATGGTGAGGGAATGCGAAAACGAGTGACAGGGCGAGGGGTTGTAAACTGTTGGGTGAAGAAAGTGAGGATAGTAGGTTACAATAGGCTGAGGCCAGGATAATTTCGAGAGCGGAGATAAGGATACCTCCCCTCTGTGCAGTTGAGAAAAGCTGGAGATGGTGGTGGAGGGGGGATCCAGATGATATGAGTTGTGAAGCAGTTGTTGTTAAATATTTATCTTTTAAGTTTTCCACTTTCAGCAACAATTTCCTCTTGTTCTACGTTGCCTTCATTTCTTGTAGTACTCTATGCACATAATCCTTTGGAAGTCCAACAGTGTTATCCCTGAGATATTCTGTTTTGTCCATTTCTGCTCTCTTTCATTTGGCAAAGAAACATCCAGTTCCAAGACCTAATGAATTTAGTAAATTTTTATTATTTATTTTTTTTATTCCATAGCACGACTATAATACTGTCTCAACACGAATCACACCATCGGATTAAAGCAGTCACGTCAAAAACCAACTCTGCTGTAATTTCTGCACAGCATTTTATGTGGGTATGACCATTAATCAGCAGCCCACACAAATTCCACTGCCAAATTGTGGCCTAGAGCAGAGTTGACCACCTAGAAGTGACCACACAGCTGAACACAACATGCTCAATTTCGATAGCTACTTCATAATCCACACCATATGTATCATTCTCCCACACCCCTCCCATGAACACCAACTTCTCTGAGTTAAGTGGATTGGAATTATCCTTGTGACACACCCCTCAACACCGTAACCTTCCTGGCCTCTACCAGCTCCTTCCCAATACCCTCCTACACCCTTGCTCCAGTACCCTGACTTAACTCATCCTGCACCCACATCCTCTTCTCTGTAGTCTCCTTCCTCTGTTCTCGTCTTGCCTCCCAATTACTCCTCCATGTCATTGAGAGCTGTACAGAACTCCAACTGTCTGTGGTCAGAATGAGATTGTTGGTGCCACATTCCTAACCCATGAACATGTCCCATCTCCCTTCCAGCTTTCAGGCAGACTTCTCCAATCCTCTCTCCCGCTCCCCACCTCCGTCTGCATGTGTACTAGAATGTATTCATCTAAAAGCTAAAAAAGTTTTCATGTGAAGCAATGAATAAAACTGTTAGCTCTGTTACACAAAGTTATTGGTGTTATTCGTTGCTTCACATACATACATTCATTAGCTGCTGTCCAACCATCCATTTGCTGATGAATATTCAGATACTCAGAAAGGGGGGGGGGGGGAGATGTGTTCAATCCTGCTTGTTTTCTTTTGACAACTTAGTGACTCTACTATTTTGTGATTTGTTTCCTCAACTCCTTTAATTATTTACATTCTACCAGAAGTTTCTACTGATTTATGTAATAATAAAGTAGTTCACAAGTACCTCTTGTAACAGTAACTGGTCATTAGTAAACTTTAAACAAGTAGCCTGCAGTTGCTGCTTCAACCATTTGATGTGTGATATGACTTGTTCCACACCCCAAAAGACTCTCCTTTTGATGAGACGAGTGAACAGATGAATGGACAGTTGTTCAAAGAGCTCAAAATACTGACTGCTGTTTGTTAGTACAGACTAAGTATTTTGAAGAATACAGCAACTCCCTGTTTAACTGCATTTTACACATCACTTCATGTAGGAAATTCCGAAAGGGTGATGGCTTTATACATCCATCTGTTCAATTTAGATGAGAAGACAATGTGGCCAACAAACAATTTCTGGAAGCTTTACTATCTCTCAGTGTGGTGCTTACATGTACATTACACAATGTTAATTTATAAATCATGTATTGCAATTATAGTCAACAACAATTTCAATCTCTCATGGATTCTGTGGGAAAGCTCAATCAGTGCTATAAAGTTTTTGCCACTCAACGTAATCAAGCTGAATATCTGAACTGTTGCTATGAAAACTATTCTCAGCAATTGAGCAGAAGTTTTCAAAACTTACCTTTGTTAAAAAGACAGAGAAATCCTCTCCACATGCTATATACTTTACTTTCGCAGAGCGCAATGTTTTCAGCTGCGTTGGATACAATTTATTGATATCGTCATTTAAACCAAGTTGACCAAAAACATTTTTTCCCCACCCATACACAGCCCCTGGAAAAGGACAGTGCAGAAATGTATAAGTAAAGAGCAATAGCAGCACCAAAACATTTTCATGTACAGTGGACACAGTCTATTATGAAACAAGTTCCTTTCCTTGTGCTGAACACTTAACTAAGGTCCTGCTCAGTAACCATTAATTTTGTTTCTCAGTGCATGTTAATGCTGGCTGGATGAAGATATATCTGCCAATCATAATGAGCAGCATTAAATTAGTTATCTCTGAATAAATATATGTATTAAAATGGACACCTCTAGGTGTTAAATCTCAATAAGTTAAACTGAAACCTGAGAATCTGACTACTGCTCTTAAAGCATGATCTACCAACCAAGCAAAAATATCTGGAGCAGTCCTTAGAAATGCACAAGACTTTAAAATGCAGATGAATGACTAATTTTCACAATTTTCTAAAATTCCTTCATCACCGTCACAGTAAAGCTAGGGAACAGAAAGAAGAGTGATGAAGGTCTTTATATTAGTTGTTAGTTAAAAGTAATTCATCTTGTACATAAGAATAATTATTACTCATGTTTTCCAATGCTTTTGCTTCTTAAGTGTAACTTTCCCCAGTCATTTGCATGTCTCCTCCTTGTATCATGTATCAAATGGCTGTTACAGCCCTTATGAGATGAAATACATAAAAAGGACATACAGTACCACTAAAATTTTGCCAGGCTCTAGACTTAAAAAATTCTTCATACTGAAATAGTACTTTAAGTGTAAAGAAAAGCCTTTTTCCACAGAAATCAGCATATTACACAAACATACCTGACTTTGAAACAGCAAAACTGTGATTTCCACCACATGCAATAATGGCAATAGGAATTCCCATTAATGATCTTACCAAACAAGGTCTTGTTTCTTTGGAAACACTTGATCCAAGACCGAGCTGGCCGTATTCATTACAACCCCAGGCATAGAGTTCACCATCTGTGTAATAGGGGAAACATAAATCAGAAATATAGAAAGTAAAACCAAAATATTTCTGTGACACTCTAAACAAACACATAATAATGACATTAGCAAATATTCCTTTCCTAAAAAGCAAAACATGATGATTACATATTGGTCTTTGATACCTATCTCCTCCATCCTGATATGAGCTTGTTTCCTGCTCCTTATAAAAAATACTGTGTAATTTTTACATTTGAGTGTGTGACATGAATGTTGTTCTGCACTGTTCACAGAATTAGGTGTGTAATAGTAGCAGATGGACAAGTGATAGATACAGAGTGTAAATGAACAAATAGTGTATGACGGAAGCTACAGATTGAGTGTTGAGTGTGACAATACAACAACAGGAGACGCGCGCGCGCACACGCACACACACACACACACACACACACACACACACACACACACACAGAGAGAGAGAGAGAGAGAGAGATTACAGTCAATAACACACACAGCCTACACTAAGGAGATACAGCAATGTTGGTGTGAGGCAAGGTTTGGTTGAGGAGAGGGAAAAAGAAACAAGAGTAAAGGAAAATCACAATGGAAGAAGAAGAGCTGTGCATCATCATAGTACTGACTATTTTAAGTATCTTCACCAACAACAAATACTGGTGCTAACTGCACAAGATGTCCACAGCTAGGGGGTGGGGTAAACATAGACCCTCCAAAAAGCAGTGCAGGTAGTCTTTAACTGATGGGCACAGACATTGCTTGCGTGAACTCGGGTGTCTACTATATTATTATTGAAAATATACAATGGAGAGGCCTAGAAAGAGATTGCCACATGCAAGCTACATAAATAATATAAACATAAAGGGTTCACTACTCTTACAATAACCTAGAAGAAGAGCTGTGCATCATCATAGTACTGACTATTTTAAGTATCTTCACCAACAACAAATACTGGTGCTAACTGCACAAGATGTCCACAGCTAGGGGGTGGGGTAAACATAGACCCTCCAAAAAGCAGTGCAGGTAGTCTTTAACTGATGGGCACAGACATTGCTTGCGTGAACTCGGGTGTCTACTATATTATTATTGAAAATATACAATGGAGAGGCCTAGAAAGAGATTGCCACATGCAAGCTACATAAATAATATAAACATAAAGGGTTCACTACTCTTACAATAACCTAATGAGAGGAATAGTGGTTGCTGGAACAACTTACTCCAAACATGCTGGATCCATGCATTATTACACTTTATAATGAGCCATACATACAATAAAAATAAAAAGAGTCTTGCTTTTCACAAAATAAAGTATAAATTTATGATAAAGTGAAAAAATTCTTCACTGAAAGAAGATATAATCAAGCAAAAACCATTGTTTGTTGTTAATGCAACTAAACTTACGTTCGTGTGTGTGTGTGTGTGTGTGTGTGTGTGTGTGTGTGTGTGTGTGTGTGTGTGTGTACATTCTACCTCTGATGAAGGCCTTGTTAGCCGAGAGCTCATTTTCTGACAATCTTTTTGTTGTGCCTATCTCTGACTCAGCATCTCTGCTATATGGTGAGTAGCAACTATCCTTTTCATGATATTAATACTAATAAATGCTTTCACACAGTAATTTTATGCACTGAAAAATTAAAGTTTATGTATTTTATTCCTAACAAATCTACTCTGAGTGAAAATTCAAGTAATCTTGTGGGATTTCATTGACATTATGAAATTAATAATCACCATGTCACCTGCAAAGAAACTCTCTATTACTTTTATGAGTAATGGAAACTACTGTTCCCATTTTTTGTTTTCGCAGTAAGTTCAGTGGTAATCACAGTGTTCCCATTTGCAGCTTGTGCTGCCATCTCTGTTATCATGTGATAACTGCATGTAGTTTGTCCACTGGCATGCAGAAGCTATTGTATGTCTACATCTTTAGTCAATCAATGCAGAGGCGCCATTTCTGAGTGAAACTGGGCCATTATTTTGACCACAACCGCTTTTTTATATTCTGTGCTTTTCTTATGTGTCTGAGGTGACTACTGTTACATTTTTCTACTTTTGTATTTAGTAAGGAGGCAGTATATGTCTGTATTTATCTGGAAGTTTTCTTTGTAAACCACTGAAATACAACAACGTAAGTTAGTGGGAACTATTTATCACAATGAACTGTGTGTGATGGGTAAGTAGCGTGGCTGTGAAATTGGGACTGTATTTATTGTATCTTTCTCAGTGTTCAAAATGCCTGGACTGACACCACAAGACACACTGCGAGTTTTGCACTCCTTACCACACAATGCAGAAGATTCAGATTTTGCTGCTGACTCCAATTCTGATGCAGGCATTGATTCTTTTGAATGAAATTATTGATAACATTATTGTACCAAGTGATGATAAGATTTCAATTTGACAACAGAAGCGGGTGAAATTGAAAAAATGTCTCCTTGTCGTGCTGGTATATCTAACTAAACTCCAATAAGGGCTGTGTCCATATTTTCTCACAGTGTTAATACATGGAGTGAGGATGTTTCTTATTCTAAAAATCTTCCAGTGAAATTAAAAGAAAGCCCAGAAAATCAGTCTGATAATAAAATAATATATTTTCATTCTTTATTTACAGAAATTCTATTGCTACACATTTGCAATCAGATGAATCTATACGCAAAACAAGGAAGATGTTTAGTGAAGTCAGAGAGGAAACAAAGTAACTTCTAGCTGGCAGGACATTATCATTCCTGAGCTAAAATCTTTTATTTGAACGCTTATTTTGATGGATATACATCAACTTCCACGATTTGGAAATTGTTGAAGTAGTGTCCTGTTCTTGATGTACCTTCTCTCTTATCAGTGGTGAAAAAGCACTGATACAAAGATACTGCTGAAAATCTGCATGGCAATGACAACAGCATGTGTGTCAGAAAGGGATGATCAGGATATAACAAACTGCTCAAAATCCGACCTGTCATCAGTGCTATAACAAAGAAGCTGTGTTAAGTGTACAAACCTCCTCCTGTTTTGACATTTCAAAAAAGTATGGTGTCTTTCAAAGGACGTTCAACAACAAAACAATGTATGCCAATGAAAGCAGTCAAGTGTGGCTGCAGTACATGGTGCTTAGCTCATGCAATGACTGGGTGCATAAGTAACTATGACATCAACACTGGAAAAGAAGACAAATATGACAGATCTGAATTTTCACTGGGTGAACACATAGTGCTTACCCTAACAGATACAATGGTTGGAAGTAAAAGGTTGGTAACATCCAATAATTATTTTACAATGTATCAAATAATGGAAGCCTACAGTCTCATGGACTTTATGGCATTGCTACTGATCACTCCAACACAAAGGATCTGCCAGCCATGCTGAAAAAAATTCAAAACTTAGCAGAGGAGAATAGGAATTTGCTGTCAGATCATGTGTTGCAGCAGTTAAGTGGCAGGATAGTAAACCTGTGTGTATACTATCAGATTATCTGAATACCAAAAACACAACTACTGTCTTCAGAACAAATACAGATGGTACCGGTAGTGAAATGTTCTGCCCTTAGCCTGTGGCAGAGTACAATCAAATAATAGAAAAAGTTGATAGATTCGATCACCTGTGAGAACGGTATACTGTAATTTGTTGTTCACTGAAGTGGTGGCACACAATGTGTTTTCTTTTTAGAAGATTTGGCAGTTCCTACATTATACAGAAGCCTCAAAGGACAGAAGCAGACCAACTAACTTTTAGGTTACACCTGGCAAGGCAGCTCATCTCTAGCATCTCAAGTCATAAGCGAAGAGGGAGACCTGTGTGTTTCCTGACACTGAAAAGGGGTGTGTCTGGAGTTCCAGGTAAGTTGTTCTGCAGAAAGGTTGGATCTCATTTGCCCACAAAAGGTGAAACAAACAGAGGATGCTGTGAATATAGCACAAAGAACAAATAAATGAGAAACAAAGAAAAAAGAACAAAAGTAATATGTAGCATCTGCCATGTGCCTTTGTGTATAGCACCATGTTTATCTAAGTTCCACAACACATCATCTTAGTGAACTCAATGGACAACAGAAACCAATACACGAAAAACGTAATATTTAAGATGTTTTTTGTACTTCAAAATAAATACTTTTTTCCCAACTGGAGTTGCTCCAGTGTTCGGCGGGAACGATAGTCCCCACTAATTTTTTTATACCTATAGCGTAATCTCTAGTTCAATGAGAACAGTAGTTCCCACTAAATGTTTTTTGTAGCTATAGTGTAATCTCTCACTTTCAAGATCTGAAATTGATTTTATGAGTGCCAATAAAATACTCATAAGAAATCCACAGTTTCTGTAAATAATTTGGTCACAAAAGGATTAATGCAAATTGGAAGAGATGTAGAATTGTTTTGCAGATAAAACTGACTCACTGACAGACTTACTGTGATTCTCACAAAAGCTTCAATTATTACATCGCTGAAGCACACTTTTAGTAATTACTTGAAAATGAAACATGACTCAGGAATCACTATTGGAATGAATGATTTTACATCACTTTGCCACATTTATACTTTTATATAAAAAAATATTTAAAGCTGTTATGGCATATTCTGCGTCACGTCTCAGGTTAACTTATAGTTCTTCAGTACATCATTTTATTGTCTCTGGCAAAGTTGCCTCTTTGTTAACTATAATTTATTACTTGTAAGAAAAGAAACATGAATAACAACACAAAAAATAACTTAAATCTAGAAAAGAAGAACCACAACAGGCAGAGTTTAAAAAGAATAGGTTTTCTATTATTATTATTATTATTATTATTATTATTATTATGTCGTATGACGAGGGCCTCCCGTCGGGTAGACCGCTCGCCTGGTGCAAGTCTTTCGATATGACGCCACTTCGGCGAATTGCGCGTCGATGGGGATGAAATGATGATTAGGACAGCACGACACCCAGTCCCTGAGCGGAGAAAATCTCCGACCCAGCCGGGAATCGAACCCGGGCCCTTAGGATTGACAGTCTGTCGTGCTGACCACTCAGCTACCGGGAGCGGACATCATTATTATTATTATTATTATTATTATTATTATTATTTCTTTACTTTCTCAGACGTTAAGTCTGGTTGAGAATGGAAAGTGACGCGGACCTTGATCAAGCGTCACTTCCTATTAACTGTACGGTATGTGTTATATTGCATTTAGGAACTTTCGGGTAATTGAACATGTATCTATAATTACGGATTTCTGTAGTTGTATATATGTGTTTGGATGTAGCTGTATTGCATTGATGTACTGGTGGATATTGTGTGGTATGACTCCTGTAGTTGATAGTATAATTGGTATGATGTCAACTTTATCCTGATGCCACATGTCTTTGACTTCCTCAGCCAGTTGGATGTATTTTTCAATTTTTTCTCCTGTTTTCTTTTGTATATTTGTTGTATTGGGTATGGATATTTCGATTAGTTGTGTTAATTTCTTCTTTTTATTGGTGAGTATGATGTCAGGTTTGTTATGTGGCGTTGTTTTATCTGTTATAATGGTTCTGTTCCAGTATAATTTGTATTCATCATTCTCCAGTACATTTTGTGGTGCATACTTGTATGTAGGAACTTGTTGTTTTAAAAGTTTATGTTGTAAGGCAAGCTGTTGATGTATTATTTTTGCGACATTGTCATGTCTTCTGGGGTATTCTGTATTTGCTAGTATTGTACATCCGCTTGTGATGTGATCTACTGTTTCTATTTGTTGTTTACAAAGTCTGCATTTATCTGTTGTGGTATTGGGATCTTTAATAATATGCTTGCTGTAATACCTGGTGTTTATTGTTTGATCCTGTATTGCAATCATGAATCCTTCTGTCACACTGTATATATTGCCTTTTCTTAGCCATGTGTTGGATGCGTCTTGATCGATGTGTGGCTGTGTTAGATGATACGGGTGCTTGCCATGAAGTGTTTTCTTTTTCCAATTTACTTTCTTCGTATCTGTTGATGTTATGTGGTCTAAAGGGTTGTAGAGGTGGTTATGAAATTGTAGTGGTGTAGCCGATGTATTTATATGAGTGATTGCTTTGTGTATTTTGCTAGTTTCTGCTCGTTCTATGAAGAATTTTCTTAAATTGTCTACCTGTCCATAATGTAGGTTTTTTATATCGATAAATCCCCTTCCTCCTTCCTTTCTGCTTAATGTGAATCTTTCTGTTGCTGAATGTATGTGATGTATTCTATATTTATGGCATTGTGATCGTGTAAGTGTATTGAGTGCTTCTAGGTCTGTGTTACTCCATTTCACTACTCCAAATGAGTAGGTCAATATTGGTATGGCATAAGTATTTATAGCTTTGGTCTTGTTTCTTGTTGTCAATTCTGTTTTCAGTATTTTTGTTAGTCTTTGTCTATATTTTTCTTTTAGTTCTTCTTTAATATTTGTATTATCTATTCCTATTTTTTGTCTGTATCCTAGATATTTATAGGCATCCGTTTTTTCCATCGCTTCTATGCAGTCGCTGTGGTTATCCAATATGTAATCTTCTTGTTTAGTGTGTTTTCCCTTGACTATGCTATTTTTCTTACATTTGTCTGTTCCAAAAGCCATACTTATATCATTGCTGAATACTTCTGTTATCTTTAGTAATTGGTTGAGTTGTTGATTTGTTGCTGCCAGTAGTTTTAGATCATCCATGTATAGCAAATGTGTGATTTTGTGTGGGTATGTTCCAGTAATATTGTATCCATAATTTGTATTATTTAGCATGTTGGATAGTGGGTTCAGAGCAAGGCAGAACCAGAAAGGACTTAATGAGTCTCCTTGGTATATTCCACGCTTAATCTGTATTGGCTGTGATGTGATATTATTTGAATTTGTTTGGATATTAAGTGTGGTTTTCCAATTTTTCATTACTATGTTTAGGAACTGTATCAATTTTGGATCTACTTTGTATATTTCCAATATTTGTAGTAACCATGAGTGGGGTACACTATCAAAAGCTTTTTGGTAATCAATGTATGCGTAGTGTAGCGACCTTTGTTTAGTTTTAGCTTGATATGTCACCTCTGCATCTATTATCAGTTGCTCTTTACATCCTCGTGCTCCTTTGCAACAGCCTTTTTGTTCTTCATTTATAATTTTGTTCTGTGTTGTATGTGTCATTAATTTCTGTTTAATGATTGAAGTTAATATTTTGTATATTGTTGGTAGGCATGTTATGGGGCGATATTTAGCTGGGTTTGCTGTGTCTGCTTGATCTTTAGGTTTCAGATAAGTTATTCCATGTGTAAGTGTATCAGGGAATGTGTATGGGTCTGCAATGTAACTGTTAAATAATTTAGTTAGATGTGAATGTGTTGAGGTGAACTTCTTTAACCAGAAATTTGCTATTTTATCATTTCCAGCGGCTTTCCAATTGTGCGTAGAATTAATTGCTCGGGTGACTTCATGTTGCAAAATTATCACTTCAGGCATTTGTGGTATCATCTTGTATGTGTCTGTTTCTGCTTGTATCCACCGTGCATGCCTGTTATGTTGTACCGGGTTAGACCATATGTTGCTCCAGAAGTGTTCCATGTCTGTTATGTTTGGTGGATTGTTTATTTTAATGTGTGTGTTATCTACTGTCTGGTAAAATTTCTTTTGGTTTGTGTTGAATGTTTGGTTTTGTTTCCTTCTATTTTCACTATTTTTGGATCTTCTGAGTCGTTTGGCTAATGCTTGTAATTTCTGCTTCTTTTCGTCTAATTGCTCTGTCACTTCTTGTTGTGAGATTTTACCTAACCTTTTTCGTTTTTTTTCCGAGATTTCATTTCTTATAAATTGTGTTAGCTGTCCGATGTCTTTTCTCAGTTTTTCTATTCTGATCTGTAGCCTGTGTTGCCATGCTGGTTTTGTGGGTTTCTTCTGTGTGTTGGTTGGTTCTGATCTCTGTCTAGTGTGTATATTTAGTGTAGTGAGTGCTCCTATATAAACCAGTAGTTGTAACTCTTCCATAGTTGTGTTTTCATTTATTTTGTTGTGTATGATTGTGTTGATAGTTTTTATTGTTGTTTCGACTTGTGGGTTATTTGGTGGTCTATGCAAGAATGGTCTTATGTCTGTATTTGTGTCTTTGTATTCTATATATGTCAGCTGAAATTTTTCTTCTATATCTAGCATGTGTGTCACTTCGTGTTCTATTTGTGCTTGTTCTGGTGGCTGTCTTAAGATTTCGTTTTCCTCTGATTGTTTAATTGGTGCGTGTTGTTCTTTGTTTGTTTGCTCTGGGATGTTTGAGTCCATTACTGTATTTTCTTCATCTTCTGATTGCACATTATTTTGTTCCAGTATTTGTTGTACTTGTTGTTTGATGTTTTCTAATTCTGACTGGGGTATCCTGTTATTTTTGATTATTACACGGATCTGATCAGCTAGTCGTTGTTCTGTTAAAAATTTTAATTCTGGGTATCTGGTAATAAATGTTGTGTATACTTGTGATCTGTATCCAGTTGTGTTGGTTCCTAGGTTTGTTGCTTGGTAATAACAGAACATGAGGTGTCGATTAACTTCATCTGACCATCTCATCCTCTGTCTTTGTTTTCCTTCTAGGGTGGTTGCAGGAAGCATATCCTGCAAAACACCTCTATTTGGATTTAAATCATTTTCCAGTTGGCTAGCAGTGTCGTTACCATTGTGGGCGGGCATAGGGTTCAAGCGTCGTCCCCGACCATGACGGCGCTTGTCCGAGGCTTCTTTAGTTCTGTCCTGAACCAACTAATCACACTAAAGGGGGGTTAGCCCTATTAGTGGTTTGTTCTTTTCGTCGCCTTTTACGACTGGCAGAACATACCGGAGGCCTATTCTTTTCCCGGGCCTCCACGGGTATTATTATTATTATTATTATCTTTACTTTCTCAGACGTTAAGTCTGGTGAGGAATGGAGTGACGCGGACCTTTATCAAGCGTCACTTCCTTTTTGCTGTACGGTATATGTTATATTGCATTTAGGAACTTTCGGGTAATTGAACATGTATCAATAATTACGGATTTCTGTAATTGTATATATATGTTTGGATGTAGCTGTATTGCATTGATGTATTGGTGGATATTGTGTGGTATGACTCCTGTAGTTGATAGTATAATTGGTATGATGTCTACTTTATCCTGATGCCACATGTCTTTGACTTCCTCAGCCAGTTGGATGTATTTTTCAATTTTTTCTCCTGTTTTCTTTTGTATATTTGTTGTATTGGGTATGGATATTTCGATTAGTTGTGTTAATTTCTTCTTTTTATTGGTGAGTATGATGTCAGGTTTGTTATGTGGCGTTGTTTTATCTGTTATAATGGTTCTGTTCCAGTATAATTTGTATTCATCATTCTCCAGTACATTTTGTGGTGCATACTTGTATGTAGGAACGTGTTGTTTTATAAGTTTATGTTGTAAGGCAAGCTGTTGATGTATTATTTTTGCGACATTGTCATGTCTTCTGGGGTATTCTGTATTTGCTAGTATTGTACATCCGCTTGTGATGTGATCTACTGTTTCTATTTGTTGTTTACAAAGTCTGCATTTATCTGTTGTGGTATTGGGATCTTTAATAATATGCTTGCTGAAATACCTGGTGTTTATTGTTTGATCCTGTATTGCAATCATGAATCCTTCTGTCTCACTGTATATATTGCCTTTTCTTAGCCATGTGTTGGATGCGTCTTGATCGATGTGTGGCTGTGTTAGATGATATGGGTGCTTGCCATGAAGTGTTTTCTTTTTCCAATTTGCTTTCTTCGTATCTGTTGATGTTATGTGATCTAAAGGGTTGTAGAAGTGGTTATGAAATTGCAGTGGTGTAGCCGACGTATTTATATGAGTGATTGCCTTGTGTATTTTGCTAGTTTCTGCTCGTTCTAGAAAGAATTTTCTTAAATTGTCTACCTGTCCATAATGTAGGTTTTTTATGTCGATAAATCCCCTTCCTCCTTCCTTTCTGCTTAATGTGAATCTTTCTGTTGCTGAATGTATGTGATGTATTCTATATTTGTGGCATTGTGATCGTGTAAGTGTATTGAGTGCTTCTAGGTCTGTGTTACTCCATTTCACTACTCCAAATGAGTAGGTCAATATTGGTATGGCATAAGTATTTATAGCTTTTGTCTTGTTTCTTGCTGTCAGTTCTGTTTTCAGTATTTTTGTTAGTCTTTGTCTATATTTTTCTTTTAGTTCTTCTTTAATATTTGTATTATCTATTCCTATTTTTTGCCTGTATCCTAGATATTTATAGGCATCCGTTTCTTCCATCGCTTCTATGCAGTCGCTGTGGTTATCCAATATGTAATTTTCTTGTTTAGTGTGTTTTCCCTTGACTATGCTATTTTTCCTACATTTGTCTGTTCCAAAAGCCATACTTATATCATTGCTGAATCCTTCTGTTATCTTTAGTAATTGGTTGAGTTGTTGATTGGTTGCTGCAAGTAGTTTTAGATCATCCATGTATAGCAAATGTGTGATTTTGTGTGGGTATGTTCCAGTAATATTGTATCCATAATTTGTATTGTTTAGCATGTTGGATAGTGGGTTCAGAGCAAGGCAGAACCAGAAAGGACTTAATGAGTCTCCTTGGTATATTCCACGCTTAATCTGTATTGGCTGTGATGTGATATTATTAGAGTTTGTTTGGATATTAAGTGTGGTTTTCCAGTTTTTCATAACTATGTTTAGGAACTGCATCAATTTAGGATCTACTTTGTATATTTCCAATATCTGTAGTAACCATGAGTGGGGTACACTATCAAAAGCTTTTTCGTAATCAATGTATGCGTAGTGTAGTGACCTTTGTTTAGTTTTAGCTTGATATGTCACCTCTGCATCTATTATCAGTTGCTCTTTACATCCTCGTGCTCCTTTGCAACAGCCTTTTTGTTCTTCATTTATAATTTTGTTCTGTGTTGTATGTGTCATTAATTTCTGTGTAATGACTGAAGTTAATATTTTGTAGATTGTTGGTAGGCATGTTATGGGGCGATATTTAGCTGGGTTTGCTGTGTCTGCTTGATCTTTAGGTTTCAGATAGGTTATTCCATGTGTAAGTGTATCAGGGAATGTGTATGGGTCTGCAATGTAACTGTTAAATAATTTAGTTAGATGTGAATGTGTTGAGGTGAACTTCTTTAGCCAGAAATTTGCTATTTTATCATTTCCAGGGGCTTTCCAATTGTGCGTAGAATTAATTGCTCGGGTGACTTCATGTTGCAAAATTATCACTTCAGGCATTTGTGGTATCATCTTGTATGAGTCTGTTTCTGCTTGTATCCACCGTGCATGCCTGTTATGTTGAACCGGGTTTGACCATATGTTGCTCCAGAAGTGTTCCATGTCTGTTATGTTTGGTGGATTGTCTATTTTAATGTGTGTGTTATCTATTGTCTGGTAAAATTTCTTTTGGTTTGTGTTGAATGTTTGGTTTTGTTTCCTTCTATTTTCACTTTTTTTGTATCTTCTAAGTCGTTTGGCCAATGCTTGTAACTTCTGCTTCTTTTCATCTAATTGCTCTATTGCTTCTTGTTGTGAGATTTTACCTAACCTTTTTCGTTTTTTGTCTGATATTTCATTTCTTATAAATTGTGTTAGCTGTCCGATGTCTTTTCTCAGTTTTTCTATTCTGATCTGTAGCCTGTGTTGCCATGCTGGTTTTGTGGGTTTCTTCTGTGTGTTGGTTGGTTCTGATATCTGCCTAGTGTGTATATTTAGTGTAGTGAGTGCTCCTACATAAACCAGTAGTTGTAACTCTTCCATTGTTGTATTTTCATTTATTTTGTTGTGTATGATTGTGTTGATAGTTGTTATTGTTGTTTCGACTTGTGGGTTATTTGGTGGTCTATGCAAGAATGGTCTAATGTCTGTATTTGTGTCTTTGTATTCTATATATGTCAGCTGAAATTTCTCTTCTATATCTAACATGTGTGTCACTTCGTGTTCTATTTGTGCTTGTTCTGGTGGCTGTCTTAAGATGTCGTTTTCCTCTGATTGTTTAACTGATGTGTGTTGTTCTTTGTTTGTTTGCTCTGGGATGTTTGAGTCCATTACTGTATTTTCTTCTTCTTCTTCTTCTGATTGCACATTATTTTGTTCTAGTATTTGTTGTACTTGTTGTTTGATGTTTTCTAATTCTGACTGGGGTATCCTGTTATTTTTGATTATTACACGGATCTGATCAGCTAGTCGTTGTTCTGTTAAAAATTTTAATTCTGGGTATCTGGTAATAAATGTTGTGTGTACTTGTGATCTGTATCCAGTTGTGTTGGTTCCTAGGTTTGTTGCTTGGTAATAACAGAACATGAGGTGTCGATTAACTTCATCTGACCATCTCATCCTCTGTCTTTGTTTTCCTTCTAGGGTGGTTGCATTATTATTACTTTCCTTTCACAGACATTATGTCTGGTTAAAAATGGAAAGTGACGCGCACCTTGATCAAGCGTGACTTCCTTTTAACTGTACGGTATATGTTACATTGCATTTAGGAACTTTCGGGTAATTGAACATGTATCAATAATTACAGATTTCTGTAGTTGTATATATACGTTTGGATGTAGCTGTATTGCATTGATGTACTGGTGGATATTGTGTGGTATGACTCCTGTAGTTGATAGTATAATTGGTATAATGTCAACTTTATCCTGGTGCCACATGTCCTTGACTTCCTCAGCCAGTTGGATGTATTTTTCAATTTTTTCTCCTGTTTTCTTCTGTATATTTGTTGTATTGGGTATGGATATTTCGATTAGTTGCGTTAATTTCTTCTTTTTATTGGTGAGTATGATGTCAGGTTTGTTATGTGGTGTAGTTTTATCTGTTATAATGGTTTTGTTCCAGTATAATTTGTATTCATCATTCTCCAGTACATTTTGTGGTGCATACGTGTATGTGGGAACATGTTGTTTTATTAGTTTATGTTGTATGGCAAGTTGTTGATGTATTATTTTTGCTACATTGTTATGTCTTCTGGTGTATTCTGTATTTGTTAGTATTGTACATCCACTTGTGATGTGATCTACTGTTTCTATTTGTTGTTTGCAAAGTCTGCATTTATCTGTTGTGGTATTGGGATCTTTAATAATATGCTTGCTGTAATATCTGGTGTTTATTGTTTGATCCCGTATTGCAATCATGAATCCTTCCGTCTCACTGTATATATTGCCTTTTCTTAGCCATGTGTTGGATGCGTCTTGATCAATGAGTGGCTGTGTTAGATGATACAGGTGCTTGCCATGTAATGTTTTCTTTCTCCAATTTACTTTCTTCGTATACGTTGATGTTATGGGATCTAAAGGGTTGTAGAAGTGGTTATGAAATTGCAATGGTGTAGCCGATGTATTTATATGAGTGACTGCTTTGTGTATTTTCCTAGTTTCTGCTCGTTCTATAAAGAATTTTCTTAAATTGTCTACCTGTCCATAATGTAGGTTTTTTATGTCGATAAATCCCCTTCCTCCTTCCTTTCTGCTTAATGTGAATCTTTCTGTTGCTGAATGTATGTGATGTATTCTATATTTGTGGCATTGTGATCGTGTAAGTGTATTGAGTGCTTCTAGGTCTGTGTTACTCCATTTCACTACTCCAAATGAGTAGGTCAATATTGGTATAGCATAAGTATTTATACCTTTTGTCTTGTTTCTTGCTGTCAATTCTGTTTTCAGTATTTTTGTTAGTCTTTGTCTATATTTATCTTTTAGTTCTTCTTTAATATTTGTATTATCTATTACTATTTTTTGTCTGTATCCTAGATATTTATAGGCATCTGTTTTTTCCATCGATTCTATGCAGTCGCTGTGGTTATACAATATGTAATCTTCTTGTTTAGTGTGATTCCCCTTGACTATGCTATTTTTCTTACATTTGTCTGTTCCAAAAGCCATATTTATATCATTGCTGAATACTTCTGTTATCTTTAGTAATTGGTTGAGTTGTTGATTTGTTGCTGCCAGTAGTTTGAAATCATTCATGTATAGCAAATGTGTGATTTTGTGTGGGTATGTTCCAGTAATATTGTATCCATAATTTGTATTATTTAGCATGTTGGATAGTGGGTTCAGAGCAAGGCAGAACCAGAAAGGACTTAATGAGTTTCCTTGGTATATTCCACGCTTAATCTGTATTGGCTGTGATGTGATATTATTTGAATTTGTTTGGATATTAAGTGTGGTTTTCCAATTTTTCATTACTATGTTTAGGAACTGTATCAATTTTGGATCTACTTTGTATATTTCCAATATTTGTAGTAACCATGAGTGGGGTACACTATCAAAAGCTTTTTGGTAATCAATGTATGCGTAGTGTAGCGACCTTTGTTTAGTTTTAGCTTGATATGTCACCTCTGCATCTATTATCAGTTGCTCTTTACATCCTCGTGCTCCTTTGCAACAGCCTTTTTGTTCTTCATTTATAATTTGGTTCTGTTTCGTATGTGTCATTAATTTCTGTGTAATGACTGAAGTTAATATTTTGTATATTGTTGGTAGGCATGTTATGGGGCGATATTTAGCTGGGTTTACTGTGTCTGCTTGATCTTTAGGTTTCAGATAAGTTATTCCTTGTGTAAGTGTATCAGGGAATGTGTATGGGTCTGCAATGTAACTGTTAAATAATTTAGTTAGATGTGAATGTGTTGAGGTGAATTTCTTTAGCCAGAAATTTGCTATTTTATCATTTCCAGCGGCTTTCCAATTGTGAGTAGAATTAATTGCTTGGGTGACTTCATGTTGCAAAATTATCACTTCAGGCATTTGTGGTATCATCTTGTACGTATCTGTTTCTGCTTGTATCCACCGTGCATGCCTGTTATGTTGTACTGGGTTTGACCATATGTTGCTCCAGAAGTGTTCCATGTCTGTTATGTTTGGTGGATTGTCTATTTTAATGTGTGTGTTATCTGTTGTCTGGTAAAATTTCTTTTGGTTTGTGTTGAATGTTTGGTTTTGTTTCCTTCTATTTTCACTTTTTTTGTATCTTCTAAGTCGTTTGGCCAATGCTTGTAATTTCTGCTTCTTTTCATCTAATTGCTCTATCACTTCTTGTTGTGAGATTTTACCTAACCTTTTTCGTTTTTTTCTGACATTTCATTTCTTATAAATTGTGTTAGCTGTCCGATGTCTTTTCTCAGTTTTTCTATTCTGATCTGTAGCCTGTGTTGCCATGCTGGTTATGTGGGTTTCTTCTGTGTGTTGGTTGGTTCTGATCTCTGCCTAGTGTGTATATTTAGTGTAGTGAGTGCTCCTATATAAACCAGTAGTTGTAACTCTTCCATAGTTGTGTTTTCATTTATTTTGTTGTGTATGATTGTGTTGATAGTTTTTATTGTTGTTTCGACTTGTGGGTTATTTGGTGGTCTATGCAAGAATGGTCTAATGTCTGTATTTGTGTCTTTGTATTCTATATATGTTAGCTGAAATTTTTCTTCTATATCTAACATCTGTGTCACTTTGTGTTCTATTTGTGCTTGTTCTGGTGGCTGTCTTAAGATTTCGTTTTCCTCTGATTGTTTAATTGGTGCGTGTTGTTCTTTGTTTGTTTGCTCTGGGATGTTTGAGTCCATTACTGTATTTTCTTCTTCTTCTGATTGCACATTATTTTGTTCCAGTATTTGTTGTACTTGTTGTTTGACGTTTTCTAATTCTGACTGGGGTATCCTGTTATTTTTGATTATTACACGGATCTGATCAGCTAGTCGTTGTTCTGTTAAAAATTTTAATTCTGGGTATCTGGTAATAAATGTTGTGTATACTTGTGATCTGTATCCAGTTGTGTTGGTTCCTAGGTTTGTTGCTTGGTAATAACAGAACATGAGGTGTCGATTAACTTCATCTGACCATCTCATCCTCTGTCTATGTTTTCCTTCTAGGGTGGTTGCAGGAAGCATATCCTGCAAAACACCTCTATTTGGATTTAAATCATTTTCCAGTTGGCTAGCAGTGTCGTTACCATTGTGGGCGGGCATAGGGTTCAAGCGTCGTCCCCGACCATGACGGCGCTTGTCGGAGGCTTCTTTAGTTCTGTCCTGAACCAACTAATCACACTAAAAGGGGGGTTAGCCCTATTAGTGGTTTGTTCTTTTCGTCGCCTTTTACGACTGGCAGAACATACCGGAGGCCTATTCTTTTCCCGGGCCTCCACGGGGATTATTATTATTATTATTATCTCCCTAACACTGCAACCTAAAGGTAATCACACTGATATGGAAAATGACTAAGTACAAAATTCCACAACAAATGCCTACACTCTTTCATTATACACTTTGAAGGGACTTACACAATACTGTACAAAAGTAACCGAGTACAGCAGGGCAGTGAACATCTTAATGTTGTAAAGAAAAATTGTAATAATGATGATTTAATGGAACAGAATCTTGGAAAGGTTATAATACATTGTTTGACATGAAAACCGTGATAAGTGCCCAGGATGCTGATATTGTTTCATCCACCTCATTGGAACACAGTTCTAACAATGTGGCAACACATATCAGTGCTTTCATTCACGTGTCATGAAGTTATATCGGATAGGTAATATACAGGGTGATTCACAAAAACGTTTACAAGCTGACATGACACATTGGGCATACACGAAAAATCAGCAACCACATATGAACTGGGGTAATTAACACCACGAGAGGGCACTACATTTATGAGAGGGCATTGCTGTGCAAAGATGAGCAGAGCACAGGGAGGCCATCACCATTCACACCGTGGAAGTGTTCAGAGTAGTATTGCTAACTACTCATACGACATAATGGATGGGAAGCCATGTGATTGTACCGTGCAAAAATCCCAATAAAAAGGTGCCGTGCCACACATTATTTGCCACCCTACATCATCGACTGTGCGAAACTGGCTTGTTCCATGTGCACAAGCTGGATGCTGGTCGCCAATGAACAACACAGACAGATGTGGCAGAAGAAAGCATGCTCGAAAGAGTGCAGCGTACACTTTCAACAAGAGCACTAGGTGCATACCATGCCACTGATATCGCCCAACCTTTGGTCTGGTGTATTGTACATGATGAAGGACAGCACCCATTTCATTTCCAATGTGTCCAGGCATTGCAACCGGGGAACAACAACAAGTGCATGGGATTTTTTGGGTTGCTTCTGCAGGAATCCGCTACAGACCGAAGCTTCAAGTGAATGTCCGCTTAATGGATAAGATTGCATTCACACACGAGGGTGTGAGAAACATTCACAAACTGCACACATGGGCAAATGTGAATTCACATGCTACACGTACATATGCCTGACAATGCAAATTTACCCTCAACATGTTCGCTGGCATTGTCAGAGACTGTTTAATTGGCCTGTAGATTCTCCCGGACCGACTTGATGATCGTACATATCTCTTACATTGTCAGAGGTTCGGCTGAACATGCCGAATGATGCTCCCATGCAAATTCATTGACACATTTGATTACAGTGCGATGGGGCCCCCACGCATTCCAGCAGACATATGAGGGCAGATCTGCAGGTAACCTTTCCCAGCTGCTGGATTTGTCATGGTGGGCAAGTCGCATGGCCACCACCCTCACCCGATCTGTCCCCAATCAACTTTATCATGTTAGGGTGTTGAAGGGCCTTGTGTATGAAACACCTGTTTCTTTGCTGGAGGACCTAGTGGGCAGGTTTGTTGTGGGAGCAGAATGTCTTCAAGACATACCAGGTTTCTTTGAGAGGGTGCGCTGTTCAATGCAGCATCAATGTCGGGCGAGTCGCAATGTATCTGGACAAAACTTTGAACATCTCTTGTATTGGGCGTCCATTTGTAGCGTGTGACGAAACAGCTGCAATACCATTTAGTAGGTCCTGATGGCCTTTGCAATCACCGTTTCCTAAGTGGTTACTGATTCTTGCTGTATGCCAATTGTACCATGTCAGTTTCTAAATGTTTTGAAGGACCCTTATAGGCTGACTGTAAATAACAGCAGGTGAACACAAAAAAATGAACGGTGTATACTAAACCGTATGATGAAATTGTCTTCTGCAAACAAAGGTGGATTACCACCTTTCAAAATTTAATGTGAAGTGCTTCACAGTTGGACAACAGGAACACACAATATTAGGGTTGTCCTTGGACTCAAACAGCTTGAACATTCATTGCTATTAGTGAAACTGATTTAGCGTTCATTTCCACCAAACCCTTTCCATTACATTGAGTAGCAATCAATTTTGTACACCAGTTCCTTGTCTAAAGCACAATTGGCAGAAACGATGAACAAAATTAACATCTTATGATAACTCGTCATAGTACTCTTGTATTTACTAAAACAACTTTATAAAATCTGTGGAATAGCACAAACCAAGGAATTTAAAATTCTTTGATTTATAAAGCATTTTAAAAATTACCAAGGTGTCCCGTACGTTTAACCATTCTCACTGAAGGTATATTCAGTGAGAATCTCAATACAAATGGAAACTATGACATTTATCAATAGGTATTAATTTCAGTTAAAATAATCAATCATATGATGTCATGCGCATATCACTTGCTGTTAGTGACCACCTTGTCATACCTGAATCAAAATAAAAAAAGTGATTTCTGATTGGGCTCAGAAGGGAGCAAAATTATCAGTTTGCTATTAACTTAGTACTCAGCACAGTTGTGGCAGTGACAGTTGTGCAGTACTGAGTTCACTTTGTAGGTTCACAATAGCCACATTATTTTTTTGTACTGCACACAACAAAAATAAATCACAACAGATAGATTGTCAGCCACAATATTTAACCACAGTTCAACTGTGGAGTAAATATCAGTTTTAAAGTACTTTGTTCTTCTGATCCAGGTATGTCATGGTACTACAACTCTTTAAATACAATTAATTGATAGTTGGCATTTACAATATTTAATTTAGTGTAGACACTATCCATGTCATGTGGAACAATAGTGGTAAAACATAAAATAATATGACAAAACTACTAATTCTGCCCCACTGTCAGATGTCTTTGAACCTTGGAAATTTGCCTGTGTATTTCTGAAAAATTGTTTCTACAACATTCATGAATAATAGTGTTATAAACCACCATTTCAGCCATATACATCACCAAACCCCTATCATCAAATAATAATATTGTTGTTGCATACTACAATATGAGACAGAACATTTATAACTGTGTTTTCACCCCAGATTATTAATATCTATTCCTTATTGATAAATGGTATAGTTAATTATACATTAATAGGATATGACTTGTGCTCACTGTTAGATAGCCAAAACCTACTGACTGATTAAATCTGTGCAAGGAACTACGCTTAGAATCTGAAACCTTCGCCTTTTGTGGTCAAGTATTCTACTGACTGAGCTACCCTGGCACAATTCACAACCCACCCTCCCAGTCTTACTACTGTGAAGTTTGAAAGGTAGCAGAAGAGATACTGCTGGAAGTATGGCTGTGAAGGCAAGTCACAAGTCATGCTCAGATAGCTCATTTAGTAGAGTTTTTGCCCATCAAAAGCAAAAGTTCTCAGATTCACAACCCAGTCCAGCTCACACTTTACTGCAGAGTGAAAATTCATTCCGAGTTAATTATTTATTTGCATGTTATACAGACCGTGATCAAAAACTATCACTATGATATGTGACAAATCAGCTTTACAACTAAAGAACACACTCTCTCTCTCTCTCTCTCTCTCTCTCTCTCTCTCTCTCAGCTTTACAATTAAAGAACTCTCTCTCTCTCTCTCTCTCTCTATCTCTCTCTAAGTTATTCTATGGAACGAAGTTGCACATGATTTTAGTTTTGTCTTTGAATTTAATTTTATTATGGGTCACTGCATAAAAGATTCTTTTGGTTGAATACCTCATTTCTTTCAGTGCCACAACTAGGCTGAGCAATGGTACACATCAAGTCCTTTCTCCATTCAGCAATATTTTTGTGAATGTTATTGTATTTTTTAATTGTGACTGATTGCTGATAATAAATTTCTTAAGTGGGCAAATGCACTGCAAGACTGCTGTTAGTATGCCCAACTATTTGAAGAGTTGTTTACAGGAATAGACATCATGTATTATTGTTAAGATAGGCTTCTGTGCAACATACATTTTCTCACTCACCCACTGCCAGAGGCGGCCAAGAATTTAACTTGTGAGCCATACCCTGGCTTGCATAATATAGCGCTCAGCCTGACTGCACACTTCCCCCATCGCAGTGTCATGCTATCTGAGCACGAGGAAGGAGATGAGGGAGGACAGTGCGAACAAAGTATATGTAGATGGCAAGGCAGTTACATTGATACGACTTATTTCTCAACAACGTAGATCACAAATGAAACAAATTTTCAGTATACTGAAGACACGATATAATCTTTATCGGTACGAACGGTTGGGAAATTGAGAGATGCAGATAAATTCACAGATTTTTGTACTCTGACTGCCACATAATTATGACTTATTTAGTTTCATTTCACACACAAAAATATTGATCAAAATATTTTATCAAGTTTGCAAAGTCATTATGGAGCCATGGAAACCTGAGGAAAATAATTTAAACATTCCGAACAGTTTTCATATAAAAGGACTTATCTTATAAATGCAAATTAAGTTTCAGATCAATCAGTTCCATCTGTACAAGCACAGGGATGATTTCAACTGAAATGGCAAATGGACTCGAAAACAGATTGGCAGTGTTGTCAGAACATTTAGAAAAGTATCCTTGTAATTCTTTCAAGGTCACAATGACTTCAACAAACTTCATGTTTCCTTTAACACCACTGAGCTTGGGAAACTGGACTGTTTTGTTTTATGTTTTGTTTTGTTTCTGCCAGAATTGTCCCTCCTACAATGCAATTTGCTTTACAAATACATCCCAGCCAGATCAGAAATAAGTTGCTTCTCACCTTGCTGTTGGCAGTGTGCAGTCACGTTCACTCAAAATGTGACATCTGCAATCCATTTGGATGTTCTGGTGTTTGTTCCTGCAATCCTTCTTCATTCATAAATTCAACAATTGGATGTTTTAAATCAAAAAGAGTTCCAATTATGCCCCTTGACTTAACTAACATACTTTGTTATAACTAAATATATAATGTCTTCAAACTTTTAATTCAATTCTGTATGAAACTTTTGCATCTGGCAGTGGAATAATGTATGCTGTTTCAGAAATTTTACTATTTGCACCACCAATTTCTTCATGGGCTCCTCGCCAGCAGATTTAACACAAAATGCTTCTTGGTATATTGAACAATGAATGCCATCTGTCAATCATTGTAATCTTTTGCTCTCTTATTGTCAACTAAATCTTTCAATTCTTTCTGCATTGCATTGTAATGTCATTCACTGGCAAATCTGCAGTACCCGTCAATTATGTGACTACATAATAGATATTTAGAATTCCCGCCACACCATTCTGTCATTTTCATTCAGTTTTAAAAGGCTTATGGTGATAGATCACTAGACTGACACTCTTTTTGTGCAAATAGCCACTGGACCTGTGAACTAACGTGAAAAAAAAAAAAAAAATAGCAAAGGGTAAACAGCACTGACACGATTCTGCTGAATTGAAGAGTGTCAAGCTGATCAAAAAATGAAGTACTCTCGTGCCATATTACATACTTCTGAGAAGGGCCGAGCAAAGCTAAGACAGGCCAACCCTCATCCCGCACAAGGGGGTCACTTGCAATCTGACATGCGTTGACCACCCCTGAATTAGAGAATGCAAATAGGAAACTTGTTGACATTTTCCTCTGCAAAATCTAATATCTTTGGTGCAAAAGTTGCAAAGCATAGACATTTGAAGAGTTCTGTAACATGTGATTCCCACATCAAGCTCTTAACAGTAAAACATCAAAGAATTTAGAGTATTCTATTCCATTAACTATTTAATTGGATAGATAAAAAATGTACTCTCCAAGTGGTGGCAAAACACACACAAAAAAGACAGTTGTAATTGACAAGTTTTCAGGAAATTCACCCAAACCGTGGGTCAGGGAGACTTACCGTACAGGATGAGAAGGAAAGACTGATTGTTGAGGACAGCATTGGATGAGATTTGAAAACCTGAGAGCTTAATTGTGGAAGACAGGTAGTATGCAGACAGAGATTAGTGCTTAAACATCACGCACAAGTTGATGAGAGTGAAAAGCTAAATGCATTGTACGTAACAGAGACGAGAGGGGGAGGTGAAAAACAGACAGGAAAGATAATGAAAGATGTCGAAAACTAAAATGGAGTGAAGCAAAGAGTAGTTACAGTGAAGAAACGCTGAAATGGAAGAAATTAACATAGTTAAGGCCAGGTGGGTGGCAAGAATCAAGGACATGTTGAAGTGCTAGTTCCCACCTGCGGAGTTCTGAGAAACTGGTGTCTGGGGGAAGAATCCAGATGGCGCTTGTGGTGAAACAAGTGCCAAGGTCATGAATGTCATGTTGTAAAGCATGCTCTGCAACAGAATAGTGCAAGATGCCAGTATACACCCTCTGCCTATGCCCTTTCATCCTAATTGATAATTTGGTGGTAGTCATGCCAATGTAGAAGGCCAAACAGTTTTTACATAATAGCTGGTATATGACAGGGCGTTTCGCAAGTGGCTCTCCCACTGATAGTATATGTTTTGTCAGTTACAGGGCTATTATATATGGTGGTAGGAGGGTGCATACAGCATGTCTTGCAGTGGGGGCGGTTACAGGGGTAGGAGGCATAGGGTAGGGAAACGGGTGCAGAGGGAGCATTGGGTCTGACAAAAATATTGGAAAGATTGGGAGGGCGACGGAAAGCTATTCTAGGTGTGGAGGGCAAAATTTCAGACAGAATGGATCTCACTTCAGGGCATGATTTTAGGAAGTCATGGCTCTGTTGAAGTTGTTGATTAACACATTCCAGACCAGGATAATACTGAGTCACCAATGGTGTGCTCCGAAGCTTTTTGTGGAGGTATCAGCAATACCAGGATAGGATGTGATGCCCCGGTAAATCTGCTTTTTAACTAGGCTGGTGGGATAATTACATGCAGTGAAGACTGAGGTGAGAATGGTGGTTTATTGCTGTAAAGAGTCTGCATCCAAATAAATACGTTTGCCTCAGATGCCAAGGTTGTATGGGAGGGATCATCTGACACGGAAAGGATGGCAACTGTCAAAATATATGTACTGTTGTTTGTTGGTACGTTTAATGTGGACAGAAGTGTGTAGCTGGCCTTTGATGAGGACAAGATCAACATCAAGTAAAGTGGCATGGGAATCGGAATATGATCATGTGAAATTTATCGGGAGAAGGTATTAAGAGACTCCAGGAATTTTAGCACGTCAGGCTCACCATGAGCCCATATGGTAAAGATGTCATCAATGTATCTAAACCAAACCAGGGGGCTGAAGACCAACGGATCACAGGAAAGCCCCCTCAAAGCAACCCACGAAAAGGTTGGCATAAGGAAGGAGCCATCCTGGTTCCCATGGTCGTACCCGTGATCTGTTTGTATCTCTGCCCCTCAAAGATGAAGTAGTTTTTGTTAAGAATAAATTTGGTTAAGGTGAGTAGGAAGGATGTCACAGATCTGGAATCAGGCGGACACTGACAGGAAATGTTCAGCAGCAGACAGACCATGTACGTGGGGGATGTTTATGTAGAGGTAGGTGGCATCAATGGTGACAAGCAAGGTGTGTGGTGGGAGTGGGACAGGCACAGATTTCAGATGATCTAGGAAATGGTTGGTATCTTTGATGTAGGAGGGGAGTCTTTGTACTGTGGGTTGCAGGTGTTGATCAAGTAAGGCTAATAAATGTTTGGTGAGCACTTTAAAGCCAGCAACTATAGGACAGGATAATTGGGTTTGTGGATCTTAGGAAAAAGCTATAAGGTGGGGGTGGGGGTGCATGGTTTTGGTGAGGTGAGAATTTCTGTGGATTGAGGTGTCAGTCCTTGTGAGGGGCCTGAGGTTTTAAGGAGGGACTGCAAGTCAATTTGAATCACAGGGGATGTGATCTTGATCTCTTCCGAAACATCAAACATTTTTGTTTAGGAAAAAAGCCTCGACTCTTCACTAATTAAGTTCAATGACAGATCACTGAATATGCATGGCCAAGTGTTGAAACTCAATACTAGCCAAATAAATTAAATGTCATTTCACAACGAAAATAAACATGCGAAAAAAAGCAATAAGTGACAACACTTTCTCTTTACCTGTATTTCTTCCGCCTGCATAAGATACGGGTAAAACGGAAGTGCTATCACTTCTTTCATCTGTAATAATGATTTGCTAATGTGGAGAACTTGCACTATGGTTCAGAGTCCACATTAAACTATAGCCCCTCTTGCCCCCCCCCCCCCCCCCCAAACACACACACAAAAAGAAGAAGAGAGAGATAAATGGGCTCAGTCAGTCAATTAATAAGGTCAGCAGAAGGCAAGCGCATACCACTTCCAATAAGACCACATCCAGTAAAGCTCTGTGACATTCAAACTAACCTTCAGATTGAAGATAGCCTTACTTTACCTTTTTTCTGACTTAGTTTAAACTATATTTTCAGAAACTTCCTGTTGTTGTTGTTGTGGTCTTCAGTCCTGAGACTGGTTTGATGCAGCTCTCCGTGCTACTCTATCCTGTGCTAGCTTCTTCATCTCCCAGTACCTACTGCAACCTACATCATTCTGAATCTGCTTAGTGTATTGATCTCTTGGTCTCCCTCTATGATTTTTACCCTCCACGTTGCCCTCCAATGCTAAATTTGTGATCCCTTGATGCCTCAAAACATGTCCTACCAACCGATCCCTTCTTCTAGTCAAGTTGTGCCACAAACTTCTCTTCTCCCCAATCCTATTCAATACCTCCTCATTAGTTACGTGACCTACCCACCTTATATTCAGCATTCTTCTGTAGCACCACATTTCGAAAGCTTCTATTCTCTTCTTGTCCAAACTATTTATCGTCCATGTTTCACTTCCATACATGGCTACACTTCATACAAATACTTTCAGAAACGACTTCTTGACACTTAAATCTATACTCGATGTTAACAAATTTCTCTTCTTCAGAAACGATTTCCTTGCCATTGCCAGTCTACATTTTATATCCTCTCTACTTCGACCATCATTAGTTATTTTACTCCCTAAATAGCAAAACTCCTTTACTACTTTAAGTGTCTCATTTCCTAATCTAATTCCCTCAGCATCCCACGATTTAATTTGACTACATTCCATTATCCTCGTTTTGCTTTTGTTGATGTTCATCTTATATCCTCCTTTCAAGACACTGTCCATTCTGTTCAACTGCTCTTCCAAGTCCTTTGCTGTCTCTGACAGAATTACAATGTCATCGGCGAACCTCAAAGTTTTTACTTCTTCTCCATGAATTTTAATACCTACTCCGAATTTTTCTTTTGTTTCCTTTACTGCTTGCTCAATATACAGATTGAATAACATCGGGGAGAGGCTACGACCCTATCTCACTCCTTTCCCAACCACTTCCTAGCACATTAAAAATGTATGCCAGTGTGGAACACAAAGCAGGATCTTTGCCTTTCACAGGCAACTGCTCTATGACTGAGCTATCCAGGAGTGACACGACCATTCTTGATAAATTCACTTCATCCAGTATCTTTCTCCTACTTCACAAATTTCATGGAGTGTTCCTGCATATATTGTAGAACTAGCATTCCTGGAAGAAGGACACTGTCATCCAATCTGACTTACAGTTTTAATCAGCCTTGGAATTTCAGTTCAACACGCACTCCATTGCATAGTGATAATTCATTAGATACATGTTCAGAATTTCATTTCAAATTATATCTGTATACAACTAGATGTGCAAATATGAAATTTTAAAGATAATAAAAAAAGAAACAGTTTTATTCATTGTTTTCAAAAATTCTGATTGCAGTATTTCAAAGAAAAGTGCACAGAACTGTAATCATCAGCAACAAATAACTGTTTCAACTCAAGTGTAATGTCATTTTGCAATATCAATCTCTTGCAACAACTGATGTATTACTACTAACATTATGAAACATGTTATTTACTGATGAGAAGTTTTGCTGTACTTACTGTTTGTCAAGGCTAGGCAATGATTGTGTCCAGAGGTTATCTGTACAACATGTGATGTTGCTAATGCTTTAATCATTTTTGGCAGTGGCTGTGAAACACAGTCCAGGCCAACACCTGCAATAAATAACACACACTTAGATCAGTTGCTACACCCATGAGTGAAAAATCTATCATCGGGCATTGCACAGTGAATCTGGACATTCACATGAATATCCAGATGAATATCTGGTAAGAGGTCATCTTCAACAGGTGCATTTACTATCTATTTAATTTGATCTGTCATTTGTTTCATCAACACAACTATAGTTAACTACAAAAAACATATATAAAAACCACTTCCATCCATGTAATATGTCTTTGGGTTATTGATTTTATTAATGTTTACTTAAGATGAATGAATGGGCTGAGAGGTATGGATAATGAACTTGTGTTTTAGTTATTTTGCATTGCAGTCTGTGGTAATCTGTCAGCAAAATTCAGTGAGTGAGGACTCTGATTACAATGTCACCTAATTTTAGAGATCCAACCTGTTGACACAATCAGATCATTCCCTGTTTAAAACTTTAGCACAATGAAGTCCACAGGCAGTCAAATATACAGCTTAACTATTTCAGCCTCATCAAGCAGCACCAACAACGGCGTGAAGCCACTGATCTTTGTGCTGTCAGTTAGCTCTGATGGTTCACAGCTTCGAACTGGATCTGCCAAAATGAGACGGAACAATGGGTGCCATTGCTTGACACTCCAGCCAGTCATATCATTAAAAATCTACCTCAAGCACCTCAACCACCTACATTCTGTGGTCTGCCAGTTCATAAGAAGGACACAGAAGTATCACAGACTGTTTCTCAATCACTCAGTGTACAATAAGTGTCTGCACTAGGATTGGTCATGTTAATAATACATACACAATAATTCTTTAATGACCAGATACGATTTATGCTGATCGGATTATCCAACACTAGTTGTAACCTATCAGGTCAAGTAACCTCTCATCATCATTCTGTACCAATTACATCTTTGAGTGAAAATAGTAAAACATTAACACTTGGTAGATTATTTACACTTTCTACTACTGGACACAATACCGGCCGTCTCTCCTGAGAAATTTTCTAATATTGCAGATCCTAACTTCTACAGATCAGAGGTGCTAGCTCTTCTAATATTATTAATGAGCAATCTACAAGTCAAATCCCATGAAAATACCATAATCTAGATTCAACATTTCTTCCGTTGCTATGGTTTCCACGGGTCTCTCACACTATACCAGATCAGTAAAGAGTGCAATTATCACAGCAATATGTCTAATTTTTTGTAATGTCCAATTGTTTAAACAACATACTCTCATAAGTATGGTAATATTTTAGGCTATTATGACAATCCTGAAAGACAATTCTCAGTCAAAATATTCCCATTCACAAAGATCACTCTCTGTAACATAAATTTTCAGTTTTTGTAAGTAATACTTTTCAAAGATATGACACCTTGTGGTAATTTCGTGTAGCCAGAAGATCACTCAGTCATTCAGATTAAATCATCTTGTTTAGTTGGGTAGATTAATATTTTATTGAAAGTAAATACTTTGAAAATAAAATTCACAACTTGGGTATATACATTGCCAATGACAAATCCATCTCAATGTTTTATTTCACGGGAGATGTATGCTATTACAGATGACCACTTTTATCTAACATTCAAACTGACATGCAGCATTCATGGCTGAATACTAAAAGACTTTCTTCATTTAAAAAAAAAAATTTTTCCATTTCAATAACAACGAAGTAATTTCATATTTTAATAATAGACACAGGAAATGGCCACAATGACAATGGCTTCTTCTCCTGGTGTGTGGCTATTGGTTGTGTGACAATGACGTCAGGTTTCTTAGCTTGCAGCACCCACGTAAGGAACTCTGTCACCCTTGCTTCCTTATGACCACAAAACAATCAAAACCAAACAAAACCACACAGTATTCAGTGACAGAAGGCATCTTATTCTACACATTACTAGCACTACTTAACACATATGACAGTGTGCTTGCGAGTCAGGTTGTGCTGATCATCTGCATAAAGTTACAGACTCACAGAACATTTGGTCCACTTCCTTACTTCGCACATTAGTCACTGTCTACACCATATCAAAAAATATCAAAAATGTGACTAACTTCATCGGCCACATCAAATGTCTCTGTCTTGGAAGAGGAGATATGATGACCCACTTTGACATTCCAATCAAAGACTTTATGGATTTGCTCTCTCATTTCTTTGACAATAATGTATGTCTATTTAAGCACAAAAAGGTATGTTTTGTATCAGTGGAGATTATTTGAACAAGGCAGGTGAGTTGAGATGGAAAACCCATTAGCTCCAATTACTGCCAACCTGCTTATGGAATATTCTGAGGTCATCACACTGAACATGGCTCCTGCAAAACCTTGTTGCTTCCATTGTTATGTCAATGACACATTCATTATTTGACCTCATGGACATGGAAAGCTGGAACAGTGCAAGGTCTACAACTACAACAACAACGACATTCATGACAACATTAAGTACACTATGGAGGTAGAGATGGTTGGTGCCTTGCCATTCCTTGATGTCATTATCTATCTGAAAGTAGACGAGTGTATTGGCCACCGTGTTAATTAACAAGCCACCCACGCTGATCAGTATTTGTACACTAACAGATACCACCACCCAGCACAGAAATATTCTGTTCTGAGGACCTTGGTGCATCAAGTGGAAGCTGTTTCAGACACAGAAAACCTGCCTTTGGAACTGAGCAATTTACAGAAAGTGTCCACAGAAAACACCTACAATAACCAACAAAATTCACAAGCCATTTCAGCAATAACTTGTAAAGCAGAAGACCCTGATAAGGACATGAAGAAGCCTGCTTTCTTGCGATTCTGAGGCTCGGCATCAGAAAAGATGGAAATATTGTGTAAACTATCGAACAGGTATATCCTGAGAAATCGGCAGAACATGCTCTGGAAAATGGACACCAAACTGCATTCAACAAAACACATATTATAAAGCAGACAAATGGTTTCTGGAATAGCATTATAGAAGAATGATCAAGATGAAGATTTCTGACAATACCCTCAATAAAGACAGACCACGCTATCAGGAGGTGGACATCTTGCAACCAAAAAATTTACACATAGGGCACAGGACCAGCCACAGGTGACATCAGAGGCAGAGAGCCTGCTATATATGAATGGCAACAGAAACGACACAATGGTCATCACTTGACATTCACCAAGGAGCACTCAGCCAAAAGCTCTTGGGTTTTAAGTCATTTTACATGGCTGGAAGCTCGAGGTAATTTTATCAAATGGCTTCACTGTTATGGGACCTAATTATGCAAAGGATTTTTGTTGAAAATGACAACACCCAGAATAATTGTGAAATTAATTTTTCCAAACTGAAGGGCACAATCACATTATTCCACGTATTTTAATCATGCTCTTCAGGTGTATGCCCCTCAAGTGGCCTATACATCTAAAGAGGAGTTGGTCTTTGAGGAAGAACTACAAAAGCATTTGAATGGGCACAGGATAATAGTCATGGAAGACTTTAGTGCATATGTAGCGAGTGAAAGACAAGGGAATGAAAATATACTGGGTAGCAGGATGGGGAAGTAGAAATGAAGAAGGAAAGAGATTGCTGGAATCCTGCAAGAGAAATGGTTTAGTGACACATAACCCTTGATTTTAGAGGAAAGAGTGTAACAAAGTAACATGGTACAGCAGATATCTAGTGCAGAAATCTTTTGACTGGTGATGAGCACGACAATGGAAAAAGACACAGAACCAGGAAAGAAGGATTAGAGTATGGAAACTGAAGAGAAAGAAAGTCTAGGAAGAATACCAGGAGATTATAATGGAAAGAGATACGGTGCATGGCTAGTACCAGTACACCTTTCTTGTAGTGTCATCTTTCCCATCGATATCACTATGACCAGCCACGAGTCAGTTGTTCATTGCGGGTTCGGCTATTTGAGTCTGCAGCACTGAGGCAGCAGCTCTCACTGCATGGTCTGTTGGTTGCGGTGACAACATGGTTGGGAGATTGGCCCTTACTTGGTGTGCTTGTTGTTACTGGAGTGTTGCTGCCGGAGATGGTGGAAAGGTTTTGGGTTCCGGCATGAGGCATGGTGTTTGGATTTCCTCGCCATACAGTACATGTTGAGAAGAAGAGCTTGCCAGAGCGTCGCCTAGCATTAACCGTTCAACTGGGCATATGGTGTGCATTCAATTTAAATAGGTGCAACTGTGCGCTTATATATGTTTGTTAATGGTTAGCTAATGTTGTCTTCAGTGACAAGCCTCACTTGTCAAAGATGTCACATGACAACGGGGCTTGGGGTTTCCATCTGAAGTTTCCTACCACATGATAACGGATCTGCAGCTAGACATAAGGAAATCAGTTGAGCTCCTCATTATTGAGTGATGGTATATCTAAAATTGTGGAAACCTTGGTGATTAAGTACCAAAATACCATTCCATGAAAGTGTAGTTATGGTGGGCTACTGCCCGTTTGAGGTTACACTCAGCTGTCGCTATTACATTTCAAGGAACAATCTTATTTATGCGCGCATTGCAGTGTTTAAATGAATTCTTAAGGGTTGAAAAAAGAAAAAAAATTGTCAAGCTTTCCTGTTTCAATGTTATGTTTTATTCATTTTGGTAATTTGAATGTGCAATCGTAAGTGTGCTGTTGTAGTTGATTTATGTTTCAGTTGGGCAGAGCACAGTGTATTTCCTCCTGTACGGTGGGACGTGGCACCGGGGCGTGATGACTTGGCCGTTGCCAGTGGAACTGTGTTTCATTAGACTGGGTTCCATGTTCCTAGCCTTCTGTCTTGATCTTGTTCTTAAGTTGCGTATTGCTATTCTCTTTGTTCCTGGCTCTGTCAGGTCATTAAGCTTTGTAGCTCATTCATCCGCCACCTTGGCGGATGCACCTTTCATTCGGATTATGAATTTAAACCTGTAAAACTGGGTCACTCTGTAATTAGTGCCCGATCAGATTGCTGGAGGCACCTCCTCATTAATTCTGTATTCCCTTATCAGCCATTTTTATCATATTTGTACCTTGCATGCTAATTGTGAAGATTAATTCTTATAAAAGAGAGTTTCAGGGAATGTTTAAATGCAGAGCTGCTGTTTTTTTAATTGTTTGTTATTTAATTTACACCTACCTGTACTGGCACCAACTGGATTATTCCTTAGTCATAAGTTCATGTGTCCGGGGTTTTCAAAACCGAGTGTTCAAGTTTTAGAAGTTGCCTTCTTGTTACTTGTGTGCATTACGTTACGCTTTAACATTATACATTGGTATGAATTTCTATTGCAAAAAAGAAGTCATTGTACAGGATAGACTAGTGTGTTCAGAGTTTGGCAAGTCTTGATTGTACACTCCTGGAAATGGAAAAAAGAACACATTGACACCGGTGTGTCAGACCCACCATACTTGCTCCGGACTCTGCGAGACGGCTGTACAAGCAATGATCACACGCACGGCACAGCGGACACACCAGGAACCGCGGTGTTGGCCGTCGAATGGCGCTAGCTGCGCAGCATTTGTGCACCGCCGCCGTCAGTGTCAGCCAGTTTGCCGTGGCATACGGAGCTCCATCGCAGTCTTTAACACTGGTAGCATGCCGCGACAGCGTGGACGTGAACCGTATGTGCAGTTGACGGACTTTGAGCGAGGGCGTATAGTGGGCATGCGGGAGGCCGGGTGGATGTACCACCGAATTGCTTAACACGTGGGGCGTGAGGTCTCCACAGTACATCGATGTTGTCGCCAGTGGTCGGCGGAAGGTGCACGTGCCCGTCGACCTGGGACCGGACCGCAGCGACGCACGGATGCACGCCAAGACCGTAGGATCCTACGCAGTGCCGTAGGGGACCGCACCGCCACTTCCCAGCAAATTAGGGACACTGTTGCTCCTGGGGTATCAGCGAGGACCATTCGCAACCGTCTCCATGAAGCTGGGCTACGGTCCCGCACACCGTTAGGCCGTCTTCCGCTCACGCCCCAACATCGTGCAGCCCGCCTCCAGTGGTGTCGCGACAGGCGTGAATGGAGGGACGAATGGAGACGTGTCGTCTTCAGCGATGAGAGTCGCTTCTGCCTTGGTGCCAATGATGGTCGTATGCGTGTTTGGCGCCGTGCAGGTGAGCGCCACAATCAGGACTGCATACGACCGAGGCACACAGGGCCAACACCCGGCATCATGGTGTGGGGAGCGATCTCCTACACTGGCCGTACACCACTGGTGATCGTCGAGGGGACACTGAATAGTGCACGGTACATCCAAACCGTCATCGAACCCATCGTTCTACCATTCCTAGACCGGCAAGGGAACTTGCTGTTCCAACAGGACAATGCACGTCTGCATGTATCCCGTGCCACCCAACGTGCTCTAGAAGGTGTAAGTCAACTACCCTGGCCAGCAAGATCTCCGGATCTGTCCCCCATTGAGCATGTTTGGGACTGGATGAAGCGTCGTCTCACGCGGTCTGCACGTCCAGCACGAACGCTGGTCCAACTGAGGCGCCATGTGGAAATGGCATGGCAAGCTGTTCCACAGGACTACATCCAGCATCTCTACAATCGTCTCCATGGGAGAATAGCAGCCTGCATTGCTGCGAAAGGTGGATATACACTGTACTAGTGCCGACATTGTGCATGCTCTGTTGCCTGTGTGTATGTGCCTGTGGTTCTGTCAGTGTGGTCATGTGATGTATCTGACCCCAGGAATGTGTCAATAAAGTTTCCCCTTCCTGGGACAATGAATTCACGGTGATCTTATTTCAATTTCCAGGAGTGTATTTAGTATTTAAATCAACAGAAATTTTCTTAATGTTTTATGCATTTGTTATGCCGATTTCAAGAGGGATTTAAGAAAAATTGTTATTGTGCTTGTTAAATTGATTGATTTTCCTGTATTTAAATTGTGCAAGCTAGTAAATTACGTTTAACACAAGCTGTGCATGTTTGGTAATTATGGCCTGCTGCTTCCTATCTTCTTACTGGATGCAAATACCGTCTTGGAAAGATCACCAAAGGATGAACCAAAAACAGGAGAAGAGGACTGTGGACAGTTTAAAAGTGCTATGGTAGAAGCTGTAGTAGCTGTGTGCATGACAAGTGGTACAAATTGGTGGAAAGAGCCATCACAGTGGAGTGACAGAGTCAAGGAGGTAGGGGGAAGGAAGAACAAGGTCTTCCGAGTGTGATTCAACGAATGCTCGAACTTAGCAAGAGAAGAATGTAAGGAAAAGAAGAAACAGAGAAATAAGACATAGCTGAGAAGAGAAGAAAGTAGATAGAAGAGTGGATAAGGATGATGGAACAAGACAGTGGAGGAAGTAAGAAAGTACATTATGGAATGGTCAAAAGCAAGATGAGAGGTCTGGAAGAGAATTCAACAATGATGGCTAGAAATGGTAAAGACGTTAATAACAAAGAGACACTGAAGATAGTGTAGAAGGAGTACTTTGAGCATGGCTATATCTGAATGGACTTCAAGACGAGCATAATTGATTAAAGAAGGTAGGAGTGACCTCAGCATCGGAGAAGGGGAGCCAGGGAGAGAGTGGGGCACAATGAGGGAGGATTTGCCGTGAGAAGGGGCTGAGCAGGGCTTAGAGGAGGCGGGGAGGGGAGTGTGCGGGTGGGTGGGGACAGGACAGAGAGCGGACGGAAAGGTGGGCGGGGCGAGGAGGGAGAGCGGACGGCCGGGGGCGGGGCAGAGCAGGTAGGCAGGGGGCGGGGCAGAGCAGTGGGGTTGGGGGGGAGAGAGCAGTGGGGTCGGGGGGGGAGAGCAGTGGGGTCGGGGGGGGAGAGCAGTGGGGTCGGGGGGGGAGAGCAGTGGGGTCGGGGGGGGGGGAGAGCAGTGGGGTCGGGGGGGAGAGAGCAGTGGGGTCGGGGGGGAGAGCAGTGGGGTCGGGGGGGAGAGAGCAGTGGGGTCGGGGGGGAGAGAGCAGTGGGGTCGGGGGGGAGAGAGCAGTGGGGTCGGGGGGGAGAGAGCAGTGGGGTCGGGGGGGAGGGAGCAGTGGGGTCGGGGGGGAGGGAGCAGTGGGGTCGGGGGGGAGGGAGCAGTGGGGACGGGGGGGAGGGAGCAGTGGGGACGGGGGGGAGGGAGCAGTGGGGACGGGGGGGAGGGAGCAGTGGGGACGGGGGGGGGGGGGGGGGGAGAGCAGTGGGGACGGCGGGGGGGAGAGCAGTGGGGACGGCGGGGGGGGAGAGCAGTGGGGACGGCGGGGGGGGAGAGCAGTGGGGACGGCGGGGGGGGAGAGCAGTGGGGACGGGGGGGAGAGCAGTGGGGACGGGGGGGGAGAGCAGTGGGGACGGGGGGGGAGAGCAGTGGGGACGGGGGGGGAGAGCAGTGGGGACGGGGGGGGAGAGCAGTGGGGACGGGGGGGGAGAGCAGTGGGGACGGGGGGGAGAGCAGTGGGGACGGGGGGGAGAGCAGTGGGGACGGGGGGGAGAGCAGTGGGGACGGGGGGGAGAGCAGTGGGGACGGGGGGGAGAGCAGTGGGGACGGGGGAGAGAGCAGTGGGGACGGGGGGAGAGCAGTGGGGACGGGGGGAGAGCAGTGGGGACGGGGGGGGGGGGAGAGCAGTGGGGACGGGGGGGGGGGGGGGGAGAGCAGTGGGGACGGGGGGGAGAGCAGTGGGGACGGGGGGGAGAGCAGTGGGGACGGGGGGGAGAGCAGTGGGGACGGGGGGGAGAGCAGTGGGGACGGGGGGAGAGCACGTCGGAGGGGGGGAGGGTGGTAGAGGAGGTCGGGGGCGGGGAGAGGAGAGGAGGTCGGGGGCGGGGAGAGGAGAGGAGGTCGGGGGCGGGGAGAGGAGAGGAGGTCGGGGGCGGGGAGAGGAGAGGAGGTCGGGGGCGGGGAGAGGAGAGGAGGTCGGGGGCGGGGAGAGGAGAGGAGGTCGGGGGCGGGGAGAGGAGAGGAGGTCGGGGGCGGGGAGAGGAGAGGAGGTCGGGGGCGGGGAGAGGAGAGGAGGTCGGGGGCGGGGAGAGGAGAGGAGGTCGGGGGCGGGGAGAGGAGAGGAGGTCGGGGGCGGGGAGAGGAGGTCGGGGGCGGGGAGAGGAGAGGAGGACGGGGGCGGGGAGAGAAGAGGAGGACGGGGGCGGGGAGAGGAGGTCGGGGGCGGGGAGAGGAGGTCGGGGGCGGGGAGAGGAGGTCGGGTTGGTTGGTTTGGGGAATTAAAGGGACCAGACTGCTACGGTCATCGGTCCCTTTTTCCAAATACAAAGAACACCCACAGAGAATAATAACAAGGAACAGAACAGATCACAGACGACACAGAACAAGAGAAACTTAGACAAAGACAAGATAAAACGAACTAAAATCACACAGAGTGTGACGGTGGTTGGCCGACCATAGAAATAAAAAAGGAAAAGCCAACCACTTAGAACACATTAAAAAATCAGTTTAAAATCATAGGCCAAAGGCCAGAATCAACACAAAACAATAAAATAAAACAGAAACAGATTAAATGATAAAATCCCCCTGCCCGAATAAAACGTAAAACTTAGTCAGCCATAGCGAAGTCGTCTGTTAAAAGGGCAGAGAGCGTATCAGGCAGCGCAAATGTCTGCCTGACCACAGCTAAAAGGAGGCAGGCCATCAAAATGTGGGCCACTGTCAAAGCCGCCCCACAGCGACATAGAGGAGGGTCCTCCCGGCACAGTAAATAACTGTGTGTCAGCCGGGAGTGGCCAATGCGGAGCCGGCAAAGAACTACTGAGCCCCTGCGAGTGGCTCGCAGGGATGACCGCCACACAATCGTCGTCTCCTTGACAGCACGGAGTTTATTGCGCGTTGTCAGTGCGCGCCATTCATCGTCCCATAGCGCCAAAATTTAGCGGCGGAAGACTGCCCGCAAATCATTCTCTGGGAGGCCAACGTCCAGAGATGGCTTACTGGTGGCCTCTTTCGCCAGGCGGTCAACATGTTCATTACCCGGGATACCGACAGAACCGGGGGTCCACACAAAGACCACAGAGCGGCCGCAACGGGCAAGAGTGTGCAGAGACTCTTGGATAGCCATCACCAGACGAGAAAGAGGGAAACACTGGTCGAGAGCTCGTAAACTGCTCAGGGAATCGCTACAGATAACGAAGGACTCACCTGAGCAGGAGCGGATATACTCTAGGGCACGAAAGATGGCAACCAGCTCAGCAGTGTAAACGCTGCAGCCATCCTGCAAGGAATGTTGTTCGGAATGGTCCCCTAGAGTTAGCGCATACCCGACACGACCAGCAACCATCGAACCGTCAGTGTAAACAATTCCAGAGCCCTGATACGTGGCCAGGATGGAATAAAAGCGGCGGCGGAAGGCCTCTGGAGGGACTGAGTCCTTTGGGCCCTGTGCCGAGTCGAGCCGAAGGCAAGGGCGACGAACACACCATGGGGGTGTATGCAAAGTAGCCCGGAAAGGAGGTGGAACAGTGAAAACCTGAAGCCCAGAGAGAAGATCTTTGACGCGGACCGCTATTGTACAACCAGACCGGGGCCGACGGTCTGGCAGACGGACGACCGATCGCGGGAACAGGAGACAATAGTTTGGATGCCCGGGCAAGCTTAGAACATGGGCAGCATAAGCGGCCAGCAAACGTTGGCGCCGTAACCGCAGTGGAGGGACACCTGCCTCCACTAGTACGCTGTCCACAGGGCTGGTGCGGAAAGCACCAGTGGCAAGGCGTATCCCGCTGTGGAGAATTGGGTCCAGCACCCGTAACGCAGATGGGGATGCTGAGCCATAAGCCAGGCTCCCATAATCCAGACGGGACTGGATTAACGCCTGGTAGAGCCGCAACAGGGTAGATCGGTCGGCGCCCCAGCGGGTGTGGCTCAAGCATCTCAGAGCGTTTAGTTGCCGCCAACACGTCTGTTTAAGCTGCCGGATATGAGGCAGCCAAGTCAACCGGGCATCGAAAACCACCCCCCAAAAACCTGTGGGTCTCTACCACAGCAAGAAGTTCATTGTTAAGAGAAAGCCGCGGCTCAGGATGGACCGTTCGGCGCCGGCAGAAATGCATAACGCGGGTCTTGGCAGCCGAAAACTGAAAACCATGCGCTACAGCCCAAGACTGCGCCTTGCGGATAGCGCCCTGTAGCTGACGTTCAACAGCTGCGATGCCAGTAGAGCTGTAGTAAAGGCAGAAGTCATCAGCATACAGGGAAGCGGAGACAGAATTCCCCACGGCCGCAGCGAGCCCGTTAATAGCTATTAAAAACAGGCACACACTTAAGACAGAACCCTGCGGCACGCCATTCTCCTGGACGTGGGAGGAACTATAGGAGGCTGCGACTTGCACACGGAAGGTACGATACGACAGGAAATTGCGGATAAAAATCGGCAGAGGGTCCCGAAGACCCCATCCATGAAGCGTAGAAAGGATGTGATGACGCCATGTCGTATCATACGCCTTCCGCATGTCGAAAAAGACAGCGACCAGGTGTTGACGGAGGGCAAAAGCAGTACGGATGGCCGACTCTAGGCTCACCAGATTGTCGGCGGCAGAGCGGCCTTTACGGAACCCACCCTGAGACGGAGCCAGAAGGCCCCGAGACTCCAGTACCCAATTCAAGCGCCGGCTCACCATCCGTTCGAGAAGCTTGCAAAGAACGTTGGTGAGGCTAATGGGGCGGTAGCTGTCCACCTCCAAAGGGCTCTTGCCCAGTTTCAAAACGGGGATGACAATGCTCTCCCGCCATTGCGACGGAAACTCACCCTCGACCCAGAGACGGTTGTAAAGGTCGAGGAGGCGTCGCTTGCTGTCCACTGAAAGGTGTTTCAGCATCTGACAGTGGATGCGATCGGGCCCGGGTGCGGTATCAGGGCAAGCAGCAAGGGCACTGTGAAATTCCCACTCACTGAATGGAGCATTGTAGGATTCAGAAGTGTTTGTGCGAAAAGAAAGGCTCCGACGTTCCATCCGCTCTTTAATGGAGCGGAAGGCCTGGGGGTAAGTCGCAGAAGCGGAACTCATAGCAAAATGCTCTGCCAAGCGGTTTGCAATGACGTCGGAGTCAGTACAAACTGCGCCATTCAGTGAGAGCGCAGGGACGCTGGCAGGGGTCCGATAGCCGTAGACGCGTCGAATCTTGGCCCAGACCTGCGATGGAGTGACATGGAGGCCAATGGTGGACACATACCGCTCCCAGCACTCCTTCTTGCCTTGGCGGATAAGGAGGCGGGCCCGCGCACGCAACCGCTTGAAGGCGATAAGGTGGTCTATGGAGGGATGTCGCTTGTGACGTTGGAGCGCCCGCCGGCGATCTTTAATCGCTTCAGCGATCTCAGGCGACCACCAAGGCACAGCCTTCCGCCGAGGGGACCCAGAAGAACGGGGAATGGCAGATTCAGCGGCAGTAACGATGCCGGTGGTGACCGATTGAACCACCGCATCAATGTCATCAGTAGAGAGAGTCTCAAAAGCGGCAGTGGAGGAGAACAAGTCCCAGTCAGCCTTATTCATAGCCCATCTGCTAGGGCGCCCAGAAGAGTGACCCTGTGGTAGTGACAAAAAGAGCGGAAAGTGGTCACTACCACACAGGTCGTCATGCACACTCCATTGGACAGACGGTAAGAGGCTATGGCTACAGATTGAAAGGTCAATGGCGGAGTATGTGCCATGCGCCACACTGAAGTGTGTGAAGGCACCATCATTTAACAGTGAGAGATCGAGCTGCGACAATAAATGCTCAACGATGGCGCCTCGACCTGTTACCACTGACCCACCCCACAGAGGGTTATGGGCGTTGAAGTCGCCCAATAGCAAGAAAGGTGGCGGCAATTGGGCGACCAGTGCAGCCAGGACATGCTGCGAGACATCACCATCCGGTGGAATGTAAAGACTGCAGACGGTAACAGCCTGTGGCGTCCACACGCGTACAGCGACAGCCTCTAAAGGCGTATGGAGAGGGACAGACTCGCTGTGCAGAGTGTGAAGGACATATATGCAGACGCCACCAGACACCCTTTCATAAGCTGCTCGGTTCTTATAATAACCCCGATAGCCACGGAGGGCGGGGGTTCGCATTGCTGGAAACCAAGTTTCCTGGAGAGCAATGCAGAAGAAAGGGTGAAGGCTGATAAGTTGGCGGAGTTCAGCTAGATGGTGGAAGAAACCGCTGCAGTTCCACTGGAGGATGGTATTGGCCATGGCTGGGAAAGGCGTGACGGGACGGGGAAGGCAGATTACGCCGCTGGGTCACCTGCTGCCTCCAAGTGAGCACCTGTGCCAGTGCTTTCCATGGCGTCGGAGGGACTGGCGAGATCGAGGTCCTCAGCGGACGCCAGGATCTCCACCTCGTCCTCAGACGCAGAGTTTGAAGGTTGCGATGGGACAGGTGCCACCGCAATGTCAGGATGCTTGGGAGCCTTTTTCTTCAAGTGCTTCGCACGCTGTGCCTTTGGAGGGTCTGGCTGGGAGGGCCCCACTGGGTCAGTCTCAGGGACGGACGACGACCGTGAAGCCCTATGACCAGCGACCGGTTGTTGTTTCAAAACTTTGCGGGTGTCCACTTTGACACTGGGCAAAGCCTGGGAAGGGAGGGCCACAAGGGACCCCTTCCTGGCTAGAGTAGCTGAAGAAGCCCCACGCTTCTCCGGCTGGGAAGGGGGGACGAATGTCCCCGATGGTTGGGGTGGTGTTGCTCCTGGAGTAGATGGAGCAACAGAGGGGGAAGTGCCCCCCACAACCAAGGGGGCCGGTTCATTGTGACATAGCTGAGAGGCAACAGTACGTGACGACACGGGAGAGGATCGGACCGCTGTTGCAGCAGCGGCATAGGTGGATGTCATGGGCACGGGATGTAGCCGCTCATATTTCCGCCTTGCCTCGGTGTAGGTCAGGCGGTCCAGAGTCTTATATTCCATTATCTTCCTTTCTTTCTGGAAGATCCAACAGTCCGGCGAGCAGGGGGAATGGTGTTCTCTGCAGCTAACACAGATAGGAGGCGGGGCACATGGAGTATCAGGATGCGAAGGATGTCCACAATCCCGACACGTGATGCTGGAAGTACAGCAAGATGACATGTGCCCGAACTTCCAGCATTTAAAACACCGCATCGGAGGAGGGATATATGGCTTCACATCACAACGGTAAACCATCACCTTAACCTTTTCGGGTAATACATCACCCTCAAATGCCAAGATGAAGGCACCGGTGGCTACCTGATTATCCCTCGGACCCCGATGGACGCGCCGGACGAAGTGAACACCTCGTCGTTCGAGGTTGGCGCGTAATTCATCGTCGGACTGCAGAAGAAGATCCCTGTAGAATATAATACCCTGGACTATGTTGAGACTCTTATGCGGCGTGATGCTAACTGAAATATCCCCCAACTTGTCACAATTGAGCAACCTCCGTGACTGGGCAGAGGATGCCGTTTGGATGAGCACAGAACCAGAGCGCATCTTGGACAAGCCCTCCACCTCCCCGAACTTGTCCTCTGAATGCTCCACAAAAAACTGGGGCTTGGTTGACATAAACGATTCCCCATCAACTCGCGTACACACAAGGAACCGGGGTGAATAGTCTCCACTGCCTTCTTTTGCCATACGTTCCTCCCATGGAGTGGCCAGGGAGGGAAATGATCGTGGTTCGTATTTCCTGCCGTTGAGGTTAGACCTCGATCGCTTAGAGACTGCTGGTGGAAGCCCACCAGCGAGAGATGATGTACCACGCTTCATTGCGGGTCATCCGCCCTGATGCCACCTACTCCGACCAAGGGCCCTCCCCACGGGCGCCACCCAGCCGCAGCAATAGCCACCTGGCAGGACGGCCATTGCCGGGAGTCCTGATGCCCCAAGGAGATGGGCATCTACTCCTTGGCATACGTGGGGAGTTAACGGCGCAGGCATCAGTAGAGCGATCCCTGTGTTGTCAGGGGGCTACAACCAAGAGGGTACATGGCGGCCCCACCACAACGGGCTGGCTACCGTGCTGGATCTTAGGTGCAAAACTGTCCAAGGTCGTCGTCGCAGTTAAAAGAAACACTGCGTATTGCAGCGTGGGAATCGCACCCAGGGACGTATCCTCGCCCAAGAGATGGAAAACGAGCGGGACACCAGTGCAACGACGAAAAAGCCGGCTAAAGGTCTCAACGCACGATGGATACAGTGCACCATGTAAGGCGCCCTTCCCCAATTGGCTCGCTCTTCGGAATAATTTAGAAAGATGGAGGTCAAACCCGAGAGGGGACCATCACATAAGGCCGAAACATTTGAGACTCCTTTTAGTCGCCTCTTACGACAGGCAGGAATACCGCGGGCCTATTCTTACCCCCGAACCCGCTGGGGGGGAGGAGGTCGGGGGCGGGGAGAGGAGGTCGGGGGCGGGGAGAGGAGGTCGGGGTGCGGGGAGAGTGATAGTACCAACTTCACTGTATGATGGTTAAAATGGGGGCTGCTTTCATTACATAATCTACTAGGATGTAAGGTAAATGACTTGGTGATGAGCTTGTAAGAATTGTGGCACAGTAGGCAAATGGTCTACTTTTATTTATGGGAGTAGTTTAGGAAAGAGTGGTTCACCTGTAAAGGAGACTGCATATAGGACATTGGTGTGACTTATTCTTCAATATATCTAAAGTGTTTGGGATCCGTACCAGGTCAGATTGAAGGAAGACATCGGAGCAATTCAGAGTCGGGCTGCTTGATTTGTTATCAGTAGGTACAAACAATATGCAAGTGTCAGAGAGGTGCTTTGGGAACTCTAATGGGAATCTCTGGAGGAAAGGTGACATTCCTTTCCAGAAATACTATTGAGAAAATTTAAGGAATGATTCAACTGCCACCAATATACACTATTCGAAGAACCATGAAGTAAGGTTCGAGAAAATAGAGCTGATGTGGAGGCTTATAGACAGTTAGACAGTCGCTTTTCCTTACTCTGTTTGTGAGTGGAGCAGGAAATGAAATGACTAGCATATGGTGGCTTGCAGAGTATCTATGTAGATGTAGATGTAGATCTAATTAACACCATACATCAAGCGATTCTGGATATGCCTCAAATATGTGGCACACTGTCAGACTTGCTTCACAGATGAACTGAGGATGATTCTCTTTCTGCAGCACACAGATCTGTGCAAGACAGGATTATACTCTATAGAAGAAAATTAATGTAAGACCTCATTTTCAAGAAGGGCGAAGTGAAGTTACCCACTTCTTGGTGGAAGCTTTATCATTTGACGTTTTTTGAGCTTTATGTTGGATACCCATTATTCTTCACACTTATGCAGGGTGATTCACAAAGATATGCAAATATTTTAATATTTCATTCTACAAGTAAAACTTAAGAAAAAAAGTTCATATGAACATAGGTCTGCAGATGTTTGCTTAGGGAGTTATGGCTAATAAAAGATTTTGCCCAAAATTTTCCAACTTTGCTAATATGAAGCCATCACAAAACTGTATGAGATTAAAGTAAAGCATGATTTACAGTTATTCTGTTGTTATTGATCTGGTGAATCTAATGAAACATGTCCCAGATGTGTATCTGCAGTCGTTTTCCAGAACATTCAGAGAAGCAAAGATGTAATTTTGTAAAATTTTTAATTTATTAACTATTTGGCCCAATATGGTTTTTAAATTCCAGACAATTGTATGAAGTTTTCAACAGAAGTTGTAGAGAATTTAATTTTGGAAAAATGATGGTAATAACGTTAACTTAAATTGTATGAATGTATCAGATAATCTGTTTTTATTAATATCATACCACATGATTTCATTTTAAACCGGAAAAACCAAAGCTCAGTGTTAAGGAAGTTGTACAGTGTGCATACAATTTCACAATACATTCACTATAAATGTTTAAAAATGTCTGAAACAACTCACTAACGGTTGGCAACAATTGCAATCATTTCTACATTCATAATGGAAGGTAAACAAATTTACTTGTATAATAATCTTAGCTTTTCTGGATGTTCTACAGAACTACTGCAGATACACGTCTGGGACATGTTTTATTAGATTCACCAGACCAATAACAACAAAATAAATGGAAATCTTGCTTTACTTTAGCCTCGTACAGTTTTGTGATGGTTCCATATTAGCAAAGTTGCTAAATTTCAGGCAAAATCTTTTATTAGCCGTAACTCCTTATCTAAACAGTTCCAGACCCATGATAATATGAACTTCTTTCTTTAGTTTTCCTTGTAGAATAACACATTAATATAATTGCATATCTCCACGATTCACCCGGTGTAAGATAAGGTGTCTAAGACGTACCCATTAAGTCAGCTTAGGGTCCATTGTGGAGGCTTCCTTAGCTAACGTATCAGTAAGATCACTGTGTGGGATGCCTAGAGGGCTCTGTCTTCAGAAGACTTCCATGGACATTCCTGTAGTATAGAAATTTGTTCATGCCAGACACAAATGGACGAGTTGGGAGTAGTTTTCGATCACTTTTTTTACCCACTGAGGGAGTCACTGCACAGGAGAATTTTGCTGGCAGTATGAGGTTTCACACATGAGAACATCATGTACTGGTAATTAATCCACTGTCTGGATACTGCATATATTGGGAAGGTGTGTTCATAAAAATTAGGGCCTCCTTCTGGGCGAAAGTTTACATGTTTAGTAGTCTTTTTGTTGTGCCTGTCTACAAATCAACTTCTCCACTATATGGTGAGTAGCATCTATCTATCTATCTCATAACATTGTCATTATTCTATCCTGGATTTTCCATTGCTTAAAGTTGGTAAATGCACAGTCAATTGTCTCGTTGCCCTTGGAGCTATCAGCACGCATAAAAGCAAAGGTTGCATATACATGGAAGCCAAATAGAACCTATGCAAATGAATATTAGAGTTTCTGATCCTTGATGCCACACAAAACATCCATACATACAACTCGTTGCAGTACGGAAAAAGAGCTGCTATCCACAACCTCCAGCCTAAATACAGCTGTTCTACCCATTTTAAAATGATTCGTAAGGAGACTGATACTGAGGTTTTTGACGCAAATGATTATCTGGTCGACAAATTTTATTTAATTTTTTCATTGCATCTGATCTGATTAGTGCCGTCAGGCCCTCTCTTACATCAGACCAGGGTTTCAGTCTCCGCTACATCACAGTTACCGAAGAAATTGCAGTTTTAATATGAAAACTACTATTAAAATGATTTCACTGTCAGAAGTGGCATGGTGTGAATTACACTGACTACTATCTAATAAAGTTAAAACTGTCAGTACTTGTACTACTGCAGTTGCTGCCACTGATTGTGATAATATTAATGATGATGATGATGATGATGATGATGATGATGATGATGATGACAGTGCTATATAATAAGAATTTATAGGGGGTACAAAATAGATTTTTCTGATATAACATAGGAAAAGATAGACTGCTACTTACCATAGCGATGACATGTTGAGTTGCAGACAGAAACAATTAAAAGGCACTTACACACAAGCTTTTTGCCACACCCTTCATCAGAAAAAGAAAGAGAAACACACACTTCATTCACACAAGCAAACACCCTCTTGCACACATGACTGGAAACTCCAGCAGCTTGGGCCAGAATGCTTGTGTAAGGCAGGATTATAACTACTGAAGCAACTTAATATACCACCTTCTCTCCAAGAGACACAAAATTATGTTTTCCACTTCTTCGTGCAGGCTTTTATCATTTGGAGTTTTTTGATTTTGAGTTGGATATCCACTCCTCTTCACACTTATGTAAGATAAGGAATTCTGGTGTGAGCTGCCTGATTTGGCGGTCGTGTGTGCAAGGTGTGTGGATGAATGATGTGTTATTCTGTCTTTTTCTGGTGAAAGCTGTGGCTGAAAGCTTATGTGTAAATGTATTTTAACTGTGCCTGTCTGAAACTTAAAGTGCAATCTTTATAGTATGGAGCAGTGTATCTTTACCTTTTTTGCCCTCTACAGCTCCCCCTAGTACCATGGAAGTTATTCCCTGATGTCTTAATAGATGTCCTAACCTGTTGCCTCTTCTCCTTGTCTGTGTTTGCCACATATTCTTTCCCTCTCCGATTCTACGCAGAATCTCCTCATTCTTCGCCTTATCAGTCCATCTAATTTTCAACATTCATCAGTAGCACCACATCTCAAATGCTTTGATTCTCTTCTGTTCCAGTTTTCCCACAGTCCATGTTTCTCTACCATAAAGTGCTGTGCTCCAAATGTACATTCGCAGAAATTTCTTCCTCAAATTAAAGCCTATGTTTGATACTAGTACACTTCTCTCAGCCAAGAAATCCCTTTTTGCCAGTGCTAGTCTGCTCTTTGTGTCCTCCTTGCTCTGTCGGTCACTGGTTATTTTTCTGCCTAGGTAGCAGAATTCCTTAACTTCGTGACCATCAATCCTGGTGTTAAGTTTCCCACTGTTCTCATTACTTTCATCTTCCTTCAATTTGCTTTCAGTCCATATTCTATATTCATTAGACTGTTCACTCCATTCAGCAGATCATGCAATTCTTCTTCGCTTTCACTCAGGATAGCAATGTCATCAGTGAATAGTATCATTGATACCCTTTCACTTTGAATTTTAATTCCTCTCTTGAACTTTTCTTTTATTTCCATCATTGCTTCTTCAATGTACAGATTGAACAGTAGGGGCGAAAGACTACATCCCTGTCTTACACTCTTTTTTAATCCAAGCACTTTGTTCTTGGTTGTCCACTCTTATTATTCCCCCTTGGCTCTTGTATATATTGTATATTACCTGTCTCTCCCTATAGCTCACCACTATTTTTTTCAGAATTTCAAATATCTTGCGCCATTTTACACTGTCAAATCCTTTTTCCAGATCGAGAAATCCTATGAACATGTCTTGATTTTTCTTTAGTCTTGCTTTCAGTATCAACAAAGCATCAGAATTGCCTCTCTGGTGCCTTTACCTTTCCTAAGACAAATTGTTAGTCATCTAACACATCCTCAATTTCCTTTTCCCTTCTTCTGTATATCATTCACATTTTTCATGCAGCCATTTCACCTTAGCTTCCCTGCACTTCCTATTTATTTCATTCCTCAGTGTATTGTATTTCTGTATTCCTGAATTTCCCTCAACATGTTTCTACTTTCCTCTTCCATCGATCAACTGAAGTATTTCTTCTGTTACCCATTGTTTCTTCGCAGTTACCTTCTTTGTATGTATGTTTTGCTTTCCAACTTCGGTGATTCACTTTTTGGAGATGTCCATTCCTCTTCTACTTTACTGCCTACTGAGCTATTCCTTATTGCTTAGGAAACTTCACGCAAATCCCGTCATTCCTTAGTAATTCCGTGCCCCCCTCTTTGCATACTGATTCTTCCTGACTAATCTCTTAAACTTCAGCCTAATCTTCATCACTACTACATTGTGATCTGAGTCTGTACCTGCTCCTGGGTACACCTTACAATCCAATATCTGATTTCGGAATCTCTGTCTGACCACAACATAATCTAACTGAAATCTTCCCATATCACCTAGCCTCTTCAAAGTATAGCTCCTTCTCTTGTAATTCTTGAACAGAGTATTCGCTATCACTAGCTAAAATTTATTACAGAACTCAGTCAGTCTTTCTCCTCTCTCATTCCTTGTCCCAAGTCCATATTATCCTGTAACCTTTTCTTCTAATCCCTCCCCTACAACTGTATTCCAGTCTCCCATTACTATTAGATTTTCATCTCCCTTTATGTACTGTATTACACTTTCAATATTCTCATATACTTTCTATAGCTCTTCACCTACAGCTTACGACATCGGCATGTATACCTGAACTATCATTGTTGGTGTTGGTTTGTTGTCAATTCCGATAAGAACAATCCTATCACTGAACTGTTCACAGTAACACCCTCTCTGCCCTACCTTCCTATTCATAATGAATCCTACTCCCATTTTCTGCTGCTACTGATATTATCCTTTACTCATGTGACCAGAAATACTTGTCTTTCCATTTCACTTCACTTCACTGACCCCTACTATATTTCACTTCACTTCACTGACCCCTACTATATCAAGATTGAGCGATTGCATTTCCATTTTCAGATTTTCCAACTTCCCTACCATGTTCAAACTTCTGACATTCCACACCCCGACTCGTTGCTTTTGTTAGTTATTCAGTCTTTTTCTCATGGTCACCTCCCTGTAATTATTCTAATCTTATGCTCAAGATCCCTATGTAAACATACATACAGCTTGTGTTATAAGCCTAGCGTCATCATTTATAGTCTGTTCTTGAAAAATTGTTATTAGACTTTCTTGGGATGGTTTACATCTATCTTCAAGAGCCTTTCAGTTCAATTCCTTCAGTACCTCTGTGACACTCTCTCATAGATCAAACAGATCTGTGACCATTTATGCTGCCCTTCTCTGTATACATTCAATACCCCCTGTTAGCTCTATTTCATATGGGTCCCACACACATGAGCAATATTCTAGAACCAGTCACAAGAGTGATTTCTAAGCTATCTTCTTTATAGACTGATTGCACTTCCCTTATTTAATATCCTTACAAAGTGCTAAATCCAGAAATTTGTATGAGTTGGCAGATTTCCACAGCTACTCATTTATATTATAGTTATAGGATACCACATTCTTCTGGTTTTGTGATGTGCAAAATTTTACATTTTTCTGAACCTTTAAAGCAAGTTGCCAATCTTTGCACACTTTGAAATCTTATCAAGATCTGACTGAATATTTATGCCTCTGCTTTCTGTCATTACTTCATTAAAGGAAACTGCATCATCTGCAAGAAGTCTGAGGTTATTATTAATAATGTCTGAAAGGACATTAATATACAACATGAACACCTCGTATGATCGGACTTTTGACAATAAGCATGGGTGTGGTACTGAGTCAAGTCACAAAATACTCCATCTACCTTACTGCCTTGACAAAAAGCCTTCAGTACGACATGTGAGAAAAGTATGAAGTGAGTTTCATGTGACCAGTGTTTCGGGAATCCCTGCTGGTTGGCATGGAGGAGGTCATTCTGTTCAAGATACCTCATTATGTTTGAGCTCAGTATATGTTCTCAGATTATATAACAAAACAATGTCAAGGATACTGGATGGTAGTTTTGTGGATCACTTTTACCACCCTTCTTGTAGACGGGTGTGACTTGTACTTTTTTTTTCAATAACTGGACATGGTTTTCTGTTCGAGGGATCTACACTAGGTTATAGTTAAAAGAGTGGCTATCTCAGCTGCAAATTCAGCGTAGAATCTGATAGGGATTCCGTCTGGCTCTGGAGCTCTGTTCAATTTTAACAATTTCAGCTGTTTCTCGACGCCACTGTGACACTGATACTTATTTCTCTCATCTTTTCAGTGGTACGGGGATTGAATTGGGTTAATTCTCCTTGGTTTTCCTTTGTAAAGCAACATTTGAAAACAGAGTAAACCATTTCAGCTTTTGCTTTGTTATCCTCAATTTCAGTTCCTGTCTTGTTCGCTAATGACTGGACACTGACTTTGATGCCACTAGAGCCTCTACATAAAACCAGAATTTCTTTGGGTTTTGTGAAAGATCATTTGACAGTATTCTGTTATGGTATTCACTGAAGGCATCACACATTGCTATCTTTACAGTTTCATCCAACATCTCTCGATCTATAGCCCTACACTTTGTTTCACACCTATTATGCAATAATCTCTGCTTCTTTAGAAGTTTGTTCACAATGACTGTATACAATTGAGGTTCCTTCCATTATGAACTGTCCTACTTGGTACACATCTTTCCAGTGTATAGTCAATTTTTCTTTTAAACTTGAGCCACAGTTCCTATCCTTGCTCCTGACCTGTGCTGAAAGTTACAAGTTCCTCACTGAGATATGACACTACTGATTTTTTAATCTAGTTTACTGTACATATATCTGGTGTGTCTACAAAGTAAGGTAAATGCTATCAGACAACAAACAAAACAAACAATACAAATAAATGTTCTTTATTGCCCTTCAAAATAGTGGCAACCCACTGCAACACACTTCTGACAATATTCTTATAGCCTCTGGAAACTATCAGCAATGGCTTCCTGTGAAATCAATTGCAGAACAGCTGTCGCACGATCTTTGATGGTATTCACATGTGTACAATGACCACCTTCAGCAGAGAGACAGGAAGAAGTCCGCAGGAGCCAGACCAGGGGCACATAGAGGGTGCTCACAAACAGTTACCATCTTCTGAGCCACAAATTGGCGCACATGGATTACGCAGTGCGCAGGGGCATTGTCATGGAGCAGCATCCATTTTCCATTGCTGTGCATCTCTGGCTGAACCTGCCGGACACGCTTTAGCAATCGGTTCAAAACGAACTGGTAAAATGCAGCATTAATGGTTTGACCTCCAGGAACAAATTCTTAGTGGACGGTACCGTTGTTTTCGAAGAAGCCGATCAGCAATGTTTTCACCTTGGATTTTTGCAGACGGCTTTTTTTATTGGTCATGGCGAAACAGTGAACACCGTGATATGAACTGCAGTTTTGATTCCGGATCAAACTGGTGGCACCAAGTCTCCACTCCCGTGATAGTGGTGTTCAGAAGCAATGGATCATGGTCACACATAGAAATGAAATCACCAGAAGTTTCCATCCATTTTGCTTTTTGTTTGTCTGTGAGCTTATGCAGACAAATTGGGGAGCAGATCTTCCCCTTACCCAAACCATCGCAGACGATTGTGCGCACCATGTCCTTGCTAATGCCCAATTGCTCTGCAGTCTGAGAGCCCATCACCGATCTTGTGCGAGCATTTGTCACACTTTCTTTACCTTTTCTGGGGGTTTCTACTTGTCGATGGCTGACCTGAACATCGTTCTGTTGTTTCCTTCCCTTCATGGAACAATCTGTAGCAGAAATTGATGTTTACACATTGTTCCATTGTGCTGTGACACTTCCTCTCACACTGACTACGTTCAACTGATCACAGTCTGTTTACACGGCCAGTCGCATGCACTGCATGTCGTGTATCGATTCTTCTCAAGTTTCTGAAGACCTATGTGCATGCACGCACACATGCGCCATGTTTCCATTCCGATATGACACCATTCACCAAACTTCTTAGAGACAGCATATATATCTTTCTGCTTGTTGTAGTTGTCCTTTGTACTCTGATAATCATTGATGCCACAACTGCATCATGGACACTGATACCAGTTACAATGTGGACATCCTGAAAGAGGTCGTGTCTGTCTGTTGCCACTAGATGCAATACATTTCTATTATGAGTGAGGTTCCTAACTATCTGTCTTAGTAGTTTTCAGAGGAGGCATTTAGTAATGTTTCAGAGAAAGTCTTATCATGCCCATCACTAACAAAAATATAATTTTCCCAATTAACTGTTGGATGATTAAAGTCTCCACTGATGATTACAGTATGATTGCAGAACTAATGTACAAGTGAACTGAGGTATTCTCTTAAGTTTTCAGCTCCATTAGGAGAAGAATCTGCTAGGCGGTAAAAGCATCCATTTATCATTTTATGCCCACCCCTAATACCGAGTCTTGCCCAAACAATCTCAAATGCAGCCTCAATTTCTATCTCAGTGGATTTGATTTTCTTGTCTACTGCAACAAATACACCACCTCAATTTCCCTTTTGTCTACCCTTTTGATATACACTTAAATTTTCCCAAAAAAATTCACTGCTATCAATTTCAGGTTTCAACCAGCTTCCTTTGCCTTGTATTATGTGAGCTTCACTGTTTTTCAAAAAGCTTAAAACTCTGGCACTTCCTTGTGAATGCTTCAGTAGTCAACCATTTTAATACTCTCACTTGTGGAAGTAAGTTCTTTCAATCTTACATTGATACTTCTGCGTTTCCTACAGCTATCGTTATCTGGATGGGATGCAAAATCCCCAACCCGGCTGGGAATTGAACCCGAGACCCCGTGATTCAGAGATAGCAATGCTAGCCACTAGACCATGAGCTGTGGACAGGTACCTGAATAGCAGCCCTCAACTGTTCATACGGTTGACAAACTGCTACAGTGCATTTCCACCATGATGCCACATCACGAAGATGTTGTCAATGTACCACCGGAAGAAAGATGGCTGCAACCTTGCAGTTCTCCATTAAGAAGATCCCGAAGGCGGGACATTGAGAATCCCATGTCTATGCCACCCATCATCTCATCTCATAACATTCACTGTAGTATAGGAAGTACCCTGCCATTAATGATCCAGATGGTGCTATTGCATCACATAAGCAGAATGACAAGCCACCCCTGGCAGTCAATGATTTTAACTCCTGACAGTGGAGGCAGCTATCAAAAGCTTTAGTGTTTTATTTGAACAGACACAGCTTGTAAGGATGATTTTATTGAAGAACACCACTGCGAATGACTCCAAGGACACACAGACACACTATCAAATTTGGGACCCCAAGAAACACATGGCACTAATAGTACCAAAGACAAACACGAATTCATTTCCCACAATATCTAAAGTCAAAGCAATTCACTAGCGTACCAGTACTTGTCAAATGACAACCTCACAAATTCAGTTAATAGCATCTAATAACTCGCTGAGATACCTAACACACAACTTTGCCCATAAATATCCAATACAAGAGAGCACCCCAAAATACTGTAACTCTCAACCCATGCTAGTGGCAAATCTTTTTCACCCAGAATTGTAGTTCTTACACCTGCTATCAACTGTAAACATATCAAAAAATATTTTCATACTTACCCAACTGTCCATGTGAATCCGAACCCCATGCAAAAACTTGACCCCATTCATTGACAGCTAACGAGTGACTGATGCCACAAGAGGCTTGGGTTATAATGTAGGCTTCAAGACCATCCACTTGTTCTGTGAAGAAAGAAGACATTCACTTTGTTGTTTTAAAGCCAGACATCTTTTTACAAACCTACAGTAGTGTTTAAACAAAACATATTGTATATAATTTCTTTTGGTTTACGAGACTTGCAGTAACACAATGAACATTATAAGGCAACACCACTTCCATACTTTATGACCTTGGTGGAAAATGTTACACAACTTATAGCTTTATTCACATTTTATACAGGGTGAGTCACCTAACGTTACCGCTGGATATATTTCGTAAACCACATCAAATACTGACGAACCGATTCCACAGACCGAACGTGAGGAGACGGGCTAGTGTAATTGTTTAATACAAACCATACAAAAATGCACAGAAGTATGTTTTTTAACACAAACCTACGTTTTTTTAAATGGAACCCCGTTAGTTTTGTTAGCACATCTGAACATATAAACAAATACGTAATCAGTGCCGTTTGTTGCATTGTAAAATGTTAATTACATCCGGAGATATTGTAACCTAAAGTTGACGCTTGAGTACCACTCTTCCGCTGTTCGATCGTGTGTATCGGAGAGCACTGCAACATACATCGCGTTTCTACAGAATGATCTGCCAACATTGCTCGAAAATGTCCCACTGGAAATGCGTCGACGTATGTGGTATCAGCATAAAGGTGCACCTGCACATTCCGCAATTAACACTAGGCTGATCCTTGACAGGATGTTCGACGGGCGTTTCATAGGACGTGGAGGACGCATAAATTGGCCAGCCCGTTCTCCTGATCTTACACCTCTGGACTTCTTTCTGTGGGGTATGTTAAAGGAGAATGTATACCGTGATGTGCCTACAACCCCAGAGGATATGAAACAACGTATTGTGGCAGCCTGCGGCGACATTACACCAGATGTACTGCGGCGTGTACGACATTCATTACGCCGGAGATTGCAATTGTGTGTAGCAAATGATGGTCACCACATTGAACATCTATTGGCCTGACATGTCAGGACACACACTATTCCACTCCGTAATTGAAAACGGAAACCACGTGTGTACGTGTACCTCACCCCTCATGGTAATGTACATGCATGTGCGTCAGTGAAAAAGACCAATAAAAAGGTGTTAGCATGTGGACGTAATGTGCTGTTCCAGTCTCTTCTGTACCTAAGGTCCATCACCGTTCCCTTTGGATCCCTACGTAACTCGGTGCTCTCCGATACACACGATCGAACAGCGGAGGAGTGGTACTCAAGCGTCAACTTTAGGTTACAATATCTCCGGATGTAATTAACATTTTACAATGCAACAAACGGCACTGATTACATATTTGCTTATATGTTCAGATTTGCTAACAAAACTAACGGGGTTCCATTTAAAAAAAACATAGGTTTGTGTTAAAAAACATACTTCCGTGCATTTTTGTATGGTTTTTATTAAACAATTACACTAGCCCCTCTCCTCATGTTCGGTCTGTGGAATCGGTTCGCCAGTATTTGATGTGGTTTACGATATATTTCCAGCGGTAACGTTAGGTGACTCACCCTGTATAAATGTACACTTATTTTCAGAGCATTAAAATCTGAAGCATGGAGTGACAAAAGTATTGCAGAATTAGAAGCTGTGCTGCAGTCGCGAATAAAAACACCAATCAAGGGAGTACAGAATTTGTTTCTTTACTTCCAGTCTATGATCACAAAAATATTAGAACAATTTTAATTGTATAAGAAACACAAGTACATTTTGCAACAATAGAAAGCTACCACATTATACAAAGGTAAAACAGTGTAAAATGATAAAGGATCTTAATTTATATTTACTTATCAAAATGTAATTCTCATCCTGTGTTTAGTGCTATGAAGCACTAGTATGGAAGTAAAGTAGGGAAGGAAATGACCATCAGTACACAATGATTATGGTAATAACTTATTATTAGCTATCTTCCATTTGCAAATGAAGCAGTGTGTGTGTGTGTGTGTGTGTGTGTGTGTGTGTGTGTGTGTGTGTGTGAGAGAGAGAGAGAGAGAGAGAGAGAGAGAGAGAGAGAGAGATATGGAGGGGGAGTGGGAGTGGGAGGTGGAGGTGGAGGGGTAGGGGGAGGGGGAGAGGGGGAGGAGAAGTGGGTCATTGGAATCATCCAATTCCATCCATCTGCTTTGACCCGTGAGGTAATGGTGCTGTGATGATTGTTGTAGCTATGGCGCAGTATTTATGAGTTGGTTCATGTTTGTGGATGCTGCGTTGTATTTGATGGGACCATCTGGTGGTGAATGTTGAAGTGCTGAGCTTAATGCGTGGTATTTGGGTTCATTTTAGTCTTGTTTATCACTGTGGTAACTTGGGTATATTTGACTGTGGGTAGTCAGTCCTGTAACGTGGATTTGGAAGTGTTTTCAGTGAGTTATTGTCGTTATTTTTTATTTGTTTCTGTGTTTTGTGTTTCTGTTTGGTCTGATTAGTTTGGAGACTTTTGTTGGCAAGTATGAGGTTCATTCAAATGAAACCTGGTCAGTGTGTCTACCTTTACCTTACACCTAAGGTGGCACCACGTAACTGCAGGTATGGTGGTACCATCGATCGGTAGAGAGACTGACACGTGCGCACCGTTTGATGCTGCATAGCGTCAGTGTGGCAAAGTTATCATGAGGAGGAATACAGCTTTCTGTCGCATATTGTTAGAGGCGATGAAACATGGTTTCACCATTTTGAAATGCCTCAGAGCAAGCAATGGAAACAGGCAACTTCATCACCTCCAAAGAAATCAAAGGCAGTGCACAACAGTTCTGATATGGACATGATGTCCTCGTTTTTTCACCAGAAGGGGACACTGCTTGTCGAGTTCCTGGAATGAAAAAACCACCATCAACACTTCACAGAACCTTAGATGAGCTATCAAGGCGAAATGCCTACGCATGTTGTCCAATGCAGTTATCCTCCTGCATGATAATGCCCACCCACACTCGGGCAATGCGGTGAAGACGACATTGCAGCAGTTTCGACGGGAAATGCTGGAACATCCACCACGCAGTCCCGACATTTCACTGTGCGATTTTCATGTGTTTTGACCGCTGAAACAAGCTATTCACAGACATCGATTCACAACGGACGACGAAGTGTGTGACTGGGTTCAGACTTGGATCCAACAGCAGCCTACTAGCATCTTCAAGGATGTAATCGACTGGCTAATGTCGCAATGGGATAAATGTGCCAACAGTTTTGGTGACTATTTTTGAGTATGTGTACTGTGTATAACTATATTTTTGAGTTAATAAAATTGTTACCGTTACTTACTTTACTTTAGTGACCATGTTTCATTTGATGGCCCCTTATAATTTTTGTTTTGGTTTCATTCTATAGTAATTGTGATGTTTTTTTGTTTTATATTTACAGTATTTTAGCTGTGTTTTAATTGACCTAGTGAATATGGGGATTTTTGGGTTTTCGAGTTGTTGGGGTCCAATTCCACTTTTCAAGTTTGTAAGTGTCGGTTTTTTGGCATCAAGAGGTTCGCTTGCAATATATTGGTCAAAGGAAATAGCCAATTACGTTTCTCAGAAATTGAGATATGGGTTGTATCGTGGGCTTCGTTTGAGCGATATACACTGAGTGAAAAGTATGAGTCCTGCTGGTTTTGTGGCTGCAGCATTGTGTTGTAAGTTGAGATTTTTTTTTAATAATATTTGTTTTGGGATTATTCGATGTTTTGTACTGCTACCTATTCAGTGTGTCCCCACTGTAAAAAATCCATTTCCTGCAGTTGTCCTGTTAGTTTTGTTTTATTGCTGGAGTGAGAAATTCCTGTGTCGTTTTTATTATTATTCACGTTTGTTGGCACATGTACGTGGAGACGACATCATCGCCATTTTGCGTACACATGGAGGTAGGCATTTCTGCCATACTGATGACATCATGGGTCAAAGCAGACAGGTGGAATCAGACACTTTCCTAAAGCCAAAGTACCTTTTTATGAAGCTAGGCAATTTCTGCAACAGCACACATTACCAAATGTCAACTTATCCTAAATAATGAAATTATTTAATGCAAACCTCTTGTTCTTAAAAATCATATGACATCGCTCCTCAACGAATAATTTTTTACTAACTGTTCTCTACATATTTCATTTTTCGTAACATCTAAGCATCAGGCTATTGCTTCACACTATTGCTTTCTATGTTAAGATGGCGACGCATATAGATGTGGTAGTAAATCGGTCCATAAATTGCGAGTATTTAGCGTCAATAAGGTGCAAGTTATGGGACAAAATCGTATAAAGTGGCATTAGAATTTGTTCAGTGTTGCATGTTTGGTATCATTCGCAGTGCTTCGCGAAAATAAATCAAGAAAACATCTCATGTACATGTGGAACAAAGTGTAACGGACGTCTGGCAGCGAGTGAAATGTGCCGCGCAAATCGTGAAATCATAGTACTTGAATCACTGCAGAAAGAACTGAAAGCCACAAGAGAACATGCTCTGTTGTTGGAAAACATTATTAAAAGTCTATCTGACCCATCACATAAAGAACTCGGTCAACTTCAAGAGTACAGTGAACCAAAGAAATGTGCAAAACCTAAATTTGTTTCCAGTGCGTTAAAAGTTCCGTTAAGAAATCGATTTCAACATCTTATTACAGATTGTGAACTTAAAAATGTTGAAACAAGCAACTCACACCAAGACTACGAATCAGAATCGGCGGACAGGAAATTTACAAAGCGCAATAAGTCAGTAAAACGTAACTGTCTTGATGTTGCAAACAAAGTGACTCCTAAAAACTTTAGTAGGCCTACAGTTTTGCTTGCTGACAGCCACGGAAGAGGAATTGCAGGAATTCTTTGTTTCCAGCAGGATCTCAATGTGACAAGTGTCGTGAAACCTGGAGCAGGCCTAAAAGAAGTTTTGAAAAACTATAAAAACAATAATCACGTGACACAAAGTGAATGCATTGTAATATTGGGCGGTGCAAACGATGTATTAAGAGATGCGCTACGTACAACAGAGGATCAAAAAGTTATTGTTGTAGGCATTCCACACAGACATGACCTTACTGAATCTTCTTGTGTGAACAGAGAAATCCAAAAAGCAAACAGGATGTATGAAAAGATCTGCAAGCCCACTTCAAATGCTTTTTTCCTCAGTATTGACGATCTTGAAAGACAGCACTTCACAACACATGGTATGCATTTAAATAAATGGGGCAAATCGCTGCTCAGTCAAAAGATCAAATGGTAGTGGATATTGTTTCTCCTAGATGTAAGAAAAGTGATCCTATTCCACTACCACTGGTAAAGGACGCCTGCAAAGTATCTTCCCTACCATGTACTCCAGTTGCAGCAGTAACACAACATCAGGTATCACTGATTACAAAAGAATGTGCTGGGAGAGAGGAAGCTGTAACTACAGTTACAACAGGTAGAACACCTCATTCAGGAACTAGGATAACAGAAACAGCAAAAGTGGCAGCATATTCAGCAACAAGTGTACCAACAGGTGATCCAGCTGTCCATTCTGCAGCAACATTTGAACTACCTACAGTGGGAACCCAGCCACTTAGATCATGCCATGAACAAGAAGACGCGAAGAGACCTCCAAGAGTAGAAGCAGTATCAAGTGTAGCGGGCAAACGGAAAACTGTACCTCCATTACGTCTAAATGATTTTTTAGTAGAAGGCAGCAAGGGGAAGAAGCCCATAAGATAAATAGTGCCAGAGATTTAATAGCCTCTCAGCAAAATAGTGCATCTGTAAAGAAAGACAGGTTTGATTTTATAATCTGTTATCTTAACATTGAAGGAGTAAGGGATAAAGAATTTATTGTCAATGACTTTGGATTAGAAAATAAGTTTGATATCTTTTGTTTAAGTGAACACTGGGCTAGTGAGAGTGAACTTACATTTATTAAATTTGATGATTATATTCTAGCCAGTAGCTACTGCAGAAAATTGCATTTAAGAGGTGGTGTGGCAATATATGTTAACAAGTCACTTAGCGGTACATTCAATAGATTAGATCTAGATTTTCTGTGTGATGAACAGAACTTTGAAGCTGCTGGTATAGTAATAGACAGTTTTAAGTTAGTTGTAATTTCCCTGTACAGGTCACCTAAGGGTATAACCAATGTATTTTTAGAAAAAACTGGACCTGCTGTTACATGTACTTACAGATACTAGATGGATACATTATGATCTTGTGATAGGTGGAGATGTGAATGCTGAATTCGATGTCACAACACAAAAACGTACTGTCACTGAACTCCAAAACCTACTAAGACAGTGCAACTTACATTCAGTCAATAACTAACCTACAAGAGAACATGCATGTCTTGACAATATTTTTGTAAATTTTAAAACAACAGAAGAATCATGTTTTGTGACAGTATTTCCATATTCTGATCATGATTCAGTATCTTTAAATTATACAAGTAGGTTCCCTCTTGATAAGAGTTATGTAAATAAGTTTGTCCCAGAAGTTGTGGTCACTAGACCGGTCACAGATGAGAAAATTGACAGGTTTCGTACGTCCCTTTCTAACAGAGATTGGTTTGGCCTGTGTTATGATGAGACACATTATACTCTAAGCAATTATCTGCCAGCAAAGGTACTATTTGATAGGTTTCTCAAAGCATTTTTGGGACACTTTAATGACTGCATACCAATAAAGAAATGCAAAGTAACTGACAGAGTCCTAAAAGCAAAAGTTCCAAATAGACAAAATACATGGTACACAAAACAGCTGTCTACTATGAAAAATCAAGTTATGTTGTTGTACAATATTTATAAAAATCTGAAAACCAACCATGTTAAACTAGCCTATGTTAGATCTAGGAATGAGTACAAAAAAGCAATTGTGGAAGCCAAACAAGCACACAATCTCAGAAGTATTGAGAAATCCACCAATAAGTGCAAAGCAGCATGGACTCTAATAAATAGTGTCGCCAAAGATAAAAGAAGTGACAAAATTAGTATCTCTCCCCAGGAATTTAATGACTTTTTTATTAAATCAGTTGAAGTACGAAGTGCTATAATTAAACCTGAAATCAGCTCATCACAGTTACTGTCAAAAAATATTGCTAAGTCATCAACAAACACAAGTACCTTCAATTTTTCTGAGGTCTCACCTGGTTTTGTGTTAAGAATAGTGAAGCAGTTAAAATCATCAGACAGTGTAGACATATATGACCTGTCTTGTAACATGCTTAAGAAAGTAATAGACTCTATAGTGTACCCCCTAACATATTGTATAAACAAGTGTATACAGGAGGGTTTTTTCCCTGATGAGCTTAAACTGTCTAGGGTAGTTCCAGTACATAAAAAAGGAGATAAAAATTCTGTCTCAAGTTACAGGCCAATATCCATAGTCCCAGTTTTCTCAAAAGTTCTAGAATGCATAATTTACCAACAATTATCTGTTTACTTTGATAACATAGGATTAATAAGTGGATCACAGTATGGCTTTAGGAAAGACCTGTCAACCATTGATGCCATAGACAATGTTGTTAAATACATCCATCAAGTATTTGAAGATAAATGCTTTGCCCAAGTGACTTTTTGTGACCTAAGCAAAGCCTTTAACTGTGTAGAACATACACTACTACTCGAAAAAATGGACTTTTACGGTGTTAAAGGTAACAGCCTTAAGCTATTAAGATCATATTTACAAAACCGTAAGCAAGCCGTCTGTGTTGGGAAAGAAATGTCCAGTATAGAACAAGTTGAGGTAGGTGTTCCGCAGGGATCCGTGCTGGGCCCTTTCCTTTTCCTAATAATGATAAATGACCTGCCATCATTTATCAAATCCAGAACAGTACTCTATGCTGATGATACAACATTTCTGAACAGCAGTAATGATCTTAATAGAATTAAAACATGTGTTACAGAGACAATTGAGCAAGCTTCACTCTGGTTTAAAGCAAATGGGTTATTGCTTAATGAAAGCAAAACCCAGCAGACGGTATTTAGTTTAAAAGACAAGTTTCCATCAGATGATCCTAGTTGTGTTAAATTTTTGGGGGTATATTTGGATGATAACCTTTCTTGGAATCCACATATTAAGTATATTAGCGGTAAATTGTCTAGGGTAATCTATTTGTTACGGCGATTAATGCACTGTGTACCTAAAAATTATGTTAGAGTATCTCACTACTCATTTTTCCAAAGCATCATATCCTATGGCATTATTTTATGGGGAAACTCCACTTGTGTGCATGATATACTATTGCTGCAAAAGAAAGCTATTAGGATAATTACAGGCTCACCATACAAGGCTCATTGTAAACCTTTGTTTACTCAACAAAAAATCATGACAGTAATAAACCTATATATCTATTATGTTTTAATCTACACAAAAAAGAACTTACGTAAAGTAAAACGCAGGGCAAATATACATTGTTACAGCACTAGGACAAACAGCTCTATCTATACGCCCTACCACAGACTGTCAAAATCAGTTAACAGTTATGAACTTATGGGCCACAAATTATTTAACAAACTTCCACAAGGTATACAAAATTTACCAGAGCAACAATACAAACAAACACTTTATGACTGGTTAGTTGTAAACCCATTCTACAATGTAAAGGATTTCATGACCTGTGATATTAAACTGTAAAGTTCTTAACAATTCTGTCCTTCTATAGCATGTACTGTACTGTATTGTATTATATGTATGACTTTGTCTATTGCTGTAATGGCTTAAAGACAATAAAATTATTATTATTATTATTATTATTATTATTATTATTATTATTTCTTTACTTTCTCAGGCGTTAAGTCTGGTTCAGAATGGAAAGTGACGCGGACCTCGATCAAGCGTCACTTCCTATTAACTGTACGGTATGTGTTATATTGCATTTAGGAACTTTCGGGTAATTGAACATGTATCAATAATTATGGATTTCTGTAGTTGTATATATATGTTTGGATGTAGCTGTATTGCATTGATGTACTGGTGGATATTGTGTGGTATGACTCCTGTAGTTGATAGTATAATTGGTATGATGTCAACTTTATCCTGATGCCACATGTCTTTGACTTCCTCAGCCAGTTGGATGTATTATTTCAATTTTTTCTCCTGTTTTCTTTTGTATATTTGTTGTATTGGGTATGGATATTTCGATTAGTTGTGTTAATTTCTTCTTTTTATTGGTGAGTATGATGTCAGGTTTGTTATGTGGCGTTGTTTTATCTGTTATAATGGTTCTGTTCCAGTATAATTTGTATTCATCATTCTCCAGTACATTTTGTGGTGCATACGTGTATGTGGGAACATGTTGTTTTAAAAGTTTATGTTTTAAGGCAAGCTGTTGATGTATTATTTTTGCGACCTTGTCATGTCTTCTGGGGTATTCTGTATTTGCTAGTATTGTACATCCGCTTGTATGTGATCTACTGTTTCTATTTGTTGTTTACAAAGTCTGCATTTATCTGTTGTGGTATTGGGATCTTTAATAATATGCTTGCTGTAATACCTGGTGTTTATTGTTTGATCCTGTATTGCAATCATGAATCCTTCTGTCTCACTGTATATATTGCCTTTTCTTAGCCATGTGTTGGATGCGTCTTGATCGATGTGTGGCTGTGTTAGATGATACGGGTGCTTGCCATGAAGTGTTTTCTTTTTCCAATTTACTTTCTTCGTATCTGTTGATGTTATGTGATCTAAAGGGTTGTAGAAGTGGTTATGAAATTGCAGTGGTGTAGCCAATGTATTTATATGAGTGATTGCCTTGTGTATTTTGCTAGTTTCTGCTCATTCTATAAAGAATTTTCTTAAATTGTCTACCTGTCCATAATGTAGGCTTTTTATGTCGATAAATCCCCTTCCTCCTTCCTTTCTGCTTAATGTGAATCTTTCTGTTGCTGAATGTATGTGATGTATTCTATATTTGTGGCATTGTGAACGTGTAAGTGTATTTAGTGCTTCTAGGTCTGTGTTACTCCATTTCACTACTCCAAATGAGTAGGTCAATATTGGTATAGCATAAGTATTTATAGCTTTTGTCTTGTTTCTTGCTGTCAATTCTGTTTTCAGTATTTTTGTTAGTCTTTGTCTATATTTTTCTTTTAGTTCTTCCCTAATATTTGTATTATCTATTCCTATTTTTTGTCTGTATCCTAGGTATTTATAGGCATCTGTCTTTTCCATCGCTTCTATGCAGTCGCTGTGGTTATCAAGTATGTAATCTTCTTGTTTAGTGTGTTTTCCCTTGACTATGCTATTTTTCTTACATTTGTCTGTTCCAAAAGCCATATTTATATCATTGCTGAATACTTCTGTGCTTCTGCTGAATGCTTCTTTAATAATTGGTTGAGTTGTTGATTGGTTGCTGCCAGTAGTTTTAGATCATCCATGTATAGCAAATGTGTGATTTTGTGTGGGTATGTTCCAGTAATATTGTATCCATAATTTGAATTATTTAGCATGTTGGATATTGGGTTCAGAGCAAGACAGAACCAGAAAGGACTTAATGAGTCTCCTTGGTATATTCCACGCTTAATCTGTATTGGCTGTGATGTGATATTATCTGAATTTGTTTGGATATTAAGTGTGGTTTTCCAGTTTTTCATTACTATTTTTAGATACTGTACCAATTTAGGATCTACTTTGTATATTTCCAATATCTGTAGTAACCATGAGTGGGGTACACTATCAAAAGCTTTTTGGTAATCAATGTATGCGTAGTGTAGAGACCTTTGTTTAGTTTTAGCTTGATATGTCACCTCTGCATCTATTATCAGTTGCTCTTTACATCCTCGCACTCCTTTGCAGCAGCCTTTTTGTTCTTCATTTATAATTTTGTTCTGTGTTGTATGTGTCATTAATTTCTGTGTAATGACTGAAGTTAATATTTTGTAGATTGTTGGTAGGCATGTTATGGGGCGATATTTAGCTGGGTTTGCTGTGTCTGCTTGATCTTTAGGTTTCAGATAAGTTATTCCATGTGTAAGTGTATCAGGGAATATGTATGGGTCTGCAATGTAACTGTTAAATAATTTAGTTAGATGTGAATGTGTTGAGGTGAACTTCTTTAGCCAGAAATTTGCTATTTTATCATTTCCAGGGGCTTTCCAATTGTGCGTAGAATTAATTGCTCGGGTGACTTCATGTTGCAAAATTATCACTTCAGGCATTTGTGGTATCATCTTGTATGTATCTGTTTCTGCTTGTATCCACCGTGCATGCCTGTTATGTTGTACCGGGTTTGACCATACGCTGCTCCAGAAGTGTTCCATGTCTCTTATGTTTGGTGGATTGTCTATTTTAATGTGTGTGTTATCTATTGTTTGGTAAAATTTCTTTTGGTTTGTGTTGAATGTTTGGTTTTGTTTCCTTCTATTTTCACTTTTTTTGTATCTTCTAAGTCGTTTCGCCAAAGCTTGTAATTTTTGCTTCTTTTCATCTAATTGCTCTATTGCTTCTTGTTGTGAGATTTTACCTAACCTTTTTCGTTTTTTGTCTGATATTTCATTTCTTATAAATTGTGTTAGCTGTCCGATGTCTTTTCTCAGTTTTTCTATTCTGATCTGTAGCCTGTGTTGCCATGCTGGTTTTGTAGGTTTCTTCTGTGTGTTGGTTGGTTCTGATCTCTGCCTAGTGTGTATATTTAGTGTAGTGAGTGCTCCTACATAAACCAGTAGTTGTAACTCTTCCATAGTTGTGTATTCATTTATTTTGTTGTGTATGATTATGTTGATAGTTTTTATTGTTCGACTTGTGGGCTATTTGGTGGTCTATGCAAGAATGGTCTAATGTCTGTATTTGTGTCTTTGTATTCTATATATGTCAACTGAAATTTTTCTTCTATATCTAACATGTGTGTCACTTCATGTTCTATTTGTGCTTGTTCTGGTGGCTGTCGTAAGATTTTGTTTCCCTCTGACTGTTTAACTGATGCGTGTTGTTCTTTGTTTGTTTGCTCTGGGATGTTTGAGTCCATTACTGTATTTTCTTCTTCTTCTAATTGCACATTATTTTGTTCCAGTATTTTTTGTACTTGTTGTTTGATGTTTTCTAATTCTGACTGGGGTATCCTGTTATTTTTGATTATTACACGGATCTGATCAGCTAGTCGTTGTTCTGTTAAAAATTTTAATTCTGGGTATCTGGTAATAAATGTTGTGTATACTTGTGATCTGTATCCAGTTGTGTTGGTTCCTAGGTTTGTTGCTTGGTAATAACAGAACATGAGGTGTCGATTAACTTCATCTGACCATCTCATCCTCTGTCTTTGTTTTCCTTCTAGTTTGGTTGCAGGAAGCATATCCTGCAAAACACCTCTATTTGGATTTAAATCATTTTCCAGTTGGCTAGCAGTGTCATTACCATTGTGGGCGGGCATAGGGTTCAAGCGCCGTCCCCGACCATGACGGCGCTTGTCCGAGGCTTCTTTAGTTCTGTCCTGAACCAAGTAATCACACTAAAAGGGGGGTTAGCCCTATTAGTGGTTTGTTCTTTTCGTCGCCTTTTACGACTGGCAGAACATACCGGAGGCCTATTCTTTTCCCGGGCCTCCACCGGGTTTATTATTATTATTATTATTATTATTATTATTATTATTATTACTACTGCATTATTTCGAACACTAATATCACTGAATAATTATCAGTTATTAACTACTTTTGCCAAAAAATCATAATATTTTCTGAATATTCACTGAGCTTCACTGTCAAAATAATGTATATAGATGCTGCCACAGAATCAGCTACAGCTACAGCTACAGCTACAGAAAATGTTCATCAGTGGAATATTTCCTCAATGGTTGAAATATGCTGAAGTTAAGCCATTGTTTAAGAAGGGAGACATAGCATCAAATTTCCATCCCATTTCACTTTTGCCAGCATTCTCAAAATTTTTAGAAAAGGTAATGTACAATTGACTTTATAACCATCTTATCACATACTGTCAAAGTCGCAGTTCGGATTTCTAAAGGGTTCTGATACTAAGGTTATCTACACTTACAGTGAAAATGTACTTTAATTCATTAGACAAAAAATTGCAGGCAACTGGTATATTTTGTGATCTGTCAAAGGCATTTGACTGGGTAAATCACAATATCCTTTTAAGTAAATTAGAATATTATGGTGTAACAGGAAATGCAGCAAAATGGTTCAAACCTTTTATCTCTGGCAGGAAACAAAGCGCGTTATTAGGAAGAGAGACATATTGAGCTATCAGGCATCCAACTGGGAACTCATTACATGTGGGGTCCCACAAAGTTCGATATGTGTATCAATGACTTTTCATCAGTAACATTACGAGATGCTAAGTTCGTTTTGTTTGCCGATGAAACAAACATTGCAATAAATAGCATTTCAAGTGTAGTCTTAGAAAGATCAGCTAATAAAATATTTGTGGACATTAATCACTGGTTCCTAGCCAATCTTCGTCACTAAACTTTGAAAAAACACACTACATGCAGTTCAGAACTTGTAAGGGGTCTCCCACGAGTACATGCCTATCATATGATGACAAGCAGATAGAAGAAGTGGACAGTGTAAATTCTTGGGATTACAGCTTGATAATAAATTCAACTGAGAGGAGCACACCACAGAACTGCTGAAGTGTTTTAACAAATCTCTATTTGCAATGCGAATTGTGTCAGACATAGGGGATATAAAAATGAAAAAGCTGGCATACTATGCTTGCTTCCATTCCATAATGTCATATGGGATTATTTTTTTGGTGTAATTCATCAAGCCAAGCTAAAGTTTTCCAGGCACAAAAACGTGCAATAAGAGTTATATGTAGTGTGAACTCAAGAACATCCTGCAGAAGCCTGTTTCGGGAACTAGGGATACTAACTACTGCTTCCCAATATATTTATTCAAAAATGTATCACTTTTTCAAACCAACAGCTCATATATGTTTATTACCCCATATATAAAAAACCATTTTTTAAATTTTAAATTCAGTGCATTATACCTAACGCGATCTTAGTAAATGAGTGTTTGTAAAATGATTCTTTCATATAGCGTTCATTAGAACAAAAAATGATGATCATTCCACTTGGAACGTGTGGAAGGTACATTAGCTTATTTGTTTCAGTTGTAAATATTTGTCATGTATTATTGTTTTTCTGACATGTTCTACATCCTGGAGGACCTCCTCAGTACGGATTAATTGAAATTAAAGTTAATCTAATCCAAAATGTAGCATTGTTTTCATGGTGTTACCACCTACATGAACAGAGATTCTGATCTTTTTTGGCAACAAGGTTATTACCCAACTGCTACGCAAAATTGAAATATGGTTGGCTATTTGAGAATTCAAAATTATTTGCACAGGTAGAATTAGCACAACTGGGAGCTGTCTATCTCATGTTTCACCTACAATTAAGCTTACATGATCACTCCATTTCGTATCATCACAAACTGTTATGGTCTAGAATATTTTTTCAAGTTGACTGATTCCAGTTTTCACTCAGTTATACTGTACTCAGAGGCTACTGCAGTTTTACTTTGTGAAGTGTACAATTTTACATTTTTTGATATCGAAAGAAAGTTGTCAATATTTACACTGCTTTGAAATCTTATCAAGATCTGTTGAAGATTTGACTTCATACCAAGACAACAAAAATATTAGCTGTTGGTTTCAAAACTCACCAAGTCTTTTGCAAGGCTTGTTGTGGCCAAGTTGCCCATGGTCATTGTTTCCACATGAATATAGTTGTCCATCTGATGTTAACAGTAAGGTGTGATTGTAACCGCAAGCAACTGAAATCAGTAATATAAATTTTATTGCAACTGTCAAGAGCAGCTTATTTTTTATTCAATATGTTCAAGACTAACCTTGTTTTACACAAGTAGCTTTCGAAAATCGGAGTTCTCTTGGTATCAGGATCTGCTCTTCCTCTAGTCCTCCTAATCCCAGTTCACCGTGTGTTGTATTCCCCCAGCAGAACATATCTCCCACTAATTTGTCAGGGCAACTGTTACTTCTTGAAAGCGTGAAATTCTGCAAAAATTAAATTAATAAGCTATCACATAAAATTCCAACTACTGTTCTCCAAATTTAAACTGTTACATCAACATAAATTTGCACTTGTCCCACTCACTTGATCAGGTATGCACGAACGTCAGCTTTGCATGTTTGTTTATATGTTCGTATATGTGTAATTTATGCTATACAAAAATTGATTCATATGTCATTACTTTCTTAAAATTGTTACTGTGCTACTCAATGTAATAATTACCAATGCATGTTCCTCCATATTTCTGTCAAAATTTCTAGTTACTGTAATAAATTAGTTAGTCTCATGTTTACACGGGAGATTTCTCTACTCTTCACCAACATTTTACAAGAATTGTGACAACTCTGTAACGATATCAGTGCTCAAATATCTTCTGTGCCAGAACTTTCCTTTTGTGTATACAAGCTGTAAAACTTTTCATTTGTCAAATTTATCTGCGTACCCTATCCACTCTCAGGAAACGATCAGTCCAGAATCTATGACGTTCACGTACATGCTTCTCATCATTACACGAAAACTTCCCCTCACATGGCGGTCAGAGATTATGCTGACAGCCGTCGCCGTACTCAACGACAAACTTACGCATTTCTAGTCGGATAGTTTCCAATTTCCATTTTTAATGAGAGCTGTAGTGTAAATAAACTGTAATTAGTATTACACCCCTCTGACGTGACATAAGGTGTGAACTATTTGAAAACATTTTTACGTGTGAGTAATATAAACGATAAGTTGTTGCGTGACCTACGAAATAAGTTGCGAGTACGAAATGCAGCAGTGTTTTGGTGGAACTTCCTTTATTCGGAGTTGTTATATACTTCGTGTTGAAAAAACTGTGCGATTTCTTAACAAAGTACTCTGTATGCCATCTATTTATATGTGTTGTGCGTAGTTGTCGTGTAAAATACCCATGAAGACGTACAGTCGAAGAAAACCAATAAAATTGAAAGACCTAATTGGTATTTGCCGACTTTGTTTATCCAGCGATGGTGACAGGCGTTGTATTTTTATGGACGAGGAAGATATTCCGCTGTCAGTGAAAATAATGACATGTGCGTCAGTGCAGGTTGGTCATATAAAGTGGACGTAGGTTATTTTTCATTCTTTTCAGCCACAGCATTCATTTGATGCTAGAATATTATATACCCACTCTAGTACAATAACTGCCTGTTATAACTATTAGTATGTATAGTATTTCTTCAAGACCTGACAACACTTAAAGAAATAATTAACACTGAAAACCAACGAAAAGTGAAAACGTATAATTGGAACGTAGTAGACTTGTGAAATGAATTAACAGGGTTCGATTAGTAATACACCAACTTAATTCGTTTCCGAACGGTGAGTGGACATGTCTGTTAAGTTCTTCCATTCCTGAGAGCTATCCTGCAAGCTTCAGAGAATGTTTCTGTGAATGTGGAAAAAGATTTTAATATGAGATGCATTTTTATGAAGCAGTGAAAGTTAAGTGCCTTTTTTGGAGGTGTAGTACCGATTGACCTAGTGAAGATAACCCATATTCCTCTAAAACCATGTTCTTGGTTATGTGAGCAGATATTTTTATTTTATTTATCCGTCAGAAATTAGGCCTGTATATAAAACATTAACAAGTGGGGTATGATTAGGTGGTGACAGGACATGAAGTCGGCCGTAACCTAATGTAAGGAACCCTCTCAGCATTCACCATAGCAACTCGGAGGAAACCATGGAAAAACTAAATCAAGATGGCCCGGCAGGGACCTAAAATTCCAGTCCTGAATGCAACCCTAGTACATTTAGATTGGTGTAGACACCTTGCGTGGTATGCAATTGGAAGGGAAATCACAAGTTCAAAGTCTACATTGTAAGTACAATATGCACAAAAAATAAATCGATGAATGAGAGATTTTGAAAATAAAAACACTAGTGAAGAGGGAAATCACAAAAACACATTACATAATGCTGCTGATAATGACATGTACAATGAGTAGGTACATCATGAAACTCAGATGTAAAACATCCCAGAGAAAATAAAAACTACTACATTATGTAGCACTGCTGAAAAGTATACCACACAAAAACATGCTTACACCATATCTATCACAAGTATGCTAGCACCAGATCCCTTCTCAGTGCATCTGATACAGAGGAAATAGAAAACAACAGCAGAAACATTTCTTGCAAAGACGCATTCAGTGTAATCATGTTATGAATATTGCAGTTATTCTAATTTCTGTGCTTCCTTAGGAAACTGGAGAGGAATTTTGCCTTATGCAAGACAGCTGTGTAATTTTTCTCACCTTGACATGTTGCAGCACTTTCATACTATGTTTAGTGGGTTTATTTCTTTATTTTCCATCTACATAATTGTAACATGTTAACCTTTACAGAAACATTTGGTATAAAATATTTATAGCTGTAAAAAGGTACTGTACTGTACAGTACAGTGCTCTATGAAAACCAATGTAAAAATATTTGACAATAATCACTCATTTTACAAATGTAAATATTTTATACCAAAAGCTTCTTTGAGGGTTAACATGTAACGATTTTGCAGAAGGAAAATAAGCAAACCAACCCACTGACGGCAACACAAGAAGTGCTGAGATATGTTTGGGTGAAAATAAAATTACAAATGTTTATTGCATAAAGTGGAATTCCTCTCTTAACACAGCATTTATGGTATGTCATTTAACAGAATCAAAAAGACTCAACAATAAATAAGGACCTAGTAATCCTGTGAACTAACCTATTCTTTTACATCATTGAAACACTTCTCCACAAGAAATGTTATTAATTCTGCACTGAAAGCTGTTTCCAGCACCAACCTCTTTGTGTAAGTGGGCAATGCATTATAAACAGTGACACCAAAGTGGTTCACATTTATTTATTTATATATTTTGATCCAGCATCAACTGATTACAAAAAATTTTTCCAGTCTTCTGGATACGTCGGAGCCTTCCTTACTAGAGCCTACATATTATTGCTTGGCATTATTATCTACACAACTTTTTCTAAATTTCAGTGAGAGAACAATGTTACATATATTGATTATACATAAGAACAATTTGCTATTGCAATACAATCCATAGATTAGGGAATTTACAGTTTGTGACACAGTCTAAGATCTGAGATGCATTTATTTTTAGATAGCTGGTCTTCTATCATACCAGTGTACTGAATCTAGAAACTCATCCATTGAATACACAGGATTGTTTAGGAGCCATAATTTTAATTTTTTTTTTTTTTTTTAAGGGCAATTTGGAGATACGATGGAAGCAATTCTTTAGTTTTATGCCTGCATAGTGAGGGCTTTTCTCATAAAGTGTTGTTCTATGAGAGATACTGTGGGGTCTCTCTCTACTTCTAGTGTTATGAGAGTGTATTTCTTTATTAATGTTTCCCCCCCCCCCCCCGCCATAATGATTATCTTAAGTACATCCAAGTTATGAACAGTTAGTATTTTAAATTATTTAAACAAATTTCTGCAGGACTCACTGGCACATTTCTTTCTCATAATTCTAAGTACCTTCTTTTGCAGGATAAGTACACTTTTCACATTACTTTTACTGTTGGATCCCCATACCTCTATTCTATAGCTTAGATGAGATTCAAATAGTGGAAAATATATTTGTCTCAGAGTGGTAATCTTACAAAAAAGTGTCAGTTTTCTTAGGGCATGTATGGTAGTAGATAGCTTTTTACAAATATCATTTACATTATCAGACCAGTTTAACTTTGCATCAAGTATCAGGCCAAGAAAATTGGTCTTTTTTAATGTATTCGCCACCCATTAAAATTTGGTTTTCATGAGTTTCTTGTCTCCCAAGATCAAATTCAATATAGACATATTTATTTATGTTTAATTTTAGTTTGTTTTCATTAAAATACTACACCGTGGTGTAGTGGTTATGATACTAAACTGTTGCTTGGAGGGTCGTGATTTCAAAACTCACCTGGACTGTACAATTTTAATTTCTGTATTCAGTTCAAGTAAATTCTAGAAGTGTCCACAAATGTTAAGCATCATTGTACTGGAATGTTCTGTAGCTGTATATATACTGTATGTGTTCTGGCCAGAGGCAGTTCGCTCCGCGCTCTTGTATGTGCAAATGCTGAATAAACCTTCGTTAAGTGAAGTTAGTGTTCATCATTCATCTAATTACACCGTATTCTATGTGTCAATATGGACATCTTAATTGAAGAACTTAAGATTGAGCTTCAGACCTCAAGTAGTTGTAGTAAAGTTCAAATTTTGACCCTAGCCCCAAATAGCTTTACTATTGAAAATTGCTCTTTCAACTACAATGGTGAAGAAGGCTAGGAAACTGAAGATGGAAGGGGGAATTTTGGCAACACCTGCAAACCGAAAAAGGAAAATCCTCAATGTTGAAGTAAAACAAAATGCCCTCACTCTTTTTTTAAGATGATGATTTTTCTCATTTATGCCCAGGCAGAAAGAATTGTGTTGCAGTAAGAATAAATGGGAGAAAGAATCACAAACAGAAATGCCTGCTCCTTTGTAACCTGAAATAAATGTTCATCGCTTATTGTAAGCAATATGGAAATCAACTGAGCTCAAAATTTTGTGTGCTCAGACTGAAATGGTGTACTACAGTTGGCACTTCTGGATCACATTCAATATGTGTACGTGCAATTTGTCGAAATGTCAAATTAATGTTGGCTTCAGTAACATCCATCCAAGGATGACTACAAAGATTTGATGGAGAAAAAAAAAAGACTGTCTGCGTCATGATACCATTGCTGTCCATTCCTTTAAAATAAAGTTAATAGCGTATTTAAAGGCAAAGATTGAAAACATTAAGAACATTTATTACTTTAGTGCTGGTTCAGTTGCTCAATAGAAGAATTTCAAAAATTTCATCAATTTATGTTTGCACAAAAAGAATTTTGGCGTCACTGCTGAATTGATTTATTTTTTTTTTAAACAACCCATGGTAAATCACCTTGTGATAGCATTGGGCGAACAGCAAAAAGACTAGCAGCCTGTGCTACACTGCACAGTCACTTAAATAACCAAATATCGACTCCATATGATTTGTTCAAATTCTGTCGTGATAGTATTCTAGGCATAAAGTTTTTTTTTTTTTTTTTTTTTTTAACCAAAAGAAAAAAGCGAAAAAAAATTCAGCCTGATCAAGAAACCATGACAGTATGTTGCATATAAGTATGTCAATTTTTGATGGTTTGGAAATATGTGAAGTTTCTCATGAACAACAAGATGTCCTCATCAGCTTTATCCATCCACACGGTTCTGATCGTTCCTTCCACTGGACAACTGTTAAAGACACCTGCTGGGTTCCTGAGCAACATACTTTCATGACTTTAGAAGCAGCATCAGCATCATCATCAGGAAGACAACACAGTTACCCACAATCTGTCTGTGACAGAATTGTTGAACTGTTTAACCAAAAATGGAACTGCCTAGTATTTTTTGTGCTGCAAATTTGCTGTGTTGTTTATTATAATTATTTTTATGACGCGTTAAATTAGTGTTTGAAACTGATTTATATATTCGAATAAAAAATTTAAGAGACTTAATGAGCAAAATGTTCCAGTTTTCAATCTCCTTGAAGTGCTAAAATAATAACTTTTGAAACGTATTGAAACTAATCAAAATGCAAGATCCAGAAATTAAACAATATAACTTTGAAAGCTTCAAGTGTGCTCTCTCTCCAGCTGTGGCAAGAAAAAAGGGAATGAACAAGACACAGTTGAGATATTGCCCTTTTGGAAGACTGTATTCATCAGATTTGTGAGTGACAGAGTGTTTTGCTGTTTCTCTTTTTGTGGAGAGTGGGGTTGATTGAGCAAAAATTTTGCACTAGGTGCATAGCTATGCAGTTGTTACACTTGCCTCAATCAATTCTTGAGTATTTCCACGAGGAGCAAGTGAGGATTCAGAATATGAGATCACATTGATTTCCGTTTTCTCATTTTGAGATTTGTATGTAACAGAGTTTACTTTGTGAATCTTTTGCTCGCACAATTGCTGTGTGTGTCCTGACTCATGGCAGTGACGGCATTCTGCTTGGTGGAAGGAGCAAAGTTTGCAATTACATGTAGAATAACATATAACACAAGACTTCAGAGTGCATGAATTTGCAGAGAAACAGGCTGACACCTCATGTGCTACTTGCACCGCTGTTTGTGGCTGCTGTCAGCATGAACTACCGGTATGCAGGACCATGCCTGCTTAGTAGAACTATCCACAGGCAGGGTTGCAATAACAGGGGCATTAAAGTCTGTTTCTGTGAAATCCGACACTTCCTGTGATTCTTTTAATGCATCAGAGAGAGCAAGTTTGTGATGCTTTAAAATCACAGCCTGTATTCTGTTGTCAGCCATGTTCTAAACAATTGTGTCACAAAACATTTCATCTTGATAAGAAGCTCCACAAGTGCAGTTAATTTACAATTTCTCACCATACCTTGTAAGTCTGATTTGTATGGTGGTATCTACGAAAAAATTAGAAATGAGCAGCAGCTACATGAATTTGTGCATCAAATAAATTTTGTAACTTCCAAAGAACTTCTTCATAGTGTGGGATACAAGGCTTTACTTGGGGGGGGGGGGGGGGGGGGGGGAGAGAACTTAAGACAAAGCCTGCTGAAAATTGACACTTCTATAAAAAGAGAGAGAGAGAGAGAAATGATGTCATGTGCCACCTATAAGTTTATGGCTGCAAAGTGATCTTCAAGCTGGGCATTGTATTCCATTCAGTTCTCTCGATTTTCATAAATGGAATGGAAGAGAGGAAGCAGCACATGATCTCCAGAATTCTGTGCTTCAGATACAGTTTGGTGCTGGATTTTCTGCGCATTTGTAATTTGGTTATTGCTGCTAATGTCTGAAAGAATTATTGTCTCTGAAACTGAGTAAATGTGGTGAATGGTTGCTCTCCTGTAATTGCCATTTCATATACAAACATCAAATACACTTCAGTATTTTTGAAAACGAGAAACAGTAAAGTTAAAAATTGTGATTCAGGTTTTTATGTCGTTTTGTTGTCTCTGTAGAGTTGTACCATGGGAAGCAAGGAGACAATGTTTGGTGGCTGGTATCCTCTTTCTATAACACAAATAGCATGCATATATTAACTGGGTTCTTTATTCATATGGATAAAAAATTACGTAACTCAAGATAGTCATTGTGGTACAAGCTCTCTGCAATAGTCCACGTTAGCCTCACTGCTGGTGAACTACAAATCCACTATGTACACTATTCTAATCTCTGTGTGCTGCTTGATTTTGAACTAGAGGCTGTGACCATGACTCCGACTTGTTGCCTCACCGGATACCAGACAGGAACTCACTGGGTGCAACAGACTGGCCCTCTGGTCCGCAGCAGTAATCTAAATAATGGCAACCAAGAGGACTTTGGCAGTGCATTGCCTCCAAGTTTGATTTTGGCCTCTGTCAATTTCCTTGCAATCCCCCCCACCGAAATGCCGCACCTTGTCATGTAGTGAGGTAGCGAATTACGATGGGGAGGAAGGCTGGACACTGGACAAAGAGATGGGCTGGGAGCCATAGCTGTGGAGGACGGCATACTCCCGATCATACCCCACCATCTGGCTTGCGAGGCAACAGGAACATACTCCAGAAAACTGCTGCCAGGGAGCACGTCCAGGCCTGAGGACGTGTGCTGGGGCAATGATGGCGACGGCGATGGCAATGGTGGGTCCAGGTCCATGGGGTCAGCAGGCGGGGACAATGAGAGTGAGGGCGCACCGTCCGTCCACTACTCCTGGTGTGCAGCGAGTGGCTGCGAAGGCCACGTGGTCCCATGAAGCTGTGAGTCTGGGGGAAGAAAAGCAGCAGAATCGTGGGGCGAATGGCATGCACGAATTTGGTCTGGTGGTGGCTCTGCAAACCATTGGGACCTGCAGTTAAACACATAGAACAGGCAATGTATTCCTGGATCACGCATTCTTCCCAGCACCCACAGTTACCAAGATCACGCAGCACAAAGCGATATTTGCTGGCCATTGGCAGTGCTGGATGCTGCGGTGGGTATAGTAAGTGTAGCAGTGTCCAATGGTGGTGGCCATGCAGAAGTTGCACTGGTGATGGTCCATCTCATGGGTGGGAGCAATAGGAGGTGAGAAAGAATTGCAGTGCCTGTTCCCATGTGTGGGTGGTGCGAAGCTTGGCCATCTGTTGCTTGAAAGTGCGTACAAAGTGTTCTGATTCTCCGTTGGACTGCGGGTGATACGGAGCACTTGTTAGACGACGAATGCCATTTCATTCACAAAACTATTCAAACTTATGGGAAGTGACCTCTAGTCTGTTGTCCGATGCAAGTATTTATGTAAACGTTTGACGTAAAATATGGGGACAACACTTGAATGGCGCTATGTGATGTGGTAGAGTTCATAGCCACCGCAAATGGAAACTTGTTAAAAGAATCTACCACTCTGAGCCAACGAGTGTTCCAAAATTGTTGTGCAAAGTTAATGTGCACTTGTTGCCATGGTGATTGAGTCTTAGGCCAAGCTGTGAATGTTTGTGGTGGAGTGGAGCGGATTGGTTCTCCATGCATGCACAACACTGTGACGTCATCTTTTCAATGTGGACGTCCATGCCCTGCCAAGTACAGTGCGGGCAAGCTAACTGTTTAGTGCGAAGAAACCCCAATGTCCTTGATAGAGCAATCGCAACACATCCTTTTGCAGTACTATGGAAATAAGCACAAGCAATTGTCCACTGTCATTTTGATCTAGAATCACACCTTGTTGAACTGAAATTTTATGGCGTCGTGCAAAATATCAGTGCACAACTGAGTTCTGGATACTGTTCAATGAACAAGGCCAAGACGTGTGAACATAATGCAACAAAATCTTGCGATCTGGGTCTCCTTCCGTGGCCTGTGCAATTTTTTTATAGTGCAAGGGAAAAGATTCAAGCAATTTACAGTCCTGTGCATCGATGTGGCAACAAGATGCGACAGATGCATCAAAATCAGAGTCTGGGCCAATCGGAAGGCGAGATAGGGCGTCTGCATTGCCACGCTTTGCTGCAGGTGTGTACACAATTTCATACTGGTACTGCAAAAACAGCAAAGCCCAATGTTGCAATTTTTGAGCAGTGCATGTAGGAACCAGCTTTGATGGATAAAACAAGGACTGCAAAGGCTTGTGATCTGTCACTATATAGAACATAAGACCATACAAATGGTGATGGAATTTTTTCACACCATACAGAATAGCAAGAACTTCTTTTTCAATTTTAGAATAACTGTACTGAGTTTGCGTGAGTAACTTTGAGGCAAAAGCAATAGGTCTGTCTTGTGCACCAATTCTGTGTGAAAGCACTGCACCAATTCCATAGGAAGAAACGTCAGCTTGCAAAACTATGGGCTTAGCAGGGTCAAAATGCACTAAACGTCTGTTACTTTGGCAAAGCATTTTTGAGTTTCTGAAATGCATCTTGACAGTCTTTGCGACACAAGCAATGCAGTGGAGCTGCAATCTGAGCAGCATTCAGTATGAACCGAATGTAGTACGTCATCTCACCTAGTACTGACTGCAGTTCAGACACATTGTGAGGAATAGACAGGTCATGGATTACAAACAATGAGATTGGAATGGGGCACTGTTTATCACGTGAATGAAGTACTGTAGTTCAGTTTGGAAAAAGTCACACTTTTTGAGATGTCACTGGTGTCCTGCTTCTGACAACACTCAAAAAAAAGTACATAATTTGGCAATGTGTTCCTCTAGCATATGACCTGAGATGCAATACTGTCAAGGTAGTTTGAACAAAACAGCACTCTTGCAGCCAGCTGTTCCAAGTAATGCTGAAAAATGGCAGGTGCGCAAGCACCACCAAAGGGCAAATGCAATCCTAAGTATTTATTTACAAAAAACACTTTCTGTGATTCTTCATCCAATGGAATTTGCAAGTAGGCATCATGCATATCTGTTATTGGAAAGTAACGTCCTGCGCCAAGCCTGTCCATGAATTCCTTAGGCGGGGTAATGAATAAGTGTCCACAACCATCTGTGGGTTGACCAGACTTCAAGTCAACACAAATACGAATGCAACCAGAAGGTTTATATATCTTTAACATATTGCAGCGTGTCAGCAACTGTGAAATGTACAGCAAATAAACAATTTTTTCAGCCTTCAGTTGCAAGGTAATTTTACTCGTTTACCTAGGTTTCGATTCCAGTAATGGAATCTTCTTCAGAACAAAAAATTAAATTATTTTGTGAGCCAAACACTGGCCATGTCACAGATTAAAAATTGAAACAATAAAGACGCATAATCATAAGATTATGTCAGTCAAAATTAAAACCATTAAGGTGAACGTAGACGGAGCTACACCGGCCAGAAATCAGGACCACACGAAAGCGGCTCGAAAACAAAGGTTTTCGAGCCGCTTTCGTGTGGTCCTGATTTCTGGCCGGCGTAGCTCCGTCTACGTTCGCCTTAATGGTTTTAATTTTGACTGACATAATCTTATGATTATGCGTCTTTATTGTTTCAATTTTTAATCTGTGACATGGCCAGTGTTTGGCTCACAAAATAATTTAATTTTTTGTTCTGAAGAAGATTCCATTACTGGAATCGAAACCTAGGTAAACGAGTAAAATTACCTTGCAACTGAAGGCTGAAAAAATTGTTTATTTGCAACCAGAAGGCTTAGGCAACAAAAATAGTGGACCTGTCATCAACTAGCAATTACACCACTATCTTGCAATTCTTTCAGTTCACTGGCTACTTTGTCTCGTAAAGCAATTGGAATGGGATGACCATGAAGAAATGTAGGCTGTGCATTGTCTTTCAGTGTCACATGCACTACGAGGTTATTAGCTTTTCCCACTACTTCTGAAAATAGTTTAAAAATTCTTTAAGCAACTTAGCAACACTTGTCTTTTAGATCACAAGCCAATGTGGAAAGTACATTGTCTTGGATGATACGCACAAACAAATTAAATGCATCTAATCTGAAAATGTTCTCACTGTACCTTGATTTCACCACTGTCCTAGTATGAGATTTGTAAGTTGCAGGCAAACTACATGTCCAAGCACTGGAATTTCCTGTCTGATGTAAGCAGTGAGGTGCTTGTTAGATTCAGAAAGGCATGGTGAGCCTAACTTATTGTACCTGGCCTGATTAAACAAAGTGACTGAGGCACCTGTGTCTAACTGAAAGTTCACACAGCAGCCAGCAATTCATAATCAGACAAATAGTTTGAACATCGTTGCACAGCACTAAGGTGAGAATGAGACACAACCTTAATCTTACTTTTGTCAGAACCTTTTGTAGGTTTGGAAAACACAATGTTCACTGCATGTGCACAAGCCTGTTTTTTTTTTTCTGAGAGCGGGCAAAATTGGCAGTTTTTTGCCATTGCAAATAAACTGCTTGGACATTGCCTTTCTTTCCACACGTGTAATACGTTGCATTACATGATGGGCAATCCTGTCTTTTTATGGGGTGCAAAACATCTAGTGCAAGATGTTACTAAGTTCACAGGCCTGCTTATCTATCTACGTGGCTGTCCGTGCTGCTGTGTACACTCTCATTGTTGTGGCTGCTTGGGGCGGTCACGAGCAACGGGCCACTTGACCCAACAAATCAGGGCCTGTTCAAACTCATTGGCCCCTATGGCACCCGAATCATATTGCTCTGAGATTTTCAACACTTGTGGAAGTGATAGATCTGAATACTTTAGGATCTGTTCCTGTATTCTACTGTCTGCGACATTGAGTGTTATAGCATCCCTAATCATTAAGTAACTGTAGAAGTTGCCTCAACTACACCTAAATTTACACTTCCTAGTCATGCCCATTAATTCTGTACACCACTGACCGTACGTCTGTTCTGGCTTTTTCTGCAGTCAAAGGAACTGATATCTGGCAGCTACTTGGACTTGCTGGTCATTGTACTGAGTTAATGCAGTGATTACTTTGTCATAACTGAGTTCGTTTGGAGTGCACAGTGAGCTTGGAACTGTGTCAGGTATTCAAGCCATTCCGCTTCTATGTCATTAAATATCTGGAACATTGGTATGCTGGTCGACATCACTTGTTCTAGTCGCTCGGTCGGCTGTTGTTGTTGTGCGGCCAACACTGCTTGTGCAGCCAGAAGTTGTTGTACCGTTGTCAGCAAGGCAGCAATTTGTTGGTTCTGAAACTAAAAAAACTTGTGTTAGATCCATCACATTGGTCGTTTGCAGCTGGGGGGGGGGGGGGGGGGCAAAGGGTCAGGAGGTGGAGGGGGCGGGGTAGCCGTGGTTTACACAAATACATTACAGCAAAAAAGCAAGAAAAGCCTTTGAAAGGAGAAAATTCATTAGTCCTGCAGCTCCGCTTTTGGAATACATGCAAGAACACAACAAGAAATTAGCAAAAAAAAACCTGCAAGCTAAAACACAAGAGAAGCAAGCAGAGTCTTCTTCTGAATTATACTCGTCACCATCATTTATGTTGTCTCATTGTCTCTCTAGAGCTGTACCATGAGAAGCAATGAGAGAATGTTTGGTGGCCCTTATCCTCTTTCTATAACACAATCTGCACATATATATTAACTGGGTTCTCTATTCATAAGAATAGAAAAATATTTAACCAATATGGTCATTGTTGTACAAGCTCTCTGTAATAGTCCACATTAGTCTCACTGCTGGTGAAGTACAAGTATGCTATGTACACTACTCTGGTCGCTGTATGCTGCCTGATTTTGAGCTAGAGGCTGTGACTGTGACTGACTCCAACTCTTGACTCCGACTCAGTGCCTCACTGGATGACAAACTGGAACTCACTGGGTGCGACAGACAGGCCCTCTGGTCCGCAGCAGTGCTCTAATCCTTTAGATCAGGTTCCTCCCCACGGGAAACAAACCTTTGGCCTGAAAAATTACCAGTCATGACACTGATGTGGGTGTGCCAACTGTAAAAATCGTTAGTTCGCCTAAACAGGTCATTCCAAAGGATTTAAATTTGCTAAATCTCATGTTAGTAAATTGTCGAAGCGTCTGTAGCAAAATCCCCAAGTTACTCTTGAAATAAACAGTAGTAATGCCAATATTGTATTAGGTATAGAAAGTTGGTTGAAAGCAGACATAAATAGCAGTGAAATTATGAACTCGGATTGGACAATGTTTAGGAATGATAGGACTGATGTTATGGGAGGTGGTATGTTCATTGCAGTTAAAATCTGTTTAAACGCAGTGGAATCAATACTGGGTCAGACTGTGAAATAGTCTGGATAAAGCTGTCAATCAGACAAGGAGTGACCATTGCGTTAGGATGTTTTTACAGACCACCAGCATCCGCAGCAAACGTCGCAGAACATTTCAGGGAAAGTCTTGAGTACATAGGAAATAAATATCCAAATTATCCATTATTTATATGTGGAGACTTTAATCTGGTGTCCATTGACTGGGAAAATCACACGTTTATCACAGGGGGCAGAAGCAAAGACTCGTGTGAAGTTATTTTAGGAGCGCTCTCAACATACAACCTTGAGCAATTAGTTAGAAAACCAACTTGAGATGGGTACATATTAGATATCTTAGCGACAAACAGACCTGATCTTTTTGAGGAAGGTAATCTAGCAGAAGGTATTAGTTACCATAAGGTCGTTGTGGCTTCTATGTCAGTGGAAGTTGCAAAAGAACCGAAGAAGCAGCATGGAGTTTTCTTGTTCGGGAAAGCAAATAAAAGTGTTATTAATGAATATCTTCATAATCAGCTCCAAGCATTCACCACGGGACACAACGATATTGAGCATCTTTGGTCGGAATTTAAAGGTATTGGCCACCACATGCTAGAGAAATATGTGCCTAGCAAAAATATAGGGGAGAGAAAGGATCCACCTTGGTTCAACAAACATATTAGGAAGTTGCTGAGAAAGCAGAAAATTTTGCACAGTCATTTTAAACGTAGTCACTGTCCGGCTGGCAAACAGAAATGATGCAAAATGAAAGCAGCTGTCAAAAGGTCAATGAGAGATTCTTTTAACGAATTTGAAAGCAATATTTTATCTGCAGATTCTAAAAATGACCCCAAAAAATTTTGGTCATACTTAATCTACGAACGCTACAAATAATTCAGTACCTTCTACTGCTGACAGTATGGGAAAGGTAATGGATTATGATAAACAGAAGGCCGAAATTCTAAACCTAGCTTTGAAAAACTCGTTAACAGTAGAGGACTGCAGCACCATTCCCCCTTTCAATTATCGAACAAAAACAAGGATGGCTGACATAGTGTTTAGTGTATCTGGGATTGTAAAACAGTTAAGATGCTTAGACGCCAGGAAGGCATCTAGCGCAGACAGTATCCCCACAAGATTTTATATTGACTATGCTACAAATATAGCACCATTCTTATCAGAATGAGATTTTCACTCTGCAGCAGAGTGTGCATTGATATGAAATTTCCTGGCAGATTAAAACTGTGTGCCGGACCAAGAATCGAACTCGGGACCTTTGCCTTTTGCAGGCAAGTGCTCTACCAACTGAGCTACCCAAGCACGATTCACGACCCGTTCTCACAGCCTTGAAATCTCATTCTGGAAACATCCCCCAGGCTGTGGCTAAGCCATGTCTCCGCAGTATCGTTAATTTGTCTGGAAGTTTCATATCAGTGCACACTCCACAGAACAGTGAAAATTGCATTCTATAAATAGTTTTGCTGACAGGATGCTGATCTGGGAACATCTTATGGTAAAGACCCAGTCCCAACCAAAAAACAACACATATGCTCGGATAAATTCAGACCCAACTCCCACTTCTCCTTCAGATCCATCCTCTTTAGACATTCCACATATCCCTCACTTCCATCATCCTCTCCCAGTCTTTCCATAAAAATAAATTCTTAATTTAAAATACCACTTACAGAGCCATTGCCATCCACAATCTGATGGTAGACCATTCTGTCATCATACTCATTGTGCAAAAAAAAGCCAATAATGTACGGGATCAAGTGGAATGTGTAGCGGAGGGGTTTTGCCAGCTCCAAGATGCTTTGACATACAGTCACACAGCTGCCTTCATAGAACTCCTTACCACTCCTAATCTGTGACTCTTATCTTTTATCTTCTACCTAAAATACACAAAGACAACTAACAATCCTGGCAGTCTGTATGTATCAGCTTCCAAGTGAGCGCACCTCAGCTCTGGTGGTATCATCTCAAACTTGCCACAGAGTGCCACTTATCCTACATAACGCACATCAACACCTTTCTAGAAAAATTGAAATATACATGGAGACTTCAGAAATTGTATGCATGATGTCCTATACTAAGACCATTGCGCAACAATAGTGGTGCTTTCTCAGGAAAATGTACGTTTTCTGGGTTTCCGATAGATATAGTTCTGCTGCAACACAGATAACAGATGCGTCACAATGTGTTATGGAAATGGTGTGGCAGCTGGAAATGTACTTCACTGTTGAAGTACATGAGGCAGTATGATTCTTGTTGGCAAAATGTCTAAATTGAACACAAATTCACCATTAAATTCTGCTGATATGTGGACCAAATGCAATACTGCATCCAGCTGTTGTAAAATGATGCCAGCGATTTGACCAAGGCCATAGAGACATGGGTGATGCTGATTGGAAGTCCAAATCTTGCACCATGTGGCCTCCATTTTTACAGCAAGCTGAAAAGAACATCTGGGGAGAAAGGGATTTTTTCGGTGATGATGTCATGTAATGGTTCTTGAATGTCCCCATGTCCGAGGAAAAGATTTTCATTGTCAGAGAGCTGAATGATTGATAGAACGTTCTGATTGTTGTTTGCAGACTGTTGACGAATGTGTTGAAAAACAGATTGAAGTATTCAATAAAAGTTATTTGGCCTGCCATATTAATGTGTATTTTACCTTTGAAGTCTCCTCGTATCACAGCCCCTCTCTTACTGGTCTATGTCAACACCATCCTCCCCCCCCACCCCCACACACACACAGACAGAGTCAGGCAGTCTTCAACTTACAGATGCTGTGCCCTTTGACTTAGTAATAATTCATTAATATTGTCTTTGTAATATGAACAGTACTCCACTTCCTACGACAGCTTAGCCCCTTTTTTCCAATTGATACAATATCTTCCAAAAACTTGTTTCCATTTGTATTTCATGTACAAAGATAAGTATTGGAGTACTTGATCTTTATATATAGGAATTAAGGGTATTCATTGTTTGAATACAAGAAATGTATTCACAGTTGCGAATATGGAAGACCATCAGCTGTAGAATGAAATGACAACAATAAAAATTTGTGCCAGACGAGGACTCAAACCCAGGTATCCACTTATTGTGAGCAACTGCCATACAATTGGGCTATCCAAATGCAATTCACGACCTAACCCAGACTTCCATAATTCGTCAATCATATGTCAGTGTCCTGTACTGTTATATTCACCATGTATATTCTAGTACAAGGTAGACATTTTAATTGAAAGTTGCTTGCCCAGTATCAGTGAATAAATACAGTATTGCAGTGCCCGTGTTGTCAGAAGTATGATGCAAAGTTCCTTTGGACATGCATTTCATAGTGGCTGTAGTCACCGCAGTGCCTGTTTCTTCAGACATGCATACTTGTTTGAAGAAACTTTGCACTGCACTCCTGAACAGTACAGTTACTGCAATATCATATTTATCTGATGACACCAGACATGTGACTATCAATTAAGATGTCTCCCCTGTATGTGAATATGGTGATGTATGGAAATTGGGTCTGGACATGAGTTGTGCTTGGATAGTCTAATGGTAAGGTGACGGCTTGAGATAAGCAGGAAGTCCAGGTTCCAGTCCCGGACCGGCACAAATTTTCGTTTTTGTCATTCCATTATACAGCTGATGGTTGTCCATTCTTGCAACTGTGAATACATTTCATGTATTTTGTAACAGCTGTAGCTGCTGAAATGCCTGTTCATTCAGATGTGTGTGTATGTCCAAAGGAACTTTGCGTCATACTTCTGAATAACAAAGGCACTTCCATGTTGCAGTGTTAGAAGTAATGACCATAGGTCTCATTTATTTCCACCTATTGAGTATAAACACAACTACAACAAGTCACTAATGCACACAACACACATGTATCTATGTAAATGTTGATAATAGTAAGACCATGGGTGACAAATGCACATGCTACTGTAGGTTGGTTAATAATTTAGGATTGATATGTGGGGATTGTGAAACACAGTTTCACTGGAGCAAATTAAGTTGGACAGTAGAAGGGATATGTGGGTTGTGCGTAAAAGGACAGGAAGATTGCAGAACAAGAGGTGAACTGTTGTACCCTTTAGGCAAAGACAGAGGCAGCAAAATTGAATTAGCCGTTGAGGTGGGGAGGGGGGGGGGAGGGGGAGGTGTGGGTGGGAAGGGGGGAGTGGGATGTGGGAGAAGGTAACAGAAAAAGAGCAAAAAGTAAGTAATTTTGATATTTCTGTTATCAAAGAGCTGAAGAACAAGTATAACCTTTTACCTGTAGAGAAGGGAGGAGTGTTTTTCAGCTCTAGGGAGGAGTCTTTTTCAGCTCTACAAGAAGGAGAGGTGCAGCAGACCAATCATAAGAATTTTTGTGACATGTTGGAAACTAAGTAAAGTAGAAAAACAAATGTCTTGCTACTAGGTAGCAGACATGGGACAGATTTAGACCAACAGCTAAAGGAGAAACTAATGTATGAGTACCACATCACAAATATTATAAATCCTCCTGCTAACCTTGGCTAGATAATAAAGAGTTTATTGAGGCACTGAGTGGGGATTTGAGTGAAGAGAAATAGATATTGATAGTTGGAAAGCATGCAACAACGTGGCCAAGAACAGAGAATATACGTAGTATCAGGGGTGAACTGAAGAAGCAAAATGCAGCAATCTCACACACACGTCTGGGCTTTGTTGAGTTTCTGCAGTGGCACAATGAACCCTGTCTGAATGAAACTATCAGGCAAGTGAACTAGGAATTGAACTGGGGAGTGGCTCACATTGGTTCTGCACTGATAGCTGATATTGGGGGATACTCAAGGGGTAGCCTACACCTTAATGGGAGGAGAAGTGTATATTAGCTGAACAGAGGGGCCACCCTCACGAGTGGTATAATTCCTGTGATTACAGGCATGAGAGGTAAGCATCTTCTAGGCTATATTCCTGATTCACACAAACTGCTTTAAAAGAAATCAAGATAAATGATGTGTTACACACAAAAGGAATTTGTTTAAATAAGCTTACCATGATGCAAGTTTTTAGCAAATTTCATAAACTATGTGCTTATTTATGTGATGTACATTGTAATATGTTCATGGTGAGTACCATATAATGACAGGAATTTATGTATTAAACATAGAAGACCATAAATTAACAGCCCATTTTTGTAGGGAAATCATTTAGAAAGGGGGAATTGTCATGTACGCAAAAAATAAAATAAAGTTCTGATGTACTGAAGCCAGTAGTTTCTGCTTGGATCAATAACTGGAAAATGTGCTTATGAATTGTTGCTGCCAATAAGTAATTTATAATTACTATAATAAACTGATCTCCAGTGGGAACTTCTTAGGAAAATTTCAATCATTATTATGCTAACAGGAGGGATGCGTGGAATGTACCAGATATAAATTTCAAATTTAATGTATTTATAGAAGGATTTCTGTTAATCTTTAACAGCTGCTTTCCTAAGAAAACAGTAAAGTACAGTGCTAATAGTACATCAAGAAGGCTCAGGATTTCAAAAAGAAACAAAGTGTGTATAACAGAAAGGAAATTGTTTGAAATGGCTGAGACAGAGACATAGGGCTGATTACATATTAGAAGAAATAATGTGCTGTCTTGAGAAAAGTGATAAAAATAATTTCTATATAATGTCTAAAATAATAACTCAGATAATAAAATTAAATTTATATAGGCAATAATTAACAGAGAAACCAGGAAATCAGTCAAGGACTTTGATGACTATGTTGCTAAAGAAAACAACCAAATAAATTATGGTAGTCAGGTAGGCAACAGTTTAAAAATCACTTCCTTGAAATAGCTTAGAAGATTGGCATGTGCAGTTCAAGGGATAAAGCAACAGAACACATGCAAGAATCATTGCCACATAATTGCAGGAAAATCACGACTACTCCATGCTCTGCCAAAGAAACAAAAAGTCTCTTGAGATGACTGTAAAATTAAGACCAATACTTACCTTCAGGAGAAATGTCATTTCTGCCAGTAGACACATATAAAAGTACATACACTATCCTAGCTTTCAGAATTAATAGCTCCATCCTCTTGTAAGGTGGGTCCCTCCAAGAGCTTCACCTGTTCATCCCTCTCTCCTCCCAAGGAATGAAATGTTAGTTCTGAAAGCTATGACATTGTATGTACATTTGTAGGTATTTGTTGGCAGAACTGACATTTCTTCTGCAAGTAAGTACTGGCCAGCAATTCTGTTAAATAATTTTTAAAAACTCACAATCATAATTATCTCCCTCAAAATCAGAAACACTCTAGAGAATTTGTAGTATCTCAGTTAAAATACTAAAATCCTATTGTTCATGTATAAACAATGTACACGCATCACTATTACAGAGGATGTTTCCAGACTATCTGAGATATACTATTGTTGGATCCCTTTACAAGAATAGTCTCTACTTACCTCCATCTCAAAGGCACTGGAAAAGATTATGTACACAAGAACTGTAACACATCTTTCTCAAGCAACGACGACTGTGTGGCTGTCGTCCACGCGGGTCTCCTGCAAGGAGTCTGTTGTCCTGTGCCGGCTGCGCATTGGGCACACTCGGCTTACGCACGGCCACTTATTGCGCCGTGAGGACGCGCCTCTATGTCGCTGCAGCTCCATTTTCTCTGTGGTCCATATTTTATTGGAGTGTACGCATTTAGCTGTGCTCAGGCAGTCGTTCGCACTGCCTGACACGCTCCCTGCCCTTTTAACAGATGACTCTGCTGCAGCTGACTTAGTTTTACGTTTTATTCGGGCAGGGGGTTTTTTATCATTTAATCTAAGTGTTTCTGTTTTATCTTATAGTTTTGTGTTGATTCGGGCCTTTGGCCTCCGGTTTTAAACTGATTTTTTAATGTGTTTCAAGTGGTTGGCTTTTCCTTTTTTATTTCTATGGTCGGCCAACCACCGTCACACTCTGTGTGATTTTAGTTCTTTTAGTCTGGTCTTTGTCTCAGTTTCTCTTGTTCTGTGTCGTCTGTGCTCCCTTCTGTTAATCGTTTTTATTCCCTGTGGTTGTTTTTAGTACTTGGAAAAAGGGACCGATGACCGTAGCAGTCTGGTCCCTTTAATCCCACAAACCAACCAACCATCTTTCTCAAAATGAGATATGTAGTCAGTTTCAATGTGGATTTTGAAATGGTGTTTCCACATGTCATGCTATTTTTCATTTGACAAATCATATTATACAAAATTTAAATGACAAAATATTGCCACCTGGAATTTTCTGTGACTTATCAAAAGCAAATGATGGGCAATTGACAGTACTCTCTTTAAGCAGTTCAGATACAGTGGTGTAAAAACTCAAGGCTGAAAGTAATTTTCTCAAGATGTGTCGCTCCCAAGTAATATAGCTCAATGAAACTTGGACCATGCACAGATATAACTTCCACAGTGTAGTACAGAAGGTAACTGAAAGAAACACACAGTGAGACAAACAGAAATGACGCTTTTATTCAAAGGCAATAATTACACTGAAGACACCATCATGTTAGATGGTGTTCTGGTTATTACAAAAAGCAGGCAGGACATGGTTCTTAATAGAATGTGTGATCACATGGAATGAAATCTCATAGGAGTGCAGTGGCTGTTGCTGCAATTGGAAGAACGGGGTGTACCTGACATGGCCTTCACCCGAATGGGGGGGGGGGGGGGGGGGGGAGGCAGATAGGTTGTGGCTGAGCTGGTTGTAGATAATATGTGGGGGGCACCATCACACTTAGCATGATCCCTGTGGTTACTGGTGTCAGAGAAGCAACTTTTTTAGGGTAGAATCAGATTTCAGGCATACTGTTCAGAAACAAGTGAAAATAACAAAAGAGCCCAATAAAATGCTTACAATGTACAGAAAAGTAAGATTAGCTTATTTCAGCAAAATATTAGAGGACTGAGTAATAAAGTAGAAGAGTTTCTTGTGTACTTGGAAAATTTAGAGATCATCATGTGCCTCTCTGAGATCTACATAACCACAGGGTTAGATGAGTTACATAGAAATGATTACAGTGTAGCAGTTTACTCATTCTGCACTGGTATTGGAAAAGGAGGAGTTATAACAAGTATTAAGATAGAACACAAGTTCAAAAACATTGAGAGAAATAGATTTTGTAGTGATAATCACATAGAAGGGAATGCTTAAGCGAAGTAATACTGAAAATAGTTCACTTTTATTTGTAACTGTACATAGTTTCCCACTGGGAAATTTGCAACTGTTAACAAATAATCTGTAGCCCTTACTGTGCTATCTGCCAGACAGCAGCAATCAGTTAACAGTCTGCGGTGACATCAGTGTAGATTTTATGAAGGATTCTAATAGGAAAAATCCTGCAATTTGATCTCAGTAATTAACTTTCCAATAAGGGTGCATAAAGACAGTTGGACCCTAATTGATAACACTTTCTTTGGTGAAGCTCAAAGTAAGAAAATAACTGTTTGCCCAGTAGCAAATTATCTCTCTTATCATGATGCACAGTTAATTAGGATAAATAATGTAGTGCCTTACACTATGGGTATTACTCAAATCAGTTAGAATATTTGATGATTCCAGAACAAATGTTTTTAAGAATAGCTTACAAGAGATAACTTAGGATGAAGTTTATAATGAACAAAATGATAAAATAAAATTTAATCTTTTCCATGATATATTCATATCATCCCCCCATGAACCATGGACCTTGCCGTTGGTGGGGAGGCTTGCGTGCCTCAGCGATACAGATGGCCGTACCGTAGGTGCAACCACAACGGAGGGGTATCTGTTGAGAGGCCAGACAAACATGTGGTTCCTGAAGAGGGGCAGCAGCCTTTTCAGTAGTTGCAGGGGCAACAGTCTGGATGATTGACTGATCTGGCCTTGTAACATTAACCAAAACGGCCTTGCTGTGCTGGTACTGCGAACGGCTGAAAGCAAGGGGAAACTACAGCCGTAATTTTTCCCGAGGACATGCAGCTCTACTGTATGATTAAATGATGATGGCGTCCTCTTGGGTAAAATATTCCGGAGGTAAAATAGTCCCCCATTCGGATCTCCGGGCGGGGACTACTCAAGAGGACGTCGTTATCAGGAGAAAGAAAACTGGCGTTCTACGGATCGGAGCGTGGAATGTCAGATCACTTAATCGGGCAGGTAGGTTAGAAAATTTAAAAAGGGAAATGGATAGGTTAAAGTTAGATATAGTGGGAATTAGTGAAGTTCGGTGGCAGGAGGAACAAGACTTTTGGTCAGGTGATTACAGGGTTATAAATACAAAATCAAATAGGGGTAATGCAGGAGTAGGTTTAATAATGAATAAAAAAATAGAAGTGCGGGTTAGCTACTACAAACAGCATAGTGAACGCATTATTGTGGCCAAGATAGACACAAAGCCCATGCCTACTACACTAGTACAAGTTTATATGCCAACTAGCTCTGCAGATGATGAAGAAATAGATGAAATGTATGACGAGATAAAAGAAATTATTCAGGTAGTGAAGGGAGACGAAAATTTAATAGTCATGGGTGACTGGAATTCGTCAGTAGGAAAAGGGAGAGAAGGAAACATAGTAGGTGAATATGGATTGGGGGGAAGGAATGAAAGAGGAAGCCGCCTTGTAGAATTTTGCACAGAGCATAACTTAATCATAGCTAACACTTGGTTCAAGAATCATGAAAGGAGGCTGTATACATGGAAGAAGCCAGGAGATACTGACAGGTTTCAGATAGATTATATAATGGTAAGACAGAGATTTAGGAACCAGGTTTTAAATTGTAAGACATTTCCTGGGGCAGATGTGGATTCTGACCACAATCTATTGGTTATGAACTGCAGATTGAAACTGAAGAAACTGCAAAAAGGTGGGAATTTAAGGAGATGGGACCTGGATAAACTGAAAGAACCAGAGGTTGTAGAGAGTTTCAGGGAGAGCATAAGGGAACAATTGACAGGAATGGGGGAAAGAAATACAGTAGAAGAAGAATGGGTAGCTCTGAGGGATGAAGTGGTGAAGGCAGCAGACGATCAAGTAGGTAAAAAGACGAGGGCTAATAGAAATCCTTGGGTAACAGAAGAAATATTGAATTTAATTGATGAAAGGAGAAAATATAAAAATGCAGTAAATGAAGCAGGCAAAAAGGAATACAAACGTCTCAAAAATGAGATCGATAGAAAGTGCAAAATGGCTAAGCAGGGATGGCTAGAGGACAAATGTAAGGATGTAGAGGCTTGTCTCACTAGGGGTAAGATAGATACTGCCTACAGGAAAATTAAAGAGACCTTTGGAGAGAAGAGAACCACTTCTATGAATATCAAGAGCTCAGATGGAAACCCAGTTCTAAGCAAAGAAGGGAAGGTAGAAAGGTGGAAGGAGTATATAGAGGGTTTATACAAGGGAGATGTACTTGAGGACAATATTATGGAAATGGAAGAGGATGTAGATGAAGACGAAATGGGAGATAAGATACTGCGTGCAGAGTTTGACAGAGCACTGAAAGACCTGAGTCGAAACAAGGCCCCGGGAGTAGACAACATTCCACTAGAACTACTGATGGCCTCGGGAGAGCCAGTCATGACAAAACTCGACCATCTGGTGAGCACGATGTATGAGACAGGCGAAATACCCTCAGACTTCAAGAAGAATATAATAATTCCAATCCCAAAGAAAGCAGGTGTTGACAGATGTGAAAATTACCGAACTATCAGTTTAATAAGTCACAGCTGCAAAATACTAACGCGAATTCTTTACAGACGAATGGAAAAACTGGTAGAAGCTGACCTCGGGGAAGATCAGTTTGGATTCCGTAGGAATGTTGGAACACGTGAGGCAATACTGACCTTACGACTTATCTTGGAAGAAAGATTAAGAAAAGGCAAACCTACGTTTCTAGCATTTGTAGACTTAGAGAAAGCTTTTGACAATGTTAACTGGAATACTCTCTTTCAAATTCTGAAGGTGGCAGGGGTAAAATACAGGGAGCGAAAGGCTATTTACAATTTGTACAGAAACCAGATGGCAGTTATAAGAGTCGAGGGGCATGAAAGGGAAGCAGTGGTTGGGAAAGGAGTGAGACAGGGTTGTAGCCTCTCCCCGATGTTATTCAATCTGTATATTGAGCAAGCAGTAAAGGAAACAAAAGAAAAATTCGGAGTAGGTATTAAAATTCATGGAGAAGAAGTAAAAACTTTGAGGTTCGCCGATGACATTGTAATTCTGTCAGAGACAGCAAAGGACTTGGAAGAGCAGTTGAACGGAATGGACAGGGTCTTGACAGGAGGATATAAGATGAACATCAACAAAAGCAAAACGAGGATAATGGAATGTAGTCAAATTAAGTCGGGTGATGCTGAGGGAATTAGATTAGGAAATGAGACACTTAAAGTAGTAAAGGAGTTTTGCTATTTAGGGAGTAAAATAACCGATGATGGTCGAAGTAGAGAGGATATAAAATGTAGACTGGCAATGGCAAGGAAAGCGTTTCTCAAGAAGAGAAATTTGTTAACATCGAGTATAGATTTAGGTGTCAGGAAGTCGTTTCTGAAAGTATTTGTATGGAGTGTAGCCATGTATGGAAGTGAGACATGGACGATAACTAGTTTGGACAAGAAGAGAATAGAAGCTTTCGAAATGTGGTGCTACAGGAGAATGGTGAAGATAAGGTGGGTAGATCACGTAACTAATGAGGAGGTATTGAATAGGATTGGAGAGAAGAGAAGTTTGTGGCACAACTTGACTAGAAGAAGGGATCGGTTGGTAGGACATGTTTTGAGGCATCAAGGGATCACAAATTTAGCATTGGAGGGCAGCGTGGAGGGTAAAAATCGTAGAGGGAGACCAAGAGATCAATACACTAAGCAGATTCAGAAGGATGTAGGTTGCAGTAGGTACTGGGAGATGAAGAAGCTTGCACAGGATAGAGTAGCATGGAGAGCTGCATCAAACCAGTCTCAGGACTGAAGACCACAACAACAACAACAATTCATATCATTATTTGAAAATAGATTTCCACATAAGCTAATAAAAAAGGACACTAAACAACCATGTACAAAACCATGGATCACTAGAGGGATTAAATATCTTTTGAAAGGAATAGAAAATGTATCTTTTTGCAAGAACAAGTAGGGATCCTACAGTAGTTGCACACTACAGAAACTACTCAAAATTACTAATAAAGATTATTAAAAATTCAAGGAATATAATGTCAGAAATCAATAATTTTGACAATAGATTTTAATGTAGTGAAATCAGAGGCATAACCAGCCACAGAACAGGAGAACTTCACTATGGAACTGAATGGAAGGGCTATAAATGATGAGTCACAGGTAACAAATGTACTTAATAATAATTTTGTAAAGATATTAGAAAGTGTAGGGACAAACAGTTCAAGAGAAAAATCACAGCAGTATGGTGGAAAAAATAAATCCCATGAAAATCAGTTACGTGAATGTACCACAAACTTCTTCTGAAATTAAGGAAATCATACATTCTCTCAAAAATAAGAGCTCATCTGGTTCTGGTAGTGCTTCCAATAGAGTACTAAATATTCCTCCCCATATAATGTGCAGAGTCTTATCTGAAATGTGTAATGCATCACTAACTCAAGACATTTTTCCAGAGAGACTGACACTGGACTCGCATTCGGGAGGACGATGGTTCAATCCCGCATCTGGCATCCTGATTTAGGTTTTCCGTGATTTCCCTAAATCGCTCCAGGCAAATGCCTTTGAAAGGGCACGGCTGACTTCCTTCCCCGTCCTTCCCTAATCCGATGAGACCCATGACCTCGCTGTTTGGTCTCTTGGTGTCTTTCCTGACTACAGGTATTAAAGTGTCTTCAGAAACAAAATGAGAACTGTATGCGACAGCAAGAACTAGTAAAGATCCAGAAGTAGTTTTAAACTATAAAAATTAGTGTAACATACTGAGGAAAGTTGTGAGGAAATCAAGAAATATGGATGTTAGAGAAGAAATTAACAACCCCGGCAATAAAATAAAATCAATATGGAATGTTGTTAGAAGGGAGTCAGGAAAAGTAACCAGTGGGGTAGGTAGTATTACTATTAAAGAGAACGAGACCATCCTAACCAACAGTACACAAGTAGCTAATATATTTAACAACCATTTCTTAAGTGTAGGATAAAAAATTTGTGAGAACAGTTCAGAAGAAAAAGCCAGGCAGTACATGGAAGAGTCTGTTTTGGACAAATTTAGTCAGATTAAGTTTCACCTAACAACCTCTTGTGAAATAAGTAAAATTATTAAATCTTTGAAAAATAAATGTTCTGTTGGAGTAGATGACATCTCTAATAAGATATTAAAACAATGTGGAGCAATTACAGCAGATGTTCTGAGTCACATATGTGATGCATCACTAAATCAAAGCATTTTCCCAAACAGATTAAAATATGCCACTGTCAGACCTCTCTACAAAAAGGGGGATGCCACAGATGTCAATAATTATAGGCCAGTATTCTTGCATACAACATTTTCAAAAATCTTTGAGAAAGTAATGTACTTAAGAGTGGTTAGCCATCACAACAGCAATAGGATACTTATTAAATCACAGTTGGGGTTTCAAAAATGCTGTTCCACTGAAACAGCAATATACAATGTCACTGTCCACATAATAGAGTCTTTAAATAGTAAAATGTCACGAACAGGAATTTTCTGTGACTTGTGCAAAACATTTGATTGTGTGAACCATGACATTATGTAACATAAATTACAATTCTATGGTATAAATGGAATAGCATATGAGTAGTTTTAAGTCATACCTACAGAACTGGAAGCAAAAAGTTTCCTTATATGAGTCAAGTGATTTAAATAAGTTTGCCACTTCATCTAACTGGGGTGAAATTACATTAGGTGTTCCACAGGGTTCAATCATGGGTCCCCTTCTGTTCTTGATATATGTGAATGACCTCCCTTCCTATCTGAAACAGGAAGCTGAATTGACACTGTTTGCTAGTAATACAAGCATCATTATTAATCCAGTAAAAGATGCTCCAGTTGAAAATGATACAAATAAGGTCTTTGGAAAAGTCATTAAATGGTTTTCTGCAAATGGGCTTGCTCTAAACTTTGAAAAAACACAGTACATCCAATTTTCTGCTCCAAAAAGTACAGTTCCTTCAATAAATATAACACATCAACAGAAGTCAGTAAACAGGGTAGATCATACTAAGTTTTTGGGTGCAGATATAGATGAAAATCTTAATTGGAAAATTCATATTTTGGATCTTCTAAAGTGATTAGGTTCAGCAACTTTTGCAATCAGAATAATTGCAAATTTTGAGATATAGAAATTAGTAAGCTAATATACTTTGCATACTTTCACTCTCTGATGTCACACGGAATAATATTTTGGAGTAACTCAACATTTAGACAAAAAGTATTCACTGCTCAAAAGAAAGTGGTTAGAATAATGTGTTGGGTTCATAGTCGCACATCTTGTAGGCATCTTTTTAAAAGACAGAATTCTTACAACAGCCTCACGGCACATTTACTCACTAATGAAATGTGTTCTCAATACCATGGACCAGTTTAAAACCAACAGTGACATTCATGATTATAATACCAGAAAAAAGAAAGACTTACACTATCCTTGATTCAACGTATCTTTGGCACATGAAGGGGTAAAATATGCTGCTATAAAAATTTTCGACATGTTACCAGATGAAATAAAATGTCTGACAGACAGCAGTAATAGTTTCAAAAATAAACTGAAATCATATCTTCTTGACAACTCCTTCTGTACCATAGATGAATTCTTGTATAGGAATAAATAAATTTATAAATATAGTATATGCATTTTGTGCCATTTAAGGGAATGGGGTAAATAATAGAAATATTAATCTTTAACTCTGTGTGTTTGTGTGTGTGTGTGTGTGTGTGTGTGTGTGTGTGTGTGTGTGTGTGTGTGTGTGTGTATGATATGGATATAATAGAAGGAAACATTCCACGTGGGAAAAAATATATCTAAAAACAAAGATGATGTGACTTACCAAACGAAAGCGCTGGCACGTCGATAGACACACAAACAAACTCAAACATACACACAAAATTCAAGCTTTCGCAACAAACTGTTGCCTCATTAGGAAAGAGGGAAGGAGAGGGAAAGACGAAAGGATGTGGGTTTTAAGGGAGAGGGTAAGGAGTCATTCCAATCCCGGGAGCGGAAAGACTTACCTTAGGGGGGAAAAAAGGACGGGTATACACTCGCGCACACACACACATATCCATCCACACATATACAGACACAAGCAGACATATTTAAAGACAAAGAGTTTGGACAGAGATGTCAGTCGAGGCGGAAGTGCAGAGGCAAAGATGTTGTTGTATGACAGGTATGGGTGGCGGCAACTTGAAATTAGCGGAGATTGAGGCCTGGTGGGTAACGGGAAGAGAGGATATACTGAAGAGCAAGTTCCCATCTCCGGAGTTCGGATAGGTTGGTGTTGGTGGGAAGTATCCAGATAACCCGGACGGTGTAACACTGTGCCAAGATGTGCTGGCCATGCACCAAGGCATGTTTAGCCACAGGGTGATCCTCATTACCAACAAACACTGTCTGCCTGTGTCCATTCATGCGAATGGACAGTTTGTTGCTGGTCATTCCCACATAGAATGCATCACAGTGTAGGCAGGTCAGTTGGTAAATCACATGGGTGCTTTCACACGTGGCTCTGCCTTTGATCGTGTACACCTTCCGGGTTACAGGACTGGAGTAGGTGGTGGTGGGAGGGTGCATGGGACAGGTTTTACACCGGGGGCGGTTACAAGGATAGGAGCCAGAGGGTAGGGAAGGTGGTTTGGGGATTTCATAGGGATGAACTAACAGGTTACGAAGGTTAGGTGGACGGCGGAAAGACACTCTTGGTGGAGTGGGGAGGATTTCATGAAGGGTGGATCTCATTTCAGGGCAGGATTTGAGGAAGTCGTATCCCTGCTGGTGAGCCACATTCAGAGTCTGATCCAGTCCCGGAAAGTATCCTGTCACAAGTGGGGCACTTTTGTGGTTCTTCTGTGGGCGGTTCTGGGTTTGAGGGGATGAGGAAGTGGCTCTGGTTATTTGCTTCTGTACCAGGTCGGGAGGGTAGTTACAGGATGCGAAAGCTGTTGTCAGGTTGTTGGTGTAATTCTAGCTTTCGCAACCAACGGTTGCTTCGTCAGGAAAGAGGGAAAGACGAAAGGATGTGGGTTTTATGGGAGAGGGTAAGGAGTCATTCCAATCCTGGGAGCAGAAAGACTTACCTTAGGGGGAAAAAAAGGACGGGTATACACTCGCGCGCGCACACACACACACACACACATACACACACATACACACACACACATCCATCCAGGCTCTGCCTTTGATTGTGTACACCTTCCGGGTTACAGGACTGGAGTAGGTGGTGGTGGGAGGTTGCATGGGACAGGTTTTACACCGGGGGCGGTTACAGGGGTAGGAGCCAGAGGGTAGGGAAGGTGGTTTGGGGATTTCATAGGGATGAACTAACAGGTTACGAAGGTTAGGTGGATGGCGGAAAGACACTCTTGGTGGAGTGGGGAGGATTTCATGAAGGATGGATCTCATTTCAGGGCAGGATTTGAGGAAGTCGTATCCCTGCTGGAGAGCCACATTCAGAGTCTGATCCAGTCCCGGAAAGTATCCTGTCACAAGTGGGCCACTTTTGGGGTTCTTCTGTGGGAGGTTCTGGGTTTGAGGAGATGAGGAAGTGGCTCTGGTTATTTGCTCCTGTACCAGGTCGGGAGGTTAGTTTCGGGATGCGAAAGCTGTTTTCAGGTTGTTGGTGTAATGGTTCAGGAATTCCGGACTGGAGCAGATTCGTTTGCCACGAAGACCTAGGCTGTAGGGAAGGGACCGTTTGATGTGGAATGGGTGGCAGCTGTCATAATGGAGGTACTGTTGCTTGTTGGTGGGTTTGATGTGGACGGACGTGTGAAGCTGGCCATTGGACAGGTGGAGGTCAACGTCAAGGAAAGTGGCGTGGGATTTGGAGTAGGACCAGGTGAATCTGATGGAACCAAAGGAGTTGAGGTTGGAGAGGAAATTCTGGAGTTCTTCTTCACTGTGAGTCCAGATACTGAAGATGTCATCAGTAAATCTGTACCAAACTTTGGGTTGGCAGGCCTGGGTAACCAAGAAGGCTTCCTCTAAGCGACCCATGAATAGGTTGGCGTACGAGGGGGCCATCCTGGTACCCATGGCTGTTCCCTTTAATTGTTGGTATGTCTGGCCTTCGAAAGTGAAGAAGTTGTGGGTCAGGATGAAGCTGGCTAAGGTAATGAGGAAAGAGGTTTTTGCTAGGGTGGCAGGTGATCGGCATGAAAGGAACTGCTCCATCGCAGCGAGGCCCTGGACGTGCGGAATATTTGTGTATAAGGAAGTGGCATCAATGGTTACAAGGATGGTTTCCGGGGGTAACAGACTGGGTAAGGATTCCAGGCGTTCGAGAAAGTGGTTGGTGTCTTTGATGAAGGATGGGAGACTGCAGGTAACGGGTTGAAGGTGTTGATCTACGTAGGCAGAGATGCGTTCTGTGGGGGCTTGGTAGCCAGCTACAATGGGACGGTCAGGATGATTGGGTTTGTGAATTTTAGGAAGAAGGTAGAAGGTAGGGGTGCGGGGTGTTGGTGGGGTCAGGAGGTTGATGGAGTCAGGTGTAAGGTTTTGTAGGGGGCCTAAGGTTCTGAGGATTCCTTGAAGCTCCGCCTGGACATCAGGAATGGGATTACCTTGGCAAACTTTGTATGTGGTGTTGTCTGAAAGCTGACACAGTCCCTCAGCCACATACTCCCGACGATCAAGTACCACGGTCGTGGAACCCTTGTCCGCCGGAAGAATGACGATGGATCGGTCAGCCTTCAGATCACGGATAGCCTGGGCTTCAGCAGTGGTGATGTTGGGAGTAGGATTAAGATTTTTAAAGAAGGATTGAGAGGCAAGGCCGGAAGTCAGAAATTCCTGGAAAGTTTGGAGAGGGTGATTTTGAGGAAGAGGAGCTGGGTCCCGCTGTGACGGAGGACGGAACTGTTCCAGGCAGGGTTCAATTTGGATAGTGTCTTGGGGAGTTGGATCATTAGGAGTAGGATTAGGATCATTTTTCTTTGTAGCAAAGTGATATTTTCAGCAGAGAGTACGGGTGTAGGACAGTAAATCTTTGACAAGGGCTGTTTGGTTGAATCTGGGAGTGGGGCTGAAGGTGAGGCCTTTGGATAGGACAGAGGTTTTGTATTGGGAGAGAGGTTTGGAGGAATGGTTAACTACTGAATTAGGGTGTTGTGGTTCCAGATTGTGTTGATTGGAATTTTGAGGTTTTGGGGGATGTGGGGCTGGAAGTGGGAGACTGAGTAGATGGGAGAGACTGGGTCTGTGTGCAATGAGAGGAGGTTGAGGTTTGCTGGAAAGGTTGTGAAGGGTGAGGGAGTTGCCTTTCCGGAGGTGGGAAATCAGGAGATTGGATAGTTTTTTGAGGTGGAGGGTGGCATGCTGTTCTAATTTGCGGTTGGCCTGTAGGAGGATGCTCTGAACAGCCAGTGTGGATGTGGGAGAGGAAAGATTGAGGACTTTTATTAAGGATAGGACTTGACGGGTGTGTTCATTGGCTGAGTTGATGTGTAGGTGAAGGATTAGGTGGGTGAGGGCAATGGATTGTTCAGTTTGGAACTGGTATAGGGACTGATGGAAAGAAGGGTTACAGCCAGAGATGGGAACTTCAAATGTGAGGCCTTTGGGGGTAATGCCAAATGTCAGACAAGCCTGAGAAAATAAAATATGGGAGTGTAATCTGGCTAGGGCGAAGGCATGTTTGTGGAGGGAATGTAAATAAAACTTAATGGGGTCGTAGTGGTGATGTTGTGAGGGTGACATGGTATTAGAAGGTGGAAAGTGTAACTTGAGGCTGAAATGAAAATGAAAATAAAAATATATGGCGACAGATAAAGGTGAACTAGAAAGCAACTTGAGATCTGGTGTCAGAAAAGGCGAAAAAGTGTTGGTTATAGCAGAGAAACTTTCGTGTGTATGTTTGTGTGTCTGTCGACCTGCGTTCGGTAAGTCACATCATCTTTGTAAGCGCTGGCAGGTCGATAGACACACAAACAAACACAAACATACACACAAAATTCAAGCTTTCGCAACAAACTGTTGCCTCATCAGGAAAGAGGGAAGGAGAGGGAAAGACGAAAGGATGTGGGTTTTAAGGGAGAGGGTAAGGAGTCATTCCAATCCCGGGAGCGGAAAGACAGGGGGAAAAGGACGGGTATACACTCGCGCACACACACACATATCCATCCACACATATACAGACACAAGCAGACATATTTAAAGTCAAAACTCTTTGTCTTTAAATATGTCTGCTTGTGTCTGTATATGTGTGGGTGTGTGCGAGTGTATACCCGTCCTTTTTTCCCCCTAAGGTAAGTCTTTCCGCTCCCGAGATTGGAATGACTCCTTACCCTCTCCCTTAAAACCCACATCCTTTCGTCTTTCCCTCTCCTTCCCTCTTTCCTGATGAGGCAACAGTTTGTTGCGAAAGCTTGAATTTTGTGTGTATGTTTGTGTTTGTTTGTGTGTTTATCGACCTGCCAGCGCTTTCGTTTGGTAAGTCACATCATCTTTGTTTTTAGATATATTTTTCCCACGTGGAATGTTTCTCTCTCTCTCTCTCTCTCTCTCTCTCTCTCTCTCTCTCTCATATATATATATATATATATATATATATATATATATATATATATATATGTGTGTGTGTGTGTGTTTGTCTATCGACCTGCCAGCACTTTCGTTCAGTAAGTCACATCATCTTTATATATATTAAAAAATCTTGTTTAATATGTGCATTTCTTGTGCACTTGACACGTTCCACATCATAACGGCTATCGTACCATGCGATTGATCAATGGAACATGCAACCAACCAACTAACCATCTGAACAATCTGAGGCAATGGGTACGTCATTTTCAAGGTGGTGAAAAGGGTGTGCATTACAAGCCACAGCCTGGTCGATCCTGCACAGCTGTCATCCCTCGCAATGAAGAGCATCTTGATCGACTCATCCATGCTGATTGGCGGATAACAACCAGAGAATTGTGTACAAGGCTGAATGTCAGCTGTAATGCCTTAGAAACAATGTTGGAATATCTTGGTTATCACAAAGTCTGTACAAGATGGGTCCCCTGAATGCTTTTAGAAGAACAAAAAAGTCATCGAATGGAAATCTGTTGGGAGCTGCTGGACCAATATGAAGCTGTAGGTGACAATTTTCTGACTAGCATTATCATCAGAGACGAGACGTGGTGTCACCACTATGAGCTGGAATCCAAAAGACAGTCCATGGAGTTTTTTCAAGTGTTTCCATTTTTCGCCCTTTGCTTGCTACCTTTTTCCAGTTCCCAGTCTCTTTTTCCTCCCTTAACCTACGTCTATTTTATCATCTCAATACACCTTTAGCAACTGTTGATGGATTACAGTGGGTGCAATTTCTTCAGCAATGAGAGATTCAATCACACATCACTATTTTATACAGCTGTCCATATCAGACCCCATTTTGGAACATTCCTCTGATGGCGCCAAGTACCGCAGAATGACAGAACCACCCCCAAATGAAAAGGAAGGTTCAAGCATTACCAATACACCTATCACATCTGGCGCGAACATCCAAAGTCACCAAAAAAATAGGAGGCATTACTTTCGGAATGACCCTTTTGTGTGTGTGTGTGTGTGTGTGCGTGCGTGCGTGTGTGTGTGTAGAACATAACCATATGTACAGATTAATTTGTGATGTGAATATAAAATGACTCGCTCCACATCATTTCAATCTATCATGCAAAATGATCCATGGAGTATGAAACAAACTAACCAACCAACCACAGACAACAGGTCTTTCTCAGCAGTGTGCTCCTATGCTGGCCACAAAGTTGGTAAGGTGTTCTTGTGGTAGGGCATTTCATTCCTCCCCCAGTGCAGTAGACAACTGCTGGATGGTGATTGGTGCATGTGGATGACTGCAATATGTCTCTATGTCTCTCCAAGGCATCCTCCACCCATTGGAGAAATGGGCAGGCCAGTCCATTCACCAAATACTCTCTTATTCAAGGAGCTGCTACAGCTGCATGGTTTGGTGAGGCCATCCATCCATTTCAACCATAAAAGTGAAGTCAGGGATGAACACACCCCTGAAAAACACACCTGGGAAAGGAATACAGCGTCACAATAATGTTGTGTGCTGAGTGTGCTGTGCTCAAAGATTTGGAGGTCCCTACACCCAGGCAACATTATGCCTCCCAACATCTTAACATGAGGACTCCCAAAACAATCAGTTTGACAGTGTTCCTAGGTGCATTGTGTACTGTCACATGGTGAGAGGCGGGAAAATGCAATGCACCCAGGAACAATGTCAAATGTGATCATTTTGGTGGTTCAGATGTTATGGTATAGGAAGACATAATGTTTTATAAGCATACTGATATCCAAATCTTTGAGCATGGTACACTTACCGGTCAATTTTGTTGTGACACTGTACTCCTGCCTCACATGGGTCTTTTCACGGTGCATTCAGCCCCAATTTCACTTTTACAGATGACATTGTATCACCATGTCAAACGACACAGGTGGAGGAAGTTTTAGAACATCTACAGCTTCATGGCTACTCTGCAATCCAGAATTAAGTGCCCAGCAGAGGGTTCATTGAACCACTTTCACACTCTGTTCCACTCTCTAATAGTGTGCAGGAAAAATGAACATTTAAATCTTTCTGTGTGAGCTCTGATTTCTATTATTTTATTTCAATGATTATTTCTCCCTATGTAGGTGGGCGTCAACAGAATATTTTCACATTTGGAGGATAAAGTTGGTGATGGCAATTTTGTGAAAAGATCTCACCAAAATGAAATGTGCCTTTGTTTTAATGATCGCCACTGCAACTCGCTTACCACATCCGTGACACTCTGTCCCCAGTTTAATGATGGTACAAAATGAGCTGCCCTTCTTTGAACTTTTTCAGTGTCCTCTGTCAGTCCTATCTAGTAAGGATTCCGTAACACACAACAATACCCTAGCAGAGGACAGACAAGTGTAGTGTAGGTAGTCTCCTTAGTGGATTTGTTGCACATTCTAGGTGTTCTGTCAGTTTAAGCTGTTCATAATTGAAATCCCTAGCTGTTTGGTTGAACTGACAGCTTTTAAATTTTTGCAATTGTTGTGTAACCTAAATTTAACAGATTCCTTTTAGTACTCATGCGGATGACCTCATACTTTTTATTATTTAAGGTCAGCTGCCACTTTTCGCACCATAGAGATTTGTTGTTGTTGTGGTCTTCAGTCCTGAGACTGGTTTGATGCAGCTCTCCATGTTACTCTATCCTGTGCAAGCTTCTTCATCTCCCAGTACCTACTGCAACCTACATCCTTCTGAATCTGCTTAGTGTATTGATCTCTTGGTCTCCCTCTACGATTTTTACCCTCCACGCTGCCCTCCAATGCTAAATTTGTGATCCCTTGATGCCTTAAAACATGTCCTACCAACCGATCCCTTCTTCTAGTCAAGTTGTGCCACAAACTTCTCTTCTCCCCAATCCTATTCAATACCTCCTCATTAGTTACGTGATCTACCCACCTTATCTTCAGCATTCTTCTGTAGCACCACATTTCGAAAGCTTCTATTCTCTTCTTGTCCAAACTGGTTATCGTCCATGTTTCACTTCCATACATGGCTACACTCCATACAAATATTTTTAGAAACGACTTCCTGACACTTAAATCTATACTCGATGTTAACAAATTTCTCTTCTTCAGAAACGCTTTCCTTGCCATTGCCAGTCTACATTTTATATCCTCTCTACTTCGACCATCATCTGTTATTTTACTCCCCAAATAGCAAAACTCCTTTACTACTTTAAGTGTCTCAGTTCCTAATCTAATCCCCTCAGCATCACCCGATTTAATTTGACTACATTCCATTATCCTCGTTTTGCTTTTGTTGATATTCATCTTATATCCTCCTTTCAAGACACTGTCCATTCCGTTCAACTGCTCTTCCAAGTCCTTTGCTGTCTCTGACAGAATTACAATGTCATCGGTGAACCTCAAAGTTTTTACTTCTTCTCCATGAATTTTAATACCTACTCCGAATTTTTCTTTTGTTTCCTTTACTGCTTGCTCAATATACAGATTGAATAACATTGGGGAGAGGCTACAACCCTGTCTCACTCCTTTCCCAACCACTGCTTCCCTTTCATGCCCCTCGACTCTTATAACTGCCATCTGGTTTCTGTACAAATTGTAAATAGCCTTTCGCTCCCTGTATTTTACCCCCGCCACCTTCAGAATTTGGAAGAGAGTATTCCAGTTAACGTTGTCAAAAGCTTTCTCTAAGTCTACAAATGCTAGAAATGTAGGTTTGCCTTTTCTTAATCTTTCTTCTAAGATAAGTCGTAAGGTTAGTATTGCCTCTCGTGTTCCAACATTTCTACGGAATCCAAACTGATCTTCCCCGAGGTCCGCTTCTACCAGTTTTTCCATTCGTCTGTAAAGAATTCGCGTTAGTATTTTGCAGCTGTGACTTATTAAACTGATAGTTCGGTAATTTTCACATCTGTCAACACCTGCCTTCTTTGGGATTGGAATTATTATATTCTTCTTGAAGTCTGTGGGTATTTCGCCTGTCTCATACATCTTGCTCACCAGATGGTAGAGTTTTGTCATGACTGGCTCTCCCAAGGCCATCAGTAGTTCTAATGGAATGTTGTCTACACCCGGGGCCTTGTTTCGACTCAGGTCTTTCAGTGCTCTGTCAAACTCTTCACGCAGTATCTTATCTCCCATTTCATCTTCATCTACATCCTCTTCCATTTCCATAATATTGTCCTCAAGTACATCACCCTTGTATAAACCCTCTATATACTCCTTCCACCTTTCTGCCTTCCCTTCTTTGCTTAGAACTGGGTTGCCATCTGAGCTCTTGATATTCATACAAGTGGTTCTCTTCTCTCCAAAGGTCTCTTTAATTTTCCTGTAGGCAGTATCTATCTTACCCCTAGTGAGACAAGCCTCTACATCCTTACATTTGTCCTCTAGCCATCCCTGCTTAGCCATTTTGCACTTTCTGTCGACCTCATTTTTGAGACGTTTGTATTCCCTTTTGCCTGCTTCATTTACTGCATTTTTGTATTTTCTCCTTTCATCAATTAAATTCAATATTTCTTCTGTTACCCAAGGATTTCTATTAGCCCTCGTCTTTTTACCTACTTGATCCTCTGCTGCCTTCACTACTTCATCCCTCAGAGCTACCCATTCTTCTTCTACTGTATTTCTTTCCCCCATTCCTGTCAATTGTTCCCTTATGCTCTCCCTGAAACTCTCTACAACCTCTGGTTCTTTCAGTTTATCCAGGTCCCATCTCCTTAAATTCCCACCTTTTTGCAGTTTCTTCAGTTTCAATCTGCAGTTCATAACCAATAGATTATGGTCAGAATCCACATCTGCCCCTGGAAATGTCTTACAATTTAAAACCTGGTTCCTAAATCTCTGTCTTACCATTATATAATCTATCTGACACCTATTAGTATCTCCAGGATTCTTCCAGGTATACAACCTTCTTTTATGATTCTTGAACCAAGTGTTAGCTATGATTAAGTTATGCTCTGTGCAAAATTCTACAAGGCGGCTTCCTCTTTCATTTCTTCCCCCCAATCCATATTCACCTACTACGTTTCCTTCTCTCCCTTTTCCTACTGACGAATTCCAGTCACCCATGACTATTAAATTTTCGTCTCCCTTCACTACCTGAATAATTTCTTTTATCTCGTCATACATTTCATCAATTTCTTCATCATCTGCAGAGCTAGTTGGCATATAAACTTGTACTAGTGTAGTAGGCATGGGCTTTGTGTCTATCTTGGCCACAATAATGCGTTCACTATGCTGTTTGTAGTAGCTAACCCGCACTCCTATTTTTTTATTCATTATTAAACCTACTCCTGCATTACCTCTATTTGATTTTGTATTTATAACCCTGTAATCACCTGTCCAAAAGTCTTGTTCCTCCTGCCACCGAACTTCACTAATTCCCACTATATCTAACTTTAACCTATCCATTTCCCTTTTTAAATTTTCTAACCTACCTGCCCGATTAAGGGATCTGACATTCCACGCTCCGATCCGTAGAATGCCAGTTTTCTTTCTCCTGATAACGACGTCCTCTTGAGTAGTCCCCGCCCGGAGATCCGAATGGGGGACTATTTTACCTCCGGAATATTTTACCCAAGAGGACACCATCATCATTTAATCATACAGTAAAGCTGCATGTCCTCGGGAAAAATTACGGCTGTAGTTTCCCCTTGCTTTCAGCCGTTCGCAGTACCAGCGCGGCAAGGCCGTTTTGGTTAATGTTACAAGGCCAGATCAGTCAATCATCCAGACTGTTGCCCCTGCAACTACTGAAAAGGCTGCTGCCCCTCTTCAGGAACCACATGTTTGTCTGGCCTCTCAACAGATACCCCTCCGTTGTGGTTGCACCTACAGTACGGCCATCTGTATCGCTGAGGCACGCAAGCCTCCCCACCAACGGCATAGAGATATCTTGTCTAAATCATTTTGTAATTGGTTTTGATCTTCTGATGACTTTACTATATGGTAAGTGACAACATCATGTGCAAATGATCTGAGAGAGCTGCTCACATTTCTCCTAAATCATTTATGTGGTTTATAAACATCAGAGGGCCTGTAACACTTCCTTGGAGATGCTAGATATCACTTCCATTTTACTTTATGCCTTTCCATCAGTTACTGCAGACTATGACCTTTCTTACAGGAACTCGTGAATTCAGTTGCACGATACTCCTTAGACATGCAAATCTGGTTAGGAGCTGCTTGTGAGGAACTGTATCAAAAGCCTTCTGGAAATCTAGAAATATTGAATCAATCTGAGATACTCTGCCGATAACACTCATTACATCATGAGAATAAAGCGTGGGTTGTGTCAGTAGGTGATTTTCTTTTAAGTAATTTGTAATGCTTGAACACAGTTTGTGATCCAGAATTCTGCTGCAAATTGACAAAAGTGATATGGGTCTGTAATTTCAATGGATTACTCCTATTTTTTTTTTTCTTGAATATTGGTGTGATGTGTGCAACTTTTCAGTCTTTAGGTACGGATCTTCCATCAAGCAAGCATTGTATATGGTTGCTAAATATGGAGTTGTTATATCAGCAGACTCTGAAAGGAACTTAATTGGTGTACAACCTGAACTGGAAGTCTTTTTTTTATTAATTGTTTTGAGTTGTTTCATTAGACCGAGGATATCTACTTCTAATTTACTCATGTTTGTAGTTGCTCTTGATTCGAATTGTGGAAATATTTACTTCATGTTTTTTTGGGGAAGGAATTTTGAAAATCCATAGTTAACAACTCTGCTCTTGTGGCAAAGTTGTTTGTAATGTTACCATGGCTATCAGGCATTTAAGATACTGATTGTGTCTTCCCACTGGTGTACTTTTCATATAACCAGAATTTCTTTGGACTTTCTGCGAGGTTTTGAGACAAAGTTTCATAGTTAAAATTATTAAAAGCATCTCGCATTGAAGTTCACTTTAAATTTCAAGCTTATATAAAACTTCACCACTCTAGGAAATTTTGTGTTCTTTTGAATGTGGCAGTTTTTTTGCACCTGCCATTGCATCTGCAACAGTGTTCTGATGTGTTTTGTGTACCATGGGGAATCAGTTCTTTCTCTTATTAATTTATTTGTTATAAATCTCTCAATTGGTGTCGATATTGTTTTCTTGAATTCGAGCCCTATCTGGTCTACACCTACATAATTAGTTCAGTAGAAATTGAGACTATCTCTCAGGAAGACATCAAGTGAATATTTTTATCTCCTTTTTCAAATACACACATTTTACATTCATTTTTGATGGGTTTGCATGTTACAATACTCAATCTCATTGCAATAACGTTGTGGTTATTAATTCCTGTGGGTGATGATACTTGCACTTCCTATTTGGTCAGGATTACTTGTCATTATGAGGTCAAATTTTTGGAGAAAGCATTTAGTACAATTTTGGATGAAGTTAAGTTTTATGACTACCTCCAGCTCAGAACATGCATGCGAACATAATTGAGGGCACACTGAAGTCACCACCTGCTGCCATAACTGTATGAGTTGGGTACCTATTTGAGATGATTCTCAAGTTTTCTTTAAATCTTTTATCAACTGTATCATCTGAATCGGAGGAGAATATTTGTTGAATGAAGGGGGCTTCCCCCCCCCCTCCCATCTCCCCCTAACCCACCACCACCAATGTAAATCCCATTGAGCTCACTCATATGGAATGCATTGGGGAGATATATTACAGCACATCTGCATGCACCGATGACCATCCAGCTGTTGTCAACAGCACTGGCGAAGGAATGGAATGCACTACTACTAGAACTCCTGCCAAACTTGTGGCCAGCATAGGAGTTTGCAGAGCATGCATTCGTGTTGTGGTATCACACACCATATTAAAAACCATGTCCTGCCTTTTGTAATGTCAAGGGGGCCATCATAAATTGAGATGACTTCACTGTAATTATTGTCTTTGAATAAAAATGTTCTAACTGTTCATCTCATTTCTATTTCTTTTGGTTACCTTCTGTACTACACTGTAGCAGATCTTTCTATGTATGGTTCGAGTTTCATTGAATTATGTTTCTTGGCAGCACCGTATCAAGCAATTAACTTACTTTCCCCCCTGCGGGTCTAGAAGTTAGAACAGGCGTGAGGTGTTCCTGCCTGTCATAAAAGGCAACTAAAAGGATTCACACGTTTCAGCCTTTATGTGATGGTCCCCTGTAGGGTTTGACCTCCATTCTTCTAAATTTTCCCAAAGAGCGAGCCAACTGGGGAAGGGCACCTTACATGGTGCATCGTGTCCATCACTCGCTGAGACCTTTCGCATCCTTTGTCGACATGGATCTGCACTTCCACTCATTCTCCAGCTGTAGGGTGAGATCATCCTCCTGGGTGCATTTTCCTCCATCCACTGTGCAGTATTGTTTTCTGCACTGACGATGGTAATGGCCTTGCTCGCTTGTTTGCACCTGATATCTAGAACAGTAGCCAGTCTGTTGTGGTGGGGCTGCCATGTACCCTGTTAGCTGTAGCCCCCTAACCACTCAGGAATTGCTCTGTTGATGCCTGCGCCGTCAACTCCCCACATATGCCAAGGAGTAGATGCCCATCACCCTGGGGCATCAGGACTCCCGGCAATGGCCATCCTGCCAGGTGGCCTTTGCTGCGGCTGGGTGGCGCCCATGGGGAGTGCCCCTGGTCGGAGTGGGTGGCATCAGGGTGGATGATATGCCATGAAGCTTAGTACATCATCTCTTGCTGGTGGTCAACCACCAGCAGTCTCTAAACGTTTAAGGGCTCAATTTAATGCACGGAATTACAACCCCAAATCTTTCCCCTCCCTGACCACACCAGGGAGGAATGCCGGGCTAAGGATGGCAGTGAATCTTATTTGCTCCAGTACCTGGTATTTACGACAGCTGATGGGGAATCCTTTGTGTCAATGAAGCCTCAGTTTTTTGTAGAACATTTAGAGGACAAATTTGGGAAAGTGGGGGGATTGTCCAGAATGCAGTCAGGGTCAGTCTTAATAAAAGCAGCATCCTCTGCCCAGTCATGGACATTACTCACTTGTGACAAGCTGGGGAATGTGTATGTTACTATCACACCTCATAAGAGCTTAAATATGGTCCAGGATATTATATTCCACAGGGACCTTCTTTTGCAGCCAGAAGGACAAGCTGTGCGCCAGTTTAGAGCTGTGAGGTGTTCATTTTGTCTGGCACGTCCGAGGGACAATCAGGTTGCTACCGGTGCCTTCATTTTGGCCTTCGAGGGTGAAATATTACTGAGAAGGTAAAGGTGATGCCTTACCGCTGTGATGTCAAGTCATATATCCCTCCCCCGCTTCAGTGCTGTAAGTTTGGCCGTATGTCTTCCCCCTGTACTTCCAGCATCGCCTGTCGAGATTGTGGACGTCCTTCACATCCCAATACTACATGTACCCCATCTGCCATCTGCATCAGCTGCGGAGATCATCATTCACCTTGCTCGCCAGACAGCAGGATTTTACAGTTAGAGAGGAAAATCGTGGTATACAAGACCCTGGACCGAGTGCCCTACACTGAGGCTAAGAGGAAATTTAAAAGACTCCATCCCGTGCACATGACATCATCTTATGCTGCCGCTATAACTTTTGTTCCAGCCCCATCCATTGCCCCAATTCCAGTTGACTCTCAGAGCCATAAGACTACACCGGCCACCTTGATTGAGGGGGGGCGGGGGGGGGGGGGGGGGCACATCCCTCTCTGTTGCTCCCGTACCACCTACTTCGGGAGCAGCACCTGCCCAACCATTGAGGATATCATTCCCCACTTTTCAGCTGGAGAAGCATGAATCTTCTTTGGCTCCTGTCACTAGGAAGGGGTCCCTTGGGTCAACCCCTTACCAGGTTCCTACCAGTGGCAAAGCGGACTCCCGCCTGTGGCTGAAACAGCCACAGGTCACTGGTCATTGGGCTTCACGGTCCTCCTCAGTCCCAGAGACTGACTCAGTGAAGCCCTCCCAGCCTGAAAAACCAAAGGAGCAGTGAGAGAAACCCAAAAAGAAGAAGATCCCCAAGAACCCAGACATTGCGGTGGCACCAATACCACCACTACCTACAAGCTCGGTGTCTGAGGATGAGGTGGAGATTCTGGTATCCCTTGAGGACCTAGATCTCGCTGGACCCTCAAACACAATGGATGATGGTAGAACAGGTACTCAGTCACTGGCAGCAGGTGACCCTGCAGCGTAAACTACCTCCTTGAGCACTTCATGCCATCCCAGCCCCATGATAAGGGCATCCTCTAGTGGAATTGCTGTAGTTTTTTCCACCACCTGGCTGAGCTACGGCAACTGTTAAGCTTTACACCTTCTTTCTGCATTGCCCCCCAGGAAATCTGGTTTCCGACAATGCAGAACCCTGCCCTCCATGGCTATAGGGGATGTTACAAGAACCGTAGCAAATATAATGGAGTGTCAGATGGAGTTTGTGTCTATGTCCTGAACTCAGTATGTAGTGAACCTGTGCCCCTTCAAACTCCTCCAGATGTTGCAGTACCTCTGAACGTATTGGCTGCCCTGATTCAACAACTCCCTAAGCCTTCCCTACTTTTGGGAGATTTTAACTCCCATAACTGCATGTGGGGTGGTACCATGCTTACTGGCCGAGGTAGAGATGTCGAAAATTTACTGTCTTAGCTTGACCTCTGCATCTTAAATACTGTGGCCGCCACTCATTTCAGTGTGGCTCATGGTACTTATTCGGCCATTGATTTATCACTCTGCAACCCAGGACTTCTCCCATCTGTCCACTGCAGAGTCCACGAGTCCACAATGACTTTTCTGGTAGTGACCACTTGCCCATCTTCCTGACACTCCCCCGGCGTCATGCCCATGGATGCCTACCCAGATGGGCTTTAAACGAGACAGACTGGGATGCTTTCACCTCTGCTGTCACCGTTGAATCTCACCCACATGGTACCATCAATGTGACGGTTGAGAGGGCCACTAGAATGATCTTTAGACATGTTTTTGGGTACCAGGTGTCCCTGGTGTTAACATTCAAGGCATGCAATCTACCAATGCCATTGTGATTGCTGAGCACTTTTATGAGCATTATGCTCAAGCCTCTGCATCAGAGTACTACCCCCAGCCTTTCACACCCTCAAACGGCGGATGTAAGGGAAACTCCTCGCCTTCACTACACATCACAGTGAACCCTATAATGCTCCATTTACAGAGTGGGAGCTCCTCAGTGCCCTCGCACATCGCCCCGACACAGCACCTGGGCCAGATTGGATCCACAGTCAGATGATTAAACATCTCTCGTCAAACTATAAGCAACATCTCCTCATCATCTTCAATCAGATCTGATGCGATGGTGTCTTTCCATCGCAATGGTGGGAGAGCACAATCATTCCAGTGCTCAAACCTGGTAAAACCCACTTGATGTGGATAGCTGTCAACTCATCAGCCTCACCAGCATTCTTTGTAAGCTGCTAGAACATGGGGTGTGTCGGCGGTTGGTTTGGGTCCTGGAGTCACATGGCCTACTGGCTCCATGCCAGTGTGATTTCTGCCAGGGTCACTCTACCAGTGATAATTTGTGTCCCTCAAGTCTGCCATTCAAAAAGCCTTTTCCAGTTGCGAACACCTGGCTGCTGTTTTTTTTTACAGAAAGTGTATGACACAACCTGGTAACATCATACCCTTGCCACTTTATATGAGTGGGGTCTCCGGGGCCCGCTCCTGATTTTTACCCAAAATTTCTTGTTGCCCCATACTTTCCACATCCAAGTTGGTGCCTCCCATAGTTCCCTCCATGTCCAGGAGAATGGGGTCCTGCAGAGCTGTGTATTGAGTGTGTCTCTATTTTTAGTGGCCATAAACAGTCTAGCGAAAGCTGTAGGACCGTTGGTCTCACCTTCTCTGTATGCAGACGACTTCTGCATTTCATACTGCTCCTCCAGTACTGATGTTGCTGAGTGGCACCTGCAGGGAGCCATCCACAAGGCACAGTCATAGGGTGTAGCCCACGACTTCGTTTTCAGCCGCAATGTCATGTGTCACGCACTTCTGTCAGCATCCTACCATTCATCTGGAACCAGAACTTTACCTTAATGACGATCCATTCTCTGTAGTGGAGACGTATCAATTCTTAGGACTGGTTTTTGACGCCAGATTGACTTGGCTAACTCACCTTTGTCAGCTTAAGCGGAAGTGCTGGCAGCACCTTAACACCCTCCACTGGCTGAGCAACACCAACTGGGGTGCAGATCGCTGTACGCTGCTGCAGCTCTACAGAGCCCTTGTTCAATCCTGCCTTGACTATGGGAGTATGGTTCACGGTTCGGCGGCACCCTCAGTGTTGCATTTACTCAACCCAGTGCACCATTGTGGCATTTGCCTAGCGACAGGAGCTTTTAGGACGAGTCCGATAACCAGCATCCTGGTGGAGGCCGGAGTCCCTCCATTGAAGGTTAGGCGTGCACAACTGCTTGCCCGTTACGTTTCACACATTCATAGTTCTCCTGAGCATCCGAATTACCGTCTCGTTTTCCCAACCACTGCGGTTCATCTCCTGCATCCCCGGTCCAGGTCAGAGCTTATGATTGTGGTTCGCATATAATCGTTTCTGTCTGAACTGGAGTCTTTCCCTAAACCACCTCTACTTGAGGTACACATACACCTCCAGCGCATAAACCTAGGCCGAAGATTCATCTGGATCTTTCGCATGGCCCTCGGGACTCAGCCAACCCCACAGCTCTCCGCTGTCACTTCCTCTCGATTCTTGACATGTTCCGGGGCTCAGAAGTGGTTTACACTGATGGCTCAATGGCTGACGGTCACGTTACGTTATCCGTTGCTAGCGACCATCCAGAAGTCCGTCTGTGCCCTCGAACGGCTTAGTTGTTCAGTGGCGATTGTCTGGACCCCAGGTCACATCGGAATTCGAGGAAATGATCATGCTGACAGGCTGGCTAAACAGGCTACACGGCAACTGCTACTGGAGATTGGCATCCCCATAACTGACCTGCATTTGTTATTACAGTGCAAGGTTTTTCAGCTTTGGCAGACAGAATGGCATAATCTCAGTAGGCACAACAAACTGCATGTCATTAAGGGGACTACGAACATGTGGGAGTCCTCAGTGAGGGCCTCTCTCAGGAACTTTGTGGTTGTCTGCTGGCTCCGCATTGGCCTCACTTGGGCAACCTACAGCTATCTCCTGAGCCGTAAAGACCTGCCTCAGTGTTGGTGCAGTGCCCAGTTGTCAGTGGGCCATATACTGGTGCACTGTCCTACTTTGGCTGCCCTGCAATGAAATCTTTGTTTACCGGACTCGTTGCCACTCTGACATCATCTCATCGGCTGATACAGTTTTACATTTTCTTCGTGTGGGTGGGTTTTATCATTTGATCTTCAGTTTTAGCGCATGTTCTTTGTCCCCCTGTGTCCTCCACTCTAGTGCTTTCAGGGTGGTGGTTTTAATGTGTTGCAGAGTGGCTGACTTCTCCTTTTTATTCTCATTGACACCCAGTCATGGTAATCTGCTTTCTTGTTTTAATCTCTTCTACCTATTTCTTACATCTCTCTGTGGTTTTCTTGTCCTCTTTTGTCCCTTGTAGTGTTTGTTGCCTTTTTGTCGTTTTTCCTTTGTTTCGGTATTGTTCTCTACGTCTCGTTTGTTTTATTCTTTCCCTTGTATGATTGTCTTCACAGGAATAAAGGACCAATGACCAAGCAGTTTGGTTCCTTTCACCCATTTTAAACCAATCAATCAACAAAAACTTACCTTCATCCTTCAGTTTTTCACATGAGTGTATTATGTCAGATATCTTGCTGATATTTGTTTTTCAAGTATATAATTCTAGGATACCAAATGTTACGTCAAGAAACCCAGTGAGTGTACACAATGAAATAGCATTTTCAGAGTGGAGGATAAACACTACAGTTGTGCCACAGAAATCGGTGTTGTTCTTTACTGACAGTGCAAGTATTATCATCAAACCTAATGGAGAACTGTCAGCGCTAGAAAATTTAAATAATAATTCTTGAAAATTAGTAACTGGATCTCTGGAAATAGTCACTGAATTTAAATAAAAAACAATACATGGTATTCAGTATGGCACAAGCCCTGACCACACCATTAGAAATAATATGAGAGTAAATTAATAAGTGAAACACAATATCCTATATTCTTTGATTTTGGAGATGAAAATGTAAAAAAGTGACATTTTCTATTTTCATTCACTAATGTCGTATGGCATCCTATCATGTCACTGAGGAAAAAAGTGCTTGTTGTACAGATCTTTTAACAAGAATAATACGTAGTGTTCACTCAAAAACCTCTAGTAGATACTGGGCATACTGACAACAGCTTTACAGTATAGCACAAACAGTGTTTGTAGGCAACGGAGGCTGATCATAGTGATCCCTTGCCAGAAGTCCATCATAACCTCCAATTCTTACTCAAATCTTTGGACCCATCCCAGAATCTCTCCCCAAGATCTATCTTCCTCCTAACCCTTTGCACACACAACTTCCACATTCTTCCCAACACTCTTGGACACCACATTGTCACGTAGGTTACTGTGATCCTGCTGAAAAAATTTTCATTCTTGTCGACCAGCAACTCTAACTGGACCCAGTTCAAGACACCCTATTGTTACTCCTCTACAATCTTAACATCTACTCTCTTATTCACTTCACACAGTCCTCTTCAGCCCAAATGTGCCACATTACCGGATGTTGACCTCCCCCTGCATCCATATTTCTGTCCATACCAAGCCCACTAACCATCAACAGAGTCTGCATTTTGATGGCTGTCATTCCTTCCACATCAAAAAATCACTCCCATATACCGTAATCTGGCCACCCATGGACATCATGCAGAGTATGCTGAAGGTTTCAATAAGGCCTTTACAGACAGGCACTATCCCTCCCTCCCCCCCTCCCTCCAGGCCTGGTCCATATACATTTTTCGAACCATATCCTTCCCCTCCCTCCCCCCTCCCCCCTCCCCCCTCCCTCCCCTTGGTCTTTCCTACTACCACCACCAACCCCAAGAACCAGATGCAAAGCAGCACCCCCCCCCCCCCTCCCTCCTTCTCATCATGCAGTATCATCCCAAATTTGAATAACCGAACCATAGTTTTTGCCAGGCCTTGGATTATCTACAGAGGGACCCAGAAAAATAGTCAATATTAATGGAACATACCGTTAATAATTCTTGCACAGGGGGAAGAACAATTCTTGCAGAGGGGGAAGGTTATTTTGTGTGTTCAAAGTGACCTACATCAGCAGCCAAACAATGCTGAACTGTTGACCAGACTACAGCTGTCACTGTTGCAGTATGATAGCCCCACAGGATGCCTTGGTGGTTTCTCATATTTCATTCAGTGTGGCTGGCTTCTGTTGATAAACTTCATTTTTCCAAGTCCCCCATAGGTAGAAGTCAAAAGATGAAAGGTCTGGAGACTGTGGTGGGCACTCAGCAGCTACTCTTTGGCCTACCCATTGTCCAAGTAGATTTTCATCCAAGTAGGCTCTGACATCTCTGTGGTAGTGAGGCAGAGCACCATCTTGTTGTAGGTAAAATTTTTTATTCCCAAATACCTCTCAGATGGCAGGTAAAATTGATGTTTGCAGCATACAAAGATACACATCACCAGTTACAATACCTTCAAGGAATAATGGGCCAATCAATCTGCCACGATGACAGATCAAACCGCACCACACATTAACATCTGGTGGAGTAACATGTCAGTCCACATGAACGTGAGCATTTTCAGGAGACCAGTACATGCAGTTATGGTGGTTTACAGTGGAGTTCAGTTTGAATTCCACCTCGTCAGACCAGATAACCATCCCTGCAAACTATTCATCTTCATGATGTATGCCGTCATACCACTAGCAGTACTCCAATCTTTGATCCGGGTCATCCTCATTCATAGTGTGCAGCAATCTTGGAAAGTACACTTTCCACTTTGCTGCCTTCAGAATTTGTCATATGCTTGACAGGCTTACATCACTTTCACGTGCACCCTGCTTCACAGATTTTTTGACATAGTAAAATGTTGCAACACAGCATCACTGTAAGGGTGAACTTGCTGTTTTTGGTCAACCACACGTTTCATTGTGCACATCGTGAACAGTATCATCAGATTCAATTTTATCCCGAATATGATAAATTATTGTATGTGTTGGTGGCTGAGTTCTGTACACATTGCACCATTGCTGAGTTCTGTACACATTACACCATTGCTGTTGTATCTCCATCATGTGTTTGTACTTCCAGTACCACTTCAATATGGCCTTTCATTGCTTAAAGGACAATCTTACTTCATTCATTGCTGAACTGTCGTCTGCTGGAAAACTTATGCCAAGATCTGTTGAGAAATCAATCAACTAAGCTGCCATGCAGAATTGCAACATTTTGTTCCATAGATATTAACTGTCAGAGTGTTTCAATTTTTCTGGACCCCTCTGTCCACAGGTGCCTGGAGATGAGGAATATCCTTCTCACAATCCTTCCTAACCCTCCTAAAAAGGTGTTCTGCTGCCTGCTCAATCCACATATCATTGTGGTCCATCCCTGTGCCACACACTCCAGACTCTTTGCCACACGGGTTGAACCTTTGTGGAAGACAATGGTTCAAGACCTCTACAATTCAGCCATCAGCACACCCTGCTCCAGTCTCATCACAGGCTAATTCTACCCTATCAGAGGCAAGGTCATCTGTGAGAGCAGCCATCTCATTTACCAGCTCTGCTGCAATTTCTGTACAGCATTCTATGTGGGCAAAATCACTAACCAGCTGCCCACTCGAATGGCCACTGCTGAACTGTGTCCAAGAGCAGAGTTGACCACCAGTGGTGAAACACACTGAGTACAACATGCTATATTTCCTTGCTGCTAATCAACCTGTGCCCTCTGTGTCCTTCCTCCCCTCAACACCAGATTTTCTGAAATATGTACATGGAAGCTGTCCTCCCAACCCAACACGCACTACTTTCCTAGAATCTTTGTGGTCCCAGTCTCTGCTAGATCCTGCCCCACAGTTACCACTACCCTGCCCCAGGATACTAACTTCCTTCAGCCTCCACCAATACCCTCTTCTACCCCCCCCCCTCCCCTCCCCTCCCCAGTCTCCTCCTCCTTTGTTCTGCCACCTCGTCTCAGTACATTCCTTCACATCATGATGTGATGCACGAATTCACTGTGTGTTGCCTTCCTGTGCCAAGCACCATCTGCATTTCCTTCCGACGTTCCTAACCCATACACCTTCTGCCTCCCTCGTGCTCTCCACATTCTTTCTCCCCTCCCCCATTCCAGCTAACATAACCCTCAAGTCAGTCAACCTGCAGAACTGCAGTTCCGACTTTGTATATTCAGTCAGCTCAAAATATCTGAACAGGTGTGTGTGTGTGTGTGTGTGTGTGTGTGTGTGTGTGTGTGTGTGTGTGTGTGTGTGTGTATACACATGCGTGCATCTGTGTGGGTGGGTGCATGTGCGCGCAAATATGAATTTGGTGTCTTTCCAATAGCATATCCATGCTATTGAACAGTTTCAGTGTCTGCACGAAATTGAAATGAAAATATCTAACCCAGAAACATGACTCCATAGTTTCTCATCTATCATTCAACTAGTCACTAGGCTCCAGAGACTAAATAGTCTATTTTATACAGTTATTGGGTTAATGTAAATCTTTTATTTGTCAAGACCGCAATCTGTAATAGGCTTATATCAATAAAAATTATAAATTGCAGTCTTGACTAATAATGTTTCTTTTTCTGAATCTATTAACTGTAAAAAACTGCAGATCTTGTATCTCCACCTTAACACTGTCAAGAAACAACATTCTGTTTTTTGCTGGTGAACTGAAGGTACTTCTTGACCTTTTCTGTGTGGCTACTGTAAGACCATGTACCATAACAAACAAATGATACTATCTCTATATCTTTTGAAATCATTAGGAAGAAATTCAGGAAAGAGTATTTGAAAGGCACAGTGGTAACATGTATTCACATTACGAGTTATGTTCGGAGATCACAATACAGTGTTGATTTCTTGTATTACAGTGTAGCAAAACAAAGTTTGGTATACCCTGACATTCTTCACAATATGAAGAGCATCATTCTGCCACATGTGGATGTGGGCTTTCCTCACAATTACTTCTTTTTTCCATCCGTGTGGCACTATTGAAATGCCATGGTATTTCAAAAATTGCTATAATCATTATCATCTTGTGATCTTTTTCATCGAAAGTTGACAAGTATGACATTCATTTGAAATGTCAACATATTTAAACACTACCATCCATTTGGTAACCTAAGAGCTTTTCATCATAATTTTGTTACTTCATTGTGTTCCTCTTTTATTTCTACTCAGCTAAAAGATGTGCCACTTGTTATTAAAATATTATATTATTTATTTATTCACTGGGTCTATTTTGACCCCATAGTATCATGAGAGACTTGTTAATTACATGTTCTTTCTTTCCAGTACCTCTTCATTCTCTGCTTCTAGCGGCTCTCTCTGCTCCCAATATCTTAATTTTGATTCAGGTATGAATCTACCCTATGACATTCCATGATATCCCTGTAGCTGGACCTATCCTGCTTTGCTACATATGGATATTCTTCGCCTATTCCAGTTGGTTTCCTGTCCCCCTGACTTCTTTCGTACAGTCATTCCTTGTGAAGCATGTTAGAAGAAATCCATTTGACTGAAAGCTCATATGTATAGCAGTCTTTTTGTTGTGTCTTTCTGTGACGCAGCGTCTCCTCTATAGGGGTAATAAGACATATACTCAAAATGGAGAGTTTAAGGTTAGATAAAGTTTAAGACTTTATTATCTGTTTGCCAGTACATTTTAAATAAAATGTGTGTGAAGCAGAAGTTTGGCTGTTATTTAGTACTGAAAGAAGTGTATGACTTACGTCCATTTATTAAATTATCATTGCACTGTATTTTTTAAGGTATCTGAAGGAGATGGAATGCCATCAGAAGTATGTTACAATTGCATGCACCAACTGGAAAGCTCATACAGATTCAGACAGAAGTGTGAAGAAGCAGATACTAAGCTTAGAAAACTACTGAGAGCTGCCAAAGATGCGGTAAGTTGTAATGTTCACTGACAGCAGTATAAAATTATTCTGAAGCTCTGTCAGTGTCAAAATTCGGTACAGCACTGACAACGAAACATCACCAATCTGAACAGATATTTTATGAACAAAAAGATCACTTGCAAGATATCATTCCCAGCAACTGATCCCAAGCAGAAATTTTGGCCATGATTCTGACTGTACGCAATTATGACCTTCTGCGTCATCGATAGGTACATAAACGAAAGGTGCAGAGATTGCCTAGCGCTTGGAATGCACTTCCTTTCTGAAGTTTGTAGGAAAAACACACACACACACACACACACACACACACACACACACACACTCCTGTCTCCCAACATTTTGCTCAATCGACTGCCAGCTCTTTCCTGGCCTACAGTGACTGTACAGGGGTGAGGGGTGGGGTGGGGTGAGTTGAGGTGAGGTGAGGTGAGGTGAGGTGAGGAATGGGGACAGATGGGAGGCAGGGAGGGGGTTGGGGAAGTGTCTAGCACCTCATGGGAGAGTGGTGAGCCTTCTGTGGGCTAACTATGGGTGCAGGTAGAGGAGACATGTGGCATATGGCTGGACATGCAATTTCATAGACTAGGGTGACATATAACAGCAGACAACTAGTTGATGGGGGGATACAGATTGGGTGGGGTACTGGGGAGGGTGGAGAGAGTGAGTGAGTGAGTGCGTGCGTGCGTGCGTGCGTGTGTGCACACACACACACACACACACACTATTATTAGCGGAGGGGGGGGGGGAGGGGGGGGGGGGAGCAGTGAGTTACCTTAGGTTTAGGCCAGGAAAGTTATGGCAGTGAAGTATGTGCTGTAAGTATAGCTCCTATCTGCACAGCTCATAAAAACTGGTGGTGGTGAAGAGGATCCAGATGGCACGGGTTGTGAAGCAGCCATTGAAATCTCGCATGTTGTGCTCTGCTGCATGTTGTGCCACTGGGTTGTCCACGTACCTGAATAGGTTAGACCAACCAGTAGCTATGATGCCGCTGGTATTGCTCACTGCTTCATCACAACTCACAAACTCTCTCGCCTGTACAGACAGTGCTGCAATAAGGCAGTGCCACCTATGGTAAATAAAGAAATCCACCAACTATGAAATCAGTAAGTTAGATTGAATGTGGTGGTTAATTTTCATTCACAGCCATGGGTCCATCGAGGTGTTGTTTTCTATCACGAAGCATCACCTTTACCATCCAATGAACTGCCATGTAGTGACACTTTGTAAGGTCCCTCTACATCTGTGCAAGACTATGTCTTCAATTTTACTTTCTTTCTTCTTTGTTTTCCTAACTCTTCTTTATGGCTTTCAGTTGCAGCATCATGGTTTCATCTTTCTGGATCTGTGACACTTCTCGAAAATACTTTCCTGTCATGTTGGGAGACTCCAAAGACCTTTCCTGTTTTGTGTTGGTAGACATACAGCTTTTTAACATGGGACTTTACTTCTCCTTGAAGTATTTTATACTTTTCTTGCCTGGCATATTATTTTTGAAGTGAGATGAATTCACATTACTTTTCTCCAAAAATCTTTTGGCAATGCAACTTACATCAAAAGATGTGAGTGAAAAACCCCACTCTGTTGCTATGCCTATGCACTCAGAGTTTTCTTTTTCTTGCTTTTTATTAAATACTGGAGGCCTACCATAGTTATTCAGCTGAATTTTCTTGACTTTCCTCTAAGTCAATGATTTACGGATACTAAACTTTTGTTTTGCTTCTCAGTAAGACACGGCTTTATGAACTATTTCAGCTGCCCTGGTCAGATTAGAGGTGTATTCTCTGACTGTGCTGAAATTGTGTTTACAAGTATTAATCTGTGTGAAATACAAGAAATTCATTGCAAGCCTAGTCTGACCAAAGTTGGAAGAAAGACTGAAAATAAGACATTGAGATAACTCTTGAAATGGAAACTTTTCTACCAGAATTTACTTGTGTCTCCTCATCAACATGATATTAATTTGTAACAGTCTCTTCCTCCTCGTTTTCTCCATCATAATCTTCAATAGCCTTTCTTCCATCCCTGTTCTTTTCACATTATAAATTACCATTATTTTTCCAGCATCTGCCTTCCTACGGAACATTTTTTTCTGTTGGTTTATTTTATTTTGTATCTGTCCTTGTTTTGCCTTTCATGTACCTCGTGTGATTTTCTTCAAGTTTACCTTTCATATCTAAATATCAAGAATTTGTCATTTGTAAAACTGAAACTTGTCTTGGCTTTTAATCCAGTAACATTTCCATTTATTTTTATTTTGTATTTATTTCAATTTTGATATGTATTCACCTGATCCAGCCAGCAAATGAATTACTAGAATATGGAATTAGTCATGTTTTTGTGGTGTAATTACAATGACGTGCAACAGAAACCTTTAAGTAACTACATGGTTTGTATATTTATATATTAAATGTACATTTATATATCTGAAATGATGTAATTGCAGTCAGTTAATTACTATAAATTAAGTCATCGCAATAATTACTGTAGATCTCACGACTAAACATAAAATAAATCTGTCCTCAACCCAGAATTTTTATTAAATACATTTTTGTTGAAAGTGATATGTTGTGGCATTCCTCTGACCTTTGAATTTACTTTTTTAGTCCGTTATTTGGGCGCTTCAGTGTAATGTGCATCCTTAACCATTATAAAATGTAATTTTTTCACATTAATGTACCACTGCTAGAGATTAAAAAGTGATACTCAACAGAAAAAATCCTAGGTCTGACAGGTAATCTGACCTATGACCTTTGGGTTTGTCTTAAGGTGCCAAGCCCACACCCAGGTCTTGTAAATTATTTGGTATGTATTATTTTGCAAGAAATTGAAGCTTTGATATAATATTTGTACCAGTATTCCACTGTTGTAACGCAAGATAAACCTTCCGTTCCTCACTTATATTAAAAAATTCATCTGCTGGAAAAAGATATTTTTTGAGAAGACATTTCTACTATTGACTCTTAAATTGTGGTGTTGTACTAGTAAGACTTTTGGCATCATGTGAGAGGTCATTAAACAGTTTTTATTCATGAAGTGTACAAGATGGAAGATATATGTGATGAGTATTGGTACTTTTTGGGAGACATTTGTACGTTAATTATGCATAAGGCAAAATATTCTGAGCTAAGTCTTTTGACCAGTTAATAAAATAGTAAAATCTTTGTACTACTGTAACATGAAACATTCAGTTCAAACAATTAAACACTGTTAGCCCATATTATGAGTGACCTACTCTCCTGTCCATCCTTCACCATCCAATTCTTCTCTTCTGGGTTTCAGAAAAATAGAAGTTTATAACCTTTATTTAATTATATTAAAAGGAAAAGTCACATAAGAAAAATGGAAAATTACAAGTAGACAGAATTACTTACAAGAACTTATTTTCACGAGACCAAATTCCAAGTACTGCCAATAGATACACATTCTGTTCTGAATTTTGCGGGAAAGAGTGGTCTGTTAACAGCATTTTTAGGGATGCTATAAACTGGTTTAACACAAATGGGCTTCCCTTTAATTACAGCAAAACAAATTTTATTCAGTTTCATATAGTCTCTAAATATGGAGAAATAGGAGAAAGCTAGGTGACCAGCAAATAGCTATGGTGGATATTTCAAAATATCTGGGCCTACATATTGATAGCCAACTAAACAACATTGTGGATGATCTGTGCAAAAGACTGTCTTTTCTAACGTATGTTTTACATACTGTTTTCTCTTGCAGAAGTGTGGAATCTATTGTGCTAGCTTATTATGGTTATTTTCATGCTGTTATGGCATATGGAAACATATTTTGAGAAATCAGCCACTGCCTAGAAAAGTTCTGCAGTATATGCACAGATAAGAGCCATAAGAATCATCAGTGGTGTCCACCCGAGAGCCACATGCAGAAATCCTTTCAAGGAACTTGAAATACTCACATGCATTACACCACAGATATTCTCAACAACGTGTTTTTTTTTTTTTTAAGAAAAAAGCCCATTTTTAAATGTAATAGTGTATATCACAGCCATGATTTTGTTTTCAACCCTAAGTAAGTCAGTTCCTATAGCAAGGGCCACTTTACACCACAGAATAATTCCTGAATCCACACTCGGATACATTTACAAAGTCTTAATTGTGTACATTTTTATTTATTATTGTAAACATGCTTATTTTTCTGTAGCAGATTAATTTCCTGGTCTTATTATTTTCTGTAACACTTATATTTCTGTTATAGAATATAGTTGTAGACACTGTAACATGAGTATGCACTTTAATATGAGTTTGGTTGGTACTATTTACATAACTCCATGATTGTAACACAACAAACTTTTAAAACTGACACATTCCATATATTATGATACATTCATAATGTGGGTCACCAGAGCACGAAATGCACCCATTGGATGAATAAACTCTCCTCCTGCACGAGGGACATATCCCTCCGCAACCTTCTGAAACCTATCTGTCTTTCCTTGTTGATGAAGGAACACTTCCAAAAGCATGGAATAGATTTTTTTACTACATGGCTAGCCATTAAAATTGCAACACCAGAAAGGTTAGAAAATAACAAAATTTTACTTATTGTGTGTACATAGTCTAGTAAGAAGAATACATGATTAAATTTGTAGCTGTTTTGGAGGTAGAAGAGGGGAAAAATTTGTTAGACACAGTTGCAGCCTCTTGCAGTAGGGATGCTTCTAATCTGGTGAGGCATCTAGTTGAACTGAGATTGGATGGCAATGCTTCCAACTCTATACAAAATTCATCAGTTGTAGTGGCAAGCTAGTCTCTCAACAATCGAAGACCAGATGATTTCAGTTGTTGAGCAATTTGCAGAACACGCTGGCAGGGTAGCAGTTGTATCAAGCTAGGTCAGGACAGCACCAGCAACAAACTGTCTTGCATTATGTCATTGAAAGATAATGCCTGGGGGACCATGAAGATAAAGCATAGCCTCACCAGTGAATTTGTAGGAAGACAGGCTGGACAGTGAAGGGCGAGGCGTGTTTATAGCGATAAAAAGTGCAATATTATCGAAGGAAATTGACGGAGATCCAAAATGTGAAATAATTTGGGTGAAGGTCATGGTTAAAGCGGGTTTAAACATGGTAATTGGATGTCTCTATAGGCCCCCTGGCTCAGCAGCTGTTGTGGCAGAGCACCTGAAGGAAAATGTGGAAAATATTTCGAGTAGATTTCCCCACCATGTTATAGTTCTGGGTGGAGATTTTAATTTGCTGGATATAGACTGAGAGACTCAAACGTTTATAATGGGTGACAGGGACAAAGAATCCAGTGAAATTTTTTTAAGTGCTTTATCTGAAAACTACCTTGAGCAGTTAAACAGAGAACCGACTCGTGGCGATAACATATTAGACCTTCTGTTGACAAACAGACCCGAACTGTTTGAAACAGTTAATGCAGAACAGGGAATCAGCGATCATAAAGCAGTTACTGCTTCGATGATTTCAGCCGTCAATAGAAATATTAAAAAAGGTAGGAAGATTTTTCTGTTTAGCGAAAGTGACAAAAAACAGATTTCAGTCTACTTGGCGCCTCAACACAAAATTTTTGTCTGAAGTACAGATAGTGTTGTGGGTCAGTGGACAAAGTTCAAAACCATCATAAAATATGCATTAGATGAGTACACGTGTGATGCAAGATCATAAGAGATGGAAAGGAGCCACCGTGGTACAACAACCGAGTTAGAAAACTGCTGCGGAAGCAAAGGGAACTTCACAGCAAACATAAATATAGCCAAAGCCTTGCAGACAAACAAAAATTATGCGATGCGAAATGTAGTGTGAGGAGGGCTATGCGAGAGACGTTCAATGAATTCGAAAGTAAAGTTCTATTTACTGACTTTAGCGGTAGGTGGATCAAAACAAAATGTCCAGACACACTGTGACCAAAATGGTACTGAAACAGAGGATGAAAGACTAAAGGCCGAAATACTAAATGTCTTTTTCCAAAGCTGTTTCACAGAGGAAGACTGCACTGTAGTTCCTTCTCTATATTGTCACACAGATGGCAAAATGGTAGATATCGAAATAGATGACAGAGGGATAGAGAAACAATTAAAATCACTCAAAAGAGGAAAGGCCGCTGAACCTGATGGGATACCAGTTCGATTTTACACAGAGTACATGAAGGAACTTGCCCCCCCTCTTGCAGCGGTGTACCATAGGTCTCTAGAAGAGCATAGCGTTCCAAAGGATTGGAAAAAGGGCACAGGTCATCCCCGTTTTCAGGAAGGGACAGATGTGCAGAACTATAGACCTATATCTCTAACCTCGATCAGTTGTAGAATTATGGAACACGTATTATGTTCGAGTATAATGACATTTCTGGAGACTAGAAATCTACTCTGTAGGAATCAGCATGTGTTTCGAAAAAGACGATCGTGTGAAACCCAGCTCGCGCTATTCGTCCCAGAGACTCAGAGGGCCATAGACACGGGTTCCCAGGTAGATGCCATGTTTCTTGACTTCCGCAAGGCATTTGATACAGTTCCCTACAGTCATTTAATGAAGAAAGTAAGAGCATATGGACTATCAGACCAATTGTGTGATTGGATTGAAGAGTTCCTAGGTAACAAAAGGCAGCATGTCATTCTCAATGGAGAGAAGTCTTCTGAAGTAAGAGTGATTTCAGGTGTGCCGCAGGGGAGTGTCATAGGACCGTTGCTATTCACAATATACATAAATGACCCTGTGGATAACATCGGAAGTTCACTGAGGCTTTTTGTGGATGATGCTGTGGTATATCGAGAGGTTGTAACTATGGAAAATTGTACTGAAATGCTGGAGGATCTGCAGCGAATTGACGCATGGTGCAGGGAATGGAAATTGAATCTCAGTGTAGACAAGTGTAATGTGCTGCGAATACATAGAAAGAAAGATCCCTTATCATTTAGCTACAATATAGCAGGTCAGCAACTGGAAGCAGTTAATTCCATAAACTATCTGGGAGTAGGCATTAGGAGTGATTTAAAATGGAATGATCATATAAAGTTGATCATCGGTAAAGCAGATGCCAGACTGAGATTCATTGGAAGAATCCTAAGGAAATGCAATCCGAAAACAAAGGAAGTAGGTAACAGTTCACTTGTTCGCCTACTGCTTGAATACTGCTCAGCAGTGTGGGATCCGTACCAGATAGGGTTGATAGAAGAGATAGAGAAGATCCAACGGAGAGCAGCGCGCTTCGTTACAGGATCATTTAGTAATCGTGAAAGCGTTACGGAGACGATAGATAAACTCCAGTGGAAGACTGTGGAAGAGAGATGCTCAGTATCTCGGTACGGGCTTTTGTTGAAGTTTCGAGAACATACCTTCACCGAGGAGTCGAGCAGTATATTGCTCCCTCCTTGAAGATTACGGGGTTGAAATCTAAGAAGAAAAAAATTACTCTCCTCATCAAGTTTATTTTCTGTAAGATGTAAACAACCAGCTGTAACTGAATAAATGCTGCACTGTATTACTTGCATGTATTAAAATTAAAATATGTGTTCAAAATCAGTAAAAATCTAATTCATCCAGTGATTTCAAGGAATAGTCCTCATGAATATGTCAAGACCTTCCCTATGAAGTCTTATTGTTTGGTGGTGAGAAGTATATGTTGCATTTTTCCAGTGTGTAATCTGTTCAAAAAATTAGCAAAAACTAGAAGTGCAGTCATGTATGGATATGTATCTGCTACTACACAGGGTGAAAATTAATAAAACAGATGAACTGCATACCCCTGTGAGTTTGGGGGTTAAAATAGGCCTGCGGTATTCCTGCCTGTCGTAAGAGGTGACTAAAAGGAGTCTCACACTTTTTGGCCTTTATGCGATGGTCCCCTCTCGGGTTTGACATCCATATTTCAAAATTTTTCCAAAGAGCGAGCCAATTGGGGAAGGGCGCCTTACATGGTGCATTGTGTCCATCATTCATTGAGATCTTTACCTTGCTTTCTCGGCTTCACATTGAAGTCCCTCTCGTTCTCCATCTCTTGGTCGAGGATACATTCGTGGGTGCGATTTCCACCATGCACTCTGCAGTGTCACTTTCTGCGGAGATGATGACCATGGACTTCCTTGCACCTAATATCCAGCACAGTAGCCAGTCCGTTGTGGTGGGGCCACCATATACCCTGTTGGTTGTAGCCCCCTGACAACACAGGGATCACTCTGCTGATGCCTGCGCCATTAACTCCCCACTTATGCCAAGGAGTAGATACCTATCTCCCTGGGGCACTGGGACTCCAGGCAATGGCCATCCTGCCAGGTGGCCCATCCTGAGGCTGGGTGGTGCCCGTGGGGAGGGCCCTTGTTCGGAGTGGGTGGCATCAGGGCGAACGACCCACAATGAAGCGTGGTACATCATATGCTGGTGGCCAGCTGCCAGCAGTCTCTAAGCGTTTATAGGGCTCTATTTAATGCAAACACGTATGACCCCAAATCATTCCCCTCCCTGACCACACCATGGGAGGAACGAAAATCTAAGGATGGCGCTCTCACATGTACCCAATCGGTGGCAGCAGGTGACCCTGAGGCGTAACCTGCCCCCTTGAGCGCTTCATGCCTTTCCAGCCTGATGATGACATCATCTTACATTGGAATTTTGGCATTTTTTTACCACTTGGCTGAACTAAGACAGATTTTAAGCTCAACACCTGCTCTCTGTATTGCCCTCCAAGAAACATGGTTCCCAGCAATGTGGATCCCTGCCCTTCGTTGCTATTGGGGTTTTATAAAAACCAGACTGACTGTACCAGGGCGTCAGGTGGCGTATGTCTGTATGTCCTTACCTCTGTATATTCTGAATCACTTTCTGTTCATACAGCTTTAGAGGCTGTTGCTGTGAAGATAAGGACAACCTTGGATTTTACCATCTGCAATGTCTACCTTCCTCCGTATGGTGAAGTACCTCCTAATGAATTGGCTGCTCTGATCTCCCAAGTTCCCCCACCATTCCTACTTTTGGGGGAATTCAACGCCCATAACCCCTTGTGGGGTGGCGCTATGATTACTGGCCGGGGTAGAGATGTCAAGAATCTTCTCTCTCAGCTCGACCTCTGCCTCTTAAATTACAGGAGACCCCACCTCAGTGAGGTCCAGGCACTTACTCGGCCATTGACCTATCGCTTTGCAACCCGAGACTATCACCATCTATCCACTGGAGGGTTCATGACGACTTGTGTGGTAGTGACCACTTTCCGATCTTCCTGTCAGTACCCAGGCATCACACTTTTGGACGTCTGCCGATGGGCCCTTAATAGGACCGATTGGCTGGCTTTCACATCTGCTGTCACTGTTGACACTCCCGCATGTGGCACTATTAATGTGGTGGTCGAGCGGGTCACTGCGTTGATCGTATCAGCTGCAGAACGTGCAGTTCCTCTTTCTTCCAGGTGGCCTTGGCGTAAAACTGTGCCTTGGTGGTCGCCAGAAATTTCTGAGGCCATCAAAGAGCATAGGCGGGCCCTCCAATGACATAAGCGGCATCCATCATTGGAGACTCTGATTCTTTTTAAGCGGCTCCGTGCCCGTGCCCGCCAAAGACAGAAACAAGAGTGCTAGGAAAGATATGTTTTCTCCATTTGTTCTCATACCCCTGCCTCCCAGGTGTGGACTCGGATTCACCTCCTTTATGGTTACCCGATCCTGCTGGGGGTGCTGGGATTTCAGTAAATGGGGCAGTGTGCACCAACTCACGTGACATCGCCGAGGATTTTGCTGAGCATTTTGCTCGGAGTTCTGCATCTGCAAACTATCAACCGGCTTTTCATTCCTTGAAAGAGCGAGCAGAACGACAGCGTTTGTCTTTTACATCGCGCCTGCTTGAGCCGTACAATGCTCCTTTTACTGAGTGGGAATTCCTCAGTGCCCTTGCCCATTGCCCTGACACAGCTCCAGGCCCTGACTGAATTCACTCCCAATTTCTCAAACATCTGTCTGTGGCCTCACTGCATCAGATTCTGTCTATCTTGACTCGCATGTGGGGCAAGGGAGTGTTCCCATCCCAGTGGCAAGACAGCATTGTTGTCCCAGTGTTGAAACCTGGGAAGAACCCTGCGGCGGTGTACAGCTACTGCTCCATTAGCCTCACCAACGTTCTCTGCAAATTACTCGAACGAATGGTGAGCTGGAGGTTGTGTTGGCTCCTAGAGCCTTGGGGCCTTCTGGCTCCATCCCAGGGTGGTTTCCGTCGAGGCTGCTCAACGACAGATAATTTGGTGTGCCTTGAGTCTGCCATCTGAACAACTTTTTCCAGGTGCCAACATCTGATAGCCTTTTTTGATGTACGGAGGGCCTATGACATGACCTGGCGCAACCACATCCTTGCCACACTGCATGGGTGGAGCCTCCGTGGCTCATTCCCGATTTTTATATGGAACTTTCTCTCCCTCCATACCTTCCATGTTCAAGTCGTAGGCTCCTTTAGCTCCTCCCATATCCAAGAGAATGGGGTCCCTCAGGGCTCTGTATTGAGCGTTCCACTGTTCTTAGTCACTATAAATGGCCTAGCAGCAGCTGTTATGGGTGTCAGTGTTTCCCTCCTTATATGCTGATGATTTCTGCCTTTAGTTCAGTTCCTCAACCATTGGTGTTGCTGAACGCTGATTGCAGGGAGCCATTTGGACTGCGCAGTCAAGGGCTCTCGTCCATCGATTTCACTTCTCAGCCTACAAGACCTACTTTCTGCTCTTCTGTCAGCAATGGACAGTCCATCCTGACCCTGCACTTTTTCTTGATGGCCATCCACTAGGGTTAGTCAAAACGTATCGCTTTTTAGGACTGGTTTTCAACGCCCTGCTAACATGGCTCCCCCACATTCATCAGTTGAAGCTGAAGTGCTGGCAGCATCTTAACGCTCTACGTTACTGTGGCTGTACAAAGCCCTAGTTCAGTCATGACTTGACTATGGGAGTGTAATGTATGGTTCGTCAGTGCCCTCAGCATTGAAGTTGCATGATCCTGTGCACCACTGCAGGGTTCGTCTAGCGACGGGCGCTTTTCGAACGAGTCCAGTGGCCAGTCAACTAGTGGAGGCTGGAGTCCCTCCATTGCACATCAGACACCGCCAACTGTGCAGCGCACGTCCATAGTTCTCCTCAGCATCTTTTATTCCCGAACATGGTGGTTCCTGTCCCAGAACGGCGACCTCAGTCAGGGATAATGTTCGCTGTATGTGTCCGCTCCCTATTGTCTGAGCTTGAGTCCTTTCCTTTCAGCATCTCATGCGAGTCCATAAACATTCGCCTCCATGGTGTATGCTCGGCCGAAACTATAGCTGGACCTATCTCGTTTCCGTAAGGACTCTGTTCCTCCGGAGGCACTCCGCAGTCACTTCCTATCGATACTTGACGCGTCCCAGGGTTCTGAAGTCATATATACCGATGGCTCGCTGGTTGATGGTCGCATTGGCTTTGCCTATGCTCACTCGGCACCTATCGAACAGCGGATGAGTGCTGTGTCACTGACGAGCTGGTGGCCATTTCTCGTGCCCTTGAGCATATTCGTTCCTGCCCTGATGTGTCCTACCTGGTGTGCAGTGATTCGTTAAGTGGTTTACAGGCCATTAATCAATACCACCCATGCCATCCTCTGGTAGCAACTATCCAGGAGTCGGTTTATGCCCTCGAACGGTCTGGTCGTTCAGTGGTCTTTGTATGGACCCCAGGGCATTTTGGAATTCCAGGAAATGAGCTCATTGACGGGGTGGCCAAACAAGCCACTCATAAGCCGCCAGTGGAGATTGGTATACCCAAACCTGACCTCTGATTGGTGTTATGCCAGCCACAAAGTTTTAGGATTTGGGATGCTGAATGGCACAACTTAGTTACACCCAATAAACTCCGTGCAATCAAGGAGAGCACACATGAGTGGAAGTCTTCTCTGCGGGCTTCTCACAGGGACTCTGTGGCCCTCTGCCTTTGCATTGGCCACACTTGGCTGACGCATGGCTATCTTCTCCGACGTGAGGCCCCACCACGTTGTCGCTGCGGTTCCCGTCTGATAGTGGTCCACATTTTGTTGGCCTGTCCACATCTCACCGTACTGCGACAGAATTTTAATCTTCCTGACTCACTTCCTTCGAATTTAGGAGACGATGCCTCCACGGCTAACTTGGTTTTACATTTTCTACATGACACTGGTTTTTATTCTTTGGTTTAAGTTTTAATTCCTGTCCCTTGCCTCCCTGTGCTTTCTACTCTAGTACTTTTAGGTTAGAGATTTTAATATGTTGCAGAGATGCTGGCTCATCCTTTCATTATCCTCATGATCGGCCAGCCTAGGACATCTGCTCTTCTGTTTTAAGCTCTTCTGCCTGTTTCTTGTGTCTCTGTGCATTTCTTGTCTTCTGTTGTCCCCAGTGTGTTCAGCTTCATGTTTCTAGAATTCCTGTGGTGTGTACTGTTGGTTTTCCGTTTTATCCCATGGACTTGGTTCAATGGAACAAGGGACCGATGACCACGTAGTTTGGACCCTTTAAAAATCAAACCAACCAACCAAACCAACAAACAGCAGGGAAGGATTCCTGACTGAAAATGGAGGAAAAAAGGTCCTATGAACATGTCCAGAAATACATCATTGCCCCGGTAGATTGCACTGACGAATGAAAGTTCCTCTGACACGTGCTGTGTCTGTAGCCCACATTATGACGATTATGCTGATTGATAATACCAGTTTGGATAAATGTTGGTTCATCGATAAAGAGCACTGATGACAGAAATCCCGTAATTGTGATGGTCTGGTGCAAAAACCAACAAAATCTTTTCCATAGAGGGGAATCCTCTGCTGGTAATCCTTGTACTCGTTGCAGATGATAGGGATAGTAGTGGTTGTCATGCACGTAATTGTACTTTGGCTTACATCGTGTTAGTGCGCCACTTGCATGGCGCTTGTATGAACGTTCATCTCAATATCCTGTAGAATCCGGTCCTCCAAGTCTCGTGTATGCACAATCTGCCACCTCCCTGCATGTTCATCTGTCTGAAAGGACCCATGCTCACACAAACGCCCAGAAATGTTGTGTGATGTAGTTGGTGTGCTGCCTCTCAACTGTTATGATGTGCTTGGCTGTACATAAACACCATCTTGGCCTGATCCTGACACAAATACTGGGCCATTCTGCTGCTTACAGTACACTGCATCAATTACACTGTTTGCGACACACAAGGAACACACGACATGTGGTCAGAGAAACTTTCATTTGTCAGCAACATTTACCATGGCAACGTTGCATGTCCAGACACATGTTTGTAGTGTATTTTTAACAGTTCTTTCAACCTTTGCACACTATGATGCAGTCCATTTCTAGGAAGCTATTCTTCATAAATTTGTGTGGGCAATGATGAGAAACTTTATTGTAAAGTATCTTTATGTGCACTTCACCAGAGTTTTTAATTACTAGCAACATTATGTGCAATATCACATCAAATAATAATGCTGTGAGTATTCTCTGAATATGTTTACTGTAAATTACCTGCACTGGGGGTGAACAATCTTTATTTTACAAGATGAACTGTAGTAACGCCCAGTATTTATGTGCTCCGAAAAGGATTTTTTCATGTAATTTTTATTTAATAAGCATCTAAAGTAAATTTTTTTACAGATAATACTTTTTGTCTTTCCAGGAAACAAATCAACGAGAATTTCATGAAACTGACTTCGTCAGTGTCAAGAGCAACCTTTTTAACCTTCAAATTACGGCAACAGAAACAACAGAAAAATCGACCACATTATTTGTCTGCAGCTCTCCAAATCACAGTAATTCTGAGTTGATTTCTTCGGATATATTTCCTGTTAATAAAAGCCTCTGTCCAACATTGTCAGATTCCACAACAATAGATTGTAAATCAAGTTCTAACCCAGTCTGTGATTTGAGTGATTTGCTTATTCCAAATGTACATAAATCATTGTGTAATTCATCACAGGTAGATACTACTACATCAGAATGCGAATTAGAAGCTGGTGAAAAACAACAATCGGATGACAGTTTGAAGGAAATGGAAAATTTGTCTTGTAGCGAAGTTCATCCTGTTGTGGCAAGCACAGGTGATATCCATTCTCAGGTAAAGAGTGAAAAAAATACTCAAAATTCATTACAACTACCTGAAAATTGTCAGAATTCAAATCCTTCATATACAGGAAATCAGCCATTCATATTTTCTCCAACACTGAAAAATGAAGAAATTACAGCAGAACATTTGGACGGCAGTAAAGCACATCTTGACATGAAGGATTTGGGAAATGTGAACTGTGGTTCATCTGGAGTGGTTCATTGCAGGACTGTTTCTGATTACAAACTGATTTTCAAATGTGATAAATGTCCCAAGAGGTTCAGCAAGAGACTAGACTTGAAGCGACATACTTCTGTTCACAATCAGCAAAGAGGATTTGTCTGTGGAATATGTGAAAAATGGTGCCCTAATCAAACAAATTTCAAGCGACACGAGAGAACACATACTGGTGAACGGCCATTTTCCTGTAAATACTGTTCAAAGAGTTTTTCACAGACTGCTATACTTAACCGGCATATGATGATTCATACTGGTGAAAAACCATTCCAGTGCAACGCATGTGGAAAGAAATTTACTCAAAAAGAAAGTCTTAAAGTACATTCAAGGCAACATTTGTCTGGTAATGATATCACGACCTTTCAGTACAAATGTCCATTTTGTGAAAAATCTTTCCGCCACCAGTCTGGCCTTTCAAGACATTTGATGTCTCACACAGGAAAAACATTTAGTTGTAACCTTTGTCCAAAAACATTTACAGACCAATCATCTTTGAAAAGACACCTTAAACGACATTTTGAAATAAAATCTTGATGAAGCTTAAAGACTGTTATTTCAGTAGCAAATTTAGTGTTTAGTAGTAGCCTGTTGATTAATCTGAGCAAGTAATTTGACTCTGTGAGCCATCAAATTATAGTAGATAAATTATGAAGCTAGGGCATTCGAGATTTAGAACTCTGTCAATAGAAAGCAGAAGGCACATTTTAATAATAAGAGCTCCGGATTATCAAATATTTCAAGAGGTTTGTTTCAAGGTTCTGTGCTTGTACCCCTATTGTTTATAATTTATGAGAGTGACCTGCCTAGTATGCCACGTAAATCTGTTCTCACAATGACAATGTCGCATCCCTTGCAACTGGAAATTGTATAGAGGACCTAAAGGAACAAGCAAAACAAGTCTCAGAATTTCCAGTATCTTGTTTAAAGATAGTGAATTAGCGGTAAATCAGAATAAAACTGAAAACAGTTTCTTTAGTTTATGTGATTCTAACACTGATTGTATGTCTCTTAAGCTGCATGGTGTATATTTAGATTCTAAATTGACATGGAACCACCAGACAGAATCTACATGTATTAAATTTTTCAGGAGGCATCTCCTTGTTATGGTAATTTGTGATTAAAAATGCAATGCTTAGTTCCTCTTATGAACTCTTTCACAGCACAAAACATGCTGCGTTCTTTTTTAGTTGGTCAGCTAGTTACATGTTCCATGGTTCATTTTAACAATTCTTTTATCGAAATGATGTGGGATGATTCAGATTCCAGAATGTGCGTACATGATTAGTGTTAACATAAATGAACACATTTTTTAGTCCTTCATGCCATCACCCTTAGAAACTTGTTTTTACAGGCTACTGGTTTTTAAATAGAAATTTGTCCGTGGAACAGGAGGAGTTGTCCAGGAGAAATGATTTTAAGTTAGATTTAAAACTTGCTTTGCTACCTGTCAGACATTTTATGGTATAGCTTTGATCTATGCAACTTACTAAGTGCCAAATGTGTCAAATCATAAACCTTGATTACAATTTGCTGTAAACAGGCCTTCCGTAATGAAAAGTTCCCACTGAATCTCTTGCCAGCCTCCTTTTCTCTGAGACTTCCAAGGCACTGTACAGTCCTGAAGCACAAGCGACCCTCCACAGCAGGTAGAGAGATGCAATCACCACGAAGCCTTGCCGTTTCAAACTGGCACTACGTTTTCAGTTACCATGAACATCTTTCATGGGCCTAAGAGTATAAAGGTGGAACATTCTTACGACATGGATCCCCCCCACTTTGATGAAGGACGTTAGGTAACAGAACTTATTTAATTACTTATAACATCGCATAACAAAAATAATTCTTTAAATAATAATATATTTCTTTTCACACCCATTTTTGTTATTTCCAGTGGTTAAATTCCCTTAAGATAGAGTTCAATGTTATCTTTCAAAATGAAACTCCATCAGATAATTCAGCTTGGTCAGACAAGGTATAGAATAACAATGAACATACTTTGGTCCATTATTTGTGAAGATCCAATTGGTCATTCTTTTCTGTCAAGAAGAGTATCAGCAGTCAGGCTACGTTATGTTTACTCTAATGTAACAGTGTTTTCTTTATTTTGAGCTTACTGATCCCATAAGATGGGTAGATCACGTAACTAATGAGGAGGTATTGAGAAGAAGGGACCAGTTGGTAGGGCATGTTCTGAGGCATCAAGGGATCACAAATTTAGCATTGGAGGGCAGCGTGGAGGGTAAAAATCATAGAGGGAGACCAAGAGATGAATACACTAAGCAGATTCAGAAGGATGTAGGTTGCAGTAAGTACTGGGAGATGAAGAAGTTTGGACAGAATAGAGTAGCATGGAGAGCTGCATCAAACCAGTCTCAGGGCTGAAGACCACAACATAAGTTTTTCAAATGTATTGAGGTAGAAGAATGATGGAGTTCATCTTCACCGTAAGGAGTTGCATGCTGACATTTTAATTTACAATGCTCTCTACAGTCTCAAATTTCAGATTTGTAGCAAATCAAACATGTAGAAATGCGCAATGTAAAGAACCATTAGTGCCAGGTAAGTCTATTACCTTATGACTCTTTTGGAGAACACTTCAACAGTGTGACTAACCATCACTGTACAGCTTCCGACCTCTGTAAGAGCTGCACTTGAACCTCATTTTGTGGGCAGATACTGTGGAGATACTTTTTTATCTCTTCAATTGAGTATCCTCTGCTCACCCCTTTCCATAAAAGAAACTGTTCAGGTCATTCCTTCTGTAGATTCACCTGACCTAGGCGTAGGCCATCGCTTCCATGGGTCCGCCTACCCTTTACTCTCCAACATATACCTAAAATTGGGTACATCCCATATTACACATCTACCTCTACCTCTGCATGGCTACTCTGATCACACTTAAGTTCCTGGAACAGGGTTCATCAAACTGCCTTCACAATAATTCTCTATTATTCCACTCTTGAACAGCGCATGAAAAAACGAACTCTTGTATCTTTCTGTGTGAGCTCTGATTTCCCTTATTTTCTTACGATGATCGTTTCCCCCTATGTAGACTGGTCTCAACAAAGTTTTTTTGCATTCAGGGGAGATAGTTATTGATTGAAACTTCATGAGAAGAGGCCGCCACAATGAGAAACATCTTTGTTTTAATGATGTCCACCCCAAAATCCTGTATGATGTCCATGACTCTCTCCCCCCTACTACATGATAATACAAAATGTGCTGACCTTCTTTGAACTTTCTTGATATACTCCATTAATCCTATCTCTTGGGGAATACCAGAAATCATGCCATTTTACTCACTGACTCTCCATCAAATGTGTCCTCTCTGACAGGGAATCATGAATCCAGTCACATAAATAAGATGGTATTCTATAAGCATGCAGTTTGATTACAAGATATTTGTGAGTTATGGTGTCAAAAGCGTTCTGGAAGTCTAGAAGTATGGAATCAATTTGAAATCCCTTATTGATAACACTCAACACTTCATGTAAGTATAGAGCTAGTTGTGTTTAACAAGAATTATGTTTTCTAGCTATATGTCAATAGACCATCCTCTTATAGTAATTCATAATGTTCAAACACAATATATGTTCCAAAATCCTACTGCTTATCAACGTTAATGATATGGGCCTGTAATTTAATGGATTACTCCTATTGCCTTTCTTGGACATTGGTGTGACCTGTGCGTTTGTCCAATCTTTGGGTATGGATCTTTCATTGAGCGAGCAGCTGTACATGATTGTTAAGTACAGAGCTATTGCATAAGCATACTCTGGAAGGGACCTAGTTGGTATACAGTATGGACCAGAAGACTTTCTTTTATTAAATGATTTAAGTTGCTTCACTACTCTGAAGATATCTACTTCTAAGATAGTCACATTGGTAGCTTTTCTTGATTTTAATTCTGGGGTATTTACTTCATCTTCTTTTGTGAAGGAATTTTGGAAGGCTTTGTTTAGTAACTGTGCTGTAGTGGCACTGTCATCGATAGTATTTCCATTGCCATTGTGCAGAAAAGGCATTGATTCTGTCATGCCACTAACATACTTTAAGTACAATCAGAATCTCTGGATTTTATGCCATATTTACAGACAAAAGTTTCATCATGGAAACTACGAGGGTAATCCCAAAAGTAAGGTCTCTTATTTTTTTATATGTACATAGACCTGTTTATTTCTGCAATGGTTTACATCAGTTTACAGCTTGAACATTTAGCTATTTTTTGACGTAATCACCATTTCTGTCGATGCATTTTTGCAGATGCTGTGGCAGTTTTTGTATGCCCACGTCATACCATCTCGCCGTCATTCTGCTCAGAAAGTTATGAACCTCTTCTTTCACCTCGTCATCGGAGCTGAATCACTGGGACCACAATTAACGCTGACAGGTAGTGTGAGACTCTGAAAAAACTCAAACGGGAAATTCTGAACCGGAGAAGAGGAATGTTGAGCAAGGGTGTACACATTCTCTATGACAACGCTTGCCCACACATCACTTGTCAAATCGTTGCTCTCCTGCAACAGTTTCAGTGGAACATAATCACCCACCCACCCTATAGTCCTGACTTGGTGCCCAGTGACTATCACCTGTTCCCTAGGTTGAAAGAACGTTTGGCCGGAAAGCGATTCAGCTCCACAGAGGCCAGGTCTGGATAGTATGGAGAAGGAGGCAGCAAAGTGATTTCATTTTTTGTACAATAGTCACGCACCAACAGGGATGAATGAGCAGGTGCATTATCGTGATGCAAGAGCAATGAATTGTCTTGCCACATTTCAGGCCATTTCCTTCTCTCATTTTCTTGCAGGTGTCGCACCGTGTCCCAATAGTAGCATCAATTAACATTTTGTCCCAGTGGCACAAATTCATGATGAACTAATCCTTCGAAGCCAAAGAAAAAGATCATCCTTGCTTTGATATTTGACCTGACTTGATGAGCTTTATTTGGTCTTGGAAAACATTTCCTGACCTATTGTGAAGACTGAACCTTGGTCTTAACGTCATAACCAGAGACCCACGTCTCATCACAAGTTATGATTCTCTTAAGCAACATCTTGTTCTCATTTGTACTATCCAAAAGCTCCTCACAGATTGTGAGGTGTAGGTCTTTCTGGTCTTGGCTCATGATCTGTGAGACTAACTTGGTGGCAACATGATGCATTCCAAGATGATGTGTGAGGATTTCATGACATGATCCAGCTGAAATGTTACGTTCTTCTGCAATCTCTCTAACAGGTTGTCTTTGATTGGCATGCACAATTCTGTTGATGTTCCTGAAATGAGCATTGTTAGTAGATGTCGAAGGGCATCCTGAACAATGGTTATCTTTAACTTCCATCTGGCCATTTTTAAACTGTGTGAACCAATTCATAACACCAAGTGCAGATTAAGCACTCATTACCGCAGGCTTACTGCATCATTTGGAGTGTCTCTGTAAAGGTTTTCTGAGTTTTCACACAAAACGTAATGCAGATGCGTTGCTCCTAACTCTGCCGCCTCAAAATTCACAAACTGTACGACACAATGTTCTACACAATGCAGCACTGAAAAATAACTAACAGACATACAACATTGATACTTGTGGCAGTTACACATTAAACACAGGCATGTGCAGGACTGCCAACCGCATTTCGCTTCGACACACCATTGGTGCTAAAGTATGAATGTTCCAGAACTTTTTGAACAGACCTTGTATTAAAATCCACTTCTAAAGCTCTCTTGAGAATAATTCTGTATTTGCTACTAAGCTGTATTTATTCTTGTCCATGATTTTAAGATATTACACATCTACTTAATGGCTTGAAATCTTGAAAATGCGTACAAGCATAATTGATTTCACTTAAGGAATGGTTTTCATTCCCATCCATTTTTCCATTTTTGTGGTGTGACTAAAATGTGGATTATCATCAAAATTATTGTCAAGCAATCAACATTACGAGTAAGTCAAACTATTTTTACTATCTCCATAAGCTGCTACCAGCTTATGGTATGTAACCTCCTCTATAAAAGTCATGCCGTCATACCGTAATGCCTTGCAGTATACAAAAAGTATTAAATTCTTATTACACATAACATAATTAATACGTCATGTACTCCTGATAATGCCAAGTCATATACTATAGCTGTAATGGATTTTGTTTGTATTGTCATATTCATTTCCTCTAACAGATAACTGCAATAAGTCTCTTTGTAATAGCACACGTCATTCTATGAATAAAATTAAGGTAGGACAGTGAAAGATATATTCAAGTTAAAGATCACAGGATAGTAGGAGTAAAAGAAACTGCCCCAGGGAAAATGCAAAACGAAAGTTTGAAGCAGCTAACTCAAAACCTGGTGGGTGTTAGTCTGCCTTATCTCCAAAGGTGGTAGATTCTTCTAAGAGTTTTAATTTCTTTAACTTATCGGTATTGTGTAAATGTTTTTCTAGATGCATTCTGAGATCTGCAAGAAATAAATCCTTAAAAAAATGTTGTTCTCTTTCTTTATATTATGAAAAGGTGAGGTAATCAATATATTCCAGAGATTACACATTGTTCGTGCATTATGCTTACAGCTCCAGTGATTGTCTTTAATTCATTTAACCCAACAGCTGACTTTTAACAACTGAAGCTGCTGCTTACTTTATTGATCTCATGGTTAAAAAGCTGTCCTTTAGCTTTGGCCAAGCATTAAATAAATAAGTAATAAGGCTATAGTGCCTCAGGTAAGTAGTAAAATTAATCAACATGGTAATAAAGGAACAAACATAACTAAATATAATTGTACATTGTTGTCAAATAAGTAAAATTTGTTCTGCCTTGCAGCAAACCATGTGTGACACATCACATCACTAATATTCAGTGATGTCCCTTACATTAATTACTACAACCTGCTGGGTTGGGAGAATAGATACATCATATGTCTCTACCTCCCCTATTGCATCAAACAAGACACATATTATTAGTAAATACTGTGCTTCTACATAATGTAATATAGCAAAACAACATTGATTGCATTCATAACAAGCTCTGCTGTTTCAGCTGACAGTAAATGACATGACAACTTCTGTAACATGTAAATACATCTTAATACTCCATTCCTATATGCATTCAGATTCATCTGCTTCCTACAATCAAACGTAAAAGCAGTATGTATTTTAGCATCTCCCCTAGTTGTCAAATGTCCTTGACACACACTGCAGTCAATGCTTAAATCTACTTTTGAATAATAATTACGGATCAAATATTTTTCATAGTTATTTTTACAATCACCATAGACTTCAATAAGATCATTAGGATATAGAAATTCATGTTGGTGTTCTCCTGTATTCCTCGTAAAGCTAGGTGTACAGCTTATTGAATCTATTTTCTCCTGTACTTTCCTCCAAACTAGTTAGTGTTTGGGTCACAAATTACTTCACCAAATTCTTTACAAGGTTCACTCGCCTTGAGTCTGTGTTACGTGTCTGAGATTTGATTAATTAAGTTCTTAAGTTCATTGTGTACTTCTCTAAACTGTTCATTTGCTTCATTTCATTCTGGGCCACGTTGTTTATTTAGTTCAGTCCGTAATTTTGTAAGCAAATTTAAGCTACATTAGCAATTTTATCTATTTTTTAAACTATCTGCTCCATTTGTCCTTTTAAATCTAAGAAATTAAGTTCTTTAATTCTTCCCCTTGGGTTTATACATTATTTTACAATACTTCAGTGGTGGTTTTAAGACTGTTAAATAACTCTTCTCTGGTGACTTTCATACTATTACATGTTGTTGTTGTTGTTGTTGTTGTTGTTGTTGTTGTCTTCAGTCCTGAGACTGGTTTGATGCAGCTCTCCCTGCTACTCTATCTTGTGCAAGCTTCTTCATCTCCAAGTAACTACTGCAACCTACATCCTTCTGAATCTGCTTAGCGTATTCATCTCTTGATCTCCTATGATTTTTACCCTCCACGCTTCCCTCCAGTACTAAATTGGTGATCCCTTAATGCCTCAGAAAATGCCCTACCAACCAATCCCTTCTTCTAGTCAAGTAGTGCCACAAATTTCTCTTCTCCCCAGTTCTATTCAGTACCTCCTCATTAGTTATGTGATCTACCCATCTAATCTTCAGCATTCTTCTGTAGCACCACATTTCGAAAGCTTCTATTCTCTTCTTGTCCAAACCATTTATCGTCTGTGTTTCACTTCCATACATGACTACACTCCATACAAATACTTTCAGAAACGGCTTCCTGACACTTAAATCTATACTCGTTGTTAACAAATTTCTCTTCTTCAGAAATGCTTTCCTTGCCATTGCCGGTCTACATTTTATATTCCCCCATGAACTATGGACCTTGCCGTTGGTGGGGAGGCTTGCGTGCCTCAGCGATACAGATAGCCGTACCGTAGGTGCAACCCAGTGATGTACATGTTCCGCTTTTAACCCGCCCATGCTTGCCAGGCGGCCAGGCCGCCGCGCGTTGTCAACAGAACGTGCAGGCTGCTTCACTCCCAGCCAAGCCAAGCAGAACCCAACCCGGGCAGGCTGCGGGAAACTTGCTTGCGTGCCCATATTACTGCTGAGCTGTGCTACGCAGCCGTTTAGTCTGCGCGCATCATTGTCATATTATGAACGTTAATTAAAAGTTTTTATTTTACCTGAGCACCAAAAGAGAAACCCCAACAATTTCAGGTCAAAATTATTGGGTTTTATTTGTACATTCTTCCTTTAAGCATATATTTCGGGCTTACTATCTATATAAATAAAAACGAATTGCCAAATGTGTTGATTAGCGTAAAACTCTAGAACGGCTGGACCAATTGGGCAAAATTTTTTTTTTTTTATTTTTTTTTTGCTGTGTTCGTAATTCTCAGGAGAAGGTTTTTAAGAAATAAAATTTTTGGAAAATTGACCGAAAAATTGGAAAATTTGAGGAAAACTGAAAGTGCGTTATCATTGTGTCCGTGTATTTGTATTGCATACAATATTGATGAAGTTTTGCACACTATACTTTGAAATCAAAAGGAAGGTCACAGACTACATAAAATTTCGTAGGGTGCATGGCAGAAGTTACTTTGCCTAATGAAATTTGACACACTTGATATTCAAAGCAGGATGAAGGGCGCTGTCTGCTTAAAATTCTGAACGGTGCATGGCGGAGGGTACTTTACTTACACACTTCTACACCACCCTATAGTTTTATTCCGATCTTGAAGAAATTTTGCACACTTGACCTTCAAGAGAAACATCACTGTCTACATAATATTTCGGACAGTGCATGGAATAGAGTACCTTACAAAAGATTTTGACATCATTTGCGGGTTACCCTGAAAGTTGGTTCATTTACGCATGTTTCCATGGAGAAGGTTTTTAAATATTTCCATGAGCATCTCAAACCTAACTAACCTAAGGACATCACACACATCCATGCCCGAGGTAGGATTCGAACCTGCGAATGTAGCGGTCGCGCGGTTCCAGACTGTAGCGCCTAGAACCGCTCGACCACCCCGGCCGGCCACATTCACAGTCATTGTGTTTGACAATTCGCGCACAGCAAATGTCGTTTAACAGTTCCAAACCAATTTTGGTTGAGTGAACGTGTTATATTGGCTTCAAAAACCCTTGATGTTAACGAAATTAATTTTCAGATTCAAAATATGATACCTGGCGAACTGATGACATACAAGTCGGTTTATTCCGTTACTAACCAAGATGATGTAGTCAACTATCCTACGGAATTTTTAAATTCGCTGGATTTGCCCGGATTACCGCCTCCCAATCTGCAATTAAGTCGGATTGGCAATCATTATGTTGCGAAAGGTAAACCAGCCACGTCTTTGTAATGGCACCTGGCTTGCATTTAGAATATTCGAGCCAGTTTTTGGGCAGTCAGGAAACGCAGAGCACATCAGTACATATTTATTGAAACGCCAGTCTGAATTTACGTAATGCATTGTCACGGATTTTAATGCACCCCTTTGTAATTGTCTGTCCATAGATCAATTGTACTGGCACATATACCAGAATGAATCGCATGCACTATATCTGGGAGCATTTTGCTGCACACTTTATCAACTAAGGTTTGAACTTTCCTAGCTACTGTCACTCGGGAAGGCATAATATTTTTAATATCAACTGAGCCAAATTTTTTACCTATGTCGATCAGTGTCTGCCCTAAATTAAGAAATCCATCTCCCTCTATACTGCTAAATGGTCTCGAGTCCTTAGCACACATTTCGACGCACTTTTGGGCCACTAAATCTTTGTCCTCTTTCAAGATATTTACGGAGTGAGGGAACTGCTTGTCAAATTTGCTCACATGTTGTAACATACTTGAGGTTCCCGAATAAGTACTTAAGAGCTTTTTACATAGTTTGCATTGAGACACACCTACCGATTTATTTGAAGCGGCCTCATAAACACACGAAAACGTTTCCCATGCGGCACTTGTGCTCTGTTTCGTTACCAGCATGTATTCGCCAGTTGTCAATTTTTTTTTCAACCTATTCATTGTGCTGCCCCCACCATTGCGAAAAATGGACTGCGGGCTAACTACCTGGCTACTCTAGTCACGGTAGCTTGACAGCGCAACCTGTTGTCAGGCGCAGCAAGCTGAGCGGGTCCCGTGAAGCTTGGCAGTCCTGTGGGGACCCAGGTAGCCCGGGCTTGCGGGAGCCCAAGTCGGCCGCATTACCCACTATGCCTCAGTACACGCGCTCTCTTGTGTTTACGTTGTGGCAGGCTGACCTGCATGAAAGGTTGCAGAGGAGCTAGGGGCAAGCAGGCTGCAAGGGGAATTTGTACACCTCTGGTGCAACCACAATGGAAGGGAATCTGTTGAGAGGCACCTGAAGAGGGACAGCAGCCTTTTCAGTAGTTGCAGGGGCAACAGTCTGGATGATTGACTGATCTGGCCTTGTAACACTAACCAAAACAGCCTTGCTGTGCTGGTACTACGAACGGCTGAAAGCAATGGTAAACTACAGCCGTAATTTTACCCGAGGGCATGCAGCTTTAATGTACTTACTATTACATAGTTTAACTAATTTATCTGATTTATTTAATTTCCCCCTTGAACTTTAACAAGAACTTTTAATTCTTCCATTGTGTGTGGTAAACAGTCTGGACAACAATACATACACTTAAGACTCTTAAATGCTAGTACTCTGTTTTGGCACCTCAGCTCATCACCAGTGAAATATGTTTCTATAAATTTTCACAGTATGAATTAATAAAAAAAATTAGATTGAGGATGTTTACAGCTCACCTATTCAGCTGCACCTCAAGCTGTACTGCACTGCTGACGCATTCCGAGTAGTCTAGGTGCGGTAGCAATGAGTCTCTATGTACATTTCGTGGAACCATCTGACTGGCTGCTGCACTGTGAAGTGGGGATGCACTGCTGTGCTGGTCAGCTACCCTCGCAGACCGTTGCTTCAGCTGTAGTCTCGAAGTCGCAGCACAGAATTCTCCTGTGTCACCTTTGAGATTCTTCTTCATTGTGTTGTTGTGGTCTTCAGTCCTGAGACTGGTTTGATGCAGCTCTCCATGTTACTCTATCCTGTGCAAGCTTCTTCATCTCCCAGTACCTACTGCAACCTACATCCTTCTGAATCTGCTTAGTGTATTGATCTCTTGGTCTCCCTCTACGATTTTTACCCTCCACGCTGCCCTCCAATGCTAAATTTGTGATCCCTTGATGCCTTAAAACATGTCCTACCAACCGATCCCTTCTTCTAGTCAAGTTGTGCCACAAACTTCTCTTCTCCCCAATCCTATTCAATACCTCCTCATTAGTTACGTGATCTACCCACCTTATCTTCAGCATTCTTCTGTAGCACCACATTTCGAAAGCTTCTATTCTCTTCTTGTCCAAACTGGTTATCGTCCATGTTTCACTTCCATACATGGCTACACTCCATACAAATATTTTTGGAAACGACTTCCTGACACTTAAATCAATACTCGATGTTAACAAATTTCTCTTCTTCAGAAACGATTTCCTTGCCATTGCCAGTCTACATTTTATATCCTCTCTACTTCGACCATCATCAGTTATTTTACTCCCTAAATAGCAAAACTCCTTTACTACTTTAAGTGTCTCATTTCCTAATCTAATTCCCTCAGCATCACCCGATTTAATTTGACTACATTCCATTATCCTCGTTTTGCTTTTGTTGATGTTCATCTTATATCCTCCTTTCAAGACACTGTCCATTCCGTTCAACTGCTCTTCCAAGTCCTTTGCTGTCTCTGACAGAATTACAATGTCATCGGCGAACCTCAAAGTTTTTACTTCTTCTCCATGAATTTTAATACCTACTCCGAATTTTTCTTTTGTTTCCTTTACTGCTTGCTCAATATACAGATTGAATAACATTGGGGAGAGGCTACAACCCTGTCTCACTCCTTTCCCAACCACTGCTTCCCTTTCATGCCCCTCGACTCTTATAACTGCCATCTGGTTTCTGTACAAATTGTAAATAGCCTTTCGCTCCCTGTATTTTACCCCTGCCACCTTCAGAATTTGAAAGAGAGTATTCCAGTTAACGTTGTCAAAAGCTTTCTCTAAGTCTACAAATGCTAGAAATGTAGGTTTGCCTTTTCTTAATCTTTCTTCTAAGATAAGTCGTAAGGTTAGTATTGCCTCTCGTGTTCCAACATTTCTACGGAATCCAAACTGATCTTCCCCGAGGTCCGCTTCTACCAGTTTTTCCATTCGTCTGTAAAGAATTCGCGTTAGTATTTTGCAGCTGTGACTTATTAAACTGATAGTTCGGTAATTTTCACATCTGTCAACACCTGCTTTCTTTGGGATTGGAATTATTATATTCTTCTTGAAGTCTGTGGGTATTTCGCCTGTCTCATACATCTTGCTCACCAGATGGTAGAGTTTTGTCATGACTGGCTCTCCCAAGACCATCAGTAGTTCTAATGGAATGTTGTCTACTCCCGGGGCCTTGTTTCGACTCAGGTCTTTCAGTGCTCTGTCAAACTCTTCACGCAGTATCTTATCTCCCATTTCATCTTCATCTACATCCTCTTCCATTTCCATAATATTGTCCTCAAGTACATCACCCTTGTATAAACCCTCTATATACTCCTTCCACCTTTCTGCCTTCCCTTCTTTGCTTAGAACTGGGTTGCCATCTGAGCTCTTGATATTCATACAAGTGGTTCTCTTCTCTCCAAAGGTCTCTTTAATTTTCCTGTAGACAGTATCTATCTTACCCCTAGTGAGACAAGCCTCTACATCCTTACATTTGTCCTCTAGCCATCCCTGCTTAGCCATTTTGCACTTTCTGTCGATCTCATTTTTGAGACGTTTGTATTCCCTTTTGCCTGCTTCATTTACTGCATTTTTGTATTTTCTCCTTTCATCAATTAAATTCAATATTTCTTCTGTTACCCAAGGATTTCTATTAGCCCTCGTCTTTTTACCTAGTCGATCCTCTGCTGCCTTCACTACTTCATCCCTCAGAGCTACCCATTCTTCTTCTACTGTATTTCTTTCCCCCATTCCTGTCAATTGTTCCCTTATGCTCTCCCTGAAACTCTCTACAACCTCTGGTTCTTTCAGTTTATCCAGGTCCCATCTCCTTAAATTCCCACCTTTTTGCAGTTTCTTCAGTTTCAATCTGCAGTTCATAACCAATAGATTGTGGTCAGAATCCACATCTGCCCCTGGAAATGTCTTACAATTTAAAACCTGGTTCCTAAATCTCTGTCTTACCATTATATAATCTATCTGATACCTATTAGTATCTCCAGGATTCTTCCAGGTATACAACCTTCTTTTATGATTCTTGAACCAAGTGTTAGCTATGATTAGGTTATGCTCTGTGCAAAATTCTACAAGGCGGCTTCCTCTTTCATTTCTTCCCCCCAATCCATATTCACCTACTACGTTTCCTTCTCTCCCTTTTCCTACTGACGAATTCCAGTCACCCATGACTATTAAATTTTCGTCTCCCTTCACTACCTGAATAATTTCTTTTATCTCGTCATACATTTCATCAATTTCTTCATCATCTGCAGAGCTAGTTGGCATATAAACTTGTACTACTGTAGTAGGCATGGGCTTTGTGTCTATCTTGGCCACAATAATGCGTTCACTATGCTGTGCTATTTTTTATTCATTATTAAACCTACTCCTGCATTACCTCTATTTGATTTTGTATTTATAACCCTGTAATCACCTGACCAAAAGTCTTGTTCCTCCTGCCACCGAACTTCACTAATTCCCACTATATCTAACTTTAACCTATCCATTTCCCTTTTTAAATTTTCTAACCTACCTGCCCGATTAAGGGATCTGACATTCCACGCTCCGATCCGTAGATTGCCAGTTTTCTTTCTCCTGATAACGACATCCTCTTGAGTAGTCCCCGCCCGGAGATCCGAATGGGGGACTATTTTACCTCCGGAATATTTAACCCAAGAGGACGCCATCATCATTTAATCATACAGAAAAGCTGCATGTAAAGCTGCATGTCCTCGGGAAAAATTACGGCTGTAGTTTCCCCTTGCTTTCAGCCGTTCGCAGTACCAGCACAGCAAGGCCGTTTTGGTTAATGTTACAAGGCCAGATCAGTCAATCATCCAGACTGTTGCCCCTGCAACTACTGAAAAGGCTGCTGCCCCTCTTCAGGAACCACATGTTTGTCTGGCCTCTCAACAGATACCCCTCCGTTGTGGTTGCACCTACGGTACGGCCATCTGTATCGCTGAGGCACGCAAGCCTCCCCACCAACGGCAAGGTCCATGGTTCATGGGGGAAGCCGTCAAAGTGCTTGAATGTCTCCACATGTTGTGGAGGTTTGCTTAGGCTTGGCATTGTGGCTTGGCTGTGCTTAGGAAGTCTCAGAGAAGGCTGGGCCAAATGTTGCATAACCACATGAATATCTATTGCTGTTGGCACCATGGCTGTCATCAACTGTTACTCTTTTCTCAACTTTGATATCTTTAACACTTCATCAATTTTAAAACAAAATAAACTTATTTCATTCTGATGTCAAATCAATTCAGGCAGCACTACTGCAATTGCCTGCTTGTATCTTCTCAGTTTTTGAATTGGGTTGTTCTGGGCAATTCTATTATGTTCTTCATAATTTTTGAAAAACTAAAAATGTTCTCTCCTTCTTACACAACTAATTTGTGTCCTACATTAGAAAGCAAATATTGTGTAACCATGTTGTTGGTTGTGTGGTTACACTGAATGCACAATCTGTCACCCCGATGTACGTGTGCTTGCTTTACCTCTTAAATAATTGTTGTAGTGATTCTTTTTGTGGTCCTGCAGTGCAGTGCCGTGAAACCATGTTATTAGACTTCTTTACCTTGGTGCGACATGTGGGTTCTGAGAAAGAGATTCGATCTGTGCGAGCTACTGAATGATGAATACACTTGTACATCAACTCTCATGTATTTACAACAAAAGCTTAGCACTGATTACAATTTGTGCTAAACAGATCTTTCGTAGTGAATAGTTCTCCTTAAGTCACAACATGTGTGTAATGCTTGTACAAAGATCACTAAATCTGAAGTTACAGTTATCAAATCTGCCCTTCAGTTGTTCTACCTTTTTCATTCTTTCCAGCCTCTTCTTCTCTGAGACTTCCTAGGCACAGCCAAGCCACAATGCCAAGCCTAAGCAAACCTCCACAACATGTGGAGACATTCAAGCACTTTGACGGCTTGCTGATGTCTAGAACTGCTGGTTTTTGTACTCAGTCTTTACAAATGTTAAATCAAAGTGTGCACAGTAGGATGTTTCACACTTAAAACATTTCCAGCCACCACAAACATCGCTGATCAGCCTAAGAGGATAAAGGTGGAATATGTTCTTCCAAAGAATCGCATGTTACACCACATGTTGTTGGTATGGATATCACTATTCTTCTCAAATTGTAACGGACTTTTATTTGTGACAAATTTCATTGGTGAATATATGTATTGTGATGGTGCAGGTAAAATGCGCAACAGCCTTTAGAGGTACCTACATGATGTTTGTATATGAGCACCACATAATATTCTTACTGTTTGCTCTTGTGCAACCAGCACTTCCCTTTCTATATGATAAGTTACCACATAAAGTAATTCCATAAGGCATTTTTGAATGGAAATATGCAAAATCTGTCAGGAGGTTGATTTGTTTGTGTCAAAGACTGTCATATGAAGTGATTCCATAAGGCATTACTGAGTGGGATTAAGCAAAATCTGTCCTGAGGTTGATTTGTTTGTATAAAGACTAACTATTATAGGAAGAACAAAAGTAGCTGAGAAGCACAGTAATATACTTCTTCCAGTTCAAGTTTTCGTCAATATGTACATCCAAAAATTTGGAGCATTCTACTGTATTTACTGACCAGGATCTTGCAGCCTTTACTGACTCCTGTTCAAGTGCTACACTGATTGTTGGTGTGACTCTGTTTGTTGTACAGAACTGAATATAGTATGTCTCCTCAAAATTTTGGGATAATTTATTATCAGGGAACCACTTAATAATTCTCCATAAAACATCATCAACAATCTCTTCTGTTGCTTTCTCTTTAATGGGATATATTAGAAGACTAGTATCATCTGCAAAAAGTATCAATCCTGCATGTTGATTTTTATTTGGAAGGTCATTCACATATATAAGGAATACAAGTGGACCCAAAACTGAACACTGTGGGACTGCCTTTGTGATATCTCCCCAGTCACTAAAATTTTCTAACCTTTCAACACTGTCTGAATTTTCTTCATAGCGGTTACTACAGCACTGAATTAATTGAAAGTATTAGCTGTATTAATTTTATTTGTTCACTATAAGTTATAGCCTGCCAAGCCATTCACAAGTGATCTGTGCTTCTGTAGAAAATAGAATATTTTACCTCCACAAATAGAAATATAATGATGTCAATGTAAACATACTTTAAATACATTTTCCTTCAATAGAAAAGTATGTCTTACATACTGAAATGTCAGTGTCTTTAAATACATGTTTTCTATTCATCTGAGCCACACATGCATTCATAACTGTTGTCTTATTGGTCTGACAGCTTGCATTTACAAATGTATTATATTGATCAAGGAGTAAAGCTAAGCATAGACTAAATGGAATAATAATTTCAAATACTATGACTCTCTATTTATGTGTGTATGTGTAGTTGAGAAAAGTTTAAAAAAATAGTATGAAATGAAACGGTATGGAAAATAAAATAATAAATATTAAAATATGTGGTGAGGTGAGCTTAACTTCTAAATTTCATTTTATCATATAGGTGATTTCAGATTGGTCATTGACAGAATGTGACTGAAGTTATCAATGAATTTTTTGTTCTGAAGATCTGTTTGCTCATTAAGAAGTATATTAGGCTGACTTTCTAAATGACTGAAAATTTTCGTTTCTCGCAAGGTATTAATTTGCTTCCCTTTCTTAGCATAATGCAAAATTTGAAGCTTTTCGTTAATGTTGTTGTCAACTGGCATAGGTCGTTATAACTAACACGGGAACCTCCCCATCGCACCCTCCTCACATTTAGTTATAAGTTGGCATGGTGGATAGGCCTTGAAAAACTGAACACAGATCAATTGAGAAAACAGGAAGAAGTTGTGTGGAACTATGAAACAAATAACCAAAATATACAAACTGAGTAGTCCATGTCCAAGATAGGCAACATCTAGGATTGTATAAGCTCCGGAGCGCCATGGCCCCGTGGTTAGCATGAGCGGCTGCAGAATGAGAGGTCCTTGGTTCAAGAGTTCCCTCGAGCGAAAAGTTTAATTTTTTATATAATCAGCTTAGCTCTCCAAAATTCCAGGACATGTTCAGATTTGCTTGGACATATGCAGGATTTGACGGTCTACGCACGGAAATTTTGAAAACGTTAGAAACATATGTTTTGACAGAGCACAAGGAAAACTGTGCGACTGTGAAACGGTTGCATTCATTTGTTGCAGTTTATGTGACAAACTCTTATGTTTTCATCACTTTTTTGGGAATTATTATCACATCCACAAGAAAACCTAAATCGGGCAAGGTAGAAGAATCTTTTTACCCATTCGCCAAGTGTACAAGTTAGGTGGGTCGACAACATATTCCTGTCATGTGACGCACATGCTGTCACCAGTGTCATATAGAATATAACAGACGTGTTTTCCTGTGGAGGAATCAGTTGACCTATGACCTTGCGATCAAATGTTTTCGGTTCCCATTGGAGAGGCACGTCCTTTCATCTACTAATCGCACAGTTTTGCGGTGCAGTCGCAAAACACAGACACTAAACTTATTACAGTGAACAGAGATGTCAATGAACAAACATACAGATCATAACTTTGTGAAAATAAATAAAGTAAAATTTTCACTCAAAGCAAGATTTGAACCTAGGACCTGTCGTTCCGCAGCTGCTCACGCTAACCACGGGACCACGGCGCTCCTGGAAGGTTTAGAGCTTGACCACACCGGATTTCTGCTAATAATGCTTTAAGTCTTCTTTGAATGCTGATCTGACTCTAATAAGATTCAAGGGAGAGATCCATGCCACTCATCCATATGACACATTAATGTCATCTTTAACACATGGTGCCACCACTCTACCAGCCCATTGTGTTAAGGGTGAGAAATAGTGGTTCTAAAGCATTTCACTCCACACATTTTACAAAAATTCGTGAACTGTGCTGACTGAAATTGTCAGCCTTTATAATTTGTGATGGCCATTGGGCACCCAAAGCAAGCAATTCACATTTCAGTGAATGCTTTCACTGTGGACTGAGCAGTGATGTCAGGTTACTGAGTGGCTTCCACCCATCTTGTTGCTCCCAGTGCCAGATAAGGTGTAATTAAATCCTACAGACATGGGAAGGGGGCCAGTCAAATCCAGGTGAACATGCAGTAAACGGTCAACTGAAACAATGAATGTGCATAAAGTAGTGCTCAAGTTTCATCTGTTTTGACATTCTGCACAAGCTTGAGTTCAAAGTTTTTAATGTTCAGCCAAACAAAATATTCTGTTATTAGTCTGATAGACAGGCATTTTCCCAGATGGGATAATCTGTGCAATTTCTGAAAGATGGTTTGCCTACTCTTTTTAGGTATATTGATACTGAATTTATTCTGTAAGTGCAGCCCACCACAATATTAGCCACCCCTCTAATGTGTACCACATATGTTGATAATTGCCTGATCAAATCCAAATGATGAAAATAGAGATGGACAAACTTTACCAGAATTCCTTATCAGATCCACTGCGGGGCGGTGGTCTTCAATATTGTGAGTTGTTGTCCTTCGATGCATGCCTTAAAGTACCTGACTGCCTCATAAACCACAAACATCAAACATCTACCACTTATGTTGAGCTGCAATTACCTGTTTTGAAAAGAACCTCATTGGGTAATGTTTTTCACTGATTATCTGAAGCAAAACTGCTCAGATAGTGACATCACTCAAATCCACAGTAATAGTTAAAGAGGCACCCTGTACATGATGTGCTAATGTAACTGTCTGTTCTGTTAAATCTGAGCTCAAGAGGGTAATCAATAAGCCAAAAATTGATTATTTTAGGACATTCCTCAGAGACTTTCACTGGACTCATGTTTACAGTGCTCATGGCATGAATGAAAAATATAACACTGTTGGTAATAAAGTGCTTACCGTATTTGAACAAGGTTTTCCCCCAAAACTAACCAAGGTTTGAGCAAAGTCTACAAAGAAGCCATGTATTACTCATGGAATAGGGGTATCTTGTAAAACAAAAAGAAAACTGTATCTGTCAATCCGAAACAATTCTGATGTTGATGCTGTAGCACATTACAAGAAATACTGCAATATATTAAAGACTGTAATACGGCCATCAAAGCAAATATATTACAAGGAAAAGATAGTCATATCAGATAACAAAATAAAGACAATATGGGATATAGTGAAGGAGGAGACCGGTAGAACCAGACATGAAGAGGGACAAATAGCATTAAGAGTAAATGATACATTGATGACAGATGTGTACAGTGTTGCAGAACTTTTGTTAAAAACATTTTATAACTGGTACTGAAAAGATGGGGTTGTCAGGTTCTGTAGATGCTGCTATGGAATACCTCAGACCAGATATTTCAAGTAACTTCCATAATATGAATTTGACCCTCACTACCCCAGCAGAAATAATGTCCATCATAAAATCTTTATAATCAAAAAACATCTAGTGGGTATGATGAAATATCAACAAAGTTAATTAAAGAATGTGATTCTGAGTTAAGTAACATATTAAGCTATCTGTGTAACCAGCCGTTTATCAGTGGAATATTTCCTGAATTGTTGAAATATGCTGAAGTTAAGCCACGGTTTAAGAAGGGAGATAAAGAAATAGCATCAAATTTCCGTCCAATTTCACTTTTGCCAGCATTCTCAAAAATTTTAGAAAAAGTAATGTACAATCAGCTTTATAACCTTCTTATCTCAAATAACATACTGTCAAAGTCGCAGTTCGGATTTCTAAATGGTTCTGATATTGAGAAGGCTATCTACACTTACAGTGAAAATGTGCTTAATTCGTTAGAAAAAAAATTGCAAGCAACTGGTATATTTTGTGATCTGTCAAAGGCATTTGACTGTGTAAATCACAATATCCTTTTAAGTAAATTAGAATATTATGGTGTAACAGGAAATGCTGCAAAATGATTCAAATCTTATATCTCTGGCAGGAAACAAAGGGTGTTATTAGGAAAGAGACATGTATTAATCTATCTGACATCATCCAACTGGGAACTAATTACATGTGGGGGGGAGGGGGGGCACAAGGTTCCATTTTAGGGCCCTTACGTTTTCTTGTGTATATCAATGACCTTTCATCAGTAACATTACGAGATGCTAAGTTCGTTTTGTTTGCCGAGGAAACAAACATTGCAATAAATAGCATATCAAGTGTAGTCTTAGAAAGATCGGCTAATAAAATATTTGTGGACATTAAGCACTGGTTCCCAGCCAATTCTTTGTCACTAAACTTTGAAAAAACACACTACATCCAGTTCAAAACTTGTAAGGGGTGTCCCACAAGTACATGCCTAACATGCGATGACAAGCAGATAGAAGAAATGGACAGTGTTAAATTCTTGGGATTACAGCTCGATAATAAATTCAACTGGGAGGAGTACACCACAGAACTGCTGAAGCGTCTTAACAAATCTCTATTTGCAATGCAAATTGTGTCAGACATAGGGGATATAAAAATGAAAAAGCTGGCATACTATGCTTACTTTCATTCCATAATGTCATATGGGATTATTTTTTGGGATAATTCAGTAAGCCAAGCTAAAGTTTTCCAGGCACAAAAACATGCAGTAAGAGTTATATGTGGTGTGAGCTCAAGAACATCCTGGAGAAGCCTGTTTAGGGAACTAGGGATACTAACTACTGCTTCCCAATATAATTATTCCTTAATGAAATTTGTCATTAAAATATATCACTTCTTCAAACCAACAGCTCAGTTCATGGAATCAATACTAGAAATAAGAATAATCTTCACAAGGATTTAAAGTCACTTACTTTTGTAAAAAAAAGGGTGCATTTTTCAGGGACACACATTTTCAATAACTTGCCAGCAGCCATAAAAACCTTAACAATCATGAAATTCAGTTTAAGAGAAGATTAAAGGATTTATTGGTGGCCAACTCCTTCTACTCCATTGATGAATTTCTCAGTAGAATCAACTGATGATTTGTGTGTGTGTGTGTGTGTGTGTGTGTGTGTGTGTGTGTGTGTGTGTGTGTGTAAGTACAATCTAACTTCTGCACTATGTCAGTTCAATAATGTGTTCATTGCAAATAAGTATTACAGTAGTTCTATTTCACGTTTATTACCTTATAAATAAATAAAACATTTTTATTTTAAATTCAGTGCATTAGTGTTTGTAAAATGATCCTTTCATATAGTGTTTATTTAAAAAAATGACGATCATTCCACTTGGGACCTGTGGAATGGTACATCAGCTTATTTGTTTGAGTTGTAAATATTTGTAATGTAATATTGTTTTTCTGACGTGTTCTACATCCTGGAGGACCTCCTCACTACGCATCAATTGGAATGAAAGTAAATATAATCTACTTTAATCTAAGCTGTGTTTGATCTTCTTGAAAGGCTGTCATGTCATCTGTCCACTGCAGCACACACTTCCCATGACTTTCTTTCCTCATCAAGGTGTCAGTCAAAGGTACCACCAACTGCACTGCTTGAGGCAAATGTCTCCTGTAAAAGTTAACTGTTCCAAGAAATTGCTGAAACTCTTCGAATGTTGTAGGTCTAGGCTTGGAGAAGACACTTTCAGTCCTATCAGCTGTGGGTCTAAAACCAGATATAGGTACAGAATGACCCATAAAGGCTACCTCATTTTTCAGAAGTCGATGCTTCTCTTCATTAAACATGACACCATGTATCTTCATAATATCATAAATGATTTTAAATGTGTTTCATCCTCTTATGCCAATTTGGAGAAAACCAATATTTCATCCAAGTAACAAAAAAAGAACAGAAACTCACTTAATGTTGAGTCAATACAATGCTGCCATGTCTGGGTTGCATTTTTTAACTTGTAAGGCATTCACATAAACTGGAAAAGGCCAAAGGGCATGATAATTGTCGGTTTTGGAATGGCTTTTGGCACCACTGGAATTTGAAGATTGGCCATTTCACAGTCCATCACATTAAACATATTTGCACCAGCCAGAGCATGTGACAAATTCTGTAAGATGGGATACCTATTTGGTACAGTACAGGAGTTAAATGATCCATAATCTCCACACAATACACAAGAATTGTTCTTCTTAGGTACTAAATGGATCAATGATGCCCAATTACTAGCAGTAGGCCAAACTATGCCTAAGTGCAAATGTTAGTTTACAATTTGTTTAGCTGCCTAACATCAATCTGGTGTAAGCCTTCATGCCTTGGTGTAGACTGGAGGCCTCGTAATGTATAAATGTAATGCTTTCTCCCTTGAACAACACCTTCAAATACTTTTGGTCCATTTTTTGTATGTACTACGTTTTTACTTTTGCTGATGTAACCAGGTAAACTCTTGGTGGCTTGCACTGTACTGACCAGTGTATTTTGTCTCTTCAAACTTAGTGTGTCGATATGCTGCTCCACTTGAGGGTGAGGCTGCTGCTCCTGATGCTGCAAGGCTGCTACTCCTTTCTATGTAATGTCCAAGTGTTCTTGATGTTTCCTTATTGCTTCCCATAACTCTGAATTTTCTTGACGTAGTAACACTTTCTGCTGTACCACCTCCTGGAATTTGATGCAAGCCTGGTGATTTTCTGTTCTGTATAGACTATAATTTCTGTCAACCGTTCTATTGCATGTAAATTGCCAATATGCCTTTGCACTGAATGTCCAGTAATAGAACAACTAATCATAACTGTTCCTAAGTCTAGTGCAAGTTTGTGATGGCGAAGAAAATCTGCCCCTATAATTGGCACGGATACACAGTGTTCCAGTTGAAAGTACACTGCAAACCAAAATCTACTGTTAGGTGAAGTGTTTCATAGTGATGCACTGGTGTACCATTAACAGCACACAGGCAAGGCACAGTGCTTACAGCAGAACCAGAGTGTATCGTGAGGCAGTGACCACACACACTATCCCGCACTTAAATCCTTGGATCCTTAAGCTGAAAAAAAAAATTATCCTGATCCTTTATACATTGTAGACTGCACTCCTCTTGAGTATTGTTGTCCATCACACTGGTAGCAATATTTTGTTGCTGATATGTGATATTGCAATGGAAAATACATTTGCATTCTGTTGCTCCAAACTTCTCATGAACCCAACATATGTCCTTCAGCAGTGAGCTACCATTATGCAATTTCTTGATATGCTCTCTATACAAGGCCAACAACCTCGGCCAAATTCCTCATGAAACTAACATAAGACCTTCAGAAATGAGCCACCATTTCATAACATGTAGATATGCTCTCCTCGTGAGGCCAATAATCTCAGGTCAACCGTCTTCCATTGGGAGGAGTCAGCTGCTTATTGCTAAGGTTTAGTTAATCAGTATTCTACATTGTTCCGTGTCTCCCATGATCCTTCACATCACACACCACCAGCCTCGTGCAAGTTCATAAGTGTTTGTACTTCTCCAGAACCACTCCTCTCTTGCTGTGGCAACATGGTTTCCTCCATAGTACTAGTAATATTTCTTAGGTGCAAATCTGCTTCCTTGCATATCTGCTTGGTTCCAGTACTGCATGGCATCTATCAGCCAAGTGCAATTTGATACTCATGGTCTCTTGAAATAAGCGTAGCTCGCAGTGATGGTGGAAGCTTGAGCAGCCATATATTCAGGTGGCATCTGATACTGTATTGGGTCCCACATGTGCCTTATGTGCTACCATAATTGCAAGGGTGTTCTGCTTCTGATGTCCTCTTCATACCAGGCCTTATATATTCGTTTTTCAGGTGTCTGCGACAGACATGGCACTAATGCCTTTTTTATCGTATCAAACTTGTTTGAAGTAGATGGAACAGCAATAATGTCACTAATGATATGAGAATGTTCAGCTAAATTGTTCAGCACTGTAGAAATTTGTGTGTATCACCCACCACTCCATAACATTGTAAAATGGATTCAATTATTTGAAACAAGTCTTTGGGTGGCTGGGTTGGAATGCTGGTTGACTTAGGAATGATTCCCACTCACCGTTGTTCAGCAGTAACCACTCACTGGAGAAGCACTGCATTGCCAGGTCCATATGCTGAAAGTTCCTGGCATGCTCAAGGTGCAGCTGAACATCTGTTGAACATTTCCGTGAATTTGCTGTTAATACGGCTACGGTTGAGTTATTGGAGCATAAATCACACCACTGAATCAGTTGCAGAGAATAATGCAAATGTGGAAACATCACGCTATGAACTAGCATGGGAAATCTGGCATGGTAGAATCTGGCATAGTTATCTCTTGCAATATCAGTGGCTGATTGTAAAAATTGTCCCACCTGTGTGTAGCCATAGGGTTCACTGTACATGGCACCCTGATACACGGTTGTATCCATACTATAACACAGTTACTGTCCATTGTTTTGTTCACATATTGGTCCACCATTAGCGCTATGTCTCATGAAATTTATAGTCACTGCCTCATTTCCTCTATGATTTTGTCTTCTTGTGTTAATTAAATAGTAATGATGTGAAGTTCACTGTTTGATTCTTCCTTCTGAAGAAGGAACCCACCCTCTTACTGATTATGTAAATGTGCCATTATGAGCAAATGTTTCAAGTTGAACCAAAAGTTACAGCTCGAAGTTATGAAGAATCCACAAAGTTGAGGTCACCACTGAAGTTAACTGGCATAGGTGGTTGGAACCAAGTGCAATGAACACCATTTAAACACACAATAACTACTTTATTATTCATAAATCCAAACAAGCACATTAACACAAGTTCCACACATCAGCCCATTTATGTGGGGAAGTCTTGAATGTCCAAAAATCGATCCTGCTCAACTTCGTTATTTCCAAAATTCAATGGTACTGCTGTTGCAGGTGCCACAATGTTTTTGGATGTGTGTTTGTTGTTTAGGAGTGGTAGTACAAGGGCACTTGTACTGTTATTGTTAAATTTTATGTGACCTTTAAAACATGTCATGATGTTCCTACCAGTTTGCCCAATGTATACTTTATCATAATCATCACATCCAATTACGTAGATCCCTGACTTATTAAGTGGTCTGTTGCACTGTTGGTATGTCTTATAATATTACTAACATTGTTTTCAATATGGAATCCAGTTTTGATATTTTTATTTTTTTAAAGTTTTCGCCCTTTTATTAGAAATGATTTCATAATGTTCAGAGCCATAAATTTAGTTCTTTCTACATCTACATCTACATCTACATGATTACTCTGTTACTCACAATAAAGTGCCTGGCAGAGGGTTCAATGAACCACCTTCAAGCTGTCTCACTACCGTTCGACTCTCGAATTGCATGCAGGAAAAACATGCACTTAAATTTTTCTGTGAGTGTTCTGATTTCTCTTATGTTATCATGATGATCATTTCTCCCTATGTAGGTGGGTGCCAACAGAATGTTTTCACGATCGGAGGAGAAAACTGGTGATTGAAATTTCATGAGAAGATCCCATCGCAATTAAAAACACCTTTGTTGTAATGATTGCCACTCCAATTCACATATCATGTCTGTAACACTATCTCCCCTATTTCGTGATAATACAAAATGAGCTGCCCTTCTTTGTACTTTCTCAATATCATCTGTCAGTCCCACCTGATGTGGATCCCACACCGCACAGCAATATTCCAGAATAGGGAGGACAAGTGTGGTTAAGCAGTCTCTTTAGTACACCTGTTGCACCTCGTAAGTGTTCTGCCAATGAATCATAGTCTTTGGTTTGCTCTACCCGCAACATTATCTATGTGATCATTCCAATTTAGGTTATTTGTAATTGTAATCCCTAAGTATTTAGTTGAAATTTACAGCCTTCAGATTTGTGCAACTTATCGCATAATCGAAATTTAGCATATTTCTTTTAGTACACATGTGAATAACTTCACACGTTTCTTTATTCAGAGTCAATTGCCACTTTTCGCACCATCCAGATATCTTATCTAAATCATTTTGCAATTCGTTTTGGTCGTCTGATGACTTTACAAGATGATAAATGACAGCATCATCTGCAAACAATCTAAGACAGCTATTCAGATTGTCTCCTATGTCATTGATATAGACCAGGAACAATAGAGGGCCTATAACACTTCCTTGGGGAATGCCGGATATTACTTCTGTTTTACTCGATGACTATTACTATGAACTATGTCCTTTCTGACAGGAAATCATGAATCCAGTCGCATGACTGAGACGATATTCCATAGGCATGCAGTTTGGTTAGAAGACGCTTGTGAGGAATGGTGTCGAAAGCCTTCTGGAAATCTAAAAATATGGAATCAATTTGACATCCCCTGTCAATAGCACTCAATTCTTTATGAGTATAGAGGGCTAGTTGTGTTTCACAGGAACGATATTTTCTGAATCCGTGCTGATATATGTGTCAATAAATTGTTTTCTTTGAGGTACTTCATAATGTTCGAAAACAGTAAATGTTCCAAAACCCTACTGCAAATTGACATTAGTGATATGGGCCTGTAATTCAGTGGATTACTCCCTATTTCCCTTTCTGGGTATTGGCGTGTCTTGAGCAGTTTTCCAGCCTTCAGGTACGGATCTTTCTGAGAGCAAGCGTTGTATATAATTGCTAAATATGGAGCTATTGTATCAGCATACTCTGAGAGGAACCTGACTGGTATACAATCTGGACTGGAAGCCTTGTCTGAATTATTCAGCACAACCTTTTGCTTCATTCTGTTTGTGAAGTGTGATTCAAACAAGTTTTGTGTAAATCCATCAATTCCATAAAACTGAAGTTTTTCTTCGGGTGTAACATGATCTAGATCTTGGAAAGATCACAAAAAATGCCAACTGGTGATATTTTATTGTTTAATTCTTGCATTATTTGGTGGGGTGGCTTCTCTGGTGCAAAAGTAGTTATTGTGGCAGAAGAAGGCAGCTGGTGCAGCAGGTGTTTTACAAAACAATGTACCTTGTAGGAAACTTCTCAAGAAACTGAATGTAATGATAGATCCATCATTATATATACGCAGTTGGTACTGTAGACAAAAGAAAACCACAATAGCTACAAAGTAAGGCTGTCATTTCATTACCATATTGCATGTCACTAAGAAATTATTGGAAAGCCATTTACCAGACACAGTAAGACTCACAATAGCTATAAATACCTGTGAGTGAAACGATTCAGTAAACTGCCATCAGAAGCACACACTACCTTATTACAAACCTTAAGGAATGTTAAGCAAAACTGTATTTAAAAAAAGGCTTTGTGTACCGTAGAGGAATACACTGATTATCCAAGAGATGATATTTAATTTTACTGATACTGTTATCTGTATTACTGTATTATATTATTACAACATGTATCATACTGTGTTATTTACATTGTGCTATAACAGCTTCAATAGCATGTTGAGTGCTCAAGGAAGGAAAAATAAATTTCAAATTAATTTTACAATAAAATGTATTTTTTAAAAGAGTAAGAAATTAAGATGATGAAACCTGAGTAAATTGAAAGAGCCATGGTTGTTTAGAGTTGAGGGAGTATCAGACAATGATTGACTGAAACTGGGGAAAGAAATACTATAGAAGATGAAGAGGTGAAATAGTGAAGGCAGCAGAGGATCAAATAAATAAAATGACAGGATGTATTGGAAGTCATTTGATGATGCAGAAGGTAATGAATTTGATTGATATAATGAGAAAATATAAAAATGCAGCAAATGACGCAGGCAGGAGAGCATACAGACTTCTAAAAATTGAGATTGACAGGAAGTGTAAAATGCCTAAGCAGAAATTGCTAGAGGACAAATCCAAGGCTGTAGATGCGTACATAATTAGGGGAAAGGTAGATGCTACCTATAGACAAATCAGAGAGACATATTAAGAGTGCAGGTGGCAAGCTCACATTAAGGAAAGAAGGCCAGGCCGAAAGCTGGAAGGAATATACAGAGTTATATAAGGGAAATGAAAGGCAGTTTTATAGATAGTTGGGAAATAAAATGATCTATTTTCCAGAAGTCTTTTCACACCACACCTCACAAGATAATTCTAATCAAATTGCATGCCTATGGAGTATTGCTTCAGTTGTGTGACTTGATTTGTGATTTACTATAAGAAGGGTCACAGTATATAGTAATCAATGGAAAATTGTTGAGTGAAACAGAAGTGATATCCCGCATTTCCAAAGGAGACAATCTGATCAGCCCTCTTAGATTGTTTCCATACGAGCTGTCACTTACCCTCTAGTAAAGTCATCAGAAAGTCAAAATCATTTGCAAAATAACTTAGAAACGATATCTAAATGGTGTGAAAAGTGGAAATTGTCTCTGAATAAGAGAAGTATGAGATCATCCACGGGAGTATGAAAAGAAATCTATTAAATTTCAGTTACATAATAAATCACACAAATTTGAAGATGTCAGTTCAGTTAAATACCTAGGAATTACAATTATGAACAACTTAATTGGAACAATCACATTATTGCCAGAACATTGAGAAGATGCAATAGATCTATTGGAGAGACCATCTACTCTACAGCTGTAAGTCCTCTGAGTATTTCTTTGCAGTAAGGGATCCTTATCAGATAAGACTGATGGAGGACACCAAAAAAGTCCAAAGAAGAGCAGCAGTTTTTGTATTATTATGAAATAGGCAAGAGAGTGTCACAGATGTGAAAAGTGAGTTGGAGTGCTAATAATTAAAGCAAAGGCATTTTTTGCTGTGGCAAGATCTTTAGCAAATCTTCAGACAACTTAGGTGTGATGCAGCTGCACCAGCCACTGCAGAAGTCACCCAACAATTACTCTCTGCTCACATACATGTGTGTCTGGGAGTATCCAATGTGATATACATCTTTGGTGTATGATAATACGAATATCTGTGACATGATCAAAGATGATACTGTATTCTTATCCTCAAGAGCCAAAGAAACTGGTGCACCTGCCCAATATTGTGTAGAGCCCCCATGAACAAGTATAAGTGCTGCAGCATGATGTGGGCATGGACTCGATTGATGTCTGAAGCAGTGCTGGAGGGAACTGACACCATGAATCCTGCAGGGCTGTACATAAATCCGTAAGAGTACAAGGGGGGGAACATCTCTTCTGAACAGCACGTTGCAAGGCATCTCAGACATGCTCAATAACATTCATGTCTGGGGAGTTTGGTGGCCAGCAGAAGTGTTTAAACTCAGAAGAGTGTGCCTGGAGCCACTCTGTAGCAGTTCTGGATGTTGGGGTGCCACATTGTCCTGCTGTAATTGCCCAAGTCCGTCGGAATGCACAATGGACACGAATGGTTGCAGACTATCAGACAGTATACTTATGTACGTGTCACCTTTCAGAGTCATATCTAGACATATCAGGGGTCCCATATCACTCCAACTGCACATGCCCCACACCATTACAGAGCTTCCACCAGCTTGAACAGTCCCCTGTTGACATGCAGAGTCCATGGATCCATGAGTTTGTCTCCATACCTGTACATGACCACCTGGTCGATACAATTTGAAACAAGACTTGTCCGACCAGTCAACATCTTTCCAGTCATCAGCAGTCCAATGTCGGTGTTGACAGGCCCAGGTGAGGCATAAATCTTCGTGTCATGCAGCCATCAAGGGTACATGTGTGGCCTTCGGCTCCAAAAGCCCACATCGATGATGTTTCGTTGAACGGTTCACACGTTGACACTTGTTGATGGCCCAGCAATGAAATCTGCAGCAATTTGTGGAAGCATCGCACTTCTATCATGTTGAATGCTTCTCCTCAGTCGTTGTTAGTACCATTCTTGCAGGATTCTTTTTCTGGCCACAGTGATGTTGGAAATTTGATGTTTTACCGGATTCCTGATATTGACAGTACACTCATGAAATGGTCATACGGGAAAATCCCCATTTCATCGCTAGGTCAGAGATGCTGTGTCCCATTGTTCGTGTGCCAACTATAACACCACATTCAAACTCACTTAAATCTTGATAACCTACCACTGTAGCAGCAGTAACTGAACTTATATAGGCATTGCTGACTGTAGCATCGTATTCTGCCTGTTTGCATATCTCTGTATTTTATGCATGCCTATACTAGTTTCTTTGGCACTTCAGTATAGCTTCTAAGCAGAACAGACATGCATATTTTACTGTGTATGTAATTGTATGATAAAGCATCATTATCAATTTGTACCATGTCGTACATCAGTTATATCATACCCACACCATACATCTTCCACAGTGGTGGACCCAACAATTCGTGACAGCCACATACGAGGTAATTTTGCACTGATACTGTTACTAAACTATGACAATGCGATCCGCATGTAACTGTCATGTGCTGACATGAGCATGCCACGCCGAGCCAATGCTTTCCATTCTCGACAGTGCTGTGCTGATCAACTGGCTTTTTGATTGCCAGTAGTGGTCAGCTGTACAAGTGATGCACTTCAGTACTGTGGTTCAACTTAAGAAATTTGTGCCGAACAGTTTCAAACAACAAATGATTTACTGCCAGACATCATCACTGTTCCCGTCTTGCAAAAATGCCAAGCAACAGCTGATCAACAACATTCTGGCTGCTCAGATGTTGACAATACATTTATGGTCAGGCCACATGGTGCAGATGCTTTAGAACAATTCACGGAACACACGAATAGCATACATCTGAACATCCAGTTCACAGTCGAGATGGAGAAGAAAGGAAGGTTGCCTTTCTTAGACGTTTTAGCCAATGACAGGCAGATGGGTGTCTCGGCCGCTCTGTGTACCATAAGCTGACGTATACTGATTTATACCTCAATGCACAGAGTTTCAATCACCCTGTTCAAAAGAGAGCCATTTTGAACATGTTGGTATATAGAGCAAAAACTGTTTCTGACGAGGACCACTTGAAGTCCAAAATTAACCATCTGAAGTACGTGTTCCAAAAGAATGGATATGGTGCAAGTGATATAAAGTCAGCATTCTCCAAGAAAGGAAATGTGAAAATGCTGCCCACTCACAAGATAAAACACCAATTGTCGTTCTTTCTTTTTGTAGCTCTGTATCCAGCAAAATAGGAAGAGTTCTGGATAGATGGCGTATAAGACCAATTTTCCATCATCCTAAGAAAATTAAGGAGATGATGCGCCCTCTTAAGGACAGTCCTGGCTCAGGGTCCCTCCAATTTATAATATCCCCTGTTAGTGTGGAAGCAATTATATAGGTCAGACCATTCTTACCATTTCCGACCACTGTGCCGAACACCAATGGCATATTAAAAATAGAGAACTGGAGAAATAGGCATTTGCGGAGACAGCCTCATGAACAAACATAAAATACTGTCTGATGAAACAAAAATTTTGTCCCATGCCTCCACATACTGGGATTCTGTTATTAAGGAGGCTGTTGAAATAAGAATGAGTGACAAGAACTTTAACCATGATAGCAAATACTATCTGAGCGGTGCAAGAAAATGAGTGCTCGATGCAGAGAAGCAACAGAGACATTCCTTCCAAGGTTTACATTCCAATGGAAGTGGTGGCACCACCAGTGCACACACTGACGCCGTCTGCAACAGCAGTATGTAATCGCTGACCAGTCACAAGCCGACCAATCAGAAGCCGTCCATGGGCTTTATAAGGCCACCACAGCAGCAGTGAAGACAGCTTGTGACGATGACGATGGAGGCTGTCGTTGAAAGCTTGAGATTTTATCCCAAATTGATGCGACAAGAAAACCGAGAATGTTTTGCATATTTCAGAGTACTGCTAAACTGTTAAAGCCTTGGGAAAGACTGGATTTTGAGAAACAAATCCACAGTATGTTAGATTCCAAACCACTAAGCCTTGGTGAAATCATGCATGTAACCAAGAAGCTCAAGGACAATAAAGCACCAGATAAAGATGGTACTGAGGCAGAAACGTGGAAGAATGGAGAGCAGATCACTGCAGAGGGAACACATCACCTTGTGGGAGAAACATGGGAAACTAAAAACATACTGAAAGACTGGAAACGTGCACTCATGTACCCACTTCATAAGAAAGGCAACTAAATGGATCTGAACAACTATGGAGATATCTACTTACTTTGAGTTGTTTATAAGGTACTCTCCAAAGTCCTGCTGAGAAGAGTTGAAGAACAGTCTGACCACCTCATTGGAGAATACCAAACTGGTTTCTAAAAGTCAGGTCATGAATAAAAAGAAATTCAAGCTCAAGAGCAGTCTGAGAACTAGCACAAATGGACGAAAACTGACTGAGCAAAATGATCTTCAATTACACCGTATCACAAAAGTCCATCTTTCAGTGGGTAGAAGAGGTCAAAAGAGATGCATAAGAAACTGGTGTAACACTCAAGATGATCCAAAACAGAGAAGAATTCAGAAGCAAAGTCAACAGCATAAAATCATTTGAAGTGTACACTATAAAGGAGAGCCATACTTTAAATTTCCAGAGGAGAGAAAGAAAAGAAGTGAAAGAATGAAGTGCTCTGGGCAGAAAGGAAATGAACTGCCAACACATCTTTAGTGGTCCATAGTTGGCCAAATTCAGAAGAAAGAAGAAATGTCATAAATTTAGAATAGGTATAATGTTAACTTTCTAGACAGGTATTTTATACCAATGAAACAGTGTGTCATTTTCATTAATCAGTGTATGTTAAAGAAAATACTTTATCAAGGAGCCTCTTAAAAGAAAGGAGGTCATCTCATATTCATGGTCATCTTATAGTTGGGTAAATATGGTAACTTCTTTGCTTTCTGTTTTAACATTATTCAGTAACTGCTAAAAGTGGTATCTGAGCTGTCATGCAAGTCAACAGATACCGTTAATAACTCTTCTCTTAAATGACTGTACATTTATTTCAACCAACATGTGGATATAATATGTAGCCTCATGACATGCTGGAATTATGTATAGAATCAATGTATTTCCCTCTTAAGAGATGTGCTGGTGGTTTGGGTGATGGTGAAAAAGGGGTTGTGGATTGGAGGGAGGGGATTACAGTCATAGCAATGAGGTAGTATATGGTACTGATACATGTAGCTTATCATCTTCATCTTTTTCCCACTAGGAAGCATAAGTTGTACTTATGAGTTCCGGCCACCTGCAAGTTCCATTAATGGAATAAAGATATACATTTCATATGTGCTTTCACTTCCAGCCTGTAATTTATGCAAAAGACTACATTTTTCCATGATAAAAATGAATAAAATTAACAGCCTATTTTATACATGAGAAACAAGATAATTATTTCCATACAAAAAGCAGTTACAAGTAAATCAAAAAATTAGAAGACATTTGAGAACCATAAAAATCATGTACAGTTTCAATATTACAGCACAACACTTCATTGAAAAAGTATTTGATTTTACATCACTGCCAACCATCTCATTGTCCAATGGTTTACACTTATTATTTTATACTGGTGTCACTGAAATAACGTTCTATATTTTCACTGTATGATAAAATTTATCCATTCTTTTATTTACCACAGCATTCATTTACCACTAGGGCATTATTTCAAAACCACTGATTGGAACAAGAGACTTTGAAACCCAGTCATCTCTTTCTAGTGCTGCCCCATATCTATTTTTTAGAGTCTTCCAGTACAGTAGTGACAATAATGTCAGGAGTACGGCCATCAGCAAGACTTTCAGGAAGGGCTTCCCAAGCCACTCCCACCTCTATCTGTGGAGCAGTCTCAGAGGAATTTTGACCACTGGCTGAAGGTATCATAGTTATTTCCACCTCTATGACAGGTCCACGAGATGGAGAATGCTCTCTTTGTTCTTGTGTGAATTCAGTTTCATTTTCAATTTCATTTTCAGTTTCATTTTCCTTGCTCATTTCTCTGCTTAAATCTTCAGTCTCTAACACATCAATGACTTTGAAGGAGCCAGAATCAGTGCGTTGCAATGGTTCATCAACTTGTACAGATTCCAAAAGCAGAGCATCCTCCTCAGATATAGGTGCAAACACAGATGATTCAAATGGAGTAGTGCTGTCTGGTACCCATGTGAATTCTTCACCATTCTGTGGCAGAACTGTGCTGGACGCAATCTCCTCTTCTGTACTGTATTCAGGGAAACCCCACACAGATTCTCCAAGAGTAATTGCAAAATTAAATTTGTTCTCTTGTCTCTCTGCTGTAGGTGCTAGGGACACTGTTGATAATATATCATCTTCCTGAGGAATAAGAAATGGTTGAGGTGCTACTGCTGTTTCACTTAGGAGTGCCCATGGTACATCAGGTTCACCTTTTTGCACTGTTTCATCACCTCCAGAGACTTCTATTTCACTTTCTATTGGTGCACTTTCCTCTGGTATATCTAATGCCCCTGAATCATCAACCAATGGTTGGTCTTCAGATTCATTTAATACATCTGGTGTACTTGTTAACTCACCTTGTAGATCTGCAGCATCAGGCACTGATGATATTGACTCTGACTGAAGTAATTCTCCCAGGCCAACATCAGTCTGAACTTCAGTTGATGTCACCTCATCATCAGCAAGTTCCTCATTCTCACTCCCTCTGGCTTCCAATGCCTCATCTGTTGCAATTTCTAAATCTGCTTCTTCTATCACACACCTATCACCTATAAGCTTATATGGTTTTTTCATTTCACCTGTATTCAAATAATCTGGATACCAAGTCTCATCACTTTCATCCCCAATATCAGCAATCTCTTCTGAAACATGCTTTGCATCAGTGTAGCATCTTCTCTTCTCTTCATATTCTTCATCTGGCTCTCTCAACAAATCTTCTGGCTGAATTATAATATCGGGATCAAAATGCAAGTCTGTCTGTATAAATTTTGTGTTAGGGGTTTCTTCAATGTGAAAGAATTTCTCACGAGTTACACCCACAAAGTTCAAATAAGATGGCACCCAATAAATCTCTTCAGGAGCTTTTTGGATAGGTGCAGAAAGATCATAATCCCACATTGGATGACACTTTAAGGATGAAACCTCAAACCGCAATTCCTTCTCTTCAAAATATACCTGAGCTTCTGCCATTTCAGGTGGCACAGATAACTGATAATCCCACATGGGTTCACATTTTAATGAAGATAATTGTAATTTTAATTCATATGTTTCATCAACCTGGGATTCAAGCATAGATGGTGAAGCAAGGAGATCATAGTCCCACATTGGTTCACACAATTTTGTGAAGATGGGCAGTACAAGGTCCTCATAAGTTTCCACAATCTGGTCTTGTACCATTGAAATTGGAGCATATAAGGAATAATCCCACATTGCCCTACTTTCTTTTGGTTTTTTCCCTTTTCTCTCCTTTATCCAATCATCAATTTCTGTCTCTTCCTGCTGTTCAGAACCTGCTTGCTCTGCTTCTGTATCAGCAGCTTCTTCAGTGACTTCTGTGTCAGCTCCCCCTTCTTGTTCTTCTCCCTCTGTTGCTTCTTTGTCAGCATCCTCTTCTACTTCTTTTTCCTGGTCCAAATCTTGTGTCTCAGTCGGTTCTTCTGCAGCACCTTCTGCCTCCAATGTTTCTAAGAGTTGACGAGCTATATCTGTATTTGATGCAGTAGGACTAAATGTAAAGTCAGTCTGTGCTTCATTTTCAGTGTATTCTACAGGAGATGACTCAGCACCTCCTGCAGGCTCTTGTTCTGGGACTTCCTGCATATTAGCATCTAATGTCTCATCACCAGTAGTTGTCTCAGTTTCATTTTCATCTTCATCTGCTCCTACTTCACCTTCTGCTTCTTCAACTTCTGCTGCTTCACTTTCTCCTGCTTCACCTTCTCCTGCTTCACCTTCTCCTGCTTCACCTTCTCCTGCTTCACCTTCTCCTGGAGGGTCTTGTGTTTCCTGCTGCTCTTCAGACATGTTTCTGCAGAAAAAGAAATACTATTACCTTCACATTGTTTTCTATAAAATATTAGGGCTCTTTGTTATTATTTATGTACCACCAAACGGGGTGATTTCGGACGGTTTTGTCGTTATTTTGATTGTAACTTTCGTATATATTGTTAGATTAAATTTAATGTTATGGAAGGGGTAGGGTGTATGAGTAACGAATAAAATATCCCAGAACCAGAAAGTGTATGTGTAGGTATATTTATCTGAGGCAATTAAATAAAGTGTCTGAAGTCACGCCATGGATTGGGGTGATTTTGGACACGTGTTTTTTAAATCTCTGTCCGAAGTTACAGTATATAGAGGGTGAATTTGTACAGTTACTGCCTTTTTTTTTTTAAATTCTACATGCTTTTTATTTGATTTTGGTGACCTTTTATACATTTTAAGGTAGCCCTTTGTTACGAATAAGTGGTATGGAATGATATAATGAATGTTATATATTACAGATAAGTTTTTATTTCGCAAGAATTTTAATAAAAATTGTTTACAGTTCTTAACTGAAATATTAGAAACAGACAGAAACAAACAAAGTAATTTAACTAAAAGGTCAAAATATTTTTTCTTACCCATCATTCTAAATTAAGTTGTAAACACTTTAAATAAATGATTGTCTTCAAGTCTAAAGCACATCTTCTCGAAAAATGAACATTCCCCTCTTCTCAACTGGTGTGGGAAGTATTCTCAAAATTTGCAATTTTTGTATTGTGTCTTCATCAGGGACATTAGGAAACACAAATATGTTTTTACTGTTCTCGTGTGGGCGCAAGAATTTCACACTTACTTCCGTAGCACCAACATTTGTGGCCACTCCAAGATACTGCCTTGTTTGCTCCTTGTTTCCACGTTTCTATTTGTACTGTGCAACAAGAAAAGCCTCTTCTTTCAGCAGTAAAACTTCATTGGATGATGTGTTGTTTTCACTTTCACTACTGCTAGAAGCACTGTCACTTGTTTCAGCACTGTTTTCGTTTCCTTGAAAATCTTAGACAGTGATTGATTTTCCAGGTTGAACATCTAGTTTGCAGTGGCAGCAGAAGCTACCAAGCTTATTTGGAGGACAACGAATTTCTTTGAGCATTTCTTCAAAAGTGGAAGACCATACGTCTGCGTTGCTTTGCTGGCTCTCCTCATTATCAGGCAATATTCATAAGACATGATCTGGATCAAAAGGGATTAGGCCCGTGACGTGAAATCCACCCTTTATGTTTTCCTTGGAGTTTGCTGAAATCTTAATCAGTGTCTGCTTCAGAAGAGATGGGAAGGCATCCTTGGAAATGGTCCCACAAGTGCGGGACAGCTCGCCATGCTGCTTTCACTGGCCTGAAGAAGCTTACATCGAGCGGTTGGAGGAGGTGCGTGCTATTGGGGGGAAGGAGAATGAATGAAATATTGTTCCGCTCACACTCTTCAATAACACGTAAAGAGTCGTGACTGGATAAGTTGTCTCCAATAATGACTGTTGGCCCATTTTGCCTCTTCAAATAGGGCAAAGCAGTTGTAAAGAACCAGTCTTCAAATACTGGCAGGTCAAACCATCCACTTTTGTTCCTATGGAAACGGGTTCCTTGTGGTCCATCTTCTTGCCACGTGTCCCACAAATGCTCTGATTTGTAGAGGACATACGGAGGAAGCAGTTTACCATCAGCACTAGCTGCCATCATTATTGAGACACTAGATTTTGATGAGTCCATCACTTTTTCAGCATGCTTACTCCCTCATTTCGTAATTATCTGCTGCTTGCCTGGATCATCTGACATGTTGGTTTCATCATAGTTTATCATGTTGCTAGATGGGAGATTTTCCAGCTTTGCCTTGATATTGGAGAAAAACATCTTAACAGTCTCTTTGTTCACTTCTACCCGAGCTCGTTTAATATTTTCGCATAAGCGAATGGAAAGATCTTCTGATTGTTGTTTGAGGAATAAATGCAGCCATTCTTCTCCTGGCAAATTATTATGAAATTTCTTCTCTTTTTGGCCAGATTTATCAAGATAGCCTTTAACTAAATATCTAATATCCAATTTACTGAAGGGAAATCCCCAATGTGCAGCCCTCTAGATACCTTGCTTCAACATTTCTTCTTCTTCTTCTTTATTTAGCACTGGCTGTCCTCCCATTTTTTTCAGATGTGCTTCCTGCACTTTATTTTGTAGGGTTGATTTAGGTATACCATACAAGTCACATGCTTTTCTGTACGATAATGTACCACTCTGAATATCACAAACAGCCTTATCTAAAAGTTCCGGGTCATAATTACACCGTACTGTAGCACCTCTCCTGCTCTTATATGGCATTGTCCGAAATCACCCCACACAGTACACAGTTTTACAAAAACCGTCATTATTTTATAACCTTGCACGAGAAACTCGGCAAACTTATGCAGAAATTGTCTCAATGCTGTTAGCTACTGAGCGCGTCAACAATTACAGTTACAATAACTTCCCACTCAGCACAACAATATAAAGTTTCCACTTTACGATAATGCATGGATTTTTAACACTGAGACTGTTCATCAGTTATTCACCTAGGGAAACAATTGACACAAAATAAAAGTTGTGGAAAGCGATAAATGCAATCTTGTGCTTAAAATAACTGATGCATTGACGTTAAAATAAGTAACTCTTTGTTTCTATGCAGTGGCAAAGAGCAAATAAGCCATACTGTCCGAATTCGCCCCGGTGTCCGAAATCACCCCGTTTGATGGTATGTCTAAATAAATTATATATAGTGAGCATTTTTGCAAGTAAGTGATGAAGGAAAATTTGTAATAATGGTTTTCATTAATAGATACCAACATACAGTATTACATCAGCAATAGTTGTTAGCATCACTAGCATAAAGGTCTTATTGGGGTTTTAGGTCTATTACATGGATTTACAAAAATTCATATTTTGAAGTGAGTATAAAAGATTCAATAACCAGAGCACCTGGAAACTGACTTAGCTCCATTACTTTCTTTATTGTCAAGCCACATATGTAGCATAAGTTAAGATTTTTATTGTTTTAAGTTATTGTACGCCATCAAATTTTGTGCTTGGTGCCTCAATATTTCTCACATTGCAGAGCAATAGGTGATGTTTTGCTGAAAACATTTCTACATAAGAAATGGAAATTTAGACAGCAAAAGATAGACACAAATGTCCAAAACTACTTATGGCAATGAAACAAAAGCCTTCTGAAAACATTTTTGGCTGATTGTAGTACCCTTCAACATTTCTTATTTTATATTCAAAATCGGATAGATGCCAAATCTATTGTACAACTTTGATCTAAATGAAAGACAGAAAGACAAAGTAATGCAAACTCATTTGCATATAGGACTTTTTATTTGATGGAACTGTACTAGTGATTAAAATCTGTTCATTGTTCATTAACACCAGATTTTCAGTACACGCTGTGCATGAGTGCCAGCCATGACTGAAGAAGTGCTGGATGGATTTGATAACAAACAGATGACTAAGAAATAACATTAAGAGTTCAAGAGACAGGTTGTGTTGCCTGGTGTTTAAATTTATACAGAGTGAATCACCTAAAATTTGCAGCACAAATATTGCAAAAATGAAAAGTGCTACTGATGTGTACTTTTCACTGAAAAAATGTCATGTGGTTAGGGCCTTTTGTCAGGTAGACCTGCTTGGTAGGCAGGGACTCATATTGTCAGCCAATAAACAAATTGTAATAATTCTTAGAAAGTGTATTTTTTGTGCAAACATACAGATTTTCAATGGAAAAATGTTGATCGATATTAACAGACTAAAAGTACGGTAAATTAGAATGTCAGTGGTGTTTGTTGCAGGATTATAGTGCAAGCCATTTACGAGATATCATATTTTAAAACGTTTCCATACCTACACTTGTTTTTGCCTTTCAACCTGCATAATTGCTGGGTAATATGTTGTTACATTTGCTTACAGTATGCTTGTGTGATCCTTGAGTGTGTTGCGACATGCTGATCAGTTAGTGTGGAACAGTCCAAGCAGTAGGTGATGAGTGGACGATGGGATTTACCAGTGCAGAAGAAGCCAAAATGCTCATGGTGTATTGAGAGTGTAGGAACAATGCAGTTTGTTTTAGTACAGTGTACGCAGCAAGATATTCCAATTAATTGGGAAAATTATAGTTTTGGTAGTGGTGGGCGTGATAAGGCATCCTGTGAAATATTTTACATGTCTTCTCTGAAAACTACCTAGAAAAAATAGTAAGGAACCCTACTCATGAAGGAAATATAATGCAACGAATAGACCTTTCCTCTTTGAGGATATCCACATTGAAACTGGTGTCAGTGACCATGTGGTTGTGGCAACAATGAGTACCAAAGTACAAAGGACAACTAAAACGAGCAAAATGGTATATATGTTCAGTAAACTAGATAAAAAATCAGTAATGTCATCTTTAAATGAGGAACGTGGAACTTTCTGCACAGATCAGGAGCATGTATAGGGAATCTGCCTCAAGTGTGAAAGAATAGTTGACCACATACTGGACAGATACGTACACAGTAGATTAGTTCACAATGGGAGGGACCCCCCGTGGTATCCAATCACTGTAAAGAAACTTGTAAAGAAACAGATATTACTGCATAATAGGAGTAAAATAAAGCATAGGGCTATAGGTAGAGAAATGCTGAATGAAATACGTTTGGCTGTCCACAGAGCAATGTGTGATGCCTTCAATGACAACTACAGCAGAATATTGTCAAATGACATTCCAAAGAAATCCAAATAAATTCTGGTCATATATAAAGGCCGTTAGTGGCACCTAGTCCAGTCCCTAGCGAATGAGACAGGGACTGAAATTGAGGGTAGCAAAGCAAAAGCTGAAATGCTTAACTCCATTTTCAAATGTTCCTCTACAAAGGAAAACCCAGGAGAATCGCCCAAATTTAATCCTCTTACCACTGCTAAGATGAATGAAATAAGTATTAGTGTCAGTGGTGTTGAGAAACAGCTGAAATTGTTAAAATTGAACAAAGCTCCAGGCCACGATGGAATCCCAGTCAAATTCTGTAGTGAATTTTCAGCTGAGTTAGCCCCTCTTCTCACTAACATCTATCATAGATCCCTTGAGTAAAAAAACCATGCCCAGCTCTTGGAAAAAGGCACAGGTCACACCCATCTACAAGAAGGGTAGTAGAAATGAGCCACAAAACTACCATCCAATATCCATGACACTGATTTGTTGTAGATTCTTAGAAGATATTCTAAACTAAAACATAATGAGGTATCTTCAATGCCAACCAGCATGGTTTTTGAAAAAAATGTTTATGTGAAAACCAATTCACACTTTTCTCACATGACGTTCTGAAAGCTTTTGATCAAGGCAGCAAGGGAGATGCAGTGCTCCTTGATTTCAGAAAAGCGTTTGACTCAGTACTGAACCTGCGTTTATTGTCTAAAGTATGATCATATAGGGTATCAAGTGAAATTTGTGACTGGACTGAGAACCTTTTGGTAGGGAGGATACAGCATTCAGAATGAGATTTTTACTCTGCAGCAGAGTGTGCGCTGATATGAAACTTCCTGGCAGATTAAAACTGTGTGCTGGACCGAGACTCGAACTCGGGACCTTTGCCTTTCACAGGCAAGTGCTCTACCAACTGAGCTACCCAAGCATGACTCTCACCCCGTCCTGACAGCTTTACTTCTGCAAGTACCTCGTCTCCTACCTTCCAAACTTTACAGAAGCTCTCCTGCGAACCTTGTAGAACTAGCACACCTGAAAGAAAGGATATTGCAGACACGTGGCTTAGCCACAGCCTAGGGGATGTTTCCAGAATGAGATTTTCACTCTGCAGTGGAGTGTGCACTGATATGAAACTTCCTAGCAGATTAAAACTGTGTGCTGGACTGAGACTCGAACTCGGGACCTTTGCCTTTCACGGGCAAGTGCTCTACCAACTGAGAGAGCACTTGCCCACGAAAGGCAAAGGTCCCGAGTTCGAGTCTCGGTCCAGCACACAGTTTTAATCTGCCAGGAAGTTTCAGGATACAGCATGTTATCTTAGATGGAGAGTCATCATCAGATGTAGAACCAACTTCGGATGTGCCCCAGGGAAGCGAATTGGGACCCTTGCTGTTGTATATTAATGACCTTGCAGGCAATATTAATAGTAAAAATCAGGCTTTTTGCAGATGATGTAGTTATCTACAATGAAGCACTATCTTAGAGAAATATATAAAAACAAAGATGATGTGACTTACCAAATGAAAGTGCTGGCAGGTCGACAGACACACAAACAAACACAAACATACACACAAAATTCAAGCTTTCGCAACAAACTGTTGCCTCATCAGGAAAGAGGGAAGGAGAGGGAAAGACGAAAGGATGTGGGTTTTAAGGGAGAGGGTAAGGAGTCATTCCAATCCCGGGAGCGGAAAGACTTACCTTAGGGGGAAAAAAGGACGGGTATACACTCGCACACACACACATATCCATCCACACATACACAGACACAAGCAGACATGCCTTTACAAATGTCTGCTTGTGTCTGTGTATGTGCGGATGAATATGTGTGTGTGTGCGAGTGTATACCTCAATAAAAAAAATGTTCTGAAAACCATACAGCACATTTTAGGCCAAAAATATCCACCTTCTGGTATTCAATTTCACATATCACCCACTCTCTACTATGGAAATTATGCTCTTGGAGACAGGTATGTTATGCCCAAAATTTGTAATGTGTTTTGAATATTTTGTGTCTGAAAAAAATATTTATATTGAATATTAACATATCTGCCAACAGCCTTGCTGCAGTGACAATGCTGGTTTCTGTCAGATTACCAAAGTTAACCACTGTTAGGTTGAGCTAGCATCTGGATGGGTGACCATCCGGTCTGCCAGGTGCTGTCGGCAAGTAGGGTGCACTCATCCCTTGTGAGGCAAACTGAGGAGCTACTTGATCAAGAAGTAGTGCCTCCAGTCTTGTAAACAGACATACAGCTGGGAGAGCGGTGTGCTGGCCACATGCCCTTACATATACGCATCCAGTGACACCTGTGGGCTGAGGATGGCACAGTGACCAGTCAGTACAGTTGGGCCTTCACGGCCTGTTCAGATGGAGTTTAGTTTAGTTTTATTAGCATATCCAGTCACCTCAAACAAATCCACTGTCACTGGTAATAAATAAAGCTAAATAGAATGGACAACTTTCGTAGGAAGCTCACTTGGTTCATAATCAAGTGAGGTGTGTGTGTATGTTGACATACTAGTAAATTACTCACCCTATCTTCAGTCCTACACAACCTGAACGTTTTGTCTCACATCTGCTTCACGTGGTCCTCCTCAACCCAATATGCCACCTTCCTAGACATTGACCTCCTCCTCTCTGATATTTCAACAGCTGTCAGCCCTTCCACACTAAAAATATCCCTCCCATACAGCCTGGTCACTCAGGGATGGTGTATCTGCAGTGACAAGAATTTCCTTGCTCAGTATGCTGAGGATCTTACAAAGGCCTTAACAGGCAGGCACTATCCCCAAGACCTAGTCCACAAACAGATCTCCCATGCCTTTACCCTTCACATCTCCAATCCTCCCACCACTCCCAAGAACCTGCCACAAGGGAGTGCCCCTTAAAACACCCAGTACCATCACGGACTGGAACAACTGAAACACATCCTTCCCCAGGGATTTGATTACCTATCATTGTGCCCTGCAATGAGGGACATCCTACCCAAGATCCTTTGCATCCCACCTAAAGTGGTGCTCCAATGCCCATCCAACCTCCATGACATCCTTGTCCATCCCTAAGCCACCCCCAATCCCCACTCATTGCCACAGGGATCATATCCCTGTGGAAGATCCAGGTGCATGACCTGCCCAATCCATCCACCTAGCACTTCCTATTCCAGTCGTCACAGGCTTATCCTATCCCATCAGAGGCAGGGCCACCTGTCAAAGTAGCCATGTCATTTACCAGCTCTGCTGCAATCTTTGCCCAGCTTTTTATATTGTTATGACTACCAACCATCTGTCCACCAGGATGAACAGCCACCACCAAACAGTGGCCAAGGGCAAAGTTGACCACCCTGTGGCACAACATGCACCTGAACATAACAAGCTGGATTTCAATGGCTGCTTCATTACCCAAGCCATTCTGGATCCTCCCATCCACAACCAGCTTTTCTGAACTGTGCAGATGGGAGTTATCCTTACAACACATACTATGCTCTCATAATTATCCTGGCCTCAACCTGCAGTAACATACTGTCCCCACACCACCCACCCAGCAGTTTCCACCCCCTCCATCCCATCATCTCCTCCCCATTCTCATCTCCCAGTCTTTTTGTTTGTTGCCCCTTGCCAACACCCACCCATCTTTCCTCACTCCTCTTCTTTTCCCCCCACAACCCTGCCCTAAAACCTCCTGACGCTGTGCCTGTTGGCATTCTAGTCCCTGCACAGTGGTAGTCATATGTACATGGGTGTATGTGTGTGTGTGTGTGTGTGTGTGTGTGTGTGTGTTGGTATAATCTAACTTCTGCACCATTTCAGTGCAGTAATGTGTTCATTGTAAATAAGTATTACAGTAGTTGTATTACCTTATAAATAAATAAAAAACTTTTTTATTTTAAATTAAGTGCATTAGTATGTGTAAAATGACTCTTAGTGTTCATTAAAAAATGACGATCATTCCACTTGGGACCTGTGCAATGGTACATTAGCTTATTTGTTTTAGTTGTAAATATTTGTCATGTATTGTTGTTTTTCTGACATGTTCCACATCCTGGAGGACCTCCTCACAACGGATCAATTGGAATGAAAGTAAATCTAATCTAATCTAATCTAAGACAGATTCTCAAGGTCATGCAGATATTGACTGCATGGCAGTTATAAGAGTCAAGGGGCATGAAACGGAAGCAGTGGTTGGGAACAGAGGGAGACAGGGTTGTAGCCTATCCCTGATGTTATTCAATCTATATATTGAGCAAGCAGTAAATGAAACAAAAGACAAATTTGGAGTAGAAATTAAAATCCTTGGAGAAGAAAGAAAAACTTTGAGGTTTGCCAATGACATTGTAATTCTGTCGGAGACAGCAAAGGACCTGGAAGAGCAGTTGAACAAAATGCACCATGTCTTGAAAGGACGATACAAGATTAACATCAACAAAATCAAAATGAGAATAATGGAATGTAGTCAAATTAAATAGGGTGATGCTGAGACACTTAGAGTAGTAAATGAGTGTTGCTATTTGGGAAGAAAAATAACTGATGACTGTCGCAGTACGGAAGATATAAAATGTAGACTGGCAATGACAAGGAAAGTGTTTCTGAAAATGAGAAGTTTGTTAACATCGGGTATAGATTTAAGTGTCAGGAAGTCTTTTCTGAAAGTATTTGTATGGAGTGTAGCCATGTATGGAAGTGAAACATGGATGATAAACAGTTTAGATAAGAAGAGAATAGAAGCATTTGAAATGTGGTACTACAGAAGAATGCTGAAGATTAGATTGGTAGTTCATGTAACTAATGAGGAGGTACTGAATAGAATTGGGGAGAAGAGGAATTTGTGGCACAAATTTACGAGAAGAAGGGATCAGTTAGTAGTACATGTTCTGAGGCATCAAGGGATCGCCAATTTAGTATTGGAGGGCAGCGTAGAGGGTAAAAATCTTAGAGGAAGACCAAGAGATGAATACACTAATCAGATTCAGAAGGATGTAGATTGCAGTAGGTACTTGAAGATGAATCTTGCATAGGATAGAGTAGCATGGAGAGCTGCATCAAACCAGTCTCTGGACTGAAGACCACCACAACAACAACAACAGCAGAATCTGCATTTATGCATCTGCTTTTTTTGGTGATAGTGTCATGACTGGAACAATCCAGCATTCCTCTCAACCATACCAGCCAGCCTGTTGGGTGATACCCCAAAAGCGTCATCTTCCCTCATGTCAAGCAGTCCATATGTCATAGGATTTTCTCAACTCCATCATAGAAATTTTGTTTGACAACCTATCAACTTTATGCCACATATCTTTATTGGAGACTATACTGTTTATTTTGCAATTGATCCCTGTCCTGTCTAAATCGTATGTGGGGCATTGCAAAACTACATATTTCATGGTACCCTGTGCACCAAAGTCAAATGTGCTTGTGATGTACCTCATAATCCTATGCATGTATACTGGATAGGGGCCATATCCCTTAAGAAAAGGAATCAATCCCCAACTGGGGTTAATCTAATCCATCGTCATTCTTTCCCTGATGATCAGGAAAATTTCACGTGCTCTATGATCCATATCTGAAGTGTCCCAGTGATATTGCCATTTTTTTAATCTTCACTGCTTGAATTGTATGTTAGTGTCAATGTTAGGCCTTATTATTCACTGAATCTTAGTTTGGTTTCCTGCAGTAGCATCCTGCCTCATATCTAACCGTGATATCCACAGGAAAGATCCCTAATATTTCAAATAAGTGCCATGGTGGGAGAGGTACTGAAGACCCTGGTCAACTGCAGGAGCACACCCTCAGAGCCCACCACAGGAGGGTCCTGTACCGATCGTTACACAGCCAGTGCGCCCATACACTTGTGGCAAAGCCAACTATTGGGAGGAAATTGGCAGTGTGGCATTGTCTCCCGAAGTTTACAGTTCACTTTACTGCCATGTGCTATCTTCCACATAATGTTCTGCACTTTCTGCATAGCTTCAACTATATGGTCCATGAAAGTTCTTCTTTGAGCCAACAATACACATAAGTAACATACTGGAGAACAATCCAAGTTTATCGGAGGATTTCTTGGGAAGATAGGTCCCTTATAACAAAATATAAGCAGTCTTTCATACAGCTGTAAGTCCGGCAGATGCAAACAATCAATTAGGCTCTAACAGTCACTCTAGGATGCACTGTTTCTGCTTATACTAATAGTCAAGTAGTAACAAATAGTCAATCTAGACATGAGCTGCATGTGGAGGATAAGATTGAAACATCATCAAGCAAACATTAAAACAATTACAAGATGCCCAGAATCATCAGCCTGTGAACTTCATTGAATCTAAGAGACATAAAGGGTCAACATCTCTATCTTCTTCAAATGAATATTATGATAACCACAAGCTGTCTAACAACATTAAGCCTGTGGAGCTCATGTAGTAGTAGTAGTAGTAGTAGTAGTAGTAGTAGTAGTAGCAGTAGTAGCACCTTTATTCATCTGTAGATCTCTTTTTACAAGGATATAGGACATGTCAAAGTATTTACAAACTTATAAATTAATAGAGGGAAACATTCCACGTGGGAAAAATATATCTAAAAACAAAGATGATGTGACTTACCAAACGAAAGCGCTGGAATGTCGATAGACACACAAACAAACACAAACATACACACAAAATTCAAGCTTTCGCAACAAACTGTTGCCTCATCAGGAAAGAGGGAAGGAGCTTTCGTCTTTCCCTCTCCTTCCCTCTTTCCTGATGAGGCAACAGTTTGTTGCGAAAGCTTGAATTTTGTGTGTATGTTTGTGTTTGTTGTGTGTCTATCGACATTCCAGCGCTTTCGTTTGGTAAGTCACATCATCTTTGTTTTTAGATATATTTACAAACTTAGATCAATTTAAAATAAGCTAATTCGTACACACATATATTTACGGACTTCTTGTTAGAGACAATCATTAGATTTACTCCTAGTATACAATACTTTTTTTTTTACAAATAACTTATTAAATAATGTAATTCCACATTGTTCACTCATATCTCACTATCAGTCACTGCACACACTATACACACATTGTTTCATAATACTTCACTCACTACACACACACACACACACACACACACACACACACACACACACACTCACTGTTGATCTCTGGGCCATATTCTGTACCGCAACTTCCAATTTGCTATCCTGAAAAACTGAGTCAGCATCCCTCCATAATGAGTGAGATGTTGAGCTCAGAAAGAGGAAGAGGTGTTAGTATTGTGCCATGCATAGCTTGGGGGTAAGTATTTCTAGAAAAGAAAAAAAAGATGGAAAAAAACATAAAGTGAAGGTGTTATGTGGAATGTTGGATATTTTATAATCATTATTATTATTATTTATTTGTATAACATTTTTTATGAAACCCCTACTCTGTTTTAGCTAAGTAATCCTTCAATGTATAAAACGTATTACATAATAGGTACTTTTTAGCTGCCTTTTTAAATAAGTGTATTTTTGCAATTTCTTTAATCTCTTTTGGTAATTTATTGTACAGTATTATTCATTGGTAGAAAATGCTGTTTTGAGTTTTATGTTTATCTTTTCTTGGTAGACATAAGTTGAGTCTATCTCTTGTTGCATGGTCATGTACAGAGCTGTTTGTGCAGTAATTACCAATGTTATTTTTGATGTGTACAACTGACTGGTAAATATATTCACATGAAGCAGTTAAAATCCCCAGTGTTCTGAAGAGATCTTTACAATGAGCTCGAATAGTATTTTTGGTTATTACTCTTATGGCTCTTTTCTGGAGTTTGAAAATTGTGTTCATATTTTGTGCATTTGTTCCCCAAAAAAGAATTCCATAGCTAAGAATTGAGTGTACATATGAATAATATGTAACTAAAAGACGTTACACACTGATGATAGGATTCTAAGGGCTTAACATGCTGATGACATTCTGTTTGCAAGTACCTTTGTGTGTTCACACCAATTCAACTGAGAATCGATATTCATTCCTAGAAATTTTGCATTTGTTACACAGTCTATAGAGGTGCTATCTACATTTAATTTAACAATGTCATTTTTCCTCTTCAAACTGAAATTCATGGCATTAGTTTTCTTTATGTTCAATGTCACTTTATTGCTTATTGACCAGTCGTAAACTTCCTTGAGAGTTTCATTTGCTTTCTCGGCAAGGAGTTCTCTTGTTTTCTCACTGACTATAATATTGCTGTCATCAGCGAAGAGGATTTTTTCACCATGAGTAACACTACTGGGAAAGTCATTGATGTATATCAGGAACAGTATTGGTCCTAATATGCTACCTTGCGGAACCCTTATATTAATGTATTTTGGTTCTGATAAGTGTTTTACTAGATGTTTAGATCTATTTGAAGTATGTGTTATCTCTACTCTTTGTACCGTATCTGTCAGGTATGATCGAAAGCAGTCATTGGCTACCGCTGTTATTCCTAACGCTTGTAATTTATTTAATAGAATCTTGTGGTCGACTGTACCAAATGCCTTAGAAAGATCCAAAAATATGCCTCTGTCTTTCATAATTGCTTCTATTATTTTTGAGAATGCTGGTAGCAGGAAAATGGGGTGGTAATTTTCTATGTCTTCTGTATTAGCTTTCTTAAGCGAAGGTACAACTCATGCCTGTTTTAACTGCTCTGTAAATGTCCCTGATGTGGAGGATTCATATATTATATTTGTTAAGTGCCTTGTATAATCCCTATACATTGTTTCAGTACACACATTGGTACTTCATCTAAGCCTACTAACTTTTTATTTTTTAGTTTTTGAATTGTTTTACTGACTTCATTCTCTGTGGTTGGAAGTAACATCATTCTATTTACTGCAACATTATTTACAGGTGTTATATTTGTTTGGGGGAACTTTTGCTGTAACTTCTCTGCAATACTTGAAAAATGCTTGTTTGCATAGTTAGCTAAGTGCTGTGGATCATTTATTACTTTATCCCCTTCCCTTAGCAGTACGTTATTCTGCATTTGTTTGCCTCTCCCCGTTTCCTTTTTTATAACATCCCAGGGTGCTTTGCTTTTATTCTCTGCATTATATATTATTTAGTCATTAAATGACTTTTTTGCAGCAATCAGCACCTTCCTATAGATCTTTCTGCATCTGTGATAGAAATTTAAGAATTATGGATCAGTGCGAATCTTTTTCATGGAACTGGGGTTTTAAATGTTTGGGAGGACTTCTTAATACCTGCTGTTATCAATCTGTTTCTCTCGGATGTTGATACAGACACGTATACTTTTGGAAATACCTTTTCAAAGTTCAATTTAAACAATGTGGAGAATTTAGGGAATTTCATATTCACATTGGTTTCCTTATACACTTCATCCCAGCTTTGTTTTTCTAGTTCTTTTGAAAAATCTTTTATTTTGATTTCTGATAGGTGTCGTTTGTAGGCTTGTAGTTTAAGGCATGAATCGATGCCTGACTTAACTGTTGTTATTTGACAGAGATCGTCTGATAGTCCGAGATCTTTTACAGCTACATCACATTTTTCCCTGTCCATATTTGTAGCCACATGGTCAATTACTGATGAAGTCGTTGTGGTAACCCTTGTTGTACTGTTGACCAATAGGGACATGCCAAAATTTTGAAGGATGTTTATGAAGGTGCTGCTGGATTCATTTATGATGTCAGTGTTGATGTTAATGTCCCCACACAGAATTACGTTGACCTTTGTACTTGAGACTTTATCTAGAATATCTGTTAACTTACTGAAAAAAGGTGTCAACACTACCACTGGGAGATCTATACACACACAAAATGATTAATTTCTTGGTGATATCAAGCCCTGTGAATTCAATAGCTGATATTCCAAAGTGTTTGTCTTCACTTACAGTACTGAGGTCATGTCTTTATTTGAACTGTGTTCCTTTTCTGATACAAATGCATGATCCTCCACCCCTTGAAGTAGTTCTGCAGTAAGAGTTTGCCTTTTCATACAATGATACTACTACATGTTGGATTTCTGTGTATCTACACCAGTGCTCAGTAATACAAACTACTGTGCAGTTCAAAGATTGGAGCTCAACTTCTAATAGGTGTATTTAATTTTTGTTGATTGCATGTTTTGATGGAGGATTGTTAAGTCTGTGAAATGCCCCCATGTTATTCTTTCCAATGGTTTGTTTTTATTTGTGACATCTGGTATATGTGATATTTGAGGTGTTAAAATCTGTCTTGCGAGTGATTGTTTTTTTAAAGTGCTGTAGATACTCTTTAAGCAGGTGAACCTGTTGTCTGGATTTATCCTAAAAAAGACCTACTTTTCCTACCTATGACAACAGGTATTTGACCATGTGTGGCCCGAGGTTCACCCGCTATACTTTCATGTATCAGCTGTACCAATCTTCCCTTCCCAGTTCTGTTTAGGTTTAGGCCATGCCTAGTGAAACCCCATCTGTTGATAGTCCCAACGGGCACCAGAGAAACATGAGCAAAGTTGGCTGTCCTCAGAGCCATCTCTAACCCCACATTGATTCGCCTCACAGCTCCATCAAGGTGTGGTCGATCATGATACCGCAATAGCTCAACAAAGTGTACATTGGTTCCATGAATCAGGGGAGCTATCTTGTCCAGGTCACCACCTATGTCATATGCCCCATCCCTGTCCAAACTGTTTCCCGCCCCACCCATTATCACCACATGGTCCTCTTTTGTAAAGTCCTTACATAAAGACCCTAGGTCCTCAATCACATGACATAGCCCTGCATTTGGCTTGAAGATAATGGTGGCCTGGTACGCTGCCCCTAAACTTTCCTGTAGCTGAGGGCCTACACCTCGCCCATCAGATCAAAAATGATATAGGTTGGAAATCTCCATCTTTCAGCACCGTCATCGCCAAGAAAAATCAGAATTTTAATAACTTTGCTATGAATGCAACTGATATAACTAATTGTACAGAGCAACACTCAGATTATTGTTCCAGTCTAATAAATATCCACAGTGACATAGACCGACTGGAAAAGCACACCATGAAGCAATCCCTACAGAAGGTAATGGGATCAATTGGAAGCAAACTGTAAAGAGATGCCTACAGAAGGTAAAGGGGCTATTAGTACTTAAAGTAGCAATTGTGGTCACAAGTATAGGAAAGCAGAAACAGGGAAGCATAATGAGGAATCTCTTAATCCAAACTTTGCATACAACAAAAATGAATAATGTATGAAGTTAAATAAAATGAAGGATGTCAATATCCTTTGCGTTGCTCTGTGATACATCACTACGACTGTTCTCCCAAGGGCACAGTTAAGCTACATGCCAAGTGACAGAAGGCAACAGCAGAATTACTTGAGGTGTAAGTAACCTTCCAACAGATGTCAAGGAACTTGAGGGATCTAATGCAGCAGGTATACAATAGGAGACAAGATGATCCAGATTTATCAGGTGTACCAGTATGGAATGAATGTTTTTTTGTGAAAATGAAACACTAATTTTGAATTGAAAAGTAAAAACATTTTATTCAAAGTACTGACCATTGCTTTCTATACATCTTGACCACCTTTCGGGGAATTTGTGGACACCACGCCAATAGAAATGTTTATCTTTTGAAGCAAACCAATCAGACACCCAATTTTCAACTTTTTTGTAGGAATCAAAGTGTTCCTCAGCCAATGCAAGTCCCATTGATGAAAACAAATGGTAGTCGGAAGGGGACAAGTCTGGTGAATACGGCGGGTGCGGTAGCAGGTCCCAGCCAAGTGTTTTGATTGTATCCTTAACCAGTTTTGCTTTGTGTGCAGGTGCATTGTCGTGTAAAAAAATTACTTTGCCATGTCTTCTGGCCCATTCCGGTCTTTTTTCGATCAAAGCATAGTTCAAATTGATCATTTGTTGTCTGTAGCGATTAGTATTCACAGTTTCACTGGATTTTAGAGTCTCATGATACACCACACCTTTCTGATCCCACCAAACACAGAGCATTGTCTTCTTGCCGAATCGATCTGGTTTTGCAGTCGATGTTGATGGTTGTCCCGGATTAACCCATTATTTTTCCCATGTAGGATTCTTAAAATAAATACATTTTTCATTGCCAGTAACAATTCAATGCAAAACTGATTTTCTTTCATGTCTTTAAAGCAAAATTTGACAAATGGTGTTTCAGCTTTCCATCTGTCTTTCATTCAATTCATGTGGAACCCGTTTTTCCACACTTTTGGATCTTCCCCATAGCTTTCAAATGGTCAGAAATTGTTTGTTGTGCAACATTTAGCATTGCTGCCATTTGCTTCTGACTCAAAGTATCATCTTCATCCAATATTGCTTGCAATTTCTTCGAATGTTTTTGGTGGCGTTCCACTTTCTTCATTTCTTACATCAAAATCATTATTTCTGAACCATTGAAACCATCTTTTGCATGTTGCTTCTGATAGAGCATGATCACCATATGCCACAACAAGCATTTGATGTGACTCTGCAGCACTTTTTTTTTTTTCAAATGAAAACAAAAAATTAAGCTTTCCGCAAATCATCACTTCCTGGTACAAAATTCGACATTGTTAACTCGATGAAAACATATGATGTCGTTTGTTGCATGACTTGATGTATACTAAATACAGATGTCATACCAACCAAACAAAAAAAATTAAGGCCTGTTCACAACAAATGTTCTCTATCGACACATTTGTATCTTTAAGCTCATTTCATACTGGTACAACTGGTACAACAATTGTACCAGGAGCAGATTTAAGTCTGTTGGCACATTTACTTCAGTGCTATCTTGAAGGCTTCAAAGTTTTCTTTATCCATACTGCACATTGAAGAAGATACTGCAAATTAACACCATGAGATGTGCACTAGATATGACATTACTATGCAAAGCATCAGAGGAAATGAAGAGTGACATACACTACTGGCCATTAAACTTGCTACGCCAAGAAGAAATGCAGATGATAAACGGATATTCATTGGACAAATATATTATACTAGAACTGACATGTGATTACATTTTCACGCAGTTTGGGTGCATAGATCCTGAGAAATCAGTACCCAGAACAACCACCTCTGGCTGTGATGACGGCCTTGATAAGCTTGGGCATTGAGTCAAACAGAGCTTGGATGGTGTGTACAGGTACAGCTGCCCATGCAGCTTCAACACGATACCACAGTTCATCAAGAGTAGAGACTGGTGTATTGTGACGAACCAGTTGCTTGGCCACCATTGACCAGACGTTTCCAGTTGGTGAGAGATTTGGAGAATGTGCTGGCCAGGGCAGCAGTCGAAAAATTTCTGTATCCAGAAAGGCCCGTACAGGACCTACAACATGTGGTTGTGCATTATCCTGCTGAAATGTAGGGTTTCGCAGGGATCAAATGAAGGGTAGAACCAAGGGTTGTAACACATCTGAAATGTAACATCCACTGTTCAAAGTGCTGTCAATGTGAACAAGAGGTGACCGAGACGTGTAACCAATGGCACCCCATACTATCACGCCGGGTGATACACCAGTACGGTGATGACGAATACACGCTTCCAATGTGTGTTCACCACGATGTCACCAATCATGGATGCGACCATCATGATGCTGTAAACAAAACCTGGATTCATCCGAAAAAGTGACGTTTTGGCATTCGTGCACCCAGGTTCATCGTTGAGTACACCATCGCAGGCGCTCCTGTCTGTGATGCAGTGTCAAGGGTAACCACAGCCATGGTCTCCAAGCTGATAGTTCATGCTGCTGCAAACATCGTCGAACTGTTCGTGCAGATGGTTGTTGTCTTGCAAACGTCCGCATATGTTGACTCAGGGATCGAGATGTGGCTGCATGATCCGTTACAGCCATGCAGATAAGACACCTGTCATCTCGACTGCTAGTGATACGAGGCCATTGGGATCCAGCACGGCATTCCATATTACCCTCCTGAACCCACTGATTCCATATTCTGCTAACAGTCATTGGATCTCGACCAACGAGAGCAGAAATGTCACGATATGATAAACCGCAATCACGATAGGCTACAATCTGACCTTTATCAAAGTTAGAAACGTGATGGTACGCATTTCTCCTCCTTCCATGAGGCATCACAACAATGTTTCACCAGGCAACACCGGTCAACTGCTGTTTGTGTATGAGAAATCGGTTGGAAACTTTCCTCATGTCAGCACGTTGTAGGTGTCGCCACCGGTGCCAACCTTGTGTGAATGCTCTGAAAAGCTAATCATTTGCATATCACAGCATCTTCTTCCTGTCGTTTAAATTTCACGTCTGTAGCAATTTTAATGGCCATTAGTGTAATATGTGTTCAAGAGCCATTTCCCAACAATGGGAAAGTACCTGCCTTTCCACTCTCTGCCACTCTGGTTTTGGGGGCCAATAATGCTTTACCTCTACTAAATCAGAAACTGGTGGTAATTAAAACCAGCCAGCTGTGCAATAGCCACTGCACAGTAGTTCAGGTTTTCTTTTAGTTGCTCAAATTGATTGTCACCAACATGTACATGCATTTTTGACTTGCTGCTGAAGAATATTTAGATAAAACAAGGGCTGCCACATTATTTGGAAGAAGTATCAATTTCTTATTAACAACTGACGCAAATGTAAAGTCCACCATATGGCATAATCATGAGCGTGACTATTGTGGTCACAAATTACTATTAATAATTGATGACCTAGACCTGATAGTGGTAAATAACAGTGGAAAGCCGCCAAATTTTGAGAACAGAGCAAGTGCATCATCAAATATTGATGTTTTGTAGCTAACAGATCAGCTGTAAGAAAAATAAGCAATTGGGCGGGTCAGCAGTAATGTACTACGAGTGATCATGATGCAATCATTATAGAAATGCCACGAGGGGGTATTGCTGATTTACTGAGTGATCTAGGTTCCACACAAAGATGCGATTTGAAACATGTGGACTGGAAAAAGATATCTGAAATACTAATGACATCCAAGCTGGACACTTTCAATGGCAGTATTAGTGCATACATCTTAATAGCTATATTACAAAGGGCAGAGAAGAAAGCAATTCCAGTCCAAGTACTGAGGCCTAAAACACTGACATTTTGGATACCAGAAAATCAAAACCTTAGAAGAGCTATGAGGTAGTCGTGCACCCGGTGAGATGCATGAGCTTTGTGCTGCCGTACAGATAAGTGATTTAGAGTGTAATAAAACTCTTGTTTAGTTCAGGAAACTAGTTTAATAAATGTATTAGAGTGTTTTGCAAGCTTACTATTAAAGGTTTCACTTCTCTTTGTGTATTATTCTAGAAAATGCAAAAGGAACATAAAGTAGGGTTACGATCATATTCTTGCATATATTTTAGCGCAGTAAAACTTATAGAATCTCATTTAATTGTTTTCCAGCAAGTTAAGAAAAGCGTATCCCTTTTTGCGAAACACATTGTAAATTTTAAATTCCGGTATCTGGAAACTTTGTACATACAGTAGTAGCTTTGTTTACATACAGTTGCAACTAGGCCTAATTTTTGTAAACGTGTTTTTCTTCTTATTTTCGGTAATCTAACTTATTGTCACTTATGTAAGTTTGTTTACATATGATTGAGACTAGAGCTAATCTTTCATAAATGTGTTTTCTTGTTTTTCTGTCATTTAATTTGACTTATTCTTGCTAAAGTAAGATTTTTACCATGAGTGAAAAGTGCCTGACGTGCCATAGAATTGTTAGCTCCAGGGTTTGATGTGATGGGTGCAGTAGTTTTTTCCATTGGGGTGACTGCTGCGGCGTGGGAAATGGGGAAGTGGATCAGACTCATCAGTGGTTCTGTAGGAAATGCAGCAGAGATAGGAAAATAGTGGAACAGGAGGAGGAAATTGCTACCCTTCAGGCACAGTTAGAGCAGTCTAGGGAAGACCTGAACGGGTTAAGGAGGGAGAAGGGTAAAGAGAGGTGGGAAGTGGTAACAGGTAACAGGAGTAACAGACCTAGAACTTTGTCAGACAGCTTCGTGGTGAATGTGAAGAAAAAGTTTGACCTGTTGCTTCAGTTAGAAGCTGATGAGCCCCAGACAGAGGTAGGTGTAGAGAGAGCACAACAAACTTTCAGTAGAAAATTGAATAAGAATGCAGGGAAGTCAGCAAAGAGAAAGAAAGTTTTGTTGTTAGGTAGTTCACATGCCAGAGGTGTAGGCCAACTTTTGCAGGACCAGTTAGGATCAGTATACCAGCTCACAAATATTTTTAGACCAAGTGCTGGTCTGGGTCAGGTGACAGAGGATTTAGGTTCACTCTGTAAAGATTTTACCAAGGAAGACACCGTAGTTATTCTGGGTGGGCCGAGCAATAGTATTGATAGAGATCCTGGGTACAATATAGAGTGTGACCTGCCAAAGATTGCATCAGTAATGAGATATACAAGTGTTGAGTTTGTGTCTATTCTGAGATGCCATGACCGACCTCATTTAAACTCTTCTGTCGGGAGAGTTAATTTGGAGTTGGAATGGCTACTTGGGTAGTTTGGATTATACTAGACATGTCCTACACCTCAACAGGAAAGGGAAGGGTAAACTGGCTGGGCTTATAGCAGGAAATGTAAGGGGGGGGGGGGGGGGGGAGGCACTGCCATGAGTGGTAATATACCAGTGGTCATAGGTGTTGGAGCAGCACCTTTTTTAGGATACAACGAAGTCATGTTCTAAGAGAGCTAAAGATTGAATTAAACCTTCAGCTTGATAAAGAAATCAAACAGCATAATCCTGGCACATTGGATCAGTGAACACAGCTTTTGGTTAAAAATTTACAGCAATCAGCAGAAATTTTATTTTCACCCGATTTCATCTCGGTAAATGTGAAATGCCAACTATCTTTAATGCATCAAAATATTCGAGGGCTTAGAAGTAAAATTAATGAACTACTTATGTGCATTGATGAATTAGAGTCATTGAACCCAGTTGATATAATCTACCTCTCTAAACATCATGTGACCACTGGTATAGATATGTTAAACCTTACAGAATTTAAGTTAGCCTCTTACTTCTGTAGAAAAAATATGGAGAAAGGAGGAGTCGCCACATTTGTTAAAAACAGTTTTAAATTTAAGAATATTGACATTAATAAATTTTTCTTAGAGCAGCACTTAGAAGCATGTGCAACAGAGATAGAATTTCATAATAGGTCCGTTATAATAGTAGCCATATACAGAGCACCTTCATGAAATTTCAACCTGTTTATAAACCGTCTTGAAGATTTATTATCTCATCGAAAATTAAAAAACAAAGAACTAGTGGTTGCTGGTGGTTTTAATATAGATGTCCTGAAAAACACTGTCAGTGAACAGTTACTGAAATCAGTTACATTGTCATTCAGTTTAATTTCTACTGTAAATTTCCCAACTAGGGTATACAAATGTTCTAAGACCTGGCATTGATAATATAAAGCCAAGTGATAAGAGTGTTTACATAAAAAAACTGTTGCATCCTTGAGCCTCCGGTTCTAGATGTACCCTTGTCCAGTTAGTGGCTGATGCTACAGATCTTTATTTATGGAAATATACAGTACAATCACCAACAAATTTTACATATTCATATACACCTTTACCTTTTATCCAAATAAATACAGATTCATTAGGATGGCATTATCTTTTGCTACGTGTATACAATACAAGTGGAGATAATAGAGTCATAAGCAGATTTACCAAAGTCTTTATTAGCAATTTCAAACATATGATAAGTGCGAAACGAAATTACTTCTCTATCATTAAAACTTTCGAGTCAAGGTACACTTGGAACTCCGCTACCTCCTCTTACTATGGCAACTGTCAACCATCCATTACCATGAGAGAAGGTATCATTTATGTCCAAACTAAAATTAAGAGTACATCCAAGAAACACACATGGTCCAACAACGAGCGCGTTGTCGTTTACTGCTAATAAGGACTTTGGTAAATCTGCTTATGACTCTACGTCTCCACTTGTATTGTATACACGTAACAAAAGAAAACTCAATCCTAATCAATCTGTATTTATTTGGATAAAAGGTAAAGGTGTATGTGAATATGTACAATTTGTTGGTGATTGTACTGTATATTTCCATAAATAGAGATCTGTAGCATCAGCCACTAACTGGACAAGGGTACATCTAGAACCGGAGGCTCAAGGATGCAACAGTTTCATTATGTAAACACTCTTATCGCTTGGCCTTGGCGGTGCGCCAGCGGGGACACACACATCTAAAACAACTAGTGAGCACGTCCGGGATAACGTTCCGCTGGCCACTGCGAAAACTCTAAGTCCCTTATCTAAGGTAAAAGTTTTCGCATGGTATATAAGCGAGCGCGCTACACTCAGTCTGTGTCTTGCTGCTGCACAGGCAACTGCATTGAACGCCGCCAACATGCCGTACAGGAGATATCGACATCGTCGTCGCACAACAGTTTACAAAAATATAGAAAACATCGAACTAACAACAACAACAGGCGACAAGAAGAATCGCATCCCAGTGATGGTCAGTCTGTGTCTTGCTGCTGCACAGGCAACTGCATTGAAAGCCAACACGCTCGTTGATGGATCATGTGTGTTTCTTGGATGTACTCTTAATTTTAGTTTGGACATAAACGATACCTTCTCTCATGGTAATGGATGGTTGACAGTTGCCATAGTAAGAGGAGGTAGCGGAGTACCAAGTGTACCTGGACTCGAAAGTTTTAATGATAGAGATGTAATTTCGTTTCACACTTATCATATGTTTGAAATTGCTAATAAAGACTTTGGTAAATCTGCTTATGACTCTACATCTCCACTTGTATTGTATACACGTAGCAAAAGAAAACACAACAGCAACCTCCTCTTACTACGGCAACTGTCAACCATCCATTACCATGAGAGAAGGTATCGTTTACGTCCAAACTAAAATTCTAAAATTAAGAGTACATCCAAGAAACACACATGGTCCATCAACGAGTGCGTTGGCGGTGACACTCGTCACTGGGTTGCGATTCTTCTTGTCGCCTGTTGTTGTTGTTAGTTCACTGTTTTCTATATTTTTGTAAACTGTTGTGCGACGATGAGGTTGATATCTCCTGTACGGCATGTTGGCGGCGTTCAATGCAGTTGCCTGTGCAGCAGCAAGACACAGACTGAGCGTAGCGGAGAGTGCGCTCGCTTATATACCATGCGAAAACTTTTACCTTAGATAAGGGACTTAGAGTTTTCGCAGTGGCCAGCGGAACGTTATCCCGGACATGCTCACTAGTTGTTTTAGATGTGTGCGTCCCCGCTGGCGTGCCGCCAAGGCCAAGCGATAAGAGTGTTTACATAACAAAACTGTTGCATCCTTGAGCCTCCGGTTCTAGATGTACCCTTGTCCGGTTAGTGACTGACGCTACAGATCTTTACTTATGGAAATGTACAGTACAATCACCAACAAATTGTACATATTCACATACACCTTTACCTTTTATCCAAATAAATACAGATTCATTAGGATTGCTTAAATATGCTGAAGTTATACCTCTCCACAAGAAAGGGGACAAAGAAATGCCGTAAAATTACCGACCGATCTCACTTTTGCCAGCTTTTTTAAAAATTTTTGAAAAGGTTATGTTCAAACCTCTACTTAAGCACGTTAGTGAAAATAACGTACTGTCAGTGTCACAGTTTGGGTTTCTTAAGGGTTCTGATATTGAGAAAGCTATTTACACTTACAGCGAAAATGTCCTTAATGCATTGGACAACAAATTAGAGGCAACTGGCATATTCTGTGACCTGTCAAAGGCATTTTACTGTGTGAATCACAGCATTCTTTTAAGTAAATTAAAATATTATGGTGTCACTGGTAGTGCTGCAAAGTGGTTTCAGTCATATCTTACTAATAGAAAACAAAGGGTGTCATTACATAACACTTCAGCAGTAGGCAATCAGACATCATCTGACTGCGAAGAAATTACATGTGGTGTTCCCCAAAGTTCCATACTAGGTCCACTACTGTTTCTTGTGTATATTAATGACCTGTCATCTGTTACATTACCAGATGCCAAGTTTGTCTTATTTGCAGATGATACAAACATTTCAATAAATAGTAAATCAAATATAAATTTATAAAGGGCAGATAATCACATTTTTACTGACATTAATAAGTGGTTCATAGCCAATTCACTGTCATTAAACTTAGAAAATACCCACTATATGCAGTTCAGAACTTCCAAGATATTTCCTTCTGGTGTGTGTATAAAATATGATGACATGTAAATAGGAGAAGTTGAGAGTGTAAAATTCTTGGGATTACAACTTGATAATAAATTCAGTTGGGAGCAACATACTAACGAACTGCTAAAGTGCCTAAACAAGTCTGTGTTTGCAATGCGAAGATGTCAGCTACAGGAGATATAAATATAAAAAAACTGGTATATTTTGCTTATTTTCACTCCATTATGCCATATGGTATAATATTTTGAGGTAACTCCACAAACAGAGAAAAAATTTTTGGAGTACAGGAGCGTATAATAAAAGTAATGAGTAGTGTAAATCCAAGAACATCATGTCGAAACCTATTCAAAGAATTGGGCATATTAACCACAGCTTCTCAGTATAATTATTCCTTAATGATGTTTGTTGTAAATAATACATCTCTTTTTCCAGCTAACTGCTTAGTACACAGTATCAATACTAGGAATAAGAACAATATACATAGAGATTTAAAATCATTTAATTTGCCCAGAAGTGAGTCCAGTATTCAGCAACGCCTATTTTCAATAAGTTACCATCAACTGATAAGAGTTTAGTTTCAGATAAGGCACAAGTTAAACATAATTTAAAAGAATTTTTGGTGGCCAACTCCTTGTATTCCATCCATGAGTTTCTCAAAAAGTGCAGGAGACCATTTTAATGAAAATTTATTATACTTTTTTTTAAATTTTAAATCTTTACATAATCTGACTGTTCTTAACTGAGGATCACTGAAATGAATATTTTACTTTAATTTTTGACAATACTTGGTTGTAATGGGCAAGAAACTAGCAAATGTCTGAATGATGGATTTAATTAAAGCAGATGTAAGTATTAAACCTGTAAATATCAGAAGTTTAAATTTAATTCATGTACATACATTTACTGTTTATTGACTGAGGATTAATGGAACTCAAGGTTTTCTAATTACTTTTTGTAATGTGTTTATCTGACATGTTCCACACCCAGGAGGATTCCCTCTTTTATGGGTCTGTGGAATGAATAATTAATCTAATCTAATCTAATCTAATCTAATCTAATCTGACATGGTCCTACCAGAGATCTTCTGGTGCAGAAGAAAGAGAACACAGACTGCTCCTACATAGACATAGGACAGGTCAAGTGAGATTAAGCATCATAACTGGGAAAACCGCTTATGGGTCTACATTGAATTGAACACACGGGGGCAACTGTATAAGTCATTAACTGAGAAAGTAAAGTCAGCTTTTTCACTGTCAACAATACGAATGGAGGATGGAAGTATGGCTAAAGGATGCAGAGACTCAGCAGAGTATCTGTTGAAGACCTTTTATTGTACGGAAGACCAGACAGGGACAGTGAATCCCACGCACAACTGAGGAATGCTCTGAACACAGAGTATGAAAATAATACACCTTTCTCCCTTTCACTCAAGAGGAGGTAGTAAGCACTATACACAGACTAAAGAAGGACGAGGCACACAGTTCCAATGCAGTGCATCCTAAAGTTTTACACATGACATTGCCTACATAAGACCTTTCTTAAGTCATTGTTGAACAATTTCCTTCTTAGGGTAGAATCCTACAACAATGGAAAACAGCCAGTGCTGTAATTATTGATCAAAGGGAAGATAAGAATCCGATAGAACAATGCGCTACAGACCTACCTTTTTGATCAACACAATGGCTAGATGCCTCCTATGTGACAGGCATCTGTCTCACAGGGAGCTCACAAGCCTTATCCAGTGCTAGCCCAGCTTCTGTAAGGGGAAGTTATAACACCATTCTTTTCCTTTCGGGGTGGTACACTAATGAAAGAATTATCATGTTGCAAATGGTTTGATATTAATTTGGGATAAGGCATTGAATCTGAAGTGAATGTATTACACAGAAGAAGTCAGGTGCTCTCATAACTTGGTTGTTATTGTGTGATTTTCTTCGGGCGATCATAATTGGCCAAAATAAAAAATGTAGAAAATATGGAAACTAGCTAGTGAAATTTTGGTCCAATATCATGAATCAGTTTTGACTCTGTTTCAAAATTACTTTAATTGAACGGTTGATAGCTCACTCAGTGCAAGCCAAATCATTAAAATTCTTGATTTTGAATTTAAATTATGTTACTATTGTAGCATGTTGGCAGGGGTGGACAGTCGCAAAGGCACTGACTCGTACACATTATCAGAACAAAATGATAACCCAGACAGGGTTTATATGTGGACAAGGAAAAAAAATTCCAGGATTTTTCCCGGATTTCCCCGTTGAAAATACACTTTCTCCCGGGTGAAAATACACTTTGTCCGTGTTAAATGACAGTATACTTTTCCTCGGCACTGTAAAACTTATCAATCCTTAGAATGTTTATGGTTTTCTACAGAGACGTAGAATTTTCCGACACTTTAGGAAATGAAACCCAGGGGAAAAAGAACAAAAAAGAAAAAAGAACACGTTTTGGAAAGATCTTTGATGTGCAGCAACATGTACGCTGCATTTCTTCGTTTTACAGAGGTATAAATTCGAATTCCGCCAAACACTGCATGTTACTTTCCAAAGCAATGAAATCGAGATTGCGACGCGCTTTTGTAAGCCAGTCATAGCTCATGTCACGTGACCTTGGCAGCTGATGACAGCACAGGACACGTAGGGTAGTCAACCAATAGCAAACCATTGCTGACTTTTTTACATACAGCATTAATGTGGCTAATCCACTGGAGGTTTGAGTCCAGATGGACCCCTAGAAATTTACACTCATTTGCTTCCTCTGCCCCTATGCCACATATGTCATTTACGCATGAGTGGTGTGAGCTGCCTGTTGTAAATATTATCATCTGGGATTTATTTACATTGACCTTTAATCCTTGTGCATGAAAATATGAACTTAATTCTAGTGTCTCATTACTTGCTGAGAAATTCAGTTCCTCACAATTCTTACCATGAAATAAAACTGAGGAGTCATCAGCATAATTTACAATGTGCAAGTTAATGGGGTGTACAATGCCATTAATATAAGCTAAAAATAGGAAAGGTCCAAGAATTGAGCCTTGAGGGACTCGCTGTGTGTCTGTTTCGGTTGTGGATTTAAAGGTTAAGATCTTATTGTCAATCTGATGTGTAAGTTTGGTACACTGTTTCTGATTCACCAGATGGGTGGCTAGAAGTTTCGTTGTTGCATCACTGATGCATCACCATCCCTAAACCAACCAACTTCTAGTACCATGGAATTAAAATTTAATTAATGATTTGCCACCATCCAAAATATGCTACTAATTACTCATTTGAAATCTGTTCGCTAATACTATATAGCTCATCAAAAAATAATTTTTTACAAAAACAATTATGTAACAAAAACATTCAATCATATAGGAAATTTTTTTGTCTAACAAACTGCTGCAAAGCAAGCAATAAAAAATGAAGACATTTGTTCACTAATCTATCAACAATTGACATCAATTAAACAAAATGAACACACAGTAATTAAAATTGATAAAAAAATTTCACACACCATTTATAACATCTGTGTACACAGAAGATTTATAACTCTCATAAACTAAACATCACAAGTATTCATTACTCAAAAGTGAGCCAAAAATTATTTTTCATGCAGCATTTACATTCCAGAATGAGATTTTCACTCTGCAGTGGGGTGTGTGCTGATATGCAACTTCCTGGCAGATTAAAACTGTGTGCCGGACCAAGCCTCGAATTTGGGACCTTTGCCTTTCACTGGCAAGTGTTCTACCAACTGAGCTACCCAAGCATGACTCACGCCCCGTCCTCACAGCTTTACTTCTGCCAGTATCTCATCTCCTACCTTCCAAACTTTACAGAAGCTCTCCTGCGAACCTTGCAGAACTAGCACTCCTGAAAGAAGGTTCGCAGGAGAGCTTCTGTAAAGTTTGGAGGTAGGAGACAAGATACTGTGTGGTGACCCGGTGCAATGTTAAGCTCTCTCTATACAGCTTAAGTGTCTTCATGGACTTACTTGTTGAAGAATGCTGGTTCTGCTTTCTTGCAGCACCGATGTCTTTGCTAGCACCGGACGCTTCTTCGAAGATTTCACTGCTAGGAAGGGGAAATTTTCACTCTCTCGTTCTCTCCCTCTCTTCTTATTTAAAAAATACGCTACTCTTGGAATATCCTTCAATGCACCAGAACATATTTATTTCCACTTTGTACAAAAAAACAACTAAACTTTATGACATAAGCCCACACATTACCGGGCACCCAGAATCAGTTAATTACACATTTTTGAACACAATTAATACATAAGCTTTTATCGTAGCTGACTATCCATTTCCAGTCCATGTACTCTCAACAGCAGTTCAACGTCTACTAAACAATCACTATCTCAAGTCACTCCATTTGTTTTTTCAACAATACAAAGCTACATTACTCTTTGCAGCCGGCCAAGGAGCTTCCGGGCCGTATTTGATTATTCTTGGCAGGTCGCGCTGAACACTTGCCAGCACCGACGAATCATCTCCCTTCCAGTTTTGCCTGCACAAACAATAAATGGGTGCAGTATCCCGTGCCCATCCTTACGCCCTGCTTTAAAATAATGCTTGTTCGAAACGGCTGGAACACAAGTGTCCCCAGACTGTCATAAAATTCTGGGGGCACCACATATCCTTCCCCTTAGCTCGAACACTCGTTCTTTTGCACACAACATATATTTTAATAATTTTTTTTCTTAACACTTATCTTGGTACTTTGTACTACATAAAAACGTTAGGTACAAAAACTTTCTTCTATCTCCAGTCTTTCATTAAGCTGTTGGTAATATCTTTCATAGACATAGTAGTATGATAGACTAATAGTACAACAAGTAGTAGCTATTTCCAATAGATTTATCTACTCTTGCTTCCAGGATTGAGCCAAAATAAATCCCTCCCCTTAGACAGTTTCAAAGTTCAGGCGTTATTCTGAGTAGAGTCTTTACTTTTTATTTTTTTTAATAAGCTATTGCAATGATAACCACCAGTTTTCCAGATCAGGAAAAAAATTAGTTGTACTGGGGATTTTCTCTTTTTTCTGTCTCCTTGCACAGGACTCGTATTTTCTATTTAAAAAAATTTAGAATTCAAATTTACCAGGAGAAACTTTCCACTACAATCTCAGGTCACTATACCACCTTTTCCCTTTGGGTTCCAATCTATATAAGGGTTGATACTATGAAAACATCTTCTTCCTCATCCTTGGGTAGGTACGTCCCTTCCATTTATACTAAACTATGATACAGGTCAATCCCCTTTTTGGTGCCCCTGCCCGCAGTGCCCCTGCCTGCACAGTATAGGTCAGCCTCCTCTGGGTCTGCCTACCTGCCTCTCTTTCCCTCATTTCATCTATATCGGATGTGCCCTCCCTATCTTCTCTAACAATGATTCATAGTCTTGCCTCTTTCGTACTCCTCTGCACACTATTTTATTTAAAATTTCATGGTAAAATTTCTGTTTACCTCTCCTTTCCTCCTCCTGAGTCCTTCAGCCTACCTGCTTAAATTCTTCGCTTGTTCATTGCTTACAGCTCACTTATATAGCCTTAATAACTAAATATGTTTCGTCCATGACTGTAACTTTATTTCTTTTCATCGGGCTATTCGATGTGCACAATCCTATTATTCATCAGAAACTTATTTGACTTGATACCTCTGGCTTAATATCTATTTCTTTTTATCTCCATTCATCTTACTTTGTACTATTATTGCTATGAACACAGGTGGATATACACTTCGTACCCCCTTGTTCCTTTAGCTTATTTGACTCGATACCTCTGGCTTAATATCTATTACTTTGTACTACTATAGCTATGAACACAGGTGGATATACACTTTGTCCCCCCTCGTTCCTTTAGTTTAAGCTTACTATACCATTTCACTTGAGATGTGCGACCGTCATTACTTAGCACATGTGCTCGAGCCCTTCCTGAACACTACCTCTCCCCTTATCTGTGATGGTTGTTACATCTCCCTGTGTATTACTTGTCAGCATCTTTGTATTTAATTGTTTGAGTGTGGAAGTGTGATCGTGCATCCTGATTCTTCGGCCCACTAAGGTTCTTAGTTGAAGATTTCTAGAAATCACGGAAAAGAGAAGGACTTCAGCGATAAAAGTATATGAATGTGGACAGAGGGAAAGATAGATTGGTACTCTTAAGAGAAGTAAGAAAGGAAATAAAAGAATCGGTTGCTAAGATCGAAGAAAGAAAGAAAGAAGACAGCCCCAAAGACAGGAAACCCTTCCCACCCCCCTTCCCCAGTATCCCCACTTCGCCGGTACTTAAGTGAGAAGCCGGAGGAGGTATGATGTTCGGCGTCTCCTGCAGAACGGACGTCTCACCATCACCTTTGAAGTCCCCGAAGGAAAGATCTTAGCAACTCCTATGGAACGGCAAATGATGAAGAACCAGTCACACTTGTTTGCAAGGGTTGTATGCAGGGTGTGGTGTGTAGGTCGTGTTTGTGCCTATGCTGCCCACCCCTTTCAAAATTAGATATAAACCCTCCCCAATCACATCACACTTTACAAAAAATATAAAACAATCTATAAAAATAGAAATTATGTACACTACAATCAAATAGTTATTCAGTTAGTCACGTCACTTTATATTTCATACACATGTTCAGTTTATGTCATCTAGGTATCATTCTTCCTAAACAGTACCATCAAATTATATCTCCTGTTAGAATGTTACCCTGTTAGTTTTATCTCATGCTTAGAGGTACTGTTTATTGTGACGCCTTAAATTAGTCATAATTGTGTAGTCATAATTGGTCTCTTTTAATACTGATATGATAGGATAGCTTAAGGGCTATAAATAGATTACAGGATAGTCAAAGATTTGAAGGGAGTTCGGTGTAGGAAAATTAATATGGAAATAAAACTGAACCAACTCAGGAACCAGCGGACGTCACTCCGCTGTTGACACAGAACCCTGGGGGTTTTGTACATATCGTTTTATATCCTTAACATTATACATTCCCTTTTCTACCATTGGTCGATCTAAATATTTTGCCCTTGTCAAATGCCAGTCAAAATACTTGCGCATTGTACCCCAGGGGCATTACTATAGTATTTAGGATCCCACAAATCTGAGATTAACTTCTCTTGTACACTTGAAGACCAATACTTTTCCTTAAACTTTCTCTGAAAATCTTCCCAGGATGTGAAGTTTTCAATATTTACTGTGCCCTATTTTGAAGCTTCACCCTCCAAATAACCTACCGCAAACTCTATTTTCTTAGCATCCTCCCATCTTGGTATGGCTTGATTAAACCGTTTTAAGAAATGGGTGGGGTGTACCTCCCATCTGGTTTGAATTTAGGAAACTGTCTCGACAAGCCTGAATTTGATCCCCATTGCAAATCAGTTATCATGTCCTTATTTAATATAATATTTTGGGAAACCGTGCCTTTCTCTAGTTTCTCCTGCATAAGCTTGAATTCTTTCCTCAATGTTTCTAAGTCTTTCTTGGTGTTATCTAAATCAGAAGTTACTATAGGCGAAGAGATATCAACACTTAGTTTCTCTTCAACCTTTCATCCTATTAATTCTTCTACTTGTTCTTCTAAGCCATTCAAATTTATAAGCTCTGCAGTCATTAACTTTTCTTTGAAGTTCTGTTCTACTGTTTCCACCCGTGATTTGACCCCTGAAATTTGCGCCTGTACTAGGTGAAGCAACCTATCTTGTTTCTGGACATTGGTTTTTAGCGTAGTTAATTCTCGTTCGACCACATCAAATGGAACATTACATACATTTTTCAAAGAGTCATATTTTTCGTTAAATTGTGTTTCCAAATTACTACATTTACAGTCTCCATCATATTGTAACTTTTGAACTAAACCTTTTAGATTAGCTTCATTTCTTTGTTCTAAATCCTTAAATAAAATATTTGTCTGTTCACTCAGGGAATCGGACAATTCTTTTTTCCATTCTTGCATCTGATTACTTAGGATATTAATTTGAGCCTCTAGTTTTGTGTTTTGCAAATCTAACATAGAGTTTAATTCTGCCCTCAGTTCGTCCCGTTTTGTGTTTTGTGATTCGAACTGTGCTTTGATAAACCTCATTAATTTGCCTAAATCTGGCACCTGTTTTTCGATTCCCATAGCCCCTACAGACTCTACAGATTGATGTTCCTTTTCCATTGTGTTTTGTTTTGCCTTTAATTTAGTTATCATTAAAAGTACGCTCGCTTGAAACACAAACAGCTGCTAGCATGAGTTTCTTAGAAGTAGATACCTTAGGGGTTGCGAAGCAACTCAAATCGCTTGATACGGGCAAGTCTTAGGTCCAGATTGTATACCGATTAGGTTCCTTTCAGATTACGCTGATACAATAGCTCCCTACTTAGTAATCATATACAACCACTCGCTCACCGATAGATCTGTACCTGCAGATTGGAAAATTGCGCAGGTCGCACCAGTGTTTAAGAAGGGTAGTAGGAGTAATCCATCGAACTACAGACCTATATCATTGACGTCGGTTTGCAGTAGGGTTTTGGAGCATATACTGTATTCAAACATTATGAATCACCTCGAAGGGAACGATCTATTGATACGTAATCAGCATGGTTTCAGAAAAAATCGTTCTTGTGCAACGCAGCTAGCTCTTTATTCGCACGAAGTAATGGCCGCTATCGACAGGGGATCTCAAGTTGATTCCGTATTTCTAGATTTCCGGAAAGCTTTTGACACCGTTCCTCACAAGCGACTTCTAATCAAGCTGCGGGCCTATGGGGTTTCGTCTCAGTTGTGCAACTGGATTCGTGATTTCCTGTCAGGAAGGTCGCAGTTCATAGTAATAGATGGCAAATCATCGAGTAAAACTGAAGTGATATCAGGTGTTCCCCAGGGAAGCGTCCTGGGACCTCTGCTGTTCCTGATCTATATAAATGACCTGGGTGACAATCTGAGCAGTTCTCTTAGGTTGTTCACAGATGATGCTGTAATTTACCGTCTAGTAAGGTCATCCGAAGACCAGTATCAGTTGCAAAGCGATTTAGAAAAGATTGCTGTATGGTGTGGCAGGTGGCAGTTGATGCTAAATAACGAAAAGTGTGAGGTGATCCACATGAGTTCCAAAAGAAATCCGTTGAAATTCGATTATTCGATAAATAGTACAATTCTCAAGGCTGTCAATTCAACTAAGTACCTGGGTGTTAAAATTACGAACAACTTCAGTTGGAAAGACCACATAGATAATATTGTGGGGAAGGCGAGCCAAAGGTTGCATTTCATTGGCAGGACACTTAGAAGATGCAACAAGTCCACTAAAGAGACAGCTTACACTCACTCATTCGTCCTCTGTTAGAATATTGCTGCGCGGTGTGGGATCCTTACCAGGTGGGATTGACGGAGGACATCAAAAGGGTGCAAAAAAGGGCAGCTCATTTTGTATTATCACGTAATAGGGGAGAGAGTGTGGCAGATATGATACGTGAGTTGGGATGGAAGTCATTAAAGCAAAGACGTTTTTCGTCGCGGCGAGATCTATTTACGAAATTTCAGTCACCAACTTTCTCTTCAGAATGCGAAAATATTTTGTTGAGCCCAACCTACATAGGTAGGAATGATCATCAAAATAAAATAAGAGAAATCAGAGCTCGAACAGAAAGGTTTAGGTGTTCATTTTCCCCGCGCACTGTTCGGGAGTGGAATGGTATGGAGATAGTATGATTGTGGTTCGATGAACCCTCTGCCAAGCACTTAAATGTGAATTACAGAGTAATCATGTAGATGTAGATGTAGAATTAAATAGATTACAATTATGAATAACTTGAATTGGAATGATCAGGCAGATATTGTTGTGCAGAAAGCAAACCACAGACTGCTATTTATTGGCAGAACACTTAGAAAATGCAACAGATCTACTAAAGATACTGCTTACAGAATGCTTGTCTACTCTCTTCTGGAGTCCTGTTGTGTGGTGTGGGACCCAAATCAGATAGGACTGGTGGAGGATATTAATAAAAGTTCAAAGAAACGCAGCTTGTTTCATAATATCATGAAATAGGGGAGAGGGTGTCATGGATATAATGCATGAATAGGGTTGGCAATCATTAAAGCAAAGGTGACTTTTGTTGTGGCAGGATCTTCTAAAGAAATTTCAATCGCCAACCTTGTCCTGAAAGTGTTAAAATATTTTGTTAGCGCCCACCTAGATAGGGAGGAATGGTCACCATAATAAAATAAGAGAAATCAGAGTGCGCACAGAAAGATTTAAGTGTTTGTTTTTCCCATGTAGTTTGACAGTGGAAAAATACAGAAATAGCTTGAAGGTGGTTCGATGAATGCACAGTAGTGAATTGCACAGTAGTCATGTAGATGTAGATGTAAATGGGGAAAAAATATAGGGGCTGTTGGATACCATCCACTGTTCATTGTAAAATGTGCTGATGGCAGTATTGCTAGAATCAGCAGTGATAGACAGATGGGCCATAGGTAAGGTGTGAGCCATGTTCATGGCATTCTATGGGTAGCATTTTAACAGTTCAAAAGCTCATAACATTTCCTCTGACCATGGTACAGGTCATTTGCACATAGTATTCTTTCTGGTTAGGCGCTGGTTAGATGTACCCGTATTTCCATGAACTGTGTAATAAGTTGCCAATAGCAGTTAAACATGCCTAAAAATCTCCTTGGTTCCTTGTACGTTGTGGGCCTTGACATTAGCTGAATTAATTCTGTCCTTTTTTCTGTCAATATGATCCCGTCTGGTGATATGGAATGACCCAAAAATGTTACATTCTGTTGTCATAAATGAAATGTCTTGCTATTCGCTGCCATGCCTAATCAATCCAGGGTATGGAAAATCTGTTAGAGATAGTCTTTGTGTCTTCCGGCACAGAAGAAAAAAATGAGTAAGTCATTCAGGTATAGGAAACAAAATGGGAGTTTGCACAGAGTGGAATTGATCAATCTCTGCTACACTTGCGCTGCATTTTTCGACCAGAAAGGCTTGTATAAAAATAACTGAAGGGGGTAATAACAGCAGTTTTAGGAACTTCCTCCATTGCCATCAGTATTTGCAAGTCTATAATGCTGAAGACTGAAGCACCTGATAATGAATGTGAAAAGTCTTGGATATCTGGCACTGGATACTGATTGCGAATGGTCCAAGCATTGAGGGCCTGCACACATTCAAAACATTCTGTCTTTTTTCAGAACCAAATGAACCAGTGAATGATGAAAGCTGTTTGAAGAGTGTAGAATGCTCTTAGTTAACAATTGATTTACATTGGCTTTCATGATCTGTAACTTGTCAGTGGAAAGGCGTTGTGCATTGTAAAAGACATGTGGCCCCCCGTAGTTTTAGTTTAGTTTAGTTTAGATTGATTTAGTTTAGTTTTTTAAGTAAAGTCTGTTTGAACATAAGTACACAATGAAAGATTATTTCAAAAATGTAAATTAATTTTCTGAAAGTACATACTTCACTCTATTTTTTGACATAATTGCCAAGTTTGTTGAAACACATATCATACCTCTCAACCAATTTTAAAATACCCTCTTCATAAAAACTTGCGGGCTGCTCTGATAACCAAGAGTTCATTGCCGTTTTCACATTATCGTCATCATTGTAACAGTTGCTACTGAGCTGTTGTTTGAGCGGAGGAACAGATGGTAATCGCTCGGCGCAAGATCAGGACTGTAGGGTGGGTGGTCTAAAACTTCCAGCCAAAACTGTCCAATAAATTGCGGGTCTGACCTGCAGTGTGAGGTCTTGGAGAAGGACAATTCCTTTTGTCAGCAGCATGCTGCATCTTTTGTTTTGAGTCGCTGTGCTTAATTTTCTCAGGGTTTGGCAGTATGCTTCTATATTGATAGTGGTTCCTCGTTGCATGAAGTCGACCAACAAAACACCACGCCTATCCCAAAACACTGACACCATGATTTTGCACTGAGACAGAGTCTGTTTGGCCATCACCTTTACAGGCGAGTGTGTGTGTCCCCATTCCATGCTCTGTTGCTTCAATTCGGGCGTGATATGCGAACTGAGCAAGGTGGCGCAGTGGTTAGCACACTGGACTCGCATTCGGGACGACGACGGTTCAATCCCGTCTCCAGCCATCCTGATTTAGGTTTTCTGTGATTTCCCTAAATCGTTTCAGGCAACTGCCGGGATGGTTCCTTTGAAAGGGCATGGCCGATTTCCTTCCCCATCCTTCCCTAACCCGAGCTTGCGCTCCGTCTCTAATGACCTCGTTGTCGACGAGACGTTAAAAACAACACTAACCTAACCATGATATGCGAAACCCATGTTTCGTCTCCAGTTATGATCTGACTCAAGAAGCCATCACCTTCTTTGTGATAACGAGTCAAGAACTTCATCGCACACTCAAATCTTTGGTTTTTGCGGTCCTCTGTTAGGAGTTTCGGGACCCAACAGGAACACAGTTTCCTAAACTTTAGGTGTTCAGAAACAATGTTGTAAAGCACTGATCTCGACATGTCAGGAAATTCATGTGAGAGACCTGTTATTGTGAAGCGCCTGTTCTCACGAATCCTCACTTCAACTGAAGCCACCAAATCGTCTGTAATCAAAGAAGATCAACCGGAGCAGTCCTCATCATGGATGTTGGCATGGCCATGGCCATGGTATCCATTTACGCACTTTGATTTCACTCATAAAAGTATCACCGTACACTTCACAAATCTGTCGATGAATTTCTGCAGCAGACAGGTTCTTTGCTGACAAAAACTATATTCACCAACAATTATCATCCAGGATAGTACAGAACCGCAATTCGTTACCATTCACCAGCAGTTCACTCTTACTGGTCATGGCACCACACCAAATACAGCTACCTTTGTGGTGAATTTAACAGCAGTTTATGCATGGGACTATAGTGCCCTAGTCCAGCTGATGCCAGTCTCCAACCAATGGTGGGGGATGACACAGGATGTTGCAGGAGCTCTTACTGTTTTTCAGATGGCAGGTGCAGATGTGGAGGGATTATGATGTTCTTGGTGCACAGTATGGCATTTCTCCCTTGTGGTGGTCAGATGTAGTCAATCAGAACCTCATGACACACCTCTATTGGTTTATTCTCCAGCGTTAGTAACAAATAACTTATTGGTATAGCAGCACGGACTTAGCTGTCGTAAAGTAAAAAATTTGGCTTCCAGCTACGACACTGTTCATCCCAGCTGACACTCACATTATGAGATATTTAACTCTCTGTATATTAATTAAAACTTAAGTTTGATGAGCATTTCTTCATATCTATGTCCAAGAGATCAAATGTCACATTAAAAAATATGTGAAACAGTTTACTTAACTTTGATGTGGCGTCAGTATTTAGTATGGAGAAACACTGTTGCACAATATCCAGATCCAGGTTCTTCAATGATTGAGGCTGTAGTTAATAGTTTGGGAGTAATAAATCGTCATTTATTTATCCTTTCACATAATATTTCACACGCAGTTTTGAAATGTCACAAGTAAAAATCACCCATAAAACTCCAAACTCTTGTCTATGTCTATAGTATCTTCCAAAGAACCTTCCTAGATGTTACCTCAAATTAAGTCGAAAACATAATGATGCAATTGGCGCCAACCTGGTATAATATAAGACGTGTAAGTGTTCTAGAACAATCCGGATCAAATTGTAGATCAAAATATAGTTCAGATGACTTCTGTTTTTTAGATTATCTAACAAATTTAAGTTACATAATGCTTTCTGAAAATTTATACTTATTTACAGACTTTTAGTAGTAACATTAAATGACAAAGGCTGCAAAATTTGTAAATATAAAATTTAGAAACTTCCTGTTATGTTGCAATATTGATTGCATATTGGTAGTAAAATAAACAAAAACATAAATAGGAACATATGTTTTATGAACATTTAAAACTGAATGATAAAAATGGAAAAATTGTTTTCAGAGTATTTGCTAACTAATTTTCGTAGTGTAAGATTGAAGTTTGAAAACATATCAGTTGATGACAGAAACATTATATTTGTGGAAAAATTGCACCTGATGACAGGAAAATTCTACAAACATCCACAAACATGAAGTATATAATATACGTAGGAAACATAGTTCACATTTGACCAGAGTTGAGGTGGTATCATATAGTTCATTAACTGAATAGAAGTTCAGGTAGGACTAGATTAATTATAACCTCGATGATGAGAATGCCTGCCCAAACATTCCCATGCAGTCCAACTTTGGGCTGTTGTCACATCCAAATGCCTCACAAATATGGATATTGCACAGGTCGACCGCCGGCCAAATGGAGACCTACAACGAAGCTCCTTTCAAACCCTGTCAGGTGATGACAACACTATCTCACGTGACTAGACAGCATCTCCATATCCTTTACAGTGATCACCCAACATCTGATGCTGTTCCCACTACTTATTCACCCTACCAGGGTAACACCACGAAACATGGACACCACTAATGCAGTCTGGTGGCCATCTGTCTAACCTGCAGATGGTGAGAATGTGTAAAGGCACTTTCATGTCTGACCATGTCTTCTTGATTCACCACTTTTTTTGTCAGACAGTGTGTGTATAAGACAGTCAGTCAGTATCAGCATTATCGAACAGAAAACTGTGCCACACTGTTGTATGACAGGAAATAGTAACCATCCTAGTGGTACAGTGTAATAGGACTTTCATGCTGTGTTTCTGTGGTCTTAAGATCAAAGATAGATTTGATGGAGCTGTTCATGCTAGTCAGTCTCAATACTGAGCATATTTCTTCATCTCTCCATAACTATTGCCATCTGCATCCAGTTGAACCTGCTTGTTCTAGTCAAGCCGTGGTCTTCCTTTACAATGCCCCAACCACCCTGCCACTTCTTTTCTTACCTAATAAACCATTGTTAAGAATCAGGTCATGAACTGAATAATAAAACAAAAGATCTTCTGGATAACACAAGAAATTCTTGATTCTACAGTTGATAAAGTGATACTCAATTGAAAAAAATGCAGTATGTCTAGTTTCTTACACACAGTTTTGTTACTGCTGACATTTAATTCACTTACAACAGTAATACAATTGGTGAATCAGAGAGACACTAGATTTCTAGTGCTGAGAGCAGATGGGAAGTTTTTATGGAAAGTGCTCATTCACAACCTTCTGTAGAATCTTAATCTAGCTATCTTTACAATACTGGAGACTCATTTCACTCCTTTAAGTTTTTTTTAAAAAAAATAGATAGTGGCTCACAAAAGAATAATGACTCATTTTTACATCTCAGCTAGTTAAATACCACTCAGATTGGCTTTTGCAAGGGATTCTCCAGAGAAGTGTCCATATATGACGTCACAAATGAAGTATTAATAACAGTGATCTTTTGATAGATTTGATTGTGTTGACCTTAAGATTCTATCTGGGAATCTAAAATCTTGTGGTATTAATGACATAGGCCTACTTCTTACTTGGATGTAATCTTCACTTCAAAGCAGAAAGCTGACAGTCAAATTGACAAACTGTTCCACTGGAATGGAACCAGTCTATGAGTGGGGTAATATTGAGAATCCTAGGAGGCTTGGTATTTGATCCACTTCAGTGATTCATTTTTGTAAATGTTCTTCCAATTATTTTAAAGGACTATTCAAAAACTGTCATGTTTACTGTTGACAGAAGAATACTAACAAGCAATGGCACTAAATGGACCACACCATACACTGCCCAGATGATAGCTGAACACTACTGGCTTTACCTTGACTCTCACAAAGAGTCATGTTTTGCAATTGCAAAGTAATAAAAATGACCTGCTACATCAAAAATAGACATTAGCGGGCATAAACAAAATAAATACTGTATGCAAAAATCCTTGGACTTCAGGTGGATAATAAGCTAAAATGAAGTCAATAGATAGATACACTAATCAAGAAGAGCTGTGTGGCATCTATGGTTTCACGAAAACCACATACTTTCATTCTCTGTTGGCATCCAAAATTACACTCTGAGGCTGTGCAGCTACAACAAATAAAATAATAATAAGCAATAAGAATACTCTATAAAGGAAATAATCATATATTTAACAGTGGACTCTTCAAAGACCTAGAAATTCTTACACACAGTTCCATATAAATTTGCCTCTTAAAGTCTTTTTATTCCCATTAAACACAGATGTTGAACTGAAAGATGTAGATGTTGCTAGCATGCTTGTGCATGCAGCATTGGCTCAACATGCTCATAGAGGCCACCACAAGGCGTACTGTTTGTATGCAGTCTTCATCTCATGCCACAGACAGTCTAATTGTAATGATTCTGCTTCTGGTCTTGGTATTTACATGATTTCTATTGGGATAGTTGCTCTCTAGCATTCAGCTTTGATTTCTGCCACTGGCTGTGATATGACTTGTAAACTGTGCAGTGAATTGACTAGCTCAAAAACAAATCGGGACAAATAATCCTTAATGCTGACTGCACCATCGTTATGTCTAATGGATTCATTCAGCAAAAACTCAGTGTTTTTGTCCACAGGATACAGATCTTGAGACTTTAATGTATTTTTATACTGTGTGATAGTAAAATGGTGATAAGGATGCTCCCTTGAAGTTGTGTGCTAGTAGTTCTGGAATGGTGAAACTGAGTGGAGCAATGAAATTAAAAAAGATCCAGAATGGAAAAAGTAATGTCAACAATAACTACTGCTGCAGAGGCAGCAAAGTCATAAGCAACAAATTCAGCAGCAGTAACACTATGATTAATGGTTAGAATAGTAATTAGCACTTCAACAACAGCAGCTCAGGGAGTTGCTAGTTGCTGTAATACCTGAGAGAGCAGAATGTAACACTTAGTGCTGCCCCCTCCTCCTACTGGTTGTGGTGATCCTTAGGAGAGTTGGGAAATTTACATCTGTCATCTTCTGCTGTTTTTCAGGCAAGTAAGCATGTAGACATTATTTTTAAAAGGACGATGTTGCCTTCTATAAATTTCTATTTGTATGAAGTGGCTGAAAAACTGAGACCACTCTCAAAACCAAGTAACTTATTGTTTGATGATATTTTATTTCCAACTCAGTGACTGAACACTTTGGGCACCAAACACTTGTGAGAGCCATCAGTTGAAATTTAATCAATATCAAAAGAAAGAGAGTCAGTCCCATATGGCTTGCGTCGCTGACCTCAAGGACCTTAGCTACCAATGTAATGTCATTAAAACGTGCACTGCATCTTACGATGAATCTTTAATCCATGATATGATGATTTGCCCAATACCTGATCACCATGTTCAGGCTACAGCTTTAGCACACCTGACTGTAATCTCAATGATCTTGTCAAAAAACTCAATATTTTGATGTAACATGGGCAGTGCAAAGAACATTCAGCAATAATTTGAAAGAATTTCAGCATCTGATAATTAACTTTATACTCAGCACTCATCTGATGACAATAGTTCATCAGTAAGGCAATATCATGTAACAGATAAGATTGTGAAAAATCCCCTTCAATATCAGTAAGTACTGATGACAAAGATTCTTTGAGGGCATCAACTCTGGTAGACCTCATTCCACTTACAAAACATGAAAGACCCATATCTTTGGAGGCAGGTTCTACTGTAGAGTGATACATAATAGACCTACTGGACACTATGCCTCCCACACTGCTCCTGGCATCACCCTTCCAGAAATAGTATTCTTAGTGCTAAAGTCCTTGTTGGGGATGGGAGGTGGTCAAAACTATGTCCTGTGTATTGCTGTCATGATTTGCAAGTTACAGATGGGAGGAACTTTGTATTTCTAACGAACTGTGTTACTAAAATGTATGGCATAGATGCCACTGGCATACAGATGTGCAAGGGAGTGGCCCAGTCAAACTTGAGAGGCCACAAAAAGTCCAGAAGCTGGGCGGAGCCTGTTATCTGTCCAATCAAATAGCTTTGGTGGCTTTATGAACAGCAGGCAGTTTCTTTATTACATGAAGCCATCAACTAAAAAACTTGCAGTATTGGTAGTTATGTAATTTATGTAATTTCTATTTGAATAATTATTCTCTGGAACATGGTTGTTCCTTATCTCAGAAACTGCTCAGTGAATCAACAACCATGGATGAGACATACTTTGTGTTTAGCTGCATGAAATGGATGTATACCTCATAGACTCAATGTTTGTGTTCACAATACATGAGACTTGTGATTTTAAGAAATTAGTATAGTATATGATATTAAAAGCTGTGTTTAAAGTTAACAGTAAAAATTAGTACCAGGTGAACTGTAGTTTGCACAACCAATATGTCCATATAGAATTTGCATTATTGTCAAGACTTCAGACAGGGATTCTGGATTATGTCACTTCGACAATCAACAAAAAGTGAAAATCTCTCCTAATTCAAACAAAAATTAAAAACCTTGCTTATTACACAATGAAATGCATGTTATCTGACATCTATATTCAAAGGTTGAAAATGTCCAGTGATGGAATGATAATTGAAAATGTTCATTGTAAACTGATCTTTAGACTCAGTGAGTCAGTAGGTAAATGTCAGACTACCAATCCAAAGATCCTGGGTTCAATTCCCAATTAGTCATAGCATTTTTTCTGTCTCTCATCTCTTATTTCACCTCTGGCAGTGATTTGTAAATGTGAAAAACGCTAAGGTGCACTATGATCTGTAGTCAACATTAAACTGTGGGTCCTCTGTAACTGTCTGGGTAAATCATTTCAAAGGTCCAAGAAAGGGAATGGCATCTTCCCGAAACAAATGTAACACCCAAAATGACTTAAACGGCAAGCGCGCCGATGCTGTTTCCCACAACAAGACTTGGAAAAAAAGGAAGGGATAGATAAGGTTTCAGTCTCTGTTCTGAGGACATACAAGCTCTATTATAATAAATGAATCCTTCAGTTCAGGCATTTTTCCAGGGTACCTAACGTACATAATAGTTGTGCCCTTGCTAAAAAAATAAAATAAAAAATAAAAAAATAAAAAATAAAAAAAATAAAAAAAGGTAATGTGGACAGTACTGAAAACAACAGGCCAGTATCACCATTGTCTGAATTCTTGAAAATAATTGAATCAATCATGAAAGATAGACTAATGAGTTACATGAATAAATGAAACCTTTTTAACAAAGCACAGTTTGGTTTCTGAAGTGGGAAAAGTACAATATCAGTCATTCAGGGTCCACAAAACTGATACTTAAAGCTTTTGAAGAGGATGACTGTGTTAGGCTTATGGCACTGTTTACCATAAAATACTAATAAACAAGATATAAGCACTAGATGTAAGAGGGGTAGCAAATGAGTGGTTTCAATCTTAGCTGGAAAACAAGGTGCAAATGTAGGGATGTTTACACATCTGCTGATGAAAATTGTCATTCTCCTGAGTTGAACATCTCACACATCATGGGGGGATACTGACTAAATTTTTCAGGTGGATTGAGGGTAGGACATGGAGACATGGATGGTATATACTGGCATGTTTATGATCTTAGAGTCAGTTTTACAAACAAACTTGAGTTAGTGCAAGGGACATAGCACCAAGATAATGGTTCAGGTGTCACTACTTGGTGTCCTTGATATGTGCAGTGATGAAGAGCAGAACTACATTTATATTATATGTTATGTGGTGTAAATTGTATGTGTATCAAATAACACTCTACAAAAGGGACCAATCAAATGAGGCAATGCAGTTGTTAAAACACTGACCCCCTCTCCAGCAGGATAGATGTTGCTCTGTCTGGACATCCTGATTTAAGTTTCCCATGATTTTTCTAAATCATTTCAGGCAAATGCTCTGACAGTTCCTTCATTAAGGGCAGGGCTGACCACCTATCCCATTCTCATAAAAGCATTACTACATATACTGTGAGTATGTATACTTTTGAGCTATTTATTGTCAATGTATTATAATGATAAATCCTATATCATTGCAAGATGACTGCTGGACGATTAAACAAATAAATAAGCAAAAATAATTCCCAAGTTGATTGTGCACCCATACCTAGGACTGATAAAATGAGCTCTTCATCCAGGCTATGAAGCCCCAGCAGATATCTGCAAGCCTATGTGTCATCCACTGCCTTGCGGATTTATGCAGATGCAATATGGAGTGGTATCTGGTCAGCACACCGCTCCCCCACCCATTTTGCAGACTTTCCAGACTGTGGAGCTGCAATTACTCTATCAAGCAGATCTTCAGTTGACATGACAAGGTGAGTGCACCCCATATTGGTCCCCCACCAATGAAAAATCCTTGGTAGTACTGGGTCCTCCACTTGGCAGCCATTTCCTCTGACCCCTCGGCTATGGGACAAACATCTAGGATTCATTATATATTCTGGTGCAAAAGTCTTATAACAGGTTGCTGACAGACGTCGGGCAGGAAATTAAAAATCCCCAGAAATTCAAAACAAAGTAAAATAGTATGCCATTAGCCACAAATTCTGCAATTTATCAGAACTCTAATACTTCTATTAAGGAGATCTTGATTTTGCCAATATAGACAGAGCTGCTAGTGATCTATAGTAAATTACATAAATGTTTTATTTGCTTTATTAAACAAAAGTAGAACACAATGAGGAGCAGTGGCTGTTTTCAAAGTAGCTGTTTTTCTACTGATTTGCATAAATATATAGAATTGGTTTATATCACAAGTCTCTCAGATAATGAACAAAGAGTTGTAATCACCTTGAAAAATAAAGGAAATGTGAAGTCAAAAGAGCAAGTTGTAAGACAAGGCATTCCTCAAGATTCAGGCATGTTTATTATATTTATCATGACCTTCCCAGAGCATTCAGAAAGGTCTACTAGCATTTTTGCTGTTGATGCCAATATACTGCATTCAAATCCTGCGCTAATTAATTCCATAACTTGATTTCTGATACAAATTCCAAGATAGTAAATTGGTTAAACACAAAAAGCTGTTATTGGACAAAGACAAAACTGTGTCAACACAAGGAAACACCGCCAATGCCAGCAGTTCACAGAGGAGCAGAGTAGTAGAGGCAGATCCAACAACTGAAGTACGAGGCATGTTTTTTAAGTAAGTATCATTTTAAAACAAATAAAGACACTCAAAGACAGGGCTTCCCAACCTTTTTAGCTGGTGGAGACCTTCTTCAGTCGAAAATTCAATGCGGACCCCTAGTCTGTTCCCAATGACCCCCCCCCCCTCCCCCCGCCCCCGAAGTATCAATAGTCTTTGGTTTAGAGATGAATGAAAACAACTTGAAGGTCAAAAATCGACTTATGAAATAGGTAGTGCACTGACAAAGCAAGTTTAAATTATGCCTGGGGCCACATACGTGCCAGCAAGTGCTGTGATTGGTCGACAAAGGTCGCTCCGCGCATGCGTAAAAGGTTTCAGCACATCTACCGCCATGAGCCGGCACACAAACGATCCCCATATTGTTGCGAAACAGTCGATCAGAGAAGCCGCAGTCCCCGGCACTAAACTGTGTATGCGTTCTCACTTAGGAACCGCAAAGGCTGCTTGGGAATACGACCTGAAGTAAAAGTACGCTTGTTTTTTTCACACGAAAAAAAAGTGATGAATTTGATTTTCATATTTTTATTCAATAATTTTACTCATTATTTTACATGATTTGGTGAAGGGTGGCTGCGGACCCCCTAGAAAGAACCAGTGGACCCCTAAGGGGTCCGCGAACCACATGTTGAGAAGCCCTGCTCTAAGATATCTCAAATTTTATTTTTACCTTAAAGCCTGTACCTTAATCTACTTTTCTCCATATTTCCATCAATATTGAGGCACTTGTCATAACGTTGTACCAGTTTTTGAATACCCCTCTCATAGAAGTCTGCCACCTGACTTGTTAACCACTGCATCACCACTGTTTTGACTTAGTCATTGTCCTGAAGAAGCTGACCACCCAGGTGTTTCTTCAAGTGCAGGAACAGATGGTAGTCACTGGGTGCAAGATCGGGGCCGTACGGAGGACGATCTAAAATTTCCCATCGAAAAGATGTGATGAGATCTTTAGTCTGATTCTCCACATGCAGATGGGCATTGTCTTGCAGCAAAACGATGCCCTTGCTCAACTTCCATGGACTGTTGGTTTGATTCTGGTGTGACGTAGGCCACCCATGTTTCATCGCCCGTAACAATTTGGCTTAAGAAATCACCACCGTCCTTGTGGTATCGCTCAAGGAAAGTCAACATTTTTGGTACTCAACGTGCGCACAATTTTTGGTAATTTGAGTGCTCGATCACAATGCCATACAATACACTACGAGAAACATTAGGAAAGTCATCCCGCAAGGAGGAAACCATAAAGCGTCTGTTTTCTCTCACCTTATTGTCCACATCCTGCACCAAACTTTCATTAACGACTGAAGGATGCCCACTCCGTTGTTCATCATGCACATTTGTGCGGCCATCTTTAAATGCTCTCACCCACTTTCTTACCATTCCATCAATCATAATGTTTTCTCCGTAAACTGCACAGATCTCACGATGAACATCGATTGCTTTTAGGCCTTTAGCACTAAGAAATCTTATAACAATCCTTACTTCACAGTCGGCGGGACTCATGATTATCGGAGGCAACTCAAACACTCAGTACAACATGGAAACAAGGAATAATCAGACTGTAATGGCGTCAGTGCATAGATTAAGGTACAGGCTTTCATGTAAAAATAAAATTATTGAGATATCTTAGCATGTATTTTTTTTAATTTCAAAACGGTACTTATTTAAAAAACACGCCTCGTATCTGAAACAGCAGCACAATCATGAACAACAACAGAAACGTCAGGATCAGTAACATTAGGAGCACCAATAAAGCAACAGAACCAGCAACAGACAACTTACTGCAGCACAGTGAGGCACAGAAATCCTAATCTTCTCAGTGAGTTTTGGTACTGTGCCAAGGCACATGATGAAACGTCACATCATATAACACAAATTCAACTTTAACCAGTTCTCACCCTAGTCTCCCAAAGATTTTAAGCATGAACATTAAACATCAGCAGTTGGACCACGGGGTCTGGAGATAGTAGCCAGGCATGTGTGAATTGTACTGGTGTGAATGTGTGTGTTTTCCACTTCAGAAGAAGGATTTTGTCCAAAAGCTTAAATGTTTTTTTCATTGTGCCTGTCTGCAGCTCAGTGTCTCCTCTATGTGGTGGGAGGTTATCTATACCTTTCATATTATTGTAAATATGTCTTAGGAATAAATCATTAGACCTTGAGGTAGCAATGATTGGTGCAAATATTGACCACTAAGTAACAATATTGACACTAAATAGCATTGACATTTATCCATATAAATTGGCAAATAAATATTGTAGAAAAAAATGTCAAAAACTGGGTGGTACGTATCTTTAGCAAATCAAGTATAAGGGGAGGTGTGAAGCCGTATCACTGAAAGAGGAAAAACATTTTGAAGCAGTAACTGTACAGTTGTATGAAATACAACCTGGAAAAGTCATAGGCATAGCAATATACAGACTACCTACTGGGGCACAGAAATATTCATTAATCAATTAGAAACATTGCTCAAGATTTTATTTACTGGAAGTACCACTGAAAAAAGTGTGAGGACTTCAGTAAAAATTACACGAATAAAAGCAGGCTGGAAGATCAATTCAAGTCTTTTACATAACTTTAACCTATAGAGACTCCAGTGGGAAATGCTCACAGAATGAAACAGAACACTTGTAATAGTTAATCCATATTTTATTGGTGAAAATGGATGTACAACAGAAATGCATGCCCACAGTACACTTGTTCATAGTGAACTGAGCTGGCTAAAGGGCCAAAGATATTCGTTCCTATCAGAGTGTTAAACTCAAATTGCTCAAAGAGCCTTATTTATGTAACATTTTACTTCATTAATGGTGAGCCCTCTGCAGGAGGTTGATGGAGATCACAGCTGCTGACATGTTCTTCACACAGTTGCGTATAACTAGCATGACACGGCAGGCTGCAAGGCAGGACATGACTGGACCATGACCATCTGCCCCCCTCCCCCAATTTCTTTTGTACAGGTGATAATGGCTAAGGCATGGGGAAGGTTGTCATGTACAACCACAGTGGGGTGGCTGGACGGTGTCGAAGTTTTTGGGTTGTGATGGAAGAATGGTTGGTTGTGGTGGTGATGAGAGAAATTGTGTGGTGTTGTCCTTCTAATCATGTGTGCTTGCTGGAGGCAGTTGTTTCATAGGAGATGTGATGGTTAGCAAATGTAGACTGATAGCTGTGACCTTATTGCCTCTGGTTCAGTGACATTGGGTAGCCTGTTGTGCGAGTCAACTGTCTTCTCAACCTTCAAAAATGACAAACTTATCCATAAGTTTTACATTTATTTCATTTGGGTGGAACTGTTGCACATCAAGGTTCACCATGAAATTGTTTTTAGTATTCTGAATGTTTGATCTCCCATCATGCCCTGTGGCAACATGGATGTTCTCTTCTGTCTGAGTAGCCATTGCGTCATCTGTTCAGGCTGTATCTCACAAAATTCAGGTGGGTTTAAGGTGATGCGTGGAGATGGTGACCACCTTTCTATGTAGTAGTGTGTCAAACATATTGTCTCACTGTTTCAGTACCTGATGCAGTGTAGAATATGGTGGCTGCAGTACTGGTCTGTATGTATCATCCTGTAACATGACATACTCTTGTGCATACAAATTTTTGTTGAGCCATGGTACTGGGGCAGTGATATTCTTATTCACATGGTATGTTATTTCACTCTTTGAGCTAGGGCTGGTAGCTCCTTAGTTGCGGTCGTTGTACTAGTGAGATGAAATTAGTCAACAGGTTAAGTGGCACACAGTACAAAATCTCTGCCAAAGAGACTCAGAGGTCTTCTTTGAAAAGGGTAAGGACTCTGCCCACTGACCCCATGACACATAGGTACTACTTTGAGGATTCGATGCCATTATTCCACCAGTCCATTGCTCTGTAGGTAGTAGGCTGTGGTACAGTAGGGCTGAATGCTGCAAAGGTTGCATAGCTTGAAGAACAGTACAGACTCAAGCTGACAGCCCTGGTTGGTAGTGATGAATTCTGGGCAACCGAAATGTGATATTCACAACTGTAGAAATACTCCCACCATAATTTCTGCCGTTATGTCTAGCAAGGATGTCGCCTCAACCCAGCGAACAACACAATTCATCGTCAGAGGAATACACCTATATCATTAACCTTCCGACTCTGGAAGGGGGCTGATCAGACTGACTTGGACATATTGTCACTGGCCTTTAAGTATTTTGTATCACCTGTGCTTTGGATGTGCAGGTTGGCCAGTCTTGCAGTGTTAGTAGGCCGTGTAGGTTTGAGTCCATACTTTGCAGTCTCACTTCACATCAGGCCAGATAAATCAATCCATAACAAGCTTTGTAGTAGGGTGCACCCCTCTGGGTATGACATCCAGTGCAATCTATAGCCAGTGGGTGAGGTCAGAGTTGTGATACATCACACCAGACTTGTATAGAGGAACCAGGGATGTGTCCAGAATGAGATTTTCACTCTGCAGCAGAGGGTGCGCTGATATGAAACTTCCTGGCAGATTAAAACTGTGTGCTCGACCGAGACTCGAACTCGGGACCTTTTGCCTTTCGCGGGCAAGTGCTCTACCAACTGAGCTACCGAAGCTCGGTCCCGAGTTCGAGTCTCGGTCGGGCACACAGTTTTAATCTGCCAGGAAGTTTCATATCAGCGCACACTCCGCTGCAGAGTGAAAATCTCATTCTGGAAACATCCCCCAGGCTGTGGCTAAGCCATGTCTCCGCTATATCCTTTCTTTCAGGAGTGCTAGTTCTGCAAGGTTCGCAGGAGAGCTTCTGTAAAGTTTGGAAGGTAGGAGACGAGGTACTGGCAGGGATGTGTGCCTTTCTAATTTCAAACTGGACATACTATCTTGCAGAAGACTGTAGACTTGTGGATCTGGTTGTTGAGCCTTGGTGAGGTCATTGTAGTTGAAGTGAACTGACAGTGCATTAACTTGTAGGTAATTCCTCATGACACGGTCTGCATTCTTGAGGTGCTGAACATCAGTTCTACATTGTGTGACATAACTGAGGTGGCAGAAATGATGTGCAGAGTAGTCTTTCAGCAGATTGCTTATGTAATCCACTAGCAGTCAGTGGTCCATGTCATCCTTGAAGTGTTGCACTGCCTTGTACACAGCTAGAAGTTCTCTGTCATAAGCTGACCACCTACCCTGAGACTTGGTTAGTCTCTCCAGTTCTCCAGTGAGAAGTGAGAAGAAATGTTATGGTTGCTGCTCTCCCGCAACTGTCTGCTGAAGAATGTGTCAATTGCAGTTTCATTCATCTCAGAGTTAATTGACAAGAGAGCTGCTATTACCAGATGGGCTAATGTTGTAGCTTTAGGCAAGGTGAGCTTAATTCCATTGAAGGCTTGTTGTATTTTGGGAGTACAAGTGATAGCGTGTTTGTCATGTGTGTTTTTCCCAGTCGATGTATCTGTCAACAGTACCTCTATGGCTGCTGCTTATGGCATGTGATGTCTTTGGAAATCCATCACACTGAGAAACTGCTCCAACTCCTGATAGTTCCTGGGCCATGAGAGTTGACTGATAAGCTCTCGGGTCTTGGGTTAAACCCCAGCTTGACTGACTCAGTGTCCTAGAAATGTTACTTCAGAATGTCAAAATTGGCACCTGTTGTCGTTCACCACTACCCCGAAATGTTCCAGTGTTTCAAAAATAAGTGTAAGATGTTACTCATGCTCTTACAGGGATCCCAGAAAAAGTAAAATATTATTCAAGTATGAGAAACAGGACGCAAATTTGAGGAGAATTTTATCGATGAAGTGTTGCCATGTTTGGGTTGCATTTTCAAACCATAAGGTATGAACAATTATCACCGTTTTGGGTATGTCCTCAGTAGCCATGGGAATTTTCGGGTAAGATTCTTTATAGTCTAGAATGCTGAATATGTGAGTAAAGCCTGGATTTGGTATTGATTAACGCTCAGGTATTGTGCGGGCATTCAGTGCCCGATAATGACAATACAATCTGTATGTTCCGTCTTTCTTTGGAACTAAGTGTACAGGCAAAGCCCATAGGTTTTCTGATGACCTGGCTATGCCTGCTTGCAGTAATTTATTGTTAACAGAGTTAGCTGCTTGTAGTCTGTCTGGTGGCAGTCTGCATGCTTTGTGGTAGATCAGCAGACCTGGTCTGATGTTAATTTTGTGCATAGTGTTGTGACTGATGCTGCTCTGTTACATGTCACACACTATGTGGGAAACTTTGTGGGTATATGTAGATGATACACGCACATTGTTAGAAAAATTCACCATACTGACTTGTATCCATCATGTGTCGTGCAGTGGAGTATGCCCAAACTGTTTGTGTGTGTCATCCACTGAAACTGCAGCAGGTGCTGTCTCATTCATGCTGGGTATCGCAGATGGTGGTGCTGTTCCTGCTGTAGCTGCTGTAGATAAGATTGTATGGCATCCAGTTCCCTTCCTAATGAAAGTACTCAAATTTTCAATTCTAAGTTCTCATTGTGTAGTCTGAGCTTTTCCTTTTTTACTTCTCTGCAACTCTTCATCACTGTATTTGATTCAGACTGCAAAACATGACAGTCATTGTGTAGTTGCAGGTAGATATCATATGTAGAGACTGAAGGGGGTTGCACTGGTAGAGTCCCCTCAGAAACTGCGTGTAAATGTGCTGATGGTCTGCCTATGATACCAAGTACTGACTCTCCACTGCTAGTTTCCAGAAGGATATCTTGTGTTAAGTCAAGGAACAAGTGAAATTGCTAGAAAAAATCTGTGCCAAAGATCAGTTCACAATCATCTGATACCTCAAACTATGATAGAAATTTCTTGTGCAACGTGAGGTTCACAGAGCATGTGACAGTCCCAAATAGCCTAATATGAGTGACATTTGTGGGGCACAGTTGGGTGGGAGACATCATAAGTTCAATTTGTGGTTGTTCTCTGGGACAAACCTGATAACTGGTGGTAGGAACACACTAGCTATGATATTTGTCCACCTGCAAACCCTGCCACAGTGATCCTATTCCAGAAATCCAGCAGGATCTCCAGTGTCTACTCAAATCCTTAAGCCCAACCCAGAAACTCTCCTCTCTCTCTCTCTCTCTCTCTCTCTCTCTCTCTCTCTCTCTCTCTCTCTCTCCCCCCCCTCACCTCTACCTCTTCCCACACTTCTACTATTTACATTCTTCCTAAAGTCCATATACCCAACCACCCATGAAGCCATACTGTGGCAGGCTACTGTGGACCCCACTGAGGGAATCTCTGCTCTGATGGACCAGCACCTTTAGCCTGTTACCTGTGACCTACCATTCTACATAAAAGATGCCAAACATTTTATTAAATGACTTTTATCTTAATAATATGAATATTTATATATGCGTTTGGAGAGAGAGATTGATTTTTGATTGAGATTTTTACTTTAAGTTGTAACTGGTACCTGAATTTTGGTTGCTGCCTCCTTGAATGACCAGCTTTTGCACCAGTTGGTGACGTATTATAATTTGGAGGAAGATATTGTTCTTTAAGGTTTAAAATACAACTCTGTTAGTTACTTGGCCGCATTGTGGATAGCTTTGAGCTAAAGTTTTCGTAGCTTTTCATATCCAAAGGACCACTGTTGTAAGTAAATAAGATCAAACAGCAATCTGCTTTTCATGAGAAATGGAGACTTCTTGGCACACAAACTTCCTTCAAACTACACATCCTGCTACACCAAAATTGGTCAGTGGAGTTCAGCACCATACTATTGTACAAGAACATAATCCAATTACTGTAATTAATAAATTATGAGAGATTGTTACTTATTGAATGAAAACTATAGAGAATGCATTTCTTTTCCTGTATTTTAGTGAACTTTGTACACTTACAATTCTGTCGATTGATAGACGGCGACGACAATGAAGTTCATCTCCTTTTCCAAAAACAAGATATTTCTATTCTTCACTTCCAGAAAATTTGTATACATAACTGTTTGGCAACTTTTGCACATACTTTACTCAGTTTTATCACTAAAATATCAAGTTTCATTAAATGTAACAATATGTTCTGAGCAACGGCCTAGAAACACATCCTCTTTCCACAAGATACAGATTAACAGTCCTCTTTTTTTTTTAATAAATCAATTGTCTTTTTTCTATTAGAGTCCACACTCAAAGATTCACAACTAGTATCGTTGCGGGGATTGGGTGCTAAAGAGTTTCTTGCTGTCCAGCTGCACTTCACTTCACTTCACTTCACGTACTTTTTGAATCACATTTACATTTACAGTATTTACACACATTACTGAGCTTCTCAGAATAAAATCAGGCACAAATTAGTTAAAAAAGAAAAGCAGTGAGGCACACATAAAATTACAATTTGCTTTATCGACTCTCCACAGTTGCTGTTGCTTTACCACATCTTGTTCGTCACTAATGATGAACCTGCCTCTACACTTTCATCCCTAATGCCTTGCCACTACTGAACACTACCTTTTCGCACTTGACCCCAAATCTACAACCCCCTTCCTAGTTACTGTGACCAATTATATCCTCAACCACAATTACTTCACCTTTGAACACATCACTTACAAATAAATCTATGGTGCAGCAATGGGCACCCAAATGGCACCATCCTGTGCCATCCTATTCAGGGGCCACCTGGAGGAATCCTTCCTAGCCACCCAGAATCCCAACCCCTCACCTAGTTCAGATTCACTGATGACATCTTTGTGATCTGGAGTGAGGCTGAGGACACCCCGTCCACATTCCTCCAGAACCTCAGCACCTGCTCCCCCATTTGCTTCACTTGTTTGTTCTCAACCCAGCAAGCCATCTTCCTTGATGTTGTTCCCTACCTCAAAGATGGCTACATTTCTGCATAATTATACTTTAATGAGACAGTCTAATGAGCAAGTAAACAACTGTATAGTGAATTGTGAATACTGAAACTGGAAAGAGAGGTTAAGAACATTATAATTCTCAGCAATCCAGAAAACATCAATATTAAAAAATAAGATTTGCCAAATTATATAAACAATTACTTCATACATAAATGAATTTCATTAAGCTCAAAATTCAAAAATCAAGAAAAACCACAATGTTCAGGAGCTGCAGGAGGTAGAGCCAATAAATGAACACAAAATGTTAAAATGTTAAAAAGTTTGAGAGGTGCCGACATCTGCCATAAACAAGACTGCTCCACAGATTGCAAGGCTCTTGGCATAGATTTCCCACTTATCATTTAGGGAAGTAGTGTTTCATGAAAGACTGAAAATCTGAAAATTGAAGCTGTAACAGCAACAAGTAGAGGGTAGAAAATTATCAGATAATATTATGCCCTTTGGTATTCTTCAAAATATTGGAAAACTGATGAAGCACAAAATCAGAAAATATCTAAATGACAATAAGTTCCTGAATAGTTATCAGCATGCCTCCCAGGCAGGTAAAAACACAGAAACAGTAGTAACATGTTACACAACAAATAATGAGGAATCTAGAAAAAACAACAGCCTTGTAGGCATTAATTTAGATCTCTCCAAAACATTTGATACTATCAACTATGGCAGCTTTTTAGAAAAACAGGAACCATTAGCTATTCAAGAGTTGGGCAAACAGTGGTTTTAATCATACCTACAAATCTGAACACCACAAACTAAATTTTGTATCACATAAAAAAAAGTGTAAATAGGAGTACCACAAGATAGTATTCCACATCCTATATTATTATTTGTTTGCATATATGACACTCACATATCAGCTAGTACATATAAAAGAGCGTGAATAGGAGTACCCCAAGATAGTATTCCACATCCTATATTATTATTTGTTTGCATAAATGACACTCACATATCAGCTAGTGCAGCAAATGTCATGCTATTTGCAGATGATACTTCTGTGATAATAAGTGTGCAAAAGCAATAATTACTGCATACAAGTAATGATAAAGTCCTCAAGAATGTCTACTCTTGGTTCAATGAAAACAGGTTGACATTAAAGTTAAATAAAACAAATTACATGCAACTTGAGGAAATAATTCAAAATGTAAATCTAGATTTGGTGTTGGGTAACAAAGCCACAGATTCCTAGTGATTCAGTCTGTCTTGCTCTTAGAGTTATTGGAAATTTTTGTACCTCAGAAGATGCCAGGATGATACACTTCGATTATTTTCAGTCTCTTGTAATATATGGAGTAATGAAACTTCCTGGCAGATTAAAACTGTGTGTTGGACCGAGACTTGAACTCAGGACCTTTGTCTTTTGCAGGCAAGTGCTCTACTGACTGAGCTACCCAAGCACGACTCACGCCCTGTCCTCACAGCTTTAATTCTGCCAGTACCTCACCTCTCCTGCAAAACTTACAAAACTAGCACTCCTGGAAGAAAGGATATTGCGGAGACATGGCTTTGCTACAGCCTGGGGGACGTTTCCAGAATGAAATTTTCACTCTACAGAGGAGTGTGTGCTGATATGAAACTTCCTGGCAGATTTAAACTGTGTGCCGAACTGAGATTCGAACTCGGGACCTTTGCCTTTCGCAGGCAACTGCTCTACTGACTGAGCTACCCAAGCATGACTCAAACCCCATCCTTTGTGTAGCTCAGTTGGTAGAGCACTTACCCACGAAAGGCAAAGGTCCCAAGTTTGAGTCTCGGTCCGGCACACAGTTTTAATCTGCCAGGAAGTTTCATATCAGTGCCCACTCCCCTGCAGAGTGAAAATTTCATTCAATATGGAATAATATTTTGGGGTTCCATAGCTTGCTGTCCAAAACAAATTGTTTTCACTACAGAAGAGGCCTATTCAATAATAACATACAGTCGTCCATAGACAGAGTGCAAACCAATATTCAGAAAGCTTAAAGTACTGCAATACCTTCACTACATATACATATAGCAATATGTTTCATGTAACAGGGCCTGGCTTGCAGATTTTCAGACACATGCAGACTTTAATAGTTATGGTATTCAAAATAGCAGAGCATTCCACACTCGACAAACAAAGAGAACACACACATAAAGGCATGTGAGCAATTTTTGTATTAAACTTTACAACAGACAGTCAATCTACTACAGAAAGTTAGAAGACAAAAATAAATTTAAAGCACAATTTTAAAAACATTTCTGCTTGACTAATGTTTTTACTCAGTAAATAACAACATTGGTCAATAGTTTTTTTAATAATGTTACAACAAAACATTTAACTTTTTCATTATATTTATATATGCAATGGAAGGCTGTTGTCTGATGATGTGAAACCTTTAGTGATGATGTGAAACCTTTAGTGCCCCCTGCCAAAGATGTGCTCTCCAGAGTGTGGAAACTGAAACAGTGAACATGTGCCAAGCCACTGTGGCTGTGATAAGATCAATGCTCTAATAGCAGTCCAGCATGGCTTGCCACACAAGTCAGATGAAAGTACAAGAAGGGAAGAAAAATAAAAGAGACTCATGAAAGCAAAGCAGAGTAGGACCAAACATGCAAACAGTGAAGAAATGGAACCAAAACATGTTGTGAGGATATCAATAGCAACATACGTTGCTGGTGATTCAGTGCATTCTGTATCATGATTGAATGTAGACATGTCATTGTATTGTGCTTTACAAACAAATCTTTTGTACAATTGGTCATTATGACTTTGTTGTTAGCGCATTTCCTCCACATAATAGGGAACATTTCTTCAGTGGTGACCCTGAATCAACTGTGAAATGCATCTTGGGAGTTTTCAAAATTGTCTTAAGAGTGTAAAAACAATGCAGCAGTCTTTCCCTGCCAACATGGTTTTACCAGCTCCAAGGAATAAAATATCCGGAATCAACATGTCTGAAGTGTACTGCCAGTGTAATAATTGTGTTGAACACCACCCTAGGGTAAAACATGAGTATACCTCAGTTATGTATGAAAACAGTGCATATTACACCTTGACAATGACAGCCAACAAACAACTTATTACTGCACTTCAAACACGATTCTACAGTATATATACTAACAGTGCGCACAAAATCAACAAGCAGTACTCAGTTCACAAGGTCGAAATGCCTCATGAGTATTCTGCAAAACGTGTTGGGAATGGACATCACTCACTCTGCATATTACCACTCAAACACTTGAATATTACGATGTACCAAGTGTTCCATTTCCTTCACCAATCCCAAGTTATATGCCTACAGATCCAACCCATTACAGCCTCTGTTTGTCTCACATTCTCAACTCATAATTAAAACTACCACCGCTCAGACCTGAACAGCCTGCCCTATGGTTCACCACTGCAGTGTGGGTATTTACCTCATTTATGACACCTGATTCATCATCCTCATTTCTCATCTACCAGACTACGCAGAACTAATGAGTGATGTCACCTTGACACCCACTTCCCACAACAAATATGTCACTGCCATAACGGTGTTGCAACAATAGCTCTCAAGGACACCTGAGCAGCAGCTACAAGAGGCTATTTACAACAACTGGATAACAAAATGTCATCACAGTTTTGGCAACAACTACGATCTAGACTGGATACCACTCTTAAGCCTGAGGCCATCTTACAGACACTCTGGATTGTTGAACTCCTGTGACAACTACACTTGATAATGATATCATATGAAGCTGAATCTTTAAAGAGATGTTTGTTTCTAGTAGACAGGATTTTTATGTTACTACAGGCTCTGTATTAATTCTAAAGGCACAACACCAGTGTTGCACACTATCACCAGGCCGCATCCTTCCCACTCTGGCCCATCCCGAGTGGAGATGAGGACAGCCAACAGTGACACCATCGCATTACACTATCCCACGGCCAGTAGGCTGAGCATGGCACCAGTCCCCGAGTGGCCAATGCTACAGTGAATGCTGTGGCTGCCTCAAGGTCACATCACCACTTGTACCACAACCAATTCAGTGACACTGCACGCAACTGTCAACCCTCCTGCAGGTTCCCAAACTTCAAATGTGGGCTGTCAGAGGTGCAGTGGCCAGCACAGAGCTGCTAAGCTGCTGACAGCCACTACTCATAACGCAAACACTGGCCTGGCCTCCTCATCCACACATTTGGAGGCCAACTCTATATCCTTGACCTCAATTCGAGAAAGTGCTTTTTAGTGGACACTGGATCTGACATTAGCTCCATATTGCAGGAGGGCACATCAACAATTAACAAAACATGAGTGCTACAACTCCACACAGACAATAATACCCAGTTCACTGTTCATGGATCCGCCACATGCACCTTACAACTTAGAGATAGCTCAGCATGAAGTCACATGGATACCTGAACTCATACAACCGGTAATTGGAATTGACTTCCTCTGCCACTTCCACATCTCTTTGGACATTCAACATGTATTGTGTATTGCTCCTCCACCGAGATATGGGACATCATATCTCAGGGCTGTTTGCCCTTGCAGCATCTTCCATCCATGAAATGTCACACTGTTCATTTCACCCACTTTTCACTCCAATGAACATAACGAACCACACAAGACCTCACCATTTTCAATTAAGTACACCCACTGTCTGCGCCCTTGACTGCAGTATGACCAGTGACACCAAATACATATTGTATTGCTCCTCCACCGAGATATGGGACATCATATCTCAGGGCTGTTTGCCCTTGCAGCATCTTCCATCCATGAAATGTCACACTGTTCATTTCACCCACTTTTCACTCCAATGAACATAACGAACCACACAAGACCTCACCATTTTCAATTAAGTACACCCACTGTCTGCGCCCTTGACTGCAGTATGACCAGTGACACCAAATACATACAACAACATTAAGATTAGTAGTGCACACTTTGCCTCACCACATGGTGCCTCAACCGCGCCGAAAATTCAAAGCGTTTGACTTTGTCATCGGGTGTCGGGGCTAGTAGCAATTGTAAATGGTAAGGCTTCTGCTTTAGCCTTTTCCGTAAGATTTTCCAAACCGTCGGCTGTGGTACGTTTAGCTCCCTGCTTGGTTTATTCGTTGACTTCCGCGGGCTACGCGTGAAACTTGCCCGCGCGCGTTCAACCGTTTCTTCGCTCACTGCAGGCCGACCCGTTGATTTCCCCTTACAGAGGTATCCAGAAGCTTTAAACTGCGCATACCATCGCCGAATAGAGTTAGCAGTTGGTGGATCTTTGTTGAACTTCGTCCTGAAGTGTCGTTGCACTGTTATGACAGACTGATGTGAGTGCATTTCAAGCACGACATACGCTTTCTCGGCTCCTGTCGCCATTTTGTCTCACTACGCTCTCGAACGCTCTGGCGGCAGAAACCTGAAGTGCGGCTTCAGCCGAACAAAACTTTATGAGTTTTTCTACGTATCTGTAGTGTGTCGTGACCATATGTCAATGAATGTAGCTACAGTGAATTTATGAAATCGCTTCAATCATTTGTAATAGCCCTGTACAATTATTTCTCTTTCAATAATAAAATATATTCGCAACCCTGTGATCTAGCTATGGGCAGCCCGTTAGCTGGTATCATGTCAGATATCTTTATAAACTCAATGGAGCAGATGTTTTTTTCAGAATTATCCAGATTTGGCAAATAATATAATATTCTATGCGAGATATGTAGGTGACTTGCTGTTTGTGTTTGAAGGTTCCCATGAAGAGCTAGAACTGTTATTTACCACTTTCAATAACCTCCATGAAAAAATCAGTATCACACAAGAAAATCAGACAGCTGATAGGACCTTAGACTATCTCGATCTGACTCTATCCATTACTGGCAACAAAATAGATTTCAAAATTTCTCGGAAAGCAACCTATTCCGACACCATCATCCCAGCTGATTCCATCCATCCTCAGGCCCATAAAATGGCCTTTTTTCACTCGAGTATCCATCGAGCCCTTTCCATTCCGCTTTCGCCAATCAACTTACAGAACGAATTAAAAGTCCTCGAAAACATCGCTCAGAATAATGGATATAATCCCAGTAAAGTGAGACAGGTGTTCAACAAAAAACCACGAAAGAAGACTACCACCCTTTCCAGTTCAGGTACCCACAATCAACACCAGGCAACGAAATACATATCAGTTCCCTTTATAGGTAACATATCCTATAAGGTAGGTCGTTTATTAAAAAACCTAGGGTGTAAAGTTTCATACTCTACAACCAACAACCTCAAAAAGAATTTAGTACATTCTCTGGATAAAGGTACTGATAAATCATCGCTGTCAGGTGTGTATAAGATCACGTGTGCTGAATGTCCTTCTTATTACATTGGCCAGACAGGGAGGGCCCTGTCTGTTTGGTTTCAAGAGCATCTGCCGACAAAAAGCGGTGATGGAACACGAGGATCTACATTTGCTGAACATCTGGTCCAAAAGGCGCATGCTCCCGAGCCTCTAAAAGACGCAGAGCTTTTGCATAATGAAGTCAAGGGATGTAGGCTAGACACCCTCGAAGAACTGCAAATTTTTAAACATCTCATTATTGATAGAGACAACTTACTTAATGATCAGTTGCAACTAAAAAATAGAAGTTATTTCGAAGGATTTCAACCTTTACTCCAGTGGAGTTGACTCACAGTCCGTTTCGAATGGCCGATGCTGATTCCCTATCTGCTTTGTCCCTTTATTATAGTGCGATTGTACATGTGTGTCTTTGTATTTCGTAATATGCTTGGTAATGACACATAGTTGCTAAGGCGTTTTTATGTTGAAGACATTTTATGCTTAGCACGCATGGTTTCGACACTAATTTTTTAGTTACTGTAGCGGGGCTTCGCCCTCTTACTATAATATTTAAACGTAAAAAATTTTTTATACCTTGGCTTTGTAGTTTGTTCTCAGGTAAATTGTTTAATGTTGCCATACCAATAGATAGGTTTGTCCATTTGTAAGACGGCTTTCAGTCACATTTGTTTATATGTATATTTGCTCTAAATAATTTGGAGACAGTTTGTCTCTCGCGCCTGCGCTTGCGCTTGCGCATGCGCTTGTCCGCGCCCGAACCTCGCCGCGGAACTGCTCGCGACGCCGTTTCCGTGCCGCCCACATGTGGTCCTTATTTCTGGCCGTCGTAGCTTCGTTTACGTTCGCCTTAATGGTTTTAATTTTGACAGACATAATCTTATGATTATGCGTCTTTATTGTTTTAATTTTTAATCTGTGACATGGCCAGTGTCTGGCTCTCAAAATAATTTAATTTTTTGTAAGTATCACGATTTCTTTATTATTCAATCATTAGACTGATGATGCATTTCAGTGAGTAATATATGTCCGTATGTGGTTTAATTTATAGGTTCTGAAGAAGATTCCATTACTAGAATCGAAACCTAGGTAAACGAGTAAAAATTACCTTGCAACTGAAGGCTGAAAAAATTGTTTATTTTCTAAATCACAGTGGAGTCCACTGCACGTGCCTTCATAGACACTTGGATTGCACGATTTGATGATTTAGTATACCAAATATGATTACCACAGACCAAAGCCACCAGACTGAATCAACACTCTTCACCTCTCTGTGTAACCTCTGCAGTATCGACCACAACTGTGTCACAGAATGTCACCCTCAGAGCAGCAGGTTGTTCAGGTGGTGCCACAGGATCCTCAAGGCAGCCACTATGTGTCAAGGCACATCATGGACTGAAGCACTACCTTGGATTGGCATCATATAAGCCTTCAAAGAAGACCTTCAGGCGTCTCTTCCTGAGATACTGCATGGCAAATCACTTTTCCTCCAAGCTCATTTTGTTCTACTGACAAAAGACCATGAATAGACAGATCTGCCTTCTTTAGTTCAACGAGTGAAGGAGCACATTTGACTTATCCATGTACCACCACCCTCCCCCAATTGGCACCTAGAGTCTTCATACATAAAGCACTTGTAGATTGTGAGCATGTCATGCTACAGGATGACACGGTCTGGCTGGCACTACAGTCCCCATGTACAGGTCCATTCAAAGTCCTTAAAAGACCCACGCATGTGATCGACATTCTGTTTTATGACAAGCCAACAACTGCCTCGATTAACTGCTTGAATCCAGCCTGGGTTCTTAAGGAGGATATCAACTGTGGTAGCACATGTAATGACAACAACTATCAATGAATGCTTGATACGCGTATGGTAACTCTCAATACGCCACATCCTGTCACCATTCGGCTAGATCTCAGCAGTTTCAGTCCAAAGGGCATCACAGTCAAGCTTGCCCATAACAATCTCTGCATAATAGCTTGCAACGATGATATGCTTTCATGCTATGTTGCATGCATTCACTGCCTCGCTAACATGTACACCCTTCCAGTGACACTGACTACTCTTCCATATCATCTCACTTTTCTGCATATGGTGTCCTCACCGACACCTGCCAAAGAATCCTCTCGTGATCACCACATACTCCAGTCTCAAAATGAGAGGGATCCTACCGCAGAGACGATCCGTCCGTCGTCTCCCCCTCCGACACCCCCCCCCTCCCTACCCGACGCACTATCGGCATCCAGGTATGGGAGTATTATTAGGTGCCTCCCACGCCACTTGCTCCCTATCACCTCTATGGTGCCTACATCACTCACAAGACCCCGACAAACAGTCCAGCTGTGCCTTGTAGTGCAGCCAGCCACGACACATATGGTCACGCACACCTGTGCATGCTAGTCCGATGTAGCACATGACTCCCCTTCAACACTCTGCACTACGAATGGTAGGCTCTGTGGGCATACCGATAGCAACATCCATCGCTGGCGAGTGAAGGGAAGTTTATCACTGTGTGTTCTGTGTCATGATTGTATGTGGATGTGTCATTGTATAGTGTTTCACAAATAAATCTTTTGTTCGACTGACCGTTCCAACTACGTTATTAGAGCATTCCCCGTCACCTAACAGACAACGTTCCTTCAATGTCATTAAAAAAAAATTTCTGTAAGTTTTTAAAAGGAACTTAGTTGTGATACAGTTCAGTAATTGGATACATCTATGCAATCATTTTTCGGGAGTGGCAATAGTTTTTTTTTTTTTGAAAACACGTGGAAAGATGCAAATTTTTAAACTGAGATTGTATAGCTTTTCTGTTGGTTTTATTAACTGACGAGCGAACGCTTTTACTGTGAATTTCGTTATCTGACCTAAGCCATTTGAGATTTCAATACTTAATGCTTTATTTTAACTCATAACATCTCCAGGGTTTGCGTCATAAAAACAATGCAAGCTAGTGCTGCTACGGGCTTTCTGGAGGACCATGGTAAATTGATATAAACTTTTAGTGCTTACAGCTAGGTCTGCGAAATAAACCCCATCTTTGTGTTAAACAAAGCAAATGTACATAGTATATACCCCATCTTCGTGTTAAACAAAGCAAGTGTAGACAGTATATTATAGTTTATATACCTATGTGTATGTAAAATAACTGCAGACTGGTGTAGGCTTCCGTTCCGGTTATGAGTTTCGCGTACAGAAAAAATAATGAGAGGACCAGATAAAATGACGACCACAGGGTTTATGAGTAATGCAGGGTACTACAGACGATCTACCTTTGGTCGGGAAGTCGAACGGATCTTATAGGTTCAGATATGGTGACAAGTCATGAATAGGCTTGTCGTCCTTCACAATTTTTAATTGACCGTGGACCATTCTGTAAAATCGGACAGCTTGTCAGACGTGTTGTGACTTTCCGATTCCGAACGTTACAAGTTTAAACTGGTTTCGTTTCAATACACACTTTGCAGCCCAGATTTTTCTTTTCCTTGTATTAGATACATCAAACGGTGTTGTCATCGCAAAGTCGATTGTTTTCTGTTTGATATAACCCAGAGGCATGGCCCTTGCGCGCATTCCTCACAGAAACCAAAACCCGACTGCAAGAATCAGATACTACGTGTGGCAGTTTGGATATCGCGTCATTCGCCAGGCAGGCCAAATCGGATCGTCTGTGAAAAGGCGTGACGTCAACGTAGATTGCGCTACTGTCACGCCCTGTCGCTTTTGTCATTGTAACAGGATCTGCGTTGTGACTTGTTTTGCCATATAGCTGTTCTCGTTTCAGAGAAAATGCTTCGACTGCGCCTCTGTCAACTTTTCGCCTAAACATACTTCCAGTTTTATCTGCTATATGGGATGGGGTGTGTACCAGCTTTGAGACACAGGTGGAAGAAGATTTGCTGTTCTCTTACAACAGAAAATCTGATTATATGTGGCAATCTTTCTATTCTGAATACCTCATTCACAGGATTAGCAACTTTTATACATCACTTACTGCGTGAAAATATTGACCTTGCTGATCATAATACTAAGGTGGCCATCTGTCCCGTTTTTTTCCGGACAGTCCCGATTTTTGTGTGTCTGTCCCAAATTTTTTCAAAGGTAATTCGGGACACCTGTTTGTCCCGAAATTAACAATCATGACTCAATTTGTCCCTAATTAGACATTCATTTCACCTGTATCGGTATATTTTGTTATTAGTTTTAGTTATGGTGGGAAATTGTTTGACAAGAGGGTACAACAAATTGTCGAAACCGTTAACAAACTGTTTCTACTGTGCAAACACGTGTTGGCCGCAGCTCGAACAGCTAATGGGCAGTCAGAGGCCACGGCAACTGGGAAAAAGTCACACACGAACGCATTCGCGCGGTCGAACAGAAGAAGGAAGAAATCTGCATATTTTCTGATAGCCATGGAAGAGGCAGAGGAGGTTTTATGGCAAACATGCAGACGAAATACAAAGTAACTCGAACAGACGATCAGTAATATACGCTCTCGTAGACTTTGGCGTCGCCAACGCAGTGTATGCTGGTCTCTAGAATACTACCATTTGACTACATGAACAATATATGGACAAGTGGCAAAACACAGTTGGCTGTAGGAACAATAAAAGCAATGTTAGTAAGTAGAATAAATTATGATGAAACTTGTGTCGAGTTTTTTCATATGTTGTTGAAAAATACAGACTTGATAAAGAAAATTCACAGCACTGATAAATACTGTTGCCCTGATCACTCATTCATCTTAGAAGGTATTAATAAAATGTAAATGTGCTTTTCTTTGTAACAAATTTAATTGATATTTTGTATTTATTACATTTAATTGAAACCTGCTTCTCATATAATAAATAAATATAGCCTATTTTGCAAAATTTTTAATGTGTCCCGGATTTGGGCCTAGGAAATATGTTAATGTCCCAAATTTGAGTCTAGAAAATATGGTCACCTTAATAGTACACACAGTGGCTCTCGCAGTGAACACGCTAGAACATTTGTCAATGTTCCGTTTTCAATGCTACGCTAATGAATTTTATTTAAGTGCAGAGGTTAATCATTTTTATACAATACCTGAAAAACGAAGTATCATGTATATGTCGTTAATAACCTGAACAAGGATTAACCAGACGATACAAACATTTCGATGAAAGACGATATCTCTTTTCCATACTACCCTTTTTTTCGCCTTTCAAATTAGGAAACATTATTTCGCGCTGTACTGACTTCTTGGGCCTAGGAAAAGTGTACGGTACCACAAAATCCGTGAGCGAAAAATGTGAAACATTCTGTTGGTAAATACGGTATTAATACTAGTGTTCCACTAAGAAACCACTGTTGAATTAATTAGAATTCTGTAGGTAATGTTTATTATAATGATCGCTCTCCATAAATGACTTGCAGAAAAATTTTTTTCGCTTACTGTCTTGATATACCACAACTAATAAAAAGAGGTTTTCCGTAAGGATTAAGTTGTTTTGATGAACTACAGTGCTTGAGCTCAGTAATCCTGTGCTGACTTTTTTTTCCTTTTGAGGAGATGAGGATAACACGCCCTGTACCTGGTCTTCCATTGTGCATTGATCGTGCGTAGATTCATCTTAGGTGTGTCACATTAACAAGGAATAGAAACATAGAAAACTTCGATAGTTAAGATTAAAAAATGTTACATGTTGCACCATACTAATACAGTTATTTTGTCGGATTTAAGCGCTAGTGCACAATACAAAGCTGTTTTAAACATAATAACTTGCCCATTTGCCAGTCAGATCTCCCACCTACGTATCCTCTTGTAAAGTGTACGCCCACTTCGTGCGTTGTGCTGATTCTTTTAAGGATTGCTGATCTACCACAGTAAATTTTGAAATACCAAACCAAAATATATAGGTTATAAACAACAAATATCTGTCGTGTGTTTACATCGCTCTTCTTTTGTTGTTCACAGATTCTTTACTTATAAACTATGAAACAAGAAGTTCCTAGCATGAGTTATTTTTTGCCTCGAACTATGGTACTGCAGCTTGATTATTACTTCGGAAGTCGTACGCCTTTAGTTTGTTAAATACAAAAGTCATACTTCTGGGTATGATGGAAAAAAGGAAAATGACTTTCTTCCTGCACAGAGACGTTAAAACGTATCTGTTTAAATTAGTATTCCATCTTTTCACATACAGTATTCATATTGCCAAAGGTGTGTCAACCGTCGGGGTGGGTGGCAGTCGACGTCGTTGTCGTGCCCCCCCCCCCCCCAATTTCAAACTCTGGAAGGGCGATATACGGTTTCTGCCCCCCTCCCCCCCCCCCAACATTCACTTGGAGTTTTATTTGATCTATAGGCTGAGCTAGTGAATGAACTGTGATGCCGTCAAGATACACTCCTGGAAATTGAAATAAGAACACCGTGAATTCATTGTCCCAGGAAGGGGAAACTTTATTGACACATTCCTGGGGTCAGATACATCACATGATCACACTGACAGAACCACAGGCACATAGACACAGGCAACAGAGCATGCACAATGTCGGCACTAGTACAGTGTATATCCACCTTTCGCAGCAATGCAGGCTGCTATTCTCCCATGGAGACGATCGTAGAGATGCTGGATGTAGTCCTGTGGAACGGCTTGCCATGCCATTTCCACCTGGCGCCTCAGTTGGACCAGCGTTCGTGCTGGACGTGCAGACCGTGTGAGACGACGCTTCATCCAGTCCCAAACATCCTCAATGGGGGACAGATCCGGAGATCTTGCTGGCCAGGGTAGTTGACTTACACCTTCTAGAGCACGTTGGGTGGCACGGGATACATGCGGACGTGCATTGTCCTGTTGGAACAGCAAGTTCCCTTGCCGGTCTAGGAATGGTAGAACGATGGGTTCGATGACGGTTTGGATGTACCGTGCACTATTCAGTGTCCCCTCGACGATCACCAGTGGTGTACGGCCAGTGTAGGAGATCGCTCCCCACACCATGATGCCGGGTGTTGGCCCTGTGTGCCTCGGTCGTATGCAGTCCTGATTGTGGCGCTCACCTGCACGGCGCCAAACACGCATACGACCATCATTGGCACCAAGGCAGAAGCGACTCTCATCGCTGAAGACGACACGTCTCCATTCGTCCCTCCATTCACGCCTGTCGCGACACCAATGGAGGCGGGCTGCACGATGTTGGGGCGTGAGCGGAAGACGGCCTAACGGTGTGCGGGACCATAGCCCAGCTTCATGGAGACGGTTACGAATGGTCCTCGCCGATACCCCAGGAGCAACAGTGTCCCTAATTTGCTGGGAAGTGGCGGTGCGGTCCCCTACGGCACTGCGTAGGATCCTACGGTCTTGGCGTGCATCCGTGCGTCGCTGCGGTCCGGTCCCAGGTCGACGGGCACGTGCACCTTCCGCCGACCACTGGCGACAACATCGATGTACTGTGGAGACCTCACGCCCCACGTGTTGAGCAATTCGGCGGTACGTCCACCCGGCCTCCCGCATGCCCACTATACGCCCTCGCTCAAAGTCAGTCAACTGCACATACGGTTCACGTCCACGCTGTCGCGGCATGCTACCAGTGTTACAGACTGCGATGGAGCTCCGTATGCCACGGCAAACTGGCTGACACTGACGGCGGCGGTGCACAAATGCTGCGCAGCTAGCGCCATTCGACGGCCAACACCGCGGTTCCTGGTGTGTCCGCTGTGCCGTGCGTGTGATCATTGCTTGTACAGCCCTCTCGCAGTGTCCGGAGCAAGTATGGTGGGTCTGACACACCGGTGTCAATGTGTTCTTTTTTTCCATTTCCAGGAGTGTATATGGTACCGGTATTTTGTTGGCAGCGACTTTTGCTTGTGACTGAAGCATCTTATAACACTACATTCTGTCCTCTCCCTACGTCCCATTTTTCAGTCTGTGATTCCTAACGGGGGACAGCCTCTGCATGTAAATGTAAGAAATTCTGCATAGCACTTTCGAAAAGTAGTTGAGACTGATTGGGCCCTCAGGGCAATACGTCGTATAGGCGAACTACAGTTTCCAGTGCGCCGAATTTGGAGGAGGAGCGCCAGACTTAGGCAGAAATCTTGAATGTACAAATTTGGTTTTGCTGTCCCTTTACGTCGTTAACAGTTATCCTCTGCACCTGCGTAATAATATACCGTTTTACTGCTCAAAACAAATATTGCCACCACGCTCATTACTTACTGTTCGGTTCCCCTTGAATCTTAAGTCCATACACTTTCGTAGATCTGCAGGTGGGGCAACACTTTCTTTGATCAGTTTAGCCACGCTGGCACAAGCCACGTGCTGTCCTATCGAAAATGACGATCACTGGCCAACAATGACCTGGTTCTCCGCTACAATGTCCGCCGCACTCTACGAACAATCCAACATTTAAGAAAATAAAAGCAACGTGATAACCTGTGAGGACAGACAGTATTGTAATACTCCTCTCTTTTCCCTCCCTTCACCACGGCTTCATGTCGTAGCTACATCGCTATGCATTGTTGCTCTGTTAACAAACGTGAAACGTGTGCAGTATAACTAGTGATTTTTTTTTCAGTTTTCTATACAGAGATAAAAATACACACATTTGCTTTGCCATTTCGAACTGATTTGAGTGAATCTTTGTGTTGAAAGGCATGTAATTACTTTATGTCATTTATTTGTCATAAATCTCATAGCTCAAAATTGATTGTTTTCAAGAGTTCACTGAAGAACATAAATGTAATTCTGTAGAGCTTCTAAAAGTAACTCTTGTAAATCATACGATTATGGAAGCATTTGATTTGCTGTTTGAGAAATCCAAAGATTATTCTAAAAACCTAAATACACTACTGGCCATTAAAATTGCTACACCACGAAGATGACATGCTACAGACGCGAAATTTAACCGACAGGAACAAGATGCTGCGATATGCAAATGGTTAGCTTTGCAGAGCATTCACACAAGTTTGGCGCCGGTGGCGACACCTGCAACGTGCTGACATGAGGAAAGTTTCCAACCGATTTCTCATACACAAACAGCAGTTGACCGGCGTTGCCTGGTGAAACGTTGTTGTGATGCCTCGTGTAACGAGGAGAAATGCGTACCATCACGTTTCCGACTTTGATAAAGGTCGGATTGTAGCCTATCGCGATTGCGGTTTATCGTATCGCGACACTGCTGCTCGCGTTGGTCAAGATCCAATGACTGTTAGCAGAATATGGAATCGGTGGGATCAGGAGGGTAATACGGAACGGCGTGCTGGATCCCAACGGCCTCGTATCACTAACAGTCGGCGTGACAGGCATCTTATCCGTATGGCTGTAACGGATCGTGCAGTCACGGCTCGACCCTTGAGTCAACATATGGGGACGTTTGCAAGACAACAACCATCTGCACGAACAGTTCGACGACGTTTTCAGTAGAATGGACTATCAGCTCGGAGACCATGGCTGCGGTTACCCTTGACGCTGCATCACAGACAGGAGCGCCTGCGATGGTGTACTCGACGACGAACCTGGGTGCACGAATCACGAATGGCAAAACGTCATTTTTTCGGATGAATCTAGGTTCTGTCTACAGCATCATGATGGTCGCATCCGTGTTTGGCGACATCGCGGTGAACGCACATTGGAAGCGTGTATTCGTCATCGCCATACTGGCGTATCACCCGGCGTGATGGTATGGAGTGCCATTGATTACACGTCTCAGTCACCTCTTGTTCGCATTGACGGCACTTTGAACAGTGGACGTTACATTTCAGATGTGTTACGACGCGTGGATCTACCCTTCATTCGAGCCCTGCGAAACCCTACATTTCAGCAGGATAAAGCACGACCGCATGTTGCAGGTCCTGTACGGGCCTTTCTGGATACAGAAAATGATCGACTGCTGCCCTGGCCAGCACATACTCCAGATCTCTCACCAATTGAAAACGTCTGATCAATGGTGGCCGAGCAAGTGGCTCGTCACAATACGCCAGTCACTACTCTTGATGAACTGTGGTATCGTGTTGAAGCTGCATGGGCATCTGTACCTGTACACCCCATCCAAGTTCTGTTTGACTCAATGCCCAGGCGTATTAAGGCCGTTATTACGGCCAGAGGTGGTTGTTCTGGGTACTGATTTCTCAGGTTCTATGCACCCAAATTGCGTGAAAATTTAATCACATGTCAGTTGTAGTATAATACATTTGTCCAATGAATACCCGTTTATCATCTGCATTTCTTCTTGGTGTGGCAATTTTAATGGCCAGTAGTGTATGAAAGACCCAAATATATCACGGCCAAGAAAATTACCAGCGGAATTGCAACACGCAGAAACACCGTCTATTCCCAAAAAATTTAGGAAAAGTTTGTTGAAATTCTTGATCTCATTCTGAATGAGATTGATCGAAGGTTCAATCAAGAGGGTCTAAAGCGACTAACCCATCTTGAATAGATACTTATTACGTCCTCCCAAACACATCCTCCATCTACACGATGTTTGGAAGAATTGCTTGGAGTACATACAATAAATAGACTTTATCGTGCACAAGCTTCTCGCAAAGCTCGAAATGCTGGGAACCATTATGTCTAGTATACAACCATGTAATGCACCCTCTATTGGAAGAAAACTTATTGCTGAACTTGGTAGGGTTAATGAGCTCGTTCGAGAAGTTACTCGCCTCATCATTCTGATTCTGACAGTTCCAGTCTCGTCAGCATCCTCTGAGAGGTCATTCGCCTTGAGACGACTTAAAACTTGCCACAGATCAACAATGACTCAGTTGAGACTCACCCAGCTACTCCTACTCCATGTTCATTAAGACAGGGCTTGAAAAATTAGTTGTATGGATGTCATGAAAAAATTCGTTTCATAAACTATCGAAAGGAAAACTGTATTTGGAAATAGTTCCTAAAATTTTTTGGTCTAAATAAAAACAAAATAAATGCCTTCTTCTATTTCAAACAAATTATGGTTTTCTTTTTTCATTAAGATGTGATGCACAGTGTTTGTAAAATAGTAATAATAACAAAAGGTTTCTCTCTCATTTTCGTAAATTGTCTCAAAACAAAGTAGGACCAATGTATTCCCTGATAAATGATGTCTTTTCAAAAATTAAAGCAACGAAATTGTTTTCAAGAGCACGACCTATAAAATTGGGCCCATATTAGTATTAATGAGTTGTTCTCTTTGTAGAGCAATATAGCGCTAATTAACAAACACACCTTCCCGCATTATTGGTATGCATGTATTGTTAACGGTTTTGCTGAATGACGCTGAGCTACTGTGCCGACGGCCACTCAGCTACCGGGGGCGGACGCTATTCCAGTTTTCTACATTTACATGCATATTGTCCAAACAACTGTGCAGTGCATTACTTCCCACAAGGCCTTCCCTCTGCACCACGTCCTTAAGGTTTCTTCCCGTTCCTACGGCGTATAGAACGCGCAAGTAAATGCCCTTGCGGGCGCTGTAATTAGTGTAATCTTTTCTTCTCAGCCTTTACAGGAATGAATCACTAGTGTATTGGAATGCCGGAGAAATGGGGACACGGAGATACGCGGACAGCCAGATTTGCTGGAGATTCGCGGACACCACTTTTGTCAAGTAGTGGTTATATTCAACATTGGCGTGCATTTTTAAAAGAAGTCATTGTTTCTGCTACACCCTGCATAAAAAAGTAGAATGAAATTCGTAAACATATAAGGTGACAATATTTCTAGGTGTTGCAACTGGGAACAATTTTATAATTGCTCACGGCTCAGGATGTAACAGTCCTCTCTAATTGTTTTACATTATTAAAGGATACAACGAAATGAATGGTATGCACCAAATGATAATATATCAAACATAAACCAAAACATAGGTATATTCATAGTTACTGTATAATAATAATGCGCTTAAATCTTAGAAGTGTCCTCTATCGGTAGCTGAGTGGTCAGCGAGACAAAATGTCAATCCGGGTTCGATTCCCGACTGGGTCGGAGATTTTCTCCGCTCAGGGACTGGAGTTGTGTTGTCCTAATTATCGTCATTTCATCACAATCAACGCCAAGTCGCCGAAGTGGCGTCAAATCGAAAGACTTGCACCCGGCGAACTGTCTATCCGACGGGAGGCCATAGTCACACGACATTTACATTTATCTCAAAAGCTATTGAAAAGGTGTGGACACTTTACACAGCTTTTAACACTCATTTGTTCATGCCCACATACTTTTTGTGATAAATGAAATTGATTCAGCAGATGTTTGCTTCCCTTTAAGTTTAGGAAGTCATAATTTCAAATTAACTTTCACCATCAATATTGCTTTGAAAGTGTCTACTTTCACTTGGGTTTTCTCAGACGACCATTCTTATTCATCAAAGACATGCATGACTGCTGAATTTGTATAGTTCTAGAAATATAAAAAGTTACATGTTGAAAGCTCACATGGCCGAGAATTTGATTTGATTTCTAAAAACCAGAACATTTAGGCAACGCGGCAGATCTGGATGAGGACTAGGGGACTGGACTCCAACAATCGGAGCTGTCCCGGGCGTATTGGGACGTCTGGTCACGTCAAAATACATACAGAGTTAGAGTTTGAACAACACATAACTAAGTATTGCTACGGGTGAATCTTCAGATTCCTTAATCATTTATGATAATCTCGAAGTGGAAGCAGTTTTCAAAAATGGTTCAAATGGCTCTGAGCACTATGGGACTTAACATCTGAGGTCACCAGTGCCCTAGAACTTAGAACTACTTAAACCTAACTAACATAAGGACATCACACACATCCATGCCCGAGGCAGGATTCGAACCTGCGACCGTAGCGGTCTCGCGGTTCCAGACTGAAGCGCCTAGAACCGCACGGCCACACCGGCCGTCAGCAGTTTTCCACAGCTGCAGTGTGAAATATTGCTCTTCTTTAATTCGACAATCTAAAACAGTGTGGTGTCCCAGAGAATCATTAATTTATTAATCACATTCCAGATTGTTAAATATAATTAAAGAGTTAAATATCATTATTGTTAAATAAACTTGTGCTATCCAAAAATTTGTATTAAAATACCACTCAAAAAATTCAATCTGAGAAACTAGGTTTTTCATAGAATGAAGGCTTTCACTACCGGATCACATAGCTGCTGGTAAACCTTTCGGGATGTGAGGTCGTGGTCCAAGAAACTCTTCTGTTCTCGACGTTTCGTCCAGGACTGACTGCGCTGGACATCTTCAGAGGCGCTCTGCTGAGTCGGCAACACTCACATCCCGAAAGGTTTACCAACAACTAGATTTTTGTTTCGTTTTAAATGTGTAGTACTAATAGAATGTATGGACGCATGTACTGCTATTTCAAGCTTTCCGTTTGTTTATAAAACAATTTGTCTTTTTCGTGTCAAACACAACGATGCAATTTTTCATAGCAATTTCTTTCACATATTTTTTACATAAGTTTCATCATTTTTATGCTAGAACTGCTTTACGCTTTATTTGTTAATATAACTGCATATTAAAGTTGATAATGCTTACTTGATATACTCGCACAGATAGCCCTGCATGTTAAAGTGCCGCTTCTTAATTGTTATCTCCCGCAGATTAATAACGGAGATCGGTATGCCCCCCAGCTTGGAAGTGGGTTTTAGGTGGTTTTCCACATTCGACTAGATGAATACTGGGCTGGCTTCAAACTCCCTCCTCGGTTGCATGATTCACAGACATTTAGGAAATATTCACTCACTTTCACATACAAACCTTTGGGGTACCGTAAGATGGGGAAATATCGGACACAGAGTAATTTCGGACGGGAACAGCGTATTTCTGTTCTTACGTTGGTATCGCTGAATTCAAGCTTTTATTTCACGCACACGTTTTGCTGTTTACACCTTACATATTGTCAAGCATAATGAGCACGCATTGTTGCAGTTGGAAGTTGAAACAGTGGTGTGTAGCGGGTTACAGTTCAGTGTACAATTGTTGCTAGTTATCTTTAAGCGAAAACTTTCGTCATTGTACAAGCAGAGAAAAAATGTTAAGAAGGAAATGTGAATACAGTTTGTCTCCAAATCTCACTTTCGCTAACGTCTAGTGAACAATTTACAGATAACTACACACGTTGGGGTAATATCGGACAATGCCGCATACTTACAAAAGGAGGCTTGGTGCTCTTCTGAGGCGCAATTGGAATCCTAAAAAGGCCTTGCTTCTGTAAGATTAGGAAAACTATTGTACAAAAAGGCGTCAAGCAAATTTAATGTACCAGGTTCAACATTAGAGACTAGAGCGCTGCAGTCATGGACTGTGCGGCTGGTCCCGGCGGAGGTTCGAGTCCTCCCTCGAGCATGGGTGTGTGTGTTTGTCCTTAGGATAATTTAGGTTAAGTAGTATGTAAGCTTAGGGACTGATGACCTTAGCAGTTAAGTCCCATAAGATTTCACACACATTTGAACATTTTTGAACATTAGAGAATAAAGTTAATGATACAAACCCTCTAGTGTTTGGAAGGCTTTTGTCTTAAGTGCCATTGAAGAGAACATACTTGTCCGTGGTATTTTAAGGGCTGCACATTGGAGTTTTCCTTTTACCTCTGATGATGTTAGGTACATAGTGAAAGGCTATCTTGATGAATGTGGACGACGGGAAAACCCCTTTCCTTGTAAAATGTCAGGGACTGAGTGGTCGCGTTCATTCTTTCAGCGTCTCTGCCATATTAAGTGTCCGGCTATCAGAGACATTAAAAGCAACGTGCTGAAGTGAGTTATGAGACAGTGAAATATAGTTCCAGAATGTTGGTGAAAAAATTACCCACCAGAATAGTTCAGAGCGCTAACGCTCTGCTTCCTGGACTCGAATAGGCGCGCCGGCCCCGGATCGAATCCGCCCGGCGGATTAACGAGGAGGGCCGGTGTGCTGGCCGGCCTGGATGTGGTTTTTAGGCGGTTTTCCACACCCCGCTAGGTGAATAACGGGCTGGTTCCCACGTTCCACCTAAGTTACATGCGTCGCAGACATTTGAAACACGTCCGCACTATTTCACGATTTACACTAGACGCAGACAGTTGGGGTACACTGATTCCGTCATGGGGTGGCGGCAGGAAGGGCATCCGGCCATCCCTACAGCTAATATTGCCAAATCCGTTGTAACCACCCCGACCCTGCGATCGCTGTGGGACTATGGCGTAAGTGAAAGAAAGAAGGAAAGAATGTTGGTGAAAAAATTGAAATTATCGATCCTAAAAATGCAATCAGTTACGACGAGACCAATCTGTGTGAAGACTTTGGGAGGAAGCATGTGATAGAAAGGGAACAAAACATCCTGAAAGGATCTTAGATTCTTCTAAGAGTAGTATTTCAGTAATGATGGCTGCCACTGCGGACGGAAAAGTGTTACTTCCCGTTGTCTACAAATCGGAGCGTTTATGGGACATCTGGCAAAAAGGATGTCCCAAAGGAACCCGCTATAACCGCAATAAAAGTGGATGGTTTGATCGGTCTACATTTGGAGACTGGTGTACTACTATTGCGCTGCCTTCCTGATACCAATGGAGGGGGAGAAAGTTATGAAAGGAGACAACCTTTCAAGTCACATTTCGCTCCGAGTAATTGATGAACAAGAGAAGAATAAAATCTCTTTTATTTTGTTGCCGCCAAACAGTACTCATATTTTACAGCCTTTAGGCGTAGGTTTCTTCAGACCTTAAAAAGCTGCTTGGCGGGCAGTGCTTACACAATGGAAGGAAAGCTCCCGTGCGCCAATATCGAAAGATGTTTTCCCCACGGTCTTGAAGGAAACGCTTAGAAAAGTGTCAGCAACTGAAGAAGACAATATATAAAAGTGCATTCCGTGCAGTGGGCTTAATTCCATTTGACCCTGAAAGAATCTTGAAAAAATTTCCTGATGGAGATAATTCACAAAACAATTCTTCAGAAGCCTGGTCTTCGATCTTTGAAGATATGCTTCAGAATGTTTGCTATGGAGTGAAAAATAACGTAAGTGTCCAACGAAAGCGAAAATTAGGTGTTGCCTCAGGAAAATCCGTTTTAGGAATCGATATGAGGAAGAGAGATAATGCTGACTCAGTGTCTGAATTGCTTGTGAATAATCATGCGATACCCACTGGTGACGAAAGCAGCAGAGCAGAGGAAGCAGTTCTGGAAGTGGAGGCTTTTGTTCTTGAGGATTACGCTGATACAATAGCTCCCTACTTAGCAATCATATACAACCGCTCGCTCACCGATAGATCTGTACCTGCAGATTGGAAAATTGCGCAGGTCGCACCAGTGTTTAAGAAGGGTAGTAGGAGTAATCCATCGAACTACAGACCTATATCATTGACGTCGGTTTGCAGTAGGGTTTTGGAGCATATACTGTATTCAAACATTATGAATCACCTCGAAGGGAACGATCTATTGATACGTAATCAGCATGGTTTCAGAAAACATCGTTCTTGTGCAACGCAGCTAGCTCTTTATTCGCAAGAAATAATGGCCGCTATCGACAGGGGATCTAAAGTTGATTCCGTATTTCTAGATTTTCGGAAAGCTTTTGACACCGTTCCTCACAAGCGACTTCTAATCAAGCTGCGGTCCTATGGGGTATCGTCTCAGTTGTGCGACTGGATTCGTGATTTCCTGTCAGGAAGGTCGCAGTTCTTAGTAATAGACGGCAAATCATCGAGTAAAACTGGTGATATCAGGTGTTCCCCAGGGAAGCGTCCTGGGACCTCTGCTGTTCCTGATCTATATAAATGACCTGAGTGACACTCTGAGCAGTTCTCTTAGGTTGTTCGCAGATGATTCTGTAATTTACCGTCTAGCAAGGTCATGCAAAGACCAGTATCAGTTGCAAAGCGATTTAGAAAAGATTGCTGTATGGTGTGGCAGGTGGCAGTTGACGTTAAATAACGAAAAGTGTGAGGTGATCCACATGAGTTCCAAAAGAAATCTGTTGGAATTCGATTATTCGATAAATAGTACAATTCTCAAGGCTGTCAATTCAACTAAGTACCTGGGTGTAAAAATTACGAACAACTTCAGTTGGAAAGACCACATAGATAATATTGTGGGGAAGGCGAACCAAAGGTTGCGTTTCATTGGCAGGACACTTAGAAGATGCAACAAGTCTACTAAAGAGACAGCTTACACTACACTCGTTCGTCCTCTGTTAGAATACTGCTGCGCGGTGTGGGATCCTTACCAGGTGGGATTGACGGAGGACATCGAAAGGGTGCAAAAAAGGGCAGCTCGTTTTGTATTATCACGTAATAGGGGAGAGAGTGTGGCAGATATGATACGCGAGTTGGGATGGAAGTCATTAAAGCAAAGACGTTTTTCGTCGCGGCGAGATCTATTTACGAAATTTCAGTCACCAACTTTCTCTTCCGAATGCGAAAATATTTTGTTGAGCCCAACCTAAATAGGTAAGAATGATCATCAAAATAAAATAAGAGAAATCAGAGCTCGGGAGTGTAATGGTAGGGAGATAGTATGATTGTGGTTCGATGAACCCTCTGCCAAGCACTTAAATGTGAATTGCAGAGTAATCATGTAGATGTAGATGTATATGATTAGGGGGAAACAGCGAAATAGGCGGTTTATCGGAATCGCAACAGAGGTGAGCGAAAAAGAAGTGGAAGTAAGGTTTCTGCGTCCATATCAAGGCAGCAAATCTGTGTTTATTTTTCCTGCCATTCCAGACGATGACACTGTAGACAAAGGCCAAATTGTAAGAATGTTGCCGACTCCCAGAGCAGAAAAAGGGAAGTTTTCTTTCACTGAGAACATACTGTAGATTGTTATTGGTTTGTTGTATGAGTAGATTGTCTTTATTAATGAAATATTTTATAAATATGTCTGAAATATGTGTCAAATGTTTACTGAAGATGTGTAGAATGTTTCGTAACCATACATAAAAAATGTTTTCAAAACATGTTTCTAAGGATGTGAATTTTTTAAAAAGATAGTCACTGTTCGAAATTAGACCATTAGAGGGAAATACGGACCTCTACGTGGAAATTCAATGAATTTCCCAAACTACCCCATCAAAGGGGTAACATTGTACAGTTTTACTTGTTAGATTCTGAGTAATTAAAATTTTTTTTGACTAAAGTTCTTTGATCATATTATTCTCCAATATCATCCAAAATATCTCGCACTTTTTGTCGCTAGAATTTAATGTTCTTTACGAAGTTACCTTAAAGAATATGAAAATTCCGTCCAATATTACCCCACTTTACGGTACAGATATTTTGAGTCTGGGGTAACGGGGTGGCGACAGGAAGGGTACCATGCCACCCCTTATACAAACCATGTCACATCCGTTAATAACCATGCCGACTCTGCGCCGAAGCAGGAAAAAGTCGTAAGAAAAAGAAGAACGCTTCTTGAATAAAATTAACAATTTTAACCAGGTAATGTGTGAGGACTCAGTGACTTTCATAGCTTTTTAATGTGTTGCTTGTGGACGGATCTTAGTTCAGTTTATGGATGGAGGCAATGGCTTTAAAGCAGGACTCAGTTCATATATGATCCGACAGACAGGGTGATCAACAATCTGCAGCTATATGACGATGATGCTGTGATGTACGGGGAAGGTGTCGTTGAGTGACTGTAGGAGGATACAAAATGACTTAGACAGCCGGCCGCGGTGGTCTAGCGGTTCTGGCGCTGCAGTCCGGAACCGCGGGACTGCTACGGTTGCAGGTTCGAATCCTGCCTCGGGCATGGGTGTGTGTGATGTCCTTAGGTTAGTTAGGTTTAAGTAGTTCTAAGTTCTAGGGGACTTATGACCTAAGATGTTGAGTCCCATAGTGCTCAGAACCATTTGAACCATTTGACTTAGACAAAACTAGTTGATGTGATGAATGACAGCTTTCTCTTCAAGCAGAAAAATGTGAGTGACTGCAGATGAGTAGGAAAAACAATTGCATAACGTTCGAATACAGCATTTGTAGTACACTGCTCGACACAGTCAAGTCGACTAAAGATCTACGTGTAAATTTGTAAAACGATGTGGAGTGGAAAGAGCACGTAAGGACGGCATGAAGGAAGGTGAATGATCGATTTCAGTTTATTGAGAGAATTTTTGTAAGGTGTGCTTCATCTGTAAAGGAGTCCGCCAATAGCACACAAGTCTGATCTCATCATTCTGGAGTGTCGCACGAGTGTTTGGGACCCCCACCAGGTCGGCCTAAGGGAAGACATCGAAGCAAATCAGGGGCGGGCTGTTAGATTTGTCACTGATAGGTTCGATCAACACACGAGTATTACGCATATGCTTTGTGGACTTAAGTGGGAATCCATGGAGGGAAGACGACGTTCTTATTGAGAAAATTTAAGAACCGCCATTAGAAGATGACTGCAGAGTGATTCTGCTTCCGCGAACATACTTTTCGTGTATGGACTACGAAGATAAAATAAGAGAAATTAGGGCTTGTTCAGAGGCATACAGACAGCCGTTTTTCCCTCGCTTTATTTGCGGATTGAACAGGAGAGAGAACATGATACTGCACCGCATGTGTTGTTCAGAAGTACGATGCAGATTTCCTTGGGATATACTAGTATATCCAAAGGGTTAGGCATTGCGGCAACTACATCCATTATGAAATACATGAAACGTATTTGGTATTTGCATTTGCAAATATGGACAGTCATCAGCAGTTGACGACAGTAAAAATTTGTGTCAGACCGGGAATCGAACCCGGATTTCCCACTTATCGCGAGATGACTAGTAGCGAGAAAATAACTAGTAGTGGTACAAAGTACACTCCGCCACGCACCACACATTGGCCTGCAAAGCATATATATAGATGCAAATGAAGATGTAGGACCTAATGCTGCCAGTCTCTTCACAATGTTTTTACAGTTCTCTCTACCCTGTCGTACAGTTTCAGGTATTTCTTCGTCCTCTTCTTGCCTTCAAGATTCACCTCCAACTTCAGGTACATGCAGTTTGTCAGCTCCACTTCCCTCTTCAAGCATTCCACCAAACAGCTGATTCTAGGACCAGGGTTTCCAATAATATTATTCATTTTGTTGTGCCGCCCTTAAGAAGCATTCGTTGTCTGGTGTCTCTTTCCACGGCAATTCCACATTGCAATGGGGATATCATCATTCTGTAACCAGATATCCACAAAAGAGTAAAAAAACTGATAGTCTGCAATTATTAGGAGCTTGCTCAAGAGTCTCAACCCATTCATTACTTACATTCTAGAGTTTTACAAAAGCCAGCGCTGCACACATGCTAACATGAAGTCTTAAATCTTCAGTCTGAAGGTACTCGTCATTAGACCCAGATCTTGAACTTTTCTCCACAACTCTTCTTCATATGGAAATTACATCCACAGATTTCACTTCAGTGTAAAACTTGACAAAGGGACGATATCGCAGCTGCCTCACAATCAACATTCACTTTTCTTGGACACCATTGAGGAATTGCTTGTTTAATCAGATGAAACTGGTGAACTTAGATGTCTTCCTTCTTATCACGGAGCAGTTCAAACACAAGAGGAAGAATGTTCGTTTCGTCACTCGGGTCTCCTAAGTCTGATCGTATGGTATAGATTTGTTCAAACTTAAATGTTACATCCACAAAAAAAAAAAATAAAAAAAAATGGAAAAACTTTTTAAGCTTTCATCTCCTTTGCTTCCATTAAAATGATTATCCTCTGCTCTAATCAATCGTTTTGTAGAATAAAACTTCTGCCATTACCTATTTTTAAGGGATCTTCATGAAGAACAATTTCAGAACAAATGATAACTAACTGAAACCCTCAGCCGCCGACAGGTGTTGTTGATATACCTCGATGTGGACAGCTGAAAATGTGTGCCGCGACCGCGACTCGAACCCGGGATCTCCTGCTTACATGGCAGACGCTCTGTCCATCTGAGCCACCGAGGACACACATGAATAGCGCGACTGCAGGGACTTATCCCTTGCACGCTTCACGTGAGACTCACATTCCCAACTGTCCACAATTCTACATATGTAATGTACCTTATAGTCATTTGCCCATCCACTCATTACTCGCGCACGCTTTGGCGATTCACGTAAGAGTTTGGGCAACCTGTGCGCATTCGCACAGACGAAGGTCAATGGCTGGGTAGCCTTTAACTATATATATGAAGAGAGTAACTGTTCTCGGTGGCTCAGATGGATAGAGCGTCTGCCTGGTAAGCAGGAGATCCCGGGTTCAAGTCCCGGTCGCGGCACACATTTTCAGCCGTCCACATCGAGGTATATCAACAACACCTTTCGGCAGCTGAGGGTTTCAGTTAGTCAACATTTATTCCAGGGAAAAGCTGCACGGTCATCAACAGTAGCTATTCTTTCGAGAACAGTTACTGTCTTCATATATATAATTTCAGAACAGTCTTCCCTACCACAGTATTCACATGTTCGTTGCATTTCATATCGCTTTACAATGTTACCCACAGATATTTAAACGACTTCAATATGTGAAGCAGGACACTACTAATGCTGTATCTGGACTTCAAGGGTTTGTTTTTGCTTCCATGATTCGCATTAACTACCATTTTTCCACATTTAGAGATATGTCCTATTCATCATACCTACTATAAATTTTGTCTAAGTCATCTTGTATCTTCCTGCAGTCACTTAACTTCGACACGTTACTGTACACCACAGCAGTATCAGCAAAAACCTGCAGAGTGCCGCCCACTCTGCCTGCAGTATCATGTATGTATACAGGGTATTACAAAAAGGTACGGCCAAACTTTCAGGAAACATTCCTCGCACACAAAGAAAGAAAATATGTTATGTGGACATGTGTCCGGAAACGCTTACTTTCCATGTTAGAGCTCATTTTATTACTTCTCTTCAAATCACATTAATCATGGAATGGAAACACACAGCAACAGAACGTACCAGCGTGACTTCAAGCACTTTGTTACAGGAAATGTTCAAAATGTCCTCCGTTAGCGAGGATACATGCATCCACCCTCCGTCGCATGGAATCCCTGATGCGCTGATGCAGCCCTGGAGAATGGCGTATTGTATCACAGCCGTCCACAATACGAGCACGAAGAGACTCTACATTTGGTACCGGGGTTGCGTAGACAAGAGCTTTCAAATGCCCCCATAAATGAAAGTCAAGAGGGTTGAGGTCAGGAGAGCATGGAGGCCATGGAATTGGTCCGCCTCTACCAGTCCATCGGTCACCGAATCTGTTTTTGAGAAGCGTACGAACACTTCGACTGAAATGTGCAGGAGCTCCATCGTGCATGAACCACATGTTGTGTCGTACTTGTAAAGGCACAGGTAGAGTATCCCGTATGAAATCATGAAAACGTGCTCCATTGAGCGAAACTAATATGAGCTCTAACATGGAAATTAAGCGTTTCCGGACACATGTCCACATAATATATTTTCTTTCTTGGTGTGTGGGGAATGTTTCCTGAAAGTTTGGCCGTACCTTTTTGTAACACCCTGTATAGAGAACAAAAGCGGTCCTATCACACTTCCTCGGGCACTCCTGGGGATACCCTAGTCTTTGACGAGCACCCGCTTTCACTGGCCATCGAAGACAGTGTACTGGATTCTGTAACTTAAACAGTCTCCGAGATACATATCAGTGAACCTATTCTACACTACTGGCCATTAAAACTGCTACACAACGAAGGTGACGTGCTACAGACGCGATATTTAACCGACAGGAAGAAGATGCTGTGATATGCAAATGATTAGCTTTTCAGAGCATTCACACAAGGTTGGCGTCGGTGGCGACACCTACAACGTGCTGACATGAGGAAAGTTTCCAACCGATTTCTCATACACAAACAGCAGTTGACCGGCGTTGCCTGGTGAAACGTTGTTGTGATGCCTCGTGTAAGGAGGAGAAATGCGTACCATCACGTTTCCGACTTTGATAAAGGTCGGATTGTAGCCTATCGCGATTGCTGTTTATCGTATCGCGACGTTGTTCCTCGCGTTGGTCGAGATCCAATGACTGTTAGCAGAATATGGAATCGGTGGGTTCAGGAGGGTAATACGGAACGCCGTGCTGGATCCCAATGGCCTCGTATCACTAGCAGTCGAGATGACAGGCATCTTATCCGCATGGCTGTAACGGATTGTGCAGTCACGTCTCGATCCCAGAGTCAACAGATGGGGACGTTTGCAAGACAACAACCATCTGCACGAACAGTTCGACGACGTTTGCAGAAGCACGAACTATCAACATGGAGACCATGGCTGCGGTTAAAAAAATGAAATGGCTCTGACCACTATGGGACTTAACTTGTGAGGTCATCAGTCCCCTAGAACTTAGAACTACTTAAACCTAACAAACCTAAGGACATCACACACATCCATGCCAGAGGCACGATTCGAACCTGCGACCGCAGCGGTCGCCCGATTCCAGACTGTAGCGCCTAGAACCGCTCGGGCACCCCGGCCGGCAGGCTGCGGTTACCCTTGACGCTCCATGACAGACAGGAGCGCCTGCGATGGTGTACTCAACGACGAACCTGGGTGCACGAATGGCAAAACGTCATTTTTTCGGATGAATCCAGGTTCTGTTTACAGCATCATGATGGTCGCATCCGTGTATGGCGATATCGTGGTGAACGCACATTGGAAGCGTGTATTCATCATCGCCGTACTGGTGTATCACCCGGCGTGATGGTATGGGGTGCCATTTGTTTCACGTCTCGGTCACCTCTTGTTCGTATTGACGGCACTTTGAACAGTGGACGTTACATTTCAGATGCGTTACGACCCGCGGCTCTACCCTTCATTCGAGCCCTGCGAAACCCTACATTTCAGCAGGATAATGCACGACTGCATGTTGCAGGTCCTGTACGGGCCTTCTGGGTACAGAAAATGTTCTACAGCTGCCCTGGCCAGCACATTCTCCAGATCTCTCACCAATTGAAAACGTCTGGTCAATGGTGGCCGAGCAAGTGGCTCGTCACAATACGCCAGTCACTACTCTTGATGAACTGTGGTATCGTGTTGAAGCTGCATGGGCAGTTGTACCTGTACACGCCATTCAAGCTCTGTTTGATTCAGTGCCCAGGCGTATTAAGGCCGCTATTACGGCCAGAGGTGGTTGTTCTGAGTACTGATTTCTCAGGATCTATGCACCCAAATTGCGTGAAAATGTAATCACATGTCAGTCCTAGTATAATATATTTGCCCAATGAATACCCGTTTATCATCTGCATTTCTTCTTGGTGTAGCAATTTTAATGGCCAGTAGTGTATATGCTCAAACCTTCGTTAACAGCCTGCAGTGAAGCACCGTGTCAAATGATTTCCAGAAATCTAGAAATATTGAATCTGACTGTTATCCTTCAACCATGTTGTTGTGGTCTTCAGTCCTGAGACTGGTTTGATGCAGCTCTCCATGCTACTCTATGCTGTGCAAGCTTCTTCATCTCCCAGTACCTACTGCAGCCTACATCCTTCTGAATCTGCTTAGTGTGTTCATCGCTTGGTCTCCCTCTACGATTTTTACCCTCCACGCTACCCCCCAATACTAAATTGGTGATCCCTCGATCAACCATAGTTCGCAGTATATCACTTGAGAAAAGGGTAAGCTGTTTTGCACAAGCAATGCTTTCTAAAACCATGCTGATTCGTGGACATAAGCTTCTCGGACTCAAGAAAATTTATTGTATTCGAACTGACAATACGTTCAATGGTTTTGCACCAAACTGATATTAGGGATATTGGTCCGTAATTTTGTGGGTCCGTTCTTTTCCCCTTATTATATACAGGAGGCACGTGCGCTTTTTTCCAGTCGCTTGGGACTTAACGCAGGGCGAGATATTCGCGATAAGGTAAGGTAAGGGGCCAATGTCGTAGAGTACTATTTGTAAAACCGAACTTGGATTCATCTGGATACGGTGACTTAATTGCTTTCAGTTGTTTCTCGATGCCAGGGATGCTCATTACTATGTCGTCCTTGCAGTAGTCTGTACGATGGTCAAATGACGCTATGTCTGTACGATTCTCCTGCGTAACAGATTTCTTGAACGCGAAATTTAAAACTTTGGCTTTCGTTTTCCTATCTTCAACTGCCACACCTGACTAATTAAAAAGGAACGGGATGGAATCCTTAGACCCGCTTCGGTATTTTGCATAGGATTAGAATTTTCGCGGGTTCTCTGCCAGATCTTTTCCTTAGATATGACGCAGAACACTAATCTCTACTAACCTTTGCTTTTCGTCATTTGTGCATTCCCTTTTGAACCGATAGTGTAACAGCTTCTGCTTCCTCAGCATTTTCCGAATTTCGTTATTAAACCATGGTGGGTCTTTTCCATCTTTAATCCACTTACTAGGCACATAACTCTCTAGACCACGATCTAGAATCTGCTTAAACTTTGCCCATAATTCCTCTACTCCCATCTTACTGGAGCTATATAGCGTCAATTCACAGTCTAAATGAAATGCTAACAACTGTTTATCTGCTCTTTTTAGCAGGAAAACTCTTCTAGCCTTCTTGACTAAGTTGTTAAGGGGCTCCGGAAAGGCTCAAAATCATGAAAAGTTCAATTTTTACGTTTTTGCGTTTTCTGAATCTGCAGACTATTACCTTTTAATAGACATATAATTTATTCAATTCCGAAGACTACAACTATTTTTAAATTTTTTTAAAAATGTGTTCTACATGGGCGTGACCCACTGTGGCGCTGTTAAACTGCTGTCAAATGGTGTTATTATTAACGTCCGTGTTCATCAGGTACATTTTAGTGATGTGAGATAAAGTATGTGTTGTGGCTAACCTGTGATGGTTCAATATATATCGCTGGTGTGATTGTCGACTGTTTCATGTTTATTTACTCTGTCGTTATCTCGAAAATATTCGTAATTAATTCTGTTTCTTGAGTCTCTGTTTTGTTGAAGTATAATAATGAGTAAAAGTAATTAGAAATCCTCTGAAGGCTTTTAAGAAAAGGAGAAATGTTGGAAAGCCAAAGGTATGTGTTATTACTGTAAACAATAAAGACGATAACCAAGTGAGTGAACCTAACCTCTCAAGTACACCTGCTCATAGCAGTCAAAGTGGGAAAGAAAATACTTCACAGAAGAAGCTTGGTTCAATGAGTGAAAACTATGAATGTTTTATGGGCGAATCGGATGTGAATGAAATATTTGATATGTCGGTTCTCAAAGGAATTTTTTCAAACTGTGTAAGATGTATTCATTGTAGTGAAGTTGGTCTGGAACTCTCCATAATAAAGCACGTAGGACTTGCTAATGAAATACAACTGAAATGTGATAAGTGTTCATACATGACCACCTTTTGGAACAGTGTTGCAGTAACTGCAACTGAAGAAAATGGTAGCAAAATGTACGAACACAACATTAGATTTGTTTATTCCTTGTGTTCAGTTGGTAAGGGTGCTACTGCAGGTGCAATTTTCTGTGGCATCATGAATCTTCCAAATCCCCCAACCAAGTTTACGACCTATAATAAATTAATAGGGTCTAAAGTAGAAGATGTCTGTATAGAATCTATGAAGAACGCTGTGGAAGAGGCAGTAATGGAAAATAATGGTGACAGAGATTTGACTGCAGCGTTCGATGGTACCTGGCATAAACGGGGACACACATCTCTTCATGGTGTAGTATCTGCCACCAGTATGTATACAGGGAAAGTTTTATATGTAGCAGTAATATCAAAGTATTGTACATGTCCACAAAAATATAAAGGTACACATGAAAATAATTGCAAAGCTAACTATAGTGGCAGTAGTGGAGGAATGGAAGTGGCTGGTGTTGCCAGTATATTCCAGCGTTCTGAGGGGTGTGATAAAGTGCGATATGTTAATAACCATGGTGACGGTGATTCTAAAAGTTTCAAACATGTTCAAGGACTGAAGCCCTATGGTGATGATGTTGTAGTGCAGTAATTTGAGTGTATTGGACACGTACAGAAGCGAATGGGAACAAGACTTCGGCGACTGAAAGCTTCGTACAAAAAACAAAAACTCAGTGATGGTAAAGGGTTGGATGGGAAGGGAAGGTTAACTGACAGTGTAATTGACAAAATACAGAACTATTATGGAATGGCTATTAGGCAAAATACACAAAGTGTCGACGAAATGAAGAAGGCTGTGTGGGCTCTTTTTTTTTCATACTTCTTCAACCGATGAAAATCCCGAACATAGCTTGTGTCCCAAAGAAGAAGACAGTTGGTGTAAATATAACAAAGGATTGCTAACTGGTGAAGTGTACACTCATAAGCATAGTCTGCCTCATGCAATAATGGAGGTGATAAAACCTATTTTCAGAGACTTAGCAGCACCTGAACTGTTGAAAAAGTGTATTCACGGAAAAACTCAAAACCCCAGTGAAAGTGTAAATAGTGTTATATGGTCGAGAATCCCCAAGACTGTATTTGTTGGAATAGAAACACTTCACTTTGGTGTGTATGATGCTGTTGCGACTTTCAATGATGGCAACATTGTAAGGTGCAAGGTATTTAGAAATATGGGAATGAAGATAGGTTCTAACATGGTACGAGCGATGCTTGCTTTAGACAAGGAACGCCTTCGGGCTGCAGACAGGGCTGTAAAGACTCTAGAAATACAAGCAAGAGTAAACAGGAGGAGGAACAAGAGGAAGCTGGAGGAGGAGTTTGCAGAGGATGAAGATAATCCATCCTATGGACCTGGAATGCACTAAAAAGTTAATCCAATCTTTGTCGCTCCATTCCCAAAACTTTTATTTTCTCATTACATGTTTTCTAAGGATCTTCCAAACATATTTGTTTCAAACTTTCAGTAAATGTTACACAGTACCTTCTGCATAATTTAACACAGCCTTTTTCCAAAAAACTGTATATTTTTGAATATATAAATAAAAAATTGCAAAAAAATGTTGTGAATTTTCATTACAATTGAAAAAAAATCATCTTTAATAACTGAACTAAAATTTTGTAAAGTCCCTGTGTTAAGTTGTAGCCCATATTCCAATAAATAATCTGTAAAAAGTTCAACTTCGTACCTCAAATACTTTGTGAGGAAAGATGTAATTTATAAGCGTTATTTTAACATTGCAAGTATAGGGCGTTCCGGAGCCCCTTAACTTTCGTAACCATAGTTGCTGTAATGACATGATCGCTAGTCTCCGTTTCTACACTGACGTTGTCGATAAGGCCTATTTGTAGCTACAAGGTCTAAGATATTTCCATTGCGTTTGGGCTACTGAACTAGCTGCTCAAGACAGTTGTCAGAAAACGCATTCAAAAATATTTCGCACAACTGTCTGTCTTTTCCCCCCCATACTGAATCCATAGACATCCCACTGTATACTCAGAAAGTTCAAGTAGTCTCCAACTAATATTTCATGATCTGGGTATTTATGCGCTACTGACCACAGACTGTCTTTGAATGACTGTCGAAGTGTCTCAGTGGAATCGGGTGGCCGGTAAATACGTCAAACAATTAACTTGGTTTCAGCTACATCTGTTGTACGTGACCAGATAATTTCGCTGTCATAGCCAACTTCGATCTCAATAGAGACAATATTTTTGTCAGCTGCAATGAAAACTCCCTCTCCTGTGGCCTTTAATCTGTCTTTCCGATTTACATTCCACGACTCGCTAAATATTCCAGAGATTTCCACTTTGTGTTTCATCCAGCTCTTGGTTCCAAGAATAATTTGAGCTTGAGAACTTTCCTGGAGGGCGTTAAATTCGAGAACTTTGTTACGAATACTCTGACAATTTACTGACAAAATTTTGACAGTCAAAGTGCCTTTACTCTGAAAGCAGTCTGACTTCCGTTGCTGCATATCGACTAGCGACTCTTCATCAGAATACCTCAAATTATCGCCTAGCCTAAAAAATCCTCATGTGCTATCCATTAGTACTCTGCTACCCAGGTAGCTGCTTCCTTTGTGTAGTTCACCTCTGACCTACAAATCCCCTCCCGACAACGCAGGCCTAGAAATCTGCAGCCAAGACCGTCTCTGAGTCAACGAAGACTTTGGGTAAGACCGTCCACTTGGCTGCAAACCAAAACCAGTCTCAGAACTTGTTGGTGCCACCGTGAGGCACAAATTGCAGACGACAGCACCCTTCACGATGGTTGCCGGAAGCAGGGCCACCTCCACATCTCGGATAAGGCCCCCAGTCAGACATACCAGCTACTAGAATGAGATTTTCACTCTGCAGCGGAGTGTGCGCTGATATGAAACTTCCTGGCAGATTAAAACTGTGTGCCCGACCGAGACTCGAACTCGGGACCTTTGCCTTTCGCGGGCAAGTGCTCTACCAACTGAGCTACCGAAGCACGACTCACGCCCGGTACTCACAGCTTTACTTCTGCCAGTACCTCGTCTCCCACCTTCCAAACTTTACAGAAGCTCTCCTGCGAACCTTGCAGAACTAGCACTCCTGAAAGAAAGGATATTGCGGAGACATGGCTTAGCCACAGCCTGGGGGATGTTTCCAGAATGAGATTTTCACTCTGCAGCGGAGTGTGCGCTGATATGAAACTTCCTGGCAGATTAAAACTGTGTGCCCGACCGAGACTCGAACTCGGGACCTTTGCCTTTCGCGGGCAAGTGCTCTACCAACTGAGCTACCGAAGCACGACTCACGCCCGGTACTCACAGCTTTACTTCTGCCAGTACCTCGTCTCCCACCTTCCAAACTTTACAGAAGCTCTCCTGCGAACCTTGCAGAACTAGCACTCCTGAAAGAAAGGATATTGCGGAGACATGGCTTAGCCACAGCCCGCGAAAGGCAAAGGTCCCGAGTTCGAGTCTCGGTCGGGCACACAGTTTTAATCTGCCAGGAAGTTTCATATCAGCGCACACTCCGCTGCAGAGTGAAAATCTCATTCTGGAAACATCCTCCAGGCTGTGGCTAAGCCATGTCTCCGCTATATCCTTTCTTTCAGAAGTGCTAGTTCTGGAAGGTTCGCAAGAGAGCTTCTGTAAAGTTTGGAAGGTAGGAGACGAGGTACTGGCAGAAGTAAAGCTGTGAGTACCGGGCGTGAGTCGTGCTTCGGTAGCTCAGTTGGTAGAGCACTTGCCCGCGAAAGGCAAAGGTCCCGAGTTCGAGTCTCGGTCGGGCACACAGTTTTAATCTGCCAGGAAGTTTCATACCAGCTACTGATTGGCTTTCTTTCCAACCCTGAACCCTATTTGTGTAAGTAGCTGCATAACGTGCCCAACGTTGGAGTTCCTGATGATTAGTAAGCCCCTCCTCCCATGTGCCTGCTCGTACCTCTTGAAGCAGTGGCCATATGCCCAATCACAGCACGAATGAGTGAGGCCAGACAGCCAGTCTCCACACTCAAGTGATGTGAAAGGTTACCACCTGCCACTCACCCTATTGTGAGAGCAGATCCACCATGTTGGATACACTGGAAAGTACCTCAGTAGCAGAGCCGTTGGGCGAAATTATTATCTTATTTTATTATGATGATCATTTCTCCCTACGTAGGTGGGTGTTAACAAAATATTTTCGCATTCTGAAGAGAAAGTTGCCGATTGAAATTTTGTAAATAGATCTCGCCGCAAAGAAAACCGCCTTTGTTTCAGTGACTGCCACCCTAACTCGCATATCATATCAGTGACCTCTCACGCCTATTGCGCGATAACACGAAACGGGCTGCCCTTCTTTGCACGTTTTCGATGTCCTCCGTTAATCCTAATTGCTAAGGATCCCACACCGTGCAGCAATATTCCAGCAGAGGACGGACAAGTGTAATGTAGGATGTCTCTTTAGTGGGTTTGTCGCATCTTCTAAGTGTTCTGCCAACAAAGCGCAGTCTTTGTTTCGCCTTCCCCACAATATCATCTATGTGGTCTTTCCAATTTAAGTTGCTCTCAATTGTAATTCCTAGGTATTTAGTCGAATTGACTGCCCTTAGATTTGTGCGATTTATCGTATACCCAAAATTTATCGAATTTCTTTTAGTACCCATGTAGATGACCTCGCACTTTTCTTTGTGTAGTGCCAGTTGCCACTTTTCGCACCATACAGAAATTCTCTCTAGATCATTTTGTAATTGGAATTGATCGTCTGATGATTTTACTAGACGGTAAAGTACAGCATCGTCTGCAAACAATCTAAGGGGGCTGCTCAGATTATCACCTAGTTCATTTATGTAAATCAGGAACAACAGAGGGCCTATGACACTACCTTGCGGAACGCCAGATATCATTTCTGTTCTACTCGATGATATACCGTCTATCACTAAGAACTGTGACCTCCCTGAGGGGAAATCACGAATCCAGTCATACAACTGAGACGATACTCCATATGCACGCAATTTGATTAACAGTCGCTTGTGAGAAACGGTATCAAAAGCCTTCTGGAAATCTAGGAATATGGAATCGATCTGACATCCCTTGTCGACAGCACTCATTACTTCATGGGAATAAAGAGCTAGCTGTGTTGCACAAGAACGATATTTTCTGAATCCGTGTTGCTTATGTATCAATAAGTCATTTTCTTCAAGGTGATTCATAATGTTCGAGTACAGTATATGCTCCAAAATGCTACTGCAAATTGAGGTCAGTGATATGGGTGTGTAACTCAAAGGGTTACTCCTATTTCCTTTCTTGAATATTGATGCGACCTGTGCTACTTTCCGGTCTTAATGAACAGACCTTTCGTCAAGTGAGCGGTTGTATATGATTGTTAAGAAAGGCGCTATTGTGTCTGCATACTCTGAAAGGAACCTGATTGGTATACCAACTGGACCGGAAGACTTGCCTTTCTTAAGTGATTTGAGTTGTTTCGCAACACCTAAGATATCTACTTTTATGTCACTCATGCTAACAGCTGCTCTGGTCTCGAATTCTGGAATAATTATTTCATCTTCTTTCGTGAAGGAATTACGGAAAACTGTGTTTAGTAACTCTGCTTTAGTGGCACCATCCTCGGTAACATTTCCATCGCTATCGCGCAGTGAGGTATTGATTGTTTTTTGCCACTGATGTACTTTACATACGACCAGAATCTCTTTGGTTTTTCTACCATATTTTGAGACAATGTTTCATTGTGAAAACTATTAAAAGCATCTCGCATTGACGACCGCACTAAACATCGAGCTTCCGTGAAACTTAGCCAGTCTTGAGGATTTTGCGTTCTTCTGAATCTGGCATGCTTTTTTCGTTGCTTCTGCAACAGTGTTCTGACGTGTTTTGTGTACCATGGTGGATCACTCCCGCCTCTTATTAACTTATGTGGTATGAATCTATCCATTGCTGTCGATACTGTCTCTCTGAATTTGAGCCATATCTGGTCTACACTTACATAATTAGCTTGGAAGGAATGGAGACTCTCTCTTAGGAAGGCATCAAGCGAATTTTTATCTGCTGTTTTAAATAGATATATTTTTCGTTTATTTTTTAGTGGTTTTGGTTGATATGGTTTTGAGCCTCGACCTTGTGTGTCCTTGTGTTTACTAATCCCTTTATCCGTCATGGCGCTCTCTATTAGATCAGAATTATTTATGGCTAAGAGGTAAAGTGTGTTTTCGCAACCATTTACAATTCGTGTGGACTCGTGAACTAATTGTTCAAAGTAATTCTCAGAGAAAGCATTTTGTACAATTTCGGAAGATGTTTTCTGTCTACCACTGGCTTTGAACATGTATTTTCGCCAACAAATCGATTGGAGTCTCCACCAATTATAACTGTATGAGTGGGGTACTTATTTGTAATGAGATTCAAGTTTTCTTTGAACCGTTCAGCTATTATATCATCTGAGTCGGAGGGTCGGTAGAAGGAGTCAATTATTATTTTGGTACGGCTGTTGAGTATAATCTCTACCCATAGTAATTCGCAGGAACTATCTATTTCAACTTCACTACAAGATAAACTACTACCAACAGTCACAAATACACCACCACCTACTTTATTTAATCTATCCTTTCTGAACACGGTTTGCGCCTCTGTAAAAATTTCGGCAGAATTTATCTCCGGCTTTAGCCAGCTTTCTGTTCCTATAATAATTTCAGATTCAGTGCTTTCTATCAGCGCTTGAAGCACTGGTGCTTTTCCAACACAGCTACGACAATTTACAACTACAATACCGACTGTTGCTTGGTCGATTCTTGCTGTTTCTTTGCTCTGTACCCTTTGAGACTGGAGCCCTTTTTGATCTTTCCCGAGACTGTCTAACCTAAAAAACCGCCCAGTCCACGCCACACAGCTCCTGCTACCCGTGTAGCCGCCTCCTCTGTGTAGTGGACACCTGACGTATTTAGCGGAACCCGAAACCACAACACCTTATGGCACAAGTCGAGGAATCTGCAGCCTACACGGTCGCAGAACCGTCTGAGCCTCTGATTCAGACCCTCCACTCGGCTCTGTACCGAAGGTCCGCAGTCGGTCCTGTCGACGATGCTGCAGATGGTGAAATCTGCCTTCATCTCGCTAGCAAGACTGGCAGTCTTCACCAACTCAGATAGCCGCCGGAAACCAGAGAGAATCTCTTCCGATCCATAGCGACACACGTCATTAGTGCCAACATGAGCCACCATCTGCCGTTGGCTGTACCCTGTACCCTTCATGGCATCCAGAAGGACCCTTTTCACATCTTGGATGACTCCCCCCCCCCCCCCCCCCCGTATGCACACAGGGTGCACATTGGCTTTCTTCCCGCCCTTACCTGCCATATCCCTAAGGGGCTCCATCACCCGCCTAACATTGGAGCTCCCAGTGACAAGCAATCCCAAACTCTGCGCTTGTCCGGACCTCTCAGGAAGACCGACCACTGCCGCAACAGGCGAGGCCGCCCTTGCTAGTTCAGAAGTACTTTCAGCAGTGGGCAGTACCTCAAACCTGTTACGGAGGCGTAAGGGTACAGCCTTCCGGCCAGCACCAACTTTTACCTTCCGCCCAGGGATTCGCGACCCCGCCACGGTTCGCCAATCACCGTCAGGCAAGTGTCGACCGGCAGGGACGTCCGAATCCGAGGGCGCAGTGGCATCAGAGATCCCAGGCGATGCTACAGGTTCCAGAGGCGCCAAAGCGCTCACCTCGGGTGTTCCAATGTCACCACGGCCCAGGGCAACAGCCTGGAGCCTGTCGACCACGGCCAACACAGCTTCCAGCTGTTTACGGACGGTGGCCAATTCCCCCTGAATCCGTACACAACAGGCGCAGTCCCTATCCATCCCTAACAATGTTATCCTCTCTTTTATCTCACAAGCCGTTCAAAACAAACAGATGAGTGACGACTACGCGAATTTACACTATACGGGTACTAAAACGCGATGCTATAACTCTCAAATACTATAATACGCCCGAAATTTGTGAATTAAACTATGCAAGTACCCAAAAACACGAAAAGAAATTAAGAATTAAACTATGAAACAAATAAGTGAGCTAAGAGTACGACTTGCTGCTGGCTGCTGCTTATCCAACGGCGGAAGGGAGCTCACTGGCTGTGACCAAACGACACTGGACTTTCAAAACAAGAACAGATGACTGACTTCTACGCGAATTTACACTATTCAGGTACTAAAACGCGATGCTACAACTCTCAAATACTGTAATACGCCCGCAATTTGTGAATTAAACTATGCAAATACCCAAAAACACGCAAAGAAATTAAGAATTAAACTATGAAACAAATAAGTGAGCTAAGCTGCTGGCTGCTGCTTATCCAACGGCGGCAGGGAGCTCACTGTGGTGTCAAAGCAGTAGCTGCTGAAGTTGAATCTCAGCTGAGTAATGAAATCCAGCGAAGTGATCATACAATCAACAGAAGGTTACTGGAATTGGGTAACATTGTCAAGGCAGCAGCTATGAAACGTGAATCTTACGTGCGACAGAATGCACTCAGATACTGACGAGACAAACTCAATTATCAGTGAGGTACTTACAGTGCCTGTAGACATCCAAAAAAGTTAGAAGAGATAAAAAAATCTAATCCTGTAAATATTGTGGAAAGAATAGTTCGGGAAGAAGGCAATGGAAGCCTTGTAAAGTTAGTCAGTGTACTAAGTGGAAAGGCTGACGAGCTTGAGAAAACCGTGTATGCTATGTTCTACCTCAACGGGTGATCAGTATGCGACTGCATACTGACATAGAGGCATGGAAAGCTATTTGTCACAAACTGCAACTTATAAAACTAGTGCAGCCGGAGCATGAATGGTCCCTCACTGAAATGTTTTAAACCTTAACAGTATGTGTCAAACAGCTTTCACACACGGCAGCAAATGGTGGTGGAATAAGAAGAGAAAGAAGAAGGATATACTATCAGTAATTTCATCATATGTCACACTACTAGCGAATTAGATATAACAAATGGGGTGAGTCAAGATCGACTGTGTATGCTGGGAAAGCTACCTGGACGTATAATGAAGGACACCATAAACGTCGGAGACAGGGAATTTGAGCAGATACCTGGTTCAGTGGAGCTAACATTCCTGAAAACTTTGAACCCCAAAAATTACGTACCAAAGCAGTCATATACTGAAATATTACGTATGGCTGACTTACATAGACGAGATAATGCTCTAAGAGGACGATTAAAAAGCACAAACAGTAGGAAATACATTATTAGACCAGCGTTAAACAGTATAACAAGCAAAGGCGAAGCCATTGACATTCCGTATAAAAAGCTGAACACTTTACCTCTGGAGTAATGGTCTGCGGACACCACAGGCCTGCTCGCAAAACATTCCCAAGAGGGCGACTCATAATATATAGTTTGGATGGTTTATCACAGACCAGTGTCTTGAATATCAGAGAATATTGATGATCAAATAAAGGTTTCGAATATATTTTAATAGTCATCGATATGTGTTCCAAATTTGCCATGGCCCTTCCCACAAAGAGAAAAACTGGGAGGAAAATTTCACAGGTGTATGAACAACTGCTGCAGTCTGTGACGAATCGGTGTCTTGACAACCTACACACTGACCAGAGAGCTGAATTTTACAATAAGTATTTTACGTCGATAGGGAAGCGATATGGAATAACATTCTCCCAGCACAGTGTGCTGACCATAAGCCACTCCATATCCACATCCAGTGACACCTGTCGGCAAAGGATGACACAGCAGCCAATCAGTACCGCTGGGCATTACTAGGCCTGTTCCAATGGAGAGAGTTTCAACATTCTCCCAAATGAAAGCGAGTATTATGGACCATCTAAACACAACCATAAAAACCCATATGTGGATGCAATTTAATCATTGTGGTTAATACACATGGCTAGACATTCTCCCACAAACTGTTTGGGAGTGTAATCGGTCTGAACATCAAATGATTAAAATAGCTCCATTGATGTACACGACAATGTGCTTCTAAATACAGCATAGAATTGTATTAAGATGGTGAATCCATGCAAGCAGAATTGAATTCAGGTGATTTGGTGCATATATCAAAATAAAAAACTGCGTTTGAGGAGTCTTACCTCCCAACTTGGTCAAAGGAGATACGAGGGTAATCCCAAAAGTAAGGTCTCCTATTTTTTATAAATACATAGACCTACAATGGTTTACATCAGTTTACAGTTTGAACATTTAGCTATTTTTCAACATAATCACCATTTCTGTCGTTGCATTTTTGTAGACGCTGTGGCAGTTTTTGTATGCCCATGTCATTCTAGCTCGCCGCCATGCTGTTCAGAAACTTATGAACCTCTTCTTTCATCTCGTCGTCGGAACTGAAACGCTTTCCGGCCAAATGTTCTTTTAACCAAGGGAACAGGTGATAGTCACTGGGCGCCAAGTCAGGACTATAGAGTGGGTGGGTGATTATGTTCCATTGAAACTGTTGCAGGAGAGCAACGATTTGCCAAGTGATCTGTAGGCGAGCGTTGTCTTGGAGAATGTGTACGCCCTTGCTCAACATTCCTCTTCTCCGGTTCTGAATTGCTCGTTTGAGTTTTTTCAGAGTCTCACAGTCCCTGTCAGCGTTAATTGTGGTCCCAGCGATTCAGCTCCGACGACGAGGTGAAAGAAGACGTTCATAACTTTCTGAACAGCATGGCGGCGAGATGGTATGACATGGGCATACAAAAACTGCCACAGCGTCTACAAAAAAGCATCGACAGAAATGGTGATTATGTCGAAAAATAGCTAAATGTTCAAGCTGTAAACTGATGTAAACCATTGTAGAAATAAACAGGTCTATGTACATATAAAAAAATAGGAGACCTTATTTTTGGGATTACCCTCGTATTTAGCGTCCAAAGAGCAGTCGACAAACTCGAGAACTTACATCTTAAAGGACAGTGAAGGCAAAGCAATTGTAGGGAGTTTTTACACAAAGGAATTACAGAAAAGTTCTGAACTGTTCCTTGTAAAGCACGTGGTAAGCCGGTGTGGATACAAGACTTTAGTGAAATGGCTCAGCTTTTCATCATTGCAAAACAGTTGGGTGAAGGGTCGCGATTTGGTATATAACTCGGTGGCCAAACCGCAGGAAGTTCAGTAGCGTACAGTGAGTGCTAGAGAACACATCAGAGGCGGCAGTGATATTCTCGAGAAACTGTCACTTTTCGACGGGCAGGGTTCGGTTTTCTTCATATTGTTATCACATTCACACAGTTCAATCTACCTCGACAGGCTTCTTGTCTGTGCGTTGCCCCTTCACACTGTCTTAGCAGGTAATATCTAAGTGTTGCAAATCACCTAATACCTACTAGACAAAGGCCGCGAAACTCTACTTCAAAATCAGTTCCTGAAAGTTCGTGATAAATATCGGACGTCCGGGTTCTACCTTCTTGTAGCAAGATGTTTAAAGTTCTGTTGCCTGTTTATTGTCACTAAGACTCGTGAAATGGCTATCAAGTCTGTATTTACATCTGTAGTAATATTATGTCTACAAGTTTACAGTTATAAAGATATGTTACTCGTAGTCCCACGAAAGCAGCCAGAATTTTGCAAGTTCGATCCGAATATTCTTCACGATCTAAACAGGCACTGACCTACAACTTCAAGTGAATTAAACATTCGGTCTATTCAGTGGTCTTCATTTACAGAAGTATTCACTATACTATTCCATCACGAATGTAAAACATGCCATGCAGGTTTTCTAAGTTCAACTAGAATATTTCCAAGCGGTTATCATTCACATGGAAGCACATAAAACTACGTTCACTAAAATGCTTCCCACTCAAGTCGCTTTCTGTTAGCGATAATCGAATCTAATTTACGTCTCTAATTCTTAATTTTAATACTGTTTGCGAAGAGTGATCCGACACGATGTGTTCGGTATAATGGTTCGGATGCGACTTTCCTAGGCAGTGAGTGACCTCTTATAGATAGCACCCCTCTCTCCGCGTGGGAAGCTCTCAATTCAGATTGGCTGTTGATCTGAATGACCAACCAGAATATGCTTTCTAGATGAATCTCGCGGCAAAATCCTCATCCTATCACAATTTAGAAAGTGATTTTACGTAAGCAAAACTTCAATGTATTACATTAGATTTAATTATAAACGAAATTAAGTATGAAATAATTCCTGAATTAAATAACAAACTTATTCCATTCCCAACTTTTTCTGGCTGCCTTTAACAAAAGCATGCTCACTCAGACATATGTCACATAATTTGTGGTTCTTCGGAGGAATTTTTCTCACGGTTTGAATTTCACAAAGATCTTCACAAAATAAAACACTTCGAATTTTCACATGTCCCTCATTCATTCTCTCAATCACTCACACGCACTCACATAACTAAATATTAAGTTTAAAAGTTTCCAATATTACGTCAAATAAAAATTAGAAATGTTATAGAATGAAAGATTCTGGTTAATTGATTTTTAGAAGCTGAACGTTTCATAATAGATCCATATGACGTTGTAGGTTAATCTTTTGCAGTTAATAGATCAGTTTCGAAGTACCATAACGGTTTTTTGTGATTTTTAGGTAAAATATTATATTTTCGAAACTATGATAAATAACGAAATGAAATTTGGACAGCATCAGTTTAGCAATAACAAAACGCAATGTGCAAAATATGGACTATGCAGTTTATATGGGTTCATAGGAAGTATACTTATTCATAGCGTCCCACAGGCGGGTTGAGTCACTGCCACAGGCGGCATCTGACATACGGATGCGTCAGCTGCAGCTGCGTTGTAACTAAAGATAAAAACGTATGAATCTCCTGCAACTACTGGACCGGAGACGCTCATGGCTCGATTCTTTAATGCAGCTATGATAACACGAAATAACTTACTATGTTACAACTTGAACTGCATTTTCCTAGATACAACTTCTGTGGACGTGGAACGAAACTAAAAAGCGTCTGGCTCATGGTGATAAAAAGATTAATCTACTTGATGAAACCTGTTACAAATAAAAGTTTGTCCGAACATCACACTGCATTTCTAATCTTAGCTGATAAAGCCAATCAAATAAGTCTAAGAGGGCCAAAGGGGACATAGGCATAGGAAAATGTATTGCAGTATTCACAGTCGATAGAGCAATACATACCAAACTTAAAATTAGATGCTAGAATAAATTTCAAACAAATTACGAATGCAGCTCACCTTAAACTAAAAAAAATTAAAAAAACTTACAAGGTGTGTAAAAGTGCTGCATCCACCCAGCTGTAGTAGCAGCAAAAAGTGTCTTGAAGAAAAAGAAGAAAGGAGTAAGAAGAAGCAGTATTAAAACGCCCAGGGTTCCGCCAACACTTACGACATCTGGAATTATCCTGTTTGTAATATTCTAGTTTTAGTACGGCTATTGGCAATTAGGTCATCAGTGAGAGGAGCTGCTACCATAGACCAAACAGTAAAGCGTGCTTCAGTCGCTTAGAAGCAATTACAGAAATGTAAAGAGCATAATAGGATGCTGGAGGCTGCCGTTATCAGTAAAGGACTATATTTCAAGCCATACATGAAGGGAAATGTTCATCTAAGAAAGGCCCCCTAACTATACTACTGGACAGACCAGCTACCAATACTGACCTGCTTAAACTCATCACGAAACTCAAAAACAAAAGATTTTGTCGTGTGTTTATGCAGAACACCTTTACGAAGATAGTTTGGAAATGCAAGGAATATGGGATTGTAAGTCTATGCGTTGCAGAAGGTTTCTGCAATGCACTGGGTCGCTTGTGTTAAAAGAAAATAAAGTACTCTACTTTGACTTATATTGGAATCTACGCCCACTGGAAGAATTTCGCTGCTACTTCACTATCACTCATGTGTTCTACAATTTTCATCACTACCAGGACTTCGATTCATACCTTTGCGGTAATCTTTGTTCTAATGTTTTTCACGACAAACACATAAAAAGAAGCTGCATGCACATCACCATCTCAATTGAACATTAGATAAGATGTGACGCACACTTGACTTTAAAAGATTGCTCATCTGTATTAAGCACAAATAATTTCCCTCCAATAGAACTAAGTAAGAAGGAATGTAGTATGACATTGACTGGTCATTGGTCTGGAAATGCATAACAGCTTTCCAAATATCACTGAGGGAAACAATAAACTTCATGTAGGAAATGGTAAAGTTGTAGAGATTCCTATTGGCTCTTACGATATTGACAATTTAAATGCAATTATAAAACGATATGTGAAAGGATTTGACACGTGCAAACGTTAAAACATTTAAAACAGAAATAAAAACGACAAACCATACAATAGACTAACCAGAAAGGCTCATTAGGTTCAACACACGGTTTCCCGACGATTCACGTTTTGATAAATAATGCTGAGAAAATTTACAAGTCCAATAAACTAGTGGATATTCTGTCTGTTAGTACAACCTGTGTTAAGTGTAGTATCACAACAAACTCAAACCTCAACGGAAGATTAATATATACTATTTACGGATATTTCCCTACAGTGGGACAAGGATACAAACTCGTGAGGTGCCGAACGTCTGAATCTATCTAGTTGACTTTTGGGGAGAGGAAATCGTGGTACATTTTCATTTGGAACAGCACTATAGGCGTAAAGTATAAAACCAGCACACATATCACTCATCCACTCGGGAATGAAAGGAGAATGTGGTAACACATCAGTATTACGAGTTCCTCAAGTTAGGAGGACTGAAACATGCCAATGACATCGCTTGATATAATAACTCCAGATCAATGTAATGAACGAATTTCTTGGCAGGAATATATCTCCCACAAACCATTTGCTTTGGAGATGTTCAAAAATAACAACACGATGAAGATGGTTTAACAATTCTGCGCACTGTTTTCCTATACTTGGAAGGCACATTTGAGGCAATCAGAAGATAAGTTACATTTTTGAAGAAAATGAGATAAGTGCACATATATTTTCTAGAACATTAATTCTGTTACGAGGAATACATGTACTACTGCGGCTCTGAGGTTTTGGCTCGAAGGAAAAGTAATACAAGTGCATTGTTTACGTTCGTTGTGTTGCTCCTTGTTCCTGTTCGTGCATTCATTTGCCACAATGAACCAAGGTGAGTTACTGTTGATTTAATTATACAAAGTTAGTGTCTCATAGAGTGAACTTATTTGGTAAATAGATTGTGAATATATAAGAAAATCGGTACAATGATGCAAGTTTGTTTTGTGTGTTAATGTCTGATGTTATGGTTCGATTTTGGACAATGTTTCGTGACGCACTGTGTACATCTGCATATCCAATGCAGGAAACGCGTACTTCTCATAAAGTAGAGTGGGGGGTTATACGTAAAAAGCATGCTTTTCCTAGGAAGTAGTGATAGTTTTATCAGCTTGTGATGTACGCTAAATTGTCATATTACGTGAGTTATTGTGTAGTTAAATACCAGATGAAAATGACGCAATGGTGTTTGTTTTATTGTAGATGAGTTCAGTTCCGAATTTTCACATCTATCTGCTTCAGGCCATCGGATTGTGATCGTAGTAATAGTGATTATGGATCACTAGTAAAATCAGCATTATCTCAATCTTCAGATATTGTGCATTCTAGAAGTATTTTGTTAGTAGAACCCTCTGTGTCAGAAGAAACCTCATCTTGTGCTAACGGTACTTCACCAACTGATGAGAATTCTAATAGAAGGGGAAGAAAACGCTTACGAAATCCAGTTAACCATAGGCGTGAGGTCGGAAAACGGCTGCGAAATAGTGGTAAATCCTATGTTGTACACAGAGGAATAGAACATCAAGCGAAATGTGTAAGACTATTCAATCACAAGTGTCGATATCAATGTAAAGCAATTTTTCAGAGAGAAAGCGTGAAGAGCTATTTACTGCATATTGGGCGCTTGGGTCATGGAATTTACAAAATGCTTTTCTTGGAAGCTGTGTTGAACTGAAAGAACCAAACCGAAGAAGGGGAAATGTCACAAAAAGGAAACTTTGTACTGTTATAAAACTTAATGGTGTACGCGTTTGTAAAGAGTTTCTTCTGAAGACATTTGATATACTAGATGTTTGCTTCAGTAGAGTTGTGTCCAATAAATCCATCAGCAGAGTGTCACCGAAGGACCAGAAGGGGCAAAGTGCACCATCAAACAAAATACCTGCTGCTAAACGACATGTTGTTGAAGAACATATTCAGTCATTTCCCAATTACATCTCACATTACAGCAGGATTCAGAACTCTAACAAAAAATACCTCCCTTAAAGCCTCAATATTTCTATAATGTACCAACTTTACAGAGATATATGTGTGGAAAGAAGTGAAGACCCTGTGAAGGAATGGAGATACCGACATGTTTTTAACACCCGTTTTAATTTGGGTTTTTAGCGTCCTAGTACTGATACATGCAATAAATGTGACAAGTATTGGAATTTTTTACGCAGCTATGACGCTGATAGTGATGAATCAAAAGAAGTGCAGTAAGAACAGATTCTCCATCACCGCAAGGCCGAACGTCCACTTCAAGAAAAGAAAACTGACAAGGAAAGAGTATTAAACCAGAATAATGTTGTGGCGATGTGTTTTGATTTTCAGAAAACTTTGCCATGACCACGCCTTTTTACCAACAAAGTGTACTATCTTTGTCAATTGTGGACTTCTAATCTTGGCATTCACAACATAGTGTCTGACAAGGCCAATATGTATATGTGGGATGAAAGCACTGCTCGTAGAGGTTCACAGGAAATCGGTTCTTGTTTGTTGAAATTTGTAAAAGCTCTGGATTGTGACGTGAAGCACATCATAGCTTATTCAGATTGTTGCAGTCAATAAAATTCTTCTGGGTTTGAGGACGCATTGTCATCAGTAAAATTCCGACGTTTCGGCGACTGTTGCTTGGCGCCTTCCTCAGGGTGTATTGCTAACTGCTGAATGAGCATTACTTTGGATACTTATATACTATGGAGGAGTGCTATCATTGGATATGAGGGTCAGGAGGAAGGGTATTAGGAGTTCATTTTATTGGTCTTCGTACTGCGTGTTGTCATTGGCGGAAATGGGCTTTTTCCATTGGAGTTTCCTTTACTGCTTTCCATTGGTGGAAATCGGCGAATAGGATACCGAGCGGCGACTACAGCGTAGCGTTGTTTACTAACTGCCTGGTATCGACTAGGCCGCGTCAGCCCTGTATGTACCCTCCACTGCTGTGGCCTACCGCGCGCCTGTTGCTCTGCGAGAGCTGTCCTTCCGCAAAGCTGTCACAGCTGGCAGCCAAGACGTTGGGAGTCGGTACCCGTCTTTTCTATTCATATTGTCGGCTCGCTTGGCTATTTCAATAGCCTTTCTAATCTTCCTCCTCAAATTAAACGGCTGTTTCGCCAATACGCGGGCCTTTCGAAATTCGGTTTTCATCCTGCAATGTTCCTGATGTTCTGCCACCGCTGATTTGTTACATTGTTTGAGGCGGATATATCTCTCGTGTTCAGTTAACCTTGTGCTTATTGGAGGCCCAGTCTCACCTACATACACCAGTCTACATTCTCACCCGATTTCATAAACTCCAACGGCATGGAACTTGTCAATTGTATATTTTGTCGAGCCCAGAATGTCTTTTATTTTGTTGTTGCTGCGAAAAATCGGCTTAATGCCTGCCAGACGGAGAATTTTGTCCCGACGTTCAGTAACCCCTCGTACATAAAGTAGCACGACGGTGTTCTGTGCTTCGTTCTGCATTTTCCTGTTGCCCTCCTTCTTCGGAGCCATGGTTTTTTGTGTCATCTTCATGTCGTAGCCATTAGCTCCAAAAATGGACCTGAGGTTCTGTAGTTCTGCTTGCAGGTTGTGTTCATCACTGATCCTGTAGGCTCTCTTAGTTAAAGTTTTCAGGGCCGAATTCTTTTGCGTAGGATGGTGGTGGGAGTATGCATGTAGGTACCTGTCCGTGTTGGTGGGTTTCCCATAAACTCTGTGTCCAACTTTCCCCTCAGGCTTACGATAAACTTCCACGTCGAGAAAAGGCAATACCCCGTTCTTTTCTATCTCCATCGTAAAGTGAATTTTGCTCTGCTGCTGGCTGATATGTTTTGAAGCGTAATGGTGTGCTGTTTCTTCGAACGCTTGCATAAAAATGTCTGCTGCGGCCGGCGAAAGAGGGGAACCCATAGCTACACCGTCCGTCTGCTCATAAAAATCCCCTTTCCACCCGAAATAGGAGGTCGTCAAACAGTGGCGCACTAGCTCGCAGATATGGGATGTTTACGAGTGTGGAAATCTCGGGTACAGACGAATGACACAAGTCACACCCAATCACCTGACCACTTTCGAAGTCCGTGAGTTCTGCGGAGCGCCCCATTCTGCTCTCTCACGATGTCTAATGACTACTGAGGTCGCTGATATGGAGTACCTGGCAGAAGGTGGCAGCACAATAACCTAATATGAAAAAGTGTGTTTTTGGGGATGTCTCGATACTTTTGATCACATACTGTAACTTGATTCTGCTCTCAGGCGAATTGTGATTTGTATCTAGGACTTGGCCTGCCAGTGCTCTGAATTTGTATGGACTACTGGAACTGTGTTCACAAGAAAATATTTAGAACTTCGTGCTTGTTCTTATTTGTCTGTGGAATTACAACAGGAGTAGCGATAAAGACAATTTCACGTGTGTTTCTAGCTGATTTGACGGTGATGACCAGTCCGTCTTTGGAGGTAGTGTTTCAAAGTTGGCTGCAGCAGCAGCTGGATTGGTATTGCAACAGCAGAAACACACAGCCATGATGGACAGGTTGTTGCCCGGAATACTGGCACAGCCACAGCAACTTCCAGCCCATCTGCCACCCTTCCCTATCTATGGTGAGTCTGTAGAGGACTGGGAGGCGTTCGAGGAGCGCTTATGATACCATTTCACCACGTCCAAGGTAAAGGACGCTGATACCATTAAAGCTCTTCTTCTCTCGTGGATTTCGCTCTCCATGTACCACTTGTTAGGAAAGTTGACACTGCTTCAGGAACCCTCTTCCTTTTCGCTTGATGAAATTTTTCACCTATCATCTTATCATCGCCGGCATATCTACATTATCTTCTCTAGAGTGGAGTTTTATTAGTGTAGGACACAACCTCATCAGTTGTATCGTGCTTGGTCTGTGGAAGCTCTTCTCGCTGTTACACCTGTTACTTGGGCCAAAGTGGGCAGACGATTCGATGCCAGATTCCGTGAACATGTAGCACTGGAAAGAAGAGACATGGCTAATTTTGTCGTCCCCCTGTCTGACAGTGGGGACCGGCGTCCGGATCTGCCCTGACCATTAAAAATTAATTCAAAGGGCGAATTCTGATGTTAGGATTTACTGGGCAAGATGATGATGATTTTTGTCACCAGAGAATCAACAAGTGGCAAAGAGAGATATCCATTTTTATGAGCTTTTTGAAAACCGCCTTCTGAGCAGGAGGCATAGTGAAAAACCAGGAGAGGAACATTCAACCTAGCGGTTTCATCCTATTTAGTAACGTTCTGGCAGTACACCAAACAATTACAAATGTTTTAACCAAAACTCTAAGCATTTATAGAATGTATATCTTGCAATATTTTTCTAACATTAATGTATGCCATTTATGTCGTTTGAAATTAGGTTTTAAATGTCTTATAAACACTTTACTCTATACCACATTCATTGTGCTGCTAAGACACCTCGAAGCGTGGTGCGTTATATCGCTCCTGTCTAGAGCCTGTGTATCGGGAGAATGACTCATGTGTGCACAGTGACAGATGGTCTGAAGCGGGTTCAGTCGAGTGTGCTGCTAGAGGACAGCAGTGCATAGAGACATTCAAGAAACAGGCCAGGAGAATGCTTTTGTGAATTGTTCTGTTTATTTCTTGAAGGATTTTTTGTTTATTTATGTTTGTACAGTTTTGTATATGCTTTTAGTAGTGTCAATGATGCACGAATGTAGATCATTGTTCTACTGATAAACGCTGTAGGAACTAGCGTGAGAAACTTTTAAGACAGTGTCAATGCAAACGACGGGGAATTTTGTATCATAATATGTTAAGTAAGTTTATGGTGAAAGGAAAGCTAATTCGAGTGCAAATTAAAGTAGTTTTTAACGTAAGGTATAAACAAAATATAAGAATGTTAAATATTATTTCGGGAAAGAGTACAGTTGGAAAGTGTGTTATTTGTTGATTGGTTAGTCATGAAAAATGCGGACCAACGCGGGAGAATAAAGTTTTTCTATTGGCCTTAAAGAAAATTGACCAATCAGAACGGAGTATTCTTTGCACGTCTTTTCTCTTGTAGAAATAGAATGCTTACAACAATCTAAGGTAGTCGGAGCCCAGCCTTTCAATGGTACAGTCGTGCGTAGTATGAGCTCCGAAGGAAGTTATAATTTGCCAGTTTTAGTTGTACTACGTGTTTCAAAAGCGTTTTAAAGTGAAGGCATACTTATTCCGATGTGTTTCTTAGAAAGTACGGATTTTTTAAGTAATTTTGTATATGAGAAAAGACTAATTCCGCGTGACATATTGAGCAGATCGGTGGCTAAGAACGTGAGTGCATTAGTCACTGAAAACTTAATACTATGACGAGCATATTCATTTAAGAACAATCCGTGCGTAGTAGCTGTTCAGATTTCGGGAAATATGTTACCACAAATTTGCTAACGCGAATGAAAGGGTTTGTGCATGACTGCGTTAGGATTAGCGCGGGCCTGGCAATAAACGTGTAATTCTAGACTTCAGAATACACCAACGTTTTGCCAGTGTTTCCACCTTTCATTCAAAATTAAGACCTTTTCCCGAATAGTTACGTTGTATGCGGCCTGGTGTGAGTTGTAGTACGATAGGTTTCTGCTCGGTTTTCTTACCGGCGACCTCCTGCAACGAGTTCACAGGTAGGTGCAGGTAAAAGGACGAAAGGAACCCTGCCACCGCAACCTGTATCAAAATTTCATCACATAGTGACTCCATATATTTACGGTTGGGATTGTGACTACATTTAGACTCCGTAATTAAGTTAAGAATGGTAAATTATAATTTTTACACCAACTTGTTAATCCTGGTTCCATATTTTATGGAAACAAAGTTTAATATTCTCCTGGTTCCATATTTTATGGAAACAAAATTTAATATTCCGATGTACCTCATGATAATTAATGATTTTGGATTAATAACCTTCAGAAAAACTGTGCTTCATTATAATTGCTATTTGAGTTCGCTGTACTTTTACGTATACATAAAAAATTTAGGTTAACCCATTCTTTTACACATGGGCCATAAAAATAGAAGGAACTGGCTGTCCAGTATGCTGTAACGCTTGATTTTTTTAAACTTTGTATGCCTCCGGACGAAACTGTATGTTATTATAATCACTAACCGAAGTCCTTGTATTTTTATTTTTATGCATATTTACATATGGGCAATAACAGTAAAGGACATTGGCTATTCAGTATGAAGTAATGTAACACTTAGGGCAACGATTTTTTGGATTGTGTTCCTCCAGACAAAACTGTGTTTTATTATAATGGATATTTGAATTCCCTTTATTTTCAAGTATAATTTTTTTAGCTTAACCTTTTCTTTTACATATGAGCAATAAATAGAGGGCATTGGGTATCTAGTATGATGTAAACCGACATTAGCTGTATGGATTTGTCTCAGTTGGACTAATGCTTGTACATGCCTGAGTTAGAGTGGAATGTGAGTAGTTATAATTACGTTCAGTCTACATGACTACATACAATGGTATATAATTGTAGAATTATATTTCTGTACTCTGTGACATGGCGTTTGGTCACTATCCTGTTTCTGTCTCTGGTTCGTGTATTATTTGTATTTAAAGTATTGATGATAGTTGCATTGTGGGTTGAAATCTAGATCTGTAGTTCAATCAAAAAGTCAGATGAATTACGACTGAGGCTGACCTTATTTCTGTTCTCGTTTCAGACTTTTTTCATAGCACGGCATCCACCAAATTCGGAGGCCCCGTTATACCTGCAGTCCAACTGGGAGGCCGAATGCCTCTTTCAGACCTTCAAGATGCAGATGAAAAAGTGCATTGGGGTGCTCTGGCAGAAGAGATATCCACAAGTTCTTAGAAGTCAACTCCTGTTTATGAGAAGATCATAGTGGAACTGTTGCATGAGCGCCAGCTGTGCACAGTGGTGCACCTTGTGCTGCTGGCCCGTCACCTACTACGTGCACCTCAATTGCCACACTACACAGCAGTGTTTCATGTCTGAGTTCTCGCCTTTGGCTGCTGTGAGCCGTGGGTTCTGGCAACTGTCCATGGTGAGCGAGGTTGGTACATCTCCATGTTGCAGACAAGTGACAAGTTGTTAGCCCATCATTACAACAAATTATGCTTGCAGATGACGGACCACTGTCCACTACCTGCATGCACATCTTCTGAGCCAACCCACCTGTCAGAATTTTATATTCCAGCCTCTCCACTGACTATTGGGGCAGTTCCTCTTTCCTTGGTCCAGCCTCCTCCACTGTGCTTCGCCTTTGTCCTCAGCTCGCTCATCTGCTGTCTCTTCCAGCGACCTGCTTGATTATCAGGGGCTGGTGGCAGATGAAATACTTCAGTGGGCAGAGCTGCTGGGTAGACATGGGAACTGCCCCAACGCTTCCCCACTCCCACCGCTGAGAACCCAGATATCCACATGCTTTCTGTTCTGGCTTCAGCACCGCCAGCGACTGGTGTCTCATTGCAGGATGTCTACCCACAGCAGAGACATCATCACAGGGGCCATTTTTGGCCCTACAGTTCAGTTACAGTAAACAGAGAACTTCTGTCTTGGCTGAGGGCGGCCCTCTCCAATGTCCAGGAGACCATGGACGTCACCTACTTGCATACCACTTGGCAGCACCCAGTACAGGGAAGGGCCACCGAAACAATCGATTCTCCCCCCCCCCCTCCGCCCTAAAGACAGAGGACCACGGTAACCCACCGTCTCACCGTTCTACCACTAGTCTGGTGCCGGGCCCACCGCCGTAGCTGCCACAATATTTCGTGAGGTGCCTACATAAGCAGTTGTTATTCAACTTGCCTGCGCCGGCGCCGGGCAAACATCAGAAGGCCACACGTTGCCTTCGGTCCCGCGTACGTCACTGACAGCCAGTATCACCTGAAACACCGATCGACAAACTTAACTTCATATAACCCTGGAGTTGTGCGACCTCTCTCATTTCGCCACTGTATTTGCTTTTAGTACCTTGACTCCATTCTTGGGACAAATTGTGATCTGTGTCTTGTACTTGTGTTGGCTTGCGCTCTGTACTTGTGCGGACTGTCGGAAATGTGTTCACTTTAAAACGTTTAGAGCGTTGTAAGTGTTCTTATTTGTGGGCAGAATTACAACACATGGCTAGCATTTTGTATGATGAATCTTACAACATATGTATTTAGCGTGCTTAGCTTCTTTTTATTTATATTATTCAGGAGCATCTTCCATTCCAGATTTCGTTGGATATGTATAACTAAAATTTTTATCTAACCACTGAGGCAGTTTCTCCATCAATGCTCAAAAATGGGGCTGCTAGGTGGAGTTTCTGTGCAGTGTGGAAACTGACTGTGACTGGCTTTCTTCAGAATTTGTCGTTAGCTTATTAGTGCTGAACCATTGTATTCAGCTTTGTGTTACAACTCTGGCTGTTTCCTGTAGGCTGTGAGCATCACGTGATCTAATTAGAATATTTGTATTGTCTGTGAAAGTACTACGATCCCATTTGTTATTTTTTCTGCTAGGTCATTAACATCAAGAATGAAGAGAATGTGCCAAAGAACTAACCCCCGATGGACCCCATAGCTAATTTCTTGTACATCACTCTAAAAACGAGAAATGTTGTGTGTGTCTACATCTTTGTGTTTTATTTAAATGATTTGCTGATGATCTCGAAGGTAAGAACAAATTCACCTACTAGACAGGCCTCGAATTCCGCAACTGTTTAGTTTCTGCAACAGAATATCATGACCAACTACATCAAAAGCTTTGCTAAGGTCAAGATACACCATAAACATTTTGTTTATTATTTATGGCAATCAATACTTCATTTGCGAAGGCGAAAATGGCTTATTTGGTTGACTTGCCAAATGTGAATCCAAGTTGCCGTTTCTTTACTTAAAAGGATGTTAGTCTTCTAAGAAACAGTTTCTCAAGAATTTTATAAAAACCTGAAAAAGATTATACAGGTCCAATAAGAATAACAAGCGCGCTTTTTCTGTCCTGGACGAGATACGTCTATATAAAAGCTGAACCCCAAAATAAGTAAGTAAGGATTACAGTTACCATGTAGCCCAAGTTGTTACTTCATCAGGCCACTTATTGCCCATCAAGAACTAAAGAAGATTGTAAGAGAAAGAAGGTTTACACACATTACATAGGGACATTCATTTCCTTATTATCTGGATGAAGGTTGGAATACCTCCGTTAGATAGATGACACCAACAATAAGTGTAAACTCTTCCAGTAGTTTCAAAAGTTGCTTTGAAATTATCTTCGCTCTAAAAACACACATAATAACAAAGTCCAGAAGCAAAGACACGTTTAACAACAGCACTTGTATCAAAAACTCAGTTACTTTCAGTGATGTATTCAGATGCACAGAGTTATATATCAAGCAAACATAAATGGTAAAGTTTACATCAACAATCAGCAAATAAAAGCCTATCATTCTGCAGCGTATTTAAGAAAGTAGCAAAGAAAGTTCCCGTCAAACATATCACAGCGAAATGTGATAACATGAGAATTACTGATCCTCAACATAAAGCAAATCTTTGCAAGCAGTTCTATGCACATGTCATAAACAGTTTACCAGTCAGTTATAAAAGAGGCAACCCCAAGAAACAGTAAAACAAATGCATTTTTCCCTCCTCTGTCTATAAATATGGAACAACTTCAGATGAAATCATTCATCCTGTAATAAGTTTCAAAAATGTCTTTAGGAATTGATTTGAGTTCCAGAGTTCATGATAAAGCAATGCATTACAAACATTCAGTACCCTTTGCAGGCATAGCAAACTCATCATTTTAAAAAGAAACTGCTCTTGAAATAGTGAATGAGAATGAAACTGCCACTGTACTTTTTTTTAAAGATTTAAGCAAAGATCTTGACATTTTGGACCTTATAACAGAGTTGTAGAAGCTTTAAGTGTATGCCATTACAGGCACTGCTTGAAAATGGTTCATCCCTTGCTAGACAAATAGGAAACCAAAAACAGGAGCAAAAAATTACTGGGATATATTTTTTAGATGAATAAAATACAAACGAAATGGCTTTCACAAGGATTCATTCCTGAACCAGTTATTTCCTCCTATGTGTAAATGACATAGAACAGAACACAGTGTCACAAACAAATAATTTTTTTTACAGACAGGCTTCTTTCTTAGGGGAAATACACCAAATTGACTATACAATGCTGTAGATAAACCGGCAGTCTAACTATACGACTGGTACAAATGTCCTATCATCCTGTTTCTCCATCATGTCAGTGTTTTCCATATATTCCTCTCCTCTCTGATTCTGCAGAGAACCTCCTCATTCCTTGCCTTAACAATCTACCTAATTTCAACATTCTTCTGTAGCACCTATAGTGCGCCAGTCTGGATGCGCACTGCCCTTACTTCTATGTTTAAGCGAATTCAAGTAAGCCCTGTTTATGTGAATAATTTTTATTGTCGGTTTATGTTAAAAATGTATACTAAAATGTGTTTCTTTGTTTTTTGTTACATGTATTCGAGGAAGTTTCTGGCAAAATGTTCCAGTGATGTTCCACCCTCTCCCCCCCCCCCCCCCTCCCCCAATCAGCGCCTGGCGGTGCGGGGCACTTCATCTGATACAGCCGGCAGCTGTTACCAGCGAGAACGTCGCTCCACCATTATTAAAATTCTTTGAATTTATTTGTTAAAGAATTGTATCATAATAAATGTTGTAAAATGTATAGACTTCTAGTTGGACTTCCGAACTATACAGATGTTTACATTTATGAGTGTATGTTGTATTGTGAAAAATAAAACACCCAATTCTTCGTTAAAATTCTGTTGTTGTCTAAGTCTTTATGTGACTAAGGCAATGAAGATATGTTTCCCTGAACATTAACTTCGCTGTAGTGTCTGCAATAACTTCAAGCTGAAAGGAAATATTGAGATGTATAGTGAAAAAAGGCCCTAATGAAATTGCTTAAGACATTTCTCATAATTAAACGCCGTTTTCTGAAAAGTTTCAAATCACGCAATTCACGAAGCTGAAGCAGATTGAATTTTTTTCATGAATTTGATTTTGGGACGGTTTTGAGGGAAAGTGCCTTAATAACAGTGATTTCAATAATTTCAGAGAGGCAAAGAGCGATAAGTCATGATTTTTGAAAGGCGCTTCGTGATAAATAATTGAAGAGCTTAATTATCAAAAAGTGCTAGAGACAATTTTGATCTACTTAGTGGTTAATTATCGATCTCTTGTAAGCTACGTTCGTTTCGCAAGATTTTAACTATTGCAGCAGATCAGAAGGGACTTTCAAAACTAATTAAAGACATAAATCGCTCTTTGCAGGGACTAAATATCTGCGATAAACGTTGTTTGAACATTGGGAGTTGATAGTTACGCTACAGCGCAGTTAAACAATATCGCTGATAGCCAGAATTTTGCTAACTCGAAGCTGCATTGTTTCACGTAACATTACGCAGTTAGAGATTTACGGCGACATAATACAAGCCAAAGTCTGAACCTCCCCTTCTCTCTGGGTAAGAAACGATCATGCGAAGTTAAATCAACTCACTCCGGAGTAAAATTACCAGTTACATTTATCCCTAAGCAAGGATAAACACATCGAGTGAACCATCGTCCCACTTCGATATACACGGTCAAGACTGTATCCAGAGGAGTATATTACGAAAGAAGACAGCTTCTTATTGTCGTAATCCAGCATTTAACGGGCGGGGTATCTCACACCACATCTCAAATACTTTTATTCTCTTCTCTTCCGGTTTTTCGTATTGCTTCCGTACAATGCTGTACTTCAAACTTACGTTCTCAGAAACTCCTTTCTCGAATTACGAGATCTATGTTTGAAACTAGTAGATTTCTTTTGGCTAGAATGCTTTTTATGTCCCCCTTGCGCCATCCGTCATATTGTCATATTCCTAATTTCATCTACTTCTTGATCACCAAATACGATGTTAAGTTTCTCGCTATTCTCGTTTCTGCTACTTCTCATTACTTTCGTCTTTCTTCGATTTACTCTCAATCGACATTGTATACTCATTAGTTCATTCCACATTCAAGGTTTCGTGTAGTTCTTCTTCACGTTCGCTGAGGGTAGGAATCTTAACACTGATATCCTTTCACCTTGAATATTAATCTCACTCTTGGACCTTCCTCTTATTTCCGTCATTGCTTCTTCGACATATAGTAAAACAACAGAGCTGAGAGATTACATCCCTGTCTCACACCCTTTTTAAGCTGAGCCCTTCGTTTTTGGTCTTCCACTCTTATAGTTCCTCTTAGTTCTTGTACATATTGTTTTTTACCCTTTCTTCATATGGCTTACTCCTATTTTTCTCAGGATTTCGAACATCTTGCATATTGTCGAACGCTTTTCCCAGGTCGTCAAATCCTGTGAACGTGTCTTGATTTTTCTACAGTCTTGTTTCCATTATCAACCAGAATCCCATAACTGCCTCTCTGGTGTCTTTACCTTTCCTAAAGCCGAACTGATCGTCTCTAACAGATCCTTAATATTCTTTTCTATTCTTCTATATATTATTCTTGTAGCACCTTGGATGTATGAGCTGTTAAACTGATTGTGCGACAGTTCTCGCACTTCTCGGCTCCTGCAATATTAGGAATTATGTGGATGATGTTTTTCCGAAAGTCTGATGGAATATCATCAGTCTTATACATTCTACGTGAATAATCGTTTGTTGCGACTTCCTCCAATGATTTTAGAAATTCTTATGTAGTTTTATCTGTCTTTTCTGCCTTATTTGATTTTAAGTCTTCTAGAGCGCTTGAAAATTTTGAGTCTAACAATGGATACTCTATCTCTTTCCTATCGAATCCTGTTTCTTCTTCTGTCACGTCATCAGGTAAGTCCTCCACCTCGTAGATGCCTTCAGTGTACTCTTTCCACATACCCGCTCTCTCCTCTGCAATTAACAGTGGAATTTCCATTGCACTCTTAATATTACCGCTTTTTGTTTTAATTTCACCGAAGGTCGTTTTGATGTTTCTGTATACTGACTCAATCTTTTCGACAATAATTCCTTTTTAGATTTCTTCACTTTTTCATGTAGCCATTTTGCCTTAGCTACCCCGCATTTTCTATTCATTCCATTCCTAAGTGACTTGTATTTCTGTATCCCTGAATTTCCCCGAACATTTTTGTACTTCCTTCTTTCGTTGATCAACTGAAGTATTCCTTCTGTTATTTATAATTTTATTGCAGTTACCGTCCTTGTATTTACGGGTTTCTTTCCAACTTCTGTGATTGCTCTTTTTAGATATCCATCCCTCTTCAACTGAACTGCTTTCTGAGCTATTCATTATTGCACTGTTTATAGTCTCTGAGAACTTCAAGCATGTTTCTTAGTTCCTCACTTCATGCGTATCCGACTTTTTTTCACAGTGATTCTTCCTAGTCTCTTAAACTTCAGCCTACTTTTCATCATTACCAAATTGTGATCTGAGTCTGTATCTACCCTGGGTACGCTTTACAATCTAATAGCTGATTTCGGAATCTCTGTCACACCAAAATGTCATATAACTGAAATATTCCTGTATCTGTCATCCTTTTCCAAGTTCACTCCCTCCTCTTGTGATTCCTGGACGCAGTTTTCGCTGTTACCATCTGAAATTTATTGCACAACTCACTTAGTATTTCTCCTCTCTCATTCCTTCTATCAAGCCCATATTCTTCCGTAGCTCTTCCTTTTACTTCTTCTCCTACTACCGTATTCCAATCCTCCATGGGTATTACATTTCCATTTCCCTTTACGCACTGATTTACCCATTCAATATCTTCATATACTTTATCTTTCTTTTCATCTTCTGCTTGCGGCGTCTGCATGTATACCTGAACTAATGTTGTTGGTGTTGCTTTGCTGTCGATTCTGATGAGAACAACCCCATCACTGAACTGGTCGCAGTAACTCACTTTCTCGCCTATTCATAACGAATCCTACTCCCCATTATACCATTTTCTGCTGCTGTTGATATTACCCTATATTTATCTTACCAAAAATCCCTGTCTTCTTTCCATTTGTCCACAGCTCGTGGTCTTGCGGTAGCGTTCTCGCTTCCCGCGCACGGGGTCACGGGTTCGATTCCCGGCGGGGTCAGGGATGTTCCCTGCCTCGAGATGATTGGGTGTTGTTGTGTCATCATCATCATCATTCATCCCCATTACGGTCGGAGGAAGGTAATGGCAAATCACCTCCGCTGGGACCTTGCCTAGTAGGCGGCGCGGGTCTCTCGCATAATTTCCTACGCTCCTAAGAGTATGGGAACTCTTCATCATCATCATCATCTTTCTGTTTTACTTGACTGACGCCCACTATATCTAGACTGAGCCTTAACATTTCCCTTTTCAGATTTTCCAGCTTACTTACCACGCACATACTTCTGTCATTCCACAGCCTGACTCATAGAGTGTTATTCTTTCGTTGGACCCGTGGTGAATGCTGTGTTAAATTAGAGAACAGTTTTTTTGTATTTTCTTTATTTATTTATTGTTTCTTTTATATGTATACAGGGTGTTTGCAAAAGAACTTCCTAGTTTTAAGTATAAATTTAATGGGGAAATTAATGAAAATTACATAAATGAGTACATATCATGAACAACAATTCCTTGAAGTTTTGTTTAATGTTAGTAGACTTCAACGTGGGATCCATTTGTTGCCCTGCACACGTCGAGACGATATTCCACTTCTCACCACGTATTCACCAACATTTCAGGTGTAACTGTCCATACCACCGCGACGATTCTTTCCCGTAAATGTTTGATGTCTATGATCTTTTCACTGTACTCAATATTTTTTAATGTGATCCCAAAAGAAAAAGTCCAGTGGAGCTAAGTCTGGACTTCGTGGTGGCCAAGGTATTGCGCCAGCCCTGTCTATGTAACAGTTGCAATTTGTAGGCAAGCAGCTAAAGTCTTTTCGCACAACATCATACACAGTACCGTTAGGCGCTCCTAATTATAGACTATGCCTGGTCAATGACTTCTTTGGGCTCCGAACACAAGAAACATAGGTCTGTTCAACATCTTCAAAAGTTCTCGGTCTACCTGTTGATTTTGCATTTAAAACACTACCGGTTTTCTTGAAACTGCTCAATAAGGATATACTTCCTTAACGGCTTAAGGCTCACAAACAGCTGAGACATGACAAGTGCCAGAAACAAAGAAGGGAGAAATAAAGGAGCAGCCAAAGAAAGAATAATTTGGTAGATGTGTTGCACACTTCTTCGAGAGTGACTCCCGCTGTCTGGCCGGAACTAGGCTGTTACACCGTACCTTTCCCAGTAAGGGTGTCGGGTAATGTCAGGCATGTCGAATGTCGGGTAATCACCACCAGAATGCTGGGGAGGGGGGGCTCGTAAATTTCCTTAGGCCGTTAGTGCTTATGCTGAGGGGTATAAGCGATTGATCAACAATAAAAAAATAGCATTCCTGACATTATGCTTAATGGATGATGCACACAACATCAATCTGATGATAAACTCCAGTAGAATTGCAGGCCCGGTGGAAACAAACGTTCAGATACTTTGCTTCAAAATTATTTTAAATGGCACTCATACATAAACAAAATACATGCAACACTAAATAAAACATGCTTCAGCATACAGTTGATCTGTGATAGGCCAATCTTTTTAATGAACAATACGGTCTAGATAACGTTTTTACCAGTTTTCACACTGACCAAAATACGTACTTTTATCAGTTCTGCAGCAATCATCAATACAGAATTATGTTGCGAAGTATTTCGCCATACAGTTCAGTCGTCTCCTTGACTCAGGAAGGAATTATAAGAGCAATACACGATGCTCGACAAACAGAGCCTTGTCAGACAGTCTTCCACAAGTCTTCGATCCTCCTACTACCTATACACTAGAAACTTGTTGAAATGTAAGAAATTAGAAGAGATAAAAAGTAACTTTAAAAGGTCTTTACATAGATAGTCAGGCAGCAGTTAGAGTTGACGGTAAATTGAGTTCATGGTTCAGAGTAGTTTCAGGGGTAACACAAGGCTGCAACCTGTCTCCACTGTTGTTTGTATTATTTATGGATTATATGTTAAAAAAATAGACTGGCTGGGTGAGACTAAGATATGTGAACACAAAATAAGCAGTCTCGCACATGCGGATGACTTAGTTGTGATGGCAGATTCGATTCAAAGTATGCAAAGTAATATTTCAGAGCTAGATCATAAATGTAAGGACTATGGTATGAAGATCAGCATCTCCAAAACGAAAGTAATGTCAGTGGGAAAGAGATATAAACGGATTGAGTGCCAAATAGGAGGAAAAAGTTAGAACAGGTGAACGGTTTCAAGTACTTAGGATGCATATTCTCACAAGTGAAAGAACTGGAAGCGAGGTGTAGCAAAGCTAATGCAGTGAGCGCTCAGCTACGATCTACTCTCTTCTGCAAGAAGGAAGTCAGTACCAAGACTAAGTTATCTGTGCACCGTTCAATCTTTCGACCAACTTTGTTGTATGGGAGCGAAAGCTGGGTGGATTCAGGTTACCTTATCAATAAGGTTGAGGTTACGGGTATGAAAGTAGCAAGGATGATTGTAGGTACTAGTAGATGGGAACAATTTCAGGAGGGTGTCCACAACGAGGAAATCAAAGAAAAACTGGAAATTAACTCCATAGATCTAGCAGTCAGGGCGAACAGGCTTAGATGGTGGGGTCATGTTACACGCATGGGAGAAGCAAGGTTACCCAAGAGACTCATGGGTTCAGCAGAAGAGGGTAGGAGGAGTCGGGGTAGACCGAGGAGAAGGTACCTGGATTCAGTTAAGAATGATTTTGAAGTAATTAGCTTAACATCAGAAGAGGCACCAATGTTAGCACTGAAGAGGGGATCATGGAAGAATTTTATGAGGGGGACTATGCTCCAGACTGAACGCTGAAAGGCATAATCAGTCTTAAATGATGATGATGATGATGATGATGATTAAAACCGATGAACGTCATACAACGCAAAAAGAAAAGTTCTATATTCAGTCAGTAAATACATCATTTCTTCCAACATTCACTACAAATAACGCTATACAAATTTACAGTAATCTTCCATATAAGATAAAAAATTATTTAATCATTCTCATTTTTTAATAGAACCCTGGGAGCATTCTTGTGAGATAACTGCTTTTATTCAGGGGCATAATTTGTAGAACATGTGATTTATAGGAGACTTGAAGTAAGGAAGTGCAAAATGGGCTACTACAAATAGTCTCTTCTAGGTATACACTATGTTATCAAAAGTATCCGGACACCACCAAAAACATACGTTTTTCATATTAGGGGCATTGTACTGCCACCTACTGCCAGGTACTCCATATCAGCGATCTCAGTAATCATTAGACGTCGTGAGAGAGCAGAATGGGACGCTCCGCGGAACTCACGGTCTTCGAACATGGTCAGGTGATTGGGTATGACTTGTGTCATACGTCTGTACACGAGATTTCCACACTCCTAAACATCCCTAGGTCCTCTGTTTCCGATGTGATGGTGAAGTGGAAACGTGAAGGGACACGTACAACACAAAAGCGTACAGGCCGACCTCGTATTTTGACTGACGGAGACCGCCGACAGTTGTAGAGGGCCGTAATGTGTAATAGGCAGACATCTATCCAGACCATCACACAGGAATTCCAAAATGCATCAGGATCCACTGCAAGTACTATGATTGTTAGGCGGGAGGTGAGAAAACTTGGATTTCATGGTAGAGCGGCTTCTCATAAGCCACACATCACGCCGGTAAATGTCAAACGACGCCTCGCTTGATGTAAGGAGCGTAAAAATTGGACGATTGAACAGTGGAAAACCGTGTGGCGATCCGATGGCAGGTTGTGGGTAGGACGAATGCCCGGTGAACGTCATCTGCCAGTGTGTGTAGTGCCAACAGTAAAATTCGGAGGTGGTGGTGTTATGGTGTGGTCGTGTTTTTCGTGCAACCCTTGTTGTTTTGCATGGCCCTATCACAACATAGGCCTACATTGATGTTTTAAGCACCTTCTTACTTCCCACTGTTGAAGAGCAGTCGGGAATGGCGACTGCATCTTTCAACAGTATCGAGCACCTGTTCATAATGTTCGGCTTGTGGCGGAGTGGTTACACGACAATAATATTCCTGTAATGGACTGGCCAGCACCGAGTCCCGATCTGAATGCTATAGAACACCTTTGGGGTGTTTTGGAATGCCGACTTCGTGCCAGACCTGATCGACCGACATTGATACATCTCCCCAGTGCGGCACTCCGTGAAGACTGGGCTCTGTTCCCCAAGAGACCCTTCAGCACCTGATTGAACGTATGCCTGCGAGAGTGGAAGCTGTCATCAAGGCTAAGGGTGGGCCAACACCATATTGAATTCCAGCATTAAGGATGGAGGGCGCCACGAACTTATAAGTTGTTTTCAGCCAGGTGTCCGGATACTTTTGATCACATTGTGTATCAAAAAGTCACTTACTTTTCTTTTAATTTGACTCACCGATTTCACAACTTAGATACTTTCTTATGAGAAACTTACGTGAGCCGTATATTCTGTCAATCACTTTGTGATGGCGCGTGTGCCCTAGGAACCAACTGTGTTCTTTAGTGTCAAGTCGGAAAACAAACAGTGGGAGTATCATCATAATATGCTCTTCACGCGGAGAATCTTGCACTTCCACCGATACGCTACAAAAAATATGATATGAAACAAGGAGAGCAAAACAGCTTTACCTTTTTATCATAGACCTAACCCAAGAAGAATGAAATCGAAGGCTACACAGGCACAGATATGTGAAACAACACTTTAAAGATGTAGTGTGTGAAACAATATTAGAGAGATGAAGGAAATTCGTGGAGATTAACCTAAAGAAGATTGTGTGATGAACACCATAAAAATAGTTAGTGAGAAGATACATTTAGTAACAGTTCTCTATACATACAAGTATAAGGGGTGGTCAAAAAGTTTCCATTTGGGCGCGTTATTGCAGAGTATATGCAACGTAGTGCGACTCCGGTGCGGGTGTATAAGCACCAACATGTAGGCAAGAGTTTACTGTGGCATTCGTATCTTTCCGACGTACGTGCCGTAAACATGGAATCGTGAGCTAAGGCGACATTATTACCAAATGCGTTCAAACAGGACAAATGTGCCATTCTTTTCTTGGGTACTGAAAGGCACACACTGGAAACATCCATCGGACACTGAAGAATGTGTGTATGGTAAAACGTCTGTCGAAAACCACTGTTGTGTAATGGTGTGCGGCAGGGGGTGCTGGTGCTTCATGGTAATGCACGTACCCATATCGCAAATATCGTGACGCAGAAGTTGATCCAAGATAAGTATGAGACGCTCGAGTACTCGCCTATAATCCTGATCTCACCCCATGCGATTATCGCGCCTTCGGTCCCCTAGGAAAGGTCTCGAACGGGTTGACGATTCCTGTGGGACAAGGATGTGCAGCAGGCAGTTACGGTCTTATTCGCGCAGCAGGTGACAGTGTTTTACGAAACGGGTATCTGGTGCATAGGTGGGATGAATGCCCCATGCCCACGGCGATTTTGCCTGATTGGCATACCGATTCTGGACTGTATAGGCTTCGAACGGAACCTTTTTGATGGCCCCTTATGTAATAATGAGACATTTAAAAGAAATTGGGAACAGTCATCTGCCTTGATGAAAGCACTTCTGCTTTTAGATGCAGAATAAGGTGATAGACGTGTTCAGAGAAAATCACGAACGAGATTATGAACGGAATATAAAAACGATAAACTTGTAAAATTTGAAATTTTCCCGGCGAATCAACTGTTCAAAAAGATTTTGGGCTTGCACGATATTTCGGCTGGACAACTGCCACCCATCTTCAGGTGAGCCGGACGAGGACTGACGAAGACGCTCTCCGCTGCAGCTTATATAGTGCGCTGATAGTACTGCCGCGCATGCGTTGCAGTCGCGGAGACAGAAGGACCACACCGCCCAGCGACAGCGCCCTCGCTGGTGGAACTGCAGTACTCAGCTGCCGTCGGTATTGTCGCTGGCCGCAGCTATCGAAGTCTTCTGGCATCTTCGTCTCGAGCAAATTTAGGAGATGACGGGATTCCATGCGTTATTCAATTGGTAACCACTGTGACGGTTCATTAGATTTCCCGCAATGCGTAATTCAACGGATTCTTTGATAATGGAGTCCCAAAAAGTTGTTGCTGTAGCCAAAATCGAAGTTTTGTCGTACTCCATTGAATGTCCGTTAGAAATACAATGTTCCGCAATTGCAGACTTACTGGGTTGCAGTAGGCGAGTGCAAACTTGATGTTCTAAACAACGCTCTTCCACTGTACGCGTTGTCTGTCCTATATAGGCCATATCACACTGACACGGTATTTAGTAAATTTCCGCCTTCCGCAGCAACAAATCATCCTTCACCGATCCAGCAAATCAGAAATCTTAGAAGGCGGACGAAAAACCACTTTCACATGAAAATTATTAAGAATCCTTGCTATCTTAAAAGAGATATTTCCGACAAAGGGAAGAAAAGCTAGGGACTTGGCTGGCGTGTCCTCCTCCTTATCCACTTCCCGGTTCCTGGCTCTATTTGAGAAGGCCCTGTTAATTTGCTGGGTTGAGTACCCATTGTCTCTGAACACCGTCCTCAAATGTGCCAGTTCCTTAGGCAAATTCTCTGCATCCGACACTATGTGTGTCCTGTGTACAAGGGTTTTAAGAACACTCTGGGATGGGTGATGGCAACTCGAAGAATGCAAATACAAATCAGTGTGAGTGGGCTTAGGATAGACAGAATGTCCCACCGTGCCGTCACTCTTCCGTTTAACCAAAACATCCAGGAATGGAAGGCAGCCATCTTTCTCTAGTTCCATAGTTAATCGATTATTCTCATGGATGGAGTTAAGATGATGAAAAAGCTCCATTAACTTTTCTTCTCCGTGAGGCCACACTATGAAAGTGTCATCGACATATCTCCAAAAAGCAGTTCGTTTACAAACCGCTGATTCAAGTGCTCTCTCCTCAAAATCCCCCATAAAAAGGTTAGCCACCAGAGGAGACAGAGGGCTGCCCATGGCGACACCGTCAGACTGTTCAAAATATTCCTGGTTAAACATAAAATAAGTTGAGAAAAGAGCATGTCGAAACAAAGCAGTAATGTCCGATTCAAACTGTTGACCAATTAGAATCAAAGAATCGGCAAGAGGTACTTTTGTGAAAAGGGAAACTACATCAAAACTCACTAGAAGATCCGAACTACTTAAGTGGAGAGCCGCCAGTCTGTTGATAAAATCAGCAGAGTTCCGTATATGGCGTGAACATTTGCCAAAAAATGGTCTCAGTAAAGAAGCTAGATGTTTGGCTAAATCATATGTGGGTGCGTCAATATTGCTCACTATAGGCCGTAAAGGCAGACCTTCTTTGTGCACTTTAGGAAGACCATACAATCTCGGTGGTACGCTGCCATGTGGTCATAACCGTTTGATGGTCTCTGGAGCTAGCGAGGAAGAGGCTGCAAGCCCGAAATCTTTTTGAACGATAATCTTGTTTTCATTCTTTCACGTGAGATAAATTCGAGAAATAATTTTACAGCTAAAAATCTTAAAACTCCAGGACGAGATGGGGCTCCTTCCGAAGAAATTTAAGCCTAAAATGACGAAATAGACATCTGGTTGTGTGACCAGTAAGAGTGACTCCTGCAGGGAAGGGGTCTGCACCTTGGCAGAGTGGTGAGTTTATCTTTAGAAAGCAGGAGAAGGAGTCAACGGGTCCCTACTCCGACAGGTCCCCTTGTCTCATGACCATTCCGGGGAAGACATTCAAGAAGTTATTATGCAAAAGTTGCAAGAACGTGAAGCAATATATTGTACGTGTTGGAACAGCGCTTCCGCTCGCTTTATTTCAACAAAAATGCTAGTTACAAGTCTGGAGCAGACACAAACTTCTGGCTGACTGCGGTCACGCAAAAAATGAACACTGTGACGAGGTACAGATCTGCGAATAAAGACCAAGTCCGTCGTACTGTTATAAAATATCCAGAGTCCACATCAAACATAGGACAAGCTCGCAGCATAGGTCAGCGAAATGGCATTGTGTTGTAAGCATGTAGACTGAGTACGATACTAGCTAGCTTTTCGTCGCTGTACAGGCAGCCTTATCCAGCTCCTGAGACCACTGGATCACGCTACGTGACGTGACATGTTGGAGGAGGGCGTGTCTCCTCTTCGTTGGTGTGTGCTCACTGCCTTTTGCGCGTGTGTGACGCCACCAGTTACGGGAGTCAGTAAATAAAGCGAGTCACTGGTTAACAGCAGCGGCGGCGGACTAGGAGGGGGACGGAGGGGGGTCGCCTTCCTGGGCCTCTGGTCCTGGGGGGCAGGACGGGGCTCCAAATCCCGAGGGACTTGAGATTTGGAGCCCCCCCCCCCCGCCCCTCCTGGACCAGACGATTTTTAAGCAAATCCCAAAGAAGGCTAAAATATGTTCAGTAAGTAAGAAACAGGTTTGAGTTCGAGGTCCCAAATGTACGCAAAATGTATGCAAAATATAAAAATATGTAGCGACTTACCTATTGTCAAGCCATGGCAATTGTCAATGAGAGGCTTCCGAAATTTTAAAATTTTGGAAAAACGTTGAATGAAAATTAAAAACTGTAGAATGATAGTTGTCTGCGAGACACAGTTATTCTACATGAAACGCTTTTCGACACATCTGCTATCTACTCAGGTTTACTATAATTGAGGTGTTGAGATCAAAAGAGGGACTTGTCACTCGAGATAGTTCTGAGATATAGAGTAGTCTTACTCCCAAACCTCATAGATACTCCCACATGCTCGTCAGGAAGAGTACAATCTTTTAGGAAAACCTGCGACCATAGAATAATGGCCAATAATACAAAATGGTAATAGAAAATGGTTGACGTATCACCTTTCTTATTTAAACAACAGTCATCTTATCATAAACATGTGTAATTAAAAAAATAGTATATTTTCAAGCATGTTATTATTTTTAATCATTTCAGTATGTTCATATACATTTCCATTATTTATATAAACATTCATAATTAAACAACACATATCAAAATAGACAGTATAGTGGAAGACAATATCCTTTTTGGTGCCTCGGCTTGTGATGTAGGAGTTAGTTATGAAGTAACTCTGTTTATATTGACAGACACGTACGAGGGTAAGTCAATTATTATCCGCAAAGTAGTTACAAAATTTTATTTTAATCAAATACGAAACTTATAAGACCATCATTTTTCGACATAGTCTCCTTGCGTTTCAACGCACTTGCTCCATCGTTGTACAAGCTTCCTGATTCCCTCATAATAGAAGGTTCTCGGTTGAGCTGCGACCCAGGAATGCACCGGTTCTTTCAATGCTTCGTCCGAGGCAAATCGACGACCCCTTAATGCCTGTTTGAGTGGACCAAACAAGTGATAGTCAGAAGGGGCAAGGTCGGAACTACATGTAGGATAATCCAGTATTTCAAATCTGAGTTTCTGGAGCGTTTCAGCAGTGTGGGCACAGTATGCGGACGGACAATGTCGTGCAACAACACAACACCTTTTGACAGCAATCCTCGGTGTTTGCTTCGAACTGCAGGCTTTAGCCTGGCCGTAAGCATCTCACTGTAACGTACACTGTTTATTGTTGTGCCCTTTTCCCCACAATGTTCCAGTTTCATAAAGCTTGTGCAAGATGGGTCCCAAAACAACTCCCACAGTTGCATAAACAAACGCATTTGGACATGTGCAAAAAACATTTGGAGAGCTATGAAACGAAGGCGACAACTTCTTCGACAGGATCATTACGCGTGAAGAAACATGGATCCATCCTTACGAGCCGGAGAGTGAACGACAGAGTATGGAATGTAAACATCCAAATTCGCCGTGCAAGAAAAAGTTCAAGACCCAACCGTCTGGAGGAAAACCGAGCTAGGTTAATAATTGGCTCCTTTTACCGACCTCCCGACTCAGCAGCATTAGTGGCAGAACAACTGAGAGAAAATCTGGAATACATTTCACATAAATTTTCTGACCATATTATAGTCTTAGGTGGAGATTTCAATTTATCAGATATAGACTGGGACGCTCAGATGTTTAGGACGGGTGGTAGCGACAGAACATCGAGTGACATTATACTGAGTGCACTATCCGAAAATTACCTCGAGCAATTAAACAGAGAACCGACTCGTGGAGATAACTTCTTGGACCTACTGATAACAAACAGACCCGAACTTTTCGACTCTGTAAGCGCAGAACAGGGAATCAGTGATCATAAGGCCGTTACAGCATCCCTGAATATGGAAATCAATAGGAATATAAAAAAGGGAGGAGGGTTTACCTGTTTAGCAAGAGTAATAGAAAGTAGATTTCAGACTACCTAATAGATCAAAACGAAAATTTCTGTTCCGACACTGACAATGTTGAGTGTTTATGCAAAAAGTTCAAGGCAATCGTAAAATGCGTTTTAGACAGGTACGTGCCGAGTAAAACTGTGAGGGACGGGAAGAACCCACCGTGGTTCAAAAACAAAAAATAGGAAACTACTGCGAAAGCAAAGAGAGCTTCACTGCAAGTTTAAACGCAGCGAAAACCTCTCAGACAAACAGAAGCTAAACGATGTCAAAGTTAGCGCAAGAAGGGCCTATGCGTGAAGCGTTCAGTGAATTCGAAACTAAAATTCTATGTACCGACATGACAGAAAATCCTAGGAAGTTCTGGTCTTACGTTAAATCAGTAAGTGGTTCGAAACAGCATATTCAGACACTCCGGGATGATGATGGCATTGAAACAGAGGACGACACGCGTAAAGCTGAAATACTAAACACCTTTTTCCAAAGCTGTTTCACAGAGGAAGACCGCACTGCAGTTCCTTCTCTAAATCCTCGCACGAACGAAAAGATGGCTGAGATCGAAATAAGTGTCCAAGGAATAGAAAAGCAACTGGAATCACTCAACAGAGGAAAGTCCACTGGACCTGACGGGGTACCAGTTCGATTCTACACAGAGTACGCGAAAGAACTTGCCCCCCTTCTAACAGCCGTGTACCGCAAGTCTCTAGAGGAACGGAAGGTTCCAAATGATTGGAAAAGAGCACAGGTAGTCCCAGTCTTCAAGAAGGGTCGTCGAGCAGATGCGCAAAACTATAGACCTATATCTCTGACGTCGATCTGTTGTAGAATTTTAGAACATGTTTTTTGCTCGAGTATCATCTCGTTTTTGGAAACCCAGAATCTACTCTGTAGGAATCAACATGGATTCCGGAAACAGCGATCGTGTGAGACCCAACTCGCTTTATTTGTTCATGAGATCCAGAAAATATTAGATACAGGCTCCCAGGTAGATGCTATTTTCCTTGACTTTCGGAAGGCGTTCGATACACTTCCGCGCTGTCCTCTGATAAACAAAGTAAGAGCCTACGGAATATCAGACCAGCTGTGTGGCTGGATTGAAGAGCTTTTTGCAAACAGAACACAGCATGTTGTTCTCAATGGAGTGACGTCTACAGACGTTAAAGTAACCTTTGGCGTGCCACAGCGGAGTGTTATGGGACCATTGTTTTTCACGATATATTTAAATGACCTAGTAGTGTCGGAAGTTCCATGCGGCTTTTTGCGGATAATGCTGTAGTATACAGAGAAGTTGCAGCATTAGAAAATTGTAGCGAAATGCAGGAAGATCTGCAGCGGATAGGCACTTGGTGCAGGTAGTGGCAACTGACCCTCAACATAGACAAATGTAATGTATTGCGAATACATAGAAAGAAGGATCCTTTATTGTGTGATTATATGATAGCGGAACAAACACTGGTAGCAGTTACCTCTGTAAAATATCTGGGAGTATGCGTGCGGAAGGATTTGAAGTGGAATGATCGTATAAAATTAATTGTTGGTAAGGCGGGAGCCAGGTTGAGATTCATTGGGAAAGTCCTTAGAAAATGTAGTCCATCAACAAAGGAGGTGGCTTGCAAAACACTCGTTCGACCTATACTTGAGTATTGCTCATCAGTGTGGGATCCGTACCAGATCGGGTTGACGGAGGAGATAGAGAAGATCCAAAGAAGAGCGGCGCGTTTCGTCACAGGGTTATTTGGTAAGCGTGATAGCGGTGTAGCTTGCTGTCCAGGTTTCGAAAGGGTGCGTTTCTGGATGAGGTATCGAATATATTGCTTCCCCCTACTTATGCTTCCCGAGGAGATCACGAATGTATAATTAGAGAGATTCGAGCCCGCACGGAGGCTTTCCAGCAGTCGTTCTTCCCGCGAACCATACGCGACTGGAACAGAAAAGGGAGGTAATGACAGTGGCACGTAAAGTGCCCTCCGCCACACACCGTTGGGTGGCTTGCGGAGTATAAATGTAGATGAATGTAGACGTAGATGTACTGGACCTTGTGCGTCCCAAAAAAACCGTAAGCATCAGTTTTCCTCCAGACGGTTGGGTCTTGAACTTTTTCTTGCACGGCGAATTTGGATGTTTCCATTCCATACTCTGCCGTTCACTCTCCGGCTCGTAATGATGGATCCATGTTTCTTCACGAGTAATGATCCTGTCGAAGAAGTTGTCGCCTTCGTTTCATAGCGATCCAAATGTTTTTTGCACTTGTCCAAGCGCGTTTGTATATGCAACTGTGGGAGTTGTTTTGGGACCCATCTTGCACAAGCTTTATGAAACCCAAGTCTGCTGTTGATGATATCGTAGGCAGAACCGTGACTAATTTGCAGACGATGTGTCACTTCGTCAATAATTAATCGTCTGTCTAAGAGAATCATTTCACGTGAACGCTCAATGGTTTCATTTGTGGCGATAAACGGTCGTACGGCTCCTTCATCGTGCGTAACACTTGTGCGACCATTTCGTTATTTTTCAATCCATTCATAGACACTCCGTTGTGTCAAAACACTGTTCCCGTACTGTGCCGAAAGTCTTCGATGAATTTCGGCCCCTGATACGCCTTCCGACCACAAAAAACAAATCACTGAACGTTGCTCTTCTTTGGTGCAAATAGACAGCGGAGCAGCCATGATTAACAGCACGGCATCAATAACGAAACTAGCCTAGCAGCTTGAAAATTGCAAACATATAACAACAAATAAACAAAGCATGTATCATCAACGTAAAACGACAGTACTACCAAAATAAACAAAAATGTAACTAAATTGCGGATAATAATTGACTTACCCTCGTATCTTCATAAGCTGTTCCAAACTTCACTTCCAGATTCATTGTCTTCCGTTTGACCAGTCACTTTATTAATAGCATATTTCTGTAGCAAATCACCAAAACAGTCACGAAACTTCTAAGGGATTACATCAGTCATGGGTGAAACACCCTGCAGTTTCTCAGGTCTCAGAGGAATGACGTCCACGTATGCTCTCGGTACAATACGAGCGTGAGGTACTATCTCAGTCTTAACCAGAGGAAATTCATATTTCACCATTCCATTACTATTTGGTGAAACAGAGACGCATTTTGACTGAAAAGTGTGCTCAAACACTTTGTTCGCTGCATCCCGCTACAGTGCTGTCATCACACCTCAAGTTCTTTCACGTGCTAACGGGACTTATCTCTGTACAAGTCCTCTTTCTGCTGGAAACGAAGTTTTCGACACGGAAAAAGTCACTGAACGAGTCTCATTTAAGAACCAACATATGCAGAATCGTGTCAAAATAACAACTACAGTAATAACTCACATATTCCAAAAGTGATGACAAATTCCCATTTTGATCTGAACGCCTCAATTAGTACAGTTTAAAAATACTTGCATAAGTGCACTGGAGAGCATAACAGTGACTTATTAATTTTTTAACTAAAGTATTACATTCTAAAAATTACTTTTTTGAAGGTTGTATGTAATTCTTAAGTAATTTATTTTTGGAATACGAAAATCCACCTAGATGAACTAGAGGATATATCAAAAACTATTGAACAGCAACTGGAAAAGAAGAGTTGGATACTGCTTTTTGCAGGGTCAAGGTTATAACAATGCCGCGTCAGTGTCAGGTGTACGTGGAAGAGTAGAAGGAAAAATTCGAGAAGTCAATCCAAAAGCGCTGTTCAGTTCCTGTTCTAATCATTCCTTAAATCTGTGTGGAGTTCATGTATTCTCATGTGCTTTTACAACGGTTTAGAAGTTATATTCATTCTCCTCGTTTTCTACATATGGATAGGAATTACTTGTAGAGACAACAGGAAAAAAAATTGAAACGATTGTGTGACACTAGCTGGAGTGATCATTACAATTTGGTTAAAGTCAAAAAGAAAAACATGAGAACAATTTGATCACTATGGAAGAGATCCAAGATCCTTCCAAGATGAACCCTAATACTAGGTCTGCAGCAGGGGCTCTCCTTTATAACGTTATATACGTTTAATTTACTTATCGTAGCTGACAATCAGTTGCAGAAGAAGTACTGGAAAACAGTAACTGTAAAAAAACTATAAAGTTATTTAAATAATTAATCTAGTACATTGTTTCGTCTGAATATTTATTACAGTCTCAAAGTAAATAAAAACATCATGACAAATCTGAAATAAGTTGTATCATACTTACAATAATGAAATGAATTATGGTCAACAAGCTACATGCTTTCTCTGCAAATACACTCAAAGTACTGAACACCTTTGCCAACATGGCTGCCGGCCGCGGTGGTCTCGCGGTTCTAGGCGCGCTGTCCGGAACCGTGCGACTGCTACGGTCGCAGGTTCGAATCCTGCCTCGGGCATGGATGTGTGTGATGTCCTTAGGTTGGTTAGGTTTAAGTAGTTCTAAGTTCTAGGGGACTGATAACCACAGCAGTTGAGTCCCATAGTGCTCAGAGCCATTTTGAACCAACATGGCTGTAACTATTTATACTTTCTTAACAATCTCGAACAATCCTCGGAATTGTTTAGAATCAGTTTTTTGATTAATTATCAATTAAAACTGACATAGAAAAACTGAAAATACATATATCAATGTATGTTTACTCCATAACAGCTAGTACACTACGATATAAGTACACGCCTGTTATTTTATTCGAGAATAACTTCTCGAATATGTATTTACAATAATACATTTACATTTCTTATTAATTACTAGAGACTCCCTTCATGGCAGTTGTTCCCTTCATTTACAGAGCTTCTACACATCAGTGTAATTAAGATTCCATAATTATTTTCTTCGTAACTTTTCCACAAGTACATATTTCCAAACACTTCTATGTCAGAAATTACTTTTTATGGTTAAAATTGATGTGTTTAAACGGGTTTCAATTAGACTGTTACATTTCACCTTCCACCTACATGTGATTTTACCTTTTTGACGTACATCAACTTTTCGCATACGACACTGGAGGAAGTAAAGTAAGTCCAACAGTATCTACCGTCTCCAAGACTTACAGAGGATAAAGGACCCAAATTAATAACCCCTCACTCTGCAATAATAGACAATGCTGTTACTTTTGGCACTAAAAAATCCAGTGATATGGACGTTAACACAGATCGACGGGGAAGAGGAAGAATAAATAAAACATTGTCGGACGAACTAGCTTATGACGCCGCGTTATCGATTCAAAATACTCGTCGACCAATGTCTGAATGCATAGCTCGATTTAGACAAGAATTGTCACAACGATACACTGCCCTGAAGCAAATCACCAAAATTTTCCTAATCGTGGAAATAAAATTTGTCATTGGAAGCTCCCGATGACACTCCGGCTGTGGCACTGAAGGATTCGATATAAATTTATGATGAGCTTGATAAGGCGTAGTGCTGCAAGAAATAAAATGGTATTCTAGGTATTTAAATGCAACCGATACGATTGTGTACGCAGCTGCTGGATGCAGAACCCAAGAAGTCCTTCAGTTTGTAATAAAACGGGACTTTAGTGAATAATTACCGTGTACATCGCTCATAATCCAGTACTCCTTGACCATTGGTGTGCCAGTTTTTCTAAACTGAAAGCGATAAAGATTATCTTCGCTCTAAATTGAATCAAGAACGACTAGCCATTCTGTCCCTTTTATAAATTAAAAGTAAAGTCTCAGATTAAACAGATTCAAAGGCGTTATTGTAAATTTCAGTAAAATAAAGGCACGAAAACATGTTCTGTAACACTATTCATAATAACTACTATATCGTACTAAGGTTATGAAACTAATTGATATTACAACTGTACAATTTTTTGTTTCCAGACGTATGAAATAAAAGGTGATTTTCTTGTTCTATTCTTTAATATTTTTTGCACCCTACCAGATGGTTGCTGTGCTAAATGCTGATTCGTATTGTTTCTCATCTATATCTTTAAGTATGTGTATTATAATTACTAGAGCATAGAGTATACTCATTACAAATACTTCATTTCTTTTTGTCAGCCATTACGCCATTATTACTTACTTTTTATAAAATGAACATTATAAATAAATCAGTTTCCAAACCGACCGAGGGCGTTATTTAGCTTCGCTGCCCGGGCCTGCGATGAGCGTAGTGCGCTACCGTACAACCGTAGTAATTAGTCCAGCCCAGGACAGATGCACTAAGGGAAAATGAGTGCAATACATGTGCTCTTCTTTGTGAGAGATGTTTGATCTATGTACGCATTAGCAGTGATGTTAGATGTTATGACAGTTTCAACAACCTCTAGTGACATTTCTTTGGTTGCATCAGAGAACTGCAGAGTTCAGACGCGGTGTACGTCTAAGGGTTGATTTCTGTTGTAGATCATCATCATCATCATCATCTTGGACTGTTTCCAGCCACTGGCTGGGTCTGTCGGGAACACAAGCCTCTCCATCGTGTTCTGTCTTTCCACCATTCCCCCTCTTCCACCTTCGTCCAGTTCTCTCCTCTTCTCGTCACACATTCCTTCACTCCCTTCACCCATCTATCTCTTGGTCTTCCTCTGGGTCTCTTCCCCTCCAGTTGCAGATCAAACATCCTCTTTGGAATTCTTCCCTCATCCATTCTCTTCATGTGTCCATACCACTGCAGTCTTGATTTTTCTATCCTGTCCTGTACTGGTTCCTCCTTTAGTCTTTCCCTCACATACACATTTCGCAATCTGTCTCGTCTTGTTACACTCAACCTGCTCCTCTGGAACTTCATTTCACTAGCCTGTATTCTACTTTTGTCGCTTTTGTGCATTACCCATGTCTCACTTCCGTATGCCAATATGGGGACAAAGTAGGTTCGGTATATAATTCCCTTGGATTTCTGTGGCACCTCCTTGCTCCAAATAAGCCCCCTAATGCATTTGTAGAACTGCCATGCTTTTCTGCACCATTCATTTATTTCCATTGCGTTTCCCTCCTTACTTTCAATCACGCTTCCCAGGTACTTGAAGTTCTCTACCACTTGTAGTTTTTCCCCTCCACAAGTTATATCCACATTTGGCCTATTCTTCTTCCTTGTTGTGACAATTATTTCACTTTTCTTTGCAGAGAAATGCATTCCATATTGTGCTGCCGTTGCCTCCCATGCATCTAACTGCTCTTGCATCTCCTTCTCGCAATTTCCCCATAACATCAGGTCATCGGCAAAAAGCACTGCTTTCATTTTATGATCTCCAATTGCATCTGATACTTGCTGTAGGATTTCATCCATCACAATAATAAACAATAAAGGCGAAAGTGCACTTCCCTGTCGCAGCCCATTTTCCAGCTTGAACCATGCAGTACGTTCCCTCCCCACTTTCACACAACTCTCACTTCCCTCATACATTTTTCTGACTTTTCGTGTTATCTCTTCATCTACCCCTTTTGCGTTCAGCACATCCCAGAGCTTGTTCCTACAGATACTGTCATACGCCTGATTTCTGTTGTAGATAAGGAATGTTAATTGGTCTAGGACAGGATGTTATGAAAATCATCTCGAAAGGTAATCTCCACGTGTCAGTGTGTGGTCAACAGTTTCGATGCAGTTATACAAGCGACAGTGGCAAGACATACCGAAGAGCGAAAACATTACACTGAGAAAACAAAAGTCACGGGTTAGATACAAGCACATACACAGATGGAGGTAGTATCGCGTGCACAAGGTGTAAAACTCAAGTGATTCACGTCAGAAAGTTTCCGATGTGATTATGATCGTGCGACGGGAGTTAACAGAGTTTGAAGGTGGAATAGTAATTGGGGCTAGAGGCATAAGACATACCACTTCGGAAATAGTTGGGTAATTCAATATTCCGAGATTTACCGTGTCGAGAGTGTGCCGAGAATATAAAATTTCAGACATTACCTCTGACCATAGACAAAGCAGTGGCCGATGGCCTTCTCATAACGACCGAGAGTTGCGCAGAGTTGACAGTGCTAACAGGCAAGTGACACTGCGTGAAATACATGCAGAAATCTATGTTGTACGTGCGACGAACGTATCCTTTAGGACAATGTGGTCATGGGTTATGACAGTAAGCGACCGACGCGAGTACTTTTGGTAACAGCACGACATCGCCTGCATTGCCTATCCCTGGGCTCATGACATATCCGTTGGACCTTAGACGACTGGAAAACCGTGACCTAGTGACATGAGACCAGATTTCACTTGGTAAGAGCTGATGGTAGGGTTCGAGTGTGGCAGAGACTGCACGATGCCATGGACCCAAGTTGTCAACAAGGAGCTGTGGAAGCTGTTGGTGGCTCCATAATGGCGGGAGCTGTGTTTACATGGAATGGGTTGGATCCTCTGGTGCAAATGGTCGTAACTGACGTCTGCTTCACATCTCCTGTGCATCAAGCTACGTAAATTCAAGTATTAACTGTGCTTTTCTTACTTGTTACTTCTTTTTCCGTGTGTTTTTGCTTTTAGGAAGCTTTAATTTTCGAGTACTAGTAATAGTGTTCCATAGATTTCGTGTTTGTTTTGAATACAGTCCAGAGACAGTTAGTGCTTATTTTCATTGTTTCCAACAAGAAGTGTCTAGTAACCACAGTTTAGTCAGCTATCAGCCGCCTTTAGTTAAAAGTTGATTTCTGAACTCTCTACAGTAAATTGTTGATTTATTCGGACGGATAGGATGTGTGACTGCTGTGTACGGACGCAGGAGGAGCTGGCCACTGTTCGCGAACAGCTAAACGTGTTGATGGCCATGGTCAGCAGTCTTCAGGGTGCTGCCTCGGAGTGTAGCGGCAGTGGGGAGTCTGGTGCGTCGCATGGTACACCCCAGGTGTTACATGCTTCACCCACTGTCCCTGCTGTCGAGTCATCTTCGCGGGTACCGGGCGCAGTTGGGCCACCCTCTCCCCAAGGGGGGAGTGGCGGGTTCAACGGCGTTCGCATCGCACGAGGCGGATGGTCAATGTGGAGGCTGGCCGTGTGGCATCGCCCGCTCTGCCTGTGAGTGGACCTGTGGCCGCTCCTTCAGCAAGGTCCGAGCAGGCACACGGGGATAGGGGTTTATTAGTGATTGGGAGCTCCAATGTTAGGCGGGTGATGGAGCCCCTTAGGGAAATAGCGGAAATGTCGGGGAAGAAGGCCAGTGTTCACTCTGCCTGCTTGCCGGGGGCTCTCATCCGAGATGTGGAGGAGGCCCTACCGGCGGCGATAGAGAGCACTGGGTGCACCCGACTGCAAATTGTTGCTCATGACGGCACCAATGACTCCTGCCGTCTGGGTTCAGAGGTCATCCTCAGTTCGTACAGGCGGTTGGCGGAATTGGTGAAGGCGGAAAGCCTCGCTCGCGGGGTGGAATCAGAGCTAACTATTTGTAGTATCGTTCCCAGAACCGATCGCGGTCCTCTGGTATGGAGCCGAGTGGAAGGCTTAAACCAGAGGCTCAGATTATTCTGCGGAGATCTGGGGTGCAAATTTCTCGACCTCCGCTATCGGGTGGAGAAATGTAGGGTCCCCCTGAATAGGTCAGGCGTGCACTACACGCCGGAAGCGGCTACAAGGGTAGCGGAGTACGTGTGGAGTGCACATGGTTTTTTTTTAGGTTAGATGATTCCCTCCATAGGCCCGACAAGACGCCTCCTGAGACGCGGCAAGGAAGGAGTAGGCAAAATGCAACAGGGAATAACAATATTAATGTGCTAATAGTAAACTGCAGGAGCGTCTATAGAAAGGTCCCAGAACTGCTCTCATTAATAAACGGTCACAACGCCCATATTGTACTAGGGACAGAAAGTTGGCTGAAACCAGACGTAAACAGTAATGAAATCCTAAACTCAGATTGAAATGTATACCGCAGAGACAGGCTGGACAGTGAAGGGGGAGGCGTGTTTATAGCGATAAAAAGTGCAATATTATCGAAGGAAATTGACGGAGATCCGAAATGTTAAATGATTTGGGTGAAGGTCACAGTTAAAGCAGGCTCAAATATGGTAATTAGATGTCTCTATAGGCCCCCTGGCTCAGCAGCTGTTGTGGCAGAACACCTGAAAGAAAATTTGGAAAATATTTCGAGTAGATTTCCCCACCATGTTATAGTTCTGGGTGGAGATTTTAATTTATCAGATATAGACTGGAAGGCTCAAACGCTTGTAACGGGTGGCAGGGACAAAGAATCCAGTGAATTTTTTTTAAGTGCATTATCTGAAAACTACCTTGAGCAGTTAAACAGAGAACCCACTCGTGGCGATAACTTATTAGACCTTCTGGTGCCAATCAGACCCGAACTATTTGAAACAGTTAACGCAGAACAGGGAATCAGCATCGGTGGTTTCAGCCGTAAATACAAATATTAAAAAAGGTAGGAAGATTTTTCTGTTTAGCAAAAGTGACAAAAAGCAGATTTCAGAGTACTTGACGGCTCAACACAAAAGTTTTATCTCAAGTACAGATAGAGTTGAGGATCAGTGGACAAAGTTCAAAACCAGGTCGTAAGAGATGGAAAAGAGCCACCGTGGTACAACAACCGAGTTAGAAAACTGCTACGGAAGCAAAGGAAACTTCACAGCAAACATAAACATAGCCAAAGCCTTGCAGACAAACAAATATATACGAAGCGAAATGTAATGTGAGGAGGGCTATGCGAGAGGCCTTCATCGAATTCGAAAGTAAAGTTCTATGTATTGACTTGGCAGAAAAGCCCAAGAAATTTTGGTCTTATGTCAAAGCGGTAGGTGGATCAAAACAAAATGTCCAGACACGCTGTGACCAAAATGGTACTGAAACAGAGGATGACAGACTAAAGGCCGAAATACTAAATGTCTTTTTCCAAAGCTGTTTCACAGAGGAAGACTGCACTGTAGTTCCTTCTCTAGATTGTCGCACAGATGACAAATTGGTAGATATCGAAATAGATGACAGGGGGATAGATACACAATTAAAATCGCTCAAGAGAGGAAAGGCCGCTGAACCTAATGGGATACCAGTTCGATTTTACACAGAGTACGCGAAGGAACTTGCCCCCCTTCTTGCAGCGGTGTACCGTAGGTCTCTAGAAGAGCATAGCGTTCCAAAGGATTGGAAAAAGGGCACAGGTCATCCCCGTTTTCAGGAAGGGACAGATGTGCAGAACTATAGACCTATATCTCTAACCTCGATCAGTTGTAGAATTATGGAACACGTATTATGTTAGAGTATAATGACATTTCTGGAGACTAGAAATCTACTCTGTAGGAATCAGCATGTGTTTCGAAAAAGACGATCGTGTGAAACCCAGCTCGCGCTATTCGTCCCAGAGACTCAGAGGGCCATAGACACGGGTTCCCAGGTAGATGCCATGTTTCTTGACTTCCGCGAGGCATTTGATACAGTTCCCCACAGTCATTTAATGAAGAAAGTAAGAGCATATGGACTATCAGACCAATTGTGTGATTGGATTGAAGAGTTCCTAGGTAACAAAACGCAGCATGTCATTCTCAATGGAGGGTAGTCTTCTGAAGTAAGAGTGATTTCAGGTGTGCCGCAGGGGAGTGTCATAGGACCGTTGCTATTCACAATATACATAAATGACCCTGTGGATAACATCGGAAGTTCACTGAGGCTTTTTGTGGATGATGCTGTGGTATATCGAGAGGTTGTAACAATGGAAAATTGTACTGAAATGCAGGAGGATCTGCAGCGAATTGACGCATGGTGCAGGGAATGGCAATTGAATCTCAATGTAGACAAGTGTAATGTGCTGCGAATACATAGAAAGAAAGATCCCTTATCATTTAGCTACAATATAGCAGGTCAGCAACTGGAAGCAGTTAATTCCACAAATTATCTGGGAGTATGCATTAGGAGTGGTTTAAAATGGAATGACCATGTAAAATTAATCGTCGGTAAAGCAGATGCCAGACTGAGATTTATTGGAAGAACCCTAAGGAAATGCATTCCGAAAACAAAGGAAGTAGGTTACAGTACACTTTTTCGCCCACTGCTTGAATACTGCTCACCGGTGTGGGATCCGTACCAGATAGGGTTGACAGAAGAAATAGAGAAGGTCCAACGGAGAGCAGCGCGCTTCGTTACAAGATCATTTAGTAATCGCGAAAGCGTTACGTAGATGATAGATAAACTCCAGTGGAAGACTCTGCAAGAGTCGCTCAGTAGCTCGGTACGGGCTTTCGTTGAAGTTTCGAGAACTTAAATTCACCAATGAGTTGCTCCCTCCTACGTATATCTCGCGAGGAGACGATGAGGATAAAATCCGAGAGATTAGAGCCCACACAATCTTTCTTTCCACGAACAATACGAGACTCGAATAGAAGGGAGAACCGATAGAGGTACTCAAGGTACCCTCCGCCACGCAACGTCAGGTGGCTTGCGGAGTGTGGATGTAGATGCAGATGTGGATCATTGACTGTTATGTTCAGTTTTTTGTGGAGCACTTATTCACTACATGCAGAACACAGTTTGGAAAACCCTAATCTAGAAGATAGTGTGCTGAGGAACACATGATGTTTCTTTGTCGGTGCTTGAATCTAGTGACTGGTACTAGAATCACTTGAAGGAGTGCGCACGAGAGACCGCCATAAGCAGTTTCCGCCATTTTCTACAGTTTTTGTTGTTGCTAGACGTGAGATTGTGTTTTGTGCAGTTCCATACATTTAAGAACTGTATAATACATTAAACCTATTTGGAAAAATTTGTTAAATCTTCAGTTACAGAATTTTATGGCAAGTAAAATTCTATATATTTTTAAAACTAATTATGTAACGTGTAAAAGGTCACGCCATACATCGTCGCTCGTGCACCTTGTTGTACTACGAAATAAAGACAGGTCTTTCACCATCGAAAATGGGATATTTGCAAATTAACCGAGTTTCATTAATGCCTTATCAACAGTTATCTTTCTTGAAAATGGGTATTAGTTTTAGTATCCATCAGCTTCAATTTCAAATTTTATTTAACTTGTAACTATTTTCTGATAATACTTCTGCTTCATTTGATTTCACTTACTGGTTATGGGTGTGTAGCAGAGTATCTGGTAGATGACTAAATACCGTATTGAAAAGATTTTCTCGATAGCAATGCTTTTAAATTTAAGTATAATATTCGTTCCTATGTAAAAGACCCTCCCCCCATGAACCAAGGACCTTGCCGTTGGTGGAGAGGCTTGCGTGCCTCAGCGATACAGATGGCCGTACTGTAGGTGCAACCACAACGGAGGGGTATCTGTTGAGAGGCCAGACAAACGTGTTTCCTGAAGAGGGGCGGCAGCCTTTTCAGTAGTTGCAGGGGCAACAGTCTGGATGATTGACTGATCTGGCCTTGTAACACTAACCAAAACGGCCTTGCTGTGCTGGTACTGTGAACGGCTGAAAGCAAGGGGAAACTACAGCCGTAATTTTTCTCGAGGGCATGCAGCTTTACTGTATGATTAAATGATGATGACGTCCTCTTGGGTAAAATATTCCGGAGGTAAAATAGTCCCCCATTCGGATCTCCGGGTGATTTCCCTAAATCACTCCAGGCAAATGCCGGGATGGTTCCTCTGAAAGGGCACGGCCGACATCCTTCCATAATCCTATGAGACCGATGACCATGCTGTCTGGTCTCCTTACCCGAACCAACCAACCAACCAACCGGATCTCCGGGCGGGGACTACTCAAGAGGACGTCGTTATCAGGAGAAAGAAAACTGGCGTTCTGCGGATCGGAGCGTGGAATGTCAGATCCCTTAATCGGGCAGGTAGGTTAGAAAACTTAAAAAGGGAAATGGATAGGTTAAAGTTAGTGGGAATTAGTGAAGTTCGGTGGCAGGAGGAACAAGACTTTTGATCAGGTGAATACAGGGTTTTAAATACAAAATCAAATAGGGGTAATGCAGGAGTAGATTTAATGATGAATAAAAAAATAGGAGTACGGGTAAGCTACTACAAACAGCATAGTGAACGCATTGTTGTGGCCAAGATAGACACGAAGCCCACACCCACTACAGTAGTACAAGTTTATATGCCAACTAGCTCTGCAGATGATGAAGAAATTGATGAAATGTATGATGAGATAAAAGAAATTATTCAGGTAGTGAAGGGAGACGAAAATTTAATAGTCATGGGTGACTGGAATTCGAGAGTAGGAAAAGGGAGAGAAGGAAACATAGTAGGTGAATATGGATTGGGGGAAAGAAATGAAAGAGGAAGCCGTCTGGTAGAATTTTGCACACAGCATAACTTAATCATAGCTAACACTTGGTTCAAAAATCATGAAAGAAGGTTGTACACATGGAAGAATCCTGGAAATACTAGAAGGTATCAGATAGATTATATAATGGTAAGACAGAGATTTAGGAACCAGGTTTTAAATTGTAAGACATTTCCAGGGGCAGATGTGGACTCTTACCACAATCTATTGGTTATGAACTGTAGATTAAAAATGAAGAAACTGCAAAAAGGTGGGAATTTAAGGAGATGTGGCCTGGATGAACCGAAAGACCAAAGGTTGTCGAGAGTTTTAGAGAGAGCATTAGGGAGCGATTGACAGGAATGGGGGAAAGAAATACAGTAGAAGAAGAATGGGTAGCTTTGAGGGATGAAGTAGTGAAGGCAGCAGAGGTTCAAGTAGGTAAAAAGACGAGGGCTAGTAGAAATCCTTGGGTAACAGCTGAGATGTTGAATTTAATTGATGAAAGGAGAAAATATAAAAATGCAGTAAATGATGCAGGCAAAAAGGAATACAAACGTCTCAAAAATGAGATCGACAGGAAGTGCAAAATGGCTAAGCAGGCATGGCTAGAGGACAAATGTAAGGATGTAGAGGCTTATCTCACTAGGGGTAAGGTAGATACTGCCTACAGGAAAATTAAAGAGACCTTTGTAGAAAAGAGAACCACTTGTATGAATATCAAGAGCTCAGATGGAAACCCAGTTCTAAGCAAAGAGGGGAAAGCAGAAAGGTCGAAGGAGTATATAGAGGGTCTATACAAGGGCGACGTACTTGAGGACAATATTCTGGAAATGGAAGAGAATGTAGATGAAGACGAAATGGGAGATACAATACTGTGTGAAGTGTTTGACAGAGTACTGAAAGACCTGAGTCGAAACAAGGCCCCGGGTGTAGACAACATTCCATTAGAACTACTGACGGCCTTGGGAGAGCTAGTCTTGATAAAACTCTACCATCTGGTGAGCAAGATGTATGAGACAGGTGAAATACCCTCAGACTTCAAGAAGAATATAATAATTCCAATCCCAAAGAAAGCAGGTGTTGACAGATGTGAAAATTATCGAAAAATCAGTTTAATAAGCCACAGCTGCAAAATACTAACGCGAATTCTTTACAGACGAATGGAAAAACTAGTAGAAGCCGACCTTGGGGAAGATCAGTTTGGATTCCGTAGAAATATTGGAACACTTGAGGCAATACTGACCCTACGAATAATCTTAGAAAATAGATTAAGGAAAAGCAAACCTACATTTCTAGCATTTGCAGACTTAGAGAAAGCTTTTGACAATGTTGACTGGAAAACTCTCTTTCGAAATCTGAAGGTGGCAGGGGTAAAATACAGGGAGCGAAAGGCTATTTATAATTTGTACAGAAACCAGATGCCAGTTATAAGAGTCAAGGGGCATGAAAGGGGAGCAGCGGTTGGGAAGGGAGTGAGACAGGGCTGTAGCCTGTCCCCGATGTTATTCAATCTGTATATTGAGCAAGCAGTAAAGGAAACAACAGAAAAATTCGGGGTAGGTATTAAAGTCCATGGTGAAGAAATAAAAACGTTGAGGTTCGCCGATGACATAGTAATTCTGTCAGAGACAGCAAAGGACTTGGAAGAGCAGTTGAACGGAATGGACAGTGTCTTGAAAGGAGGATATAAGATGAACATCAACAAAAGCAAAACGAGGATAATGGAATGTTGTCGAATTAAGTCGGGTGATGCTGAGGGAATTAGATTAGGAAATGAGACACTTAAAGTAGTAAAGGAGTTCTGCTACTTGGGGAGCAAAATAGCTGATGATGGTCGAAGTAGAGAGGATATAAAATGTAGACTGGCAATGGGAAGGAAATCGTTTCTGAAGAAGAGAAATTTGTTAACATCGAGTATAGATTTAAGTGTCAGGAAGTCGTTTCTGAAAGTATTTGTATGGAGTGTAGCCATGTATGGAAGTGAAACATGGACAATAAATAGTTTGGACAAGAAGAGAATAGAAGCTTTCGAAATGTGGTCCTACTGAAGAATGCTGAAGATTAGATGGGTAGATCACATAACTAATGAGGAGGTGTTGAATAGGATTGGGGAGAAGAGAAGTTTGTGGCACAACTTGACTAGAAGAAGGGATAGGTTGGTAGGACATGTTCTGAGGCATCAAGGGCTCACAAATTTAGCGTTGGAGGGCAGCGTGGAGGGTAAAAATCGTAGAGGGAGACCAAAAGATGAATACACTAAGCAGATTCTGAAGGATGTAGGTTGCAGTAAGTACTGGGAGATGAAGAAGCTTGCACCGGATAGAGTAGCATGGAGAGCTGCAACAAACCAGTCTCTGGACTGAAGACCACAACAACAACATGTAAAAGACTATGTTGTACCTTGGAACATGGTTTTACATTTGAAAAAACCGTAATTTTCCGGAGTAATCATTGTAATTTCAGGAAAAGTGCAGCACATGAAAAGTAAATGCCATCATTTAAAAATGTAGTAAGAAAAATATTAAACTTCTATTAAAGAGCTCGCTACAGGTGAAAGTCTGAAAAGCAGCTCAAGATACTGCACTCCCCCCTGCTTTGAAATGAGGCAAAACTAGGGAATACATACCCCGTCATTCTGAAAAGTTTCGTTCGTCACTGTTTTTGTTCAGGAGTCAAGTGTGCAGGACAGACTTTGCACACACTTTGCTTTCCTTCAACATATTTAGAGATGTTGCCCCATTGCAAATTGCGACACAATAACGTTGACAAACTACGGCCGCATGTCCACTGAAGAACACTGTCTGCTCACAAATAAGTTGCAAAAGCACATGTGTTGTATACAGCACCTATTCCAAGCTACCACACTAGTTACTGCACTGACGTCGGTTGTACAACAGGAGTAAAATAAGTTTCGAAACTTCTTGGAGTATATTACATACGACTGTAGAGAAATGAGTGTATTGTCTTTAACACAAAAAGATTAACATCTGAATTTCTCCACAAGGGGCCGGCAGGTGTGGCCTTGCGGTTCTAGGCGCTTCAGTCTGGAACCGCGTGACCGCTACGGTCGCAGGTTCGAATCCTGCCTCGGGCATGGATGTGTGTGATGTTCTTAGGTTAGTTAGGTTTAAGTAGTTCTAAGTTCTAGGGGACTGATGACCACAGCAGTTAAGTCCCGTAGTGCTCAGAGCCATTTGAACCATTTTTCTCCACAAGGTCAGGAATAGCTTCGGATTGGACTTCCTTAGTCCAGTGGTCGATCTGATCCATTGCTCGGTGGATCACAGTCGGATTGCAGTTTATCTGCAGAAAATCAAAAGTCAGAGAAGATTTAAAGGATACTTGCATTTGTGGTAGTGTGGGCACTCTAGATCATACATTGGAAGGCGGACACTCTGAAGAAGCGTTGACCATGATCAGCAAGTACTGACGAAGCCGGTTCATCAAGGCGCACTAACAAGTTGAGTCGGCTTTGCGCGTTTTGCACCGGACCGATACTGCAAGAAGGACATGACATTGCACTTGTAGTTGGGTTATAGTGTACAGGATAAATAATAATAGTTTCGCAGTGGCGTTAGGGGCACGTGACGCCGTATGGAATTATATAAGAGCAACAAAGACGGAAAGGCACTGTGCTAGTGACGATAGCGTGGACGGAGAAATCTACTGACTTATCTGACATTGACAAAGGTCAAATAGTTGTGGCGAGACACCTTGAAACGAGCATCTCAGAAACGGCGAAGCTGGTCGACCGTTCACGTGCTGCTGATGTGAGCGTCTGTGGAAAATTATTGAAGTACGGTGAAACCACGGGTAGGTGACAACGTGTAGGACCACCATACCTCATCACAGAACGTGGAGATCGGAGGTTGCCCACTCTGTAAGGGATACACAGCGATTTGTGGCAGATCGGACACAGTAGATTGCTGGTGCAGGCAGAAGTCTTCTGGAACACACGTTTCTGCATACGTTGTTGAATTTGACGTTTCACTGAACACAAACCTACATGTATGTTGATATGGACAGCGCTACATAGGCCAATGGAGGCCACACTATGCCATGGATGACATTCACCTGGGCTATCATGAGACGTGTGGTAGTAATCTAAGGTACCATGACAGCTATAGACTATGTGAACATTATTGTAGATCCTCTGCATTCGTTCCCCCTCCATGAACCATGGACCTTGCTGCTGGTGGGGAGGCTCGCGTGCCTCTACGATACAGATAGCCGTACTGTAGGCACAACCACAACGGAGGGGTATCTGTTGAGACGCCAGACAAACATGTGGTTCCTGAAGAGGAGCAGCAGCCTTTTCAGCAGCCGCAGGGGCAACAGTCCAGATGAATGACTCATCCGGCATTGTAAAATTAAGCAAAACGGCCTTGCTGTGCTGGTACTGTGAACGGCTGAAAGCAAGGGGAAACTACAGCCGTAATTTTTCCCGAGGCATGCAGCTTTACTTTATGGCTAAATGATGATGGCGTCCTCTTGGGTAAAATATTCCGGAGGTAAAATAGTCCTCCATTCGGATCTTCGGGCGGGGACTACTCAGGAGGACGTCGTTATCAGGAGAAAGAAAACTGGCATTCTATGGATCGGAGCATGGAATATCAGATCCCTTAATCGAGCAGCTAGGTTAGAAAATTTAGAAAGGGAAATGGACAGGTTAAAGTTAGTTATAGTGGGAATAATGGAGTTCGTAGCACGAGGAACAAGAATTCTGGTCCAGTGGATACAGCGTTATAAATACAAAATCAAAAAGGGTTAATGCAGGAGTAGGTTTAATAATGAATAAAAACATAGGAGCGCGGATAATCTACTACGAAGAGCATAGTGAACGCATTATTGTAGCCAAGTAGACACGAAGCACACGCCTACCACAGTAGCACAAGTTTATATGCCAACTCGCTCTGCAGAAGATGAAGAGATTGAAGAAATGTATGATGCGATAAAAGAAACTATTCAGATAGTTAAGGGAGATGAAAATTTAATAGTCATGGGGGACTAGAATTTGATAGTAGGAGAAGGAGGAGAAGGAAAAGTAGTAGGCGAATATGGAATGGGGCTAAGGAATGAAATTGGAAGCCGCTGCATGCGTGGAAGAGTCTTGGAGACACTGGAAGATTTCAGATAGATTATATAATGGTAACACAGAGATTTAGGAACCAAGTTTTAAACTGTAAGATATTTCCAGGGGCAGATGTGGACTCTGACCACAATCTATTGGTTATGAACTGTAGATTAAAAATGAAGAAACTGCAAAAATGTGGGAATTTAAGGAGATGTGGCCTGGATGAACCGAAAGACCAAAGGTTGTATAGAGTTTTAGAGACAGCATTAGGGAGCGATTGACAAATACAGGGAAAAGAAATGCACTAGAAGAAGAATGGGTAGCTTTTAAGGATGAAATAGCGAAGGCAGCAGAGGATCAAGTAGTTAAAAAGACGAGGGCTAGTAAAAATCCTTGGGTAACAGCTGAGATATTGAATTTAATTGATGAAAGGAGAAAATATAAAAATGCAGTAAGTAAATGAAGCAGGCGAAAAGGAATACAAACGTCTCATATAAGATCGACAAGAAGTGCAAAATGGATAAGCAAGGATGGCTAGAGGACATATGTAAGGACATGGAGGCATATATCACTAAGGGTAAGATAGATACTGCCTACAGGAAGATTAAAGAGATCTTTGGAGAAAAGAAAATCACCTGTATGGACATAAAGAGCTCTGATGGAAAACCAGTCCTAAGCAATGATGGGACAGCAGAAAGGTGGTAGGAGTGCATAGAGGGTCTATACAAGGGCGATATACGTGAGGACAATGTTATGGAAATGGAAGAGGACGTAGATGTAGATGAAGTGGGAGATATGATTCTGTGTGAAGAATTTGACAGAGCACTGAGAGACCAAAGTCAAGAAAAGGCCCCGGGAGTAGACAACATTCCATTAGAATTTCTGATAGCCTTTATGAGCCAGCCATGAAAAAATTCCACCATATGGTGAGCAAGATGTATGAGACAGGTGAAATAGCCTCAGACTTCAAGAAGAATATAATAATTCCAATCCCGAAGAAAGCATGTGTCGTCAGATGTGAAAATTACCGAACTATCAGTTTAATAAGTTATGGCTCCAAAATACTAACTCGAATTCTTTAAAGACGAACGGAAAAACTGGTAGAAGCCGACCTCGGGAAAGAGCAGTTTCGATTCCATAGAAATATTGGAACACGCGAGGCAATACTGACCCTACGACTTACTTTACAAGATAGATTGAGGAAAGGCAATCTACGTTTCTAGCATTTGCAGACCTAGAGAAAGTTTTGACGATGTTGACTGGAATATTTTCTTTCAAATTCTGAAGGTATCAGGGGGCAAATACAGGGAACGAAAGGCTATTTACAATTTGTACAGAAACCAATGGCAGTTATAAGAGTCGTGGGGCATGAAAGGGAAGCAGTGGTTGAGAAGGGAGGAAGACAGGGTTGTAGCCTATCTCCGACGTTATTCAATCTGTATACTGAACAAGCAGTAAAAGAAACAAAAGAAAAATTTAGAGTAGGAATTAAAATCCATGGAGAAGTAATTAAAACATCGAGGTTTGCCGATGACATTGTAATTCTGTCAGAAACAGAAAGGACCTGGAAGAGCATTTGAACGGAATGGACAATGTCTTGAAAGAAAGATATAAGATAAACATCAACAAAAGCAAAACGAGGATAACGGAATGTAGTCGAATTAAATCAGGTGATGCTGAGGGAATTAGATTAGGAAATGAGACACTTAAAGTTGTAGATGAATTTTGCTATTTGGGGAGAAAAATAACTGATGATGGTTGGAGTAGAGAGAATACAAAATGTGGACTGGCAATGGCAAGGAAAGCGTTTCTGAAGAGCAGAAATTTGTTAACATCGAGTATAGATTTAAGTGTCAGGAAGTCTTTTCTGAAAGTATTTGTATGGAGTGTAGCCATGCGTGGAAGTGAAACATGGACGATAAATAGTTTAGACAAGAAGAGAATAGAAGCTTTTGAAATGTGGTGCTACAGAAGAATGCTGAAGATTAGATGGATAGATTACATAACTAATGAGGAGGTACTGAATGGAATTGGGGAGAAGAGGAATTTGTGGCACAACCTGAGTAAGAGAAGGGCTCGGTTGGTACGACACGTTCTGAGGCATCAAGGGATCACCAATTTAGTATTAGAGGGAAGCATGGAGGGTAAAAATCGTAGAGGGAGGCCAAGAGATGAATATACTAAGCAGATTCAGAACCATATAGGTTGCAGTAGTTACTCGGAGATGAAGAAGCTCGCACAGAATAGAATAGCGTGGAGAGCTGCATCAAACCAGTCTCTGGACTGTAGACTACAACAACAACTGCATCTGTTAATGCTTGATACCTTCCCTGACTACAGCGGCATCTTCTGGCCGTGTCACAGTCCATAATCGTGCTACTGTGATTTGAGGAGCATACTAGTGAACTCAAATTGATGTCTTAGTCACCATATCCGCCTGATGTGAATCCAATGGAACATATTTGGAGGTTTTTGGCCACCAGTTCCGCGCCCACAATTTACATTAATTACGTGACCCTTGTATAGGATCTGGTGCCCTATAACTCCAAAAACCAACTTAGGTTTTGTCAATGGCAGTGTGTTCCCAATAGTATACCCAGACCATCTTTGATTTTATACCACGACATCTACAGGTACCATGTGGCACTTCCGCACTATACTGAATTATGACAGTCAAGTTGCATGTATGGTTCTATAATTCTAATCATTTCTATTGTCATGTAGAGACTCTGTGAAATAAATTTCATTGTAATCACCTGTCTCTTTCCAGCTATAGAGTATGTGAACATTATTGCTGTCCATCTCCATCCGTTAATGTCTGATATCTTCGTGTTTCAATTTTCACACAAACAGTGGTGTATCAGACTCGGAATCAGAACTATTGGGCTTTTTTAGTTACGTTTTGAAATTTCTGCAGAGCAGATAAATCTAGTTATTGAGTTTTTTGAGGAAGTTCTAAATAACTTCGCCGAATAATGGTCTGTTATGCATCAGCACAGTACTCCTGATGGACACTAAAAATTCGTCCAGTAGACTACTAGCTGAGAAGGGGTGGGGGGGGGGGGGGGGATTTTGCTGGTAGAGTTGTGGCAGACACAGAAGATGTTACAGCGTAGGGGAACGACCAATCACTCAAGTCTGCAAGTGAAGCATAAAGACATCATGGAAGCCGAGAGATACTGTCACACTAGTGACAAGGAATGTCTTAATGAGTCCTAGGTACAAAGCAATAACAGGTATTCAGGTGCAGAGCCTCTGAAAGGTGAAACTGCGAAAGTCTGAAGCCACTAGGAGAACTGACAACGAGGGGAAATCGGGACACATGTTGTCATAGCCACCCCCATCGCCGCACAGCGCACTGGAAGCCCCAACATAAATATCCCAACCTTCTTTACAAATGTGGGATTACTGAGTGCTGATTGCCAACTGCCCAGCATGTAGTCCTAGCCATTGCGACAGTTGCAGTAATCTAATGAGGGAGGAGGCGACGGGGGTGGACCCTCAGCACGCCTATCTGTGTTAGATCGTCTATAGAGCCAGTGTGTAACTGACTGGTGCTGGCAGCTGTACTGCCGACTTCCGAGAAGAGGCTGATGGGACGCGGAGGCCGCCATCAACCTGTAGGCCTGCTGGAGGTTTGACTTGCATGACCTGGACGCAGTCCGTCATTCGCCTTCAAGAGGAAGGGCCACAGCTGCTGTTCATCCCGTTCCTGAGGCCAACACCATTGCTGCCGACTCCTGTCTCCTAAACGAGGACTGAGAGTCGACCCCTGCGAGCCAGCGAGCACTTCAGGTGGACCAGGGGATGGGCTCCTTGAGTGCAAATCTTTGACGTCAATGAGAGCAGTTTGGAGATCAATATGTAGAACTGGAGGCCGCTGGCAACCATTTGTTGACGGCCACCGCGTAATGTACCAGCCTCCTCCTGCCTCTAGCGAAACTGCAAGTCGAGCACATACCAGCCCTCTCCTGCTGACGAGGCCCATGCTTTGCCGGCCCAGCCGTGGTGTGACACTTTGGAAGACAGTCCTGTATTACTGATTAATAAATGCGTTATTGTCAGTGATGTTTCTTGACGCTGTCGATTGTAGCTGATCCACACCACAACATCCTGCTTGGCTATCTCCTGACGAGTGTAGGAGTCTGAGATCAGACTTCTATAATTCGAATGCCCATAAATTTCCAATTTGCATGATGTCAGGCAGCTGAAGGTAGACGTTCATATACCGTCATACACTGAAGAGCCGAATAAACTGGTACACCTGACTAATTTCGTGTAGAACTCCTGCAAGCACACAGAAGTGTCGCAACACGACGTGGCATGGAGTCGACTTATGTCTGAAGTAGTGCTGGAGGGAACTGACATCAAGAATTCTGCAGGGCTGCCCGTAAATCGAGGGGGTGGGAATCTCTTCTGAACAGCACGTTGCAAGGCATCCCAGATATGCTCAATAACGTTAATATCTGGGGAGTTTGGTGACCAGCAGAAGTGTTTAAACTCAGAAGAGCGTTCCTGGAGCCACTCTGTAGCAATTCTGGACATGTGAGGTGTCGCACTGTCCTGTGGAATTGCCGAAGTCCGTCGGAATGCACAATGGACATGAATGGAGGCAGGTGATCAGATGGGATGCTTACGTACAAGTCACCTTCAGAGTCGTATCTAGAAGTATATGGGGTCCTATATCACTCCAACTGCACACACCCCACAGCTTTATAAAGCTTCCACCAGCTTGAACAGTCCGCTGCTGACATGCAGCGTCCATACCTGTACACGTCCAACCGCTCAATACAATTTGAAAGGAAGCTTGTCTGACGGGGCAACATGTTTCCAGTCATCAGCAGTCCAATATCGGTGATGTCGAGCCGGCCGGCCAGCGTGGCCGAGCGGTTCTAGGCGCTACAGTCTGGAACCGCGTGTCCACTACGGTCACAGGTTCGAATCCTGCCTAGGCCTTGGGTGTGTTTGATGTCCTTACGTTAGTTAGGTTTAAGTAGTTCTACGTTCTAGGGGACTGATGACCTCAGAAGTTAAGTCCCATAGTGCTCGGAGCCATTTGAACCATTTGATGACGAGCCCAGGCGAGGCGTAAAGCTTTGTGTCTGCAGTCATCAATGGTACACGAGTGGGCCTTCGGCTCCGAAAGCCCACATCGATGATGTTTCATTGAATAATTTGCACGCTGACATTTTTTGACGACACAGCATTGAAATCTGCGGTAATTGCGGAAGGGTTGCACTTCTGTCACGTTGAACGATTCTCTTCAGTCGTCGTTGGTCCCGCTCTTGCAGGATCTTTTTCCGGCTACAGCGATATCGGAGATTCGATGTTCTACCGGATTCCTGATATTGATCGTTCACTCATGAAATGGTCGTACGGGAAAATCCCCACGCCACCGCTACCTCGGAGATGCCACTGTAGCAGCGGTAACCGATCTGACATCTGCACCAGACACTTGTTGCGCTACGGTCGCAGGTTCGAATCCTGCCTCGGGCATGGATGTGTGTGATGTCCTTAGGTTAGTTAGGTTTAAGTAGTTCTAAGTTCTAGGGGACTGATGACCTCACAAGTTAAGTCCCATAGTGCTCAGAGCCATTTGAACCATTTTTGAACCAGACACTTGTTGTCTTATATAGGTGTTGCCGACCGCAGAGCCGTATTCTGCCTGTTTACATATCCGTATTAGAACATGCATGCCTGTACCAGTTTCTTTGGCACTTTAGTGGATATTAATGCTTTTGGTGTTGAGGAATACTCATTTGTGATGGCCAACCAAGAACTTGTGTGAACTGCATTTCGACAGATCATATTCGTTCAGACTGTATAGAGACGAGTTATACAGATGCTAATGGAGATGCAGTGAGCCTCAAAAGATGACAACTTTGCCTGATACTTCTGTAGCTGTGGTATGTGGCTGAATGACCTCAGTCCTGAAAACATCATTCAGAACCAAACTGAGACTCCCATGGAAATTCCAGATAGAAAGGGCGAGCTGTCAGTTGAGAGAAGGTAATAGGGAAAGCTCAGACTCCACCAACAGAACAAACTTGCTTAAACAAACTGAACTCGAAAAGAGCAATAACTGAGGAACAGATGTCACCGTGAATCCAACATGAAAATTTGGATACAGATAACACTCAAAAATATGAAAAACGCCCATAAAAGAACACAAAATGAAGATTATCCCACTGGGCGAAAAGGCAAACCAAATAAATGAAAAATTAAATGTAGTCATCAGAAACTTCTGGACAACAAAAGCAGCTATCTGCAATAAAATAGTGTGAGGAGAGTGCAGTCAAAATAACTGAGAAAAGTCAAGAGGCTGCTCGAAAGAACTCTACAAACAATAATGACGATATCGTTGAACAGAACAGGAACAATTTCACGACGTTATGCGAAAAGGCCTCACCACGAATGACTGGGCAGAGAAGGCTGAAGGCGTAAACAAGGATGATAGTGAGATTCCAGAGACTTTGAGAAGCACTGGCAACCTTCGAAAAGATTTGAAGGGGCAGAGGAAGACCAGATTATGGATACACAGGAAGAAGGTAAAGGAGAGGACTTTGACTTCTATTAATCTTCACTACAGCGCAACCACAGATGAGTGATCTGCCAGCATTTAAATTTGCTACATTTAATATAAGTAAGATCTGCAGTTCTCTTAAGTTAAACCAACATTAATTTATTGGCCGTTCAGACTCTATCACAGATAATCACATGTCCTAAACATTGTATTTCTTATAGCATGAATTGGAACTTCACTATACTTCCCTTAGCTGCAACACGTGTTCTTCCTAATCTTTTGCAAAGAGAATTATGTCATCTAAGTGTACCATACAATGCCTTGGTTTTAACCTTTACAAAACTCTTTATAAAAGACACTGAATTGCGGCTGGTGCATTCTTTAGCTTAAATAGCACATAATGATATTGGTAGTGTTCCAAAGGAATTGTAAATATCACTTTTGGCGGTCTTCCTGTGTTACTTCTAACTGATGATAGCCACTTTGCAGATCCATGGTGGAAAAGTACCTGCACTGAACCAAATTACCAAACATTTTCATTATAACTGGGACTGAATAAGTGGCTGTAACCGAGCGACTGTTGAGATATATGTAATCCCAACAAAACCGATACACTTTCATGCCATTCATATTCTTTTTTGGAATGATCACCATCAGTGCTCTCCAAGGACTGATACTTTCCTCAACGTTCTAACACGTTTTGTTAGTATGGGTTGCTTACATTGAAGGGCAAATATGATTGATTTATGACCCTTTCCCTTTCCTTGACCTGTTGTTCTGCTAACTGAATAATAGCCCCCTGGTATCGATTTATGACCCCCCTGGCGGTAATCTGTTCTTCTCAGAAAACCCCACCCTCTCTCCCTCTCCTGCTCTGGAAACTTCCAACCCTCCCCATCCCCCTCGCTGGTACAACTACATTTTCAGCCTTGAGTTATTCGAATAGCCCCTTCCACTCTATCAGTTTGATTGACTAAGTAATTAAATCGATAAAATAATTAACCCCTCCCACATGGGGAAATACCCCAGCCCTCCCATCCCACCCCCGGCTCTGTGTTGGAGAGGAAGGATCTCACGACAGAAAATTCAATTATATAGCAAAGATTATAGTGTTTATTTATAAAATTCAATTAACAGGGGGTAGGATCTCTCTTGCTCATTATTCTCTGTTGTTGGGGAAGGTGCTGGTCTTGTAAAATATATCAAAAAGAAGTAATTAAATCGTTCGCTCTTCTTTTCCAGATTGTCCAAGGAATACCATCAAGTAATTAAATCGTTCGCTCTTCTTTTCCAGATTGTCCAAGGAATACCATCAACAGAACTCATAGCAAGTAATTATAGTGTTAAAAATCTTTCACACACTCTGTGGGGCATTTTGCACCCCCAACCCAACCACAACATGCACCGGTCGCTTCGTGTATTCTCACATTACACCCGCTTGGGGCCACGCGATAGCTGTGGGGTGCACCATCTGCCAGCTGCCTCGTGTGGTGCACAGACTGGATGTCACACTAATCCCCTTAACAAAAGCTCCAGGTGGCGACAACCCTTTGATATCAGATACCTGAAAAATTCCTACCGAAACACACACTCTCTTTCTCCCTCAAGTTGCCACGTTCTACTGCGTCCCACTGCTGCACCTGCAGGCCCCATCGATCATGGTCAGACTGAAACACAAACAAAGCTTCATTTACCTGATAAATCCCCAGTTGTGGATGTGCTGGAAATATTCCCTCAATCTATCAGTTTGCTTGACTAATTAATTAAATCGATACCCCTTTGTGTGGGACAGCTTTCCCTTGCTTCCTATTGGTGGATACTAGGACTGGAATATTTGGTGGGATTCAATCCTGCAACCACCCGGTTTCCAACACAACTGAATTTTTCCCCCCTTGCCTCCCCTCGGTGAATACTGGCACAGTTAGGTCATTTGGTAGGAAGTCCATTACACTGGAGGTAGCTGAAAATTTCAAATTTCAGCTCAGTTGTATGCTATGTCCTTAAACAGTCTTCAGAGGGGTTGGACTGGTTTGAGTGCTTAAAAGTACCACTATAGGAAACAATAAACTGATCAGTAGGGAATTTGCTGTGCGATTTGCTTTTTTAAACAGTATATAACCTCTAAGGTGGTTCTCTCAGCTACACCAGGACGAAGAATGAGCTGGAGGGGGAGGAGGAGGAGGAAAAGTAGGAGCAAGAGGAAGAGCCTACCATGTGACAGGATAGTAAGAACATGAATATCACTGCAAGACAGGGACCACTGCAGTGTACTGAGGAGCACTAAAGACAACGCGCTTAAACCATGATCCATTCCGTAACAGTAGTTGTTATGGTTAAATGTTGGAGAACGCTGAAAGACTCACACATGCTGCGTACTCATGTCCTGATGTTTTCTCCTGTAACACGAGGTAGTAGAAAAGACAATAAGAGCAGTTACAGTGATGTTTCTTGTTGGGAAAATTAGAGGTACTCTACTCATATGAGAACTGGAAGAAAGACGAGGATTTTGCTAGTGCATTGCAGTGCATATCCAAACTACATACAGGTATTGCTGTCCAAAGGAGATCTTCATCCCTCAGACTACATTTATATTTGTAACTCAAACATTCTCTCTATCCTCGTAATTTTTTACCGGCCAACAGAGAAAAACATGAACTATATAACCTCCACTTACGTCACCCAGCAGAGAACTCCATAAGATATTACCGCATCGGTCTCTTCCGATGTATTGAAAACAAATACCCTCTGCTTGCTGTCATGGAGCATATGTGGCGATCTTCGTTTGTACAGACCAGTGCAAGCTTTCGTCTCCTGTACTATAGGAGGACCATATCTCACACACTATCATTCGCAAGAGAGGGTCCCTATGTTGTTCTTTAATAAGTTTTTTGATATATTGGTTTTACTGCTGCAACATATCCAAGCAGTGTATGACTGCAGCTTTGTACACCATCATATACTTTGTTTTTCCACCATGACTTCGAGGTCTGCATCAGGTACTAAACTGACATTAACATGTTTCGATCGATTGGTTCTCACAGATGGCTGGATATCACATGGTGTAAACTTTGCTGCTCCCACAACATACGGGATGGTTGAAATAAAAGACATAGGAGGTTTCCCTTATTGACAAAAATGTGGAAGACATCGCAACATATGCAAACTGTAAGAGGTATGGCATTGTGGAGTGTTTCCAAACAGCTGCCCGAAGGTGATAAGCTCTATATTTAATCTCATCTTCCATAGAGAGCAGATGCCTAGGTGTTCCTTTTTGAAGAGACCAAGAGTATTGATTCCTTATATTGCAACCATGTACACGATCACTATTTTGGTCCTGCCTATCCCTGGAAGATGTTGCTCCCACTAGAACTCTCTCCATCTGAAAGAAGTGGTGCCAGTCAATCATTATGTGGTAATCAACAGCATACCAGTAGATGGTTGAGATGGAAAAGACACCTTTGATATGGGACAATGTACTGTAATAAGCCCCACAGTTGATAATGCAATCAATTTTAGCAATTTTACCAGTTTTTCCGTAATTTCAATGCCAACCAATGACACAGCAGTCTGCTTCCCAATTTCTATATCATTACTCAACCACCTCTCCACTATTTTGCATGTAGCGTGTGCTAGACTGTGAATGTAGATCGATGATTGTGCAGTACATCCATTCATTAATAATTCTCGAACATGTACACCAAAGTATATCACACATGGCCCTATGCCAGTGCAGTTTGGTTATCTACATTTTTCTAGCACTTCGATTGTAATGTGTAATTTACGATTACAATTACCCAACTTTTCCTGTGTGGATGGGAGTCACAGAGTATTCCCGCATTCTTAGGCTAATGTAGGAGATTGAAAGATCACCACGCATTGTCTTTGACTGACCCTCCTTACTACACTGTCGTCGATTTACTTTCCAGCTGACCACAAGTAGGAGGGTACTATACTCACTACATTCCATGTCTCGTGGAGGAATAGAGTGAGGCGAGTCCATAACTGCTGTTCAGCGAAAACTGTTCTGCACCAATCCTTCTCACGGCAGTCATCCAGCTACACAACATCTCTCCAGATGCGCGCTTGTCAAGGAGGTTAGCACCCCTTAGCTGTGTATAGAAGATGTGAGAGTGTGTAAGTGGGCTGTTTAGGTTTTTTTTATTGGTAACGCCACCTCTGTATGAAAATCACTGGCTGTGCTGTGTGCAGTCTGTGGCTGCTTTGCATTATTGTAATACTCGCCATTGTAGTGTTAGGCAGCTGGCTGTGAACAGCGCGTAGCGTTGGGCAGTTGGAGGTGAGCCGCCAGCAGTGGTGGATGTGGGGAGAGAGATGGCGGAGTTTTGAAATTTGTCATGAACTGCTATATATATTATGACTATTGAGGTAAATACATTGGTTGTTCTCTATCAAAATCTTTCATTTGCTAACTATGCCTATCAGTAGTTAGTGCCTTCAGTAGTTTGAATCTTTTATTTAGCTGGCAGTAGTGGCGCTTGCTTTATTGCAGTAGCTCGAGTAACCAAGATTTTTGTGAGGTAAGTTTTGTGAAAGGTATAGTTTAATGTTAGTCAGGGCCATTCTTTTGTAGGGATTTTTGAAAGTCAGATTGCGTTGCACTAAAAAAAAAAAAATATTGTGTGTCAGGTTAAGCCCAGTCACGTATATAATTGTTCTAAGGGGACGTTTCAAGTGTTATGATGATATAACGGATGATTAAGAAGGAAAGTGTGGTTATGCATGATGGAGCTCCAGACGGATAATGTTTGAAGTATTTTGGGTAAATCAACTGCGATATCAATTCTGAAATAGTGTTCTAGTGCCTGGGTCAGTACCAAGAAGGTACCGGCAAGAGAGGAATGTTTGTAGGAAATAAACACGCACAATCCTTAGGCTAAAACTGTTCTACATCTAAGCGGGCTATAATGTTAAAGCCATGTAGTTTCTGAAATATTAGTCATGTGGAGTGCAACGCTTTTAATACTCTAATGCAGGACATGTATGTCCAACATCTGGCATACATCCACGCTGCAAGTTTTCTATTCCACTCACTATGGTGACAAACTTTAAGATGATGAAACTACTTCCTTCTACACCAAAGAAAAATATAGGTTCTCTGTGATAATTGCAAAACATAGCTTTCCAAAAGTATATAGTGCCCACTGTCCAATTACAGTTCAGAAATTATGCTATGGTCATATCAATGCTATAAAATGATCTTCACCAACGGAAAATGCCTTTTACAATGAAACAGACAGACGCAAAGCAGTGGTGTTTGACTTGTGAAATCACATGCCATGCAACACTAACTCCATAAACAGGACAACTGTCAAGCAAATATATACACAGGGTTTGCAGTAACTCACAAACATAGAATCCTGCAGTTATGATACTGAAGATGTGTCAGAGAATTGGAGTACTTTGCATACATCTTAGTTCATCTAGAGGAGGATGATGAAATAGGATTTCCATCAATGGACATGATTCATCACATGTGTATTGGAAGCCCTTTGCTGACTATAGTATGGAGACATTTGCTGATAACAACTGCAGGTAGATAGCGCTCTAAGACACACACAGAACACGTAGTTTTATACAAGTCAGTCCCAAGTTGTACCACACATCTGATGCACCCTGAGGGAACACTGTAAAAAAAAAAAAAGTTTAAACGACCTGCAGCAACATCTCCCTCTCTATAGAATGTATCATCAGCCTACCATTAAACCATATCTTATTACATCCCCTCTCAATCGATCAGTCCATCTACTTTCTATCATCCTTTAATGAATTTAAAGGCAGATGGTTCTCTTTTGGAGGAAAGCATCAAAGACAGCAATCAACTTGCATGTATCTCTATTACCTAAATACACATACAGTAGGATGTTGTTGAAAAATCATACAGCAACTGTTTGTTAGCTGACACCTCATGGTTGTGATTTGTGGAGAGTACAGAGAAGCACACTGTAAATACTGTTTGTTATGGTTTAACACCTATACAGTCCTGCATAGGGTAAAATACGTGATCCATTCTGTAGTTGTATATTGCAGTCTCACAGCTGGTAATACAATGCTCTTTAGATAAGGACACTTTATATAAATTTATAAGGTAGTTGCCGATTATTTTTGGATCACACCTGTGCTTCTGATCCGACATATTTTATTACCCTGCATTTGGTGGTCATCCTCGTTAAAGACTTTTCTCCAGCCATCTTATCGCTGTCAACGAAAAATGACTGTTTCCCTGGTTCCTGGTGCTTCCATGTCAACTTTTTCTCGCATGGCTCTTGATGCCAGATACTGGTTCGCCTGTACAAGAATTTTCCTGCACCAAGCAGAGGACATTCAAGTACTCCGTCATTCATACTCAATATCCCCGCATTTTGGTGTATTTTCCCTCAATTTATATATATTTTCCATCAATTTTCGTAATTTTATCAATTTTATGCCACTTCTGCCCATGCAATCACGACATCACTTCTGTTTTAAAATTCTGAAATTGCTTGTAAATGTAGTATAGTTGTCAGCACCTTGCGCAAATGCACTATTGTTCTGGTCAGATAGTATAATATGGCGCTGTACTCGAATGCATCCAGTCACCTCCAACCACCTATTGTACAGTTCCAGTGCATTTGCTCGGTTTTCTGTATGTCTGTGTCCGTGCATGTATCGATGATGGCTCCCATGACCCATAATAGCCCTGAATTAGTGCTGGTGTATGGATTCGCTATGCATTATATCTAGAGCGATGTTCGGATGTGGATCCAAAATATGCAATGATTTTGACAAGGTTTGAAGGTGATCTGCCACATGTTATATCTGGAGTGATGTTCAGTGGCGGATCCACAATACGTTATGTCCAGGATAGGGTTCGAATGTGCAACCAACACGCATTACATCTGGAGATGTGTTCTATGTCCAAAGATGGACAGACCATTGGGAGCCATCTGTTTAAGTAAAATTCTTCAGACGCTGTCCATCTAGAGCACTGTGCATAAACTGCACATTTCTTCTTAACCATCTGTTATAGTATCACAACGCTCTCATATCTATTATACACAGATAAGGAGTGCTAACATCCTCAACAAGCACGAATCTGGAGAGATCTTGTGCACCTGGATGATTGCGATGAGTAGGATTGATGCAGAACAATTTTCGCTAAACAGCAGTTATGGACTCGCCTCACTCTATTCCACCATGAGACATGGAATGTACTGAGTGTAGTACCCTCCTACATCTGGTCAGCTGCGAAATAAATCGGCGCCATTGTTGTAGGGAGGGTTGGCCAACGACAATGAGGGGTGATCTTTCAATTTCTAATTCATCCCAAGAATGAGAGAACATTCTGTGACTCCTATCCATATAGGGAAAGATGGACAATCGTAATCGTAAATTACGCACTATGATCGATGTGCTAGAAATATTTACATAACCAAACTGCATCGGTATAGGACGCTGTGTGGTATGCTTTGGGGTATATGTTCGAGAATTAACTGCGAATGGACATACTGCACAGTCATCTATTTACATTCGCAATCTAATGTATGGTACATGCAAAGTAGTAGAGGCTTGGTTTAGCGATGATACAGAAATTCAGAAGCATGCTGCTGTGTCCCCGATCAGCGTCGAAATTGCTAAAATTGATTGCACTCTCAACTGTGGTGCTTATTACAGTACATTGTCCCATATCGATGGTGTCTTTTTCATCCCAAACGTCCACTGGTACCCTGTTGGTTACCTCATAATGATTGAGTGACACCACTTCTTTCAGATGGAGAGAGTCTCGGTGGGAGCATCACCTTCCAGGAATGGGGAGCACTGAAACAGTATCTGTGTACTTGACTGCAATATAAGGAATCAATGCTGTTCGAAATGGAAAACTTAGGCGTTTGCTACCCTGCCACTCTGAAAGATGAGATTAAATGTGGAGGTCACCACTTTTAGGTAGCTGTTTGGAAACGCTCCACAATGCCATAAACTCTTGCAGTTTCCATATGTTACAATGTCTTCCACATTTTTGTCAATAAGAAACACCACCTCTGATGATGATGATATTTGGTTTGTGAGGCACTCAACTGAGTGGATATCAGTACCTGTACAAAGTCTCGAACTTGCCACTGTCCAGTCTCGCCATTTTCCTGAACGATGATGAAATTATGAGGACAAAACAAACACCCAGTCGCTTGGCGGTGAAAATCCTCACCCACCTGGGAATCGAACCTGGGACCCCATGAACCAGAGGCAACAATGCTAGCCACTAGACCACGAGCTGTGGCCAAACATCGCCTCTGCCTTTTATTTCAACCACCCTGTGAATTGGGGAAGCAGTATAGTTTACACACTTCTTGGGCATTTGAATTCTAATCATGCTAGTATAAAATTTATTATGGAAATAGAAAAAGATGGCTCATTTCTTGAGCATTTGAATTCTATCTATGCTAGTATCAAATTTACTATGGAAATAGAAAAAGACAGCTGTCTCCCCTTTTTCGATGTTGCCGTTGATGGCACATTAGGACATTGTGTATATCGTAAACCTATACATACAAATCTATCTACATGCAAGTAGCTGCCATCACCATTCACAGACCACAGGTGTCCTTAAGACCATAGTGCATAGGGTGCACCGTATATCCGACAAAGATAATTTGCAAGAAGAACTCACGTACCTAAAGAGTATTTTTAAAGTAAATGAATTTTCTCTACAACAAATTCGTAGAGCATTCGATGTAAAACCTAGAATGCAGGTACGTGATGGGGGAGAAGATAGTAATTCCTTCAGATGAAGTGCGTTTTTGCCCTATGTGGGTATTCTTTTCTTGAAGACAGGCCGTATTCTCAAGCAACACTGTGTTAAGGTGATCTTCCGACCTCCCACAGTGATTGCAGTTTTACTCAGCTCTGAGACGGTTTATTGCTTCGAAACAACATGCACCGTTAATGAGAGATGTGCAGAACTTCGGAGATACACACGCTTATCACAGGCAGACAAGGCAGCTGTGGCCAAACATTCTATTGATATAGGCCATTCCATGGACTACAGTGATGTGAAGATTCTAACATCCACCTCTTCTTTTTGGGATTCTTTCTTCAATGAAGCCATAGAGATTAGATTAGGAAATAATTTAATAAATAGAGATAATGGTTTTAATTTGGACAAAGCATGGAATCTGGCTCTTGGGATAATTAAACTGCAGAGAAGTCGCCATGGTGTCATCGTCGCCAAACATATATCGATAAGGGAAATAAATGTCTGTATGCCTTTACCACAGACTGCGCTTGGGTAAGCGTATCTCTTTGCTGCCAACCAGCATCTATAACTCCCAGGTGTGTACTGCCGTAGTGGAGCAAATAAGGCAGTGCCTGGCATCTTGTCATCAGTTCTGCAACATGCTCTGGGGATGGCCAGACAATACGCAGCCCAATTATCAGTGGACAAAATTTTATTTGTGGGGTTGCATGCCTGAAATTTAATAGACTATTCATTATGCCACAAAACATTGAAAAGGCACATGTTAATGTTGACACACACACCAAAGTCGAGATGGAAAAACAAAATGTATGACAGTTTACAACGATGTAGTCATACACTGCTTGGATGTGTTACAACAGTAAAAACAATATATCAAACTGCTTACGAAAGAATAACAGAGGGACCCTCTATTGTGCTTGATAATCCGTGGGATGTGGTAGTCCTACAGTATGGGTGATGAAACTTTACACTGTTCTGTGCAAGCGACTTCAAGTCACTAGCCATTTGATCCAATGGACCAATGCCAGTATATTTAATAGGATCGCCACATATGCTCCATGTCAGACAGAAGAGGGTAATCGTTTTTAGTATATTGGAAGAGACAGATGCGATAATATCTTATCGAGTTGTCTATGGGGTGACATTAGTGGGGGTTTTATAGTTCATGTTTTTCTCTGTTGGATGGTAAAAAATTACGACTATAGAGAGAACGTTTGAGTTACAAACATAAAAGTAGTCTGAGGGATGAAGATCTCCTTTGGACAGCAATACATGTATGTAGTTTGGAGATGCACTGCAATGCACAAGCAAAATCCACGTCTTTCTTCCAGTTCTCATATGAGTAGAGTATCTCTCATTTTCCCAACAAGAAAAATCACTGTAACTGCTCTTATTGTCTTTTCTACTACCTCGTGTTACAGGAGAAAACTTCGTTTGGCACCGGCCTTACACACTCTACACAGTTGACAGATCTATGACAACACGTTTTCATTTCCACCGAGTGGTCAAGACATGGTCCTGTCGCATTAAATCAGCTCACCATGTTTCTCCAGGGTATGCAGAATGTCTTAGGTACAGTGCTGTCTGACATCCGCTCAGTTCTGACTTCAGTTCGAGCGATCATATGGGCAAAGCTGCAGGGAAGGTGGGACAGAGATGCAGAGGTACTGTCTAAAAGCATACTGGAGTTTTGCTGTATGATGTCCTTAGCAGATAGGTTCAAAAAAGGTGACTCGTTTTGTGATATGAGAGTGCCATGAATATGATTCACCAGTGGCTGTAATAATTGAGAGATATCTCCATACAATCCAACACAAGTATGTGGGTGAATGGAGAGACTTGATCCAAATCGCAGACAGCATTTCTACCAGAAAGCATAGCACTATATATCTGAAAAGCCAGAGTATTTGTCATAGGATGTTGCACATTTCATACGACTTCAGTGTAGTTTTGCATAGCCTAGAGACGTCGTTTGAAACCAACGAAGTTACTTAACACTCTGCCCCAGCTATGAGACACTGCTAAGAAAATCATCACCACACTCAGCTTGGTGAACCCGTTAATATTTCATGTCCTCTTTGTCTTACGCATACGGCAAATCGAAAAGCTCTTCGACATAGTCACCTTTCGGTTTTACTGACAAAGCAACGGGAGCGGTTATATTGTAATCGTTACCACTAGGTACTTGTCGTTTGTTCAGTATTTATAGATTGAATGACAGTTATGCTTAAGGATTACTTATTCTAGACGTTACTGTCAGAGTTTTGTGTTCTATATTCCACATTATGATGACAACTGTTACTCCTTTCATGTTAGCAGAGCCTGAATCGAAATAGCACTGCACACAATAGCTGTGTTCATTTTCTCCGTGGCTTCTTAAGCCTGCTTCTTCCGTCTTTGTGTATGGTTTACTTGCACAGTAGACTTTCTTGATTTGGAACTTTATTCGTTCACATTTTGCAATCAGTGCTGTGTCGTTGTCTGATCAAAAGTCATCTTTCCTACTAATAATGGTTACGGTATAACTGCTTGAATCGCGTGTGGTGAATGACTTTTTCAGTTTTCAGTGCGCCTAAGACAGAAAAATAAAAGTAACTGTGATAGTTATTCTTTACGATGTTTAGTTCGCAGTGTACCTGAGTGTCGTTAGTGAGCACGCACTAGTCCATAAAGAAAGTAACCGAAATGTGAATAAAATTCGTGGACATATACTTTCGGTATTCTGCCCCTTGATGTCTTTGTGACCCAAGTTGGAGTCATTTCCAAGTGTGTTGAAGGAAAACATCGGCAGATGAACAATTTCTTCCTGCAAATAGTGTGACTGAAACTTTGAAACAACGTAGAATAAGTTTGTCAATTCTGCGACCGTCAAGTTACTTGCCATTACTGCTGGATTAAAAAGTGAAGCAAATCATCTTTGAGATCCCATCAGACAGCCGAATGCTGTTTAAGAAAAAAAAGGAAGGACATTTACCAACAGACCACGAGCAACTGTACTGTAACAGCTCGAACAGAAGACAACAATAGCATCACACACTTTTGGATCCTACAATGCTGTAGATAGTGCAAACGGCCGGACTTAGAATTCTGAGAGGCGACCAGTTTTATTGGCGCCGTACGTGAGTGAGCCTGTTGCGGCTAGCCGGCAGACAAGTTTTATGTGCAAGACTGTTCGTTCATACCGAACGCACTCCATTACTTAAGATATTTCCTCATAGAGCCCAGCTATATGCAATCGAGAGTCTCCGAAACGAAAATGAGATAAGACGATAGAAAATAAATCGAAAAAAGCATTAGAACAAAACGTTCCAAACAAAACCTAGCACGAAAGGAGGAAAAATGTTCATAATCTGTACTTACTTTCAGACGTGAACGCTTTTTCAAATACTGCTGAAAATATTTCGACGAAGTTCACTCTCCATGCAGATCATTCCACAGCTATGCCTATTTGCTTGAGGCGTAACCTAATTGACAGGGACGAACAAAAATTAGTCTGTAATACCGCAGGAGATACAGGGGATTACATAAGACAGAAATTGCCAAGGATCAGAAGGAATTCTCCAAATTCAGTAACTCCATTGGATTTTCTCAGCCCCGATGAACCCAATTTGCAAAAATAAAATACTGATTACTATATAAAAGGACACAATGTGTATGGCATCCTCAGCACAGAAAAACAGACTAAGGAGGATTTGAGATTTACCTGACAATACGGCACCACATGTTACAATATAGAAAAAACGATAAGAAAAATGTAACCAGTTTCTTTAGTAAAACCACGATGTAAAATAAAATGAGACATTTTAATCCATCAGCACTTGTCGAAGTGCTCTCAAGTTTTATTCAGTTACCTTATATTTCTATTAAATAATTTTAGGAAAAACACTGCAACTGTGTCGTGGGCAATGATGGAAACAAGTGCGTATATGTAGCTTTTAAAATTTTACAGTCTTATAACTTACAGCCCTATCTTGTAACTTATAAGGAAGCAAGCTTTATTTACCTTACAAGCAAATGAATTCCAAAGAACAAGAGACCTTTATGTTAGATGCTTTTTGTAAAATGATGTCAATTTCCTTTCAAATATTTGCTCATTTTAATGGTCATATTTTAATTAGAGGTGTATGAGAAGCACTTCTACACCAAGAGGTTCGGTATGCCGCACTGCAGAAAGTCTGCTTACGTCAGAGCGCTGCGCCGTTTGCGCTCTTTGATACGCGACTTTGACAGCAGCATCATCGTAGTTCATAACTGTTTCTAGTTAAATTTTATAGTTAATACTTAGATTACAAAGTGTATAGTTAAATTACAGTGATGTATAATGAGGTAACAAAAGTCATGGGATACATCCCAATATCTTGTCGGACCTCCTTTTTCCGGCGTATTACATCAACTCGACGGGAAATGAGTTCAACAAGTCTTTGAAAGTCCCCTGCAATGACTCACAAATATTCGACGGGCGTCATGTCATGGGATCTGGATGACCAAATCATTCGCTCGAACTGTCCAAAACGTTCTTCAAACCAATCGCAAATAGTTGTGGCCTGTTGAAATGTTGGAAACACGAAGTCTATGAATGGCTGTGAATGATCTCCAGTTAGCCAAAAATCACCGTTTCCAGTCATGATCTATTCAATTGGACCAGAGGATCCAGTCAGTTCCATGTAAGCACAGTCTGCACTATTATGGAGCAGCTACCAGCTTGTACAGTGCCTTGTGACAATCTGGGCCCACGGCTTCGTGGGGTCTGTGTCACACTCGAACCATACTATCAGCCCTTACCAACTGAAATCGGGACTCACTGACCAGGCCACAGTTTTCTAGTCATCTAGGATCATGATGAAATGTAACAGCTAGGTCCTTACCACTTCTTTAAAAATGTTTGTTACCAGCGGTTTCTCAATCACATTAATTTACTTAAAAGCTAACAGCCTGTGAACAACAATCATAAGCGTAGCCAAATATGGGGAATATCAGTAATACTATGTTTTGGGAACTGTGTTCATGAAATAAACCTACACAATGTACCCATTATGCCTGGTGTAGACACTATAATTGGTAGAAATGTTTAAAACCATTCTATTCTATTAATGTTGCTAAAATTGTGCTACCAGCATTGTTGAAAACATATTTAAAACAGAGGTGATATGAAAGTAATTAAAATCAGTAAAATGCACTTATAATCCTTATCAATGATACATAGTTTAAAACTAATGCAACTGAAAAACAAAGACCAGAATCCAGTTAAAATACGATTGTAACTAAGTAATTACAAAGCATTATCCTGTCTACCAGTCTCAATTTCAAGACGATTGTTTTACTGAAATGAAGTACATTTTTGTTATATCTAGGAAACATGCTAGGTAGAATTTATATTCCATACTTTACGAATAGTCCATTAAAATGTAATATGTATTGTTATATTTACATATCTGACTATTTTCATTTGGAATGAGAGTGCTGTGTAACTAAATTCATATACAAAATAATGTGATTTTATTTTATGATCTATTCAGTGTTGTTTAATGTATTACTATCTGTAAAAATTCATTGTAATTCTTTAATTCTCTGTTTTAACAATCACAACATTGTAGCATAATGTAAAAAAGGCCCATGTGGAACCACTATTGTATGCCCAGTCTTCCTTGAAGTATCGAAGCAGCACCAGTGCCGATCAGTTTAATAAACAACTAATCAGTTCTAAAAGGCACAAACTGTGCCAACTTTCTACACTTGCACCTTGAAATAAACAAGACAAAAATTCGAAACTATGTGTGGCATGAATTAATGCAAGTGTTCTTACCCACTCCATCAGTGTTTCTAAACACCATGAATTCTATTTACTCGTGCTTCCTACAGCAACTGCAGCAAGATCAACTCTTCTAAGCAAACAATGCGGGTTAAGTATTCGATCCCAGCCAAGGAACTTTTTATGGGAAACTTCTCATCGGCTAGAGGAGCTTTGATCACTGTAAATTTCAGATTGGAGTGCTAACATGGTTTTGAAATTCCAGGTGTATTTCGACAATATATTTTGGATAATTAAGATTTGAAACAAAATTTGGACAGAGGAGAGAATAACCGAATAAACAAATAGTAACAACTGTTTGGACAAGATATGACAAGAAATTCAACTGTGAGTACAGCAAACTAGTATATCGTGCAACTGATCCAGCAGCAACATCGTCAGCTGCATCAAGGTATTTCAACAATTATTTCTACTTTTCTTCAAAGTAATAGTTAGTGTAGGTCTTGTGAAGAACATTTTGATTATGGTTGATGTTTTAATTTTTTTACTTTCTTTTGAGTGATATTTCTGATTAGTTAAATGCTTGGGAAATAAAGGTAATGTAATGGCAGAAAATGTTAATGAAATAAGGGAGGAGGAGAAAGAAGTAGCGCAGAATAATCATGAGGATATTCATGGTAGTGTAGAGTCTGAGGAAGAGGCAATAGATCATGAACTGAGTAGTGTATGTACACCTTTACTTTTCTCTGATGAGAGAGGCAGCATGACCAGTAGTAGCAGCAATAGTTTGTTTGACAGATTAGCGAATTTAATAAAAGAAACCTCAGAAAAACAGAGTAAAGTTGTCAATGAAAAGTGTGATAAACTACAAAATTATTGTAAGAAGCAAGTAGAAGCTTTGAAAGTTGTGAAAAAAAAAGCTGTAACGAAAACTAAAATCTAAGTAACGTGAGCAGTAGAAAAAACAGAATGGCTTGAGAATAATATGGTTAGTTTAAAAGAAGGTTTAAGAAATAAAAATCACAAAATCACTAACAGAACTGTGGGAATGGATGTTAGAACAAAATGATCAGAAACAATGCTACTTCAGGAATTGAAAGTAACTATAAAAATTTCAAGACATTACATTCAATAGCAAAAAATGAAACAAAAATAAATAAGTAAGTAGATGAAACAACTAAAAATTTTAATAACGACCTTTTCGAAATTAAAAGTGATGTTGATACATGTATTACCAATATTTCAAATGTAAAGTCAAAAGTAGGAGAACTTGAGGAGAGTATTGCAGCTAGTAATAACAGTAATAACAATAATATTTGGAGTAATATTAAATCAAGATTTTTATAGGTGGTAATAAAGTCCATCTGGTAGTATTACGGTATATTGATAATTTTTACTTATGGACCGTCTGACAGCAACTGAATAAAACAGAACAGGAGCATAATATGTAAGAAATTGTCCACGCAACCTGCCACTGATGATGCCTTGCAGAAAACAAAGGCGAAACGCGTATGGCACTACAATTGTGTTTTATTCAGTTGCTGTCAGATGGTCCATAAGTAAAAATTATCAATATACCGTAATATTACACGCAACTGAGGAAGACAGGACTACAAAGGTTGAAGCTGTCCATCTGGTAGATTTCACTTGTCAATGCAAAGACAATTTTTCCACCAACATGTCAGATAACTTGAAAATCAAATTTGTAAAAAATTTTTTAGACACTGGGATCCTATCATGCGCAAACCAGATTATTAATCCAGATATGAGTTTTGTAGACTTTGTAAGATAGTTCAGGAACAAATTTTGGTCAGGAACTAAGCAACTTAGAATAATGTCAGAGTTTTTAAATGGACCTTGTTTTAAAGATGGTAGTGGAAGAATGAACCATTTTATGAAGAACAGATTAAAACATTAGTATACCTTGAACAACCATTAGGCAAAATGACTCACATCGACACCCTTAAAAGGCGCTTACCATATAACTATCATCATGGAGACAGAGATAGGAGGAGGGATAACAGAAACAATTGTCAAGATACTACCAGGAGGGATAATGACTGGAATGACAGGCACAGGGATGAAGGGAGAGGTTATGCTAGTGATGAATTAGATGGAATAATTTATGTGGAAATTAAAGATGACAGGTCAATACAGAATATAAGTTAGTAGTGTTACTGCAGGTTCAGATAATGATTTTGCGATAAATAAGGAAGTAAATGATGGTTTGCTATTGCCAGTTGATGTCAGTCAGATTGTGTCCACTAGTTCTGATAAAAGTAAGAGGAATGATTTAATTACTGATGAAATATTGAAAGTAGCTTGTAATTATTATGATAATTTTGGCAATAGTAATAAAATGCACGAAACTGTAAGGAAAATTTGTCAAAATATGCGCTCTGGTAATGAAATATAATTTGATTCACATGAGGAGCCGTCTAATCATAATGTAGTTTTGGAAAGTTCGCAGGCTATATACAATAATAAAGTTTGATAGGAAAAGAAAGGAATGAGCTTTAGAGAAACTGAGGAAGATTTATTATTGGAACATGAAAATAATAAAAAAGTGAATTTGGAAGTCCATATGTCTCTGTTCACGTTAATAATTGGAGAGGTAACTGTCTTCTGGACAGTGGTAGTCCCATTAGTGGAATGTTAAAAAAATAAGAGATAGGATAAAGAACACTAAAAATTTTACTGAATTTCCTGTAACTGGTGTCAGAATGAAATGTGCCACTGGAAATACTAGCAAGTTCATCACTAGATAAGTTCTGGTAGAATTTAAAATCAATGATGCTTAGTAACTGAGGAATTGAATGGAAGTCTGATACTTGGTATGGATTGGATAATTAAAGCAAAAGTAAATTTTAATCAGATGGGTATGAAAATAACTTTTACTGAACCAAGAAGTAGGATTTCAGGTGAAACACATATAGTAATCTTAGAAAATAGCAAAAGTAGTAGATCAGAGTGGTGGAAGAGTTTGGAGATAGGGGTTATTTTGAGGAAGATGAAGAACTTTGTAAAATGTAAATTTTCACGGCCGGTACTGTTACAATTAATAAAATATTCCAGGGTGTTGTGCCTTGATCTAAGGGATTTCACTTCAGAATCCGACGTTTCGTCTCCAACTGCGGAGGGCAAGGGGGATCGTAGCTTTGTTGAACGTCCGATTCACACCTTGGCTCGCTACTGACTACAGCAAAGTTTCACTTCCGCTAGCTTCCGCACAGTTGCGTGACGTCACATATTTTGAAGACGCGAGCGCAACAAGCCGTTGTCGACTGCTGTCGTCCGCTGTTGCTATCATCCCATGGCGAAAGACTCGTACACATCTTCTTCAGCACCGGAATCCAAATTTCATTCAGTTTCACGCCTTCCTCCTCCTATTAAAATTCCTGGGGTGTTTCACAATCTCTATGGCCTCTCTGTATACCCTTTTGTTCGTGGCTGCCAATATTTGAGTCAAAAAGAACTGTCAAAACACGACCTAAAGAGCACAAGGGCAATTGCAGAAGAGGGAGACTGACAGATCAACTGTTGTGAAACATGCTTTGCAGCTATGAAACCATCACATTCATTGAAGTACTGGCAGCCACAAACGGATACCACGGAAGGCTGTACAGAGAGGCCATAGAGATTCTGGAACACCCCAGGAATTTTAATAGGAAGGACTAGGGCATGAAACTGAATGAAATTTAGATTCCGGTGCTGAAGAAGATATGTACGAGTCTTCCACCATGGGACCATAGTAACAGTGGACTACGGTAGTCGACAATGGTCCGTTGCGCTCACGTATTCAGAACATTTGACTTCACGCCACTGCGAGGAAGCTCACGGAAGCGAAATTTTGCTGTAGTCAGTTGCGAGCCAAGATGTGTCAATCGAACGTTCAAAAAAGCTACGATCCCCCCTTGAAAATGTCCTCCACACATGGGGACGAAACGTCAGGTTTTGAAGTGAAATCCCTTAGACCACGGCATAACAGCCAGAATACTTTATTAATTGTGATGAAGAACTTTGTAATGGTGAAACAAAAAAAAATCGTATGGTGAATTAGTAGCTAAAAAAATTATCAGAAGCAGAACCTTTAAGTACACAAAAGAGAGAGGAACTAGGAAATTTTCTAAGGGAATACAGGGATAGATTCGATGTTAAAGTCAGGAAGTGTAAAAGGTTATAAGTGTAGACTTAAATTAAAAGCTCAGGATACATTTTTTGATAATTCCTATAACATACCAATATGTAAAAGACTGGAAGTGGAAAAAGAGTTGCAAAAAATACAAAAGTGGAGAATACTTGCAAGAAGTAGGAGCAGTGGCAGCTCGTAGGTATACATTCCAGGTATTCACAATTTTTTAAATTCAGGTAAATGTGAGAGAGCGAAATTAATAGCATCTGCTGAATGACAGTTATGTTTTTCAATATATTTATACAACTTCAGCTGCTGTCAATAATAATAATAACAATAATAGCAGTAATAATAACAATAACAGAAATAATAATAATAATAATAATAATATGCAAAACTTGTCTGGGAAAAGAAGGAATTGTTTTTGTTGAATTTTGTTGTTTTGTAAATAATTAAGTACAGTTTATGGCAAGAACAAAACAATGTTCAAGCTTTCGCTACTCTACGTTTCGCATTTTTGTGTAAATGGGAGTTTTATTTTTTTGGACAAATGTACAAGATCCGTAATTCATGTATTAGCTAACGAATTAACTTCTGTGCTGAAAACCAGGCATTCTTACACTGTACCCACATAAAAACGTACGCTTATTATACACTTATTTGTTAAATGGTCGGTTCACGCTTATTTGTTTTCGTTACTTTCTCAGACAACGGATCTGGTCTGGAATTCCCTAGTTCCTTTGCAGTTAACTTTTCCTGGTAATTTTCATTCCTGTGAGCGCTTAATACAGGTTCAACAGAGTTCATGTTCACATTGCACAGGAAAGCCGCTTCCTGCACACTAGACAACCAACTCCAAACACAAACTGCCGTTTGCGGAAATGATTAAATTCAAGTAGTGCTATCCACAGACAAGGTTACTTGACCAGACTACAAATGAGGTGCTGAGAGCCATAAGGCCTAAAAGCACACCGTATTTGTCCCCCCCCCCCCCCGCCCCCCATATTTAAGTTAATATGAGAGAAACCAGCGAGTCAGCTTTTCGTTAATGTACAGATATACATACAATTTGGGCCTACAGTACAGATAAACATGATCCATCATAAGATCAACAGATGTCAGAAGCATGAATAAATGCTACAGTTTCACAATCTACGATGATGTGCTTTATGGTTTTTAGCGCCTCAAATGGGTTACTATACAGTAAAATCCAAAATTTAATGTACTGTATCTCATTTAGAAGCCCATAAAATAGATTTTTCTGCCAGTATAACATATACTGATGTCCTATTTAATTGTACTGTATGGTGAGTGAAATCGCATATTTGTGGAGTGTGCTACCGCCTGGAGGGATTTATGGCGAATGTAGATAAAAGTCTGCTGCAATGTCCTACCACCTGGTGGCCTTGAGGTTAAAATCACGATGATCATTGGAAACTTATAAAAAGCTATTTAGGAAAGAAGAGAGATGAAAAAGTAAAACTTTACTGTCAAATTTATTTTATTTTTTAGACACAGTCCTGACAGTGACGGATGGAAAATTCTTTGGCCAGAAGAATCAATATATTGACACAATTACAGGATATACTCATGAAAGTTTTGGACTTTGTGGTTCATTGAAATGTATTCAAAAAATTCAGGAAAACAAATATTTTCACAACATTGCCAGAAGAGTTAGAAAATTTCTTCTAATTATGATGGATGCAAAGGGCTAAGATTATCAACAAAATAAATAGAGGCTATTTGGAAACTACAATACCCCATAAACATTGACTCATTTGGCAAATGACCAATAACGTGGTAGATTGTATGGTAGATTTATTCTCCAAATATAAAACTTTACCTTTAGAAAAAAGCAACCAGCAAGAAAATCATTTCTAAAATCACAGAGGATTTTTTCACACAGTAGGAATACATAAAGCAATTTTATCCAATGATCCAAATCAATCAACACCAGAGTTTGGAAATAATTTAACAAAGACTACAACGTAAAACATATACTTATTTCATCTTAATCACCAAGTTGTAACGTAACTGAACGATACATGAGAGAGAAAAACTGCTTATTTAGAACCTATTGCAGTAAGGATCATTCAAATTGGTCAGAATAAATCAGTAATTCTGAAGATGTATGAAATAGCTTACAAAGGATTTTGCCCATATAAAATTTTGTATAACAAGAAACCTGCTTAGCTCATTATTGAACTAATTGAATTCCCAGCACGAAAATCTATATCTGTCACTGGGAGAGAGGATATTGTAAGAGAAACTATGTATCAATATTACCACAAGAGAAAGCAGAGGAGTGACAGGAAATAAAACTCACACGATTTGAAATTGGAGACTTAGTTCTAGCAAAAAGTTATACTAAATCCAAAGCAGCAACTAGTGAAATTAAGAAATTTTTTGATATTTATGTAGGAACTTTTAAAATTAATGAAAACTCACACCCTAATTCTTACAGGTTGATTTACCCAAAATCTAAGAAACTGTAACACTTTTAAAACCATACAGGCATTGTGACTAAGTTGATGCCTTTTCCAAACAAATTTGTTTATTTGTAATTTTTTACACTGATTTAGAATTTCTTTTGTCGCATTAGATCATTACTACCCTCAGGGGGATGGATGATCTATATGAATTATACCTGTGGAAAATCCACTTATATTCTTTCTATACACACACAATGGAACATGTAGTCTCACAAAATTTGCACTATACAGTTCGAATATGCATACAGTTTCCTCATACAAATATCTGTTTGAAACTCATAACATTCATTTTGCACATATGCTATCAACCTGCTTATTATAACAAAATTTGTATTACTGTTGGATGTGAACTGCCTACATGCTGCTTGTGTCATGGATGAAAACTATTCCTGTTGTACATGAGAAGACATATTATAAATCTTCTGAATGTCTGGTAAACTATTTGCAATGGCTATTGTTCACATGCTTACATTCGCCCGTATATACCAACATGTGTCACATAGCTCATCAATATATTACACACGTGATTATGTATGGATTCTTTCTACACTGGCTACTGTTTACACTTGTCTATATACCAACTCTTGTCGCCTTCCTTATCAATATATTATACATATGATTGTATGGATTCCTTCTACATTGCTTATATCTCACATTTGTCTCTATAAATGATCACTTGTCCCCTTGATTATCAACATATTACACACATGATTGTATGGATTCAGATTGGAAAATTGCGCAATTCGCACCAGTGTTTAAGAAGGGTAGTAGGAGTAATCCATCGAACTACAGACCTATATCATTGACGTCGTTTTGCAGTAGGGTTCTGGAGCATATACTGTATTCAAACATTATGAATCACCTCGAAGGAAACGATCTATTGATACGTAATCAGCATGGTTTCAGAAAACATCGTTCTTGTGCAACGCAGCTAGCTCTTTATTCGCAAGAAATAATGGCCGCTATCGACAGGGGATCTCAAGTTGATTCCGTATTTCTAGATTTCCGGAAAGCTTTTGACACCGTTCCTCACAAGCGACTTCTAATCAAGCTGCGGGCCTACGGGGTATCCTCTCAGTTGTGCGACTGGATTTGTTCATTTCCTGTCAGGAAGGTCGCAGTTCGTAGTAATAGACGGCAAATCATCGAGTAAAACTGAAGTGATATCAGGTGTTCCCCAGGGAAGCGTCCTGGGACCTCTGCTGTTCCTGATCTATATAAATGACCTGGGTGACAATCTGAGCAGTTCTCTTAGGTTGTTCACAGATGATGCTGTAATTAACCGTCTAGTAAGGTCATCCGAAGACCAGTATCAGTTGGAAAGCGATTTAGAAAAGATTGCTGTATGGTGTGGCAGGTGGCAGTTGACGCTAAATAACGAAAAGTGTGAGGTGATCCCCATGAGTTCCAAAAGAAATCCGTTGGAATTCGATTATTCGATAAATAGTACAATTCTCAAGGCTGTCAATTCAACTAAGTACCTGGGTGTTAAAATTACAAACAACTTCAGTTGGAAAGACCACGTAGATAATATTGTGGGGAAGGCGAACCAAGGGCTGCGTTTCATTGGTAGGACACTTAGAAGATGCAACAAGTCCACTAAAGAGACAGCTTACACTACACTCGTTCGTCCTCTGTTAGAATATTGCTGCGCGGTGTGGGATCCTTACCAGGTGGGATTGACGGAGGACATCGAAAGGGTGCAAAAAAGGGCAGCTCGTTTTGTATTTTCACATAATAGGGGAGAGAGTGTGGCAGATATGATACACGAGTTGGGATGGAAGTCATTAAAGCAAAGACGTTTTTCGTCGCGGCGAGATCTATTTACGAAATTTCAGTCACCAACTTTCTCTTCCGAATGCGAAAATATTTTGTTGAGCCCAACCTACATAGGTAGGAATGATCATCAAAATAAAATAAGAGAAATCAGAGCTCGAACAGAAAGGTTTAGGTGTTCGTTTTTCCCGCGCGCTGTTCGGGAGTGGATTGGTAGAGAGATAGTATGATTGTGGTTCGATGAACTCTCTGCCAAGCACTTAAATGTGAATTGCGGAATAATCATGTAGATGTAGATGTAGATGTACGGAGTCCACCTTGAAGTCTGTAAGTTACTTACAAAATCGGAAGAAGATGGCATGGTGCTGTACTCTTTCGCAGAATGAATGTTCAAGAATCGATTTCTTGGGTAAATGTGAGAAGTGTTGAAAGATTTTCGCAGGCTTTCAAGCATATGCACAATGAAGCATCATATTTTTTCGAGCTATGTACACATTGTCAGTGGAAACATGGTTCTGTTGAAAACATGTTCACTGCGGTGTTCCGCAACATTTTTCGGACTTTGTTTCTTGTCTCTGTCTCTGTCCGTACTGGCGGCAAACATTTCTCATAGTGTATTCGCATCGTCTGCGGCGATACTTGCATTGTTTTCGTATCATCTGCTACCTTGTATCTAGAGACGAGGAACCAACTATATCCAGGACAACATAAAGTTTACGATGGAGATACAGACAGATAACACCTTGCTGTTCCTTGACGTCCTCGTCCGTCGTAAAGCAAGTAGGTGTCTCAGAGACAGTGTCTACCGGAAACCCACCCACACAGAGCGATATCTGCACGCTAACAGCTATCACCATGGCTGACAGAAACGTTCTATTCTGAGGAACTTGATGAATCGAGCAGAAGCTGTCTCAGTCGGTGAAAACCTGCCGAAAGAACGGAGCCACTTACGGAAAGTACTCAAAAAAGCGGCTACAACAATCGCTAGATTTCGCAAGCCATCTTTCCGAAAACAATGAAGCAGAAGGACCCCGAGGAGGACTCGATGAAGTTTGCGTTTTTGTCGTTTTATGGCTCAGTTACAGGAAAGATTAGCCAGCTCCTAAAGAGGAATAAAATCAATACCGTCTTCTGAGCTCCAACAAAAACTGAAGCCAGTGAAAGCCGATGAAGGCCTCAGAAAGATAGGAGGATATAAAATACTGTGGGTGTGTATAATTTTGTGTCGGACAGACTGTGAGTACCATTGAACAGCGCTGTATAGAACACAAGAGATGTTGTCACCTTTGGTACCCTGATAAATCACTGGTGGTGGAGCATGACCTAGAAAACTGTCATCAGATTGCATTCGAAGAGACGGCTGTAATTACAAGGACTAATAGTTTCTGGGACAGTGTAATAAAAGAAGCGATCGAGATAAAAATTTGTGACAACACCGACGATGAAGACCGCGGCCAGCAGCTAAGCACAGTTTGAGACCTGGCCATCGGAAGGTTGAAGCGGGTGCGGCGGGGCTGCAACAAAAACATTACGTTATATGGCCGTGGAGCGAGCGCCAGTAACGTAACAGAAGCACCGTGGCTATATAAGGATGGTAAAGGGACCAAAAGACTGTCACCAATTGACAAAGGCCAAGCAGTACTTGGCCGAAAGCTCATGGGTTTTAAAACACTTTATGCAACTGGAAGCTAAAGATAATTTTATTGTGACCTTAGAAAGCCAATGCCTGTGAATGAGTTAAATTGTGCCCAGTTTGCGGGTACAGATTCAACGGCAATAATGCTCCATAATATTTCCTGTAACGCTTGAACGATATGGAATTTGAGATTAGGCAGCACAATTTCCCAAAAATAGAAAAGTCAGATCGAAAAGGAGATGTTCCATGTTGAAAGCAGCACTCTCGAAGAACTATTAAAGATCATGACTGAAAGAAAGACTACTTACAAAACAATTGCACATCCAGAGTTACAAAAATTCTCAAATGTGTGGGGATCAAACCAAATACTATTAATGTGCGATACTGAACATGTGAAAAGAAAGGTGGCACAAATGGTCACTGGATTATTTGACTTGCGGAAGACTGCCGCCAATATGCTGAAAAACGTGAGTAGTTGGATAAAGCCAGTATGAGCACATTTTTTAGTGCAGGTTGCCTACATCAGGGGCAAGCATACTTTCAGGGGCAAACCTATTGTTCTGCTCTATGTCAACCCTTCAACTACTGTTCTCTTTTGAGTGACAGGTCATGAACTATTCATCTACAGCACTTTTGATATCAAATTGATACCAAACTAATTAAATTGTGGCAGCTGATTGAGTTATGACTCTCTCCCCCTCTCTTTAACCTATTATTCTGCTAAGTGGTTTGCAAGCCCCTGGGAGTAATCCATCCCTCCGAGAAAGTCTCCACATTCTTTCCCCTCCTCCTCCCACCTGCCTGTGGGAACTCCACTCACTAATACAAGCACACTTTCAGGCCTGATTTACTCAAATAGCCCCATACCACTCTATCAATTTGATTGACTAACAAATTAAATCGATAAATTAATTAACCCTTCCCTCTCAGGAAAACCCCCAGCCCTCCCCCTCCCATCCACCACCTGGAAATTGACGAGAAAAGACTCAGTTGATTTGATATTTGGCACAAAATCGGTTTCAGCGTATGGAATATTGTTTAAATGATTTCTGGTAGACAAAGCAAGGTGTACAATATTGTTTATTTAAAAAATTTATTGGATACAAGGCGATGTACAGAATACAGTTCATCTATTTAAAGAATTTGGCGGGAAATCGAATGCAGTGTATGGAATAGTTTTCAAACAATTTCCGGTAGACAAGGAAATGTGTGGAATATTGTTTACTTTAACAATTTATGGGATACAAGGCAGTGTTTGGAATGTAGTTTATATATTTATTTAAAGATTTTGTTGGGAAACTGGCCACAGTGTATAGAATTCCGTTTATTTCAACGTTTTGACAGTGACAAGCCAGTATGGAATATTTAATCGAGTGTGGTACATTTTTATTCAGATCGTACAAGGAATATCATCAACATAGCTCACTGCACTTAATGACACTGTTAAAAATATTTCAATCACAAAGCATGCACTATCTGCTTATCTGCCACCCTCTGAGCAGCACAATGCACCAACTGCTTCACGTATTCCTGTGCACATAGACCCCGTGGCCACTGTCGACTGCCACATATCCAGCCAACTCATGCATTGTGCAGAGTATTTGGTGGGAGTCGATCCTGCAATCACCCAGTTTCCAAACCCTACGGCAATTTTCCCCCCTTGCCTCCTATCGGTGGATACTGTCACAGTTAAGGTCATTTGATAGGAAGTCCATTAGGTTGTAGGTAACTGAAAACTTCAAATTTCAGCACAGTTGCATGCTATGTCCTTAAACAATCTGTGAAAGGGCTGGACTGGTGAGTGTGTTCACAATACCACTATTGAAAACAATAAATTGGTCAATTGGGAATTTGATGTTGTGATTGGGTTTTTAAAGCGCTGTGTTATCCCTAATTGGTTCTCTCAGCTAAATCAGGATGAATGAGGAGGAGGAGGAGGAGGATGAAGGGTATACCACAAGATGAGATAGTAACAACAGCGAAGATCACTGCCTCCTTTCCACTGCAAGATGGAGGCCACTGGGACTGTACTGAGAAGCAGTAAACCCACACACTTAAACCTTGTTTCATTTTATAGTAGTCATGGCTACATGCCATAGACTGGTGAAACCTTCATACATCCTGCATGCTCATGTCCTGATGTTGGGAACATGTTGTCGTAGCTCTGCCAACTGTGTACAATGTATAAGGCTAGCGCCAGACCAAGCTTTCTCCTAGTAGAAATGACAGTACAAGCAGTTAGGGTGTTGTTTCTTATTGGAAAATTAGAAGACTCCACATCATATGGGAACTGGAAGAAGAACGAGGAATATGCTACTGTATTGTGGTGTGCTTCCAAACTACATACAGGTACTGTAGTCTGAAGATCTGCGTCCCTCAGGATGCATTCAGGTCTGTCACCCAAACATTCTCTCTATCCTTGTTATTTTGTACCATCCAACAGAGAAATAATACAAACTATAAAAACTCCACTAATGACACCTGGTGGAGAATTTAACAAGATATTACTGCATCACTATCTTCCAATCTATAGAAAGCAAATACAGTCTGTATGAAGACATCGAGAATATATGGCGGTCCTATTAAATATACAAGTATTGGCCCACTGGAGCAGATGGTCAGTGATCGAAGTTGCTTGCACAGACTAGTGTAAAGTTTCATCGCCTGTAGTGTAGGAGGACCATACTCCACAGATTATGTGTTGTTCTTTCGTAAGCAGTTTGATACACTATTTTTCTGCTGTAATGCATACAAGCAGTGTATGACTACAAATGTGTATGCCACTGTACATTTGTTTTTCCAACACAACTTTGAGGTCTGTGTCAGGTGATAAACCAACATTAGCATGTTTTCACTTCATTGGCTCTCGCAGAAAGCTGGACATCGCAATTGTAAACTATGCTGCTCTCACAACACACAGGTTGGTTGAAATAAAAGACAGGGGTTGTAGTAACCACAACCAACTGCGAGAACGACTTGGGATGCGGATCGGAGCCGCCAGGCGGGGAAACCGCCGGCGGTGGAGCACGCGCCACCAGGTAAACAAAAGGAAGAGTCAGACGACAGACCAACGACAACCGACAACAACCGACCACGACCGACTATGACCGACACAACAAGGAAGAGATAAACAACGGAGGCTTGTAGAAACCACAACACCAAACACCAACAGTAAATCCACTCGGAACCAGAGCCAGGCAAAAGTCAACGAGCAACGACAAGAACGCAGTTCCGCCGAGATAGAAACTCAATCCAGAGCGAGTACCAGACTGACTGGACTAGGGCAGAGCAGGTCCCTGTATACGAAACCAGAGGGAGCGGCTATTGGCCGCTGTCTGCACGTGGCGTAGCGGTGGCGCCCTCACTGCGCGAGACCCGCTGCGTGGAATAGCCACCCCGGATGCGGAGCCCTCTATGGGCTGACCACGTCCATTTGTTCTGGCGTGTGTTCGACTTCCGCGGCGTGAGGTACTACAGAGGTAGCGTTGCTTATTGACAAAAATGTGGAAGACATCACAACATATGGAAACTGGAAGAGTATGCAGCATTGCAGAGCGTTTCCTAACAGCTGCCCAAAGGCTTTCACAATGATGGAGTAGCACATATCTAGGTGTTCAATTTCATATTGACCGAGAGCAGTGATTCCTTATATTGCAGTCATGTACATTATCACTCTTTTGGTGCTGGCCATCACCGGAAGGTTTTGGTCCCACCAAGACTCTCCCCATCTCAAAAAAGTGGTATCAGTCAATCATTATGTGGTAATCAAGAGGGTACCAGGGGGCAGATGGGGTGAAAAAGACACTATTGATATGGGACTATGTACTGCAATAAGCACCACAGTTGACAGTGTGACCAATTTTATCAATTTTACCAGTTTTTCTGTGATTTCAATGCCAACCATTGACATGGCAGCATGCTTCCAAATTTCTTTATCATTGCTAAAACATCCCTCCAATATTCTGCATATACCATATACTATATTGCAAATGTAGATGCATAGCAATGCAGTTTGTCCATTCTTGGCTAATTCTCGAACATATACACCAAAGCATGCGAGACAGCATGCTATACCGATGCAGTTAGATTACACATTTGAAGCACTTTGATCATAATGCATAGTTTACAATTACAGTTGCCCAACTTTCCATATGTGGAAGGCCAGCAACGGAGTATCCCTCTTACAAAGGCAACAGACAAATGCGTAGCAGCAGTGATTGACATGTGAAATTATACACCATGTTGCATAACTCTGTAAAAAGGACAACAGTCAAGCATATGTTTACATAGGGTTTACAGTACTTCACAAGCACCTGTCACTAACTTAGAATTCTGCACTTATGAAACTAAAGACTCCATCTATGTCCAATGTTTGGCAAAAAAATGGAGTATTTCACATACATCTTAATTCATCTAGAGAAGGGTGTTCAAACAGGTTTTCCGTAGATGGTCATGATTCATCACACATGTGTTGTAAGCCCTCTGCTGACTATGGTATGAAGACATTTGCTGTTAACGATTGCAGGTAAATAGCACTCTAAGTCATACACAGAACATACAATTGTATAAAAGTCGATTGCACGTTGTACCACACAACTGATGCACCAGAAGAGAACAAAAAAAAAAAGGTTAAATGCGCGATAAGTGACCTGCAGCAACATCTGCCTCTCATTAGAATGCATCATCAGTCTATCATTAAATCATACCTTATTACAACCCCTCTCAACCGATCACTCCATCCACTCACTCTCACCTTTTAACGTATATCCATGTCAGTTTAGAGACAGATGGTTCTCTTTTCAAGGAATGCATCAAAGGCAGGAGTCAACTTGCATGTATCACTATTACCTCAATAGACATACAGTAGTATGTTTTTAAAAAACGATACAGCAATTGTTCTGTAAGGTATTTATTAGCTGACACTGCATGGTTGTAATTGGTGGAGAGTACAGAGAAGCACATTGTAAATACTGTTTGTTAGGGTTTAAAACACCTAAACAGTTCTACACAGAGTCAAACACACGATCTATTCTGAAGTTCAGTCCTCCAGCTGGTAATACAACACTCTTTAGCTAAGAACGCTTTATAGAAATCTATAAGGTGGTTGCTGATAACTTTGGGGTCACTCTTGGGCTTCTGATTCAACCCATATAAATTTATTACTCTACGTTTGGTGGTCATTCACGTTAAACATTCTATTACAACTATCTTATGACTGTCCACGAAAAAGGACTGTTTCCCTGGTTCCCATAGCTTCGATGTCATATTCCTCTTGCTATCACGTACTTGTCCCCATATACAAGAATTTTCCTGCACCAAATAGAAGAGATGCAAGTATTCCCTAATTGCCCCTCAGTTTCCTTGTATTTTGGCACATTTTCCCTTAATTTATACGTATTTTCCGTAAATTTTACCGGTTTTATGTCACTTTTGCCCAAGCAATCATGATATCACTTTTCGCCACGCATTCTAAAATAGCTAGTGAATTAGTACAGTTGTCAACACCTAGCACATATTAATTCTATTTCTGGTTGGATGCTATAGTATAGTACTGATCTCGAATGCATACAGTCATCTCCAACCACACATTCTACAGTTGCAATACATTTGCTCGGTTTTCTGTATGTCTGTGTCTGTGCATGTGTCACGGATTGCTCCCATGACCCAGAGTGAACCCGAGTTAGTATTAGACTGTGGATATTCCACACGTTATATCCGGAGCAATGTTTGGACACAGACCCACAATACGACCCTCCAGGATAAGGCTTGAGGGTGGACCCATCACGTGTTATACCCAGCGAAATGTTCAGAGGTAAATCCTCAGTACATTCCGTCCGGAAAGGTGGATCCACTGAGCATTACGTCCAGAGATGTGTTCTATGTCCAAAGGTGGATCCACCAGTGGCAGGGGTGAAGCAATGTTATCATAGCATGGGGCAGAAGTGAGGTAAAATTGGTAAAATTACGAAAATTGACATAAAATACGTCTAAATTAAGGGAAAATAAACCAAAATGGGGGACACTGAGGGGAAATGAGGGAATATTTGCACCTCTTCTGCTTGGTGCAGGAGTATGTGACAGCGAAGGGAATACGAGAAAAAGTTGACATGGAAGCATCAGGAACGAGGGAAACAATCATTTTTCGTCGACAGCAACAAAACGGCTGGAATAGGGTGTTTAACGTGAATGACCACCAAAAGTGGTCATCTTCATTCGTGCTGTCAGTACAGTGGTGTACATTTGCCTCAAACTGGATTTGATGCCAATATATCGTACGGTCGTCCCTCTCATTCGAGTTTACCTGTTCTGCTGGAATGATCTTCTGTCCCTCTCCCTTGTTTCTGAAACTTTCACCCTGATTGTGGTCCATTGTCTCTATCCTGTCAACTTCGGCAAAATCTTTCTCTACATGAGCCTTACTTCGCAAGATCATATGAAACACAATACAAATTTACGCAGAACTTCAAACTTTGCGAATGAAGAATAATGATTTGTCAAAGATTAACACATCTATAAATTCCTAATCACAATTCATATTAACCATGTATAAGAAAAGAAAAGTTCCGAAGCTCCAATGCTGTTGTTGACACAGCAGAAACAACAAACAGACGTGGGATTGGATGCACCGGACGAAAATATGAGCACAAATAAACGTACAAGTTAAATTAATAATTGGGGCCAGCAATCTATAACTAGTACATAATTAACAAAAATTGCCATTGTTTTTTTGCAAAATAATTTTGGAAATATGGAAACGTACAATAAAATTCTAGCATCTGAGTGGGAATAAACAATTTTAAAAAAAGAGAACAAATGTAACTGCTTAAAATTTATTATATTCACTCCTGACTGCGCACAGCATCTCCCAGAGGCTGTATCTTGAGCAGTGTCCGCCAGTTTTATGTAATACCCCGTGTATGTGCATTTCGTAATCGTTACCAAAGTCAGGGACTATCTAGACTCTCACACCACTTAAGACCCAATGTTGATACACATTACACTATGGAAACAATCTGTCTGAAATTTGGCCCTAATGTGAATTCCTAAGGTGAAGAATTGGTATAAAAACAATTAATAACTGTATTTTAAAACCACTTACACTCCTGGAAATGGAAAAAAGAACACATTGACACCGGTGTGTCAGACCCACCATACTTGCTCCGGACACTGCGAGAGGGCTGTACAAGCAATGATCACACGCACGGCACAGCGGACACACCAGGAACCGCGGTGTTGGCCGTCGAATGGCGCTAGCTGCGCAGCATTTGTGCACCGCCGCCGTCAGTGTCAGCCAGTTTGCCGTGGCATACGGAGCTCCATCGCAGTCTTTAACACTGGTAGCATGCCGCGACGGCGTGGACGTGAACCGTATGTGCAGTTGACGGACTTTGAGCGAGGGCGTATAGTGGGCATGCGGGAGGCCGAGTGGACGTACCGCCGAATTGCTCAACACGTGGGGCGTGAGGTCTCCACAGTACATCGATGTTGTCGCCAGTGGTCGGCAGAAGGTGCACGTGCCCGTCGACCTAGGACCGGACCGCAGCGATGCACGGATGCACGCCAAGACCGTAGGATCCTACGCAGTGCCGTAGGGGACCGCACCGCCACTTCCCAGCAAATTAGGGACACTGTTGCTCCTGGGGTATCGGCGAGGACCATTCGCAACCGTCTCCATGAAGCTGGGCTACGGTCCCGCACACCGTTAGGCCGTCTTCCGCTCACGCCCCAACATCGTGCAGCCCGCCTCCAGTGGTGTCGCGACAGGCGTGAATGGAGGGACGAATGGAGACGTGTCGTCTTCAGCGATGAGAGTAGCTTCTGCCTTGGTGCCAATGATGGTCGTATGCGTGTTTGGCGCCGTGCAGGTGAGCGCCACAATCAAGCCTGCATACGACCGGGGCACACAGGGCCAACACCCGGCATCATGGTGTGGGGAGCGATCTCCTACACTGGCCGTACACCACTGGTGATCGTCGAGGGGACACTGAATAGTGCACGGTACATCCAAACCGTCATCGAACCCATCGTTCTACCATTCCTAGACCGGCAAGGGAACTTGCTGTTCCAACAGGACAATGCACGTCCGCATGTATCCCGTGCCACCCAACGTGCTCTAGAAGGTGTAAGTCAACTACCCTGGCCAGCAAGATCTCCGGATCTGTCCCCCATTGAGCATGTTTGGGACTGGATGAAGCGTCGTCTCACGCGGTCTGCACGTCCAGCACGAACGCTGGTCTAACTGAGGCGCCAGGTGGAAATGGCATGGCAATCCGTTCCACAGGACTACATCCAGCATCTCAACGATCGCCTCCATGGGAGAATAGCAGCGTGCCTTGCTGCGAAAGGTGGATATACATTGTACTAGTGCCGACATTGTGCATGCTCTGTTGCCTGTGTCTATGTGCCTGTGGTTCTGTCAGTGTGATCATGTGATGTATCTGACCCCAGGAATGTGTCAATAAAGTTTCCCCTTCCTGGGACAATGAATTCACGGTGTTCTTATTTCAATTTCCAGGAGTGTATAATTACAAATGTTTGTCCTTGTACACAAGAAAACCAAAAGTTGACAGTACGAATCTAATATGATAGACAATTATCACAGCTATGCTGTCCGAGGAAGGACAATGGGCCCAAGCTGAACTTTCCCGAAGTTATGTGAATAAACCGCACGAATCTGAAATTTACTATGCACTGATTGGTTGCCCAGACTGAAATGGAAAAAATCCTTCTTCATGACTGGGATCTTATGGCACTGTGGCGTTGTTGTACCCTTACAAAACAGTAATCTCCCACCTAATGAGCCAGTGCTGCTCAATATGCTCACCAATCTCTTGCTGCATCGATGGACACGAAGATGTGGGTCAGCGTGAGATCTACACCAGGCTATAATCTGCGAATCGCACTAAGTCGTCAGCACAATGGTCCAGAGCAGAATACCAGAATGATCACTCCCTCAGCGATCGAGCATGTGAAGCAGCCTCTGTGATGATGATGATGATGATGATGTTTGGTTTGTGGGGCGCTCAACTGCATGGTGCCACTGTCAAAAACAATGATGATAAAGACAACACAAACACACAGTCCCTGGGCAGAGCAAATTCACAACCCGCCCTGGCACCGAACCTGTGACCACATGATCCAGAGGGAGCAATGCTAGCCACTTTCTTTTCTTTTCTTTTTTTTTTTTGCATTTAGTTCGTTGTTGATCGTTGTGTTGGTCGTTGCGGACGTCACATGACATCCGGTCAAGTTCGTTTGTTGATCCTTCCACTCAGTTTTTTGTTACAGAGCTCTGTGACCGAACATGCTGAGCTACCGTTCCAGCGCGACTAGACCACGAGACGCCGACTGCCGCCTCTGTCACGACCGATATCAGAAGGTTTTGATCATCCATCCCTGCACTCGATTCCCCAGTTTGCACTGTTATGGCAGCAAAAACCAGTCAGGCAAACTGATATTTACTTCTGTCCATCGGCGTGAGACTGTAATGTTAAATAATTTCGTACCACGGAGTATATCATGTAGACTGTCGATCGGGGCACACGTTCAGTCAAAGTTTGTTGTGGAAATTCCTGTATTACAACTAGAGGTGATACGCGGACCAGAGCATTAGTTATGCACGTCAGAATTTTCACAGAGTTCGTGTGGTGCAGTGGGTAGAGCTCTGGTTGGGCATTCATATTCTCATTTCAACGTGGGGTCGAGTCTCTTCAGGGACAGTTTGTTAATTCTATATACTACGTCTATAATATTTTTTGTAAATCATTTGCTGCGTAGCATTGTTGAAGTCTGAACTTTCGAAATAGGCTAAGATTCGATTAGAAGGTAAAGCGGGTGATTTGGTCTATCAGAAACATACCACAGCCACATATTATGGCTCAAACACGCATTTTAGCAGATACTTTTATGTAACATGTGCATGAGCACGAGAAATATTACCAAGCTGTGGTAGTATTACCAAGCTGTGGTAGAGTACAAACTGTGAAATACGGCGCAAAGCTGGGACGCAATATGGCCGCTCATCGCTCTTTGAGCACTCTCAGCTTTTCCGACAATGCCGGTATACTTCTTTGTGTCTGAGAGCAACAGCGAGCAGCTCTCGAGAGATGGAGGTTGCCGTTACAGGGTGACACAGAATAATGGGAAAGTTTGAAACAAGTAACGGCAGCCATGGGCAGGTTGCAGCACTGCGGGTTCCTGACAGCGAGTAAACAGCCCGCCATTTCAGTAATCGTGGATTAGTGGAACAGACAACAGCGTGCTCTAGCGATAACAATGTTTTATAAAAACAATGACAGTTCGGTGCAGAGGGAGTTTCGACGTTTTTATAATTTAAGATGTCATGATGCCATTCCGTCGAAACACGCGATAAAATGTTGGATTAATAACTTTGAAGAGACTGGACCTGCCGTCAAGAAGAAACCAACAGGACGACCGACAAGTGTGAGTTCTCCAGCGAACATTGAAGTTGTACACGAGTCTGTCTTACGGAGCCCATGGCGTTCACTTCGTAAGCAAGCAGCAGTGGTTGGAATGTCCTGGGAGAGTTTTCGCAGAATTCTTCACCTTGATATGAAATTTCATCCGTACAAACTACAGATGACGCAACAATTGAAGGATAACGATTACCGGTTACGATTACGATTCTGTCAACAAATGATAACAAAAATAAACAATGACGATGAATTTCTAAACAAGTTCTGGATGTCAGATGAGGCACATTTTCATCTCACAGGTTATGGGAATAAACATAACTACCGTTACTGGGCAAACACAAATATTAATGACGTTCATGAGCGCCCTTTACACGCTAGTAAAGTGACAGTATGGTGTGGTGTTTCAGCACGTGGGATTATCGGACCGATTTTTTCGCAAATGAAGAGGAAAATACAATAACTGTCAATGCTGATCGTTACGTTGAGATGTTACGAACTTCCGTTACAACTGCATTGAACACTTTCTAAAGGTTCAAGAAGTCTGGTTTCAACAGGGTGGAGCGACATCACACACTGCACGGCAATCAATAACATATAGGCGAGAATTGTTTGGCAACCGTGTGATCTCACGATTCGGTAACATTCGCTGGCCCCCTTGATCGCTAGATTTATCCGTTTGTGTTTTTTTCTTGTGGGGATACCTCAAGAGTAAAGTTTACACGACTCGACCAAGAACCCTGGATGAGCTAAAACAGACAATTCGGGAAGCAATTCACAGTATCCCAGCTGATCAGTTGTAGTGGTCAATGAGGAATCTCAACAGCAGATTTCACGATTGTATTCGTACAGGAGGACGCCATCTAAAGGACGTAATATTTAAAACTGATAAATGCCATCAATGTTTCGTAAATCGCAAAATTGTAATGTTTCACTTACTATGAATGCAGTTTCTTTCCTTCATTACTTCTAGTGTTATTAGATTCTACATCTACATCTACACACATACTCCGCAATCCACCATAGGGTGCGTTATGGAGGGTACCTCGAACCACAACTAGCATCTTCTCTCCCTGTTCCACTCCCAAACACAACGAGGGAAAGATGACTGCCTATATGCCTCTGTACGAACCCTAATCTCTCTTATGTTATCTTTGTGGTCTTTCCGCGATATATAAGTTGGCGGCAGTAAATTTGTACTGCAGTCAGCCTCTAATGCTGGTTCTCTAAATTTCCTCAGCAGCGATTCACGAAATGAACGCCTCCTTTCCCCTAGAGACTCCCACCCGAGTTCCTGACGCCTCCTTTCCTCTACAGACTCCCACCCGAGTTCCTGAAGCATTTCTGTAACACTCGCATGATGATCAAACCTACCAGTAACAAATCTAGCAGCCAGCCTTTGAATTGCTTCTATGCCCTCCCTCAATCCGACCTGATAGGGATCCCAAACGCTCGAGCAGTACTCAAGAATAGGTCGTATTAGTGTTTTATAAGCGGTCTCCTTTACAAATGAACCACATCTTCCCAAAATTCTACAAATGAACCGAAGACGACTATCTGCCTTCCCCACAACTGCCATTAGATGCTTGTCCCACTTCATATCGCTCTGCAATGTTACGCCCAAATATTTAATCGACGTGACTGTGTCAAGTGCTACACTACTAATGGAGTATTCAAACATTAAGGGATTCTTTTTCCTATTCATCTACATTAGTTTACATTTATCTATATTTAGAGTTAGCTGCCATTCTTTACACCAATCACAAATCCTGTCCAAGTCATCTTGTATCCTCCTACAGTGGAAATGTTTTCGTTTTTCTGTGTCACCCTTTACACGAGATGTCTAAATTCGCAGAAGCGACTGTCTAAGAGTATGCCCCACTCTCAGACCCTGCTGGCGAGCTGACAATCGGCGCTCTTAAAAATGTATAGAATTGACATGTATTACAAGCATTAGCTCTCTGGGAGCGAAAAACTTTCATGTGTATAATTACCTTAATACTAAAACTGCCACAACGTCATCAATATACGAGTCTAAATAAGCATTTAATCAGTAGAATATGCAAACCACTAGAGAAATGAATTCAATATGTGACGCAGAACGAACAAATAGGAGAATATTGGGAACACTTATGAGGCATCGCAGGAGAGGCAGAATTGCCAGTTGCGAAGCTGCGGCACATCTGGATGGCGGAATCACGGGGGCGGTAAAGTCACAGTGGTAATGTGCGAAAAAGACAATGTCTATGGCCATCGCATTAATAGGGAAAGTTAATGCAAGATTGGATAGTACTCAGACAACCAGTGTAACAATGGTTGCTGGGAAATTCCTGACACGAGAGACCACAGCTACACAAAAAGAGCAACAATCTGACGTTGATAAGCAGATAGCTTGCCTTAATGAATGGACAGACAGTTGCAAATATGATGCCAAAACTACACTCCTGGAAATGGAAAAAAGAACACATTGACACCGGTGTGTCAGACCCACCATACTTGCTCCAGACACTGCGAGAGGGCTGTACAAGCAATGATCACACACACGGCACAGCGGACACACCAGGAACCGCGGTGTTGGCCGTCGAATGGCGCTAGCTGCGCAGCATTTGTGCACCGCCGCCGTCAGTGTCAGCCAGTTTGCCGTGGCATACGGAGCTCCATCGCAGTCTTTAACACTGGTAGCATGCCGCGACAGCGTGGACGTGAACCGTATGTGCAGTTGACGGACTTTGAGCGAGGGCGTATAGTGGGCATGCGGGAGGCCGGGTGGACGTACCGCCGAATTGCTCAACAGGTGGGGCGTGAGGTCTCCACAGTACATCGATGTTGTCGCCAGTGGTCGGCAGAAGGTGCACGTGCCCGTCGACCTGGGACCGGACCGCAGCGACGCACGGATGCACGCCAAGACCGTAGGATCCTACGCAGTGCCGTAGGGGACCGCACCGCCACTTCCCAGCAAATTAGGGACACTGTTGCTCCTGAGGTATCGGCGAGGACCATTCGCAACCGTCTCCATGAAGCTGGGCTACGGTCCCGCACACCGTTAGGCCGACTTCCGCTCACGCCCCAACATCGTGCAGCCCGCCTCCAGTGGTGTCGCGACAGGCGTGAATGGAGGGACGAATGGAGACGTGTCGTCTTCAGCGATGAGAGTCGCTTCTGCCTTGGTGCCAATGATGGTCGTATGCGTGTTTGGCGCCGTGCAGGTGAGCGCCACAATCAGGACTGCATACGACCGAGGCACACAGGGCCAACACCCGGCATCATGGTGTGGGGAGCGATCTCCTACACTGGCCGTACACCACTGGTGATCGTCGAGGGGACACTGAATAGTGCACGGTACATCCAAACCGTCATCGAACCCATCGTTCTACCATTCCTAGACCGGCAAGGGAACTTGTTGTTCCAACAGGACAATGCACGTCCGCATGTATCCCGTGCCACCCAACGTGCTCTAGAAGGTGTAAGTCAACTACCCTGGCCAGCAAGATCTCCGGATCTGTCCCCCATTGAGCATGTTTGGGACTGGATGAAGCGTCGTCTCACGCGGTCTGCACGTCCAGCACGAACGCTGGTCCAACTGAGGCGCCAGGTGGAAATGGCATGGCAAGCCGTTCCACAGGACTACATCCAGCATCTCTACGATCGTCTCCATGGGAGAATAGCAGCCTGCATTGCTGCGAAAGGTGGATATACACTGTACTAGTGCCGACATTGTGCATGCTCTGTTGCCTGTGTCTATGTGCCTGTGGTTCTGTCAGTGTGATCATGTGATGTATCTGACCCCAGGAATGTGTCAATAAAGTTTCCCCTTCCTGGGACAATGAATTCACGGTGTTCTTATTTCAATTTCCAGGAGTGTATTAGGAAACAAGAAAACTATGCTCAGGCAGACACGAGAGACAATGATGGACCGAGACAAAATGAGCCAATATATTAGTAGTAGGACAAAGCCAATGCAGCCCCACTCTCCACTGTTGCCAAATTTATTCAAGATTGCGAAGCCAAGATGGCGGTGGGAGATGTGGCAACATCACAATGACGTCATGGCGGGAAGTTCAAATTTTGGCGGAAAAGTAGGTCAATTGGGCTACCTCCACTAACCTAACCCCCTCCCCCATAAAATGGCGGGAAGTTCAAATTTTGGCAGAAAATGGGTCACTCCACTAATCTACGAAAATGGCGGGAAAATAGATCACTTGGGCTACCTCCACTAACCTAAGTCACCCGACCACCACCTATTCATTGGAAATGATGGGAAAAGGACTCAGCCTGTGCTGGGCTGCTTGGCAGAATGGACGTAAGTCTTTACTTTGCATGCAGTCTTTATTTAAACAATCTGAGGCAGTAGCTCCATACAGTGTGTTCACCATGAAATCTGGAGTCCAATTGACCTAATACACAGTACTGCCACCAGAGGGCGCTGTCATCCCATGGTGGTCTGGGGGAAAAATGGCGGGAAAAAACTCAGCCAATTCTGGACTGGTGGATAGGAAGGACTGTACTTTACTTATTTTGGAACCATTTATTTAGCAACGGATTTCAAGTAGTTTATTTATTTATTACACTCGGTCTGATGCACTTGGTGTCACAATACACAGCCTACAGATCTGCAAACTACTCATAAACCACAGAAATAATGCAGTACACTGATGTGCAGACACGAAAATAACTCGTAAATTATTGAAATAATGCATAGCTCAGCATACAGACCTGTTCGCAAAATAAAGCAACATACATGCAAACAACATATAAATTGTCAAAATAATGCTCTGCAGAAACGCTCGCTAATTCTAAACTGTCCAATTAATGCAGTATACAGGATACAGACCTGCAAACACAAGTAAATTACCGAAATAATGGTGTACAACGCTCTGTCAACACGCTCACAACGCTTAATTTCAGTGTACAAACACTCATTGCACGTAAAAACCGCTTTCGAACTATCGTCAACCATGATGTATCAATGAACAGTCCCCAACAAAGGTTCCAACGCGCACACGCCACGATGCCGCCGACGCGAGCCACCACCATAGAGACTATCGCAGAGGCGCAAGCAATTGCTCTCAGACCGTCGCCGCCTACAGCCTGGAGGTGAACGTCGTGTCTATTTTCGGGTATACAGTTAGATTCTTCGAGTCTTATACTGACGTCACATACCTATGTAAATAATAAATAAGAACCAAGTCACCTAACCACCATGGCTGAAGTGTACCTGCCGGTCCAGAGTGGAGAGAGATGTTTGGATCGCGGCTCACCCTCACAGACACAGCTAAAACGTTTTTCAATGTTATACTGACTGCACAGGTCGATCTATAGAAATCTGTTCCAATGCTTCCCAGAACAGAACAGGGTGCATTGTTACAAGGTGTCCTAATAGGACATGCGATCTGCATGTAGCTGTGCACGCGTATACCTGCCCAGTGTGGCTGACACATCACCACGAAATGTACACATAGCGACTCACCATCACAGGTTCATCTAAAAGGTTTTCACTGTTATACTGTCGTCACATGGTTATGTAAATAAGGGCCAAGTCTACCTCTCAGAAATCGTAAAGTGCCATAGAAATAGTTGACTGTAGTTTTTGTAGGAGCTTGTCCGCATGGAAATTCTTGTCCTGACAGAACCTGTTTACCAAAATTACCCACAATAACGCCGAACGCATTTCTCCTGATGTTCCTAACGTGGCACCTCGTCCATCACGTGTTACCCCTTCCTGGGAATCGTTAAGTCCTGCATTCAACAAAGAACTCTGAAACACAAACGTTCTCACTGCTATGTAGATGCTCCTATGTCCCAGCACAAAGGATGTCTTGTGACTGAATGGAGCATTCTTGTCGGCTCTTACTGAATTTACCCGCCAAATTACTGATGCTGCCTGTGTGGAAGCATTGTCCACCTGTTTCTTTCTGCAGATGAGACTTTCAGAGGCAAAACTATTTTGTACAGAACGCCATATTGCACTGACAGTTAAACGCTGCAAAAGTGGCCTACAAATCGTCAAATAAGGAAAGACACTGGCTCAATTACACTGCTCTGTCACTGAGGGCGGAAGCTTGAATATTAGAGCATGACATCGATCTCCAATGTGGTAATGTATCACTGCGTACCGAGTCGATGTAGTAAACATACAACTTGTATCCTGCACAATACAAAATCGCTCCATTTTCATCATGCATATAGCTATCGACCACCAGACACTCGTACATATACCGCGAAGACAGACAGCACTGTAAGTATACTTCTCGCTGTGCTAGGTATTTTCCCACAAGATTGGACGGTCATCCACCGCAGCAAACGGTCACAAGACATCTGCTCCTGATGCATGACCAGAGCGCCCTCAGCAGACCGAAGTCACTCTCTGAACTGCTGTACAAAGACATGCTCACTTTCCATCGCACAAAGCTGTTACTGTTTCTGGCCCCAACCTGCTTGGTTGCTTGCTTCCTGCACCCATCTCCAGACTCTGGGATTGCACAAATATATGTAATTTCATATGGTTTGCCAGAATATCATACCATTTATGCGGTACTTCTCGATATCAAGCACACAGCAATATCGCTTGCATAGCAGTATCGCTCGCACAGTATAATTCTGAAGATACAGAATGGAAATTATCTCTCTAGAACCCTGAAACTTTACCAAGGTAGAGCATCCTGTAAAACAATGAATAACTAGAACCTTATCCCATCTGTGAAGACCTTTATGTGAGACCTCGAAAAAAATAGAGGAAATTGATACTTCCACTCACGAATACCGATGTTAGTGATGTAACAGAATCCAATGCATTCTTATATTTTACAAAGTCAACTAAAACGTTTCTCATGTCTAGAGAACCAGCAAACGTGTCTTCCATGTTTCTTTCACCTGCTAGTTGCACACACACAATCACTTTTCCGTCAACTAAATAAAGGCACGAAATTTGCAGAAGCAGTCAACTGGACAATTTATATGGAAGGGAAAATGGTCCAGCGCAAACACACGTCCATATTGAATCTTCTCAAATTTTCCCTTTACTATGAAAGCTATCCAACACATACTAGATATTAGTCTTCTAATCGGCTGTCTAGAGGACAACATAGTTAAGTCAACTCCATTCCTGCATCCCCACAGGTCTCTCCATTCAGACAGCTCCCACCGTTAGTCTGAAACGTGAATTATTCCCGCCAAGCTCGTGTAGTCAGAATCGTCCAAAAAACTGGCCAAATATATATTTTATCACTGTACTTACAATTAAATATTATGAATGCAGTCTCAATTGGATGACATTCGACAATGAACAAAGTATCAGAAATACACCCTGCTGATGGCTGTGGTTCTGGAAATAGAATATCTGTACCATTGTTATGTCTTGAATACTTTTACTTTTCCTGTCTCAGTATTCCACATTAAATCCATACCTTCCTTACAATTGAAAATAGTAATTTCCTTTGCAAATGTCAGAACACACACACATGCCTGATGCTGTGATATATTGCCTCGTTGGAGATCGTTGCCACGCTCTAATATTTAATCTTCCGTCCTCAGTGACAGAGCAGTGTAATTGAGCAAGTGTCTTTCCTTATTTGACGATCTGTAGACCACTTTTGCAGGGTTTAACTGTCAGTGCAATATGGCGATCTGTACAAATTAGTTTTGTGACTGAAAGTCTCATCTGCAGAAAGAAAAAGGTGGACAATGCTCCCATACTGATGGCATCAGTAATTTGACGGGTAAATTCAGTAAGAGCCTATCAGTATGCCCCATTCAGTCGCAAGACATCCTTTGTGCTGGGACATAGGAGCCTCTACGTAGCAGTGAGAATGTTTGCGTTTCAGAGATGTTTGTTGAAACAGGACTTAATGATTCCCAGAAGGGGTAACACGTGTGTGCCACGTTAGGACCATCAGAAGAAATGCGTTCGGCGTTATAATGGGCCATTTTGGTAAACAGGTTCTGTTAGGACAAGAATTTCCATTCGGACAAGCTGAGACATCATGAAAGTTCTACAAAAGCTACCGTTAACTATTTCTATGGCACTTTACGATTTCTGAGAGGTAGACTTGGCCCTTATTTACATAGCAATGTAATGTCAGTATAACATTGAGAACCTTTTAGATGCACCTGCGATGGTGAGTCGCTATGTGTACATTTCATGGCCATGTGTCAGCCACACTGGGCAGGTATACGCGTGCACAGCTAGATGCAGATCGCATGTCCCATTAGGATCACTAGTAACAATGCACCCTGTTCTATTCTGGGAAGCATTAGAACAGATTTCTATAGCTCGACCTGTGACGTCAGTATAACATTGAGAACCTTAGCTGTGTCTGTGAGGGTGAGCCACTATGCAAACATCTCTCTCTGCTCTGAACTGGCACGTACGCCTCAGCCATGGTGGTTAGGTGAACATGTACACGTCCAGAAGGTGACATGGCTCTTATTTACATAGACGGCGTCAGTATAAGACTCGAAGAATTCTAACTGAATACCCGAAAATAGATGAGACTTTCACCTCCTGCCTGTAGGTGGCAGTGGCCTGAGAGCCTCTGCGTTACTCTCTCCGGCGGTGACTCGCGTCGGCGGCGTTGGTGCGTGTGCATGTTGGAACCTTTGTTGGGGACTGTTTGCAGATAAGTCCTGGTTGATGACACTTCGAAAGCGGTTTTTACGTTCAATGAGTGTTTATGCACTGTATTATTTTCGGTTCTTTAAGCGTTGTGGATGTGTTGGCAGCGTGTTATACTGCATTATTTTGGTAGTTTACGAGTTGTTAGCAGGTCTGTATGCTGTGTATTGCATTATTTGGACAGTTTATAATTAGTGAGCCTGTCTGCAGGGCGTTTTACATGCCTTATTTTGACAATTTACGAGTTTTTTGTGTGTCTTTTGCATTATTCTGTGAGCAGGTCTGTAGGCATGCATTATTTGAGTAATTTACGAGCTGTTTCCATGTCTGTACATCAGTGTACTGCGTTATTTCGACAGTTTCCAATTATTCAGCACGTCTGCAAAGCGTTTTACAAGCATTATTTTGACAATTTACGAGTTGTTTTCGTGTCTGCACATCGGTGTACTGCATTATTTCGGTAGTTTACGAGTAGTTTAAAGGTCTGTAGGAAATATGTTGTGTCCCGAAGCAAGTCAGAGGGATTGTTTTGTTCAGTGTAATAAAGGAACTACGTGAAATCCATCACTAAATAATTTTTTCCAAAATAAATAAAGCACAATCCTTCCCATCCAGCAGCCCAGAACTGGTTGAGTCTTTTTCCCTCCATTTTTCCCCTAGACCGCCATGGGACAACAGCCCCTCTGGTGGTAGTACTGTGTACTAGGTCATTTGGACTCCAGACTTCATGGTGAACAACTGGATGGAGCTACTGCCTTAGATTGTTTAAATAAAGACTGCATGCCAAATAAAGATTTTTGTCCATCCTACCCAGCAGCCCAGCACAAGCTGAGTCCTTTTGCCGCCAATTCCAAGGAAGAGGTGGCAGTCGGATGACTTACGTTAGTGGACGTAGCCCAAGTGACCTTTTTCTGCCAAAATTTGTACTTCCCGCCATCTTCTGGGGGTTGGGAGTTGGAGGGGAGGGGAGGGGGTTAGGTTAGTGGAGGTAGCCCAATTAACTTCTTTTCCCACCAAAATTTGAACTTCCCACCATGACGTCATTGTGATGTTGCCACATCTCTCGAAGCCTTCACGTATCCGCCATCTTGAGTAAATTTGGCAACAATGGAGAGTGGGGCTGAATTGGCTTTGTCCTACTACTTATGTTAGTACCACCAGTGTTTCCGCATATAGGGGAGGCGGTGAGTGGTGTTTAATGCCCCTCTGACAGCGAGGTCATTGGAGACGGAGCTTAAGCTCAGATTGTGGAAGGATGGAGAAGCACGGCGCCCATTATCCTGTCGAAGGAACCATCACAGCCTTTGCCTTAAGTGATTGAGGCAAACCACGGAAAGCCTGAATCAGGGTGGCCGGACGGGAGTTTGAACGGTCATCCTCCTGAATCTGAGTCCAGTGAGTTAACCACTGTGCAACACCACTCAATGTTTTGGCGAGAGAGCTATGAGTTGTACAACACTGTGCACATACCCAAATAATATCAACAGCTGGCAGTAGACCCTGCATGCTGTGAGAACCAGCAAGGGTGTCTGATATGGTGTGGTGAGCATGGCGAGGGACCCGACAGGATGAGTAATTTAACGAGCTCACCAACACCATCACAGAAGCTATACATAAAAGACGCTAAGCCAAATCGTTACTACCTCATGTACTTTAGCTGGGATATGAGCATGATGTCAGTTGATGAAGACAGAGATGTGGTTGTAGCTTCATGAATATGCCTCACAGCAGCAAATAGTTTACCAATATTGATATACAGAAGTCATGAAGTGGAGGTAGACCTATGGTTTCGAAAGAGCTTTAAGTGGTGATTTGTGTTAGGGGGGATGGTAGAGCCCATACTGGGAGCAGACTTTGTTAGCCATAAAAAGACTGAGATCACTCTCAGCTCTGCTCACAGGAAGAAGGAAAGAGAAGTTGTCACAGGTTTCCTATGCCAAAATGCTATAAATGCCACAGGCTTCACACACAGTTGGGTGGTGTAGAAGAGTAGTGGTAGTACCACAGCTCACATGTAAGGGGCATCAAACAACGTGGTGGATTATATTAGCACCGTACTGGGGAAACCAGTCTCACGGTGGCTGAGAAGGTTAGCCCAGGCCATTTTGTGGTGGCAAAAGCAGAGTTTGATGACACATTGTGAATGAGCATGAAACGAAGGTCTGATAGCCCATGGGTGTTGTCAGAAAGAAAGGTGGCACATGAAGGCCCTGTGGTGATTACCACACATTAAATGCCCGTATTATCCCAGATTGCTATCTAGTACCAAATATCAATGCCTTTACTAATGTGCTGGCAGGAGCACCTACTTTCGGAGTGGCTGACTGCAAAAAAGTGTGCAATCAGATACCGGTAGCGGAAAATGACATACCCAAGACCACAGTAATAATACCATTTGAATTGTTCAAGTACTTATAGGTGCTATCCAGGCTGAAAAATACTGCGCAGGTGTAGCAGTATTTCATTGACGAAGTACTGGTGTGGACATTCTCGTCTTTTCAAAGTCTCTGGCATTGCGCAAAGAACTCCTCAAGGCCATGGATCATAAACTTCTATTGTAGACATCTACAAAGGACAGCAAGATACAGGTGCCCTTGACTGCACCACTAATAGGTAAGAATTCGACTGGCCAACAGTCACTGCAATGGACCCCAAAAATGCAGAGGATTTTCGACCAAGTAGAGGCTAGTCTGCAAAAAGTGGTTCTAATAGCACAACCCATGCTCCTAGTAGTTGAAACCAGCCATCAAGCAGTGAATGCAGCCTTCCACCGTTATGTAGACATACACCGGCAGCTTTTAGGCATTTTTTCAGGCAAGCTCACAGTGTCACAAGTCAAGTGGAGTATGCATGACAGTCAGCTGCTGGCGATTTATGAGGCAGTAAAATATTTCAGCTCGTATGTGGAGGTTAAGGCATTCACAATTTACAGTGACCACAAGCCTATAACCTTCACTTTCAAGAAGGATAAGGACAACTACTCCATCAGACAATCCCAGCAGGTAGAATTTATTGGCCAGTTCACTACAGATGTATGACACATTAAGGGAGCTGAAAATGTCATATCCGATTTCTTCCTGATAATGAGCAGTTGGCTACCACGCAAGCTACAGATCCCCAACTAACAGAATGTCTACAGAGCAGCGCTACAGGGCAGCAGCTTAAACATGTATGGCTGGAAGGGTCAAAGCTTAATATCAGTTGTGATGTCTCACAAAATAAAGCTAGTGTGGGACTCACAACCAAACTACGCCACTCACTGTCTCAAAACATAGGGAACACAGTCTATTTGTGCACAACGGGCTCATTGTGATCACCTGTTCCCCTGTAATGCTGCAGACTACACTGGGCTGTACAGAGTTTAGAAAAGAGTGTATCATACAATACAAAGAGATTGGAATGGCAAGCGACAGACTATCTGCCTGGGACAGGTAATGTCTGTGCATATGCTGGTGGCAGATGATGAATTAGGGCACTAGCAGCAGAGCAAAGTCCTCTATGCCGGAATGAATCAAGCAGCATACGTACTGCAATAAACATGTCAAGCAACCCTGGAGGAGAGTTTGGAAAGGACAATAACCCACACCAAAGCAGGCCGGAACATACAATATGCTACAAGTATTCATACGTTCCAAGAGCTCCTCTCCACTGTGAGGAGAGGGGGGCGAGAGGGAGGGTGAGCGAGAGTCACCCCCAACAGGATAAATTGCACACAGAATGTTTTTGTGTCTTCTTTCGAGCTGAATAAATGATAAACACTATACAAGTGTTTACTCCTTGAATGATTACTACTGTTTGTAAATAAGTTCTTTGACAATTCATGACATTGCATTAAAAAAGAAATGAGGTTTTTTGTGTAACATCTTGACGTCCTGTGGTCTACGTAATTTCGTAGAGAATACATAGGAGCGACACACTATAAACTCTTTGTGGTTAATTTAGTTATATATCTAAAGACCCATCCACATGTAATGATCTGTCTGCGCAAATATCTGTGCAGACAGAGTGTTAACTGGAGATTTGCGCCGATATGAGGTGTATGCAAACCTGGAAGTTGTAGTTGGAGGTTTGAACAAAATTTTGATACTGCTGACAGAGAAATCATTTGATTGAACTGAGGTGGCACTACCATGCAGATAACTTAACCAAAATTCTCAGTTCTCCTTGCTTTGCACTTAGAAATCTCAATTATTATCCTGACCTGCAAAAGGGATTGCTAGCATACTTTTACATTGTTCAGTGATACTCTATAATCTTGTGTGACAGAAGGGTGAAGGACTCTTCGAGCCATGTTCGGAACTCATTTTCATCCGGAGAGGAAGTTGCTTGAAATTTGTTCGATAGAGAGCGAGAAAAGTGAAAAACTGAGGGCGCAAGATCAGGTGAATAAGGCGTTATGGAATGACTTCCCAACCCAACTCCTGTATACCATAGTGTCTTTTGTCAGTCGAGCAGAATACGGGTGTGTGTGTGTTCACAGAGTAACATCACTTCACGCAGTCTTCCTGCTCATTGATCTTTGACTGCATCTGCAAGACATCTCAGTCATTGACAATTAATGTCAGCAGTGATGGCTATACTTCGGGGAAGCAATTGATAGTACATCACACCGTCGTTGTTCTACCAGATGCATCTTTTATGAAAGCATGGACGTCTTTGCTTCGGGAGTTGCTGATTTGTTTGCACTCAGCCATTCCTTTCTTATGTTAGGATAAAGACACGACTACTCGTCACCAGTAACGATACAGTATAGGAATGGTCAATGTTGTTCATGAGATAATTAATGACGAGCAATCAGAGATTCTGATTTTCGTGATTTTTGTCTTAGTGCATGTGGTACTCACATAACCGATTTTTGAACTTTCCTCACTGCATGCAAATGCTGCACGATGGTGGAATGGTGCCAGTTCATCACATTTGCCAGTTCTCGATTACAATGACGTGGATGATTGTGGACTAATGTGTTTAAACGACCTTCGTCCTGAACATGGAGAGTCAGTATTTTCGAAACAGTCCACTTAAAACGAGGAAACCATTTTCTTGCTATGATTTGTCCAGTGACATTATTCCCATATATGGCGCTAATTTTGGTTGCCTCTGCTGCTGTCATCCCTCTACTGAACTCGAGCGAAGAATATAACGGAAATGTTTTGATTTCTCCACTTGGCTGTCCATTTTCTAACGTCCATAGCTCCGCTCACTATCTCCAGCTAACAAAATGACAATATGTAAACTCAAATAGCAACAGTAAACTATAAATAAAAAATGACAATCGATAAATGAAGCCCCCCAACCAGAGTAACGACATGCAAAACAAAAATGCTACGAACTTATGCACCAACCCAACAAAGACAAATGGAGCCAGAAAATTGTGATAAGCTGATAATGGAGGATACTGCTGCAGTGTCTACAGGGACATAGCAATTCTTGCAATTGTTTTACTTGTTAAAATGACAGTTGGTAACACGCGTGAATTATATGTGAACTGTCGAATTCACTGCCATGTAGTGGGAAGAGGTAGAAGGCACCATATTAAGACCCGTCTAATCTTCCGAGGTGATTTATTGTTTCCAACTACAGTGCCACATTCCCCTCAGTCTGCGTCATCGGGTCCCGCAATGCTGAGGACACCACTTCGCTGTCTGCAAAATGGCTTAGCGTGGAATGGCTGCCTCAGCGACCCATGCAGCGACCTGCTGTGTGTCGGCCTTGTACGGGCACGGAGATGCGTCGACGTCAGCAGTTGCCGACCGCCAATTCAGTGGTCTCTGCCCCTGGCGCATCAGGACCACTCTCTGGGAGCCACAGGCAGCCCACTGCACGCTTCTTTGCTGTTGTGGTTCAGATCACGGGCGAATACAAGCGCCTGCAATCCGACGTCCGAATCTGCGGCCCTCGCTTCAGGATGCCTCCAGCGTGTGTTGGGAGCCAATAAGTCTGCCGTGGTAGCGAGCCATAGCTTGGCCTGCCGCTGACTGTCTGTGGACCCTTTGTTGGCCTCAGAGGGTCGAACCAGTGACCTGCCATGGACTAGAACGCTGGCGCTCTATCTGCTACTGTGTGTGACATGCCCCGCCGTCCAGGAGAGCTGCCACACTTGAATGCTTTGTCAGTGAACTGGCATCTATTTATATGCCGCTGTGCACCTCTGTTTTGCTAAATGCGCCACTCTGCGCCACGTACTCATAACACTTAGGCTGGCCAGTGGTCCCGTTCTGTATGTGACTTGCGCCATGCAAACCACTGCGTGTACTTTTTCCAACGGTTCTACTCCCCTGTGGCCTCTATTTTACTTCGCAACTGCTGGTGAGCATAACTCACTGTAAACAGGCCCGTTCCTGGTTGTAACTTGAGCGCTCAGAAACATTTAACTAAAATTGACATTTCCTATCCCAAACGGTAGAGCCACTATAGGCACAGTACTTGAAGTAAAATGTTCGAGATAGACAGTAAATCCCATTCTAGAGTTTAGAATGGCGCAAAAGTCTGTAAAAGGTTGTTGGTTGATTCAAGCAGCGAACTGAAAATCGCGGCTCAGAAGCAAACTAATCTATAGCTCAGTGGCCACACCTATTATTTCTAACATATGTCTAAAACCGTAAATTATTATCCAAAACTTGTCAGAATTGATATACTACAGAATTGAGATGCTTTATTTATCTTCATGAAATCTCCTTCAGGACAACATAAATAGCATCACATTTGTTGGGCAAGACCTCACTCAATGGTTGTTTCGAAATTACAGTAGAATATTCTAGTTGCTTGTTACCTCTTCCTGTTGAGAAGAATGCTCATGAGAAAAAAATTGCTCTCCTGATAAAAGTATTTTTCCGTTTTATACGAAGTGTTATGAGCATCAAAAGATACTGTAATTATATTAGGGACATTTAATAAAAAATGCTAAATTTTTTTACTTAGATGTTTATTTTTTCAACATCACTTTACAGTCCTTCAGTATAATGTTCCCGCTTCTCTATGACTGAAGCCCATTGTCTTGGAAACTCTATTATTCCATCCCGGACACCACTCCGTTGATCTGTCGATTGGCTAGGGTAACGGGTAATAGTGGTAAACAGTTCTTCCAGAGAAGGATAACAACGTCAACATGTATCATTTTCAACTTCAAGAACAAGTCTAAGTCTGGTGGACTGATGTCTGGGCTGTAGGAAGGATGTGGCAACATTTCCTGTATGTATTCGCGCAGTTTTTAGCCTACAACATTGCCAGTATACGAGCGAGCAAAAACCATCATTTGCTTGAGCTTTGACAGAGCAAATCGAAATCTTTTTGGACATAGACAATCTGAAACTCTCCACTAACTGGACTGTGATTTCAATTCTACTTCAGAATCTCTAATCCATGTTTCACCGACAGTGACAATTCGACACAAGAATCCTTGAACTTCATAGCCGAATCGTTGTTCGAGCAATGTTGCAATGTCCAGGCGTTTCTGCTTCCCTTCAGCAGTCAAACAGTATGAGATCCATGTTGCAGAAATGTTTCTCTTATTCAAATCATTTGTCAGAACGTGGAGTACTGATGTTGGGGAATCCCCGTGTCTTCAGAGAGTTCCTCATAAGTCACACTGCAATCTTATTCAAGAGCATCTGCCATATGTTTCACACGTCGTCCATCTGTTGACGTTTTCGGCTTTCCAGGTCTTGATGATCCTGAAAATGATTAGCCCAACGTGAAACTATACTATGGACCACTGTAAACTGACCACAAACTTCACTTAACGCGCTATGGGTTTCTATCGAGTTTTTCCCGTGTTAAGTTTCGATCTTCATGTACATCCTCCGGTCTCAAACTGTCACAATTCCTGACGTCCCTGCAGGGTCCATTTCTATCCTTCACCAGTTTTATGTTAGAATACACAGCGAAAAACAAAAACACTTGCCTCTTCCTCAAGCTCCCAACTACACTATGTGATCAAAAGTATATGGACACCTGGCTGAAAATGACGTAAAAGTTCGTGGCGCCCTCCATCGGTAATGCTGGAATTCAATATGGAGTTGACCCACCCTTAGCCTTGATGACAGCTTCCACTCTCGCAGTCATACCTTCAATCAGGTGCTGGAAGGTTTCTTGGGGAATGGTAGTCCATTTTTCTACATCTACATCTACATTTATACTCCACAAGCCACCCAACGGTGTTTGGCGGAGGGCACTTTATGTGCCACTGTCATTACCTCCCTTTCCTGTTCCAGTCGCGTATGGTTCGTGGGAAGAACTACTGCCAGAAAGCTTCCGTGCGCGCTCGAATCTCTCTAATTTTACATTCGTGATCTCCTCGGGAGGTATAAGTGGGGGGAAGCAATATATTCGAGCTACACCGCGATACAGAGTGCCTCTCTTGCAGAGTCTGCCACTTGAGTTTGCTAAATATCTCCGTAACGCTATCACGCTTACCAAATAACCCTGTGACGAAACGCACCGCTCTTCTTTTGATCTTCTCTATCTCCTCTGACAACCCGACCTGGTACGGATCCCACACTGATGAGCAATACTCAAGTGTAGGTCGAACGAGTGTTTTGTATGCCACCTACTTTGTTGATGGAATACATTTTCTAGGGACTCTTCCAATGAATCTCAACCTGGCACCCGCCTTACCAACAATTAATTTTATATGATCATTCCACTTCAAATCGTTCCATACGCATACTCCCAGATATTTTACAGAAGTAACTGCTACCAGTGATTATTCTGCTATCATATAATCATACAATAAAGGTTCCTTCTTTCTATATATTCGCAATACATTAGATTTGTCTATTTTAAGGGTCAGTTGCCACTCCCTGTGCCAAGTGCCTATCCGCTGCAGATCTTCCTGCATTTCGCTACAATTTTCTAATGCTGCAACTTCTCTGCAAACTACTGCATCATCCGCGAAAAGCCATGGAACTTCCGACACTATCTACTAGGTCATTTATATATATTGTGAAAAACAATGGTCCCATAACACTCCCCTGTGGTAAGCCAGAGGTTACTTTAACGTCTGTACACGTCTCTCCATTGAGAACAACATGCTGTGTTCTGTTTGCTAAAAACTCTTCAGTCCAGCCACCCAGCTGTTCTGATATCCGTAGGCTCGTACTTTGTTTATCAGGCGACAGTGCGGAACTGTATCGAACGCCTTCTGGAAGTCAAGGAAAATGGCATCTACCTGGGAGCCTGTATCTAATATTTTCTAGGTCTCATGAACAAATAAAGCGAATTGGGTCTCACATGATCGATGTTTCCGGAATCCATGTTGATTCCTACAGAGTAGATTCTGGGTTTCCAGAAATGACATGATACTCGAGCAAAAAACATGTTCTAAAATTCTACAACAGATCGATGTCAGAGATATAGACCTATAGTTTTGCGCATCTGCTCGACGACCCTTCTTGAAAACTGGAACTACCTGTGCTCTTTTCCAATCATTTGGAACCTTCCGTTCCTCTAGAGACTTGCGTTACACGGCTGTTAGAAGGGGGGCAAGTTCTTTCGTGTACTCTGTGTAGAATCGATATAGTATTCTGTCAGGTCCAGTGGACTTTCCTATGTTGAGTGATTTCAGTTGCTTTTCTATTCCTTGGACACTTGTTTCGATCTCAGCCATTTTTTCGTTCATGCGAAGATTTAGAGAAGGAACTGCAGTGCGGTCTTCCTCTGTGAAACAGCTTTGGAAAAAGGTGTATAGTATTTCAGCTTTATGCGTGTCATCCTCTGTTTCAATGCCATTATCATCCCAGAGTGTCTGGATATGCTGTTTCGAACCACTTACTGATTTAACGTAAGACGAGAACTTCCTAGGATTTTCTGCCAAGTCGGTACATAGAATTTTACTTTAGAATTCACTGAATGCCTCACGCATAGCCCTCCTTACGCCAACTTTGACATCGTTTAGCTTCTTTTTGTCTGAGAGGTTTTGTCTGCGTTTAAATTTGCAGTGAAGCTCTCTTTGCTTTCGCAGTAGTTTCCTAACTTTGTTGTTGAACCACGGTGGGTTTTTCCCGTCCCTCACAGTTTTACTCGGCACGTACCTGTCTAAAACGCATTTTACGATTGCCTTGAACTTTTTGCATAAACACTCAACTTTGCCAGTGTCGGAACAGAACTTTTCGTTTTGATCTGTTAGGTAGTCTGAAATCTTCTGCCTATTACTTTTGCTAAACAGATAAACCTTCCTCCCTTTTTTTATATTCAAATTTACTTCCTTATTCAGGAATGCTGCAACGGCCTAATGATCACCGATTCCCTGTTCTGCACTTACAGAGTCGAAAAGTTCGGGTCTGTTTGCTATCAGTTGGTCCAAGATTTTATCTCCACGAGTCGGTTCTCTGTTTAATTGCTCGAGGTAATTTTCGGATAGTATACTCAGTATAATGTCACTCAATGCGCTGTCCCTACCACCCGTCCTAAACATCTGAGTGTCCCAGTCTATATCTGGTATCACGGAGTCCTGCACTGAGAAGAGATATCGATGTCAGTCAGTGAGTCAAGGCACGAAGTTGGCGTTCCAAAACATCCCAAAGGTGTTCTACAGGATTCAGGTCAGGACTCTGTGCAGGTCAGTCCATTACAGGGATGTTATTGTCGTGTAACCATTCCGCCACAGGCCGTGCATTATGAACAGGTGCTCGATCGTACTCAAAGTTGCAATCGCCAGCCCCTAATTGCTCTTCAACAGTGGGAAGCAAGAAGGTGCTTAAAACATCAATGTAGGCCTGTGCTGTGATAGTGTCACACAAAACAACAAGGGGTGCAAACCCCCTCCATGAAAAACACGACCACACCATAACACCACCACCTCCGCATTTTATTTTTACTGTTGGCGCTATGCACACTGGCAGATGATGTTCACCAGTCATTCGTCATACCCACATCCTGGCATCGAATCGCCACATTGTGTACCGTGATTCGTCACTCCATACAACGTTTTACCATTGTTCAATCGTCCAATGTTTACGCTCCTTACACCAAGCGAAGCGTCGTTCGGCATTTACTGGTGTGATGTGTGGCTTATGTGCAGCCTCTCGACAATGAAATCCAAATTTCGTCACCTTCCACCTAACTGTTACAGTACTTGCAGTGGATCCCGATGTAGTTTGGAATTCCTATGTGATGGTCTGGATAGATGCCTGCCTATTACACATTACGACCCTCTTCAACTGTCGGCAGACTCTGTCAGTCAACAGACGAAATCGGCCTGTACGCTTTTCTGCTGTAAGTGTCCACTTCACTACCACATAGGAAACAGTTGACCTAGGGATGTTTAGGAGTGTGGAAATCTCGCAGACATACGTATGATACAAATGACACTCAATCACCTGACCACGTTCGAATTCCGTGAGTTCCGCGGAGCATCCCATTCTGCTCTCTCGCGATGTCGAATGACTGCTGAGGTCACTGATATGGAGTACCTAAGCAGTAGGTGGCAGTAAAATGCACCTAATATGAAAAACCTATGTTTTTGGGGATGTCCAGACACTTTTGATCACATAGTGTCTGTCTGACGAAATTTTCATTATCGTTACTTCAGACAGTTCACAGTAACACCAAGCTGTGCATTATTTATGAAATGTCCTTCGTATGTTTCCAAATCCATCCGCAAACAACTATGCCAGTCCTTGGTTTGCCGGCCGCTGTGATCGATCGGTTCTAGGCGCTTCAGTCCATAACCGCGCTGCTTCTACGGTCGCAGGTTCGAATCCTGCCTCGGCCATGGATGCGTGTGATGTCCTTAGGTTAGTTAGGTTTGAGTAGTTCTAAGTCTAGGGGACTGATGACGTCAGATGTTAAGTCACATAGTGCTTAGAGCCATTTGAACCATCTGAGTCGTTGGTTTTGCCCTCAAACTCACGAAGTAAATTTATATGCGAAAACTGTCTACGCTTATGCTGCCTCAGACCATTTTGATCTATCTTTCTGTTTCCTGCACTTTTTTTCAACACAGGTAGCGAACACAGACGTAATGGTGTTTCCCCATGACCAGAGTTTCTGAACAAATGAAATGAAATTTGATGTTCTGACAACCTAGTCGTTTGCCGCAGAAATTTCTTTTCTAGACCGACAGATGGTGGGCGAGAAATAGATTGAAACTTGTGTCGTGTTAAGACACCATATTTGAAGCGATTTAGACATTAGCGCAGACAGATCGTTGCATATGGGCAACAACATTCTGAAATTTGTGCTTCATTTTTACTTCCATAGAAACCGAGTGAAATTGTACAATTTTTAAAGGATTGGTATTGTGTTGAGAAGAAGCAGGTTGTAAATACCCATTCGCGTATTCTGGTTTAGACGTTCCATAGTTCCTTTGAATCACTTCAGCCCCATGCCAATTTGGTGTCAACAAGTCAAACCTGTTTTCCTAAAAGTGTCTTTGTCCAGCTTAGCTAATGCTCCATCTATAAGGAACTGGATGCAAACGAAGAGCAAAACTCTATTTTTTGGTTACGTAGAAGAGTATTTATTTTATGATACGTCTACAATATGCTATATAAGTCAGTGAACTACATGAGATGCCAAATAGTACGTCTACATCACTTCAAATTGTTGTAACTGAACAGACCTTCCACTACTTCCCTAATGTATGAAAACGTATTAAGACAATATAGCGAGCGTAATTAATTTATGATATTTTGCTGTGTTTGATTATACCGAATATCTATACTTTTATACACCACATCCATACTAATCTTTGGTAGTAAGCAGCGGAGACGTACCAAAGATCGCCACACCCTTGAACCGCCATCTTTATACGTGTGAGGTGTCAGTCAACGTGACGTGATACGGATAGTTGAAGTTGTGAAAGGGAGTGGTGTAGACTTGTAGAGTGAAGATACCGCTGTTGGAAGGCAGTTGATTAGTGGTGAGTGTTGTGTGTTTGCATTCATAAATAGTTAAACTGTTTCGAAGGTGAAGGTCTATTTGTTGTACTATACTAGCAGGTTATATCCGTCAATTTTGTGCAACAAGGAATTCACAGAAAGGAATTTTAACGTGATAAATAGTTTGCGAAAGGTAGGCCATGCATTGAAGGCAGGGCATCAGGTCTCGCGATTTGTTGCAGTGGTGGCATGAATTTCTAAAACTCTGACAAGAATATCACAGCGTGCAACTTTTAAGAGTAGCCCTGTCACATGACAGGTCTGCAGACAAGTTTTTAAAGCGCTAAAGAAATGTACATGTAAATGTAGTGGTGGTGCTATTTAGTTTTTATGTTGTTTACCACCAAATGTTTCAAACATCACGAATATTTGTCCTGGAATAGTGCTTTCGCTTTAATATTAGAGGCTCCATCGTAACTTCCTTTTTCCTTTCCTCTGAATTTTACTTGGTGAGATGTTGAATGAATGGTTAACGTTGTTATTGCAGAGTACCAGCAATTCTTGTTTGTGTGTTTCCGTAATTGTAGTTATTTAAGCATTCACAAAGAGACACTTTTTCAGTGCTTTGACATTTATTTTTGTTCACCATATAGGGAAGTATGTAATGTATGTCAAGTGTAATAAGAATTAACATTTTTCCACAGGATCTTTCTTTCACCTGCAGACACATCGAGCCAGTAAAAATGCCGAAATCAGTGAGTACCGTTTTTGAAATGTAATGTGATACAAGAATTATAGCACTATTTCATGATGTAATGTTTAATAAAAATATTAAAGGATGATATGGATGCGAAGTTATTTTAATATAGGTAGTAATTATTACACTTCCAGAATGAAAGGTCTTGAGGAAAGAAGCTATTGACTCAGCACCCAACTCCCAAATGTTTTAATCAGATTCCAGTGTTGGTTCCAATAATGCTACTTAAAATGTGGCCTCATGAAGCGAGAGAACCAAAACCCATGAGACCTCATTTTAAAAGCCATAATTTTTGCATCATGACTGTTAAATTTTCATAGCGATAAGTAGTGATGCAGGCAGGTAGCCACACTAGTTGGATAAAACATGCTCTGGGTGTTTAAAATTAATAAAGGAAATATATCCTATTGGTCTAGTTGTAAATTAGGTAATGACACATTAGAGTAATGCTTATTGATTTTATCAGATGCCAGCACCGACAGCATGGTTTACTGCACTAACAGCATTTGGGGAATGAAATGGGAAAGATAAGGCTTAGGGATGAATGATTTCTAAATTGTGAACAAAAATATTTTTACTTCTTTAAGTCATTTTGGCAGAACTGGGATTGGCCAGTTTTGTAAAATGCTGTGCACCATTGGAAGTTAACATATGACAGAACCACATTCACTGTTGCTTACAAAACAGAGGTACAGCACATCATCAGGTGGCTTGTGGAGTATGGATGTAGATGTAAATTCTTCTGTGGGCATTTTGTGTAGCCAGAGATGTAGATCTGAATATTTACCTAACTTTTTTAACTGTTAGCTAATTTTTGAAAACGTCATACAAAAGACAAATCAATCAACTAGTCTTGTACATATGACTGACTGCGTATTGTACTGTGAATGAAGTATGAACACTGTGTAAGGGTTTGGGCCAGTACACAATTCTCACCATTTATGGCAGTGGATGCCAAGAGAGTAGCATTGATATGAAAAGGACTGATTCTTCCACGATTTCTTGCAAGGTGACTAGAAAGTCATCACAGTTGCTGAACTTTCTTAGGCTAACCATTGCAAAGAAGAGCTTCCTGCCCGAGTAAGTTGTTAGACCATGGGGCTCACAGTCTTGTGTAGCATGTTGATTGCTGTGTGGGGAGGAGTACTGTTCTGGCAGTCTTCTAGAAAGCAATAACAAAATAAAGAATTGTGAGAGTGGTACACAACAGATTAGCATTTACCTAACAATCCTAATATTTATGCAACTGGGAAATACATTATCAGATACATTTGTGCCCAACTTTCACAATTTTCACCTAGTCACCACCAAAGTGCTGGAAAATATCTACCAACTAAAATACCATAATCCTGCCTAGAGGATGTGGAATTTTAAAGGGGTCTGTCTGAAGACTTTTTTACCACTCTTTTTATTTCACAATTAAAGCTGGTTTCAGCTTATGACAGTTTGTGTATTACAGCTTTGCTGGTTGCCTGTCTTCCATTTTTTGTAGTTTATGTGATATACATTCTTAATGTCTGCCAAAATAGTTTATGTATGCAATATGTATTAAGTTTTCTGTCTTTACATTGCAGTTGGTTTTTATGATGGAGAAAGTGTCTTGCATGTGGCAAAGTGTTGTCAGTTCTCATATCACATTTCTGGGATTTTCCAACTCAAGCAAGTTTATCACCTGTCAACATGTCACATAAATGCTCACACACTTTTACTGTACCAGAAGGTTTAAATTCAGTGCAATTTCAATGTAATACCACTCTCTGCAGAGTTTTGCTAAGGGTGGAAACTTGTAGTTGCTGATCAGATTTTTGTCAGGTAATATTTGAATTAAGTCAAATTGACATGTCCTGTAAATCTAAAGTTGTTCTGTTTTGTGGGCAGGTAACATGTCCGACAAAAATACAAAAACAAAGATAATTAGGAGAATACTGCCAATAAAAATCTGGAAATCAGTTTGACAATAAATGTATGGGTTATTGGGTAGTTTGTACCAGATTTAGATAAATGAGCTGAAGACTAAAGCATACATAGTTATTTGTGATATCCATAACTTGTTAATCTTACTCTTTGTTCTCAAAAGTAATCAGTAAGTTATATCTTTTCTGATTGTATTGTAGTTGGTAGAAATTTTCCAGCACTTTGGTAGTGTTTAGGTGAAAATTGTGAAAGTTGGGCACAAATGTATATGATAATGTATTTCCCAGTTGCATAAATATTAGCATTGTTAGGTAAATGCTAATCTGTTGTCACTATCACAATTCTTTTTGTCGTTGCTGGAAAGTAAGTTGCTCCATATGATGGTGCAACCTCGTACAAAACTGTTACATTGAAACTTCCTGACAGATTAAAACTGTGTGTTCCTTTCTTCTAAGTGTATTATGTGGCATGTTGTATAAGAGAAATTCTGTGATTTTGGAAAATAAGAGATGAGGTACTATCAGATTTGAAGCTCTGAAGGTTGGTTGTGTGTGAATAGCCCGTGAAAGGCAAAGATCCCAGGTTTGAGACCTGGTCCCACATGGATCAGTGCACATGCCACTGCAGAATGAAAATTAATTCTAAATTTGGTTATAGTTCTTGTACCTATTAGGTTGTTAAATATTCAGCATTATTTGAAATGGAAAGCTATAATGTGCTGCAAACTGTGCAACAGCAAATGCTGATGAGATATCCTGGGCATATTACCTGAACTGGGTATAAAACAAGAAAAATCCAGTTACATAAATACCTACGTAATAACTTCAAGTTGTAAAAAGTCATCCAGTCTCGAAGTTTTATAGTTGTTTTTTAGTAGTATGGATGCTTTGTGCAATTAATGTTAATGTAGTTCTGAGGCTTGGCATTTTCCTGTGATATTTAAAATGAAAAGTATAAACATTATTGTTAATGTGGTTCAGCATGCTCCCGAAATATGGGTATAATCTACATTAGATGGTAGGCTATACATTTAAAGCAAGTTGGAATTTAATAGGAAGTGGTAATAATTTTATGAGGCTCAATGGCCTTGTGAAATTCTTTCAGTTAGAAGGCGCTTCTGTGATTTGCGTGCCCCTGACCTTTGCCAGTTGTCTAACTGGTGAAATGACACATACAGTAATCAGTGAAATGTGGTTACAAGGAAAGTTTTTGCTTTGGTGTCCCTAATTATGAAAAGAATAATCAGAGTTAGGCAGACTAAAATGAAACAGTGTAGGGCATTATTGGCCAGGAGACCATGTCTCAGGTTGAATGTCATGGAAAGTCATTTTGACACCACTTCGGTGACTTGTGCATCGAATGGATAAAATGACTCAGCTAGGAATTGATCCCGGGCCCCATGTGTGGCAGTCAGCCTTGCAGACTTGGAATACTCAATAAATTAGTAATATATGGGATGGGAAGTGTCTACAATAGTCTTTGAACCAAAGTAGGCAAATACTGATGGCTAAAACAGTGAATAAAAGATGTACACGATATTTGAAACTCTCAGCTCATCTGTAAGAAGAAATTCAGTCAATAAGGTGTGAAAGTGGATTGTGCAGAGATATTTAAATCAGTACTTTATTTCATTATTTGCATCTTCTAGCTTATGATTTGGGCTACCAAGTTTTCCTAATTCCATTCAGGGCAAAATGTTACATCACTCTTTGCTTCTCAGTAGACAGTTCAGAGATTTCACTACCATACTTTCATGGACTTCACCATTATTGCTTTTGCAGTTGGTAGGCTGTATGGATTGGTGTGGTTTCTGCAGAAGTTATATGAATAGAATGTCCTAAATTAGTGAAAAATGTAAAGCCATTGTCAAAGCTAGAAAGAATGGTTTTACATAGCAGTCAATTTGAATGAAAAAAATTGATGCCAGCCTTGAATCCTTAGTTCCGTTATCTGATTGGTGACTAGAGGTATTTATTTCAGGAGTGGAGGACCCCCTGTGTCTGCAAAGATGTGGTGGGATAAGGAAATAAACATTGTGTAGGAAGGTTCAAAAACCTGATGAATTAGAAGGGAAAAGTAGCCAAGAAGATAATTACAATGAACATCATAAGACAGTGATAGACTTTCGTAGAAGACTGAAAATAACTGCTTGCAGAAGGTGGTGCAGTTCTTTTTGTGTGAATGCCTGCTAAAATTTAGACCTTATTTGTAACACAGTTGTGCTCAAAACAAGCTCAGAATATTTAGAAATTCTCTGGGATCCTTTAGTAGTACATGGGTGAACTGTTGTGGCTGTTAAGAATTTTTTTCACCACACACTCAAGCTCAGACAATAAAGCATGGGTTTCTATTGAATAACATGGCAACTGTGAACCCTTATTGAATTTTTGCTTAGTTATAAATTCGCGTTGGTAGAACATAGTAGCACTGAAAGACCTGAGTCGAAACAAGGCCCCGGGAGTAGACAACATTCCATTATAACTACTGACGGGCTTGAGAGAGCCAGTCCTGACAAAACTCTACCATCTGGTGAGCAAGATGTAGGAGACAGGTGAAATACCCTCAGACTTCAAGAAGAATATAATTATTCCAATCCCAAAGGAAGCAGGTGTTGACAGATGTGAAAATTACTGAACTATCAGTTTGCAAAATACTAACGCGAATTATTTACAGACGAATGGAAAAACTGGTAGAAGCTGACCTCGGGGAAGATCAGTTTGGATTCCGTAGAAATGTTGGAACACGTGAGGCAATACTGACCTTACGGCTTATCTTAGAAGAAAGATTAAGGAAAGGCAAACCTACGTTTCTACCATTTGTAGACTTAGAGAAAGCTTTTGACAATGTTGACTGGACTACTCTCTTTCAAATTCTGAAGGTGGCAGGGGTAAAATACAGGGAGCGAAAGGCTATTTACAATTTGTACAGAAAGCAGATGGCAGTTATAAGATTCGAGGGGCATGAAAGGGAAGCAGTGGTTGGGAAGGGAGTGAGACAGGGTTGTAACCTCTCCCCGATGTTATTCAATCTGTATATTGAGCAAGCAGTGAAGGAAACAAAAGAAAAAATTGTAGTAGGTATTAAAATCCAGGGAGAAGAAATAAAAACTTTGAGGTTTTGGCGATGACATTGTAATTCTGTCAGAGACAGCAAAGGACTTTGAAGAGCAGTTGAACAGAATGGACAGTGTCTTGAAAGGAGGATATAAGATGAACATCAACAAAAGCAAAACGAGGATAATGGAATGTAGTCGAATTGAGTCGGGTGTTGCTGAGGGAATTAGATTAGGAAATGAGACACACAAAGTAGTAAAGGAGTTTTGCTATTTGGGGAGCAAAATAACTGATGATGGTCGAAGTAGAGAGGATATAAAATGTAAACTGGCAATGGCAAGGAAAGCATTTCTGAAGAAGAGAAATTTGTTAACATTGAGTATAGATTTAAGTGTCAGGAAGTCGTTTCTCAAAGTATTTGTATGGAGTGTAGCCATGTATGGAAGTGAAACATGGACAATAAATAGTTTGGACAAGGAGAGAATAGAAGCTTTCGAAATGTGGTGCTACAGAAGAATGTTGAAGATTAGGTGGGTAGATCACGTAACTAATGAGGAGGTATTGAATAGGATTGGGGAGAAAAGTTTGTGGCACAACTTGACTAGAAGAAGGGATCGGTTGGTAGGACATGTCCTGAGGCATCAAGGGATCACCAATTTAGCATTGGAGGGCAGCGTGGAGGGTAAAAATTGTAGAGGGAGACAGAGATGAATACACTAAGCAGATTCAGAAGGATGTAGGTAGCAGTAGGTACTGGGAGATGAAGGAACTTGCACAGGATAGATTAGCATGGAGAGCTGCATCAAACCAGTCTCAGGACTGAAAACAGAACATAGTTTGCTGGTTTGGAATTCTGCTGTTTTCATAGCATTTGATGCCACATCATGTGAAGGCAGAGAACTTGTATGTTCAAATAAAAAGCTAAATTAAGACTGGAGGCCTTTTACAGCCATTGTCAGTGTTGATCAAACGTTTTGGGACTTCTCCAAATGTGGACATGATTATGTTGGCCTTTCAGGTGTGGCCAAATCGGTCACAGAAGGTTGAATCATATCTGAATACACAAAACACCCAGAAACATTGTTGGTAAAAAGTTCATACTCCTGACATGAAGTCTATGCAAAACATTGCTGATTATGTAGGAAAATAAAAATATGCTAAAACATTAAAGGCAACATTAAAGTATGGGTGTGAGCATAATTTTCTTTTGTACATTTATATCCTTACTATAATTGGTAAGGTTACTACTTTAGTAGGCAGCAGTGAATAATGGATGCTGGCATAAGGTGGGTGAAGGTAAGCAAATACTGTAGCTAGGACAAAGATTGTCAGCTTTGACATTACTTGGTAAGTACTAGAGTTATGAAAAACTCTAACATTTCTAATAATGTTAAGCCTAGGCAAAGATGTGGGAAGAAAAAAATTGAGTGTAGACCCTAATCACTATGATACCATGAAAATGGCTGTGGTATCTACATAACTACTGTGCAAAGCACTGCATGGCAATTCCAACAGTTACAATGGTAAGAAAGGTGCCTTGAGATAATGTGGGAGATTACTGAATAGTGTAAGATTCATTTTGAGCCTGAAACTAAACATTGTAATCTAGCAGAGTAGCTGGTGGAGGTATTGCTTTTGACAAAATATTATTTTTATTGCTTGAACCAGCATTTTGTGACTAGTTCAGGCTGTAAGTAATAAGTTCGTTTGTAAAAGATCAGTCACCTGTTACTGGTGTAACTTGAGTACACTGCTCCATCCTTTCTTGTACCTGCCAAGATTTTTTTCTGGGTGGGATAAAAAAGATTCTTTTTAAGATCTTTCACTAAAGTAATGGGTTGGAGATTCTTGTTACACCTGAATGATTGACATTAAATGCATAATGCAAAAGTTTGAACAGGGAAAGTTTCCAATTGTGTATACTGAAAGACATTCCTTTATGATATTTAAACTTCCGTTTTTCATTGTGTGATCCAGCTGCACAGAGGAGGGTGAGTTTGATTTTTAAAAAGTGAGGCTTTTTGTAAGAGTGCAGTTTTATAGCATTTAGCCTTATGTACATGGTGACATCGCTTATTAAAACTGTTACAGGCCAGCCAGAGTAGTGAATTTCAGTGGTAAAACAAGATTGAAATAACGTTTCGAATGTCCGTAACTGCTGTCACTTATTCTTTTAGCAGTTGCTAAGCCACAATTGATGCTGAGTTTCTTACAGAAAATACTAGTCTTTCTGTGGGAATAAGGGCACTGACATGTCTATTGTTATAACACCATTTCTCTAATACTGTCATACAAAACACAGGTTCTGTCAGGCCTGTCCTGTTGCACATAGATCAGTCTGAAAAATGTAAATATTTTGCAATAAAGTGTGTTGGTTTAGAGACAGCAAATTAATTTGAAGTAAATGGAAGTACTTCCCTAGGGTCTGCCTGTATTTTAAATGACACATTCATTTATGGTGGTGAATGCTGTTACATTGTTGCCAACCAGTCCAGATATGTGGATCTTTAATTGCTGAAGTAGGCTGGTTATTTGCATGTTCTGTGGATTATAATTGTGGCTTCCTTGTTAGGAGATGGAGAGAGACTGTTTTACACTTACAGTACAGCTTGTCAGTGGTAAGTCATTATCCCTTCTTGTATTGTACTTAGGGATGTTACTATTTTCAAACTCTGTAGACAACAGTATAGGTGAAGGATAGATTGCTACACATTGTTAAAGATGACCCATTGAGTTACAGATAGGCACATTGAAAAGACTGTTGTACTTTAGCTCTTGGGCAAAGCCTTCTTCAGCAACCCCCCCCCCCCCCCAACACACACACACAAAATACTTATTACACCCTTCTGCACACCACTCATTTTTTCAGACTGATACCATGATTCATTACTGAATGGGAACTTCTCAGATTTTGGAGAGGAAAATGTCAATATTACCCACAACACAAAAGTTAAAGCTTAGAAATTTCACATCTGCAAAAGTCATTCAGTTTGTTCTCAGTATATACATCCGATAATTGAGAATACTGACTCAAAGTATTTACTGAGAGATGACCGCTTTGGGTCCCGGAGAAATGTAGGAACACTTAAGGCAGTACTTGACCACATGTCTTATCTTAAAATCTCGGTGGAAAAAGGCAGATATGAACATAATTTGTAGATAAGGATAACTTTTGACACTGTTGACGGAACTACACTTATTGAAATTTTGAAGACAGGGTTTTAATATAGGGATTGAAAGGTTTTTTATAACTTGTACATAAATCTGACTACTGCTCAACAGCTGAACTTGAAAAAGCAGCAGTGGTTGAAGTGAATGGGGCATGGTTGTTGCCTATCGCCAATTTTAGTCAGTCTGTTCATTCAGCCAACACTAAAGGAAACCATCTAGAAATTTGAACTAAGAATTAAACTTCAGGGAAAAGAAATAAAAATTTGTGGTTTGCGAATGGCATTGCAATTGTCAGGCTGCAAAGGATTTGTAAGTGTAGTTGAATGGAATGGAAAGTCTTCAAAGACAAAAAGCAACCAAAGGCAATGAAGTATAGTGGAATTACATGGTCCAGTCACATAAATGTACCTGCCAGTGTTAGATATCAACATGCAGTGTCCACTCATACGACAGGTGACAGCACTATCAGTGGAGAATATATAAAGCATGTAAGGGGGGGGGGGGGGGGCACAGATGAACAGTGAAGGCATTGTCATAATGTGGGAACATAAATTTATCTCGTGTCTGAAACATTGGTTTTCAGATGGAGGGCAGAAGCATTTCTAAAATGATGTAAGTTTGTAAACTATTCACATGCCTACAAGATTAAAGTATACTGTGCATGGCAAAATGGTGCTGTGCAAAACAAGTGCTGAGGCAACTGTGATGCATCACAGGCCATAGACAACAGGTTTGAAAAACAGTTTCAGAGAGGTGTATGAGCGAATAGACGTAACCCGATGTTGCAGATGAATCCACGAGGCTACCAGTAATGGGTCTCCCCAATGACTACTCAGCAAACATTGCTGCATATGGGCCTTAACAGCAGTTGCCTGGTTCATGCACCCATACTTCCTGTTGTTCATTGGTGACGAAGGCTGGAATTCGCACACTAATACTGCAACTGGATATCCACTGAGTGGCAACAGGTGGCCTTTTCAGATGAATCGTGTTTTATGCTCCAATGGACAGATCGCCATGGGTATGTATGGTGTGAAACGTCTGAAAGCAAACACCCTGCAACGATCGTCAGAATGGTCCGGGCTGGAGGAGGGAGCCTTATGACCTGGGAAACATTCTTCTGCGTGACATTCTTTGTGGAAGGTGTGACAGATAACACAAGTAGGCATCTATCCTTATGGACCTTGTTTGCTCCTATATGCAGTTTATTTTCCTGTGGTATGATGGCATCTACCAGTGGGACAGTGCAGTATGCTACACTTCTCACAGTGTATGCTTGTAGTTAAAAAGCACTATGAGTAGTTTACTGTACTCCATGGCTGACTGGGTTTAAATCCAGTCAGAATTCTGAGTGCCACATCAGTTGGGTTATTTGTGCCATAAATCCTCAACTCAGAAACATAGCACAGCTGGCCATTGCACAGCATGGTTCCACAACTCTGTTGATACCTTCCAGAACACTATTAATGCTCTTCCTGCACATCTTGCAGAGGGCTGTGCTTATTCAGGCTTTTGACGTTTGTATCAGGTGATGTTTAGGGAATTAAAGTAGGAAACAAGACACTAAAACTAAGAGTTCTGCTATTTGGGCAGCACAATAACTGATGTAGGATATACACTAAGGTGACAAGTCATAGGATATCTCCTAATATCTTGTTGGATCTCCTTTTGCTAGGTGTAAGATACCAGCTCGACATGGTATTGACTCAACAAGTCAACCCATGCTACATCTAGTGTTGGCGGTGCAGGTTTTTTTCCATGAACTGACCTTTTGATTATGTCCCATAATTAGTTAATGGGATTCATGTCTGGCAATGTGGGTGGCGAAAACATTTGCTTGAATTGTGCAGGATGTTCTTCAAACCAGTCACGAGCAATTTTGGCTGGTTGTATGATGCATTGTCATCCATAAAAATTACATTGTTTGGGAACATGAAGTCCATGAAATGAAATGGTCTCAATGTAGCTGAACATGAGCAGAGGACCCAGTCCATTCCATGTAAACAAAGCCCCACACCATTATGGAGCAAACACCACCTTGCAAAGTGCCTTATTGACAACATGGGTCCATGGCTTTGTGGGGTCTGCACCACACTCAAACCCAAACCCTACGATCAGCTCTTACCGATTGAAAACAGGACTCGCCTGACCAGGCCAGTTTTCTGGTCTTCTAGTGTGCAACTGATAAAGGTCACAAGCTTAAGAGGGGCACTGCAGGTGATGTCAAGCTGTTAGCAAAGGCACTTATCAGATGTCTGCCGCCATTGCCCATTAATGCCAAATTTCACTACACTGTCGTAATGGATATGTTTGGCATATGTCCCATATTGATTTATGTAGTTATTTTGTGCAGTGCAGTGTTAGCATTGACTAATCTAAGCAAATGCTGCTATTCTCGGTCATTCAGTGAAGTGTCAGCAACTGCATTGTCCATAATGAGAGGTAATGCCTGAAATTTGGAATTCTTGACACACTCATGACACTGAGTCACGGAATGTTGAATTGTGTAACAAATTCTGAAATGGAATGTCCCCAGTGTCTAGTTCCAACTACCATTCAGTGTTCAAAGTCTGTTATTTCCCATTGTGCACCCTTGATAGTCAGAAATGTTCTCACATGAATCACTTGAGTACAAATGACAGCTTCATCAATGCACTGCCCTTCCATACCTTGTTGACTAGATACTGCTGCATCTGTATATGTGCATATTGCTATCCCATGACTTTTGCCACCTTAGTGTAGAATGCAAACTGGCCATGGCATTGGTGAAAGAAATTTTACATCTTTACACCCCCCCCCCCTCTCTCTCTCTCTCTCTCTCTCTCTCTCTCTCTCTCTCTCTCTCTCTCTCTCTCTCTCTCTCTCCGTGTGTGTGTGTGTGTGTGTGTGTGTGTGTGTGTGTGTGTGTCAAATTTCAAGTAAACCTGGTACACATACCACTTAGTCTGTAAAGAAATGCAGTGGGAGTAGAAGTATCTACCTATAAAAGGGGTGTGGTGAAAAGGAGTGTCCGCAGTGTGCAAATGCCCAAACTGGATAAATAAAGTGTTTGAGAATGAGTGTACGTAGGGACTTGCAAGTAATATTACACACAATTTCAAACATTCACAACACTGGTCTTGCTGACAACTCCCACAAAGTGATGGAAGGATTGAAGTTAATCACCTACATTTTTGCTATTCATGCAGTAAAACTGCTGCATAAATAGGTTTTGGTTACTTATTTACAACTGTATTCGTGCCACACTTTGCAGACAGTATTCACATATATTACTGGATGTACCTGCTAAATATCATTTTATGAAACACAGTTCTGGCAGTACAACATTATAAACATTGAGCTGCATAAAGATGAAACTGCAGGGCAAAATTTGCTAGAGATACAGGTGGGAAAACTGCACAGATAAACTTCTCCTAAACCCCTGGATAGCTTTCAGCCAAACTCTGTAGAAATTATTTAAGTCTGGAAATAAAACTGTGGAGCTAAGAACCAACAGTCTTTCTGAGGGGGTGGGATAATTAGGGTAGAGAACAGGAAGGAGGAGATGGAGAGAAGGTGAGGGGCAAATGAGATAATAAAATTGGAATAAATACCTGGGCAACACAGCTTGCCTAATATAAATTTAAGTGCTAGGAAGTCTTCTCTGAAGGTATTCGTCTGGAGTAGTCTTCTAAGGAAGAGAATTGTGGAAGATAAACAGTTCAGACAAGAATAGAATACTTCTTTTGAAATGTGATAAAAGAATGCAAAAGATTACGTGGATAGAGCACTTGGTGCTGCATTTAATCTTGGGAAAAACAAATTTATGGTACAACTTGAATAAAACAGAGGATCACTTAGAAAACATGCAGAGGCATCAAGGAATAGCCCATATGATAATGGAAGAGTGGGAGGTAAAGATGGTAAAGATAGACCTTGACATCAGTGTAACCAGATTCAAATGGATGCAGGTTGCAGTAATTAGAGATAAAGGTGCTTGTACAGGATAGACCAACTTGGAGAGTTGAATAAAAGTTCTTGAACTAAAGACCAAGATAACAATACTACGTAATATTGTTCTATTTTGGAGTTACCCTCATTATTTCTAATAGGATAATGTAAATGTATTTTCAAAAGTTATCTAAGGAAATCTTCGGATTATAGGACAAGTGGAAGTTGGAAACAGAATACGGAAATCAAACTAGTTTGTGAGAGCTTGTGCTGAAAGTTTTTCCAGCAGCTAAATACTGAAATTCTGCAGCAGCAAAATGTTGAATGCTATGTTCAAAGTTGTCGAATTTTGAATTTAAACTTCGTAACAAGGGCACTGCTGCTAAAGATTTTTCTGTAAGAAACGTTCATTAACACTTCAGTGTGATTGAACATACTGTGAATACCGAGTGAAGCAGACGGTTTTTGATTTTTAGTCAGTGAATTGTAGAGTTAAAGAAAAACAGATCTCTTGTCAGTGACATATACGTGCCTGAAACGTAAGTAAACAATTCTGGAAAGACGTCCGGGACTCGGTACGTGAAAGAGGCAGAATATTTCACTCGTTCTTACTATGTATGAATCTCGGTATGTTACCTTCATTTACCATTCCTGTTGCGATCTCGTTTCCTGTAACTACGAACATTTTGCAGTTTCAATTGTACGTACATTTGAAGTGCCTTAAAGTTATTTCTGGTATCGGATCAAGAATCCATTTCAGTTATAGGGTAAAAAATTGTCTCGTTGCTGCCAAATGTACAGCATAGGACTCCCACCCCTCCCTCGCATTTTTTGGAACGAGGGCTTCGAGGCAGGCGTAACAGGTGGTTGTCGCGCTTCAAAAACGATGAAGTCACGCCACAGCTGTGTCGTTATTGGCCAACGTCGCTGGGGCAGTTTTCTATTGGTGGAGCGGACGAAGCAAGGTCAGTCTCTTCCCGCGCCTGTGCACCCGGTTGATGTTCGGGTGGAGCTCTTGCTCAGTTCTGGCCGAGCTTGTCTTCTGTCTGCACGTCTGAGTTCTAGAAAAACATGGTTGCCGGCGGAAAAGTGGTAAGCCATGTTTGCAGAAAGTTCTCTCTCTCTTTCCTGTGTGTGTGTGTGTGTGTGTGTGTGTGTGTGTGTGTGTGTGTGTGTAGGGAAAAGGGGGCGGGGCATCTCAAGTTTTTGCCGAACAATTAACAACTTCGTTGGTTTTCCTAGTTAGACTTGAGTTGCGAAGAATACCTGAAATAGTACAAAATAATTTGTTTCGTAGTTTCATTGTCATCAGTCATTAGGCATCTACCAGATAGCGCGAAGCCTTCTCCAGACTACTGTATGCGTTATGAACACTCTTCAGCTGTGCGTAACCATGTTGCACACAGTACGTGGGAGTTCCACAGTAATCAAAAATTTTCTGGGCTCGCATCCTATTTCCGCAGTAAAAATTTACTGACAGCCTTTTAATCTTCCAGGCCCGTTATATGGACGAAGAGTTCAGTGATGGGTGGGTCCCTCGCACTTACGTTTTGTTATAAACTTCCATTGTTAAATACGAAATGGAGATGTTGCCCACATCATCGTGTACCAATTATGTAATTGGTAATACTTGGGGATACGTTGGTGTCAAATGCTGTAATTTTCTTTTCAGAACTTGTCATGTGTCGCTCTTAAATACCAGACATCGAAAACAGAGCTTTAAAATTTTGATTAACGGTAGGAAACACATCAGTTACTGTTACTGTGTTCTGATTAGGACATAGTTCTTGAAAGGTTACTGTTTACTCGGGTTGTGGAAGTCTAACTGCATAGAGGATTAATTCTGTTTAAACATAAAATTCTGCTTGCTGAGAAGCAAGTTATTCCGATAAACCTTCGCAGCGTTATTTTCAAAGTTTCTTGGGAGCTCATTTCAGGGAATGCATGGCACTTTAAATCTCGTAACGTCATAGGAAAAGAACCGAAACTTCCCGCTAGATTCCTTCTGTACCATTTTCAAAAACATACTTTCCCAGACGAACGAGGTTGACATGTTTTTAAAATAGGGGCAGATCGCATATGGGGTGTGCCATTATAGGCATAAAACTAACGTCAACCTTCATTCATTGGTAAAGTCATGTGGTTGAGTAATACTTCAGGATTCAAAGCATTATTCATCTTACGTAAAACGTGGTCGAGGTCGTCGTATGAGGTAACGAGGTCTAGGTTCAGACGCGACACATGACGTCATTAGGAACGGCGAGCTACGAGAGGAGCACAAAGAAACTGGACGTGATCCGAAGAATTCCAGCTGTTGCCAGGTGATGGCTGGAGCCGCTTGTTTAGTTTCCAGAGAATAAAATTTTAAGGGACGTTATTCAGTTCGTGTCAAAATATTACTGTCGCAGTTGTTTCTTATTTGAACCTAATCCTGACGTAGGTCATGATCACAATCTCAGTGGGCTTCACATTGCAAGTGGTTCTGTGAGACTTAATTTTTGTGGTGTTGCTGCATAATTAAACTTACGTTACTGAACTTCAGTGCACTACTTCAGCGCTATCGTTTTCGGCATGGTGGCCCTCTTTTAAATAGGGGTAAATAGCCTTGGAGTGGAGCACTGTTATGGATATTAGTGGGAATTTAAACCTGGTGGTTGCAGTGCGCAGTGTTTCCATTGACGTGAGACCCATTATCTGACGTGGACAGAATGAAGTACAATCCTCTACACTGGAAGGGAAACGGCAAATTTAATGCCAGTTATAAAACAAAGACCCTCACGGATCAGAAGTGTGCCAACTTATTCACTAGTTTCTCTTTAATTGCAACGTGACTATGTTCCGAGAAGACTGGGATTTCGGAGTATAATAGAAGTGTACGTAGTATTATAACAGTAATCTGATTTTCGAAATATGGTGTATGCTGAAAGACAAGATGAGTAGATTGGATAACAGATGAGGTAGGACTGAATAAAACCAAGAAGACTCGAAACTTATGGAACAACTTCACTAAATGAAGGATTGGTTAAAAGAGCACATGCTGAGGCAACACGGAATAGACTGTTTGGTAACGAAAGTGTGGAACGTAAAAATTATAAAGATGCACCTGGACATGAATACTCAGCAGGTTCAGATGGATGAAGAGAGCGTAATTATTCAAAGATGAAGATGCTTTGCACAGAATATACCATCTTGGAGAGTTCAGTAAAACACTGTGGACTGAAAACTAAGACAACAAAATTGTAGACATTGTAAAGGAGCAAAGGCTTGACTGCAGTAAGTAGATTCAGACTGTTCCACATGCTGCCAGTATGAGGAGAGATTCACAGCGATGGTCTAGATTTTCTGTAACACAATATATGGTCATATAGGTTAAGATCTCAGGTATCGCACCCTGCAGCCGTTCACACTGGTGGGCCCTCGTTTACGAGTAATTGAACAACAGTTTCGGAATTTTGCGTGCTGCACTGTAACGTTAAACAATACAGTCTGGTTCCTATAGTGTATATGATAATAGCATCACATGCAGGACTTTGTCGTTTCGAATCTCGTCAGGGCCAGCAAGATTTTTCATTTTAAATCTTTATGAAAATGACTTTGACCACTATATTCAGTTAATTGGTTTAAATGTAATTTATTTCTATTCCTTTGTCACAATATTTTAATCGCCCTATGAACTTTTTCATTTGTTTAAATTTTTTTACCACTCTTTTTACAGTCAGAATTTTTGTGATATGAATGTAGCCATATTTATCTATTGTAACATTACATTATTTGAAAATTCCGATCTATCAGTTACACAAGACAAAATAATCTGTTGACCGTGAATTAGTGTGAAAAATGTATTTTTCATTACCAGATGTGCAATTTTTTACATGGTAATTGTTATTCAAATATTTAAGACAACCGAAGTACCTATTGTACAATGGGCAAAATAACTCAGATGAAGATACAAATGGAAGAATGGTTTATAAGTAAAACGAAATTCGAGCAAAATGAGAAATACGTATAATGGAATCAATAACGTGGACGAAAGAACAGTGATAAAAGAAAACTACTTAGAAATTAATACGCAAGATTAATTAAAAACGTACGAACAAAGATTTAAAGTAGAAAACATAGCAAAAAAGAAATCAAATGTTGGTATTACTATTAAAGTTGTGACATAGGAATGGAAACATATTTCATTTCAATCAATTTTTTGAATAAAAATGATCCAAGATTTAAAAATAAAATAATTTACTGCACCTGATCACTCGATCGCATTACCTGCATGCGAAGCAATTATCCTATCCATTACATCACGGTGCCAGACTGTATAACCCAACTTTTTTAATGTTGTTGAGAATCACGCAAAATTCCGTACTTTTTTCGTAAATTACTCGGAAACGAGGGCCACAAAGGTGAACGGGTGCAGTGTGCGATACGTGGTATCTAAACCTACATAATCATATAGACGGTTTCAAGTCGCTCCTACCACAGCAGACCTCTCCTTAGTAAGACTGTAGTAGTAGTAGAAGTAGTAGTATGGAATATTCCATCAAATTTACATGATTAAGAACTCTTTGCTAGCTGTAGAAGGGTACAGTTGGTTTAGTATGTGTGATATCCAGCTGTATTTCAAGCAAGTTTCCTTATTGCTTAAAAGTAGGACTGCACCGAAAGGCTGCGACCAGTTAATATTAAAATAAACGATTGCAAAAGGAGAAAGTCATTTTAACTGTTTCTTCAGGAACTGTATTGTCACTATAACATTGTCTCCTGCGGTGCCAGTTTGCCCCCAACAGCCTTGGCCGAGCGAATCACAAAGGAAAAAATGAAGGTATCCTGCGAAGATGAGAATTCTTTGAAGGGCATTTCGCATGTTTTTCTCCACGTTTTCAAGTGAAGGCCGACGGCTAGAAGGCATCCATCTGTTTCGCATTCGGATGAGTTAACAGCCACTTAATATACCAGTCTTACCAAAACGTTGTATTTCTCGTCACAGGTGAAAATGTTAGTACCGATTGTCGTACATTGAAACAGTTGCCAGATCAGTTCCGCACGATATACAGATGTCTCTTATCTGCAGCAGTTCGGACTAGCCGTCTGTCACAAGTTCGGATGGTGTTGCTAGCAAAAAGGCAAACGAAGCTACCAGTCACGTCATAAAATGCCTTTGAGCCGGAGTTAATTCATGGACCAAAGCTGGAGCCGCCTTGCTGTTTGTCCGTGCGTCGTATGACTGCTTCCGCCTGACGTCCTTAAGCAGCTTGCGTAAGAACATAGCTTCGACGGTGTGGATAATTTCCCAGTGTCGAAAGAGATCCTCAACGTCCTTAGTCAGGCTGCTTTGGCTCTGAACCGTGTAAACTCTCTAGTTTTGCCGTGAGGCGAAAGCAGTTTTCGAAAGCGATTATTTTAACTACCGTCTTCCTAACTAGTCATAATGCCAAGGAGCTAATTCTAAGGAAAAAAGTATGAATATGGTGCTGAGGGATCACTGAGAAAAGGCAGTGCTAGAAAAAACTTCAGCGATTAATTGTGCGCCTCCGGGTGTCTTCATAGGATTCTGTTCTGTACTGGGTCCAAGGACGCCAGCAAGAATAAAGTTTTTGTACATTTTTTGTGAAAGCCAAAGCCGCTTGATTTTAAGACCTTTATTGCAATTACTAGTTTCGTCGACAATTTGAGAACAGTGTAAATACGAGGGTTGGAACGTCAATAGTGGCAACTATTTATTTACAGCTCGTACGAACTAGATACGTGTTTCAAAATTTTACTGATATTCCAAGTAGTCACCAGAATTGTGTATAACCTGTTGCCTGCAATGTGGAAGTCGTAGGATATTCTTAGTAGTGCCAGTTGCGTAGACAGTTCGAACGGCGCGGTCTGTTGCCCGACGATTTGCAGCAGTTCTGAAGCGAATGCCGTGAAGTGTTTCCTTCCGTTTAGAAATAGTTGAACTCTTGAGGGCTTACGTCAGGGGAGTGCAGTAGGTGGTATAGCACTTGTGCAGCCCCATCAGTCAAACAAAGCAGTAACAGCTTGCACTGTACGTGCTTGAGCATTGTCCTGCAAAATGGTCAGGTCCTGCACAAAGTGTCATCACTTCTGTTCCTATGCTGTTCATTTTTGGAACTCAACCTATGACCAGCTTAGAGACAGAAGGGATACTTTCTGCAGGACCTGACCGTCATGCTAAAGCACGTATTGTGCAAGCTGTTAATGATGTGTTGGACTCATGGGGCTGCTAAGTGCTGTACCACCTACTGCACTCCCCTGACGGAAACCCTCGTGACTTCAACTCGATTTCTAAACTGAAGGAAATACTTCACGGTATTCGCTTCAGAACCGCTATAAATTCGTCAGGCAATAGACCGCGCCGCTCGAACTGTCTACGCAACTGGCACTGCTAAGAGTATCCTCAGACTTCTACATCGCTGGCAACGGGCTATACACAATTCTGGTGACTACTTTGAAGGTCAGTAAAATTTTAAAACGTGTATCTATTTTGTACGAGCTGTAAATAAATAGTTGCCACTATTAAAGTTCCAACCCTCGTACATTACACTCCTTACTTCATTCTCAAAATGTCGACACAGGTATGTGAACATTAACGCAAAGCGTAATGCCAAGCTGAAGATCACAGCACGATTTTGTCGAAACTAGTAATTGCAATAAGTCTTAAAAATCAAGCGGTCTTGGCCTTCGCAAAATACAGATCGCCCCAACAAAATGTCTCATCGCTATAGCAGGTGGTGTTCGGTGAAACACGTTCTCTCAGCGTTTTCCAGTTCTGGTGAATGAGATGGATGACGGGATCTTAATATACTTAGTGCCGGATCCCGAGATTTGGTCAGATTGAAACGTCCTACCTTTATTTGGGTTTGCGATGTCATAATTTCGATATACCCTACAGTGCCGCAGAATTTCGGCGTTTGAACTTCGAAACTATCCCGGTATTTCATTTGATGAGTATAGTCAAGGCAATATTTGGCGACAGCTAGTTATCTTGGTCCTTTTAGTCGGGTGTGTAGATGATGATCCTTGCTCTTCTCGACTATTGTAATAGCCTCCCTCACGCTAGGTATGCCACATTGGCACGGAATAGAGGCACTGAGTGAGGCAAGTGGGAATAATACACTCCTGGAAATGGAAAAAAGAACACATTGACACCGGTGTGTCAGACCCACCATACTTGCTCCGGACACTGCGAGAGGGCTGTACAAGCAATGATCACACGCACGGCACAGCGGACACACCAGGAACAGCGGTGTTGGCCGTCGAATGGCGCTAGCTGCGCAGCATTTGTGCACCGCCGCCGTCAGTGTCAGCCAGTTTGCCGTGGCATACGCAGCTTCATCGCAGTCTTTAACACTGGTAGCATGCCGCGACAGCGTGGACGTGAACCGTATGTGCAGTTGACGGACTTTGAGCGAGGGCGTATAGTGGGCATGCGGGAGGCCGGGTGGACGTACCGCCGAATTGCTCAACACGTGGGGCGTGAGGTCTCCACAGTACATCGATGTTGTCGCCAGTGATCGGCGGAAGGTGCACGTGCCCGTCGACCTGGGACCGGACCGCAGCGACGCACGGATGCACGCCAAGACCGTAGGATCCTACGCAGTGCCGTAGGGGACCGCACCGCCACTTCCCAGCAAATTAGGGACACTGTTGCTCCTGGGGTATCGGCGAGGACCATTCGCAACCGTCTCCATGAAGCTGGGCTACGGTCCCGCACACCGTTAGGCCGTCTTCCGCTCACGCCCCAACATCGTGCAGCCCGCCTCCAGTGGTGTCGCGACAGGCGTGAATGGAGGGACGAATGGAGACGTGTCGTCTTCAGCGATGAGAGTCGCTTCTGCCTTGGTGCCAATGATGGTCGTATGCGTGTTTGGCGCCGTGCAGGTGAGCGCCACAATCAGGACTGCATACGACCGAGGCACACAGGGCCAACACCCTGCATCATGGTGTGGGGAGCGATCTCCTACACTGGCCGTACACCACTGGTGATCGTCGAGGGGACACTGAATAGTGCACGGTACATCCAAACCGTCATCGAACCCATCGTTCTACCATTCCTAGACCGGCAAGGGAACTTGCTGTTCCAACAGGACAATGCACGTCCGCATGTATCCCGTGCCATCCAACGTGCTCTAGAAGGTGTAAGTCAACTATACCCTGGCCAGCAAGATCTCCGGATCTGTCCCCCATTGAGCATGTTTGGGACTGGATGAAGCGTCGTCTCACGCGGTCTGCACGTCCAGCACGAACGCTGGTCCAACTGAGGCGCCAGGTGGAAATGGCATGGCAAGCCGTTCCACAGGACTACATCCAGCATCTCTACGATCGTCTCCATGGGAGAATAGCAGCCTGCATTGCTGCGAAAGGTGGATATACACTGTACTAGTGCCGACATTGTGCATGCTCTGTTGCCTGTGTCTATGTGCCTGTGGTTCTGTCAGTGTGATCATGTGATGTATCTGTCCCCAGGAATGTGTCAATAAAGTTTCCCCTTCCTGGGACAATGAATTCACGGTGTTCTTATTTCAATTTCCAGGAGTGTAGATTGTCACGAATCGCTGGTGACATGCGATACGCAGTCACCGGAAGCGAGCGGACATAGAGTCGGGTGTTTAACGAGAACGACTAACTGTCTGCTGGAAGTTAAGATATACACGCAAGATAATGATGTGCGCAACAGATCGACATCATGGATGACTGAAGGCTAAATGTGAAAAAGACTGTTAAGATGGATGAATGTTCCTACCTACGAAGTGTAATGAGAAAGGAAAATGTAGGAATGACGTAATGGCAATAATTGTGAGAAGCAGGAGGTTTTTAAAGATAAATTTGCTAACGTCCGGAACAGGAGATATTTGAAATCTTTAAAAAGTTATGATAAAAGACGAGGTAAAATTCTTTGATGGAGTAAGAAATGGGGGCGTCCTTAGAGAAACAATTACTAACAAAGAACTTCATGAAATGGGGAAAATAGTTTGGAGTCGTTGCTGAAAAGTAGTTAAAGGGGTGGGGGAAGAAAAGAATTGCTGCAACAGGGCTAGGTAAAAGTATGACGCAGATATTCGATGATTTGGTGTAAAACTGTTACGTTGAAAATGAGACATCGAGCGATATGAATAGAAAGCGGCATCAGACCAAACTTGAGGTTGATGAGCGAAGCAACCATCTGGCAGTTACGGCAACATGTAACGTACGTGTCTGTCCACGATGTAACAAGCGTTAGCAGCTTAAGGTTTGGACTGTGACGTGAGTTACTCTTAATCACGCAAGTGGTGTACTGAAGCGTAGGCCTTCAGGAATTTATTAGTCATAAATCTTTGAATGCTTTATCTCCTGGCAGTGTTCAGTTACGTCACAGATTAGTCCTCAACACGCTATATCTAAGAGATGAGGAATGCCGACGAACCTGTGAACACTGTTCTAGGAATGCTGAGTATTGCAGAATCGAATTTCAAAATTCCATTCTACCTAGTTGCATCTTCAAAGCACTTTCAGTGCCTTGAAACCTTGCTACTGCGACGAAGTTTATGAACGTACACAGTTTAAACAGTATACCAATTATCCCCTGAAAGTTCGGATTAACTATCTATCATAGTTTTGCAGTATCACGGATGGCTGTAGTATAGCCCGGGAACACAGCCGATATGCTGGAAATAAGACGCGAAAGCTATTAAATTAGATCGAGGTAAGAACAGATCGCAAGGCCTTTGGTCCTGAATCATGTAGGGTTGTTGTTGTTGTTGTTGTTGTTGTTGTTGTGGTCTTCAGTCCTGAGACTGGTTTGATGCAGCTCTCCATGCTACTCTATCCTGTGCAAGCTTCATCTCCCAGTACCTACTGCAACCTACATCATTCTGAATCTGCTTAGTGTATTGATCTCTTGGTCTCCCTCTACGATTTTTACCCTCCACGCTGCCCTCCAATGCTAAATTTGTGATCCCTTGATGCCTCAAAACATGTCCTACCAACCGATCCCTTCTTCTAGTCAAGTTGTGCCACAAACTTCTCTTCTCCCCAATCCTATTCAATACCTCCTTATTAGTTACGTGATCTACCCACCTTATCTTCAGCATTCTTCTGTAGCACCACATTTAGAAAGCTTCTATTCTCTTCTTGTCCAAACTAGTTATCGTCCATGTCTCACTTCCATACATGGCTACACTCCATACAAATACTTTCAGAAACGACTTCCTGACACTTAAATCTATACTCTATGTTAACAAATTTCTCTTCTTCAGAAATGCTTTCCTTGCCATTGCCAGTTTACATTTTATATCCTCTCTACTTCGACCATCATCAGTTATTTTGCTCCCCAAATAGCAAAACTCCTTTACTACTTTAAGTGTCTCATTTCCTAATGTAATTCCCTCAGCATCACCCGATTTGACTACATTCCATTATCTCGTTTTGCTTTTGTTGATGTTCATCTTATCCTCCCTTCAAGACACCATCCATTCCGTTCAACTGCTCTTCCAAGTCCTTTGCTGTCTCTGACAGAATTACAATGTCATCGGGGAACCTCAAAGTTTTTATTTCTTCTCCATGGATTTTAATACCTACTCCGAATTTTTCTTTTGTTTCCTTTACTGCTTGCTCAATATACAGATTGAATAACATCGGGGAGAGGCTACAACCCTGTCTCACTCCTTTCCCAACCCCTGATTCCCTTTCATGTCCCTCGACTCTTATAACTGCCATCTGGTTTCTGTACAAATTGTAAATAGCCTTTCGCTCCCTGTATTTTACCCCTGCCATCATGTAGGGTAGGGTATGTTAAGATAATTTGGCAGCATTTACAAGCAAACATCGTTTTATTAAAGCAAAATAACAATGTTGCAGTCATTTTTATTAACTACATACGAGCCACATTGTGTAAATATCTCTTCTTATTATTGCTACTGTTCATAATTGTACATAACCTTGAAGCATAAATCGGAAGGTAATTTTGAAATAGGTAAGGCTATTTTGTAGTAGTGGTCAGTTCATTCACCGTACGGTGCATCAGTCGTAATCTTAAGACCGTTAACAAGTCAACAACGTAAACAGCTTCCTTAGGTTGTTTTTGGCAGCTGTTGTGGTAGGGAATAAAGCAAGAACAACAATGTCTTTGGTGAACCTGCGTTTTTCTTCGCATCAGTTCTGTGTGAAGTACTGTGTTACAATAATATTTGCTATAAATATCGTGCAGAAAGGTGTGGAACTGACGTAAGAGCAACGTAGTCCAAATGAGTAAAATAAGGTAAGTCAGTGTCTTGACGCTAAGCGTTGACTTCCTAAGATCCCTGTCGTCACATTTCACAAAAAAATATCTATCAGTATAGATCTCACAGTACCTATTGTGTACAAATAAAATGTACATTGCTTGCTTATTCCACACCTAAAATGAATTCAAAACTATGAAGGAAACAACCACCGTGAAATGTGCCACACGACAGTTAGAAAAAAGTTTCGTCGGCGCGTACTCCAGACTTCGGGAGAGCGCAGCTGTAGTGTTAGTCGAGAATACATTATCATCGCATCTGTTGGCAAAATCTTGAAACACTGCATTAAATGGGAACATCGCAGCTAATTTATAACAAAATGCTGCAAAATTACCTATACTTCGAAATTACCTATACTGCAAAATTACCTTACCCTACTCTATACATGCCCCCCCCCCCTCCCCCCATGGACCTTGCTGTTGGTGGGAAGGCTTGCGTGCGTCGGCGATACAGATTGCCGTACCGTAGGTGTAATCACGACGGAGGGGTATCTGTTGAGAGGCCAGACATACGCGTGGTTCCTGAAGAAAAGCAGCAGCCTTTTCAGTAGTTGTAGGGGCAACAGTCTGGGTGATTGATCTGGCCTTGTAACATCAACCAAAACGACCTAGCTGTGCTGGTATTGCGAACGGCTGAAAGCAAGGGGAAACTACAGCCGTAATTTTTCCCGAGGGCATGCAGCTCTACTGTGTGGTTTAATGATGGGTAAAATATTCCGGAGGTAGAAGTTCCCCATTCGGATCTCCGGGCGGTGTTGCTAACAATGGAACCTCCCCATCGCACCCCCCTCAGATTCAGTTATAAGTTAGCACAGTCGATAGGCCTTGAAAAACTGAACACCGATCCATCGAGAAAACAAGGAGAAATTATGTGGAACTATGAAAAAATAAGCAAAATATACAAACTAAGCAGTCCATAGGAAACATAGGCAACATCAAGGACGATCTGAGCGCAGGAGCGCCGTGGTCCCGTGGTTAGCGTCAGCTGCTGCGGAACGAGAGGTCCTTGGTTCAAGTCTTCCCTCGGGTGAACATTTTTTATTTTCAGACAATTATCAGAGGTCAGGCACTCACACATAATCAACTTCGTTGTGCAAAATTCCAGGACATGTTCAGATTTGCTTGGACATATGTAGGATTTGACGGTCTACACACGGAAAAATTTGAAAACCTTAAAAACATACGTTTTGACAGAACACAGAGAAAAATGTGCGACTGTGAAACTGTTGCATTCATTTGTTGAAGTTTGTGACACACTCTTATGTTTTCATCAATTTTTTGGAAGTGATTATCACATCCACAAGAAAACCTAAATCGGTCAAGGTAGAAGAATCTTTTTACCCATTCGCCAAGTGTGCAAGTTAGGTGGGTCGACAACATATTCCTGTCATGTGACGCACATGCCGTCACCAGTGTCGTGTAGAATATATCAGACGTGTTTTCCTGTGGAGGAATCGGTTGACCTATGACCTTGCGATCAAATGTTTTCGGTTCCCATTGGAGAGGCATGTTCTTTCGTCTACTAATCGCACGGTTTTGCGGTGCGGTCGCAAAACACAGACACTAAACTTATTAGAGTGAACAGAGACGTCAATGAACGAACGGACAGATCATAACTTTGCGAAAGTAAAATTTTCAGTCGAGGGAAGACTTGAACCAAGGACCTCTCGCTCCGCAGCTGTTCACGCTAACCACGGGATCACGGCGCGCCTGTGCTCATATCACCCTTGATGTTGCCTATATTGCCCATGGACTACTCAGTTAGTATATTTTGCTTATTTTTTCATAGTTCCACACAACTTCCTGTTTTCTCGATTGATCTGTGTTCAGCTTTTCAAGGCCTATCCACTGTGCCAAATTATAACTAAATCTGAGGGGGGTGCGATGGGGAGGTTCCCTTGTAAGAAAGACGCCGTTTTCAGGAGAAACAAAACTGGCGTTCTACGGATCGAGCGTGGAATATCAGATCCCTTAATCAGACATGTAGGCCAGAAAATTTAAGAAGGGAAAGGGATAGTATAAAGTTACAGTGGGAATTACTGAAGTTGGGTGGCAGAAGGAACAGGACCTCTGGTCAGGTGAATACAAGATTGTTCTTGTTGTGGTCTTCAGTCCTGAGACTGGTTTGATGCAGCTCTCCATGCTAATCTATCCTGCGCAAGCTCCTTCATCTCCCAGTACCTACTGCAACATACATCCTTCTGAATCTGCTTAGTGTATTCATCTCTTGCTCTCCCTCTACGATTTTTACCCTCCACAATGCCCTCCAATACTAAATTGGTGATCCCTCGATGTCTCAGAACGTGACCTACCAACCGATCCCGTCTTCTAGTCAAGTTGTGCCACAAACTACTTCTCCCCAATCATATTAAATACCTCTTCATTAGTTATGTGATCTACCCACCTAATCATCAGCATTCTTCTGTAGCACCACATTTCGAAAGCTTCTATTCTCTTCTTGTCCAAACTGTTTATGTCCATGTTTCACTTCCATACATGGCTACACTCCATACAAATACTTTCAGAAACGACTTCCTGACACTTAAATCTATACTCGATGTTAACAAATTTCTCTTCAGAAACGCTTTCCTTGCCATTTGCTAGTCTACATTTTATATCCTCTCTACTTCGACCATCATCAGTTATTTTGCTCCCCAAATAGCAAAACTCATCTGCTACTTTAAGTGTCTTATTTCCTAATCTAATTCCCTTAGCTTCGCCTGATTTAATTTGACTACATTTCATTATCTTTGTTTTACTGTTGTTGATCATCTTATATCCTCCTTTCAAGACACTGTGCACTCCGTTCAACTGCTCTTCCAGGTCCTTTGCTGTGTCTGACAGAATTACAATGTCATCGGCGAACCTCAAAGTTTTTATTTCTTCTCCATGGATTTTAATTCCTACTCCATATTTTTCTCTTGTTTCCTTTACTGCTTGCTCAATATACACATTGAATAACATGGCAGATAGGCTACAACCCTGTCTCACTCCCTTCCCAACCACTGCTTCCCTTTCATGCCCCTCTACTCTTATAACTGCCATCTGCTTTCTGTACAAATTGTAAATAGCCTTTCGCTCCCTGTATTTTACCCCTGCCACCTTCAGAATTTGAAAGAGAGTATTCCAGCCAACATCGTCAAAAGCTTTCTCTAAGTCTACAAATGCTAGAAACGTGGGTTTACCTTTCCTTAATCATTCTTCTAAGATAAGTCGTAAGGTCAGTATTGCCTCTCGTGTTCCAACATTTCTACGGAATCCAAACTGATCTTCCGCGAGGTCGACTTCTACCAGTTTTTCCATTCGTGTGAAAAGAATTCGTGTTAGTATTTTGCAGCCGCGACTTATTAAACTGATAGATCGGTAATTTTCACTCTTGTCAATACCTGCTTTCTTTGGGATTGGAATTATTATATTCTTCTTGAAGTCTGAGGGTATTTCGCCTGTTTCATACATCTTGCTCACCAGATGGTAGAGTTTTGTCAGGACTGGCTCTCCCAAGGCCGTCAGTAGTTCTAATGGAATGTTGTCTACTTCCCGGGACCTTGTTTCGACTCAGGTCTTTCAGTGCTCTGTCAGACTTTTCACGCAGTATGGTATCTCCCATTTCATCTTGATCTACATCCTCTTCCATTTCCATAATATTGTCCTCAAGTACATCGCCCTTGTATAAACCCTCTATATACTCCTTCCACCTTTCTGCTTTCTCTTCTTTGCTTAGAACTGGGTTTCCATCTGAGCTCTTGATATTCTTACAAGTGGTTCTCTTTTCTCCAAAGGTCTCCCTAATTTTCCTGTAGGCAGTATCTATCTTACCCCTAGTGAGAAGCCTCTACATCCTTAAATTTGTCCTCTAGCCATGCCTGCTTAGTCATTTTGCACTTCCTGTCGCTCATTTTTGAGACGTTTGTATTCCTTTTTGCCTTCATTTACTGCGTTTTTATATTCTCCCCTTTCATCAATTAAATTCAATATTTCTTCTGTTACCCAAGGATTTCTACTAGGCCTCGTATTTTTTACCTACTTGATCCTCTGCTGCCTTCACTATTTCATTCCTCAAAGCTACCCATTCGTCTTCTATATTTCTTTCCCCCATTCCTGTCAATTGTTCCCTTATGCTGTCCCTGAAACTCTGTACAACCTCTGGTGTAGTCAGTTTATCCAGGTCCCATCTCCTTAAATTCCCACCTTTTTGCAATTTCTTCAGTTTTAATCTACAGATCATAACCAATAGATTGTGGTCAGTCCACATCTGCCCCTGGAAATGTCTTAAAATTTAAAACCTGGTTCCTAAATCTGTCTTACCATTATATAATCTATCTGATACCTTTTAGTATCTCCGGGATTCTTCCATGTACACAACCTTCTTTCATGATTCTTGAACCAAGTGTTAGCTATGATTAAGTTATGCTCTGTGCAAAATTCTACCAGACGGCTTCCTCTTTCATATCTTAGCCCCAATCCATATTCACCTACTATATTTCCTTTTCTCCCTTTTCCTACTGTCGAATTCCAGTCACCCATGACTACTAATTTTCGTCTCCCTTCACTACTTGAATAATTTTTTCTCATCATACATTTCTTCATCTGCAGAGCTAGTTGGCATATAAACTTGTACTACTGTAGTAGGCATGGGCTTCGTGTCTGTCTTGGCCACTATAATACGTTCACTATGCTGCTTGTAGTAGCTTACCCGCACTCCTTTTTTTATTCATTATTAAACCTAATCCTGCATTACCCCTATTTGATTTTGTATTTATAACCCTGTAGTCACCTGACCAGAAGTCTTGTTCCTCCTGCCACCGAACTTCACTAATTCCCACTACATCTAACTTTAACCTATCCATTTCCATTTTTTGATTTTCTAACCTACCTGCCCGATTAAGGGATCTGACATTCCACGCTCCGATCCGTAGAACGCCAGTTTTATTTCTCCTGATAACGACATCCTCTTGAGTAGTCCCCGCCCGGGGATCCGAATGGGGGACCATTTTACCGCATGCCCTCGGGAAAAATTACGGCTGTAGTTTCCCCTTGCTTTCAGCCGTTCGCAGTACCACAACAGCAAGGCCGTTTTGGCTAGTGTTACAAGGCCAGATCAGTCAATCGTCCAGACTGTTGCCCCTGCAACTACTGAAAAGGCTGCTGCCCGTCTTCAGGAACCACACGTTTGTCTGGCCTCTCAACAGATACCCCTCCGTTGTGGTTGCACCTACGGTACGGATATCTGTATCGTTGAGGCACGCAAGCCTCCCCACCAACGCCAAGGTCCATGGTTCATGGGGGGAGGAATACAATATTATAAATGCAAAATCAGATAGGGGTAATGCAGGAGTAAGATTAATCATGCATAAAAAAATAGGAACGCAGATAAGCTACTACGAACAGCATAGTGAAAAAATTATTGTAGCCAAGATAGACGCAAAGCCCACACCTACCACAGTGGTAAAAGTTTATATGCCAACTAGCTCTGCAGAAGAAAAGATTGAAGAAATGTATGATGCTATAAAAGAAATTATTCAGATAGTTAAGGGAGACCAAAGTTTTTCATGGGAATTGGAACTCCATAGTAGGAAAAGGGAGATGGACTGTGAAGGGAAACACTGAAGGAGGGAGCTGCCTGCTAGAATTTTGCACAGAGCATAATTTAATTATAGCTAACACTTGATTCAAGAATTATGAAAGGATGGTTGTGTACGTGGAAGAGACCTGGTCACTGGAACTATTCAGATTGATTATATAATGGTTACCCAGATTTAAAAACCAGATTTTAAATTGTAAGACGTAACCAGGGGCAAATGTGGACTCTGACCACAATTTATTGGTTTATGAATTGTAGATTGAAACTGACGAAACTGCAAAAAGCAAAGAATTTAAGGAGATGGTATTTGGATATAGCAAAAGAACCAGAGGTTGTAGAGTTTCAGAAGGAGCATTAGGGAATGAGTGACAACAGGGGAAACGAACACAGTAGAAGAATGAGTAGCTTTGATATAGTGAAGGCAGCAGATGATAAAGTAGGTAAAAAGACCGGGTCCAATAGACATCCTTGTAGACACAAGATACATTGAATATAAAAATGCAGTAAATGAATCATGCAAAGGGGAATACAAACGTCTCAAAAATGAGACAGTAAGTGCAAAATGGCTAAGCAGGAATGGCTAGAGGACAAATGTAACGATTTAGAAGCATATATCACTAGGGGGTAAGGTAGATGCCACCTACAACAAAATTTGAGATCTTTGAAGAAAAGAGAACCAGCCTTATGAATGTCAAGAGCGCAGATGGAAAACCAGTCCTAAGCAAAGAAGGGATGGCAGAAAGGTGGAAGGAGTATATAGAGGGTCTATACAAGGGAAATGTACTCGAGGGCAGTATTATGGACATGGAAGAGGACGTAGATGCAGATGAAATGGGAGATATGATAATGCGTGAAGAATTTGACAGCACTGAAGGATCTAAGTCGAAACAAGGCTCCAAGAATATACAACATTGTTAGAACTGACAGCCTTGGGAGAGCCAGCAGTGAAAAAACTATCTGCTGAGCAAGATGTAAGGTGAAATATCCTAAGGCTTCAAGAATAATACAGTAATGCCAATTTCAAAGAAAGCATGTGCTGACAGGTGTGAAAATTACTGAAGTATCGGTTTAATATATCACGCTTGCAAAATACTAATACGAATTCTTTACAGAAGAATGGAAAAACTGGTAGAAGCCGATCTTGGAAAAGATCAGTTTGGATTCTGGAGAAATGTAGGACCACTCGAGGCAATACTGATCGCAAGACTTCTCATACAAGGTAGGTTATGGAAAGGCAAACCTATATTTATAGCATTTATAGACTTACAGAAAGCTTTTGACAGTGTTGACTGGAATACTTTCAAATTCTAATTGTGGCAGGGGTAAAATACAGGGAGCGAAAGGCTGCGTACAATTTGTAGATAAACCAGATGGCAGTTACAAGAATTGAGGGGCACGAAAGGGAAGCAGTTGTTGAGAAGGGAGTGAGATGGGGTTGTAGCCTATCCTCGAAGTTATTCAGTCTGTATATTGAGCAAGCATTAAAAAAAAATAGAGAAATTTGGAGTAGGAATTAGTCCAGGGTGAAGAAATAAAAACTTTAAGGTTTTCCGATGCAACTGTAATTCCGTCAAGAGAATTTGAACGGACTGGACAGTGTCTCGAAAGGGGGCTATAAGATGAACATCAAGAAAAGCGAAACGAAGATAATGGAATGTAGTCGAATTAAATCAGGTGATGCCGAGGGAATTAGATCAGAAAATGACACTGAAAGACGTAGCTGAGTTTCGCTATTTGGACAGCAAAATAACTGATAATGGTCGAAGTGGAAAGAATATAAAATGTAGACTGGCGATGGCAAGAAAAGCATTTCTGAAGAAGAGAAATTTAATATTGATCGACAAAACAGCGAGGTCATTGGTCCCATCAGATGAGCGAAGGAAATCGGCCCTGCCATTTCAAAGGAACCATCCCGTCATTATCTGAAGCGACTTAAGGAAATCACGGAAAATCTAAATCAGGATGACCGGACGCCGGTTTGAACTGTCGTCCTCACGAATGCGAGTCCAGTGCGCTAACCACTGCTCCACGTCACTCGGTGATTAGATGGGTAGATCGCGTAATTAAGGTGGTACTGAATAGAATTGAGAAGAGGAATTTGTGGCACAACTTAACTAGGAGGGATCGGTTGGTAGGACACAGTCTAATACATCAAGGGATCACCAATGTAGTATTGGAGTGAAGCGTGGAGTGTGAAATTTGGAGAATGAGACAAATGAATACAGTAAGCAGATTCAGAAGGATGTAGATTGTACTTGGCGATGAAGCTTGCACAAGATAGAGTAGCATTGAGAGCTGCATCAAACCAGTTTTTGGACTGAAGACACTGAACTCTTAAAGGATGTCATAGAGAATTGTAAGTCCGTAAATGTAAACAACGTAAAGGTCTGAAGACTAAAAACGTGGATGTTAACTACAAACATGATCAGTTTGTATAATGGTGTTCGTGATTTCCACTCCGAAACGTGAAGAGCTGATATTAATGCGATGTCCATTGCTGAACCAACTGCTATTCGAACAGTTCAAATCATGGTGCACCTAAGTATCCCAGGATCACGGAGACAGATCACCAAATGTCGTCGCACAGTAGTAAAATTTAGTTCTGCAAGTTACTATCTCTCCCCCCACCCCAACAAGTTATTGGCACATCTGACAACATGGTAATAAAGACGGTTACAAAGACTGGGAATTGAGATATTCTGGAAATGTCTTCATTACTTCCCAGTTTCATTTATTCTTCCACAATAGGTGGAACGTTAGTCTGGTTAGAAACTCTCTTGATTTTATCTTGATCTTTTCGCGAGATATACTTTGGAGGAAGTAATACATTTGTTGACTCTTCAAGGAACGTACGCTCACTGAAGTTCAACAATAAACACAACCGTGTTGCAGAAGGCCTCTCTTCCAGCCCCTGCCACTAGAGTTGCTGGATCTGTGACGCTTTGGTGCTTAAAATTAACTTGCATCGAAACGCGCCGCCCTTCGTTGAACCTTCTCCATTTTTCTCTATCAGTCTTGGCTGGTTCGGATCCCAGACTGAGAAGCAATATTAAAGCATTGGACGAAATAGTATTCTGTAGGCTGTCTCCTTAGTTGTTGGATTACATTTCCTGAGGATTCTTCGAATGAATCTCTGGCATATGCCTTACTTGCGATTAATTTTATGTGGTCGTTCCATTTGAAGTTGGCCCGTGTACACACACTCATAGATATTCTATGGAACTGCTTCTTCTAGTGATAGTTCTACTGTTGTTCAATCGTACAACCACGGGTCTTTCTATGTATTAGCAGTACGTTACACTTATTTATGTTGAGGGTCAATCGGCGCTCCTTGCACTAAGCGTCGATCTTCTGCAGTACTTCTTGCAGTTCGTTACAATTTTCAAGCGTGGGGACTTCAGTGTGTACAACACCACCGCCCACAAAAGCCTCATGGAACTTCAGAGATTATCTACTAGGTTATACATTTTTTTGAAAAGTGATGGTCCTGTAACACAGAAGTGACTTTTACATCTGAAGACTTCTGTTTAGAATGACACGCTTTGTTCTGTTTGCTAGAAACTGTTCAATCCAGTCTCACAATTTGTCAGACATTTCGTACGCCTGTATTTCGTTATTAGGCGCCAGTGCGAAACTGCATCTAATACGTCCTGGAAGTGAAGGAACTCGGGGTCTACCTGGGCGCTTATATTTACTGCTTTCTGGGTCTCGTGGGCGAACAGAATGAGTTAGGTTTAACAAGATCGTTGTTTCGGAACCTATGTTGGTTCCTACAAAAATTTTCGGTATAAATTTCCCAGAATTCTAAAACTGACCTACGTCAGGGATATAGGCCTATAGTTCTGTGGTCTGTTCGATGACCCTTCTGGAAAACGAGAAATACCTATGCTTTTTTAATTTTTTTTTACTGGCAATGGCAAGGAAAGCGTTTCTGAAGAAGAGAAATTTGTTAACATCGAGTATAGATTTAAGTGTCAGGAAGTCGTTTCTGAAAGTATTTGTATGGAGTGTAGCCGTGTATGGAGGTGAAACATGGACGATAAATAGTTTGGACAAGAAGAGAATAGCAGCTTTCGAAATGTGGTGCTACAGAAGAATGCTGAAGATTAGATGGGTAGATCACATAACTAATGAGGAGGTATTGAATAGAATTGGGGAGAAGAGGAGTTTGTGGCACAACTTGACAAGAAGGACCGGTTGGTAGGACATGTTCTGAGGCATCAAGGGATCACAAACTTAGCATTGGAGGGCAGCGTGGAGGGTAAAAATCGTTGAGGGAGACCAAGAGATGAATACACTAAGCACATTCAGTAGGATGTAGGTTGCAGTAAGTACTGGGAGATGAAGAAGCTTGCACAGGATAGAGTAGCATGGTGAGCTGCATCAAACCAGTCTCAGGACTGAAGACCACAACAACATATTTTTTTTTTTTTTTTTTTTTGCGCGAATCATCAGGTACACGTCGCTCCTCCAAAGACATAAGATACACTGCGGCTAGAAGAGGGACAAGTTCTTCAGCATACTCTATGTAGAATCATATTAATATATCGTCAGGTCCCATTGGTCTCCCCTCCGTTGAGCGATTTCAGTTGCTTTTCCACCCTTTGATCACTTTCCGATGTCAGCCCTTTTGTCATTTGTGCAACGATTTAAGAGGCTCTACAGGGCGATATTCCTCTGTGAAAAAAGGACCCTTAATAATTTCATCCTCTTCTGTGTCACCGTCCATTTCACTGCCATTTTAATCAGAAGGTCTGGATAGATGACTTCGATCCGTTCACTGATTTAACATAGACTTCGTAGGATTTTCTGTGAAGTACGTGGACAGAATTTGGCTTTCGAAATCGTTGAACACTTAGCACGTGGCTCTCCCAACGCTACTTCTGGTTTCGTATAACCTCTGCCTGTGAGGCTTTGACTACGTTTGAATTAGCAGTGAAGCTATTTATTTCCTTTTGTAGCAGTTTCCTTAGATGCCTGTCTAACCATGGCGGGGGTTTCCTATCCCTTAAAAGTTTGACACCAATCTGTCGAAAGAACATTGTACAATAATTTTGAACTTAAATTGATATTTAGCATTGTTAATGATCGATGAAATTTTCGTGCCGACCGCTCATGCAATCTGAAATTTTTCTTACCGCTCATGATAAGCAGAAAGATGTTTCTGGCTTCGTTGGTATCCTTATTTTCAGCCATATTTATTGTTGCTGTAACGGCCTTGTAATCAAGTTATTCTGTATTCTTTGTCAACTGAGGCGAAAAGTTTGGGTCTGTTATCACTAGCAAGTCTAAGATGTCATCTTCACGAGTCGCTTCTCTGATTATCTGCTGAAGGTAATTTTCGGGTAATATACTTGAAACAATTTCACAAGGTTCCGTGCCCCCTACTACTAATCACTGGAGTCTGCCACTTCTATAGCTGGTAGTAGAAATCTCCACCTAGAAGTATGACTAGACAAGGAAATTTACGCCATTATTGCTTCTGAGGCAGGGGTCTATAAAAGCTTCCGATGTGAACGTTTGGTGCACCTTTAACACCTGTCTTAACCAAAATTATTTCGAATTCAAAATCTGTACTGATTTCACTAGCAGAGTTAATGTTTTTGGTGGCTATAAACTTGCCTCTGCCACCAGTTCTCAACCTATTTGAGATATACGTTCCAATATGAATTCAAATTTTGTTACTATTTACTACTGGTTTGAGCCAGCTTTCTGTCCCTAGTACAGTGTAGATATTACTATTTTAAGGGCGTTAGTTCCGTTATTACAGTGAAGAGCCAAAGAGACTGGTACACCTGCCTAATGCCGTGTAGGGCCCCCGCGAGCACGAGAAAATGCCGCAACACAACATGCCATGAACTCTGTCTGAAGTAGTGCTAGAGGGAACTGACAAAATGAATTCTGCAAGGCTGTCCAAAAATCCATAAGAGTACGAGGGGCGGAGATCTCCTATCTCCTCTGAGCAGCACGTTGCAAGGCATCCCAGATATGCTCAATGTTCAATTCTGGGGAGTTTGGTGGCCAGCGGAAGTGTTTAAACGCTGAAGAGTGTTCCTGGAGCCGCTCTGTAGCAATTCTGGACGTGTAGGTTGTCGCATTGTTCTTCTGGAATTGTCCTAGTCCGTCGGAATGCACAATGGACTTGAATGGATGTAGGTGATCACAGGATACTTACGTACGTGTCACTTGTCATAGTAGTATCTGGACGGAACGGGGGTCTCGTATCACTCCAACTGCACACGCCCCCACACCATTAGAGCCTCCACCAGATTGAACAGTCCCCTGCTGCCATGCAGGGTCCATGGATTCATGAGGTTATCTCAATACCCGTACACGTCCATCCGCTCCATATAATTTGAAACGAGACTCATACGACCAGACAACATGTTTCCAGTCACCAACAGCCCAATGTCTGTGTTGACGGCCCAGTCGAGGCGTAAAGCTTTGTGTCGTGCAGTTATCAAGGGTACACGAGTGGGCCTTCGGCTCCGAAAGCCCTTATCGATGATGTTTCGTCGAATGGTTCGCACGCTGACATTTGTTGATGACCCAACATTGAAATCTGCAGCAATTTGCAGAAGGGTTGCACTTCTGCCACGTTGAACGATTCTCTTCAGTCGTTCGTCCCGTTCTTGCAGGATCTGTTTCCGGCCGCAGCGATGTCGGAGATTTGATGTTTTGCCACATTCCTGATATTCACGGTAAACTCGTGAAATGGTCGTACGGAAAAATCTCCAAATCGTCGGTACCGCGGAGATTGTGTGTCCCATAGCTCGTGTGCTGTCTATAAGAAAACTTCCCAATTCACTTAGATGTTGATAAACTGCCATTGTAGCAGCAGTAACCGATGTAACAGCTGCGCCAGACACTTGTCTTATATAGGCCGTTTCCAACCGCTGCGCTGTATTCTGCCAGTTCACTTACATATCTCTTATTTAAATACGCATGGCTATACCAGTTTCTTGGCGCTTCAGTGTATTTCTAACTTTTTGTAAGGCTGTTTTAACACCGGAGTAAGAACTGAATGATAAGTTTCTGTATAGAGTTGTTGCATACAGAACGGGAGTAAGATTTTTGTGGCTGTAATTCAGGCATTAGAAATATTGGCGTCTCCAAATGCCTTTAGTCTACATCTACATTCTGCAAGACATCGTTAAACTCATGGCAGTGTATGTTCTGTTGTGCCAGTTTTTAGCATTTCTTCCAGTTGCATTCACGTATGGTGCGCGGAAGAAATAATTATTTGAATGCCTCTGTGCGTGCTGTAATTATTCTAATCTTATCCTCACGTTCCCTATGTTGGCGATAGTAGGGGTTGTTAAATTCCTACAATCTTCATTTAAAGCTGGTTCTTGAAACTTTGACTTTCTCGGGATAGTTTACGTATATCTTAGTCTTCCTGCTCAGTTCCTTCAGTATCTCTGACATTCCTATAGATTAAAAAGTCCTCTGACCATTCGTGCTGCCCTTTTGTCGATTCCAACAGTGACTCATTGATATTAGTCATAGGATACCTTTTTTCGTCTTGTGAAGTGCACAATTTTACATTTCTGAACATCTAAAGCTAGTTACCAGTTATTGCACCACTTCAAGCTCTGACAGTATTTTTGCAGCTTCTTTCGGAATGTATTTCATTACATACCTATATCATTTGCAAAATGTCTGAGGTTACTATTGTCTGCATGGTCATTACTATAGAACATGAAGTGTCTCAACACGCTTCCCTGGAGCACACCCGTAGTTACTTCTACAGCTGACGACTACTCTCCATCCAAGATAACATGGTGCGTCCTCCATGCCAAAAAGTCCTCAATCCTCAGTCACAAACTTCACATGATGCCCAAATGATAGAACTTCCGAAAATAAGCGTAGGTGTGGTACCGAGTCAAATGCTTTTTCTGCGTTTAAAGATACTGCATCTACATGACTACCGTGATCCAAAGCTTCCAGTACGTTCTGTGAGAAGTGAGTTGTTTCACAGAGTCGATGTTTTTGGAATCCATGCTGGTCGGCATTCCGGTGGTCTTCTGTTCGATACCTCATTATGTTTGAGCGCAGGATATGGTTTGAGATTCAACAACAAATCGATGTCAAGGTTACCGGCCGGTAGTTTCGGGGATCACTTTTATCATTTTTTTGTAGACGGGTGTGACCTACGCTTTTTTCCAAGAACTGGGCACATTTTTTTTGTGTTTTTTAGAGGTTCTAAGATTATTGGAACTAACTCAGCTGCAAATTCAGTATAGAAACTGACAGGTATTCAATCTTGCCCTGGAGCTTTGTTCAGTTTTCACGACTTCAGCTGTTTCTCAACACCAGTGACACTAACTTATTTCATATTTTCAGTGGTAAGAGGATTAAACTTGGCCAATTCTCTTGGGGGTTTCGTTTGTAAAGGACCATTTGAAAACAGGGTTAATCATTTCAGCTTTTGCTTTGCTACCTTCAATTTGTTCCTGTCCCATTCGTTAGGGACTGGACATTGACTTTGATGCCACTTACAGTCTTTACATACGACCAGAATTTATTTGGGTTTTGTGAAAGATCTTTTGACACTATTCTGCTATGGTAGTCATTGGAGGCTTCACGCATTTATACTTATTATGCAGTAATCTGTTTCTTAGACGTTTCTTGACAATGACTGTTGACTATTGAGGTTCCCTCCCATTATGAACGTTCTTCTGGTTACAAATCTACCCAGTGTACGGGCAATTTTTCTTGTAATCTTGAGTCTTAGTTCCCCTACATGCTACTGCCCCGTGCTCAAAGTTTAAAAGTAACTCATTGAGATGACACCACTAATTTTTATCTACTTTACGGAACATGTAACACGTCTTTCTGCTTCTTGTAGTTGTCATATGTGCTTTGGTAACCATGGTTGCCATATCCACGTCATGGTCACTGACACCAGTTCCGATTTGTACATCCTCGAGTTGGTCAGGTATGTTTGTTGCCATTAGGTCCAATATATATCCATCATGAGTGGACTTCCTAAATATGGTTCAGAGAAGACATTTAGTAATGTTTCACAGGATGTCTTGTTACGCCCAGCATTAAGGAAATTAATTTTTGCAATTGATTGGACGATTAAAGCCTCAATCGATGATTACAGTATGATAGGCGAACTTACGTACAGGGGAACTGAGGTTTTCTGTCAAGTTGCCGGTTACACTTGGAGAAGAGTATGGCGGGCGATAGGACCCAGTTGTCATTTTATGCTCACTACTTAAAATGAGTCTTACCCAAAAAATCTCGCGAGCCGGTTCGATTTCTCTGTCTCAAGACTTGTCTTGTGTACTGCAACAAATACATCACCTCTATTTCCCTGTGGCCTGTCCATTTGACACTTTCTCTAATGTCATTGCTGTCAACTTCGTTTTAACCAGTTGTCTGTACCTACTATTATGAGCTCCACTGCTTTTCCAGAGCGCTTCAAACTCGGGCACTTCGTTGGTAATGCTTCGGCAGTCAGCAGTGAGGATGTTAAGTCACTTCTGTGAGGCATTTCTTTTGTTCTTACACTGATAGTTCTGCGTTTTCTACAGCTGTCATTATCTGTATTGGATGGAGAATCACCCAATCTATATAAAAAAAAAACGTTGTGTATCGAACGCTACATTCTTCACCCTAATGCAAGTCCAGGAAGTCGCAGCCTAGCTTGTCACAGAACCTTTGAAGTTTCTGGTTCAGTCCATCCACTCGACTCAGAACCAAAGGGCTACGGTCAGTTCTGTGGACAGTGATGCAACTTCTGAGCTTCTTTAAAACCCCATCCCAATTCTCAGTATTTTCTGCCAGTCACTGGAATGGCCCAATTAGGACCTCAGAGCCCAGACGACAGGTAGCATTTGTTCAAACGTGCGGCACAATACACTGTTGGTTATTCCCTGGTCTCTCACTGGGTGCTGGAATAGCCTCTTTAAACATGCTGAATGAGGCTCACAGGCATACACACTGAGGACATCCGGTGCACTTTGCTGTGCCTTGCTGCTATTGCTCTAAGGGGTACCATCATGCGCCATACTTTCGAACTGCCGTCTTGACACTGGACAAAACAGGTTTCCCCAGAAAAGGTGAGGTGAGTCCCACTGGCTCAGGTTGTTTCAGTGAAAGGCAGCACCTCAGATTTGTTGGATAGGGTGATCAGTACAACATCCTGAGCCCTCCCTGGTCCACGCCCTCCCTGTACAGGACGCCTAGATCTACCATTTACATGACACTCGCAGTCAAGTGGACAGGTAATGACAGAGCGTGTACTGTCTGCAGAGGAGACAGGATCCACAGGAACAGATGGTACTGGAGGTACCCCTATCAGTAAAACAGGTACGCGGCACTCGAGAGTTCTTCCAACACGCCGATTCGCAGCAGCTACCAATAGTTCGATAGTAGTCAGGGCGACTTACAGTGGCTTACGAACGTCAGCCAACTCATCCCGTATTAGAGAACAGCATTCGCAGTGGGGCTCATTGGTCGGAATGACAACCTGGTCTCCAGAAAATTTTAGATTTTCTTTAACCATCAAGTTGAACCATTAATGATCGATTTATTCATCCCAAATAGAATGAATGGTTCTTAATTGCGCTGTGACTTGTTAAGGAAGATACTCTGTAGTTTTATTTGTAAGTGTAACGAGGAGATCGAAGTATCCATACTTCGATGTGTAATGGATGTGAAAGAACATGCTGCCAAATTTGTGTTTCTGAACTGTGGTCTACAAGCTGATATAGTCTGATCTTGTTTAAGAAATCTTTGTACCCTGGTCTGTCATTTCTCTGACCTCAGAAGGCTCACAATTTGTTGGTCCTGTCCTAGCATCGTGAAGGCCATGGGTAGACCATAGTTTCCAAAAAAATATTCCGTGTCACAAACTGTCGAAGAACTCATTAGGTTCTTCTTGACAAGGGTTGCCCTTAGTGGTACTGATTTCTACTATCCCCATGACACAAAACGGGGTTCATAGGCGACGGTGGTGCGTTCCAGGGAACGGTCAATACACCCTGGCAGCGTTTAGCAAAAACCTAAAGTTACGAGACCTATTGAAGTTACCCTGAGGAGCTAATATTGCTTATGCTGCTGTAAGTAAACATGTAATCCTAAATATACAGTACCTTGGTAGTAAACCGCAAACTAAAGCCGATGAACTTATACGACGAATAAAGAAATACCTACCGTAGAAGAAATTTGGAAAGGTTTCTCTGAATTTACTTTGTTGCTGCTTCCATGTAAGCAGCTGTTTCAGGTGTTAAGTGAGCGATCGACTTTAGCTCAGCTGGGTAGTTCACCTGGCTTGTAAATTAGTAAAGACACGTGCTAAGGGTGCTCGTATGTTGGGTAGTTTTAGCAGTGGTTGACCCCTTCTTTCTTCGGGTGATGCAGCCTGCAACTGTTTATATGGCCGCGGTAATCAGGAGATATGTTTAGTATCTGCTGTGAATTCCAGTGGTAAAATTATTCATATTTCAAAAGAACGCATTGAACTGATAATTCATTACCTCGTGGTCTGATAGCGATGCTAGTATGCCGACTGATGTCAGACTATGTACTGCGCCCTAATGCTGGTACCAGCAGTTTGTAGTTGGATCCTACACCCAAGGCCCAGGTTTTAACTGGCCTCTAAATGTCATTTGCACTGCATCCTAAGGCTTATTTTCAGTGTGGGTTCGAGTGTCTCTTGTGGACGTCATAAAATCTTCCTTTCTTTCAAATTAACTTGGTGCAAAAGACTAATTTTTATTGAAATCTCCTAGCTATCGTTACGGGACTAAAAAGCCAGTGCTAAGATAAATAGAAACATTTTCAATCCGAAACTCGTTTTTCAGATTTTATTATGATTAACGTAATGTGGATGGGAAAGCTGATCCAGTTGCTGTACAGACTTTTGTAAACCTTATCAAGGAACAAGAGTGGCAAGATGTTTATAGTGCTGATACAGTAGACGATAAATATAATGCTTTCCTCAAGACTTTTCTCTTGCTCTTTGAAAGTTGCTTTCCGTTAGAACGTTCAAAACAGGGTACTAGCACAAACAGGCAGCCTGGGTGGCTGACTAAAGGGATAAGAATATCTTGTAGAACAAAGTGGCAATTATATCAAAACGTTAGAAACAGTCACAATCTAAATGCAGCATCCCATTACAAACAGTATTGTAAGGCGCTTAAAAAAGTTATTGGGAAGGCAAAAAGTACGTGGTATGCAGATAGAATAGCTAAGTCTCAGGATAAAGTTAAAACCATATGGTCAGTCGTAAAGGAAGTGGCTGGTCTGCAGAGACAGGTCGAGAATATAGAATCAGTGCGTAGTGGGGATGTCCGTGTTACTGATAAGTCGCATATATGTACAGTACTTAATAATCACTTTCTGAATATAGCAGGTGAACTAAATAGAAACCTAGTCCCAACAGGGAATCATATAGCGCTCTTAGAAAAAAGTGTTCCGAGACTGTTACCTGAAATGCTCCTCCATGATACTGACAAGAGGGAGATTGAGTTAATAATTAAATCACTTAAGACCAAGAACTCTCATGGATCTGACGGGGTATCTAGCAGAATACTGACGTATTGTTCCACGTATGTTAGCTCAGTACTTAGCCATATCTGTAACTTTTCCTTTAGGAGTGGTCGGTTTCCTGACCGATTGAAGTACTCGGTAGTGAAGCCACTTTATAAAAAGGGAGACAGGGATGATGTTGACAATTATAGACCTATTTCTATGCCATCGGTGTTTGCTAAAGTTATCGAGAGGGTTGTTTATACAAGGTTACTGCAGCATTTAAATTTACATAATTTGCTGTCAAATGTACAGTTTGGTTTTAGAAATGGCTTAACAACTGAAAATGCTATAGTCTCTTTTCTCTGTGAGGTTTTGGACGGATTAAATAAAAGGTTGCGAACGTTTGGTGTTTTCTTTGATTTAAAGAAGGCTTTTGACTGTGTTGACCACAAAATATTACTGCAGAAGTTGGAACATTATGGAGTAAGGGGAGTAGCTTACAATTGGTTCGCCTCCTACTTTAAGAACAGAAAGCAGAAGGTAATCCTCCGCAATATTGAGAGTGGTAATGATCAGTCCCAATGGGGCACTGTTAAATGGGGTGTTTCCCAAGGGTCGGTGCTGGGGCCACTGCTGTTTCTTATTTATATAAATGATATGCCTTCTAGTATTACAGGTGATTCAAAAATATTTCTGTTTGCTGATGACACCACCTTGGTAGTGAAGGATCTTGTGTGTAATATTGGAACATTATCAAATAATGTAGTTCATGATATAAGTTCGTGGCTTGTGGAAAATAATTTGATGCTAAATCACAGTAAGACTCAGTTTTTACAGTTTCTAACTCACAATTCAACAAGAACTGACATTTTAATCAGACAGAATGGGCATGTTATAAGCGAGACTGAACAGTTAAAGTTCCTCGGTGTACGGATAGATAGTAAGCTGTTGTGGAAAGCCCATGTTCAGGATCTTGTTCAGAAACTAAATGCCGCTTTATTTACCATTAGAACAGTATCTGAAATAAGTGACATTTCAACACGAAAAGTAGTATACTTCGCATATTTTCATACGCTTATGTCATATGGTATTTTTTGGGGTAATTCTGATTCAAAAAGGGTATTTTTGGCTCAAAAACGGGCTGTTCGAGCTATGTATGGTGTAAGTTCGAAAACCTCTTGTCGACCCCTATTCAATAGTCTGGGAATTTTGACATTGCCCTCACAGTATGTATTTTCTTTAATGTCGTTTGTTGTTAGCAATATTAGCTTATTCCCAAGAGTTAGCAGCTTTCACTCAGTTAATACTAGGCAGAAATCAAATCTGCATGTGGAATGCACTTCCTTGACTCTTGTGCAGAAAGGAGTGCAGTATTCTGCTGCATCCATTTTCAATAAGCTACCACAAGAACTCAAAAATCTTAGCAGTAGCCCAAACTCTTCTAAGTCTAAACTGAAGAGTTTCCTCATGGCTCACTCCTTCTATTCTGTCGAGGAGCTCCTGGAAGCGCTAAAAAATTAAGCAAATTCCAGTGTTACATTCTTGATTTTCTTTATTTAAACTAACGACTTGTCGCCTGAATATGTTTCTTATATTTAATTTCATCTGTTTCTACAATCGTGTTATAATTTCATGTATTGACTCGTTCCATGATCATGGAGACTTCTCCTAAATGTGGTCCCACGGAACAATAAATAAATAAATAAATAAAATAAATAAGAGATTCATGTTGTCGTTAGACAGGAACATGAATTAGACATCAATTAGTAATATAGTTCTAAGATGTAAAGAAAGCAGATGCGCACTACTTAAAGTACAAACGCTCAGTAAGACTATTCCATCCAGACTGCAGCTTGATATTTTCGTTTTACGTTACATGGGTTAGGTTTCTAAAGAGCACAGTAAATTCAACAAACATATGGGCTTCGAAACCTATAAACGTTAAGAGGGGAGGAATTTCTCAATGTTCAATGTTAATCAAAATTGCGCCAGAAATAACTGTTGGTTAAGTGATGAGTGTTTTTGAGAACTTCCTAGCGGTGTAGATGATTGGGTAAATTAGAAAAATTAAACTGGACGACGACACTAACTCAAATGAGTAACATTCCATTCATAGGCAGCGTGTTGAATCGTTCGTCAGGCGTTCCCGGGTGACCCAATTGATAGAGCAAGCATGGGCGTAACTATCTCGGTCACTGATGGTGATAGGTGCTAGTGGGCGTGTGCCACCGCTACACACACACACACACACACACACACACACACACACACACACACACACACACTTTTTCAAGAAAGTCTTAACAGTGTACTTAGGGCGGTTCTGTCGTGTTGCGTCGATACTTTTCTCAGGGCGGCTGGTTTGGAACATGCCAAGCTACAGAAACTCCTAGCAACTCGTCCCTAAAAATCCTGAAGTGTGTCTTGCAACGAAATATGAAAGGCAGTTGCCAGACCGTTTAAAAATGAGTTTCGAAATAAACTTTGCAGCTTAAGGGCATTAGACTCTTATAAATTGGTTTCTACCTGAGTGTCGGAATTTGTAGGGATATACTACGTTTACGTGAAGTCCGGGGACACTTTCAATTATTTCCTGCACAAGAACCATACATTGTACAGATATCATACATAGGTCACTTTTCAGAAGCCCTGAAAGTTGTTTTCTCTCTCTCTCTCTCTCTCTCTCTCTCTCTCTCTCTCTCTCCCTCCCTCTCCCTCCCCCCTTGTATACCGCCACAGCGTAGTTTGGTAATTTGCCGATAGTCAGCCCTAGTCGCAAACATGGCGAGTTCAGGTACGGAGCGAGCACTGTCACTGGATATTCCTACTTGGACATGTTGCAGCAATGGCTGATGCCTCAAATGCAATCACTCTCTGTTCATCTTCCAGCAGGTTGGGGCTCCACCCCATTTTCAACGTGAAGTTCGTGGGTACCTGAACACGGATTTGCTGCATTCATGGATTGGTCGTGCTACAGAGGGGACAGCTGTTTCATGAAATGGCCTCCCCGATCACCAGATCTCACTCCGTGTGACTTTCTTCTGTGGGGACACATTAAAGATCTACATCTACATCCATACTCCGCAAGCCACTCGACGGTGTGTGGCGGAGGGTACCCTGAGTACCTCTATCGGTGTGTGTACCGCCTCTACCTCGTAATGTAGCAGATCTCCGGGAGAGAATACGGGAGGCGACTGCTACAGTCGACGATGCCATGCTGGGCCGGATATGGCAAGAATTCGATTACCGTATTGACGTCTGCCTATTCACTCATGGTTCGCATATCGAATGTTTGTAAAAAAAAATTAAATTTGAGTTTCTCTTCATAATTTAACATGTATGACATCTGTACAATGTTCAGTTCTTGTGCAGTAAATAGTGTTTCTGGACTTTATGTACACCCTGTGCAATGGGACGATCAGATAGGCTCTGTCGTAGGTAAAGCAGGTGGCAGACGTCGGTTAATTGATAGGATACCAAGAAAATGCAATCAATCTAGAAATGAGAAAGCTTACAAAACAGTCAGGTGTGTGGGGCCCATACCGAAAACTAAATATCGAACTTAAACGGGGGACGACAAGACTGCATATAGATTTGCACGACCTTGGGAAACTTTTACGGAGATCCTGAAAAACCAACCGGTCGCTTGTTGATAGGAGCAAACTATCCCAACAAAACCTGCTTTCATAATTACAAAAAAAAAATTGATTCTATAGAAATATTGGGAACAAGATCAGCGTACTCGAAAACTGTGCGTGGTGTAATTATTCTTATCGCGCTCCCCTTCCTGAATGAAGTGGAATGAGCCCCAAATAACCCAAATAACTGGTACAGTGGGAACTACCCTCTGCCATTCACTTCAGTTGTTGTAGACTGTGCTGAAGCAGATCTAATCTACAGGATGTTGTAAGGTGAGACCGGGGACTACATATAATAGCCTAAGTAAATTTGGAACTACCATTGGAGGTAAAAGTACCTGAAACATCTTTTAAGCTGATCCGTTGCTGTATTTCAGATGAACGTCCGCGTGACGACGATGGACGCGGAGCTGGAGTTCTCCATCCAGCACACGACGACTGGGAAACAGCTGTTTGACCAAGTTGTTAAAACGATTGGTCTGCGTGAAGTCTGGTTCTTCGGACTACAGTACACTGACAGCAAGGGGGACCTGACGTGGATAAAATTGTACAAGAAGGTAAGGTTCTCAAAAGTAAATTTCGCATGTGTCCTTCGTACGTAGCCTGTTCCTATTGGAACAGTGAAATAAGTTTTGGCGTTGTATGTAGTCATAAAATGGGAATTGCCATGCATGTTTCATATACTGCATGATGAATCTTATCTAACTGGAAACGTTCCGTATTCATCTCTAGGTTACTAATTTAAAACTGTCATAAACGTACTGACCTAAAGATTTTTCAAAACTTGTCACGGATAATTTGAGAGATAGCGGCGTAATACTTTGGAGACAATTTCCACAAATATTTTAAGGCAGCTGGGTATACCTTGTAAATACAGTACGCCCAATATAGTGTTATTAGAGGGTAATTACTGCTTTGTCACTGTTAACTCGGGAATATTTTTAGTCATGTAACCACGTCATTCTGACAGGCGTGCGGTATCTGTCCATTTTGTTAAACTCTGGTTTGGGAAATAACTAGTTTTCTCTGAAAGTGCAACCAAATATTTCGTCTCCGTAACTCAGTTTACTCATAAGAGGACGCTCATCAGGAGCGAACTTGATACAGCAGCTGTAGAAATTTGGAAAAATCTGCGGAATTACCAGATTGTGGTACATGTAAAACATGGTTTCTGCGAAAATTTGCTACAGCTGTGACCCCTCAATAAAGTTGAAGTACCTTTTACTATCTAATGAGCTGACTTGTTTACCTTATTCAACAATTTGTTCAAAGTTTCAGTAAAACTGAGATAAGAAATGGAAATTTCGTTTGTTGCATATTTTTTAATATTATCGCAAATTATAGTATGCTACTTAATTTGGGAATTGCTACGCTAATAGTTTGACTGAATTGCTAAGTACGCTTCTACAGTTTTAGTGATGCTGGGAATGCGTTCTCTAAGAATTCCATCGATTCCTTCTGTAAGTCTTATCTCATCCGATAATTTAATTGCGCTGTTTAAAGTTCACTGCTTCGAGGTCGCGATAACTATCGACCATCAGTAGTAATGACTGAAAGTCTCTTAAGACTCGTGTCTTAAAGGTCGCTACTTGTAAAGATTTTGACAAACCAGGGATGCCGATGTATGTTTCATAATCAAAGCCCTATACTGATGTTAGATGATGCCTACCACAAAACTTCCATGTTAAATGACGAATTTGTAAAATGGCGTGAAAAGGAACATAAAAATGCATCAGCGTCACATTTGTTAAACCAATAACAGCAATAAACATTACATGTCGCACAGCTTTCTCTACGGGCTGTAAAATATTTTTGAGAGGTTTTCTCTTTAGTCTGTTTTGTTGCTAACACCAAATCCCGTTTCTTCCAGAATCTGACGATGTAGCAACTGCGACTTCTTTCAGTACAGATGTGTTCCATACTTCTAACGGATTTAGGCGATCACAGAACTGAGCAGTAATAGATATTTCTCTGTTCGTTTGCGTATTTTCTTCTTGAATCAAATTCAGTTTTTCCTTAGACTACCAACGAATTACGCTCACTACTTCATACCTAGAAAGCGTGGAATAAAGGAAATATGAAAGGCATTAGTCCAAGCTTTCCTACAGTAGCCAGTGTTTTAGTTCGTTCAAAAATACTCTCCCCCTCCCCGCCACCCGAATCCCTACCCCCCCCCCCCTTTCGCCATGTCAGTGTTAGAAAAGACGTGTTAGTGTTGTTATGAAAATTATTCAGTGAAATATTAATGACGAAAGAATTATTGATATTCTTAACAAGTAGCCAGACCTGAGTTCTTCCGACATCGAAGCTCGATATTTTGTTTCCACTAACGATTCAAAGGTCAGAGTATCGATCTTGAAACATCGATTTTTGTAAATATCGATGAACGTGGAATATTCAGCCCCGTCATGGTAGCCATCTGTCGGACTTCCATCCATAAATCGATATTGTGTACTGGTACTTTCGAACTGTTTGCATAAGAAAACTGTTTCCACATACACGTGTGTCATTGCCCAGCGTCGTCAGAGCAGAAGCCCGGTGGTTCCTCAGAAGGCTATCGTTCTGTAGTTCTTTTCGACCTGACGCAGCGACGCACCATACGTGGTGCGCTGAAAGTTTGAGAGTAACGTCTTAGCTGCGTAATAACGTCGTTTCCTTTGAGCTGCAGGGAAAAGCCGATGGCAGTGTGAAGTCACTTCATTAGTTTGCGCTTGCTTGTGTGAGCAGTGACTCACGCTCGTTTTACAACGCCCACGTTGGAGCAAACATAGTCCGCAGAACGGTTGAAACTGAATGAGTTAATCTGAAATCTTGCCAAATTGACAAGCGCGTGGGGTAATTGCATTGTATCCAACGATGCTCGGCGCACCACACTGATGAGACCGACCCGTATTCATCGCTGACCCAGTGGCAGCGTCGTTTTAAGTTTCGGAGAGTTTCCTTTCAGGAAGCCCAAAACTCTTGATTTTGCTACTAGGGAACGAAATGGCATGAAAGTGGCAGCATCTGTTTGAAAGAGTCGTCGGAAGAAAATTTGCTAACCCTCAATTGCGGAAAGGTTACTGATCATGTTCTCTTTTCGAGTGCACCAGATGCAGATACAAAGTGGTTCCATTTGTACCGCTAAAAAACTGTCTAAATTTTGTTTTAAATACTTCCTGTTTATGTATTTGAATTCTACCAACATATAACATGCAATGAGTATCACTCGTCTGCCTCGTGTGTTAACACGTTCTTCCATAGACGCCTTTATTTAAGGTGGGTATTAACGAAACGAAAAGTGTCTCGAAAAGTCAGCTAGTCTGTGTTCAGTGTAGAATAACTCATTGCATGTCATGTAGCAAGTGTATAGTTAATATTCCCACTGGTGCAGTGATCGTTACAACGGCATCACGAACAACAGTGACTCACATATTGTAGTATAGAGAGTAGGAACCCGCTTCGTATTAATCTCACAACATTGGATATGATTGTAAAAGAAATCACAGAAAATTATGGAAAATAGTTGTCTAATTGTTAAAAGTGCGTGTCATCGTCTTTGGAAGTGCCAGCAACCAGTCGATGCTTCGTTTGATGGTAACTTATCAGTGTTTCATCGGAAGAGGCCTTCGTACCGACCAACAAGATAACCTTTCGATAGTGTTAGTCTGCAGTAAAATACCATTTGGTTATCTTTACCGAGATGATAAAACGGTTACTACTGCTGGAAATTAATTTGAATGGGAGTACTACTTAATACTGTCTCCATCTGGAGGTGTTAGCTTGAACAAGCAGTTGCCGTGCTTGATAGTTCGTAAGAATAGCAGTGCTTAGTTGCAGCTGGTTATATCGCCTGGTAGAAATACGCCACATGACTCGCTTGCCAAATGGCGTCCGGCAGACGGTAACAGCAGAGCACACCATGGCTTCCTGTGGGGCTGACGTTTCGGCGCGAAAGAGCTGCGCCGGTCCGTCGGTGATGTCAGCGTCGTCTGAAGAGAAGCACTTGCCAGCGCCCTGTATCGGCAGCCGGAGCCGTTGAGTCACGTGAGCGTGGGAGTAGTTAGCATGACGTCACCGCAGTAAAGCTGCGAAGGAAAGTAAGCGCGCCCGTTACGCGCTAGGCGCTCAGCCGCACATCTGTTTCTCCTTTTTTTGTGACTGGGGCGGGTCTCACCACCTCGCCTTGTACTGGATTGTTGCTACATTGCGAGCGTTGCGCCCTAGTTGAAATAACAGTGCTTGAACTTAGACTGAGAGGCATGAGCGAGGTCGCTCGTCGCACTATCATCAGTTAGGGCAATAGGTAGCTAGTGTAATGTTTGCTCCAGGTTGTAGTTGCGTGTAATGTAACGTAGGCTTCTATAGCAACTTAACTCACATGAACAATACCCTTGGGTTCATAGCCCATTGTTACAATGACCCGATTCGAACACCGGAGTTTGGAATATCTTCTTTATAATTATTTTTTATAGTGCGCTGGCGTCTTTGATGCGACCCGCCAATTTCCGCACCTGTACTAACCTCTTAATCTGTACCCTTGATTACGAGTCAACAGTGAAAATGTAACAGGGCTGAAATAAGTGTTTAACTGTCAGCCATGCTGATAACGAAAGTAATGAAATTCTTGAATTGGCTCTCGTTCCTGATTTAAAGTGGGTTACATTTAATTATATTTTATTAACATGCATTGTCAGTCCATTCTCTTATGGGTTTGGAAATCCTCCTGACAGACAGAATGAGGTTTCAGTCAATAATAGCTGTGTGTATTTTGTCATTTTTAGCCTGGCTTGTAGCAACAGGGGGAAGAGGACAGGAGGACTTTGGCTGTGAAACTGGGGCCCAGGACAACCCCTGGGCTCCTCACATATGTTGCATATCTTGAGGCCTTATTTGTGGCTGAATCATGAAAGATTTTCCATAGTTTTTGCTATACTCATAATCTGGTGAGAACAATCAAACTGTGTGAATGATTGTAACTTTTGTATAACACTGTTAACACATGGCATTTACAAGTAGTAGTCTTCCTTGACATATCCTAATGCACCATGATACCAGTGATTAATGGGTACAGACTGCCTGCTCCTGTCCCACCTGATTGTGATAGTGATGAGGGTGGTAGTGAAACTAGTGCTGCAGCATCACCTTCAAAACCCAGATTTTTGAAAAATCCTGATTGTGTGTAATGATGAATGTGCAGAGATTCAGAAATGTGTGAACTTAATAACCTAGTGCAAGATCTGGAATTGCCAAAAGGTAAAGCTGATTTGTTGGCATCAAGAGTACAACAGTGGAATTGTCTTGGTAAAATGGTAAATGTGATTGCCTTATGAGATTACTCCCTTTTTTTAAAGCAGAAAGAACTCTGTATTTTCTGCTGATGTCCAGGGACTCAGTGGTGGACATTGACAGTGTAAAACTGAATAGTGTAAGGTATTCATAGACACGTCCAACGTGGGTCTCAGACATGTGCTACTGTGTAATGGCAGTGTGTTACCTTTGAGTCTGATTGGGTCCTTTCGTGAAAGAAATGTAATAACATGAAAGAGTTGCTGTTGCAGTTGAACTGTTCAAAGTGTAAATGGCTAATTTCCAGGCATCTGATAGTATAAGGCACATTACCTGAGCCACTACACAGCTACACAAAATGCTGTGGCTTTGTGAGCCTCAGGTATAGCTGCCCAAAGCACTTCATTGTAAAAAGAGTGGCCACTTGTCAAATCTAAGAGAATAATTCTCCCTGCTCTTAATATAAAGTTTGTCCTAATAAGAAACTTAAACTCCATTGACAAAAATGGAGAAGCATTTCTCTATTTGCACAAGAAATTTCCGTTTTGTTGCGAGGTGGAAATAGTCTTCTTTGGGTCCCCAAATATGCAAGCTGTACAAAAATGAGCATTTCAACACCATCCTGACAGTGATGAAAAGTTAGCTTGGGATGCCTTTGTTCAATTGTCAACAAATTTTCTAGGAAAGATGAGGGTAGAAAACTAAGGATCTTGTGGCAACTCTTCTGCAGTGCTACAGTAGACTAAGATGCAAGATGTCGTTAAATTTCCTAAATTCCCACTTGGATTTGTTTCCTGACAACTGGAGAATTCTTCCACCAGAAAATTTCGGACATCGAAATGAGATACCAGCTGATTAATGCTGGACACTAATCAGGGAGTCACCAGCAGAAAACTACAAATCCCAGGTGAAGTGGTTGCACCTTCAGTGATCTTCCTCTGAGGATGACACAAAGGTACATACATGTATAAGCTTATATAGGCAATAATGTTAGGTTATCAAAAATTCATGAGCTAATCTTACATTTTTTATTAGCACTTTTATAAGCACACCTGAAAAATAGCTGTTCCTACACCAGTAACGGAAAAAAGCAAAATTTTGTTGGCTAGTGTGATTAGTTGGGTATATCCATTAGAAAGACTGGTGTATTACAGTTGGGATGTTAGATCCCTCAGTTGAATAAGTAGTTTTTAAATTTTCAAAGTGAAATGATTAGGTTGAGACCAGATATTGTGGGAATTGGTGAAGATTGGTAGCAGGAACAACAGTACTTCGTCAGGTGAGTATAGGATTCTAAATGCAAAATAAGAGCAGTAATGCAAGAGTATGTCAAATAATGAATAAGAAAATTGGAAGGCAGGTAAGTTATTTTGACATCCACAATAATAAGTTTGTATGTCAACTAGCTCTGCAGACGATTAACAGATTCAAGAAATTAAGATGAGAGAAATTGTTCAGATAGTTAACAGAAGAAAATCTGATTTTCTTTGGGGGGGAGGGGGGGTAGTGGATAGGAAGAGTAGGAAAAATAGATGAATATGGACCGGGGAAGGAATGAAAGAGGAAACTGCCTGGTAGAATTTTGCACAGAGCACGATTTTAATCACTAACTTGTGGTTTAAGAATCACGAAAGGTTGTTTGCATGGGAGATACATGTAGACACACTGTTAGACCAGAATGCCATTCGTTAAGACTTATAGCGAAACAATTAAGTAAGTAGTAAAGAAAAGGAAAATCTTGATACCAAAAACTGAAAATGGAAATAAAGTAGTTTATGAAAGAAATATAACCAATATTAGACTCCATGAAGAAGAGAAATGTACTCCATGGACAAATGAAAAGGGCAGATGAAAAAGAATAACAAATTGTCAACTTTTTGACAGTAACCCAAAATCATTACTGGTGTGGAATAGAAGTTAAAGCAGACCTGAACAAATGGAAATAATAGAGGAAGAAATATTTGAAAGTTCAAAGCAAAAGTTCAGGTGAAAGGTTCAAAGGGCTTCCTGGAGAAAACAAAGGAAGACAGGCGCAGTATGGACAGAAGAGAACAGCATAGGGGAGAATGCAAAACTACTGGAAAGAGAGAAAGAATACAAATTAGCTCATGTAATCCTTAAGAGCCGAAACAATAAAAAAAGCAGAAAGGACAATATAATTTTGCTGAATTCAATCACGCGATGCTGAGAGAATTACACTAGGAAATGACACTAAAAGCAATAGGTGAGTTTTTCTATTTGGTTAGTAGCATAACTGGTAGCCACAGTAGAGGATATAAAATACAGATTAGCAATGGCAAGAAAAGTTTCTTAAAAAGATTTGATAACAATGAATGTAAATTTGTGTTAGGAAGTCTTTTTAGGAAGGCATTTGTGTAGAGTGTAGCCTTGTATGAAAGTGAAAAGTGGACGATAAGTAGTCCAGACAACAAGAGAATAGAAGCCTTGAAATGTGCTACGGACTAATAGTGAAGACAGACAGATCGAGTAATTAATGAGGTTGTACTGAATATAATTCAGAAGAAAATAAGTTTGTGGCACAACTTGACTAAAAGAAGGTATCGGTTGATAGGATACATTTGAGAGATCAAGGGATCACTAGTTTTGTATTGCAGGGACGTATAGGAGGTAAAAATCGTAGAGCGATATCAGAAGATACATACAGTAAGCAGATTCAGAAGGATGTAGTTTGCAGCAGTTATTTGGAAGTGAAGAGGCTTGCCCAAGATACTTCCATGGTGAGCTGCATGTAACCTGTCTTCGGAATGACCACCACCACTAGCAAAAACATAATATTCCAAACACTGTTGTGCCCTACGGCTCCCCTAGTACCATGGAAGTTATTCCCGGAAGTTTTTAACTCGTATCCTAAAATCTCTAATTTTAGTCTGAATGTCAGACGAATTAAAAGTAAAGGCTGCTTTGAGAACAGTAGTGCTTTACTAGGCTAGATCTTTCTGTAGACGGTACGATCTTCATCGAATCTAAGCAACGACTAACTGTTGTTTATTAATAAAAGTTAACATTAGCGTGGGGTAAGTCAGACTGTAAACTCGGTATTTTGTGTATGAATGAAGCACTGTAATGAATCAGCCTTCGGGTTTTGTACTCACATTCATTGACACGCCTAGTCATACTCATTGTGAAGATGCAGGACGTACAAAACTACTTCTCGATGAGGGCATTTTCGGCCTCAAGCTGGATCAAAGGAAATTCAACACTTATTTGCAGCTTGTGCGGAACCTATGTTACTGTGCCTATCTTAGGAGCGTAAGCGTGTTGCAGAACTAGAGTGCAAGTTTAGTCTTCACACAATATACTTAGATAAATACAGCCGTTCGAAAACCTTTTCGTGATCAACTTGTCACCTTTGCGTAGAGAGAACGTAAAAGCTTCAGTGACAAGATTTCTCAATACTGTACGTGTAGTCATTCGTGACTCATATGCGGTCACCGGGTGACTCCGCACCTGCAAGGTCGACAGGTTAGGTTAGCATTTCAAGAGTCCATAGACAGTCACTGGTGCCCACGATTCGTTCCTTGCCTCCGTCCGTACTAAAAATGAACATTTTTCTCAAAACAAGATTTCTGACGCATTTGTTGGGGGTGGGGTCTCTGGAAAGGGGTGCTATTCAAGAGATTACATTTCCACATAAACATTAAAGCTACGGATGCTAAAGTGTTGACTAACGCACCAGGAGTGTTGCTGTCACGTCATGACGATGTGGCTCACGAGTTGAAGGAAGTATATAATCAGGCCCCCGGATCACAAAGGTTGCCCATGCCTGAGATATATATATTTGAGAGATCAAGGGACCTGTCTATGTAATTTGTCGCTTACCACCACCATTAACGATAACTCGCAACAGATGGAATAAAAATTCCTTGAATTACTGGCTACAATCTCGTTTAATGCTCACATTGCCAACGACATTCGCAGCAGAGCGCCCAAGAAACTACTGATAGCCCATTGGCTGTCTGAGAATGCGTGACGTTGATGCACAGAACAGGCGTAAATTCGACCGCCATCGTTCGTGACTATAAAATACTTTCCGGTACTTTTTGTTTCTGTCGATTTTTGCTCAGCTGTTGAAGAATGAGTACACGCCGTAAATTTCAGCCACACTTTTATTTTTGTAGCTTCATGTTACACGCTGTCAATCGACATGATGTCCGTCTGACTTTCTATTGAGATAATGTCCTCCACTCATGGTTACGCCAGTCAACGTCAGGAACTCTACAAAACTTCCGTGTGATGGAGTAAGGTTCCAACTAGGTCCAGTAGGTAAATTTAAGTTAATACTAATGATAATTCTGTCTAAACCGCCGTTTTAATAATTTCCTTCGAAAATGTGTTAAGATGCTAATTTAATCCTTCGGTTTGGTTAATGAACTCGTCGTAGGATCTTAAACTTATTTCTCCATCTGGATTGGTGTTGCTATCATACTGAGGCTGGAGATAGAAGGAACTCCTCCGCCAAAGGTGTTATAGATTAAATTCACAACCGCTTTTCATCTTGAATGTTTAAACTGCTTCTCGAGATTGAAAATTATTCAAATTTATCTGGTTGAGGTTTTCCATATAAAGATCAGTTGTTTTCAGTACTTCTTTCAGTGCACGACCATGTGAACAACCGGCCTAAGTTTCCAAGCCAAATTAGCCTTTGGGGACGGTGAATTTATGCTTAAGATGTCGGTGTGGATGTTTTCAAGTTGTAGTATAGTTAGTACATTTAATTACCTTGATACATGTAATGAAGTCAGATATTTCCGCCACGTTAAATTACAGACACATTTTTCAGTTTAAACTTAGCATGTTTCAGTAAAATTTGTTAATACGGTAGTAGCTTAGTCTACCGGTTTTGAAGCGCTTAGTCCATATTACAGTGATAGAGCATACGTTTCCAAAAGCTGTGAACTATGCTGTTGACTCTGCTAAACCGCATTAGTGTGGTTCCCTTCACCAACTGCGAAGGCTTATTGAGAAAAGGTTTTGAGTGTTTTAGTGGTGGAAGTCAAATATAGTAGATCTGGAGCGCAAAGTAAATGAATGCCGCTTTAATAAAATAAACATCTTGCACACAATAGTAATGTTAATAAATGATAAACGCTATTAAAGCCACGGTGACGGAAAATTCAGTGTATGCTTCCGTTGGTTGAGACGTATCTTGTCCGTTGGCTTGTGCAGCGAAATTCTACAGTAAACTGGCAGTGTTTAGCTGTCCGGACGTAACACCGCCGTGGATATAAAATTATAAATCGGGCAACGGGATGTTACAGAAATACACTGGGCGTGTGGCTGTGACGTCAGTCTCACGCCGGAACTTGCTCAAGTCCAAACATTTCTCCATGACGCCCCATGCCAGAAGTAGAGGTTCTTCATCACAGTGAGGATAGATAAGAGCTCAAGGCTGCGCAAAGAAAGACATAGATAACTAACGATTTGGTTAGAAAGACAAAAAGAACAAACCAATATGTTGTGTCGTTAGTCTTGAAATACGTAAATTTCGTTGACTGGATACATTTTTGAGATTAAATGCATTGTTGGCAGTGGCATTCACTGTCCATGTAAGACGCCCGTGGTTAATTCTAATAGAGTATAGGACGACGCGGTTTCGTCCTGTATGTTGCACACAGTAGTCACATAATCAGAATTCTGAATATTGTGATTGCCTGGAAAATGAATGTTAGACCGCTTTTTAATCTTTTTACCATTAAAATAAATAAGGATGAATCGGAATTTTGTTGGTTTGCATAAGTTATATAGTTCAAATTTGGAACTATTATAGCCTAGTTACGTGAAAATATAGAAAACAGGAAATAGATCATATCACTCAAAATATGTAAATTGGGACAGTTGTTTTTATCCCACTATTTTTGACAAGATCGAATCTTGACACCGTCTGGAGTATTTTTAAAGTCGTATGAAAGGGTTGTATTTTTCATAAGATTCCTGAGTACTTAACATATGTTGCTTTGTCTGTGCTTCAAACAGATAGTAACAAAAAGAGGCACTTTATATTTCGGTCGAAATTACTTCATCAGAAACCAGTGCGCCATATTTCCAGTTATAAATGCCCTGAACGCCCTCTATTGGTTGAAGAGTGCGGTATGAATCAAATATGCGTCTTGTCATTTATTACTGTGAAATTTTAGTGTTTTGAATGTCAGGCTTTACAGAGTAAATTAGTGAAATGGTTTTGTCATAAAAGTTGAGTCTGTATCCTGTCAGTGTTTCCACAGACAACCAAGGAACATTGTTTTATGTGCACTGCCGCTGCTGGTAAGCATGGAACCGTACAGTTGGGTACGAATAATTTTATGTATCGGTTGTTTATCAAAATTTGAACAGAAAAAAATCCTTTCAATTAATAACATAACAATCAACATACGTAACGAATCTTTTGTACCACATTGTGATGTGTGGAAAATAACTGAATTTCGAATTTATTTTGCTGCTACCAAATTGTACTGGCACTTTAGAAAGTTTGACAAAAATTAAAACACACTGAATTTTCGGGCTAGTGTAAACTGGAGCGACGCATCATTGCCGATAGATAGGAAGCATAACCACGTGCCAGTGTGTCAAGGAAGATCGTTGTTGGCACCTATAGTGCATATATTGTCAGGAAGCACATAAGCGGTCAAAATCGCCTGGGAGTGAAAACTCAAGAATTCACCCCAGGGAGTGCCAAGTCGGCGCTCGGAAGATCAGGTCAAAGCCTTATAGGAGACAGAAAAGATGTAACCCAGCAGCGGAAGGTTGTAGTGTGTGTCAAGAGATGTCCCTGTCCGGGAATGCAAGGAGTGCACTGGCCGAAGCCTGAGTGCACAATCGATGAGTAAGCCACTTAATTTCTACTGAAAACTACTGCATAACTTTATTTTACGCACAAACATAAGTGACAGTCTTCTAAAGACTCGACTCACATTAACTGGCTTCTCTAAGTAATAATGCTGGAAATACCTATCTGTACTGGACACCACATGCAGTTTTGTCCGGGGAGGGCAGGAAACGGCGTTTAGGGGCGAGACAGCCGAAACAGAGGACGGGTAACAATGCTGCCGCTACTTTTGTTACCGGCAATCCTAAATCAAAATTAGTTCTATAAATTTACGAATACTAGAGCTGTATTAGCTAGTCAATCTAACTTTGGCGCCCCTAGACGTTAAAGTAGTGCTCGCACTCTGGCAGCTGATATGCTCCTATCTCTGGGTAAAAGCTGACACTTTTGGAGAAAGTGTGGGACCGATTGTTTTTTAATATTTTTATGATAGTCACTTGAGCATTTCAATATACAGTTTTTAAATCGGTTTCGACTAGTCTGGTCGTCTTCAGACCGTCCGTCAGTAGATACAAAGAAGAAATAAAAATACATCAGTATATTATGTGAAGTAATTATCTATATAAAGAATCATACGCAGAAGCACATTCTGCAGGCGGTTTGAATTGCGTTGTCAACAATACTGAAGGCAATAGTAGGTCTATATTCGCCAAAAAAATCTACTTCTGAAGATTTTGTAATTACAATCCTGAATGTGGTGATTTACCGAAACTTTTAAAGAAATTTAAAAGCTCTTTAAACAAGCATTTATAGCAAATGGGTGGGTTAGGGAGTCATTCATAGGTATATTGGTGACACACAACTTATATTACGTAGCGATAATTTAAATATACCAAGGCATTGTAAATGCTTCTGGGATTGCCACGTGAAATATCTCTAGTCTGAAACTTCCTGGCGGATTAAAACTTTGCCGGACAGGGATTCCAACCTGGGTCCATTGCCTTTGCCTTTGACGGGAAACCGCTCCACTCTCTCCCTCTCGGCTCTACTTAGGCCTGTACATATGACTTACGTTTAAAATTTCATAAGAGTTCGCACACACAACTTGCGGGATTAGTACTCCATAAAGTAAGTATATTGTAGAGAAATGACACACTATATGGGAGAACTTTTGTGCAGCTTGGGAGGTACTGACGGACGTAGGATAGTTGTGAAGGCTGGCCGTGAGTTAAACTCGGATAGCTCAGAGCATTTACCAGAGGAAGGCAGAAGTCAGTCCTGGTCTAACACAGTTTTAATCTGCCAGGAAGTTCCAAATCAGCGCGCACTCTTCTGCATAGTGATAATGTATTCAGGAAATAAGTGTTTGTCAGCTGTCTCTAGAAATTGATCAGGCTTAGGGCTGCGGCTCTGTTGCTGTTGATAGGTGTTAAATCAGAACTAAGATTTTTCCGCATCCTTCTTAACTTGCTATAACGACGGCTGGCTGATTAGGTTGGAAAAAGCACTTTTAGTTGACTCAGATTGTTTCTCTGTCTTAGAGGTGCATGTTCAGATGCATTCTCATTTTTACAGGAGCCACCAAACGTGTTGATACATGACCTTCCTGATTGTACCCAGTACCGTCATATGCTCGTGAAGCTGACTGACGGCGATCTGTAATAGTCGCCGGCTATCTGCCTCGAGGATAAGGCGGTATCTGATGGATAGTAACGCAGTCTTCGCTCGGATAGTGAAATTTCCATTTCGGTCGCAGTCAGTCGAGCATCTGCCGGAATTCCAGATAGCAAATTTCACAAAGGGAACATCGGGCATTAGGCACCATTTGAGCCGTTGTTAGGCTGGCGTAAAACGTGAAGTATCTTCTAAATGCCTTGCCGGGGACGCTAGGGAGGCCGATGCGGCGCCAAGATAAACCGCCACGTCTCCTTATCTGCGGCTCGAACGTGCGAGCAGTCCTTGGCCCCGTGGCGCACGGGCTGGCGTGTCTGCTCGGCGAGCAAACACCTGCCGCCGACAACGCCGCCTAGGCTGGCGCCAGCCGCCACGACGCTCCGCCGCCTTGTTTAGCACCTCTTTGAATTAAGCCGGCACTTCATTTCGATTGTGTGCGTACACTGTCAGCGCAACTTTCAAAACTACGTGGCGCAAAATACCTCAATCTATTAACGCTATACTCAGATTGAAAGCAAAATTTTGAATTAAGTTAGGCAACCTCTACAAAAACACGCCCTGCTGCATAAAGGCAAGGATTTTTCATTGCAGCTAAAGCCTCGCACAAATAAGTCTGTTCTCACTTGAACAAGTTTCAAGACTACTTTTAAATCAGCCAGCATACCTTCTGACGTTTACTTTCCATTTCTTATTCGGCGGTACCGGGCGGAAAGTACTGCAGAGTGTATTTGGAACTACATCACGATTGTGATCAGTATGGTATGTATTAGTGTGGATTGGCCATGATGCTGGAACAGTGCGATGTTCACTTTGTTTCGAACCCTGTTCACCGTGTGCATGTGCGATGACGAAATTCTGATGATTGGTTTGAGACGAAAACTTGCCTGTCCTAGTCTTCCATCCCTAAGCGAATAACTGACATACAGAAACATTAAGGCGCCTTAGTTCGGTTTTCGTGGCGCTATATTACCGTTAGCATTCCATAACTTTTGATTCGTCAAAGTGCCTACTCTAACCGTACCAAGAAATTTGCGAGAAATATTTACAAGGTATTACTCGATAGCGCGTAATCTTTAGGTTACAAACCCGGAGAAAATTTGCTATTCACAATTGGGGAAACACTATGATCCGTATTATTTGTTTGCCCTGGGCCTAAGTTATCCACGCTTATTCGCTCCTGGCGCCGGCAGCACACAGCTAAAGTGCTAGTTCTCCCTTAAAGCATTACAGTAATTGCTCTCACGCGTTCGCACCGGAGCATCTGCTGATTAGTCGTCTGCGACCGTTCTAGTGTAGGAGTTAAATGTGAGTGGCCTTTTAAGAGATGTAGCTTAGAAGTAATTAATGTAATTTAGAATTTAATGGAGCTGTTAATAATGGTCACTCTTTAAATTTGACGCATGCTAGCCTGAGAACATGCTCTCCAGGATGTTTCGTAAGCTGACGAGGAGAGATTCTTATGACGATGATCCCGATTTGGTAAGAAATTGCAAATTGTAGTAAGATTATTAGATCAGTAGTGTCCTCTTCCTCAAATCTTTGCTTATGTTGAGAACTTACTGTAAACCCACTTACCTGTTGGAAGCAAGGTCAGCTAGTAACCACTCCTCTAGCGGTTCCACTGGCAGTGTTCCAAACACATTCATACATTTGTGGGTCAGGGTAAATAAATGACGTATTTGTACTTTATTTTGCATTATTATTGACTTTGGTGGCACGATGTGGAGCTCTTACATACGTGTTTTTGGCTGTCGTATTGCAATACACAAATATTTTCCAAATTGAATTACTTGGTTAACGCACTATATATGCGAATAGTTTCATACAAATTTTTTGGCCGCATTGCGATAGGGAATGTTACAAACGGATAGACATTCGGGCGGGAAACATCGAATGAAGGAAATGTCGTAACACCGGGAAACTTGTGGTTTCAGTTGCGCTGGTGCTCGGCGATGAGAACGAAATATATTTAGCAAATACTTCTGTAAACTCACAGGACACGCACTTTTAAAGTAATTTCTGCGGGTACTTGAACATATAAAATGTTCGTACACGCTACTAATCTCAAGAGTCATATAGTCTTGCCGAGCGCATTTTAGACTGTGATAATGCGTAAGTTGCTAGGTTGCCGCTCCTTAGAGCTGTAACTGTTTAGGTATAACTGTCCTAATGTGTGTTAACTCAGATACAGATGCTGCTGTATTTCAGTGCACGTAATAAACCCTGTTTCCGTAGCTGTAGCTGTAATTCTGCACATAGAAGCAAAGCCTTCCAGACGTAAGCGGTGCTATTTGTAGACGTGTGGTTTATTTCAGCAATGACTTTGTACCCATAGTAGCATAATCAATATCCCGAACATTTAAAAGTCTGTCAGTGACAGATATTTTCCAGTATATTATGCGTGCGAAACTAGAGTATTTCAAGAAACAGAAAATTTAGAAACATGGAAATGCCATTATATTGGCTGGTGACAAGTTAGAGATTTTGTCGAAGTTGTGAATTTTTTCGCCTTCCACTGACCGTGCAAAAGTGTGCTAATGCTACGTTAATCCGTTGGTAACGTGTGAGGAACCTCCGTGACGCAATGCTGTGCGTATCGTCACCTCTATTTTAGAGTTTGCACGCATGCGGACAGAATCATCTTGCAGTCGGTGGTTGTGCTGCCAGTGTCGTAATGAAAGTCTCGTAAATATGCCATCCTTTGAGCGCGGTTCAGTCACACAGTCGTCGGCGTTGGTGACGTGTTCCGGCTGATTTTCCTTCTTGCTCATCTTTGTGAGCACGAGTCTTCGGGAGTGGGTGTTAGCAAGTTTTAACAAGCAGTAGGCATGCTTCCTTAGATTCTCGGTGAATTAGTACGCTCGAAATCAGTTTGTTTATCGATTCTTTAAATGGTAGCGTGACTAAACACCATATGCAAATTTAGACAGCATTTTGTTCGAAAATTAAAAGTTCCGTAGAGGTTCTTTACACTCTGTGCTGTAAAGTTAAATTGCATAATACGCTTTGTGTTATTAGATGTCTTCGTTTTTTGACGTAAACTGTACAGTGACTAAAGGTTTCAGCTCTTTGAAATTAAGGTAAACATGAGTTCCCAACTGCTCGTCTTAATTTAACCGTTATGGTTTGGAATCCACGTTAAACTGCAGGTCCCCCAGTAACTAGCTGGGTCATTCACTTCTGAGGTTGGGGGAAGGCAAAGGCATACCACCTTAAATAAGACCATGCCTTGTAAACCACTGTTGTTATAAACAGTAGTCGGATTGATGACCTTTTTAAGGCTAGTATGATTGTGAAACTCTTCGTTGGAGAAGACTGCAGTAGCGTATGTTAACAGCTGAGTCCCAAAATTTCTGGACAGCAGGGTTTGAGAATTTTACTTACCTTTGGGAGGGGGGGGGGGGGAAGAGAGTTGCAGGAACGACCGCTAATGACGCTCGGGGGTATTCCAAAGATGCACCCGATTAGGCAAGTGAGTTGTCCTGACTTAATGGTACTCGAGATAAAACGCGGTAATCGTAAGGCAGAATTTTGGGAAAACGGGACAGATTCTTAGATACTGAAATGACAGAGGCCTTCCCTGGGTTCGGAAGTTCGGATAGAATAAGTTCCTTCTAGTGATTCTTTCGTCGCTAGAGGCTAAAACTTTCATTGCAGCCTACTGTAGTTCTTTCCTGTACAACATGTGTGAAGGTTAGGTGTTTCATCTCGTCTGTGTGTTTCACGTTTCTTATGAACGTACACAGCCCTGTCATGTCTTCATGTGATACTGCTACCGGTAATTAATATTTCACTTTAAGACTGGAGATTGGAGTTGCATATGTAGCGCAGCACTGGCTCAAATGGGAGAGAAGACGTGAAAGCTAGCAGTAGGCGACACTGCAGCGTGCCCGGCACACATTCCTTGAACTGCTGCCGACATAACGGCTCTGAGTACTCCGGGTTTCCTTTTATCCACTGATTTGACGCATGCCCGTTTTCACAGTGCTCAGAATGATCCACGGAGAAGACTTCAAAGCTTTAGAAGTTCTTAGCTCTATTGACATAGCACAATAATACAGGGTGTACATAAAGTCCGGGAATACTTTAAATTATTTATTGCACAAGAACTAAACATGTACAGATGTCATACGTATTGCATTTGGAAGAGAAATTCTGAAAGTTTTTTTACAAACATTCGATATGCAAACCAAGAGTGACCCGGCAGACGTCAATACGGTAACCGAATCTTGCATTCCCGTCCCATCACGGCATTGTTGTCGTCGTCTGCTTCTCTTTGCTGGGCACAAGCAACCCGTTGTAACGAATTTGTTGTCCAGTGGTAAATGGCCTTCCTTGTTGGTGGCTTCTCACCTTACTTAGTTTTAAACATCCGTTGAACAGCTGTACCACACTCGTTTTTGTCGAACTCCAACACACAAAATCAGTCCATACCTGAACTCGCTACATTTGCGACTAGCGCTTACTATCGGCAAATTACCGAACTATGCTGTATCGGTATACATAGGAAAAAAAACTTCCAGGGTTTTTCTTCAAAATGACATATGTATGATATCTGTGCAATGTTTGGTTCTTGTGCAATAAATAATACAAAGTGTGCCCGGATTTTATGGACACCCTGTACTATAGGCAGTTGTGGGCTTATATAGGCATGTAGCACAACAGTATGTCTACCGTGAACTGAGGTCTTGGTTTCTCATGGCTTCGTACAGGAAGGACATCTCGTCCATGCCATTCTTAACTGCTTGGCGTTGTGGACGAAAGAATTACTCCCACAATAGTGACTTTATCTCGTGCTTGACATAAACCTCGCATTGGGATACTAGTCCTGGCCCTGTTGGAGGCAGTTATGCCCTTGACTTTCCGTGAACTTGGAATTGGTGAACAACCCACGGTATTATTCCATAAAAATATCTGCGTCTTATTTTCTGTCTGTTTTCTCATCAGTTTTTTCTTCCATACATACTGAAGTTTTCAAGGTAGTGCAATTAAAGTATCTTAATTTGCTTACCAAGTGCCAGACTGGTAGTGGCTTTCTTAAGGTTCGCGACCCAAGCCACTAACTGTGAAAAGTTGTTATCCGTATATTTCCGGCAAATGTAAAGTTGTTTAACTAGTACAGTATGTCTCCTGCTTGAATTTCAAATTCGTGTGTGTATACAAATTTTTACACATCCCGTTAACGCGCTTCTTCTGAACCCAGCGGTAAGAGGAAATAGTTAAAACATCACAGCACTGTAACGACTTCGGAAAATGCAATGCCTTTGGGTGTACTGATACATTACGGTACTGACGGAAAAAATTGTCATGCCTTGACATTTCTATTTAAGGAGGTAAAGCTACTGCTGTGATTGCTAACTGCGTTAATTGGGTTAGATGAGGTATCATGAATTCGGTTGGAAATAATATAAGAGATACGCAATCGTTAAACTAGTAGTAGTTGAAGAATTACTACTTTTAAGTTTCAGGTAAGTTTCCTCTATCCCTATGCGAAAGATGAGTATATCAAGTCACTAAGGTAGTTACGTTGCGGAAGACGAAAATCTAATGTCGGAAACTGATTTTTGCTGACGGGATTAGATGAATGGACTTGGCTAGCGTGGTTTAGTACTAGTGTACCGATCTTATTTTACTCGAATGGCATCGGATGTTCGTTTTCCGGATTCGTCAGCAAGACCGCTGTTTCTCTTCAGTTAGTAGGTGGATAACTTCTTGCTCAGTTTAAAAAAAAAATTATTCTCAGGCGCTGCACAGCTGACACCTATTCCGGATTAACCGAATTTCTTAAAATTAAGAAGGAACATGATAATGACCCCAATAAGGGAACGAATTTAGATTGCCATGAAAAACCTGCAGTTGCAATCGCATTTCCAAAATAAAATGCTTAGCAATGCGGATGTGGATGGGCAGAATTTTGGGACAGATTCTTAGATACTGAAATGACAGAGGCCTTCCCTGGGTGCTTACCTGACCGACCAGAAACAGAAATGAGAATTGTTTACGAAAACCGGATGTGGGGACTGCATGCAGACGTAATGTGTGCTTTCCTCGCGAGTAGTTCTGCGGATGGAAAATGTACCGCCGTGAGATTATTTGCATTTACCACGGGCCTCAATTGGGTCCACACACATTGTCACCATTTCTGAATGAAACATCTGCCAAACCGGACAAAAAAGCTGCAGCAGTGATACGGAACTGTGGTCATCCGAAAACTGTTTCGACGCCCGTGTAAACTGTTACTGAAGAAACATTTACTTGCACTTGAAAACTTCGGCTAGTTTCACGACTGTATTGTGTATCCTTGTTCAGATAATGTAGTGTGAGACCAGTTTCTTGATAAATTTACATTGGCAAATTCATATAAAACTTTTAGTGAAATTTTTGGCACGTAGTCTTTCACCATTAATTGGCTAAACCTTATGTTCAGACCAATCAAAACTGGATTGCACCATGAATCTTAGATACAGTTGACTGTTTCTAATTAATTCGTATATAAGCAACTTTAATTTCGAGTGCACATGCAAAATGCTGTTGCATTGTTGTTCTGACAGAATTAAACTGGATTTGGATTGTCAGTATGAAAGTCGGATTTTTAAAAATATATGAATCTGGTGTGATGTTTTCCATTAATTAATCAAGAATTTTACGGCATTTGTGGCAGGCCATTGTTGGACGCTGATTGTAGCTCTAATTTCCAGTCAACGCGCTTTTTATCATAATGGCTTTTCTATTCATTACACTACTTGGGACTTTTACACCTTATAGTATAATTTTATCGTCATGTTTTTGTGATAAGGGTGTAAAACTCATTAGCCTATTACGAATGAAGAGATATTCATTGTTGGTAGAACTAATACTACGCTTAGGCCAACAATCGTTTTCGTTGAAGCATGTAATAGATATTAAACTTGAGATCCGTTAAAGTTACTGTACTGTTTAGAGAAGCACGGCACAGTATTCGTAGTAGTTAAGCACGTCTTTGCTTTTATTAAGGAAACACTAAATACTAGGAACGACATAACTGCCTTTAGAAACGCTGAAATAAAGACTGAGCCAAATGTTAGGAATTAGTAGAGAGAAGGGGACGCCTCCTGGAATCCTTATAACCGCCCCTCTAGTGTTTACATCATGTGAACAGCGAGCCCCTCGTTTCGATTCTCGTACATTAAAAATATCGCTAGATGGTTTATCAGAAGTAAACGCGGTACGGTAATCTTCTAAATAAAATAAGACATTAAAACGTAAGGGCAACCAGATAATTTTGATGGTAGATCAAGAAGTTCGCTGAAATCGGACATCATCGTACGTTTAGTTAATCTTTCTTAACTGTCTTACTGATTTCGAAATAAATTTCGTTCTGGATTGGAAATTTAAGTAGCGAGAAAAAGTGTACGTGGAGAGAGTTTAGCAGTTGTTGGCAGTTACAATTTAATTTTATCAGCACGAGTAAATAAGCGCAACTGTAGTCGCGCTAGTTATTTGGCACACCAAATTTAAAATTCATTATTCTCGTTTAAATGTTACCTAATTACTGGTTTTATCTCAGATAACTAGTTGATGCTTGAAAGTTTTTCGTTTGTTTTCCCTGCCCTAACTTACCTGTCAAGATATTAAATTGCAACAAAGATCTATCATTCACAGTTTTAATAATTGTTTCCAGATCTGATTATATTTTTAGAAATAAGTGTTAACTAATCTACATTGTAAACAATAAGATATGGACATGCCTGCACAAATATCAAACTTGAGTTTTCTTGTCAGGCTCTTCGAAATATATGGAGATGTGTTGATCTGATCGGTTATCATTGGTCTCTAAGTTTGAGGGCTCATTTTTTTTTTTTTTTTTTTTTTTTTTTTTTTTTTTTTTTTAGATCTGGTGGTTGAGCCCATTCAAATGGGTTGAAAGAAGTTCAGAGACACTCAGAACTGTAAAGCCCTTAAAGGGAATGTCTGAATGTCCTAAGATTCAATATTGGGTGGCTCATCTAAGTAGGAATCTCGGAAATTTTAAAAAGTTAATTTGGCATTGTAAACTGGTATAAACTTGAAAAATGACACTCAGATAATTGATGTATTAATATAACAATGAGAAAAAGTGTTACAATGTTACGTTTGTCATCTACAGTGTTAACATCCTATTGACATCCTGCTGTTGTGTACACTGCCTGGGTTACTGTCCCGCAACAGTGCACTGGTAAAAGTTTTTTCAGTTCTGGTGACTAGGTGTTCATGTGTTTTCTGGTGATAGTATTGGGAATGCTTACAGAAAGCATTGCTAGTCTCTGTAATAAAAATTTTGTTGATTCACAATTTTATGTACTTGGTTTTCATATATTTGAGACAGAGGTATAGAGAAAGTTTACATCTACCTCCAGAAAAAGATCTCACTGAACAACAGATAAACTTGAGATTTTGTGTTCCTTTCCAGATTAAAATTAATTTTCAGACAGCCTAGACACTGTTGGTCAGTAAACATTACCTTTCTTGGTTGGTAATGTGTTGTTTCTCAGTTCATTTCTCTCTCTCTCTCTCTCTCTCTCTCTCTCTCTCTCTAGATTTTATGATGCAAACAACCTGGTCTTAAATGTCCACTGCCTTGGAGTGCCCCTCTGTTTACTGTAAGTGTGTGGATGTATTTATTAGTAATGGGCAGTTTCAATAAATTACAGTATTTGTAAGCTGAGACTCCCCAGTATGTCAAGATTAATAGTTGCATGTGCTTCTCAATTTACTGACAAAGTCTAAAATTTACACACACTTAAAGTAATGCTTAAAGATATTATTCTGCAAAGTGTGTAAACAGTTAACCGCTTACTGGCAGTTCTGCTTGTATGTAAGGTGAATCTGTACACTGAGAAGGGAACCATGCTGCCCAACACAAGGAGAATAAATTACATGAAATTAAGGTCATTGAGGATAATCATATCCACATAGACAGCAGCTCCGTAGTGTAAATCATAGGTAGCACTGATATCATCCATGCTACTGAATGAAACTTATGGTTCTGTTTTCTCTTGAAGTTTCTTGTTTGCTTTCATTTGTTTTGTGCACCTTGTGAGGAAAATTGTTGAAACTTTTGAGGGTAATATCCAGGATGGATATATATTCATCCCCGCCCGCTCTCAGCCTACACACATTTTATGACTGCTACAAACGAATGTGTGCCTAACAGGGTGATACCTTACTAGTTCAGTTGGTTGGAAATTAGCAGATTGCAGAGTATTTCCCTCTGTTCCTCGATGTAGAGGTTCACCACAAGAGGCCATTGACTACTCGCCATAGCCCATCATATTCATGCTCATACTCTGACATTAAGATGTGGTTAAATGAACCTGAAAAAACTAGGTTTCTAGTTACTATGTTAATCCTTACATTGTAATGTATGTCAGTCGGACACCTACCTTTCTTCAGTTCAAAATGAGCCAGGAATTTAAAGATTTTTTGACTAGTGAGTGCAGAAAATCCATTAACAGAGCTGTCTTTGTCTGGTCCATGGAACTTACATTGTCAAACAAGGAAGGTCTCACCGAAGATCACACACTTCTGAATAGTATTTCAAGGGAGTGGATACTCAGATGAAGCTAACAGTATTGCCCAAAATTGGTGCTAGTGGACATGTAGAAAGTAACAATGAAAACGTAAGATTTCTCATGCTGAGAAACATTGGCCAAATATCAGTAAAGTCTCATGGAAATACTTCATTCCCACTAACAAATGTAAGATAGTTGGTTTGTCGTATTACAGGCAGAGCCCTCGAGAAACATGGTGTATGACATTCTATACAAATTTAGCAATGCGGATGTGGATGGGCAGATAAAAACAGTGGAGAAGAGAGACAAGGAACATCAGCAACACACTAAACTGAAACAGCAAAACCAGGAGTTGCTGTAAACTATTGGAGACACAATCATGAGGTAGAGTAAGACCAGAGCAATATTTTGGCACAGGCTAAAAGCTAGTGGAGCAGAATGAAGGACTCGATCAAAATGTGGGTGGCATAAAATATGTGAAACAGGGATGTGGGTTCCAATTTTATCAAAACTTGAGATCGTGTACTCAGTTTATTAATGCCTTGGCATTGTCATACACGAGGTGCTATCAAGGTTTCAGAACTGGTGCTGCCATCTGTTGAAAAACCTTACCTTTGGACTAATGGTCACCATCACCCTCAAAGTACACAAGTACACACGTACACACCAGTCCCAGCGCATCTGCCACTGGTCAAATGTTTTCTGGAAATCTTGAATCATCTCTAGTGTCGAACCAACGGCCTTTCAACTTATTTCAGTTTTGGGAATAGCGCGAAATTGCAAGGTGCCAAATCTGACAAGTACGGTGGTTGGGCTACAACTGCCATATTTTTTGCCAAAAGGTCCTGGTGAGCAAGGACATGTGACAGGGTGCATTGTCGTGATTCAGCAGCCAGTTCCCTTGACGCCAAAGTTCGGGCTGTCATCGCTGCATGTTTTCACAGAGCTGTCTCAAAACATCACAGTAGTATGTGGAATTCACTGTTTGGTTGGGTGGGACGAATTCTTTGTGCACAATTCCCTTGGTATCAAAGAAAACAATGATCATCGTCTTCACTTTGCTCTTCACCTGTCTTGCTTTTTTGGTCTTGGAGAGGACGGACTCTTCCACTGGGACAATTGTTGCTTTATCTCTGGGTCATAACCGTAAATCCAGCTCTCGTCGTTAGTGATGACCCATGGCAAGATGGTCGCATCATCAGATGTGGTCTGACAAAGGTCTGTGCGCACTTCAACATGCTGTGCCTTCTGATCGGCAGTCAGGATTCCTGGCTCAAATTTTGTGGTGACACGATGCATGCCCAATTCATCAGTCAACATTCGTTGACATGTCCCATAACCAATACCCACTTCATCTGCAAGGTCTTGAATGGTTAGATATCAATCTGCACGAACCAATTGGTAAAGTTTACCAACAATGTCTGGTGTAGTGCGGCTAACAGGCCTTCCAGTGTGAACATCATCTTAGATGTCTGTACGGCGGCCTTGAACTGAGCATGCCACTCACACTTGTTGAATGATTTGCAAGGGTCTCCATAACACTTTTTCTGAGATTCTTACAGAATTTGATACACACGTGCTGTTCTGTTCGCGGATCCATTATAATATCGCCACACACCAAACACAGAGTATTACGGAAATCACTGTGGATACGCAACACGCCCTCCCAACTGAATGCCATTTTGCACACTGACTCATCAGATATATAGCTCTCACCACCTAGCGGTGCAAAGATCTACTACTCCTACTTTCCAGATGGCAGCACCAGTCATGAAAATTTTGGATTCCACCTCGTATCAGGGCCAAAAACTTCATGCATTACATGATATGATGGCACAAGATTGTGAAAACACAGTAAAGGATGAAGGGTATGTTGGTAGTTGTACTGGTCATAAGTGCTCCATTTTCTAGCATGTTTGATGTGGCCTGTCACAGCTTCCTATCCTGTGCCAATCTCCATCTCGGTGGTGCTTGTCAGACATCCTTAGTTACTGTTGGATGTATTTCAAACTCATTATTCCCGTACAGTTTTATCCTCTAATGCTCCTTAAGGTTATTCTCTGGTATCTTAACACATTTCCTATCATCCTGGCACTTCTTGTCTGTTTTTCCCATATGTTCATCAAACAAAGAGAATTAGCTCTAGTTGATTCACTTGTCTCAGTGCTGCCAGTGTTGAGCTGCCTCTGGCTATAGTGTTACTGTACACATAAAGAATAATGGTGCCAGGCCTGAGGCACGCAGCTGATGCTGGCCGCCCCTCACTGCTTTCCCCTTGACAGTGCTAATGGGGTGGGAGCATGGCACACTTCCTGGCATTCCCAACAGCCACTACGCAAATAAAAAATTTATCATTGCCAAACAGTAAAATGCTGTATTTGGAATGTATCTCCTCAAATTTTTTCTTCAGATTAAAGGCCGATGATTTACAGAATTTGTTTCATTGGGGAATTTTGCAATGAATTCCCTCCTTTGTCATTGCATGGACACCGGACTAACAAATATTGAGAAGTGACTGTGAAATTCAAAAGACAGTAACATTGCTCATCAGAGGAAAGGCAACTGGATTTGATGAGATGCCTGTAAGATTGTGTGTAGATCATGTTATGTAGATCATGTGTATGAGCTTACTCCCCTCATAGAAGTCTGTTGGTTGCAACAATAATAAAGCATTTCAACCAGTTGGAATAGGGTTTTAAAGAAGGGTTTTTGGACAGATGCATATAACTATACAGGTTGAGCAAAGAGGACTTCACAACTTTGGAATGATACAGAAATTTATTCAGGTAACTTACAGAATCGGTATGTCACTTCGTGGCAAACACACATAAGTGTCGAGTGTCATTTTGGTTCTCTGTGCCTACACCATTTGTGATGTGGCAAACATCACACCAATAATCAATTTCCTGCCGCACTTGTTGCAGAAATTGGGCATAACTTGAGCAATGGCAGGTTTTTTCAGATCGGCTGAATTGTTTGGTAGGAGAGGAACATGAACATGGTCTTTAATGAAACACCAGAGGAAAAAATCCAATGTTGTCATGTCTGGGGAGTGAGGTGGCAGTCACTCCACTGACCTGGCAAGCGATTGAGGAAACCTCAAACTTCCGTGAGGAAATAAGGTGGCACAGTGTTACTGAACCAAACCATCCTATCTGTCATCTACATCGATCTGTGGAATTAGTTTTCAAGCATATCCAGCTTCACAATACCAGTGACATTTTTCTGCATGAGAACAAAGGGAGAAAGGGCCATACACTTTAAATTTGCTAAGGGTGTAAAAAACATTAGCTTCGGGGCTTTCACAAATGTGCTCCAGGGTTGCATGTGGATTTTCGTCACCCCATATTCTGCACTTGTGGATGTTCACCACACCACTTATATTGTGTGTTGACTCATAATTGAAAATTACTGTTTTTAGGAATGTCCCATCATCTATTTGATGCAACATTTCTGCACAGAATTCCCTGCGAGCAAACTTATGTGCATCAGTAACGTACTGTGCCATTGTGAATCTATATTTAAAGTGTAAATATCTACACAGTACTTGCCGAACAGTCTCATGTGGAATCCATTGTTTGAGATGCAAATTGCTTTGATTTTTGTGGACTGTGGACAAAAGCTCTCCCTAAGCTGTTAGACAAAGCACATGGGGACCTGATGATTCATCGTGTCATAGTGAACAACCTGTCTCAACAAAGTTCTTGTGCCAGGAGTAAATTGTAGGCCTGCTTGGAGGTTCTTTAGTGTATTCGGTGTGAAATGTATTCCGAACAGCTTGAGTTTGTTTTATGAAACCAAAGCACACTATGCACCAGTGAGAGTAGCCATTTTAACTGTGCAGTATGCTGGTGCTCCTGGTGCAGGAATGGGGTACTGATGCACTACTTGAATCAAACTTGAGGTTATTTGTTCCAAAATGACACATCTACAGATTAATATTTTGAAGAATCAGCCTCAGTTGCACAAATTTTCTGGTCTTCACTAGGTTTCAGTTAAATTAATCTAGCCTTCTTCAGAATCAGGCTAGATTAATTTAGCCGATATCTGGTAAAGACCAGAAAATTTGTGCAACCGAGGCTCATTCATCAAAATATTAGCCTTATCACAGTTGCTGATGGGGCTGAAATATGCTAAAAATTCATCTACAGATTCTGTAAGTTACCTCAATAAATTTCTATACCGTTCCCAAGTTGTAGGTAATGGTTCCCAGTTAGGTGCCCTGTTCTGGCTCTCAAGAATGCATTTGACAGTTCAGTTTTTGCCTAGTGAACAGAATGTTTGTACAGATGTCAGATCAGTTTTGCTATTGAATTCATGACTGACTTCAGTATAGAACCCAACATACCATTCTTAAATGGAGCAAAATATTAAAAGTAACTCGGGTCTACCCTGAAGGAGTACTACATATAACTGACCTAATGGATGAGCTAATATCAATGAGTCTGTCGTGGATAACGCTGTTGTATGTGGATAAGCTGGATTGCCAGAAAATTGTCTTGAAGTACAGGAAGACGTGGTGCATGAACTAGCACTAAATTCACCATAGAGAGATGTCACATTGAGCATAAATAGGCAGACAAGACCATTGTTATTAAATTGGCACTCATATTGTGAATGGTAGCAACCATAAAATACCTGCAAATGTGAATGTGGAGCTCATTAGCCAAGAGCATGAAAGTAGTTTTAGAGAAAGCAGACACCACTCTGTGACTCACTGGACAAACCCTAAAAAAAATGACAATTGCCCATGAAAGGGCTGCCTATAAAAATCTTGTTCAATCAATTCTTGAGTATTGATCCTATCAAAAAGATAAGAAACCTGTGGCGGATGGAGAAGATACAAAGAAGAGTGGCACATTTTGTAGTGTGTTCATTTAATAACCGTGAGAGTATCATGCAGTCACCTGACCAGCTACAATGACAGGATTAGAAGTGTTGTGCATCATGGAGAGGTTTACTGTTAAAATTATAATAGTGTATGTTCTAGAAAGAGCGAAGCAACATATTTTCTGCCACAAATGTTGGGAAATGGCTATGGTAGGAAAATATGAAACTTACCATTTCATTTCCCTGTGAATCATTGATAGCTGGAACAGAAAAAGAATGATAGGGGTAGACAACAAAGATAGCTTGCACTTGGTGTGTCCTTCCAGTAGGCTCTCAAGCTGGGGTGTGTGTTTTTGCCTGGATGCAAACAGAATGCTCACAGTACTGGTTGAGCTGTTCTCCGGTGCCTGTGTAAGAGGTCAGTTTGCTTCTGTTTAAGTTTATCGTAATCTCAACTCCTTTTTTTTTTTTCCAATATGTCCTATATGAGCAACTACTAAACTACTTTTTACTACTTGTTTGAAAAATACTGTTAAAATGAACATCTTTCTCTTCTTCCCTAAACCAGTTTTCATGTATGTGGCAATGCTCTTCATCCCAGAGTACTGGAAATGCATATTTACTGACTTCACTGCTGAGATATCTGGTTTATCTAATTTTTTGTGTAATTTTTATATTACTGTTACTACTGTTCATTCGCAAAGCTTCATGTATTATGTCTTGCCTTGAACTGTTACATAATTTTTGTATTGTTCATGTGCTATATTAGAATAAAAGCTTTATTTACTGCCTCTTTCATTATTGAGATTTTTGCTTTAACAAATTTTGCTTTCTTATTTAAATGCATGCATTTATTTTGGAGAACAGCAAAACCTGATGAAGTCATGGGTAAGTTATGTGATGATTAAAAAAAATGGTTTTTCTGAAGTTCAAAATTGCCAATTTAAAGCTGACCCTAAATATTCGTTTTCATTCAGGTGATGAGCCAAGATGTGAAGAAGGAAAATCCTCTGCAGTTCAAATTCCGAGCCAAATTCTATCCAGAAGATGTTGCTGAAGAGTTGATACAGGATATTACATTGAGGTTGTTTTACCTGCAGGTAAGAGAAACATTGGCATTTTACATTCTTAATTAAATATATTGAAATAATCTTCATCAAATAGATTATCGTTGAGATGTCTAAATGCATCTACACATCTCGGCGAAGAATTGTCAGTTGTGTTGCTGCCATTAAGAGGAAGCTTACAAAAATCACATTGCTTTAATTTTTTTAAATGATATTGTTCTTTACGATAATGAGAGAGATATATTTTTCCCACGTGGAATGTTTCCCTCATGACTGCTTCCTCACTGGATTATGGATGCATTGTAACATGAATAATAAACTTTTTAGGTATGGCAACTACAAAAATGAAAGGTTTTCTGAAGTATGTCTTACATGTATATTTCAAATATTCATAAGTAGGAAGTTTTGTTGAAGCATGAGTGTGTGCACCCACTTCTGTGGGTGCAGAGGTGGCTGGACTCAGTGCTGCAATTGCATTGTGGAAGGTGGACTGGGATGAAGTTGTCAGGAGGCAGGTTGAGGTGTTGGGGGCAGGTAGTTAGTGGCTCGGAGGGAGGCAGCAGATTTGCTGGCTACTACTGCGTAAGGGAGAGCGACATGCAAGGGCTAGGCATTTGATGCATGTGTACCAGAGCCTGTGGGATGCTGCATGTGATGGTGACGAGACGTTGGGAGTGATGACAGAAAGGAGTAACTGTGTGTGTGTGTGTGTGTGTGTGTGTGTGTGTGTGTGTGTGTGTGTGTGAGGGGGGGGCAGTGGTTTAACAAAGATTGAGCCCAGGAGGATTATGGGAATGAAGGATGTATTGCAAGATCATTTCCATCTGTGTAGTTTAGAAAATCTGGTGGTGGAGAGGATCCAGATTAAGTAGCCATTGAAATTGAGCATGTTGTGCTCAGCTTGGGTTGTGCCACTGGGGTACCAACTTTTACCACTCCCTTATGAACAGCTGGTCAGTAATTCATACTGATATAAAAAGTGTGCAGTGATTGCAGTAGAATTGGTATGACATGGATGCTTTAACAGGTGACCTTGCCTTTGATAGGACTGGACTGAAGTAGGAAGTGTTGGGTGAGTGGAGATAGGTCTTGCACTTCATACACCTCACCAACTATATTGACACACAACTTTTCCTTTGAAAGAAAAGTATATAAACAAATTTGCAGTACAGCTGTGGATACCTGCATGACATCCTGTGCCAATCATTTTATGGACCATCTAGAGGAAAACTTTCTAGCCTGCCAAAACCCTAAATCCCTTGCCTGGTTCAGGTTCATTGATGATTTCTTTGACCTGTACTTAATGGTGAAGGTACTCAATCCCCATTCCTTCACAACTCCAACACCTTCTCTCCTATCTACATCATCTGGTCCTCATCAACCCAATGTGCCCCTTCCTAGATGTTGACTTCCACCTGTGATGCCTCCATCCACACCTCTGTCTGTATTAAACCCCATAAACACCAACAGTACCTGCATGCTGACAGCCGTCATCCATTCCACACACAAAAGTTACCTCCATTACAGCGTGGCAACACACAGTGTACCTGCAGTTGTGAGAATGCCCTTGCCCAGTATGCCAAAGCTCTCAGGAGGTCCTTCAGACAGGCAAAACTTCCCAAACCTAGTCCAGACTAATTTCTGAAGCCACATCCTTAGATGCTCCTAATCATCTCAGCATCACCATCACCAAGAACCAACTACAGAGGAGCACTCCCCCCCCTTATCTTCAACTGGTATCACTCTGGACTGATTGAACTGCATCCTTCGCCAGAACTTAGCCTCTATCGCAATGCTCGGAAATTGGGAACCCAAGATCCTTCCCACCCCTTCTAACGGGGTATTCCTTTGCCCACCTAATCTACACAACATTCTGGTCCATTCTAATGCTACTACCAATCTTATTCAAAGGGATCATACCCCTGTGGATGACCCAGGTGCGAGACTTGCGGCTGCATGGAGTGGCCGCTTAGTTTGAGGCGCCATGTCATGGATTGTGCGGCCCCTCCTGCCCGAGGTTAGTCCTCCCTTGGGCATGGGTGTGTGTGTTGTTCTTAGCATAAGTTAGTTTAAGTAGTGTGTAAGTCTAGGGACCGATGACCTCAGCGGTTTGGTCCCATAGGAATTCACACACATTTGAACATCTGCAAGACTTGCCAAATCCACCCACCCAGCACTTTCTACTCCAGTCCTGTAAAAGATTTATCCAACGCCATCAGAGGCGGGGCCACCTGTGAAAGCTGCCACTCATTACCCAATTTGTGATGTTAGTGTGACAATTGGCTGGCCACCAGAATGAATGGCCACTGCCAAACGGTGACTGAGAATGAAGTTGACCTGCCTGGGTGTTGTACATCAGATTTTCAAAACTTTTTATGTTACACTTGTTCCTGATATGTTTGCATTTTCAGCTGTTTCGAATATTGTAGTTTATTGTTGACAGTCGAAAAGGTGATGCGTTTTTGAGTGCTCAGTGAATTTTCACTTACTAAAAAGATGGATCAAAGAATTAGCATTAAGTTTGGCTTCAAAAATGTACTAAGTTATGCACTGTTTGCATAAAGCACTCAAAAGAAAACAATCAGAATTGTGGCAAAACCACTCTTGGAAATTGTCATGATGATGGTCCCACTCACACCTCAACGCTAGTTAGCTATTTTTCAGCGAAAGACAAAACCATTATGTTGCTTCACTCTCTGTATGTGCTGGCCATGGCACCCTGAGACTTCTTTTTGTTCCCGAGACTGAAGAGAACCCTGTGTGGACTCTGTTTTGCCACAATTGAGGACATCAAAACAGAATTGCTGAAAGAGCTGAACATCATAAAGAAAAGTGAGTTCTAGAAGTGCTTCCAAGAATGAAAAAAGCACTGTGACAAGTTACTACAGCCTATGGGGTCTACTTTGAAGGGGACAAATTTGATGTTGATGACTAAAGACACTTCAAGAAAAAAATTCAAGCTACTTTTTGATCACATCTCATTTATATGTTTAAAGAGGGTGAAGTTTACACATTGTGAGGATTGGTGGCAGGATGCAAGGAACTAGAATCAGAGATCGGCGAATCCAATGCCTGGACATTGTATAGAACCTGCCAGTGTGCAGTATTTGTGGCATAAGACTTTCTGTATGCTACGTTCTAAAGAAAAAATACTCATTTTCTGATCAGAATGGAGTCCATAATTTGGCTGTGATCTTGGGATATGAATTTCATTACACTTAACTTGCTGTTTTTCTTGTCACACGGGGACCACACCTGTTTGTCATCACAGGTTTCCTCCAAATGTTTGGTGTATGCATGAATGGTGAGGAGTGAGTGACAGAAGGGAAGCTCCAGATGTCAGTGTTTAGAAAAGATAAGTTTTGATGTGGGTCAGGCGAGGCAGGAGACATTAGTTAGCACAATTTCCAGGCAGTGGTTGGCACGGTGGGAATAGTCCAGAATGGTAATACGTGGATGATGGGATTGAATCTCTGTTTGGAAAATATTATTTTTCAATTTTTAAGTTACGTACATTACAAATAGAGATAATGCTCAATATATTGCATTTGATGTGATGAAATCCTATGTGCAGCAGAAGAAATATCTTCTGTTTATTGACTCAGGAGGAGGAGGAGGAGGAGGAAAGCAAAACCACAATTACACAATGACATTTTCGAAGATGAAGATTGCCCTCATGCAGTATTAATGTGAATCCTCATGTGCTTCCTTTTTGTATTGTTAGCTAAAGAATTTGATAAAAAGCTTAAATCTGCACTTAAGACTACATCAAAATAAATCCCAAGTTACCTTTCACCAATATTTGGTGAAATAATGTTCATGCATGGTTTACTGCTGAACTGTGGGATAATAATGATTTATAAATGTAAATTAAGTTTGTTTTGTATAGAAACTTCAAAACAACCATGTAGTTGTGATAATGCAACATTTATAACGTGCAAGATGTTCAGAAAATTGTTTCTTCCCCTTTTTTTACGGTATTATCCATTTAAATAAACCATAAAATAATAAAAGCCTCTAATTTTATATACAAAGTAATAAAGTATGCCTTAAAACAGTCCCAAATTTTGTCTTGCCTTTTCTTTTCATGGTTTTTATAAAAATATTAATAAAAGCAGTATACTGAGCATTGTTTCAATTTATTTTCAGTGTAATGTAAAAATTGAAAATAAAAAAAATTGACACACAGGCACTAGAACCCATGGCCTTCGAATTAGTTTTGTGCTGTTTGTTGCATTAGCCACCCAGAAAGTACACTAATGTAAATGGCTCACACCTCATCTTATTAGTCATCTGGAGCTCCCACTATAGGCCAGGCCCCATGCATGCTATAAATTTGAACAAAATCAATGGATATGGGTAGGTGTGGTCCCCTTTGTCAGCTTCTACCCAAGTGAAATCACATTTATGATCATTTCAAAGTGTAGTAAAATGTACTTTCTGTTGCTCCTTGAAGTTGCTTGTTATGTTGCTTCTTTATAATTTGACTTCCTAAGCATTATTATTGTGGTTCGTGGAATTTTCATAAACATGTTCTATTTGATGTAACATTGCGTGGGTTCTAATGACATTCTGTTGAATGTCCCATTATCAGCAAAAAATTAGACAAATCATGCCAAAGATTGCAGTCCACAAGCATTAATTTGAACTATGTTATCCTCCCTTTATGTTCCCTTTTTTTGCATTATTTTACTGTTTTAATGTGAGATCTGTCTTGGACAGTCTATGAAACATATTTCGGAACTGCTTTGTGCATTTGGTAAAGATATTTTTCCACTCCTCTCTTACCTCTTAGTACCTTAATTTCCTTACATGATTACAAACCGTATCTGATCAGTCTGGAGTATTGCAGCTTAGGTCTCCTCCTCCTCCTCCTCCTCCTCCTCCTATGAATAACGCCTTAATAAATTAAGTAGAAAACTATTGTTGATAGATGTAGCCAATAAATTTTTCTTCTTTTCCATAGTGTTCATAAAAATTCTTTTCTCTACTGTTCTACGAATTTCATTATTTCAGGTTTGCTGCCTATCTTCCCCAAGCACCACATTTTAAGTGCCTCAAACATCTCATGTCACATGCACCTGTAATCCATGTTTCTGAGCAGTGCTAGGCCACACTTAAGACAAAATTCTTTAATAAATCTTCCTGGTTTCTACGTTTAGGTTCCTTGAGATAGAGCACATAATTGAAACATTTATTGGACATAACTAGTGCACATGGTGTAAGGTATCAGGACAGCTCTGGTGTGACAGCAGATGCATGAAGTTGCACAGTCAGATGCCAAACATCCCTGCATGGCTGCAACAATCAAAGAAACTGTGGTATGTTCAAGCTGGCAGTCAAACATGTGGCGTCATACATGTGGCATCTGATCTTGCAAATGTAAAGCATCTGTTGTAAGAAAAAAATTGTATTAATTTTGTACACAATATGTACTTATTATGTCCACTAAATGTTTCAGATGAAGCATGCTTGTTTTCTTTCTCATCTTTGACCTCTGCTACCACTTACCTCTGATGTTTATGGCCATGGGTTGCTTCTCAATTATCGATCCGTATGAAGTACTCCAACTCCCCAAAGAGTTTGTTGCAACATTTCTGTTAAACCCAGTATATGTTGAACTACAGTGACAAGTTAAACTTCCAACCTACTTGTTCACCACTATTGTGTACAGTCGTGTGCATTGGTGTCCCCTACCGTGTAAAAGTGATGTAGAAGTATAACACTGGTACCCCTCCTGCTACATCACAGCAATTGTTTCATGGTCCTTCTGTCTGCTAAAAGTTTGGTTATGAATTGACAAACATTATTTACGATAGTCAAAATTGGGTTACTATAGCTGTGCTTCATGTGGTTAAAGGCAATACTGCCAGTATTACCAGATTTGAGAACATATCTCTTCATGATGTCATCGTCTAAAAGTTGTTAATGCTGTCGGAGACTGTGTGATCATTCTCTGGACCTGCTAGTGCATCTGCTGCTATTGATAAACCATGCTGTAAGTTAGTTTTGTGTGGCATGTTTTACATAACATGTCATACGATTAAGATAGCTTGTCTTCTGTTTCATTGCTTGTACTGCATATTATTCTTGTCCGCATTTCCAACATTTACAGAAATCTTCAAACTGTAGCTGTTAAAGATATTTGTTAACAATCCTGTAAAATTGTTATGCCTCCTGTAAAATCCACATGTTCAAAAAGGTAAATTTTTCTTTGGCAGGTGAAAAATGCTATATTATCAGATGAGATATATTGTCCTCCAGAAACTTCAGTGTTACTGGCTTCTTATGCAGTTCAGGCAAGGCATGGTGACTACAATAAAGCAATTCATACACCAGGATTTCTGGCAAATGACCGACTGTTGCCACAACGGTAAGTGCTTTGCTTGTTATACATAAACTTAATAGTGAACGTGTTGAGTTCCACTGCAAGAGTTCATGAGTGATTATTTTTTAATTTAGTGTGATGGATCAACACAAGATGACTAAAGAGGAATGGGAGCAGAGTGTCACAACTTGGTGGAATGAACATAAAGGAATGCTTACGTGAGTACAGGACTTCACTGAAGTAGGAAATATTGTAATAATTTTGTAAAAATAATTACTAGTGTTGTTGTTTTTACCCCATAGTTAAAGGTTTTCTGTTTAATTTGAAACTCAGCATAACACTTCACTGAATTTATTAATCAACACATTGAATTTTGTTCAGATTGATATTACAATTATTTCACCTTTTTGATACTGCAAATATCAAAATGTCAATTCTTTAAGAATTAACTTTCTGTACATGTTGTAACACAAATCTTAATTCAGTGCAATATAATGCGGATGTTAAAACGAAGTGTGATAAAAATTTCTTTTCTATAGGGAAGATGCCATGATGGAGTATCTGAAGATTGCTCAGGATCTAGAAATGTATGGTGTCAATTACTTTGAGATTCGAAACAAAAAGGGTACTGACCTTTGGCTGGGAGTTGACGCACTTGGACTGAATATTTATGAACAGGATGATAAGTATGTGTTTCTGTGGTGCTTTCACTATGTGAATTTGTTCCTTTGGCTTTTGCTGATTTGTGATGAAAGGGGAAAAAATAAGTTTTGTTGTTGGTGTTGCAAGTATGACACACATCTGGTATAATTTTTATTCTGTCATATCAGGTTGTTTGTTGCATACAGTATTTTTAACTTACAACCTGTGTGCATGTACATTATAAAGTTTGAAGTTTTACAACACTTACAAATTTTGGGGAATACTTACTGATAAAATAGTAAAAATGGTTGTTGAAATGAGATCTTCATTTTGCCAACCATGTTGTCTGTTTCTGTTAGTTGTAAATTACCATTTCCTCTAGTGCTGTAAAAATAGTAGCCTCAATCTGCCTTCTTTTAAGGTGACATGTTAGAAATTTTTTTTTAAAAATAAATGTGATCAACAATAAAACAAATATAATTTACAGTGCCACTATCACAATATAAATTAAAACATTACTGTACTTTCCTCATTTTTGCAGGTTGACACCAAAAATAGGTTTTCCATGGTCAGAAATACGCAACATTTCTTTCAATGACAGGAAATTTATAATAAAACCAATCGACAAAAAAGCACCTGATTTTGTCTTCTTTGCTCCACGTGTGCGTATTAACAAACGTATCTTAGCATTATGCATGGGGAATCATGAATTGTATATGAGGAGGAGAAAACCAGATACCATAGATGTTCAGCAGATGAAGTCTCAGGCTCGTGAAGAAAAATTGGCCAAACAGCAACAAAGGTTATTACCATTACCAGAATCAGTTAGTGGTAATTGAATTTTTCTCCCTTTCATATATCTAATTGTTTATCCTCCAGGGAAAAGCTCCAGATGGAAATAGCAGCAAGAGAGAGGGCTGAGAAAAAACAGCAAGAGTATGAGGAACGTTTGCGTACAATGCAAGAAGAAATGGCAAAAAGGCAGCAAGATTTGGAAGCCGCACAAGATATGATTCGGCGTCTGGAGGAGCAATTGAAGCAGCTACAGAAAGCTAAGGAAGATCTAGAAATGAGACAGAATGAATTACAAGTATGTTCAATTTTTAAGTTATACTTGATTTCTTCATTTCCAAGATAAATTATATTGCATTCATTCACATCTATACACTACGTTGTACTATGCTGAAGTGGGTGGTAACACAAACATTTTTGTTTAGACTACTTGCAAAGTACTTCAGAGGGGATTGGTCAGTATCTATTCCTTGGTGAGATAGAAATATATTTTTGTAGGAAATGTCTTTCGTTGGCAGTAGTCATCAAATTTGAAGTATATTGATGGAACGCATTTGTATAAACTAAATAAAATTCTATTTACTGATTGCTCTAACATTTGCCATTGCATTGCAACAACACACAGCACTCCCAATTTACTATTTCATGAACTGTGTAATTTCCGTTCCTCGCTATTTCAAAGTTATTGAAAGGTTTACAAACTATTAAATATGAAATTTCCAAACACTTCTGCAAGATATTGAAAATTTTGATTTCTTAATGCATCGATATGTCCATTAAGAAGTATCATAGTAATAGGTGGTTCATCAAAACCTTCCAGGCAGCACAGGTATCCAGCATTCTGAATACTGCTGCTGATGTCAATTAGAATGTCAAAAGATTGCTGTGTGTAAAGATTAATTGAAATAATACTTAAATGTGTATTAATTAAAATGTCTTAATATGGAAGTTAATTTGTCCTTAAGTAAGCCTCAGGTCTTAAAAAATGTTTGACAACTGTGGGCAGTAATTGGTACTTACGGTCAGATCAATAATTGTCAGCTCTTCTCCAGGCACTCTATTAAATTGTCATTTTCAGTTAATGATGGAAAGACTAGAAGAAAGCAAAAATATGGAAGCTGCAGAAAGAGCCAAACTTGAAGAAGAAATTGCATCAAAACAGGAAGAAGTCATGAGGATTCAAAATGAAGTTGAGGCTAAGGATGAAGAAACAAGGCGCCTCCAGGTAACTGCATTCCTAGTGCAAGATTTCTTCCATAAGTTAATGAAAGCTTTGGTATCCCTAGTGATAGTAATTTAAACTTTGTTAATGTTCAATCTCATAATAATGAGGTTTATTTCAACTAAAGACTCAAAAACTGCAGATGCTACTTCCAGATGCAGAAGATAGTTATTGGGTATATGTATTTGATAAATGTGAAATATAATGGAAGTCTGTTAAAGGAAATTAATTTTTGAAAAAGTTAAGAGACAGAATTTGTGGCCTGTAATGTAGCTTCATGGGGCAAAATATTAAGTGCTACTGATATGCTGTTACGTAGTACAACACACTATCTTAAGTTTTGAAACTTAATTCTTTCCTCATATGGATAGGGTGAAGGTTAAAAAGAAAGGTCAGGTTGCCAGGGCCCCTGAATAAAGAAAAGGTATACCATTTTGCATAGTGATCTATTATTGAAATTGGTTTTCCACAAAATCAGCCATTAGTATCTGAACTATTATTGGGATTGGAATAGAATTTACACAAAAAATAGATTTTGGATGATAAACAACTTAATAGTTCATGTTCAGCTGCTGCTATGGCAGTTGATTTGTTGTTTTCCAGTGTATATACTAGTATTTGACCTCCATTTTTACACTGTGAAGTGCCTTTCATAAGATTTATTAAATCTCTCGCAGTGCACTTGGATGCTGTTGTGATTAAATTTATAAAATAGAAGTTAAGCTTTGTTTTTAAAAAGGAGCTCTATTAAAGACATTTGATTATAATACAGTTCAAACACAAGGCCATATTCTTCTCTGCCTTCACATATTCACTCTTTTAACTTCCTACTGCCTTTGCTAACCATTCTTATGAGGGAACCTCCCCATTGTACCCCCCTCAGATTTAATGGTAAGATGGCCCAGTGGATAGCCTGTAAAAACTGAACACACACAAAGCATGAAAATGGGAAGGTGTACTGAACTGCGATAAAAGAAGGAAAATAGTCACTGTGAATGGTCAAAGCTCAAGCTCTGCAACATAGAGGGAATTGCAGGAACTACAGTGTTGTGGTGTATAGTCATGTTGTTGGGCTGTAAAGTAGTAAGAGATTTATGTTCAAATCCCCCTTCTGCTCTTTTGTCCTCCCGACCTCCAGCCCTACACCCCCCCCCCCCCAACACACACACACACACACACACACACACACACACACACACACACACACACACACACACACACACACACACACACAAAAGAGTGCGTGCACAATCTTCCCATCTGGTCATTGCTGTGTCTGTTCTCTCCTGTGGTCTTAGCATTTGTCATACTATACATTGGCTATAGGAGTCTTACGATAAGAGTATATTACCATTGGAAGTAAATCTGGTGAATAGTGAGAGCAGGTCAGATACCATATAGAACTCTCACAGAAATGAAAGCAGGAAAAAGGATGTCAACTGTTACAAAAAGGGATTAAAGAGTCAAAACTTCCAAAATGGAAGGCAAGAATCATAACATGCAGTACTTGGGTGAAACAAATAGGAGGTAAGTATGTCAGGAGATTCCTTCCTGAAACTTCACTGTTGCAAACAGACATTACACCATGACTCTGACAAAAATTTGAATACAGAGAATAGACAAGTCACTGACCAAAAGGATAGTTTGGTGGTTTTTTTTTTTGGGGGGGGGGGGGTGGCATCTTACCACTAAATATGAGGGGTGCGATGGGGGTTTTCTCTTGCCAGTTTCATACTGGATGTAATTTTGCCTGGGCATATCTCAGATTTGGCCATTCTTTGTTGTCCAGCACAAAGTGCACACACACACACCTTATTCCTTTACTGATCCTTGCTAAAGCTATTCCTTTATTGTTCGCCCTAATTTTACTTCTGTTATTGCTGGTACTAACTTTGTAATGTCACGGTCCAGAGAATAATACGAAAGGAGGCAGATATTAATGCAGCCGTGATTGTCATGTCTGTATATGTACAGTACATACATTATCTGCATCTAATAAGGTGAGGTTTGTCTTGGGAGTGAAATTTTGTGTTAAAATTTTGAACCACCTTAACATATTTGATGACAGTGCATTTGGAAGCAAGTTACTGTTGTTTATACAGGGTCTTACAAAAAGGTACAGCCAAACTTTCAGGAAACATTCCTCACACACAAATAAAGAAAAGATGTTATGTGGACATGTGTTCGGAAACGCTTACTTTCCATGTTAGAGCTCATTTTATTACTTCTCTTCAAATCACATTAATCATGGAATGGAAACACACAGCAACAGAACGTACCAGCGTGACTTCAAACACTTTGTTACAGGAAATGTTCAAAATGTCCTCCGTTAGCAAGGATACATGCATCCAACCTCCGTCGCGTGGAATCCCTGATGTGCTGATGCAGCCCTGGAGAATGGCGTATTGTATCACAGCCGTCCACAATACGAGCACGAAGAGTCTCTACATTTCGTACCGGGGTTGCGTAGACAAGAGCTTTCAAATGCCCCCATAAATGAAAGTCGAGAGGGTTGAGGTCAGTAGAGCGTGGAGGCCATGGAATTGGTCTGCCTCTACCAATCCATCGGTCACCGAATCTGTTGTTGGGAAGTGTACGAACACTTACACTGAAATGTGCAGGAGCTCCATTGTGCATGAACCACATGTTGTTGTACTTGTAAAGGCACATGTTCTAGCAGCACAGGTAGAGTATCCCGTACGAAATCATGATAATGTGCTCCATTGAGCGTAGGTGGAAGAACATGGGGCCCAATCAAGACATCACCAACAATGCCAAAGCAATGAGTCGCATGTCAACACAAGCACTGAAGTCAACATTACCTTCCTCCAATTGGGCCAACTGGCGGTGAATTGATGAAGTACAGTACATACTGATGAAACTAAAATGAGCTCTAACATGGAAATTGTTTCTGGACACATATCCACATAACATCTTTTCTTTGTGTGTGAGGACTGTTTCCTGAAAGTTTGGCCGTGCCTTTTTGTAACACCCTGTATGTACCGAGGCATCCTAGTTACTGTTACTAATTGTTAAATACTAGTTGGTAACATCAAACCATGGAGATACATACAGCATGTTGAGTTTGACAACATGGCTAATAACAGGGAATAGATGTTAGTTTGTAAAATGATAATTTGGCACTTCAAGTTTTTTCTCTTTGTGTATTACTCAAAATTCAACTGCAGTAGAATGTAAGTCTACATTCATCCTCTTGCAGTGACTGTTTGTAATTAAGAAGTTATCAGTAGAATAATTGGATGAGAGAGAGAGAGAGAGTATTAGTGAAATTGTGCCAGTGTGGTTGATAGTGAAACTTCCTCATTTGCTGTTGAAATCGGATCACATATCTGTAGACCCTATTTTCAGCATACAGTGAAAATGAAACGTATGAGGTGTTACAGTTCTAAAGTCTCAGATTTTCTTTTTCATGAAATAGTCCCACAAAACATTTGAAATGTGTCTTTTCTTAATGTAATCTCCATGCAGCTCTACACAGCTCACACTGTAGACACCACGATTTCATGGCCAGTGCAAATAATTCTGAATCTCTGATTGTGTTCAATAATTTGAAATAGTGAAAAATCACCAGGATTAAGGTCGATTAACACACGTGAGAAACCACATAGATTGGTGGAACATCACTTGAACAGCATTTTCATGAGTTTTTCTAACGATGCATAGAGGAACTTGGTCTTGGTTCAAATGGCTCTGAGCACTATGGGACTCAACTGCTGTGGTTATCAGTCCCCTAGAACTTAGAACTACTTAAACCTAACTATCCTAAGGACATCACACACATCCATGCCCGAGGCAGGATTCGAACCTGCAATCATAGTGGTCGCATGGTTCCAGAATGAAGCGCCTAGAACCGCTCGGCCACACTGGCCGGCGAAACTGGTCTTCACATGTTCTGATGGCTAACTCTGGTCACCATAATGCCACTTGGAACATAAGTAAAGATGACAGCATTGCTGTCCCAAAACATGGTTATTGTACACACCTCAACACTGATCCTTAATAATTTTGTTGTTGTTGTTGTTGTTCTTACATTTTAGTATGCCATTCCACTGAGCAGACTGGTGCATTGATTTGGGATTGAGAGGTGCCTCAGTCTCACCCATTCTAATAGTTCTCAAAGAGAGTCCCATTCATGCCATCACCCTGTGTAAACATTTTCTAGCAGACTGCCATAGTGATAGTAGAGAGAATCAATCATTCGTTGCACCCAAATGGAGGACACTTTCTACATTTTCAGGTTGTCCTGCAGGATTCTGTGCACAAATCTAAGTATGCAGTACCTTCCATACTCAGTCAGTGACCTTCCAAAACAACTGTCTTTTCTAGTAGGACAATGTTGCCAGATAAGTTAGTACAATGCTTGTTGTCCTTTGAACTATTGCACTCATGTCACCTCAGACAAATAGAAAAACCTAATATTCACTTGATTTTTTTTATGTAGTAAAATGTTTGCCATTTGTAGTTTCAAAATAACTCTTCAATCTTGCTGCAGTTGCTCACATCTAAGCCATACAGTGCTGTAATCTGTTGCATGTACACAGTCTGCCCACATATTTTGAGTCAAACCATGACTAAGTTTACATGCCACAGAACTTCCAGAAGACAAAAACTGAATTTTGTGAACTGTTGTTCGCTGTTGTGTTCACTTGTTAAGCTCTGAAGATGTTTTGCTAGACCATTTTAAATACAGCAGTCTGAAAATTGGCAGCTACAGTTCCTGAGTTAGACAGCACAATGGCTGTTTCTTTCAGTTGAATGTTAGAGGTAGTGTGTTCATGCTCAGTCTACTGCTAGCGCTTCTTCACTGCAGAAAGTAACTTCATCCAAATTAGCCAAAAATTTTTAAGTGGACATAACATGACAACCCAGACATGATTTTTAAAAATCATTGTTTATATGGGAGCAAAAATTGGTGGTGGAAGTGGAAATCTGGCAGTTAGAACCTTATTTCCAGAACAGATGTCTGTGTGTTTACAGGACCAACCAGAAGTAGTATTCAGAAATTGGTTTACAGATTACATTTTTGGGTATGCCATGTGAACATACTGCATAAGTTTTTCTTTGCTCCTATTTTTGAAGAAGACAATGGGAAACCTTAGAACTTCAGTGCACCTCATAGTATTTAGGTGTTATCAACTTAGATAACTAAAACTTTCCAGAACACAGTGTGAGAAAAGCATCTTGAAGTTATCAACTGTTGTTCATGGTTATCTATATAAAGGAAATTGTTCACACACTTTTTAACGTGGTCACTTCATCATCTTATTACATAGTGCTTTGGAAATGTTTCTTACTTTCAGGATACAGAAGGAAATAAGACACAGTCTGTGGTGAGTACAGTGGATGGCCGAACTGCTGAGAATTCTTTCTCCGATTGCAGTCTCTGTAATCTGCAGTTTATGAAGTGGGCCCATAATGCCATGCAGTATGTAATGAGGTTCCTAGAGCATCTCCTTCACTAGTGTTCAGCAATCCTTTATCTAATGCTGACAGATAGCATTTACAGTTTGCCTTATCCTCAGTTTTTGGCTGCAATCACAAGTTAATGCATGGTTGTACTCTGCCCCCTATGATGAATCAAGCAAATCAGTTCTAAAAATATTATGTGACTGACTTAATAATTGTGAACTTAATCCAGCAGAAAAGTTTGTCTTTGGTGTTAAAATGTGTGCCACACCTATAAAAAGCAAATCTGCAATTGGTTTCCCTTAAAACTGGTTTAATTAATAACTATAACTTTTTTACTTGGGTAAATCATTAAGTAAATTTTTCAGTGTGTTGACTGCAAAACGGATGAACCAAGATAAAGATGCTCGGACAGTAATAGCACTGCTAAATTCTTTTTTCATAAACACCGCACACATCTTAGCAGTAAAATTTCATCAATCTAATTGTGGTACGATGCTGTCTATTTATTCACTGAAAATTAATGAAATTGACAGAGTTGGATTTTAATTCGCTAAAAAAGGCCGGGCTTAGAATTGGATGTATTTCATTTAACCATTTGAAAGCTATGAATGGCTTTAGGGCATAATTCACACACAATGAATTTACACAGGGCTCCATAGATTCTGAGACACTTCTGATTAAATTTCAATGAAATCTTACTTACAGTTCATAAATTGGCACTGATTTAGCCCATATCAATCTAGTAAAGAATTTTTGCGGTCTACCATTACCTGTAGTACGAAGGAAGTTATTCCCTGATGTTTCTTGTCAGTGTTGTCCAGATAGTCCTTTCCTCTGATTCTGAGGAGAATATCCTCATTTCGTACCATAAGTCTATCTGATTCTCAGCATTCTTGTGTAGCACCATATTTCAGATGCTTAGATTCTCTTCTGTTCCAATTTTCCCTACAGCCCTTGTTTCACTACCACATAGTGCTGTGCTCCAGACGATGTCATTGGTAATGCAGTGTGGTGCTCCAGACTGTGCCTTATTGGCTAACGATGCTCATCCCTCCCTGAAGCACTTGTGCCATGCCTTGACCCTTGCAAGGGACAGGCAGTGTTTGCCGTACACTTGTGACATTCGTCAATGAATGTCCGTTCCTCCTGCTCCTTCCATTGTTATGAAATGAACAGCGCCTCTTTGCTCTTCTTTTGACTACTCCATGTCACTGTTTGCAATGCAACTGGCAGCGTTGGATGATCGATGCGTACTACTGCTAGCTCCGTAACATGCATGTGTGGCCTCTAGCAACGGGCTGTGAACTTTAACATTCTGGTCAGAACAACGCCTCGTTACACATGCCACGATATTACCCTCGTGCCACCGGTTTGTGCATTCCAGACTCTGGCTCGTTTCTTTTTGAATGCCCCTTACGTATAACAGTTAGAGTGAAAGACTAAATCCCTGTTCCCTGTCTTACACACTTTATAACCCAAGCACATCATACTTGGTCTTCCATTCTCATTGTTCCCTCTCTGTTAATGTATATATTATATATGACCTTTCTTCACCTATTTCTGCAGAATTTAAAACATGTTGCACCATTTGACAATATCGAATGCTTTTTCCAGATCAACAAATCTTACGAAAGTGTTTAGATTTTACTTCAGTTTTGCTTCTGTTATAGTCTGCAACATCAGAACTGCCTCTCAGGTGCCCTTAACTTTCCTAAAACGTAATTTAACAGTTCCTCGATTTTATTTTACCTTCAATACATTATTCTTGTTAGCAGCTTGTATGGATGAGCTGTTAAGCAGATTGTTTAGTAGGTCTTACACTTGTTGACTCTTGCAATATTCGGAATTGTGTTGGTGATGCTTGACCGAAAGTGTGGTGGTATATCGCTAGTCTCGTAAATTTTGTGCATCTACGTGAAGTCATTCTGTTGCCACTTACCCTGGTGATTTTAGAAAGTTCTGTGGAATTTTGTCTACCCCCTCTGCCTTACTGATCTTAAGTCTTCCAAAGCTCTTTTAAATTCTGATCTCAATGCTAATTACAAATTGAGAAATTCAGTGCTCAGCAGTCCTAAGAGTTTCCTTATATTTAAAGTGAGGGAGTGACAATAGAAGTGTGTTTATAGATTTCCTCTGAGCCATCTTTATTTTACTGGTGACATTTATTGTTTGCCTCTAGTGCAGACTAGCAGTGAATTGAGCAAGTTTGAAAGTAAGCCCAAACATTAAGACCAAACTAAGTTTTAAAATCAGTTAACAGGATTGGTATCTCGGTCAGTTAGTGCCCTAGAGTGGTTTTTGTAAACCGTGTCAGGTAAACTTCAGTCATTGTGCATTAGCTGTTTCTGCTAATGGCATTGAGATGTGGCCTTCAAATGACGAAACCATTGGAGTAGTTCTAAATTGCTTCAAAGGAAATGTTGGTAATGCACGATAAGAGTTGAGATAGAACTTGGGGATTGATTGTCGTGGCAATTGTAATTAGTGCTCTATTTAACATAATTGACACAGTGTGGTAGCTAATGCATAGTGTGATAGGCTAATGCATAGTGTGCATTTAAAGAGCTAAGAAAAATCATGATAATCTAAGTTAGGTGAATGTCAGAAAATGTGAAGAGCAGCATGGATGTGTGTGGCTGAAGACTGTCGTGCCTGGAGAAGTATGGAAGAGGCCTTTGTCTAGCAGTGGATGACGATCCTGTTGAAAGAGGAAATGTTAATGGTACAGTGTGACATTGAAGTACTTAGCAGATGTTTCAGGCAGTGATTTTATAAAATTGAGATGTTAAAAAAAATCAGTATTATTATCTATCCATATTTATGTAGGGTACCCTCTTTTCCCATTGTTTTATTTTTTGTAACATTACCGATAATACTATTAAACTTTCAAGAGTTTTGCTATACTTCATTCATTAACTGCTGATAAAGTACCTCTTCTCTTCCCTTATGTAGAGAAAGGCATTTGTAGTTTGTTGATTCAGCACAATGTAGAGGCATTGCTGGGAAGTGTCACAGTTGAAAGTCTAGTGTGGAATGACAATAATATGGAAGGGATAGATTGCCACTCACCACATAGAGGGGGCATTCTGTCATAGACAGGCATGATGAAAGAGACTGCTAAAATTAATTAAGCTTTCGGACAAAGTCCTTCTGAAATTGGAAGCTTGATAGGGTTGCTGTTTGCAGTGTAAGCCAGTTCTACCTTGGGGGGGGGGGGGGGTGGTAGGAAAGACTAGATGATCTGTTGGTTGGAAAGGCAGAAGATATTTGCAGTGCTGGAGTGGGAGCAGATAAGGATAGGTAGGTAAGACACAGGAACTATGAGAGGTTGAGTTCAAGGGTTATAGGAATGAAGGATGGATAAGCATTAATTCTAGGAACGTGAGTGCTGGGTTGTACAGTATATGGATATCATAATCAAATACTATAGTGGTTTAAGATGGTTCCAGTGAAAGTAAATTACCTTGCATTGCATGTAATTCCCGTTGTCGATAGACTGCAGCATTCACAGCTTGTTGTAAGTCCAACAGTTGTTCACTCTTTTTCTATTAATCATTTGATTTGATATGATATCTCAACATTTATGGAAAGTGCAAAATTTCAGACAAGCAGAGATTATGCAGTGTTCTGTATTACAGAATCACAAAGATCGAATACCAGGTTTTTAATGAATAGTTGCTTCAGGATGCTGATGGATGATCAGTGATAATTATTTACTAATTCATTTGCTTATTAAAGAAAACCAGCATGAGCTTATGCAGTTTAATTTCCATTTGCTCCATCTTTAATTAAACTCTAGAGTGTTCTCCGCATTCGGATGTTCATTATTAATTGTGCTGTCTTAACAATTACACACCTTTCTTTCTGTCAAAAGCAGCTGTGCATAATTAGAGTCACTAAGCCACACAATTACTCGCACAAGTGCTACTACAGTTCCTTGCTAGACTACATCAGAGTACTTTGATAATGAGAATCATTGTGCTGGAATACTTCAGTTTGTTTGAGAATCCTAGTTTCCAGTGTTTCTTGCCATTAAGTTATTTGGTTCATTCAGTAAAACAATTTGAGTAATAGTTCTTACATGAAGACTCACTGAATGGATATCTCCAGGCAGTTGGGGATAAGGGCTCTGGTTGTGAGTTTAAGCAGCATGTATGGAACTGAATTGCATGTTTTGTGCTTACACAAACTGTGCTACTTTTGCAAAATATGTTTTTATTTTTGCTGTTTGCATGCCTAACTGGCCACATGACTGACTTAGGAGTTCTAAAACTTGCAGTGTATAACATATAGGTGATGAATAATGTACTGTAGGTTCTAGTGTTTTTCACATTTTTCACCACTAATTATATTTTTTGCCCATAAATTCTATGTTTATGTAGATCAGTTTTGTTTAATGTGAAGGTCATGGAAATTCTAAAACAATGATTTTTCTAAACAATTTAATATATTAAAAGTTCTGTGTTATGTGAAAGCGTGAGCAGTCATTGGGTTAAACTGTTACGCAAAGTACCTTTTTATTTATTTATTTTTTAATTAATTGCCTTTCACTATTATGTGTTCTGTAAAATTTTTTGTTTCGCAGGAAGAGGTAGAAGAGGCACGCAGAAAACAAGAGGAGGTTAAACAGGCCTTGATGGCAGCTACAACTACACCTCAACACCATCATGTTGTAGAAAATGAAAATGATGAAGATGATGAAACAGAAAATGGGGATGTTAGCAGAGATCTTGCAACGGATGACAATATTGTTGACCCTGTTGAGGAGCGACGGACATTGGCAGAACGAAATGAACGCCTCCATGATCAGTTGAAGGTATGCTCGAATTACTCCCTCACACAGGTTGCTTCTTCTGTGAAGTCAATAAAATGACTGTGTTCTTAGAATAGTGATGGGGTGTCTAATATTTACATGGGGGGTGTGTGCATATGCGAGTAGCTCTGGGCATTAGATGATAAAGAAGTTTGTCTCTGATGAAAAGTAAATGTATCATTTGCTCTTGTTACAGGCTTTGAAACAGGATCTTGCACAGTCTCGTGATGAGACCAAGGAAACTGCTTTGGATAAGATACACAGAGAAAATGTCCGCCAAGGCCGTGACAAATACAAGACTCTTCGTGAAATTCGTAAGGGCAATACAAAACGCCGTGTTGATCAGTTTGAAAATATGTAAATGTAAGGTTCTGTATGTCCATTGATTAAGCCTTGTGTAACAACTGCATTGCTCTGAGAGGGTTGTTGAGGGCTGATAAATATTAATGTGCTGTTTCTTGGTACAGTAATTCATACAGGCGCAAATATTTTGAATTTGGACTTGGTCTGTTGTGCTATAGACTGTTTCACCCTAGCAAACAGTACGTTTTCATATGGCTTGAGAAATGCGGCATGGTTCGGTGCATTATTGTTTCAGAGGAACAGGACATACATATATGATAACAATTAAATTGTGGCCTTTGGTAAGTTTAATGTTATAGTTCTTTCTCTAGTGAAGATGTTAAGACTGTGTGAAAGGTATATTAGTGATAAAAATTGTTAAGAAAGGTATAGGGCATAAAATAACACTTCATTTGCTAGAGTAAGAAAAAGTTGTCGTAAAATATTTTCTAATTTCACTTTCCATTTCAAGGTTTCAATTTCACTTCAAATAATTGTACAGTATTGTTAAAGTGGCTGTAGTCTGAATACCAGAACGTAAGAGAATTGCCCTATATTTTTCATAATTTTTTATATTTATATATGAAGTAAAATGCAATATTTGCTTCCTCTGCAAATGAAGACTATTTTGGAGAGGTTAAAAGCAGTTCAGCAATTATTGTTCTTGATATTACAAGATATTTTATATAAAGAATCATTCCAGTAAATAACCCTTGACTACATTTGTGTACAAAAGTGGAAAATTAAGCAAGCAATAAAAAATGTGAATTGTTCGGAATATTAATTCTTTGTAAGAAGGAACTGGAGAGATCAATATTGAACAGTAGTATATAGTTGAGGGTTTTGTAATATATATACTCAGTAAATATATTCAGAGGACTTAAGTGAGCATTCCATTTAAAAAGTCCCATCTTCTTCCAGTATTTATAGGGTGCATTTGTGAACTCCAGTTACATAACGAATACCCCTTTTCATTATCAAAATAACTGCATTCATTGCAGTGAAACTTGGCTGCAATGTAGCGATATTTCTGTCTTCATCCATAACTCATGTTACCTCTTTTGTAACCAATAGTGATGATTATTGGTGCTTAAAACTGAAATAATCTTGTAAATATAGGAAGTATCCTGACTGGTGCATCCAGATAATTTCCACTGTTACCTATACAATGCTTCCTTCGTATTTACTCTGAAACAGGCTTGAAGTTAAAAAGTATCTAGAGCCTGTAGGAAGAGTGTCTTGTCCTGATAGCTGGAAACAAAATTATCTATAAACTATTTGCCTTGTTCCTGTTGAAAAGAGAATAAATGGAGAAGTTTTTTAAAATGTATGAATTTAAAACATCAGTTGTTACTCATTGTGCATATTTTAGTTATTTTGCATGTACCAGAAGGTCCAAGCTGTAAATCTGCTTATTATATAATGCATTCAAATTTTAGATTTCAAGAAATAAGTTTATTGATTTAACATGTGGTTTGTACTAACATAGATTTGGTGTTGCACATTGAATATTTTTTGTGAGCATTTACAGTAATGTGTAAAGAAAGGGAAGTAGCCAGAGGTAATTTGATATTTACATAGAGCACTATTTTTTTTGAACACTTTATTTTAAAGAAGCATTACGGGAATGTAAATTATTAAAATTCTTGAAATTAAAGTACTTATATATTTTTCTAAGCATTTTAGCTGTCAGAAATAGTTATTTTATCAGTGTTAATAAAAGTCCTGCCATTTCATTCGTAACTCAATTTTCTGATAACTACGGAATCTCGAATAAAGAAAATGTAAAGCACATTTGGTTCTTTCTTTAGTACCCAGTTGTTTCCTGAATGTTGGGAGATCCCCTGCTTGATTGAAATAGCAATTTTTCAGTTTGAGAAAAACATTGTTCAGCATAATTATCTGTTGGATTTATTTTCACATACTGTCATCCACAAAAAGAAGAAACTGATTCCAGTCTTGGTGAAACATCAAATAATATTTGATGTGATAGTAAGTACTGTTCATCAAATGGGAAGTCATGGATGCAATAACAGTATTATGAAAAGAAAATATTCCTACTCACCATTTAGGGGAGATGCTGAGTGGCAGTTGAGCACAAAGAAAAGGCTTTAAGCCAAAGGGCTTCTGGTCGTTCGTGCATGAGCATGTGTTTTTTCTGTTTTGGAAGGCGTTCTGGCTGAAAGCTTACACATATAGCAGTGTTCTTCATTGAAAAAAGTGTATGGTGAGTGGCAGTTTATCATCTAAGTAGTAAGTATAGTTGGTGAAGCTTCTGTATTTTGTTAAATTCTTAGAAAAATAATACATCTCTTGTTTAATCACTGTTTTCTGAAAATAGTTGGCCCATTGTTACATTAATATCTCTTCCACTGAGGCAAACTAATCAGTATGTGGTGGTGAAATTTGGGAGGACATTGAATTCTGCCCAGAAAGACAACAAATGACAACTAAGGTTGTATCTGCATTTCAAGTTGCATCGGTTCTGCCTCATGACCCTTACATATAGGATTACTCTTGAAGTCTCATTTAACAGTGACATGGCAGTAACAAGTATGTACCAGCAATGACTGTAATGTGGGTAACCTTTCGTTCTGGTGGTGACTATCATGAATAAATACGGTATACTTTAATTCTTACAGCAAGTTGTAAGGCATATTGATAGTTATCCATGCTGGCAACATATTAAGTTGCTTCTTTTGGGTGAAGTACATATGTCTTTATGGGGGGGGGGGGGGGGGAGGAATGAGTTGCTTGCACAGAAATTTGCTAAATTTACAGCAAAATAGCTGGTACTATGTGCACCTTAAATATTTGTATCTTGATGTGAATTATTTTATTTTACCTTCGTAATTTTTTCTCTTCAGCATCATTGTATTTATTTAGTTGAGTATAGAAGAAATGTCAAATCGGCAATGTTTGTTTGTTGAACTAACACTTTTGATGAAGCGGAAAGTTGTCTTTTTAGGGAGCAGTTAAATGGAAAACAAGAAATATTTGGTGTATTGTTTCAGAACTGAAAGAAGCTCTTAGGTTCTGAATAAGTGAGTTGATTCTCTTCTGAAATGTTAAGTTGTATTGTTGAAAATATTATGAACATTAACCTGTCATGAATGAGGTGAGAAATTGTTATATGTGGGTATAATCTACCTGAAACTCTGATAATGAATTTTTGATACTATAATCGTGTATGAAGTACTTTTTTACTTGGGATATTAACAATGGTGTCTATTAAACAAGACGAGTAAGTAAAATACTATGTTTGAGATATAAAACTGTCTTTTGAATGAAATAATGCAGTGTTTATATTTTCTCAGAAAAAGTATAAGTTTCAAAAGTTTAGCAGTTTTTCATACAAAATTCGAACAAAATTACACTTTCTTTTAAATAACATAATATTATCTTCTAATACCTTTTAGACCTGGAGAATTGGTAATAATAATTTCTGAATGAATACGAACACTTTGCCTAGGACAATCTTTCACCCATTTTGTACCATCTTTGGACACACAAAAAAATTGCACGTACCTCAGATGACTGTGTAGGAGCTGCTACCGCAGATTTTGGCTCTTCTGAATCCTAAAAAATACTCTTGCACCGAATCACTTTCTTCACTTCCTTGAGAAACTTTCTCTTCTTCGCTCTTGGAGTCACAGGAACTAGCATTTGAACAGTTATCTAAAACTACTTGTAGTAGTTCTTGTAGCCGATGTTCATTTTCTTCATTAAACGTCCTGAGATTTATAAAATCTAAAAATAATCACACTAATAATTGTGTGGCTTAATTGTGGAGTGAATGCTCGGCAGTCGTATGAGAGGTCATTACAAATTTATACAATTATTGCCTCAGTTTGTTTGTAGATTGTGTGTTCTGGTACACATAGAATTCCCCATGTCATTGATAGGAGCCAGATGAGCTATCATTTTGCTTTGGCTATTCAAGTGACATGCTGTTACTGTGGCATGGGAATTTGGCTGTACCAAGACTGCAGATAAGTAGCTGCAGACAGAAACAGAAACTAATCTATCTTTCTGAGGTGGTAATTAATATTTTGACTGTGTGTGTGTGTGTGTGTGTGTGTGTGTGTGTGTGTGTGTGTGTGTGTGTGTGTGTCACCCTACCTGGTGAGAAAAGTATCTCTAACCTTTGGTACAGTGGCCACAAGGATGCATTTTGCTTTCCATGACCGTATCTTCCCCAGATCTATAATCAGTTTCTGGCAAGATGTTACCACCCCAAATACTAAAACAAATCCTTTGTCTGTAACAGCATGTTCTATTCCCATGAATATAGTTCCTGAAGAGACAGCAAATGTAAAACAAACGTACCATGATTTCTGAGGTAGTCCAATATTGTTAAGACACCCTTGGACAACAGTTATGAAGACATGGTCTAACAAGCGTAACCAAAGTGGGCACTATGTGATACATCTCCTTGACTCTCCTAATCAGTAAATTAATAAACAATGCTGTTAAATTTCCCAAGGCCAAAACAAATTTCAAAATCAATGATGTAAGATGTATTTATTTTTTTCAAATTAGTGCATTTGATGCAATTTTGAAATAAGACACTTTACTTTTTTCCCCATTTCTCATTTTCATTTGACTTCCCCCTTACAGATACTTGTAGCCAGAAGTAGGGTTGGATGACAAACATACAATACTTGTATTTATGACAATGAAAACAATCAGTTATTGGCAATTATTTAACTGTATAGATAGTCTCCTCACCAAGCAGCAGAACACACACATAAGACTGTTGTGATTGGCAAGCTTTTGGAGCAAGTGGCTCCTTCAGGCAAGAGTTGAAGCGGAAGGAAAAGGACTAGAGGTCTAGAAAAACACCTTTCCCTGGATTTTGGGAAAGTCGCCCAGAACCGTGGGTCAGGGGAGGCTTACCGTACGGGATGAGAAGGAAAGGCTGATTGTTGGAGGCTGCATCGGAAGAGATTCGAAAACCTAAGATCTTAAAGGTGGAAGACAGGGTAATATGCAAGACAGAGATTACTACTAAAACATCGTGCATGACTTAATATGAGTGGGAAGCTAAGTGCATTGTATGTAACAGAGGTGGGAGGGGTGTGAAAGATGCAGAAAACTGAAACAGAGTGAAGCAAAGAGTAGTTACAGTGAAGAAAAGCTGAGAAAGGAGATATTAATGTAAATTAAGGCCAGGTGGGTGGCGAGAACCGAGGAAGTGTTGCAGTGCTAATTCCCACCTGCGGAGTTCTGAGAAACTGGTGTCTGGGGGAAGAATCCAGATGGCGCGTGTGGTGAAACAGGTGCCAGGGTAACAAATGCTGTGTTAGAGGTTATGCTATACAACACCTTTAAGCTCTTAAGTTTTTAGGTCTCATCCGATGCTTTCCCCAACAAGCACTTGCCTTCTCAATCCGTACGGTAAGTCTCCCCTGATCCACAGTTCTGTGTGATTGTTCCAAAATCTACCCCTTTTCCTAGACCTCTCAAGTCTTTTTCCTTCACCCTTCTTCCTTCCCCTTCAACCCTTGTGCCTAAAGGAGGAACCACTAGCTCTGTAAGCTTGCCAATCACAACAGTCTGTTATGTGTGTGTTCTGCTGCCACTTAGCAAATAGATCCAACTAAATAATTTTATCAGTTGATGGTTTCGTTGTTCTATTAGCCCATGGGGCCATCATTCCTTCTTATTTAACCCTCTTGTCATTCTTTGTTGTCATCTGTCCTGTTCAAACTGTCATAGGTTTCTTACCTTATGTGCTAATCCATTCGTTTATTTATGTCAAAGATTAACACTTTGTGTACTGATTTCCGTGCTCGTAGACAGTACCACTTTCATTTTTATTAGATTATAATAATTCCATTGTTTACCAATTTGCATCAATAATTCATTACACTGCATTACAGTCTTCTGATTGTCTGTTGCCAATTTTTTCACAAATTGGACAGCTGGTTTTTTCCCCACCATCCACTTCTCTTGTTTATACATAATTCTTTCACGTTTTTGTGTTTATTTTTTGGCAAATCATTCGGATCAATTGCTGTCTCTTAAATCACTTTTAATTGCCAAGCTAAGTAGTTTACATTTTCTCCCATAACTTTCACTTTCTATTTACCCAGTTCTAAAATTCTTTTTTGACGACTTTCCCGATTGATTTTTCCTTTCACAATTTTTCATATCAATATAGATTATTAAAGATTTTGGTATGAATTTATCTAATTTTTACAACTCTTTTCGTGCTTTTCTTCCATTTCTCTCTTTCCCATCCTCTGCTCACACCCCCCCCCCCCCCCCCTTCCACTCACAGTTTTTAACTCTGCAAATTGGCCCCTGTTGCCATGATGAATCCCATCCCATATTACATCCTTTCCTTTTGAAAACATGCCTTTGCACTATCAAAACTAAAGTCCAATTTCTTGTTTCTTGAAACCTGCTTGTGTCTTGGAGTTACTCCAAAAGGCCTAACATTGAAAGTCCCCGTTTCTGGATGCAATTCTACCCTACACCAGGCTCTTTTACAGTTTCAAATACAGCAATCTCTTGCTTCTACCTGGCTAATCTGTGACCTGTATGCCTCATCAGCAAATTTCCACTCCACCAGACTTATCTCCTCCTGCCAAAGTGACTTCAAACTGCAACAACGTGCCAGACTTCACCTCAAAAAGCTATCCCACCTTCCCCTAAACTACCTGGACAGTGGTATTTCCCTTCCTGTCCCCCTGCAGCTCCCAAAACAGCAACATCATCAACCACCACTCCTGTTCTACAAACCGAGCTTGGCCAACCTCAACATTCCACTGCCTTCACCACTGCCTCCCAGACCAATAATAACTGATAATCGCAAGAACCAGTCACAACTGTAGTGTCCTTAACATCTCATCTAAAGCACTCTGCTCTCCTGAATTATCTGTATTATCTGAGGACCTCACTTTCAGCCCTAAACCTGTGTTTGATCATGGTGCTTTGATGAAGGACCTCATTTCCTTCACGTGTAATATCTGCCGGAAATATCACTTTGTAACCCAACCCCAAAACCTTTCCAACAACAAACCTGACATTGAACCCTGCCTTGAACAGTTCAGACCACAATTGGAACTTGATAAACCACCACTACCTGAAAATCATGCCTTACAAGCCTTCACATAATTCCTCACGTCCAGCATTTCGTCACAACCCTTCCTCGGGTCCCTGTAACATGACCCCAACCTGTCCTCTGCAGAACTTATATAAACACTGTTTAGCCTTCATCGGCATGACTACCATCAAATTATCAATTAGGATGAATGGGCATAGGCAGAGGGTATATACTGGCAACTCGCAATATCCTGTTACAGAACATGCTCTACAACATGACATTTGTGTCTTCAGTGCCTGTTCCATCACATGCACCATCTGGATTCTTCCCCCAGACATGTTCCTCAGAACTCCGCAGGTGGGAACCAGCAGTAAAAACATGCCCTAGGTTCTCGCCATCCATCTGGCCTTAATTTACATTAATATCTTCAGTCTCAGCTTTTCTTCACTGTAACTACTCTTTGCATCACTCCGTTTTAGTTTTCTACATCTTTCATGGACCTTCGCTTCTATTTTTCACCACTCCCTCCCACCTCTGTTATGTACAACGCACTAAACTTCTCACTCTTGTCAAGTTGCGCACAATGTTTAAGTAGTAATCTGTCTTGCATATTACCTTGTCTTCAACCTTTAAGCTCTCAGGTTTTCAGATCTTGTCCGAAGGGGCCCCAACAATCTATCTTTCCTTTTCATCCTGTACCCCACAGTTCTGGGTAACTTTCCCCAAAATCTACCCCTTTTCCTAGGCCTCTCCAGTTCTTTTCCTTCACCCTTCTTCCTTCCCCTTCAACCCTTCTGCCTGAAGGAGGAGCCACTGGCTCCAAAAGCTTGCCAGTCACAACAGTCTTTTATGTGTGTTTTCTTCCACTACTTGGTGAATAGATTTTTATCTATCCAATTAAATAATACTTGTATTTATTATTGTTATCAATGATGAAGAAATCTTGGGTCTGAAAATTTCTTTTTTGTTCCTCAAAACAAAGGGGAAATATTTGTTCCTGGTGCCTCAAATACATCTGACAGTTGTGCTATCCACAGCCAGATAAATTTAAAGTTTGGCCTTTGGCGACTAAATTTCTGAAGAGGCTTGCATCTGACGAGTGATACATGTATTTTAGGAAAGTTGTGTATGACTTACGGCTGTTTCATCAGTGTAGCCTCTGTTTTCTGTCTAAACTGCTTATTGTCGAAGATTCATGTAAATACAAGCCTACACTCTTCAGCAGAATTTGTTACACTTAAATTGATATTAGATGTTAACAAATTCCTCTTTTAGAAATGCTGTTAATGCTATTGCTGGTTTGCATTTTATATCGCCTCTACTTCGGCACTGGCACACTGGACCCATGTCCAGCATGACTAAGATTCATATTCCTTTCTGCCATCCAGATTTTGGTTTGATTGCCCTGATTCACTCCAGGCAAATGCCAGGAAGCCCCATTTGAAAAGGGCACAACTGATTTCCTTCCCCATCCTTTTGTAATAAGAGCTTGTGCTAATGACTGCATTGCCAATAGGATGTTAAAACTCTGCTGATGGTCAAAGTAAAAGGAAAGTGTGTTATTTTGTTGCTGAAACTCACTTATTTACCCTATTAAGGGATAAGACATTCCACACTGAGATGTACAAATACAGATACCTTTGTGTGACAGTTTGTACGCTGGAGTCACAGTGGAAAATCCGGGATGGAATGTAACAATATTATGATACAGTTGCTACTCACCGTATGGCGGAGATGCTGAGTTGCAGATAGGCACAACAAAAGACTCTCACAGTTAAAGGTTTCGGCCATTAAGGCCTTCATTAATACGCTTGCTGTGTGCATGTGCGCGCGCGCAGCTTTGTGTGAGTGAGCCTTTTTGTTGTCTATCTGCAACCCAGCATCTCCACTACATGGTGAGTAGCAACCTTTTTTCTCATAAGTTTGTAGGCTGGCATAGGTAAAGCAGGTTTTGGACAGGGGTTCATCAGTAGAACACTAGGGAAATGCGAGCAGTCTAAAAGACTGCATACAAAACGGTTTTCCATGCTATAATATTGCTCAAGTGAGCAGAACCTGTACTGAATAGTACTACTGGGATATTGAATGGATACAGAGGAGGGCAGCAGAAATCGACAACAGGTTTGTTTGACCCAAGGGAAAGTCTCGTGAAGGTGCTGAAAGAACTGAACTGGCACACTTGCAGATAGACCCAAACTACCCCTCAAACCTACTGTGAACACTGGTACTACCATCTTCGTGTTGAATCTAGGCCTTCATTACAACCCCCTAGATATCATTTCCGCAGGGATAATGACAAGATTAATTACGGTGCGCACACACACATTTAAGCAATCATTTGTGCCATGCTCCAAACTTCAATGAAACGGGGAAAAAGACAACTGATACAGGGAAAGACATAACTGGTACAGTGGCACGTACAGTCTGCCATGCATTTCAGTGGTTTGCAGAGTGTAGATGCATAACGCATTTTGTTTTTCCTGATGACCTACTAAATAGTCCCTGTGCAGAGAGCTGAATGGGACTATTTTATCTCCAGAATATTTTGCTCACGAGGATGTCCCATCATTAAGTCAGAGCCAGGCTGCATACCCTCGGAGAAAAGAAATTATCTGTTGTAGGTTTCCCCCTTGCTTTTACCTGTTCGCAGTACAGTAAGTCCCTGTCGGAAGATGTTGCAAGGCCAGATCATCCAGACAAGACTGTTACTTGCCTGTCCTCTCCACAATACCTCTCCATTGTGGTTGCACCTTCGGTATTGCTATTTATATCCACTGCAAGGCACCATATGGTGTGTGTGGTGGAGGGTACATTGTACTACTGTCATTTTCTTTCCTGTCCCACCTGCAGACAGAGTGGGGGAAAAGAAACTGTGTATATGCATCTTTACGAGCCTAGTTTCTCTGATCTTCGTGATCCTTAAGTGGTACGTACATTGGCAGCGACAGTCATTCTGCAGTCAGATTGAAATGCTGGTTCTCTGTTTTCTCAGCAGTTTTCCATGAAAAGAAAATCTACCCAACAGGATTCTTACTTGAGTTCACGAACCATCTATGTAATACTCACTTGTCAATGGAACCTACTGGTAACATATCTAGCAGCCCACTTTGTTGTATTCCTTTAATCCATTGTGGTGAGGATCCCAAACACTAGCCATACGCAAGAATGGATTGCACTGGCATTCTGTAAATGGTCTCCTTTACAGATGAACCATACTTTACTAAAATTCTCCCAATAAATCGATGACGAGCATTCGCCTTCCGTACTATTGTCCTTATGTGCTTGTTCCATTTCATATAACTTTCCAGTGTTGTGCCTACATATTTAATTGATGTGACTGTGTCAGTTAGTAAATTACTAATGCTCTATTCGTGCATTATGTGATTTTTTTTTTTTTAAAACCCTTCTGATCTGCATTAACTTAAATTTTTCATTATCTAGAGTCACTGCCATACATCAGACCGAGAAATGTCCAAGTCACCTTGTGTCGCCCCACAGTCACTCAACTTTAGAAAACAACTGTAGTTTACTGCCCATCCAGTCCACTAGATCACTGATCACTGGGGGGGGGGGGGGGGGGGGGGTTGACTCATCTGAAGAGAAATTGAAATAAGCCTGAAGTTTACTACATATCCTGCTGTAACATCATAAAGATGTTTGAAATCAACTGAAAAAATTCACACACACAATACTAACACAGAAAATAACAATTTAAATAGAAAAAATTTACACGGTTTTAAAAAAAAACTGATAAAAATTAATACCTTGTAGCAACAAACAGATTTCTAATGCCATACTGATAGTCCTGAAAATTTGTGCTTGTGAATTTTTAGTAGCTATGATACTACATATGAATGTAACTGGTGATGTAGTTTTCTGTACAAAATATTTACTTTATACACAAATAAATGGCTGAATATTCTAATGATTTTTCATTTGAGGACATCATCCCACATTGCCTGTATGACGGGATACAAACTGTCGCTAAAATGAGGCAAGGTTCCTTTCTTATTCATATATCCTTGCGCTCACCTTTGCACCCACAACTAGGGCTGGAATATGTCCGGATTTCCCCAGATTGGTCCTAGTTTTGAGGGTGTCCAACAAAAAAATCTTCAGAATATGAAATCAAAAGGCAACAAACTCTGAAACATGGCCTCAAAATACATGTGTTAACTCATTCACACTAGTGTGTACCACCAGTGGCTGATGCTAGACCCTTCCATCAGCTGCAGTGTGCCTCTCACTTGAATGTACCAATTATGTTACCAGCATAACACTTAACGTATGAGGTATTACCTAACAACCAGGTGCAACGAACAGTTGTGAATACAATTGTGTGACCTTTCAACAAGACAGTTTTCCGAGGGAAAAAATCACACAATTTGTAGTTCATTTAGTAGAAAAATTATTGTTATCCCTTATTGTTTTAAAAGAATGGACTTACACCATTTTCAAAACAAAAGATCATTATTGAAATAGCAGCCTAGAGCCTTTGAATATGACCACTGTGAGAAACAGGAAAAACATCACTGCCAGATGAAGGGAATCATGAATTCCTGTACCTTCCCACAGTTTGAGAGAGGATTCTCAGTGTCAGCATGAATGTGTTAAAATAATGTTGAATAACAATAATGGATATTCCTGGATGGAGCAACGTGTAAAATAAGGGAAAGGCAACCACTCACCTTTGTTAGACATGCACAGAGCACAGAAATGCACAACAGGAAGCAGCATTCACACTAGCTTTTAGGCTCTTGCTTTCTCTAGCAAAAGTACATGGACACCCAAACGAACACTCCTGTCACCATGGGATGATTGATAATTGAAAACAATTGCCTGAATTGATGGAGGTGGGAAGGGGGCAGGGAAGGACACAGGTCTTTGAACAGATGACTATAGCCCTCACAAGATGGATTAGAGAGTGGGTCAGAAAGAGATGCAGGAAGAGGGAAATGGAAGAAAGTGTAAATGAAGGGAAGGAGAAGCTTGTGTGGTTGTGGAGTTACCTGTCTAAAGCCCTGCCTCTTTCCTTCTACCCCACCTGTGTGTCCTCCCCTACCCCCTCCCCCCTTTACTCCATGAGCTCAGGCAACTGCTCTTAATAACTAATAACCCGTATTGAAATGGCCACAGGAGTGTAAATTACAGTGTCTGTGTGGTTTTGTAAGTGAATGTATACTTTTGGAACAAAAAAAAGCTAGGACTTGAAAGCTAGTGTGAATGTTGTTTTCCTGTTGTATGTTTCTGTGCTCCAACATCGGTCTGTTAAAAGAAATTTGATTAGTAAAAAATTGTACAATTACTTCATCTAAATTATTCCACACCAGATTTTCTGTATCATTCCAGTCATACTAATCTCCAATCTTTCTTAAATTCTCTATTAACTGTAATGTGTCTGTATTCAAAGTTATTTCTACCTTACATTTAGATGGTACTCAGTAGATAGCAACGCATCCAATGAGGGTAAGCCCAGCATGGACTAACAGTAATATGGAAGGGATAGATTGCTACCACTACATAGGGCCTTAGCACCCAGAGACAGTGTCTATGTTTTTGTGGGCTGTGCTTGGGTGAATGTCTGTGTTCTGTACTTGTGAAGGAGTTGTCCGAAAGCTGGAATATTTCTGATGTTCTTTTTAATTGTTCCTGTATGTGACTCAGTCTCTGTCCTTTCAACAAGACATCTAACCATTAATTCATTGTTCCACACACTTGTACTCATTAATAAGTTAATGGTTTAAATGAAGCATTACTAATCTTCATCACTCTATGGAAAATCTAGGATAGAATGCAACAATATTTTGAAAAGAATAGTTGCTACTCAGAAAGTGAGCTTTTGGCCAACAAGGCCTTCATCAAAAATGGACACCTATTGGTGGGAAGGATGCTAGTGGCACAGGCTGTGACACAGTCATTGAAATGAAGAATGTTGTGTTGGGCAGCATGGTGAGTAACAGGGTGGTCCAGGTGTTTTGTGATCATAGTTTTCTTGTCCATTCATGTGGGCAGACAGTTTGTTGATTGTCATGCCCACATTGAAGGCAGTGCAGTGGTTGCAGTTTAGCTTGTAGATCACATGACTGGTTTCACATGTGGCCCTGCCTTTGATAGGATAGGTGATACTTATGACCGGACTGGAGTAGGTGGTGCTGATGGGAGGATGTATGGAACAGGTCTTGCACATACACCTATTACAGGGGTATGAGCCATGAGGAAAGGGGTTGGGAGCAATGTTTGTATCGAAATTGGCAAGGAAATTAAGTAGGTTTGGTGGGCAGCGGAATACCACTGTGGGAGGGGTAGGAAGGATAGTGGGTAAGACATTCCTCGTTTCAGGGCATGACGAGAGATAGCTGAAACCCTGGTGGAGAATGTGATTCAGTTGCTCTAGTTCTGAGTGGCACTGAGTCATGAGAGGTGCTCCTCTGTGGCCGGATGGGGTGACTGTGGGAGATGGTGGGTGACTGGAAAGATAAGGCATGAGAGATCTGTTTTTGTACAAGATTAGGAGTGTAATTACACTCTGTGAAGGCCTCAGTGAGACCCTCAGTATATTTCGAGAGGAACTGCTCATCACTACAGATGGGATGGTCACGGGTCTGTGTGTATGGAAAGGACTTTTTGGTATGGAATTGGTAGCAGCTATCGAAGTGGAGGTATTGCTGGCAGTTGGTAGTTTGTAAATTACACTACATATCATAGTTGGTAGGAGCATGGAGGAACAAGGCTTCTGGTCAGGTGAGTAAAGGGTTAAAAATACAAAATCAGATTGAGGTAAAGCAGGAGTGGGTATAATAATAAATAAGAAAAAAGCACAGTGGGTGAGCTGCTATGAGTAGCATAACGACAATCAGCACTAGCAATTGGTTTAAGAATCATGAAAGAAGTTTTGAGAAAAACACCTCTTTCCCATCTCAAATATTCAACATGTCATAACTCGCTCAAATTTAGAGATAGAAGTCTTAATTTTTAACAATGTAGGAAAAGATGGACTGATACTTACCATAAAGAAGACACGTTAAGTTGCAGCCAGGCATAATTAAGACAGTTGCACAAAGCTTTCGGCCATAGCCCTCACTGCAAAAGAGAAACACACACACACACACACACACACACACACACACACACACACACACACACACACACACACACACACACACACGCGCGCGCGCAGGCAAGCAAGCACACATGATCAGCAACTCCAGAAGCAAAGGCTGGAATACAACTAAACCATCACATGCAATGGTAGCAGCAAACTGGGAGGGAGGGGAGGGGGGTTTGGGGGACGGGGAAAGGATAGTAGTGTGTGGGTGAGGGGCAGAGAAATGCTGTCTGGTGGAGTGTGCAGGGACTAGATTGCCGACAGGCACAGTCTCAGAAGGTTGTGGGGCAGGGAGGTGGGGAAAAAAGGAGCAGAAAAGAGAGAAGCAGGGAAAAATGGGCTGTTGCATTGGCAGAGGCCAGCGAAAGAATAGTCTGGAACACATGATTAAGAGATGATAGGACAGAGGGTGTGGAAACTGTTGGGCGAAGTGGGTGGTGACAGTGTGTGATAGGTGGAGGCCAGAATAATTATGGGAGCAGAAAATATATTGTAAGGGCAACTCCCATCTGGAAGGGCCCAGATGACTTGGGTACTAAAGCAGCTATTAAAATCGAGCACATTGTGCTCAGCTGCATGTTGTGTCACTGGGTGGTCTACTTTGCTCTTGGCCACAGTTTGGCAGTGGCCATTCATCTTGGTGAACAGTTGGTTGGTAGTCATACCAATATGAAAAGCTGTGCAATGATTGCAGCAGAGTTGGTAAATGACATGGTTGCTTTCACAGTTGGCCTGACCCCTGATGAGGTAGGATAAACCTGTGACAGGAATGGAACAAGAAGTGCTGGATGGGTGAATTGGGCAGTTCTTGCACCTGGTCTTCCAAAGGGATATGATCCTTGTGGCGAGGGGTTGGGATCGGGATTGGCATAGGAATGGACTAGGATGTTGTGGAGGTTGGGTGGGCGACAGAACACCGCTTTTGAGAGGGGTGGGAAGTATCTTCGGTATAATGTCCCTCGTTTGAGGGCATGATGATAGATAATCAAAGCCCTGGCAAAGAATGTGATTCAGTTGTTCTAGTCTGGGCTGGTTCTGGGTGACGAAGGGGACACTCCCATGTGGCTGGTGGGGGGATTGGGGGTGTGAGGGAAAATGGCATGGGAGATCTGTTTGCAGGCTAGGTATGGGGTTTAGTGCCTGTCTGTGAAGGCTGTGGTGAGACCCTAAGCACACTGAGCAAGAGAGATCTTGTCACTGCAGATACACATCCCTTTGTGGCCAGGCTGTATGGGGGGGGGGGGGGATTTTTTGGGTGTGAAGGGATGACAGCTCTCGAAATGTAGATAAGTGTTTGGTGGGTTTATAGTGGTCAGAGGTGTGGATGGAGCCATCAGAGAGGAGGAGGTCAACTTCTAGGAAGGAGGCATGAAGGGGATGGGACAGAAAATGTTGAGATTATTAAGGAATGAAGATATGCTGCTTTGGCCCTGAGTCCAGATCATGAAGATATCATCAATGGACCTTAACCAGACTAAGGGTTTGGCATTTTGGGAGGCTAGGAAGGACTCCCGTTGATGTCCTATAAACTGGTTGGCATAGCAGCGTGCCATGTCGGTGCCCATGGCTGTGCTGCAGATTTGTTTGTATATCTTATCTTCAAAGGAGAAGTAGTTGTAGGTTAGTAAGGCATATAAAGAATGAAGTAGTGGGCTTGGAGTCTGAAGGACGTTGGGTAAGGTAGTGTTCAATAGTGGTAAGAGCATGGGCATTATGGACATTGGTGTATAGGTAGCTGGCATCAACAGTGATGAGTAGGGACCCCTTCACCTCCTGGATTACTTATCACGGTTGACACCATCTGCCTATGCACCAACACCCCTAATGACCTTGGTCTTACTGCTACTGAACACTAACCTTGCCAACATTCTTCAGCCTCCTAACCCACTAATTCATTCCTCAGAGGCATTACTAATGTTATCCTAAGCCACAACTACTTCTCCTTTGAAGGGAAGGTATACAAACAAATCTGCAGCACAGCTATGGGCACCCACATGGCACCCCTCCTACGTCAACCTGTTTATGAGCCATTTAGAGGAGACCTTCCTAGCCTCCCAAAATGCCAAACCCTTAGTCCGGTTAAGGTTCATTGACGATATTTTCATGATCTGGACTCGTGGCCAAAACAGCCTATCTTCATTCTCTCTCAACCTCAACACCAATATGATGTACAGTGGAGACAAAATGTGCCTTGGATTAACCAAATGCTCATCCATGAAGTTCTTCAATCACAGGTTTTTCCTTATAGGCCACAGTGCTCGTGAAGGGCTATGTTCTACTGTCTCATTCACACACATAGCAAGGCATCTTGGTGTATCCTCCTTGCTGGCCGAGAAGAATGTCAATCACTTTGAAGTCACAATATACAAGCCAGTGGTGTTCTTCATATTTCACATTTTTAAAGACGTACTTTCATGGTTCTATATGTCTCTTTTAAGTACACTGGAATTGGTGCTTGTTCATTTCCAGTATGTAGCAATACTGCTTTTAAACTTTGCTTTGAGGAATCAATAAATAGCTCCCATTGCTCTCTGTCATACTTTTCAACGTCAATCACTAATCTGATGATTTTTTTGCAGAACATCATTAACCAGTGTTCAACAAAGAATTCCTAAAGCCATAAGACGATTTCTTTATATTGAATATGTTGTACCATATGCAAGTAAACTGTTTTCACTGAGACATAATTCCCCAAGTTGTGCCGTATCCTTTGAGAGCCCCAAATCTTTCGTCAAGTTGGGAAGTTGCGTTTGAGTAAGAGGATTTGGGTTACTGTCAGCACTAAAAAAAATGGCTCTGAACACTATGGGACTCAACTGCTGAGGTCATTAGTCCCCTAGAACTTAGAACTAGGTAAACCTAAGTAACCTAAGGACATCACAAACATCCATGCCCGAGGCAGGATTCGAACCTGCGACCGTAGCGGTCTTGCGGTTCCAGACTGCAGCGCCTTTAACCGCACGGCCACTTCGGCCGGCCCTGTCAGCACTACACTCGGACTAATGAGATCACTACCTTCATGACTTACATCCAGTTCAGAAAAGTCAAATGCATTCATTGATGTTGGTGGAAAGGGGATCAGCAGCCCTAGACCATGACGGACAGGTCTAATCGCCAAATCTTAGAACAGATAGACCTTTTTCATGTTTCTTTTGTTGTATCCTGCTACTTTCATCATACAGAAGTAACAATCATTGACATGATCTTACTGTTTCCGCCATCCGTGGGAACAGCCAAGTTCAAAAACTTCATTTTATTTTCACACCACTTTCTTAATTGGTCCACGCATGTATAATATGCAGTGTATGGAGCAAATGACTTGCTATGACCTCCAAGCTTCATGCCAAAATAAGCAAAATATGTTTTCTGCACAAATTTTGTTATATATTGATCTCTTGTAATTATCACATAAAGCCCACATCTCGTGGTCGTGCGGTAGCGTTCTCGCTTCCCACGCCCGGGTTCCCGGGTTCGATTCCCAGCGAGGTCAGGGATTTTCTCTGCCTCGTGATGGCTGGGTGTTGTGTGCTGTCCTTAGGTTAGTTAGGTTTAAGTAGTTCTAAGTTCTAGGGGACTGATGACCATAGATGTTAAGTCCCATAGTGCTCAGAGCCATTTGAACCATTTTTTTATCACATACATTTCGCATTCGTCACAAAATGTGTCTGCACTATTCACACACAGCCTTTGTGGCATTTTGAACACAGCTTCGATGAAGTAACACCACTCACAACGGCATATTTAAGTACCTCCTTCTAGCTCTTGCACTCACTGAACTGTTAATTTCTGTGGCGATAATGGAACATCAACTTTGAAGTTCATTCTCCCCCTGTACTTGTCCACACCTCGTGGTCTTACAGGCTAGTGTTGCTGCCTCTGGATTATCGGGTCCGTGTTTGATTCCCGGTCGGGTTGGGGATTTCCTTTGCCCGGGGACTGGGTGTTTGTGTTGTCCCTATCATTTCAACATCATCATCATTCGTGACAGTGTCTAGATTGGACTGTGGACAAAATTGGACTGTGTAAAAATTGGGTCTTAGTACAGGCACTGATAACCTCGTAATTGAGCACCCCACAAACCAATCATCATCGTCATCATCATCATCATCATCATCATCATCCCCCTGTACTTCAACATCCTGCAAACAAGAAGTGCTGCACATTTTAGTAAATTACACTACATATCATAGATTTTGCAGCCAGCAGTAAATAGATTGCCATAGATTGGGAGGAGTGGTAACTGTAGAAAAAACTGAGGGTGATGGGAAAATTGGTATTTTCATGTTCAGGGGTGATAAATTAATAAAGAACATCACTTAATTGCCAAACCTCAGGCCCAATGCAATCAGCACCCACTGTGCATTTGAATATTGGTTGTTGAAGCTGAATGAGAATGACATAATTGAATATCACTGTAACAAAGGAAATGGCTTGCTATTTACTGCATTTAAATACAGTATGTGCACAAAAATGTGTTTCTGGCAAATCAATTTGCAACGCTTTATTTCAATACTAATGCGTTATCCATTAAAAACAAATCACACAGTTCACAACTGTATGGTGACAATCCAACACACTCTTCTCCTAACACAATCAAGATATTAACATCAGCAAGACAGTCCAGAAATATCCAAGCGAAAGAAACCCTTCACTCTGGAGTGAAATAAAGTTATAAATAATGCAGTAACCAGCGTCTAAGCCCTAAGGACTTGATAAACCCCAATTTCTCCAAACCTATTCCACTGCACTTAAAGCATGTGGAAGGATACCAGGGTGCAGAGCATTACTAATAAAAAATCTGCTAACCCCACATGGTAAATTCTACTTCAAGACAGAGTATAAAGTAGAATATTCTTACGAGACATTTTCCAGACTGTTCAGCAAGGTGGCTCTCCATCAGACAAAAATGATTTCCTTAAAACAGCATGCATCCTCAAATATAGCCCCCAAATCAAACACTTCTTAATACTCCAAAATACTGCACAGGAATGTAACTGATCAAGAAATGTAATGGCTGACCATCGTCAAACAAAGAACCCACATGGCTTGCTGACTAAAGTGCGCGTCATTTATGTTGGCAGCCGAGTTTAGGTTCGTTCTGCGTATCTGACGTCAAAAAATACATTCAGCCAATGAACAGAGAACGACGTTGCCAGATCTCGACTGCAGAGCAGAGAAGGGACCAGTGTCTTCAGTTTTAGAAACGTTCAGTCATAAATAAATAGAACAAAAGCAATGTCTTGATAGCAGACTTTGTTTTATAGAAAGTTTGGAAAAACCATTCTTTATACCAATTGCCTCATTTTCTATTAATTAATTAAACCAAACAAGCAATAAGACTCCTAATTCAGGCGATAGCAAGGAAAGGTGTTTGTATCAATTTTACGAACCGCTTTTTCGCAATAAAGAACAGCGGTAGTTGTTTATTTCCTATTGCACTTCGATGAAGTGCGAGTAATTCGTAGGCATACCAAGTTTGTCAGAAGTTTGCGTTACCTGTTAGAGTCCTTATGGAGAGACATAGTAGGATGAGCTGAGCTAGTGTAACGGTTAAGGCGTTGGGTTAGATGACGGAAAGGTCATGAGTTCAAACCTTGTGCGACGCTAAATATTTTCTTTATTTAAAAACAATATCGAAGTGTCTTACTTCACGAATTTTATTCGTTTGAATGCAATTTTTTGAAATTTCTAGTGCTTTGTCTCTTCATTAACCCTTTCGCTGCTGCAGTCACGTGCTCCCCGCATTCCGCGCTGTGCGCGATTTTGTCATCACTGCACTGCTCGCCTGTGCAGACACATGGTGTTCCCACTGCTTTGACACACTTATCATTCGATTTCATAAAAACTATTTGGCCCAAAAATCAGATTTTTACACATCTTCTTGACTGATACCTTCCCCCCATAAATGACTTAATTTTGTTCCGATGTTCAACCCAGTTATTGTGCAGCATTAAATGTAGAAAACCATTGCACGAAATTTTGAAGAGTTTGCAGAGGTAAAAGTCCATAGCGTATACTTTCCGTATGGTCGATTTTAGTTGCCACAATGCTGAGAATGAAATGTGGACAAGGTACCTAAATTTCATATAAAATTTACTGTATAACAATATCTCATTTAATGTAAGTACCACATAGGTGTCGTATGTAATATTGAGAAATATTCCGTCTTTCGCGACTGTAATAAAAGTTTTATTTACACCGGGCGCGTTTGGCTTTATTTTAAAGCACTTTAATCAGTCAAAGGAAGCGGAGGGAAGGTATCAGTCAAGAAGATGTGTAAAAATCTAATTTTTGGGCCAAATAGTTTTTGTGGAATCGAATGATAAGTGTGTCAAAGCAGTCGGAGACACCATGTGTCAGCACAGGCGAGGAGTGCAGTGACAAAACCGCGCACAGCGCGGAATGCGGGGAGCACGTCTCTGTAGCAGCGAAAGGGTTAATGCGGCCGTGGTGGCTTTGCTTCATAAACTGCGCGCTCCCCCCTAAACGTAAGCTTGCGAACTATACTATACTATGGCGCTGCTTCTCTTGGCGCGTGCGTCGTGTGCAACTGACAACGCAGCAATATCCCGCGTCTGGGCGGGCATGCGCGAGCCGCCAAGATAAAAGAATTCAACTATACCAGCAAATCCCATACCCACATCTAAATAACAAAGTGATTAACGTCTAGCTGTTTATGGCTGCTACCAGAGCAACAGCCAATCAGAGAACGCGTTTGGCCGCGTTTCCTCTTCCGTTTACAGTTGTCAAATCTTTCTGCCACTGCAGGTGGCGGCTACTGTAGCCAGTTGCAGACGACGCTCATGGCCGATAACGTAAGCAGTTCTCGTTGGCCTCGTTGTGGTCCGTTTCGTTGTTGTGTTTTGTTTCTTTGTGTGGCGAGTTTATATTGCGCTACAGAATGTCTGAAGCATGTAGTGAAAGTGTGCACAAAAGCGTGGCTGCTAAACAGAAAATTCGGCGATCTGTCCATGTTTTGCCTGGTTAGACACCTGAGTTTATGTGCTAAGTGCGGGAATATTTTGAGAATGGTGCAGCTCTGTTGCCTCTAACGAAGATAGTCGAAAAAACTGCAGCTTTGAAGATACAAGAAAATATTGTCGTCAAAATCTGTAATAAGAAATACTGTGCAGAAGGGGAAGAGCCAGGTTAATCCAAATTGCGGACACCCTGTATAAAAAGAGGGACAGCACCAGGCGTAACAAACTTGGACTCTTTTTCAACAAGATGCTATTTATCGCCACACACATGGATGTTACGAGAGAAAAGGACATCCAGCGATAAAAAAGCTGTGTGTTACTGTTCTCGAAGCAGAGTTATTCAGTGGTAGCCAATTGATGTCAGAGTCCTCGGTTTTTGGTACAAAAAAATTAAGGGAGAGAAAATTATATTGGAAGAGAGGCGATATGGCAGGGTAGCGTAGCCGATTCCTAAGAAATATCGTTAAAGACCCGTTTGAGGACATCATGCGGCTCGTCGAGACCTGTATAAATATAGTCTGTCGGTAAACTGAAGAGCGAGCGAGCGAGTCCCCACTCTGCCTACCCGACTACGTCACAGGGCGCTTCTACAGGCTGTTTCACAACGTAATACCGCCCCTGCCGCGGCGCGCGCTTTAAATCTGTGGCGGTGCCTTGTACAGATACGTCTCGGCTGCGTTCAGTTTCAGACAAATGTATTAAGGCCATAAGGAATACAAAAAACGATACCTTCTTCCGAAACACAACATTATAGAGTAAATAATATTAAGATAAGAATGGAAGTCACGATTATACGACAAACATAGAACCGAATGCCTGTTCATGTGAATGTATTGCATGTTCCTCTATTGCTATTCGTAAAACGAACCCCATATAATGCAATCAATCTGTAGAATTTGAGGCGTGTTCTTACTTTGTGTTTCTACTAAAACGTAGAAGTTTTCTTTGAAGGACTGCATTGAAACTTAACAATTTTTGCAACACGGAGAGTGTTTAAGAAGTAAGCAGAAATTTATAATTTAACGTGTTGTATTAGTACAATTTGCACTACTTTTTTGTCACTGTCTTCGTAAACATGTCTCTGAAGTATGTGTACAATGTTATGCATATTGGGTATTTACTCCGTTGTCAGCTGTCAAAAAGGTTACATGTGTTTTGGTAGCATCAACGATTATTTGTTTTGTATGAAAATAGATTAGAATATCTGTATTAAATTTTGTTATAGGAATGGAATGAAGTGTATGAAATTTTTAGAAACGTTAAATGTTGCTTTTGGTGAGCCTGTTATAAGTGAACCAAGGGTATACAAGTGATATAAACATTTCAAAGCAGGCCTTAAAAAACAGCGGTTTCACAAGCATGGATGAGATTAAAAAAGCACAGTTAAGAGACCTATTAACTACCCCGAAGAAACAGTTCCTAAAGAATTTCGGGAATTGGAAAAAGCACTGGCACAAGTATATAGTATGTAATGGGGAATATTTTGAAGAGGGTAACATTGCTGTAGACTAACAAATAAAGTTCTTACCAAAAAAATACATGAACGCATCTCGTATGTCAAGCTTTTTGCTTAGAAGTCCAGAATCGATGTACATGTTTCGAAGAAAATTTCAGCAGTGTTTACAATAGCTATTGCGCACAAATTTCAAGCAATATGTCTCAGTATCAGGTGAATAGTGACCGAGATAGAGATTTAATGTTCCATAAGCATCAAAGGTTTTACGTGATTTTGAAACTGTCTATAAAGATCAGTTTCCTCCCAAGATTATTAGTTTTCCATCGTGGCGATTCCACTAAACCATGCGGCTGATTTTCGCGTTCCTTCCTTATGCGTCCTATTGGACAAGGCTAACGTTTGCATAAATTGCAGCCCTTTGATTGGGACTGGTAATATTAGCCAACAGTTCTTCTTTGGCCGCCTCTTTAATACACGATGTAATAACATTAGAGACGATTTGAACGCTCGTTACTCCGCAAATACCTCCTCTTCCTCATATTCTGCACATTTTCTTGCAATGCTAGACGATTATCCATCACTTCCGGAAATCGAAGTATATCAGCAATTATAAAAAGTTAACTGACTGACACTGGCAACTAAGATCATACGAACAGAAACGAGGTATATCACTTCACGCCGATCTACACCTCTAGACAGATAACGGGCAACAGCTTTTGGGTGCCCCTGTAGGCCTGTGGCAGCGTTCTTCCGGGAAAGGCCACTTCCCCCACCAAAAGCGCTGCTCGCTCTTGAGTTTACAGACAGACTATATCGGTCATTCCGTCAGAAAAGACTGAACAGATGATACCATACGTGGAAGTTCTGCTGTTCCCGTGTGAAAGGTCACAAGAATAATTGTCTTGTATGCTGGAATTGCATCTGGTTTCGTACATAATTGTCTTCTCGTTTACAAACCGAGGAAAACAAGTGACTACCACAAGGAGATGGACCTCGATAGTTTTTTAAAGTGGTTCAAGGGGCTACTATTGGAAAACTTATATCGGCCGTATGTCATTGTAATGGATAATGCTCTGTACGCTTCAGTTATTAATGTTAAAGCTCCAACGATGGCAACGAAAACACCCGACATTGTTGAATGGTTGAAACGCCATAATGTGAAAATTCTGGACGCATTATTTAAGGCGGAACTCATAGAAATAGTGAAAACAATAAATCGCAGTTTCAAGAGCATGTGTGGACGAGGTAACTAAAGAATGTGGCCATAGGATTCTTAGGCTTCCACCATACCTCTAAAACTTTAAGAGCCATCGAAATGATTTGGGTACATATTAAACATTAAGCGGCAACAAATAACAAAAGCTGCACTGTGCCAGAAATTCAAAATCGGTTAGAGTAAGCAGTGGCACAAATAACGCCACTGAAGTGCAGTAATGTTGTACATCACGAAGTTAAACAAGCATGGAAAAGGTAAGTGAATGTAGTGAGTAATATTGAAAGTACAATTATATCCTTGGGTAATTCAAGTGACTCGTCCACGGACTAGAGCTCATAATGACAGTGTCGAGGAAGAATGTGGTTCTGAACTAATTGGCACTTCCCCTGCAACGTCTCAAAATTTAATTTTGAACAGTTTCGTGTCGTTACGTAAATAACGTGATCGTTTCAGTCTATTTTGACGGCAGCAAAATGTCGTAAAGCAAAAATGTTTTATTTCATGTGACTAAAGTCAGTGTGTATTTCTAAATGTTCTAGAAAAGCAAGTAGTGTAACTATCTATACAAGAATTCACTCAGAAGCAGCGAAGATCCTGGGCGAGCTATCCGCTATACAACGAAACGACAATCACAAGAAGCTATAGATTGATTGTTAAAGAATAATGGTAGCGCCCTATGTTTGTCTAGATTTATGTCTTTGAAAAGAAGCAGTACGTGAGCTTGAGTCGTAGGACATAGGACAAGATGGTATCGGGTACGCAAATAACAGTAAAGTGTTATGTACAAAAGCCAGTTGTATACAATTTAACGTGCATAAACTGTTAAAATCGTGTTTACAGTGGCATTCGTTTGTGCTCTTTCACACATCTATGAATCCATAAATCGTGCATGAAGAATATACAAGTGATAAACCTGCATTTTGAATGTGACTTTGTTCAGTGCAATGGACGAGATAGTGCAATCAAGCAGTATAGTGCCGGTACTGAAGAATTCGTCTCAGATGCGCTGCAAGAAGAACTCTTAATGGCTAAAAGCTATATTAAAGGTATTGAATCAATAATGAATACACTGAGTGTCGACATAAGTTCCTTGTGTATGAGAAATGAACGAAGTGCTATTTACAACCTGTACGGAAACGGTTTTCGCTAGACAAAGTGCTTCAATATATGCTACAAATACGAGAAACACATTTCAACTCCTTGCGCACGAGAAACATGCACAAAAGAAGACAAATCGCAAACAGGTCAAGTATTTTTAGTGATGTTGGCGTCCACCGAAAGATCCAAAACATAAGCAAACAAATAGTATACAGAGCAACTCTAAAGGAGTTAGAAATAAATCGCTTAAAACTCGATTTACGGCTAGAAAGATAAAACAAGTTACTGAGAGAAGAGGCAACAAAACCAAAAATTTGCATTTTCTCTGATAGCCATGGTCGAGATTTGGCCACTATTCTTATGTGAATAAGCAATCGGAATTTTTAGTTACAGGAACTGTAAGATCCGGGGCTCCCCTCCAGGAAATCGTTGAATACTGCAACCCACACCCAAATGATGTCTGTGTAATTATTTCTGGAGCTAATGATGTATATAAAAATGAGTCAAAAATTCAGTCAGGGCATTGCAACAAACGTTGGAAAGAATTTCGCAACAAAAAACGATCGTCATTAGCATTCCATACAGACAAGACCTAATAAAAAGTTCATGTGTAAATACTGAAATAAGTTGCACACACAGGGAGGTTTGGAAAAATCTGTAAAGCATTCAAACATATCAAGTTCTTAGACGTTAGCTCCGAAGAAAGAAGCTACTTTACTCGCCATGGAATGCACAGAAACCGCCGAAGAAAACATATACTTGCTAACGCGTTATTAACAGAAATGTACAAACTATTCATAAGCACGCCATCAATCGCACTGTAAGCACCTGTGTCTAATGAAACTGTACTACCGGTATTAGAAGAAAAAGAAAAATCTGCGTAAAAAAAAAGCACTTGCAATTAATGAAGAAGCAGATAGGAAAACTTCACCTACATAAACACAAGAAAATTGCGGCGAATTATTACACATGCAATATTTGGATACCGCTATTCAAACAACAGCTCAACAAGAAAAGTCTACGTGTTCATAACATACTTCCACTGCATCAAATTCATCTTTGTAGAGTACAGTTAGGTGTACAGCTTCAAGCAGCAAGATCTCAATATCTCTGAAAAGATCGTCAAGAAAAATAAAAAAAGTGTCAGCTAATAACGAAGATTTTTTATGGTAAAGTCACCTCTTTCGCAAGAGGACACAGCAGACATAAATTTTCCTCACATAGAAGAATGTGACAACCTTAACATATACTGTCACAATGTACAAGGATTGAGGAATAAAGGTAATTGAACTTGAAGTTCTTACGAGTGATAATAATGTTTTGTCAGACATGCACTTACTGTGTATTAGTGAACACTGGCTAAAAGAGTCAGAATTACCTTATCAATATATTCAAAACTTCAGATTAGTTCACCACTATTCTAGGAAAAATTACAAAGGTGGTGGAACTTGTAGCTACATAACAAATAGCAATAGCTGTGAACCTTTCCATCCCTGTGAAGTGTATTGCTTAGACAAAGACATTGAAATATCTGGGGTAGTACTTGACAACCTAAATATGTATTTAATGTGTGTATATAGATCATCTAGTGGTAACGTTTCTGTCTTCCTCAGAAACTTTGCACTATAACTCAAAATATATAATAATATATGGTGATCTTAACATTGATTTCCTTGAAGAATCAGCTCGAAAGTCGCAATTAGTAAATTTAATGGTTTCATTTAACTTAAATGTGAAAGTTATATGTCCAAAGAGATAAACCACCTGTCTTGATCAAGTTGCTACTAACACTGATTGCACTGTAAAAATTATAGATGTTTGTTTTTCATATCACAGTGCACTAACAATACATTTTAATCCACCACTCAATGTATTCACAACAGGAAAAACAGTTATTAAGCGTAGAAGTTATAGTGACAGTAATATAAATACTCAAAAACTGTAAGTATAAACTTCCACACTAGACAAAATCTTACCCCCTTCAATGTAGTTGTAGTTATTGGCAAAGATGACATTACAAATAGGCAGGACACCATATTTCTTGGACTTAGCATCAGTAACACTCTTAATTGGAAACCACATATTGAGGCACTGTCACAAAAACTTAATAAAACCTGTTATCTATTAAGATCATTAAAAGACACAGCCAGTGTAGATACCTTGAAGTTAGTGTACCATGCCCTGTTCGAGTCTGTCTTGAGCGGCTGCCTAATCTTCTGGGGAAATAGCTCTGATTCTCTCATAATTTTCAAGTTACAAAAACAAACGATAAGAATAATGAAATGTAAAAAGAAAACTGCACACTGTAAACCACTGTTTCATCAGTTAAAAATCCTGTCACTGCTATGCCTCTATGTAATGGAACTAGCTTGTTTTACAGTACAGCACTTGGAATCCCTACACAGAAATGCAGACTGCCACGCACATGACACCAGAAACAAAACCCAATTACAAATTATAGCTCACAATACAAAATTATATGTGAATGGGGTTACGTGCATGGGTGTTAAAATATACAACCACCTCCCAACAGACATAAAAACAAGCAAAAACCCAAAAATTATGAGAATTAAGTTAAAGGAATTTCTTGAAGCAAAATTTTAATTACTTATAATTAGCTGTTTATTCGTTTGTAGATATTTCTACTTAGTAAGATAGTTTAATTATTGTGTCTTATTTATATTCTGTCTGTATCACATATATGTATTCTGCTATGTGAAGTTGTTGTTGTTGTTGTTGTAGTCTTCAGTCCTGAGACTGGTTTGATGCAGCTCTCCATGCTACTCTATCCTGTGCAAGCTTCTTCATCTCCCAGTACCTACTGCAACCTACATCCTTCTGAATCTGCTTAGTGTATTGATCTCTTGGTCTCCCTCTACGATTTTTACCCTCCACGCTGCCCTCCAATGCTAAATTTGTGATCCCTTGATGCCTCAAAACATGTCCTACCAACCGATCCCTTCTTCTAGTCAAGTTGTGCCACAAACTTCTCTTCTCCCCAATCCTATTCAATACCTCCTCATTAGTTACGTGATCTACCCACCTTATCTTCAGCATTCTTCTGTAGCACCACATTTCGAAAGCTTCTATTCTCTTCTTGTCCAAACTGGTTATCGTCCATGTTTCACTTCCATACATGGCTACACTCCATACAAATACTTTCAGAAACGACTTCCTGACACTTAAATCTATACTCGATGTTAACAAATTTCTCTTCTTCAGAAACGATTTCCTTGCCATTGCCAGTCTACATTTTATATCCTCTCTACTTCGACCATCATCAGTTATTTTACTCCCTAAATAGCAAAACTCCTTTACTACTTTAAGTGTCTCACTTCCTAATCTAATCCCCTCAGCGTCACCCGATTTAATTAGACTACATTCCATTATCCTCGTTTTGCTTTTGTTGATGTTCATCTTATATCCTCCTTTCAAGACACTGTCCATTCCGTTCAACTGCTCTTCCAAGTCCTTTGCTGTCTCTGACAGAATTACAATGTCATCGGCGAACCTCAAAGTTTTTACTTCTTCTCCATGAATTTTAATACCTACTCCGAATTTTTCTTTTGTTTCCTTTACTGCTTGCTCAATATACAGATTGAATAACATCGGGGAGAGGCTACAACCCTGTCTCACTCCTTTCCCAACCACAGCTTCCCTTTCATGCCCCTCGACTCTTATAACTGCCATCTGGTTTCTGTACAAATTGTAAATAGCCTTTTGCTCCCTGTATTTTACCCCTGCCACCTTCAGAATTTGAAAGAGAGTATTCCAGTTAACGTTGTCAAAAGCTTTCTCTAAGTCTACAAATGCTAGAAACGTAGGTTTGCCTTTTCTTAATCTTTCTTCTAAGATAAGTCGTAAGGTTAGTATTGCCTCACGTGTTCCAACATTTCTACGGAATCCAAACTGATCTTCCCCGAGGTCCGCTTCTACCAGTTTTTCAATTCGTCTGTAAAGAATTCGCGTTAGTATTTTGCAGCTGTGACTTATTAAACTGATAGTTCGGTAATTTTCACATCTGTCAACACCTGCTTTCTTTGGTATTGGAATTATTATATTCTTCTTGAAGTCTGTGGGTATTTCCCCTGTCTCATACATCTTGCTCACCAGATGGTAGAGTTTTGTCATGACTGGCTCTCCCAAGGCCATCAGTAGTTCTAATGGAATGTTGTCTATTCCCGGGGCCTTGTTTCGACTCAGGTCTTTCAGTGCTCTGTCAAACTCTTCACGCAGTATCTTATCTCCCATTTCATCTTCATCTACATCCTCTTCCATTTCCATAATATTGTCCTCAAGTATATCGCCCTTGTATAAACCCTCTATATACTCCTTCCACCTTTCTGCCTTCCCTTCTTTGCTTAGAACTGGGTTGCCATCTGAGCTCTTGATATTCATACAAGTGGTTCTCTTCTCTCCAAAGGTCTCTTTAATTTTCCTGTAGGCAGTATCTATCTTCCCCCTAGTGAGACAAGCCTCTACATCCTTACATTTGTCCTCTAGCCATCCCTGCTTAGCCATTTTGCACTTTCTGTCGATCTCATTTTTGAGACATTTGTATTCCTTTTTGCCTGCTTCATTTACTGCATTTTTATATTTTCTCCTTTCATCAATTAAATTCAATATTTCTTCTGTTACCCAAGGATTTCTATTAGCCCTCGTCTTTTTACCTACTTGATCCTCTGCTGCCTTCACTACTTCATCCCTCAGAGCTACCCATTCTTCTTCTACTGTATTTCTTTCCCCCATTCCTGTCAATTGTTTCCTTATGCTCTCCCTGAAACTCTCTACAACCTCTGGTTCTTTCAGTTTATCCAGGTCCCATCTCCTTAAATTCCCACCTTTTTGCAGTTTCTTCAGTTTCAATCTGCAGTTCATAACCAATAGATTGTGGTCAGAATCCACATCTGCCCCTGGAAATGTCTTACAATTTAAAACCTGGTTCCTAAATCTCTGTCTTACCATTATATAATCTATCTGATACCTATTAGTATCTCCAGGATTCTTCCAGGTATACAACCTTCTTTTATGATTCTTGAACCAAGTGTTAGCTATGATTAAGTTATGCTCTGTGCAAAATTCTACAAGGCGGCTTCCTCTTTCATTTCTTCCCCCCAATCCATATTCACCTACTATGTTTCCTTCTCTCCCTTTTCCTACTGACGAATTCCAGTCACCCATGACTATTAAATTTTCGTCTCCCTTCACTACCTGACTAATTTCTTTTATCTCGTCATACATTTCATCAATTTCTTCATCATCTGCAGAGCTAGTTGGCATATAAACTTGTACTACTGTAGTAGGCATGGGCTTTGTGTCTATCTTGGCCACAATAATGCGTTCACTATGCTGTTTGTAGTAGCTAACCCGCACTCCTATTTTTTTATTCATTATTATACCTACTCCTGCATTACCCCTATTTGATTTTGTATTTATAACCCTGTAGTCACCTGACCAAAAGTCTTGTTCCTCCTGCCACCGAACTTCACTAATTCCCACTATATCTAACTTTAACCTATCCATTTCCCTTTTTAAATTTTCTAACCTACCTGCCCGATTAAGGGATCTGACATTCCACGCTCCGATCCGTAGAATGCCAGTTTTCTTTCTCCTGATAACGACGTCCTCTTGAGTAGTCCCCGCCCGGAGATCCGAATGGGGGACTATTTTACCTCCGGAATATTTTACCCAAGAGGACGCCATCATCATTTAATCATACAGTAAAGCTGCATGTCCTCGGGAAAAATTACGCTGTAGTTTCCCCTTGCTTTCAGCCGTTCGCAGTACCAGCACAGCAAGGCCGTTTTGGTTAATGTTACAAGGCCAGATCAGTCAATCATCCAGACTGTTGCCCCTGGAACTACTGAAAAGGCTGCTGCCCCTCTTCAGGAACCACATGTTTGTCTGGCCTCTCAACAGATACCCCTCCGTTGTGGTAGCACCTACGGTACGGCCATCTGTATCGCTGAGGCACGCAAGCCTCCCCACCAACGGCAAGGTCCATGGTTCATGGGGGAAGCTATGTGAAGTATGTACCATAAAATTTTAATTACTTGTAAGAAGCTGTGTATTCACTTGTAGGTATTTCTACTTAGTAAGATAATTTAATTATTGTATGTTATTCATATTCTGTCTGTATCTTTTGTATGTATTCTGCTATGTGCAGTATGTACCACCACTGTCATCTGTCACCACCTTTTTTATATTTTATCGATATATCCTATACATATCCTGCTATGTGAGTTATGCACCACTACCGTCATCTCTCACCATACACCATCTTAACATTATTTTCAAAATGACTTTTCCTATATCATGATGTGCTTTGCTGTACAAATTGTATGATCTACAGGACTGATAATAAATCAATAAAAAAATAAATAGACTACTGTTTTGTTACTGCATGTGGGTCGAGAGACAATTATGTGCCAGGTGATCAAAAAGTCAGTATAAATTTGAAAACTCAATAAACCACGTTATAATGTAGATAGAGAGGTAAAAATTGACACACATGCTTGGAATGACATGGGGTTTTATTAGACGCGTGAAAGATCTCTTGAGCGCGTTGTTTGGTGATGATCATGTACTCAGCCGCCACTTTTGTCATGCTTGGCCTCCCAGGTCCCCAGACCTCAGTCCATGCGATTATTGGCTTTGAGGTTACCTGAAGTTGCAAGTGTATCGTGATCGACCGACATCTCTAGGGATGCTGAAAGACAACATCCGACGCCAATGCCTCACCATAACTCTGGACATGCTTTACAGTGCTGTCCACAACATTATTCCTCGACTACAGCTATTGTTGAGGAATGATGATGGACATGTTGAGCATTTCCTGTAAAGAACATCATGTTTGCTTTGTCTTACTTTGTTATGCTAATTATTGCTATTCTGATCAGATGAAGCGCCATCTGTCGAGCATTTTTTGAACGTTTGTATTTTTTGGTTCTAATAAAACCCCATGGCATTCCAAACATGTATGTCAATTTGTACCTCTCTATCTACATTATTCTGTGATTTAGTCAGTTTTCAAATTTATACTGACTTTTCGATCATCCGGTATATCGCTATTGAAACTTTGCTATGAGAATTCCGAATAGACCATCAAGACAGTTGGAGATTTTCCCTTAATTATGTTGAAAAGATTTCGTAAGCTTGTAATGAGTGGATTTAGATTTTTAAATACAAGGTTAGGTGGTGCACTAATGATACTAGGGCACAGTCAGCGGAACTGTTTGATGAATTTGATTGGAATGTAACTCCTCGTATTTTTGTTTTGTACTTGAGCTGTGGTCAAGTGATCTTTGAGTGAGGGGCTTAGTGTAGCGTCGCTGGTAAGCTGATGCTGTGTTAGGTTGAAGACTGCTACTTGTGTGCCGTAAATACGACTGTAAATGAAAGTTTTAATGCCCGCCATTGTGTATAACGAGGTCCAGTTTTGTTGCCTGTAAGAGTTGGTTGCACATGCCAAAGGATTTGGATGTTGCATATAGCTTGAAGATTTTGGAATAAGCATGCTCTAAGTTGAGTGTTATCTATTTGTGTAGATTAGTGGTGGACAGTGTTACTACAAGGTAGTAACTAGTTTTATACTGTAGAATTATTTAATAATGGAGCGTCGTTCTCGAGTTTTTCTTGATCGTAGGATCACATACAAGGACAAATGGATCGAAAGTGAATTGTGATTACCAGACTATTTAGCCCATACTCATTGTTAGTGACGATAGAGATTCAATTGCCCTAGCTGACCCATTTGAAGACAGAAAATCCAACTGCTACCATATGCTAGTAATAAGTAACGAGTGATATTCAATTAGATTTGTAGTGGGTATGTGAGAAGCCAACACCTGAAGTGGTTGATTTCTGAAAATCTGATTTTAAAATGAGCTTAAGAAGTGGTGGTGGCGTGTAGGTTTTACATTGTGCTTTTGTTAAAAAAAATCTGTCTCGTTCAGTGTGGGATTAAATAATTAGATTTGTGGTCACTCACTCACATCAACATTTGCTGATATAAGGATCTGATTCATTTTAAATAAACTCTGATTCGCTAAAATTAGGACCAAGTCCTCATATTATCATTTTACCCATTACTCTAAAGTGAAATCCAATTTCGAACTTTGAAAACAAAAAATAAATAAAGGTTGAAATTTTAATGATCAGATGTATAACAAGTGCAAGCACACTCAAGTCAGCGATATAATATAAATAAACGAATGACAAGTCTTTAAACAGAAAGCAGAGAAGTATTTCATCAAAGTTTACTATTTATTGAATGTGCTGAAAGGTAACAGTGGAGTTAGAGTTAAAAAATACTGACAATTACAAACCAAAGATTTAGTTACGAAAGAACTCTGATCTAGTGCAAGATACTATATTTAAACTTTCTTAGTAGAGGTATCGCTAGTAAGAAGATGAACATAACTGTTGTTTGTTTCCTTAGTAATCAATACATCTTTGGCCAGAGTCGACAACTGCTTTACAAAAATAATTAAACTGCAGAACGTTTTACAAATTTTGGAAAACGTAATTGCTGCAATTGTGAAGAAGGATTAATTAACTAAATAATTTAAAATCAATTACAACGTTGTTATTATCTGGGTAACAAGTTATGTGGTTCAAATGGCTCTGAGCACTATGGGACTTAACTGCTGTGGTCATCAGTCCCCTAGAACTTAGAACTACTTAAACCTAGCTAACCTAAGGACATCACACACATCCATGCCCGAGGCAGGATTCGAACCTGCGACTGTAGCGGTCGCGTGGTTCCGGACTGTAGCGCCTAGAACCGCTCGGCCACTCCGGCCGACAACAAGTTATGTGGTGTCAATATTACGTGGTAGAGTACGACTGACCTGTATAATTTTCATTAGTAGTAATTTGTATGGCACTCATGTTTGTGCTATGTTGTTGATCTCTATAATTATTTATGAGCTTAACTCAAAAAGATCTGTGGGATTGTTATAATATTATATTGTTGGAAAGTTTACTTGCCATTTCGATCAGGTACACGAGTGCTGATTGTTTTCTGAATTGCTCATACAGTGTTTTCAAGAACCTTTTATCTTCTGAGACGTTACATCGAGATGTGTTGCGCCTCCTCACGAATCATTAACAAGTTATTTCGTCTATATTTAATTTTTTTCTTTTGTAGTAGGTTGGGGTTGTAACGCCGGAAATGCATATCCTCCTATTTCCATCTGTTGTACTGTAAGTTTTTTCCTTAATTTGTTACCTGAATATATGACATTTCTGTGCCTTTATATATTGTAATCGTTTTACTATTTGTATATATATATATATATATATATATATATATATATATATGTATGCATTTATGTCGGTGTATAATTGGTTTGTTTCGTAAATATTATTTGTATTTTTACGCTGGGTCTTGCCTAGGGAAAACTGCTATCGAACGATTACATCGATAGGTCGTGTGAAGAATCAAAGTGTGTAGGATCTTTGGTAGTGTTAACTCTGCCGCGTGGAGCGCGGGCAGAGCAGTTGGGGTCTGGCTGGAGTAGCGAGTGGAGCAGGTGTGTGGTGTGACGCTCCCGCGAGTTGCCGCGCTTCCGGGGTTTAGCAGCATGTAATTGCGCTCGACTTGCTATGTTAGTTTCTGGCACGGTGTCGCGGACGGGAAGCATTAGCCGGCGCACATCAAGAGCCCGTTTCGTTTGGTGACCGTGTCGAGAAGAAGGCGCGCCAACATCCAGCTTCTGCAACAGCGACGGTCGACAATGAGTGACCGTCGCCACCTCCTCGATCGACGGCTTCAAACCTTCAATCAACTAACAAGGAAGACTAAAAGCACGTAAAGTTTCAGAACTGTATGGCAGACCTCAGCTTTTCAAATTGTTCCATTTGCCTCGCAAAATTACAGCAACTCAGCATGAACCTTTGTTGCTCATTGTCCCAATTGCATTACCAAGCAGGGTCCCTTCCTTTTCCGAAATGAAACCGAGTGTCGTTGAAATTCAGACGCCAGCATTAAAGTACTATCATTGCATTTCATTACTTTAGTTTCCAAGTGCAGTTAAAGCATAGCTGGCTACAATAGTTAGATTACACAAGCACAAATTAAGAGTGCGAGTTTTGTTAGCATATTTTAGCTTACCTGTGACTGCAGCTCAGCTTGGTACGTACTAAATTTTATTATTGTTAATTATTCAGAATCATTTAATTCAAGTTCAAAGTTAAATCTCTTGTTTCTAAATTGCGTAGAGTCAAGTTGCTTTTGAAATGATTGTTGAGGTAGTCCAAGACTAACCGTATTCTGCTGGATTTCGATGTGCTTCAGAAAGAAAGCTCGCTATTAACTTCAGTCACTAAATTAACTTTCGATTTTCCGGTTTTATTAATTCTTTTGCTAAATTAAGTCAGAGTGTAGCGAAATTTATTACTTCTGACAAACTTTCAGTTTTCACACTACACGTGTCAACCTTCAGTTGCCACGCTTCTAGTGCTAATTATATGTGTAATAACCTTTCTTTTTCAGTTACTATAGTAATTGTCCTTAGGACAGGCGACCGTGATTTCCCCCAAATCTCAAATATCTAATTACCGCTAGTTAATTGTTGACGTAACGGCCGCACATTTACTTTCTTTATTAACTTTACCCCTTTTCAAAATTAATTTCCACCAGTTTCATTTGCATTTTTCCTTTCATTTATATGTAACCCTTTCCTCCCTCTTTACCGACAGTTTAACTTCGGTGACGATTGCTTTTCCAAAATTCCCATTAGGTACACGCGGTTTAATTTTTCACTGTCATTAAGGTCGATAAGTGAGGAGGAGGTTACACGTGGCGACCTGGTGACAGGACAATCTTCAAATTTGAGGTTGTTCTGGACACGAATTTTGCATTGTGCAAATCTCGTAACAAAGTACTGGTTACGAAATGGTCGATACGTCAGCGAGAATATTAGTCTGAGGAATCCTAATTAGATTTGAGATTTGTTATTTATATTGAAAATTATTAAAATGAGTGAAGGCAACAATTACCAAAATTTGGTAGACTTGGGTACGGGACAATCGGTCGAACAGTGGGAAACACGCACCGCGGTACCCATTGTTCAGGGGCAGGCGGCTAGCATGAAAGACGCGACCGCCGAGACGCAACAAAGAGCAGAAATGGAATTCCAAACATTAGAAAATGTTTCGGAATCGGAAGTGAAAATCAAATCGGAATCCCTTGATGACGAATACGGGGGGACAATTAAAGAGGAAGCCGCTACGGAAGTAAAACCGGTAGTTTCCGGGAATTTAACTGATTTATTAAATGTTTTGATTAACGAAATCAAGGCTCAGTCTAGCAAGATAGAAACTCAATCGGCAGAAATTAAAGCTCAGTCTGGAAAAATTGACAGGAAGCTAGACAATCAGAACAAAGCTATTAATGTTGTTAACAACAATGTTGGAGTTGTTAACGCAAAAGTTGATAAAATCAAAGAAGATATTGTTGTGATTAATACCGAAATCGGTAATCTTAAACAGGAAATGATAGGCGTTCAGGCGGAAATTGCGAGCATAAACACGCGTTTTAATTCCGAAATTAGCAGAATCGAGAAAAGTGTAGGAGACGCAGTTGCTCCGATCATCGAGAATAAGGTGACGGAACAAATTCAATTAGTGAGAAAAGACGATCAACAGAAGGTGGAAACTTTAAAGGTTTTAGTATCCGAAGTAGATACCAAAGTGAGGAAGCAGGCTAATACCTGCGAAGAGAAAAAGAGGGAAGTGGAAACGCTTGCGACAACCACTTGCCAAGTGATTACGAGAGTGTCGGAATTAGAAAAGAAACTTGAAGAAAAACAGAGCTATGTGCCAATCTGTGCACATAGTTCGGAATTGTTGACGAAAGAGGAGCGGTTCGACCCCTTGAAAAAAGGCGGTATACACGCGACGGATTTCATTAAAAACTGTGAAAGAGTTTTACCCAGATCATGGACTAATGAGAGAAAAATTAATGCGGTTATTGATGTGTTGGCTGGTGATGCCAAGCGTTGGGGCTTAAACCTCAACATTACGAACCTGACCTTTGACGAGTTTAAAAATTTGTTTCTGGCTGAATACTGGTCAGAGCAAAAACAGCAAAGTGTCTGGCGCGAATTTGTCGTATCGAGGCCTTTCGATGCGAATTCGCGCGGCTCGATGAAGGAGTTTTGTGAGGGCTGGATCCGCAAGTTGGAATATTTGCGTGATCGCCGCACGGAATCCGAAATAGTCTGGGAACTCTACAAGAAGCTTCCAGATGATACAAAACGCTACGTAGGAAGCAATTACAGGACAATCAATCATTTCCTGGAAAGAGTTGAGGACGAGGACAATTGGCGCAATAATCGCTATACTGGTAGAGGCCGTGGTAACAACAACGGGTACCACAGCAACCACAACAATCATAACTATGGGAATAATGCATACCGCAATCTTGGCAGCAGTAACAATAGTGGTTCGGGCCGTAATGACAATCGATACAATGCAAATAATAACAGGAATGACGGAAACCAGTATCATACTAGCGTGATACGGGCTTCGCAGAATTGTAATAACGCCAGAGGGTGTGATCAGCCGCCTCAGCAGCATCCTGGGACCGTATCTGCTGGGACGAGACAGGGAAACCATTAGCCGCGCCGGTGAGGGGCCGACCGGGCGTGGAGAAATTTTGGCGGCCCAATAAGAAGAGAAAACCCAGGTGTCGTCGTTATGAAAATTCCGTATGGAATAATCAACGGCGGGAGAGTGTGCCAGTGTTAAGAGAAAGGAGTGCGCCCGCAAGTAGTAGATCAGCTGTATACACGGCAGTAGAAAATACATTCACTGTCAGTGAGAACAATTTAAGTAGTGTTCCGGAAATTGATTATAAGGTGCCAGCTGTAATACCCACAGCGGAACTGGAGATTGAGTTTAAGAATGATTCGCAAGTGTTGAGAGAAGATCAGATGTCGGATAAAACGTCCGTCATCGAGAGAGGGGATGCAGAGAGGGATGAGGTCTGGTTAAGGCAGTTCGGTCGCTTATACGACGAACTAAGAGATTATAGGGGCCTGTATGGGAGAAGCGTTTATGGGGAGCGCGGGCAGGATTTGCCGCGTCTCGTCCCGCAGGAAGATAGTGTTTGTGAAGTGATAGAAAGTTCTGGCCCTAACCGGCAGACTTTACCAGAAATAGTTGATGTTAATGGGGAGCACGAGCAAGATTCGCCGTGTTTCGTCCCACAGGAGTTGGATGTTGAAGTAGTAACGGAAAGTTCTGGCCCTAACCGGCAGACTTTACCGAAAGTTATAGTGGTAGAAGTATCCGACCCATCCGACGCAAACCTCCAGTTTAAACATTGCGAAAGTATTAAGGAGAAAGACTGCGAAAATTTTAGTGATAGCCGGACACGATTGGTAGAAAAGCACATAGATTACAGCGTGTATGAGGTTAGAGCTGACATTATACGGTCAGACGATAGCAGTGTGTGTTGCGCAGATCTAGCGGAAGTAATTGCAGAGACTACTGGGCACATTCCTCCAGGTAGATTGGCGGATGATATCAATCTGGCCAAAGTGGAATCAACGAAGGTGACAATTAGTGAAATGATAGCAGGGCAACACTCACTAGTTGACGAGTTAGAGGAAAAGGTTTCGGTATTGGAGGCGAAGCTACAGACTAAGCCTCAGGACAAACGTGTTGAAATTAAGACTGTATGTGAACAGAGGCTGAAAAGGCCGCCAGATAAACCGGATTTAGGATCAAAGCCGGATGGTTTTTTCTGGAATGACCTGGATATAGACGAGGATTTATTGTGGGAAAATAAAGAAACAGTCGAGGACAAGTGTAGACAGAATGTAGTGTCTGCTAATATGCACGACCTACAACTAAACGTGTTGATTGACACTGGTGCAGAATTGAGTGCTGTATCTGGGAAAATATTTGAGTTACTGAAAGACAGACCTGGTATCGTAGTTATGCCAGTAACAGGAGTGAAAATTATCGGTGCTACTGGGAAGGCCAGTAAACCGGTCACAAAACAGATTTTTGTCAACTTCGAGATATGTGGGGCACGATTTGAGCAAGAGTTTGTCGTCGTGCCAGACTTAACTACGGAAGTAATTATCGGGTTAGATTGGCTATTAAAGTACCGTGCAGTGATTAATTGCGAAAGCAAAACTTTGACATGTACGTCACAAGATAAAACAATAGTAGTTAGCTTTGACGAGGCAGGAGACGGTGTGCATAGGCAATACCAGCCTATACACATTGTTAACTGGCCGAATGATATTGATGTAGGTATGAATTTGAACTACTGTAATGTGAGGAATCTCGGCATTGACAATAGTGTAGAAACTGCATTGGAAAGTATTGTAGACGGTGTGTCAAACGTAACACACGAACAAAGACGAGGCCTGTATGAAGTGATAATGAGGAATAAGAGTGTGTTTTCAGACAAACCGGGACTTGTGGAAGGGTATAAATGCAAGTGGCATGTAATTCCGCACGAACCATTCTTCGTGAGACCGTATGCTATACCGCTGTCCAAAAAGGAAGCAGTGCAACGGGAGATAGATAAGATGATCGAATGGGGAGTGATTGAAAGAAGTACGAGTCCATATAATAACGGTTTGGTCATTGTAGCAAAACGGGATGGTAGTGTGCGTATTGTGATTGACGCACGCACGTTGAATAGGGTCGTTCAACGTGAAACAGACAGACCAGAGAGTATGGAGGAGATTTTGCAACGTTTTCATGACGTTAAGTTCATGACCAGCCTCGATCTGACGGCTAGTTACTGGCAAATAGAACTCGAAGAAGAATCTAGGCCATACACTGCCTTCTTGTTTGCGGGCAGGTGTTATCAGTATAGAGTACTGCCGTTTGGACTTAATATATCTGTGTCCGTATTCATCAGGGCCCTAGAAAAAGTGCTAGGATCGGCTTTGAGTTCAAGGTTAACTGTATATGTTGACGACCTATTGTTGGCCAATGCCACTTGGCATGACCATTGTGACCTGTTAGATGAAGTTTTTAGAGCATTGCGCCGTGGCGGAATGACTCTAAAGCTAAAGAAATGCGAATTTGTAAAGCAGGAACTGAAATTTTTAGGGCATGTAATTACCACTGCTGGTATTACGAAGGACCCAGAGAAACTAGAGGCAATAAGGAATTGTCCTCCACCCAAGTCTAGGAAACAGTTAAAAAGTTTTCTAGGGCTCACAGGATTTTACCGTAAATTCGTAAAAGGACAAGTGTTTAATGATGAAAATTTGAATAACCTCTTACGCAAAAATGTTCCGTTTGTGTGGAATGACGGGTGTCAGGCCGCTTTCGAGAAATTAAAAGACGAGTTGTTAAGATCTAACATACTATTTCATCCTGATTTATCGCTACCCTTCCATCTGGGAACGGATTCGTCGAATTACGGGGTGGGGGTAGAACTGTTCCAAGAAGTTGGTAAAGGAGAGGATAAGGAACACCGGACGATAGCGTTCGCGAGTCGAACTTTATCAAAAAGTGAGCGAAACTACACGATTTCTGAGAAAGAGTGTCTCGCTATCGTGTGGGGATTCAAGAAGTTCAAGGGTTACCTATGGGACCGTAAGGTGGTTATTCATACGGACCATAAGGCGCTCACTTATCTGAAGGATTGTAAACTCCTTCACGAAAGACTGACTAGGTGGTCGCTGTATTTACAGCAATTTAACTATGACATCTGTTACGTAAAAGGGACCGACAATTGCGTTGCGGATGCGCTGTCGCGGTTGCCCGAGTCTAATCAAGATGTATTGAAAGAGGAGTCAGATGGAGTGGTCAAATTATACTATTTTAAAGAAGTTGAGGGACGCAAATTAATAGTGAACATCTGTAAGAATCTACGTCGTCATCAGAACGAGAATGGTTGTTTAAATATGGTGAAAACCCGATATGACGAAAGGAGTCCAGAAGGAGAGAAATTAAGGAAGTATTACAAGATATACGATCATATCTTGTACATACGTAAGGGTGAAGATAGTAATATTTGGCGGGTATGCTGGCCCACCAAATTCGTCACGGAAATAATAGACTACTACCATTTGGCGTATGGTCACTGTGGACCGAAGAAATGTACGGAAAAGCTGTATGAAGTAGTGCATTTTAACAACATGTTAAAACGCGTTACTGACAGAGTGAAAACTTGCGATTTATGTCAGAAGGTGAAGGTTACCAACTGTACGAGTCGTGGCCCTATGCAAAGTATAAGGCCTAACGACACCTTTGAATTACTGTGCTTGGACTTTGCCCAAGTCATCAGGAAACTTTGCCTACATCTTAGTAGTACTAGAAGCTTTTTCTAAGTTCATCAAGCTATACCCGATTAGGAAAGCTACAGCCAAAGCGGTCTATAGCAAGCTTGTGAACGATTATTTTGTTCATATTGGTAAGCCCAAGGCGATTCTATCAGACAATGGGGCACAATTTACTTCTAAGTTGTGGAATGAAGGCATGGAAAGTAATGGGGTCGAGGTGATCCATATTTCAGCTTATTGTCCGGCTGGGAATCCCGCTGAGAGGTATATGCGCGAGCTAGGCCGACTTTGCCGTACCTATTGCCATCACAACCATAGGGCATGGGGCAAATATGTAGCAGTATTTGAGAGAATTATGAACACCTTGAGACATGAATCTACGGGATTTTCTCCAGAGGAAATCCTGTTGGATGACAGAAGTAAAAGTTTAGTGGAAGAGATAATCAAATTCCCTCCACGGATTGACATTAGTATTGGTGTGAAAAAAGATCGTTTGCGAGAAGTAATGAAGCTAAAAGCTGATGCTCGCATACGTCGTCATGACGCTAAAGCGCGTTTTGCTAAGTTTGCAATCGGAGACTTCGTTCTTGTAAAAGCTCACGAGAAATCGAGCGAGATAGACAATGAAATCTCTAAATTTAAGTTTGTGTATAATGGACCATATAAAGTCATTGGTATACCTCACACAAATGCTTATTGCTTAGAGTATCCAAGCTCTGGAAAACGATTAGGTATACGGAATATTGTAGACTTGAAATTGTACCAACCTAGGATTGATTAATACCACAGAATGGGTAATTTGTACAGTATGTAATATAGAGTGTAAGATTTAAGGATGTGCCATGTTGCGATGCTTTTGCCTGACCTAGAGGTCATTAAAGAACTTGTAATTAACAAGTAATTAATTTTTGATTAGACGTTTTAACCAATTGAAAAATCCAAGCTGCTAGTTTAAGTTTTCAGCTGAGTCACAGTAGATTAAGGAATGTAAATATGCTTTTGTAACTAGCTGTCAGATTTCATGAATGTGTGTTTTACTAGTCATTGCCGATGTACTTAGACGCTGTTTTAAGTTTCAGGCTAGTACATGCGTGTGATGATGGACAGTGTTGAGTTATCCACTGTGATAGTATTAAGGGACTCCTTGAGATTACTCGGGAGTGAGTTTTCCTAAAGAATTCAGTGAAACGGACGTTCTGGAAATGCCGCTACACAGGCGAGTGAGATCAAGCGTGCCGCACAGGCGGGCGCAACAATACTGGCAAGGTGGAGCCGCTGTCGGCTCTCGGGTCGCTGTCGGCTCTTGTGCCGCTGTCGGCATTCTTTGTACTTGCGAGTACGGAAGGCGGAGTTGTTTTTCTTCCCGGACAGCTGATATGAAAGAATTCTGTTGGCAACATTTATGTTTTTGTCGATCTGCTGTATATTATTTTCTTGTTTAGCGTCAAGTGCACACTCATGACGAGAATATTAATTATGAAAAGTTTATATAAAATATGTATTCTATGTAATTAATTATTAATTTGCGTATTTTGATATACCTGTTTTCTATGACCATGTAATCTGATTAATTTTGTAAATAGTATTCCATTTCTTGATACTGCTAGGAATTTAGATTTTTAGAATAGCTAAACCATTTTCTATGCTTTCTATGAATTTTAATATGTCGTCAACCTGTTTTATTTTGTGCAAGATGACAGAGTGGAATAAGATTAGGACTGTCTCCACTCAATTTTTATGGTCTAAAAAATTGATTTATGCTTAATTAGACGAATGCTAAATTTTGATGATGTTTTGCGCATATGCATTTCCGCTGTTTATTTTTTGGGACATTTTCTGAGTCTGTTTAGGTTACACGAACATCCTCAGACAATGTGGGGCACGTGTAACGCCGGAAATGCATATCCTCCTATTTCCATCTGTTGTACTGTAAGTTTTTTCCTTAATTTGTTACCTGAATATATGACATTTCTGTGCCTTTATATATTGTAATTGTTTTACTATTTGTATATATATATATATATATATATATATATATATATGTATGTATGTATGTATGCATTTATGTCGGTGTATAATTGGTTTGTTTCGTAAATATTATTTGTATTTTTACGCTGGGTCTTGCCTAGGGAAAACTGCTATCGAACGATTACATCGATAGGTCGTGTGAAGAATCAAAGTGTGTAGGATCTTTGGTAGTGTTAACTCTGCCGCGTGGAGCGCGGGCAGAGCAGTTGGGGTCTGGCTGGAGTAGCGAGTGGAGCAGGTGTGTGGTGTGACGCTCCCGCGAGTTGCCGCGCTTCCGGGGTTTAGCAGCATGTAATTGCGCTCGACTTGCTATGTTAGTTTCTGGCACGGTGTCGCGGACGGGAAGCATTAGCCGGCGCACATCAAGAGCCCGTTTCGTTTGGTGACCGTGTCGAGAAGAAGGCGCGCCAACATCCAGCTTCTGCAACAGCGACGGTCGACAATGAGTGACCGTCGCCACCTCCTCGATCGACGGCTTCAAACCTTCAATCAACTAACAAGGAAGACTAAAAGCACGTAAAGTTTCAGAACTGTATGGCAGACCTCAGCTTTTCAAATTGTTCCATTTGCCTCGCAAAATTACAGCAACTCAGCATGAACCTTTGTTGCTCATTGTCCCAATTGCATTACCAAGCAGGGTCCCTTCCTTTTCCGAAATGAAACCGAGTGTCGTTGAAATTCAGACGCCAGCATTAAAGTACTATCATTGCATTTCATTACTTTAGTTTCCAAGTGCAGTTAAAGCATAGCTGGCTACAATAGTTAGATTACACAAGCACAAATTAAGAGTGCGAGTTTTGTTAGCATATTTTAGCTTACCTGTGACTGCAGCTCAGCTTGGTACGTACTAAATTTTATTATTGTTAATTATTCAGAATCATTTAATTCAAGTTCAAAGTTAAATCTCTTGTTTCTAAATTGCGTAGAGTCAAGTTGCTTTTGAAATGATTGTTGAGGTAGTCCAAGACTAACCGTATTCTGCTGGATTTCGATGTGCTTCAGAAAGAAAGCTCGCTATTAACTTCAGTCACTAAATTAACTTTCGATTTTCCGGTTTTATTAATTCTTTTGCTAAATTAAGTCAGAGTGTAGCGAAATTTATTACTTCTGACAAACTTTCAGTTTTCACACTACACGTGTCAACCTTCAGTTGCCACGCTTCTAGTGCTAATTATATGTGTAATAACCTTTCTTTTTCAGTTACTATAGTAATTGTCCTTAGGACAGGCGACCGTGATTTCCCCCAAATCTCAAATATCTAATTACCGCTAGTTAATTGTTGACGTAACGGCCGCACATTTACTTTCTTTATTAACTTTACCCCTTTTCAAAATTAATTTCCACCAGTTTCATTTGCATATTTCCTTTCATTTATATGTAACCCCTTCCTCCCTCTTTACCGACAGTTTAACTTCGGTGACGATTGCTTTTCCAAAATTCCCATTAGGTACACGCGGTTTAATTTTTCACTGTCATTAAGGTCGATAAGTGAGGAGGAGGTTACAGGGTGACGCCTGAATGTTTTATCGGGGTTAGATACACTATGTGATCAAAAGTATCCGGACACCCCCAAAAACATACGTTTTTCATATTAGGTGCATTGTGTTGCCACCTACAGCCAGGTAATCCATATCAGTGACCTCAGTAGTCATTAGACATCATAAGAGAACAGAATGGGGCGCTCTGTGGAACTCATGGACTTCGAACGTGGTCAGGTGATTGGGTGTCACTTGGGTCGTACGTGAAGTGAAAACGTGAAGGGATACGTACAGCACAAAACGTACAGCACAAAACGTACAGGCTGACCTCGTCTGTTGACTGACAGAGACTGCTGACAGTTGAAGAGGGTCGTAATGTGTAATAGGCAGACATCTATCCAGACCATCATACAGGAATTCCAAACTGAATCAGGATTCACTGCAAGTACTATGGCTGTTAGGTGGGAGGTGAGAGTACTTGGATTTCACGGTTGAGCGGTTGCTCATATGCCACACATCACACTGGTAAATGCCAAACGACGCTTCGCTTGGTGTAAAAAGCATAAACATTTGACGATTCAACAGTGGAAAAACGTTGTGTGGAGTGACGAATCATGGTACACAATGTGGCGATCCGATGGCAGGGTGTGGGTATGGCGAATGCACGGTGAACATCATCTGCCAGTGTGTGTAGTACCAACAGTAAAATTCGGAGGCAGTAGTGTTATGGTGTGGTTGTGTTTTGCATGGAGGTGGCTTGCATCCCTAGTTATTTTGCTTGGCACTATCACAGCACAGGTCTATATTGATGTTTTAAGCACCTTCTTGCTTCCCACTGTTGAAGAGTAATTCGAGGATGGCGATTGCATCTTTCAACACGATCGAGCACCTGATCTTAATGCACAGCCTGTGGTGGAGTGGTTACACGACAATAACGTCCCTGTAATGGAATGGCCTGCACAGAGTCCTGACCTGAATCCTATAGAATACCTTTGGGATGTTTTGGAATGATGTCTTTGTGCCAGGCCTCACCGACTGACATTGATACTCTCCTCAGTGCAGGACTCTGTGAAGAATGGACTGACATTCCCCAAGAAACCTTCCAGTACCATGGGTGATGACCATCCATCTTATCAAAGACACCACCAACGTTGTTGTTTATCAAAGAGTTTGCTGAAGTATCCGAATCGATATAAATGACAACTGATCAGTGCAAGGTCCCAAAGGTAGAACTAAAATAAATATTTCAAAACACAAAGAAAGTAAAATATATTCTGAGGAAGTGAATGAGCCAACTAACAGGCACCCTTCAAGGTGTGATGATGTATGTTAATTAAAAACCATTTGAATCTAGCTCTTATGCACTTATTCAGCCAATTAGTTATGTGTAAGGTAAATGGATTGTGCAGAAAATTATGTTACATACAAACAAGCCAACAAGCCTGTCTACATTTTACAGCCTTAGCAAGTATAGTATTTCATGGACATGAAGGGGTACTATTCACACCCATACATTGGTACACCAGTTTCACAGTTAAGCTTATCTCTATCCATCACTGAAAACAATCTGAAACGACGTTCGCAATGGTCATGGCCCACTGGGAGCGATAACTGGAGTTATCTGATCCCCGGAGTATTGAGTTTTCAGCAGGAACTTTCAAAGGTTTGGGCACTGTTAAATCACTATTGTTGGCTGCACTCTTATCAGCTGTCGTCACTGTTATTGTCACTCCAATGTTTGTTTCTTATTGAACGCCAATAACTAGTTTTTAGTTAGGTCAGCAAACGTTTACTTAAAAGTGAACTTTGTGTCTGGATCAAAACGCTAAGGGGCGTCGAAACTCCACATGTACCGATTCCATTGTGAAAATTTATTTCACTGATCCAAAGCTACTTCGTAAAGATGCAGACAGTTTCATCTGTTGGATGAAGGGTTGTGATCATATGTAGTAATCAGGTGCTGCGCCAATGATTCTACATATCTTCCTATGTGTCCAATAATCCTTACAGTATTGTTCTACAGAACAAGAAGTTTATCGGCCTTATGAAAGACAAGGCGAATGGATTGCCAGTTGTGGAGTTTGTGGGTCTTAGATCCAAAATGTATGCATATTGCAAATTGGGAGTTGCCACCCAGAGGCAGACAAATAGTACGTGTCATGCAGCTGCAATGACCCTCATGACTGAAGACTGCTTGCAGTGCCAGTACAGAGGTGTTCGTGGTGCTCCACTGCAACAGCAGCATATGATACAGCGAACTAGGATTCAATCATGAGAGCACAAGGCGTACATTGTGCTGCAATCAAAAATCATGATGATAAGTGAGTCATCTGTGAGGTCAGGATTCAAACTCGTACATTATTCACTTGATGAAAGTGATATGAATGGGAGAGAGAGAGAGAGAGAGAGAGAGAGAGAGAGAGAGAGAGAGTGGGGTGATTGTACGTGGACTGGTATGATCCATTTATCAAAGTGTAAACATTTTAGTGTAAATATATATGCATACCAAATAGGTAAGATAGGTGTGCACTATGTGTGCTTGTAAATATATGCACACCATGTGTGCAGTGATAATGTAAATAGCCCAAAAACCGTGTAAAATATATGCACATCATGTGTACTGACATGGTTATGCGCCATAATCCTTACAGTATTGTTCTACAGAACAAGAAGTTTATCGGCCTTATGAAAGACAAGACGAATGGGTTGCCAGTTGTGGAGTTTGTGTGTCTTAGATCCAAAATGTATGCATATTGCACATTGGGAGTTGCCACCCACATGCGGGCACTGCGCGCCATATGTGCAGTGAAAATGTAAATATACCAAAAATTATGTAAAATATACGCACATGATGTGTGTCAACAGAATGCATACTTGTAAATAGCTCTTTAAAACGTGTGCACTTGTAAACAGCACCTGAATGTCATGTAAATGGAGTAGTTTTTAAGTTTCACCTTCCACTAGTGATCCAAGTCTGATTGGCTTTTAGTGTAGATGTATTTAACCTTAAGTCCATCGAAAACAATTGTGAATATTTTCAGCTAATGCTTGTGTGCCCCAAAAATACAAATGGTCAACCAGCGCTACTATTGTGTGGACTGGGAGGGTTTTTTCGAATTATAGTTATTAGCACTAGTAATAGTGTGTACATAAAAAGTATCTCGGCACTGAAGAAAAAATCTGTGAAAAAGAACCAAATTGTATCTAAAGAATCAAATAGTATTAGTGTCATGAAAAAGAACCAAATTGTATCTGAACAATCAAATTGTATCTCAAGAACCAAACTGTATCACTGTTGTGAAACGAAGAATTAAACTGTATCTCAAGAACTCAATGGTATCTATATATCTGTGAGAATTGAATAAATTAATCTCGTTACCACAACTCTTTGTTGTTGTTATTTCTGGAAAACTTATCCCCCACTGCATTGTATATATAAAGGGCGTGAAAGACACACATATGACATTAGGTTTCATCATGAGTACTATTAAGGAGATGAAGATTAAGATGGGGAATAACAGAATATATGTATTGGTGGCCTTGGATTTTGCCTATTGTGCTGCATGTGTTGGGTTATGGGAGCAGGTGCCACGTGACTGTGTCCACTTCCAGAGACATATAGCAGACAGGTCTAAAATTATATCACCTGTGTTTGAGGGAAACAACAGATGTATTATGTAGAACTAGAGCATATGCTGCAGTGTGTTATGAGAAATTTGATGTGGATTCAAATTCGTGCCTCTATCAGTCTTATTTTCATTATCTCGTTCTATTTTGAGCAGTCTATTCCAACTATTGGTGGCAGCTCCTCTGATTTCCGTGGGGTGAGTGGACATCCTTCCTCTTCAACACCTTCATAGTAAAAAGCAAAGAACTATGCCTGCATGTCAAATTCTAGACTATATACATTTTCATCTTACTACAGCAGTAAATTGTCATACAGACAGAATTCAAAATTCAAGTAGACTCTGACATTAGTTAACTTGTAATTTCCAAATACAGTGGAATCATTTGCTATATTTTCCCTTGTGTCAGTCTGAAATGCAAGCATGATGAGTCTGGTTGTCTACAATTAAACAGAAGTTTTAATAGCCCATGTTTGTCTGGTTGCCATCAGTAACATGGGTATTCGAAAAGCTTTAACGAACAGAAACATAATGGCGGATGTGCACCAGCATTGAGAACTTCTAAAAGCTTCAAACGCTTTTTGTCCAGTTCAATCATGTGAGTCATTTTCTGTATTACCTTGTCGATGATGATCTCGTTCTCCTGTTGGGATTCTTGAATGTATGAGTTGTTATTTGTCACACTCTATATTATAATAGGCTCCTGTTTAGCATTCCTAACAATTCACCACATGTCCTCAATGTACCCCATAAGCATTTTAGAGGTATGCAGGCAGTAAATCTCTTGTGTACTTCCACTATTCTACCCACTGGGTCATTGAGAACCATCCTGCATTTTTTAAACCCCCCAAAGCTAAGGATATCAGAGATATATGTTTTAAGGGTCGATGCTACGTCTTCATTATGCATGAAATCAGTCTCAACCCTCTTAATTTCATATCATACCTCTTGAAATAGGAATGTTAAAGCATTCTGCGGAAGCTATGGCCCCACTGTGAGAGAACCATCCTTTTTCCTAAATACCCCATACAAATATATGAAACTCTTGCGTAAGAGGTTTAAAGCGTCTTGGTGCTGGATGATAATCCTAATTTCGTTGTTTTTGTTAAATGTGGTTGAAGCATAAGGTTTATGCGAGAAGTATTCCAGACATATAATTTGCTCATCATATTCTACTGGAATCGCTATACTGAGTGGCGTTGTAGCAGGGTTACAGGCCCACTGAGTTAAGAAACTCATAGTTTGCACACCTTTCGGTTCTGTGGTGAAGTGCTGTGCCTTGTGCTGAGTGTGCTAGTTTTATCCTTTATGCCCATCCTGTCTTAGATGTAGTCACAAAATTGTCTCCTCACCACAAAAGTCGATAAGTTGATTATTCTGGTCCACTAAACGCAACTCCATATAGTCAAATGTCTGAACTGTCACTGGAAGGCATACTCATACAGCGTTGGTAGGAGTCTCAAAAATCTTATCTTCCAATCCAGCTGACTGGAAGAATCCATAAATTATATAAATCAGTCTGTCATTGAGATTAGGAGTTCGTTGCAATGTTACACTCGACATGGATTGTACTAACGAAGAATATATCCACTGTCTGATCAGATCTGCAAAATATATTAGAATTCTGCTACAAAACCTATCCTTTTGTAAAACCCAGTATTCATCCTACTGAACCTTTCTAGTTAAAATCAGTCATTGCATTCAGCATCTGTATCTCGGATTTAAGTGTATTGATCCTTTTCAAGACTGTTTTAAAACTTGGGTTAAATCATCAATATTGTATGCACTGGATTCTATTTCCACAATTTCTTTTCTACCATTTATTTCCAAATGCAATATATTGTTAGCCTCTGTGATATTCGGGATGTTGTTGTATGTCTCCAGCTCAGTTGGGGCAATACTCCACTCTCCCATGCTTAAATCAATCGGTGGGAACTACACTCCTGGAAATTGAAATAAGAACACCGTGAATTCATTGTCCCAGGAAGGGGAAACTTTATTGACACATTCCTGGGGTCAGATACATCACATGATCACACTGACAGAACCACAGGCACATAGACACACGCAACAGAGCATGCACAATGTCGGCACTAGTACAGTGTATATCCACCTTTCGCAGCAATGCAGGCTGCTATTCTCCCATGGAGACGATCGTAGAGATGCTGGATGTAGTCCTGTGGAACGGCTTGCCATGCCATTTCCACCTGGCGCCTCAGTTGGACCAGCGTTCGTGCTGGACGTGCAGACCGCGTGAGACGATGCTTCATCCAGTCCCAAACATGCTCAATGGGGGACAGATCCGGAGATCTTGCTGGCCAGGGTAGTTGACTTACACCTTCTAGAGCACGTTGGGTGGCACGGGATACATGCGGACGTGCATTGTCCTGTTGGAACAGCAAGTTCCCTTGCCGGTCTAGGAATGGTAGAACGATGGGTTCGATGACGGTTTGGATGTACCGTGCACTATTCAGTGTCCCCTCGACGATCACCAGTGGTGTACGGCCAGTGTAGGAGATCGCTCCCCACACCATGATGCCGGGTGTTGGCCCTGTGTGCCTCGGTCGTATGCAGTCCTGATTGTGGCGCTCACCTGCACGGCGCCAAACATGCATACGACCATCATTGGCACCAAGGCAGAAGCGACTCTCATCGCTGAAGACGACACGTCTCCATTCGTCCCTCCATTCACGCCTGTCGCGACACCACTGGAGGCGGGCTGCACGATGTTGGGGCGTGAGCGGAAGACGGCCTAACGGTGTGCGGGACCGTAGCCCAGCTTCATGGAGACGGTTGCGAATGGTCCTCGCCGATACCCCAGGAGCAACAGTGTCCCTAATTTGCTGGGAAGTGGCGGTGCGGTCCCCTACGGCTCTGCGTAGGATCCTACGGTCTTGGCGTGCATCCGTGTGTCGCTGCGGTCCGGTCCCAGGTCGACGGGCACGTGCACCTTCCGCCGACCACTGGCGACAACATCGATGTACTGTGGAGACCTCACGCGCCACGTGTTGAGCAATTCGGTGGTACGTCCACCCGGCCTCCCGCATGCACACAATACGCCCTCGCTCAAAGTCCGTCAACTGCACATACGGTTCACGTCCACGCTGTCGCGGCATGCTACCAGTGTTAAAGATTGCGATGGAGCTCCGTATGCCACGGCAAACTGGCTGACACTGACGGCGGCGGTGCACAAATGCTGCGCAGCTAGCGCCATTCGACGGCCAACACCGCGGTTCCTGGTGTGTCCGCTGTGCCGTGCGTGTGATCATTGCTTGTACAGCCCTCTCGCAGTGTCCGGAGCAAGTATGGTGGGTCTGACACACCGGTGTCAATGTGTTCTTTTTTCCATTTCCAGGAGTGTAATTCGCACTTGACACTGACGCCCGTTCTTCTACAGTCAGAGTATATAACATTGCATTTGAACCTCAAATGACATGTGGATGCTCAGTGCATCTCATTATTTATCCTTCTTCGTAACAGTCAGGAGGAACGTGATGTATAGATAACCACACAGGTAAGTATCAAGTGTTGGTTGTGTTGAAAATTGTTGAACACTTGTCTTCTGCTGGGGAAATATCGCAGTGATTCTTCCAGAGGTTCAGGTCGCCAAATGATTCGAAATAGTAGATGTTAGTTGTATTTTTATTCCAGGTCCTCCAGCAACATCTAAATTCGCAGTTCCACATTCTCTGGATTTCCACATAATCTTTGCAATGTACCCCACATACACGTACCACGAAATCTTGGAATGTTGAATTTTTCCCTAACTAACTTGAGTGGAACTGTATTTGCAAGCACTATATTCGGTAGGATGGCTAAGGGGCTTTGTTATTTATGAAGAGACGTATCCCTTTCTTGTAGGGTTTAAGATATTGTCCTTTCCCGATGGCTGCTGCTTCCATTATGCACTTATGTCTTCTTGCTTCCTTTAGTTGCCCCTGGGAGTTCTGTGCGTTCTTGACTGTCCTGGCAATAGCTGCAGCATCACCAGCCAGAGAACCCACCACTGAGAGACCTGCGAGGGCTGGAATGAGGAAGGGGATAATTCCACCTGACGTCTTGGGTATTGGCAGAATGGGTCTTTAGCCCCTTCTTTATGCTACAGAGCACCTATAGCTGCATACATCGTTGTCATGATACAGTTTTTTAAACACTTTACTGACATCTTCTTCTTCATCGTCATTTTGTTGTTGTTCTTCTTCTTCCTCCTTAGTGCGCGACATGCTGCATTCATAACTTTCTTGGAATTCAACCCCAAACACAACTTAATTTCATCACACATGATTTTTTCATCTGCAATGCCGCAATGCGTTGACCTATATCAATATCCCTTCTTGCTCGTCTTGCCTTGGTTGTATCAGCTAAAATTCGTTCTGCAGCATGACATTCTAGGAGATCTTTCTTTGTTGCTTACGCAATGTCATGTTCCAAACACACCTAGTTAAGCATATTTATCTCGTTACACTGCATGCTAACTGTTTTTTATGCCTTGTTCCAGTTCTGCAGGAGTTATATCAGGAAATGTGTAATTCGACCAGCAGTTTTTGAGAATATCACCACCTCCTCAAATGCATCTCGTATCAAGCATGTTATACCGCTTTTGTGGTTGTGGTCTGTGCACTCTGTTACATACCATCATATGCCACCCTATTACAAACCATCATCGTCAATCCAACTGTTTTGCGCTGCAGGAAAATCAAGCCATTTAACTAAGGCTCTATTCCCTCAACATCTAATGACACATTGTGCAAGAAATACATCAGGTTCTGAGCTTTTCTGAATTTCCTCTGCGTAAAAGCATCCAGCAATTTCAATACAGCTGCTGTTCTTTAAGATATAAGTTCTAGGATTCGTTCTTTGCACCTTGAAAACTTTAAGTATCTCAATTGCCCAATTTGGTAGGTATGACTTCTCAAACACTGTCTTGTGTTTTAAAATACGTACATGACCCACATTAAACTTTTCTTTGTGTGGATCCAGCATTTTAATGCAGTTGTATACTGTACTATACCACTGTCATGGAGATCAATTGACCTCATTTTTACTGGGCAATATTTGGTTCAATTATACTGTGCAGTTATTTATGGGAGGATATCTATCCATCTGTATGAACCACAAAGATTAAAATGCATCACAATTTGACGTTTTATTGTTCAGTTCAGACATTCCACAATATTCGCCATCAGGTGGGTGAATGTTGTGCAGTGATGTGTTCCCTACCGCCCAACCAGCCTCTTGAAATACCTACTGTATAACTCTCCACTTCCATCTGTTTTCAGGGTGTCCCAAACCGTCTGCAACATCTCTCCCCATTTTTGTTGTTGTTGGTAATGCCCAGGCAAATTTAGAGTATGTATTAATTACCATTGAAATATACTTTAAACCATTATTCACATGTGAATTTCCGTCATATCTACAAAATCAGCCTACCATTGGTCATCCAAACCTTTAATCATAACTTGTCTATGAGAGTTAGTTTTGTGTTCTTCCTTGTGTAGCTCTCAAACTACTGTCTCTGTATTTATTCAATGACACCTCTCTCTTTAAGCTTTGAAATTACTGAAACAGCCTCATTCGAATGAGCTGTATTACCAGTGGCAGCTAATGCCATAGGCAACCACAGCTGATCTATTAGCTCATTAGGTTCGTCATAATATATAAATTGCGGTAATCGATTGTTCACTCTTTTATGCTGAATGTCAATACCAACACTGCAGCTGTTTTCCCCATCTAATTACGTTTTATAATGGTTTTGTATTTCTCATTGCTTTGGCTTTTTGGTACTCAATTTCCTTTCTTATATAGACCAGTCAAATGCAAGATGTCACCATACATTTCCAGATCTTTCGGTGAATAATTTAAGATATTTGATATAATAATGTTAAGCTGAACTGTTCCTCTTTGAAATTTCCTATCACTGTTCCATATTGTGTTATCAGTTAAACTTATGTGCCCACTAAGTATGGTTTTACGCTGCTAATGACGAATATTCTGTCTATCTCAGCATCGCTGTGATGGTTAATAAAATTGGCAATAGCACAGGAGTCATCATCAAGTAATTTTGCAGGGAGATGCCCAAGAGATTCAGTTAATTGGCTTAAAGGCTTCTCTTAGTGTTTGATCCCACTCCAAATGTCCTAACATCAGCAGCTGTAACATCTCTTGAATAGCCTTCCATGCCTAAATGACTTTATGCTCAATCAACATGTTATTACGTACTATGCAGAGTTCCATGCAGGTTACACCTTATATACACCCTTTTCTATTGCATCGACCTTTATGGTTTAGTCTTTTATTTTCTTTTCAATTACATTAACCTTATCATTTAATGTATGGTCGATCTCATATGGGTCTGACAATACATCAGTAGCTCCTTGCATACATTCCCACCTTAATGGTCGAGAGCATGAATTTTTCCGTCCATGAACAAGCGATTGTTCTGTCCATCTATATCCATCCTCTCAAGTCGAGTGGTCGAAATGATTGTGCACTTGCCCATGGTGTGATGTATACTGATGTATTCACCTCTTTTCATAGAGAAATATATAGAACCTCTTGAAGTTTTTGTCTGTACCTACCATCACTCAGTTTTCTTGTTTGATCGTTAGCAAGAGTCCTGCGCTGTTTCTGTGATTCCAGCAATCTTCACATATCTTTACAAATTCAGTGAATGACATATCAGTTCCTACATGTGCTTGGTAAATGTTTTAAATTCAAATTATCTTATTTGAAGGCTGTAATGAGGTTTCTATTATCCCTCACCAACTGTTTTGAAATTCTAGGATATGTTTGACTCAAATAAAACACAACACCCCCTATGACGACCGAAACAGAAATACATATCTTCGAATTTGATCGTAGTTTTTCACAGCAACTTGATCAAATATGAACATGATGTTTGGCTTTTCTGGTGGGGGGTATCACTGCTTTCAGTGAATGTTATCTACATCACACCCTCGATACCTAGCAATGTCTCCTGTAACAGTTGGCACTTGGGTTGAAATGGTGTCTTTAAGAACACACATACCTGCTCGTGTATTATTGGGAAGAAGTATCCCATTCTTCTTCTTCTTCTTCTTTTCCACTGTCACGAAACCAGTCACTTGCAAAAAATCGTTGTGATGATGAGGATGAACCACCCGTCCTGCTATGATAACGATTATATCAGGAATTGGCATGTGTGGGATTTTTATAGAAAAAACATTTGTTATAAGAATAATATATGTAGCCATTATAGTGAGATCACTTTATCAACTGAGCTCAAAGCTTGAGATTATTTTTAATTGTTTTATGTATATAAAATATGCACTTCAGGAGTGGTACATAGGATGCATTACATCAAGGAAAAAATACATTGATTCATTTTTCAAAGTACACTCCTGGAAATGGAAAAAAGAACACATTGACACCGGTGTGTCAGACCCACCATACTTGCTCCGGACACTGCGAGAGGGCTGTACAAGCAATGATCACACGCACGGCACAGCGGACACGCCAGGACCCGCGGTGTTGGCCGTCGAATGGCGCTAGCTGCGCAGCATTTGTGCACCGCCGCCGTCAGTGTCAGCCAGTTTGCCGTGGCATACGGAGCTCCATCGCAGTCTTTAACACTGGTAGCATGCCGCGACAGCGTGGACGTGAACCGTATGTGCAGTTGACGGACTTTGAGCGAGGGCGTATAGTGGGCATGCGGGAGGCCGGGTGGACGTACCGCCCAATTGCTCAACACGTGGGGCGTGAGGTCTCCACAGTACATCGATGTTGTCGCCAGTGGTCGGCGGAAGGTGCACGTGCCCGTCGACCTGGGACCGGACCGCAGCGACGCACGGATGCACGCCAAGACCGTAGGATCCTACGCAGTGCCGTAGGGGACCGCACCGCCACTTCCCAGCAAATTAGGGACACTGTTGCTCCTGGGGTATCGGCGAGGACCATTCGCAACCGTCTCCATGAAGCTGGGCTACGGTCCCGCACACCGTTAGGCCGTCTTCTGCTCACGCCCCAACATCGTGCAGCCCGCCTCCAGTGGTGTCGCGACAGGCGTGAATGGAGGGACGAATGGAGACGTGTCGTCTTCAGCGATGAGAGTCGCTTCTGCCTTGGTGCCAATGATGGTCGTATGCGTGTTTGGCGCCATGCAGGTGAGCGCCACAATCAGGACTGCATACGACCGAGGCACACAGGGCCAACACCTGGCATCATGGTGTGGGGAGCGATCTCCTACACTGGCCGTACACCACTGGTGATCGTCGAGGGGACACTGAATAGTGCACGGTACATCCAAACCGTCATCGAACCCATCGTTCTACCATTCCTAGACCGGCAAGGGAACTTGCTGTTCCAACAGGACAATGCACGTCCGAATGTATCCCGTGCCACCCAACGTGCTCTAGAAGGTGTAAGTCAACTACCCTGGCCAGCAAGATCTCCGGATCTGTTCCCCATTGAGCATGTTTGGGACTTGATGAAGCGTCGTCTCACGCGGTCTGCACGTCCAGCACGAATGCTGGTCCAACTGAGGCGCCAGGTGGAAATGGCATGGCAAGCCGTTCCACAGGACTACATCCAGCATCTCTACGATCGTCTCCATGGGAGAATAGCAGCCTGCATTGCTGCGAAAGGTGGATATACACTGTACTAGTGCCGACATTGTGCATGCTCTGTTGCGTGTGTCTATGTGCCTGTGGTTCTGTCAGTGTGATCATGTGATGTATCTGACCCCAGGAATGTGTCAATAAAGTTTCCCCTACCTGGGACAATGAATTCACGGTGTTCTTATTTCAATTTCCAGGAGTGTATTTCTCGGATTACTGTTTCTTGTATGCACTGAATTCTGCATGTATTTCCCCTGAAACGATGGGAACATCACAAAACTTTGGTATCACTTCTGTAAATTTAGCATGAATGGACTCCATAACTATTGGAGTTGACTTTGGCTCTGTACTGATATATGAACTAAAGCACTGTTCTAGATCATCTACACATACACTACACAAATGAAGATAGTTCACAATATCATTATATGCACTCAAATACACGGTAGCCATGGCTCCAAACTCTCTAACACAAGAGATATCACAATCCTTAATTCCCACAGTGGAACACTGTAAATAAATTGATCAGTCTCCAGATTTCACACTGAGGGCTTCGTCGTCATAGATTGATGTAATAGAGTGCGTTAGACCAGCACAGCAAAAGTCTAGGGTAGACAGAGATGAGTAGTGCCCCATAGTCATCTGAGCATTGATGTAGGGTATTATATGACATAGTTCTTCTCATTCGATCTCAGTGAACTGCACTTTAACACTGTTCGTTTCATTTTAAATCTCCATGACCACACACCATTTGCTGTCTGTTGCTTCTATGCCTGTATTCAAATGCTTTGATCCTTTATCAGTAAAATTGTATGTGAAGGTGAATAGCAGTAGTGTACAGGGAGCAACTGGTATTTCTCATCCACCACATCCACACTCTGTCCTTTCAGTATCACTGGAATGTTCCACGATTCGGTGGATGGTGCACATGTCGGAGTCCAGTACTGACCTGCGCCATGCTGCAGGAGCAAGTTGAGGACAGGCTGGGTGTCTTCAACAATGAGTAGCACAGACAACAGCAGCTCATTGTTCTGCTCCAGCATACCGATCAGGTGTGCTACAGGATCCCATTTGCCAGCTGCTGCTGCAGTTCCCAACAAGCTGGAGATTACTACAGGTCCTGACAAGCTGGAGGTCACCTCAGCTGTTAAACAAAGTAGAAGAAGGACCATTACAAAGAAATGAAGCTGGAAGAAACTAATGGTAAAAATTTCGTTCTGAGGCGTATCGTTATTGCGAGTTGCATATCTTCAGGGGCAAGTATACATGCAGGGGCAAACCGATTGTTATGCTAATAGATTTATGACACCTGGGACTGGATTTATGAGCCCCTGGGGGTAATCCATCCTTCTAAGTGATGATCCTCCCCTCCCCCTTCCCCTCCTCCCCCTACCCCTCTAGGAAATCCCCAACCCTCCCCCCTCCCCCTCACCAATATAAGCACACTTTTGATTCCAAATTAATTGACTAAATAATTTAATTGCTCAATTAATTACTCCCTCCCCTCTGGGAAATCTCACCTCTACACTCCCCCACACCCTTCCTTTCCACCACACACCCCGCCCCTCCACATCTGAAAACTGGTGGCAAAAGGACTCGGTCTGTGCTGAGCTGCTGGAAAAGAAGGACATAGGGTAGTTTATTTTCTTTATTTTGGGTGCTACGCCACTGGAAGAGGCGGGAAAGTCTCAGCACCTCCCTTCCCCCACCCCCTCCCGTCTTTCACCTGGAAATTTGCAGGAAATGATCAGTCTTTGCTGGACTATTGGACTGTAAGGTGCAAGTACTACCTTGCCCAGCAACTACATACGCTAATTACGTAATTACTCTGGTGCAGATTGGAGGTGTTGTCTTGTTGAAAAATTTTCGTGTGTGTGCTCTCCTTGACATACATGGATCGACTGAGCTAGTACACAATGTCACCACCCCCCCCCCCTCCCAGATAAAAATTGGCGGAAAAAATCGCTGAGCTGGTAGACTGGAAGGATTCCACAACAGGAAATTTATCTACAATACAGAGGGCATAATAATATAGTGCTGATTTTTAAAATTCATTTTGCAGGGCTTGGATCTCTGTATTTGGTGGGAAAAGCTTACCACTCGTTGCTGGTTTGGAAGATACAGGCGTTTTATAATGCAACGAAAAGAAGTAATTAAATGCATAAAAAGATCGCATTTTTCCAGTCGAACAAGGAATACTGTCATAAATCGACGTCAGCATAACGCACCACACGTAATTACATTGTTAAAAACTTCCCAGTCAAGTCTTCACACCGACCACAGGGCAGAGATTCTGGGAGCCACAGCCGCGCCAGCTACTTCACGTATTCTTGCATGTGCAGGTCAGGAGGGAGGCCCGTGTACAGAGCTGATCCACAGTGCAGGAGACAACTTCGTCCTATTACACTAGCCCATATAGAATAACCACAGATGCTCACCTTGATGTGTGGGCCTCGACTGAGCTCATTCATAAATCTGCCACAGGGGGCATTTGAAACAGGTTTTTTCCTCTCTCATCACTTCCCTCAGGAACAAATAGGACCGCAGTACTCACATGAAAATTGGTGGGAGCCAACAGGAATGTGGGAACACTACATCCAGTCATGTGCTCTCAGTCGCAGTCAGTCAGTGAAATAACCATGAAGCATAACAGCAACCATGATCCTCATCTGCCTGTGTGTTGCAGAATAATAAAAATAAGTACTCATTAATGTATGTCGTTCTCTGACAAGTTCCATTTCTTTGTTCAGCTCCATGTCTTTGTCTGTGGATGCTTCTTGTTTCTTCTCCTTTGTTCAGCGGCTTTCTGCGTGTCTGGACTGGTAGCAGCCTCCAATGTGTCTGGACCAGCAGCAGCCACCATCGGCTCGTCGAGACCTGCAGCGACCCCTGGCGTGTGGGGGCCAGCAGTGGCACCAGCGCTGTGGGATCCTGTAGTGCACCTAACCAGCATGTTGGATCAGGACAACGAGCTGCTATTATCCATCCCACTCATTGATTTGTATAATGTAGACATATAGCGAGTCCCTGACTCTCAGAAGAACTGTGCTGGAGACCCTACACCACATGGTACAGGTCAGTACTCGTCTCTGACATATGCACCATCCCAGACCATTCCAGTGTTGCTGGAAGGGTTGAGTGTTGATATGGTGGATGAGGAGCTCCCAATGTCGCTCAGTGCTCTGCTGCTTTTCACTTTAGCTTTTAATTTAACAGCTAACGGTCAAAGCACTTAAATATTGGTACAGAAGCATCAGTGGACACTGACTTGCATGTTGTGTTAGAGACTGAAGATGCATCATGGAGTATTAAAGTACAATTTACAGAGATGGAATGGGATGAACTGTGTCATGCAGAACCCAACATCAAGCAACAGATGACCACCGAGTATCCTCCATCTCCTGACATTTACTGTATTGGCCTGACACTATCTATAAATCACTTTATCACAGTGTGACACGCATTGTTAGATCTAGAGGTCGATCCATTTAGCTGCAGCAGTCCACCGTGACAAACTTGTTCGGCCTATGGATGGTGCAATCCATTGTCTTGGAAAGACTGAACATTGGGCTGCCATGTGTTCAAACTATGTATAAAGATATTGTGAACTATCTCTTTACGTATAGTGTGCATACAGACGATTTAGGACAGTGTATCAATACGAAGTCAAAAGAAGAAACTAAAGGAAAACATCAGTTTGAGAGAAATACACACAAAGTTCAGTATGTACAAGAAGCAGTTATTCACGAAACACTGTAAAAAATGAACCAGTGATTTCTGTAGTTAATGTAATACAGCCTATGTATCATTGTTGAAATGTAAGTAAAGTACATACATTATTGTAAATCCTGTGTGTTAGTTTTGACTTCATGACCCTCTCATAAGTACATAGCCATGGTAGCTCAATCAGTAAGATTATTGCGCTATAGTGGCTACATATATTATTATTATTATTATTTTATTATTATTATTATTATTACAAGTGTTCATTTCTCTATCATAGTCCATTGCACACCAAAACCTGATGTAGTCGGTTTCATTGCAGGGTGGATGAAGTATCCGAACTTCGTTGTAAGTGTCTGTTTCTGTGATGATGCAGAAGAAGACCGGAAGAAGAAAAAGAAGAATATATGTCGGATCATTGTAGGTCCATCCAACTGTGGCAAGACAAATGTACTAACACACCCAGACAGGGTCTGCTTTGAGCATGTACATGCTTTTTCAAAAACCCTGTTTCAACCCAAGTACCAGCTAATGCAAAAGAAACTGCAAGCTGTAGATGGTGTAACATATGCGACAGTCAGTCAAAATAGTCAAATCCTCCACAAAAAGTAAAGCCAAACACAGTGTTCATATTTTACAATGTTGCTGTGGAAAACCAAAATCAAATTCTATTATATTTCTGTTTCGGTCGTGATATGGGTTTTGTATTTTATTTGAGTCAGACATATTCCAGAATCTCAAAACAGTTGAGGGATAATGCAAATCTCTTTGTAACTTTCAAACAAGACAATTTGAATTTAAAATACATTTACCAGGTGCATGTAGGATCTGAATGTTATTCAATGATTTTGTTTACATGTATCTACGAAAAAAGTGATGAGTATGTTATTATTCATTGCACTGTGGACAAGATCGCATGTATGTCAGGCATTCAGCCTGAGAGGCAGGTGTTCATGGAGAGAATATTTCAGTCTCTCAGAATTGAAGTTAAGGGGCTAGAGACAGATGCCCAGACCCTTCTGAGTCTGATCAAAGAATTAAATGCTAGGGTTAAGGAACTAGAGATGTACACTTCGAGCAGTCTGAGAAAGAAAGTATACAATTTAGATGTAAAGGTTGATGAATTCAAAAGAAAGTACACAAGTTATCCTTAAGGTTGAGTGAAATGTGTATAAAATGCAGCCCGTGAAGGAGTCCGCATAGTATATAATAAGATGTCGACTAAGCATAAGGTCATCACTGCACGGAAGGCTGTTTGACAGAAGTTATCATTGCTAAGGTGAGGACATGTGGATCGAGGGAAGACACTGAAAGAAATCGTTAAACTAGTTACAGAATCTCTCGATGAACTCTCAGCGAAATTGCGCAAAGGAGGACGGTTAACCATTACAGCGACACTAGGATAGACAAAACATTTGGTGCCAGTGGTGAAAAACATACATGTTGGGCATGCAGCCTGTAAGTTTAAAAGAAAAACCAATATAGACAGTCGATAGGGAATTTCAAAGAACACGAGGTCTACTGAACCCCATATTCCGAAAACCCTCAAAAACAGCAAAATTTTCATCCGAAGGTCTGGAGATGTATGGTGAAATAATACAATTGACCAGTGTACTCAGGAAAGCAGGAACCCAACGCAGTGCGAAACAGAGAGGCATTATAAAACCATTTCTATTAGATGGTTGGTATAGCAATTGTGTAGGAATTGACATTCGGCATTCTAATGAGGCAACAGATCGACTTCAATGGCTCATGGAATCAGCTATTGCAGGCAATATCGCTCATTCGAATGAGGTTGTCTCAGTAATTTCAGGGCTTATAGAGAGAGGTATAATTTAATAAGTATGGAGATGGTAGCTCGAAAACTAAACAAATCAGCATGCAAAACGTGTCCTCATTGGCATGTCATGATTAAAGGTTTGGATAACAGAATGCAGGCTGATCTTGTAGATATGAGGGAATATTCACATGAGAATAATGGATTCAAATATATTTTAATAGTACTTGATACATACTCCAAATTTTGCTGGGCATTACGTGTTAAAACAAAAACAGGGAGATGCATCACGAAGCAGTTTGAGCTTCCAAACTGATCATGGTGGAGAGTATTACAATAGGTATTTCAAGACTGTGTTGCGGTGGTATGGAATACATCACTGCTCAACATTCACCCCCCTCAAGGTGAGTATCATGGAATTTCTGAACAAAACAATAAAAGGTCGAACATGGATGCATTTTAATCTTCACAGTTTTATGCAAATGGACAGATATCCTCCCAGAAATAATTGCACAGTATAATTGAACCAAACATAGCACAATAAAAATGAGACCAATCGATGTTTGTCATAATGGATAATGTGTACTAGTGTATTAAAATGTTCAGTCCATGTAAACAGAAATTTAATGTGGGTGATTTGGTACAAGACAGCATTTGAGAAGTGATAACTCGAAAACTGGTTAAGTGACATATTCAGTTTCCAAAATGAAGAGAAAAAATTCCAAGACTTACATCTTAAAGTATAGCCATGGCACTGAAATTTCAGAATGCTTTTACGCCAAGGAAACCCAGAAGAGCTCAGAACCGCACGTGTTTCTTGTAGAGCTTGCCATAAGATGTCGTAGGAATAGAGCACTAGTTAAACAAGTTGGTTGTCCTGCAACACAAAACAGCTGGATTGACGCTGTCCGCATGGAGTGGTCGCGTGGTTTAGGGCGCCATGTCACGGATTGTGCGGCCCCTCCCGCCGGCAGTTCGAGTCCTCTCCCAGGCGTGGGTGTGTGTGTTGTTCTTAGCATAAGTTAGCTTAAGTAGTGTGTAAGTCTAGGGACCGATGACCTCAGCAGTTTGGTCCTTTAGTAATTCACACACATTTGAACATTTGATTGACGTTGACGATCTGATATATAATGGAATCCACAGAAGACAACCAGCAAAGTAGAATTACGTGAGTGATAGCAGACTCTAAGCGTCGCCACCTTCTTGTAACCCAACGTCGATTCATTAATTTTGAATGGCTGGTCACAGTTTCACAGCATTTGGCAAGCTGAGATAGTGACTCACAACAGAGAGAGGTACAAACGGTAGTGTTTAAAACAAACAGTTTTCATAGTACGCATCTGTTGCACAACGCATTTGTTGTTGTCTGTAATTGCAGGCCCTTAATCCATGACAATCTTAGATTCTGAAATGCAACTTCATATACAAGTCTAGAGGATGCTCAGTTTGTTTTCTTAAGTAATATGAACACTGATGGAGTTTCTGTTGTTCTGTAGATATATTTTTAGTCATTTCACTTCACAATACAATTAACATCAATCAACATACTAACTCAACACATACATAACTCGTACTCCAAACTTGAACTGAACAAGGATAAAGATTTACCTGTAACAACATGTACCAAAGAAAACACTATCGTTTATATATCCATTCAAGCAAAATTATCTTGGAGCATACATTACAAAAACAAAGTACAAATAACTGTGTATCATTGCATATCTTTTTAAGAATTCCATAATAATTATAGTAATTACGTAAAGTGTTTTTATCTGTTAACATTTATACATTTTCATACAGCTATTTGGTAGTGGATTTCCGGGTTTTGAGTCTTTAAATTGGGAATCGGTCATTTCATATGATTCATGACCAGATAGTCCATTTGTCTCACCAGTTTTATTACGAGAAGCATTATAGGAGGTGGTGATATTCTCGACAAACTTCCAGTCGAACTCCATATTCCAACGTATAATTACTGTTGATCTGGTCCCAAGCTTCAAAAACGTTTGGTCATGTTGATAAGGAGATTGAACAGCTTGACGAGGAGTGTTTGGAACAAGCCATTACTTACGCAAAACATAAAGATCTCCGAGGACGTCACGGTGCAGATCGAATTTCAGCTGATAAATCCATGGCAATATATGCAAGAAAGGCTTTGTAGTTGATAAAAACCATGTCTGGTAAAATTAACATGCGCTTGGGTGTGAATTTCAAGCAAGTTATGAATGCAGCTAGTCGTGCACTGAAGAAGAAGAAGAAGAAGAAGAAGAAGAAGAAGAAGAAGAAGACGATGAACAAGAAGCCAGGGCAGGATTGTTTGAAAAACTGTATCCTGACGGCGATGTATGCTGCTAGAAGTGCCCTGAAGCATAAAGGACTGTTTAAAGTACTCCGACTTCCGCCGATATTCAAGACATCAGATGGACTTTTCCCCTTCCAAAATTCCAGCCTTTGCAGATCTCTCAGCGATGGGCTCTCTGGCTGGTGGTGCTGCAGCTATTGCCAGAACAGTCAAGAACGTACAGAACTCCCTGGAGCAACTAGAGAAAGCGAGAAGACATAACTACATGATGGAAGCAACAGCCATCGGAAAAGGACTGTACCTGAAACCATACAAGAAAGTACTAGATCTCTTCATACATAAAAAAAACCATTAGCTATCCCACCGGACAAGTCCGCTTACCAATACAGATCTGCTCGAGTTTGTTAGGAAAAAATTCAGCATTCTACGATTCCATGCTGTGTTTATGCCGAATACATAACCGAAGACTATGTGGAAATCTGGAGAATGTGGAATCATGACTTTAGAAGTTTCTGGAGGCCAGGAACCCATTGGGTGGTGTATATTAAGAAAAATACAAGTAAAGTCTTCTATTTATACTCATTTGGAGACCAGCCGCAACTAGAAAAGTTACAACTATACTTCACCGACAGAGAACGTGTGTTCTACAATTTTCATCGCTACCATGACTCTAATACCCAATTATGCAGGGAGGCATGTGTGCGTCATGTTCCTCCTAATGTTTACAAGGAAGCCTGTATGCACTATGTGATCAAAAGTATCCGGACATCTCCAAAAAATATGTTTTTCATACCAGGCGCATTGTGCTGCCACCTACTGCCAGGTACTCCATATCAGCGACCAAGACATAGTCTCAATTCTGATTAGCTGATCGTACTCGCTACACAATCAGAATACTCGCTCATGATCATACTCACGCCAAAATTGGCCTACACCAATCCTTATACACAGACGCTTTTGTGTCAGTCTGACATGCAAATATTAAAGAAAAGGCGATAATTCTGAAAATATTCGTTAGATACAGATTTTACTCCAGCCGACTTTCTGGCTGCTCTGTTAGAATAGCAGTCACACCTAGACATACGTCATCAGCAAAGTGGGTAAATTCCCTAGGCTCATTTTCCCACGACAGGCCTGTGTAACTCTTGCAGGTTACTTAAGATGGTATATAATGTAACATTTAAATCTGATGAATGTCCCATGTATACACTCTCATTTACTCACATTTATTCCCACAACAATATTAGACACAAATAATACGTAATTTTGTCTGATTTTTATATTACGAAAATGAAAAATAATTGAAGTTTTAATATGAAAATCTCAATTAATTAATTCTGCACACTGAGAGTTCAGTTTATGTTTTCCTATTATACCAAAAGATAAACTACTATATTTCATAACTGAATTTAGTTCCCTAAGTGTCGGTTCTTGACTTTTTTAGCAATTTTTTAATCTCTGAAACTATGATAGTTACAATGTCGAAATTTTTATGCAGTCTTCTCCTGAATAACAAAAGGTAGTGTACTGATTTTGAAAATAACTGAATAATATTTAACATCATTTATTTATGTTCATAGGTGGCATGAATATACAGTGGCTCAAAGTGACACTGGAGTCGTTCTCATGCTGCAGTAGCGGCTGGTGTATATGACTCATAGGCAGTGTAACGTCCCCTTAGAAAAATTATAAATGACTGTGCTTAAGCTGACACACAATATTTTTAGCGCAACGCAATCTGACTTTGAAAAATCAGTACAAAAGAATGGCCCTGACTAACAATAACCTATACCTTTCATGAATCACTTACCTCACAAAAATCTTCGTTACTCGAACTACTGCAATACAGCGAGCGCCACTACTGCCAGCTAAATAAAAGATTCTAACTACTGAAGGCACTAACTACTGATAGGCATAGTTAGCAAAATGAAAAATTTTGATAGAGAACAAACAATGTATTTACCTTAATAATGTTCAAAAGTCAGTTCATGACATCCAGTCATACAAATTTACTGTCTCTGATGGACACACGTCCAGATCATCTGCTCTCAAAACTCCGCCATCTCTCTCCCCACATCCACCATTGCTGGCAGCTCACCTCCAACGGCGCAACGCTACGCGCTGTTAACAGCTAACTGCCCAACACTACAATAGCTAATATTAGAACAATGCCAACCAGACACAGACTGCACACAGCACGGACAGTGATTTTCATACAGAGCGCTATGTGGCTTTACCAACATAAAAACCTAAACAGCCTACTTACAGCAGGACACAACTTGCAGTCTCCTTCACAGCCTCCAGCTCCAATACTGCGGGCTGTACTGCAATGTAGCTTACTGCAATAGTTGTTATCATGCATTAACTCTTGATGTCACACACTGTCATGCAATTTAATTCCTACTATGAACTTTGTAGCTAGGGTACGTAAATGCTCTGAGACTGCTGTTGATAATATCTTTGTAGACAAATCCAAGAAAACAAGTCATATTACGAAACCAATAGTAAATGGGCTATCTGATCATGACATGCAGCATCTTGTGTTAAATGTTGAAACATGTCAGGATTAAAAAAATCTATTAAATCTGAGTACAGGAGGCTAATAAATCAATCAAAAATTGAGAAGTTTAGGAGATTGTTCAAAGACATTAACTGTATAGATGTTTACAGTAGTTCTGACTCAAATAGAAAATACAAAGCATTCATTAGTAAAGTTACTTCTTCGTTTGAAAATTGTTTTCCCCTAAAGATAAATCAAACAGAAGTCTGAAAATAAACCGAGAATTACACAAGGAATAAAGAGATCACGTGGGACAGAAATGAGACTGCTGAATGCTAGCATTGTAATGCATTGCAAAGAATACTGCAAAATATTGAAGCAAGTAATCGAGAAATTTAAGCAGCTTTATTATGAGGTAAAGATAATTACATCAGGACAAAATAAAAACTATATGGGATATATTGAAGACAGAGAGCCGGCCAGAGTGGCTGAGCGGTTCTAGGCTCTACAGTTTGGAACCGCGCGACCACTACGGTCGCAGGTTCGAATCCTGCCTTGGGCATGGATGTGTGTGATGCCCTTAGGTTACTTAGGTTTAAGTAGTTCTAAGTTCTAGGGGACTGATGACCTCAGAAGTTAAGTCCCATAGTGCTCAGAGCCATTTGAACCATTTGAAGACAGAGACAGGCTTTGTTTCTGTTACTGGCACATTGGGGTTACTAGGTTCACTAAACAGTTCAGTGGAGTACCTGAGACCAATGTTTACAAATAGCTTCAGTGAAACAGAAATGATGCTCATATCTCCCAAAGAAATAGCATCCATCAATAAATCCTTAAAATCTAAGTATTCTAGTGGTTTGATAACATATGAACAAAGTTAATCAAAGAGTGCCCATGCAGGTTGAGTTCTGTTTTAAGCTATTTGTGTAATTAATCTCTTAACAATAGAACATTTCCAGACTGGCTAAAATATGCTGAATTTAATTTACAACAAGGGGGAAAAGAGACACCATCAAACTACTGACCAATGTCAATTTTGCCATCTTTTTTAAAAGTATTTGAAAAGGTTGTGTTCAAGCATCCCTTATGCATGTGACAGTAAATAATATATTGTACAACTCACAGTTTGGGTTTCTTATGGGCTCTGATATAGAGAATGTACTTATTTAATTAAATAACAAATTAGAGGCTACTGGCATTTTCTGTGATCTGTCATATACCTTTGACGGTGTGAATCACATAATTCTCTTGAGTAAATTAGAATATTATGGTACCAAAGGGAGTGCTGCGAAATGGTTTGAGTCTTATCCAACTAACAGGAAACAAAGGGTCTTATTGCAAAATACCTGTGCAGTAGACAGTCAGTCTTTATCTGACTGGTTATTAATTACATGTGGTGTTCCTCAAGGCTCTATCTTGGGACCATTTCTTTTTATTTTGTACATTAATGACCTCTCGTGTGTTACATTGCCAGATTTTAAGTTTGTTTTGTTTGCAGATGATAGAAACATTGCAATAAGTAGCAAGTCACGTACAGATCCAATTTTCACTGACATTAATAAATAGTCACTGTCATTAAACTTTGAAAAGACCATTTCCTTCCGGCATGTGCATAACATATGAAGACATTCAGATAAAAGAGGTTGACAGTGTTAAAGTTCTGGGACTACAACTCGAAAATTCAGTTGTGAAGGGTATACCACAGAATTGCTAAAGCACCTACACAAGTCTGTATTTGCAGTGAAAATGATGTCAAATGTAGGAGATATAAACATAAAAAAACTTGTGTACTTTGCTTACTTTCATTCTATTATTTTATACAGAATCATATTCTGGGGTAGCTCGTGAAACTGATCAAAACTTTTTAGCGCACAAAAACGTGTAATAAGACTCATTCGTGCTGTAAATTCAAGAGCATCGTGTAGAAAACTGTTCGAGGAACTTTTAATTCTAACTACTACTTCTCAGTATACTTATTCCTTAATGAAGTTTCTTGCAAGTAATATATCTCTATTTCCAACCAATAGCTCAATATATAGTATCAACTCTAGGAATAAGAACAATCTACATAGAGACCTAAAATCACTTACTTAAGTCCAGAAACGGGTCCAATATTCAGGAACACACATTTTGAGTAAATTGCCAACAACCACAAAAAAACTTCATTTCAGATGCAGCACACTTTGAACAGAGTTTGAAGATTTTTTGATAGGTAGCTCCTTATACTCTATAATTGAATATCTTAACAGGGAATGTTAGGCCAGCTTAAGTAAAAAGTGTGTTAGATTTCAGCTTTGACAGCACTCGGTCACAACAGTCAAGATTAGGTATTTTGTGTAGTGCATAACTATAATTCTGTAAATATAGGCAGTTCCAGTTTACTATAATGTATACACCTATTTTGACAATCTCCTGACGAATGATCAGGATATTGAGTATTTTATTCAGATGTTTTACGTTTTTGATGTTATACTTTCTGACTTGTTCCACACCCACGAGAATCATGTCATATTCGGGTCTATGGAACGAAAACTGAATCTAAACTAATCTAAAAAAACGTGCCGACCGCCGCTACTCTGCACTGCACTGCAGAGAAACAGCTGTGAAGTGCGTCCCTACGACTACAGGCAATAGCCATATCCAGGATTTTTTCTTTGTAACTGCCTTTTGCGACAGCCTTAATTACGGCTCGACATCCGGTCACTGACCCCTCATGACAACTCCGGCCGCTGGCCGTGGAATAAAGAAAAACAGGCATGGGTGACTCGCAGTAACCGTAATGCCATAACTGACATAGATTCCTCAGTTTAATAAATCCACTTCAGCCAATTTGAAAAAGTTGTGTTGTTTTGTCAATATACCTCGAATTTCTCATGTGAAATATAGACTTCTCCCTTTTATACGAGTTATTTTTTAAGACAGAAGAAGTCGGACCAGCCTCGCGTTTTCACTTGTTGTGAAAATGCTGTACAGTACTATGTATTTTCTCGTCAGGTAAAAAAAATCTTTTCTTATCAGCTTCAGATCTGCTAATTCTGCATCACAGGACTAGAATATTAAACTCATTGTTGGCTCAAGACAGAGTGCTAAGAGCATGTTCTGCCTCTAGCACAGGATGCTTCCTCACTTTCTAACTCAGTACTTCATCACATATGAAGTCCCTTAATGTAGCAGCACACCGAAGTTGTTAATTTCAGGTTTATACTACCTATCACATTCTAAATTCGGTAATATAGCTGATTTTATTTCGATGGTCGTCTCTCTCTATGTAAGTGGGAGATGGAATTACGTAAAAAGATCTCGCCGGAACGAAAAACGCCTATTTACAGCTCCAATTACCGAATCATATTCGTGGTTCTCTAGCCCTCGCTTCCACCCGCATGGTGGCACGTCATTGATACCAAACTGATAGGCTAATTAATTAACCTGATCATGGTAGACACTTTGCACAGTGAGTAATTTTTTCCCAGAAGTCGGATTACACTCTCCAGGTAGCTCAAATGAAAAGGAAGTCAGTGTTCTTTTTGAGGACACTATTGAGAACCGACATTTGAAGCTGACTGCAGAAGGATTCTACCGCCGCCAACATACATTTTGCACGACTATGAAGATAAGATACGAGAAGTTAGCGCTCATAAGAATGCATATAGGCAGTCTTTTCTCCCTTTGCGAGTGGAGTAGGAAATGCAATGGCCGGTAGTGGTACAGGTTACCCTCCGCCATGCTGTACGATGGATTGCAAAGTAAGCAGATAGATAGAAATGTAAATTCAGTCTACTTATTAATATGTCAGTCCATTCATTTATAGGCATACAATCCTCACAGAGGAATGTTGTCTTTTATTTAGTGAGAATACAAAAAATGGAACGTCTGATGGTGAAAGTCTCTCGGTAAAAATCTTCGGATTAGCTCCTAACTTTTTCAATGCAGTCACCTCAGGAGTTGTATGTGAGAGGTTGTAATATGTTTGCCGACTACACTTAGAAGAAGCAGTATAGAACTCACCTCTCAACTCCCCTTTCGTTAGAGTATCGCTTACATGCTGTATTCTCACGAGTCTTCCAGTCCTCGATACATAGCTTTTGGATCCATATGATTTCCACGAGTAAGAGGTGTCCCCCGCCAAGACACAGACCACTGCTAATTCTCTCGAAATGTCATCACATTCCAACAGGACTGTTCCATTAGTGAGAAGGCTGTCTATTTCTCCACCTTTCACAGACTAGGTAGCGATCTGTCATAATGAGAAAAATAGTACACTAACGTACAGGAGGAAATTCACAACCGTGTAGAGTATACACCGACTATACAAAGAAGTTCAGTAGCATAACACCTACAATTCACCGATATCGAATGACAGTCTATAACTATCATCCTTTCCACGTCCTGACCTCCTATGATTTCTATGATTACTACATTAGAAATACGGCAGTGTAATGGTGTCATAGACTTTGTTGACAGCACAGTTTATCTCTCTCTCTCTCTCTCTCTCTCTCTCTCTCTCTCGCTCTCCCTCGTTGTTTTTATAACATCTAATGGAGCAAAACTACGAACTACAAAAACTTCGCTAATATCACTCGGTAGAGAACTCGTTATTAGCGCTCCTCTCTGTTCCGATGTATCTAAAACAAATACCATCTGCCTGTTGACATCGACCAAATGTGGTGATGCTGTTAAATATACATGTATTGTTTCACTAGAACAGGTGACCAGTGATCGAAGTCTCTTGCACAGTAAAGTCGCACTGTAGGAGGACCATATCCGACAGACTATCAATCACAAGAGAAGGTTGAAAGCCTTCTACTTACGTTTCAAATCTAGACTTTAACAATAAAATGGGAAGGTACTGTTAATCAGAACTCAGGGAGAAGTTATGATCTAAATGACAATAGATTCATTCATCTTTAACATCACAAGACAAAAAAAAATAACTAAAGAAACCTTACACAAACATTTTTATTTGACAAACGCTTTCACTAACATGGGGTCTATGGTGGACAAAGTGATCAGCTGGGGATCGAAACACGACACTAACCGGAACACTGTTCGATTTATCTGACATCATACACGTGAATCCGGGTTATGACACAGAAACTAAGCCACCATCAAGCTTCTATGTATATTCTACCATTCCAAAAAGAAAAATATGGTTCGAAAGAACAGGGTGCTGAGAAACATAAATTGGAGTACTACGCTTTAGCAGCGAATACCTTACCCTCGTGCTGGTCACGGCGGCACACCACGATGCGTTCGGCGACTGAAGTCGTGGACGGCCGCAGTCTGTTATTAATGGCGCGCGCCCGAAAAATGCAAGTACGCGGTCTCGTGTTCGGTTAATTCTGAATGCTGGTTCTTTTCTATGAGCCTCTGAAGCCCCGGTGGACTCCAGTGTGCAGGTGGACCGGTTTGCTGGTCTGCCAAACCAATTTGACTCCATGCCATGACTAAGCATGACGGAATACGTCAAATGTTTAGACGGCCGACTCGTTGTGTGCATGATGCTAGAAGCAGTACCTCTGACGGTTCAGAAGGTGACCGGCACAGGCTCTAAATAGCACACTAGCAAGGACACAAGTCTCATCGTTTAGGCAGAGACATGCAATTCTTTACTAGCGAAGTGCCAGTACAAAAGTGAGCTTCTCTTTCTGTCCACTTTCCTCCTCAGTTCGGTAGCAAAGTACGTTTACATATTAAATTTCCACCACTTTAGCACAAACCAATGACGAGCTGGAGCGCGGCATTCGAAGCTGGGAGAGCGTCCTTTGCTCTACATACACCGATTTGACCAATCAGAGATTTTAAAGTTAACTGGGAGAAAAGGTAAAAAGATTCAGCTTCGCGGCCTCTTTCCCGCGTGTTTACGCCCTGTCTTTTGCTAACAACATCACCAGGATGGAACCACACCCCTCCACAAAAAGCTTGTTATCTCCCTGTTGCGTCCGTTTCACAGTTTCCAAACAATGGCCATAAACTCGCTAAAAGCTTCATGTTTTCACAAATTTGTTTTGTAACAGAGTCTGGACGTCTGGGCACCAGTGACCTATTCCACAGAAATTCGCAGAACTCTCACAGTTATTTTGTCGGCTTCGTGCCTAACAAGGGCCAATCCTCTGCTTTATTGCTGGTCTACAATGCGCCGGCCATTGCAGCGGCGACTTCTCGGCGCTAGTCATTCTACCTGGACGTGGCTGTCGCCTGACCGGCGCCAACCAACGTGTCTGCACAATGAGACCGTCGAACTCGTTTGTCCTGAGATGTTTCCACTCAGGTTCCGCAGAAACAACGTGCTTCCCTCGGCCCACCACCGCCGTTTAAATCGGCACCCTAGTCCTTTGAACGCAGGTAAAGCTTACCATTATTCCCTCCCTAGAGCACGCAAGCAAGAGCATTAACTACTGTCCACCATTTCATCATGATGTATGAAGTCAAATTCCAATAAAGATCATATTTCCTAAGAACATGATGTGGCATAACACCGAATAAGAAGTGAGAGTGCCCTGCAATCTCTCACAACCTCCCTGTTCCTCTCAAACTTATTCATGGGGAGTGTCACACTTTAAAAGGTTAGTGTGATATGGGGTCATTATCAAAGAAATAAACATAAATCAATCTTTGTATACCATAAATCCCAGTACAGTGTTATGCCCTCTCTTTACCACATTCAACCACGGGTCATCCATACCCTCTCTCTTGCATGCCCACAAAATTAAATGAGAAATAAAACGTGATGGGCATACCATCAGGTCATATTCTTGAAGACCAAGATTTAAATGACAATTACTAAACGGTTACAGGTCCATGCATACATTTATTTACTCATTCATCCTGAAATTGGGGCCAGAGAAGGTTATACCCTAACCTGAATGTAATATAGTTGTCTTGATGATTCTCTGCCCCATGGAAAAAATTACTACCCATGCTCAATTATACACATGGCTGCATTCATTCCTTGACAGAAAATTGATTACAAGCACTCTCACATTCACCCAAAAATAAACTATTACTAGCTTAAATTTTGCAAGTCATCTGTGTCTCTTATTTCTCTAAAATGTGTAAGAATGTCCCTTAAATGCAAAGATATAAGTGTCAACACAACAAAACAACATATGATTGTCATAAAACAAGTGAATCTTTACACTAAACCAAAAAATTATACCTGAGTCCGTTAAGAAAAAATAAAACTTGAAAATAAAACATAGAGAATGCATGCAATCTTGTAAAATGAAAACTGCAAGGCACATATAAAAGAAACATACATTAAAGTAATAATGAAAACAAGGCTTCCTACAGCTCCCTTCTCAAAGGTCTTTAGGGAGTTCAATTCTTTAAAATTTACAATTGTCACATGAAAATGCTGCACTACACATGTCGTGTAACAGGTTAGATGTGGCAGCTATGTGGGATGAGTTTGTCAAGATGGATTACCCCTTTTTCTCGGCATGTACAGTACAGGCAGCACCCTCAGTGGGACAGGACCTTGTCTGTGGCAGCGATCAGTGGCGTCTCGATTACTGACCGTCTTGGATGAAGTGGTGGTCAACAATGCGTAGCCACTGTTCCCAAGTGCGCCCTGCTGGCTTCAGACTCCCGTTCATCGGTAGGGCCCTCGGGACCTTGTAGTGGCAGCAGCAGTGAAAGTGCTCTGGTATCTGCCGCACCAGCCCCCAGTTGACAGTTGTAGGCGCGAAGGGGCTTGTCCGCTCCTGACCCCCATTCACCCAGCTGATGACGTCATGCCGACGAGCTGCCCTGCGGTCGCTAAGTTGGCCACCGCCAGCTGCATCACCCCCTGCTCACAGGACAGGCGTAAGGCCTTGACCGTCTTGTCTGCGTAGCGGCCCGTCTGCCCAGCTGCTACAGACCCTCCAGTGTCAGCAACCTCTCCAAATGCCTGATACGTCGCCATCAACTCAGCCGCTAATAGTCTGCACAATTCTTATAAGGAAACCCAGTGCCTTGTTTTTACAAGTATGTTTACTGCATAAATACAGTGAATTATAATGAATGATTACTCCAAGAATAAAAGGGTTTACAGTTCTTTGACAAAAATATAATCCTATTCTCTTACATAAATAATTTGATATTATTACAGCAATAATTTTAAATGATTCATTTTCTGTGTCTAAATCTTTATAATCTTAAGTAGTGGTGAGGTGTTGTACTGTATGATGGTGTAGTGTTAATTTCCCACAAACTTTCATACACTCGAAGTACTAAGCCGGCTTAGACTACACATTCACTTCAGTCATTCTCATTCCATCTAAGTCTACTACTAGTTATGCAACCCAACTACTATAAAAGATATGCAAACTACTATTCTCCCATTTTGTTGTCTTTAAGGTGGCACTATCGCTGGTGTATGGCGTGAATCTCGATGAGTACCGACGTCACCAATCTGCTCGCTGTTCTAAGTGGGATAAAAAAATAAAATAAAAAAAAACGCGAAATTCTCTTTTTGCTGAAACTGACACAAAATTTTCTCAGGTTGGTGTACAAATTTTTCCGCTCCAGTCCGGAAACAAACATAAAAACACAAGTTATCATCGACATTTGACTGCAAAGCTACATTTATTCCGTTTCTCCCTTTCTCACAAATTGATGGGTGCCTCCCTCACTCTGCAAAAGCATACCACAGTGACTCGCACATGCCGTGCTCACGCCACTATCGCCCAAGATCTACCACTCATGCGCTCGCGAATTACTCGCGAAAGCCCACACGAATATCATCTCACAATAGTGCTGAAAACCACATGTGAAAACCACAAGCGAATAACCACACTGAACAACAACTGCATTAGACACGATCATCTGTATAACCAAACTCGAATAAAATATCCCATTCGCGAGAAACATCGCACCAAAAGCGACATCCACAGACAAAAAACACACCACAAATACATCGCGCCACTGGCTAGAACAATAATTAGCCCACAGCGAAGACACATTGAACTGGGCACTGGTCACAAACCACAGCGAAACACACAAGAAAGTCAACACGCCTTTCGCGTGGACAATACACGACCATCCTGCATAATACCTCCAAGAATCTCGTAGCCTAATCTCAACGACGCCCCTCTCACACACTATACTACGAATTATATACCAGATCGTACAAGGGCGTGTACTGCAATGCACACACAATAAACTGAAGAAATACAATTTTAGCTGATCTCTAAGATGTTACGAGAAGAATTCCGTCCCCATTACTCGTGCACTTGTTTCTTTCTCGAAGATATGAAATACTATCGTTGTTGTGACACCAAATTCTGTCCTTCCGTGACTGCTATGAGAACATATTAACTCGAGCGAAATAGGACTCAAATAAACAACGAAGTTTCTGTCGTGAAATAGGCACATTTCTCTCTCAACAATTGCAATTTATTCAGCTTCGGGATGACTAACTGTACATCTTTAAACTTGATACATGTTTCGAAGAAATACTTGTACAGTGAAATTGTAACAATGCCAACTCTTACGACTAGCTGTAAGGGGAGAAGCTGCTATGCTAATTACCATGGTGAATCATAAAAAGGTCTAAAGAACTAGTTGTTATCTTTAAAATTATTATAACTAAACGAATTTATGCTACAATGCTTATGTTCGGCTGTCACCGACCCGCCCACTCGTTGTGGGCGTGATGCTAGAAGCAGTACCTCTGATGGTTCGGATGGTGACTGGCACAGGCTCTAGATAGTACACTAGCAAAAGTACACAAGTCTCACCGTTTAGGCAGAGACCTGCTGTTCTTTACTAGTGAAGCATCAGTACAAGAGTGAGCTTCTCTTTCTGTCCACTTTCCTCCTCAGCTCGGTAGCAAAGTACGTTTACATCTTAGACTTCCCCCACTTTAGCTCAAGACAATCACGAGCTGGAGCGCGACATTCGAAGCTGGAAGAGCGCCCTTTGCTCTACATACACCGATTTCACCAATCAGAGACTTTAAAGTTAATTGGGAGAAAAGGAAAAATATTCAGTTTCGCGGCCTCTTTCCCGCGTGTTTACGCCCTGTCTTTTGCTAACAACATGACCAGGCTGGAACCACACCCCTCCAAAAAAAGCTCGTTATCTCCCCTGTTGCGTCCATTCCGAAGTTTCCAAAGAATGGCCACAAACTAGCTAAAAGCCTCATGCTTTCACAAAATTGTTTTGTAGCAGAGTCTGGACGTCTGGGCATCAGTGACCTCTGTCACGAAAATTCGCAGAACTCTCACAGTTGTTTTGTCGGCTTCCTGCCTGACAAGGGCCCATCCTCTGCTTTAATGCCAGTCTACAATACGCTGGCCATTGCAGCGGCGACTTCTCGGCGCTAGTCAGTCTACCTGGACGCGGCTCTCTCCCGACCGGCGCCAACCTATGTGCCTGCACAATGAGACCGCGGAACTTGGTTGTCCGGAAATGTTTCCACTCAGGTTCCGCGGAAAAACGCGCTTCCCTCGGCCCACCGTAGCCGTGCTCTTTAACTGCAGTCGTTTATATCGGTACCCTATTCTTTCGAACGCAGGTAAAGCTTACCTAGAGCACACAAGCAAGAACATTAACTACTGCCCATCACTCCATCATGATGTAAGAAGTCACATCCCAATTAAGATCATGTTCCCTAAGAACATGAAGCGGCATTACACCGAATCAGAAGTTAGAGTGCCCTGCAATCTCTTAAGGTCCCTATGTTGTTCTTTCATAAGCAGTTTGATATATTGTTGTTTTGCTATAACACATCCAAGCAGTGTACGACTACAGGCTCTGCACACTACTATACATTGTGTTTCTCCACCATAAACTTTAAGAAGTAAATACTGGTAACAAGCAAGGAACTTTTTAGTGACTGAAAGTAAAGACAAGTGAAACTCTCGCATGGTGCCTACTATAGTCTAGTGCACACTAGTGAAACATATACAAACTTCGCATTCCTTTACTGAAATGGATAGAATTGCCAGAGCCAGAAACAAAACCGTATCTGTAACACTGTCAAAGCATTATAACAACATTGGGAAGTCATACATTGACAAAACGGTAGTAAAATTACTTCAAAATGTTGAAATAGTTGCAAGAAAACCAATTGCTGTAGAACTAGTTTCGACAAAAGCCACATTGAGTAACGATTTGAGCAAACCTGAAGCATTGATATTAGGAATTGTTAGCATTGCAACTTACGCAACTACTCAAAAACTCAGAAATATAACGAAAGAGACACTTTCAGGTAATGCAATGGAAGTGAACAATAGTAGAACCACAGCTACAGAAAAATAGACATCCATAGCCAGAAAACAAATTAACTGAAAAAGATGTCTGCCAACAAGGAATGGGGATTTTTATGGCCTCTCCAGAAAAAGAAAACCAAACAGATATCAGTGGTGAAAATGTACAGGTGGTATAGAAGATAAGTGTCCAACTACATATGCCTGAACTTGACAAAAATACAGAATTCATCTTTCATCAGAATGCGCAATCATTTACAAATAAAATCAGCGAACTCGAAATACTCTTGTCAGATAATCTGAAGGAAGCTTCTGTAACCATATATCCTTAAGTGAACAGTGATATGTTGGTGAATACATTACTACTGGGATTTACACTGTCTTCATCATTCTGAAAACTATCTTCTTCCCACAGTGTGATATGCAGTTTTGTTAGAAGGAACGTGAAATATTGCTATTTAAACCTCTTAGAGATGGTGGGAAAAGAAAAAGACTTAGAAATTTCATCTACAGAAGTAATGTCACTAAAAATAATAATAATTTGCCTGTACTGAAGCCCAGGTGGTAACTTACATATATTCCTACAGAAACTAGACAGTACTTTCAGTAAACTTAAAGCTAACAAGAAAAATCTAATAATACATGTATGTGATGATTTTAACATTAATCTCCAGAAATACTCCAACGAAAAGCAAAATCTAATGATCATCCTTTTGCTCTATAGTTTACAGACTTCAATAAATTCTCACACTACGGTAAAATTCAAATGTACTGCTTTTGACCAAATATTTATAAATGTAGAAAATAATGACTGTCAGGCTGGAACTATAAATATAGGATTTAGTGATTGTAATGGACAGTATATCCCTTTCATACAATACTTAAAATTGTAATGCAAATCAAATTAGTCAAACAAGAAACATTTAATAGTACATGTAGATTTTAACATTAATTTACAGGAATACTCCAACAAAAAGCAAAATCTCACGATCATCCTTACAATCTATAGTTTACATGACCACAACAGACCCTCCCACTATTGCAAAAACTACACGTACCTCTTTTAACCAGATAATTATAATTGCAGAAAATAATGACTTTCAGGCTGGAACCATAAATACAGATTGTAGCTATCATAATAGACAGTATATTGCTTTCATACAATACATAAAGCCACAATTAGTCAAATAAGAACTAAACCTAAGTGAACAAATCCTTCAGATAATTGTTAGCTAAGTGAACATGGAATACAGTATATGTGCATGGCGGTATATGTCATAATTCCAATTTGGCGAAATATTTACTAACTACTATGGAACTACATTCCATATAAATACAGACAGGCTAAGGTCTAATAACAAGAACAAGTCTTAGAGAACGGCTAGAACTGAGATCTCAAATTGAAAACTAAAATGAAGGCAAATGATTGTTACGTGCAGTCTGGTGGGAAAAGGACAAAAGCTATGGAGAAAGCCATAAAAAGACAGACAAGCAATGTCAGTACCAAAAATGCGAATATCAAGCTATGTCAAAGACTCAAGATGATGTGGAAATAAGAGGCCTAAGGAAAGCATCAAATATCTTCAACAACTATTTTACAAATATAAGTGGTTATCTAATCAATAAGAGTAAACCCAAGTAACCAAAATGCTACAGCAGCATCAATTAAGATCAACAGTTCTGTAGTAGTAGGGCAAAGCTCGTCCTAGCCACATTTGATATCAAATTGATGCACAGATTAATTAAATTGTGACAGTTGACTGATTTAAGACATTACCCTATTATTCTGCTAGGTGGTTGATGACACCGTAGGGATAATCCATCCTTCTGAGAAAAACTCCCACCTCTCCCTATCTCCACCTACCTCCCCCACCCCTCTGGAAACCTCAAACCCTCCACCCTCCCCCACACTGATACAAGTGCACATTCAGCCCTGAGTTATTCGACTTGCCTTCTCCCACTCCATCAATTTGATTGACAAATTAATGAAATCAATAAATTAATCAATCCCTCCCTCTCCAGTAAATCTCCAACCCTCCTTCCTCTCTACCATATCACAAAAGGAAATTCAATTACATAGCAAAGGATATATTGTTTATTTATAAAATTCAATTTACAGCATTTGAATCTCTCTAGCTCATCATTCTCTGCTGTTTCGGAAGATACAGGTCTTGTAAAATATATCGAAACAAGTAATGGAATAGATCGCTTTTTTTCAAATCTCACCAGGAATACCGTCATGAAACTCTCACCACCCATAATTACACCACCAAAACACTCTTGATCCTGTCTTCATACTGATGGGAGAGCAGATGTACCAGCAGCTTCCTATATTATGGTAACCAATGTTGGCTGCCACACTGCCAGCCACCTCACATATTACCATGCACACACTGCTGGTTCGTGTGGCATGCCGACCAGAAATCGCACTAATCCCCAAACAAAGCATCAGGTTACAGCACCCTTTGATACTGAGCCTGAGAAATTCCTATCGAAATACATGCTCCCACAAACTAGCATCATGTAGCGGCATCCCTTTGAAATTTGATACCAGACTCACTTCCTGCCTCACTTTCCTTCCCTCATATGAAAAACACACACGGACCAAGATGTGCGCCTCCACCTGTCCTCCCTTCCATTCCCCTTCATGCAGACCTGGTGTTGGTAGTCGGAATATCCTTTCATTTTCGCACTTCCACTGCTATGGAAACCTGTTGTGGATGGAACAAAGGCATTCAATAAGAAGTGGGTTGCGTCCGTCATTTGCCACACTAACACCACCTTTGACCTGAACAAAGTAGTGGATACTTGATGAACCCCTAGCTGTGGATGTCCTTGAAATAAACCCTCACTCTATCAGATTGATCGACCAATCAATTAAGTCGACACTCTTTGTGTGCAACAAGTTTTTTTCTTGCATCCCATTGGTGGATACTAGGTCTGGTATATTTGGTGGGATTAGATCCCACAACTGCCTGATTTCCCAAACCTGCTCTTCCCCTTCTTGATCTTTTTCCCCTTGCATCCTATAGGTGGGTACTGCCACAGTAAGATCATTCGGTAGGAACTCCATTACTTTGGAGATAGATGAGAATTTCAGATTTCAACTCAGTTTCATGCTATTTCCTTAAAGAATCTGCAGAGGGGTTGGATTGATGTGTGTGCTCCCAGTATCGCCATTAGAAAAAAATTTGATCAATCAGGTATTTGACACTGTGACTGGGTTTTTAAAGAACTATGGAATTCCTAAATTGGTTCTCTCCACCACATCTGAAAGGAGAAGGAAGGGCCTACTGTGTGATAGGACAGAGACAACAGTAAATACTATTGCAAGATGGGGACCACTGCGAGGTATTTATTGAGAAACACTAAACGCAACACACTTAAACAACGATCCAATCTGTAACAGTAGTTGTCATGGCTAGATGTCAGAGATCACAGAAACTTTCGCACATGCTGCACACTCATGTCCCGGTTCCACACAAAGTGTACCCATTCCATCATACACTGTCAGCATTCTGCAGCTTTCTTCATGTGATCATTCCAGTTTAAGTCGGATCTTTGCGGAAGTCCGAGAGCGCAATATCTACCACATTCTGCATACCATGGAGAAGTAGGGTGAGCTAAGTTAATGCAACAGGACTGTGTTTTGATCACTCGGTGGAAATGGGAAAATGTTGTCGTAATTCTGCCAATCATGTACAATGTGTAAGACCAGCAGCAAAAGAAAATTTCTCGTGCAACATGAGGTAGTAGAAAAGACAGTATGAGCAGTTGGGGTGGTGTTTCCTACTGGGAAAATTAGGAAGACTTCACATCATACAGGAACTGGATGAAGGACAAGGATCTTGATACGGCATTGTGGAGTGTTTCAGATACAGGTACTGCTGTCCGAAGGAGATCTGCATCCCTCAGGATGCATCCATGTCTGTCACCCAAAAATTCTCTCTATCCTCGTTATTTTGTACCATCCAACAGAGAAAACTATGAACTATAAAAACTTTGCTAACATCACCTGGTGGAGAACTCCATAAGATACTGCTATATCCCTCTCTTCCGATACACTGAAAACATATAACGACTGTATGCTGACATCGAGTATATGTGACGATCCTGTTAAATACACTCCTGGAAATGGAAAAAAGAACACATTGACACCGGTGTGTCAGACCCACCATACTTGCTCCGGACACTGCGAGAGGGCTTTACAAGCAATGATCACACGCACGGCACAGCGGACACACCAGGAACCGCGGTGTTGGCCGTCGAATGGCGCTAGCTGTGCAGCATTTGTGCACCGCCGCCGTTAGTGTCAGCCAGTTTGCCGTGGCATACGGAGCTCCATCGCAGTCTTTAACACTGGTAGCATGCCGCGACAGCGTGGACGTGAACCGTATGTGCAGTTGACGGACTTTGAGCGAGGGCGTATAGTGGGCATGCGGGAGGCCGGGTGGACGTACCGCCGAATTGCTCAACACGTGGGGCGTGAGGTCTCCACAGTACATCGATGTTGTCGCCAGTGGTCGGCGGAAGGTGCACGTGCCCGTCGACCTGGGACCGGACCGCAGCGACGCACGGATGCACGCCATGACCGTAGGATCCTACGCAGTGCCGTAGGGGACCGCACCGCCACTTCCCAGCAAATTAGGGACACTGTTGCTCCTGGGGTATCGGCGAGGACCATTCGCAACCGTCTCCATGAAGCTGGGCTACGGTCCCGCACACCGTTAGGCCGTCTTCCGCTCACGCCCCAACATCGTGCAGCCCGCCTCCAGTGGTGTCGCGACAGGCGTGAATGGAGGGACGAATGGAGACGTGTCGTCTTCAGCGATGAGAGTCGCTTCTGCCTTGGTGCCAATGATGGTCGTATGCGTGTTTGGCGCCGTGCAGGTGAGCGCCACAATCAGGACTGCATACGACCGAGGCACACAGGGCCAACACCCGGCATCATGGTGTGGGGAGCGATCTCCTACACTGGCCGTACACCACTGGTGATCGTCGAGGGGACACTGAATAGTGCACGGTACATCCAAACCGTCATCGAACCCATCGTTCTCCCATTCCTAGACCGGCAAGGGAACTTGCTGTTCCAACAGGACAATGCACGTCCGCATGTATCCCGTGCCACCCAACGTGCTCTAGAAGGTGTAAGTCAACTACCCTGGCCAGCAAGATCTCCGGATCTGTCCCCCATTGAGCATGTTTGGGACTGGATGAAGCGTCGTCTCACGCGGTCTGCACGTCCAGCACGAACGCTGGTCCAACTGAGGCGCCAGGTGGAAATGGCATGGCAAGCCGTTCCACAGGACTACATCCAGCATCTCTACGATCGTCTCCATGGGAGAATAGCAGCCTGCATTGCTGCGAAAGGTGGATATACACTGTACTAGTGCCGACATTGTGCATGCTCTGTTGCCTGTGTCTATGTGCCTGTGGTTCTGTCAGTGTGATCATGTGATGTATCTGACCCCAGGAATGTGTCAATAAAGTTTCCCCTTCCTGGGACAATGAATTCACGGTGTTCTTATTTCAATTTCCAGGAGTGTATACACATCCCATATTGGTCCATTGGAGCAGGTGGTCAGTGATCGAAGTCACTTGCACAGACCTGTGTAAAGTTTTGTCGCCTATACTGTACGAGGGCCATATCCCACAAGCTGTCAATTGTAAGAGATGGTCCCTATGTTGTTCTTCGATAAGCTGTTTGATAGATTTTATTTTGCTGTAACACACCCAAGCACTGTATGACCACAGCTTTTTACACCGCCAAACTTTAGGTTTTATCACCACTACTTCGAAATCTTTGCCAGGTGCTAAACCGATATTAACATGTTTCGATCCATTGGTTCTCACAGAAAGCTGGACATCAAATGGTGTAAACTATGCTGCTCCCACAACGTACATGGTTGAAATAAAAGACAGAGGTGGTATTTCTTATTGACAAAAATGTGGAAGACGTCGCAAACTAGTGAAACTGGAAGAGTTTGCCCCATTGTGTAGCGTTTCCAAACAACTGCATGTAGGTGATGACCTCTACATTTAATCTCATCTTTCACACTGACTTGGTAGGAGATGTCTTGGTGTTCCATTTCAAAGTGACCAAGAGCATTTATTCCCCATATTGCAGCCACTTATGTGATCACTGTTTCACTGCTGCCCACTGCCAGACGATACTGCTCGCACCTGAAACAAGTAGTGTCAGTCAATCATTATGTGGCAATTAACAGTGTGCCAGTGAACGGTCGGAATAGAAAAGACACCGTTGATATGGGACAATGTACTGTGATAAGCACCACAGTTGATAGTGCAATCAATTTTAGCAATTTGACCGGTTTTTCCTAATTTCAATGCCGACCAGTGAGATGGGAGCATGCTTCCCAATTCCTGTATCATCGCTAAACCACCCATCCACTACTTTGCACATACCATGTACTAGATTTCAAACCTAGATATATGACTGTGCAGTGCGCCCACTCATGGTTAGTTCTCGAGCGCATATACCAAAGTATACCAGCCAGGGTCCTATGCCGATGCAGTTAGGATATTTATATATTTCTGACACTTCGACCGTAGTGCTTAATTTACGATTACGATTGGCCATCTTTCCCTATGTGAACAGGAATCACAGAGCCTTCCCGCATTCTTAGAATAAAGTTGTAGACTGAAAAATCTCACTGTATTGTCTTTGGCAAACCCTCCCTGCATCATTGTTGCCGATTTAATTTGCTGCTGACCGGAAGTAGGAGAGACTATACCACCTCTTGTGAAGGAACAGAGCACACGTATGTTATATCTGGAGCGATGTTCGTATATGGATCCACAATACGCTACATCTGGTATAGGGTTCAAAGATGGTTACACCATGCGTTATGACCGGAGATGTGCTCTGTGTTTGAAGGTGATTCCACCAGCTTGAGGACTGAGTCATGGGAGCTATCTGTGACATAGGCTCAGACACAGACATACAGGAAACAGGCTGAATGCACTGCAGCTGTAGAATATGTGGTTGGAACTGAGTGGATGCATTTCAGTATAGTGCTATACTATACCGTCTGACCAGAAAAATAGTCCATTTGTGCTAGGTTTTGACAACTGTATTACATTTACAAGCAATTTTAGGACATGTGGCGAGAAGTGATGTTATGATCGCATGGGCAGAAATGACATAAAATCGATAAAACTACTAAAATTGACGGAAAATACGTATAAATTGAGGAAAAATACACCAAAATTCAGGGAAATTGAGGGGAATGAGGAAGTACTTGCATGTCTTCTGCTTGGTGCAGAAAATTATTATACTTGGGGACAAGTATGTGACAATATGAGGAATATGAGAAAAAGTTGACAAGGAAGCACTGGGAACCACAGAAAGAGTAATTTTTCGTCGACAGCGATAAAAATGCTGGAATACAATGTTTAGTGTGGATGAGCACCAAATGTTGGTAATAAAATTACATGGGTCGGATCACAACCCCAGGTGTGACCCCCAAGTTATCGGCAACTACCTTACAGATTTTTGTAGTGTCCTTAGCTAAAGAACGTTGTATTACAGCTGGGGGACTGAAATGCACAACTACAGAATGGATCGTGTGTTTGAGCCTATGCAAGACTGTTTAGGTGTTTTAAACCACAACAAACAGTATTTACACTGTGCTTCTCTGTTCTCTCCACCAATCACAACCACACAGTGTCAGCTAACAAATACCTTACAGAACAGTTGCTGCATGGATTTTCCACAACATTATACTGTATGTCTGATGAGATACTAATGGTACATGCAAGCTGACTGTTGTTTTTGATGCATTCCTGGGAAAGAGAATCATCTGCCTCTAAATTGACATGAATATGCGTTAAGGGATGATAGAAAGTAGATGGAGTGATAGACTGAAACAGGTTGTAATAAGGTATGATTTAATGGCCCACCTAATGACTTGGTCATTTTATACCTTCGTGAATGAAACCAAACAGTGGAAATACAATACAGTGAATGGAACAAAATTACAAATCATTAATCAGATTACTGAGACATGAAACATGGTGCTCCCTAAGGATCAGTACTGGGGCGACTGCCATCCCTTCTATACATAAATGACCTTCAAGCAAACCTACATTATCAAAATACTTATCAGTCTGCTAATGACACAAGGATCAGTACTGGGATCACTGCCATTTATCCTATCTACATCTGCATCTATATGATTACTCTGCGATTCAAATTTAAGTGCTTGGCAGAGGGTTTATCGAACCACAATCATACTATCTCTCTACCATTCCACTCCCGAACAGCGCACGGGAAAAACGAACACCTGAACCTTTCTGTTCAAGTTCTGATTTCTCTTATTTTATTTTGATGATCATTCCTACCTATGTAGGTTGAGCTCAACAAAATATTTTCGCATTCGGAAGAGAAAGTTGGTGACTGAAATTTCGTAAATAGATCTCGCCGCGACGAAAAACGTCTTTGCTTTAATGACTTCCATCCCAACTCGCGTATCATATCTGCCACACTCTCTCCCCGATTACGTGATAATACAAAACGAGCTGCCCTTTTTTGCACCCTTTCGATGTCCTCCGTCAATCCCACCTGGTAAGGATCCCACACCGCACAGCAATATTCTAACAGAGGACGAACGAGTGTAGTGTAAGCTGTCTCTTTAGTGGACTTGTTGCATCTTCTAAGTGTCCTGCCAATGAAACGCAACCTTTGTCTCGCCTTCCCCACAATATTATCTATGTGGTCTTTCCAACTGAAGTTGTTCGTAATTTTAACACCCAGGTACTTAGTTGAATTGACAGCCTTGAGAATTGTACTATTTACCGAGTAATCGAATTCCAACGGATTTCTTTTGGAACTCATGTGGATCACCTCACACTTTTCGTTATTTAGCGTCAACTGCCACCTGCCACACCAAACAGTAATCTTTTCTAAATCGCTTTGAAACTGATACTGGTCTTCGAATAACCTTACTAGATGGTAAATTACAGTATCATCTGCGAACAACCTAAGAGAACTGCTCAGATTGTCACCCAGGTCATTTATATAGATCAGGGACAGCAGAGGTTAGGTTAGGTTAGTGTTGTTTAACGTTCCGTCGACAACGAGGTCATTAGAGACGGAGCGCTAGCTCGGGTTAGGGAAGGATGGGGAAGGAAATCGGCCGTGCCCTTTTGAAAGGAACCATCCCGGCATTTGCCTGAAACGATTTAGAGAAATCACGGAAAACCTAAATCAGGATGGCTGGAGACGGGAGTGAACCGTCGTCCTCCCGAATGCGAGTCCAGTGTCTAACCACCGTGCCACCTCGCTCGGTGGAACAGCAGAGGTCCCAGGACGCTTCCCTGGGGAACACCTGATATCACTTCAGTTTTACTCGATGATTTGCCGTCTATTACTACGAACTGCGACCTTCCTGACAGGAAATCACGAATCCAGTCGCACAACTGAGACGATACCCCATAGGCCCGCAGCTTGATTAGAAGTCGCTTGTGAGGAACGGTGTCAAAAGCTTTCCGGAAATCTAGAAATATGGAATCAACTTGAGATCCCCTGTCGATAGCGGCCATTACTTGTTGCGAATAAAGAGCTAGCTGCATTGCACAAGAACGATGTTTTCTGAAACCATGCTGATTACGTATCAATAGATCATTCCCTTCGAGGTGATTCATAATGTTTGAATACAGTATATGCTCCAAAACCCTACTGCAAACCGACGTCACTGATATAGGTCTGTAGTTCGATGGATTACTCCTACTACCCTTCTTAAACACTGGTGCGACCTGTGCAATTTTCCAATCTGTAGGTACAGATCTATCGGTGAGCGAGTGGTTGTATATGATTGCTAAGTAGGGAGCTATTGTATCAGCGTAATCTGAAAGGAACCTAATTGGTATACAATCTGGACCTGAAGACTTGCCCGTATCAAGCGATTTGAGTTGCTTCGCAACCCCTAAGGTATCTAATTCTAAGAAACTCATGCTAGCAGCTGTTCGTGTTTCAAATTCTGGAATATTCCATTCGTCTTCCCTGGTGAAGGAATTTCGGAAAACTGCGTTCAATAACTCCGCTTTAGCGGCACAGTCGTCGGTAACAGTACCATCGGCACTGCGCAGCGAAGGTATTGACTGCGTCTTGCCGCTTGTGTACTTTACATACGACCAGAACTTCTTCGGGTTTTCTACCAAATTTCGAGACAATGTTTCGCTGTGGAACCTATTAAAGGCATCTCGCACTGAAGTCCGTGCCAAATTTCGCGCGTCTGTAAATTTCAGCCAATCTTCGGGATTTCGCGTTCTTCTGAACTTCGCATGCTTTTTCCGTTGGCTCTGCAACAGCCTTCGGACCTGTTTTGTGTACCATGGGGGATCAGTTCCATCTCTTACCAATTTATGAGGTATGAATCTCTCAATTGCTGTTGCTACTATATCTTTGAATTTGAGCCACATCTCGTCTACATTTGCATAGTCAGTTCGGAAGGAATGGAGATTGTCTCTTAGGAAGGCTTCTAGTGACACTTTTTCCGCTTTTTTAAATAAAATTATTTTGCGTTTGTTTCTGGTGGATTTGGAAGAAACGGTATTGAGCCTAGCTACAACGACCTTGTGATCACTAATTCATGTATCAGTCATGATGCTCTCTATTAGCTCTGGATTGTTTGTGGCTAAGAGGTCAAGTGTGTTTTCGCAACCATTTACAATTCGCGTGGGTTCGTGGACTAACTGCTCGAAATAATTTTCGGAGAGAGCATTTAGGACAATCTCGGAAGATATTTTCTGCCTACCACCGGTTTTGAACAAGTATTCTTGCCAACATATCGAGGGGAGGTTGAAGCCCCCACCAACTATAACCGTATGAGTGGGGTATTTATTTGTTACAAGACTCAAATTTTCTCTGAACTGTTCAGCAACTATATCATCGGAGTCTGGGTGTCAGTAGAAGGAGCCAATTATTAACTTAGTTCGGCTGTTAAGTATAATCTCCACCCATACCAATTCGCACGGAGTATCTACTTCGACTACACTGCAAGATAAACCACTACTGACAGACACAAACACTCCACCACCAATTCTGTCTAATCTATCTTTCCTGAACACCATCTGAGACTTCGTAAACATTTCTGCAGAACTTATTTCAGGCTTCAGCCAGCTTTCTGTACCTATAACGATTTCAGCTTCTGTGCTTTCTATTAGCGCTTGAAGCTCAGGAACTTTCCCAGCACAACTACAACAATTTACAACTACAATTCCGACTGTTCCTTGATCCAAGCACGTCCTGTGTTTGCCATGCACCCTTTGAGATTACAGCCCACCCCGCACTTTCCTGAGGCCTTCTAACCTAAAAAACCGCCCAGTCCACGCCACACAGCCTCTGCTACCCGTGTAGCCGCCAGCTGAGTGTAGTGAACTCCTGACCTATTCAACGGAACCCGAAACCCCACCACCCTATGGCGCAAGTCAAGGAATCTGCAGCCAACACGGTCGCAAAACCGTCTGAGCCTCTGATTCAGACCCTCCACCCGACTCTGCACCAAAGGTCCGCAGTCGGTTCTGTCAACGATGCTGCAGATGGTGAGCTCTGCTTTCATCTCGTAAGCAAGACCGGCAGCCTTCACCAAATCAGATAGCCGCTGGAATCCAGAGAGAATTTCCTCAGATCCAAAGCGACACACATCATTAGTGCCGACATGTGCCACCACCTGCAGCTGGCTGCACCCTGTGCTCTTCATGGCATCCAGAAGGACCCTTTCCACATCAAGAATGACTCCACCCGGAATGCACACAGAGTGCACACTGGATTTCTTCCCCTCCTTAGCCGCCATATCCCTAAGGGGCCCCATTAGGGGCCTAAAATTGGAGCTCCCGACTACCTATAAGCCCACCCTCTGTGATTGCCCGGACCTTGAAGGCTGAGAATCATCCTCTGAAACAGGGCAGGCAGCTGCATCTGGCTCAGCCAGAGACAGTACCTGAAACCTGTTTGTCAGACGCACTGGGGAGGCTTTCTGATCAGCCTCTGGGGACGTCTTTCGCTGCCTGCCATGCCTTGGAGCGACCTCCCAATCAACCACAGGCGAGGGCTCAGCCCCACTGTGGGCAGCAACCGGGGCAACCACAGTGGCAGACCGATCTGGGGACAGACGGGACGAGGTTGACATCCCCGTGATACCCAAGTCTGGCTCCCCACAGTGGTGCCCATTGGCAACAGCCTCAAGCTGCACGACCGAAGTCAGCACCGCCTGCAGCTGTGAGTGAAGGGATGCCAACTCAGCCCTCATCTGAACACAGCAATCACAGTCCCTGTCCATTCTAATCGATGTTGAACAACAGTTACTGAAACATGGGTTAGTGCCTAGATAACGCAAGGGAAACACGCAAAGAATGTATGAACTAACCTGTACAAATGCCTAATGACTGCGCTACAATCTGCCTGGATTTGCGATTACAGTAACTAAAACTCGAAATTACACCTCCTATACGAAACTCACGCAATTTAAGTAAGAATCTACGAAGCAAACACAGAAAAGAAGCTATATACGTATCTTTCTGCGCTGTCGATGTGCACCAACTGGGACCTCAGGCCACTATGGTAAATGACCTACAAACAATGTAAATTATCAAAATTCTTGGTCATTACTGCAAAAACTGAAAACTTACTATGAGAAAACAAAACAAAGACAATGGATAGCATAGCAGACTGATTTACACACAATATGCAAATCTTAAATGAAGAAAAACTATAGCACTCAACTTTCATAGTGTTAAGGAACAGGTCCGACAAACTATATGTAGCCTATGGTCACACAAAACAGTGAATAGAGTTAACCAGACGAAATTTCTTGGGATCTGGATCCAGGAACATGTAAGATGTGTGACTCATAATGACAACCATATAAAAAAATTGAGCACATCCTGCTTTGTGATGAGGATCCTTGAAAACTGTTGCAGTATGGACTGCCTCAAAATGCAAATGTTCAGTCACTTTAGAAGTATGAAGTCATTTTCTGTGGAGCTTCCCCAGTAGCATTTAGCTGTTCAGAATCCTAAAAGGAATGAAAGAAGGTACCACACACAGAAAATCTTACAAGCCACTCTTCAAAAAACTACAGATCCTCCCATTTCCTTGCCTGGAAATATATGAAACCATACTATTCACAAAACATAATGCAACTGCAAATCCTGCACTCTTCCTCAAAAATTAAGATATATACACTCAAAACAAAAGGCAAAATATGGTTCTCCATATGTGCTGGGTAAAAGCTAAACTCTGCCAAAATGGCGTTATCCATCTTGGAAGAAAGATATTTAGAAAATTATCAAATAACATACAGTTGGTAAACAGTGTTGTAGGATTCAAAGCTGCTATGAAGGCATATCTAATTGACTGTTGCTTCTATAGCCTAAAAGAGTTCTTCGATAAAGATTAATGTCCTAATATCAATAATAATCCATTGCAAGCATAGCAGCAAAAACTAATAATGTACCAGTAACATGTATAGCAAGCACATGTAACTAACGATATTTTATTATGGCTGAAACAATACTGTGTTAAATGATGTCCAACATCTTACTGTGCATTATGTCTACCCACACAAGAACTCATGGACAAATAAATAAACAACATTAGGATTAAATAACAAACAACGATTATCTCATAGCAATCATCTTTTCAAGAGCTTTCGAATGCCAGTAAAAACTATATCATTCCATTTTAAGAAATCATACTGGTATTTCAAATAGCTCTGAGCACTAAGGGACTTAACACCTGAGGTTATCAGTCCCTTAGAACTTAGAACTACTCAAACCTAACTAACCTAAGGACATCACACAGATCCATGCCCAAGGCAGAATTCGAACCTGCGACCACCACAGGTGCGTCGACTGGTATTTCCTTCATTATTTTGGTTGATACAAGAATTAATTGGATAAAGCATGTAACAAAATTAAACAACCCTCAAAATACTATAAAACGTCTAAAATCTTCCTTGTATGTGATTCATCACACACACAGACACATGCACACACACACACACACACACACACACACACACACACACACACACACACACACACACACATACATAGAAATAAAAAACGTGTAAAATACTTTGAGAAACAGTAGTCCTCATCGAAACAAGCAAAATAAATCCAATAAACATTGGTCTGGATATGCACACTTTCTGCGATAACAAGTGCTTACAGGAGGAGTTTAATGTGGCATCCATTCATGATAGTGTCCCCCTGCCTGCCCTCCACCGAAGGGAATGACGCACCCTTTGAACTACATCCAGTTGTTGTTTACCTGCTGGCATGCATTGAAGTCATGAGACACTAGTGTGTTGTTGATTGGAGTGTTGTAGACCAGTTCCTTCAAGATTCAAGTGTCCCCATAACCAAAAGTCTAGGGGATTGAAGCCTGGGGAATGAGCAGGCAAAGGGGTGGACTCATCCAACCAATCCAGCAGTCCTGAAAAGTATGCATCAGATGTTCATGCACATTGTGGTGCACCAGCTGCATGAACCAATTTGTATTTGTTGCTGCAATGGCACAGCCTCCAGTAAAGTAGGCAATACGTTAGTGAGAATGTCCAAATCATGTGCCCCAGTTAACATTTGTGGTGGCATATATGGGACTATTAATCTATCAGTAAGTATGCCTGCCCATATATTGACTGAGAACCAGTGATGATGCCCTCTTAGCTGAATTGCTTGGGGATTTACATCTGCCCACACATGCTGGTTATGGAAACTGACAACACCATCTCTTGTGAACGCTGTGTCATTAGTAAATACAATCTTGGATGTGAACAGTGGCCGGCCACGGTGGTCTAGCGGTTCTGGCGCTGCAGTCCGGAACCGCGGGACTGCTATGGTCGCAGGTTCGAATCCTGCCTCGGGCATGGGTGTGTGTGATGTCCTTAGGTTAGTTAGGTTTAAGTAGTTCTAAGTTCTAGGGGACTTATGACCTAAGATGTTGAGTCCCATAGTTCTCAGAGCCATTTGAACCATTTTTTTGTGAACAGTGGATCTGCAACACACTTCTGCAACAGCCATTGACAGAATCCCAGTCTGACATGATTCAGTGTCCTTAAGGCCTGAATATACTGGAGATGATACACATACAGCAAGTGTTCATGAAGCACCCCACCAGATAAGAGAGTGAGGTACTCCTTCTGCTGATGCTGCTAATCATCCCAGTGGGTTACTTCCACCAAATGTAGCACACACTCCTCCATGTCAAGCATGCAGATTGTGCAGGGCCTTCCATTGTCAGCTGCAAGGTTACCTCTGTCCCTAAAGACGCTCGAAAAGTCAGCCAAACAGTTTATCAGTGGGCACTCTGCACTGTGGACAATTTTAAGCGTAGGAGGCACCAGTTAGCTGGGGTTGTAGAGTGCAGCCAGTTCTGGTGTACTTTTGATATCAAATTTATATGAAAATTAACGAAACTGTGACAGCTGATTGATTTATGTCCTTAATCTATTGTTCCGCTAAGCAGTTTTCCATGTAACCCCTCCCCTTAACCTACTATTCTTTTAACTGATTTATAGCCCCTGGGGTTTGATTAACGACCCAATGACGATAATCTGTCCTTCTGAGAAACCCCCTACCTCTCCCACTCCCCTTCTTCCTCTCCCACCCCTCTCAGAAATCCTCTCACCAATACAAAAACACCTTTGATAGCAAATTAATTGACTAATTATTTACATTTATGAAATAATTAACCCCTTCTCTATGGGAAATCCTCTTGGACACTGTGCCCTCCCCCACTCCCCTCCCCTGTCCAACTGGAAATTGGTGGTTAAAAGACTAAGTTGATTGGCTGTTAGGTGGGACATGGGTTGCACTGTATGGAAATTTGTATAGACAACTTCTGGTAGATAAAGAAATGTGTGAAATACTGTTTATTTAAGCAATTATTGGAATTTTTGAACAATTGCTGCGCTTTTTCTATTCTGGTCAACAAGGAATACCTTCATGAAATGTAATTACACCATCACAGATCGCGCTAAACATATCTTGTGAAAAAGCTCATTATCACATCGCTAACAGCTGGACCAATAGCACCACACAGTGATTACTTCCTGTTTGTGTGAACAAACTTATGCAACCACAGACACACACAGAAAAGACACTTGAGAAGAAGTAGGTAGCGTCTGTCATACGCTACACTAATCCCTCCTTTTTCCTGAACAAAGTAGTGGATACCTGGTAAACCAGCAGCTGTGGATGTCTTGGAAATACTCCCTCACATTCCATTTTATAGTAGTTGTCATGGTTAGATGTTGGAGATCGCTGAAATACTCATACATCCCACACACTTATTTCCTGATGACCACACACAGCGCCCTAGGCCAGAGAGTCATGCATTGTTAGCTGTCGCCATGTATTCCAGCAGTCGCATCAGTTCAGCAGCCCGATTCGACCTGCCGGTGAGGATCGCCCAACTGTGGAGGGCGTCTAGGGATGATTGGAGTTTTAGGAATTCAGATGTTATCAACACCTCCAGAACCAACAGTAGTATATAAAAGATATTTCTGGCTCAAAGAGCACATTGATTCAAAATTTCAGGATACAAACCAAGATTCTAGTTTTGCCATATCCCCCAACCAAAAATGTATCTATACCCATAAAACGACATCTTCATTTTAATTAAAAAATAAGTTATTAAATTAAACTTTAACGTTCCAAAAACAAACTTAAAAAATTAAATTAAAATTATAAAATTTATTCTAATTCAATAATATGAACTGAATGATGTTTATTTTATTTTTTAGCTCGATAAATAAAACATATGGCCGAGTGCACCAATCTTGATCAACGTTAACCGCAGTTAAGTCGATATATAATTCTGTTCTGCGCAAAATTCTGGTGCACCAACGTCGATCTAAGTTAAACGAGGGAATCGACTGTGGTTATATTTAACTGGGGCTCTTTTCCGGTTTTCTCGACATAACAGCGGTTTTAGAAGCATTCGCTATTAAGATGGCGGCGCGTTTTGATGTTATGGACGGCATGGACCATTTAAATCGTGACCGAAACCGTGTTGGAGTGATTGTGGAAAGGGGAAACCCTTTTGAAGATTATGGTGACAGGAAGTTTGAAGAGAGATTTCGTCTGTCAAAAGAAACAGTGTGGTGGTTATTAAACCAAATTAATGATAGGTTAGAAATTGCTACTGATCGGAATAACCCTATTTCGCCGATAAATAGACTTTTGATTACTTTAAGGGCATATGCAATAGGTGCTTTCAACATTCTTATTGGGGAAAACAGTAATGTACATCGTACAACAGCACAACAAATCATCAGTGATGTATCATACATCATAGCATCAATCTCTCCACACTTTATAAAATTTCCTAGAAGAGAAGAAGTGTGCTCTGTGATGTATGGTTTTAGCCGATTGGACCGATTTCCTGGCGTTCTTGGTACATTGGATTGTAACCATATAAGAATTCAGTCTCCTGGAGGACATAATGCAGAACTTTTCTGCAATAGGGAATCATATTTTTCCTTTAACTGTCAAACCATTAGTGATCACAATTTGTTAATAAGAGATATTGTCGTCTGATGGCCGGGCTCTGTGCACAACAGTACCATATTTCTCAACTGTGCTCTCAGAGCTCAATTTGAAAACGGAGAAATACCACAAGGTCACTTATTGGGAGATAGTGGCTATGCATTAGATCCTACTTGTTAACTCCACTTTTAAATCCGCAAAATGAAGCAGAACATCGATATAACAGGTCTCATATTAAAACTAGAAACACTGTTGAGAGAAAATATGGTATGTGGACGAGAAGATTTCCCATATTATCTGTAGGAATAAGATGTAATCCACAGAAAGCAATGTCAATAATTGTGGGTACGGCTGTCTTGCATAATTTTGCGAGCAGTACGAGCAGCGAAGAACCACCAGAAGATCCAGAAATTTCTCGACTTTTAAATCAGCTACGTGATGAGAGAGACCCCAACATGGAAGATAACGAACCTGTGCTACCTGGACTGCAGATGTATCGTGATAATACATTACCTGAAAGAGCAGTTCGCCGTGCTATAATTAATGAATATTTCCGATAAACTAACATAAATTCAGACATTGTTCAGAATGAAAAATTATGATTATAGTTACGGGATTTCGCCGTATTTTCAATTTTTCCGATTATTTCAGCATGTAATCTACTTTATTCTGCTATCTAGGGAACATAAAACTACTCACTGAACTGGGTGTGTGATGAGAAATGTGAGTATGTGGGGTGCCAGGGATGGGCTGCGCTGGCTACAGACAATTAACCAGCTTCTGCTTTTCTGAGATATTTTTTTAGTGTGGAACTGCTGATAACTCATTATTAAAGATATATTTCTCATATCACATTGGTTGTGAAAGCAATGCACTACTGTTATTTATACACACATTCAGTTTCTGGGTATGTACTTAAATTTGAGAACAAATGACTCCATTACATTTAGAGAGTTTGAGAGTAAAAGTGAGTGGATTAAAATATAATGGATAGTTCTGTATTATGTTCACTATAGATCCTAAACATCTCTTAAATTTTCTACTGTAACAACAAATATGTGAAGGTCCAACAGTTTTGCAATATTAAAAGAGCTCATTCCTTATTATTAGAACCTGTCAGATTAGAGATTATTTTACTGCACTTCTGCTCACTGTTAATGCAGTCTTATCACCTAGATTAGCTTAAAGTTGTGAATATGCAGTAAACACATAGGCACAAAATAAATAATCATTTGAGTAATAACATAAAATGTCAGTTTGGGATAGTTTATTTGTTAAATTGGTTCCATATTAATCACTACTCTTTGTTTACAATATGATTTGCTTCAAACATAAGTGTGTGTGGCTATAAGGTTGTGCAAAGAATTGAATTACATTGTTAATTCTAGCCAGTCATGCCTGTAGCAGCACTTTACACAATATTATGTACAACTGTATGGTATCAAAAAAATACATGAAATTGAAGACAAATTTGTGTTTAGAATTGTCACCAAAACCAAGTTATCATTGCTACAAAACGCAATGGAATTTTCTCAGCAATGTCTAATACTTTGGGGATCAGTGCAAGAGCAACAATTAGTTAAGGAGAGTGCTACTTCAGAAGATATGAAAGTGGAACCATAATGCTGTGGGTTGTCGGTAAGAAGTGTCATACTTTATGTTATTGCTGAGGAAAACTCCCTTCCTCAGTCTGTCACTGATATTGATGCAGTTTTTTCACATATTTAATGCTCACCTTTACAGAAGAGAATTCCTTGTCATTGCATAGTGCCACTGAAAAATGCGTCACTACAAATACAGTTCTGGCAGACGTTGTGGGTTGCCATCATAAACATTAGCAGGTGCAGAGAATTGCTAAGAAAGCCACACATGCTATGATTACTATAGCAGAAAACAATGCCCCATCATAGGAATGCATAACATTCTGTTATGATAAAAGTTATGGGCTGACATTATAAACATTAACAGGTGCAAAGTATTGCTAGAAAAGCCACATAGTGCCCATATTAGCAATGTATTAGTCAATAGTGCCTCTCTGCAAATACTGTCATGATAAATGTTAAGGTTTCCACCACACGCATTACCAAGTGGTGTGGCTAGGAAAGCCACATATGCTATGCTTACTTTTGCAGAAAAGAGAGCCCATCACAGCGACGTATTTTTCAAAATGCCTCACTTGAAATTGTATTGTAATAAAAGTTATAGGTTCCCATTATAAACATTACCAGGTGCAGAGTATTACTAGGAAAATGGCATGCATAAAGTTATGATTTAGAGCACTTTCCCTCATAATTTAATATGTTAGGATATTTCTGGTATAAGTAATGCAAAACAAGAATACATTTGGCCCCATGTATATAACTGTTACAGCACATACGTTCATTACAAAGTTAGAGTAATAAGGATGATTTATTACTATTATTTTGTTTCATTAACAGTCTACCTCATTGTTAAGTTATTTAAGTAGAAATTTGCACCTGACTTTACAGCTGCAGGACTGCAACTGACATGTAGCTTACTTGTGTAAACTGCAGTGTTGCTAACCTGTTTTTACATATGAAGTAATTCTAATTTTAAGTGATTGGATGAAACTTAGTCCAGAGCAAATAAGTTGTAAGCAGATATTAGACAGAAAGCAGATATTAGACAGACAACAACTAGAATAGTAGCAGTCATCATTAAGAGGGCAAACACAGAGAAACAATTTGAACTGTAAGGCAACTTTAATACTTGAGATCTAATAGAACACAGCACAAAAAATTCCAAAAATCCACTGTCACAGGAAAAAAATCACATGTTACTAGCATTTTTCTTCTTCCAGTATTTTAGTTTTTCTTTCAGAGGCCAGAATCTTTAAATTTTTAATCCTCAGCTCCTTCTTGTGTTCTGCCTTCATCATGTGTAATTGGGCCTCCAGTAGTTCCACTGTCTTCTTGGACACATTTTCGATTACTGTTCCTGAACCTGATGCCCCTGGTTTTGCAGGCATCCTGCGACGATGCCATGTATTTTTCAGTGTGCAAATGTTTTCATTGGGTGGATCAGGAGAATGCAAAACAGACTGCAGCTGGGTGACATCCACCAGAACATTCTTTGGTGTCTCTTTACTTTGTATTACGTCAGGTGTGTGGGAAGTGCTAGTTTCTGTGCACTCTGCTAACTCGACAACTGAAGTAGGTGGCGTATTCTCAGTGCACTGCACTGCACTCCATGTTGACAACATCCGCAATCATGCTAAACAGTGCATCGGAATTGTATGCATTTGTTAACGATTTCACTGAGGAACCAACAATTTCTAACAGTTTAGCCCGATCATGGATCTTGGTTTTTGGGGTAGGCTTCCCCCTACCTGTTTTATACACTTCCACCTTTTCTTCTGCAAGGTCTTTTCGAAGTCTTCTTTGCATGTTTTCATAACAGGTTTCCAGCCTGTCACAGGATCTTTTTGTCACACCTGAAATTAAATAAATGTTGTAGATTGTAGTACCATAAATTAATTCTTATATTATTTACATTCATAAGTCCATTTTGCATTCTGAGGCTCTTAACTTATAACGGCAATAAAAATCTAAGATCTATATCTGGCTGTTGTTTACATATCAGTTCATTAAAAAGAAAGTGGTATAGGCATATAAGAAGAATACGGCACAGGGCTAAGTGAGAAACATATGTTCACAATTTTCAACAAGAAAGCTTCTGTTAGTCACTTCATATTTAGTTAACAGTAGCACGGCATTGGATTTTAAATTTAAAATGAACAAAACAATTCCAACCGTAAATGTACATAGTCCTATCACATATTTCAGTGGTAAGCCAATGAGACTTTCAAATTTCAAACTAAAAGCCAGAGTGTGCCGTATCCTAAGCTTTCGATGAACCTAGAAAAGTTATTAATTTTTGAGTAAACTTACCAGGAGTAGAATAAAATTGCGCCTCAACATGGCACCACATTGCCTGTTTGTCTTTTAAGCTGCAGCTGTCGGTTTTAATAGTTTCAAGAATGGATGCATTTGCACCCACCAGTTCAAGAAGTACATCTATCTCGTACATCGAGAAATTCGGTGTTCTTTCTTTTATTATCCATTATTCTCCAAAAAAACGAACAGATCAGAAATAGGTAGCAAGGTATGTATACACACGTCTGCTTGTCGACGGAAAAAACAGCAAAGACAGAATGTAGCATCAGCGATTATCTGTGAAATTTCCATGAAATTTCATGTTTACTAACATCTTTGCATCGCCAGTGTACGTTCCATTGCAAAGTAGAGAGTTTACTGTGGTCAAACACACAGCTGGCTGATGACGGTTTGCTTACCAGCAATTAACCTTGGTGCACTGAAGAAACATTTTAAACACGATTTACTTTTAACCATGATGGCGGAACCTTGGTTATCATGCTTTTTGACTGGGGTTCGTGCACTCGGCCAATAGTCCAACAACTTTTTCTAATATTTCTTGGTCATCAGAAAAGATTTTAGTGTAATAAGTGGACGAGTAATTTTGAATTTATCATCTAAAAGTAAAAAAACTTTTTCACGACATTTATTTGCAAAATTTCAGATTTTGAAACATTGTAAGATTTATGCTTTTTCAGTTTTGATAATTTAGTGAACACTTCTGCAGAACCATTACTATAACTGTTTAAGTTCAGTTACAATGTTTTCAACACTATAAATTTTGTTTCTTTTGTTTTGGTTTTATTTATATAGAAAAAATTCAAGTTTTCACAAATTAAAACATGTATCTTCTCTATTTTTCTAAAAATATTTCGAAAGGAAATGAAAACATAGGTGAAGTAATTAGCGAACATTTGTACGCATTTGTTTTAAAATTATTACATATGAATTATAAGTTTAATGATATTTTAAGTTTAATAAATGGACACATTTGGAAATAAGTTGTATGCTAAATTCAATAACGATTTACAAAACAACAAAAAGGTTTTCAATCATTAGACCCAAAATTAATAATGAATTAATTTCAAAATGTGAAGGTTTGAAACCAAACATATTCAATCATCAGTAGACTTAAAAAAATTTAATGTAATTTATCAATTTCAGAAAGAATTTAATACCATTTTTAAAGTAACTAGAGGTTATGTTGGTTTTAAAGGTAGAAGAATTGTGAATGTAAATAATCCAGTAGCTGTATAAGATGTAGTAAACAAAGACTAAATACAGCATAAGTTACCAAATCTAGTTACAAAACTTGAATATACAAGTATTTTAATGTAGCTGAATAATTATGCCAGTAAAACGGATTTAAGTGATCATAAAGAAAAAGTATATAATAAAAAAATTGTATTTACTTTTATGTCTGGAGTAGAGCACGGTTTCAATGAATATGCTTTTATTCTTAAAAAAGTTGTTCGTGGTGGTGGAAATATAAACAGACCTTTAACAATTAATGATTCTGATCTTTCACTGAGTATTTATGATTAACTTTACAAAATAACTACTGACATATAGTAAATCAAAATAGTGTACAATCAAATTTTCGAACTGTAAGATTAAAGAACTCTCTTAAAACTATTCCTGTTGTTGAAAAGCTAATTATATTTGGTGAAACTATTTAACTATTTTTGTAGTATATAGATATAGAATGATAATCGAAGATACCAGTACTAAATATAAAATAGGAGATAAAGATAGAATAACTAAATTGAAAGGCATTTTTCAAATGCCTTATTTCCCCCTTCTAGAGCTAATGGCAAATCTTCATAACAATTTTGTAATTTTTTTGTATAATCTAAATCATCTTCTAAAATATAACCATATTTATTGTCATCTGACAATTTAAACATTTTTCTTCATAATTAAAACATTTTGGCTCTAACCAACAAATCTTTCAATGGTAATCACTGAGATATAGCCCAAGCATATAAATTATTTGCTTTATAAATATACAATATAATTTGATCGTTTCTGGCTCCAAATTTTTCGTATATTTATTATTTCATTTAGTATATCTTTTAATATTTTTAAAAATTCCACCTCATTTCCTTTCTCTAGATATAAAATCATATCATAATCGTTTAACAAATCTAATTCAATATTTGTCATTTTAACACAGAATCCCAAGATTATCCTACGGCTGTAAAATACCACGATTGATCAAGGTTATAAGATTTAATACATATATCTCTAAAATTATCGAAAATATCTGCTGCTATCAAATCATCAGATTTATTATATAATTTTGTATATTCATCTAAATTTTTAATATCACATGATTATATTCGTCATTTGAAATCTTGTTTTAATTAAGTCACGAATAAAAACACTCTTTTGTAGGTAAATTAGTTTCTTGTAATTTACACTTCATAATTCATATATTCATAAGGACAAACTCCTTTTTTAACTATTCAATCTAATTGTTCATCTACAAAATATTTTGCTATTTCTCTAAATTGTTCTTTTGTGAGATTAGAAGAAAATTTACCAATACTTATGGCCATAAATTTTTATGCATACAAAAACATAATGTTATTCCATCCTCAACATATTTACCAAACGAAATATATTTTTGTTCAGTTTGGGAATAGCATCTGTATCTTTATTATCTATTGCTTATTCTTTGATAAGCAAATGAACTTCGTAATTTTTGAAATTGTGAATATAAATTGGAATAAATTTAGGATTTTGATAATTAAGAATGTACTCCACATGTGCAGTTGCTCTATATTTTCCTTTTACATGGCAATGATCTCTTGCTTTCTTTTCTCCTTTAGTAAATTGCTTTTCACAAATATAAGTTGTTTTTAATTTTTAAATTTTATTTCATCTTCATTTGTCATTATTGGAATATCCCATCTATACAGTTAGGTATTTCTCTCAATTCTTTTTTAACATTTAATCGAGTTTTTTGCTGTATTGTTACCATGTTTCTTATAATCAGCATTAGAATATTTAACATATTAACTGAACGAAATTGATAATGTTTTTGGTATTTATTACTATGAGTTTTGTCAGGATTTGGTTGAACATGGGCTTATCTTTCAATAAACTTTCGAGATCAGTGTAAGTTACAAAAGGTTCCCTTAATGAGTGATTATAATTTCTAAATTCAATTTTTTGTCCTTCAAAGGGCATATCTATTTCTACTTCTTTATGTTCTTTGCAATCGATCACATGATTGCTTAATTATTCTTGTGAATGAAAATTTCTTAAAAATCTATAAGAAAGATAAATTTTTCCATTGAGTCTGTGAACTAATTAATCTAGATAGATTTTCTATCCAACAATAATATGAATTACTTTCTTCCGAAATTAAAAGAACATTAAAATGTTTTTCTTGATTATTTCTGGATGGTAAAGAGGATACACAGCAACTCTTTCTTCTTCTTCAATGCTTTCATATGTCTAAACATAATTGAAATATTTAACTTCTTTTCATATTTTGAAATATCTGTTAACTGAACAGCAAAATTAATTTTTCCTTTTTCAAAATTTCATGCAATTTTAATCCAATAGTTTTGTAATTATTAATTTTCCTGAATTTTTATCTACAGGATGTATTGCTGATTTTGTAGCCCACATAAAACGTTTTTTGATCTATGTTTTTTGCATTAATTACAGCCTTTCTATCTTTCATTGCTTTTAGTAAATCGATATAAGAATTGCCTTTTAACACTTAATTCTAAACTATTTGTATAAAATAAAGACCAATCAGTATTTTTCTTTGCATTTCTTCCAATTCAGTTAATAATTTATTTGTTAAATTTTGATCATCAGATCAGATCATCAGATCATCAGATATTTTAATAATGGAGATTAATTTCCTTTTATGAAGTTTAGATTAATTCCAATTCTTCTATCTTTTACATTTTTATGACGATTTTCAAAGATTTTTTATTGAATTAATTTTCGTTGTATTTGTTTTTAATATTGTTGAAGGATTTACAATAATACTGATTATTTATTCTTTATTAAATATCATCAGATATTTTAATAATGGAGATTGATTTCCTTTTATGAAGTTTAGATTAATTCCAATTCTTCTATCTTTTACATTTTTATGACGATTTTCAAAGATTTTTTATTACAGGTTTCTAAATCTTTATAATTTAATCCATATTTTCTATTACTATAAATTTCTAAGTTTTGAAATATTGTTTCTTGGTTATTAAAATAATCAATTAATTGTAACTTAATCGATATTTTCCTTTATTATAATCTTATAACTTCTGAAAATTGAGACTTTTTGTAATTTTTTTCTGATAATTTTTTTAATTTCCTGATATTTATCTACTAGAAGCTTTTGAAAATAATTTTCATTACCATTGTTATTAATATTGTTCTTAGATCTATTCACAAGATCGATTAATTGTTGGTTATTGAGATGAGTATGATTTTTTAAAGTTTTCATTTTACAGGTTTTACAAAGATTTACTAAAGATTTATTAGTCGAGTCCTTATCACTATTGCTATTTTTATCATCAGATATTTTAATAATGGAGATTAATTTCCTTTTATGAAGTTTAGATTAATTCCAATTCTTCTATCTTTTACATTTTTATGACGATTTTCAAAGATTTTTTATTGAATTAATTTTCGTTGTATTTGTTTTTAATATTGTTGAAGGATTTACAATAATACTGATTATTTATTCTTTATTAAGTTTACAATAATTGTTTAATTTTTTTACAAATAGATTGATGTTTATATGGTTATATTCTAGTTCTCTCTTCCTAATTTCTTCCTTCATTAATTTCTTATTTAATCATTAAGTTCCAACAGCTCATGTTTAGTTACATTTTAACTAATCATTTTCTTTATAATAATTTTCTAAATCTTTATAATATAATCCATATTTTCTATTACTATAAATTTCTAAGTTTTGAAATATTGTTTCTTGGTTATTAAAATAATCAATTAATTCCAACAGGTCATGTCTAGTTACATTTGAATAACCAGTTTATATACAATAATTTTTTAAATTATTGTAACTTAATCGATATTTTCCTTTATTATAATCTTATAACTTCTGAAATAGCTCAGCTTTGGAGTACATTTTTGTTTTACTTTTATTTATATCGAAATAAACTTAAGGTTTTCAAAAAATAAATCTTTACATTTCAGATGTACAAAACAATTGACCTTACACAGCAGTGGCAGGTGAAGGTAGAACGAGACTGGGAGTGTAAGGGGTAGGGTTTATATACCTTCATTGATTCAGCATCAGCCAATAGGAACACAATATTCTGGAACAGTTGGCCTGTAGGATTTCAGTATTCAGTGATACGTTGGTCGACAGGTTTGTACAGGTAGATTCACGCATGCATATACAGGAAATAGTCACTTGATGTGGAAAAGGGCTGCCCTGAATAAAGAGTCTGTAGCTGTGGGGTGACCTGGCTGCTGCATGGTCACTAAATGTAGCTGTTGCATGTATGTGATAGTGACGATGTTGGGGGGAGGGGGGGAGAGGCTACTGGGCAGTGTGACCAACACACAGCTGGTATGAGTGTGGACACAGCAGAATTTTTTGGACGATATGATAGTAAAAAATGTAATGCTGCTTGAACGTAAAGTTACTGTGGCTTAGGTTCCAACATATCACCACACGTATGTGGTAAGTGATCGAACTACTATTCATGTAAAAAAAATTATTTATGTCTGTTAGTAAGGGGAGGATAGATTTGACAAGGGTAATTGCAATTTCAACGTCAATGTTCCCGATCGTATGGGGGTGATAGTTTCATTTTGTAAACAGCTGCACAATATTGCAATGCATGGTTTCAACTGGATATGCTATAGTGTACAAACAGGGGGGCAATACGGCTGTAACAAAACGGATACACAGAACGTCCTCTCATCAGCTCCCGTAAGCAGATCTTTACATGCTCTTTGTAGCACTATCGACTGTGTTGTTTATTACAATACACCAACCCATATCATTGATGTCTTTCCAACCCCTTTATCCATGGGAGTGCTGTTGATTATCTGCAATATATTGTATGTGTTCGAATGTTAAGTTAATGTTGTCAGTGCTCCAAGATGTCTGATCTTAAAGGAGGTATGGATTTGATTTGGAAAATTGAGATTTCAGCACATTGGTAGCCATAAGGGGGACAAAAGATAAATTATGTCCAGTCATAAGGAGGATAAAGATATTGACGTTTCCAGAGCCACAGCCAACTTCTGATACTTTGCTCATTATCGAATGTCACCAGATTGGTGCTGCAATCGCAATATTTAATCGTAACTACAGTGATAAGTATGTGGGTGATTTGCTAGGACTCTGTCAGTCATACAGCTGTGTAGCAGAAGAAGGTGGTGACCATAGTGAATTGACATTTCTGGCTTAAAGTGCAAGCCATCGCTAAGCCTCACAAACTGCTCAGGTGGGGCACACTGTGTAGCCCTCTCACCAGGTGACTAGCGAACTAATACTCAGTATGTGTTGGTCAGCCTTTGTGATCGCGTGTGTTGCGAGTATTCTCCAATTTTTACATGGACATTTGAGATGATTCATTATCAATCACTGACAAGTGTTGATGCTGAAGGTATTGATAAGTTCTGAATTCCTACCACTGCAGTCATTACTGGAGGCCCTCCATGGTCACGTAGTCCAGCTTCTGCCCTGGTGTGATTGTTGAGATATGCTTACACGGCGGCAGCTAACACTGCACTGTTCTTTGGCCTAGGGCATTGAGTGAGGACATCGAGACATGAGTGTGAGGGATGTACGAGTGTTTCAGCGATCTCTGACGTGTAACCGAGAAAACTACTGTGGAATGGAACATGTTTTAAGAGTGTGGTGTTTATTGCTTCTCAATACAACCCAGTTGACTTTGTCTTGCAGGGGAAAGGTGGGAGTGGTATTCTTTGTGGTTACTATCCTGTCATGTGCTAGACCCATCCCCTACTTTCTTCGTCTTGGTGTAGCTGAGGAAAACAACTTAGGCGATATATAGTGCTTTAAAAACCAAATCGCAGTGTCAAATTGCCGATTGATCAATTTATTCTTTCCAATTGTACTATTGTGAGCACACACGTGAATCCCAGCCCTCTGCAGATCGTTTAACGACACAGCACGTAACTGAGCTGAAATTTGAAATTTTCACCTCCCTCCGACGGAATGGACTTCCTACCAAATAACCTATCTGTGCCAGTATCCACCAATAGGAGCCAATGGGAAAAATTCTAGAAGGGTTTGAAAACCAGGCAGTTGTGGGATCGAATCCTTCCAAATATAGCAGTCCTTGTATGTACCAAAAGGATACAAGAAAAACTGGGTGCACACAAAGGGTATCGATTTAATAATTTGTGAATCAGTGTGATAGATTGAGGGAATATTTCCAAGACATCCACAGCTGGGCATTTACTAGGTATCCACTTCTTTGTTCAGGACAAAGGAGGGATTAGTGTGGTGGAACATGACAGATGCTACCTACTTCTTCTTGAATGTATGTTTCGTCTGCTACAGGTTTCCACAGCAGTGGAAGAATGAGAACAAAGTGATTCATGTGGCGAGGTGATAGGGGAGGGGGGTGGAAGGGAAGAGGACTGAGGAGAACATCTTGGTCTGTGTGTTTTTGCATTTGTTGGTTCACACAAACAGGATGTAATCACTTGAGACAGAGAGGGAGAGTGGGGAGGGGGGAAGGAGAGGCAGGAAGCATGTTTAGTATCAAATTTCAGAGGGATGCCGCTATCTGGTTCTTTGTTCGCAAACTATTAGTGCAGTTCCACAGCTGCAGTGGTCCCTGACTGGTGGCGTGCACTGCATGTTGCGATTGGTCCACCAGTGAGCGATGTGATCATGAGTTTTTTTTTCCCCAGATATGTTTAGCGCGATATACGCAAATGTAAGGGCCGGCCGATGTGGCCGAGCGGTTCTAGGCGCTACAGTCTGGAAACGCGCGACCGCTATGGTCTCAGGTTCGAATCCTGCCTCGGGCATGGATGTGTGTAATGTCCTTAGGTTAGCTAGATTTAAGTAATTCTACGTTCTAGGGGACTGATGACCTCAGAAGTTAAGTCCTATAGTGCTCAGAACCATTTGAACCATTTTTTTTCAAATGTAAGTACATGTGTTGAGTGTTTCATGATAGTATTCTTTGCTTGATTGGAATAAGAAAGAGCCACAATTGTTTGAATGTCCTATATTTTTTTGTCACCCAAAAATTATTTAAATAAATAGTATTCCATACACTGCAGTCAGTTTCCCCTACAAATTCTTTAAATAAATAAACTATATTCCATGCACTACATTGTATTGCACAATTGCTCAATATAGAATAATGCACATATTGCTTGTTTATCAGAAATAGTTTAAACAATAATCCATACCCTACCAAATGGTCAATCAACTGAGTCTTTTATCCACTAGTTTCCAGGTTTTTGGGGGTGGAGTGGATGGCATTGAGTGAGGAGGCGAGGGAGGAGGGGAGGGAGCAGGGGAGGGGGGACAGGCTGGGTGATTTACTATTGCAGAGTAGTTAATTAATTGATCAATTTAATTAATTAGTCAATTAATTTTGTATCAATGGTGTGCTTGTATCGATGGATGGAGTTCCCAGAAGGATGGAGGAGGTGCAGCAGGAGGGGGAGGGGTCGAGGGTTTCTCGTGAGTATGGATTATCCTCAGGGGTTCATAAATCAACTCCCAGGGGTCATAAATCAATTAACAGAACAATATGCTAAAGGGAGAGGGAGGAGGAGTGTTTACATATAAAACCATGTAGCAGAACAATAGGTTAAGTTTATAAATCAATCACCTGTCACACTTTAATTAATTTGAATTTCAATTTGATATTAAAAGTGCATCAGAACCGGCTGCTCTCTACTACTAATGTAGCATCTGCTGCTCCATGACAGGCATGCACATTGTGTGGGGCCTTCCACTGTCAGTGTTCTGAGGTGCAAGTATACCTGTGCCCCTCAGATGTTGGAAATTACTGCTGAACAGATTGTTAAAGGGCACTCTGTGCTGTGGATATTTTTCAGTGTAGGGGGCACAGACTTTCAGGCTATGTCCATTTGCTAAACCATAACAGAATTTTAAATTCACCATTTCACTTCTCAAATAGTGGACTCCCATTGCTTACAAATGGTGGAAGATAAATTATGTAAATGTACTACACCATTTGTGTGTACAAACATTGCAGTAACAGTACACACAAAAGTGAATCCGCGTTTTAAGAAGGTAAAACGCCATGCCACGTACCAAGGGTTGACCGTACTTTACAATAAGGCACACAAACACGACGAAAACTAAAGTAGCTTACAACACGACTTGAAACCACACAACTGACTGCAGACCACCTAATGATAGATACAGTACTGTGTGTAAGACATCACAATAGCCTGCTGACACATTTTAAGGACCGACAATGCAACGACTGTGCTAATATCCGCAACCAAGCCTCGTGCAGCCCTTCCTATAAAAATATGTTTATCTCGGAAAGTATGCTTTTCCAGACCCATGTTCATTGGACTTAAATTCGACGATATAAAGAGAAGCAGTTGTTAAACTGTGTACTTTTTTGAAGACATTCAACTGGTTCTCTTAGAGGTAAACTAGGTTTATTTGTTTATTTTCCGTGTCCTGAACACCATACATTAAAAGCTAGTATTAATATAAATACTTTTCTCTCAATAATCATCTACACAGCTGGTCTTATCATTAGGTGTAAATGAAGTGGGGTACAGCTTATGCTGAGGTTTGGGCATATCAGTAGATGGTCGTCAATTTGGACGTTTACAAAGTCACATTGTGGTTTCCCATTGATGAAGCTCCATCGGAAAAGATTACACTCGAAATTTTAGACCCTAGTGCTCAGCCTGCGAGAGCTTTCCAGATTGTGAAACATTTGTCAGTTCCAGCTGCAAGGTCTTCCTATAGCTTCAGGATAGGATGCGGTCTCCTCTCTTAGACAGCAATGTTGATTGACTCTGATGGCCAACTAAAGCTCTTTCTTGAGGGAAGCTGCCTGAGTTGTTATTAGTACCCATGTAGAGGATGAGAGTTATCTGTCATCTGTTTCTTCCTGTTCACCTCAGGAACTACTTGTCACTGTATACTGGGGGAGCTATCCCTAGGACAGGTTAGATCTTTGTCAGCGTGGGCCTCAGACATTCTAATACATGCAGTACGACTCATTCACAGCCACATCAATGTCTTTCATGTGGGCCAAATCCTTCCACGAGGGCCGGCCGGGGTGGCCGAGCGGTTCTAGGCGCTTCAGTCCAGAATCGCGAGACAGCTACGGTTGCAGGTTCGAATCCTGCCTCGGGTATGGATGTGTGTGATGTCATTAAGTTAGTTAGGTTTAAGTAGTTCTAAGTTCCAGGGGACTGATGACCTCAGATGTTAAGTCCCATAGTGCTCAGAGCCATTTGAACCTTTCACGAGGGTGCAGCATATTCAGCTGCCAACAAAGTGAGTGTAATGGCAATTGTTCGTAGCACTTGTGGGTCACCATCCAATTTGCTTTGGTCAGTTTACTGGTCAATTATTCCTAACATTTACCTTTTGCTTAATGTCCAGACAGCGCTATTTAAATGACAGAGTTGTGTCCAACTTCACGCCAAAGTATTTGGGAGTGTAACAGTGGTCTGGCTCTTGCCCTACCCAACTCACATGGAGTTTTCTTTTGACTTACTTATTCCTCAAGTGGAAACTGCAAATTTGCGTTTTTGCTTGGTTTGGTTTCAGGTGGTTTTGGTGATAATGATCCCCCAGTGTTTCAAGGCTGCCAGTTATATTTTAGTCCATTTTCTTGAAGGCGCTCTCTTGGGCAGCCACAGGTGTGTCATCAGTATACACAAACTGCCTGCCATCGTGATGTGATGGCTGGGCGTTTGTGTATCCAGGTATATTAAACAGCAGCAGAACTAATAGACTGCCCAGAGTGAGACCATTTTTTTAATTCTTCCACCTATTTTTTCCCTGCATGGTAACATAGAAGCGCCTATTCTTTGATACACTGAAAAGGTACAGTACCGCCCGACATTGAAAATAGGTACGAAATACTTCATTATTTTTGTCAGAACAACACATTTTTTTTGTAAAATAACTCAGTTTGAATTAATACAGCGAAGCCAGATACCAGTGTGGGAAAGAATTGCAATTTAGTTATTTAATTGATCACATGTGCACTCCCACAAAATAAATCCCTACATCCAGTTTGGTGAGATCTGTGAAATGAATGAATGTATGGTCGTCTGCTAACTGCAGATAGTGAATGTGAATATATGATCATCTTTGAGTCGATCCTTTGCCACCTTTGGTGAGACCAAAGAGATGAAATTTTACCAGAGCTTTGAGCGCCTGAAATGTGGCTGACCAATACGGTAGCAAGGTGCTTCTCCCACTTCGACAGAGGTGCGAGAGAACCTGAATACGGCCATATTTCAGCACTCTGCCGCTGGATCTTGTGCTGTTAAGACCTGTTTTAGTTGTGCTCCGTAATGACGAAAGAGTGGAGACATGGTATGCATGTGCAATATTTAAGAGTAGTTTGAAATAATAATTTCTCTATCTCAGGAACTTTTGTGGGGAGAATTAAATGTCAGGCAGGTAATATTAATGGGATTGTAGTAATCTTCGGAAGTGACCAACGGTCACATTGAAACCACGTGTAGCAATAAGTTGAAATACTTCCGTGTGCTTAAGTTAAGCTGAATTACTAGTGTGTGTACAATAAGTTGAAATATTTAAGAAACAGCGTGTGTATCATAAGTTGAAATATTTAAGAAATGGCGTGTGCAGGACTTGAAATTAGAGACGAGTACTTCCATGTGGTGAGTACTGTGTGAGTCTCAATCTGTGTATGAGACAAAGGATAAAGAGAAGTACTCGTCCATGGTATCAGTTGAGGACTCGCATGTGTGCTTAATATTACTTTGCGTAATAGGATTCCGTGTGATGCCAGATTCAAACTCTGAGAGAGAAGCAAGATGAGTCGTCCGTCTATCCAGCAACGCCACTTGGCTTGCATTGCACAGGAAGACGTGCAAATATCTCCAGAGTTCATAGTAGGAAAGTAGAATTACGAAGTGGGGCAGTGTCATGTGAAACTGGGATAAATATTAATTGAAGTGGGAAAGCTGAAAGTGATAATGTTGTGACTATTTAGTGTTTTGTATTTCATGTCATAGTGTGGTGTATGTCATGTAATTTGGGTATGTGTGGTTTGCATGGGAGAGTAGCAAGGTAGTTTCAAAAGATTAGTGGGTTATGCTTGTTCCTTCTGTATCGCTCGATCTGGAGGAAAGTTTCGTGATGATGATTGTGAGAGTTGAAGTGTGAGAAATAATAAAAGATCCACCATCCTATCCAGAAAGTGCACTGTAGCGTTAAATAATTACGAGACCATAATATAGAGATTCACCAATGTAAAGTCATGCCCACTGGGCGGAATTTCTCATGTGTTATTGTTGTAGGTTATAGAGTTTGTGTGTTTAGGTTAGTGAATTTATCGGAATAAATAAGATAGTGAAAAGAAAAAGATTGTTGGACTTTTCCTTCGAATTGTATGTTGTCATGATGTCCCGAATTTATAATGTGTGCGCCATTCATATTCAGTGCGGTGGCCACGTGTTCATAAAAGCCGTTAAATAAAAGACAAAAAGAAAATGTGGTATTGCCAGTGCGTAGTGTACAGTCAGAGTTCTGTAAATTACCGATAGTCAGATGCGTGTTTCCGTTGCGTATTAATCATATAGGAGGTTAACTTGTAACTTAAGTGTGAGTTCTAGAGTTCATGTTACTCGATAAATTAAGAATGAATCCACTCGCTTGGCAGACCACTCATCTTGCAGGCCTGACTGCTTGATGCCACAGTATGAGCAAGGCATGTGGGTGCCTCTCATAATTTCGACCCTGCCAGGATAATTTAATTCTTTTGTTGCCAGGATAATTTTGCCAGGATTCTTAATTCTTTTGTTGCCAGGATTCCTTTGTCAGGATATTTTTTTTCCTGGATATTTTTTGCCAGGATATTTTGCTGTTAGGGTTTGCTGTTAAGATTTTTTATTTTGATGGAATATATTGTGATAGCGCTAAGAAGTAAAATTTTTTTTGTTTGCAAATTCTTTCCGGATTGGTGAGGATCTTTTATTTTTTTAATGTAATGAATTGTTATATCGTCCAAGGCTGGAAGATCGTGGTATAATTTTTTTTTTGCATAATGTCCGTAGTAACTATGTCGCAGTCGAAAAGCGTAGCCACCGTGGAGAATAGCGATTCTGGCGTGAACGTAGCAGTGCAGCAGGAAGTAGCTGTTGACCATGGGTTAATGAGCGAGAAAGACAAACACTCGGAAGAGGCTGAATTGTTCAGTGGACCGCTGCTAGGTGTTCCTTTATGCGGCGGGCTTTGTTCACAATCGGGGGCTTTTCCCGACGACGCGGGCGAGCCGGGACTAGGTCAGGTATGCAGTGAAAGTGGAGCTACCCTTAGCGAAGCTACGGTTTCTCAGGCGAACGAGGTGACCGCGTCGGAAGTAGCAAATGACAATGTGATACTGCAGTTTTTACAGAAGATGGATAGAGATAATAAGGAGAGAGATAGGGAGAATAAGGAAAGATTTGAAGCAACTATGTAAAGATTGGACGCGATGCGTAGAGGTAATAAGGAAAGATGGGAAGTGATGGATAAAGATAGTGAGGAAAGTATGGAGGCATTGGATAAGGGAAATAAAGAGGCAATGAGGAAGCTACACACAGTTATCGATGAGCGTCTGCCCGCAATTAATAATCGGTTAGATGGGGGGGAGAAGAATCTGGGTGCGTTGAAGGAAGTATGTGACGCCGTGAAAGAAAAAGCTAATAATTTGGAGGTACAAGTATTTGCAATAGAGAGTGATACTACTGAGCGTAGGGACGTGTTGCCGGATGAACGAATCAAAGAGGTAGTGGTCAGAATGAATACGATTAGTGCAGATGTAGAAAAGATCAGTATAAGAGGCGAGACAGGCTCTGACAGTACGCAGCGAGAGGTTTATGCCGACCAGGAGGAGGTACAATCACTATTACAACTTAAAGAGGCACAATTAGAAACAAATAGGAAACATAGGGAAGAACTAGCACAGTTGCGATTAGCGTGCAGAAGCGGAGGTGATACACCACCAGGTAGACTGCAGAGGGAGAGTGAGATAAATTCAAAAAACGAAAATAGGCAGAAAGAGGAAGACGAATTCACAGAGTCAGAAGAACGGTTGTGTCGGATACAACAGGTGGCAAACCCAACTAGGTATAGGCCAAGGCTGTCTCAATTTCAAGATTCATTACCTTCATCGTGGGGACTGCTCCTCAAAACGAAGTTTGTGTATAACCATTTGAGGGACGAGGCTAGAGCGAAAATGCAGGAAGACATTAAAGACTGTAGTAGCTATTTAAATGAATTTTGGTCGAAAAGTAAGCAGGACCAGCTTAAGCAAAGCATATTGATGATGCCAAATCGTAACGAAGGTGGTATAAGGGATTCAGTGTCGTGCTATCAGGAAATGCTGAGACGAAATAGGTATTTGGATGTGCCATACGAACCTCGGGAGCTCATTAGGATCTGTATGACGAAGTTGCCAGTGAGATTGCGCAGAGATATAATGATAGCAGGCAGAGGCTTAGACGATTCTGCGTCACTTCAGCAATTGTTACAGGAACTGGGTAATGAAAGCAATATCGTGAACGGAAACGAGACTCATAGGTCAGTTAGTGTCGAGGATAGGAACGGCAGAAACTATCAGAATGACAGGAGAGCATGGAATCCTGGCATTTCATTCTTGTCATAATGGATTGAAGGATAGGAGAAACTAATCCAACATATCAGCCCTTAATATCTTGCCTTAAAACACATGCAGCTAGCACTGAAAATTGTCTATGTAGCAGACAAACTCTACTAATATGTAGGAATGCAGATACCATACTTCTGATCAGAGAATAAAACACCAGTAATGGAATCTGTTAGGCTGGTCTCTCAGAGCAAAATTTACAAATTTTTATTTCGAACAGTTAAGTAAAAGAACTGTTTCTTCAAAGAAACCAGTTGCTAAAAATGTTATGTAATAATGCCAATGAGTCCAGTATAATTAGTGCGGTTTGACTATCGCAGGTACTTAACACGTAATGTAAAAAGTAAACATTGTGATCTGTATGGAATAGGGTACGTTATATACTGCTGTTACAGGTAACATCAGTAATGTGATCGAAGTATTTAAATTAGATGCTATCTGATATATAGTACATCATAGTCGTGGTGACAGTTATAATGAGGTGCGGTGTATGGTTGTTCAGAATCTGGTGTTAGGGAAAGAGGCCACTAGCACCTAAGTTTCTAACACTTGGGCTGCCCATTTCTCCCAGCTTGTATATTCTCTGCACACATTTAATTTTCATGTAAGCACAGATTCCTAACAAACAAATCCTTTACTGTGTATAGTGGACCATTCAGAGTGAGGCGGATTGTCCATGAAAATGCTGTACTGATTGAGACGATCAAAGGAAAACAATCGTATGGGCTTCATCACATTCCTATCAAATTATGGAAAAGTTAAGGATAGATCTAAAGTAGGCAATTTATGGTAGATAGTCAGTGTATTTATTTGTGGTGTGAACGTTGTGGAGGGTCAAATCGAACATAAGAATTTTCAGGCGGGATGTCAGGAAGTATGACGGAATAGACTGGTCGAATCAGTCATGAACAGGAGTTGACAGAGTGGTGTATGTACGTATTTTTTGTCATATGAATAAGGATCAAGCAGAAACGACGTGATGATTAATGAGTGGATAAAGATGGTAGATAGAGAAGCGACGTGATAAATAGTAGTGGATAAAGGTGATATATAAGGAGAGAACGTGGAGCAGTGTGATTAATAAAGAGAGATTCAAAGTGATGAAACAGTGGTAAATAAAGGTGAGTAGAATTGAATAATGTGGAGATGTCTTAGATGTATGTTACAGAGAGGCCTGTGTATGCTGCAATAGAGATTGATGCCAATGGCGAAGGAAGACCAGGAAATGATGGAGTAATGGACGGATGGAGAGCCGAAATACGAATGAAGAGATGAGGACAACTGCACAATGTGAAAGGACATAAAGGGAGTATGAGATCCAGATGGTGAACGTTGTGGAATACTGACGTAAGATGTAATATAAGTGTAGATCTAATTCTTAGCATAACATTTGCGATTTGGCAAAAATAATATTTTTTGTTGTTGTTGAAGCCTGGTACCAGTATAACTAATCAAAACGGTACCAATAATGTGTACAGTTATTTTGCAGGATGAATAATTTGTGTATTTTTTGTTCTTAGATGAAATGTCGCAATTCTAATTTGACATTTAGGAGGATGAATAATCAGTAAAGTGAATGCAGAGGTAAGCCGATGGAGAGAGGTGCCAGAGTGAAAGGATGAATTCGGAGACTGGAATGCTATCTCCGAAACAGCTTCATGTGTTATGTGGTTGAGTATAAGGGAGCAAAGGTATGGTAAGTTGTCGTGAGTGTGGTGGTGTTATGAGTATAAGGGAGCAAAGGTATGGTATGTTGTCGTGAGTGTGGTGGTGTTATGAGTATAAGGGAGCAAAGGTATGGTATGTTGTCGTGAGTGTGGTGGTGTTAAGGTTAGCTGACTTCTAGACCTATTCTGTTAGTGTATTAATGGATTGAATGAGAAGGAAAATGTGATGGCTGGCGAGTGAGAGTCGTAGAGTAGTGTGATCAATGCACACACTCCTGTAAAGGGGATGCTACCGATCCGTAACTAAAACATTATTGTGTATTGTTTGATTGGGATGAACCTCGATGGCGGGTCAGGATCTGACATCATGTGGATGGTTCATACGTGTCCTAGAAATGTTGTTATATATAATAAAATGTAAAATATGTAAAGAGATACTGATTTCAGTCTGTCACAAGCACCAAGGTGCATTGTATGTTGTAGATTTAGAGTCATCAGTTTCTAAAATGTTTGTTGTGTTAGGATGTTAGAGTAGCCTACTATTTGATATTGTAATTATGAGCTGTATAGATTGTTTATTATTCCTTTTGTTTTTTGTTATACTTTCATGTTTTGTATGAGGGACGACAGGCACAATCAATAGCACAAGTGTGGGCTGTATATAGAAAAGAGATAAATGTTGATGTTGTATGTTTAGAAAACTAGGGTGTATAATTTTATGTTTTTCAGAACAAAGCTTCTTTTATTACCAATGTATCTAATAGATCATACATGTAATCAATGAGTATTTAAATAATGTAAGAATATCCTTTTGTCTGTAATGTTGCGAGATGCACGGAAGGGTCTGACTGATTGGGTGTCGTAACGCCCATACCGCTAGCGGGCCGAGCTGACGTCGCCATGGCTACGGGCGACAGAGCCGCGGCACCCCCTACTCCACTGCCGGTCGAGGTACACTCCATGCGTCCGCTACAGCAGGTCAACAGCCTGGGGTGACACGCACGTACCACTGGCCATTCATAAGTTCCGCCACCCTTACGACTGGGGAAAGTATCCCGCGGAGGCAACAGCGGGTGGTTTCTTCTGCTCAACGGCGAGCGCAGTGGCGCCACGGCAGAATGGACGACGCGCGGCATAGCCCGGCGGGCATTTTTTACCAGCAGCTATTAACTAGTACTGGACTGTGGAGCCGTGAAACAAGATGACTGCTCGTATGTCTCCATAAGGTGGAAAGTGAAGGACTGGTGTTTCCACGTTGTGAGTGGTGGAAAAGATTTTGTCTTTAGCAGACAGGACGATCGTTTTGTTTTGTCTTGACCACTGAATGGTGGATCCATAAACTTTTGGCAGTGACTTGTTAAGTGTGCTTTGTGTATTGAATGTGGGACGCTTGGTATACTTAAAGAGGACAGTTGTAGTTTGGTGACTACTTATTGTATGAACGCAAGAAACTAGAGTGGGACATTGACATTTGTGTCTGTAGTAGGAGACATTTCTTTAATTGGTGCGGGAATAAGTGCTGTTTGATGGAACTTACGACTTTTAATGACACCATGAACTGAAAGGACAGAACTGTGGGTAATAGTAGTTGTAGGGCCAATTCTGGATGTGGATGGTACTCTGAGAGTGACTATGACATTTGTGTTTAGTGTGAGATACAGTTTACTGTTCAGTGCGTGTTCAAAATGCCGATTTGAGTGACTCAAAGACTTTCGTCCGGGTAACCATGGGAGAGCTTTGACACCGAGACAGTGTTTCTAGGAAAACTATCAGCAAATTTTTGACCCCAAGAAAATCACAGAATGAAATGTTTCCGTATGACTTGCAAGATAGGGAATAATGTATTTGTACTTGTGATTGTGTAAATTTTTTTTATGTGTTTCATTCCTGAAGGGACAGCAAGTGTAATTGTATTTCATTAACATTTGTGTTTAGTAGTTAGTGTTTTTTTTTTTTTTTTGGTTTGTTCTGGGTTATCAAGTTCACATAGCATGTTTATTAGAATATTTGGTACAATGATGCTTTAATTATTAGCCAGTGGCGTAATACTAACGTAGTGGCTCTTGTAGCATTGATCAGTAAGGTTGTCACAGGGGACAAGAGTTTGCATTGCACAACAAATACCGGAATTAATTAATGCATTTTGATGTCGTGGACAGTAATGATCTTGTTGGTGTGTTGACTGAAGCCACTTATTTTATTATCACAGTGGTGATATTTCACATTAAAGTGTAACGAAGGCTAGTTGAAATGCAAGTTCTTGTCGTCTAAATGTGTGACAACAAAGAAATGAGCAGTAGAGTAAGATACGAGAGCTACTGGTGGATTCAAGCACTTATTGCTAACTATTTATTGCGTGTATTGATATGGAGCCTGACATCTACGTGTAACTAGTGTACGCAATTTTTTTCTTTTGTTGATTTCGTTTTATATTTAGACATTGCCGTGTAAAGATTATTACAACGCAATTTATGAATGTGAGATTACTTGCTCTGTGTTTGGACGGTGAGCTATTTAAAATTTCATGAGTATAATTAGTATTTTTCATTTGTTTAAGAATTATTGAAGTTTGGATTACTCCTAAAAATAACGGAGATCCCGGTAACTAAGCCAATTTTTATCTCACCATAATTTTTTATTTGTATGATGTAATGTTTTATTTGTCATTTGGATTGATGTAAATTTGTATGTGTACGTTACTCCGGATTGTGGAGAGTACAAGAAGGCAACAACTGTGTCAATAATTTGGTAAAGTAACAACATTTGGTCGTCAATTTGAGGTCACCAGGGGCTAAGGTCTCCTCCTGGTTATTTTGATGACTTGTGACGTTTGTTCTAATACAGTTTTCTTAAAAAAAATGTTCGGAACTACCCTCGCATTGCAAGGATAGTACCGTGCCATTTTTTTCTGCATGGGTAGCCGGTGGTGAAAGGGTACAGTACCGCCCGACATTGAAAATAGGTACGAAATACTTCATTATTTTTGTCAGAACAACACATTTTTTTTGTAAAATAACTCAGTTTGATTTAATACAGCGAAGCCAGATACCAGTGTGGGAAAGAATGGCAATTTAGTTATTTAATTGATCACATGTGCACTCCCACAAAATAAATCCCTACATCCAGTTTGGTGAGATCTGTGAAATGAATGAATGTATGGTCGTCTGCTAACTGCAGATAGTGAATGTGAATATATGATCATCTTTGAGTCGATCCTTTGCCACCTTTGGTGAGACCAAAGAGATGAAATTTTACCAGAGCTTTGAGCGCCTGAAATGTGGCTGACCAATACGGTAGCAAGGTGCTTCTCCCACTTCGACAGAGGTGCGAGAGAACCTGAATACGGCCATATTTCAGCACTCTGCCGCTGGATCTTGTGCTGTTAAGACCTGTTTTAGTTGTGCTCCGTAATGACGAAAGAGTGGAGACATGGTATGCATGTGCAATATTTAAGAGTAGTTTGAAATAATAATTTCTCTATCTCAGGAACTTTTGTGGGGAGAATTAAATGTCAGGCAGGTAATATTAATGGGATTGTAGTAATCTTCGGAAGTGACCAACGGTCACATTGAAACCACGTGTAGCAATAAGTTGAAATACTTCCGTGTGCTTAAGTTAAGCTGAATTACTAGCGTGTGTACAATAAGTTGAAATATTTAAGAAATAGCGTGTGTATCATAAGTTGAAATATTTAAGAAATGGCGTGTGCAGGACTTGAAATTAGAGACGAGTACTTCCATGTGGTGAGTACTGTGTGAGTCTCAATCTGTGTATGAGACAAAGGATAAAGAGAAGTACTCGTCCATGGTATCAGTTGAGGACTCGCGTGTGTGCTTAATATTACTTTGCGTAATAGGATTCCGTGTGACGCGAGATTCAAACTCTGAGAGAGAAGCAAGATGAGTCGGCCGTCTATCCAGCAACGCCACTTGGCTTGCATTGCACAGGAAGACGTGCAAATATCTCCAGAGTTCATAGTAGGAAAGTAGAATTACGAAGTGGGGCAGTGTCGTGTGAAACTGGGATAAATATTAATTGAAGTGGGAAAGCTGAAAGTGATAATGTTGTGACTATTTAGTGTTTTGTATTTCATGTCATAGTGTGGTGTATGTCATGTAATTTGGGTATGTGTGGTTTGCATGGGAGAGTAGCAAGGTAGTTTCAAAAGATTAGTGGGTTATGCTTGTTCCTTCTGTATCGCTCGATCTGGAGGAAAGTTTCGTGATGATGATTGTGAGAGTCGAAGTGTGAGAAATAATAAAAGATCCACCATCCTATCCAGAAAGTGCACTGTAGCGTTAAATAATTACGAGACCATAATATAGAGATTCACCAATGTAAAGTCATGCCCACTGGGCGGAATTTCTCATGTGTTATTGTTGTAGGTTATAGAGTTTGTGTGTTTAGGTTAGTGAATTTATTGGAATAAATAAGATAGTGAAAAGAAAAAGATTGTTGGACTTTTCCTTCGAATTGTATGTTGTCATGATGTCCCGAATTTATAATGTGTGTGCCATTCATATTCAGTGCGGTGGCCACGTGTTCATAAAAGCCGTTAAATAAAAGACAAAAAGAAAATGTGGTATTGCCAGTGCGTAGTGTACAGTCAGAGTTCTGTAAATTACCGATAGTCAGATGCGTGTTTCCGTTGCGTATTAATCATATAGGAGGTTAACTTGTAACTTAAGTGTGAGTTCTAGAGTTCATGTTACTCGATAAATTAAGAATGAATCCACTCGCTTGGCAGACCACTCATCTTGCAGGCCTGACTGCTTGATGCCACAGTATGAGCAAGGCATGTGGGTGCCTCTCAACACACTGCACAAATCTGGAAAATCCATAATCCTTTGTCATCTGGTGAACCTTATACTGTGGTTAATAGTATTATAGACCATGCTCAGATCAATGAAAGCAACATCATTCACCTATTTTCTATCATAACCATCTCCAATGTGCTGGGTTTAATTAAAAATTTGTTCAATTCGTGAGTATCCTGGTCTAAAGATGGCTGGTTCAGGTCTTAGGACCTCATTTAAGGGTTTGGATATTCTGTTCAGCGCCATTCTCTCGAGGGCCTTAAACATGTGGCACAGTAGAGATACTGGATGGAAGTTCTTAACATATGTTGGACCCTTTCCGGTTTTAATAGGGCTCCCATTCTTACTTGTCTCCAGGACATGGGGATCTGCATGGTGTTCATGCAGGTGTTCATTAGCACCATTAGCCACATAAGAGTTTTTAGCCCAAAGTGTTAAATTTGTTCGCTCCTTAAATCTTTTTGGCCGGGTGCCTCAATATTTTTCATTTCGTCTGCTACCATCTGCAGCTCCTCAACTGGTAAAAGTCCCTCAAGTAAATGGTGTTCATTTTCCAGATCTCTTATGATAGAAAGCCAAGAAAATCTGTGGTTGGTTTTTCCACAGAGAAGAATCTGATGGGCGATTTGGTTTGGTGAAATATCAGTTTGAATTGTTTTGGAGCTTGTTGGGTCATTGTGGAGACTCCTGGGCAGACTCCAGAGTTGCCTGCTGTTCTCTTTCACTTCCAGTGATATGAGTAAGTCACAACAATTCTCCCTTCTATTGGTGATTAAGGCTTGGAGCAGTTCCTTTCCGTCTCCAAGGTGGCTTCAGAAAATGGATCAGTGTTACAGAGCTGCTTACACTTTTCCAGGGTTATTTTTATGTTGTCACTAGCTTAGTGCCTGCTGCTTCACTCGTGTAGACTGTATGGCCTGCAGAGACTTTTTATTTGTATTTGATTGAATTTTTATGTTTATGACAAATTACAACACCTTTTAAGTTTTTCACACTAAGTAAGGCCATATAAGCATGTACTTCTTACCAAAAAGTGGTTCTGGTAGCTGGAGTCCAAAGTTTTTATTGATCATGCCTTTTGCGTTCTCATGGAGATATTTCCATAGCAACTTTCATCCCCTAACAAACATTTCTTTACATGTAACTGACAAGTGAAATGCCTATTTTCATAAACTTTGCTTCAGATCTTTTAATATAACGAAGTATTTTCTTAAAAATTATCATCCCCTATGGCACTGCCTTAGGGGTTGAATTTCCAGCAACACTGAAACAAATACTTTTTTAAATTCCTAAGTGAGAGGTCAAATACCAATTGTCATACATGTAACCTTAAAAAACCTTTAGTAGTTCCTTAACAATTATTTATTTTCAAAAATCCTTTCACCCACTGTTTTACGCCATTAATAAATGAATTTCTAAAAATGCTGAAATACGTTTTTTTATTTTCTCACTGATAAACCAAATACCATTGTTCATAGTTCTAGCTTCATAATTGGTGTGATAGCTACATACTTTCAAAAAGCATTTCATCCCATATGCCACCACCTTGGGAGAGGAATTTCAGACAATCCCTTCTTAAACGATGCCTACAGTATAAGATACACACCCTTCCCAAAGCTCAAGTTTCTATTCTTAGCAGTTTGGGCTGGGCAATGATGAGTCAGTGAATCAGTCTGAGCCTATTTCACCCCTCTAGGGGTCCAGTTTCCAAAAATACTGAAACAAGTATTTTTTTATTTGTAATCGAGAAGTCAAATACCAATGTTCATAGACCTAGCCTTAAAAAATACTTTAGTAGTTCTTTAATAATGATACTTTTCAAAAGAAGTTTTCACCCACTTTTCACCCCCACAGGGTTAAATTTACAAAAGTGCTGAATCACCTGTTTCTTTATATTTGACTGAGAAACTAAATAACACTGTTCGTAGATCTAGCTTCAAAATTGCCTTAATAACGACACTTTCAAAAAATCCCTTTGTGCTCTGTTTCACCACCTTATGGTTGGAATTTCGAAAAATCCCTTCTTTATCGATGCCTACAGTGTAAGATCCACACATTCCCAAAATTTCAAGTTTCTTTCCTTAGCGATTTGGATTTGTCGATGATAAGTCAGCCAATCAGTCAGTCAGTCAGGACATTGCCTTTTATACAGTATATACACAGCGTTAATCCCAGCTAGTTGTTCCTATTGTGTGTGTTTCCGAGAAATTCGTCTAGTGAACTCTATAAATTTGTCAAGGGAGATAGTGGCAGCAGGTATCTCTTCAATTTTGGCATCCAGCTCTCCTGTGAAAAATGCCTTTTTACAGATGAACTGCCTTTTAAATGAGATGATATCTGGGCACACTGCACCTTTTTCAGTCAGTGTGATTGGTCTATGTTGAGCCCTTGGTAGCATGTCTTCTAGCAACTTAACTGATAGCTGAGCTATCTAATCTGCTACAAATATGTTGTCCGATTTGTATCCACATCCCTATCACTTACTGTTGAAAGAGGCTGGTAATTTGGGATTGTGTATATGCTTGAGTCCAGATCTCTCTGTCCACCTTTCGATTCCTTCACCATTGGAATCTGTCTTGGTATCCCATGTTGTGCTGTGACCACCAAATCTCCGACTATGATCTTGACTGATTGGCTTTAAAAATGACTTGGTTCTCTGAACCTGAAATCTGCCCCATGTGTCTTGCAGATGCTGGTCACTATGCATGTCTTCCATTCGATTGTTAAAATTTCTTTATTATCTATATGCATAATCTACAGGGCTATTACAAATGACTGAAGCGATTTCATAAATTCACTGTAGCTCCATTCATTGACATATGGTCACGACACACTACAGATACGTAGAAAAACTCATAAAGTTTTGTTCGGCTGAAGCCGCACTTCAGGTTTCTGCCACCAGAGCGCTCGAGAGCGCAGTGAGACAAAATGGCGACAGGAGCCGAGAAAGCGTACGTCGTGCTTGAAATGCACTCACATCAATCAGTCATAACAGTCCAACGACATTTCAGGACGAAGTTCAACAAAGATCCACCAACTGCTAACTCCATTCGGCGATGGTATGCGCAGTTTAAAGCTTCTGGATGCCTCTGTAAGGGGAAATCAACGGGTCGGCCTGCAGTGAGCGAAGAAACGGTTGAACGCGTGCGGGCAAGTTTCACGCGTAGCCCGCGGAAGTCCACGAATAAAGCAAGCAGGGAGCTAAACGTACCACAGCCGACGGTTTGGAAAATCTTACGGAAAAGGCTGAAGCAGAAGCCTTACCGTTTACAATTGTTACTAGCCCTGACACCCGATGACAAAGTCAAACGCTTTGAATTTTCGGCGCGGTTGCAACAGCTAATGGAAGAGAGTGCGTTCAGTGCGAAACTTGTTTTCAGTGATGAAGCAACATTTTTTCTTAATGGTGAAGTGAACAGACACAATGTGCGAATCTGGGCGGTAGAGAATCCTCACACATTCGTGCAGCAAATTCGCAATACACCAAAAGTTAACGTGTTTTGTGCAATCTCACGGTTTAAAGTTTACGGCCCCTTTTTCTTCTGTGAAAAAAACGTTACAGGACACGTGTATCTGGACATGCAGGAAAATTGGCTCATGCCACAACTGGAGACCGACAGGCCGACTTAATCTTTCAACAGGATGGTGCTCCACCGCACTTCCATCATGATGTTCGGCATTTCTTAAACAGGAGATTGGAATACCGATGGATCGGTCGTGGTGGAGATCATGATCAGCAATTTATGTCATGGCCTCCATGCTCTCCCGACTTAACCCCATGCGATTTCTTTCTGTGGGGTTATGTGAAAGATTCAGTGTTTAAACCTCCTCTACCAAGAAACGTGCCAGAACTGCGAGCTCGCATCAACGATTCTTTCGAACTCATTGATGGGGACATGCTGCGCCGAGTGTGGGAGGAACTTGATTATCGGCTTGATGTCTGCCAAATCACTAAAGGGGCACATATCGAACATTTGTGAATGCCTAAAAAAACTTTTTGAGTTTTTGTATGTGTGTGCAAAGCATTGTGAAAATATCTCAAATAATAAAGTTGTTGTAGAGCTGTGAAATCGCTTCAATCATTTGCAATAACCCTGTATATACCTTTCTTATAAGAAGCCCCTTTGTTCTGGAAATGCTATCCCTGCGAGTTGAATTTCCCAAAAAATTATTTCTGCAAATAATTAGCGATTCATGCAGAACAAACTGTTTTCTTCATTTTTATATTGCGTATAGCAGCAAAGCTTCTATACTGCAAATGAAGCTGGAGTGAGGTATTTCATAAATTAATGGGTGTATGTTTGCCAATTACGTTTTTGATCTGCCTTCAGTCCTAAACATTTAACCTTTTTTGCCTCTAGTATTTCACTGTTTTAGGACAGTATTTTCATACCCTCGAGTGACCACATAATGTGGATGGACTTAGCAAGCTGGGATTTTAGAGACTTTGGACAGTGATATTACCGTTTCCACCTCACCTGTGCCCCATTGAGATGGCGGTTGAAGGCTGGTGCACAAAAAGTTGCGAACTGGCAGACAGAAAGGTTGCTCAAGAAAGTGTCAATCAGATCACTCATTTGACTGCGGCTGGAACAATATAATCTTGAAATGTATATGCCTCAGAATGCTAGGATTTTGCAGTTGACAGACTCTGCCTATCGAAAGAAGTTTGCATGTACAATTGAATTTCCTAGGGACCACAAATTGACTGCTGTATACTGTCTAAATTACGAACAAAAGCAATGGAGAAAACACTGAAAACGTCATGGATTTTGGCTGCACCTTTGCAGAAGTTTGCACTACGAAACACAACAAAATGAAGTAGAAGAAATTCCATCCAACCAGAAGAAATGTTGTTAAAATAGTGCACAAACATAGGATGATGGGAGATGGGCAGTATGGAGTGGAAGATGGGAGGGATGAGGGATATTCAGTTTAAAGACATGGAGAAAGAAACGTTTGATACAGAGAAGCAGGAGAATTTTCTTTCCGCGCACTATACGTGATTGGAATAATAGCGAATAGTGAAGGTGGTCCGATGAACCCTCTGCCAGGCACTTATAAGTGATTTGCAGAGTACCTATGTAGATGTAGATGTAGAATTGAAATTCTGGTACACAATGTTGAAAATGAAACTGTCACTTGAATGAGAGATGGCAGGTGGCTAGTCCTGGCAGCAGTTCGAGTCCTCCCTCGGGCATGGGTGTGTGTGTTTGTCGTTAGGATAATTTAGGTTAAGTAGTGTGTAAGCTTACGGACTGATGACCTTAGCAATTAAGTCTGATAAGATTTCACACACATCTGAACATTTGAGAGATGGCAGGGCGCAAGTCTCCGGCTTCATCAACGCTTAATGCATATTATAACACACCAAGCATCCACCTGGGTACTATCCTCCTACTCAGGAGGATGTCGTTAGTCTGGTGTTCTATGGATCGGAATATGGAACGTCAGACACCTTATCAGACAGGTAGGTTAGAAAATTTATAAAGGGAAATGGATAGGTTAAAGTTAGATTCAGTGGGAGTTAGTGAAGATCGGAGGCAGGAGGAACAAGCCTTTGGTCAGGTGAATACAGGATTATAAATGTAAAATCAAATAGGAGTAATGCAGGAATAGGTTTAATAATGAATAAGAAAATAGGAATATGGGCAAGCTACTGTGAACAGCACTTTGAATGCATTATTGAAGCCAAGATAAATACGAAGTTCACACCCATCACATTAATACAAGTTTATATGCCAACTAGCTCCACAGGTAATGAAGAGATTAAAGAAAGGTATGATAAGACAAAAGAAATTATTCAGATAGTTCAGGGAGACGAAAATTTAATAGTATGGGGGGGGGAGCACTGGAATTAGATAGTAGGCAAAGGAAGAGAACGAAAATTACGTAACTATAGATTGGGGGAATAGAATGAAAGAGGAAGGCGCCTCGTACAAATTTGCCCAGAGCATAATTTAATCATAGCTAACAATTTAAGAATCAAGAAAGAAGTTTATATACTTGGCAGAAACCTAGAAACGGCAGAATATTACGTATTGATAATACAATAGTAAGATGGAAATTTGGAACCAGATTTTAAATAGCAAAACCTTTCTAAGGGCAGATGTGGACTCTGACCACAATTTGTTAGTTATGAACTATAGTTTAAAATGAAGAAATTGCAAAATGGTAGGGATTTAAGGAGACAGGATCTGGATAAGTTGAAAGAAACAGTTGTTGGGTGTTTCAGAGGAAGCATTAGGCAGCAAATGACTAGAACAGGGGAATGGAATACGGTAGGAGAGGAATGAGTAGCTTTAAGAGATGAAATAGTGAAGGTAGCAGGGGATCAAATAGGTAAAAATACAAGGCCTAGTAGAAATCCTTCGATAACACAAGAGATATTGAACTTAACTGATGGAGGGAGAAAGTATAAAAATGCAGTAAATGAATCAGGCGAAATGGGATACAAACGTCTAAAAAATGAAATTTGGCAAAAGAGCAAAATGGCTAAACAGGAATGTCTAGATGCCAAATGTAAGGGTTTAGAAACATATCACTAGGGAAAGTCAGATAATGCCTACAGGAAAATTAAAGCCACCTTTGGAGAAAAGAGAACCACTTGTATGAATATCAGGAGCTCATTTCGAAAACCAATCCTAAGCCAAGAAGGGAAATATGAAAGATGAAAAATGGTATATACATGGGCAATATTATACTTCATAGAAACAAAAGATGACATAGATAAAGATAAGATGGGAAATACACTACTGGCCATTAAAATTGCTACACCAAGAAGAAATGCAGATGATAAACGGGTATTCATTGGATCAATATATTATACTAGAACTGACACATGATTACATTTTCACGCAATTTGGATGCATAGGTCCCGAGAAATCAGTACCCAGAACAACCACCTCTGGTCGTAATATCGGCCTTGATACGCCTAGACATTGAGTCAAACAGAGCTTGGATGGCGTGTACAGGTACAGCTGCCCATGCAGCTTCAACACGATACCACAGTTCATCAAGAGTAGTGACTTGTGTATTGTGACGAGCCAGTTGCTCGGCCAACATTGACCAGACGTTTTCAATTGGTGAGAGACCTGGAGTATGTGGTGGCCAGGGCAGCAGTCGAACATTTTCTGTATCCACAAAGGCCTGTACAGGACTTTCAACATGCGGTCGTGCATTATGCTGCTGAAATGTAGTGTTTTGCAGGGATCGAATGAAGGGTAGAGCCACGGGTCGTAACACATCTGAAATGTAACGTCCACTGTTCAAAGTGCGGTCAATGCGGACAAGAGGTGACCGAGGCGTGTAACCAATGGCACCCCATACTATCACGCCGGGTGATACGTCAGTATGCCGATGACGAATACACGCTTCCAATGTGCGTTCACCGCGATGTCGCCAAACACGGATGCGTCCATCATCATGCTGTAAACAGAACCTGAATTCATCCGAAAAAATGACGTTTTGCCATTCGTGCACTCAGGTTCGTCGTTGAATGCACCATCGCAGGCGCTCCTTTCTGTGATGCAGCGTCAAGGGTAACCGCCACCATGGTCTCTGAGCTGATAGTCCATGCTGCTGCAAACGTCGTCGAACTGTTCGTGAAGATGGTTGTTGTCTTGCAAACGTCCCCATTTGTTGACTCAGGTATCGAGACGTGGCTGCACGATCTGTTACAGCCATGCAGGTAAGATGCCTGTCACCTCGACTGCTAGTGATACGAGGCCGTTGGGATCCAGGACGGTGTTCCGTATTACCCTCCTGAACCCATGGATTCCATATTCTGCTAACAGTCATTGGATCTCGACCAACGCGAGCAGCAATATCGCGATACGATAAACCGCAATCGCGATAGGCTACAATCCGACTTTTATCAAAGTCGTAAACGTGATGGTACTCATTTCTCCTCCTTACACGAGGCATCACAACAACGTTTCACCAGGCAACGCCGGTCAACTGCTGTTTGTGTATGAGAAATCGGTTGGAAACTTTCCTCTCGTCAGCACGTTGTAGGTGTCGCCACCGCCGCCAACCTTGTGTGAATGCTCTGAAAAGCTAATCATTTGCATATCACAGCATCTTCTTCCTGTCGGTTAAATTTCGCGTCTGTAGCGCGTCATCTTCGTTGTGTAGCAATTTTAATGGCCAGTAGTGTAAGATATTGTGTGAAGAATTTGACAGAGCACTGAAAGGCCTAAATCGAAACAAGACCCAAGAGTAGACCACCTTCTGTTAGAACTGCTAATAGCCTTGGGAGAGCCAGCCATGACAAAGCCCATCTAGTGTCAAGATGTACGATATAGGCGAAATACCCTCAGAGTTCAAGAAGAATGTAGAGCACTTGCTCGCGAAAGGCAAAGGTCCCGAATTCGAGTCCTGGTCCGGCACAGTGTTAATCTGCAAGGAAGTTTCATATCAGCGCACACTCTGCTGCAGAGTGAAAATTTCATCCTGGAAACATCCCCTAGGCTGCGGCTAAGCCATGTTTCCTCAATATCCTTTCTTTCAGGAGTGCTAGTTCTGCAAGGTTCGCAGGATAGCTTCTGTGAAGTTTGGAAGGTAGGAGGCGAGGTACTGGCAGAAGTAAAGCTGTGAGGACGGAGCGTGAGTCGTGCTTGGCTAGCTCAGTTGGTAGAGCACTTGCCCACGAAAGGCAAAGGTCCCGAGTTCGAGTCTCGGTCCGGCACACAGTTTTAATCTGCCAGGAAGTTTCATATCAGCGCACACTCTGCTGCAGAGTGAAAATTTCATTCTGGAAAGAACGTAGTAATTCCAATTCCAATGACAGCAGTTGCTGACAGGTGTGAAAATTACCAAACTATCACTTTTATAAGTCACGGTTACAAAATACTAACATGAATTCTTTACAGAAGAATCGATAAAAAATTGGTAGAAGCTGACCTCGGGGAAGATCAGTCTAGATTCCAGACAAATATAGGAACGCACAATACAGTACTGACCCTACGACTTATTTTAGAATATAGGTTAAAGAAAGACAAACTTATGTGTTTAGCATTTCTAGATTTAGAGAAAGTTTTTAGGGAGCAACAGGCTATTTCAACTTGTACAGAAACCAGACAGCAGTCATAAGTTTTGAGGGACATGAAACAGAAGGACTGACTGAGAAGGGAGTGAGCGGAATTATAGTCTATCTCCCATGTTATTCAATCTGTACATTGAACAGAGCAGGAAAGGAAACCAAAGAAAAATCTGGAGTAGGAATTAAAATCCATGAAGAAGAAACAAAAATTTTGAGGTTTGCCAGTGATATTATAATTCTATTAGAGACAGCAAAGGACTTGGAAGAGCAGTTGACTGGAATGGTCAGAGTCTCGTCTTGAAAGAAGGATATAATATTACATCAACAAAAGCTAAACGAGAATAATGGAAAGCTGTCGAATTAAATCAGGTGATGCTGAGGGAATTAGATTAGGAAATGAGACACTTAAAGTAGTAGATGAGTATTGCGTAATTGCCAGTCAGACAGCCTTTAAGAGGGAATTTCGTCAGGTTTTTGAAATACGAATATTTTTGTTTTTACTTTGGTTTGCTTATTATGAGAATTTTGTGGCAAACTTGACTAAAAGAAGGGGTTAATTCATAGGAAACATTTTGAGGCAGCAAGTATTCATCAATTTGGCAATGGAAAGAAGTTATAGTGGTAAAAATTGTTGAGAAAGATCAAGGCTTGAATACAGTTGCAGATCCAAATACGTACATTTAGGTTGCTGTAGAGAGCTGCATTCAACCAGGCTTCAGACTGATGGCTAAACCGACAACATTAGAAGAATAAACATAAAAAAATCAACTACTAGAGTGACTGAAAGTAAGCCTCGACACCCCATTGTTTTGCATGTTTGCAACAGTATTTCGTAAGGTGCTCAATTTATTGATGTCACTTCATCGGAATGGGCATCCTACAATGAAATTCTCAGTTAATGAATTTAATTAAGACCTCTTTTGTCATTCAGGGTATGACACATTAAATAAAATTCATACACAGTGCCACAAGATTCTGGAAATCTATGAGAAGTACTACATTGTATGTAGTGTTTCTTGTTAAAATATAGCAATAACGCATTTGACATTATCCATATGTTCATGTTTTCAAATATTTTGTCTGCCTTTTCATCTTATTCCAACATGTGTATCATCTGCAAAAGGACGAAATTCGCATCTTTTGATAATACAAGCAGAAGGTTATCTATATATATCACAAATGAAAGAGCATCTAAAATAAAACCATAATAACATTACTGATTACTTCAAATACTGAGTATCTATTGTTGTGTGATTCATACAAAACTAATACAAACAGTCTTTATTATGTAGATAAGATAAAAATCATCAATTTTTCTGGCTAATGTTTAATATTATTTTAACTTTTACTTAAGGATATCATGGTTCACACAATCAAAAATTTTAATGAACTGAAAAAATATTTGATATGCCTGTAATTTTTTATTTATTGATTCTAGTATATAAAGCATCCAGTTAAATACAGCCTGTTCAGTTAACATCTCTTATTGAAATCCAAATTGTTTCCTACTGAGTGTGTTCTGTATGCTATGTGTTTATAAAGTCAATTGTAAATAACTATCTCCAAAAATTTTTATAATGCTGGCAATAATGCGTTGGTCACTTGTTGTGTCAGATACCAAACATTTACTTTAGTGTGAAGAATAATAAAGAACAAATTTTATTTACTCCTCAGATTATCAATACTGTATGAATTGCTATGTGAAATAAAATGGAGAGCTTCAATGATTAGTTGAAGAGATATCCCTTTCCAGCTATTGTGCTTTTATAGCAATTTTGTACTGAACTTCCTTGCTGTGAATGAAGCAAATGCATTGATTATGTAACTGATTTCATGTTTAACAGATGTGTTGTATTCAGTCGACAAGATAGCTAAATTTTACGGTGTCTTCAAGCACACTTGCACTTAAGTAGTTTTTAACGATTTTTAATTTGTAAAATTGTTTTCAAAGTCATTGAAATTGTCATAAATATCCTCAAAGCTATTTCACTGTCTGCATATGCATACCTTAGCCTATACTCTGAAAAACATTCAAAATTCGATATCCAAATGGAAAGGTATGCATTGCTCATCATCAGCTCTTTCATTTGCAGTTGGGAAGCAACTGTTTGGTTAACAAGTTTCGCTATATCAATATGTCTGCTATATTTGACACCAAATCAGCTGCACGTTTTTCAAGATAAGACATACAGGCTTCATTTAAGGTGTTTCCTGATAAGCAATGAAAATCAGGTTAAATTGTGAGATATATGTGAACCTGTTTTCCATTTCACTTACTAATCTAGCAAATAAATTGAAGCACTCTACCTCAAACACTATTGTCCAGTACACAATCGGCAGAAATTGGAAGCCTTCTGTCAAACATAACAAACAACAGCATAATAGGCTAAAGCTGGTCTATATGTAACTGTATGTAACTTTTGACATCAGTCTTGCACCTAGTGGAATGGCTGTGCAGTTTGAGGTGCCATGTCACGGACTGTGCAGTCCCTCACGCTGGAGGTTCGAGTCCTCCCTCGGGCATGGGTGTGTGTGCTGTTCTTAGCATAAGTTAGTTTAAGTAGTGTGTAAGTCTATGGACCAATGACCTTAGAAGTTTGGTCCCATAGGAATTCACACACATTTGAACTATTTGAACATCTGTCTTGCAAGGTGATAGAAGACTGACTACAAGACTGGCACAAATAATACTATTCAAACTTTTGCTCAGTCATTCCAAAATCGTCTTGGAGGAAGAACTTTTACTGATGATGGGAGCAGTATTTAGGTGATTCTACACCATTGGCATCTACTTACCACTCCTATAAAAATACATTTTCTCATTTTTCTACATTGATCTGGCTAGTTTTATAATTGAATAATCTAATTTAATTATATTTAAACACACAATTATATTTAAACACACGAGAATTAAATGTCTCATTGTATTAAATAAATTAAAAGTATGTAAGAGATCCGAGCAGATGTAATTTCGATGTATTGCTCATGCACTGCCTGTGTTATGCAAGGTCTCTGAGCAGAGAGCAGTGTTGACTGCAGTAGGAACTGTGTAGCTGTAGCAGTAAGTTGTTGCTAGTCTGGAGTCTGCTCTGGTCTGGTCTGGTGTATTGTGTTGGCTGGCCCGGTCGCGGTGCAGCGTTGTCGGAGCCTGAGTATTATTGTATAAGGTAAAAAGCAGCCCTGTGCGTATGTAGTAATGTTATCTCAAGTCGCATGTAAATGTTTTAAAAATCTCATAATAATAATCTTCCTCATAAAAAGTAACTTTTAAAAACCATTCATTTCAATTTAAAGAATTTACTAATTTCTCCCATCCATGATCATCCCGATTATTGCAATAGAAAAATCAGTTGCTTCCTTTCATAAATGACAGATAGGTCAGCCAGCATTGCACAGAGCTGTGCCAGAAAAATTTATTGTAAGAGCAGATATATCCGGCGATTTCATGGAGGTAAGAATTTTTCCTTTTTTATTCAGAATGATCTTTCAGGGCCATGACGCAGCACTGCTGTCGTCCAAAATTTACCAGGTTAAATTCACAGTGAATTATTGAAAAGTCATAAGTGAGCTACAGTTTAATTGAGAGGTTAGTTACATTGTATTATTACCAGGTTGCTGAATTTTTTTTTTATTGGGACGTTACACTGAATGTGAACGACGTAATTATAATTTTATTGTTGAGAGGTTTAGGAATTTTTCTGTTTTGAGCTTACACTAAACGTGAATATTATTTATGTTAATATTTTCTGTTTTGAGGTTACGCTAAATGTGAATGAATTTTGAGCTTAGATTAAATCAGAAAGAATTTTGTGGGCAGGTTACACTGAATGATGATATTTATTTATATTAATGATTTTAAATTATTGTGAGGAGGTTACAAGTATTACAAAATTTCTAACAGGAAGTAAAACTATATTGTATTGTTTATGGAGATACTGCCCATTAGTTTTAGTATGCTGCATAATAAAGAACCAATATAAGAATCTTATTACATGTGTCATTGAGCAACTTAGCAGAGATAAAGTATATCAAAAAACTATTAGTAATTTTCCCGGACATAAATTCACCCACAGGAATGGTGCCAGATCGATTACATTGTGTCAACAAAAATATTTGAAAATCATGTCGACCTCCCTGAACAAAAATTTTGGAAAGCAAAAGACCTGGACATAACCCATGTAACTACTTGATGAGTATCAAATTTATCATATTGCTCTAATATACTTTTCTCAGGAAGAATTTCACAATGTACAAATCCACAGATGTGTAAACATGTGGATCACTATCTTATCTACATCAGAGTTAAAATTCCCCCAAAAAAGCACATTCAGGAAATTTACACGACGATGATCCAAGAAACTAATATAGAATAGGAATGGGAGCAGTTCCAAACCTAGATTATGCAGAAAGCCAAAAAACATAACACACAGAAGAATTTCAAACTACCCGGGTGGGACTAAGCACATGAAGGCAATTTGGAAGGACAAAAGAAAGTTTTCCAGAAATTTAACAGTAAATTATTACCCCACAACACATTTTCGAGATCAGATAGCAGGTGGCAACAATAAGAGACAAACAAGGAGGATACTCGTGAGAGAACAATATTAAATTGTTGAAAATAACTTTATTGGACACCACAAAACGGCTTTTACAGAGCATTCAGTCAGAAGATCCAGGGATACACACCACAGAATCTATGCTTCAGGAAGTAGGAAGGCAAACTCGATCTGACAAATCACAACAATTGTTGGGGGCAATTTTGATACTTCCCTGATGTATACAGCTGTCTGGGACCACTTTCATAATCTCCCAGGGAGGTATACACACAACCAGAATCACAACCATCCTCCAAAAATAAAATCTACAAACATATTGTTACACTCAGAAGCAACAAGATATTTGGGGAAGTTGCCATCATTGCAGAGTATTGAAGCTCATAGGGACAAACACATTTGAAGAATTTATATATAATACACAGAAAAATCAGCAGACAACTGGAAATACACACTCTGGCCACCTCCATCCTCTTGTTGCCCAAAGTTGGTTTATTAATGTTTGGAGTAAGTTAGTAACTCGTGTCCAATCACATTTTCACAGCACTTGACATGCTGAGATAGTGACTCACAGTAGCTAGTGACAGGGGCAGACGAATTTAAATAACCAGCTCTGTTAATAATAAAAATACTCATCTTTTTTGAAGTTCTTCTTTGTTTGCATTGTGCATTTCCTTTTTGTGGTTTATCTTTTTACAATCGTCTAGACAATGATTGGGTTGATGCTCCAATAATAATATGAATTCTGTGGACTTTCTGCAGAACTACACATACATTTACAGTCCTTTCACTTCACAAATACAAATCAGTAAAACACGTTCTCCATCCTCGCACTTCATACTCATACAACCAATAGCGCAAAAGAACAAATATAGAAGGTGAGCACAAAGTCTTGCCCTGATTATAACAGTTTATTCCAGAATAACCGTTTGACATAACAATTTACATTTAATGCCGTTACACAGGTTAGTGTTACTAGTATTTTTTAAGACCACTTACGTTAGTAAACCTCAGCGTGTGATCCCTTCGTAGCTCAGAGAATGTCGAGACAGTATTCCAGTTCCCGCTAGGTGTTTCGTAACATATGTTCTGTCACAGTTGCTTGTATCCTAGCCTTCAGTTCGTCGACGTCAGCAACTGGTGTGATGAAGATTCTGTCTTTGATATAGCGCCAAAAAAAAAAAAAGTCAAGGGGCGTAATATCTGTAGAATGGGGTGGCCAGGATGTTGGACCGTTCCTTCCAGTCCAACGATCCGGAAATGTTTCATCCAGGAAATCATGCACTATCAAAGCCCAGTGCTCCATCTTGCTGGAAAATTATCCATGGTTGATATTCTTCTGACTGTGGAGCAATGAACTGTTTCAAAACGTCTAAGTAAATGTTAGCGATAATGGATTTTTCCACAAAGAAAAACGGTCCAAAATCATTGTTATGCATGAGGTCGCACCAAACATTCACTTTTCCGCTGTCTAGCTCTAACTGTACAGTAGCATGTGAAGACTCTGAACCCCATATACGCATATTACGCCTATTTAACATTCCACTGACATGAAAGGTGTACTCATCGGTAAAGCATATACAATTTAAGTAATCGTTAGCGCCATCAATCATGTTGAGAATCTCAGTTACAAATTCAGCACATGTCAGCAACTCATTCGGTTGCAAGGCCAGCACGATTTGCACATTGTAAGCAAGCAACCTAAGCCTTTCATGAAGAATCTTCTCCACACTTGCTTGCAGTATTTGGAGTTCGCGTGATGCTTGACGAGTTGATTTACGGACTCCGTTAAAAAGATTGCCGAACACGATCAACAGTTGCATCACACACATGAGGCCTGCCACTTCGAGGACGATCTTCAATGCTGCCTTTTTCGTTAAACTTTGCATACCATCGCTTTATTTATTTAACATCAGGAGGACTGCGTCCGTAAGAAGCCCGAAATTTACGCTGAACACTGATGGGCGATTTCGTTTCGTGAAACCAAAGCACACATTGCGCTTTCTCCTGCTTCAACACCATTTCGCCAGCGACTAGCGTGACCTAACAGACCGCGTCGGTGTTGTAGAGCACTACTGTCATCTATTGGTCACAACAACTAGTAACACTAACCTATGTAACGGCATCAAATGTAACTTATTATGTCAAACGGTTATTCTGTTACAAATTTTTATAATTAGGGCAAGACTTTGTGCTCACCCTGTTTATCTCTAAAGCCCTGACCACACGCAACGATCTGTCTGCGCAGACATCGGCGCAGATGTCTGTACAAGCAAAAGATCGCTGCAAATGTGGTGTGTTCACACGACACAAACCCCAATCTACTACTCGCCCGCCATCTGTCGGTGTAGAAAAGAAATATCAGTGGCAAGCGACTACTCTCCCCGTAAACGTCAAAAATTTAATTCAGTTATTTTGAAATACAGAAATGGAGGAAGTTCTGTTGTGGTCTGTGTTCACAACTTGTGTTGCAAAAAACATTCAGACCAACCACAGGAAACAGAGAAAGCGGTCAAAATGGTGTAGACAGTGGCTGCTAAAGCAAAAGCAGTTTTCTCACGTAAATTCATTGCGAGAGTTGCAGGGCGAACCTATCGACTGGCGAAATTATTTGCGGATGGATGTCGAAACTTATAATTATCTCTTAAAGCTTGTAACCTCTCATATTATGAGAAAAAATACTTGTATAGAGAAGGGCAATTTCTCCTCATGAACGGCTGACGGTAACATAAAGATTCCTAGCAACAGGAAGGAGCTACAAGGATTTGGAATTTTCAACTGCAATATCGAAACAAGAGTTGAGTGAAATAATACCTGCAATTTTTCAATTAGTGCATTGTATGCTGCTGTCTTTTTGTCTCGGTCACTATATTCTTTACTTTAATCTTCCAAAAGCTTTTTTTTTTCCTTTATTGTATTTCAATTCTCCATCGGGGCGGGCTGGCAGCAGCATAGGCGCTGCTCTTCAGCCGAAAGACATAGAACAAAACAATAGAAGACATTTAAAAACAGCAAAGGAGAGAATAAGGTGAACATAGATATAAAAAAGGGGGAAGATTATGGAAGGAAATAGACAAAAAACGGGTTGACTGTAAAATGGAGATAAAAAACTGTTTAAAAGTAGCACACACAATAAGCCACACACTGCGACAGTTAAAACAACACAAGCCACAGTATGACTGGAGCATAAAGGTAGCGACGGATGGCATAGCACATAACATAACACTGACGGCGAACCTCAAGGCAGGACACAATTAAAATCACACCTCTTGACGCACACGAGAAACAGCACTAAACACAACACTGATGTGGCACACTGATGATGATTAATACAGAGGATCTGCCAGGCGCTAGGAGATGAGGGAGACCTGAAGAAGGGAGGGAGGGGAAGAGATGGGGGAGGTGAGCGGGGGGCGCGCGGAAGAGGCCCAGGTAGGGAGGGATGTGGGAAGGAGAGAGGCAAGTATGGGGTGCAGGGTCTCAGGGGAGGGGGGGACGGAGGAAAATCCGCTCTGGGAGAAGGAGGAAAGAGGAAAAGGGGGCCCTGGGGAGGGGGGGGAACAAGGCCAGGTTAGAGTTGGAAGGAAGGGTAGATGTCACGGCGAAGTTCGTCATCTGGGAGGGGGAGGCGTTGGAAATTGCCCTGATGAAGGAGATGGAGGGTGTGGAGGTGGAGAGGATACAGCGATAGAGGCGCGGCAACGGGTGGGGGGTGGAGAGGAAGGAGGAAACCAGAGGGTGGGGGGGATGAAGCCTGCGAACAATGTAAAGGATGCGGAGATGTTGGAGGAACATGAGGAGGTGGGGGAAGGGGATCAGTTCATACAGGAGCCGTGTGGGGGAAGGAAGGCGGATACGGAAGGCAAGGCAGAGCGCATGGCGTTCAAGGATTTGGAGGGCCTTGTAAAAGCGGGTGGGGGTGGAGATCCAGGCAACGCTGGCATAACAGAGGATAGGACGGATGAGGGATTTGTAGGTGTGGAGGATGGTAGACGGATGCAATCCCCATGTCCGGCCAGACAGGAGTTTCAGAAGGCGGAGGCGGGAATGGGCTTTCTGCTGCATGGTCAGGAGATGAGGGGTCCAGGTGAGGTGTCGGTCAAGGGTGAGGCCAAGGTATTTCAGGGTGGGGGTGAGTTGGATAGGACGACCATAAAGGGTGAGGTAGAAATCATCGAGGCGAAAGGAGCGAGTGGTGCGGCCTATGATGATTGCCTGGGTTTTGGAGGGGTTGAGACGGAGGAACCACTGGTTACACCAAGTGGTGAACTGGTTAAGGTGGGTTTGGAGGGTATGTTGAGACCGTTGAAGGGTAGGATAGAGAGCCAGGAAGGCGGTGTCATCAGCATACTGGAGAAGGTGGACTGGTGGGGGTGGCTTGGGCATATCAGCTGTATACAAGAGATAAAGGAGAGGGGAGAGGACAGAACCCTGGGGGACGCCAGCTGTGGGATAAAAGATATGGGAGTTGGTGTTGTGGAGGGTGACATAGGAAGGACGGTGCGAGAGGAAGGAAGCGACCAGACAGACAAAATTGATAGGCAGGGCATAGGTTTGGAGTTTAAAGAGGACACCGGGATGCCATACACGGTCATAGGCATTTTGGAGGTCAAGGGAAACAAAAATGGCGGAGCGACGGGAGTTGAGCTGGAGGGACAGAAGGTGAACAAGGTTGAGGAGTTGGTCGTCAGCAGAGAAGGAGGGTCGGAAGCCACACTGGGTAAGGGGGAGGAGGTGGTGTTGAGCAAGGTGCTGATGGATACGGTGGGAGAGGATGGATTCAAAGACCTTACTGAAGACGGAGGTGAGGCAGATGGGGCGATAGGAAGAGGCGGCAGAAGGGGGTTTGTTGGGTTTGAGGAATAAGAGGACGCGGGAGGTCTTCCACAGGTCAGGGTAGAAGCCAGTAGAGAGGACGACATTATAGAGATGGGCGAGGACAGTCAGGAAGGAATAGGGGCTTTCGCGAAGGTGACGGTAGGTGACACAGTCGTGACCAGGGGCCATGTTGCGTTTGGACCGGAGGATAAGTTAAATGTCTTGTGCTGTGATGGGAGTGTTTACGTCGGAGGGGGGCAACTGCCCCAAGTACTGGAGACTAGGAGCAAGTGGAGCGACCGAGGTATCGGCACGTTCCATGACCGTGGGGAAAAGAGAATAATCAAAGTGGGGATCATCGGGGATGAAGAAGACCTCGGAAAGGTGGGAAGCGAAGTGGTTGGCCTTACTGAGGTTGTCAGGAAGGGGGCGGTCGTTATAGAGAAGGGGGTAGTGGGGAGCAGAAAGGGAACCAGTAAGACGATGGAAGGCAGACCAGTACTTGGAGGAGTTGATAGGGAGGGTGGCGTTGAGATGTGTGCAGGTCTGGCGCCAGTCTCGGCGTTTCGTTGCTGTAATAAGGTTCCGTACGTGTCGCTGTATTTGACGGTGGCATTGGAGTGTATCCCTGTCATGAGTGCGCAGGAAGGAGCGATAGAGGCGGCGGGATTCACGGAGGAGGACAGCCCGCAGAGGGAGAGTGGGACGGTGTGGTTGGATGGTTTTAGTAGGAACATGGGCCTCCACGGCGTCAGTAATTACCTGCTGAAAGAAGGACGAGGCGTGGATGATGTCGTCAGGATGGCGATAGGTAAGAGAGTGGCTTTCGACCTGGGTGGAGATGGAATCCCGGTAGGCATCCCAGTTGGCACGGCGATAGTCATGGACGACCTTGGGAGGGGGTGCAGGGTGCGGAGCCGGAGGGGGGCGGTGAGCAGACGTTATGGTGAGAAGGACAGGGAGGTGATTGCTACCTGTGGGGTCAAGGACGGCGACAGTGATACGCCCAAGGAGGTTGGCGGAGGCAATGACAAAATCGGGGGTGGTGTTACTTTCGGGTCGGGTGTGCTGGGGAAGGGGAACAAGGTCACCTTGGATTGTGGAGAGGAACTGATGCCACTGCCGAAGGGCAGCAGGAGTGCGGCTATGGATGTTGAGGTCGGCGGCAATCACATAGGTGGAGAAAGTGTGGTCAATGTGTGAGATGAAGTCATAAGGAAGAGGAGCAGTGGAGCGGACATAGATGGTGGTACAGGTAATGGTGAGGGAGGGGAAGAAGACGCTAAGGATAAGGTGTTCAGTGGGGTCATTGAGGAGAGGTTGTGGCCGGACAGGGATATGCTTAAGGTGGCCAATCGCGACTCCACCTTGCACACGAGGACCAGGAGCGTCAGTGCGGTGGAGGATATAGGGGGAGGTGCGGATAGAATGGTGAGGCTGGAGAAAGGTTTCGTTCAAGAGGAAGGTGTTGACCCGGTGGTGGGAGAGGGTGTGCATGAGGAGGTATTTGTTGGAGCGGAAGGAGCGAATGTTCTGGAAGAGGATGCGAGACTCGTGCCACGCCATGACGGGAAGGAGGGGGGGATGAGAGGGAAGAGAAGAGACTTAAACTAGGGTGTTGAGGCGGGTGAAGGTGAAGTGGGCTTGGTTGTGGGAGTAAGTGGCGAAGGTGTTCAGGTGGAAAACAGAGCGAGCAGCAAGGGATATTTGTTGGAAGGTGTGGGGGCGCTGAAAAGGGTGAATGTTTTGGAGTACAACGGTAATGAACCAGATGACGTCCTCGGCTGTGGGGGGTGGACGGAGGGAATTGTTGGGATGGACAGGGGGATCGACGGGACGAACTGGGACTGTAAGTTCAGGGGTGGCTGGAGGGGGTTTAGCTTTACACTTGTGGGAGTATGTGGGATGGGGGCCATTGCAGGTATTACAGGAAGGAGGAGCATCGAGGTTGGGGCAGTTCTTAAGAAAGTGGGAGGCCTTGCAATGGGGACAGGTGGGGGGGGGGGTATTTGCAGGTGGGAGTCAGGTGGTCATTGTACATCAGGCACCGCTGGCAACGGTAGGATTGGGGAGGGGATTTGGAGGATTCAACAGGGTGGCGACGCTGGTATATCAGGGCACCCTGGGTGAGGAGATGGTCTATGGATGGGGCGGACTCAGAGAATACCCGTATGAGGTAGGTGGGACCAGAGGCATTGTGGATACGGCGGGCAGAGCGGATTTCCAAGTCCGGGTGGGAGTTCAGTTCTACCAACACTTCATCCTCTGTGATCACCGGGCTGAGCTTGGTGATCACAGCGGTGTAGGTGGGGGGGCGACGGGGAGGCTGGGGCTGACGAGGAGTGGAAGCGGAAAGGAAGGGTGTCAGAGAGGCGTGGGGGCCAAACGTAACTCGTGGGAGTTTTCGCAGGAGGTCTGTGTGAAAGGATGGGGACGGGGACTTGATAAGGACTGAGTCCCTGCGGGGAATGAGTTGGGAGATGGGAGCACCAGGTAAGTACTTTCGTATTTCCTTGGTGAGGGTACAAGCGTCGAGGAACTTAGGATCGGGAGTTGACAGGACAAAGGTGTGTAGGGTGGGGGCCAAGGGATGGGTGGCAGGAGGAGAGGTGGTGTCCATGGTGACGGCAGGGGGAGGGGGAGGTGGTGTTGATTTTTTGTGGGAAGTGGCGGGAGCAGAGTCGGTAAGGACGCGCTTTTGGGGTTTTTTGGAGACTGGAGGCTGGGAGGAGGGGAGAGGGATGGGGAGGAGAGGGAGGTGGCGGGTGGCAGATCCCTGTGGCGTAGTGGAGGCACCGGGAGAAGCAGCTGGTTCAGTGGTGGCGATGGTGGCTCGGCGCGACGTGATGCGTGTGGGAGATGCAGAAGATGAAGCGACGGGGTCGGTGAGAGAGGGGAAACCAACCAACTGAGGGGCGGCAGCAGAGGCGACAACAGAGGCGTACGTGAGGGCGGGGGTAGTAGTGGGAGCTGTTGAGGGTGTAGAGGCTGGAGGAAGGGTGTAGAGGTGTGGGTATACAGCAGGGGAGGAGATAGGGGGATGGGTAAGTGGGGGAAGGGAAGGGGAGGTGAAAGGAGGGAGGCCAGGGGCGGCACTCCAGGAAGTGACTGTGGGAGAGGGGGAGGTGTATATGACGGTGGAGGTGGGAGTACTCATTGCAGCCGAACGGCGACGGACAGACGGACGTGCAGCAGGCGGCGGCGGCGGCGGCGGCGGCGGCGGCGGCGAACAGACGGACGAACAGCAGGCGGCGGCAGCGGCGGCGGGGGTTACGACGACGGCGATGGACAGCGAGCAGGCAGGCGGACGGACGGACGAACGAACAGCGATAGCAGCAAGCAGCGGGCGGGCAGACAGACAGACAGACAGACAAACAAACACAATCTTCGAAGACGGAGATTCCACCCTGAGAGTAGCCCAGGCTTTGCAATCTGACGCTTTCGAAGGAGGGGATCCAACCCTCTAGATGCTGTTCCAAAAGCATGGGTGGTTTCTATATATTTCAATGAATTCACTTACAAAGTCTCGAGAACACTGACGAGCATCAGCCATTTTAATGCCCTGTGCGCACAAATACAAACAGTAGACTGAGCAAACAGCTGTTTCGCGCCAGATTTGCGGCGATCTCCTGTCCACACGCTCCAACCTGTCTGCGCAGATGTGGTTTGAACCCACAGATTTGAGAGGTTTCGCTCAAACCTCCAACTCAAACTTCCAGGTTTGCACACACCTCAGGTTGGTGCAAATCTTCTGTCCACACCTTCGACCATCTAGTATCTATGGTCGAAGGTCCACACGCAACAATCTGTCTGCGCAGATGTGATTGGCGCAGATATTTGCGCAGACAGATCGTTGCGTGTGGACGGGCCTTAACGACATGTAGCAAAGATATTACTACCAGATATCGATCTATTTATGCAAAACAATCTTTGGAACATACATTTCATAAATAAAATATAATTAATTGTCTACCTTTTATGAGAAGTCCATAATCATCATTGTAATTACGTTAAGTATTTATAAACATTGACATTTAAACATTTTTGCATAGCTGTGTAATAGTGGATTTTTGGTTTTCATCTCTTCGGTGTGGTATCGTTAACTTCATATGATCCAGGATAGGTTAGTACATTTATCTCATCATAATCAGTTTTATTACAGCACTCATCAATCCACTCCACAAAAGAGGTGACAGATCAGATGTATGTAACTACAGAGAGATCGCTCTCCTTACAAACGACTAAAAATCAGATGTATGTGTGACAGTTGGCTAACATCCGAAAGTGGTCATGTGTCTGCCCTCACTAGCTACGTTTCAGACACCATATCGGGTTCATCATATTTAGGTTGTTTTAGTGTTATAACTTTCGTATTATGACCGTATGCATTTTAAGACAAAGGTGCAATGAAGGTTTTCTCTCTATGTGTGATTAGTTATAGTTAATTAGGGAAATAACGCATTGTCTGTAGTAGTTTACTATGCCTTCTACCAACAATTTTAAAACATTCTTGCAGTAAATTGTAGTTGTGATGATGTAGTTAGAGATTAGATACATACTGTTGCAATGAAAAAGGCAACAGATTCGAAACTGTGTATACGCAAATCCTTTTCTTTTCCTCCCCTCATCTGTGACAAGTTCTGAGAGTTTCTTATTCATGTAACGTAAGTATATTCTGCAATATTCGATGTTATTTACATATAAAAATGTGATCTCTCAGTAGTGAGTTCCTTCCATTTTGTTGCTTTAGTCTGACTGAAAAACGAAAGATGAAATTGCTGTTAGTGAAACAACCAGCAATGATATATTCCTTTTCGAATATTGGACTTCTTTACTGAATACACCACGATTCCTAAGAGTGCGGTTAGGCAGGAGCCTAAGAGCACAATTTAAATTTTTGTTAGTACAACAAACAGCAATGATATAAGCACTCTTGCCTGTCCCAAATATTTGGCTTTTTATTCTACATCTACATCTACATGGATAATCTGCAAATCACATTTAAGTGCCTGACAGAGGGTTCATCGAACCAAGTTCACAATTCTCTATTATTCCAATCTCTTACAGCGCGTGGAAAGAATGAACACCTATATCTTTCCATAAGAGCTCTGATTTCCCTTATTTTATCGTGGTGATCGTTCCTCCCTATGTAGGTCGGTGTCAACAAAATATTTTCGTATTCGGAGGAGAAAGTTGGTGATTGGAATTTCGTGAGAAGATTCCGTCGCAACGAAAAACGCCTTTCTTTTAACGATTTCCAGTCCAAATCCTGTATCATTTCTGTGACACTCTCTCCCATATTTCGCGATAATACAAAACGCGCTGCCTTTCTTTGAACTTTTTCGATGTACTCTGTCAGTCCTGTCTGGTAAGGATCCCACACCACGCAGCAGTATTCTAAAAGAGGACGGACAAGCGTAGTGTAGGCAGTCTCCTTAGTAGGTCTGTTACATTTTCTAAGTGTCCTGCCAATAAAACGCAGTCTTTGGTTAGCCTTCTCCACAATATTTTCTATGTGTTCCTTCCAATTTAAGTTGTTTGTAATTGTAATACCTAGGTATTTTGTTGAATTTACGGCTTTCAGATTAGAATGATTTATCGTGTAACCGAAGTTTAACGAGTTCCTTTTAGCACACATGTGGATGACCTCACACTTCTCGTTATTCAGGGTCAACTGGCACTTTTCGCACCATTCAGATATTTTTTCTAAATCGTTTTGCAGTTTGTTTTGATCTTCTGATGACTTTATTAGTCGATGAACGACAGCGTCATCTGCAAACAACCGAAGACAGCTGCTCAGATTGTCTCCCAAATCGTTTATATAGATAAGAAACAGCAAAGAGTATATGACACTACCTTGGGGAACGCCAGAAATCACTTCTGTTTTACTCAATGACTTTCCGTCAGTTACTACGAACTGTGACCTCTCTGACAGGAAATCATAAATCCAGTCACATAACTGAGATGATATTCTATATGCACGCAATTTCAATACGAGCCGCTTGTGTGGTACAGTCTCAAAAGTCTTCTGGAAATCCAGAAATACTGAATCTATCTGAAATCCCTTGTCAATAGCACTCAACACTTCATGTGAATAAAGAGTTAGTTGTGTTTCTTAGGAGTGATGTTTTCTAAACCCATGTTTACTTTGTGTCAACAGACATTTTCTTCGAGGTAATTCATAATGTTCGATCACAATATATATTCTAAAATCCTGCTACATATCGACGTTAACGATATGGGCCTGTGATTTAGTGGATTACTCATACTACCTTTCTTGAATATTGGTGAGACCTGTGCAACTTTCCAGGCTTTGGGTATGGATCTTTCGTCGAGCAAACGGTTGTACATGATTGTTAAGTATGGAGCTAATGCATCAGCATACTTCGAAAGGAACCTAATTGGTATATACAGTCTGGACCAGAAGACTTGCTTTTATTAAGTGATTTAAGTTGCTCCACTACTCCGAGGATATTTACTTCTATGTTATTCATGTTGGCAGCTGTTCTTGATTCGAATTGTGGAATATTTACTGCGTCTTCTTTTGTGAAGGCATTTCGGAAGACTGTGTTTGGTAACTCTGCTTTGGCAGCACTGTCTTCGATAGTATCTCCATTGCTATCGCGCAGAGAAGGCATAGATTGTTTCTTGCCGCTAACATACTTCACATACGACTAGAATCTCTTTGGTTTTTCTGCCAGTTTTCGAGACAACGTTTCGTTGTGGAAACTGTTGTAGGCATCTCGTACTGAAGTCCGCGCTAAATTTCGAGCTTCTGTAAAAGATCGCCAATCTTGGAGATTTTGCGTCTGTTTAAATTTGGAATGCTTGTTTCGTTGTTTCTGCAACAGTGTTCTAACCTGTTTTGTGTACCAAGGAGGATCAGCTCCGTCGTTTGTTAATTTATTTGGTATAAATCTCTCAATTGCTGCCGGTACCACTTCTTTGAATCTAACCCACATCTGGTCTACACTTATATTATTAATTTGGAATGAGTGAGATCGTTTCTCAGGAAGGCTCCAAGTGAATTTTTATATGCTTTTTTGAATAGGTATATTTTTCGGGGACTTGGGGATTACAATATTCAATCCCGCTACGACAACCCTGTGTTCATTATCGCTGAATCGGTTTTGATGCTCGTAATGAACTCAGGATTATTTGTTGCTAAGAGATCAAATGTGTTTTCACAACCATTTACTATTCGCGTGGTCTCATGAACTAACTGGCTAAAAAATGGCACTGAGCACTATGGGACTTACCATCTGTGGTCATCAGTCCCCTAGAACTTAGAACTACTTAAACCTAACTAACCTAGGGACAGCACACACATCCATGCCCAAGGCAGGATTCGAACCTGCGACCGTAGCGGTCACGTGGTTCCAGACTGAAGCGCCTAGAACCGCACGGCCACACCGGCCGACCATGAACTAACTGCTCGAAATAATTTTCAGAGAATGCGTCTAGCACAATTTCGGATGATTTTTTACGCGTACCTCCGGAATTAAACATGTATTTCCGCCAACATATCGAGGGTAAATTAAAGTCACCACCAACTATTATCGTATGAGTCGGGTACGTGTTTGAAATCAAACTCAAGATTTCTTCGAACCTTTCAGCAACTGTATCATCTGAATTGGAAGGTCGGTAAAAGGATCCAATTATTATATTATTCTGGTTGCCAACAATGACCTCTGCCCATACTAACTCACAGTAAGTATCTACTTCAATTTCGCATATGTCGCAATTTGCGATGGTGTAGTTAGGCAGAACCTAAGAGCACTACTTTATACATTTAGCTGCAATGAATGCTTAACACTACTTTCGTAAATTTGTCAGCTAAGACGAGCAACAGACGTAATTGCTTTCCGATTTTAGCCGAATTCCAAACGTACTTCTGATTTTTAGTCACACGTTCTCCTTGTAGTAGCATGAAACTTGACTTAATTCCTTTGGCCCCTGGGGGAGCTTAGGGCATCCAGAACTCGCCATCCGTCTCTTTCTTTGGCCATTTGCCTCAATTCTGCCCAGGTCTTGCCAACTCTTTTTGCTTCCCCTTCCACTGTCCTCTTCCAGGTGCCCCTTGGTCTTCCTCTCTTTCTTGTTCCCTGGGGATTCCCTTCCAATGCCTTTTTCTCGATGGCTCCATCTGGTTTTCTTAAGGTGTGCCCAACCAACCCCACTTTCTCTCTCGTATCTGGTCTTCTATAGGTATCTGGTTTGTTATTCGCCAGAGCCCCTCATTACATATTTTTTCTGGCCACCAGATATTCATGATGCGTCGAAGACTTCTATTTATGAAGCTTTGTAACTGGGATTTTATCTTTTTATCCATTTTCCAGCTTTCACTGGCGTACTGGAGGGCAGCCTTCATATTTGTGTTAAAAATGCGGATTTTTGTTTTATATGTGATATTTCTATTTTTCCATATTGGATACAACTACAGCTTTTGCCTTTTTAATGCGGTTTTTCACGTCATCTCCGGCTCCATCATCTTCCGTCACTATACTACCCAGATACAGGAATGAGTTGACAGTCTCCACCCGCTGCTCACCTATTAACAGTGGCACCTCCATGTTCCCTGAATTTACTTTCATTTCCTTTGTTTTGCCTGTATTTATCTGGAGGCCAGCAGTCTCTGCTTCTTCTTTCAGCAACTTTAATTTAGCTTGCATGTCAGTCAGCCTTTGAGCTAATACAACTATGTCGTCTGCAAAATCCAAATCCTCCAGACGTTCATCGATCCCCCACTGGATTCCTCGTCTCCTGCCTGCTCTGACTCTTCTCATATCAGAGTCTAGAACAAGTAGAAAAAGTGTTGGTGACAAAACGCAACCCTGCCGAACTCCAGTTGTTACTTTTATGGTCTCTGTCATATTTCCCTTGTGGAGTACACAACATTTGTAGCCATCATATAGATCTTTTATGATGTTTAAGATCTTCTGTGATATACCATACTTCCGCAACACCTGCCAGTCCAACTAAAACATTCATATTTCTTTACGTACTTCATGAATATGTAATAAAAAATGGGGCTCTTATTTTTAAAGAACGCAGTAGATATCCATTTGACCTGAGGCGCTTTTTATCATGTTGAAAAATGTCGAGGTATGATATTATAAAGTCTTGTATTGTAGAGATAATTTCTGAGATTTTATGGACGTGTGTTTATGACTCAAGAGCTAGATCAATTGCAAGTGTGTTTGAGTAAACTGCCAGTCTGTGTACACATATTTGAGCTATCTTAATATGCAGATAAAATTTATACATGACAGTCTGATTAATTTCCTCCAGTTTATGCGGATTCTCAAATCTTTGTGTGTATCTAAGTACTTCTGCGTGAGACAGTTTCCGACACAGTGTCATTATAGAGTAATTAATTAGAACAAATTCGACAATGTGAATAAGTACAATAGAAAACCTACAAAAATATTGTTGGCTGTCATTTCTTTTATTACTCCAAAATTCGAGCATTGCTCTTGTATTTTTTAAGTTTCCTTTAATTTATGTCTATGGTCACAAACTTTTAGTTAACAGATTACCGGTTTCGGCCTTTAATGACCATCATCAGATCTGCAGCAAAAATAGGAAAAACATAAATACACTCGCAAACTGTATACAGCTTAAGAACAATACCTAGACCATAATGAAAACAAAAGAAAAATTCGGAGTAGGTATTGAAATCCATGGAGAAGAAATAAAAACTTTGAGGTTCGCCGATGACATTGTAATTATGTCAGAGACAGCAAAGGACTTGGAAGAGCAGTTGAACGGAATGGACAGTGTCTTGAAAGGAGGATACAAGATGAACATCATCAAGAAAAAAACGAGGATAATGGAATGTAGTCGAATTAAGTTGGGTGATGCTGAGGGAATTAGATTAGGAAATGAGACACTTAAAGAAGTAAAGGAGTTTTACTCTTTGGGGAGCAAAATAACTGATGATGGTCGAAGTAGAAAGGATATAAATGTAGACTGGCAATGGCAAGGAAAGGATTTCTGAAGAAGAGAAATTTGTTAACATTGAGTATAGATTTAAGTGTCAGGAAGTCGTTTCTGAAAGTATTTGCATGGAGTGTAGCCATGTATTGAAGTGAAACGTGGACGATAAGTAGTTTGGACAAGAAGAGAATAGAAGCTCTCGAAATGTGGTGCTACAGAAGAATGCTGAAGATTAGATGGGTAGATCACATAACTAATGAAGAGGTATTGAACAGAATTGGGGAGAAGAGGACTTTGTGGCACAACTTGACAAGAGGAAGGGACCGGTTAGTAGGACATGTTCTGAGGCATCAAGGGGTCACAAATTTAGCATTGGAACGCAGTGTGGAGGGTAAAAATCGTAGAGGGAGACCAAGAGATGAATACACTAACTAGATTCAGAAGGATGTAAGTTGCAGTGATTACTGTGGGATGAAGAAGCTTGCACAGGATAGAGTAGCATGGAGAGCTGCATCAAACCAGTCACAGGACTGAAGACCAAACAACAACAATGAAAGGTAATACTGAAAAAATTTACATTTGTGCGCTTTAAATATCAAGAGACATACCTGTTCCATAAAAACAAAGTCCTAATGTACTGCAGCCATAGTGGCATCGTCAAATGTTAAATGCGGAATCAGCACCAGCATCGTCAAATACATATAAATAACATCACACGCACGAGTCATGTTGTCAGTAGTACTACTGTTTAAAACAAGCTGCCGTACAGTAGCCACAAGATGTTTGTGTTGTAAGGTCACCAGATGTCACTAATGTCGGCATACACTAGTTTTCAATAATTAATTGAAACAGCGAAAATAAAGGGGGGATACAATAGTTGAAGTCTGTAATAAGCTTATAACGTATAAAAGGCATTACAGTAATAAAAAGCAATACAAAGAAGAACATGACAAAAGTAATATTGTTAAAAAAAGGAAGAGTTAAAAAACAGTGGCTGACATGTGCTCTAGTGCCAGTATTCTAGATAACAACAGAAATATTAAACACCTTTGATAGTGTACTCGGTAATATTAAACAACCATAAAACAAATCGCTAAAGGAGCCACAAATGAAAGAAAACATAGTGCTGTACATAATCAGCGCCCTGTGTTAGCGCTAACGTCAGAATTCCGCACAGGCGGGAAGTGGTTGGAGGAACGTGACCAGCAGAGGGCCCCTTGTACCCTGCACTACTTCGTTGCAATAAAAGAATGATAAAATTCCGTAAAAGTGGATGATTCACATTATCTGATTAATGTAGTCTATTAAATGAATAGAGGAGGAACAAGAACATACTAGATTCATGCGAAAAATGTATGAAAACGAAGTAAATATGTGATACACTCAATAGTAGGTGAACTTATCAACACACTCTATATAACAGAGGCGTGCGGTAATTAGACCCCTTATCCGGGGCATCCATCACCACCTCCACCGAAACCACCTCCTCGCCAACACCCAATGTGGCTTTCGACCATCCTTCTCTGCCGATGACCAACTCCTATGTCTCACTCATCTCCTCTCCCTCCAGCTTAACTCCCGTCGCTCCGCAATTTTTGTCTCCCTCGACTGCGAAAAGGCCTATGACCGTGTCTGGTATCCAAGTCTCCTGTTTAAACTCCAAACCTACGCCCTTCCTGTCAAGTACATCCGTCTGATGGCCTCCTACCTCTCCCGCCGCCCCTCTTACGTTACCTCCCATCATGCCAATTCCCACACCTTCTACCCCTCTGCAGGTGTGCCCCAGGGCTCTGTCCTCTACCCTCTCCTCTACCACCTGTACACGGCAGATATCCCCAACCACCCTCCCCTCCAGTACACCTCTTGCAGTATGCTGATGACACCGCATTCCTCGCCCTCGCTCCTGCCCTCCAACGGTCCCAATGCCTTCTCCAGAATCACCTTGACCTTTTTGCCGCATGGTGTACCCAGTGGCTCCTGAAAATCAGTCCTTCCAACACCCAGGCAATCATCGTAGGTCGTACCACTCGCTCCTTCCAGCTCCTGGATTTCTTCCTTACTGTCTGCGCCTGTCCTGTCCGCCTCTCACCCACCCTCACCTACCTTGGCCTCACCATTGACCATCACCTCATCTGGATCCCTCATCTCTACTCCATCCAATCCAAAGCCCACAACCACCTCCGACTCCTCAAACTCCTCTCTCGCTGGACTTGGGGTTTGCACCCATCTACCATCCTCCACACCTAAAAATCCTTAATCCGTCCCATCCTCTGTTATGCCAGTCCCGCCTGGATATCTGCCCCTCCAAATTCTATAAGTCCCTCCAGATCCTTGAGCGTCATGCACTCCGCCTCACCTTCCATATATGCCTCCCTTCCCCCACATGGATACTCTATGACCTCATTCCTTTCCCCCATCTACTCCTATTCCTTGAACATATCCCCATACTCTGCACCTCCCGCCGCCTCGATCCCCCTCACCCCTGGTTGCTCCTCTCCTCTCCTGTCCCGCCCCCTGCCACGCCTTCACTGTTGTGTCCCCCCTACCCTCCATCTATACACCCTTCATCTCCTTTTCTAAGGTGGTTTCCATCAATTCCCCCTCCCGGATGATCCCCTCTCTCCCTCCATTTATCCCTCCTATCCTCAACCCCCCCTCCATTCCTCTGTCCTTTCCCTGGGCTCCCTCTCCCACTTTCCATCCTGTTTTCTCCCCACATAACCTCTCCCTACCTCCCTTTCCCCCCCAGTCCTTTTGTATTCCACTCCCTACCTTCCCCACTCCCTGTCGTGTCTGCCCAGCATTTCCCACCCCTCTGATGGGTGCTCATCTTCCATTGGCTCCTTTCCCCCCTCCCCCCTTCGTTTTTTCTCTCCTTCCCCCTTTTTATTTTCCCATCATCTGTCCCGTTTCCCCCCACCTGCTCTCGGCTGTGGGCTGTCATATTTGCCAATTTTTAGTGCAGTGTTTTAAGTGAATGTTCCATGTTGTTCGTCTTTTCACAGTGTTGTGAAGAGAAACCATGCTGTCGCTGGGTGTGAATTTTATGTCTTTTGCGAACAGAAACCAGACTGTCGCCGTGCTTTTTAATAGTCTGCCTATTATTTTACCTGTCTGCTTCATATTTATTTTATTACCATCATCATCCCTTTGTTCTATGTTTTAAGATCCACTATTTTTTCGCCATGTTACAATTTAAGTCTCTGATTTTATCGCCCGTTTTTTATTCTTTACTATCTTCATCTTTTTAAAACAAAGTCTGTAGGCCGAAGAGTGGCATACTAAGCTGCTGTCAGCTTGCCCCCTTCGGGGGGAATCGAAATTCAATAAAGAAAAAAAATGATTAGACCATTTGAGGGTTGGATTCCCTCACTTCCTGATCGAGGACTCACACTGCCTGGGCTACTCTCAGGGTGTATCTTCGACATGGAAGAGCCCCAACCGTTCCTGTCATGTTGTCGCCCGTCTGCACGCCGTCACTGCTGTCAGCCGTCCGGTCCTCGCCGCCGCCACCACCGCCGCCGCCTGCCGGTGCTCGTCGCCTGCCGGTGCTCGCCGCCGACGCCGCCGCCGCCGTCGCCGTCGTCGCCCCGCCCACTCGCGTGCCACCACCATGTCCCAACCCACCACCACTATCTTTTTCACCTCTCCCTCTGCTGCTCCAACCACCATCACATGGAACTCATCCTCCACCCCCACTCCCGTCCTTCCTTCCCTCCCTGTCCATCCCACTCCATTTTCGGCTGTAACTACCCCCAACTCTCCCTCCCCTGTCTCTGTCGCCCCATCGACATCTGCAGACTTTCCGCCATTTCCTGCACCACCTCCGACAGGCTCCAAGCTAGCACGGAATTCGGCTCGCCGTTCCACAGTCTCTGTGCCACCCAATCCCCCTCCCTCTGCATCATCCAGTCCTCAGGGCGCTACTGCCGCCCGCCATCTCCTCCTGCAACCCATCCCCCAGCCCCCTTTCCACCCTGTCATGACCGCAAAACCTTCCAAGCGCCCTAATGTTAACCCTTCCCCTACAATCTCCTCAAAGAAAACTCCTGATCCCCGTGACCCACCCACCCCCATAGACGTGACACCGACCCCCACTCCTGCCACCCCTGCCATCCACACCTTTTTCCTCTCCAATCCTGACCTCAATTCCTTGATGCCCGCACCCTCACCCTGGCCTTCTGTAAATACTACCCCAATGCCCCTGTCTCCCTTCTTATTCCTCGCAAGGACTTGGTCCTCATTAAATCCCCCAATGATTTCTCTCACACCGATCTCCTATCCCACATCCCATGTATCCAATTTGGCCAACGTGCAACCCTCACCCTCTACCACACCCCGTCCTCTCCTTGCCAGCCTCAACCTTCCCGATGTCCGCCAACCTTCACCGCTGTGATCACTAAGCTTAACCCTGTGGTCGCAGAGGCTGAGGTGTTGGTGGAACTCCACTCCCGGCCCAACATGGAAATCCGCTCGGTCCGTCGCATCTTTAATGATGCCGAGCCGACTTATCTAATGCAGATATTCACTGAATCGTCCTCCTCCATTGACCGCCTCCTCACCAAGGGAGCCCTCATCTACAATCGCCGTCATAAGGTGGACTCCTCCCATTCCCCAGTCCAATCCTACCGCTGCCAATACTGCCTCACGTACAATGACCATGTTACTTCTGTCTGCAAGAACCCCCCTACTGGTCCCCACTGCAAAGCTTCCCACTTCCTCAAGAACTGCCCCAACCTCTCCTCTCCCCCCTCCTGCAACTTCTGTATGAACCACATCCTACCTACTCCTCGAAGTATAAAGCGAAACCTCCTCCAGTTACCCCTGAGCTCACCGTCCCTGTCCATTCTGTTGATGACCCCATCCACCCCAACAACTCGCTCCGCCCTCCGCCCTCCACCTACTGCAGACGACATCATCTGCTTCATCACCATTGTGCTCCAAAACATCCACCCCTTCCAGCGCTCCCACACCCTTTCCCAAATCGCCCTCAGTGCCCGTTCCATCTTCCATCTTACCACCTATGTCACCTACCCCCACAACCAGGCCCACTTCAACTTCACCCCCCTCACCACCCTCGTCTAACTGTCCCCTCCCATGGTACAACAACACTACAGTATCCTGTACCACGATATTCGCTCCCTGCCCACCCACAAAATCCTCTTCCTCCACACCCTCCATCAGCACCGCGTGGATGCCTTCATCGTAAATGAAACCTTTCTTCAACCCCGTATCTCCATCTCCACAGCTCCTTACACCCTTCACCACACCGATAACCCGTACCCTCTGGTACATGGTGGAGTTGCTATAGGCCACCTCAAGCACCTCCCTGTCCGGCTCCAACCTCTCCTTAACAATCCTGCCGAACATCTCACCCTCAGCTTCTTCTTCCCTACCTGTACTGTCACCTGTGCCACCATTTATGTCCGCCCTCGCACCCCCATCCCGTATGATTTCCTGGCCCACATTGACCACACCTTCTCCACCTAAATGATTTCCGCCGACCTCACTATCCACACCTGTGATCCTGCCGACCTCCAGCGGTGGCATCGGTTTATCACCACCCTCCAGGGAGACCTGGTTCCCCTCCCCCAGCACACCCGACCCGAATCTAACACCACTCTCGATGTGGTCCTTGCCTCTCCCAACCTCCTTGGGCGCATCAACGCAGATGTCCTTGACCTCATTGGCAGTGACCATGCTCCTGTTCTCACTGTTTCTAGTGGTCGCCATCCCCACCCCACTCCTCGCCCCGACACCCCTCCTAAACTTGTCCATGATTACTCACATGCCAACTGGGATGCCTACTGGGACTCCATTCACTCCCAGGTTGAAGGCCACGACCGTACCCGCCAATCTCCTGACGACATCTCTCGCACTGCTGCCTTCCTGCACCAGACCTTGTCTGACGCCGTCGCCACCCATATCCCCACTAAAGCCATCCACCCTCACCGCCCTGCCCTGCCACCACAGGTTGTCCTTCTCCTTCGAGAGACCCGCCGCCTCTACCGCTCTTTTCTCCGCACTAGTGACTGGGACACACTTACCTGCCACAGGTAATTACAATGACACATCTGCAACCTGCTTACTGCGAAGAAACGCCGCGCATGGCTCCAGACATGTACGCAACTCAACACCACACTCCCAATAAACTCTTCCAAGTATTGGTCTGCTTTCCACCGCCTTACTGGCAACAACCCCACCCACCAGTACCCTCTCCTCCTTGATGACTGTCCCTTTGCCGACAACCTCTGTAAGGTCAACCACTTTGCATCTCACCTCTTCGATGCTTTTTCGATACCAGATGATTCCCAATTTGATTATTCCCTCTCCCCTGACATCATCGACCGTACGGATACCTCTGTTCCTCCCCTTGCTCCTAGCTTCCAGAACTTGGGCCACACACCACCATCTGAACTTAACACTCCCATGACTACACAGGACATCAGCCTCACACTCCGCACTAAACGCAACACTGCTCCCGGCCACGACTGCGTTACCTACCGCCACCTCAAACACTGCCCACCCTCCTTCCTTTCAGTCCTTGCCATCCTCTACACCGTCATCCTTGCCACCGGCTTCTCCCCCAACCTGTGGAAAACCTCCCATATCCTGATGTTCTCCAAACCCAACAAGCCTCCATCTGATGCCTCTTCCTGTCGTCCTATCTGTCTCACATCAGTGTTCAGCAAGCTCTTGGAATCCATCCTCATATGGCGCATCCATCACCACCTCCACCGAAACCACCTCCTCCCCAACACCCAATGTGGCTTTCGACCTTCATTCTCTGCCGATGACCAACTCCTATATCTCACTCATCTCCTCTCCCTCCAGCTTAACTCCCGCCGCTCGGCTATTTTTGTCCCCGTCGACCTCGAAAAGGCCTACGACCGTGTCTTCCATCCCGGTCTCCTATTTAAACTCCAAATCTACGCCCTTCCTGTCAAGTACATCTGTCTGATGGCCTCCTTCCTCTCCTGCCGCCCCTCCTATTTTACCATCCATCATGCCAATTCCCACACCTTCTACCTCTCTGCAGGTGTGCCCCAGGGCTCTGTCCTCTACCCTCTCCTCTACCACCTGTACACGGCAGATATCCCCAACCACCCTCCCCTCCAGTACACCTCTTGCAGTATGCTGATGACACCGCTTTCCTGCCCTCGCTCCTACCCTCCAACGGTCCCAACGCCTTCTCCAGAGTCACCTTGACCTTTTTGCCACATGGTGTACCCAGTGGCTCCTGAAAATCAAACCTTCCAATACCCAGGCAATCATCGTAGATCGTACCACTCGCTCCTTCCAGCTCCTGGATTTCTTCCTTACTGTCTGCGCCCATCCTGTCCACCTCTCCCCCCACCCTCACCTATCTTGGCCTCAACATTGACCGTCACCTCACCTGGATCCCTCATCTCTGCTCCATCCAATCCAAACCCCACAACCGCCTCCGACTCCTCAAACTAATCTCTGGCAGGACCTGGGGTTTGCACCCCTCTACCATCCTCCACACCTACAAATCCTTAATCCGTCCGATCCTCTGTTATGCCAGTCCCGCCTGGATATCTGCCCCTCCAAATTCTGTAAGTCCCTCCAGATCCTTGAGTGTCACGCACTCCACCTCACCTTCCGTATACGCCTCCTGTCCCCCACACATATCCTCCATGACCTCATTCCTTTCCCACATCTACTCCTGTTCCTCCAACATATCCGCATACTCTACACCACCCGCCACCTTGATCCTCCTCACCATCTGGTTGCTCCTCTCCTCTCCTGTCCCGCCACCTGCCATGCCTTCACTGTTGTGTCCCCCCTACCATCCATATCTACACCCTTCATCTCCTTTCCCAACGAGGCTTTCATCAACTCCCCCTCCCGGATGATGCCCTCTCTCCCTCCATTTATCTCTCCTATCAACTCTGATTCTCCTCCCCTCCTTTCCTCTGTCCTTTCCCTGGGCTCCCTCTTCCCCCCCTTCCATCCTGTTTTCTCCCCGCCTAACCTCTTCCTACCTCCCTTCTCACCCCCGAGTCCTTTTGTATTCCCCTCCTCCACCTTCCCCACTCCCTGTCGCGTCTTCCCAGCACCCCCACACCTCTTATGGGGCCTCATACTCCATCGGCTCCTTTCCCCCCTCCCCCCTTCGTTTTTTCCCATCGTCTGTCCTGTTTCCTCCCAACTGCTCTCGGCTGTGGTCTGTCATATTTGCCAATTTTTAGTGCAGTGTTTCAAGTGAATGTTCCGTGTTGTTCGTCTTTTCACAGTGTTGTGAAGAGAAACCATGCTGTCGCTGGGTGTGAATTTTATGTCTTTTGCGAACAGAAACCAGACTGTCGCCGTGCTTTTTAATAGTCTGCCTATTATTTTACCTGTCTGCTTCATATTTATTTTTTTAGCATCATCATCCCTTTGTTCTATGTTTTAAGTTCCACGATTTTTCACCATGTTACCATTTAAGTCTCCGATTTTATCGCCTGTTTTTATTCTTTATTATCTTCATCTTTTTAAAACAAAGTCTGCAGGCCGAAGAGCGGCATACTAAGCTGCTGCCAGCCCGCCCCCTTCGGGGGGAATCGAAACTCAATGATGAAAAAAAAATGTGATTAGAGTATAGCATTATCAAATAAAGCAAATTAGGCATTGGGCACAAAGTCATTTTGTCAGTTAAGCAGTTTTGTTGGTTCTCTATTTTTTGCTTTATAAATTTCAAGTACCTCTAACAAATTAAGAGCACGGCCTTTCTCCACTCTTGAAGAATACGCATACAACTCTAAATGCTCCCTATGGAATGACCAGTTTCAGATAAATGCTGTCCCAAAGTCGTTTTGTTTCGTGGCTGTGAGTGTTCTTTAAAACTTAATTTAAAAGAGCGGCCTGTTTGACTGATTTAATATTTGTCACAGTTACTGCAGTCAATCCTGTATACTCCAGAGCCATCAAATTTATCATAGTTCCCTTTCAGTTTGTGTTTTATTCGTAGTTTTAGGGTGTTATTAACCTGAAAGCCACATCTGACTTCAGACTTTTTACAACTTTTTCTATTTGCAGGGACATTTTTCCATTAAATTGTATAGGAATGGTTTTCATTCTATCTTTGCAGGATCTCTTTTGTGTGTGTGTGTGTGTGTGTGTGTGTGCCTGCTGTTTGTTAAACGTTCTCTAGCCTACTGTAGGGCCACGTGACGTCATTTATAGAAAAGCCGTTAGCTACCGCGATTTGCTTTAAAATGCTAAGTTCTTTACGTATTTCGTTTTCATCCAAAGGTAGATGGAAGAGCCGGTGAACCATGGAAGTGAAGAAAGCTTTTTTGTATCGGGGAGGATGGCATGAACTGGCATTGATGATACTGTCTGTAGAAGTTGGTTTCCTAAAAATCGAAAACTTATGTTTGTTATTAACTTTCTTAATAGTGAGATCAAGGTAGTTAATGGCGCCATCTTCTTCTATTTCAGTGGTAAAAGTTATTTTGGGGTGCATGCTACCTATTGCTTGGGCAAATGTGTTGAGCTCACTGGTGTCACCTTCTATCAGTAATAAAATGTCATCGACATACCGTTTGTAATAAATCGTTTAATCTTTTAGTTGTGGATGCTTGGCAAAAAATTTACATTCTAAATCATTGATAAAAATGTCTGCTAAAGTGTCAGCTAGGCCATTACCCATCCCAAGCCCATCCTTTTGATAATAAATTTTGTCATTAAAGATAAAAAAATTGTGAGCTAAGACAAAATCTAGGAGTTCAATTAGTTCTGTACACTCAGCAGTACTACTCTTGTTGTGGGAGAGGATGTTGCGTCTAATAATGTCAATAGTTTCTTTAATTCACAAAGACCCAACTGATAAGTTTCAGAATCATTTGCGGACTAAAGATTGACAGATCTCAGTTTCTTCTTAACGAGTATGAAAAGAAATCACTCAAAATAATGAATGTCAAACTTCCCCAACTGAGATCACAACTTAAGATCCTCAAAGATGGAAATGCGGTTCGTCCGATTGTTAACAATACGTCATCACCATGCTATAAATTAAATAAGTTCCTTAATAATAAACTTAAATCAGTTTAGACGTTCAATAATTATTTTGGGTTGAGAGCAATGTTGAGCTAGCGTATGTAATTAAGGATATACATATACCAAATAATGCGACATTAGCATCCTTGGATGTTAAAAATATTTACAGTAATGTCCCAGTTCAAAGAAACCATTGACATTATTAGACGCTATCTCCACTCCCACAACAAGATTAGTACTGCAGAGTGTACAGACCTAATTGAACTCCTAGATTTTATCTTAGCTTACAATTTTTTTACCTTTAATGACAAAATTTACTATCAAAAGGATGGGCTTGGGATGGGTAATAGCCTAGCTGGCACTTTAGCAGACATTTTTATCAATGATTTTGAATGAAAAATTTTTGCCAAGCATCCACAACTAAAAGATAAAACGATTTATTACAACGGTATGTCGATGACATTTTATTACTGATAGAAGGTGACACCAGTGAGCTCAACACATTTGCCCAAGCAATAGGTAGCATGCACCCCAAAATAAATTTTACCACTGAAATAGAAGAAGATGGCGCCATTAACTACCTTGATCTCACTATTAAGAAAGTTAATAACAAACATAAGTTTTCGATTTTTATGAAACCAACTACTACAGACAGTATCATCAATGCCAGTTCATGCCATCCATCCTGATACAAAAAAGCTTTCTTCACTTCCATGGTTCACCTGCTCTTCCATCTACCTTTGGATGAAAACGAAATATGTAAAGAACTTAGCATTTTAAAGCAAATCGCGGTAGCTAACGGCTTTTCTATAAATGACATCACGCGCCCCTACAGTAGGCTAAAGAAATGTTTAACAAACAGCAGGCACACACACAAACCCATACACAAAAGAGATCCTGCAAAGATAGAATGAAAACCATTCCTATACAATTTAATGGAAAAATGTCCCTGCAAATAGAAAAATGTTTTAAAAAGTCTGAAGTCAGATGTGGCTTTCAGGTTAATAACACCCTAAAACCACGAATAAAACATAAACTGAAGGGAACTATGATAAATTTGATGGCTCTGGAGTATACAGGATTGACTGCAGTAACTGTGACAAATATTACATTGGTCAAACAAGCTGCTCTTTTAAATTAAGGTTTAAAGAACACTCACAGCCACGAAACAAAACGGCTTTGGGACACCATTTATCTGAAACTGGTCATCCCATAGGGAACATTGAGAGTTGTATGCGTATTCTACACAGAGTGGAAAAAGGCCGTGCTCTTAATTTGTTAGAAGCACTTGAAATTTATAAAGCAAAAAATAGAGAACCAACAAAACTGCTTAACTGGCAAAATGACTTTGTGTCCAGTGCCTACTTTGCTTTATTTGACAATGTTTCACTCTAATCACTGCTTTTTTTTTCCTTTATTGTAATTTTAATCACCTATACAGGCGGGCTGGCAGCAGCACATTACGCTGCTCTTCAGCCTTAAGTGGAACAATAACATGACATAGAGGTGATACAGACAATACAAAAAACGGCGGGCAAAAAATGGAAATACAAAAAAAACAATAAACATGAAGCTGTTCACGTTGGACGATAAACACACTAACACTTGTGGACACGGCGCACAAAACACGGAGAACGGCGACGGCACAGGTGAATAGTGGAGTTGTAAATGCACGAAACACAAAACGAAGCACACACACGAGGTACTAATGTCGATGATCTCCGGCGCGCGAATGTTCACTATGCGTGTGCGAGTCCGGGGACCTGCCAAGAGAGGAGGAGGAGGAGGAAGGGGAGTGGGAGAGCGAGAGGGGAGAGCAGAGATGCCACGGGCAGGGGAAAAAAGGGGGAGGGAGGAAGGGGGAGGGGAAGCCTCGGGGAAGAGGGGTGGAGGGAGGGGATGTGGGAAAAGGAAAGAGAAGGGAAGGGAAGAGAAGGGAGGGAGGGTGCCTAAAGGAAAGGACACCGGAAGTGGGGGGTGGGGCAGGGTGAAAGTTGATAGGAGGGGTAGATGGAGGGGAGGAGGACATCATCAGGGAGGGGGAGCTGGCGGAAGCCACCTTGGGAGAGGGTAAGGAGGGTGGAGAGATGGAGACTGGGTGGGACGTGCGAATATAGGCGCGGCAGCGGGCGGGGGTGGGAGAGGATCGGGGAGACGAGCGGGTGAGGAGGATCGAGTTTGCGGGAGGTGTACAGGATCTGTATCCTTTCAAGGAAAAGGAGGAGGTGGGGGAAGGGGATGAGATCGTACAGGATCTGCGTGGGGGAGGGAAGACGGATGCGATAGGCGAGGTGGAGAGCATGACGTTCAAGGATTTGGAGGGATTTATAAAAGGTAGGGGGGGTGGAGATCCAAGCCGGATGGGCATAACAAAGGATAGGGCGGATGAGGGACTTATAGGTGTGGAGGATGGTGGAGAGGTCCAGACCCCACGTACGGCCGGATCTAATCACTGCACGCCTCTGTTACATATAGTGTGTTGATAAGTTCACCTAGTATTGAGTGCATCACATATTTACTTCGTTTTCATACATTTTACACATGACTCTAGAATGTTCTTGTTCCTTCTCATTCATTTAGTAGACTACATTAATCAGATAATGTGGATCATCCACTGTTAAGGAATTTTATTATTCTTTTCTTGCAACGAAGTTATGCATGGTATGAGGGGCCCTCTGCCGGTCTCGTTCCTCCAACTACTTCCCGCCTGTGCGGAATTCTGGCGTTAGCACTAACAGAGGGCGCTGATTATGTTCAGCACTATGTTTTCTTTCATTTGTGGCTCCTTTAGCGATTTGTTTTATGGTTGTTTAATATTACCGAGTACACTATCAAAGGTGTTTAATATTTCTGTTGTTATCTAGAATACTGGCACTAGAGCACATGTCAACCACTGTTTTTTAACTCTTCCTTTTTTTAACAATATTACTTTTGTCATGTTCTTCTTTGTATTGCTTTTTATTACTGTAATGCCTTTTATACGTTATAAGCTTATTACAGACTTCAACTATTGTATCCCCCCTTTATTTTCGCTGTTTCAATTAATTATTGAAAACTAGTGTATGCCGACATTAGTGACATCTGGTGACCTTACAACACAAACATCTTGTGGCTACTGTACGGCAGCTTGTTTTAAACAGTAGTACTACTGACAACATGACTCGTGCATGTGATGTTATTTATATGTATTTGACGATGCTGGTGCTAATTCCGCATTTAACATTTGACGATGCCACTATGGCAGGAGTACATTAGGACTTTGTTTTTATGGAACAGGTATGCCTCTTCATATTTAAAGTGCGCAAATGTAAATTTTGTCAGTACTACCTTCATTATGGGCTATGTATTGTTCTAAAGCTGTATACAGCTTGCAAGTGTATTTATGTTTTTCCCATTTTTGCTGCAGATCTGATGATGGTTATTAAAGACCAAAACCGGTAATCTGTTAACTAAATGTTTGTGAACATAGACATAAATTAAAGGAAACTTATTACATATACGGGTCACTGTTCTTTCGCGACAATGTCGCAGCTTGTGAAACTTGTATTTTGTAGTTTTTTGTGTATAGTGTATGATTTTACTTTTCTGATACATGGCGAAAAAGTGTTAAAGATAATTTACTTGTTTATAAAAATCAGGAAAATAAATAATGAAAAATTGTTAATAATAATGAACAAATAGGTGGTGCAAATCGCTAACCATGTTTAGTGTAACAGTTTCATAGTCCCAAATGCATTGTTTTCGTGACACTTAGGCACTATTTATGGTGTCATTGTAACATAATTAATTAGAGCAGAGATTTGACAATATGAATAAGTGCAATAGAAAGCCTAAAAAAATATTGTTGGATGTCACTTCTGATCCTGTTAATGAATGAATGTAAATGAAGTGGAATCTGAGCTGCAATACCATGACGAAGAAACACGATACTTTGCTCTTCACATCTTTAAGGGAACTTCATGTATTTGCATTTAATCAGATTCATTCTCTTTATTTAAAATTTTGCATTTCATGAATTTTAAAATTTTTATTTTGCAACACTGTTCACATGTGCAACACAGGGCTAACCAACAGTCAGTTTTGCTGAGCAATTGAATACGATACTGAAAGTATGTGTTACACGAGGAGAAAGTTTTTGAAAGCAATATAGATGTTTGTAAAACTCGTATACAAAGCTTCAGTGTACTTCTGAATGTGGTCTATGTGTAGGAGCGAAGTAATAACACTCGAAATACCTAGCTCTATACCAGCTAAGATGAGCTGTCCCAAAATCGTCTACCTCGAGCACCAGGACATATTGTAGACAGAATTCTCGTTCTGCACATCCACACGCTCACTCCATAGATGTTTATAGTCTATGCTCATGCGTAGAAGCAATACCACCTAGATGGATGTCTCGATGCGGTGTGACCAAAGACTTACTAAAAATAACTAGACCGCTCATTGACGCTTGTGTAGCTCTCCCATATTGAAGACGCCATTTACAGGGCAATGCTGTGTTTGCATTAGGAAACTGTTTTCTGCTGTTGTAAATAATCCACCTTAACTCTACTGGGGCAAAGGCCTATGAGCGCTTTGCATGAGTTGTGAATAAAATCACTGACTCTATGTTTAGTTTTACCTGTTTTGGCTTGCTTGTCAGTCAGTTGTGCAGCCCTGGGGAATTCTTATTTGTGGCAGAGTAGCGAGCAGTTGAGTTTTTCAGGGGAAAGAGATCTGTTCATAAATCTGGGATAAAATATCTGTAATACTTTATTATGGAGATGAAAACTTATATTGATGGACAAGATTTTAGAGGAATTTCAAAGGTATGTTTGTAGTTTTTATAATGAAAGAATATTGTAGTTGTTTGACTCTTCTTTTGTTAGCTGTATTTTTCTCAAAAAACCCACCTCTGTGATGCATAGTAAAGCTTTAAAATTTTGTCATGTGTGCATTGCTCCTTACAGTACACACAGCAACACTTTATTTCTGACAAGCAAGGGAAAAAATAGAGCAGATTAGTTTCCTTTACCTGCTACATCTGCTGATTTGTGTTTGCTTTCAAGAACGTCAGTATTTAGACACAAAAATAGCATGCTGAGCAAGATGCAAGTCACTTTTATTTCAGGACAGATATCACCTTGCATTCCTGAGCAAACATTGGTTGTCGGGATTGTGAGATGTTGTGTTAACAAGAAAATTTATTTTCAGTGACCAGTAGTGGTAATTTCAAATAGCTAATTTCTTGTGAGTAGAACAGTATCTTATTATTGTGGTTATTCCAAGTCAAACATTGCACTTAACATCATGCAATATTCATAATGTAAATCTAATCTAATCTAATCTATTTCGGTACTGAGGTCTAGTTATACAGTTTTCATTGAGTGCACAATTAATTTCTTTTGGCATTTAATCAGATTCGTTCTCTTTATTTAAAATTTTGCATTTCATGAATTTTAAAATTTTTATTTTGCAACACTGTTCACATGTGCAACACAGGGCTAATCAACAGTCAGTTTTGCTGAGCAATTGAATACGATACTGAAAGTATGTGTTACACGAGGAGAAAGTTTTTGAAAGCAATATAGTCAGTCTTCTCACTTACAATTTCTTATAGAAAGCTTGCAAAACGACTTCGATAAGGACTCCAGAAACTTGTTGATAAAGGAAGTGGGAAAATAAATGGCTAGATCCAAATTATATTCTAGATTACAATTATTCAAGTCCAAGTTAGCTGAAGGAAAAATATGATAAAATTGTGCAAAGGAAAATTATGCCACATAAAAATAGCTGAAAAACTAAAAAGTAATCACAAAAGACAGGTGCAGAGTATGCACCACGAAATATTAAATAGGAACCGAAATTGAAAACCAACTGAGCTCTGTAAAGTTTGGAAGGTAGGAGACGAGGTACTGGCAGAAGTAGAGCTGTGAGGAAGGGGCGTGAGTCGTGCTTGGGTAGCTCAGTTGGTAGAGCAGTTGCCCGCGAAAGGCAAAGGTCCCGAGTTCGAGTCTCGGTCCGGCACACAGTTTTAATCTTCCAGGAAGTTTCATATCAGTGCACACTCCGCTGCAGAGTGAAAATCTCATTCTGGAAACATGCCCAGGCTGTGGCTAAGCCATGTCTCCGCAATATCCTTTCTTTCAGGAGTGCTAGTCCTGCAAGGTTCGCAGAAGAGGTTCTGTAATGTTTGGAAGGTAGGAGACGAGGTACTGGCAGAAGTAGAGCTGTGAGGACGGGGCCTGGGTCGTGCTTGGGTAGCTCAGTTGGTAGAGCAGTTGCCCGTGAAAGGCAAAGGTCCCGAGTTCGAGTCTCGGTCCGGCACACAGTTTTAATCTGCCAGGAAGTTTCATGTCAGCACACACTCCGCTGCAGAGTGAAAATCTCATTCTGGAAGCCACCTTTTAATTCTTTCTCGCATGTGTCAGTCTTTTTTATATTTTTTATTCTGACAATGAAGGTGGTTTCTTTTCATCAGATAATCAGTGTGTTATGAATATTCGCTCGCATTTCCGTGTTTCATGCTTAATTTGTAAATTACTGACAATGACAAGTACCAGAAGATCTCAAAAACGTAGAGGTAAATAGTAAAATATTCGCCAATAACAGTATATGAACGAAAATTATTGTATTTGCTAGTGTACTTCTTCACCCACTAAACAAGATGTTACCCATTACACAACAGTGATATCGTACAATCTGCAGCATTGTCCTGTGTCGTAGGTCTCCTGAAACCTTAAGCGCCAAAAACTGATTATCTAACTTTTAAAGGCCAATTCACACTGTCTATCACATCATGTCATGCCCCAACTTGTCAAAACATTCTGCAATGCAGTTCAAATAACAGCATCCACACTATCATTCCCCTCACAGCACTCTCAAGGTTTCTCAGCAAGAAAGTTTTGGTCGCTGACGCCACCTGACTATTGTTGATCATGTGACCCCGAAGCTCATTCCCTCCCACATACAGCTGTGCACAGGTACCCATATTTTTTCGTTGTTGTTTTACTGATTCATATCAATTGTTTTTTATTCGTTATTTGTTTTTAAATTGTTTCATTTCGTTATTTCGTTTGTTAAAATTCATAATATACTAGAGGTGGCACAAAATAACGTAACTGATAGAAATAACCGGTTACTGAGAAGTAACGGTTACTGCGATAACCGTTCCTCTGATACAGGCAGTTATTTCAATAACTGTCTAATGTCAACAGTGCCTCGCGCCATCTGTTGACCGAAGATCGTACTACGCTTTCCCGTCATCACATCGGAGATCTGGCTAGGAACTACGGAGAGGGTAGACCATTTGGAAGGCATTCTATAGGCCATGAGAATAACTGTGAGACTGCGCGCCATCTGTTGATAAGAACTGTGTACTATATCGTGCGTCTTCGTTACTTTTAGCACAAACAATTAAATAAAGTTAATGTCCGAGCGGTGGCTGATAGGAGATGCAGTACAGGCATTAACAAGTACGGTCGTTCCCTTAAGCCACCGCCTCATATGTTAATTTAGCTTGGACGGGTAGTATAAAGAGAGGTACCATAAGGAATTCGAGCGACTATCGAAATAACTGTCAGAGATCGGTATTTTCTTCTGGCAGTTATCGGTATTGGCTCACAGTTCTCGCTCTCTGGCAGTTATCGGGCTACCATTACAGATAACCTGGAAGTTGGTAACGGAATAACTGTGTGTCTGTGTTCCTGACACAGTGACTCCAGTCTTAGGCCCCGGTGATATTTCAGAGACGATAGTTACTGGAGCAAACAAATATTCACGTACTTCTTCGGAAATAGCCGCTGGCCATTGGGAATGACAAGTAACATGTCGGGAAGTATAACATAATACAGTTGAATATAATAATTATTATCCTCATCATTTGTCAGGAGATTGTCAAAATATGTGAATATATTACAGTAACTGCTAATATTTACAGAATTGATACACTATCAGAATAAAACAGTTACGCACTTTTAATAAATTCATCTTACACAGAATACCCGATCTCGACTGTTGCAACCAAGTGCTGTCAAATCTGAAATATAGCAGAATTTTTACCTACGCTGGTCTATCAGTCTCTGTTACGATATTCATCTACAGAGTAGAAGGAGGGGTCAATGGAAGCGTCCGATTCCACCCGTGAACTTCGACGTAAAAAGGTGTTGTGGTGTGTGAATGTCATTACGGCACGGTGTTTATGAGCTGGTTTTTGTGTGTGTGTGTGTGGGGGGGGGGGGGGTCTAGCCGATCTAGTTTGCAGTGCCGGAATTTGCTGGTGGTAATTAATTTTTTTTCCTAGCTGTGATGTTTTGTGTATTTATGGAGTATTGAATGTGATTTAATTTATGTAGGGATGATTTGATTCGTGGACTTTTGGTTTTTTGGCATCAGTAGCTGTGGTGGACCTATATAGGTCACCGGAAATGACCGATTCCCATTTTCATAGTTGTACGTGTTGATGTTTTGGTATCGTCATCTGATTTTTACCTATGTAGGTCAAGGGAAATGTCCGATTCCAATTTTCGTGCTTTTAGTTGTGGGTATTGGTGTTTTGGTATGGTCACCTATGGTTGACTTATAGTGTTCAAGGGAAGTGTCCGATTCCTGCAGATTTTTGTTGGTGTAGCAGAATGCTGTAATTTTTTTTTTCTTTTTGTTTTGGGAACATGGTGTGTTTTTTACTAGCTTGTCCTCACCCTAAAACCCCCAACTTCCCGCAGTTGTCCCGTTGGTTTGATTATATTTTTGGTGGGAGATGTTATTTTATTATCTATATGTATCTTCGTGTTTGTTGCCATGTGTATGTAGTGACGTCATAGACACACTTAAAATAGCCATTTCCGGCATATTGATGATGGGTGGAATCAGACACTTCTGTATCATGAAGTCTTTCAAACACACTGTAAACTGTGCTTTATCTGAAACCAAGTTTTTAATGGTTGCTGACTTGCTGGCAGTTTATTGAAAATGCATGTTCCTGAATATTGGATCCCTTTTAGACCAAGGTAAGTGATTTTAGGACTTTATGTAGATTGCTGTTCCTATTTCTAGTACTGATATTATGTATTGAGCTATTGGTTGGAAATACTTGTAACAAATTTCATTAAGGAATAAATATACTAGGAAGCAGTGGTTAGAATACAAAGTTCCTTGAACAGGTTCCTACATGATGTTTTTGAATTTATACCACAAACGATTTTTATTACACGCTTTTACATGTGAAAAACTTTTGCTACGTTTTATCAGTTACCACAGAATGTGCTCCCTTATGAAATAATAAGAGTAAAAAAATGTGGTATGCCCTTCCCAACTAAATTTATTATCGAGTTGTAGTCCCAGAAATGTAACACTGTCAACCTTTTCGATCTACATGTCTTCATATGTTATAAACCTGCTGTAGCTGGAGAAATCGAGCAGTTTCCAAATCTCACATAAAACTTGGATTAGCGTACTCACACTTTCCCCAATAGGACTATCTTTTACAGCACAGGAGTAAATGAATCTGTCACATTACGTAGATTTTTTGTTGTATTACAAGGCTGTGCACTTTATTCTATTATGTGAGCAGCACAAGGAAATAAGCTTCGAATTTAACCTACAGTACTCACTTTACATATTACTTCATACTTAAAAACGCACGTTGTTAACATTTTACTTAAACAGTGCTGTGGCGAAGTTCCGCAACTTTCTGTTGCAGCTGCGAAGATAATATTTCTAATAGCGACCGATAACCTACAAACATATAATATGAAACACTAATAATCGTTCTAACATCAACTAAAATGTACCCGGAGTTAATAACCTGAGGTTATGACACGATTCATACGACATTCCTGCCATTTCACACTACTCGCAGTTATACTGATAACTAAACTGATGGATTCCAACTATGTCGTTATTTAACTGTAGCTCCTCGGAGTATTCGGTATTCGTTAGCGAAAAATAACTTGGCAGTTATTAGTAACCATTAACAATAACGGTTATCAAAGAATAACTGGAACTGTGATAACGGTTACTCCAGAGTAGCCGTTTGGCCCACTTCTATAATATACTGTCTTTGTCGCCACTGTAGAGTCTTGTACTATGCCATCTATGACACAAATGCACACATGGGTTAATACGATACTTTATTTACATGAACTTGAAAATTTACTTAACTTGAATAGAGTCCATGTTTGTGGTACGAGCTCATCAGTAATGGTCCTACTATAGTCACTAATCTGCTTGCCATGCACTGTCGTAGCCTCTGATGATCTAAACCCACTCTGCGAGTAACTGACAGACGCCAAACTGAATGATTGAGTGAGAATCAGCGGCGGAGCCTAAATACACGCTGCTGAGAGGGCGTTGGCGGCGAGATGCTTGTGGTTGTGTCTCTGGCCTCTCTCATGATAGGGGCACTTGTTCCAGCGCCTACTAATCGACTTTCGCTTCATCTTTGCCGACCGGTGTGCTGGCGATGGCTTACGCCAGCACATATAATGAATGATGCTAGATTAATTTACGCAGTGAGGCAGCAGTCTGAATCGTATGACATGAGTGTACTAAATTATTTGCCCTCTACTACATTTATAAAGTGGATTTTTATACATACCGGTATGGTATTTAATATTTTAAATGAAATGTATGCCATATGGTAGCTAACTCCAGTACAAATAATATACTTGAACTATTAAACGCCAAAAACAAGACATAAAGTAAACCTATAAATCTTGAAGGGAAAGGTATTGAGGGAGATGTGGACCTTGCCATTGGAGGAGAGGCTTGCGTGCCTCAGCAATACAGACAGCCGACCCATAGATTCAACCACAAAGGAGGAGTACCTGTTGAGAGGCCAGACAAATATGTGATTCCTGAAGAGGGCATCAGCCTTTTCTGTAGTTGCAGAGGCTACAATCTGGATGAATGACTGATGTGGCCTTGGAACATTAACCAAAATGGCCTTTCTGTGCTGGTACTGCAAATAGCTGAAAGCAAGGGGAAACTACAGCCATAATTTTTCCTGAGAGTGTGCAGCTTTACCGTATGGTTAAATGATGACAGCGTCCTCTTGGGTAAAATATCCTGGAGGTACAATACTGCCCCATTCGCATCTCTGGGTGAGGACTACTCAGGAAGACACTGTTACCAGGAGAAAGAAAACTGGCGTCCTAGGGATCAGAGCGTGGAATGTCAGACCCATTAATCGGGCAGATAGATTAGAAAATTTTTAAAAAAGGAAATGGATAGGTTAAATTAGATATAGTGGGAAATAGTGAAGTTCGGTGGCAGGAGGAACAAGACTTCTGGTCAAATGAATACAGGGTTATAAATATGAAATAAAATAGGGGTAACGCAAGATTAGGTTTAATAATGAATAAAAAAATAGGAGTGCAGATAAGCTATTATAAACAGCATAGTGAACGCATTATTGTAGCCAAGATAGATACAAAGTCCACACCTACAACAGTAGTACAAGTTTATATTCCAACCAGCTCTGCAGATGATGAAGAGACTGAAGAAGTGTATGATGCGATAAAAGAAATTATTCAGATGGTGGAGGGAGATGAAAAATTGATAGTCATGGGTAACTGGAATTCGATAGTAGGAAAAGGAAGAGAAGGAAACGTAGTAGGTGAATATGGAATGGGGTAAGAAAAGAAAGAGGAAGCCGCCTGGTACAATTTTTGCACAGAGCCTAACTTAATCATAGTTAACATTTGCTTCAAGAATCATAAAATAAGGTTGAATACATGGAAGAGGCCTGGAGATACTCGAATGGTAAGACAGAGATTTAGGAACCTGGTTTTAAATTGTAAGACATTTCCAGGGGCAAATGTGGACTCTGACTACAATTTATTGGTTATGAACTGTAGACTAAAAGTAGGTAAAAATGCTAGGGCTCGTAGAAATCCTTAGCTAACAGAAGGAATTTAACTGGTGCGAAGAGGTGGGAATTTAGGGAGATGGGACCTGGACAAACTGAAAGAAACAGAGGTTGTAGAGGTTGAGAGCATTAGGGAACGATTGATAAGAAGGGGAGGAGGAAATAATGTAGAAGAAGAATGGATAGCTTTGAGAGATGAAATAGTGAAGACAGCAGATGATCAAGTAGGTAAAAATGCTACGGCTTGTAGAAATCCTCAGTTAACAGAAGGAATTTGACTGATGAAAGGAGGAAATATAAAAATGCAGTAAATGAAGCAGGCAAAAAGGAATACAAATGTCTCAAAAATGAGATCGACAGGAAGTGCAAAATGGCTAAGCAGGGATGGCTAGAGGACAAATGTAATGATGTAGACATATATCACTAGGGGTAAGACAGATACTGCCTACAGGAAGATTAAAGAGACCTGTGGAGAAAAAAGAACCACCTGTCTGAATATCAAGAGCCCAGATGGAAAACCAGTTCTAAAAAAAGAAGAGAAAGCAGAAAGGCGGAAACAGTATGTACAGGGTATATACAAGGGTGATGTACTTGAGAGCAATATTATGGAAATGGAAGAGGACATAGATGAAATATGACATATGATACTGTGTGAAGAATTTTACAGAACACTGAAAGACCTAACTCGAAATAAAACTCCAGGAGTAGACAACATTCCATTAGAACGACTGATGTGAGAGCAAGTCCTGACAAAACTCTACCATCTGGTGAGCCAAGTGAATGAGACAGGTGCAATACCTGCAGACATCAACAACAATATAATTCGAATCCCAAAGAATGCAGGTGTTGAGAGGTGTGGAAATTACCGAACTGTCGGTTTAATAAGTCATGGTTGCAGAATACTAACACAAATTCTTTATACATGAATGAAAAAACTGGTAGAAGCCGACCTCAGGGAAGATCAGTTTCGATTCCATAGAAATGTTGGAACACATGAGGTAATACTGATCCTACAACTTATTTTAGAAGATAGGTTAAGGACAGGCAAACCTACGTTTCTAGCATTTGTGGACTTAGAGAAGCCTTTTGACAATGTTGACTGGCATACTCTCTTTCAAATTCTGAAGGTGGCAGGGGTCAAACACAGGGAGCTATTTAAAATTTGTACAGAATCCAGGTAGCAGTTATAAGAGTTGAAGGGCATGAAAGAGAAGCAGTGGTTGAGAAGGGAGTGAGAGAGGGCTGTAGCTTATCCCCGATGTTATTCAATCAGTACACTGAGCAAGCAATAAAGGAAACAAAAGAAAAATTTGGAGTAGGAATTAAAATCCATGGAGAAAAAATGAAAACTTTGAGGTTTGCTGATGACATTGTAATTCTGTCAGAGATGGCAAAGGACTTGGAAGAACAGTTGAATGGAATGGACAGTGTCTTGAAAGGAGGATATAAATGAACATCAACAAAAGCAAAACGAGGATAATGGAGTGCGGTCGAATTAAATCAGGTGACGCTGAGGGAATTAGATTAGGAAATGAGACACTTAAAGTAGTAGATGAGTTTTAGCTATTTGGGGAGCAAAATAACTGATGATGGTTGAAGTAGAGAGGATATAAAATGCAGACTGGCAATGGAAAGAATAGCGTTTCTAAAGAAGAGAAATTTCTTAACGTCGAGTGTAGATTTAAGTGTCAGGAAGTCTTTTCTGAAAGTATTTGTGTAGAGTGTAGCCATGCATGAAAGTGAAACATGGACAATGAATAGTTTAGATAAGAAGAGAATAGAAGCTTTCGAAATGTGGTGCTACAGAAGAATGCCAAAGATTAGATGGGTAGATCACGTGAGTATAGAGGAGGTACTGAATAGAATTGGGGAGAAGAGGAATTTGTGGCACATCTTGACTAGAAGAAGGGATCAGTTGGTAGGACACGTTTTGAGGCATCAAGGGGTAAAAAATTTAGTATTGAAGGTAAGTGTGGAGGGTAAAAATCGTAAAGTAGACCAAGACATTGATACAGTTACCAGATTTAGGTAGTTAGGTTGCGGTAGTTACTCGGAGATGAAGAAGCTTGCACAGGATAGAGTAGCATGGAGAGCTGCTTCAAAGCAGTATTTGGACTGAAGACCACAACAATAGCAACATTGCTGTAGCACAAGAACTGGCACTGGACTAACAATGAAACCTAACCTTAAACAACCAATTTTTCATAGTATGTAATGACAACCTGTAACATTGCCTTTCTGTTAGTAATTCTGGGTGCAGTTTGACATAACAAATAAAAATTATGGTGCTTCGACTTCCTGAAATATAAGATGAAGATTCCTCTTCCTTGAGCTCCTTGTATAATGTGTGGAAGTCCCTTTCTATGCCACATAATGATATTTTTCAGACCTACATTTTTTTTTATTGTTTTGCACTTCTGTCTTCATTCTCTAACATACAAGCTCTCCCTGGAAGCTGCAAGCCATCTGAGTCCAGTAAACGTCATTCTCAAACAAACGTGGACTCAAATATCTATGTATATATGCTACCACACGTGTGTATGTGCACTTTGTGAGTGAAAATAACTGAAAATCATCCTACAAAGATCATTGACTTGATGTGCCATGACATGAAGGACAGTGTGAATACACCATGATGTGATGGTGCCGTGATGTTGCTGGCTTTCTAAAAATATAATGATGAAATGGTGCTGTGGTGTGCCCCTCCACTACATACCCTCCAACTCAGAGTTGAAACATTAAAAGTTTTACCTGGTTTCGTTTCTAGGGGCTGGGATACATAGTTGTCGAATTACAAGCCAAATATTGTTGAGTCTACAGTATACAATATTAATATACACATGGATCGAATGGTCAAAGGTTCCTATCATTTAGCAATTGCGAATGTAAAGTAGATACCTATAAATGAAAGATTGCAATTAAATGAAAGGTATTATCTTAATGACTTTAAATGATGAGTACGATAGTAGAAGTACTTTTGAGAATGTGATATATTTCTGCAAAACACTTATTGGTGTCGATGCAAATAAAATATAAGTTGAATAACAGGGAAACAATAGATTCCTACTGCACATAATTAGTTATGAACAACAACATAGCTCATGAGATATTCACTTCTAAATGCATACCAACTTTTCACTGTAGAAGCCATGGAAATCTCGTAAGTGCACAAGTCAGCACTATGAAATATTTCTATCTTCCGCGACCACGTGCAAACCGCTCCACACTGTCCAAGTCTTTCTGCCAACTCTGTGTCCGTTGCCCCGTCACGTCCAGCACTTCCAGTGTCCTGTTCCGTACTCCCCCGAACTGCTCGTGTCCTCTCCTGAAACGATGCTCCTCTCCCACTTTCATCCAGTATCCCCATTCACGAGCGCTGTGATTAGCTAGAGCGCTCCTGCCATGTCTTCAAGCCAATGCACATTCACAAACTTAATGAAACAGTTTCGAAATACTGGATTTACATTTAAATAACTTGAAATTAAATAAATATTCGTATGACTGGACCATAAACATGCTCTAACATACATGATTAAATACATAAACAAATTAAATAGACATATATCAAGCAATAGCAACAAAAGGTAGACCAGTAGCCTAATGTCTATGTGCTTTCTAAAACACAATAAATATTTAATCAATTTCTCTATTAATAATATATATCAGATATAAACAAAGACATAGATGACTAAATTATTTATAAGCATGCTGCTACCGTTTGTTCGTGTAACTGTGGAGTACTTATGGCCTGACATGATCGATAGTAATCGGCTACTTTGATCTTCAATAACTCATGCACTATTCAAGTGACATGCCTGTAATTCACACCAATTTAGGTTTACACTAGTAGCTTTCTAAAGACACGTGGATCGACGAAATCGGATGAAGCTTTGTGATTTTGGAAATTCGTTGCTGGCTGTTACTTGTATACTGTCAGATACCAAACTTTAAACTAATAAAGATATTAAAAATCTGATTACACCATCAGAATCGTCGTGCAAATAATGGTAATGTACATGTTATTTTGAGGTATCATCATACATTGGGCTACTATTAATTTCTATACAAACTGTGAAATGTCTGCTATTATGGTTTCACCAAGTCCGCCATCTTTCGTACTCCTGGCAAGGACATCTCCTTCGTCGACCCAAAGCATCGTCCTCATGACAGCATCAACATGGAATTCCCAGCCACGCGATCGGGCTGGACCCCGCTTGCTTCGGTCAACGTCAGGCACCACGTGGTCGGCCTGCCAAGTGGCCTTCGCCCGCCGAGCGACCCATGCAACCATGCCAACTTCAAACGTAGAGTATTTTCAGGGCGCCACAATTCGCCCGTTAACTCACAATGTGATGTTGCCATAACAGCTAGTGTGAATTGGCCTTCATATCAAATAAAGTATTATTATGATGTTAGCTATAATGCAGTTGCAATATAAAACACATCAAATACGAGCTTGTTAAATCCAATATGGCCTCAGCAAGATGCTTCAGCCAAAGTATATATTTGGATGGAGAACAGCCACAGTTCCTCTCATAATGTATATGCAAATAAAGGCACATCTATTCATATTCGTCCTTGCAAATGGCTGCATTCGATTCGCAAACTGTTGCCTCATTTCTACACTGTCGTTTATTAGGCACTTACACGTGACAGAACATACATGTGAATCAAGAGGGCGGCCATTGAAGATGTAAAAATCGTGCCTTCCAGATATAATGGCAAAATCGTGTATAGAAGAGTTCTTTGTGCGAGGAGTACAATGCAGTGATTGATGATATATGTCGGCCGTGTCGTACTTTAATAAAAAACATTGGCTGAAAAGTGTAAGTAAATTCGTGTATAAGTACAAGTGACAGTGATCAACTCGAATAACATTGGTGTTTGCACCAAAATAAAGAGAAAATACTTTGTGAAAAAGCTACAAAAGAAAAACTTATTTACACCCTGTGAGGCCATATAATCAAGCTGAAATGGATTTGAAATACACTCCTGGAAATGGAAAAAAGAACACATTGACACCGGTGTGTCAGACCCACCATACTTGCTCCGGACACTGCGAGAGGGCTGTACAAGCAATGATCACACGCACGGCACAGCGGACACACCAGGAACCGCGGTGTTGGCCGTCGAATGGCGCTAGCTGCGCAGCATTTGTGCACCGCCGCCGTCAGTGTCAGCCAGTTTGCCGTGGCATACGGAGCTCCATCGCAGTCTTTAACACTGGTAGCATGCCGCGACAGCGTGGACGTGAACCGTATGTGCAGTTGACGGACTTTGAGCGAGGGCGTATATTTCGGTGTAGCTTGCAGCTTTTGCAAAAGAGAGAGATCGATGGAGGCTTGTGCATACTTCTTGATGCCTGCTTAACATATGAGATAAAGACATATTTTGATTACTTAAATGAGGAGTGTTCTTTTGAAAGCTGTTCAGTTTAACTAAAAGAAATGACAATTTACAGAATTCCAGGAAGTATAATAACTAATACTTTCTTCTCCAAACTCCACCGTATTCTCGATAAACTTAAGAAGAAAGGAAGAAAAATATTATCTTAGCAGCTGACTTTAATGTAAATGTGATAAGTCATGACAATAGCTCTAAACAGTTTACTGACTTAATTCATAACTCTAATTTTAAATTTAACTTTTGTGTATTCACGTGAGAAAAAGGACATTTAGCTAATTTTATAGACAATACTTTAACGAGTTACATACTTGTTAATGAAAACAAGAGCTGTTTGGCTGTGGAATTTCTGGCCATTCTGCTTTGTTTATTCAACTGCCTGAAATAAATAAACCAAATATTAAGAAATATTATATGAAAAGACACTTTTGTAAAACTTACTTCAACATGTTCTGTGATGAAATAGATGAAGTAAAATGGTCCATAGATAAGAGTGTGTCAAATTTGTAAAAAGTTTTCTATAGTTGTTCTGTGAATCATTCACACCTAGGATCTGGCACCGAAAAGTCAAAAGTAAACTAAACTGGATTGTTTGAGGCTTAAAAATATCTAGTGCTACAAAACGAGAGCTGCATGAGAGCTGAAATACAATAAAAAACTCTGACTTTATTAACTATGTGAGACAGTGCAAAGTTGTATTTAAAAATGTTAAAACTGCCACAAGAATATCAAAAGATAAATTCATTTTACGATATTACGATAAGTCTAAGGTAGTATGGTCTGTTATTAAAACCAAATTAGGTAAAACAGTTAGCCACCAGGAAACTTAAAAAATTAAACAAAACACCAATACCATTTTGAATCCTGTTCAGATATCTCAATGCTTTAATAAACTTCTCACAAATGTTGTTAAATCCTATGTACAAGTGATTTTTTTATGATATCAGTGTAAATTTATTTTTCCTTGACCACCATTAAGAGCGCCTTGTAACATTTACTAAAGTCTTAACCAGTGATGTAAAAAATGCTATTTTGCCCTTTAAAAATGCTGCACAGTGGGTTCAGTCATCCATAAATGTAATTAAGTTTGTGTATAATAAAGCAGCACACCCTCATCTTTAATAATCAGTTATTTGAGCTGGCCAGCTTACCTGGTGTACTTAAGTATGTAGAGATAAAACCACTACACAAAATGGATCAAATGGGAAATTATCATCTTATCTCTACCCTCCTAGTGTTGTCCAAAGTATTTGAAAAAATAGTTGCAGACCAGATAACAAATTTTATTATGAAAGATGATGTTAGTCTCAAAAACGGTATGGTTTTTATGAACAGGAAAAAGTACCATGAACACAATTAATGAATTCATCGTAAAACACAGCTCATCTTTGGACAAAAGTAACAAACTGGCAGGTCTCTTCTGTGAAGTTACAAAGGCATTTTATTTGGTGGGACACTCGATGCTGCTTTGTAAACTAGACAGATATGGCATCAGACAAAAGGCTCTGCATCGACTCAGATCTTCTCTGACAAACAGGAAACAAAATATACTAATAAGATATAGTACCATAAATTATGCTTCTCAGCAGGATATAATTTCACAAGGAGTCCTCAAGGCTCAATATTACGGGCAATCTTGTTTCTCTTTTACACAAATGATTTACCTGTCAGTAGCAATGCCCAACCAGCCATGTTTTCTGATGCTACTTCAGTACTTATTGAAAAAGAAAATATGAGAGATATTTTGGATGGAGTAATAACTAAACAACCTAGGTACGTGGTTTCAACAAAATAGCCTTACATTTAACATTTCAAAGACCATGTTTACACGAATTTTAAACCAAATAATCAAAAATAATTAACACCCATATTGTGTATAAAAATCAAGTTATGAATATAGCTCAGCCTATCAAATTCTTGGGACCAATCTTGGGCAAAAATTTAAGCTGTCAAGCAAGTATTTAGCTACTAAACTAAACAGCCTTACTTTTGCAGTGCATATATTATCTGGTGTAACAGATATAAACAGCTGGGGAATACTGTACTACAGATACTTTGAACCCATAATTAGACGTGCTTTAATACTTGGGGGGAATTCAAGCTACATGCCACAAATCCTGCCCCTCCAAGAACATCCTGTTGCTCATTATTCAAGAATCTAAAAACAGTTTCGATCAACACATTGAACATGTTTGTCATACCTTCATTTTACACAGTAAAACTGAGCTAACTAAAGAAACCCATTTCAAATGTATGCCAACACTAGATACAATTTAAATTTCATGCTTCCAAAATATTACTTAAAACTCTACCAACAGACACCCCAGCACACGGGAACGAAAGTTTACAATAAACTCAAGGATAGAGATATACTGAGCATGGAGACAGGTTGATGAAGAGAAAGTTATATGCCATCCTAGTTGAAAAATGCTACTGTTCATTTGAGGAATTTATGAATGATGAGATGATTATTCAAACAGAGTGATTATTTAATACCATAGTGTTGTTAATAATATGATATGTATAAAACAATGTACTAGTACATTATACAATGTAAATAGAAGAAACAAGGCCTAATTAAAAGTTGAGATACTATCCCTTTAAAAAACTATCTATTTAGTATAATACCACTTTGCATTTCTTCGTTTTTAGTACAGAAAACTCATTGATTAATTTCTTGAAGTCAAGTTTAACAGCTGTGCATTATCCTATTGATAAGATGTTAAAGTAACATTCCTCTTTCACCCAAGATACTATAGTCCCTGGCAAAGCTATTTAGATGATTGGACATGTGCATCCACAGAAATTTTCCCAAAGGGCTGAGAGCAAGGCTGTAAAATTTCCATTTCTCATGTAAACTAGCTGGAAGAGGTCTGATTCTTATGGTTATTATTCCGTTTGTTTTCTGCAAACATTCTAGATTACAAGAGAACATAATAAAAATGAATGTTCAAATAATCGTAAAAATGTAGAATGGGCCACTAAAAAGTACTCTTGAATACTCAGAAATACTGTCCATGACTCTTAAATCCACTAAAGTATTCAAACAGTACCCTAATTTGAAACAAAGTACTCTGCCAATCACTTCTTTATAGGACACTGAGAACTTTCCAGGACATTCGAGATTATTAAAAAGAAATCTGAGACTTTCTAGAACATTCTAAAATCTATAAAATTCGAGTGTATTTCAGCATATCTGACAACATTCGTAAACATTCAAAAATATCGGTAAGAGCTTGAGAACATAGATACGCCTTGGCCTTTTTCTCTTGAAATATACATTTGGGGCCAATGACGCACTCGTGTTCCCTTGATGACTGCATGATACAAAGTTTTACGCCTCACCTGGCCCTGTTAACACTGACATTGGACTGTTGATGACTGAAAATGTTGCCTAGTCGGACGAGTCTCGTTTCAAATCGCATCAAGCAGATGGATGTGTACAGGTATGGAAACAACCTCATGACTCTGTGGACCCTGCATGTCAATAGGGGACTGTTCAAGCTGGTAGAGTCTCTGTGATGGTGTGGGGTGTGTGTAGCTGGTGTGATATGGGACCTCTGACATGTCTAGATACGAGTCTGACAGGTGACATGAATGTAAGCATCCTTTCTGATCACCTGCATCCTTTCGTATCCACTGTGCATTCAGAGGGACTTGGCAACTTCCAGCAGGCCAATGCGACATCCCACACGTCCAGAATTGCTACAGAGTGGTTCCAGGAACACTCTTCTGAGTTTAAACGCTTCCGGTGGCCACCGATCTCCCCAGACTTGAATATTATTGAGCCTGTCTGGGATGCCTTGCAATGTGCTGTTCAGAAGAGATCTCCATTTGCTCATACTCTTCCAGATTTATAGACATTAGTTGAGTCCATGCCACGTCATATTGCAGCACTTCTGCGTGCTTGTGGGAGCCCTAGACAATATTAAGCAGTGTGCCAGTTTCTTTGCCTCTTCAATGTATATATCCAAAAAAATCAAGATTTAAATACAGTTATTATAAAGCTATACCAATCGTCATATTCTCAATACAATTGTATTTAATATGGTGGAAGAAAACTTTGCTTTATTAACTATACTTCATACTTAATTAACTTATTCTCTTGAAATACTCACTTATGAACAACATTTGTTATGTTGTTATTGGGTGAAAAGATAGAGCAAACCACATATAGCTGACTGTGATAAAAATCATGATTTTATCAAATTAATGCCACAAAATGTTAAGTTTTGTTTTTGTGCATTATTTATAGCGACACTAAATGCTAACCTTACTGGTAATAGCAGTGTTTTGAATTGAAACGACGGTTCAGTACATTTGAGCGAAATCCCCACAGTAAATTCTATTTTTCCTGTACCTTTTATTGATATTACTTTTGTTTCAATTATATTATTAGAATTTTTAATTTTATTGTCAACTACTTTATTTCTTACTAATAAAATGGCTTTTTCAAACAACCAACTTGAGTAGTTTTGAATAATGTTCAAAAAATTTATCTGTTAATTTATTTGGGTTGTTGACAGTCTAACATAAATCATTTGGAATTTCAATTTGACAATTATACAATAAATTGGGCAACTGTCTTCATTAATTTGCAAGAGTTTTTCAACAAAATGATTCACTTCTTCATCATTGGCAAGTTGAGCTCTCATATTGGTTCTTGATTTATTTTCTTCACACAAGACCACAGAAATGGTTTCTTCAGACTTGCATTGATTCATCTGCTGAAGTTGATTTTGAAACAAGTGGAAGCATTTGGTGAAAATGCCCCAGAATGTCTAACAAATGCATTGCCCATTAATTCCATATTACCTCGGAGATTTAGAACATTCATGAATCTTGGGTTAGATAGAGCAGCAATCAGTCATAGAATTAATTCTACGACTGATTGCTGCTCTATCTAACCCAATATAGCCACAGTCGTTGCGTGCTCCTAGCCCATGGAGGGCAACCTGATTCATGAATCTTCTGGTATATTCTAAGAAACATTCTGGCCAGTCTCTGCCACTTCAGCACTCGATTCCAAGCTGTTGCATGTTTCATAAGCAGTCTGTTGGTGTGATGCCCTCTTTTCACACCCATATCTTCATACACAAACTCTACAGTTTCAAACAAAACCTTTTTCATGGGTGGAGGGCTACCATGCGATATAACCCCATGGAGCTGAAAAATTCGTCTGCAAAGTTTTGGTCGCATGCACAGAACACCACACTTACTTTTATTGTACATATGGATTAAATGTCTGAAATGTATTTATAGTTGCGAATACAAACAACCGTCAGCTATAAAAGGGGATGACGACAATGAAAATCTGTGTCGGGACACTAATCCGAATTTCCTACTTTACACAAGTGGTCATCATAACCACTTTAGCTACGAGTGGACGACACATGCCCAGATCCAAAATTCCATGTATTGTCATTCCCTAATACAACCTGTACTTGTACACTGATTATGTAATTCCTGTACATTTAACGACCCACCACCAGACCCAAACTTCCATTGCATCGCTCTTCTTAACAATCGAGGCACTACAGTATCGTATATATTGATGAGATGGTGAGTTTCGAGACACGCCATGCCATAAGAACTAAATTTTCTAGTTGACAAAAAATTGTTATATCCAACAGAATTGATGGTTATCCATTCCGTATATCAATACAAGCTCTGTACTCTAGATTCCAGTGGGCAAATGTCACCTCTTGTCCCCTCTTCCTGACTTCTATGTGTTCAGATAACACCTCTTAGCACATACTTTGAAGAACCTTCAAAATAGCCAAATGGAAATCTATTTCAATGTTCTGAAGCTACTCTTTCACCTAGAAATTGAAAGCAGCTGTTACTTTAATTAATTATGCTGTATCAATATCTCTACAACATTTGGCAACCATATAAGCTTCGCATTTTTCAAGATAAGACACAGGGCTTTCATTTAAGGCGTTTCCTCACGGGAAATTAAAATCAAGTGATATGTTTTATATATGTGAGTTCTGTTTTCCATTGCACATATTATTCTGTTAAATACATTACATTGCTCTGGTGCGAAAAGTTTTGCTCCAGTTCTTAGTTGGCGAAAATCAGATGCCTTCAGTCAAACACTGTAGCATATTTTCTTCAGCTTTCCAATGTTTCATATGCTACAATTCTGTTGCGAAGATACAGCAAGAGCTCCACTATTGAAAATGAGCGGGTTGTGGTGGCGACAGCTGTGGAAATAAGTGTAGTGTTGTCACATAATCCATGCCACCAGTACATGTCTGTTCAGTAGAAGTCATTTGTTCTGGATGAATTGACATTGTAGAAATGACACTGTGATGACAGGCCCCGGCTGAGGGAAGAAGACCTTCTTGTAGGCAAAAGATAGGAACACAATGGGACAGGAGAAATTCCATACCTATGTTGGTTGATTTTTAAAGAGCATTTCTTTAACTAGTGAGATTTGACGCCCCCTCTGTGCCTGCGCCCTTGGCAGGAGTCTGTCTCGCCATGGCTTCAGTACATCCCTGTTGACCATTGCTGCACTATGTGCTCTCAAACTGAAGAAGAAAACAAAGTCTACACATCATTCACGAAGGTCCCGGGAATGGTTACCAAAGAGAGGGACATTCTCCTACGTGTGAATATTCTCCAGGATCTACAGTGGGAACCAGAGGATTCGCACAATTACTTAGCTATGGAAACAGAAAGGTAAGTTAAATTGTTAACACCTGTCACCCCAGAAACAGAAAAAGAATAGAGTTGCATGAGGCCAGTTGTCAGCTCACACAAGAGACTTGACACAACATTAGGGATTTTAGCGACTGGCAGGATCTATAAGAATCTTGAATTTGCAACTATAATTTCGAAATAAACTATGAGCAGCTGTACTACTACATTTTATCTATCAGAATTTGGACACACAGAATGCTCATACAATAACTATGTAAACGATGCATCTGTGCAGTTAATTTGAATTTACTCCCTTATTTTGCTGTATCAATTGTAAAAAATCTTGTCTACAAGATATATGTAAACGTTGGACTAATTTAGTTCATCCACTAGTTTTGTTCTGCTGATGTTTTGAATGATGTTGTTAGAGTCATTCTTCATGTTTTATTTTGGTAAGATACTGCAGCCATTCTGCTGTGCTCTAGTAAAGATTCCTATGAAAATCTTATATAAGTTTGCTTAATATAGTTCAATGTCAAAAATTGTTCTGGCTTTCAATCATATTTTAAGCTTCTTCATTTCTCTGTGATTTTAAAGCCTCTTCACTTCTCTGTGATTTTAGTTCATGTGAGACATTTGGAACACAGGAGTCGACAGGACATCGTTAGTGGACATTAATGACCAAACACTCATCACGTTCTGTCATTGCTTTGGTTCTGTATTATGCAGTACATCACTCAGATATCTGTACCGATCATTCTTTGTATCTTGTGTGGAATTTTTCTTGCAATCCATACAATGGATGATTCAGTCTTTGGTACTCTAGCAATGATGTTGTCATAATGCCTGCACCAGTCAGACACAGCCCCCCACAATTAATTGAATTTGATGGTGGTTTTAATATCTTATGCATTACACGTCCCACTGAACTCGGCATGTAGTGTTGACTGATTTTCGTTTTTTGTGCTGAGTTATACATATTGTGGACACCAATAACCATGCAACCATCAACTGGCGACGTTCAACCTGATTACAAATTATTTTCCATTGTGTCAAATCTCAGGGATTTCAGTCTTAAAATCTGTTTACTGGGTAGTAATGCATGACCCCATCGTACCTCAGAACCCTGTGAAGCTGTATACGACATTCTGAAAAAGGAGTATTCAAAAGTAAGTAAGTAAAATATATGAATGTTTCAACCTCTGAAAGAATATAGAAAAATTAAAATATATGGAGATAGACAAAAATATTATTGTATCAACACCTCACAATGTTCAGTAAATTTTAAATAACAATCAGCTGTTAGCGAAATTAAACTAAACAGAGTAATAAAATATGCAGAAAATATTTTATAGCTAGATTAGGATTTGCACAATTTTAGGCATGAGCCTCAAAATTACATAGGCACTTAGATAACCTTGAGGAATTATCTATATCTATTGTATTACTTTTTGAACGAGTAATAAGTTGAACTGGATGATTGCAATGTGGATTACCCAGTGTGCTATTTGGAAGACTTGCCTGACGATTACAGAGAAAATTCTGTTACATTAACCTCTGTGCCCCACAAGAATCAGCACAATTAACAACTGTAAAATCCTTTGTTAACACTTTCAGTGCAGCTTAAAATATAATATCATTTATGAACTTTCATCCAGATATTTGTTGATATCCTTTAAGATCACATAATTTATGCGCTATATTTTCCCCAAAAGCATAAAATTCGTCTTCAGGACGAATGGATTTCGATTTCTCTTCAGCTAGTCTCAGTACGTCTGTAGCTGGCTCATTGCATTTAAACCGGTTTCTCTTCCTCTTGATGAAAGACTGGTCACTTGACGGTGGTGTATCACAACTTAATACAGTTTTTCTTGTAGTTTCCACACTTCTTTCTTATGTTGTTAGATAAGTTTGGAATACAACCTCTGTTTACAATGCCTCTTCATTTACCAGTTCTTGTTCACCTTTCTCCTAAATAAAGTAAAACAAATCAATTTATTTTTATGTATGACATAAAACGTGAAATTTCCTGACAGATTAAAACTGTGTGCCCGACCGAGACTCGAACTCGGGACCTTTGCCTTTCGCGGGCAAGTGCTCTACCAACTGAGCTACCGAAGCACGACTCACGCCCGGTACTCACAGCTTTACTTCTGCCAGTATCTCGTCTCCTACCTTCCAAACTTTACAGAAGCTCTCCTGCGAACCTTGCAGAACTAGCACTCCTGAAAGAAAGGATACTGCGGAGACATGGCTTAGCCACAGCCTGAGGGATGTTTCCAGAATGAAATTTTCACTCTGCAGTGGAGTGTGCGCTGATATGAAACTTCCTGGCAGATTAAAACTGTGTGCCCGACTGAAACTCGAACTCGGAACCTTTGCCTTTCGCGGGCAAGTGCTCTACCATCTGAGCTACCGAAGCACGACTCACGGCCAGTACTCACAGCTTTACTTCTGCCAGTATCTCGTCTCCTACCTTCCAAACTTTACAGAAGCTCTCCTTTCGCAGGAGACGAGATACTGGCAGAAGTAAAGCTGTAAGTACCGGGCGTGAGTCGTGCTTCGGTAACTCAGATGGTAGAGCACTTGCCCGCAAAAGGCAAAGGTCCCGAGTTCGAGTCTCGGTCGGGCACACAGTTTTAATCTGCCAGGAAGTTTCATATCAGCGCACACTCCCCTGCAGAGTGAAAATCTCATTCTGGACATAAAACGTGTTTAACTTTCACTATTGTTTGACTCATCCATCTTTGTTCTGTTCTTTCTAATGATAGGCAGACATAACTGAAGTATTCAACATGAAATGGTACTTTTCCTCATCGTGTTGGTGCAGTCGACAAGAAGCATGCGACACTCATACCACCAGGGTATATAGGATTGTACTATTTCAATTATAAAAAAACATCCACAGCATTGTACTCATGACAATATTAATGACACTAATTTTGAATTTGTGTACTGTGATGTTGGAACAATTGGTTCAATTTCAGATGGAGAGGTCAATACAAACACAAAGTTTCATTATAAATTGACACACTGTCGCCTCAAGATTCCTAAAGCAGAGAAAGTTAGAAGTAGTAATCAAGTACTTCCACAGAGTTTGTCAGTGATAAAAAATTTAGTATGTGATTTGATTAACCGTATCATAGAAACAGTTTAAACTGGCACACTCCAATTTTTAAATAGTTTCTCCAGAGCTCTATGTGTAATCATTTGGAATGATGGCATCTCGTTTTCGAATTTTGCAATCTGCTATTATATTAGATGCAAAACATATTGAAGTCATAGTGATAGCTTGGTGTGTATTCGCAATGTTAAGAGGACCATGTTCTCAAACTGTTTATCATCTGTTATACTCGATGCAAAAAATATAGTCGATAGTTCTGAGTTATTAGGAGAGAGATGTAACCCCAAAATTATGCATAATCTTCAACTTGGTAGACGTGGTATAGTTCTAGAAAGTACAAGATAAGTGAAGGACATTTTAAAAATAGACTTCACCAATGAATGATCAGTACCCTGACAAGGCAAGGTCATTGTGTAGATTGAAATGTGCTTAAAACCGTTCTGTTCACGAATGTATTTACATGTCATATTATAAAAGTATAAGTATTGTGCTTCAACCATCTTGACACTAATTAGAAAAAAATCACTGCTGAAATTACTTTTGTCTCCAGTGTCTTGTAACTGCACAGTACATTATTTTCTTTTGCTAAAAATACCATAGAACTTCACTACTTTATAATGTTCCAAAAAAAGTGCATGTAATAACTCAGATTGTTTAAGTTTGTATGAGGGATGCAATAAATTATGGTTGTTGGCCACGAAAATTAAAAGTGATTCTTATTACTTACACTTTGCCGAATCTTCTAGGTTTCACTACGATCTTCTTGGGTGTTGGTCCTTGACATTCAAGAAGACAAGTAAATCAGAGTACCACAAAGAAGGTTTTTACCTTTCTTGCATTCCCACTGCATATTTCATGGACGCTTTATTTTCTCGCTTTCTTTGTGGCAAATCCTTCGAAACAAGTTAATCTTTTTGGTGACCAACTTTTTTGTTTCTTCAGGATCCACTTTCTTGTATTTAATAATTAAATTGAGATATTTCTGGTTTTTCTTGTCTGTGTTGCTGTAATTAAAAGGCGTGTTTCCACTCAGACAACTTCTGGACATGTGGCATGCGGCACTCAGTCTTGAGGCTATTAGTATTTCAACTGAAGCACAATCATGAATGTCACATTTAAGGCCATGCCAGTGTTAATGTCAATAAGGACAAATAGCAGTGATTTAAAAGTGTGAACAGCTGTATGAACTCCATGAAAAATTCGGAGTACAATATCGTAAGTCTCTCTTTTTCTTTCACCATTACACACACTGAAAAAACTGAATGATCAAAGAACTGTCTTCTAAAGAATCAGAGACAGAATCCAAAATTTGTCATCAAGTAGCTACGAGAGCTTAACAATTTTACACTAACAAAAAAAGTTGGAACTCTAGCGTCACCAAGAGCAGACCGGCAATCGAGTTAATTTTGAGCGAATGACTTGCATCTAAAGTCACAAACGTGTTGGTATTCTTGCGTGCACACAAAACTCCAACCCATAATTTTTTTACGACTTTGTCAAACTTCATTCAGTTCATGCAAGACTGCAGAACTTCTGTCCACATGTAACGTTTCATTTGAAAAGTCTGGCATGATCAATACGTTACCTGTAGACCAGGCTTAACGATAAGACCTTCATTGTTGAACGTGAACAGACCATGTAAGTGACAACTGTGTGTAAATGTGAACAAGCGCACCGATGAGACATAAACCATGTCAGCGAAAGACTATGTTTGATAGGAGTCTTTTCTATAATATGCTACTTGTACGAATCGACACAACAACAGCCGTGGACCGACGGAAGGCTTCTTCTCATAGGCAAAAGACAAGGGAACACGAGTGTTCGACCTTCCTTCTTGTTTTTTCGGTCAATTTTTGTGCTGCCTCTGTGCGCAAATCTTTGGCAGGGGTATATCTCATCACCCCATCGTTACAGCCCTGCACCGAATACCTTCTGTTTTTAATTAATGCCATGTGTGTTGTGTACGCCTTTACCGTTCTGTATTTCGCATAAACCTCTTGAATTCTTCAGTTTTTTATCGTTTATTATCTTCTTAGTTGTCTGTTTCTTGTTTGCCGTCTCGATGCATGTTTAAAACTGCTATCTAAAGCATGGTATGTGGTTCCCACAATTGTGATGGAAATTTTTTGGATGAGGTTAGATTATATGTCATGGTATATGACCCAAAAGTTGTCCTAGCATAGGTACGGTTAAAAAGTTGTAAAATAAAATTTCCAGTTAATCATTATCTCATTTTGTCTGGGAGTACAAAATTCTGATGATGCATCAGGTTATTTCATAAATAACTAAGAATTACCATATTGAGACATGTACTGGTGACTATTTCTATCGGTATTAATTTCTACTCTTGCCGACAGAATATTTATGTCTGAAAAAATTTCACCATGAAGAATTACATTTATAGATAGTATAGTATATGAAGCTCAGCCGACTAACTTGTGTGTGTGTGTGTCCACTTGCTATGCTATCTCAGTGTTTTCATCTTTGCAAGCAATTAGCATTGAGTTGTGGTGGGCTTTCGGTAAAAGTGTGTGTGGATGGTATTGATGTGATTTTTTTTTGCAATAACAGTGAGTTGAAAGTGTGTATTGCTTGTGAATCGTTTGCATTACTAGTTTATCTATGGCAGACGATGACTGGAAGAAAAGAGTCGGGATAAATATTAATTTTAGTCCAGATAGCTCAGAAGATGAAGGGTATGTTGGTTTTGTTTCTTTAAATTTGTTGACATTAGATGTTGTCATCGTTATGCAATGTGTTTATAGTGATGCCGTTAAGACAAATGAAAGGAGTAATATGATAAGGGTTTGTTAGGGCATCTGTTGCATAGGGACATGTGCAGTATGTAAAATTTACCGGCAATCATACATTAAATAAATGTGTGTGTCATCGTTGTTTACTCATAGTTAACACTTTTAGCAGGACGTTTACTGAAGGAGAAAAAGACGATCAGTATCCCGAACAATCCCCATCTGTCAATATAGAAAGTTACGAAGGGAGCTTTGACGCTTTCGGTAATCAAGAGGACGACATATTAAATGATTACGATCAATATTCAACCACACCGCCTCGGACACGGATATCAAGAAGACTGAAAGAAAGAAAACAACGTGTGAGAGAAGAAGCATGGTTTGTACAATTACTTTCCAAATTTAATAAATATCAAATGCCAATACAGTTAGAAACTTGTGCCTTGAAGTCATGTTTTGTATTTCTGAAATGTGTTTGTATATAGTCACCCAACAAGCTTTCTGAACATACACGGGATGGTTTCGTGTTGGTTATGAACAAAAACAATGTAAAATAGAATAACAGCCCTTGCTCTTATATGTGGCGACATTTTGATCATTACAAAGTATGTTGCTGGAACGTGTTTTGGTTAGTTTTCGCCAATCGGGTCTACTTCTACATGACTGTTACACTTCTGTAACGTTTTAGACAAATAATTGATTGCCTGTCTGCGTGGTTGCAACAAAAGTATCAGTTACCAAACATTCTTGTGTAATATGTGCTACAACTTGTAATGTATTTCGGGTAAAAGATTAACAAAGTATATGGTGCCTTAAGAAGTCTTATTTGGAAGTCTTACATTAGTGCTTCACAAATGTATACACATTAATACTGTTGCTCCTATTATTTGTTATAATAGATTATTTGTCATGATGACAATGCATTTTTAGCACACAAAATATCAATTTCACTCACGAATTTACTGAATTTGTTATAGGCCTAACACATTGGTCTTGATGTACTGTTTGTCAGAGCACAACTTGCATGTTATATCTAGCCTTATCCATAGCACAATTTCCACTCAGCAGTGGAGTGAGCATTTACATCAAACATCCTGACAGATTAAAATTGTGTGCAGACCATGGTTAAGATCTTGGACCTTTGCCTTTCAGAGGCAAGTGCTCTACTAGCTGAGCTACCCGATTACTAATGACCATTTTTCACAGCTTTACTTCCTCCAGTACATCATCTCCTGGATGTTTCACAGTAGAAACTGTGAAGTTTGGAAGGTTGGCAACTAGTTACTGGCAGAAGTAAAGCTGCGAGGATGGGTCATGAGTTGCACTCAGGTAGCTCAGTTTGTAGAACAGTTGCTCGCAAAAGGTGAAGCCCCCAAGTTAAAGTCCTGGTCTTGGCACACAGTTTTAATCTGCTGGGAAGTTTAAGGGCTATCCATGTTCATATGTTTACTATTACTGGTTAGGACTGTTTGCTGTATCAAAGTCTTCGTTTTCTAATGTTGTTCCAGAGGACAACTTCTCAGTGTTTTCTTGTCCTTTGATATCCAAGAAAGAACATTGTAGGTTCATGAGCTACCCCTTCACCTGGGTTACATGTCCTACCTACCCCCTTTTGATTTTCATTAGTCTTAAATATTGTCTCAGTAATGTGGCCGCATCCTAATATTTACATACTGTGACAAATCCCATGTTTTTACTGCATTATTGTTCTTTAAATAAGTAATATTTATAATTAAAGATCCTGTTTGCCTGTAGTATTTTCTCGAGTGTGTTACCCGCTTACTTTTAGCAAATGATCAGTCTTTTTCAGAAAGGAAAATGGATTGGGTGTGATTTATAAATATTGTAAGTAGATCAGAGGTACAGAATATATGTTTTTACTGGTTGCTGCTAAGTTACATCATATCTGTGGAAAAAAAATCATGTAAATTTAATTCTGAATTAATGAATGTTAGTAATGCATTAGGTACCATGTTGCATTGCGTGCTCTGTGATACAGTAGCTGTTATGTTGATTCTGTTTACATTGTGGGTAATGTGGTGATTTCTCCCACTGCCACCAATTCAGAAATGTTCTGATGTGCAAGGTTCCTGCCAGTCTCTCAAGCACTGAAAATGATTTGCTTTTTTTGTTTTTGCCCCCTTCATTTAATTCTCTTCCCTCCCCTGGCTACCATCACAACTAACTGTTGTTAAATGATCTGATATGTTTTCATCTTTTCTTAGATACTAAATCTACAGTTACCCCTATCTTTTTTGACCCGTGGCATCTTGAAATGGTGGACATAAACCACTTGTAAAAATACAATATGCGTAAAATACTCATCATGACAAGAATCAATGTTACTCTCATGACCTTTGGGTATGCAACATATAGTTATGTCATAACAGTGGATTTTGTCCCAGCTCACATTTTTTACAATCTGGGATTTCGTGTTCACATTCATTGGTGTCTCAACTTAAAACAAAACTGTCATCTTCCAACTAAGTGTAGACTTCAAGCTGTGCTACAGATCAGTCTGTCACCAGAATCCACATTCCAAAATGTATATAGAAGCAAAATAAATGTTGTCATAATTCTGTTTTGTGTTCATTTGAGTATGAATGACACTACGTGGAGCAACATAGTTATGTATCGCATCAAAGCCAGTGTAGATTCGGTAATTTCCAGGAATGATTGCCTATCGAAGTTGCGGGGTCCAAGGGATACATATTGAACATGCGATCGTAAATTGATCATCCGATTCCGGTGGTGGGTGTAGTGATCAATTATTTGTGATCGTCATTTTTATTTGTTTTCCGTCGTTCCATTAGTTGCTCGAAATTACATACCTCCGCAAATTGCTTATGAATTGCTAAGGAAACCTAGACTATTTATGTCGTTTGTGTGTGGGATGTCTGGTGTTCTTGACGTTTCTTCGGCGGATTCTCTCACATGGAAAAATCTAATTCCATGTTTATCCAGTGTAGAAACTTGTTCAACTTTTCGTCACAAATATGGAGTACTACCGGACGAGGAAAGAAGGGACTGTGGTGGTGTGAAGTGTGTAAAACTTCATATGAACAGTTTCGATGCTGAAATACCGTTACAATTTCACTGCGGACTGTGTGGAAAATGAACTAGTATCAGGAAGAATACATGGTTCAACTCTTCCAAATTGTCCATCCAAACCACCGTAATGGACTTTCACATGACCACAACACCGACGACAAGTAAGGTAAGTCATGTCCTTTACAATTACAAGTATTTTTGTAACGCTCTTCTTTTGTTGTTGCTGTAGTGACCAACGTAAACGTACTCATAACACCTGCCACCTCAGTCGCATGATCGATTTCCGATCGCACGTTCGATATTTATCGTTTGGACCCAGCGAATTCGATAGGCAATCATTCTTGGAAATTACCGTAGATTCTATCATTTCCCTTTTTTTTCCGTATAATTTCAGTTTTCCTGTCACTGTCAAAATGATCCATTTCCTACTATAGTTTCTCTATTTTTCATTACAGATTTTTCAACTTCCCAAAAGCTATTTCAGAAGTGTATATTGTTACCAATTGCTTGCATACAGTTGTTTGTTTTTTCATGTCTTCTTCAGATCTTTGTGTCTTGACTTGTAGACAGGGGTGGTGTTTTTGCAGAATTCTTATCTACCTCAGATCCAAACCTTTCTTTTTCCTCTGATTGTTTGCTTCACACTTGTGTGGTTTTTCTGGAAACTTTGCTTTTTTTTATAGTTTCATTTTGGAGGCTCTTTTTCATTGTTAACTACCAATAACAGCAACAGATTACAAGCAAGTACTACAGAAAGAAAGATAGCAAAATTCTTGCTATGCTCAGATAGTTGAAGTATTGGTTATTAGATGTTAGAGCAAAGCAGAATCACATGAGAGTTGGCACTACAGTATGTGCTGACATTAAACGAGTTTTACAGGGAGTGGTGAGTTTCTCTTCAAGTGTTCAGCCGGAGTATAACAACTCTGACAGTTTGGATGTTTCAGGGATGCCAATGGTAAATTTGCACCCAACTACCCCTATTTCACACCAGAATGATAGACATTTATTCAAGTTACTGAAGATATTGCTTTTCATAACATTACAGAAAAGAAGAAAATGGGAAAAAGTTCACAGTTTGTACAATAGACTGACAGCTGTTGTTATTGAACACGTGTATGGAATTCTGTGACAGTTGTATAGAAAAGTAATTTATATCAACCCTAAGTGCATTTATTTGTTTGTTAGCATTGAATGATTTAATTCCTTTTTGTTTCTTCTTATTGAGTTCATATCTAACAGTAGGCCTACATTAAAAAAAAAAAAGTATTTGATATCCTAACTGGGGCAAGAGAAGTGTTTGATGTGAGTCGTTGGCTTTGGCCAGTGATGTTATGTTAATAGCTACCGTCACCTTTTTGTGCATGTTTTCACAGTCTTATTGTTAATTGGCAAAGCCAATGAGTTTGGAAACAAAAAAAGATCAAGAAAAACTGGTTGTGGTGAGACACTGATCAGTAGCCTAGATCAATCTGTAGGTTAGATTGGAAGGTAACAGTTAGGTTGCGAGTTGGCAAAGTTAATAAATGAATACTTAAAAAAAAAACACAGTTATGGTAAGAGACTGAGCTATACCTATATCTCAACCTGTTTGAAAAAAATTGTCAATAACAAAATGTTGTAGTCACTATATTGTTTACAGTGTTTGTCATATGTTTCTTATGTCACTGGTCACTCATATCAAACATTCCTCTGTATCGTCCTAACTGCTAAGAACGCTGAGAAAGAGTGTCTGAACTGTTATTTAGATAGAATTGGATAGCTTTTATCTTTCATAGCTCTGTACTGAATGTTCATTTAACTTAATAATACTTATAAGAATATCAATGATCTATAAGACTAATAAAATTGTATTTTGATGTGTGAAGTTCATTAAATCTATCTTCTTATAGTGATACAAAAAACAACAGTTCCTCTTTCAATTCAAAACTTAGAAGACGGAATACTTTAGATGCAGTACTCTTTTGTCAGCTGTTGGAGAAATGCGAGGATGGACAGTCTCCAAATCAAGAGTATGGTAAGTCATGAATTGTGATATTTGATGTTATCAAAGTTTAACTGATGCAACAATCTCTTATGGCATTAAATAATTATGTAGTAGGTACAAGAAAATTTCATGATAATGCAAAAAATAACATGAAATAGGCTATTTTTAATGAAATATCACAAAATCAGTGGGTCTTGCAAAATATTCTGAAATCAGTGATTTTTATGCAATATTGCAAGATTTGTCAATTTCGTGTATAAAAAAAGGTTCTAAATATGAGTATGGCAGTCCACCAGTTTTCGAAATTGCTAGTTATTGAATGTTGAAATTGCATTTTGACTTTCTTATTTTCTCAAGGCTGCGTGTCATGTATAATCTTAAAATGTGTGTTCATTTCCCTTGTTGCTATGATGTGATGTCACACTTAAGCAGCACAGTTGGCAAAAAACAGCACCAAATTGGAGAAATAAGACCAAAAAAAAACACCAAAACTGTCAAGAAAGAACGAATTTAGCAAAATAATTTCATAGAGTTCAGTGACAAACAATGAATATGACGTAAAAGTAATACTGAATTTGGAAAATATATATATATATAGTTTGGCGAAAAGGGTAAGACTGAACTTGGCAAGAAAGGTAACTCCAAATTCGGCAAAAAATTACTGTGAATTTGGAAAAAAATAAACCTAAAAAGAGAAAAATACAAAATTGACAAAAGCAGCAGAATTGACAAACCCCAAAATCAGTAGAACGCACAAAATTTAGCAAGAAAAATGGCAAAAATGCGGACCCCAAATTTGGCACAAATGTGACACCGAATTTGATAAAAAAAGGTAATGATGAAGCTGGCAAAAAAGGTAATACAGAATCTGGAAAACAATAACATCTGATCTGGCAATAAAATAACCCTGAAATTGGCCATAAAATGATTTTTTTCCTCTCCGTATGTATCAGCAATTGATGTAATTTGTGACTGTAACAAATTGAAGTACAATTTTACATCTACATTTACTTTGCTAACCACTTTGAAGTGCATGACAGAGGGCACTTCCCATTGCCCCAATCATTAAAGGTTCCTTCCATTCCACTACGAATGGAGCACAAGGAGAATTATTGCTAAATGCCCTGTTGTGCTGTAATTAGTTTAATCTTGTCATTGTGATCCCTATGACATTCTTAGCCTATCCATGATGCTCTCCCGTTGGTCAAACAGACTTGAATATTCTTACTGCCCTTCTTTGTGTACATTCAGTATCCCCTATTAGTCCTAGGTTTTAGGATGGGTCACACAAACATTTTGTTACCAGTCTCCTTCTGACACTGATTGTTATTTCCTAGTATTCTACCAATGAACCAGCCTGCCATACTACCAGGCCTATGTGATTGTTTCATTTCATATCCCTACAAATTGTTACAGCGAAGTATTTGTTGGAGTTGATTGATTTGGTTTGTGGCTCATTGATTTGTGACTCAGTTTTGGTTTATAGGTATGACACATCAATAGTGTCATCCAACAATGATATTAACTATTAGAATGTACCACACTTTACTAATGAATTCCACGCATTCAATAATGGACAGCTAATTGCTGTCTTTACTTCAACCTAATATGACTCGAGACCCCATAAAGTGGTTTGCAAATCATTATAAATGTAAGTAAATAGAATTCGTATCTCTTCGTAGGTGTGCCAGAGTTAAGGTCTTGATTCACAACAAAGTAATTAAAAGTGTAAGTGTCCACAGGTGCATAAAATTCTAACTCCACAGTGTCCTGCCAGATTTAAATTCCCAACTCACAGCGAAATAATTCATAATTCAAGTGTCAGCAGACACAGAAATTTCTAAGACCGAAATTAAGCTGCTGTACCACTGCCCAGAGTGACACAGATCCTGCCTCTTCAAACATGTCCAGCACACTGACCCAGGATGGAGTTACAGAGGTGAAGGTCATCATAGAGGAAACTGCTTGTTGGGTGACCTGGTGAAATGAATGAGTGTTGAGGTTCTTAAGAAATGTGAGTAGGATGTCCTCACCCTTGGTCCAGATCACGAAGTTGTCGTCAATGAATCTTAGCCAGATGAGGGGTCTGAAAATCTCTCTGTGGGTACAGTTAACAGCAACAAATGGGGTGTTGTGAGTAGATGAGCTTATGGTCTTCAAAAAGCATGTTGAAGATAGGACTGTGGGGAATGGTGGGAATGAGAAGAAAGTGAGTCTCAGGGGAGAGCTCCAGGTACAGACTAAGAATTTGAGGAGGGAATGGAGATCCTGCTGGAACTCTGCAATGGGGTCACTGTGGGAGGGTTTGTAAATGTATATATCTGACAGCTGGGGAGTCCCTCTGCAAGATTATCCCTGCATTTTGTACCATAGTGGTGGAGTCATTGCCATCAGGTAGAATTGCAGTTCTTTCTGAAGGTGTAAGTGTGATTTCCCAAAATCCCTCACCCTGGAAACCACAGTCTATCACCTAAAAACTTACCCTGACCTAACAGTCCTATCTGACTACAAAGACTGCACCGCTGTGGTTATGAACTGCAAGGAAGGGGGATTCCACCAACTGTCAGATACGCCCACCTACAAATCCATGTCACAGTGACCCCACTCCAGAATTCGAGCAGGATATCCAGTCCCTCAAATTCTTAGTTCCATCCCAGAACCTCTTCCCTGAGGCTGTTCCCTTTCTCGTACCCACCCTTCTCCATATCCCTAGCTTCTACAGGCTTTCTAAACTCCATAAATCCAACCATCCAAGATGGCCCATTGTGTCTGATTATTGTGCCCCCCCCCCCCCCCCCCCCCAAGGACACTGGACACTCTTGTGTTCTTGTGGACCAACACACCTGTTACTTCTAACCTACTTTCCTATATAAAAGACACCTACCTCCACTGACTCTCCACAATGTTTTTCCCTTTAACATCCTGCACCTTGCTTTTCAATGTCGATGCTACCTCCCTCTGCAGTAACATCCCCAATGCCCATGGCCTTACCGCTGTTGAACGCTGTCTTTCTCAGTGGCTAGTGGATTCCAGACCTACAAGCTCCCTCCTGGCCATCATGACCAACTATATTCTCAGAAAACAGTTAATTCCCCATTGAAGGCATCACCGACAAAGAAATCTGTGGTACACCGATAAGCAACTGCGTGGTACCATCCTATGCCAACCTGTTAATGGGCCATCTAGAAGACACCTTCCTAACCACCCAGAATTGCAAACCCCTCACCTGGTTCAGATTCATTGATGTTATCTTTGTGATCTGGACTGAGGGTGAGGACACCCTATCCACATTTCTCCAGAACCTCAACACTTTCTCCATGTGCATCATATGGTCCTGCTCAACCCAGCAAACCACCTTCCTCAATTTTGCCTCCACCTTAATGATGGCTACATCAGTAGCTCCATCCACATATGCCGAGGCTTTCATAGACTGAAATGATCTTCCAATTTTTTGCAGAAACATATCTCCTATGCCTTGTCTCTCCAGTCACCTACAATCTCCCACATGCACACTGTCAGGCCACAAAGGAGCACTCCCCTTATGACTCAGTACCACCTCAGACTGGAGTAACTGAGTCAGACAGCAGCTGCTGGGAAAAATAGAGCAGCAACAGAGAAGTAACCAATTTTGTGATATTTTACAAGTTCCTAGCCAGGAGCAAATTATCTAGTTTCATCTGTGTGCTTTGGTGGTGTAGTTTTTGAATTTATGCATATTAATTTAATATTTACACTTTTTGCATTTTAGTTTGTGTCGGAAAGTAAACTAACTTGTTGACATGTTAAAAGTTCCTGATCAGGAGCGAATTATTGAGTCTCACCTGTATGATTTGTAGTTCTTTTTGGAATCTCTCCATGTAAATCTTACTTATTAGACACAGTACTTGCATTTTCATCAGTGACTACAGAAGAGTTTTGAAGCACATGTTGATAGTCGTTTGTCTGCATAGTGGTTTTTTCCATTGTCTTTCGTGTGGTTAGGGACTGTGATTGCTGTATGCAGATGTAAGCTGAGTTGGTGACATTTCGCTGTCAGCTCCAGGCTGTGTTGGCTTCGGTAATGCAGTTTGAGGCTACAGTAGATGGGCATCACTGTCATAGACGGGCTTTGGGGATCCGATGGACATCTAGCATGACCCACGAGTGTGCCAGTTGGTCCGCACCATTGGCCAGCCCAGTTACTACTCACCCATGGTCGAGTGGGCGTTCACCTCGGGCATGGCAGTTTGTGAAAGACTCCCCAGGTGGTCAAATATAAAGCCTCCCAGGTTAGTCTGACAAACAGGTTCCAGGTGCTGTCTGTGGCTGACACTGTCCCTCAGCTAGATGCAGTCTCTTGTCCTGTTTTAGAGGACACCTGTCAGCCTGCAGGATCTGGGAGATCCAATGTTAGGTTCATTTTGGAGCCCCTTAGGGACGTGGCTGCTAATGAAGGGGAAAAAAGCCAATGTGCACTCTGTGTCCATACAGGGTAGAGTCATTCCAGGTGTACAAAGGGGTCCTTTGGCCTGCCATGAAGAGCACAGGGTGCAGCCAACTGCAGTTGGTGGCTCACGTCAGCACCAGTGATGTGTTTCACTTTGGATTGGAAGAGATTCTCTTTGGTTTCGGATGGCTATCAGAAGTGGTGAAGGCTGCCAGTCTTGAATATTAGATGAAAGTAGAGCTCACCCTTTGCAGCATAGTTGCCAGAACCGATTGCAGACCTCTGGTACAGAGCCGAGTGGAGGGTCTGAATCAGGGCCTCAGACAGTTTTGCAACCACGTAGGCTGCAGATTCCACAACTTGCACCGTAGGGTGGTGGGGTTTCAAATTGTGCTAAATAGGTCAGAAGTCCATTGTGTGAAAGAGCCAGCTACACAGATAGTGAGGGCTGCGTCTTTTTAGGCTAGAGGGTCTCAGGGAAAAACAAAAAAGTGCTTCAGTTTCAACAAGTGCAGATTGAAGAACCATCGGTATAACAGTTGCAAATTGTTATGTTGGGGAAGTACCATAGCTCCAGGTGGTGATAGAAAGCACTGATGTCCAAATCATTATAAGTACTTAAAGCTGGCTAAACGCCGGAGATAAGTTAAGGAGAAATTTTTGTGAAGGACCTTCAACGGTGTTCAGAAAGGATAGATTAAATACAGTTGACAGTGGCATATTGTTGCTGTCAGAAGTAGTTTATCATGTAGCGATATTGCAGTAGATAATCTCTGTAAGTTAGTATGGGTAGAGGTTATTCTTGGCAACCAGAATAAAATAATAATGGGATACTTTTATTGACCTCCCAACTTAGATGATACAACTGCTGAAAGGTTCAACAAAAACTTGTCTTATTTCTAACACATACCTGACTCATACAATTATAGTTGGTGGTGACTTCAATTTACCCTTGAAATGTTGGCCAAAGTACATATTTATATATAGAGATAGGCATAAAACATCATCTGGAATTGTGGTAGACGCGTTCTCTGAAAATTTATTTTGAGATGTTAGCTCATGAGCCCACTCGAATAGTGAACAGTTGTGAAAACACACTTTACGTCTTAGCAACAAAGTATCCAGAGCAAATAATGAGCATCAAAACGGATACAGGGATTAGTGAACACAGGGTTGTCGTAGAGAGACTGAATGCCATAACTCCCAAATGCTACAAAACTAAACGAAAAATATATCCATTCAAAAAAGCAGATAAAAATTTGCTTGACTCAGTAGCAATTCTGGGCTTATGGGGTGTGGCATTGGCATGCTGGAATTGCCCAAGTCAGTCTGAATGCAGAATGAACCTGAATGGATGCAGGTGATCAGACAAGCTGCTTATGTAAATGTCACCTGTCAGAATCATGTCTAGACATATTAGGGGTCCCATATCACTCCAACTGCACACACTACACACCATTACAGAGCCTCCAACAGCTTGAACAGTCCCCTGCTGACATTTAGGGTCCATGGATTCATGAGGTTATCTCCATACCTTTACCCCCCCACCCCCACCCCCCGCGGTATTCCTGCCTGTCGTAAGAGGCGACTAAAAGGAGTCTCAAATGTTTCGGCCTTATGTGATGGTCCCCCCTCGGGTTTGACCTCCATCTTTCTAAATTCTTCCGAAGAGCGAGCCAATTGGGGAAGGGCGCCTTACATGGTGCACTGTATCCGTTGTGCAATTAGATCTTTAGCCGGCTTTCTCGTCGTTGCATTGGTGTCCCGCTCGTTTTCGATCTCTTGGGCGATTACCACGCTGCACTCTGCAGTGTTTCTTTTAACTGCGACGACGACCTTGGACAGTTTTGCACCTAAGATCCAGCACGGTAGCCAGTCCGTTGTGGTGGGGCCGCCATGTACCCTCTTGGTTGTAGCCCCCTGACAACACAGGGATCGCTCTACTGATGCCTGCGCCGTTAACTCCCCACGTATGCCAAGGAGTAGATGCCTATCCTCCTGGGGTATCGGGACTCCCGGCAACGGCCATCCTGCCAGGTGGCCTTTGCTGTGGCTGGGTGGCGCCCGTGGGGAGGGCCCTTGGTCAGAGTAGGTGGCATCAGGGCGGATGACCCGCAATGAAGCGTGGTACATCATCTCTCGCTGGCGGCCAGCCGCCAGCAGTCTCTAAGCATTCTCGGGCTCAATTTAATGCTCAGAAGTACGATCCAAAAACGTTCCCCTCCATGGCCACGCCGTGGGAAGAGCGTAAGTCTCAGGATGGAGGTAACAGTTATTCGCCCCGATTCTTAGTTTGCACGAGAGCTGATGGGGCGTCTTTTCTCTCCACAAAGCCTCAGTTCTTCGTCGAGCATTTAGAGGACAAGTTTGGGGAGGTGGAGGGCTTGTCTAAAATGCACTCTGGGTCAGTACTGATACAAACGGCATCCTCCGCCCAGTCACGCAGGTTACTTGCTTGTGACAAGTTGGGGGATGTTAACGTTACTATTACACCACATAAGAGTTTAAATATGGTCCAGGGTGTTATTTTCCATAGGGACCTCCTTTTGCAGTCTGATGACGAGCTGTGCGCCAACTTAGAACGTAGAGGTGTTCATTTCGTCCGGCGCGTTCATCGGGGTCCGAGGGACAATCAGGTTGCTACCGGTGCCTTCATCTTGGCCTTCGAAGGTGATGTTTTACCCGAAAAGGTCAAGGTGATGGTCTACCGATGTGACGTCAAGCCCTATATCCCTCCCCCGATGCGGTGCTTCAAGTGCTGGTACTTCGGCCATATGTCTTCCCGCTGCACTTCCAGCCTCACATGTCGAGATTTCGGCGCCCATCTCATCCTGATACTCCATGTGCCCCGCCTCCCATCTGCATCAACTGCGGGGAGCACCATTCACCTTGCTCGCCAGACTGCAGAATATTCCAGAAAGAGCGCAAAATCATGGAATATAAGACCCTGGACCGACTGACTTATACTGAGGCCAAAAGGAAATACGACCGATTACATCCAGTGAGAATGACATCTTCCTATGCCGCTGCTACAACACCTGTGCTCGCCCCATCAGTTTCGCGACTTCCGGCCGGATCGCTGAGTGGTACAACTCCTGCTGCCCCCTTGCCAGTGGGGGGCTCTACCCACCGGGTTGCTCCTGCGCCACCTACCTCAGGAGCGACACCATCCCCCCCATCAGGGACGTCCGTCCCTGCTTCTAAGCCGGAGAAGTGTCCAACTTCTTCGGCTTCTCACGCTCGCAAGGGGTCCCTTGGGTCCCTCCCTTCCCAGGTTTCCACCAGCGGGAAGGCTGACGACCGACAGTGGCGTAAGTGTCCACAATCAGCTGGTCGAAGGGCTTCCCGATCCTCCTCAGTCCCGGAGACTGAATCGGTGAAGCCCTCCCAGCCAGTTAAACCCAAGGAGCAGCGTGAGAAACCAAAGAAGAAGAGCTCTAAGCCCAAGGAACTCGCGGTGGCAGCCACCCCACCGCAACCTTCCAGCTCTGCGTCTGAGGACGGGGTGGAGATTCTGGCGTCCGCTGAGGACCTCGATCTCGCCGGTCCCTCAGACGCCATGAATAGCACTAGCGCGGGTGCTCAATCGGAGGCAGCAGGTGACCCGGCGGCGTAATCTGCCTTCCCAGTCCCGTCACGCCTTTCCCAGCCATGGCCAATACCATCCTCCAGTGGAACTGCAGCGGTTTCTTCCACTATCTAGCTGAGCTCCGTCAACTTATCAGCCTTCACCCTTTCTTCTTGCATTGCTCTCCAGGAAACTTGGTTTCCAGCAATGCGAACCCCCGCCCTCCGTGGCTATCGGGGTTATTATAAGAACCGAGCAGCTTATGAAAGGGTGTCTGGTGGCGTCTGCATGTCTGTCCTTCACACTCTGCACAGCGAGTCTGTCCCTCTCCAGATGCCTTTAGAGGCTGTCGCTGTACGCGTGTGGACGCCACAGGCTGTTACCGTCTGCAGTCTTTAAATTCCACCGGATGGTGATGTCTCGCAGCATGTCCTGGCTGCACTGGTCGCCCAATTGCCGCCACCTTTCTTGCTATTGGGCGACTTCAACGCCCATAACCCTCTGTGGGGTGGGTCAGTGGCCACAGGTCGAGGCGCCATCGTTGAGCATTTATTGTCGCAGCTCGATCTCTCGCTGTTAAATGATGGTGCCTTCACACACTTCAGTGTGGCGCATGGCACCTACTCCGCCATTGACCTTTCAATCTGTAGCCATAGCCTCTTACCGTCTGTCCAGTGGAGTGTGCATGACGACCTGTGTGGTAGTGACCACTTTCCGCTCTTTTTGTCACTACCACAGCGTCACTCTTCTGGGCGCCCTAGCAGATGGGCCATGAATAAGGCTGACTGGGACTTGTTCTCCTCCACTGCCGCTTTTGAGCCTCTCTCTACTGATGACATTGATGCGGTGGTTCAATCGGTCACCACCGGCATCGTTACTGCCGCCGAATCTGCCATTCCCCATTCCTCTGGGTCCCCTCGGCGGAAGGCTGTGCCTTGGTGGTCGCCTGAGATCGCTGAAGCGATTAAAGATCGCCGGCGGGCGCTCCAGCGTCACAAGCGACATCCCTCCATAGACCACCTTATCGCCTTCAAACGGCTCCGTGCGCGGGCCCGCCTCCTTATACGCCAAGGCAAGGAGGAGTGCTGGGAGCGGTATGTGTCCACCATTGGCCTCCATGTCACTCCATCGCAGGTCTGGGCCAAGATTCGACGCGTCTACGGCTATCGGCCACCTGTCAGCGTCCCTGCGCTCTCACTGAATGGAGCAGTTTGTACTGACTCCGACGTCATTGCAAATCGCTTAGCAGAGCATTTTGCTATGAGTGCCGCTTCTGCGAATTACCCCCAGGCCTTCCGCTCCATTAAAGAGCGGATGGAACGTCGGAGCCTTTCGTTTCGCACCAACCACCCCGAATCTTACAATGCTCCATTTAGTGAGTGGGAATTTCGCAGTGCCCTAGCTGCTTGCCCTGATACCGCTCCTGGGCCAGATGGCATCCACTGTCAGATGCTGAAACACCTTTCAGTGGACTGCCAGCGGCACCTTCTCAATCTTTACAACCGTCTTTGGGTCGAGGGGGAGTTTCCGTCGCAATGGCGGGAAGGCATTGTCATCCCCGTTTTGAAACCTGGAAAGACCCCTCTGGAGGTGGACAGCTACCGTCCCATTAGCCTCACCAACGTTCTTTGCAAGTTGCTTGAACGGATGGTGAGCCGGCGCTTGCATTGGGTACTGGAGTCTCGGGGCCTTCTGGCTCCGTCTCAGGGTGGGTTCCGTAAAGGCCGCTCCGCCACCGACAATCTGGTGAGCCTGGAGTTGGCCATCCGTACTGCCTTTGCCCGCCGTCAGCACCTGGTCACTGTCTTTTTCGACATGCGGAAGGCGTACGATACGACATGGCGTCATCACATCCTTTCTACGCTTAATGGATGGGGTCTTCGGGGTCCTCTGCCGATTTTTATCCGCAATTTTCTGTCGTGTCGTACCTTCCGCGTGCAAGTCGCGGCCTCGTATAGTTCCTCCCATGTCCAGGAGAACGGTGTGCCACAGGGTTCTGTTTTAAGTGTCTGTCTGTTTTTAATAGCCATTAACGGGCTTGCTGCGGCCGTGGGAAATTCTGTCTCCGCTTCCCTGTATGCTGACGACTTCTGCCTTTACTACAGCTCTACTGGCATTGCAGCTGTTGAACGTCAGCTACAGGGCGCTATCCGTAAGGCGCAGTCTTGGGCTGTAGCACATGGGTTCCAGTTTTCGGCAGCCAAGACCTGCGTTATGCATTTCTGCCGGCGACGTACTGTCCACCCGGAGCCGCAGCTTTCTCTTAATGGCGAACTTCTTTCGGTGGTGGAATCACACAGGTTTTTGGGGGTAGTTTTCGATGCCCAGTTGACTTGGCTGCCTCATATCCGGCAGCTCAAACAGGCGTGTTGGCGGCATCTCAATGCACTGCGATGTTTGAGCCACACCCGCTGGGGTGCCGACCGCTCTACCCTGTTACGGCTCTACCAGGCGTTAATCCAGTCCTGTCTGGATTATGGGTGCCTGGCGTATGGATCAGCATCCCCGTCTGCGTTGCGGGTGCTGGACCCAATTCTCCACAGCGGGATACGCCTTGCCACTGGTGCTTTCCGCACCAGCCCTGTGGACAGCTTACTAGTGGAGGCAGGTGTCCCTCCACTGCGCTTCCGACGCCAACAATTACTGGCTGCTTATGCTGCCCATGTTTTTAGCTTGCCCGGACATCCAAATTACCGTGTGCTGTTCCCGCAGTCAGTCGTCCATCTGCCAGAGCGTCGGCCCCGGTCGGGTTGTCCGATCGCCGTGCGCGTTAAGGAGCTTCTCTCCGGGCTTGGATTTTTCCCTGTTCCACCTCCTTTCCGGGCCACTTTGCGTACACCCCCATGGTATGTTCCTCGCTCTTACCTTCGGCTCGACTTGGCACAGGGCCCGAAGGACTCAGTCCCTCCAGAGGCCTTCCGCCGCCGCTTTTCTTCCATCCTGGCCACGTATCAGGGCTCTGGAATTGTTTACACTGACGGTTCGATGGTTGCTGGTCGTGTTGGTTATGCGCTCACTCTAGGGGACCAGTCCGAACAACGTTCCTTGGCGGCTGGCTGCAGCGTTTACACTGCTGAGCTGGTCGCCATCTTTCGAGCACTAGAGTTTATCCGCTCCTGCTCAGGTGAGTCCTTTGTTATCTGTAGCGACTCCCTGAGCAGTTTACGAGCTCTCGACCAGTGTTTCCCTCGTTCCCGTCTAGTGATGGCTATCCAGGAGTCCCTGTCTACTCTTGACCTTTGCGGCCGCTCTGTGGTCTTTGTTTGGACCCCAGGCCATGTTGGGATCCCCGGGAATGAGAATGTTGACCGCCTGGCGAAAGAGGCCACCAGTCAACCACCTCTGGAGATTGGCCTCCCGGCGACTGATTTGCGGGCACTATTACGCCGCAAAATTTTCGTTTTATGGGACGCTGAATGGCGCAACCTGCCCGTACCGAACAAACTCCGTTGTATCAAGGCGTTGACGACTGTGTGGCGGTCGTCCATTCAGGTCTCCCGCCAGGAGTCTGTTGTCCTCTGCCGGCTGCGCATTGGGCACACTCGGCTGACACACGGCCACTTATTGCGCCGTGAGGACCCACCTCTGTGTCGCTGCGGCTCCGTTTTATCTGTGGTGCACATTTTATTGGAGTGTCCGTTTTTAGCTGTGCTCAGGCAGACGTTCGCACTGCCTGACACGCTCCCTGCCCTTTTACTAGATGACTCTGCCATGGTGGACTTAGTTTTGCGTTTCATTCGGGCAGGGGGTTTTTATAGTTTAATCTGAGTGGTTTTTTTTTTTTTTTAGCGTTGATTCTGGCTTTTAGCCTCTGATTTTAAACTGAGTTTTTAATGTGTTCTTGGTGGTTGGCTTTTCCTCTTTTTTTCTCTATGGTCGGCCAACCACCGTCACACTCTGTGTGTTTTACTTTGTTTTGTCTGATCTCTGTCGGAGTCTTTCCCGTCCTGTGTCGTCTGACGTCTTTCCTGCTGTTTGTTTTTTTTATTCTCTTTGGGCAGTTTTTTTTTTTTTTTTTGGAAAAAGGGACCGATGACCATCTCAGTCTGGTCCCTTTAATCCCACAAACCAACCAATCCATACCTTTACACATCCATCCACTTGATGCAATTTGAAATGAAACTTGTCTGACCAGGCAACATATTTTCAGTCATCAACAGTCCAATGTCAGTGTTGACAGGCCCAGGTGAGGCGTAAATCTTTGTGTCATGCAGTCATCAAGGGTACACGAGTGGGCCTTGGCTCTGAAAGCCTGTATTGATGATCTTTCGTTTAATTGTTGACATGCTGACACTTGTTGATGGCCCAGCATTGAAATCTGCAGCAATTTGCGAAAGGGTTGCACTTCTGTCATGTTGAATGATTCTCTTTAGTCGTTGTTGGCCCTGTTCTTGCAAGATTTTTTTCCAGCTGCAGTGGTCTCAGAGATTTGATGTTTTACTGGATTCCTGATATACACAGTTCACTCGTGAAATGGTCGTGCGAGAAAATCCCCATTTCATTGCTACCTCGGAGATGCTGTGCCCCATTGCCTGTGTGCCGACTATAACACCATGGTCAAACTCACTAAAATCTTGATAATCTGCCATTGTAGCAGAAATAACGAATCTAACGATTACGCCAGACACTTGTTGCCTTATATAGGCTTTGCCGACCGCAGCACTGTATTCTGCTTGTTTAAGTATCTCTGTATTTGAATATGTATGCCTATACCAATTTCTTTGGCGCTTCAGTGTAGAATTACTTTCTTCAGAGTAGGGAAGCAACTTAAACCACATTATGAAAACAAGATTTCTGGTCCAGACTCTATACCAGTTACATTCCTACTAGAGTATATTTAACTACCATGTACAACTACTCGCTCGACGAAATATCCTTGCCTAAAGACTGGAAAGCTGCACAGGTCACACCAATATTCAAGAAAGGTAATCGGAGTAATCCACTAAATTACAGGCCCATATCATTAACATCGATGTGCAGCAGGACTTTCTATCACATTGTACATTGTGTTTGAATGTTATGAATTACTCGAAGAGAATGGTGTACTGACACATATAGTCAACACGAATGTAGGAAACATTGCTCTTGTGAAACACAATCAGCTCTTTACTCACGCAAAGTGTTGAGTGCTATTGACAAGAGATTTCACATTGATTCGGTATTTCTAGATTTCCAAAAGTCTTTAGACACCATGCCTCACAAGCGGCATGTAATTAAATTGTGTGCTTATGGAATATCATCTGTTATGCGACTGGTTTCGTGATTCCTGTCAGAGAGGTCACAGTTGGAAGTAATTGACGGAAAGTCATCAAGTAAAACAGAAACGATTTCTGGCATTTCACAAGCTTGTGTTATAAGCTCTCTGCTGTTCCTGATCTATATAAACAATTTAGGAGACAATCTGAGCAGCAGTCTTAGGTTGTTTGCAGGTCACGCTGTTGCTATCATCCTAGTTAAGTCATCAGAAAATCAAAAGAAATTGCAAAATGATTTAGAAAAGGTATCTGGGTGGTGGGAAACTTGGCAATTGACCCTAAATAATGAAAAGCATGAGGTCGTCCATGTGAGTGCTAGTAGGAATCCCTTTGTAACAATATTGCAGAGATGCTGAGTTGCAGATAGGCACAACAAAAAGGTATAATATTGTTATATTCCATCCTGGATTTTCCATTGTTTGATCCCTTAAACTTTGGGTACACAATAAATCAATCAAATCTAAAGGCTGTAAATTCAACTAAATACTTATTTAATTGGATAGATAAAAAAATCTACTCACCAAGCAGCAGCAGAACACACGCATAAAAGACAGTTGTGATTGGAAAGCTTTCGGAGCCAGTGGCTCCTTCTTCGGGCAGAAGGGTTGAAGGGTGAAGGAAAAGGACTGGAGAGGTATAGGAAAAGGGGTAGATTTCAGGAAAACACCCAGAACCGCAGGCCAGGGGAGACTTATTGTATGGGATGAGAAGGAAAGAGATTTGAAAACTAAATACTTACGAATCACAATTATGAATAACTTAAATTGAAAAGAACACACAGAAAATGTTACGGGTAAAGTGAACCAAAGACTTAGTTTTATTCGCTGAACACTTAGAAGATGCAACAGGTCTACTAGACTGCCTACACTTTGCTTGTGTCTGTCCTCTTTTGGAGTGCTGCTGCATGATGTGGGATCCTTCCCAGGTAGGGTTAACGGAGTGCACTGAGAAAGTTCGAAAAAGAGCAGCATGTTTTGTATTATGAGAAATAGGGGAGAGTGTGTCACAGACATGATGCAGGATTTGGAATGGGCATCATTAAAACAGTCGTTTCTAATTGTGGTGGAATCTTCTCTTGAAATTTCAATCACCAACTTTCTCCTCTGAATGCAAAAATATTTTGTTGGTACCAACCTACACAGGGAGAAACGATCATCATAATAAAGTAAGGGAAATCGGAGCTCACCCATAAAGATGTAGGTATTTGTTTTTCCCGAATGCTGTTTAAGAGTGGAATTATTGTGAAGGTGGATTGATGAACCCTCTGACAGGGACTTAAGTGCGATTTGCGGAGTATCCATGTAGATGTAGATTCTCCACCAGGATTTCAACTACCTCTTGTCATACACTGAAATGCTTGATACCATTCTCATCCCTCCCACAACGGAATTCTGCTACTCACGGAAACTGTAAAGTTTCCTTGTCCATCCCTACACCATGCCCCCAACCCCTTGCTTCGTGGCTCATATCCCTGCAATAGACCAAGAGGCATGACCTGTCCTATGCATCCTTCCACAACTACCTACTCCAGTCCTGTCACAACTATCTCCTACACCATCAGAAGGCAGGACTGCCTGTGAAAGCAGCCATGTAATCTACCAAGTAAGCTGCAACCACTGTGTTGCTTTCTGTGTGGGTGTGACTACAAACTAACTGCCTGTCCAAATGAATGGCCACTGCCACACTGTGGCCAAGAAACAGCTGGCCCACCCAATTGCTGAACATGCCCCGAACACAAGCTACTTCATTTTAGTGACTGCTTCACAACCTGCACCATTTGCATTCTTCTACAAACATCAGTTTTTTTGAATTTTGCAGGTGGGAACTTACCCTGCAACATATCCTTTGTTTTTTTAACCCCCTTGTCCTCAGCCTTCACTAGTCACTGTTCTCCACCTACTTATGCCCTTATCTGCTCACACTCCAGCACTATACGTGCTTTCTATCCCATCAACACACCTACTAGTCTTCTCTCCTCTCTACTTCTCTCCTATCCACCTTTGGTTTGCTTTGCCAAATGATTTCTTCCGGTAAGTCAATCTTCTGTGTGGCTTAACTAGTATAAATGTTAGTTCAAAGAGTTGTTCCAGATTCCTTCTCCATTCATGAACTAATTAAATACTGCACGTCCACACCAGTGCATATATCAAAATAATCATCCCATGGAGCTCTTTAATTTGGTTTATCATGAGTTGCTGTACATTTAGTTCTTTATACTCCACACATGCAAGATGCGTCATGATGACTGTTTTTATGCAATCTGCTAACGACACTTCTGACATGTCCAGACGCTGGCAGATCTTGGCAGGAGCACTTGGATCGTGCCGCCACTGATATGCTCTGGCAACATGCGTGTCAGGCTCCCGTCAAGCATCAGAGCAGCCTCCCATCTGCACGCAAACCAAGACAAGCAACATTGGGTATCTTTCCAGTCTGTCTTGTCAGAAGCCTTTCTCCATGTATAACACTGTCCTTTGTTGTACACTGTCCGCAGCCCGTGGTCTCGCGGTAGCATTCTCGCTTCCCAAGCATGGGGTTCCGGGTTTGATTCCCAGTGGGCTCAGGGATTTTCACCTGCCTCGAAATGACTGGGTGTTATGGTGTTGTCTTCATCATCATTCAACCCCATTATGGTCAGAGGAAGGCAATGGCAAACCGCCTCCTCTAGGACCTTGGCTAGTCCGGCACTGTGGGTCTCCCGCATCATTCCCCTACGCTCTGTCAAGGAGTATGGGACATCATCATCATCATTGTTGTTGTACACCAATTTTGCAGTAGTCTTTGTTTCAGTAGGAATTTCTTTGCGGTGACTGTATACTATGGAGAGTCTCTTCCATCATGAACTGTTCTGATAGGTATTTATCTGTCCAGTGTAAGGTCAACTGTTCTTCTAAACTTGTGCCACGTTTCTTCTACAAACTCCTGTCCTGAGGTAAATGTTTGAAATCCATCATTGAGATATTACACCACAGATCTTTAACTTGTTCACTGAATACCTAAATCTTTTCAATTGTTTTAGTTGCCCTTTGTACTTTGTTAATCATTGCTAAAACAGCACTATGCTCATTGATAAAAGTTTCAGTGTGGAGCTCTTTAAAAAAAGACATTTTAAAGGTTTGTTGACAAATATTAACTTTATTACATCTTGCACAATTGTCCAATTTCGACCTTACAGGACATTTTCAAGTACAGCCTGCAAAGACACGGAAAAAAAAATACAGCAAGTACATATTTGGTTTACTGACATAGAAAAAATAATATTTTACAATGGACAGCCTAAATTGAACTTACGAATATCAATATATAGTAAAATTATCCGATTATAAAATGGCAAACACAGCCAATCTGAGAGTGAGCTCTTAACTTGCAAGTAGTAAAATTGAAACCAGAATTCTTACTGAGTGCAGTAAAGTAATCTTCAAAACTAATGCCACATTATACATCACTGTATGTGCTCACGTTTGTTGTTAAATATCAATTGTCACTTCTGTCCACATGAGAAACAGTTACAGCAGTTTGAATCAGTGCATCCATGCATAGATGAATGTGTCAGACTTAATGTACTGTACGTTGTTATAAGTATATATTTGAAGGCTAGAATTGTAAAATGCAAGTCAAGAACAAACAGAGTGACAAATCATCAAATGCATTTGCAGAGTGGAGCAAAATCCAAGGAAAGGAGAAACTCTTCATTGCTGTTTGGGTGTAAAATAATTAGAAATATTACTTTGCCAGGTTGTACATAACTACATAAGTAAACCAGTGACTACATAACTATGTATGTATGTAGGCTTACATTAATTGGAAAGCGACATTTCACAACTAAAGGGAGCTCGCATTTAGAGTCTGAATTGTTATTGTAACAAACGGCTCCGCCAGATGGCACATAAGCATAAAAATTTACATGATAAATAACAAAAATAAATATATATTTATAAAAAGTGATGAGTTCTTTCCAATAGCAAAAAAGTGACATGTTGTACACCATTATTCTTTGCACACCAGTAAGCCAGACATACATCTGCTGTATCTTGGCACTGTTCCTTTGTAGGGTGCAGTTGCAAATTGGCCAACCATTGAAGATGTAACAAAGTGAATACTTGTCAACAACAGCCGATGTGGAAACATTTAATATGTCTTTTAACAAATATATGGCTATTTGTTTCCATTAGATCCAATATATTTCTACCATGAGTGGGCTTCTGAAGTATCTATTCTAGGTAGTACTGTTTGGCATGATGTCATATCACACCCATCCCTTACAAAACTGTAATTATCCCAACTGATTGTTGGATGATTAAAGTTTTCTACAGGAATAACAGTACGATGGGGAACTTCGTACTACAGCAGTTGGCAGCCATATGCCAGATGTGACATGCCAAGTTTTTGCACCCTTGTAAAGATATGTTATTTAGATTGTAGTAATGGAGAATTTAGTGCAAATTACTCAATTAGTATGTGTATTTGCTTGTTTTTTAAGCTTACTATTGAAGGTATCACTTTTATGTATTATGCCAAAAACACAAAAAGGTGGTAAGGTAGGTGTGTAATCATATTTTTTTTACATTTTGGCGTAGTTAACTTAGAGAATCCTGTTTAATAGTCCTGTTTTTCTTTCCGGCAATTTAAGTAGAGCGTGCCTATTCATTATTAAGTTCATATTTCTGGAAAGTAGCATGAATTTTAAATTGTTTTATTTAGAAATTTTTGCACTAGTAGCGTGTTTACATACGCTGTGCTTACATTAAAGTTGCATTCTGTTGTGAATAAGTTAATAAAATAGACATTGCAGTTGAGTGAGTGCTGAGTTCTTCTTGTAAGCAGAAATAATTAATTTTTTTACATTATATCATAGACTTGAAGTGATAACCTGTAGACCTAATTTTTGGTGCTCATAAATAACAAATATTTGTGTATTGTAAAGTGTGTTAAGTGGTTTAATTCTATTTTTAAGCATTTGATCTGTGTTGTGGTGTGTAGTAAGTGTGGGTGTTGTCACAGGCTAGTCAGGGAGTGGTATGTGTGGACTGTGAGTTGGAATTGCATTTTGGTGACTGTAGTAGTGAACTGAATGGGGAGTTCAACAAGGTTCTCCCATGGAACTGTGGGCTCAGGGAACAGCTCTTTAGCTCCTCCATCTATACCTGGGCTTACAGTATGAAATAAATTTGACTTGTTACTTGATATAGGATGGGAAGAGCCTCATCCAGCTGGAGGTCCAGATGGGTACAGCAGACTACTAGCAAAGAAACTAGGTGTAGGTTGGTACGAAAAGATAGTAGGAAGGAAAAGGCCTGCCTGCTAGGTAGTACCCATTGGAGGGGTCTTGGCCAAATGGTACTGCACAAATTTGGAACAGGGTACCAAGCCACAAGAATTGTGAAACCAAGTGCATGCCTCAACCTGGTGACAGAAGAAGTAGGGAATTAGTGTGAAGATTTTAGCAAGGAGAATCAAGGCTATTGTAGTAAGGGGAGCAGGAAACAGCCTGGCTAAAGATGGTAATTACAGCATTAGGAGTAAACTGGATGAAATAGGTATAGCAACTACACACAGAAATGTGAGTTTTGTAGAGGTCCTAAAGCACTGTGGTCAGCCCAGGGTTAACACTGCTGTGAGCGTGTGAACACTTGAGTTGAGCAGACTGCTGCTGACTGAAATAGAATCTCTTATGAGTTTGGAACCTGTTGCTGCAGTTGGGAGATACAGTAGACACAGCCTTCTTACTTTCAGTTCAAGTTCACGGGCACCGTGGACTGCAGTGACACATTGTAGGCCAGATAGTGTCCTGGGTTTTTGATGGCGGGGTGGGATGGAGACAGTGTTGGTAAGCTTGTGAATCCTGACAACTCGTGTTCATCGCATCGGTGCAGTGCTGCTGCCAGTTGGATCACATGTTACCAGAGAGAGATAGGTTTCCTGCTGCATCGAATATATGGCCATTTTTAAGACTGGCAGGCTTTTAAATCAAACACTGGACATTTTTATATTAATTTGTAGTAAAAGAATCACCAGAATTATGAAGGCAATTTTTCGAAGAAAAAAGTGCTTCTGATAGTCCCTAAACTACTGTGTACAGGGTGTTTCAAAATGAATATACAGGTTTTAAGGCTTTGTAGCACATATTACATTCACCTTACAATTATAAATAATACACCAAATGAAAGAGAAACACAAACAGTTTTTCTTACAATTATTCAGTGTGAACGCCGATCACACATCAAGTCGATAGGCAAGTTGTGCCGAAACCTTGATCAATGTGTCAGGATTAACTGTTGAAATAACACTGTTTCTAAAGTCGGACAGATCAGCTAGTACACATGATCGTGTGTGAACATGGAAGTCGTGCATAAAACGCTGTGTCAACCGGCCCCTTGCGCCCAATCCACCAGTCGGATACAACGTCGTTTAACCAATGACGTACTGAGTTATGCCAGTGAGGTAGCACTCCGTCTTGCTCCCAAATAAAGATGTGTTGTTCAGCTTTTTTCCCATTGAGGCACAGGTCATAGCTGTAGCACATCAAGATAAGAAACATCAGTTACAGTTGATTCACCAAAAAAAGAAAGGCACATAAACTTTCTGCGGAGATATTTCTTGAAGCTATGTGTGAAAGAGTGAAAGACTCGCACTTGTTCAACACATTTTTCAGTCACTCTGTTATTCCATGCTCTTCCCATTGTGTGCAGGTATACAAACAAAACTGTTTGAGTTTCTCTTTCAATTGGTGTAACATTTACGATTGTAAGTTGAACGTAATAAAGGCTACAATGCCTTGAAACCAGTATGTTCATCTTGAAACACTCTGTATACAAATGATCTGTCAAAAAAAGCATATGAATTAGTTACATTTGTTGATGACATTAGTATTGTAATCAGTCCAAGAATACATGCAACAACAGAGGAAATGGTAAACAATATTTTTAAAAGTATTATTGACTGGTTTTCTGTGAATGGTCTGACCCTCAATTTTAAAGTTTTAAGTATTCAGTTCTACATACCTGAAGGTACTACACCAGTGATAAATGTAACACATGGTGAGGAAATGATATATAGGGTGGGAACTTCAAAATTCGTTGGTGTCCATATTGACAAGAATTTAAACTGCAGAAAGCACATTCTGGAACTCCTAAAACAACATAGTTAAGCAACATTTGCACTTAGAATCATTGCAAATGTGGGGGGTGAGACAAATCAATGAGTTGACATATTTTGCATATTTTCATTCAATAACATCATATTCCGGGGTAACTCATCTTTAAGAAAGGAAGTCTTCACTGCACAAAAACATGCTGTGAGATTAATATGTGGTGCTCACCCACGATCATCTTGTAGACATTTGTTTAAGAAGTTGGGCAATCTGACTACTGCCTCACAGTATATTTATTCCCTCGTGAAGTTTGTTGTAAATAATCCCCTGCAGCTCAAAAGGAACAATGATGTACATAATTAATGTACATAATTACAATACCAGAGAGAAAAATGACATTTATTACTCTAGATTAAGGTGCACAATGCCATGACTAAAATTTGTGGTAACTTACCCAGTTATATAAAATGTCTGACTGAAAGCAAAGTAAAATTTCAAAACAATCTGATAAAGCTTCTCCTTGACAGCTCCTTCTATTCCATAGAAAATTTCTGTTATTGTGATGTGTACAAGGTGATAGGTAGGAATTACTAACTCACATCTGTATAATTAATTTAAAAAAAATTATAAATGTTCAGCCTGTAACCATATTTACAAATTAATTTGCAATGTGAATGTAAGATGGTTCTTTTCACATTGTTGTGATTTATTGTGCAAATGATCCATGGAATGTGGAACTAACTAGCCAAGTGAAATTTTCACTTAAGTTTTCAGTTAAATCTGTGTGTGTATCTGATGACTGATAGAAAGATCCAGTTATAAGTTTATGTTCATCCTTAACATGGAGACTTGCTCAATCTGGCATGTATTATCAGTTTCTGTTGTGGTGAATTTTTAGTTTCTTGCCTATTTTAAAAAATTGACCTCTATTTTCCATTGGCCTCTCCTTTTGATACAAACTTAAATTCTCCCTAGAAAACTCACTGTTATCAATTTCAGTTTTAACCAGCTTTCTGTACCTAGTGTTATGTGAACTCCATTGCTTTTTATGATTGCTTTAAACTCTGAGACTTCGCTGTGAATTCTTCATATACACTTACGATGTTTAATGGACACTATTCCCATTTAGGATGGCTCTACAGGTCTCAACCCTTTGACACAAATGTAGGAAGTCGCAGCCTATCTTCTCACAGAACCTTCGAAGTCTCCGGTTTAAGCGTTCCACTGAACTAAGAACCATGGGGCCTACCATCAATTCTGTAGATAATGATGCAGATTGTGAACTACTTTGAAACTGTGTGAGCAAGACTAGTATTGTCAACCTTCTCTGTCTGACACTGGAATGATTTAAGCGTGTCCTTGGAGCCCAAACAACAGGCATTGTTTGTTCTAACACAGTCCTCAATATGCAGTTGATTGCACCCTATTCCCTCAATGGCTGTGTGAATAGGCTTTCCACCATGGTAAATGAGTCGCCCAGATATACATATTGTTTGAAAATACACAATATATCACAACATGTGCATGAGTTTTAATGCAGTTAACGTGAAAACCGTGTATAAATTTTACGTGTAGTTATAGGACCCAGATTTTTTAAGCAGATTTATCTGAGACATGATTTTACTCTGATACAAAGGAAATACCAGTAGTTGGCTTTTATACATAAATAAAGTAAACAAACATGCGGAATGCATAGATTTAGAAATTAACTGGTTTTGTGACACCTTCTGCACTAGCATGCCGAAGATGAACATTGTAGCATCATAATACCTTACTAAAACAATTTAAATTGTGGAGCGCAAGGGAACATGTCTTCTATGTGAGATGGCTAACAGTGCCACAATGTGACATTTGGGAGGCATTAATTTATTTGTGAGTTTGAATTTGGCTTGAAGAACGTAGCACTGAACTGAACTATAACAGAATTATTGTCAAGATAATCATCATCATTTATGACTGTAAAAGTAATGCTTGCAAACTAAGTAAGTGTGCCAAGCAAGATTATTACAGAGTACCATGAAGATAAGTAGTTCATTGTTAATTATTTTCATTATGAACTCACTGACTGATTAAAATCTTCACTTTTGAATGGAGCTTAGTGCTATTTAAATACTGAAACTTCAATGAACTTTTGTGGATTATTTTACATCTATGGCTTGAAAATAATTTCAGCAGCATGTAGTTTGAATTCTTATTTCAGTTTCTTATGTTCACAAATGTTAACAGTGAAGTAGAATAGATTGCTACTAACCACATGGAGGTGGTGCAGAGTGGCAGTGGCAGAAGGGCACATTTCAGGTAGACTAGTAGACTAAGTTTATTGGACAAAGTACTTCCTCACACACACACACACACACACACACACACTCTCTCTCTCTCTCTCTCTCTCTCTCTCTCTCTCTCTCTCTCCCCCTCTCTTCCCCCCCTCTCCCACTCTCTCCCCCCCTCTCCCCCCTCTCCCCCCCTCTTCCGCCTCTTCCCCCTCCCCCCTCTCTCTCTCCCCTCCCCCTCTCTGCCCACCCCCGCTCCATGTCTTCCTTTGTGTGTGTGTGTGTGTTTGTGTGTCCCTTTTATTTTTCTATTTGATTGTTGTTATTCCATCCTGTATTTTCCATTGTTTGAAAAACTGCTGATTAAGCGGACATTGCATGTCCTATGCTGCCAGTGTTAAATTATCAAATTTTTGACCCATTATCTCGGAAACTTTTATTTAAGACATCAACTTACAATTTTCCATAATTATTGAATGCACCTTTCTAGATACACTGGACTAGAATTATTACTAAATTGTACTGTGGGGCATGTTATCTTTCTTTTCCAAACAATCAATTTTTTGACAAAATTTTGTAAATAAATGAACATAAAAACAAAACAACTCGGGGTATTTTAATTATTCTAGTTCCATATGTGTTGAATCTCACACTTGGCTTGCTGTGAAAATTTCGTCTCTACCATTAGTACTTTTATAGAAAACGAGTCATATTGCAAAAAATGTAGATATTGAGGTTTAAAACTTTTTTATTACAAATTCGTATAAAAACTTACATTTCTGCGTCTTTTATGCACTACAATTGCCCTGGCCCATCGTCTGTGTCTTCTTCAGTGTCACAACAGTCCAGCGCTTGCCTCCTCCGTTTCTTTCTTGGGTCTTTTGTCATTTGCTGAGCAGATAATTCTGCTTCAAGTACACGAAGCTCATCCATTTCCGGCAGTCCTTTAGCTGTGTTCTGTCCAAATCTTACCCCTAACTTCTCCAGAACCTTAAGTCTTTCATAGTTCCCACCATTAAAAGCTATTACAGCATCAGACATTGCTAACTTTGGAGCCATAAGGCCAACATACATTTTTAGGCACAGAGCACCACATAACATTATTGAAGGACTCATTTATATTCTGGGTCGTCCCATGTAAACACTTCTATTAGTAGCTCAGGATGTGCCAAATCTCTGTAAATAGGTTTGATTGCCTCCATTACTGCCAAAAGAAGAGAATGTTTTGTGTAAACTCATGCAGGGTGCCGGAAAATTCAGCTTGCCTATATTTACAACAAGCGTTTGGTGGAGGTGGACAGAAAGCATGACACGGCTTTTCATTGGTTGATATTCGATGAGAGAAAGTGCTCCACAGAACTCTTTTCGTCTTCTCTAAATTGTCACAGATATCTCTAATGGCCTTCCCATAATATTCCTGTAATTTATCAATTACTTTGTCTGTTATTCTTCCAGCACATTTTATTGTCTTGCCATCAGACAGTTTTGTGTTACCCAGCTTGGTTTTTAGGTTTATTCGTAATGCCAACTTCTGAGATGTAGCAGTAGGAAAAACAAAGCAATTCACAGTCTTTTAGACTGTGTAGTTCCCAAGATATGACTGCTCAACTGTGGCAGTATATGCATAGGCGCAAAATTTGACAGTGACACATCAACATTCAAAACATTATTTTAAGGTCTCACAATTGTCTGATTTTAATGTATTAATATCAAAATGCTCAGAAAGTCCAAAGTACATTATGGAGTAGAAAACAGAAAATGTCAAATTTCAACAAATTTCACATACAATGTCCCCTTAAGTGTTTTCTTGTAACTCTTTTTGTAAATGTGCTCAGTTTAGGATATACTGTTGATTAAGATATTTAGTTTTTGGCTCTTGCTACTTCATGAGAGGCTGTGTGTGTTATGGATGTGTTTGGAGATATGCCTTGTCAGTGGATATGTAGGCGGAGCAGATATTACCAGGACACGCTCAAGAAGAAAGGATTTTTACATACACCAAGTGGGGTCATGTGCATTCTCTCTGGTGTCTTGGTGTATATTAGCAGTTTCATTTTTGTAATGTACAGATGGGATTCTGTTTTCATGCAATGCCCAATTTTCACAGAAAATAGCTGTTTACTTTTTTTATTACAAACAAAGTCCGATTTAAGGGGCTCCGGAACGCCCTATACTTGCAACGTTAAAATAACTCTTATAAATTACATCTTTCCTCACAAAGTATTTGAGGTAGGAAGTTGAACTTTTTACAGATTATTTATTGGAATATGGGCTACAACTTAACACGGGGATTTTACAAAATTTTAGTTCAGTTATTAAAGATGATTTTTTTTCAATTGTAATGAAAATTCACAACATTTTTTTGCAACTTTTTATTTATATATTAAAAAATATACAGTTTTTTTTGGAAAAAGGCTGTGTTAAATTATGCAGAAGGTACTGTGTAACATTTACTGAAAGTTTGAAACAAATATGTTTGGAAGATCCTTAGAAAACATGTAATTAGTATGAGAAAATAAAAGTTTTGGGAATCGAGCGGCAAAGATTGGATTAACTTTTTAGTGCATTCCAGGTCCATAGGATGGATTATCTTCATCCTCTGCAAACTCCTCCTCCAGCTTCCTCTTGTTCCTCCTCCTGTTTACTCTTGCTTGTATTTATAGACTCTTTACAGCCCTGTCTGCAGCCCGAAGGCGTTCCTTGTCTAAAGCAAGCATTGCTCGTTGTTGTGTTCGTAGATTTTGCTACCATTTTCTTCAGTTGCAGTTACTGCAACACTGTTCCAAAAGGTGGTCATGTATGAACACTTATCACATTTCAGTTGTATTTCACTAGCAAGTCCTACATGCTTTATTATGGAGAGTTCCAGACCAACTTCACTACAATGAATACATCTTACACAGTTTGAAAAAATTCCTTTGAGAACCGACATATCAAATATTTCATTCACATCCGATTCGCCCATAAAACATTCATAGTTTTCACTCATTGAACCAAGCTTCTTCTGTGAAGTATTTTCTTTCCCACTTTGACTGCTATGGGCAGGTGTACTTGAGAGGTTAGGTTCACTCACTTGGTTATCGTCTTTATTGTTTACAGTAATAACACATACCTTTGGCTTTCCAACATTTCTCCTTTTCTTAAAAGCCTTCAGAGGATTTCTAATAACTTTAGTTTTACTCATTATTATACTTCAACAAAACAGAGACTCAAGAAACAGAATTAATTACGAATATTTTCGAGATAACGACAGAGTAAATAAACATGAAACAATCGACAATCACACCAGCGATATATATTTAACCATCACAGGTTAGCCACAACACATACTTTATCTCACATCACTAAAATGTACCTGATGAACACGGACGTTAATAATAACACCATTTGACAGCAGTTTAACAGCGCCACAGTGGGTCACGCCCATGTAGAACACATTTCAAAAAAAATTTAAAAATAGTTGTAGTCTTCGGAATTGAATAAATTATATATCTATTAAAAGGTAATAGTCTGCAGATTCAGAAAAAGCAAAAAAGTAAAAATTGAACTTTTCATGATTTTGAGCCTTTCCGGAGCCCCTTAAGTGGAATTTTATGTTTACATTCTGTACAAAAGGTATATTTGTATTCTGTGGTACTAGGTTTAATTGCCGGTATTAATAGAAATAAAAGAACTATAAAGAATAACTAGTAATCGAGCAGTGACTTACTTGCACAGCTGCATGGTTGTAGCAGACAGGGAACCTGCTGCAGGCTCACACCCAAAGTAGAGTGGTTTGGGCAAAGATGATGAGGATAACAAATGTATCCAGCTGTAATAAGTGTTTGAGGATACAATGTTAAATCTAATATTGCATTAGGCCAATGTGGGACCACTGTATCTGATTAACACATAAGATTCCATTTTAATTATACTTAGTTTGTAATTTTTCATTTTAACATTGATTGTGTGTGTGTGTGTGTGTGTGTGTGTGTGTGTGAAGGCATGATTAACTAAGGGAATTAAAACCTCATGTAAAAGAAAGAGAGAAATTATGTAATCTCCTGCAGAAATAAATAATGCAGGTAATAAGATGAAAACTATATGGAACATTGTCAAGTGGGAGATAGGACATCCAGTCCATCTGCAAGATTTTTTTACAATTAAACTAAATGACCAGTTGTGACTGATAATTCACAAGCTGCAATATCTTAAACAATCACTTTCTAAACATAGCAGCAAGTGTAGAATTAAATGGTTAACTTGAAGAAGCAGGAGAACATATTAAAAAGGTCATTCCACAAACATTTAAGCAACTAGCAATAGCACCAGCAGCCCTCACTAAAATTGATACAGTTATAAAAATTCTAAAAAATGAAAGCTCATGCGGGCTTGGTAATGGAATTTCAAACAGAATTCTGAAGAGTTTTTCCAACTTAATAAATAATGTGCTTAGTGATATGTGCAATGCATCACAGGTACAGGCGATTTTTGCAGACAGGTTAAAATGTGCAATTATTAAACCATTTCATAAGAAAGGTGACTAGACAGATGTAAACAATTGTCACTTTCCTTACTGACATGTTTTTCCAAAATATTCGAAAAAGTAATTTACTTGAGAGTAGTCGCACACTTAAGTGGAAACAATTTACTTAGCATATCACACTTTGGTTGCCAGAAGTGTTGCTTGACTGAGAATGTTACTTATACATTCACTCATTAAATGGAACAAGCCTTAAATAATAATATATTGCCGGCTGGTATTATTTGTGATCTTTCCAAGGTGTTTGATTGTGTAGATCTTGTCACTTTCTTCAGAAAAACTCAAGTTTTATGGAATTGATGGCTTTTCACACAGCTGGTGTGAATCATACTGAACAAACAGAATGCAAAAGATTGTGCTGATTCAGACAATGTTAGAAAGGTAGAAAATTTTCGTGATTGGGGGAAAAAATATCAGTAAGGGAGTCCCATGGGATTCAATTCTGGCTGCATTTGTATTGCTTAAATATGTGAATGACCTTCTGCTTAGCAGTCAACAAACACAATTGCTACTTTTTGCAGACAATACTAGTGTTATAGTAAATCCCATTGGAGTGAAAGTAGCAGAAGAGTCAGTAAATGATATTTTCTGAATAATTATTAAGTGGTTCTCAGAAAATGGACACTTCCTAAATTTTGAAAAAAGGGAAAAAAACTGCATTCAGTTCTGTACAAGAAATAGTTGAACCAACAGTTGATGTAGCACATGAGCAAGAGTCTGTAAATAGGGTATATGAGGTCGAATCCAAAATTTTTGGGACTGGTGCTGCCATCTGGAAAGTAGGAGTAGTAGAGCTTTGCACTGCTAGGTGGTGAGAGCTGCATATCTGATGAGTCAGTGTGCAGAGTGGCATTCAGCTGGGAGGACGTGTTGCGTGTCCACAGTGATTTCCGTAATACTCTGTGTTTAGTGTGTGGTGATTTTACGATGGGTCCACGAATAGAACAGCGCGTGTGTATCAAATTCTGCGCTAATCTCGTGAAAGTGCTACGGAGACCCTTGCAGTGGTTCAACTGGATTTACGGTTATGACCCAGAGACAAAGCAACAATCGTCCCAGTGGAAGAGCCTGGGCTTTCCAAGACCCAAAAAAGCGAGACAGGTGAAGAGCATGATCATCGTTTTCTTTGATACCAAGGGAATTGTGCACAAAAAATTCGTCCCACCCTACCAAACAGTGAATTCCGAGTACTACTGTGACGTTTTGCGACGGCTCCGTGAAAACGTGTGGCAACGAAGGCCTGAACTTTGGCGTCAAGGGAACTGGCTGCTGCATCACGACAATGCACCCTGTCACATGTCCTTGCTCACCAGGACCTTTTTGGCAAAAAACAACATGGTGGTTGTACCCCACCCACCGTACTTGCCAGATTTTGGCACCTTGCAACTTTGCCCTATTCCCAAAACTGAAACTGAAGTTGAAAGGCTGTCGGTTTGAAATTCTAGAGAGGATTCCTGAAGCATCGCTGGCAGTGATAAACACCCTCAAAGAACAGGACTTCCAGAAAACGTTTCACCAGTGGCAGAAGCGCTGGGACTGGTGTGTACATGCGGATGGGAGCTACTTCGAGGGTGATAGCGACCATTAGTCCAAAGGTAAGGTTTTCAACAGATGGCAGCACCAGTCTCGAAAATTTTGAATAGCACCTCGTATATATTGGTGAAAATTTGAACTGGAAGATGCATATTAGTGAACTTATCAAATAATTAAGTTCAGGTACTTTCACTCGACATGTAATTTCTAATTTTGGGAACAAATGTATCAACCTCCTGACATATTTTGCATATTTCCCATCAATAATGTTCTACGGAGTAATTTTCTGGGGTAAATCGTCACGTAAAAAGAAATTGTTCCTTCTTTACATTTACTGTGCCGAGAATCTTCACCTTGTGTTATAGCACTGCAGGTAATCAGCTCACTTATAGTTGATTTAATGTAATTTGTGGTGTTCACATCACATAGGTACCTCTTCAATGGCCTAGGCATTTTAACTGCCATCACAATACATAGGTTTGCTAATGAAATTCGTCATGAGTAATCCATCACAAGCTGAGAACAACAATGATATCCATATTTACAACACTAGAGGGAAAAGTGACCTTTATTACCCATAGTTAAAGCTGTTAGTGGTTCAGAATGGAGTTTAATATGCATTAACAAAATTTTTTTATCAGTTGTCCAAAAAAATAAAATGTCTGACAGGTTGCAAAGCAAATTTTAAATCTAATTTAAAATTTTGTCTCCTGGACAATGCCTACTAGTCTGTTGATGAATTTCTACTTAAAAACTGGTAGCTAGTAAAAAAAAGTTGCATGAGTAGAACTAAAAATAACAATGTGTTCATTAACGTTAACGCTAATCTTATTGATTGGCGACTCCATGTTGTCATTTGTGCACTACGACCAGATAACAGGTATACTTGAAAAAAGAGACAGCATTGGTCGTATATTTTTTACTATTGCAAAATCGATTTTCTGTCACTGAGTGACCATCTTCAGTGCTATATTGTATAACTTAAATTGGGATGCACTGTTGTCACTAAGCTTACGGCAATCACATAGACTCTATGAGTCTTGTGTATACATATCCTGTAAACTGACTTTCTCCACGTCATTTCAATAAAAGAATTGTTCAAATGATCTCTGTAGTGTGCAACTAACTTTATCAAACAAAGTTACATGCAATTAACCCTGTTTTATAGGCTTTGTTTGGCAATCCATTTTTTGGTTCCTCTAAATCAGTAATGACAAGTGGCAGTAGGGCTCTGTTCAAAAGCACATGGCCAGTTTCATTCCCTGCCCTTGTCCCATCTGTGTGCTCTGTCTATGATGGCCAAGTCAGCAATGACCTGTTAATCCTAATCTTTCTTCCTTCACTTTTTCATATTAAGCTAGGTCTGTTATTCTATGTAACTTCGCCAAACTGGTTCCCAATGAGCGTTGCCATTGTCCCTTCTTTACAGTCACTGTGCAGAGTATCTTCACCTTGTGTTATAGCACTGCAGGTAATCAGCTCATCTATACTTGATTCAGTTTAATTTGTGATGCAGTTGTGGTATAGCATCTCTTATTGTTGCATGTAAACTAATAGCTATGTAAAAGCAAAATGAAAACATTTTTAACAGTTGTGTTGTTGTATGCCTAACTTCCTAGTTCTTGCTTAAGATAAAGATGAGTATGGTAGAATTGAAGTTTAGGATTTTGACAGCCGTGAGAAATGTTGAACTTGTTAGACATGAAGGGCAAACTTGACTTGGACAAGGATGGACCTTAGTCTTTCCAAAAAAGCAGTTGTTGACTGATTTAGGAAAACCACAGATAACTTAAATTTAGGTTTATCCTTAATGTGAATCCAGTGCTTTAACCATTGTACTACATTAACTGCGTCTACTGTGGACTGGGAGATGAACATGTTATGTTTTCATTCTCAGCCACTCTTCAGTCTTGCTGCAGCTGTTGAACAGCTTGTTTCAGCAAGGGATTGCAGTGGAAGAAGAATAACACTGAGCAGTTTTATGGTACTCTTTTTTTCTTCAAAAGTGCAATTTGAACTGAGCTTTGAGGATATGTCTCCTAAGCTTCAAGATGACTTACCACATACCAGAATCTCTATGGACATTTACATTCATTTGAGTCAATAGCAGAACTCGTAATTAGAAGAGTTTCCTCTAGTGTATTGGAAATGGGTTATAGTCACAGCTTCATTAACGAGATTTTTTCTGTTATACATTCTCTTCAGTTAATGACTTCCTTTTCTAGATGTGTCTCAGAAGTATGAAGGAGGCAAACGGAGTAAACGTTCTATGAAATTGCTGAGAGGTTCTGAGAGAGATATGAAGCTTGATCACACTGAAATTGGTCTTGCTGCAGCACCTGCAGGAGAAATGTCTGAAGACAGAGCAGAGAGTATGCCTGTTGCACTACCACAGCCTGCTATAAAAGTAAGTTTAAGATAACTTTATTCATCATTTGGAATGTGTCACCACACTGATACATTTATGCATTATTGCTTTTTACTGAATTTTTGTTGTCTTTGTATTACAGGTTGAATCATGCAACCGTTTCCTCAGCTTGACTTCAAAGTTGGTTGCATGTTCGAAGTTCATGCAAAAAGATGACAAACCAAGGGCAGATTATCCTCAGAATAGAGTTGAATTCTATAATACATTCTCTCTTCTTATTCGAATGGGAAACTCTGACAAACAGACTGATAAAAATCCACGAAGACAGGTTAGTTATTTTACTAAAATAATGTACTGTTGGAAGACAGGATACATCCAGGCAGCATTAGAGGAGACTGTTGAAAACTTGGTTTGTGACAAATGAAAAGTTTTGCAGCTGGATATCCAAGATTTACAGTGAAGTTGGTTTTGGATTGAAATCGGCTAGCTGAGATGTTATCTGTCTGTACCCACTGCAAAGGTAAACTCTCATCACTTGTCTAGAGTCGTAACATGGTCCACTAAATCCATTTTGCATGAGTCTCTCATTTAAAACTAGTTAACTTGATATAAGTCTTTGTCTCTCTGAGTATTCATAAGAAAATTTGCCCACTGTCAGTAAGTAACATTATATCTTAGACAGGTGCCACACATTCCACAGCAAAAAGTCCTTTACTATTTTTTTACCTATGAATGCTAGACACTCTGTGATATTTGATTCATATGTAAGTAGGCTGAAGTAATAGCAAAGTGTCTCCCAGGTAAGGTTGGTCATTGATGAGGCGTGTTGGATAACATCCCATACACTTGTGGAATAACCCCCATCCCCCATTATCTCCTATCCCTCAGGAAAAAAGCTACCTCCACTGAACTGTCAAAAGGGCACTGTTCCTAAAGTACAGTCTAAAATCTGAACTTAAGGTAGTTCCTCTACACTGCTTCTCATCAATCCGTCTCGTACTATCTTGTTCTTATACCATTCCTTGATTTGTTGACTTCACATTTTTGTATGCTTTCATAAAATTTGTAATTTATTTACCCTTGATTATTATTTTATCTTTCTAATTCCTGTTTGTCATATCTTTGAAGCATGTTGCCCAGTTTTATGAAGTTTTTCCCTATCTGTAGTGCAAACTAGCTCAGGCATTTGCTCTTTCTTCTTAGCTTCCTGCTCCACTTCTCTTCCTTTTCCTTGTGTTGTATAATACTTTCTCATCACTTAGCTATTTACTGGCAAGCCTTTTTTGCACAATCGTTTGTCATGATGCTAGATGTTTCAATGCATTCATGGTTATCGGAAGCTATGGCACACTGCAGTTACAAAAATTCAGCACAAAATGACTGCTTTTGTAACTGAGTAGTCAACTGATCTGACTGCCGTATGGAAGATCTAGGTTTCACTCTTTGTAGTGCGAAGGATTTTTACTTGGTAAGAGGATTGGAGCATGATGTTTGCACCTTCATGAGGCCAACTGAGGAGCTACTTGAACGGGAAGTAGTTGTTCCAAGGTTTGGAAAACTGAGGACAGCTGGGAGAGCAGTGTCCTGACCCCATACCCCTCCTTATCATGACTAGATGATGCTGTTGGTAGAGGATGACCGGACAGCTGATGCAGTCTTCAGGGCTAGATGGCAGATTTTTTCATGTGTTATATTTTTGGCACAAATTGTAAAATGTGTATAGATCAGAGCAATCACAAAACAACTTTGTACAATGTGATATATGCAATATTCATGTCATGTTACTGTCATCTTGTGGCTTTCCTTCTGGTTCTCGCACCTCACTAATCCCATATAGCACTTCTTCATTCCATGCAGGCTGGAATATCAAATTATTTATTGTACTCTTTGTGGAATGACCATGAAAGCTGGAATTTTTGATGTTTTAATTTCTTAAAGTTGATGTGAGTTCCTGCGGTCATATACGAGGGCATTTTGAAAAGTAAAGATACAATGGCTCGCAGTCCTTAAATAGAACATTTATTTAGAAAACGTCAGTTACATCTTATTAACTGGATTATTTGTTATTTTTCGACATAATCACCCCTGTAATCCAAACATTTGTTAAGTCAGTGCACAAGCTTTTGTATCCCACAGTCATAGAAGGTTGCTGCCTGTTGTCGGAACCACATTTCAACTTCATTTCTGATCTCTTCATCGTCGTGGAATGATTTTCCACCAAGATGTGACTTCAGGTAATGGAAGTCGTGGAAGTCGGTGGGTGCAAGGTCCGCGCTGTATGGCGGATGGTCCAATATGTCTGATTTGAATTGTTTGAGTAGTGCTTTGGTTATGAGCACTGTGTGAGGCCGAGCGTTGTCATGAAGCAAGCAGACTCCACTTGTCAGCATTCCCCTGCGTTTGTTTTGAATTGCCCTTCGAAGACGTTTCAAAGTCTGGCAATATGCAGCAGCATTAATTGTCGTTCCAAGAGGCATAAATTCCACCAGAAGAATGCCTTGTCTGTCCCAAAAAACAGAAGCCATGATTTTCTTAGCTGAAATCGATGTTTTGCATTTCTTGACTCTTGGTGAATTCGAATGGCGCCATTGCATTCATTGTTGCTGGGATTCAGGTGTATGGTGATAAACCCATGTCTCGTCACCTGTCACAATGTAATCAAGGAACTCATCACCTGCTTCAGCATAGCGTGTGAGGAAGCCGTGTGCAAAGCCCATCCTTTTCTTTTTGTGTTCTTCCGTTAACAGTTCTAGAGCCCAGCGCACGCACAATTTCCTGTACCCTAACTCGACAGTCACAACATCATAAAGAGTTGTCATTGACACGTCCGGTATGATCTGATGCAATTCTTTCAGTGTGAGATGTCTATTCACACGAATTGCTTCCTCCGTTCTTCGAAGAAGGGCATCAGAGATCACAGATGGCCGACCTGTTCTTTGTTTGTCATGAACATCGGTTCTACCTTCAGAGAAATGACGACACCATTTCGTTACATTTTGTCGATTCATAATGTTCCCATAAACACAAACAATTTCTTTGTGAATATCCGCTGGTCGCTGACCTTTTGCATGAAGAAAACGTATGATGGAGCGCACTTCGCATTTGGCGGGATTCTGAATTGGCGCAGCCATTTTAAACACGACCTACTCCAACCAGAACCAACGTTCAACTGCCGAACGACCGCGAGGAGAAACCTAACGGTTCAAGGTTAACACCAGTGGTGCCAAATTGCTCGCCAAAACTCTTCTGTTCCTCTGGCGTATGGCGTATCTTTACTTTCCGAAATACCCTCATACATTAACTTTTATTATTGATTTTTCAATTTTCATTTAACTACTTTGTTGATTTTTTGTATAACGCATTCTGATGGTAGTGAAGTGTATGAAGTGATGACAAATAGATGATTGTGCAGCCAAGACTTCTCTGTTGTTGTTGTTGTGCTCTTCAGTCCTGAGACTGGTTTGATGCAGCTCTCCATGCTGCTCTATCCTGTGCAAGCTTCTTCATCTCCCAGTACGTACTGCAGCCTACAACCTTCTGAATCTGCTTAGTATATTCATCTCTTGGTCTCCCTCTACGATTTTTACCCTCCACACTGCCCTCCTATACTAAAGTGGTGGTCCCTTGATGCCTCAGAACATGTCCGACCAACCGGTCCCTTCTTCTGGTCAAGTTGGGCCACCAACTTCTCTTCTCCCCAATCCTATTCAATACTTCCTCATTAGTTATGTGATCTACCCATCTAATCTTCAGCATTCTTCTGTAGCACCACATTTCGAAAGCTTCTATTCTCTTCTTGTCTAAACTATTTATCGTCCACGTTTCACTTCCATACATGGCTACACTCCATACAAATACTTTCAGAAACGACTTCCTGACATTTAAATCTATACTCGATGTTAACAAATTTCTCTTCTTCAGAAACGTTTTCCTGGCCATTGCCAGTCTACATTGTAAATCCTCTCTACTTCGACCATCGTCAGTTATTTTGCTCCCCAAATAGCAAAACTCCTTTACTACTTTAAGTGTCTCATTTCCTAATCTAATTCCCTCAGCATCACCCGACTTAATTCGACTACATTCCATTATCCTCGTTTTGCTTTTGTTGATGTTCATCTTATATCCTCCTTTCAAGACACTGTCCATTCCGTTCAACTGCTCTTCCAAGTCCTTTGCTGTCTCTGACAGAATTACAATGTCATCGGCGAACCTCAAAGTTTTTATTTCTTCTCCATGGATTTTAATACCTACTCCAATATTTTTTTTCCCCTTTACTGCTTGCTCAATATACAGATTGATCAACATCGGGGAGAGGCTACAACCATGTCTCACTCCCTTCCCAACCACTGCTTCCCTTTCATGTCCCTCGACTCTTATAGCTGCCATCTGGTTTCTGTACAAATTGTAAATAGCCTTTTGCTCCCTGTATTTTACCCCTGCCACCTTCAGAATCTGAAAGATAGTATTCCAGTCAACATTGTCAAAAGCTTTCTCTAAGTCTACAAATGCTAGAAACGTAGATTTGCCTTTTCTTAATCTAGCTTCTAAAATAAGTCATAGGGTCGGTATTGTCTCACATGTTCCCATTTTTCTATGGAATCCAAACTGATCTTCGCTGAGGTCGGCTTCTACCAGTTTTCCCATTTGTCTGTAAAGAATTCGCGTTAGTATTTTGCAGCCGTGACTTATTAAACTGTTAGTTCAGTAATTTTCGCATCTGTCAACACCTGCTTTCTTTGGGATTGGAATTATTATATTCTTCTTGAAGTCTGGGGGTATTTCGCCTGTCTCATACATTTTGCTCACCAGATGGTAGAGTTTTGTCAGGACTGGCTCTCCCAAGGCTGTCAGTAGTTCTAATGGAATGTTGTATACTCCCGGGGCCTTGTTTCGACTTAGGTCTTTCAATGCTCTATCAAATTCTTCACGCAGTATCATATCTCCCATTTCATCTTCATCTACATCCTCTTCCATTTCTATAACATTGCCCTCAAGTGCATCGCCCTTGTATAGGCCCTCTATATACTCCTTCCACCTTTCTGCTTTCTCTTCTTTGCTTAGAACTGGGTTTCCATCTGAGCTCTTGATATTCATGCAAGTGGTTCTCTTTTCTCCAAAGGTATTTTTAATATCTTACCCCTAGTGAGATAAGCCTCTACACCCTTACATTTGTGCTCTAGCCATGCCTGATTAGCCATTTTGCACTTCCTGTCGATCTCATTTTTGAGATGTTTGGATTCCTTTTTTATATTTTTATATTTTCTCCTTTCGTCAATTAAATTCAATATTTCTTCTGTCACCCAAGGATTTCTACTAGCCCTCGTCTTTTTACCTACTTGATCCTCTGCTGCCTTTTTATTTATTTATTTATTTATTTATTGTTCCATGGGACCAAATTAAGGAGAAGTCTCCATGGTCATGGAACGAGTCAATACATGAAATTATAACACGATATTAGAAACAGATAAAATGAAATATAAAAAAACATATTCAGGTGACAAGTCGTAAGTTTAAATAAAGAAAATCAACAATGTAACACTGGAATTTGCTTAATTTTTTAGCTCTTCCACGAGTTCCTCGACAGAATAGAAGGAGTGATCCATGAGGAAACTTTTCAGTTTAGACTTAAAAGAGTTTGGGCTACTGCTAAGATTTTTGAGTTCTTGTGGTAGCTTATTGAAAATGGATGCAGCAGAATGCTGCACTCCTTTCTGCACAAGAGTCAAGGAAGTGCATTCCACATGCAGATCGGATTTCTGTCTAGTATTAACTGAGTGAAAGCTGCTAACTCTTGGGAATAGGCTAATATTGCTAACAACAAACGACATTAATGAAAATATATACTGTGAGGGCAATGTCAGAATTCCCAGACTATTGAATAGGGCTTGACAAGAGGTTCTTGAACTTACACCACATATAGCTCGAACAGCCCGTTTTTGAGCCAAAAATACCCTTTTTGAATCAGAAGAATTACCCCAAAAAATAATACCATACGACATAAGTGTATGAAAATATGCGAAGTAGACTACTTTTCGTGTTGAAGTGTCACTTATTTCAGATACTGTTCTAATGGTAAATAAAGCAGCATTTAGTTTCTGAACAAGATCCTGGACATGGGCTTTCCACAACAGCTTACTATCTATCTGAACGCCTAGGAACTTGAACTGTTCCGTCTCGCTTATAATATGCCCATTCTGTCTGATCAAAATATCGGTTCTTGTTGAATTGTGAGTTAGAAACTGTAAAAACTGAGTCTTACTGTGATTTAGCATCAAATTGTTTTCCACAAGCCACGTACTTATTTCATGAACTACATTATTTGATACTGTTTCAATATTACACACAAGATCCTTCACTACCAAGCTGGTGTCATCAGCAAACAGAAATATTTTTGAATCACCTGTAATACTAGAAGGCATATCATTTATATAAATAAGAAACAGCAGTGGCCCCAGCACCGACCCTTGGGGAACGCCCCACTTAACAGTGCCCCATTGGGACTGAACATCATCCCTCAAAGCTACCATTCTTCTTCCACTGTATTTCTTTCCCCCATTCTTGTCAATTGTTCCCTTAAGCTCTCCCTGAAACTCCGTACAACCTCTGGTTTAGTCAGTTTATCCAGGTCTCATCTCCTTAAATTCCCACCTTTTTGCAGTTTCTTCAGTTTTAATCTACAATTCATATCCAATAGATTGTGGCCACAGTCCACATCTGCCCCTGGAAATGTCTTACAATATAAAACCTGGTTCTTAAATCTCTGTCTTACCATTATATAGTTTATCTGAAACCTTTGAGTATCTCCAGTCCTCTTCCATGTATACAACCTTCTTTTATGATTCTTGAACGAAGTGTTAGCTTTGATTAAGTTATGCTCTGTGCAAAATTCTACCAGGCGGCTTCCTCTTTCATTTCTTACCCCCATTCCATATTCACCTACTACGTTTCCTTCTCTTCCTTTTCCTGCTACCGAATTCCAGTCACCCATGACTAGTAAATTTTCGTCTCCCTTCACTATCTGAATAATTTCTTTTATCTCATCATACATTTCATCAATCTCTTCGTCATCTGCAGATCTAGTTGGAATATAAACTTGTACAACTGTGGTAGGCTTGGCCACAATAATGCGTTCACTATGCTGTTTGTAGTAGCTTATCTGCACCCCTATTTTGTTTTTATTCATTCCTGCATTACCCCTATTTGATTTTGTATTTATAACCCTGTATTCACCTGACCAGAAGTCTTATTCCTCCTGCCACCGAACTTCACTAATTCCCACTGTATCTAACTTTAATCTATCCATTTCCCTTTTTAAATTTTCTAACCTACCAGCCCGATTTAGGGATCTGACATTCCATGCTCCGATCCGTAGAACGCCAGTTTTCTTTCTCCTGATAACGATGTCCCCCTGAGTAGTCCCCACCCGGAGATCCGAATGGGGGACTATTTTACCCCCGGAATATTTTACCCAAGAGGACGTCATCATCGTTTAACCATACAGTAAAGCTGCATGCCCTCGGGAAAAATTACGGCTGTAGTTTCCCCCTTGCTTTCAGCAGTTCGCAGTACCAGCGCAGAAAGGCCGTTTTGGTTAGTGTTACAAGGCCAGATCAGTCAGTCCTCCAGACTGTTGCCCCTGCAACTACTGAAAAGGCTGCTGCCCCTCTTCAGGAACCATACGTTTGTCTGGCCTCTCAACAGATACCCCTCGGTTGTGGTTGCACTTACTGTACGGCTATCTGTATCGCTGAGGCACACAAGCCTCCCCACCAATGGTAAGGTCCATGGTACATTCTGAGTGTTTTGCTTTAATGACTCATGGTCTCAGTGGCTCATGACAGAATTATGCATTTCGTTTGGTTTCTTGTTCCAGTTAGATTTGTATCTCTAGTGTACTGGAAATAGTGCACTACAGTGCAAATATCAACAATAGGCACTGTGTGTCTTATTTCCATTCGCTTGCAGTTTGTTCAACAATGGATTGGTCATGGTGGTCCTGTTCCACGGCCAAGTTCAGTCACCAAACCAGACACTGTAGGTCTCCTCCTCCTGCGGCATGTGGAGAGCCTAGTTTACTATGCTATGATCAATACTCGCACAGACATGGTTGCTAGGAGTATCGCAGCTGTACACCAAATTCCTGCAGTTCTTGAGTGTGTAATATCACCGTACTCTGTCACGATCATGATGGTCAAAATTTTCAACAATATCTGCGAGGGAACAGTTCTGTGTTTATGTGCTGTATAGTACATTGACATAACTGTTTCATCACACTGTGATAAAAGTGTATGTTTTTCGTCTGCTGGTTCTTCATTACCCTGTGTTGTGTGTTGTACATTTTGGTGATTGCATAACACAGGTCTTCACTGTTGTGAAGGTATTTTCACAGAAGCAAGGGTGATTGTGGTAACAAACTGAATAAATCCTAATGACATTATTCCTCTGTAATGAACTGCAAGAAACTGTGGGTTTCTTATACCAAAATATTGAGAAGGTATCTGTGAACAACCTCTGAAGGGGTTTGTTGATTGTGTTCTGGTTCACCTTGTATGTCAACAACATTGCATATATTTTGAACAGCACATAAAAGTTTTTCCTGAAAGTGCAATTGTGTATGGGATAGTTCAACTGTTGAATAGCTTAAGGAAATGCGGAATGGCTCAGATGGAAAATCCACTTGGAGTATTGTTTTAAAAGGGAATTAACTGAGGTTAATGTACATGAGCCAGGGAAGAACGTATCCAATAGGATTTAATTAGAACAGTGATGGTGCAGCTCACACCAGAGTCACATTAATTTAAAAAATCTAAGGCAACATTACAAAACAGTTGTATATTGGTGGAAACGCCAGGACTAGTACCCTCAAAATAGAAGAGGCATTGATTAGCAAACAATCATGTACAAAAGGACAATTACCAGCTGTCACTCACTCTGGTTTTTCCTTAATGCCCTGTCATGCTGCAGGGGTGTGAGTCTGTCTGTCTGTCTCTCTCTCTCTGGAGAGGGACATGTTTCTTGGTTCACTTGTCCTTTTTTTACATTCCAAACTTGCTCATTGCCACTTCGTATTTGGTGGGTAGTGATCTAGCCTGGAATAGATATGTAAAATCAATCATGAGAGGGAAATGAATGACTTAGTTTTTTTGGAAAAATGTATAAAAGTGAGCAGGGCAGCTGCTCAAGTAGATTCTAAACAAGGAACAACTTCATGTGCCTACTTGCCATTGTTTTAGCTAAAACCGTTTAATCTTGGATTACCAATATTAAGTTGTTACGGAACTTTGAACTAGCCCTTATGCTACACAACTTACATAATTATTCTGATTTATTTGCAATCTAATTCATTTAAAGTGTACATTTTAATAATCTCTTTTTCAGCTCAGCAAGGAAGAACATTTATGGCAGAATGAGTTGAAAGATCTTATATGGCTTGAACTGCAGGCCTGGCATGCAGACAGGACACCCACAGAGCAAGATAAATATCTTTGTCATGCAAGAGAAGGTGTTCAGCAGTTGCTAGATGATATTATGAATTACCGGTAATTTTGTTTATTTTTATGTAATGAATGTTATTCTGTGAAATCATAAAATATTTAAATATAAGTACAGTACATTTTTCAGTGTGAAAAGTAGAAACTGTGCACATTTTGGTAAAGTATAAAAATGCTCAACAAATTATTTAGTACATTACATCATTTGCTGAATTGAGAAATGTCCTTCCCCAAACTCCTTCCAACCATAATGGTATTTGACTGACTAAATGTAGGAAGAGCCACTATTGAAAACACTCGTAGCATATTTCAACTTTGTTGTATGCCTCACACAGTGGTCTAGACAGTCATGACCTGCAACTAACTGTCCAACCAGATAAATGACAGTCATCATACCATGAAAATTTGTGAACTTGTCAATTTCGTTGTGGAACAACTGCTGTCAAACTCAGTAGTTATTGCACAATGCTTACATTCGGGGTTTTACTATGTGTCTCCCCCCCCCCCCCCCCCTCTTCCTGTAGGCTTTTTTGAATTGAGCAAATACACTCAAAGAATTTTATTTATTTAATTTTATTTTTTACTATTATTTTTATTTTTTTTGGGAGGGGGCGGGGGGGGGGGGGGGTGGGAAGAAAAACACGATGCCAAGAAGAGTTGTGCAATACAAACAAAAGTAGGTAGGCTTGTTTCTATGACTGACTGAAAGATGGTGTCTATACAGATAAGAGTTGTGCTAGTAACACCACTGCGATGATGCAAATTAGGTTTGCTTTAAATACACTCTGTAATGCTCATAGGCATTAGTTACCTTTGGGATTGCGTGTGGTGAGTATATGTTAGTCAAGAATTCTTTAAGCAACAAAGTCATCATTATCAGCACCTTGTAGAGTTTGAATGAGGTCACATACTAGGGCTACAAGAAGCTGGATGTTCCTTCTGCAATTATGCAGAAAGACTTTGCAGGAATGTAGCCACTGTACGCGATTTCTTGCTACAGTGGTCATGTGAATGTATGGTTGCGAGACGACCAGGCTCCGGACGACACTACGGAAAGGAAAAATCATCGTGTTGGACATATAGCTCTGGTGCATTTTACTGTATCTGTGGCAGCAGTTTGAGCTACAGTTGACTCCACAGTAACTCAATGAACTGTTATAAACCAGTTGACCCAAACCATAGCCATTTGTGACTTCAGTGCTGTCAAGTGAGGGTGGATGTCTGTTGCATTTTCTGATGAAAGTTGATTCTGCTTCAGTGCCAGTGATGGCCTTGTGTTGATTAGGAAGAGGCCTTTAGGTCCTGCAACCAACCTGTCTGCATGATAGACTCACTGGACCTACACTTGGAGTTATGGGATATAATTTCATATGACAACGGGAGCACTCTTGTGTTTATCCCACGCACCCTGACTGCAAATTTGTACATCATTCTGGGTGATTCCACCTGTTGTGCTGCCATACATGAACAGCATTCCCGGGAGTGTTTTTCATTAGGATAATGCTTTCCCACATACTGCTGTCATAAGACAATGTTCTCTGCAGAGTGTCAAATATTACCTTGGCCTGCTCGATCACCAGATCTGTCTCCAGTAGAGCACATATGAGACTTCATTGGAAGGCAACTCTAGCACCTTCCACAACCAGCATGAATCATCTCTGTATTGACTGACCATTGTAATAGCCATGGAACTCTGTCCCATAATATGACATCTGGCACATGTACAACAGAATGCATACACATTTGCATGCTTGCATTCGACATTCTGGAAGTTACGCCGGTTATTAATGTACCAGCATTTCACATTTTCAATGGCTTATCTCGCACTCACATTAACCTGTGATCTTGCAATATTAATCACTTAAATTTTTTACCTATACAAATGTATTCCCAAAATTTCATTACTATAGCACAGAGGGTAAAAATTGTAGAGGGAGACCAAGAGATGAATACACTAAACAGATTCAGAAGGATGAAGGTTGCAGTAGGTACTGGGAGATGAAGAAGCTTGCACAGGATAGAGTAGCATGGAGAGCTACATCAAACCAGTCTCTGGACTGAAGACCGCAGCAACAACAACATAGAATAGTTTTTGTTGAATGTTGCCATTTTTCTCCATCAGTGTATGATCAGGTCCCTAATATTATTTGCTCCCACAAAGTCTCATGTGATTTCTGTGGTTGAGTTTTAAAGGCAGACACGAGTATTAGAAAGTGAATTTTAATTACTTAATGTCAAATAAAGATGCGTGAAAGAACTATGTACCAACTTGAAATTCAACAGTAATTCTGAGAAGAGATTACAGAACAGAAAATGTGAGATGATATCTGTTGCACTCTGTTACCAGTTTTTGTCTATTATGTGTTTTCATTACATCCTACTGTGGGGGGTTCTTTATAAACTCTTCTCACTTTTCTTTCCTCTGTATTAAAGAACGCCAGATTCATAAAACTTTATTCACTTTTGTATGCAGTTAGGAAAATACTTTTATTTTAAAATCAGCTAATAAACCTTTCTCATTATTCAGTCAAAACATCGTTTCTACTTTCTGTTGTAAATGAAGGAACAAGTTGAGTGGCTGATAGGGACATAAACGAGACTGGAAACATTGCTGAGCTTTACACACACACACACACACACACACACACACACACACACACTCGCTCACTCCCTCTCCCTCTCCCTCTCCCTCCCTCCCTCCCTCCCTCCTATTCTCACTCATATGTGTACTTCAACTTCATTTCCACAACCATAAGTTTAGTGGTGACTTTTATTCCTTCCATAATTTGTGTCTTTTCCAGGATCCTCCATTAATAATTTTTCTCCCATTAATAGATGTAGATATAGTAGTAGTAACGAAATATTATTTTCTAATTTTACAGGTTTCAAAAAAAAGCTAAGCTACCCAATAAAATGTCAACGCAAGCTAGTGACAGTGGTGTCAGCTCGGATGGGACAGATAATACATCACAACCCAAATCAGATGTACAAGTCTGCACTGGATGTTTGTCAGTATTTTGTAAAGTCTGCACAGAGAACCAAAATGCAGCTCTGAAGGAAGTCGAAGAACTTCTGAATAGGTTAGAAGTTGCTGAGTCACTGTACCCATCCTGCAAGGCTGTAGGAGCGCAGTACCCACTGTACAAGAGCTCAGAATTTGTAGGAAGAGTCAAGGTATTGTTTTTCTTTCCTTGATTTTTTTAGTCACTATAACGATATCCCAAAGAGAGGGGATGGTTTTTGTTTGTTTCTTATTCTATAATCTCTCTGCCACTCATTTACATTATGAAGCTGAATTATGTAAGTGCAGCAATATTAAAGTATATGGATATATTTGAACTGCCATTATAAATTATAAGTGAGGTGTACTGTAATTTGTGATGTTACTGTTCAATTTCTGAAGCCTTTTGAAAACATAAGTGTAAAAGAAATGGTGGCGTGTAATATACAAAATTCCTATACTCATACTCTGTTCTGGATATTAGTGATGAAACCCATCGACTGAATCCAATATATATAAAGATGCTGTTACTTACCAAATGGGAAAGCGCTGGTAGATAGACACAATAAAAAACACGCACACAAATTTCAAGCTTTCGCAACCCAAGGTTGCTTCATCAGGAAAGAGGGAAGGAGAGGGGAAGACGAAAGGATGTGGGTTTTAAGGGAGAGGGTAAGGAGTCATTCCAATCCCGGGAGTGGAAAGATTTACCTTAGGGAGAAAAAAGGACAGGTATACAGTCGCACACACACACACACACACACATCCATCCGCACATATACAGACACAGGCAGATATACGTAAATGATCTCAGCTTCATTAGTTGTAATATGACATGTTGCCACATAGGGTACGGACATCTGCAAGTGCCCTCAGCTCACCTGCAGGCAGTCACAGGTGGTATAGGGTACCCACCAAGTTCTGCTACTGCATGTGTTATGCATGTGCATTAGCCACTTGGCCATCTCTGCATGTGGACATTTGACCATGGTAATACTATAATGTAGATTATGACCCGGCTGCGTGTCTGCCAGCATTTGCTCAGCTGCACTCCAGTGACTAGTTGTCTATGAATGGGCTCTTGATCTACAACAGCCTGATTTAAACTGGTGTACTAACTCTCAGGGATGTAGCTTGATTATTCAGTAAAAGCCATCGCCTCAAAAATGATGAAAACCTTTGCATTTTTGTCGCAAAATTTCAGTGGCCTTGACTTACTGGGCTCAAAAAAAGGTAGAGTTTGAATTCTGAGAGGTAAGAATTTTTGGAATTACTTGAAACATGTATAGGAAGCTACACATCAAATATGAGTGATCTGAGAATGACTTCACATAGAAAAACTAATTGAAATGATGTTGGATAGTGTTTTAGTGTAAATATACAAGATAAGGTTTGTAGCTCTTACTGCAAACTTTCCTTGCATTACAATCTTTCAGTTATTGAGTTGGGAAAATATCTCACATTTATTTAAGATACGATGGTGTGCTTAAGCATCATTCTATTTGCCATTATTATAAATAGAGTAGCCACCACAACAAAGAACTCGATGATTTGCCATTATTCCTTTAGCCTTGTAATGATGACACACCAATCGGAATTGTGGCCTCTGAGCTTGTGAGATAAAGGTGCTATAATATTTCCATGTATAAATTTCACCATCTATTATGACATTGATGTCAACAGGATAATAAACCCCAATGTTCAACAATTTCTTATTTTCATTTAGTTTTAAGGATGTGAGGCTCTACTGGCTACTGCAGCCAAGGATCATTAAAGTAAGTGCATTAAATGTAATGAATGATTTGATGTGCAACACTGGAAGGATCTATGGACTGAACTGGTCATTCTTGAAAATACTAACAACAGTTGTATGATCCTTTAATAATACTACCAGTTTCACAAAGTTAGAATAGCATTATCAGGTACATCTAAATAAAGAGGAATAGCACATGAGGCAACCAATGGCAGGAAGCTAGAGAGAAGATAGTATGATGTGATGACATACAAAATACCTAAGTGACAAAAGCAAATTTAAACACATTCAACTTCCATATTTTAGATCATATTCTTCTTCTTTCAAGACTGACCTTCTTTTATGATCGTCGTCTTCATTCCACCTCTTTTAAAATTTGATTTCAGACACTATTTCAGAAAATCTATTATAACGTAACTGGAAATGATGGGATGTCCAATACATTCAACTTTTTCCTGTAAATGATCTTAAAATAAGGAAGTTGACTATCTTCAAATTTGCTTTTGTCGGTTAGGTAATCTGTATATTACACTATACTATCTTCTCCATAGATTCTTGCCTTTTCTCTTATTCTCTCTCTCTCTCTCTCTCTCTCTCTCTCTCTCTCATATAACACACACCTTGGAAAAGGATAGGTGCTACTCACCATATAGCAGAGATGCTGACTTGCAGATAGGCACAACAAAAAGATATTCACAGAATAAGGCTTTGGCCAACAAGACCTTTGTCAAAAATAGACCACACACACACACACACACACACACACACACACACACACACACACACTGACCACAGTCTCTGGCAGCTGAAATCAGACTATAAGCAGCAGCAGCAGTGCATGATGGAGAGTGTAACGTGTCCTCTTATATTATTATGTTTTGCTATTGTTGTTGTTAGAAAAATCTTTATTCAGTCGGTCGTCGAAATTTTGAAGTAAAAGTTATTGTGGATGTCACATAAAAATATTTCGCATGAAGCGCTGTTTCGACACAGGCAAAGATCAATTGTGGAAACTAAGCCACTGAATATTACAAATAATGTTATTAAAGAATACAGCTGACTGACTACATCAAATAAGAGGACACGTACATTCGTGAATGAGTGGTGAAAAAATAAATAATAAATAAATAAATAAATAAATAAAAAGCATATACTGTGTAGGAAATATAATTACACTTGTACACACTCAAATGTATGCGAACATAACGAACGGGATAGAGGCAGGTACATTTTGAGTGTAATCATCCCCCGTGGCCTGGATAAAAAGAATTACAGTGAAATGCATTTGTTCATCTTAGAACGTAAATGCGTGGACTTCGAAATTAAATGAAAAGAAAGACTGCAGGTTCTGAATGTCGCGGCAAATATATTGAAATTGACGGTAGCGGCCACGAAAGGAAAAAGATGAACACATTCACGTACCTCTATTGTTGAGCAGCGTCGCCGTGAAGATCATCGCCTCCATCTAAATTCTCTGCATAAAATTAAAATAACAGTAACAATTTTCCAGAATTTCAGGAGCTGGGGCTCATGGTATCACAAAATACGAAATCACTCTGCTTCAGAATCACTTTCATTATTTAACCCAATGTTATCAGTAAGAAATGGCATAACACTTCTTAACACTAGGACAGGATGACAGCGAAACGTAACTTATTCTAAAAATAATAAACGAAGAGCGTAAAGCTTCTTTTGTTCAGCAAATGCTTTACGCATTAAACTCTGGTAGTTGAACTAGTGTTTATATATCCATAAAATTTTTTTAATATAATTCTTTTACAAGAGGCAACATGGTGGGGGTAATGTGGATGCTGGGGCAGGGAGACAGAGGAATAGCAGGGTAGGGGTGGTGGACAGTGAAGTGCTGCTGGGTATTTTGCAGGGATGAGGTGGAGAGAGGGTAGGGCAACTAAGTGCAGTTGGGTGGTTAGATGGATGGAGGGGGAGAGGAGAAGTAGTGGAAAAAGGAGAGAAGTAAAAGGACTGGGTGCGTTGGTGGAATAGGATGGAATGCAATACATTGAATACAGGAGCACCCGTGCAACACTAAAAAAACCAATCGTCAATGTTGTTTGTGAGACTGTAGATAGTTGTGTTCATCAGGGCGAGTAGTAAAATTTTTGTCTTTCATCAAATATTCCATTAAACATTATACTTTATATAAAAAAAAAACTAAATTTCTTATTAAGAGTCACAAAGCTGATTTTGATACTATTCTTTAGCAAATTTCATCAAGTTCTTATCTTACATGTGTTAAAATTTTCTTTGACTTCCATTCATATCTGCATATAGTCCATCTAAAAGACTGGGTGTGGCGGTGAAATGATGGCTGTGTAGTACTGGAATGGGAACAGGGAGGGGGCTGGATGGGTGAGGACAGTGGCTAACGAAGTAAGTATATTACTGCTAACCACAGTAATATACTTATATTTATTAATGATTAGTTGTTCTCTACTTTGACCTTTGTGACTTCTCGCCAATTTTAGTGTGTTTTCGCCTTCCACTATCGTCGTCTTCCTCAGATTTCATCTCCTTTTTTCCCCCTGTGCATCTGTTTCGTACTTTTCACACGTATTTGGGTGTATTTTTGCGTAATTTTTCGGATGTAATTCTACTTTATTACGTATTTTTTCGCATTTTTGCACCACCATGAGTCCTTGCTCCTTCCATCTGTGTCAATACAGAAAAGTTTCCTTATCTCTAGCCAGATCCCAGTCCCACATACTGTTCCTGCATTGTTGCTGTCATGCAGGAACTTGAGCAACATGCACAGCGCCACCACAAAAAGCTCTCCATCCTGCTCACTTCCTACTCCCGCCTTGGAGTACCACTGTCCACCACTTCTACAACAACCTCTAAACCTCCCCCACACCCCCTCATAGCTGACAAACCTTGTCTCGCAGACCTACTACACTTACCCCACCCTCCGAAACTCCCTCCCACCACTACACACAACTCAAATCCTAAACAGACCCGCAACACAGTCATGAACCTTTACTCCGGAAGCCTTAGTCCCACAGAAATATCAGTCCTTTCCAAAGGCCTCACCTTTTGCCCCGCTCTCAAATTCAACCATGCAGGACTAGTTAAAGACCTTCTCCCAGTCCCTACAGTGGAAACACTTTTTTGCCACCAACCCATCCAATCAGACTCAACCAAAGGCCAACATTGAACCTTGCCTAACTCAGTTCACTCCTCCATCCAACTGTGGGCTGGGCGGTTTTTTAGGTTAGATGGCCTTGGGCAAGTACAGAAAGGGCAACAGCCTCAACGGGTGCGGGGCAAAGTCAGGACATGCGGCGATCAAGCAGCAATCGGTATTGTAATTGTCAACTGTCGAAGCTGCGTTGGTAAAGTACCAGAACTTCAAGCGCTGATAGAAAGCACCGAAGCTGAAATCGCTATAGGTACAGAAAGCTGGCTGAAGCCAGAGATAAATTCTGCCGAAATTTTTACAAAGGTACAGACAGTGTTTAGAAAGGATAGATTGCATGCAACCGGTGGTGGAGTGTTCGTCGCTGTTAGTAGTAGTTTATCCTGTAGTGAAGTAGAAGTGGATAGTTCCTGTGAATTATTATGGGTGGAGGTTACACTCAACAACCGAGCTAGGTTAATAATTGGCTCCTTTTACCGACCTCCCGACTCAGCAGCATTAGTGGCAGAACAACTGAGAGAAAATTTGGAATACATTTCACATAAATTTTCTCAGCATGTTATAGTCTTAGGTGGAGATTTCAATTTACCAGATATAGACTGGGACACTCAGATGTTTAGGACGGGTGGTAGGGACAGAGCATCAAGTGACATTATACTGAGTGCACTATCCGAAAATTACCTCGAGCAATTAAACAGAGAACCGACTCGTGGAGATAACATCTTGGACCTACTGATAACAAACAGACCCGAACTTTTCGACTCTGTATGTGCAAAACAGGGAATCAGTGATCATAAGGTCGTTGCAGCATCCCTGAATATGGAAGTTAATAGGAATACAAAAAAAGGGAGGAAGGTTTATCTGTTTAGCAAGAGTAATAGAAGGCAGATTTCAGACTACCTAACAGATCAAAACGAAAATTTCTGTTCTGACACTGACAATGTTGAGTGTTTATGGAAAAAGTTCAAGGCAATCGTAAAATGCGTTTTAGACAGGTACGTGCCGAGTAAAACTGTGGGGGACAGGAAAAACCCACCGTGGTACAACAACAAAGTTAGGAAACTACTGCGAAAGCAAAGAGAGCTTCACTCCAAGTTTAAACGCAGCCAAAACCTCTCAGACAAACAGAAGCTAAACGATGTCAAAGTTAGCGTAAGGAGGGCTATGTGTGAAGCGTTCAGTAAATTCGAAAGTAAAATTCTATGTACCGACTTGACAGAAAATCCTAGGAAGTTCTGGTCTTACGTTAAATCAGTAAGTGGCTCGAAACAGCATATCCAGACACTCCGGAATGATGATGGCATTGAAACAGAGGATGACACGCGTAAAGCTGAAATACTAAACACCTTTTTCCAAAGCTGTTTCACAGAGGAAGACCGCACTGCAGTTCCTTCTCTAAATCCTCGCACAAACGAAAAAATGACTGACATCGAAATAAGTGTCCAAGGAATAGAAAAGCAACTGGAATCACTCAACAGAGGAAAGTCCACTGGACCTGATGGGATACCAATTTGATTCTACATAGAGTACGCGAAAGAACTTGCCCCCCTTCTAACAGCCGTGTACCACAAGTCTCTAGAGGAACGGAAGGTTCCAAATGATTGGAAAAGAGCACAGGTAGTCCCAGTCTTCAAGAAGGGTCATCGAGCAGATGCGCAAAACTATAGACCTATATCTCTGACGTCGATCTGTTGTAGAATTTTAGAACATGTTTTTTGATCGTGTATCATGTCGTTTCTGGAATCCCAGAATCTACTCTGTAGGAATCAACATGGATTCCGGAAACAGCGATCGTGTGAGACCCAACTCGCTTTATTTGTTCATGAGACCCAGAAAATATTAGATACAGGCTCCCAGGTAGATGCTATTTTTCTTGAGTTCCGGAAGGCGTTCGATACAGTTCCGCACTGTCGCCTGATAAACAAAGTAAGAGCCTACGGAGTATCAGACCAGCTGTGTGGCTGGATTGAAGAGTTTTTAGCAAACAGAACACAGCATTTTGTTCTCAATGGAGAGACGTCTTCATACGTTAAATTAACCTCTGGCTTGCCACAGGCGAGTGTTGTGGGACCATTGCTTTTCAAAATATATGTAAATGACCTAGTAGATAGTGTCGGAAGGTACATGCGGCTTTTCGCGGATGATGCTGTAGTATACAGAGAAGTTGCAGCATTAGAAAATTGTAGCGAAATGCAGGAAGATCTGCAGCGGATAGGCACTTGGTGCAGGGAGTGGCAACTGTCCTTTAACATAGACAAATGTAATGTATTGCGAATACATAGAAAGAAGGATCCTTTATTGTATGATTATATGATAGCGGAACAAACACTGGTAGCAGTTACTTCTGTAAAATATCTGGGAGTATGCGTGCGGAACGATTTGAAGTGGAATGATCATATAAAATTAATTGTTGGTAAGGCGGGTACCAGGTTGAGATTCATTGGGAGAGTGCTTAGAAAATGTAGTCCATCAACAAAGGAGGTGGCTTACAAAACACTCTTCGACCTATACTTGAGTATTGCTCATCAGTGTGGGATCCGTACCAGATCGGGTTGACGGAGGAGATAGAGAAGATCCAAAGAAGAGCGACGTGTTTCGTCACAGGGTTATTTCGTAACCGTGATATCGTTACGGAGATGTTTAATAAACTCAAGTGGCAGACTCTGCAAGAGAGGCGCTCTGCATCGCGGTGTAGCTTGCTCACCAGGTTTCGAGAGGGTGCGTTTCTGGATGAGGTATCGAATATATTGCTTCCCCCTACTTATACCTCCCGAGGAGATCACGAATGTAAAATTAGAGAGATTAGAGCGCACACGGAGGCTTTCGGACAGTCGTTCTTCCCGCGAACCATACGCGACTGGAACAGGAAAGGGAGGTAATGACAGTGGCACGTTAAGTGCCCTCCGCCACACACCGTTGGGTGGCTTGCAGGGTATAAATGTAGATGTAGATGTAGAAACCACCCCCTGTTAACTTTCCAGAATTTCTTATCCTCGAACCTTGCCTCACCATCATTCCCCAAATCCCTCAACATGCATACTAACCTTACATCCGCAGAAAGAACCACAGTCCACCATCTAAAAACTGATCCCGATCTTATAATCCTACCTGCAGACAATGGCTCCACCACAGTAGTTTTGAACTGCAAGGATTACGTGGCAGAAGAACTCCATCAGCTGTCAGATACTTCCATCTACAAACCATGCCACAGTGATCCCATTTCAGCAATCCAGCAGGATCTGCAGTTACTACTCAAATCCTTAGGCCCATCCTCGAACCTCTCCCCAGGGTCCATATCTCTACTTACCTCTACCACTCCCCACACTCCCACCTTCTACATGCTTCCTAAAGTCCATAAACCCAACCACCCAGGATGCCCCATTGTGGCCGATTACTGTACCCCGACTGAGAGAATGTCTGCTCTCGTAGACCAACACCTTCAACCTATTACCCGGAACCTATCCTCCTATATAAAAGATACCAACCATTTTCTCGATCGACTCTCCACAGTTCCTCTCCCTTTACCACAAAGTGCCCTGCTCATCACTATTGATGCCACCTCCCTGTACACTAACATTCCTAATGCCCATGGCCTTACTACTATCGAACACTACCTTTCCAGACGCCCTATGGATTCCAAACCAACAACCTCCTTCCTAGTCTCCATGACCAACTATATCCTTATCCACAATTACTTCTCCTTTGAAGGCATTACCACAAATCTGCGGTACAGCTATGGACACCCGCATGGCACCATGCTGTGCTAACCTATTCATGGGCCCCCTAGAGGAATCATTCCTAAAAACCCAGAATCCTAAACCCCTCACCTGGTTCAGATTCATTGATGACATCTTTGCTGTCTGGATTGAAGGTGACAACACCTTATTCACATTCCTCCAGAACCTCAACAACTTCTCCCCCATTTGCTTCACCTGGTCCTACTCAATCCAACAAGCCACCTTCCTAGATGTTGACCTCTGCTTCAGACATGGCTGCATCAGTACCTCCGTCCATATCAAACCTACTAACCACTAGCAATACCTCCACTTCGACAGCTACCACCCATTTCATACCAAGAAGTCCCTTCCGTACAGCCTAGCCACCTGTGGTCATCGCATCTGCAGTGACGAGCAGTCCCTCTCTAAATATACCAAGGGTCTCGCTGAAGCCTTCACTGACCATAATTATTCTCCCATCCTTGTAGAAAAACAAATCTCCCGTGCCTTATCTTTCCAGTCTCCCACCACCTCCCAAAATCCCCCAGTCTGACCACAGAGGGGCATTCCCCTTGTAACTCAGTACCATCTGTGACTGGAGCAACTGAATTACATTCTCTGCCAGGCTTTCGATTACCTCTCATTGTGCCCTGAAATGAGAAATGTCCTACCCACTATTCTTCCCACCCCTCCTGCCGTGGTATTCCGCCGTCCACCGAACCTACACAATATACTTGTCCATCCTTACACAACCCTTGCTCCCAATCCCTTACCTCGTGGCTCATACCCCTATAATAGACCTAGATGTGAGACCTGTCCCATACATCCACCTACCACCACCTACTTCAGTCCGGTCACTAACATTACCTATCACATCAAAGGCAGTGCTACCTGTGAAACCAGTCATGTGATCTACAAGCTAATCTGCAACCACTGTGCTGCATTCTATGTAGGCATGTAGGCATGTAGGCATGACAACCAACAAGCTGTCTGCCCGCATGAACGGCCACCGACAAACTGTGGCCAAAAAACAAGTGGACCACCCTGTAGGTGAACACGCTGCCGAACATGATCCCCTCATCTCAATGACTGCTTCACAGCCTGTGCCATATGGATCCTTCTCACCAACACCAGCTTTTCTGAATTGCGCAGGTGGGAACTTTCCCTGCAATACATCCTATGTTCCCGTAACCCTCCTGGCCTCAACCTTTGTTAGTCACTGTCCTCACCTGTCCAGCCCCCTCCCTGTTCCCATTCCAGCACTACACAGCCGTCATTTCACCTCCACACCCAGTCTTTTAATTTCTTTTATTTTTATTTTTGTTTCTCTCCTTTTCGCTACTTACCCCCTCCCCCCTCCGCACCTTTTCTCCTACCCTCCGTCTAAACTGCAACACTTAACTGTCTGCCACTCCCACCATACTATCCCTCCCCCTCCCTGCCCCAGTCTCCTCCTTACCCCCACCCAGTCGCCACTCCCATCATGTGCTGGTGCTGCTGCTCGCAGTGCAGTTTCAGCTGTCTGAGACTGCAGATGTGTGTGCAAGTTGCACACACGCGCGCACGCAGGGGGGCGCGCGCGCGTGAGCACACGCGTGCGCTACGCGTGCGCACGCAGGGGCGCGCGCGTGCTTGCGTGCACGTGCGTGCATGTGTGTGTGTGTCTACTGCTGACAGAGGCCTTAATGGCCAAAAGCTATGATTGTGTGAATTTTTTTATTGTGCATATCGCGGCTCAGCATCTCCGCTCTATGGTGAGTAGCAACTTCCATTTTTGATATAGTCCATCTAAATTTGGTTTCTTATTAAACTGGTTGTTGGGTATTGGGCTTAATGCCCTGAACTGTAATTCTTGTTCTTGTTTTGGATACAGTGATTGTAGGCAGTAAGGGAGGTGTGAAATCTTTTTATTTACTGAATCTCTTGAAGTAAAATAAAAAGGTGTCAGCTGGTGAACGAGGTAACCATTTAGTGGGCTCAGTGTGACATTTCCACTGACTGGGGAATTGCCCAGAAAGGAAATAACAGACCTTTTAAAGTTACTGCTGCAGTATGCTGTCTTGATGGATGTGTGTGTGTATATAGCATTCTTGATCATTCCCATCAGTCTGTGAATTAAAATGTTTTTCAGCTTATCGAGATAAACTAAATTGTTGACTTACCTTGGGAAAGAAGTAATCATTAACTTAACTATTGATTGTGGCACAAACGAACTGAACAGCTGCTGTTGACGAAACATTTACACCATTCATACATCAGTACCATGTGAGGTATAAGATTTCTGTTTGTTTTATGACTTTGAGAAAGCATATGATGCTCGATGAAAATACAACACACTTCATCTATTTCATGAAAGGGGCTTATGGTGATGTCTGCCTATTCGTATTCATTCTTTACTTTGGAATTTGTACTTCTGCTATGGTATTGGCAATGCTTTGTCGAACCACTTTGTTGAGGAGAATGAAGTTTTGTAAGGTAGTGGACAAACAAGGAAACTTCAGCAACTTGACCTCATATTTTAAGGACAATATATCAGCGCCAGCAGTCAATTCCTCTTGAAAAATAATGAAAACAATCTTTGCTTTATTTGAACTGACAACCAACCACTGTATACACCTTTTCAGCCAATTAGTCAAAATAATGAAGTACTAACTTGCTTATACATAGGGTACTGCTTTTACAGCTAGTGCTTCACTCTTTATCAGAAAGAATCATCAGAGTGTGATGAAGGTTTGTCAACTGTAACAGCGCATCACATTTTAACAACTGTGGTCTGTATGCTGATCAGAAGCCATTAAATGGTTTGACTGGAAATTTGATCACTTTATTAAAGAAAGAATTACTAATTATGCTGTTGACAACAAATGCATTGCATCATAACCGCCTGATCAGTAGGACTTTGACATATATGTAACTTTTAATTTTCATGTTTCATCAGTGTTTAACTTTATCCTTTTTACTTTACTATTTTTTTTTTTTTAAATACTTCGACAAGCAGTTCTTATTGGGTTGGCATTAATAACACCACTGAGTTTTCTAAAACAAACAGGAAGCACATTACAACAACTACTACTGAAACTACTTCTAGTGGTTAATGATTTCTCTCGATAGAATGTAGCCTGATAGTTGATGATATTTTCCCCATGCATTTATATTACTTTTTTTCTTTTTGCAGGCCATGTGTCTTTGGTACAACATGACTAAACATCAGCGTCTAGTATTAATAATTCTGGGCAAACTGTTGTTACGATTAGAGTCCAAAGGCATAAACTGGCCTCATGTTGGTGAAGATGATAATACATCAGGCATAGCTACTGACACATCTGCAAGTGAAGAGCCCAGCACCTCACAAGAGCAAAATACTAGGTAATTCTGATTATTATTATTGTTTTTTGTTATTATTTAGTGTTGTTTTTATTATTTTGACTTCAAATTTTTATGCTAGAAGGTTTTAATATTCACAGAACTTTTTACTATGGTAATCTTTAGTAACCAGTAGATATAGTGCTCATTTTATTAAATACACTTGTTAGTCTGGGCTGTGTTTTGCAGGTCCACATCACCTCCAAGGAAGGTGATCCCCAAGAACAAAAACAGGATTCAATTTGATGCCGAAACTAGCAGTCCATCAGATTCAAATAATTCAAATATATCATCTCATGGTTCAACAAACTCGTGTGATGAGGAGGAAAATGTAATGGAATATTATTCAAGTTCAATTAACAAATCGTATCCTGCGACACACAGCAAAAAACCGTCGCCAATAAATCCATACCGTAAATACATTGAAGACATGTTGAAGACAAAAGGTCTGAGAAAATCCTTAAATTTTGTGGAAAAATTGCATCGGCATATCCTCATCAAATCAAAAGCAACACTTTGCAAACCAGTTGAAAGAGATAAGAAACATGAAGTAGAGTCACAAGATAAGGTAGTTTAATATGTTATTATCTTTTTCTTTTTGCATTTGTGTTACACGATAGCGTATAATCATATGCATCTTTCTTCATTTGTGTTACACGTAAGCATACAATCATATGCAAGAGCTTTCTATTTTTGGAATACACTCCTGGAAATGGAAAAAAGAACACATTGACACCGGTGTGTCAGACCCACCATACTTGCTCCGGACACTGCGAGAGGGCTGTACAGGCAATGATCACACGCACGGCACAGCGGACACACCAGGAACCGCGGTGTTGGCCGTCGAATGGCGCTAGCTGCGCAGCATTTGTGCACCGCCGCCGTCAGTGTCAGCCAGTTTGCCGTGGCATACGGAGCTCCATTGCAGTCTTTAACACTGGTAGCATGCCGCGACAGCGTGGACGTGAACCGTATGTGCAGTTGACGGACTTTGAGCGAGGGCGTATAGTGGGCATGCGGGAGGCCGGGTGGACGTACCTCCGAATTGCTCAACACGTGGGGCGTGAGGTCTCCACAGTACATCGATGTTGTCGCCAGTGGTCGGCGGAAGGTGCACGTGCCCGTCGACCTGGGACCGGACCGCAGCGACGCACGGATGCACGCCAAGACCGTAGGATCCTACGCAGTGCCGTAGGGGACCGCACCGCCACTTCCCAGCAAATTAGGGACACTGTTGCTCCTGGGGTATCGGCGAGGACCATTCGCAACCGTCTCCATGAAGCTGGGCTACGGTCCCGCACACCGTTAGGCCGTCTTCCGCTCACGCCCCAACATCGTGCAGCCTGCCTCCAGTGGTGTCGCGACAGGCGTGAATGGAGGGACGAATGGAGACGTGTCGTCTTCAGCGATGAGAGTCGCTTCTGCCTTGGTGCCAATGATGGTCGTATGCGTGTTTGGCGCCGTGCAGGTGAGCGCCACAATCAGGACTGCATACGACCGAGGCACACAGGGCCAACACCCGGCATCATGGTGTGGGGAGCGATCTCCTACACTGGCCGTACACCACTGGTGATCGTCGAGGGGACACTGAATAGTGCACGGTACATCCAAACCGTCATTGTACCCATCGTTCTACCATTCCTAGACCGGCAAGGGAACTTGCTGTTCCAACAGGACAATGCACGTCCGCATGTATCCCGTGCCACCCAACGTGCTCTAGAAGGTGTAAGTCAACTACCCTGGCCAGCAAGATCTCCGGATCTGTCCCCCATTGAGCATGTTTGGGACTAGATGAAGCGTCGTCTCATGCGGTCTGCACGTCCAGCACGAACGCTGGTCCAACTGAGGCACCAGGTGGAAATGGCATGGCAAGCCGTTCCACAGGACTACATCCAGCATCTCAACGATCGTCTCCATGGGAGAATAGCAGCCTGCATTGCTGCGAAAGGTGGATATACACTGTACTAGTGCCGACATTGTGCATGCTCTGTTGCCTGTGTCTATGTGCCTGTGGTTCTGTCAGTGTGATCATGTGATGTATCTGACCCCAGGAATGTGTCAATAAAGTTTCCCCTTCCTGGGACAATGAATTCACGGTGTTCTTATTTCAATTTCCAGGAGTGTATTTGCATTGTGAATAGGATATGATGCAACTGTGTAAGTGCTCTTGAACAAAGGAAATGAATAATTTATGCAGTAGTCAGAAATAAGGAGGGTATGAAAATTTGAAACAGACGTAAGTGCAACATATCCATGACATATTAATTATAAAAAATGTGGTTAATAATAAAATAGAAAAAGACCAACTAAATCTTGATCTTCAGGGCAAAACATTTCTTCTTTGGTATGTAATAAGAAAAGCGATAAGTGAGAGATGTGTGACAGTGAGATGGAGTGACTTACAATTAATCTGCACCCTTTCAATGATACGCCAAATAAATTGCAAATATTGTTAATTTTGTTATATACAGTGTTTCTTCGTGTACACTGCCAGCCAATAAAATTGTAACAGCATGAAGGCAACATCTAACAAATGACACAGTGGCATGATGTGTCAGGATATGCAAATGATTAAAACATTTCAGCACAAGCCACATGAAGTAAGCAGGAATAATGTTATCTGTACATTGGGATTTCTCTTTCAGAAATCACGTTTGAGTATTGGTTGTTGGTGAGAATGTTGTGTTATGCTCTATGTAAGAAGGAGAAACATCTGTCAACATGTACCGTTTTGATATGGGCAGGATTGTGGCGTGTATACCTTGATCAGGAAATGAGCTTGGTGGAGCAAGACAAGTACGCACACAACAGTGTGATGCTGTCTGGAGCTCAACAGCCTGTTAACATGGCAACCATTCTTGCAGCTTCCCTGGACATGGCAGCAGAGAAAGGAGTTAGTCCCAGTTCTGCATAAAGCATCACAGTGTCTGTATCTTTTTGTGGAGCATCCGAAGAGAACAAATGTTGTCAGATTGAACTTCGTGATATGTGCCTAATACTTTGCGATTGTATCAGGCGGCACTAGATACACAACTCATATCACCTCAGGTTTGCATAGCTGCTAATTTGAACAGCAGATGTTAAATTTCTGATGTCTTAAGGCCTGTGGGTGTCTCCCCTTGTAGAAGGCTTTGTGGCATATCTTTCAACAAGCAAAAGCAAGACTGCGTGATGCCTGTGCCATCTGGACCTACCTTGCCAGCACATTCTCCAGATCTCTCTCCTATTAAAAACGTATGGTCATGCATTGCTGAGAGACTGACATATATCACCACTTGCCGACCTCTGTGATTGATGAACTCTGGTGGAATGTTGAGCAGTATGGAATGTCATACATGTCTGTATCTTTCTTTCAAGCTCAGATCGACTCACGCCTTTTACGAACTATTTTTGCTGCCAGAAGAGGCAGCTCGGTATCCTACATTTTACACCTGTATATCCTCAAATCACCTATAAATGTAATCATGTATTCTTCATGCCATACTGTATTCACACAGTATGTAAAATTTTGTTATTTTCCATCGTATCTGGTGTTGGAACTTTAATAAGCAGCAGTGTGGATTCCTTGTTTTCACACTGATTTTCTTTCAGTCTGTCTTGCTGTGTATGTATCCCTTGGCTCAATATTCTTGGTGACTACTTCATTTACTTACTGATGTTTTTTATTTTAACAAACTCATCCCATTCTTTTGCCAAATTAATGCGCTTTTATTTGAAAGCTTTCATTTAAGATGATTAACTGAGTTAGACTGTGTCTACTACTACTTACTACTACTACTAGATAAAAGGAAGAAATCATTTCTCAAACTTTAGTGATGTGGGGCTACCAAATTATATAGGGAGCGGAAGAGGTAGACATTGATGAATGGAGATTTTGGCTTTGGGGTTTGTAGGAACATAGTTAAGGTAGAGTACTAATGTGACTTATGAAATAGCACTTTTGTGGTACAAAATAAATTTGTAATGTTTTCAGTTATGTTGTTCCAAAACCCTTAGTATTTCTTGTTTCACCAGCTATTGGTGGCCCTTAAAAATTGCATACTTTCATCGAAAAAGTCTGTAGTTAGTGAAATAACATGGTAGATAATGAAATTTTGCATAAGACCCTTACAGCAAAATACTGTCCTCTTTGCATCCTATCATTTGCCAAAATCTCATTTCGATATCTGAAAAAAATTTATGAAATATGAGGAATGCTTTGGATATTTCACTCTGGCTTTATAACTGGCACGCCGCAATCACAAATGAGTGTGCTACGTCAGATCAAATTTCTCAAGATTGGTGGGAGGGAGACCTCCACCCAAGTCTAATGAAAAATTCAATACATTAGCTAAATTCCATATGCTGCTAAATATTATGTAGTATGCACCAAACACAAAATCGTAGCGACATCTGCTTTTCATTGCAAACTTTTTCATATTCATGCAGTGTCTTACTTTCACTTAAATATCACAATAACTGTGACCATTAACGTGATGATGGGCATGTCATCATCAACCTGACATATAAAGCTATAAGTAAAGCAAAATGAATTTTCTTTACCGAATAATTTCTGTAAAATCATTTGAGAAAGATTGCAGGCCTGCATCTAGATTCTATAATCGCCGAACGGCCGAAAGGTTTCAGACACTGTCAGCCTCCCCTTCCGAACAAACAAACGAATGAACTCACCCAGCACTTTGGACGAAAATTGGTCTCTGCGCATTAGCCATCGTATCGTGCATGAGCTATAGTGGAGGTGGTCTGTTTGTCACAGTAGACAAGAAACTCAAATTCACTGAGATAGAAATGGAAACTGTATGCAAGATTGCTTGGGCAAGGCTCTGTATAATGGACATACAATTATAAGTGGATCTTTCTATCAGCCACCAGACCCAAGCACAATTATTAGACAGTGTACAAGTTCCCCAGTTGTACTTCCAGCATTGGAGGTGACTGTAATCATAGAGTAATCATTTGTTGTGGTTACAGTTTTGTAGGTGATGTATGTGACAATACATTCTGCAAAACATTGCTAAATGTGTTCTCTGAAAACTACTTAAGATGGATAGTTCAGAAACCTGCTCACGATAGAAATAAATAGGATCTAAAGAGGTAGACATTACATCTTTGAGGATGCTCACATTGAAACTGTTATCAGTAACTGTGATTTAGTTTTAGCAACAGTGACTACCAAAGTACAAAGAGCAGCTAAAACAGAAAGATTTATATGTTCAGCAGACTAGATAAAGATGCAGTAATGTCATACTTTGATGAGGAATTTCATTTAGTTCAACAGAGGGAAATATAGAGGAACTGTGGATCAATTTAAAAGAATAGTTGAATATGCAGTATATAGATATGTACCAAATAGAACAGTTCATTACTGATTGTACTGCTCAGGGTTTCCAGTCACTGTAAAGAAACTTCTAAAGAAACAGAGACTACAGCATGATAAGTGTAATATAAAGCATAGAGTTATAGGTAGGGAGATCTGAATGAAATGTGTTTTGCTGTCAAAAGGGTAGTGGAGAAGAATGCAATGACTACTGTAGCAAAATATTATTTAAAGATCTCTCACAGCACCCAAGGAAATTACATTCATATGTTAGGGCAGGTAGTGACACCAAAGTAGTTGTTCATACATTTGTGGACAAGACAGGCAACTGGAATTGAGAGTGGCAAAGCAAAAGCAAAAACACCTTAAATGTGTTTCCAAATGTTCGTTTATGAAGGAAAATCCAGGAGTATTGTTCCCATTTAATTCTTGCTCTAGTTGAGCAAAATAGATATTAGTGTCAGTGGGGTTGAGAACAGCTTGAAATCATTTAAATTAAATAAAGCTCTGGGGTTCGATGAAAACCAGTTTCTACACCAAATTTTCAGATGAATTAGCTACTCTTTTAACCATAAGATACTGTAGGTCCCTAGAACAAAAGACAGTGCCTTGTGATTGGAAGAAAGCATAGATCACATACTACTGCACAAGAAAGGTAGCAGAAGTAATTCACAATACTGTCATCCAATATTCTTGATATCCATTTGTTGCAGAATCTTGTAACATATTGTGAGCTTAGATGTAATGAGTCACCTGAAAACCATGGATTAAGGCAGTCTCATAGATGTTATATTTCTTGACTTCCAAAAAGCCTCCGACTCATTACCACACCTACGTTTATTACCAGATGTATGATCATATGAGGTATCAAGTGAAATTTGTGGCTACTTTTGACGATTTGTTGGTGGAAGGAATGCAGCGTGGTATCTTGGATGGATGGTTATTGACAGGTGAAGAAATAAGTTAAGACAAGCCGAATGGAAGTGTGCTGGGACTGTTTGTGTACATATTGTATATTAATGACCTTTCAGAAAACAGTGATAGTAACCTCAGATGTTGCAGTTTTCTATAATGAAATACTGTTCAAAGAAAACTACATATGTTCAGTCACGTCTTGGACAAGATTTCAGTGTGGCGTAAAGATTGGCAGCCTGCTTTAAATGTTAATAAATGTGAAACTTTGTACTTTTCAAAATGAAAAACATAGTATCCTATTGCTATAAAATCTGCAAGAGTCACATAGGCTTGTTAGTATGGCAGAGTTAGATCTGTTGGCAGAAAACTAGGAAATACAGTCAGTCTCTGAAGGAAATTGGTTTCAAAATATTCATGTGACTCATCCTACAATATTGCTCACAGGTGCGGGACCTGTATCTAATTGGTCTAGCATGGATATTGGATGTACACAAAGAAGTGCAGTAAGAATAGTCATGTGTTTGTTTGACACACCTAAGAGTGTCACAGAGATGCTAAGAAACTCGAACTGGCAGGCTCTTCCAGATAGATGCAAATTGTCTCATGAAAGCCTACTTACATAGTTTCAAGAGCCAGTATTAAATGATGAATCTAGGAATATAATATGGCCCCCTACTTATCACCGTCGTAGGGATTGCAAAGGTAAGATTAGACGATTTATCACGGTGCACCCAATGGAGTTTAATCATTCTTTCCGCTGTCCTCATGTGAATGGAAAGGGAAAAGGCTCTAATAAGTGCTATTGTACAAAGTACCCTTCCATGATTTAAAAGCGAGCGAGGTGGTGCCATGGTTAGCACACTGTACTTGCATTCGAGACAAAAATGGTTCAAACCTGTATCCGGTCATCCTGATTTAGGTTTTCCATGTTTTCCTAAGACAACTTCAGGCAAATGCTGGGATGGTTCCTTTGGAAGGGCATTGCCAATTTCCTTCCGTAATCTGAGTTTGTGCTTCATATCCAATGACCTCGTTGTTGACGGACATTAAATACTAATCTCCTCGTCCTACTCTTTCTCCTCCTCCATGATTTAACAGTTGTTTCCAGGGTATGGATGTAGATGTATTAATGATCACATGGCAAAGATCCTGGTATGTATACCTCGAATAGCAAGCATCTGCGATATAGATATTCTGAAGTGTTGCATAACCCTTAAGTGAAATGTTGAAAGTTCAGCAGCATAATACATTGAAAGAGAACTGTGAAGTTATAACAGTTGCTTCTTTTGAAAACTTTCATAATTGTTTGTTACAAAGTTAATTGTTTTTTAAATGAATAGATTTAATAGCTCAAACAATGGAAAATCCTGGATGGAATGTAACAATGTTATTAAAAATAAAGTTGCTAGTCACCATATAGTGGAGATGCTGAGTCGCAGAGAGGCACAAAAAAAAAAGTCACAAATTAGCTTTCGGCCAGTATGACCTTCATCGAACATGGACGACACACACACACACACACACACACACACACACACACACACGACTGCAGTCTCTGGCAACTTGGCAACTGAAGCCACACTGCAAGCAGCAGCACCAGTGCATTATGGGAGATGTGACTGGGTGGGGGTAAGGAGGAGGCTGGGGTAGGGAGGATGAGGGATAGCAGGTTGGGGTGCGGGACAGTGAAGTGCTGCTGGGGAGCACCTGTTCCATATCAAGAAGTCCCTTCCATGCAGCCTAGCCAATCGTGGATGTTGCATCTGCAGTGACGAGAGGTCCCTCTTGAGATATACCGAGGGTCACACTGGAGCCATTACAGATTGTAGTTATCCTCCCAACCTTGTACAAAAACAAATCTCTCGTGCTGTATCCTCCCAGTCTCTCACCACCTCCCAAAGTCTCATCGTCTGGCCACAGAGCAGCATTCCCCTCGTAACTCGGTACCACCCAGGACTAGAGCAGCTGAATTACAAGCTCCGCTAGGGTTTTGACTACCTCTCGTTGTGCCCTGAAATGAGAAATGTCTTGTCCACTATCCTTTCCATCCATCCCACAATGGTATTCTGCAGTCCACCGAACCTGCACAACATACTCCTCCATTCCTACACAACCCTTGCTCCCAACCCCTTACCTCATGGCTCATATCCCTGTAACAGACCTAGATGCAAGACCTGTCCCATACATCCTCCCACCACCACCACCTACTCCAGTCCAGTCACAAACATCACCTATCCCATCAAAGGCAGGGCTAGCTGTGAAACGAGTCATGTGATCTACTAGCTCAGCTGCAACCACTGTGCTGCATTTTATGTGGGCATGACAACCAACAAGCTGTCTGTCCACATGAATGGCCACCTACAAACTGTGGCCAATAAACAAGTGGACAACCCTGTTGCAGAGCACGCTGCTCAACGTAACATCCTTCATTTCAATGTCAGCTTCACAGCCTGTGCCATATGGGTCCTTCCCACCAACACCATCTTTTCTGAATTGCACAGATGGGAACTTCCATTGCGGTGTATCCTATGTTCCCATAACCCTCCTGGCCTCAACCTTTGTTAGCCGTTGTCCTCAATCATCATTCAACCCCTTCCCAGTTACCATTCCAGCAATACAGACCTCATTCCACAATACCATCTGCCCCGTCTAACCTCCCAACTGTTCATAGCTGCCCTACCCTCTCTCCACCGCATCACTGCACGCTCCCCAGCAGAACTTCACTGCCTCCCCCCCCCCCCCCACTATCCCTTCCCCCCTGCCTCAGCCTCCTCCTTACCCCCACCCAGTCGGCACTCCAGTCATGCACTGGTGTTGTTGCTCACAGTGTGGCTTCAGTTGCCAGAGACTGCAGCCATGTGTGTGTGTGTGTGTGTGTGTGTGTGTGGTCTTATTTTTGATTAAGGCCGGACTGGCCAAAAGCTAATTTGTGACAGTCGTTTTGTTGTGCCTATCTGCAACTCAGCATCTCCACTATATGGTGAGTAGCAGCTTTCTTTTTCATTAGATTTAATAGATTTAATATGTAGTTTGTTTTTTCCAATAATGGAAATTAATTAAATATGCAATGACAATAAAGTAATGTATTTCATAGATATATATTTTTATTGGAAATATAACTCTGAAATCAATTAAAAAATGCACTTGAGAAACAAGCTTTCAGAAAATAACATTGTAATTGACTAAAAATAACACCAAAATAGGCCAATAAATAGAAAATATCCTGCCTTTAATCGTGAGGAAATATAAGAGGGTTGTTCAATAAGTAATGCAACACTTTTTTTCCCCAGCCTATTTTGGTTGAAAAAACGTGGAACTATCTGTAAGACACCAGGAAATGTTCCCACTTCAGTCCCTGTAGTTACATGAACTTCTGATAGGTGGTGGCACCATACGAAGCCTTCAGAGTGGCCTCTTTAATGGTGGTGCATTTCAAGCAGAGAGCTGTCATTGGGTTTCATTTGACAAGAAACAAGAGCATCGCAGATATTCATAAGCACTTGCAGAATTTCTATGGAAGCCTGGCAGTGAACAAAATCATGGTGAGTCATTGGGTGAAGTGTCGTCGTCACAACAAGGTCGCGGAAACCTGTATGATCTCCTGCATTCCAGCCAGCTGTACACAGCTCTGACTCCTGCTGTGCTGGAATATGCAAACACTCTCATTTGATGTGATCAGTGGATCACAATCAAACACCTCGCTGCTCAGCTCCGTCGGTAGTGTTGACACACACATCCACCAGTGTGGATATTCAAATGTATGTACCCACTGGTCCCTCACTGCCTAACAGAAGACCACAAAGAGTAATGAAAGACTGTCTTTTCAGAGTTGCTTCCACATTGCGGGATTGAGCTTGACAATTTATTGTTGAACCTCGGTCACAGGTGATGAAACATCTAATCAGAAACAAAACAGCAATTTGTGGAGTGACACCACACCACCTCTCTTCTGAAGAAAATGTTTAAAGCCACATCCTCAGCTGGTAAAGTCATGACGGTAGTCTTCTGGGGCACTGAAGGGGATATTCTGTTTTATGGTCTCCCTCATGTGCAATAATCTTATTGTGTTACCCTCAGGAATCTGAAGAAACAATGTTAGCACATGTTTTGCACAAAAATGCAAATGAACTACTCCTCCCCCCTCCTGCCCTTCTCCCCCTCCTCCTCACCCTCCCCCTCCTCCTCCCCCTCCTCCTCCCCCTCCTCCACGCCCTCCCCCTCCCCCTCCTCCTCCCCCTCCTCCCCGCTCCCCTCATCCTCTCCCCTCCCCCTCCCTCCTCCTCTCCCCTCCTCCTCGTCCCTAGTTTTCTCCCCTCCTCTCCCCGCCCGTCCTCCTCTCCCCTCCTCCTCCTCTTCTCGCCTCCTCCTCTCCCCGCCCCTCCTCCTCTCCCTTCCCCTTCTCTCCCCTCCTCCTATCCCCTCCTCTCCCCACCCCGCCTCTCCCCTGCCCTTCCCGTCCCCTCCCCTCCTCCCACCTCCCCTCCTCCTCTCCTATCCCCTCCTCCTCTCCTATCCCTTCCTCATCTCCCATCCCCTCCTCCTCTCACATCCCCTTCTCCTCCCCCATCACCTCCTCTCCCCTACACCTCTCCCCTCCCCGTCCCCTCCATCCCCTCCTCCGCCCCCTCCCCTCCTCCTCTCCCCTCCCCACCCCTCCTTCCCTCCTCCGCTCCCCTCCCCCCACCTCTCCCCCACCTCTCCCCTCCACCTCTCCCTGCCCCTCCACCTCTCCCCGCCCCTCCACCTCTTCCCGCCCCTCCACCTCTTCCCGCCCCTCCACCTCTCCCCGCCCCTCCACCTCTCCCCGCCCCTCCACATCTCCCACCCCTCCACCTTTCCCCTTCCCTCCACCTCTCCCCGCCCCTCCACCTCTCCCCTCCCCTCCACCTTTCCCCTCCCCTCCACCTTTCCCCTCCCCTCCACCTTTCCCCTCCACCTTTCCCCTCCACCTTTCCCCTCCACCTTTCCCCTCCCCTCCCATCCCCTCCTCCTTTCCCCTCCCCTCCACCTTTCCCCTCCTCTCCACCTTTCCCCTCCCCTCCACCTTTCCCCTCCCCTCCCCTCCACCTTTCCCCTCCCCTCCACCTCTCCCCTCCCCTCCACATCTCCCCTCCCCACCATCTCTTCCCCCTCCCCCTCTTCCCCCTCCTCTCCCTCCCTCTATACCACTCCTCCTCTCCCTCCCCTCCTCCTGCTCTCCCTCCCCCCTTCTCCCCCCTCCTCCTCCCTCTCCCCCTCCTCTCCCTCCCCACTTCTCACTCCCCCTCCTCTCCCTCCCCACTTCTCACTCCCCTCCTCTTCTCCCTCCCCACTTCTCACTCCCCCTCCTCTTCTCCCTCCCCCTCCTCCTCCCTCTCCCCCTTCTCCTCTCCCCCTCTCCCTCCCCCTTCTCCTCTCCCTCCCCCCTTCTCCTTTCCCCCCCCTTCTCCTCTCCCTCCCCCTCCTACTATCTCCCTCCCCCCTTCTCCTTTCCCTCCCCCTTCTCCTCTCCCTCCCCCTCCTACTATCTCCCCCTCTCCCTCCCCCCTCCTCCTCTCCCCCTCTCCCTCCCCCCTCCTCCTCTCCCCTCTCCCTCCCCCTCCTCCTCTCCCCCCTCTCCCTCCCCCTCCTCATCTCTCCCCCTCACCCCCTCCTTCCCCTCTTCATCTCCCTCCCCTCCTCTTCCTCTCTCTCCCTCCCCCTCCTCCTCTCCCCTCCTCCTCTCTCCCCCTCCCCCTCCTCCTCTCCCTCCTCCTCTCTCCCCCTGTCGCCCCCCCTCCTCTCTCCCTCCCCCCTCCTCTCTCCCCCTCTCCCTCCCCTCCACTCTCCCCTCTCCCTCCCCCCTCTCCCTCCCCCCTCCTCTCTCCCCCTCTCCATCCCCCTCCTCACCCCCTCTCCCTCCCCCCTCCTCTCACCCCTCTCCCTCCCCCCTCCCCCTTTCCCACCCCCTCCTCTCCCCCTCCCTCTCCCTCACCCCTCCTCTCTCCCCCTCTCCCTCCCCCTCCTCCCTCCCCCTCCTCCCTCCCCCTTTCCCCCCTCCTCCCTCCCCTCCTCCTCATCTCCCTCCCCCTCCTCCTCCCTCCCCTCCTCCTCCTCCCCCTCCTCCTCCCTCCCCTCCTCCTCCCTCCCCCTCCTCCTCTCCCTCCCCCTCCTCATCTCCCTCCCCTCTCCTCTCTCCCTCCCCTCCTCCTCTCCCTCCCCCTCCTCCTCTCCCTCCCCCTCCCCCTCCCCCTCCCCCTCCTCCTCTCCCTCCCCCTCCTCCTCTCCCTCCTCCTCTCCCTCCCCCTCTCTCTTCCCCTCTCTCTCCCCCTCCTCCTCTCCCTCCCCCTCTCTCCCCCTCCTCCTCTCCCTCCCCCTCTCTCCTCCTCCTCTCCCTCCCCATCTCTTCCCCTCTCCCACCCCCCTCTTCCCTCTCCCTCCCCCTCTCTCCCCCTCTCCCTCCCCCTCTCTCTTCCCCTCTCCCTCTCTCTCCCCCTCTCCCTCCCCCTCCTTCTCCTCCTCTCTCTCCCCCGCTCCCTCCCCCTCCTCTCCCTCCCCCTCCTCTCCCTCTCCCTCCCCCTCCTCTCTCTCCCCTCTCCCTCCCCCTCCTCTCTCTCCCCCTCTCCCTCCCCCTCCTCTCTCTCCCTCCCCCTCCTCTCTCTCCCCCTCTCCCTCCCCCTCCTCTCTCTCCCTCCCCTCCTCTCTCCCCCTCTCCCCCCCTCTCCCTCCCCCTCTCCCTCCCCCTCTCCCTCCCCCTCTCCCTCCCCCTCTCCCTCCCCCTCTCCCTCCGCCTCCTCCTACGCCTCCCCCCTCCTCCTCCCACTCCTCCTCCTCCTCCCGCTCCTCCTCCTCCTCCTTCTCCCACTCCTCCTTCTCCCACTCCTCCTCCTCCCCCGCCTCCTCCTCCCCCGCCTTCTCCCGCTTCTCCTCCCCCGCCTTCTCCCGCTCTCCTCCCCCGCCTTCTCCCGCTCTCCTCCCCCGCCTTCTCCCGCTCCTCCTCCCCCGCCTTCTCCCGCTCTCCTCCCCCGCCTCCTCCCGCTCCTCCTCCCCCGCCTCCTCCCACTCCTCCTCCCCCGCCTCCTCCCGCTCCTCCTCCCCCGCCTCCTCCCGCTCCTCCTCCCCGCCTCCTCCCGCTCCTCCTCCCCCGCCTCCTCCCGCTCCTCCTCCCCCGCCTCCTCCCGCTCCTCCTCCCCCGCCTCCTCCCGCTCCTCCTCCCCCGCCTCCTCCCGCTCCTCCTCCCCGCCTCCTCCCGCTCCTCCTCCCCCGCCTCCTCCCGCTCCTCCTCCCCCGCCTCCTCCCGCTCCTCCTCCCCCGCCTCCTCCCGCTCCTCCCCCGCCTCCTCCCCCTCCTCCTCCCCCCATCCCCTCCTCCTCCTCCCCCCTCCTCTTCCCCCTCCCCCCTCCCCCTCCCCCTCCTTCTCCCCCTCCTCCTCCTCTCCCGTGACAATGCATGTTCTAACACATGTCTGTGCACCCAAGAGAAGCTCACAAAACTGCATTGGACCATTCTTCCTCATCTACCCTACAGCCCGGATCTCTTGCCTTCTGACTTCCATCAGTGTGGCCCAACGGAGGATGCGCTCTATGGGAAGCAGTACATGGACGATGGGGACGCTATGGATGCAGGAAGACGTTGCTCTGATGTTGACCAGTAGAGTGGTATCATGCAGGCATAAAGGACCTCCACCATAGATTATGGTGAAAAATGGTGTTTTGTAGCTAAAAGAGTGGGGAATAATGTGATATATGGAATCCTGAATAAAACCAACCAGCTTTCAGTAAAAGTGTATGCCCTTGTTTTTCATCAAGTACTATCTGTTTTCTCATGTTACAAACCAACTTTATTTCTATGCCTCATTTCTCCATATGTACAACTGATTCTTTATGCCCGGGAATGAAGTGACACTAATGTACACACCCACTTGCAGTTTAAAATCGCAACAAAACTTTTTTTTATCCCTCCACTGTTTGGCTATTTTTTCCCTTGAGTTGCAGGACTCCATTAGTCGCCTTTTTTCTGGATATACAATTTGGGGAGGTAATTGCAAAAAGTTCATGCTTTAACAGTAAAAGCAATTCACCAGTAATATTACATTGATTTTAGTTTATTTAAAAGCAAAAGGAACGTTAAAATTTAAGGAGAACTGAGCCACTAAAAATAGTAACATTTTTGCTCAATGCTAATAAAGTTTCCTTAATCTTACATATAATAGACTAACCATTGGGAGGAGGAAGGGAGAGGAGGTTTCTAGGATTGGGTGTAAAACTTAAGTAGAGTTCTGTGTCTAGAGTCACATATTAGGATAAGACGGGGGGGGGGGGGGGGGGGGGGGGGGGTTGGAATCAAGAGCTAAATATCAGTATAAAATGATAGTCAAAGATGTGAGAAGTTGGAATTGCTAATGAACGTAAAGTGGAAGAAGTAAAAACTGGTAAAGGAAATGTAGGCGAAGAGTGTGTGTGTGTGTGTGTGTGTGTGTGTGTGTGTGTGTGTGTGTGTGTGTTGGGGGAGGGGGGGAGCACTTAAGAGCTTTCACATCTGTATCAAGAATTGACACAAATAATTTCATACATTAACTGAGAAATTGTCTGTAGACAGGGACAGGAAAAAATTGTTTTATTGTATGAACAATTTTGGTGTTATTTTATTACAGTTATGTTGTTACTTTTTATCAATTTTGGTATTCTTTTCTTATGACTTATTTTTGAAGCACTGTATATTGCTATTTTGTCTTTCTTTGTTGTTTTTCAGTGTTATGTTGAAAGTGAAAATATCCCTCTGAATTGCGTTATAATTATTCACATCATATTTATTTACTTCATTAAATAATTCATTTTTATTGTACGTATTAAATCTAATCAATTAAAGAAAAAAGTAACTTGACAACTGTACACTATTGAAAGTTTTTAAAAAATGAGCATTGTAATAAATGCAAAGTTCTCTTGAGACTTCTCTTCAGACCCATCTGTACTTCAGTATAATGGGGTCTAAATTTGAAAACAGAAGACAAATTGCCTTCAACACAAAATCACATTTGACAAGGTCCTCTATCCTAGTGGTATCTGAAGTTGCTTCTCCACTAAATTATGAAAGGAATTGTGTCCCTAAAGAATATCTTTCATGACTCAAACCTGCCATTTTAGGTACACATAGTACGCTTTACCACAAGGCTGGCCATGACGTGCCAAACTTCACACGTGCACCGTGTGCAGGTCTTGTGCGGGCCAAGGCCCTGCCTATTACTTGGCTTTGCTTGGTCCTTCCCAGAAGCACCTGGGAAAGCACGACATTTCATTTAGCATTGCAGTGTGGCATTTTTCGGCCTGTGCAACTCTCTTGAGTTTGGCAGTACAGCTCTCCGAGTTTAGCAGAATTGTGGTATCAGCGTTGTTTACCCTTTGCTGTTCGTTCATTGTATGAAGGACATTCACAGCTTCAGTGGCTGTTTGCACAAAAAGACACGATGTAGCATTCTGCCATCACAATCCTTTAAAATGAATGGGAATGATAGAAGAAATGGATGAGAATTCTGAATTCGCATAAACGACGGGTACTGCATATTTGCTATGAAACAACATTACTATACCATGCAGAAAGAATTTAAAGATATAGTTGGCAATGAAAGAGCAAAAAATTATGAAGAGATTCATGCTACGAATAGTAAAATTTCTGAAGTCGCATGCATTATTCCATTCTCAGTTGCAACCGTTTGCAGTGGAAATGAAGTAAGTGTATGGAAGCATCATATATTACTGCAAAGTTGGTTGGTTAAGTCGAGGGGCATGGCTGGAAAAATTTTTTGATTTAAAACTCACTGTTGTTGAAGTTACGAAGGGAAAAGAAATACAGGAATGAAAATTAAAACATCCATAATGGTTTGCAGAATTCGCATTTTAAGTGGACTTGAGTGCCCACTGAGCACAGTAAGACATTGCTAGGTAACTTCTGTATGATTTGATGGGGATGCATTCAAAAAGAAAATTGTGTTGTAGAAGGGACACATTTTGACAAACACAGTCCAGTTCCCTAAGCTCACTGGCATAGAAAATCAGAGGTTTGAAGAATTCATTGTGGCCCTGAAAGAATTACAATAGTTTCATAAGCTTTTCAGAACACTGTCAACCATATGCCTGCTTGAATGCTGTTTTCGAGACTGTTTGCCATTTCAGTTGGAAGTACCCCTATGCATATGCGGATGTCTTTGATTGACCAGTTGGATAATTTTGGTTTTAGTGACAAATCTTTTTACATTAAAACTGTCCAGGATGTCTAGATTGCGTCCTCAAGTAGAGTTTCCAAGTCTCGATAAGGGTGCAAAAGTGCTACTATTTCGATCGACATATTTGTGTGAAACAAATTTTTCAATTATGAAACTAAATAAATCAAGATTTCTTGGCAACTTGAGTGCAAAACTCTGTGAAATTGTGTCTGTCCCAATACCAAATGTTTGTACCAGTTAAAATTATATTGGGTCTTCAGGGCATCAAGAATAATTAACTAACACTGAAAATTTGTTTTGTTTGTGATCTATGATTTTGAGAAATGCGATATGTAAAACAAAGTCATATGTAGTGCGAATACACTGCCATTTAAATGTGGTGTGTTTGCAGTTTCCCCTCTTTCCCCTCCTTGCACTGAGACAGTGTGGCGTGGCAGTGGGAAAAGCGTGCAGCAGGGCTGAGCACTTGGCGCTCGGGCCCAGGCATGGCCCATGAGCCGAAATCTTGGCTATCCCTGCTTTACCATGTAGGCCTTAAACACTTAACACAAAACCCGAAGTTATTTTGTTTTCATTATTTTGACACAAACTTAAAATCCCAGGTATACTTGGACAACTTAAGAACAGACCTTCAAAAAAATAAAACCCCATTTATATCCGTTTCAGCACTGATAAGTGTTCATCTGCTTGAGCACATCTGGCCCTTCATTTGTAACATGGCTGACATGTTTTGGTTGAGGTGATCGTTATTAGATATTGTCTATACTGTGTGCAGCTTTGGATATTTGACAACAAAATAACATGTTTTTAGCCATTTTCCTGTATTTTTGACTGGGCAGTGCTTTCTGAAAAGGATGGCTATAGTGGTCCTGGGTTTGACGTTAAATTTAGCACCTCACAAAGTGAAGAAGAATCTAATATTACTTCATTAGAGACTGAAAGTGATGAGACTGTTAATCAGTTGAGTGACAAGTGCTTGCCAATGGTATGGGATAAATACATTCACTGTGCTCTAGCCAGCTCCTCCAAGATTAATGTTCACAGGAAACCATTGTGAAGTACATGGTTGGACTTCATAGCTACACAGAAATTAAAAATATCAAATTTGATGATATTTTAGTCAAAGTCCAGTGCATGAGTATACTTCGGATTTTATCATTGCTGATCTTCAAAATTTTGTAACTCATCGTTTTGAGCTTTAAAAGCTATCTTCATGTGTCTACATGTAACTTCATTCTTTATAGGATGTTTTTCATTAATAAAAAGTATTATTTTTTTGAAACCTAATTTGAAAAAGTCAATATATTAAGGGGTTAATAGAGTTCATTTTCAACCTATAGATGAAACAATAATCTAGAGCTGTTAACAGAGCCTCTTCCAGGTGTACATCACAGTAGGCTGCAGCAGACTTCTAGCAAAGAAACTCAATGTAGTTTGGTTCTGAAAGAGAGTAGGGAAAAAAGTCTTGCTGCTAGGTAGTAGTCATGGGAGGGGTATAGGCCAGATGATAGAGGACAAATTAGACACAGGGTGCCATGTCACAAGCATTGTGAAGCCAAGAGCTAGTTAGCAGTAGCCAGGTGACAGAGGGTGTGGGTATTTCGTGCAAAGGCTTTGGCAAGGAAATCAGGTTCTTATAATTGGTGGAGCAGGGAATAGCCTGGCTAAGAACAGTAATTATCACTTTAGGTGTGACCTGGATGAAATAGGAGTAGCAACTATACACACACATGTGAGTTTTGTGGAGGTCCTGCAGCACCTTGACCAGCCCTGGGCAAATACTGCTGTGAGCTGTGTGATTCAGGCACCCTGATTTGAAAGAAATGAAAATATCAGAAGAGCCTCACAAAATGCTTAATAACGCACAGAAAAATAAGGGTAGCTTATTTTATCAAAATATTAGATGAATGAGTAATAAGATACAAGAGCTTCTTGTCTGTTTCGAAAATTTAGAGAGCTCTGAAAAGATATACATCATGTGCCTGACTGAGCACTATGTAATCACAGGGTTAGATAAGTTACTTATGAAAGATTACACATTGCAGTGTACTCTTGCAGAAATAATATAGGAAAAAAGGTGTTGCTACATATATTAAGACAGAAAACAAGCTCAGAAACATTGAGACAAATAGATTTTGTAGTGCTAAACACATAGAAGTGTGTGCTTGTGAATTAATACTAAGAAAGTTCACTTTTATTTGTAGCTGTACATAGTTCTCCACTGGGAAATTTTGAACTGTTTAGATAATCTGGCTTCCTTACTGTCCTATCTGTCATATGCAGCAAGTCTCTGGTGACTTCAGTGTAGATTTTTTGAAGGAAACTGATGGGAAAAATATGGAAACTGTATTTGGATCCTACAATTTGGTCTCAGTAATTAACTTTATAACATTGGTGGATAAGGACAGTAGGACCCTAATTGATAACATTTTCTTTGATGAAGCTCAAAGTAAGAAAATAACTGTTTATCTAGTAAAAAAGGTCTCTCTGACGATGATGCACAGTTAGTTAGAATACATAACATAGTGCCTAAATATGGATACTCCTCAGTGGAAATCATTTAGAATAATTGATGACTTCAGGGCAAATGTTTTTAAGAATAATTTATAGAATATGACATGGGAGGTAATTTATAATGAACCAAATGCTCACATAAAATTTAATCTATTCCGTGATAAATTCATATCATTATTTGAAAATAGCTTTCAGCATAAGCTAGTCAGAAAGGACACTAAACAGCCAGGTAAAAATCCATGGATCACTGGAGAGATTACAGTATCTTGTGAAAGGAAAAGGAAAATATATCTTTTGGCAAGAACATGTAGGGCCTCTGCAGTAGTTGAACACTACAAAAATACTCGAAATTACCAAGAAAGGTTATTAAAAAATCAAAGAACATGCACATAATGTCAGAAATCAGCACATCCAATAACAAACTTACGGCAACATGGAATGTAGTGAAGTGAGATATAGGACAACGAGCCACAGAACAACCCAGCAGCACTCATAGGGACAAACAGTTTGAGCAAAATCACAGTAGAGTGTTGAAAATGGAATTTCACCAACTTTCCTTCTGAAATTAAGAAACTTATACTTTCTCTCAAAAGATGAAACCTCACTTGGTCTTGATGGTGTTTCCAGTAGAATACTAAAAATTTGTTCCCATGTAATAAGCCCAGTCTTGAAATATGTGATGCATGACTAACTAAAGGCATTTTTCCAGAGAGACTGATAAATGCCATTGTTAAACCCTATTTAAGAAAGGTGATAAGAGAGACGTAAATAACTACTGATCTATTTCACTGCTGACATCATTCTCCAAAATTTTTGAGAAGATTATGTATTCTAGAATAGTATCTCACTTTAGCAACAATAGTATTCTTAGCAATTCACAGTTTGTTTTCAGAAGGGTTGCTCTACTGAGAATGCCATTTACACATTCACTCACCATATTTTACAAGCACTAAATAATAAAATAGTTCCAGTTGATATTTTCTGCACTCTCTCTAAGGCATTTGACTGTTTGAATCACAGTATTCTCCTAGTAAATAAATTGATGTTTTATGGGATTAATGGTATAGCCAACCAATGGATAATCTTATATCTAACCAAAAGATTACAAACAATTCTACGTAATAACTCAAGCAATGTAGTCCAGGGACATTATTCTGACTGGAGAGAAATCATGTTTGGGGTCCCCCAAGGTTCAGTCTTATGTCCACTACTGTTCCTTCTATTTCCAATTTAAAGACTTATCAGTAGGGGCACCTAATAATTTTCAGGTGTTCACCCTATTTATTATTTCCTCACTATGTGTTACACTTATCATTGGTGTGGTACTTCCAGATGTGCAGAATCGATTATGTTGTGTCTTTTTAAAATTGAGGGTGAGACCATTTGCAGAAAACCAGTCAGTGATACTTCTAAGAAGTTTATTTATCATTTCTTCTGTTTCTGTATGTGTGTTTGGACATCTGCTAGTGTCATCTGGAAAAGAACTAATTCTGTGTGTTGTATGTGGAATGAAAGAATGATATATATATATATATATATATATATATATATATATATATATATATATATATATATTATAATGAATTGAGAAAGTTTCTTCGTGACAACTCCTCCTATTCTGTAGAAGATTTTCTATTATTGCAATGTGAAAAAGGTGGTGGGTTGGAATTACTAACTCACATCTAATCTACATATTGTTTCTTCTTTTTTTATGTACAGATTAGTTTGCGATGTGAATGTATAAGGGCTTGTTCGACATCATTACAATCTATCATGCAAAATGATCTATAGAACATGTTACTAACTGACTGACTTAATAAATGGATCTGTGGCAGCAGTAGTTGTTAGAATAATTTGAAAGAACAACCCAGTGCATTTCAGCGACCCTCCACCTCTGCCTGAAGTATTCATCCCTTCATATTTCTCAAAAAGTTTCCAGTTTTATAACCAAAAATTCATATTCCCCTGTAATGAAGGAAACTTAACTTCGAATAAATGTAATATTTTATCCAGCAACGTCAGATTTCTCAATATTTTTGCACAACAAATCATACCAAAACTGATGTGGATTGGAGATATCTTTAACATGGTGCATCAATTAAACTGCATATTCGAAAATCACTAAATGTGGAACTCCAGCTTCACAACCACGCAAATCAACATCACGCCTGTCCAGTTTGCTTCTGTCACCCAATTACACCATAGGAAATTTGATGTCATGCAAACGTGTTTTGGGTGGTAAAACAAACCACTGATAATACTTACTTCACTTTTTATTCATCTTTTTTTAATTTTGTGAATGAAGTATGGGGTGACAGCGTGACCTATTGTGTGGACCAGGGCCTAGGTTAGATTGAAAGGTATCAGATACCATGTTAATTTAAGTTTTTGCAAAACTAAGATGCCATATGTGGTGTTCTTTATTTTGCATATAATGAAAATATCTAGTTCAATTAATGCATTGCACCATTTGTTTGTACAGTATGCTGTGCAAAATAGTCAGGTACATTCATGTTGATGACTAAAATTGCTACTGGAATGTAGTTCTTTGTCGTCACATCTAGAACCATGGATTTCATGTGGAAAATCCACTGTAATTTTAAGAATATAGTTCTCAGAATTGAGAAAAAGTCAAAATACAATTTCAGCATTCAAAGAAAATAATCATTTTGAAAATGCAGTGTAATTGAATAGACAAAAAAGTCTACTCACCAAGTGGTGGCAGGAAAATACATGTATAAAAGTTATTAAAAGTGTGCAAGCTTTTGGAGCCAGTGGCTCCGGAAGCATGCAAACTTTTAATTATTCTTATATGTGTGTGAGTAGATTTTTTTTATCCATCGAGGTACATTATAATTTTAACATTCAGTAACTCTTAGTTACCAATATTAATAAATTGCTGACCTCAGATTTACCATTTTACATGGAAAGGGGAAAAAATATGTCATTCCATGACGTTTCACAAAAACTACCAGTTCTGTGTTATGTTGCTATAAACTGCAGATTGAATGTTATTTTCCACTTTATCATCCACACAAAATTTTCCCATCCCTATCTATAGATACCGTCAAGTGGCTAACACTGTTCCTTTCAAGAGATTGCCTTCAGCAGAGACAACCAGGCTGTGGTTTGTTTTGTGGCATTGCCACATATTCACAATCAGTTGATAGCTGTAACAATTTTTAATATTTCATCCACTGTCACTACACATTATTTGAGTCTAAAGACTACTTGTGTGTGAACACAAACATCTTACCACAAGTCTTGCTTCATGTTCACAAAGTGTGCATGAATCCATTGAAAAAATGGTATATTTATAAAGGTTCTGAAAATCAGTGAGCAGGAATATTCTCCTTCCATTGCCATAGTTCTCATTTAGTCAACATTTTTACTATTATTATTACATTGCACTGTTTTTTGGAGTTTATTCCTATTTTCAGGCTATGTTTTAAACGTAAGTAAGCTTTTATACAGGATGACTCAGCTGCCTCTACTGATTCATTTTATGCAACCCACTCTATGTCTGTATCAGGAACGGTATCCAAATGGTGCCGGCTATGTGGTCAATGTAAGTGCCCTCTCAGAGCTTTGAGCAACTGTCAGAAACAGGATCGTACTGTTAAAAATACAGGTGAGAATTGGCCATGAGTTATTCAGTATTTTTGGACCAATTACCTTATTTCTGCCATAAATATACAAATTCCTCCGATCTTCCTTTGTGTAATTGACACTATAATCAGTCAGGTTTTGGATGTCTCTGTAAGTATATTATGTTTATAGTACTTAATCATACGTAAATGGTTTTGAGGTTATATACCAGAAAGTTGTTACTTCCATGCTTCCCATTTTGATATCTACTATTAATTTCATTGTCGCTGTATAAGGAACATTTCAGAATAAAGTTAGAGACTTCCAAAACCTTTATGACTACACCACCAGTTACACAAAGAAAGATTGGAGACAATGGGATAAGTGTGGCAAAAGTAAGGTATATCTTGGTAAAAAAATACTGTGTAATTCATGACCACTCCTCAGTTGTATTTTTTATGGTGTGGTTCTATTTACTAACAGTCGCCCAGAGCTCTGAAAGGGAACTAATATTGATTACACGGCTGTCGCCTGTCTGGATGCTGTTCCTGTTACAGACATAGCGTGGGTTGCGTAAAACGATTGGGTAGGGGCATCTAATTCACCCTGTATAAGTAAGGAGGATCGTTTGTCCCCATGACAAAAAAGATCGGTTTATGTTGTTGTTTTTCAGTTTGTATTGTGGTTCTCAGCACCATTTGAAAGAACTGTTGATATTATCTATAATGTGTCATGCACATAACACATTAATAGTGAACTGCTGTTGCATGGTATAAAAACACCTTTGCCACTTATTTATTTAAGTGTGATGATACGCTTGGTTTTTGCAATTTGTTATGTAAGTCAAAGTTGATGTTATAATTAATACATTTTCTTTTTATGTTTATACAGGGTGCAGAATCCAGTAGCACACTTATTAATCCTCAAAATTCGTGTCCTTTCAAAGGCACATCTTTTGAGTTACCAGAACATGAACAAGAAGAACTGTCTCGCTATGGGTACTGGAGCGCAGAAGCACGCAGTTTGCATTTACCTTCATACCGTTCTGCATTTCTTTTCTTGTCTCGAATTCCTTTGGAAATCATTCATGAATTTTTACGTATGCGACTTGAACAGAAACCAGAAAACCCTTCTGCTTTGTGTATTCGACAGGTAAGTGGTTTTTGAATTGTATGCATTCTACATAAATTATGTTGATTAACCGCTATGGTTAACAACTATAGTTGTGATCAGCCTGCCTTTGACCAAGGAAACATAGGTAAACAAGTAATTGTGTTTACAGGACATGGCTAAAACAAAAATAAACAGTTTATGTAAAAAATCTAAGTAAATGTAAATTTAAATATTTGCTGTAAGGACAATAGTGAGGAAATTCTAAATTTGTCTATGAAATACTCGAACCTTTGTTCAGACAATTCCCACCCCCCCCTTTTTTTTTTTAGAAAGTCATCATCAGATGATCACGGAAAAGGGGGTAGCAAAATATGTTTAGGAAACTAAATTATGAAATTAAACTAACTTCTATAGGCGACCACATGCACTTGAATAAGTTACATAGTAACTTGTCAAAGTACAACTGAACATTCCAGGAGAGGCGCTAACAGTGTAAACACATTTGCATTCTGATTCTTTCATATGTGAGTCAGTACATAACAGTGTAAAGCTGGTAGCTTTTCAATCACTGATTGTGAAGTAGAGCCTTATCAAAGTGAAAACTATTTTTAAAAATCATCTAACTACTGGTGTATGTAAGCAAGACATACACAAGAAGTGTAATGACGCTTACCTACTGATGTGATTCGCAAGTGGCAAATTGATCACTGATGGTTGCACGAGTATACTAACCAACCAGTCTGAAAGAACTGACAAATCCAGCTACTGTTAAACAATTGGGAACCAGCAGTAAAGGATGCCCAAAAAAGGAGAAAGGCAAAAACCAGGGACAGGGTGAGTCACAGGAATTAGACATTTTTGAAATGAACAATACACGCTTAATTTGTAGCGCAAAAGTGAATTTACTACAATAGCATCTTTGTAACTACATGTCATTTGAAATGCATATTATGAATGGAAGATAATGTCTGGCAGGTGGTGTCCACTTTCTTGATTGTAGGTTTCAAGTCTGTGTTGTAAATCCGTGTAAGCACGGGCCAACATTTCATGATCAGTTACCTCTACTTCTTGCATGATTGCGTCCTTCAAACCAGTCAAGGTGCAGAGTTTGTGGGAATACACAAGAGAATTGAGGCATCCCCACAAAAAGAACCTGCAAGTGCTGTATTGGGGGATCTTGGAAGTCATATGATGTCTCTGAAATGGGGAACTACTCTCCCTGGAAAGATGCGATGAATCATGTCCGTAGATCCACATTTGTAAAATGCACTGTGGTGCCGTCTTGATGAGAATAAACATTATTCTTGTTTTGTAGATGTTGCTGTCACAGCTGTGGATGCAAGAAAGTGTTAAGTAAGTAAATGTAATGTGCAGTGTTGTCTGTCACAGTGGCACCATTTTTATTAAAAAAAAAAATGGTGGTCCAGTGATGTCAAAATTGCTAATCACACACCGTATCATTACATGCTCTGAAGAGAGTGGTGTCTTATGAATGATGCATGGATTCTCAGAAGCCCAGTAATGGAAATGTTACTTATTAACCTCCCAATCAAATGAAAATGAGCCTCATCACTCTTGATAATTATTGTAATTTCACTGTCTTCAAGCAGCATTTGCATTTGAATGACAAAGTCCTCTCATTGCTCATAATATGTACCCTTCAGCTGCTGCTCAGTACTCATCTTGTCTGGATGAGATGTTACATTATTCTTCAAAATAGTGTGCAGCAATTCACGACTTAAACTTACCTTGTGCATATCGTTGTGCAGGCCACTCTGGGGTTTGAATCGACACCTCTCTCACTATCTTGATGTTCTCTGGTGTCATTGCAGGCTTCTTAGAACCACATGGGTTCTGTGTAATACTTCCTGGTGGCCTAAGACCAATAACCCACCTGAGAATCATATTGCGGTTAGAAATGGTATCTCAGCATCCACAGTTGCAACGGCTCTACACTGCTAAGACATACCCAGCATATTGTACATGTATGTCATACTTAAACAGGCAGTGCTGTACTGTCCACTTCAGCATCACTACTGAAAAGGCATCTGATAGCAAGAACACTGCTGAAGGTTCCCACACTCCATCTCTATGCGGGGGTGTCATACTAATCATTTCAAAGATGTCCAGTTCTCGTTGGTCACCCAGCATCTTAACAGATCAAGAAATACTTCAAAATAGGCTTTGTTATGTGAATTATTTTGTTTGTTTGGAAGTGATGTGACAGTTTAAGAAATTGAAATTTTTATTATTTTTTTTTAAAGTGTATGCAGATGCCGTCCTTTAGGAATGTAATGACAGATATATAGATGGTTATCTTTGCTTCCTATTTTAATCTGCTATTTTTTCTTCTTTTTTAAATGAGTACTGATCGCTATATTATTACATCTTATATTACAATGTTGTCGAAAGTGCATATTAAAAGATCTGTGTGTTTATTCTGTGTAAAATGTTGGACAGGCAACATGTGTTATCTTATACACCTGAGTTTGAGTTTGAGTGTTCATTATGATCTACTCTTTTCTTATGGCATATTTTATGCTGAAGCTGATGGTCTTTACAGAAGATTGCTCTCGTTTTATTCTTAGTGAAAGAATGAACAATCTCTTCAAATGATTTTCCTCTGCAAGTCAGTGCAACAATTTTTTGTGCTTGACATTTGTCGTCTACACTACTCATCCACTTCATAATTTCCCATGCATTTTAATGACACTCGTTCCTTCATAACTGATAGACCCACCTACCTGTTTTAATATATCAGGTTCTTAATTTAGGGGTAGACTTTGTAATCTGTGTATCATGAACTAAATATGTCCACGTATATTAAGCGGGGTGGGTAAAAGTCTAGGTTGGTTGGTTGGTTTGGAGAGTAAAGGGACTAAACTGCAGGGTCAACAGTTCCTGGTAAAAGTCTAGATCAGGGCCAGTGGTGTACTTACCTGTTTGGTGTAGCAAAGTTATTTAGCTTTCACTGTGAAGTATGATGGAAAGGAAAGATGGTAAGACAGTTGCTTTGTCTATGCAACCAATGAGAGAGCAGCAGACGCACAATGCATTTCTAAGCAATAGTGTCATATTCCCATGTCAGTCTGTCTGTAATCGTAACATATTCAGGGGGAAAAAAAACCAAGCAAATAGTTTGACAACCAAGATTATTACTTTAATTTAAGTTGTGCTATTAGGTTCAACCTCATCACATCCTTGTAGTTGGTGGCATATTTGGAAGAAACAAATACATGTGACAACAAAAATTATTAATTAATTTTTACAAACGAAACTGTATTCCAACCTAAATGAGGCATTAGTCTAAGCAGCAGATCAGTCTATTACCACAAACAAGTAGTTCAGCTTTAACCTTCATTGGCATCACTACTGTCACATTCCATCCTACCACAACCTTGTAATTCATGAATTCATGACGTATCCAAATGTATATATATATATATAACAGAGGGAAACATTCCACGTGGAAAAAATATATCTAAAAAGAAAGATGATGAGACTTACCAAACAAAAGCGCTGGCAGGTCGATAGACACACAAACAAACACAAATATACACACAAAATTCAAGCTTTCGCAACAAACTGTTGCCTCATCAGGAAAGAGGGAAGGAGAGGGAAAGACGAAAGGATGTGGGTTTTAAGGGAGAGGGTAAGGAGTCATTCCAATCCCGGGAGCGGAAAGACTTACCTTAGGGGGAAAAAAGGACAGGTATACACTCGCACAAGGAACATAGAATAAAACACTCGCACACACACACATATCCATCCACACATGTGTGGATGGATATGTGTGTGTGTGCGAGTGTTTTATTCTATGTTCCTTGTGCGAGTGTATACCTGTCCTTTTTTCCCCCTAAGGTAAGTCTTTCCGCTCCCGGGATTGGAATGACTCCTTACCCTCTCCCTTAAAACCCACATCCTTTCGTCTTTCCCTCTCCTTCCCTCTTTCCTGATGAGGCAACAGTTTGTTGCGAAAGCTTGAATTTTGTGTGTATATTTGTGTTTGTTTGTGTGTCTATCGACCTGCCAGCGCTTTTGTTTGGTAAGTCTCATCATCTTTCTTTTTAGATATATATATATATATATATATATATATATATATATATATATATATATATAATTCCACGTGGGAAAAATTATATATAAAAACAAAGATGAGGTGACTTACCGAACGAAAGCGCTGGCAGGTCGATAGACACACAAACATACACACAAAATTCTAGCTTTCGCAACCAACGGTTGCCTCATCAGGAAAGAGGGAAGGAGAGGGAAAGATGAAAGGATGTGGGTTTTAAGGGAGAGGGTAAGGAGTCATTCCAATCCCGGGAGCGGAAAGACATACCTTAGGGGGAAAAAAGGACAGGTATACACTCGCACACACACACACATATCCATCCACACATACAGACACAAGCAGACATATTTAAAGACAAAGAGTTTGGGCAGAGATGTCAGTCGAGGTGGACGTGTAGAGGCAAAGAAGTTGTTGAATGACAGGTGAGGTATGAGTGGCGGCAACTTGAAATTAGGAATTAGCGGAGATTGAGGCCTGGCGGATAACGAGAAGAGAGGATATACTGAAGGGCAAGTTCCCATCTCCGGAGTTCGGATAGGTTGGTGTTGGTGGGAAGTATCCAGATAACCCGGACGGTGTAACACTGTGCCAAGATGTGCTGGCCGTGCACCAAGGCATGTTTAGCCACCGGGTGATCCTCATTACCAACAAACACTGTCTGCCTGTGTCCATTCATGCGAATGGACAGTTTGTTGCTGGTCATTCCCACATAGAATGCATCACAGTGTAGGCATGTCAGTTGGTAAATCACGTGGGTGCTTTCACATGTGGCTCTGCCTTTGATCGTGTACACCTTCCGGGTTACAGGACTGGAGTAGGTGGTGGTGGGAGGGTGCATGGGACAGGTTTTGCACCGGGGGCGGTTACAAGGATAGGAGCCAGAGGGTAAGGAAGGTGGTTTGGGGATTTCATAGGGATGAACTAACAGGTTACGAAGGTTAGGTGGACGGCGGAAAGACACTCTTGGTGGAGTGGAGAGGATTTCATGAAGGATGGATCTCATCTCAGGGCAGGATTTGAGGAAGTCGTATCCCTGCTGGAGAGCCACATTCAGAGTCTGGTCCAGTCCCGGAAAGTATCCTGTCACAAGTGGGGCACTTTTGTGGTTCTTCTGTGGGGGATTCTGGGTTTGGGGGGATGAGGAAGTGGCTCTGGTTATTTGCTTCTGTACCAGGCCGGGAGGGTAGTTGCGGGATGCGAAAGCTGTTGTCAGGTTGTTGGTGTAATGTTTCAGGGATTCCGGACTGGAGCAGATTCGTTTGCCACGAAGACCTAGGCTGTAGGGAAGGGACCGTTTGATGTGGAATGGGTGGCAGCTGTCATAATGGAGGTACTGTTGCTTGTTGGTGGGTTTGATGTGGACGGACGTGTGAAGCTGGCCATTGGACAGGTGGAGGTCAACGTCAAGGAAAGTGGCATGGGATTTGGAGTAGGACCAGGTGAATCTGATGGAGCCAAAGGAGTTGAGGTTGGAGAGGAAATTCTGGAGTTCTTCTTCACTGTGAGTCCAGATCATGAAGATGTCATCAATAAATCTGTACCAAACTTTGGGTTGGCAGACCTGGGTAACCAAGAAGGCTTCCTCTAAGCGACCCATGAATAGGTTGGCGTACGAGGGGGCCATCCTGGTACCCATGGCTGTTCCCTTTAATTGTTGGTATGTCTGGCCTTCAAAAGTGAAGAAGTTGTGGGTCAGGATGAAGCTGGCTAAGGTAATGAGGAAGGAGGTTTTAGGTAGGGTGGCAGGTGATCGGCGTGAAAGGAAATGCTCCATCGTAGCGAGGCCCTGGACGTGCGGAATATTTGTGTATAAGGAAGTGGCATCAATGGTTGCAAGGATGGTTTCCGGGGGTAACAGATTGGGTAAGGATTCCAGGCGTTCCAGAAAGTGGTTGGTGTCTTTGATGAAGGATGGGAGACTGCATGTAATGGGTTGAAGGTGTTGATCTACGTAGGCAGAGATTCGTTCTGTGGGGGCTTGGTAACCAGCTACAATGGGGCGGCCGGAATGATTGGGTTTGTGGATTTTAGGAAGAAGGTAGGGGTGCGGGGTGTCGGTGGGGTCAGGAGGTTGATGGAGTCAGGTGAAAGGTTTTGCAGGGGGCCTAAGGTTCTGAGGATTCCTTGAAGCTCCGCCTGGACATCAGGAATGGGGTTACCTTGGCAAACTTTGTATGTGGTGTTGTCTGAAAGCTGACGCAGTCCCTCAGCCACATACTCCCGACGATCAAGTACCACGGTCGTGGAACCCTTGTCCGCCGGAAGAATGACGATGGATCGGTCAGCCTTCAGATCACGGATAGCCTGGGCTTCAGCAGTGGTGATGTTGGGTGTAGGATAAGGTTTTTTAAGAAGGATTGAGATGCAAGGCTGGAAGTCAGAAATTCCTGGAAGGTTTGGAGAGGGTGATTTTGAGGAAGAGGAGGTGGGTCCCGCTGTGACGGAGGACGGAACTGTTCCAGGCAGGGTTCAATTTGGATGGTGTCTTGGGGAGTTGGATCATTAGGAGTAGGATTAGGATCATTTTTCTTCGTGGCAAAGTGATATTTCCAGCAGAGAGTACGGGTGTAGGACAGTAAATCTTTGACGAGGGCTGTTTGGTTGAATCTGGGAGTGGGGCTGAAGGTGAGGCCTTTGGATAGGACAGAGGTTTCGGATTGGGAGAGAGGTTTGGAGGAAAGGTTAACTACTGAATTAGGGTGTTGTGGTTCCAGATTGTGTTGATCGGAATTTTGAGGTTTTGGAGGGAGTGGAGCTGGAAGTGGGAGATTGAGTAGATGGGAGAGACTGGGTTTGTGTGCAATGAGAGGAGGTTGAGGTTTGCTGGAAAGGTTGTGAAGGGTGAGTGAGTTGCCTTTCCAGAGGTGGGAAACCAGGAGATTGGATAGTTTTTTGAGGTGGAGGGTGGCATGCTGCTCTAATTTACGGTTGGCCTGTAGGAGGATGCTCTGAACAGCCGGTGTGGATGTGGGAGAGGAAAGATTAAGGACTTTTATTAAGGATAGGAGTTGGTGGGTGTGCTCATTGGCTGAGTTGATGTGTAGGTGGGTGAGGGCAATGGATTGTTCAGTTTGGAACTGGTATAGGGACTGATGGAAGGAAGGGTTGCAGCCAGAGATGGGAACTTTAAGTGTGAGGCCTTTGGGGGTAATGCCAAATGTCAGACAAGCCTGAGAAAATAGAATATGGGAGCGTAATCTGGCTAGGGCGAAGGCATGTCTGCGGAGGGAATGTAAATAAAACTTAATGGGGTCGTAGTGGTGATGTTGTGAGGGTGACGTGGTATTAGAAGGTGGAAAGTGTAACATGAGGTGAAATGAAAATGAAAGTAAAAATATATGGCGAGAGATAAAGGTGAACTGGAAAGTAAGTGGAGGTCTGGAATGAAAAAAGGCGAAAAGGTGTTGGTTACAGCTGGGCTATGTTGGACTCGGTTTGGTAGACAGCGATGTGCATAAAGGTTAGGTGGTTGTGTTGCCGCCGAAACACGTTAAAGGACGGAGAAATTCGGGAAAATTTCGAAAAAACTGCGTGTAGTATATTAAAAGGAGTGGTTTTGTGGTGGCAGATTATGAAAATAAGGCTGACAATTGTCTGGCGAAGAAATAATGACGTTAAAACCTGTGGGAAGCGGCTAAAAATTATAAGTGATGTGGGAAAAACGGAAATGGAAATAAAGCGAAAATTATTAGGACTGGCCGAAATGGTTGTTTAAAAGGTGAAAGGAACTGTTTGTGAGCTAGAAACGGTGGATATTATAGCGGCGGTAGTGCTGAAAGCGGCAAAAAAATTTTTTTGGTTATGGTTTGAAAGTGGGTTATGTATTATAGAGTATATATAGGCGGGTAAAATAGTATTGCAGATTACGGTAAAAAAGGAGAAGGTGAAAACAAAGTGAAACTACTGGCAAAAACAGAAAGAGGAAAATAAGACGACAGAAAAGATTTCGAAATGTGACAATAACAAACGCAATTGTTGGATTCAAATTAATGATATCAATATAATAGAGGGAAACATTCCACGTGGGAAAAATTATATATAAAAACAAAGATGAGGTGACTTACCGAACGAAAGCGCTGGCAGGTCGATAAACACACAAACAAACACAAACATACACACAAAATTCTAGCTTTCGCAACCAACGGTTGCCTCATCAGGAAAGAGGGAAGGAGAGGGAAAGATGAAAGGATGTGGGTTTTAAGGGAGAGGGTAAGGAGTCATTCCAATCCCGGGAGCGGAAAGACATACCTTAGGGGGAAAAAAGGACAGGTATACACCTAAAATTCACAAACCCAATCATCCCGGCCGCCCCATTGTAGCTGGTTACCAAGCCCCCACAGAACGTATCTCTGCCTACGTAGATCAACACCTTCAACCCATTACATGCAGTCTCCCATCCTTCATCAAAAACACCAACCACTTTCTCGAACGCCTGGAATCCTTACCCAATCCGTTACCCCCAGAAACCATCCTTGTAAACATTGATGCCACTTCCTTATACACAAATATCCCGCACGTCCAGGGCCTCGCTGCGATGGAGCACTTCCTTTCACGCCGATCACCTGCCACCCTACCTAAAACCTCTTTCCTCATTACCTTAGCCAGCTCCAACCTGACCCACAACTTCTTCACTTTTGAAGACCAGACATACCAACAATTAAAGGGAACAGCCATGGGTACCAGGATGGCCCCTTCGTACGCGAACCTATTCATGGGTCGCTTAGAGGAAGCCTTCTTGGTTACCCAGGCCTGCCAACCCAAAGTTTGGTACAGATTTATTGATGACATCTTCATGATCTGGACTCACAGTGAAGAAGAACTCCAGAATTTCCTCTCCAACCTCAACTCCTTTGGTTCCATCAGAGCCACTTCCTCATCCTCTCAAACCCAGAACCTCCCACAGAAGAACCACAAAAGAGCCCCACTTGTGACAGGATACTTTCCGGGACTGGATCAGATTCTGAATGTGGCTCTCCAGCAGGGATACGACTTCCTCAAATCCTGCCCTGAAATGAGATCCATCCTTCATGAAATCCTCCCCACTCCACCAAGAGTGTCTTTCCGCCGTCCACCTAACCTTTGTAACCTGTTAGTTCATCCCTATGAAATCCCCAAACCACCTTCCCTACCCTCTGGCTCCTACCCTTGTAACCGCCCCCGGTGTAAAACCTGTCCCATGCACCCTCCCACCACCACCTACTCCAGTCCTGTAACCCGGAAGGTGTGCACGATCAAAGGCAGAGCCACGTGTGAAAGCACCCACGTGATCTACCAACTGACCTGCCTACACTGTGATGCATTCTATGTGGGAATGACCAGCAACAAACTGTCCATTCGCATGAATGGACACAGGCAGACAGTGTTTGTTGGTAATGAGGATCACCCGGTGGCTAAACATGCCTTGGTGCACGGCCAGCACATCTTGGCGCAGTGTTACACCGTCCGGGTTATCTGGATACTTCCCACTAACACCAACCTATCTGAGCTCCGGAGATGGGAACTTGCTCTTCAATATATCCTCTCTTCTCGTTATCCACCAGGCCTCAATCTCCGCTAATTTCAAGTTGCCGTCACTCATACCTCACCTGTCATTCAACAACATCTTTGCCTCTGCACTTCTGTCTCGACTGACATCTCTGCCCAAACTCTTTGTCTTTAAATATGTCTGCTTGTGTCTGTATATGTGTGGATGGATATGTGTGTGTGTGTGCGAGTGTATACCCGTCCTTTTTTCCCCCTAAGGTAAGTCTTTCCGCTCCCGGGATTGGAATGACTTCTTACCCTCTCCCTTAAAACCCACTTCCTTTCGTCTTTCCCTCTCCTTCCCTCTTTCCTGATGAGGCAACAGTTTGTTGCGAAAGCTTGAATTTTGTGTGTATGTTTGTGTTTGTTTGTGTGTCTGTCGAAGGCAGGTCGATAGACACACAAACACACACACAAAATTCAAGCTTTCGCAACAAACTGTTCCCTCATCAGGAAAGAGGGAAGGAGAGGGAAAGACGAAAGGATGTGGGTTTTAGGGGAGAGGGTAAGGAGTCATTCCAATCCCGGGAGCGGAAAGACTTACCTTGGGGGAAAAAAGGACGGGTATACACTCGCACACACACACACATATCCATCCACACATATACAGACACAAGCAGACATCTCACAAGCAGACATATTTAAAGACAAAGATACTCTTTGTCTTTAAATACACTCCTGGAAATGGAAAAAAGAACACATTGACACCGGTGTGTCAGACCAACCATACTTGCTCTGGACACTGCGAGAGGGCTGTACAAGCAATGATCACACGCACGGCACAGCGGACACACCAGGAACCGCGGTTTTGGCCGTCGAATGGCGCTAGCTGCGCAGCATTTGTGCACCGCCGCCGTCAGTGTCAGCCAGTTTGCCGTGGCATACGGAGCTCCATCGCAGTCTTTAACACTGGTAGCATGCCGCGACAGCGTGGACGTGAACCGTATGTGCAGTTGACGGACTTTGACCGAGGGCGTGTAGTGGGCATGCGGGAGGCCGGGTGGACGTACCGCCGAATTGCTCAACACGTGGGGCGTGAGGTCTCCACAGTACATCGATGTTGTCGCCAGTGGTCGGCGGAAGGTGCACGTGCCCGTCGACCTGGGACCGGACCGCAGCGACGCACGGATGCACGCCAAGACCGTAGGATCCTACGCAGTGCCGTAGGGGACCGCACCGCCACTTCCCAGCAAATTAGGGACACTGTTGCTCCTGGTGTATCGGCGAGGACCATTCGCAACCGTCTCCATGAAGCTGGGCTACGGTCCCGCACACCGTTAGGCCGTATTCCGCTCACGCCCCATCGTGCAGCCCGCCTCCAGTGGTGTCGCGACAGGTGTGAATGGAGGGACGAATGGAGACGTGTCGTCTTCAGCGATGAGAGTCGCTTCTGCCTTGGTGCCAATGATGGTCGTATGCGTGTTTGGCGCCGTGCAGGTGAGCGCCACAATCAGGACTGCATACGACCGAGGCACACAGGGCCAACACCCGGCATCATGGTGTGGGGAGCGATCTCCTACACTGGCCGTACACGACTGGTGATCGTCGAGGGGACACTGAATAGTGCACGGTACATCCAAACCGTCATCGAACCCATCGTTCTACCATTCCTAGACCGGCAAGGGAACTTGCTGTTCCAACAGGACAATGCACGTCCGCATGTATCCCGTGCCACCCAACGTGCTCTAGAAGGTGTAAGTCAACTACCCTGGCCAGCAAGATCTCCGGATCTGTCCCCCATTGAGCATGTTTGGGACTGGATGAAGCGTCGTCTCACGCGGTCTGCACGTCCAGCACGAACGCTGGTCCAACTGAGGCGCCAGGTGGAAATGGCATGGCAAGCCGTTCCACAGGACTACATCCAGCATCTCTACGATCGTCTCCATGGGAGAATAGCAGCCTGCATTGCTGCGAAAGGTGGATATACACAGCACTAGTGCCGACATTGTGCATGCTCTGTTGCCTGTGTCTATGTGCCTGTGGTTCTGTCAGTGTGATCATGTGAAGTATCTGACCCCAGGAATGTGTCAATAAAGTTTCCCCTTCCTGGGACAATGAATTCACGGTGTTTTTTATTTCAATTTCCAGGAGTGTATGTCTGCTTACGAGATGTCTGCTTGTGTCTGTATATGTGTGGATGGATATGTGTGTGTGTGCGAGTGTATGCCCGTCCTTTTTTCCCCCAAGGTAAGTCTCCGCTCCCGGGATTGGAATGACTCCTTACCCTCTCCCCTAAAACCCACATCCTTTCGTCTTTCCCTCTTTCCTGATGAGGCAACAGTTTGTTGCGAAAGCTTGAATATTGTGTGTGTGTTTGTGTTTGTTTGTGTGTCTATCGACCTGCCAGCGCTTTCGTTCGGTAAGTCACATCATCTTTGTTTTTAGATATATTTTTCCCACGTGGAATATTTCCCTCTATATATATATATATATATATATATATATATATATATATATATATATATATATATATATATATATAACAGAGGGAAACATTCCACGTGGAAAAAATATATCTAAAAGATACCCGTCCTTTTTTCCCCCTAAGGTAAGTCTTTCCGCTCCCGGGATTGGAATGACTCCTTACCCCCTCCCTTAAAACCCACTTCCTTTCATCTTTCCCTCTCCTTCCCTCTTTCCTGACGAAGCAACTGTTTGTTGCGAAAGCCAGAATTTTGTGTGTATGTTTGTGTTTGTTTGTGTGTCTATCGACCTGCCAGCGCTTTTTTTTATATATATATATATATATATATATATATATATATATATATATATATATATATATATTTTACAGTGAAGGAAATGGTTTCAACTTTGAGACTAGAAATTCATTGTCTCTTTTCTCGCCTCTCATTGGTCACATTAAAGTATCATCTCATTGGGTTGCAAAATTGACGCTTTGCCGACTTGTGAGTAGTAGGGAAACACTGCCGTGACTGATGCTGGTCTGGATCGAGATGTTAGCCAGGCGGTTGCAATGGCTTCTGATCAATGATGGCACCTGAACAGATTAACGTATGTTAAGACATCAAAACTTTGTCTGATACTCTGTTTCCATGTAGTAAGCTCTAACGAATGGATGATGTCAATTTTATTTTAGAGTGAAGTAGATTCAATACTTACCTTATACCTTTGGTTTCAAAGTTACCAACTGTAAACTGTTACTTAGATAACTGTAGACTTCAGTCCCAACAATCAGAACACAGATACAGGCTGATTTCGTGGTAATGTTATAAATTTTCAGGGATGATGGAGAAGGGTAAATGTATCAGTTTGAGGTAGGGACCCTGATCCACAAATGACAGTGTCGAACGTTATAAGCGAAAATCGTTTTGACAGTATATGCATGCAGTGGGACTGTTGTTGCTAATATTGAAGCATAGACAACCTTCAGAGGTGGTAGTCCGGACCAAAACAAGGAAAAAGGTCTAGTAAACATAAGACTCTAAATGCATACCTGAAGAGCAATGAATACTTGTTCATCTTCGACTCTGTGAAACCATCTCTTCTATTGCAAGCTTTTTGGTTTCCATATTTTTGCAGGAGTTAGTGTGGAACAAGACAAGAAAAGAATTCCATTAAGTATAGGCTCTAAAATACATACCTGAAGAGCTGTGAGCACTTCTTCATCTTTGGAATCGTGAAACATGTATCTTCTAATGAAAAAGTGCTCAAGCTCTTTAAAGGTATACATTTTAGAGCCGATGTATACTAGACATTTTGTTCTTGCTTTGGACCATTCTACCACATCCAAATGTTGCCTACCCTACAGTCTTAGCAACAACAGTACCAGTATGTGTATTTCATTGTCAGAGATACCAGAATAATTTTTGCATATAACTTTTGACTTGGTTGTTTCTAAACTAGGGTGCCTTACCTCAAATTGATACATTTACTTGTGTCAATCATTCCGGAAATTTTGCAACATCATCACCGAATCGCCCTGTATGTTTACATTGTTTGCATCTCTTGCAGCCTGTTCAGTTGTTCTTAGGTGAGTTACTATGTAACATATTCAAGAGTGTGTAATCCTATGTAGGAGTTACTTTGGTTTTGTAATTTAGTGTCCTAGTATTTTACTACCCGCTTTTCTTTCTTTTTCAACAGACCATCATCATCCCTTGCTGAGAAGTTGAAAATGGTAATGATACCATTTGTGTGACCTGAATTTGAAATATGTAACACAAAAATTCAATTACAAGATATGCACTGTGTTCTCCTAATGCAATATTATGCCTGGTTTGTGTTAGTCGTGTATATGTTCATGGTTTTTTACTTTCTACATTTCATTTTCTACTTCTTGCGTGTCATTTTTCTACTTTATAGAAAACTGCACTGTATGCTCGCATGTACTTGCGTGTTAAATATATATGTCTATACATATTATGATTTACAGTTAATGCGTGAAATGAAGGAGGGTATCCGAATAGCTGTTCTCCATAGGCAGAGGTATTTGTCACTTGTTCATGCTGTTCTTTGGGATTGTGAAAAGGACATTATTGAAGGCTTTGAAGAAGGTGTCAAAGAATTTGACCGAAGTGTGAAGATGGTGTTAGAGGTAAGCTTTTAACATACTTATGTTCTTATTTCACTGAACGCTTCTTTCATATAGTGAAGTGGTCTGCATCTTCAGTACTCTATGATGTTGTGTTTGTTGGTTTCAAACTTTGCTCTGTGAATTGTTGTATTAACATGTATCTTGAGTTCAGTCATTATTGTTGTTACATTTTCATTCTATTTTTAAAAGCTGAAACCTTACCAAGCTTTTTTTCTGACACTGGTTTGACTCTTGTCTTCTCCAATATGAAAACTGTGAACGAAAGAACTACAGGACACTAAAGCGAGAGACAAAAGCATGAGAAGTTAACAGCACTATAACAAAGCCAGAAAAGTAGATACAAGTAGCTGAAAAAATAATCATTGCTCAAAGAAAAACGTGGATTAAACAAAAAAACCAGATCAAGTCAGTGAAAATAGAGAACACAGTGGTTGCAGTTGGTAAAAAACTAGCAGAAGTACTCACTGGTAATTATATATATGTGGCACAGACTTAAGACAAAAAAAGAAAGGCACTAAGGTATCAACAGAATCACAAGTTCATGTTTGTGAAACCTGTGCCAGAAGAGGAATTAAGAAAAGCTATACAGAAACTAAAGATTTAGAAATCAGCTGGGATATCACATAATATAGCTTAGAAAAAAAAAATCTAATCAACAAGTGGCAGCAGGTGAACTCACATACATAAGAAAAGGTTACTTATGCAGGCTTCTGGAGCTAGTGGCTCTTTCTTCCAGCAGAAGACTAGAAGGGGAAGGAAGGTGGTTGAAGGGAAAGGAACTGGAGAGGTTTAGGAAAAGAGGTAGAATTCAGAAAATTAACCCAGAACCCTGGGTCAGGGGAGACTTACTGGACAGGATGAGAAGGAAAGACAGAATTAGTCTTTCTTTCTCATCCCGTCTGGTAAGTCTCCCCTGACCCAAAGTTTTGGACTCTTTTTCCTAAACCTCTCCAGTTACATTTCCCTTCACCCCTCTTCTTTCCCCTTCAACCCTTCTGCCAGAAGAAGGAGCCATTGGCTTCGGAAGCTTGATAAGTAAAACCTTTTCTTATATATGTGTGTTCTCCTGCTGCCCTTAGTGAGTAGATTTTTTTATCGATCCAATTACATTATATTACATAAAATAGCTTGTAAGTTAACAAATGGTCACATCATTGGTAGATATGACAAAACTGTCCTTTCGGAGAGCTAATGTTTCCAGGGAAAGTCAAAATATGTATGATGCTTTCAATGTACAAGTAGGGGAATAAGGATGATGCTAATAACTAGGATGATACTAATAACTACAAACTATTTTATATCAGTGTTCTTAAAAATTCTATAAATGCTTATGAGTAATATGGTCACCAGTCATTACCTTAAAAGAGCACAAATGTCATGAGCACTGTAGATGGTGTAAAAGTGGTACTGGGCAGTCATGTGACTCTCCACTGCTGCTGTGAGTTGGGGCAGTGAAGTGTGAATATACCAGTCAGTTATATGGAATCAGCACAATAGTGTGGGTCAACATGGAGATGTTACAGAATGGCAGAAATGAGCTATTGTGTTTGGACATGCTCATGACCACACCATGAATAAAGTCACCTGATTTGTTGTTGTATCAATCTGGTCTGTCCAATCTGTCTACAAGAAATCGTGTGCTACTTGCAGTATAAGAAGGGTGGTTGTGAAAAGGTCCTAAACGACAGGGACCGGAGACAAATGTCACAACTTGTCAGTGACAGTTGTTTTTAAACCCAACAGGAACTGCTGCTTTCAATGAATGAAGGTCCATTCAATCAGTTTCTGTATGAACGCTGCATAAAGAACTGCATGCAAAGTTTGTTTGGATTCAGATACTTGCACAAGACTGTTGATCATGTGGCACATGGAGCTGTACATCTTCAGCGGCCCAAACAACACAGAAAATACATAGCAGCTTTCCAGACTAGATGCTTGTAGTGTGGTCCGATGAGTCATGTTTTTGCCTCTTTTCAAATGATCAAAGCTTTGAATGCAACGGCGAATGAATGAGGTGTTTAACCTGCTTTGTGTGAAGGGTGAGGTTCAGTCTGGAGGGTTCTGCTATGTTTCAGGGGGCGCACTCACTCAAGTCAGTGCGAATATGTACCATTACGTTTCTTAAACTTTCTCAGAGACTGAGTCATTTCTACAGCTTCATAATAAGTACACTGTGAAACACCCTTCTTCACAGATGATAAAAGGTGTGTTCACTGGTCTGCATGCATATTTTTCCGAGTCGACAGACTCTCAGACACCGTATCACACCTTAACTGGCTAACTGACTTACCCAATCATCATTCAATAGAAAATGTCTGGAGTTATTTTGCAAAGCAGGTGAAAAGTACCGATCAACATCCACTCAATCCACTCTACTTGGTGGCTCTATGGGATATGGATCAATGAGTGGTTTCAGTTGGATATGAAATATTCAGAAGAAATGTGTAGACACCCTCCCCTGCCAAATTGAGGCCCTTATTGAGTCTAGAAGTGATTACTTGGTGTTTGCATAATTTCTCCTGGGGTGACTGTTTCTACAAGACGATTCAGTACCTACTTATACTGTGCCTCCTGGAATACAAGGAATCAATGTGATTTTCTGGCCCAAAGATATTTTACAACAGTTGCATGAATTCTGGTCCAAACCCAACATTCTTGCCAGCTGAATTTGGAGATCCATCTGTAGTAATGCTGCTCAACTTTCCCCACAGAGAGCTGAGTTTCTCGACACATCCTTTAACTTTCAAAACTAAATCATTTGCTTTAGTGGTGTATAAAAGCACTAACTAGCTTATACTGAAGTTTCCACTAAAGAACATGGACAAAATAGAGCAGCTACACAATGTCAGTTATGGTACTTTATCCACTGCAAGAGAAACCAGCCAAATTTTTCACACGTATGCATAAACTTTTGGATCATACAGTGTGTTCTGTGTCATCAGTTTATCACTTTTACCCACTTGATAAACAGATACTTTCAAACTTATTTAGGCTCTCTAGACAGACAAATTCGACCACATCCAGCAGGCATTTATTGAACTCACTGCCTGGAGATGCCTGTTCTCTTTTGCATTATTGTATGCAACAACAAAACTAGCTTTTTTGTCATATGATAGTTTTGGCTGTATTTTTCAAAAAATGTTAAGTTACTTCTTCAGCTTCACCATTATGTGGAATGAATTTGCATCCTTGTGTCTTTGGAAAGTTAACTGCTAAGCCTGAAACTTTTTGTATCGAACTTTCATTGTGATTGTGCTCTTTGAAAATTGTGAAGCTTTCTTGGCAAATTACTCACCTAGATTTATTGCCAAAACCTGCAGAAAATACCCTGTTATTCAGTCTTTATTGAACTTCTGATACTCTCTGTATGCTTTTATCTCACTGAATGCTACAACACCACCTCACTGCTACCTTTCACAAAGGGAGATGTGAACATTTGAACACTAGAACTTGTTGTTGTCAGATTTTGAAGGGGATTTGCCACCACATCAGAAACATCAACCATTTCATTGTTTGTTTGTTTATTTAATTCATAAGTTATGCATTGATAGCAAATAATAATTTAGAAAAGATGTTTGTTCATCTGTCCCTGAGAATACATTACAAACTACCCTAGTACTGTTGGTAGGTGCTTGGTGAATGTTTCAAGCAGAGTACATGAAGAAGTTACAGAAGCAGAACAACTCTGTATTTTTATGGCTGGGTTGGTCCAAAGATGAGCACAGGCCAGTCTGTGAATGTCCCTTTCTATTGTGCTGGAAGAAATTGTATCTAAATAGTTTCATACTCTTGATGTATGTTTAGCTTATCACTTATGATTAAAATTAAGTTAATTTATGTATTTTTTGTTGATAATAGTTTTATTACTACAAAGCAAATGGAAATCGTATGTTTCTTTAAAAGGCAATGAGTATAGTTCCTGAAGAACAAAGTTGTTTCCATGTTATTTAGATCCTTAATACAAGCCAAAAACAAAAGCTGCTTGTATAGCCTAACATGCGGCATGCTAACTTGCTATACGGTAGTGATCCAGACTCGCATTGAATCTGTCCAGCATATTAATGTCCTACCATTGGTCCGTAGCACTGGCAAGCCCGAGTGTGGATTTTAGGTTGTTTCACTCTTGTTTGGACAAATGTTGGGCTGGTCCTAAATCCCCACTTCAGAAAATACAGTACACAAACAGTTAATGTACATTAATACATAGAACAAAGCTTATACAGTATGATTCAGAGACGGGTGATGCAAAAGCCTTCCCTTCTTTAAGTCCTTTGAGGACTTTTATGGCAGGAAGAGCATCTGGCCATTAAGTTAAATAAAATAAATTTGCCGAATAATGAAAACGAATATCCCTTACCACTGAATAGACATTAGGAGAGAGAAATATAGTAATGGCAATATTAATGTTGCTCGCTTTTCTGTGCCGTTCCATTTTGGTGTAGAGTAACTCCAATTAGTAGTTTCTGTAAGTCTAACCGTTCATTAATACACAGGATTTGACTGTTAAATGGCGTGAGACAATTCGTCATGAACATGTAATTGAGTGTTCTGAACAACAGATTTCTCCTATTGTTAAATCTGAACAGGCATCTCTGTGATTAAAACTGTGCCATGGCTAATGTCTTTATCATGGCATAACATAGCTTCCAGAATGGTGTGTGTATATATATATATATATATATATATATATATATATATAAAAACAAAGATGATGTGACTTACCAAATGAAAGTGCTGGCAGGTCGACAGACACACAAACGAACACAAACATACACACAAAATTCAAGCTTTCGCAACAAACTGTTGCCTCATCAGGAAAGAGGGAAGGAGAGGGAAAGCCGAAAGGATGTGGGTTTTAAGGGAGAGGGTAAGGAGTCATTCCAATCCCGGGAGCGGAAAGACTTACCTTAGGGGGAAAAAAGGACGGATATACACTCGCACACACACACATATCCATCCACACATATACAGACACAAGCAGACATTTCACAAGCAGACATATATATATATTGAAAATATATATATTGGTTCCATCAGATTCACCTGGTCCTACTCTAAATCCCATGCCACTTTCCTTGACGTTGACCTCCACCTGTCCAATGGCCAGCTTCACACGTCCGTCCACATCAAACCCATCAACAAGCAACAGTACCTCCATTATGACAGCTGCCACCCATTCCACATCAAACGGTCCCTTCCCTACAGCCTAGGTCTTCGTGGCAAACGAATCTGCTCCAGTCCGGAATCCTTGAACCATTACACCAACAACCTGAAAACAGCTTTCGCATCCCGTAACTACCCTCCCGACCTGGTACAGAAGCAAATAACCAGAGCCACTTCCTCATCTCCTCAAACCCGGAACCTTCCACAGAAGAACCCCAAAAGTGCCCCACTTGTGACAGGATACTTTCCGGGACTGGATCAGATTCTGAATGTGGCTCTCCAGCAGGGATACGACTTCCTCAAATCCTGCCCTGAAATGAGATCCATCCTTCATGAAATCCTCCCCACTCCACCTAGAGTGTCTTTCCGCTGTCCACCTAACTTTCGTAACCTCTTAGTTCATCCCTATGAAATCCCCAAACCACCTTCCCTACCCTCTGGCTCCTACCCTTGTAACCGCCCCCGGTGTAAAACCTGTCCCATGCACCCTCCCACCACCACCTGCTCCAGTCCTGTAACCCGGAAGCTGTACACGATCAAAGGCAGAGCCACGTGTGAAAGCACCCACTTGATTTACCAACTGACCTGCCTACACTGTGAAGCCTTCTATGTGGGAATGACCAGCAACAAACTGTCCATTCGCATTAATGGACACAGGCAGACAGTGTTTGTTGGTAATGAGGATCACCCTGTGGCTAAACATGCCTTGGTGCACGGCCAGCACATCTTGGCACAGTGTTACACCGTCCGGGTTATCTGGATACTTCCCACTAACACCAACCTGTCAGAACTCCGGAGGAGGGAACTTGCTCTTCAGCATATCCTCTCTTCTCGCTATCCGTCAGGCCTCAATCTCCGCTAATTTCTAATTTCTATTTGCCGCCGCTCGTACCTCACCTGTCTTTCAGCATCACCTTTGCCTCTGTACTTCCGCCTCGACTGACATCTCTGCCCAAACTCTTTGCCTTTACAAATGTCTGCTTGTGTCTGTGTATATGTGGATGGATATGTGTGTGTGTGCGAGTGTATACCCGTCCTTTTTTCCCCCTAAGGTAAGTCTTTCCGCTCCCGGGATTGGAATGACTCCTTACCCTCTCCCTTAAAACCCACTTCCTTTCATCTTTCCCTCTCCTTCCCTCTTTCCTGACGAAGCAACCGTTTGTTGCGAAAGCTAGAATTTTGTGTGTATGTTTGTGTTTGTTTGTGTGTCTATCGACCTGCCAGCGCTTTTGTTTGGTAAGTCTCATCATCTTTCTTTATATATATAATCTGTCTGCAATAGCATTTGTTAGCTGAAGTGAACACAGCAAATTACAACTTTCACAACCCGGACACTGCTATGTAGCCTCTGACCTGCCCAAGTACATCCTATGACTAGATGCTTCCAGTCCACTGAAACACTTGGTGGAAAAGCTAGTATCCCAGTTTGATGTCTCATAAGGAAATTAGATCTGTAGTCTGATAAAAAATTGTGATACATTTATTGCAAGGACATCATGACAGTTATGTATGTTTGTTGATGTGTCATGTTCATCCTTTTTGCAATACGGTAACTGCCTTTATTCTTTTACCTAACGTTGTACATAGTATCAAAAGGAAAATTCACTCTAGAAAACTATAAAATTATGAGACTGTATTGCTGGCAACTGCTTACCTTCAAGAGGAAAAATATCAGTACTACCAATAGGCACGTACAAAAATACATGACAATATCCTAGCTTTCGGAACTAATTGTTCATACATTGGGATAAGATGGGGACGGTTAAAAAAGAATGGCAGGTTATACAGACTCCAGGATGAGGGATCTGGTAAGGAAAGGCAAAGATCACTGCCCTTCCTACTAGTTCTGAAAGCTAGGATAGTATTGTGGTGTTGTGCATTTTTATACCTATGTTCCTACTGACAATACTGAGGTTTCACTTCCTGGAGGTAAGTACTGGTCAGCAATTCTGTCTCGTAATCTTGTCAGTTGTGTGTAGTACACTATACATAAATGGAATGGCACATTAAAGCCATGTAACCACACAATACCTCGACAATTCCATGAAATATTCCTCTGAACAGAGAAAAATTATTTTATCATTATTGTTCACCTGACTTTCTGAAAAGCATAAATCTCAAACACGATGTTACAGTGGTATTAATGTTCCTGTTTCGTTATTTTGTAGCTGTATTTGGAATATCTGCAAAAATGGGTGCCTATGGTCCAGCATGAGCAGTTCCAAAAGAATCTTCTTGAAGAAGAGTGGCTTTTTATTAAAAAAATGTGTCCTTATATTCCATGTGGAGAGGGTGCAGCAAGTACTAGCTTCTGGTGAGATGCATAATTCTATTAACTTGGTGTTCTAATATTGTTAAGAAGCTGAGTAGTTGTAAAAAGAAAAAAGTTAATACAAAATACTGGGTTGGTGAGTTGGAAAAGGGGTGTGGCGGGGCTGGGTTTGTCTGTGCAGGCTGCAAGTTAAAATTCACCTACCTCAGATCGGCGTCTGCTCGATGTCCCTTCACTTGGCAACTTAGATACTTACAAGATGATGTAAAAGCAGCATTGATAAAAAACACTATCTAATATCTACAATTACTGAGGCCGCACAACTCTAGTAATGAAAGAAAGATCTGTAGATAAACAGTCATTCAATTTTATTGAGCAGTAAGAAAATGGTTAGCATCTGGAAAATGATTTCCAAAATTTCCACACAAAAATTTTTATTTTGTCCTTATAGCCAAAGAAATGGTACTATTCAGTTCACAATTCATACACACATTTCATACGCATAGCAGCCAGAAATCTGTCCAGACCTTATCCGAACTAAACAATGTTTTCACAGTCATTAATTTCACCACTAATTTGAGTTATTACATTCGGTCCTTCTTGTGGATTTCTAAAAAAGAAATTTCTCGCCAAAATTGCTCAGTGGTTGAATACTGAAACATGCCACGCGGATACTATGAAGGCCAAATTTTCACACGCGAATATCTTTCCAACAAAACAATTCCAAAACTTCCAAACTCCACAAAAGTGTCTGCAAATGCAACTGCTATTACGGCCACACAATCTGGATGCAAGAAGCCAAATATTTCTTCATTTTACACGCTATTTTGACTCTCACTAGTAACATGACCGTCCGCATTCAGAGCTAACGAGTGACTCCCTTCTTTCAGCCTCACTCCCAGTATAACTATCAGGTAATGAGCGGGAACTGTCCCAATTCTGATCGGTTGTTCATACTCGCTACCAATCAGAATGCTCGCTTATGATCATACTCGTGCCAAAACTGGCCTGCACCAATCCTTATACACAGACGCATTTACGTCATTCTGACGTACAAATATTAAAGTAATGTTTAATAAATGAAAACGAAAAGGCAATAATTCTGGAAATATTCTGTAGTTACTGATTTTACCCCAGCTGATTTTCTGGCTGCTGTGTTACAATGTTACAATAGCAATCACACCTAGACATACGTCATCAGCAAAGTGGGTAAATTCCCTAGGATCATTTTCCCATGACAGGCTTATGTCACTCTTTTAGGTTACTTAAGACGGTATATCATGCAAATTTAAATCTGATGAATGTCCCATGTACATACTCTCATTTACTCACATTTATTCCAACAACAATATTAGACATAAATAATAATTTTGTCTGATTTTTATATTACGAAAATGAAAAATAATTAAAGTTATAATATGAAAATCCCAATTAATTAATTCTGCACATTGAGAGTTCTGTTTATGTTTCCCAACTACACCAATAACTGAATTTAGTTCCCTAAGTGCCGGTTTTTTACTTTTTTAGCAATTTTTTTTCTCCGAAACTATGATAGTTACAATGTTGAAATTTTTATACTATCTTCTCCTGAATGACAAAAGGTAGTGTACCGATTTTGAAAATAATTGAATAATATTTAATATCATTTATTTAGGTTCATAGGTGGCATGAATATACAGTCGCTCGAAGTGACACAGTAGCCGTTCTCACACTGCAGTAGCAGCAGGTGTATATGACTCATAGGTAGGACACAACTTGCGGTCTCGTTCACAGCCTCCGGCTGCAATACTGTGGGCTGTACTGCAATTTATCTTATTGAAATAATTGTTATCGTGCATTAACCCGCGATGTCACAGGGGTCATGTCCACTTGTTTCTTCTTTTTTAAAATTATGAGTGACAAATCATCTATTTATCTGCATGCATCATTTGGTATAGCAAGGACTCATATCCCACAAGCAGACGTGCTCATTATATGTGCACTGAGTTAGTGGGGCCATATTTAGTAAACAAGCGTGTGGTAGACCTGTTCCAATAAAAAAGGAGAAACTAGACACTGTAATGAAAATTCTACTGTGAATACTTGCCAAGAAGGAATCATTTCACAATAGTATCTGCCAGTACCCAGTGAAGGATGGAGAAGATAAAGAGGAAGTATATGCACCAGTGTTGCTGTGCTGTATTTTGTTTGTGGTTGTATTTATTAGGTACGTTATGAATAAACCTGATACATTAGGAATAAACTTTTATGATCACAACATAGTCTTTCATTGTTATAATGAAGATAAATAATATAAACTTGCAGAACATAATGCTTCACAACGAACTGAATGCTAGTTGCCTAATCAGCATCATCAGGGTTGGAAAAGGGTCACCTCCAGTACACTCCAACAGGGTTACTGACCACAATTGATGGCTAATGTATGTTATGATTGTGTATATTGTTTCAGCCTGGGGCCAACTGCTACACAGCAACTCCACACACCTTGCTTGAATCCATTGTGTAGTAAAGCAGATTTTTGTGTATCCTGAAAAATTTAGTTTGTGAGATGCAACCCCTTTTCCAACTCACCAATTCAGTTATATTTACTACAGTGCCATTAAGGTTAATGGTGGACATAAACTGTATGGAGTGGTTTAAATAACTTCAGTATTAAACAGTTGCACTCATGTATGTACATATTTATTTATACGGGAGGGGCATTGTTTCAAACAACATATTTCACAGTACAAAAAAATAATTTTAATTTGCAATAGCTAACATCTGAAAGTATTTGTATGGAGCGTAGCCATGTATGGAAGTGAAACATGGACGATAAATAGTTTGGACAGGAAGAGAATAGAAGCTTTTGAAATGTAGTGCTACAGAAGAATGCTGAAGATTAGATGGGTGGATCACATAACTAATGAGGAGGTATTGAATAGAATTGGGGAGAAGAGGAGTTTGTGGCACAACTTGACGAGAAGAAGGGACCGATTGGTAGGACATGTTCTGAGGCATCAAGGGATCACAAATTTAGCATTGGAAGGCAGCGTGGAGGGTAAAAATCGTAGAGGGAGACCAAGAGATGAATACACTAAGCAGATTCAGAAGGATGTAGGTTGCAGTAGGTACTGGGAGATGAAGAAACTTGCATAGGATAGGGTAGCATGGAGAGCTGCATCAAACCAGTCTCAGGACTGAAGACCACAACAACAACAACAGTAGCTAATAGTCACTGATTGGTTCAGTCATCTGTCAGTCATAGCCAATATCATTGCTTAGTTGATAAATGAAGTAGGGCTCAGTCATAAATATTAACAGGTGTTCAGATGGTAAAGTTTCAGTGTTGTTTGCATGATGAAACCTAGGGAAGCTAATTATTTCTATTGCTGAAGTTCATAGTACCATGTCTTTACCCTTATGTACTTCCACTTGAATTACATTCATGCTATGCTGTGCTATGTAATACATTTATTGCGTCACTATGACTCTCATCTACAGATAAAAACAGCCTCATAGTTTTAATGATTCTCTCTCTCTCTCTCTCTCTCTCTCTCTCTCTCTCTCTCTCTCTCTCTCACACACACACACATATATATATATATATATATATATATATATATATATATATATATATATATATATAAGGATGAGGTGACTTACCGAACGAAAGAGCTGGCAGGTCGATAGACACACAAACATACACACAAAATTCTAGCTTTCGCAACCAACAGTTGCCTCGTCAGGAAAGAGGGAAGGAGAGGGAAAGATGAAAGGTAGTGGGTTTTAAGGGAGAGGGTAAGGAGTCATTCCAATCCCGGGAGCGGAAAGACTTACCTTAGGGGGAAAAAAGGACAGGTATACACTCGCGCGCACACACACACATATCCATCCACACATACAGACACAAGCAGACATGTTTAATCCCATGTTTGGTCTTTAAACATGTCTGCTTGTGTCTGTATGTGTGGATGGATATGTGTGTGTGTGCGAGTGTATACCTGTCCTTTTTTCCCCCCAAGGTAAGTCTTTCCGCTCCCGGGATTGGAATGACTCCTTACCCTCTCCCTTAAAACCCACATCCTTTCATCTTTCCCTCTCCTTCCCTCTTTCCTGACGAGGCAACTGTTGGTTGCGAAAGCTAGAATTTTGTGTGTATGTTTGTGTGTCTATCGACCTGCCAGCGCTTTTGTTCGGTAAGTCACCTCATCCTTGTTTTTATATATAATTTTTCCCACGTGGAATGTTTCCCTCTATTATATATATATATATATATATATATATATATATATATATATATATATAGAGGGAAACATTCCACATAGGAAAAATATATCTAAAAACAAAGATGATGTGACTTACCAAATGAAAGTGCTGGCAGGTCGACAGACACACAAACAAACACAAACATACACACAAAATTCTAGCTTTCACAACCAACGATTGCTTCGTCAGGAAAGAAGGAAGGAGAAGGAAAGATGAAAGGATGTGGGTTTTAAGGGAGAGGGTAAGGAGTCATTCCAATCCCGGGAGCGGAAAGACTTACCTTGGGGGGAAAAAAGGACAGGTATACACTCGCACACACACATATCCATTTGCACATACACAGACACAAGCAGACATTTGTAAAGGCAAAGAGTATAAATGTAGAGTAGAGTAGAGTAGAGCAGGGTCCTCTTCTATTATACCCATTATGTGTAGGTGTTTTTTGAAGTTCCCATGGCTGGTCATCAGCCCAGGCATGAGTTTGATCTCTTTCCTGTTCAATCCCAGGATTACAGAGCTTCTTTTAAAACATGGCTTGTGCATCATTAACTTACCATGTTTTTGTTTATGGTCCTTGGTCCAATATCCTATGTGCTGTTTCCTAAGCCAGTTCTGTAGTTCTAATTTGATCATAGCCTTGGTGATTGTCAAGACGGTTCTGGTCCAGTAAATGGAGTTGTTGCCCCCATCCTAGCCAATCGATTGGCTTGTTCATTGCCACAGATCCCTGAGTGGCCAGGGATCCACACTACGTACACCCTATTGCTTCCCCCTTGCGCCACAAGAGCCCTATGGCAATCTGCAACAATCTTAGATCTTGTTGCAGGAGCTGCCAATGATTTCAGGGCTGCCTGGCTGTCTGAATAGATGTAGATGCTACGGTCATTGTAGCACCTACTCATATTCTCCTCCACACATGCCCTGATTGCAGTAATTTCGGCTTGGAATACAGAGGCCAGTTTCCCTAGAGAGATGCTGCTCTCCAGTCTTGGCTGAACCCCGTACAACCCTGCCCCAACGCCTTGATCTGTTTTCGGCCCATCTGTGAACCAAACGATGTCCCCCGTACGATGCCGAACTGTTCTCTCCCACTGCTCCCTACTTCCAATTATTATGTTGTAAGGCTTGTTGAAGCAGTTCGGAGTTGTTATAGAGTTGGTGGGCATTTCCCCAGCCATACCCATAGTTACCTTACTCACTATATATGTGTGTGATTCTGGAGATCCGAATGAGACCCAGTTTTGGCCAGTTTTAAGTCTGTATGCCCCAGCTGCTGCCTGGATCTGAATACATGTGACTCCTTTTTGTGGAGCTATGTTAAAGACAAGTTGTATAGCAATAACCCCAAAACCTTTGCTGAGCTGAAAGCAGCCATTCAGGAGGTCATCGACAGCATCAGCGGGTCTTGCAGAATTTCGCTATTCATCTGCGCCACATTATCGCCAATGATGGCAGGTATATCAAACATGTCATAATATAAATCTGAATATCTGTGGTTCTGGAGATGGGCATCCTTGCAACTGACCTGCGTTCGTTATTACGCTGCAAGGTGTTTGGCTTTGGGAGACGGAATGGCAAAATATCGGCATGCACAACAAACTAAGAGCCATTAAGGGGACCACAAATGTGTGGAAGTCCTCGATGACGGCCTCTCGCAGGGACTCCGTGGTTCCGTGCTGGCTCCGCATTGGCCATGCCTGGGCGACCCACGGCTACCTCCTGCTCTGTGAAGACTCACCTCAGTGTCAGTGTGGCACCCAGTTGACAGTGACCCATATTCTTCTGCTCTGTCCTTTGGCTGCCCTGCGACTTCATCTTCAGTTGCCGGACTCATTATCATTGATTTTAGCAGACAACACCTCATCAGCTGATTTGGTTTCACATTTCATCCGTGAGGGTGGGTTTTATTATTCGATCTGAGTTTTAGCGCATGTCCTTTGTCCCTCTCTGTCCTCCACCCTAGTGCTTTTATGGTGGAGGTTTTAATGTAATGCAGGGTGGTTGGCTTTTCCTTTTTATTTTTGAGGTCGGCCAGCCACTGTAATCTGCTTCCTTGTTTTATTCTCTTCTATCTGTTTCTTGCATCTCTCTGTTGTTTTCTTGTCCTCTTTTGTTTCTTTTAGTGTTCGTTGCCTTTCCTTAGTTCTTGCAGTTTTTCTTTATTTCTGTTTTGTGTTGTATACCTCGTCTGTTTTATTTTCACACTTGTGGCATTGTTTTATTAGGAACGAGGGACTGATGACCTCGTAGTTTGGTCCCTTTCCCCCTCTTCTAAACCAACCAACCAACCGACCAGCCACATAGAAAAATTTTGAGCCCAGAAGACCAGACATTTACGTCATTATTTAAAATTATATTGTCACATTTGTGTCATGTGTCTTGAAATGTAACATCCACAAAAAGACCAATATTATAGATTTTCTTGTCGCTTATCAATCTTTGAGACCAGTATTATATGCGAAAGCTTGGCTTTTCTTCAAGCTACACTATGTCTATTAATTTAAACCATTAACTTTTCCAATTTGTGAGTTCACACTGCAGTGACATTGATACTGGCTGACTACATGACATGTCCTATGCTCTGAATATCTGCTATCATTGGGTGGTGAAGTCATTTTACACGAGCCATGATTGGCTTACAAAAGCTGAACGCAATCTTGATTTCAGTGCTTCAGAAACCAGTGTGTTGTTTGGTGGAATTTAAATTTATACTTTTGTAATGTGAAAATATGCAGCTTACTGTAATAAACAAAACAAAAAAAAATTATGCAGCGTATATGTCGCTGCACATCAAAGATCTTTCCATTTTTGTTTTTCATTTACCATTGAAAAAGCTTATTTTCACTGGTAAAAAGTGTATTTTTAACTAGGAAAAATCCGGGAATATTTTTTCCTTGTCTGTATATACACCTTGGTAACAATGCTTTGGAAGACTTGAGATCAAATAAGGCAGAAGGCATAGCTAACAGTCCTTTGGAATTTCTAAAACCATTGGGGGAAGTGACAACCAGACAACTATTCAGCTTGGTTTTTTAGAAGCTAAACCCTCAGACTTACTTAAAGTGTCATCCACACATTTTTGAAGACAGAAAGTGCAGATACGTGTGAAAACTATTGTTCAGTGTGCTTAACAGTTCATGCAGCCAAGTTGCTGACGAGAATCATATACAGAAAAATGGGGAAGAAAATTAAGGCCCTGTTAGATGATGAGCAGTTCGGCTTTTGGAAAGGTAACAACACTAGTGAGAGAATTCTGATGCTGTGATTGATAATGAGAGCAAGGCTTAAGAACAGTGAAGACACTTTCATAGGATTTGTCAACCTCATTCAACCATGTACAGTTGTGTAAGATGTTCGATCAGGAAAATAGATGTACGTTATAGGTAAAGATGGGTAATATACAGTAGGTACAGAAACCAAGAGGGAACCATAAGAATGGAGGACCAAGAAAGAAGTGTTTGGATGAAAAAGGGTCTAAAACAGGGAAACAGTCTTTTGCCACTACAGTTCAACCTGAACATTGAAAAAGCAATGATGGACTGAAGAGAAAGATTCAGGAGTCATATTAAAATTCGGAGTGAAAGGATATCAATGATAAGATTTGCTGATGACAAGTGAAGAATTGCAGGACCTGTTAAATGGAATGAACCATCTAATGAGTAAAAAATATAGTGTGTGGGTAAACCAAAAAGAGGCGAAAGTAATGAGGGTTAGCAGAAATGGCACGAGTGCAAAACCTAATATCAAAATTGGTGAGCGAGAAGTAGATGAAGTGAAGGGATTCTGCTATCTTGGAAGCAAAATAAAACACGACAGACGAAACAAGGACATGAAAAGCTGATTGGCACATGTGAAGAGAGCGTTCCTGGCAAAAAATCTCTACAAGTATTTTATATCAGCCTTCATTTGGAAGGAATTTTTAAAATGTACATTTGGAACCCAGAACTGTATGGAAGTGAGTCATGGATGGTAGGAAAACTGGAAAAGAAGAGAATCAGAGAGTTTGAGATGGGGTGCTATAGAAGTATGTCAAAATTAAGTGGACTTTTAAGGTAACAAATGACAAGGTTCTCTGCGGAATTGGAGACAAAAGGAAGATGTGGAGAATAACAAGAAGAAGATGGGACAGGATGGCAGTACATGTGTTAAGACATCAGGGAATGACTTCAATCGTGATAGCAGAAACCACAGAGTAGGCTGTTCCATTACTGCACCATTAGGCAAATGCACTGACAGGTACCGCTCTGCTTACTCATGTGCAGCACAGCTACTATAGGCTTCCCTGTAGACAGCACTATTACACACCTGTGCATGCATGAATCACTTGGCCAATCGTGTCTGGCAGGCCTCATCGAATCAGTCAGAATACTGATGATACATTAAAAATCTTATGATCTCCTTTTCACCACTGTTATGTAAAAATAACTCCAATTTTTGCTAATACATTATATATTTCAACTGTATCCTTGAGAAAGTGATGCAAGAAAGATCTAAAATAGAAATCAATCCTCAGAATTAACGAGGAGTCAAGTCACTTCAGGGTGAGGCAAGTTGTCTGTAGATTGCCTAGTCTTAACATGTGATATTCAGCCCATAATCAGATAGAACGCCTTAAAGGAACTGCAGTAAAAGTTGGTCTCCAAATAACTTTTGAAAGGATAGAATATGTGACCTCCAGAAAGAAAAGGAAATTTATGGAAATGAAATATGGCAAAATTAAACATATTTCACAACTTAAACATATCAGGAAAATGGAATAAAAAAGCAAACAACATTAAGTGCCAAAAGTGGAAACTGCAAGCCGTTTTGCACAAAATACTTGCAACAAGAAGTGTATCTCCAAGCACACAAAACTAAGACATTACAATACGCTAGTTATGCCAGAATCAAAAACACTAATTTTGAACAGGAAAACAGCTATTGAAAACAGTGATAAAAAGTAAACAATTCTAAGTTCATTACATGTAGAACAATATCGTTTCAGAGGCACTCAGGGAAATCAGACATTACATAAATATCTAGAATAACATTAAATGAATGAATCCATACAAAAATACAAAATAAATAGTAGAATTCTTTGATAACGGGAGTAAAACCAAAATGAGCACTATGAAATGGATTGGCGAGATCAAAACTGATCTGAAATTGACTTGAATTACACCACAAGTTGTTCAAAACTGCGAAATCTTTTTCTCCAAAATTTGCAAATGGCAAGTCAAACAAGAGGAAAAACCTAAGTAGAATACTGGAACAACATGACTTAGAGAGAGAAAGGAAACCCACAGGCAGAGAATGAAAGAAATATGGGTACAAAGGAAGGCGGATGTCCACCTCTGTAATTACTTTGCATAGCCCTAATAGGCTTATTTGCATATACTAATAATAAATTAATTTCTTCATCTGAGCTATACACTACTCAATGGAGCTAATTTACATTTTCTAATAAAACCTCCCCCCTCCCTTACACACACACACACACACACACACACACACACACACAAATAACAATATTTATTAGTAAAAAATTATTACCTGTAATTATTAATAAAAACAAGGAACTGTGTCTATGCGGTGTTGCGGAGCTCGTCTCTAAACATCTTTTGGCGCAACTATGGCCAGTCTGTGATATGGAGTGGATCAACCCCAGTAGCTGACAGCGCTTGCTTGATTCATGTGAAGTTAAAAAAGAACCAAATCTGACTAGGAAGCTTACAAAATCGAATGGCCCCAGCCTGCTAGTGTGTTCAGAACTGAGAAATGTAAATATGGAAAAACACTTCTTGAAAAGATAGACCAAAACTTTATGAGAAATGAAACATAAGTGTATTATAGAACCTTTAAGAAGAAATCGTGGGCTATAAGCCACCATCTCTATGCTTTCAGCAAAATGGTGGTACACTGACATTTTCAAATGAAGAAAATTGTAACATAGCAGATTACTTGAAGAAACTGCTTAACAAAGATGAAATAAAGCACCATGTTGTCCGTTTCGGAAACAACAAAGTGCCTGGAGACGACTCAGTAGTTCAGAACTGTGCCCCTGAGGAAATGTGCCCCTGAGGAACCAGTTGAAATCTTACAACAGCAAATGAAAAATGTTGTTTTGAAGAAATCCCAGCCAAAGATTGTAAAATAGTCCTAATCCATCCAGTGCATAAGAAAGGCAGCATGAAAAACACCAGTTACTACTATAGGGTAATATCCCTGCTATATAATCTACAAAATTCTCTCACTTTTTGTCATCCTGGAGCATTTAGAAGCCCTACTCGGCCATCAAAAAGCAGAATACCAAGCAGCTTCAGGGAAGGTTGTTCAACAGCTGAATAGATCCTTAACCACAAAAGCATCATCAGACACGAGATATTTTGCATTAAGGTCAAAGCAGTACTTAGCAAGTTTTGTGAACTTCAAGAAAGCCTATGATTCTATAGCTAGTGAAGTTCTGTTAAAGATTCTTAATGAATTGGTGGCCTGCAGGCATCATTTGAAAAAATAGGAGTAATGACTAACATCAAAGATATTCCAGCTAAACTTCAGATTGAATATAAAGACATCAGCAGAATCAAAAAAAATTAAGTTACTGTGTGAAATTTTATGAAAAATGGACCGGACGTTTTAGCAGTTACAGAACGAATACATAAGCTTGAAATAGCCTACCAAATGCTGTACACAATCTACAACAAAAAATGTCTTTCACAAAATACTAAGATACATCACTTGGGAATGTTTTGAAGCTACTAGCTATGTATGCAGCTGAAACCCTGTACCTAAATGCAAATAGAGATCTTCTCAAAGAGCTCGAGAAAAAAGAGTGGAGAATGATTAGAGCAGTCATGGTATCCAATTATAAGAATGGCATCTGCCAAAAATATCCAACAAGGAAGTCTGTGTCAAAAAAAAAAAAAAAACTCAATCTGCAAAAGATATGTGAGACTTTATGGACACCTCAAACGAATGGACAGGAACAGATTGGTTATGACAATCTTCCACTTGTGTGATTCAGTCCCCAAAACCACATTGCCGTGGTCTAGAAATACCAAAGAAACCCTGCAGCTCCTACAAATCAAACCCGAAAATGCCTTCCATAAGAAGATAATGTTTTAGCGAAGCAATTTTGTTAGCATCTGGAACATAAAAGTCTCTAGACAATTCCTCATCAAATATAAAATTTTATATTAAACAGAATTTTCACCCAGTATTGCAAACACTGTGTCATGTCTGTGTAGACATCATCTACAAAGCTGTTTTTAAGCTAGTATGTTAGCTTGAATCAGAAGTACACCCTGCCAGAAACTTAATAACATTCTGACGGAGTGTATTGTATCCTCTTGGATAATGTGCTAAAATATTTTGTCACTGACTAAGATATCACTTTCCAACCACATAAAGTTTGTTATATTTCCATGACAATGCCAGTTGTAGGTTGAAAAATACTAGACTGGGACAGTAATAGAAAGTGTTTATGTTGTTAAATATGTTTTGTGTTAATTACTTTGGAAAATGCATTGTGTATCTGTTCAGGAACGTGGGAGGTCTCTTTATTGAGCATTTCCAGATGCTTCTATGCCCAATAAAATATTTATGCCCTTTCAGGAACAGATCATATGGAAAACAATAGTGTCCTCAATAGAAAAGTACTGGAGAACTGTTAGACACCTTACTTCAACAAGATGATACTCCTCATTGACAGTTTTGAGTCAAGTATGTAGATCGTCCCAGATCCTTACAAGTGGATTCTACGTAGAAAGCTTACTATAATAGAGGCAAATTGGATTAACCTGTACACAAACAACAAATATAATTCCAAGCCATTACCAAACCTGTCACTATAAAAGTTCCCAGCATAAAAATTACACAAAATGTTACTATCTGCAAAAACTTAATGGACCATCAGGTTGATTAGTTAATTACATGTTCCATGGATTCTTTTGCACATAGATTGTAGTGGTGTGGAATGAGTCATTTTACATTCACATCACAAATTAATTTGTACATATGGTTACCTTCTGAACATTCCTAAATTGTGATGTTTTACAAAAAGAAAAAGAGATATACAGATGTAAGTTAATGATTCCTACCCACTACTTTTTCTATCTGTCAGAAATTTTTTGTCACTGGGTAGGTGATAAAAAAATTTTGTTGCAGCATTGTGTACTCCCTTTTGCGCTGAAGACAACCCTAATGTGGAGTAATGAATGTCGTTTTTCCTTCTGGTATTGTAATTATGTGCTCATTGTTCCTTTCGAACTGTAGTGTTTTATTTTCAACAAACTTCATGAGGGGAATAAATATACAGGGAAGCAGTAGTCAGAATGCCCAACTTCTTAAACACATGTCTACAAGATGATCATGGGTGAGCACCACATATTATTCTCACAGCACGTTTTTGTGCAATGAAGATTTTCTTTCTTAAAGATGAGTTACCCCAGAATATGACATTATTGAATGAAAATATGCAAAATATGTCGACGTAACTAATATGTCTCTCCTTGAGGTTTGCAATGATTTTAAGTGCAAGTGTCGCTGAACAAAGTTTTTTCAAGAGTTCCAAAATATGTTTCTTCCAACTTAAATTCTCATCAGCATGGCCCCCTAAAAACTTTGAAGTTTCCACCATATTTGTTATTTCATCACCATGTGTTACACTTACTATCAGTGTAGTACCTCTAGGTGTGCAGAACTGAATATGTTGTAGCTTTTTAAAATTTAGGGTGAGACCATTCGCAGAAAACTAGTCAATGTACTTTTAAGAATATCTTTTACCGTTTCTTCTTTTACTGTATGTGCGTACTTGGACTGATTATGATACTAGTGACATGTGTAAAAAGAAATAATTCTGCATGTTGTATACTAGACAGAAGATCATTTATGTACATGAGAAAATTGGAAAAAGAAGGAACAATAGTGGACGTAAGATTGAACCTTGGGAATCTGCACACGTGATTTTTCCCCAGTCAGAAATATGTCCCTGGACTACATTGCTTGAATTACTGAGTGCAACGTTCTGCATTTTTTTGGTTAAGTATGACATTATCCGTTGGTTGGTTGTACCACCAATCCCATAAAATGTCAGTTTACCTAGGAGAATACTATGATTCACACAGTTAAATGTCTGAGAGGGGTCACAGAAAATACCAGCTGGCAGTATTTTATTATTTAGTGCTTGTAAAATCAGGCGAGTGAACTTGTAAATGGCATTCTCAGTAGAGCAACCTTTCTGAAACCCAAACTGATTTGCTAAGGATACTGTTGTTGTTGAGGTGAGACACTATTCTGGAATACATCATCTGCTCAAAAATTTTGGGGGGTGATGCCAGTAGTGAAACAGATTGGTAGCTATTTACTTTTGTCGTCTTTCTTTAATAGGGGTTTAACAATGGCATATTTCAGTCTCTATGGAAAAATGCCTCGAGTTAGTGATGGGTTACTTATTTCAGATAAGACTGGGCTTATCACATGGGAACAAATATTTCATACGATGGAATTTTATGAGAATTAAGTATTATCAGTCACTGGCTGTGAGAGGTTAGATGCTGCCATGGTTTCATTACTATTTGTCCTACAAAGCATTTTCCCTTCTCTCTTATCACAATGGAAAAAACTTGGAACAGTTAGCAGGTAATGGCCTCTGGCAACAAATAATGGAGAGACCCAAAGTTATTATATCTTGCACTAGTTTTACTACAAGAACTCACTGTCAACAGCTTACAAAAGTATAGCTGTAGCTATAATCGTTAGGATCTACAACTGGCGACTGTTCCGTGACACTTGGTGTTGTTTGCATTTCTCCAATATACCTCTTGATTTGCTCTGCATTATGCACTACCGTGGACCAAGCCCATTGTTGATGCACAAAGAGTTTTCCTGTCCATAACTTCAACAATTCTGTTTGTACATCCTTCGCCTTCGTTAAATCCCTCCCCAGTTTCTCTTCTCCTTTTTTATTTGAACTCCTTGTATAGCTTGTCAGTTTTTTGTTTCTTTACTGTACATAGCAACCAGTTTTGCTTACTATTCCCGTTTTCTCTGGCCAGAAATGCTGGAGTTGGCAGTCGTGTGTGCGTGAGGTGTGCTTGCTTGCTTGTGTGTATGTAAGTGTCTTTTAATTGTGTCTGTCTGCAACTTGATGTGTCTTCTTTATGGTGAGTAGCAATCTGTCATTTTCTACGTTGTTGATATTTCTATGTGGAGTTTCTGTTATTTCATTACAACAATCTAACTGCTCCATATATGAGGCTCTTTTAGAGAGAGTGTGTGTGTGTGTGTGTGTGTGTGTGTGTGTGTGTGTGTGTGTGTGTGTGTGTGTGTGCTATTTTCCATGGTCATTCTCTTTCCTATCTTTTATGTAGGGCCTCTTCAGTGTCTGTACAATGTTGTAAAGGTGGTGACGTGCTTGCTGTGATGTAAAAAGCATCTGCCGGTGAACTCTCAACTGCTGTACACTGCCCAATGAGTACCTCAAACATATAGCAACACAACACCAACAAATATCTGCACTAACTGAGCAAATCCTATGCCAAATTGTGGAGCTGTGCACTATTTGAAACCAACACTGTAACATAACATTAATAAATGACACAGTTACCCATAGGAGCATTAAAACAATGGTACAGCAGACTGTTTAACTGTGGCCTATGGGGGAAATATCTCATATTTAACTATGCAGAAATTCTGTTCCCTCACTGCTTTACAGTCTCTATTCCCATTATCTTTACTAGCAGTCCTTTAAGTACCTTTAAAACTTGTATGGTTAACCATCTCTGCCATCTGCCTAATAATTTCCTCTAACCTAATCTCAGTATGTTCAATACTCTGTACATATTGAATGTACTGCACCCATTGCCCCAGTGGTATTTTGTTGGGAATGTTTCTTTCAGTTCAGTAACCAAGTTACTATTACAGTTTGCCTGTTTCTTTATACTTTTGAATTCCTGTCAGTTTTTCCTTAACTCAGTTGCTATATCCATGTAACTATCTCCCAGTAATTTTCTTTGGGCATTTACATCAGGTGACACTTAATGAACAATTTCCATGACTTCATTTCATTATACTTATAAATCATTGTTAAACTCCTCATTAAAACATCTGTAATTTTTAATCAGTTCTTCTTCTAATGTTAATTTTAAATTATTTAATGGATCATTAATCATATTAATATCTCATTTTAATTGTTTTTTTTTTTTATTATTTTCAACCTGGCAATATAATCTTACAGTCATTTGTCATATTAAGATTTAATTCAGCAGTTCTGTGTGTTATGTATTGCGTTGGTAGAAGCTACAAAGGCAGCTGATGAAATTATCTAACTTTCTGTTTTGATGATTTAGTTCTTTATTTAAATTGTCCATTCTGAGATTTAATTCTTGGTTTGATTTGATATCTGTATGTGTAATTCCTCATTAAAACCTACTATCAATTTTTTAATATCATCTAAGTCATTACTGGCCATCTACATATATACCCCACAAGCCACTGCATGGTGCATGGTGGAGAGTGTGGCATACCACTTGTAGTCATTTCCTTTCTTGTTACATTCACAAATAAAGCGAGGAAAAAATGACTGTCTATATGTACCCATACAAGCCTCAGTTTTTTTTTTGTCTTCATTATTCTTGTGCAGTTTGTAAATCAGCAGCACTAGAATCATTCTACACTCATATTCAGATTAAGTTTCTATAAATTTTCTCAGCATTGTTCCGAGAAAATAACGCCCTTTAGGGATTCGCATGTGAATTCATGAAGCATCTCCATAATACTAACCTGTTCATTCAACCTACCAGTAACAAGTCTAGCAGCCAGCCTGTGAATCGTGTCAATGTCTTTCTTTACGTCTTTTGAGTAGTACTCAAGAATAGGTCACGCTAATGTTTTATGTACCATACCCTTTACAAATGAATCCTTCTTTCTAAAATTCTCCCAGTGAACTGAAGTCAACCATTTGCCTTCCCTGTTACAGTTCCGACGTGCTAATTTCATTTCGTAAAGCTTTGCATAATTACACCTAGATATTTAATCGATGGAACTGTGTCGAGCAACACTCTACTAATGCTGTATTCGAAAAATACAGGATTGTTTTCTTGCTCACCTGCATTAATTTACATTTTTCTGATGATCCTCCTTGGTACACGAAACATGTCAGAACACTGTTGTAGAAAAAACAAAAAAAGCATGCCAAATTTAGACAGATGCAAAATCTCCAAGACTGGCGATCTTTTACAGAAGCTTGAAATCTCACATGGTCGTCAATGTGAGATACTTATAATAATTTCCACAACAAAACTTTGTCCCGAAACCTGGCAGAAAATCCTAAGAGTTTCTGGTCGCATATGAAGTATGCTAGCAGCAACACACAATCAATGCCTTCCCTGCACGATAGCAATGGAGATACTATCAAAGACAGTGCTGCCAAAGCAGAGTGACTAAACACAGCCTTCCCAAATGCCTTCACAAAAGAAGATGAAGTAATTATTCCAGAATTCAAATCAAGAACAGCTGCCAACATGAGTGACGTAGAACTAGGTATCCATGGAGTAGGGAAGCAACTTAAAGCACTTAATAAAAGCAAGTCTCTGGTCCAGACCATATACCATTTAGGTTCCTTTCAGAGCACGCTGATGCCGTAACTCCATACTTAACAATCGTATACAACTGTTGACTCGATGAAAGATCCGTACCCGAAGACTAGAAAGTTGCATAGGTCACACCAATATTCAAGAAAGGTAGTTGGATTAATCCACTAAATTACAAGCCCAGATCATTAATGTTGATATGCAGCAGGATTTTGGAACATATATTGTGTTCACACATTATGAATTATCTCGAAGAAAACGATCTGCTGACACACAGTCAACACGGATTTAGGAAACATCGTTCTCGTGAAACACAACTAGCTCTTTATTCGCATGAAGTGTTGAGTGCTATTGACAAGGGATTTCAAATTGATTCTGTAGTTCTGGATTTTCGGAAGGCTTTTGACACTGTACCACACAAGCAGATTTTAGTGAAATTGCGTGCTTATGGAATATCGTCACAGTTATGTGACTGGATTTGTGATTTCTTGTCAGAGAGGTTACAGTTCGTAGTAATTTATGGAGAGTCATAGAGTGAAACAGAAGTGATTTCTGGCATTCCCCAAGGTAGTGTTATAGGTCCTATGCAGTTCCTTATGTATGTGAATGATTTGGGAAACAATCTGAGCAGCCGTCTTACATTATTTACAGATGATGCTGTCGCTTATCGAATAGTGAAGTCATCAGAAGATCAAAACATATTGCAAAATGATTTAGAAACGATATCTGTATAGTCCGAAAATTGGCACTTTGTCCCTAAATAACGAAAAGTGTGAGGTCATCCACATGAGTGCTAAAAGGAATCCATTAAACTTCAGTTACACATGATAAATCAGTCAAATCTAAAGGCCATAAATTCAACTAAATATCTAGGAGTTACAATTACGAACAACTTAAGTTGGAAGGACCATACAGAAAATGTTGTGGGGAAGGCTAACCAGACTGCGTTTTATTGGCAGGACACTTAGAAAATGTAACAGATCTACTAAGGAGAATGCCTACACTACACTTGTCCATCCTCTTATAGAATACTGCTTTGTGGTGTGGGATCCTTACCACCTAGGATTGACAGAGTACATCAAAAAAGTTCAAAGAAGGGCAGCATGTTTTTTGTTATTGTGAAATAGGGGAGATAGTGTCACTGAAATGATACAGGATTTGGGATGGACATCATTAAAACAAAGGCTATTTTTGCTGCAGAGGAATCTTCTCACAAAATTTGGATCACTAACTTTATCCCCCAAATGCGAAAATATTTTGTTGATGCCGACCTTCTTGCCGACCTTGTCACCATGATAAAATAAGGGAAATAAGAATTCATATGGAAAGCATAGGTGTTGGTTCTACCCACATGCTATACGAGATAGGAATAATAGACAATTGTGAGGAATAATAGACAATTGTGAAGGTGGTTCAATGAACCCTCTGCCAGGCACTTAAATGCGATTTGCAGAGTATCCATGTAGGTGTAGATGTAGGTTGAAAGCAAGCTGCCATTCATCACATCATCTAGAAACTTTGTCAAAGTCATCTTGTATTCTTCTACAGTCACTCATCTTTGACACCTCCCGTGCACCGTAGCATCATCAGCAAACAGCCTCAAATTGCTGATCACCCTACCGTCAGATCATTTTTTTATTTAGAGAACAAGAGTGGTTCTATTACACTTTCCTGGAGGACTCCTGACGATACCTTTGTCTCTGATGAACACTTGCTGTAGAGGACAACACACTGGGTTCTGTTACTTAAGAACTCTTCAAGCCTCTCATATGGATGGGAATCTATTCCTTATGATCGTACCTTCTTTAACAGTCTGCAGTGGGACACCGTGTTGTACAGAGTTTATATAAAGTAATGAGACTGAGCTTGTGAATCAAAATTTATTGTAGATATCGCCACAGCCACTCAGTACTCCTCAATGTATGACCCTTGAGAGTCAACAACCTGCTGCATGCGAGATTTCCACTCTTCAAACGCTGCCGTGAGCACTGAGTTTGGGATGGCCTTCAAAGTCCTCACTGTGGCGGCTTGGACCTCCTCCAGGGTCCCATGACGGTGTCCCTTCGGGAAAGTTTTTAGTTTGGTGAACAAAATAAAATCTGGTGTGGCCACATCAGGACTGTAGGGGGGCTGGGGAATCGTTGGAATCCCTTTCTTGGCCAGGTAGCTGGCCACCATGAAGCAGGTGTCATGATGCAGCTTCCATTAATCGACAATGGCTGGCCTCATGCTTTGGATCCTGTCTTTCAATCTCTTGGGCACTTTGCAATAAAAAGCATTGTCGACAGTTTGGCCTTGGGCCACAAATTCATGATGAACTATGCCCTTGATGTCAAAAAACGCGGCTTTCACCTTCAATTTGCACATGTGAGCCTTTTTTGGACGTGAGGATGCTGCAGTATGCCATTCGACACTCATACGCTTTGTCTCCAGGTTGTACTGAAACACACAGGTTTCGTCTCTGGTGAGAACATCTAAAAATTCCGGATCAGCTTCAAGGCTCTGGAGATGGTCTTGGCAGGCGTGCACATGTGCTTGCTTCTGAACGTCTTACAAAATCTTCGGAACCATCTTGGCACAGATCTTCCTCATCGACAATTCTTTGGCGATGATGATGTGCACTGTCATTTCATCAGGTCTGAGGTCTTCTGCTATCATCCTGACATTCATCTGACAGTAAGTGTTCAATTAAAAGTGCACACGGTCGATGTTTTCATCAGTTTTGCTGGTTTACGGGCGTCTGGAACAGTCCTCATCCTCAACACTGTCCCGGCCCTCTTCAAAGCTCCTCACCCACCTGAAAACCTGGTCTTTTGATAGGCAATCACCACCTTAGGCTTGCCAACACATGTCCAATGTTTCAATACCCAATTTTCCTAGTTTAACACAAAACTTGATGGCGTAAAATTGGTTGATCGTTTGCTGCATGTTGTGCCAAGACCGACGACTTTGCAACATGCCCACTCAATGCACGATGCTGGTGAGACAAGAGCCCGCTGGCGACAGGCACGCCGCGCATTTTTGGTCAGACATCCCTCACCACAAATCCCTCCGGGGTGTGCACGCTGCAAAGTACAGTCACATCAGAAAAAAATCAGTCTCATTACTTTTTATACAAACCCCGTACACTTTCAGGGAAATCTAGGAGTATGGAATACCTGTTGCCCTTCATCCATGCTTTGCAATGTATCATGTGAGAAAAGGGTAAGCCGAGTTTCGCAGGAGCGTTGCTTTCTGAACCCTTGCTGATGTGTGAGCTTAAGATTCTCTGTCTCGAGGAAATCATTATACTTGAACTGAAAATATGTTCAAAAACTCTTCCATGTTTACTATTATTTGAACTGTTAATTTTTAACAAGAAATAGGTAATTTTGTCTGTTCTTGATATTCTTTCACTGATAAAATTTCAAACACTGGCTCACCAGTGGTTTATTTTGGCTTCTTTTACCATTATAATCACCTTATGGCTTGTTGTTGTCGTTGTTGTTGTTGTTGTTGTTGTTGTTGTTGTCATTGTCTGCTTCTGCAGTGACAGTAGGCAGTGGCAGAACTGGGCAAGAGCAGCGTCGGTGCTAGTATCACTTGGCAACTGCAGTGACGGTTCGTGACTGCAAAACGTAGTAAATACAATGAGGGAATGGATGAGGCACTTGGTGGCATCCATTGCTGCCATAAATATCAGTCTCCAAAATACATCAGTTCCAGTTGTTCTAATGTAGGCTATTTAGACTATTATGATGGAACACTATTAATTCCAAAACATTACTTTTCTTGAGTGCTCATTTCTTTTTGGTTAACCTCCCATTTCCTTAGTCTTCTGTTTAGTTGCAGGATATAGTTGTTCTCTCTCTCTCTTTCTCTTTCTCTTTCTCTTTCTCTCGCTCCCTCCCTCTCTCCCACCCCCTCCCTTTCCCTGTCGTTTTCTCAGTAGCAGATTCAGTGACCTGTTTTTTAGAACGGGGAGCTAATTGTAAGTGAAAAAAATTTAATTATGTCTTTTTTTATTTCATAAAAATACAGTCCAGTTTTTTGCTAATATAATATGAATTTCTTCATCTGAGTTATACAGTGGTCAACACAACACTTCGAAGCAAACCTCTCCCAATAAACTCAATAACAATCATTATTATTAAAAGAAAAAAGAAACAAAGAACTGCACCTATGCAGTGTTGTGGATCTTGTACCCCAACATCCTGGGCTCATGCAGCAAGCGCAACAGTGGCCAGTCTGTCAGTCTGTGATACATAGAAGATGAATGCCAATCAGATGAAATGCTCAGTCATCTCATATGAAATAAAATAAAAACAACCAAACCCAAATCCTTATGAAAGAAAAATTAAATATATTAAATAATAGTCCACTGAAACACAGTTGACACCACAATTGTAAGTAAGTGCATAACTTCAAAATTAAGGGTAACCAAAGAAAATTTTGGAGTAGGAATTCAAAGTTCAATGATAAGAAATAAAAACTTCGAGGTTTGTCAGTTACACGTAATCCTATCGGTTAAAGGAAGAGCAGTTGAATGGAATGCACAGTCTCTTGAAAGGAGGACATAAGATTCACATCAACAAAAGCAAACCAAGATAACGGAATGTGGTAGAATTAAATTAGGCAATGCTGAGGGAATTAGATTAGGAAAAGAGACACTGGTTGTAGTAGACAAGTTTTTGTACTTGGACAGCAAAATAATTGATGATGGTAGTAGTAGAGAGGATATAAAATGTAGAGTGGCAATGGCAAGACAAGGATTTTGGAAGAAGAAAAATTTATTAACATTTAATATAGATTTAATTGTTAGAAAGCTTTTTTCTGAAGGTAATAGTCTGGAAGTGTATGGAAGTAAAATGTGGACGATAAGCAGTTTAGAAAAGAAGATAACATAAGCTTTTGAAACGTAGTGTAACAGAAAAATGCTGGAGATGAGATGGGTAGATCAGTAATGAGAAGGTACTGAATAATTTTGAGGAAAATGGAAAGTTCTGACCCAACTTCGCTAAAAGAAGGGATCGGTTGATAGGACACATTCTGAGACATCAAGGTAAGGTATCATCAATTTAGTATTTGAGGGATGTTCAGAGGGTAAAAAATGTAGACGGAGACCAAGAGATGAATTTAGTAAGCAGGATCAAATGAATGGATATAGATTCATGTACTTATTTGAAGGTGAAGAGGCTTGTGCAGGGTAGAGTAGCTGGGGAGCTGCAACAAAATAGTCTTTAGACTGAAGACCACAACAAAACTGAAAATCCTTTGTGAAATAAGACAGAAAAATAAATGACTACTGGATCAAAAAATTGTCAGAAGCCTCTTCGTTTCATAAAATAGTTTCCTTTTACCTCAGTATACTTTATTTGGCTTTTTATGGTGTATTTAAGTTTCAAAACATTGAAAATTTCTTGAAGTCTGCAGAAGACGTACTTACTTAAATTGTGATCTTGTTAGTGTGAATGTCCTCCTGTTGAGCCATTTCTTCGTATTTGTGAAGTCAAAATTACTTGCAAAGGTCAAAATTTTGAACATAGTGTAGATGGATGACAGTTTTAGCCCCAGTACTTACAACAGTGTGACAAAATATCTCTTTCTTCACCATGTGAAATAGATTTACTTATTTTGAAGCATATTACCTGGGGATGCTTTCATTGTGCATTGTGCTACATTAGACATAGTCACGTTTCAGCAGTTCAGGAAGGCCCACTCAGAACAATACTCATACCCATAGATCACAATCTTGACTCACATGCTATTGTACGTATCTCCTCCAGGTGCCCCTCTGCTCCAAATATGTCCTTTGTGTCAAAAGGCTTACTTTCCAGACCCAAATCCAAATTTATCCACACTGCCCTAGTTAAAGATATCCTTTCAATTCATCCATTGTACAGGGTGGCGCAGATGGATCGGGTGGTTTTAAAATACTTGTCAAACTGTCAATTGTAAAGGTATTGGATTGAAATAAAGTGCAAAACGTGTAGTTACAATGGAAGTTTATTAACAAAAAAATAGTAATGTTAGTTTTTAAAAATTACATCCATCAAATGCCCTCCTTCTCGAGCGACGCATTCTTGGAGTCGGTCCTTAACGTTCCGCATTGCCCGCTCAAGCACATCACCAGGAATTGATGTGATTTCGGTGTGAATTGCTGCCTTCAACTCCTGAATGGTCCGGGGTTTGTTCATGTAGACCCTTGCTTTTAAATAGCCCCATAAGAAAAAGTCACATACCGTGAGGTCTGGCGAGCGAGGGGGCCAATGGACATCTCCATTACGGGAAATCAAACGGCCAGGGAACAGAGCGCGTACAGCTTGCATTGATATCCTAGCGGTATGTGCAGTTGCCCCGTCTTGTTGGAACCACATATTGCCCATGTCGTAATTGTTCTCTTCAAGTTGTGGGAGAAGAAAATCTTCAATCATGTTCACATAACGCTGCGAATTAACAGTAACCGCCTGCTCCCTTTCATTTTCAAAAAAGTAAGGACCAATTATCCCTACCTTAGAAACCCCACACCAAACCGTCACTTTGTCACTATGGAGAGGCCGTTGGTGTAGATCTCTTGGGTTAGTGTCGGCCCAGTAATGGCAATTTTGCTTGTTTACGTATCCGTTAATGTGAAAGTGAGCCTCGTCAGACATCATGATAATCAGGTTTACATCTTCCAATAACTCCAACATCTGTTGGCTAAACTGAAGCCTTTGAAGATGGTCTGTTGGGAGAATCTTCTGTACCAACAGGATTTTATAGGGGTGGAATTTCAGTTCTTCGTTAAGAATCCTTTGAAGGCTCCGACGTGACATTCCAAGAGCTTGAGCACGACGTCTCGTTGATCGACGTGGGCTCGCAGTGACATCGCGTCTCACACGCTCCACGTTCTCAGGCGTTGTTATTGTTGGCGGTCTAGGCGTCCATTTTGGAGCACATGAACCAGTAGTGCGGAAATTATGCACCCAACTCAATATCGTATCTTGCTTAGGAACACTACCGCGAGGTGGGATGTTGAAACGCCGGCGAAAGGCACGCGTCACAGCAACAATTGACTCGTTATTGCGTATGAACTCTTCCACTGCGAAAACACGATGCTCAACGGACCACGTAGCCATCGCGACTGACTGCCAGCCTGCAACTGAAACTTCCCGTCCCCCCCCCACCACAGGACGAAGTCGCCGAACACCTGGCTCCCCCCCTCCAGACGTACAGTCCACTTCAAAACCACCCGATCCATCTGCGCCACCCTGTACATTTACAAGCAATGTAACTACCAGAAGATGAAAATTGAATGTCAGAAACTGATTTTCACTGATGAGCATACCTGTTAAGGATTGAAGCAATTTGAAACTTCCTGGTAGATTAAAACTTTGAGACAGACGGGGACTCGATCCAATGATCTCTGCATCACGTAGGCAAATGATCTACTTCCTGAGCCATCCAAGTGCACTCCCAACCCATCCAAGTTTGAATCTTGGCCCAGCACACTGGTTTAATCTGTTAGAAAGTTTCAAATCAGTGCACATCCTGCTTCAGAATGAAAATTTATTCTCATGGACTGTTGCTGAACCAATTCTTCAGACAATCTTTTCTTCCAGGAGTGATATACAGGAAAAATTGGAAAGAAGGTGCTGGCAAAAATAAGTCTGTGAGTGCAGGTGGTGAACAGTACTTGAATAGCTTATTCACATGTGCCTGTTAAAAGGTGTCCCCAGTTCAAATACTAATTCAGCAGGAAGTTTCATTAGGCATTATGTTGTTGTAAATGGGGAGGCATAGTCTGAGGCTCAGAATGTCAAGTGTACTTGAAGGTAGTGTGATGCAGCCATTGCTGTTCACGATTTATAAATGATGTAATGGATAACATTTGTAGCTCTGTCAGGTGATTTGGTGATCGTACAGTCATATACTGAGAGGAGACATAGCTAGAAATTTGCTCCAAAATGCAACGAGACTTCAATTTAATCAGCACGTAGGACAGAGATATCCAACTAACTCAAATCGTGAATAAATGTAATGCAATCCGCTTAAATGAGTGAAAAGATCTGATATTGTTTGACTGAGTGATCCATACTGTCACTGGAACCAGTGAGAACTTTCAAGTACCTGATAGTATCTACCTGCAGTGACTTTAAGGTGGAACACCATGCTGTAGGGAAGGTAGGTGTTAGGCTTAGATCTATTATAATACTTCTAAGGAAGTACTATGGTAACACAATACATGCATGAATGAGGTTGCTTACGAAACTCTCATTCAACCAATTCCTGAGTAAATTTCATCAGTCTAGGCTCTTAATGAAAGCAATAGAAAAGGTTCAAAGAAAAGCTATTTGATGTATTTACTTAGTTTTTTATTTAATGTGGAAGTATCACAGCAATGCCAAACAAATAACAGTTGGAGACATTAAAGGAAGACATTTTGCAAAACAGAGAGCCTTACTCACAAAATTCAGAGAATCCACATTCCAGAAAAAGTCAAGAAAGATACCATGTTGTCTCATGTAGTGACCACAACACTAAAATTAGAGAGATTTGGGCCCATACAGTGTGGTACCAGCAGTGTTTCATCCCGCATATCAACCATGACTGGAGTAGGAAAAGGAGAAAATTGTACTGGTACAATTGTACCTTATGATGCAAACTAAAGACACTGAAAAAATACTTCCATAAAATTCAGTGATACTGGGGATGATTAAATGAGGGACATCAGAGTGTTTTATGGTTGATGACCAAAATGTACATGCTCGTGTTGCCAAGCTAGCTAACTCTTTAACTAACTAATACTGTGTCAGTTGACCTGGAGCCAATTTTACCAGGAGCCTTTCTGAATCCTGGTGATTAAAATGATTTCATCACACATATTTGTTAGTAAGAGAAAGAGAGAGAATGCTGTACCATGATTGCCACCAGTGCACCAATGTACAGTTTTGAATCACAAATCTCTTTGCAGTGTCTCTTGAAGTGTCAGCATGTGTCACTGTTCAGTGTGATGCTTTAGTCAGATGGAGACCTTACAGGTGACAATGCCCCCTCCCTTTTTTCCCATTGCTACTAAAGGACAGCAACTTACATGGCAGCATGAGTTTTTCCTCACTCTTCCTGATCAACAACACAAAAGTGATGCTACAATTGTCATGTACTTCAGACGTTTAACCATAAAAAAGTTACACTTCACACACACACACACACACACACACACACACACACACACACACACACACACTCGACAGTGAAAAGATGCTGATTAGAGCAGTAGAACTCCACAACTAACAATGTCACACAATATTTTCATTTTACCTCCATGTACATTTGTTGTGTCTTATACTGTTTTATTGGAGTATTGTGCCAAAATTTAGCTGTGAACTTCACTAATGTGCTGCCATATGTTTTTGATTTCAGTTACTTCAGGAAAATGGATTTACAGATAAGAAATAAAATAAATGTTTTGTTTATATGTGGAGAGAGTTCAACTTTGTATTACACATGATTAGTTACGCACATTTTACATTGATTTGATATGATCTGTTGGTCATATTTATTTTCAGTTTGTAAATAAGATTTATGTGCAATGTTAGTATTGTGTGACGCACAGTTTCAGATATTTATTAATTGATAGTTATTCCCCTGTTTACTCTGCAGTTACACAGATTTAAAGGAAATATTGCAATTTAATTTTCAGTCGCATTGCAAGGGGGATGTTGGAAGCTGTTGGAGAATATCTCACTACGAGAGTAAAAGAACTGACAAAAATAATTCACAATGGGGATGAATCAGATGAGGACATTTCAGTGAAGTAAGTCAGTTTGATATTTTTACTAGCTGACTGTTTGCAGTTGTCAAACATTTAAAGACATTCATGACACGTGGCTTAATTAGTATTTACTCTATTATTACTCGAGTAAATACTCAAGTGCACATTATGAATTTATTTACATAAATGTGTTTGTTTTACAATTCATGATGTGTACCTGAAATTACTGTCAACGTCACTTGAAAATTTGGTATCTTTTTAGGTAATTATACTTAGCCATCAGCTAAAGAAAAATTTATCACAATCTGAAAGGATTCTATCAGCCGTAGAGAATGATTTCCCAAGTGTTTCTTCGTAGCATTGCACACAAAATGTGAAAAGATAAAAGTGTAATTGTTATTTGTAGACTACATTAAAAATCCGAACTGCCTTCTATTAACATACATATACTCCCTCATGAGGTGTGTATTTAGTTATATAGACTCATTCACTGAGTGAATGCTCAACAGAAATATCATTTACACTTAAAGGTCATACTTGGACTCTGAAGCAGAGGACGAAAGCTGAAATACTGAATTGCTTCTTACATAGATGTTTTCACTGAAGGAGACTGTACTATAATTCCTCATTTCATTCATTTCACAAATTGCAAAACTACATCCCCGGAAGTCTATGAACTTCTTGATGATTCTTCAGATCATCTGTGATGAGCAATGGACTTCTAGATTGAGTTTTATGATGCATATTTATTCATTTGTTGTGCATTTCACACTATTTTCTCTCATTTCTTCAAATCATTTCTGTTTCACCATACACTTCTTTAAGCAGATGGTAAATTTGTGCCTGTTTCAACTTCCATCCTTGAAATTTGAATAACATCTCAGACCTCACAGGTGACAGGACTTTGTATCACATAACTCATTGTAAGCAGTCACAGATCGTTCAGTAGCAGCTTCCTTTTGACTTGCAGTATTAGAACACTGATACATGATACTGAATAAAATGATATGGTATTATTAAGTAGCTTGAAATCAGTCTACATAGTGGGGATGCCCAGTATCTTGCTATTTCTTGGAGCGTCCTCACAATTGATACTTTGGAGTAGAGCGCTGTACTTTTTTCACAATTTTCTCCTTATACAGTAGATGTAAACACTGTGTTCCACAGAAAGATGCTTCCTTCAGTAAGATTTTCCACTCTGCAGAAGGAAATAAATTGCTGCAGAAATTAGCATTCATTTAATTAGCAGAATTATGATGATGACTGAAGTTGATACAGTTTTCATTATAAACTGATCACCTTATCTACAGTCGACAGCACGTTGCTTTATTGGATGTAATGTCTCATCTGTAATTTGTTAAACATGGCTTGGTTACTTAATAGTGTAATAGCTCATTCTTTGTGACTGAATAATGCTGTGTGGGTTGGTGTACCATCAATGCATATTCGAGGTCTCTTAAACTCTTTGCTGAAGAGCAGGTGGTGTTGTCCATGGTAAATTTATTATGTGTTGATAAACCCCATAAAGTAATCATTTCACTCCTTTGAAAACTCAGTGTCATGCCAGTTAATTTTGAAATTCACACCATTGATGTTGATGGATTCGTGATGACAAACATTTTCAGTGGAACCTAGTATCAGAATATGCTTTTCAGTTTTATATAAGGAGTAATGCAGAATTGCACCCAATGCCAAAGACCACTCTCTTCAGTGGCAGTAGAGCCATACGTGCCGCATCTGCAGTTCATGGCCTAGTGGCTAATGTTGCTGCCTCTGGATCACAGGTTGCCACATTAGATTCCCATCTCGATTATGGATTTTCTCCACCCAGAGACTGCTGTGTGTGTGTGTGTGTGTGTGTGTGTGTGTGTGTGTGTGTGTGTTGTCCTCATCATTTCATCATCATCATCATTCGGGAAAGTTGTGAGACTGGACAGTGAAACAGATGGGTGCTGATAACCATGCAGTCATCATCATCCCTACCTGCCACAGCACAAGCATCATAGCATGTGCGGTTGCCGCATACGCGTTATGAGAAATTAACAATGGGACCATAATAAGCAAGCACCAACAACCTTTTGTGACAGGTTCCTTGTACAAAAATAAGAAAAATGTCTAGTAAACGTGGGCTATAAAATGCGTACTTTAAGAGGTATGAGCAATTGTTCATATTCAGTACTATGAAACAGATCTCTTCTGCTGTAAGGTCATTGCTTTGCATGTTTTGGGAGAAGAAAGGAAAAAAGTTTGGTAAACATGGGGTCTAAAACACATACTTGAAGAGCTATGAGCACTTGTTCATTTTCGGTAACGTGAAGACATCTCTTCTAGTGAACAAGTGCTCTTAGCTCTTAAGGTACGCATTCTGGAGCCCATGTTCATTAAAAATTTATTTCTTTTTTGGTCCATACAACCTCCTCCCAAAATATGAAAAGCAAAGAGTTTGTGGTAGAAGAGATGTGTGTCATAGTATTGAAAATGAACAAGCGCTCATATTTCTAAAGGAATACTTAAGAAAAAAACACACTGTATGTTCACAATAATATTTTAAGCAATAAAGTATTTTCATCTTGAAGAAATTTTATGTAATTCTTCCTTACCTATTTATTTCTTCTTGTGTGGCGGTATGTGTTGAATGTGTTGATGCACTGATTGTTTTATTTGTCATGTATTCAAAATAGAAATAATTAAAATTTATTTATGCACATTTGCACAGGCAAACAGCACTGTCCGTCTGCAGGGAAATCCAGTTCCTTTACACTGAAGCACGTGATAGGGCATTAAAGGCACTGGCATTTGCAAAAACATTGAGGAAAGACCTAGAAAACCCTGAGTTCCTGAGCAGCATCCACCCTTCATGCAGCGTTATTGTTGCTGGTTCGCTGCAGGAACTTAAGGTTTGTATTAGATACTCTCCCACCACTGTAACTAGTAGCCTTGGCAGCTGTTAAATGATATGAAATGTGGATCTTTTTTTTTTTTGATAAGTTTTTAATTATTTTTTCGTGTCTTATGATTTATCTAATCCTACTTCTTCATTAACGTACATTACTGTATCTAGTGCCACACCCGAAGTATAGGAATCATCAAGAGCCTCATGTTTTAACCAAGTAACTGTAAGTAAACACAGCATGTAGAAAAGTGGCACTTCATCATATGTGTCATTTCCTTAACACAATTGTTCACTTCCTGTAGTCAAATGTGATCAGAAATGAGAGATAAAGCCTGTGTATGTGACCAGATGTCCTCTCCAATTTAGTGCCATACCATCTGAGTTGTCCAAGCACCTTTCTCTTTGATATAAAGCTCACATCTGTGTTCTTTCTCTTGCCTTTCAAAATGTAAGAGCAACAATTACATTAACAGAATGAATCTCCCCCCCCCCCCCCCCCCCCTCTCTCTCTCTCTCTCTCTCTCTCTCTCTCTCTCTCTGTTTCTTTCTTTGAAAAGTTTTTGAATGCAGCCACTAATAGTTCTGAAATCCATTTATTTATTCTTTATGTACATTAAGTGCATGTGTTCAGTTTATGATAATTTTATGTGCTTGTCCCATGCATCAAATTTTCATGTTTAGTTACCGTAGGAGGAGGACAAGACTGTAAAAGATACTACCAGAAGAAGTAAGAAAAGCCATTTGGCAGGTGCAAAGAGAAAGAAAATCAGTAGAAGTGATAAGAGTAGGGGGAGTGATGGTGAAAGCAAAATGTGTAAAATTTTTCTCAAGAGTTTTTACAAAGAAGGCAATACCAAATATTTGGAACAATGCAGTATTTGTTGTAATCCACAGGAAAGAGAATGGGGAAGATATGAATTGCCAGCTTATTAATCCTTTGTGATATATAGGATTTTTACAAAAATCTTTACTGATTGTATCGAAAAAGACTTTAAACTGGAAAATACCTAGCTGGCCTCTGAAGGTGGTGCAACACAATGTACTATTTACAGGTTGTCAACAAAGGTATTAAAAGAAGCACCAAAAATCAGTTTTTGCTTCCTGTGGAGTTTTTATCAGTTATGAGAAAGCACTTGACACAACAAAAACTGTGATTGGATTGAATAGCTTCTAGCAAGGGGGAAGTCTTCAGACATAAAAGTTATAGGACAATTAATTTTTGCAGTTTGTATGAATGACGTAGTAATTAACCTTGGAAGTTCCATGAGGCTTCTTGTGGATGATGATGATGATGATGATGATGTGTACTGTTGCATATTAGTGGAGTGTCAGGATTAAAAGTACTTAGAGATTGATTGTGCTTGGGTCATACATTTTACATAAAACATTTAATAAAACTGTTATTAAATTTAACACTAATCCACCGCCGCTTGCCAAAACCAATTTATATGGGCTCACAGTTCAATAAATATGAATTTAAGACCAAACCAGCATTATTTAAAAAACTTGAGTCTTCATGCTTGAGAATCACTTAACGAAACAGTTCTTCAAATAACATGTCTGAAGGAACAGACTCCACAATTTCATGTAATTGATTTGCCTGGATGGGCAGCTAATCTACCTTCTTCAGTGTGGATGCACATTTATATGTGACCCCTGCAAGAATCTCTCAGTAGCGATTGTGGATGACGTGGACACGGGCCGTGGGTAGGTGGCACAAGGTGGGAACGTTGGTCGGCTGAGAAGCATACCGAGATAGTCTACGCAATTGCGATAAACTCTGTGTCTGGGTGGCACAGTGGTTAATGCAGATCTCTAGTAAGCAAGAGACCATGTGTTCGATTCCCAATCCAGCACACATTTTCACTCAATGCTGCCGATTCCACGTATAGTCCCGATGCAGCTGGCATCTATAGTCCCTTTCCTTTCTTCCCCCTCCACCATCAGTTTACATATACTGTATCATAGCTGCAGATTCCACATAGTGTTTTTCTTTCATGCATGTGCAAAAGAACAGACAACACCATGCATCCATATAATATGAACTTTCATCCTGTGGCTGTCTTCGGCATATTATTATGCAGATGTAGGGAATGAAGCTGCTTAAAGACTTTTCCAGCAATCGTAAGGAAAATTATCTCTCAACACTTCCAACTAACATTAGAAAATGTTGTTATAATAGATACCTTACATTTACAATAGTATAATGCATAATCAGTGTTAGCTTCCTTTGTTCGCTGTGTGCTGCACCAGCGCCACTTTCCTTCCCACATGTGGCAGCCATTTAGTGTACCGATTCTTTCAAGTAATACATGGAAAGGGAATTGAATCTGCAACAGACTGTAATTAATAGCCAGCGATCACTGTTCTTAACACCAAGGCATTTCAGCACTTCTTCCTTTTACTACAACTGCTGACCGGTGTAAATACCAGTACACAGCCTAGTAACTGCTAGTTAATGACATGAGTACAACATGGATTCTGGAAAAAAAAAGAGCAAGCAGAAATATCAGTGTCCTAAGAAACACTGTGTGAGCTTTAATACAGGAACACAGCTAAGTACCATACAGCTCACGACCATCCAATACAGAATTCAGCAACTACACTGATGTCCAAAATTAAAGCAACAAAACACTATTTCCCCGTCCTGTGTCTAATTCACATTATAATCATACAAACTATCAGCAGATGTCTGTACAATCGTCTTCTGCACGGAAAATGGCACTCCGATCAATGGACAACCATATCAACGATGACATCAGGGCACCTGTCAAATGGGGTGATGTTTATCAGGTAGTACCACATCCACAATCACTGTGTATACAGTCACTGACAGTGCAGTATGTCACAAAGAAGGCACCTACCAGACTCCCTGCAGTGGAGGGCAATAAGAAGAATGGAGGCAGAACAGTCGCAAACTGATGAGGCCCGATAGCTTAATGTGAACCATGCTGTTGTTTCTCGGATGCGGCAACAATTTATAGAGACTGAAACAGTACCCCAAATACCAGGGCAGGGCTGACCATGTATGAGGTCAGAAAGAAAGGACCGTTATTTGGATGTAAGGGCACGATGGTACTGCCTTAGCACTGCAAGGCAATTGGCATCTGACCTTGAAGCATCCACTGGATGTTTTGTATCAAGACAAAGCCAGAAGGTTTTGGCAGAGTGGCCTTTATTGTTCGAGGCCTGCCGTATGTGTACCTCTGATGCATCTTCACAGAAGGGAATGTATAGAGTGGAGTCGTCAATGTGCCACCTGGGCAGTCGAACAGTGGGCCAATGTTCTACTCATAGACGAGTCCTGATTGGGTCTGAAGAGCGATTCTTGACACTTTTGCACCTGAAGGGAAAGTGGAACATGATTTTGGGCCCCAAACATTATGGAAAGAGACTGATATCGAGGAGTATCTCTAATGTTGTGTGCAGAGATTATGTTGACCACATTAACACCTCTTCATGAAATTGTATGGATGAATCGGAGATTTGATTGCTGTCCGGTATCGTGATGAGATCTTGCGACCTTACGTCTGGTTGTTGTGAGCTGGTGCGGGCCCAGACTTTGTGTTGATGGACGATAACGATTGACCTCATAGGGGAAGAGCCGTTGATGTTTTCTTGGAAACGGAAGATATTGCACATATGGCCCGACGTGCTTGCTCTCACATTTTGAATCAAATAGAGCATGTCTGGGTTGCACTAGGAAGACAGGTTGCATCACTTCAGCATCCACGACCACTCTACAAGACTTGTGAGCAGCTCTCCAGGAAGAATGGGCATTATTGCCTCAACCTGAGATTGGTGGTATTCACAGCAGGCCTGTATTACTCCCAAAGATGGTCACACCCCATACTGAACACATTAACCAATTGTTGGAATGTGTGTGCAAATCTGTTAATTTGGAAAAAAATGAACATTTTTGTCTACCGTTATGAATATTGCAGTTGTTTACATTGTGTGTTCTGTACATTGTTTCTACTTTACTCTCACCTGTTTATACTATTTTGTTTCAAAATAAACCTTGCAAAATCTCTGTTTGTTGTTTTAATTTTAGTCATCATTGTACACATTGCTTTTTAACATGAAGAACAAGCACAGCCCAGGCTCGCTGCATACACCACAAATGCGCACTCTTCCATCCCACAGGCCCAGCAGGATACCAACATCCGATATACAATCTTGCAGAGCATAAACTTCAGGGCATTAACCAAACCAGCTGCAGACATCTGTTTATCAGCAAAGCCATCACAAGTGTCCTCTTTCTCCTCTCAATCTCTACTGTCATCATCAACTTCATCCTTAGTGGCCCACAGATAAACCCTCTTTCTGGCAGCAATCTCATAAATTTCAGACAGTGGAAGTGTTGCCAAGTTAGGTCTTACATTGGAACAGTGCCAACCCTGGCACAATCAGAGAAACTGCAATGATAAGAAATTGTGGCAAGGTCCAGGAAGGTCTGCAGAGGATTGACCCTTGGTGCAGGAAGTGGTAATGTATTTATCTGATTTTAAGAGGAGATTTTTTTACCAGATTCAACATTCAAAAAATATTGGGTCATCTTATATTCACAGATTACACAATTACTGCTGAGATCAACATTTTTAAATTGTTGAATAGATTAGTTTAGGGATTGTCTTACATGTACAGATGAAGCTTCGACTATTAAAATTCCATACAAATTTATTTTGAACCGTCCCGTAGGGTAGAGCATAGCAAACAATACTTCCGTTCAAATAGGCTTGAGATTTCCTAATAAGCCTTGCTCAACCAATTCTGTGAACACTACCACAAGGGATATGCGAGAAACTGTCTACTAGTGACTGCAACAGTCTAATGCTCTGCTTAAAAATTGTCAATTTTTTTAAGCACCAGAGGAAATAACATTAAATTGTATCAATGTACAAACTTTTGTTGTTTTTGAACAGGTTTGTAATAAAAGTTCTCATATATATGGATACCATATACATACATTTAGGCTGCTTTTTAATTATAGGTAGCATTCAAAGGCGAAAATCTCCTTCAGAAACCTTACTTGATTCTAAACAGTATTTTATTTATGCATTAGTTGCTGTTATTACAAATGATGTGCACTCTCCAGGATGTTTCACTGTTGCTCAAGAGCAGCACTATTGAACATTGCATAGTGCACAGTGAAACAAGCTTGGCTGTGAGTGAGCAGAAATTACTTCATCTTGCCAACCATGGGAATGTCTACTGCTGCGTACTTTGGCTTTTTATGAACATCTATGGCATTAAGCTGAATTTTGTCTGAATCCATTTGCATTCAGAATAAAATTTACTTTAAAATTTGACAAATATTCAACAGTAGTAGACATTTCTGCAGCATGTGCTAAAAGTCTAGATTGGGGCCAGTGGCATGCTTACATGTTTCATGCAGCAATGTTGTTGACAATCATCGTGATGTTTGACAGGAACAATTGGAGGTGTATTGGCTACTGGTTCCACACAGCCAACGAGAGAGTGGCAGGCAGACAATATGTTAGGAAGCAAGAGATGATGTATCATTATCACATCAGTAAAAAAGCAAAATTCAAAATCACTATGTTTTCGAGGGGGGGACGCAACAGCCGTGTTCTCGAGCCCCACCAGAATCGCAACCTCATAAATCGCAACATATTTGGGAGAAACAGCCAAATATTTGTGACAATGAAGATATAAGATTCATAGCTGTCTTGTTAGGATAATAACGATGATGAGGATGAAAAATAGTGATACCACAGATGACAGTCTAAGTAAACAAAGAAGGCAGTGAAGCTAAAAATTAATGTAAAAAGTTTCATTTTGTTTATTTTATTTCTCCTTGTATTAAAAAGGTAGACAGTCAGTAAATGGTATAAGTTTCAAATAGATGTATGCTAACAATTTAGGTAGAGAACGTTTATAATTTTGTTTAATCAGAATATGTAACATATTGCAGATACATAGAGAAAAAGAGACCCAATATTACATGGTCATGTGCATCTAGAACAATCACTGAAAGCAGTTACTTCCCTAAAACATCTAGGAGTATGCGTATGGAGCAGTTTGAAGTGGAGCAACCTCATAAAATTGATCACTGGTAAGGCAGATGCTAGATTGGGATTCATTAGAAGAATCATCAGGAAAAACAGCCCATCAGCAAAGGAAGTAGCTCACAAAACACTCGTTTGACCAATACGTGAATACTGCTCATCAATCTGGGATTTGTACTAGATAGGATTGACAGAGGCATTAGAGACGATTCAAAGAAGAGCAACACATTTTATTACAGGTTCATTTAGTAAGTGCAAAAGCGTCGCGGAAATGCTCTGTCAACTCCAGTGGCAGATATTGCAAGAGAGATGTTCTGCAGCATGGTATGATCTGTGTTAAAATTCTGAGTGTACATGTTCCTAGAAGAGTCAGCCAGTATTTTGCTTCCTCCTATGTATGTACTGCATAAAGACCATGAAGATTAAATTAAGGATATTCAATCCCACATGGAAGCTTGCCAGCAATTGTTCTTCCCGCAAACCATACATGACTGGAACAGGAAAAAGGGAAGTGACAGTGGTAGACAAAGTGCCCTCCACCACACACAGTAATGTGGTTTGCGATTGCATCAAGAAAATGAAAAATTCAGAGTTGAGAAAGGAGCTAGGAACGATGACTTGAGTTCACTAGAACGATTACCTGCAGCTTTGGAAGAAGCTTTCATATCATTAAACTGCAATTATGCATAAATGAATCTTATCTGAAACACGTTAGATTTCCAGGCCATCATTAGCCAAGGTTGAAATGTTGAAAAGCGCTTGTATGACAGTATTAAGCACAGTAAGACCAAAAAAAGGACAATAAAATCAATGTGCCAGTAAGAAAATGGTACAGGTTAGTGATGAAGGTATTGAAACAGTTGACATACTTGTGTCCTGTACTTGTTAAAGTGATCAGAAGTTGTTTCACATGCAATTATGTTGAATAAATCATAGAACTATTACTATAGTCACAATTATTATTCACATGATCCAAAACGCACATTTTTTTTTTCTATTGGTTACAATTATATGTTTTCTCAGCTTGAATTAAACAGAGAGGCAACTTGTTCCATAATGTAGTCTGTATATTGATTTGTACTGTGTAATTGTGTGGAGATAGATGTTGTAATGTTATTTTACAGCTGAAATATAAACAAAACTGCGGATTTTGTAGGCACGTGCTGTTTCCCTCTGTTCTGACATTACTACTACTATACGACTTGTGGAAGATACTTGTGATGCTCATGACATGACTGACCTTGAGGAATGTGACCGGTTACAAGTTCTGAATCGCTCAAGGGAAGTCTTACATTTTGGGTACAAATTTGGATTTGAGGTAAGCAATCTTCATTTGGTTGAATGCATATCATAAACAATTTTTATTTTCTTTGAAGTAGTAAGAATCACAAACTTCAATAATGTTTATTGCACTTCAGTGCGTCTTCTGTTGGTTACCTTTCACTACATATTATTACTTCAGTAAATGTCAATTGCATACACCTTGCTGAATGATACCAGTGAACAGGTATTTAAAGGATAATGTAGTAATGATTTGAAAATTTATGATTAATAATGTTTTGTGGCTGAGAAGTGTGTTCTTGATACATGTTTCATTTTTAATTTAAAACAACATTTCAGGACCTTTATGTAATGATATCTGCAAAAGAACAGACTGTAAAGCCTGGGATTAGAATTGTGTTTGCAACCTTTAACATCGTTAAATGTGAAAGAAAACTTGATTTATGTGTTCTGCAAAGCAAGAATGTCCCAGTAGTTAGTCGCTGAAAAGTGAAACAGTTATTTGCTTAGTGACTATATTGACCTCAGAATATTCTGTTCCAAGGGTAGCAAAGCCCGTAGCAAGGAATATATAACAAAGATCTGTAACAACATAACTATGTCAGCACTTCATCAGTGTGGCATTAATAGATTAACACAAACAGTTCATAAAGAACTGAACAGACATCTGTCCAATTACATTGTATTGTCAAAAATTGATTATTTTCGTTGTTGTATTAGCCCATATGGTCACCTACATCTACATCTACATCGATACTCTGCAAGCCACCATATGGTGCGTGGCGGAGGGCACCCTGTACCAATACTTATCATTTCCTTCCCTGTACCACTCGCAAATATAGTGAGGAAAAAATGACTGTCTGCAAGCCTCCATATGAGCCCTAATTTCTAGTATCTTTATCTTTGTGACCCATAGGCACAATGTATGTAGACGGCAGTAGAATCATTCAGCAGTCAGCTTCAATTGCTGCTTCTCTAAGTTTTCTCAGTAGTGTTCCTCCTTATGTAACCCTTTTGTCAGTCTTTGTTATCATCTGTCTTGGTCAAACTGTCATCTGTTTTCTACTCCTTTGTGCTAGTCCGTTCATTTATTTATCTCTACCATCCAGATTAATCAACACTTCACCCCTGCATATTTTCTAGTACTGATTTCATTGGACATAGATCGGTCCATTGTTATTTACTTTTACAAATTTTCCTATAACGATTTGTTTATGGTTCACTACACTGCAGGATGTTCTCCCAATTGCTTCTTGTCAATTAATTTGTATATTTGACAGCTATTTTCTTTCCCACCCTCCACTTACCTTGTTTATACATTTTTTCACATTTTTATGCATTTGTTTTCCACCAAACCAATATGATCAACTTTTTCTGCCATTTCCTACATTACTTTCTTGGCCAAGAAAAGTAGTTTGCACTTTCTTGTATGTTTTCCAGGTTTTGTAAGATTTTGTCTTTTTTCACGACTCTCTCTAACGATTTTTTTTTCCAATCATTTTTTCGCATCATGTAGGCCACTTCTCTGGTGAGAAATTCTTGTTTTATGTGTGTGTCCCCAGCCACTGCTTAGTGAGTAGATTTATTTTATCCTTTCAATTACAGTATATTGTCAATAATTAATTGTTTTTGATTATAAGAGGAAGTATTTTCCCAAATTAGTCCTTTGAAAAAATACAATGTCATCTAATATTCACAGATTGAACTATTGCTGCAGATATCAATATTTTTACATTGGTTAATAGACTGTTTAGGAATGCTCTTACATTTACAGATGAAGCTTTGACTATTGAGGTCACAAGCAGAATAATTTTGAGGAATTTGGAAGGGCAGGGATGGACAAATGATAGCCAAGTTTGAACAGGCTCATGATTTCCCAATATACTGTTGTGCTCAAAACAATATCGACGTTGCTCAATCAATCACATGACACTTCTAGGTGGTGTTGGTGCAAAGGATATGTGAGGAACTATGAACTAGCCACTACAGCTCTCTCTCCTGCTTAAAAAATATGACAGTTTTGTGAAACACAGAAGGAAATAGTATTAAATTCTATTATCTTACAAGCTCTTAAGACAGGGGCCGGTGGTGTACCAAAATTGTTTTGTGCTGCAATGGTTTCGAACATGTGTGGATACCATACTGGGCATCTGATAAATGCTTTAAGTAAAGATAAGATTGAAAAGTAAAGATGTTGTCCTTCAAAAACCATTACTTGATTCTGTATCAATATTTTATTTGATTATGAGAGACTGCAATGAGTTACGAAGTGGACTGCGAATGAGAAATTCAGTCGCTGTTCACAGTATTAGAATACTGGATTAAAATGTTGCCTGCTTGTAATCAGAACATGATGGTGACATTAAGGTGAAGCAAGAGGTAAAATTAATCCTGAATGAAATATCTAACAGAAGAAATAAATCATGTTAAACTGACTATAATTGTTGGTGGAAGAAAAAATTACAGCGGGGACCCATCATGTAGATAGTACTAACAGCCATCAGTAGTTCACAGGACGAGCAAAAGTTTGAGAATTGGACTGAATCATGATTGCAGTCTTTTTTTTTTATGCATTAGCTGCTGCTGTTACTTATCACTTGCACCCTAAAAGATACTGCAACCTGTGTTTCACAGTAGGTCGAGCACAGCACTACAGAGGGGTAATAGTGATACTACTGTGGCTGAGAACTAGGGTAAGTGCAGGATGGGGAGTAGTGAGTGGGCAGCAAATTAAATTACGCTGTCAAATATAGGAATCTATACTGTGTGCTTTGGCATTGTAGGAACATCTATCATGCTTAAACTGCAGTTTACCTGACTCCATTTGTAGTCAGAACTGCATTGACTTTAAAATTGGACAAATGCTCAACAATAGTATTTATTTCTGCAGGAGACAGTAAAAGCCTAGATAGTGGTGGTGTACTAAACTGTTTCGTGCTGCAGTGGTGTCAGTGCTCACCGTGACACATGACAGGAGAAAAAGGGTGTGTGTTACCTGCTAGTTCCATACAGCTGTCCACCTGCTTAGCTGAGTGGTAACATGTTTGCCTCTCATGCAGCGGGCCCGGGTTTGATTCCTGGCCAGGTTGGAGATTTTCTCCTCTCGTGAACTGGGTGTTGTGTTGTCCTCATCATCATTTCATCCCCATCACTAGCACGCAAGTTGCCCAATGTGGCGTCGACTTTAATAAGACTTGCACTCAGCAGCTGAACTTCGCCGGATGGGGCCTCCCGGCCAACAATGCCACATGCTCGTTTCATTCCCATACAGCTAATGAGAGAGAACAGCTGGCATACAATATGTTTGGCAGTAAGAGACATTGTAAGAGAGATTCTCGAAACACATCAAGCTAAGCATGAAAAAATACATAATTGTGCAATGTTTCATTATTTAGATATTAAATGGCAGCTGCAAGCTTGCCAAAAACATCGAATATGACGTATGAAATTGAGTCAGACAGACAGTTATCAGTTTCCGTTTCATCAGCGGTTATTATTTGATAATAAACCTTTGTCCAGTAATAATAAAGTCCTTGACAAGTATTTTGATGCCTTTTATGTACATGAAGTGCAAAAATGCAAGGAGGCATCCTATACCTAACTTTTACATCTTAAAATGTTATTTCCCACATTTTACATTTTCCCATGTGTTACACTTTTTTTTTTTTTTTTTTTTTGAGTCCCTGGAAAAGTGTAAAAGTGGGGTTTCACCATATGCATTCAGATAAAAACAGCTGTGTTCTCACGTCCCACAGTAATCACAACCTCAGACATTGCAATATATTTGTAAAAACAGCTAATTATTTGTGACAATGAAGATATAAATTTCACAGCAGTGTTAGGATAGTGATAGTACAAACAAAGGGCTTAGCAAGCAAAAAAGATAGAAAAGAAAACGGTCCACAGATTAATGCAAACCATTTCTTTTTGTTTATTGTATTTGTCCTCGTATTACCAAAATGTAGAGAATCAACAAATGACATAAATTTAGAATAGGTATAATGTTATCTTTTTAGGCAGATAATTTGTCAGTAAAAAAAAGTAAAGTTTTCTCAAGGAGCCTCTTAAAAAAATGAGAGGGAGAGAGAGAGAGAGAGAGAGAGAGAGAGAGAGAGCAGGGGAGGGGGGATGCAGGTTTCTTATATTCAGGGTTGTCTTGTACTTGGGTAAACATGGTAGATTTTTGTTGATGTCCCTACATTATTGCAGGTGAATGCCAGGATGGTTCTTTCAGAAAGGTCCTTGTTGATTCCTCCTACCAGTCTCCCAAATCTGAGCTGGTGTTCTCTTTATAATACCTGATAAGGGGCACTAAGCTCACTCTAACACTTCCTTACGTCAAACAGGTTATTTAGGAAACACTGATATTTCAGAAGTAGATATGAGGAGGAGAGTTGTTTTGTAATATCATCACTATTGCACATACAAGATGTTGTTTGATTCTGTACCATAATTTCTTTACTTAAGGGAAAAATACAAAATGATAGTCATAACTTCTTTTTTAATAATTTTCTGGTTATTATAAGAGTTCCAAGTTCCACTTTGAAGTAACACACGCCTGTAGCAGAAAGATGCTTGTCCTTTAAATTTAATGTACTACCTTTGCAGAATTATGGAAGTGAATCTATAAATTTTTTAGGATTTTTACTCTTTTTGTTACTAAAATGTTACACCACAGTGTACATTTAAAAAATGAAAGGATAATTTATCAGTTTTATTGATTGTTGAACTCCATAGCTGTCGATTATATTAATTTAAGAAATACAGCAACCAACCACTTTTTTATGTATTTTTTTATTATACCAATATGCTTTTTGAGATTTCACCCATCTTCAGTTGCCATAATACATGTTTAATCTTCAGTTATAAGTCATTAAAACATCGACGCAGTTTGAATGCTGCAGTTGGCCTGTGCAAATTAACAGTTTTCTTTAGCTCCTATATGTGGTGAGCTTTTATATTTAAAATATATTACGGGTTGTAAGTAAATCTAACCAGTAATATGTTATAAATATAAAAACTTCTGAAGCCTAGTATTGGTATGTTTCTTAAAACAATAAAATAAAGGATGTTCTACTGTTGAGACTCATGTGAAACCTATTACATATGTTACGTTAAAAGGCTAATTTTTTTTACTGCATGTAGATTACTGAAACTTTAAGACCATTTTACTGTTTACCAAAATTCAGTGGTTCTTCCACTGTTGTGGTTAGCATGTATTCAGTGATCCGATATACATGATTAGAACACTATAAATGTGTAGAGCTAGATGAACATTATTTCACCAGACAGATCCCTTTAAATGACCTCATTATGTAATTGGTTTCAAATTTTGTATTTTTTGTTTATTTTAAAATGATGTTTGCACATATTAACCAAAAGGAAAAAATAAAACATAATTCAATTAACACAGTTGCTTGTGGATACACAGATTTTTCTGGCATAGTAAATGTTGCTGCTTTTCACAGGTACGCCACCATACTTCATTACCCTGACGACACCATATTTTGACGGTCCAACTGGCCGCCACTTCAGGTGGGATTGCAGGTGCTCAATCATGCTGGCATGATTGTGAACCTGCAATCTCACTGAAAGATGGTGACCAGTTGGGACATCGAAGTATTGTCTCGTCGGGAAAATGAAATCTGGCTGCTTATCATGAAGAACATCAACACAGTTGCTTGTTTGCTGTGAGGAGCTTAAGTTCCAGTACCTGATATTTGCCCTTTTCCTCTAATCACTTCAAAAATTAATTGTAACTGTTTTACTATTTGTCTTTCAGTATCACAAAGAAGTCTGTCGTTTAGTAACAGGTGAAGTGAGAACAGAACTATCACATGGCCTGATCTGTTTTGCCCAGCAGTGGATGAAGTTTGTTAGAGAACGGTGTGAAAGAGGAAGAGGCCTTCGACCACGGTGGGCAAACCAGGGTCTTGATTTTTTGATGACTGTATGTGAACCTGAAAACACACAATATCTTTCTGACAATGATTTTGATGTGAGTATTTCTGTACTACTATTATTAATGTCTTTGTTGTTGTGGTTGCTGTTGTGATCTTCAGTCCAGAGACTGGTTTGATGCAGCTCTCCATGCTACTCTATCTTGTGCAAGCTTCTTCATCTCCAAGTAGCTACTGCAACCTACATCCTTCTGAATCTGCTTAGCGTAGTCATCTCTTGATCTCCTATGATTTTTACCCTCCACGCTTCCCTCCAGTACTAAATTGGTGATCCCTTGATGCCTCAGAATGTGTTCTATCAACTGGTACCTTCTTCTAGTCAAGTTGTGCCACAAATTCCTCTTCTCCCCAATTCTATTCAGTACCACCTCATTAGTTACATGATCTACCCGTCTAATCTTCAGCAGTCTTCTGTAGCACCACATTTTGCAAGCTTCTGTTCTCTTCTTGTCTACAGTATTTATCGTCCATGTTCCACTTCCATACATGGCTACACTCCACACAAATACTTTCAGAAAAGACTTCCTGACACTTAAATCTATACTCAGTGTTAACAAATGTCTCTTCTTGAGAAATGCTATCCTTGCCATAGCCAGTCTACATTTTATATCCTCTCTGGTTTGACTATCATCTGTTATTTTGTTCCCCAAATATCAAAACTCATCTACTACTCTGAGTGTGTCATTTCCTAATCTAATTCTCTCAGCATCACCTGATTTAATTCGACCACATTCCATTATCCTCGTTTTACTCTTGTTGATGTTCATCTGCTCCTTTCAACACACTGTCCATTCCATTCAACTGCTCTTCCAGGTCCCTTACTGTCTCTGACAGAATTACAATGTCGTCAGCAAACCTCAAAGTTTTTATTTCTTCTCCATGGATTTTAATTCCTAATCCAAATTTTTCTTTTGTTTCATTTACTGCTTGCTCACTATACTGATTGAATAACATTGAGGACAGGCTACAACCCTGCCTCACTCCCTTCTCAACCATTGCTTCTCTTTCATGCCCCTCAACTCGTATAATTGCTACCTGCATTCTGTACAAATTTTAAATAGCCTTTCGCTCCCTGTATTTGACCCCTGCCACCCTCAGAATTTGAAAGAGTGTATTCCAGTCAACATTTTCAAAAGCCTTATCTAAGTCTACAAATGCTAGAAATGTAGGTTTGCCTTTCCTCAATCTATCATCTAAGATAAGTTGTAGGGTCAGCATTGCCTCACGTGTTCCGACATTTGTATGGAATTCAAACTGATCTTTCCCGAGGTCGGCTTCTACCAGTTTTTCCATTTCTTTGTAAAGAATTTTTGTTATTATTTTGCAATCATGACTTATTAAACTGATACTTGGGTAATTTCACACTTGTCAACACCTGCTTCCTTTGGGCTTGGAATTATTATATTGCTTCATTTACTGCATTTTTATATTTTCTCCTTTCATTGATTAAATTCAGTATCCCTTCTGTCACCCAAGGATTTGTAGCCCTCTCCTTTTTACCTGCTTGATCCTCTGCTGCCTCCACTGTTTCATCTCTCAAAGCTATCCATTCTTTTTCTACTGTATTTATTCCCCCTGTTCTTGTCAATCGTTCCTTAATGCTCTCTCTGAAGCTCTCTACAACCTCTGGTTCTTTCAGCTTATCCAGGTCCCACCTCCTTAAATTCCCACTTTTGCCGTTTCTTCAGTTTTAATCTACAATAACCAATAAATTGTGGTCAGTGCCCACATCTGCCCCTGGAAATGTCTTAAAATTTAAAACCTGGTTCCTAAATCTCTGTCTTACCATTATATAATCTATCTGAAACCTTCCAGTGTCTCCAGGCCTCTTCCACATATACGAAGTGTTAGCAATGATTACGTTATGCCCTGTGCAAAATTCTACCAGGTGGCTTCCTCTTTCATTCCTTACCCCCAGTCCGTATTCACCTACTACTTTTCCTTCTCTTCCTTTTCCTACTATCGAATTCCAGTCCCCGATGACTACTAAATTTTTATCTCCCTTAACTATCTGAATAATTTCTTTTAACACATCATACATTTCTTCAATCTCTTGATCATCTGTGAAGCTATTTGGCATATAAACCTGTACTACTGTGGTATGCATGGGCTTCATGTGTATCTTGGCTACGGTAATGCATTCACTACAGTGTTCATAGTAGCTTATCCACATTCCTATTTTTTTTTTTTATTATTCATTATTAAACCAACTTCTGCATTACCCCTATTTGATTTTGTGTTTATAACCCTGTATTCACCTGGCCGGCAATCTTGTTCTTCCTGCCACTGAACTTCACCAATTCCTACTATATCTAACTGTAACCTATCCATTTCCTTTTTTAAATTTTCTAACCTACCTGCCCAATTAAGGGATCTGATATTCCATGCTCCGATCCGTAGAATGCCAGTTTTCTTTCTCCTGATAACGACGTCCTCTTGATTAGTGCCTGCCAGGGGAGCTGAATGAGGGACTATTTTACCTCCAGAATATTTTACCCAAGAGGAAACCATCATCATTTAACCATACAGTAAAGCTGCATGTCCTTGGGAAAAGTTACAGTTGTAGTTTTCCCTTGCTTTCAGCCGTTCACAGTACCAGCACAGCAAGGCTGTTTTGGCTGATGTTACAAGGCCAGATCAGTCAATCATCGAGTCTCTTGCCCCTACAACTATTGAAAAGGCTGCTACCCCTCTTCAGGAACCACATGTTTTTCTGACCTCTCAACAGTTACCCCTACACTGTGGTTGCACGTACGGTAACGCTGTGTGTATCGCTAGGCACGCAAGCCTTCTCACTAACGGCAAGGTCCATGGTTCATTAATGTAATGTAAAGTTACATAAATGGAAATTATTAGTAAGCATTCTCAACACTTTAATTCTTGAAATGATTTAGTATGTATATAGAAGAAGAGGTTTTATTATTCCATTGTCACATTCATCCAAGCCCTTAAGCCGAGAAAGATGCAACAGGATATGATATACTGTCTAACTTTGCACATAACTTCGTAAATTTTCTTTTTGTCTTTCCTTGGCAGAAGTGTTTCGACTAAACATTATTGTATAATAAATGTGTTTCATTCTTTCTGAAATGATAAAATAGCAATTCTCATCTAAACTCACCAAAAGATATATTTTAGATTAACTGTGTTGTTTAGGTGACCAACTGTCCAGTCACATTAATGGCACCACCTATCAGAAACCTGAATAACTATTTTTTGCAGCACTGTTCACTGTGAGATGTACAGTAAGTGTGTCAGTGAGGTTCTGGAAGGTACCGACAGAGATATGGAACCATGCCAACTCTGGTGCCATGGTCACCTCCAGTAGGTTTCTTGGTTGAGCATCCATGGTGTGAACAGCCTGATCGAGGAGGTCCCACAGATTCTCGATTGGATTTATATCCAAGGAGTTTGGTGGCCAGAGGAGTATGATAAACTACTACTAGTACTCTTCGAATCACACATGTACACTGTAAGCTGTGTGACATGTTGCGTTGTTCTGGTTGTGGATGTCATCAGGCTCAGGAAAGGGGCAATCCATACCAACTGGTCCAGTACCGGTTGCTTGACCATCTCAGAAAAATTTTATAATTGCTGGGTGAATTCCCCAATGTTTAGTAGTCACAAAAATATTTTTTAAAAAAAATTATGGTTTATTATTTTGAAATGGTGGCCATATTCGTTCCAGGCTGCATGCGTTTTTGCGTATTTGCAAGCATCTACTTTTTTACAATTATTCAGTAGCGGATAGTCCTAAGCCTTTCAGATAAAATGCATTTAGTTCAATGCACTCTGGACTACAAATTAACATCATTATCACTTAGCTGAATGTATTCTTTAATATATTTTTAATTGTTTAAAGTTATCAGCCACAAATTAAAAAAACTCAATTTTTGAACAGTAGTTTTCCAAAGAAAGATGAATTTCTCAACTTTAATATTTTTTCTGCTATTACACTGTATAGTACAGTTACTTTTTATTGAGCATCAATGGTGAGCAGCTTACACTTAAAAAAATACACTGTTTTAAAAAATGGATTTTTTAAATTACAGTACAGTAATTGATCAGACGAGTCAAAAATATGTTTTTTGACATCTGTGTTATCTGGAAGGCTAATCAAATAAAGTATACCAATTGCATAATGTAACACACCACATTACACCAGCTAATGATTATTTGTCGAAACAATGCTGTGGTAATTGTTTTAGCAGGCTATCAATTGCATCTGCATGCCTATACAAGTCTGATTGTTGCCTTCCCCCTTACACCAACAATTGTCTACTCACACTTATTTAGCTAGATGTTCTTGAAGCGTGCAGTTGAAAAATGGTGTCTCAGTGTTCTGTTGGTGTTATTATTAATGAAGCATGTCATAAAAGTGTGTATGGAGTGTATCCTGAAGACATTACTTTAATCGAAGATTACAGCGAAGAAGAAAAAGTGTTGTTTTACTTATTAGTCGGCCCAGAGGTCAAATCAATATGCAAGTACCATGAAATGAAATACTTAAAAAATTTCATCACCTTTTTGGTTAGTCTTGTGTGGACCCTTTTGAGAAACATAAGAAACCGATGAAACCGATAACAAAAGGCCTGCGAGAAATAACATTCATACCAGGAAAAGCATTGTGTCGAACATGTTATTCTAAGGTATTTGTAATTCACAAGAGAATGGATAGTGAAACCTGAGATACAGAATTTTGTGACTTATCAGCAACCGTTAAAAAAGTAGATACAGCTTGTAAAATCCTGAGTATATCGGCTGCTAGTAAAATTAGAAAATTAAGTCGAGATAAAAGACCAAGTGCCTTGAATACAAAAATTGAGAAATTGGCAACTACAGTCAAAAATAATTCGGAAGTTTCATTTCAAAATAAAATTTGTACTAAAACAGATGGAAGTTCTAAAACTTCACCAACCAAATATTATGATTTGATAGAAAAACTTAAAACTAAATGCAGTACTTCAAACAAAGAGGATAAAATTATCAGTTTACTGCCAAATTCTTGGAGTAGAGCAAAAGTTAGTGATGAATCTAATGTGCAAGAATGTCTTGTTAAGTTAACAAGGCAATCAGTAAAAGAACAGGGAATTTTACCAGCATTACAAAAGAAAAGTGCATCTAATTTGGTAGATGAAAAAACAATCAATAAAGTTACTAAGTACTATGATGATGACAGTAACAGCCGTTTGATGTCCGGCAAAAGAGACTGTGTTTCTGTGAAAGAAAATGCTTCTAAGATTCAAAGACAGAAAAGGTTAATATTGTGTAATTTAAATGAACTATTCACTGAATTTAAAAAAGAAAATCCTCACATTAAAATTGGAAGATCAAAGTTTTGCGAGTTGAGACCAAGATGGTGTATTGTTGCAGGGACATCTGGCACCCATAATGTTTGTGTTTGTATCATGAGAACATAAAGTTGATGATAGATGGGGCCAAGCTAAGAGTTGACTATAAAGACCTTTCGGAAGTTGTGGTATGCAATATTGACAATTACAATTGTATGATGTGAAGATTGTCCAGGCAAACAGGCCTTACTTGACATGTTTGAAGAATCCGAAGAAGTCAATTTAATGCCTGACAGTATAAAATACAAACAATGGGTGACAAGACAGAACTGAAATAGTGACAGTCATAAAATCACGAGAAGAGTTTTTTCAACTGTTGGTGGCTAACCTTGAAAATTTGAAAATGCCTCATTTTATTGGAAAAGCTCAAAGTAAATTTTTTAAAGACAGAAAGCAAACCTTGGCAGCTGATGAATGCTTAGTTCTTGCTGACTTTTATTCCTTTGTTGTTCAAGATGAAGTAAAACGGCACCACTGGGTAAACAAACAGGCCACAGTTCATACATTTGCATTCTGTTGTAAAGATTAAGATAAACTAATGAGCCACAGCTTTTGTGTCGTAAGTGACTACCTTGAACACAACACTACAGCAGTGTACATTTTTCAACTAAAATTAACAAACTACATTAAACAGAACCACCCTTCCATTAAAAAAACTGATTTACTTTTCGGATGGGCCTGCAAGTCAATATAAAAACAAAAATTTATTAACATCTCCTTTATAAAGAAGATTTTGGGTTTGATGTAGACTGGCACTTTTACACTTCATGCCATGGGAAGAATGCTTGTGATGGTGTCGAGGGTACAACAAAGCGAGCTGTCATAAAAGCAAGTTTGCAGTGGGCCGATGACAATCATAACACCTCCAGAAATGTTCGAATTCTGTAAAAAACATATCAAAGGAATTACCTATGTTTTCGTACAATGTGAGGAAATACAAGAAGTCTATGACAGTGTCTTGAAGGAAAGGTACAACACTTGTCAGCAGATTAAAGGCATTCAATCTTTTCATTGTTTTGTACCCCATTCACACAACTTACTGAAGTGTAAGATCACATCAACTGCGCCTGTGTTTACGATGAACAGTGGAGGATTGGCGGAGTTGCTAATATTGACTGTCAAAACCAAGATGTGCATGTTGTATTTTATCACCCTCCAGGACCAAGGACATCTTTTAAAAAATTGAGAAGGATCAAGTTTGGATGCCACTTAAAAATGTACTAAGGAAGCTGTCTCCCATGGAATTTACAACTGCGACTGGGCAAACTTATAATCTAACACCCAAACTGAGTGAACAAATTTCTCAAATGTTCAGTGAGTGATGTACTAAAAACAAATAACATGAGAACAATATAATGTAATTAGTAGGCTTATTTTCAATAAGAAAAGTAAGTGAGCATAGATATGATTAAATTATGTACTGTAACTGATACATTTTATTCCCTAAGCCTAGATATAGCAGATGTTAAAAAATATATTTTTGACTCGTGTTTGTAATTTTTTTCCATAACTTCCAATTGAATCTCAAAGTTGTAATTTATACTGAAGTTTGATATCATAAAGGTCTGTTAACTGTGAAATGTTCAGATTTTTATCTGGTCCCCCATCAAAGATATTACAGGCCACAATAGGGAAAAATTTAAAAAAAAATCATTTTTTAAAATAGTGTATTTTTTAATTGTTAGCTTCTCACCATTGATATTCTATAAAAAGTAACTATACTATAGAGTGTAATTGCAGAAAAAATATTAAAGCTGAGAAATTAATCTTCCTTTGGAAAACTACTGTTCAAAAATTGAGTTTTTTTTAATTTGTGGCTGATAACTTCAAACTGTTAAACATATATTAAAGAATACATTCAGCTAAGTGATAATGATGTTAATTTGTAGCCCAGAGTGTGGTGAACTAAATGCATTTTGTCTAAAAGGCTTAGGACAATCCACTACTGAATAATTGTAAAAAAATGTAGATGCTTGCAAATATGTAAAAACGCATGCGGCCTGGAACAATTATGTCCGCAATTTCAAAATAATAATCAATGAATTTTTTAAAAAAATATTTTTGTGACTACTAAACATTGGTTAATTCGCCCAGCAAATATAAAATTTTTCTGAGATGGTCAAGCAACCAATTATTTTTTTCTTGGACCACTTGCTATGGATTGACCCAAAAAACAAATTGTGTGTAGGGGTGGACATGGTCCCCAAGGATAGAGTCATACTTATGTTGATCATAATGTCTGCCACAATGACGAGATCACCCATAGTATGCTGTTGTTCCTGAACCCTTTTGACGATTGTTCCAGGTTGTTTGCTGTGAGACATTTCACGTTGCAAACCCCAACAGTATAAAATGTGATTCATCCGACAAGGCCATCTGTCACCGTTCAGGAGATGTCCAGTTGTGGTATTGGTGTGCAAGTTCCAGCCTGTTTTGGTGATAAACTGCAGTCAGCTTGGTGCTATGGACCATGCACCTGCAGCAGAGGCCCACACGCAGCAATATTTGCTAATCCGGCATTGAGGGGAGACTCCTAGTAGCCCCTTGGTTCATTTGGGTGATCTGTTGATCACCAGTTGCAAGTTGCAGTTCACAGCAGCCGTCATTCACTCCTGTCATCTATGGCCCATAGTGCATCACAATTGCCTGGGCACCAGTTGTGGATAGTGGATGGTTCCACTCTTAACTCAAAAGCCAATGGTCAAGCACTTTCGGACTTTAGATATATTGCACTGTTTTCACATAATGACGACTGCACCGTTTTCCATGTCCTTCAACATGCTTTAATCCCATCCACTACTAGTGCTGCCACCTGCCGTCTGTGAGTGGTTGTTGCACATTAATATCAAATGTAGGCCTCTCTCTCTCTCTCTCCCTACCTCTCTCCCTCTCACCCTCCCTCCCTCCCTCCGTCCCTCCCTCCCTCCCTCCGTCCCTCCCTCCCTCCCTCCGTCCCTCCCTCCCTCCGTCCCTCCCTCCCTCCCTCCCTCCCCTCCCCCTCTCTCTGTCTGTCCCACTCTCCCCCTCTCTGCCCTTCTCTCCCCCCTCTCCCTATCCCTTTCCCCCTCTCCCTCTCCCCCCTCTCCGTCTCCCTTTTCTGCCTCTCTCCCTGTTCTCTCCCTCTCTCCCTTTTCTCTCCCTCTCTCCCTGTTCTCTCCCTCTCTCCCTTTTCTCTCCCTCTCTCCCTTTTCTCTCCCTCTTCTCCCCCTCTCCCTCTTCTCCCCCCTCTCCCTTTTCTCCCCCCTCTCCCTTTTCTCCCCCCTCTCCCTTTTCTCCCCCCTCTCCGTTTTCTCTCCCTTTTCTCCCCCCTCTCCGTTTTCTCTCCCTTTTCTCCCCCCCTCTCTCTCCCCCTCTCCCTTTTCTCTCCCCCTCTCCCTTTTCTCTCCCCCTCTCCCTTTTCTCTCCCCCTCTCCCTTTTCTCTCCCCCTCTCCCTTTTCTCTCCCCCCTCTCCCTTTTCTCTCCCCCCCTCCCTTTTCTCTCCCCCCCTCCCTTTTCTCTCCCCCCTCTCCCTTTTCTCTCCCCCCTCTCCCTTTTCTCTCCCCCCTCTCCCTTTTCTCTCCCCCCTCTCCCTTTTCTCTCTCCCTTTTCTCTCCCCCCTCTCCCTTTTCTCTCCCCCCTCTCCCTTTTCTCTCCCCCCTCTCCCTTTTCTCTCTCCCTTTTCTCTCCCCCCTCTCCCTTTTCTCTCTCCCTTTTCTCTCCCCCCTCTCCCTTTTCTCTCTCCCTTTTCTCTCCCCCCTCTCCCTTTTCTCTCCCCCCTCTCCCTTTTCTCTCCCCCCTCTCCCTTTTCTCTCCCCCCTCTCCCTTTTCTCTCCCCCCTCTCACTTTTCTCTCCCCCCCTCACTTTCCCCCCTCACTTTCCCCCCTCACTTTCCCCCCTCACTTTCCCCCCTCACTTTCCCCCCTCACTTTCCCCCCTCACTTTCCCCCCTCACTTTCCCCCCTCACTTTCCCCCCTCACTTTCCCCCCTCACTTTCCCCCCTCACTTTCCCCCCTCACTTTCCCCCCTCACTTTCCCCCCTCACTTTCCCCCCTCACTTTCCCCCCTCACTTTCCCCCCTCACTTCCCCCCCCCACTTCCCCCCCCACCCTCTTTCTGCCCTGCTTGAAAATAAAATACGCACAACATCAGAAATTTTATTTTGATTTTTTTAAAGATGGTGTTAGTTAAGTATTCCTTTAAGTTTGGTCTAGGGGTAGCATCTTTGATTCATAATCAAAAACGTCTTCGGTCCCGGGTTCGATCCCTGCCACTGCCTAAATTTTGATAAATAATCAGCATTGGCGGACGAAGACTTCCGGCATAAGAAGTCAGCCTCATTCTGCCAACGGCCTTGTCAAAGAGGGAGGAGGAGCGGATAGAGGTTCAGGGCACTCTCTTGTCCTAGGGGTGGGAAATTGCCCCTAAAGGCGGAAGAATCAGCAATGATCAACGACATGAGGATGCAGAAGGCAATGGAAACCACTGCATTAAAGACACGTAACGTGTATCCACAGGACATGTGGCCTGTAATTGAAGAAGTGTCATGATGATCTCTCCATTGGCAAAAGATTCCGGAATAGTCCCCCATTCGGATATCCGGGAGGGGATTGCCAAGGGGGAGGTTACCATGAGAAAAAGATTGAATAATCAATGAAAGGATAATGTTCTACGAGTCGGGGCATGGAATGTCAGAAGCTTGAACGTGGTAGGGAAACTAGAAAATCTGAAAAGGGAAATGCAAAGGCTCAATCTAGATATAGTAGGGGTCAGTGAAGTGAAGTGGAAGGAAGACAAGGATTTCTGGTCAGATGAGTATCGGGTAATATCAACAGCAGCAGAAAATGGTATAACAGGTGTAGGATTCATTATGAATAGGAAGGTAGGGCAGAGGGTGTGTTACTGTGAACAGTTCAGTGACCGGTTTGTTCTAATCAGAATCGACAGCAGACCAACACCGACAATGATAGTTCAATTATACATGCCGACGTCGCAAGCTGAAGATGAACAGATAGAGAAAGTGTATGAGGATATTGAAAGGCTAATGCAGTATGTAAAGGGGGACGAAAATCTAATAGTCATGGGCAACTGGAATGCAGTTGTAGGGGAAGGAGTAGAAGAAAAGGTTACAGGAGAATATGGGCTTGGGACAAGGAATGAAAGAGGAGAAAGACTAATTGAGTTCTGTAACAAGTTTCAGCTAGTAATAGCGAATACCCTGTTCAAGAATCACAAGAGGAGGAGGTATACTTGGAAAAGGCCGGGAGATACGGGAAGATTTCAATTAGATTACATCATGGTCAGACAGAGATTCCGAAATCAGATACTGGACTGTAAAGCGTACCCAGGAGCAGATATAGACTCAGATCACAATATAGCAGTGATGAAGAGTAGGCTAAAGTTCAAGACATTAGTCAGGAAGAATCAATACGCAATGAAGTGGGATACGGAAGTACTAAGGAATGACGAGATATGTTTGAAGTTCTCTAATGCTATAGATACAGCAGTAAGGAATAGCACAGTAGGCAGTACAGTTGAAGAGGAATGGGCATCTCTAAAAAGGGCCATCACAGAAGTTGGGAAGGAAAACATAGGTACAAAGAAGGTAGCTGCGAAGAAACCATGGGTAACAGAAGAAATACTTCAGTTGATTGATGAAAGGCGGAAGTACAAACATGTTCCGGGAAAATCAGGAATACAGAAATACAAGTCGCTGAGGAATGAAATAAATAGGAAGTGCAGGGAAGCTAAGATGAAATGGCTGCAGGAAAAATGTGAAGACATCGAAAAAGATATGATTGTCGGAAGGACAGACTCAGCATACAGGAAAGTCAAAACAACCTTTGGTGACATTAAAAGCAACGGTGGTAACATTAAGAGTGCAACGGGAATTCCACTGTTAAATGCAGAGGAGAGAGCAGATAGGTGGAAAGAATACATTGAAAGCCTCTATGAGGGTGAATATTTGGCTGATTTGATAGAAGAAGAAACAGGAGTCGATTTAGAAGAGATAGGGGATCCAGTATTAGAATCGGAATTTAAAAGAGCTTTGGGGGACTTGCGGTCAAATAAGGCAGAAGGTATAGATAACATTCCATCAGAATTTCTAAAATCATTGGGGGAAGTGGCAACAAAACGACTATTCATGTTGGTGTGTAGAATATATGAGTCTGGCGACATACCATCTGACTTTCGGAAAAGCATCATTCACACAATTCCGAAGACGGCAAGAGCTGACAAGTGCGAGAATTATCGCACAATCAGCTTAACAGCTCATGCATCGAAGCTACTTACAAGAATAATATACAGAAGAATGGAAAAGAAAATTGAGAATGCGCTAGGTGACGATCAGTTTGGCTTTAGGAAAAGTAAAGAGACGAGAGAGGCAATTCTGACGTTACGGCTAATAATGGAAGCAAGGCTAAAGAAAAATCAAGACACTTTCGTAGGATTTGTCGACCTGGAAAAAGCGCTCGACAATATAAAATGGTGCAAGCTGTTCGAGATTCAGAAAAAAGTAGGGGTAAGCTATAGGGAGAGACAACCAAGAGGGAATAATAAGAGTGGATGATCAAGAACGAAGTGCTCGTATTAAGAAGGGTGTAAGACAAGGCTGTAGCCTTTCGCCCCTACTCTTCAATCTGTACATCGAGGAAGCAATGATGGAAATAAAAGAAAGGTTCAGGAGTGGAATTAAAATACAAGGTGAAAGGATATCAATGATACGATTCGCTGATGACATTGCTATCCTGAGTGAAAGTGAAGAAGAATTAAATGATCTGCTGAACGGAATGAACAGTCTAATGAGTACACAGTATGGTTTGAGAGTAAATCGGAGAAAGATGAAGGTAATGAGAAGTAGTAGAAATGAGAACAGCGAGAAACTTAACATCAGGATTGATGGTCATGAAGTCAGTGAAGTTAAGGAATTCTGCTACCTAGGCAGTAAAATAACCAATGACGGAAGGAGCAAGGAGGACATCAACAGCAGACTCGCTATGGCAAAAAAGGCATTTCTGGCCGAGAGAAGTCTACTAATATCAAATACCGGCCTTAATTTGAGGAAGAAATTTCTGAGGATGTACGTCTGGAGTACAGCATTGTATGGTAGTGAAACATGGACTGTGGGAAAACCGGAACAGAAGAGAATCGAAGCATTTGAGATGTGGTGCTATAGACGAATGTTGAAAATTAGGTGGACTGATAAGGTAAGGAATGAGGAGGTTCTATGCAGAATCGGAGAGGAAAGGAATATGTGGAAAACACTGATAAGGAGAAGGGACAGGATGATAGGACATCTGCTAAGACATGAGTGAATGACTTCCATGGTACTAGAGGGAGCTGTAGAGGGCAAAAACTGTAGAGGAAGACAGAGATTGGAATACGTCAAGCAAATAATTGAGGACGTAGGTTGCAAGTGCTACTCTGAGATGAAGAGGTTAGCACAGGAAAGGAATTCGTGGCGGGCCACATCAAACCAGTCAGTAGACCGATGTCAAGACTATGAATAAAAGAGAAATCAAAAGGCTACCATCTTTTGAGAAATGCCAAGTTGCACTGTGGTTTGGAATCCATGTTAAGCTGTAGGCCCCTACAACTGGCTGTGTAAGTCACTTCAAAGGTTTGATGAAGGCAACAACTCACCATCTCCTACAGGACCATGCCTAGTAAAGCACTACGGTGGTAAAAACGATCTTTGTAGGATTATATTGCAGTAGAAGATAATTGATGAATTAATCAGCAGTACAGAGTTGCTGTTAAAGATTGTTTAAGAAAATGTATTGTATGTACTGGAAATATCATTGACATAATAATGTGTTAATAATAATTACATATAGATTGTTTCAAAGTAAGTGCATGATATTACACAGAATTGTAGCTAAATATTGCTCTGGGGTATTGGTAAGTTTCAGTAAGCTGATACTTATAACTGAAGTAGTTTTGCAGTGAACCCATGGAGCATTGTCATCACATTCTTTCTTAAAGTATCTGTCCTTTTTGTTACTCAGTTAACATAGAGTATTTTCCATACATTTTCACCAATTCTTATATTATTTGCTCTGCATAGATTCTTCCTGAAACTATAATTGTGTTGCAAATGATTTCTGTATTAATTGTTCTGTAAAATTACTGAGAGAGGTTGAGCATTGTTTAAATCACTGGACAATCATTTGAGAGGTTTCTTTTTAATCTCCATTCAGCCATACAGAGTTTTTATTTGAACTTTTGATCAGTCTGTAGTGGCATTGCTACCAATGAGCTTTAGAAAATTTGGGAATTTTTAAAGTATTCTCAACTTGCACTACGAGTGAACTGCAGGGAACCACAAGGGGAATTTTTGGTATGAATCAGTGGATTACACCATTGGATTCCTAGTGTGATATTTAACCGATTCTGCTATGAAGTAACAGTCTGCATAGATCTCTTAGAAAAACAGTAAGTTAATGGCTATAAGCAGGAAATGAGGACATGCAATGTAGATTATTATGTGTAGGGCCATTCTTTCGACTAACATTGCAAATTACATTTTATTTTAATGCCTTTATTGTACTGTAAATCATGAACTTCTGTCTTGCATTAATTGCATACAAATTGATCTAAATTTTTTCATTTGGTTGATTTTTTTTAAGGTAACAGATAAAAATTACATTATCTTCAGAAGCCAACACTACTACATCTCCTCCTCCTCCTCCTACTCCTCCTCCTCCTTTTTAAACTGTAGTTTCATTGGATATTTTGCATCAACACAATTTTCCGGTATTATAACTGAAGTTCAGTAACATTGTATAATGGTGCCTGACATTTGTTTAAGATAAATTGTGTATCACTTTGTGAGTTCAACATTATTTCCATTGCATTTACATATTTCCTGAGTCAATTCTTTGTATTTCAGGATCTGAAGAGAAGCATTGATGGGTGCATATCACATGTAATAGGCACGGCAGTGACAAACAATGAGAAATGTTCATTGAATCAGCAACATAATCCATTGTATGGACATTTGCCACGTGCCTCTTTTGATGGACAGTTTCCTCGTTCTCGTGGAAGTTCCCCAGCACGAACTAAGTCACCATCTTATCGATCATCTCGTTCCTTACAAGACACAAGTGTAACACCGCCATTTCCTCATGCACAGAGGTCAATCTCAGCCTGTGTCAGTGCTCCAGTGGATGAGACTGATGCTGTGAATAGCAAAACGGCAGTGACAGTAAATATCCCATCTGGAGGTAATAATACTATTACTATTGAGGAATAAATATTAGCGAGGGTGAATGAATGTAAGTTAAAAGGTAGAAGTATGCATATTCAAGTGAGGAGGCACTGTAAAATACAGGCAGCTTCATCTTTTAAACGATGCCTATAACAGACAAGAATATATTGTCGGACCTAGTGGTCTAGAGGTAAAATAGTGTGCCTGGATCTATGAGGGATTGAATCGTAGTCGACCACGGATCTTTCAGTATGCATTTTGACCTAGTATTTACTTCTCAGTGATGTGGATATTTGCCAGAAACAACATTTGCTTCAGATTTCACCAGATGGATGACAGTGTCAGGTTAGGATACTTTTTTCGCTTTGTAATAGATGGCACTGTAATAGTCACAAACATATAAGTACGTGGTATTACGTAACATTCCACCAGTGCGGACGGTATCCTGCTTCGTGATACATTACCCGTGTTAAAATGGACCGTTTACCAATTGCGGAAAAAGTCGATATCGTGTAGATGTATGGCTATTGTGATCAAAATGCCCAATGGGTGTGTGCTATGTATGCTGCTCGGTATCCTGGACGACATCATCCAAGTGTCCGGACCATTTGCTGGGATATTTATTTAAGGAAACGGGACGTGTTCAGCCGAATGTGAAACGTCAACCACAACCTGCAACAAATGATGATGCCCAAGTAGGTGTTTTAGCTGCTGTTGCGGCTAATCTGCACATCAGTAGCAGGAAAATTGCGCGAGAATTGGGAATCTCAAAAGCATCGGTGTTGAGAATGCTGCATCAACATCAATTGCACCCGTACCATATTTCTATGCACCAGGAATTGCATGGCGACGACTTTGAACGTTGTGTACAGTTCTGCCACTGGGCACAAGAGAAATCACAGGACGATGACAGATTTTTTTGCACGCACTCTATTTAGCGATGAAGCGTCATTCACTAACAGCGGTAATGTAAACCGGCGTAATATGCACTGTTGGGCAATGGAAAATCCGCGATGGCTGCGACAAGTGGAACATCAGCGACCTTGGCGGGTTAATGTATGGTGCGGCATTATGGGAGGAAGGATAATTGGCCCCCATTTTATCGATGGCAATCTAAATGGTGCAATGTATGCTGATTTCCTACATAATTTTCTACCGATGTCACTACAAGATGTTTCACTGCATGACAGAATGGCGATGTGCTTCCAACATGAAGGATGTCCGGCACACAGCTCGCGTGCGGTTGAAGCGGTATTGAATAGCATATTTCATGACAGGTGGATTGGTCGTTGAAGCGCCATACCATGGCCCGCAGGTTCACCAGATCTGACGTCCCCGGATTTCTTTCTGTGGGGAAAGTTGATGGATATTTGCTATCGTGATCCACCGACAATGCCTGACAACAGGCGTCAGCGCATTGTCCACGCGTGTGCGAACATTACGGAAGGCAGACTACTTGCTGTTGAGAGGAATGTCATTACACGTATTGCCAAATGCATTCAGGTTGACGGACATCATTTTGAGCATTTATTGCATAAATGTGGTATTTGCAGGTAATCATTTTAAGTTATAGTAATTGTATTTTATGTTCAATAGTTGAAGCAATCAGATAATAAAATAAAGTAAATATACACATCATCTAAGTCATAGAAAAAAGTACCCACATTATGCAGAGTATGTACATTTTGACAACAAAATATATTGCTGGTAATGTACATCTTGCTGCCTCATCTGTAACTCAACAACTTCCGACTGAAGTAGGTATTGTAACTAAACGAGAGCATGCTAAAAACCAGCTAAAAATTAAAATTGCCAAAGAATTTATGGAAATTCTGTGAGGGTGCGAGTGTAAATTATAGTTAAGTACTTGGTAGCCTAACCTGAAATTATGAATGTTTCCAAGATTAAAACTACATATTCAAGATAAAACATAGTATTATGTATTGTGTATCTCCTGTGTGACCACTTCAGTAGGGCATGTAGCCTGACCTATATAAATAAAAACTAAAGCAAGCAGCCTTGTCTAAGTATATACATACAAGAATTTCCTTTATTATATACATACAATGTCATTCATTAAAGTCATAAAAGCTACAGGACACCATGAATACAAAATGAATCTTTCAGATTTTTGGAACTGCAAAAACCAGCAAGGAATATGTAGTAATGCAAGATGCATGAACCATATCCAATTGGCTGATAACATTTTGCTGTTTGCATTTACTGCATATAAACATCAATGAATGGTATGAATTAATAGAACAAGTTTTAAAGTAAGTCTATGAGCATCAATACCTTCCCTTTACTTGCGATTCACAGTTCTTCGTAGAGATAAGGTCTGTCACTTCATTCTTTATTAGTCAGACTTTCTTGACCACACTGGAAGCATCTGCACAACTAAACACTATAGTTCGTGTCATGTAGTAAGGCAGACCTATTTTCAGCCATTTTGCGCTTCCCCTACCATTAACTGCTAGCAGCCAGTAAAATTCGTTCTCTTTCCGAGCAGCTAACCGCAAGTTACAAACTAGACTGTGAGAATCTCTCTTCCACGTGCTGCACTGTTTTCGTAATTTGCGACAGTGCAGTTTCATTCACAGAGCTACCGAATTATTCGTTCAGATGTTGATGTTACTTTCTTCTAGCAGTATAGCTGTGAATGTGTATCTGTAAACGGTTTGGTGTGATTTCCAAATGAAAATATCATGTGACAGCAATAAAGTGAAGTTCCTCCAAGAAAATTTAAATTAAATTGTGTGCCTACACAGTATCATCTTAGTTGTGTGACTGGATTCAGGATTTCCTGTCATAAAGATCACTGTATTTAATAATCGATGGAAAATCGAGTAAAACAGAAGTGATATCTGGCGTTTGCAAAGAAGTGGTGTAGGTGCTCCTCTGTTCCTGATTTAGTAAACAATTTAGAAGACAATCTGAGCTGCCCTCTTTGACTGTTTGCAGATGATGCTGTGATTTACTGTCTTATAAAGTCATCAGAGATTAAAACAAATTACAAAATGGCTTAGACAAGATATCTGCATGGTGAGAAAAGTGGCAATTGGCTCTAAGTAATAAAAAGTCTGAAGTCATCCACATGAGTACTAAAAGGAATCCACTAAATTTGGTTTACAGGATAAAGTACATGATTCTTAGGCTGTAAATTCAACTAAATACTTAGGGATTACAGGCACGAATAACTTAGAATGCATCTATCACATGGATAATGTTGTGTGGAAAGCAATCCAAAGACTGTGGTTTATTGGTAGAACACATAGAAAATTCAACACATCTACTAAAGAGACCATTTACACTATGCTTTTCTGCCCCCTTCTAGAGTATTGCTATCAAGTATGGGATCCACAGCAGATAGGATTAATCAAAAAAGGTCAAAGAAGGGCAGCTTATTTCATATTTTCGCGACATAGGAGAGAGACTGCCATATATGTGATACAGGAGCTGGGGTGGCAATCATCAAAACAAAGGAGTTTTTCCTTGTGGTAGGATTCTCTCATGAAATTCCAGTCACCAACTTTCTCCTCAAGAATGTGAAAATACCTTGTTGGTGCCCGCCTACATAGGGAGGAATGATCATCATAATGAAATAAGAGAAATTCGAGCTTGCATACAAAGATTAAAGCTTTCTTGTTTCCTTCATGCTGTTCAAGAGGGGAATGGTAGAGAAATAGCTTGAAGATGGTTCTACGAGTGCTCTGCCAGGCACTTACTGGTAATTGTGAATTGCAGAGTAGATGTAGATGTAGATGCAGATGATTCACAAGCAGTTGAGGAGTTTTATGTCTCGCATTTATAACTTCTTCAAATGTGAGTCTGAAAGCGATACTTCCATTTTTAACATTTTGGAGACTCGGGAATGAACTACAGAAGCATGTGTAGGGAAGAGAACTGTGTAGAGAATAGTACACAGAAGTGTTGGAGCTGCAGAAACCTCAGGAAAAATTTGTTTTCGTGGTGCTTGAAAATCATTGAAATTGCAAGAATCTGTAAGCCTGCATATATCTCAGCACAGGAAAACTGGGCTACAGGCTTTATTCAGTGTGGTCACAGGAGAATCAATGAATAAATATTACAGCTTGTGAGAATACAACTCTCAACTTAAAGTTAATCTGCCAGGAACAATACATCAAAGTTACCCTGTCAGTATGCACTAATAACACCGAGCGAGGTGGCGCAGTGGTAGCACACTGGACTCGCGTTTGGGAGGACGACGGTTCAATCCCGCGTCCGGCCATCCTGATTTAGGTTTTCCGTGATTTCCCTAAATCGCTCCAGGCAAATGCTGCGATGGTTCCTTTGAAAGGGCACGGCCTACTTCCTTCCCCATCCTTTGCAAATCTGATGAGACCGATGACCTCGCTGTTTGGTCTCTTCCCACAAACAACCACATGCACTAATAACTAGGCACAGAAGCTACAACAACATAGAAAGCACAAATCAAAGAATAAACAAAACTAAAACACATTTATAAAGCACACTGCCACTAGTGTGTGCCACAAAATATTTGACAGTGCAGTGTTTGTAAACACATGTCCAAAGTGCATGCAAAACAACACTACATAAGGGCAGATGGTCGCTACATTCCTACTTCATTCTCCACTGTTGTGTCCAAGAAGAAATATATTTTCTTAAAATCATTGCACATGTCCATCTGATAGAGAGAATGGCCTAAATTTGTTGTGTATTTGGGGAATAAAGCCCACATTATTTAGACCAATTAAAAAGCAAATAGAGCAAGGGTAACAAAAGTTTTTGTATACTGTTGCACATTATAATTGCAATACTATGAAGACATCATGCAACAAAAGTTAATTTGGCATGAATGTACTACATACTTTTCTACATGCAAATGATTACCGGTAGCATTTTATAATAATCTGATGAGCAAAGTAGGAGTGACACCATGTACACACTGTATATTTCCGGCCGTGGTGGCCGAGCGGTTCTAGGCGCTACAGTCCGGAATCGCGCGACCGCTACGGTCGCAGGTTCGAATCCTGCCTCGGGCATGGATGTGTGTAATGTCCTTAGGTTAGTTAGGTTTAAGTAGTTCTAAGTTCTAGGGGACTGATGACCTCAGAAGTTAAGTCCCATAGTGCTCAGAGCCAGAGCTATGGGTTTCTCATTCAGACATTGCATTGGAATGTTGATTGTGTGTGAGGTAGTGTTATTCCTCATCTAAATTCAACAGTGACAGGATTGTGGCCTATAGAGGCTACACCTTTTGCAATTTTGCTGGATGTGATGGTTGGGATCACGCTACTTCCATGAAAATATTGAATAGTTTGGTTCAAGAGGGCCATTCTCAATCCCAGTGCAGAATCTCAATGGTCCCACATGACTAGCACTCGAGAAGACAGACATGTTGTTCTCTTGGCTGTATAGGATTGAACAGTCACATTGCGTACCTTAAGTCGGGCTTATTTACAGCAAGACAAGTATCCACGCGAACAGTGTGTCAATGTATAGAGCAAAGAAAATTATTTTGGTTTAATTCTTCGTCTTTCCAGATCTTCACTTTTTTTATCCACCTTCGTTTATCTTTTTATAACATTTATGAAGCAGCCCAGTTACCTACACTTGTAACTTTTGTCTCCTAAGTGTTAATTATTACACTTTATATGTGATACTAAAGCTCTGCTTTTTGGAATGCTTAATTTCAAGGTAATTTCTGTATTATAGTGAGCTGCTTAATTATAATTCCAATTGACATACTCTTTGACTTTTGCCTTCTTTACTGTTTTGACATTGCTTATTGACCTAACTCTGCTCCTAAAAAGGCTAGTTTGAACGAAGAAATTGTCACTTAATAGTGCTAATTTAGGAGAGTAAATTGTTTGAAGAGTCATATAACTTTTGTAGAATAGCATTTTGTCTGTTGAGGGGTATGAAAAATTAAGACAGAATAACTGTGTGGAAAAATATCACTTTAATAATAGTATGCTAAAAAAAATTATGATTTAAAATTTTTTAAATGAATTTGTTTTTCATGTTCAAAATTTTAATATGAGCAGTAATTGTGCCATTTTCCTCATGACTGTTGAGGTAAAAAATTCTTATGCCTTTGTGTAAACAAGTACCACTTCTTCATTACTAAGTTTTCTCTTACAGTGCCACGAATCCGAAGAGTTTATGATGCTGTGAGGAAACTAGAAAGAGATATGGATGAAAAGTTAAGAAATAAGGAGCTCATAGGTTCTGTGAGTGATGTTGAGTATGAAGATAAAATTCATATTAAAGCACGCAGTGTTACGTTTAGTTGGCAGAGAGGGATTAAAATTGGTAAGGAACTGATTATTTTTTGTTTCATATTTCATTGTAAACTGTGATGGAATTCATGCAACAAGTGATTTTTTTTAAAAAAAATAGTTAAGTTGTTCAGTGACTTATCATTTTTTTATTGTATTAACGCTTTGTTTACATGCAAAATTGTTGTGCTATTGATACTATGTGAAAATGTGAGGGATAATAAGGTAAGCCGAAAACCGGTTAACAATAAAAGTAATATTGTAGAACAAAAGCAAACTGGTGCTTTTAATTTATTATGATAATAAGGTAATTGGAGGAGTGGGGTGACTTATGGGGACCTGGATATCGTGGCCAATAGTTTGTACTAATATTTTGAAATTAAATAACTCAAAAACTTGAGTACATATTGGAATGAAACTTTAACCAAATAATTAGTATGTTGCAACCTCTTTGTGAAAAAAAATTTCAAAACTGTGGAATACAGCGTGGAGTGAATATTGATTTTTATCCTAAGGACTGAATTACGTGTAATTTTTCTTTTAGGTACGCTATACTTCGACACTATTTAAAGTAAAAGATCCAAACAAATTTTATTCTTTTAATTATTATTTTGTTGAAACAGTAAATCAAGATTATTTACCAATTTGTTGTGTTGTGTATTTGGTGATTCCATACCAAGTGGCCCAGGAAAACAAAATAATTGGTTGCTCAAAATCCTCAGAAAAATTTGATATTTGCAGGTTGAATTTCCTAATGTTCAGTGGGCTCAAAACCACTTTTAAAATTTTTTGTTGTTTATTATTCAGAAACACCAGCAATTTTTGTTTCAGGCTGCAAAGTTTTTTTTCTTTCATTTTTTTTCATCTCTCTCTCTCTCTCTCTCTCTCTCTCTCTCTCTCTCTTTTTTTTTTTAAAAAGTAACATGTTGCCCCCAGACCTTTCAAACAGAACCACTCAGTTCAGCACAAACTAGACTGGAAATTAAAACCTTGATTACCTAGCTGAATGTATTCCTCAAAGTTATTGCTCATAAATTTTTAAAATATTCAGTTTTTTAACAGTACTTTTTCAGAGGAGGTGTAATTTTTCACACTTTATTGCATACATAGTATAGTTACTTTTTATGGTGTATCCATAGTGAAAAGCTTCATTAAGGGATGGGATAAAAATATAAAAATTACACACTAATAGACCTTTATGATATCAAACTCCAGTAAAAATTTAAACTTTGAAATTTAGTGGGAAGTTATGAAAAAAAAAAATCGCAAATATGAGTAAGAAATATATTTCATAATATCTAGAGTATCTGAACTAATGGAGTAAAGTGTATCAATTTATAATTTAAACACATGAAAAAACACATGAAATTCAAGCAGCAAATGATCATTTGTTGGAACAGTCATCTGCAGAAAGTTTCAGCAGGCTGGCAGACAGCACCTGCAAGTCTTTACAGGCTCACAGACAAGCCTGTACAAGTCTGTGTGTTGTATATCCCCCTCCACCAACATCTGTTCACTCACACTCGGTTGCCAGTGAGCTCTTGAAGTGAAGTGTGCAGTTTAACAGTGGAGTCACGGTGTTCTATTGGTGTTCTTATTAATGAAGCTTGCTGTAGAAGTTCGTATGGAGTGTTTGCTAAAGAAAGTATTTTAACTGAAGAAGAAAAAGTGCTGTTTTACTTAAGAGATGACTCAGAGGTTAATTCAACTTGCAAGTATGAGGAAATTAAATACTTAAAGAAATGTCATCACATTTTTGGCCAGTCTTGCTTGGACCCTTTAAGAAAAAAGAACCCTATATCTGAACGTCAAAGAGAAATAACATTTGATCATTATTCTAAAAATAAAAGCCCTTTTATCAATATAATACCAGGAAAGTCATTGTGTCCAATATGTTACTCTAAGATATTTGTGATCAACAAAGAAAGGGATTGTGATAGTTCAGGTAAAGAATTCTGTGACTCATCAGAAACTATAAAAGAAAGTAAATTTAGCTTGTAAAACCCTGTATGTGTCACCTGTTAGTGAAATTGTAAAACTGAGTGAAGAAAAAAGATGTTTTGCAGTGAATGCAAAAATTGGGAAAGTGGCAAAAAGAATTTGGGAGTTTCATTTCAAAAGAAAAGTTGCACTAAACCAAATGGAAGTTCTAACAATTCTATGACTGAATATGATGATTTGATAGAAAAACTATACACGAAATGTTGTATTTCAAACAGAGAGAATAAAGTTAAAATTATCAGGCTACTACCAAATTCTTTGAGTCAAGCAAAACTTAGTTATGAATTTAGTGTGTCAGAACGTTTGCTTAAATTAACAAGGCAGTTTGTAAATGAGCATGGAATTTTACTTGCATTACAAAAGAAAAATGCATCTAATTTCGTAGATAAAAACACGATCAAAAAGGTTATTAGGTTTTATGAAGATGAAATAGCAGCTGTTAGATACCTTTCTAAAAAGATTGGTTTTTTTTTTTTTTTTTTTTTTTTTGAAAGAAAATGGTAGTAAGGTTCAGCGACAAAAAAGATTAATACTGTTTAATTTAAATGAACTAGTCATAGAATCCCGACAAGAAAATCCTGACGTTAAAATTGGAAGGTCAAACTTTTGTGAGCTGAGACCGAAATGGGGTATTGTTGTAGGGGCCTGTGGCACCCATAATGTTTGCTTTTGTTTGTATCACCAGAACGTAAAGTTGATGGCAGATGAGGTCAATCTTAGAATTGACAATAAAGGCCTATTGGAAGTTGTAGTTTGCAATATTGACAGTCACAATTTATGATCATGGGAAAATGTCAAGACTGTCCAGGCAAACAAACTTTTACATGACATGTTTTAAGAATCAGAAGAAGAAGATTTGGTGACTGACAATATAGAATGCAAACGAGTTTTCTGAAGTGTTAGTAGCTAACCTTGAAAACCTGAAAATGCATCATTTTATTCCCAAAGCTCAGAGTAAATTTCTGAAGGACAAGAAGCAAACGTTCGCAGTTGATGAATGCTTAGTTCTTTCCGACTTTTGTAAAACCTATTCCTGTGTTGTACAATGGTACCACTGGGTAAAGAAACAGGCCACTGTTCATCAATTTGTGCTCTATTATAAAGATCAAGATTAGTAAAGGGTCACAGTTTTTGTGTCGCAAGTGACTTCTTGAACACAATGCTACAGCAGTGCATGCTATTCAACAACAGTTAACAAACTACATAAAACAGCACCACCCTTCCATAAATGAACTGATCTACTTCTCTGATAAGAAGCTATTCTGCAGCAGACCTATGAGAACCAGATTGTAAATTGTGAGGAAATACAAGAACTCTACACCAGATACTTGGAGGAAAGGTTCAACACTTATCGGAAGACAAAAGGCACTTGATCTTTTCATTGTTTTATACCTCCTCTGATAGTGAGCATCATCAATGTGGAAAAATTGTACCAATGACACTTCAAAATAAGAACTCAGTGACTTGTGTTTATGGCGAACAGCGGTGGATTGCCAGAGTTGATAATATTGATTGTCAAAACCAAGATGTGCATGTTACATTTTTCCACCCACCAGGACTAAGGACCACATTTAATAATGTTGAATAGGATCAAGTCTGAATGCCTGTTAAAAGTGTACTGTGGAAGCTGTCTACCCTGGAATATACAACTGCGACTGGGTGATTTTTAACTTAAAGCCCAAAGTGAGTTAGAAATGTCTCTGTTGTTCAATGAGCCACATAGTTAAATCGAATAAGGTGAGAACAAGATAATGTAATGCAATCAGATGGCTCTTGCCCAAATTGCTTTTCTCATCTCACTGACATTTCGGTTGTTTCTGCCGATCGCTAGACCATAGTATTCTGTGAGGTTTTCTGGTCATGATTCAGTGAGTCTCCCTTGGTGGTATTTGCTTTACCAACAGAGAGTTTTTTCCCCCTATCATGTCCTTGCAGAGTTTCCTATGTCCTCCATTCTCTTCTGCACGTGTCATATACATCCCGGTCCTTAAATTTCAGTTACACCATATGGTGTAGCAGCCACAATAGCAGTCACAACAGTATTAAATCCTTTAGAGTCACCATTACCAAGATAAGGAATATATTGCACACCATGTATAACAATTGACCTACTAAAAACAGACTTCTCCCTAGCTTTCCATACTGCCACTGTAACCTTCAAAGTTTTTGTCATATTTGTGTTCATTTATTTTATTGGTGTAACCTTGATTTTTATTGGCATAACCTTGTCAGTGTTTTGTAAGACATTCATAGTCCAGCACCTTGCTTGTATCTACAGACAAAACTGTGACAACTCCATTCAGTGATATGTGGAATCTCTAGCACAAGGTGCCATCCAAAGTAGCCTCAGTATCTGTAGATTGTCAAATAACAGTTTCTCTTGCGATATTCTGCCTAGATGTTTCAGTGACTTCAATTAGGGTGTTCTTCTAATGTTTATAATAGCTCTGAAATGTGAATGGTGGCAGCGGGAGATCCAGGATACCACAAAATATCTGGGCTGCTTTTGTTCCCTTCGCAATAGATGCCATGGCATAAGCAAGGCAAAAATTCACTTCACTATATTTTGTGCATGTTACAGAAGATGTTATTGCACATTTCATTACTTAGCACACTTGATACTCTGCTCCAATTTTGCTGGTTAGGCCTTTTCTCTTATGTATGTTCTCACTAGATGTAAGGGATTCTTCACTGTTACAGTGTTTACATTTAGCAATTGAAAAAAGCAATTCTTAAAGCTTGCCGGAAGCTCTCACTGGTGTACTTTTGCTTCTCTGCGGCATAACAATTTCTTCATTTTTATGATTTCCAACAATGTGCTTATGTTAATTACCATTAAATTTAAGAGTGCAATAAAACACCTTCGTTTTTGGCATTTCACAATGTAAAATGGTTGAAACACGCAGTTACGATGACAAGTTTACAGCATGAATGCATGCGAAAAACATAAGTGAACTCAAGTAATCTACTTTTATCGACAGAAAGATCGATTGCAATAAATCCTTGCTCATAGGACAGTCGATATGTTCTTCAAGAATATTACACAAATGAGTTGCTTTGGGAATAGCAATGAAAAAATAAAATAATGAGACATTGTAGGCAATGTTTTGTGTTTGACAGTAGTGTGACAGCTAGGCATTTGTGCACGGCATCTGCAGAAAGGCACTTAAACATAAAAATGATGAAGCACTATCCATAATGTATATATTTTTAGAACTGGGAAGAATCATAGACATTTATAAAAAGAAAAGAAACCATTTGTTGGGCCCTTATGACGTCCAGGTGACCTTAAGCTTTTTTCTGTTCAACTATGGTGGGACATGTGGAGCAGATGCTTAGGAGAACACCCCATTAAAAAAATGGTTTATGCTGCTATCCATAGTTCATGAGCATTTGTAATTTGAGAAAGCAGATGAAGTATTCTGATCATTTCATGCATTTAAAGGAAATGGGCACAATTGGGGAAATCGGAGGCTTACTGATGGGCTATACAACACAGTTATTATTATCACAGGTATTGTTCATACCTAGAAGTATGTGAAATGTTGGGATTTTTATGTTTTGAGTATCTGCAAAATAGAACAGGAGAAGCATTTCAAAGATATTTATAGTGTTGCCATACAGAACACTATCAAATGAAAATCAGCGAACGAAACTGGTCAGAGAACACATTCAATGATAAGGCAATAAGGAGTCAAACAATAGCCAATAAAAAATTCTGAGAATGGGGTTGAAAAGGCTGAGAGAAAAGGTGGAGACTGAATGTTCCTCTAGCAATTCCTATGGCTTTTTTATTTCAACAGGTCCAGAGGTTGTGTATTGAAAAGCTGGAATATCATGTTTGCATATTGTCAGTAATGGAGCTGGGATCTGGTTCAAATGGGAATGGTGATCAAGCAGTCTGTTTTGATCTTGGAAGCCCTGCAAAACCTTGTGTGTAGGGACTGGAGAATTTTACGTAAAAGATAGCACAAAAAATAATTCAAAATCGACGGTTCATACTGATGTAACACAAATCAACAGTTTCTACAAATTACAGTTAAAATTGACATTGTTTTCACATTCAAATGGAAAAATTTAATAAATGTGAAGGATTTTACTGATATTGATAACTGTTAATGTTGAAATTGGATCTTGATATTTGTCCTCAGCACTTAGATACCTATATAACCTTAAACTGGCCATTCATTTTGTGATTAAAAGCTAATGCCTAGATGTGGGTCAGCTGGTAACAGCTCTTTCTGCTGAAGTAAAATTTCCTGATTCTTTTGTGTAACACATTTATTTATTTTTTATTTATTTATTTTCTGTTCCTATAACAAAAAGTTTTCGGACATTGTCGGTAAAATTTAGATTACATTACACATATACAGTAAAATATTTACATTCTTTCATAACAACATATGGATCAGACACATGTCTGTACACATTATTTTTCAAAAGGGCACTACAAGTAGATTCCTCTATAGTGTAACACAATTTAGCTTATATTTATAATGGTACAGTACGCATAATACAGTGTATAATTACATTCTTTCATACATTGTCTATATACACTGTTTTCCAAGATGGCACTACAACTTTAAGTCCTCTATAGAGTAACAACACTTCTCTATTAATAATTGCTTCAGTCTTCTGTTTAGCATATTTAGATTTACTTTCTTGAGTTCACAGGGTAGTGCATTGTAGAAAATTGCTCCCATTCTGTGTGGGCTGTGGTCCATTGCCTTTTTATTGGTCACAATTCTATGAAAATTTTCCCTTCCCCGTGTATCATAGTTGTGTATATTACTGTTTCTCATATTAAATTCAGGATTTTGTTTCACGAACATGACTGTCTGCAGTATATACATGGAGTACACTGTAAGAATTTTATATTTTCTAAAGATGTCTCTACAAGGCTCTCTCTTCTTTACCTTGGCTACCATTCTTACTGCCTTTTTTTGTAATCTAAAAAGACTATCTATATGAACTGCTGATGCCCCACCCCATATCTCAATACCATACTGAAGGTGCAGATGAATTAACCCAAAATATATTTGCCTTAAAGTATCATGGTCCAAGAAGGCTGAGACCCGTTTCAGTAGATACACATTTCTACTGATTTTCTTGCAAATATTATCTACATGGTCTTTCCATGATAAGTGTTCATCAACAACGATGCCCAAAAATTTAAGTGAATTTGCATATGCAAGACCCAATGGAGATGTAAATACAGTATCAGTTATGGCAGCATTATAACTGTGGATGAACTTCATTATTGGCGTTTTGTCTTTATTTACAAGAAGCTTGTTTGCTGTAAGGTATGTGGACAGAGTATTAAAACTGATCTCGCTACTGTTAGCTGCAGACTGCATATCACTGCCACAGCTGATGAAGGATATGTCATCGGCATAGCTTACAACCATGCAATTTTGAGGTTCAAATAAGTTATTTACATATATAAGGAACAGAAAAGGCCCTAGTATGCTTCCTTGAGGCATGTCATATTGAAGTGTCCTGAAGTTTGATTTGGTTGTTAGGAGCCGCTCATTATTTTGATAAGTTAGCTTTACACACTGTTTCCTGTCTTTCAAATAGGAGGGAAGTAGTTTCAAGGCTAGTCCTCTCAACCCGAACTCTTCTAGCTTACACAGAAGAATGGTATGATTCACAGTATCAAAGGCTTTACTCATACGTAGGAAAGTACCTATTACCTTGTCACTTTTGTCCAGCTTATGTAATATTTCATGTATAAAAGATGCTACTGCTGTTGTAGTAGATTTCCATTTCTGAATCCATGTTGTAGGTTGTTTAACAGATTGTGTTTGGTGAAATATGATTCAACTTGATTTAGTATTACTCTCTCTAACAATTTGCCTAGTTCTGACGTTAATGATATTGGCCTGTAGTTTTTAGTGTCCGTTTTTAATCCCTTTTTATGCACTGGTATAATTTTAGTAATTTTCAAAAGGTCAGGGAATACTCCATTTCTGAGGGAGGTATTTATCAAGTGAGTCAGGGGTTTCACTAATTCATCCCTGCATTCCTTTAGCAGTTTAGGTGAAAAATATCATTCCAGCCACAAGACATTTTTGGTCAAAGTGCTGATATGATTGCTAGGACGACCCTCTCAGTAATGCCGTGGATATAAAAGGGCTGGCTAGATTTTCCAAGACTAAAATTTTGTGGCTTGACATGAACTTCATTTGTACCAACTGTACTGAACTTTTGTATAAATTTCTCACACACTTCTTTTGGGTCATTTATTTCTTCACCATTTTCTTTTAATGTTATGTTGCTGTGTCCATAAGAATTCTGTTTCCGACTTTCTTTATGCATTATTTTCCAGGCAGTTTTACTGATACAGCTAGAGTTCCTTATTTCAGAGGTATATTTCTGTGCTTTTAGGTTAGTCAAGGACTCTTTGTATATTTTTCTGAGCAGTTTGTATTTTGTTGAGAAATATTGTAGTTTAGTATCTCTAAAAAGTATATAGCAATCTTTCATTTTCTCCCTCAGTTCAATAATTTCAGAAAGGAGATTCTCGGCTTTATTTACTTTTTTAACTAAAGGACAGGTTTCATTTAAAGTGTTACTGAATAACTTATAGAAATATTCCCATTTTTCATTCACTTCAGTTGCATTGTACACTGGTGCCCATTTTTCATTCCCTAATGCCATCTTAAGTTTAGAATAATTAAATTTTCTTTTATATATAAATGTATCACTTTCAGTTACATCAATGTTCCCAACATCAATTTCCATAGTAAGGGCTCTGTGATCACAAATGTAGTTTTCTAAGGTGTTAACATTTACTTTCTCTTTTCCTACATTTGTGAGAACATGGTCAATACATGTCTTCATATTTGCAGTGACTCTTGTAGGTTCTGAGTTCATTTGTTTAAAGTTATAACACTGTAATAATCCATATAGCGCAAATAGTTAACATTATTATTTAATGAGTCTATGTTGATGTCTCCAACAAGCAACAAATGTTTTTTATACATTGCTGTCCCCTCCAGCAAGTCCTCTAGGTAATTTAGAAACTCTTCTGTGTTACTTCCAGGTGACCTATACAGTGCTGCTATAATAAGCTGTTGTTTCCATACTTCAGGTTTACTGCTGCAACCTCAAATACCATTTCAGTACTCAGATCATCTATCCATTTAACTTTTTCACATTTTGCACCATTTCTACTATAAATGCCTACCTACCCCACCACTTTTGTGTGTCTTTCTGCAGCACAAGTTTATAAATTCGTAATTTTTTAGCCTGTAACCATATGCTTCCTCTTCCTTGCATCCCAATTCACTCGCTAGGAAGAGATGTGGCTTAGTTTCATTTAGGTAAATACTCAGCTGCTCTGTTTTATTAGTTACATACTGGACATTCTGATATGCAAGGGTTAATTTATTATGCTTTCCTCTAAAAAAAAAAAAACATCATTGTCTACTTTGTGACTGAGAATTCTGTTTAAATCGTCTTTCTCTTTGATAATTTCCCATACTTTGTCCCACAAGAATTTTTTGCCTTCAAAATTTAGGTTCATACCACGTCTGGTATTGTAGGCTTCTTTTCAGTTTGCCTATATCTAATATTTTAGCTTTGCCAAAATGGGCACACATTTGTTTCATTTTAATGTTTGTTTTTCAAATCAACTTATTTACACACGAATTGTACATGAGATCATACCTGTGAGGCAGCGTTGTAATAATGGTGTTTCGTGATTCATTTGCTTCTCCGAAGTTTTCCAGGCTTTCTAGGCAGTTTTGTTCTTCATTTCTTGCGATGTCATTGGCACCAGCTATACACACTACATATTCATTCTCCTCTTACTTGTTTCCCTACAGGTCGACATCAGTAACAGATTTCGTACTTGCACATGGTTTCACTATTCCTATTGCTTGGATATCTTTATAATTGTCCTGTAAAACACTCGCCAAATTTCTGCCGTGGCTGTCTGTTAATAAGATAACATTGCACCTTTTTTTCAACGGTTTGACGATTGTATTTTTTACCATTTTTTTGTTTGTTTCTCCACCGCATAGTTTATGAAATTCGTTTTCACCACATTTCACACTTTCACATGTATCACTATTGGTTTGTGGTAAGAGGTGAGGCACAGGTAGGGCAAATCTAACTGTTTTGCGTGAGTTTTCACTTTTTTTGCTGTGAAGATTACTTTTTGTAACGTTTTCCATAGAGACACTCGAATTTACCTCATATTTCGATCCAGTCACTTTACTACAGTTTTCGGAATAAAGGATATTAAAATTGTTTTCACACTCGAAACTTGGTTTACTCACTGTAGGTGACATTTTTTTGCCTTGTGCTTTACATTTGCCGTTCACTGTCTTCCATTCCATTGACTAATAGTTACTAACTTTCGGCAGTACACTCATTCTCTGTTTCGACCTAAGCTCCATATTTCCATGCCTTAGGCTGTCATTTTCTCTTCTTAATCCTAAGATTACTGATTGTAAACTTGAAATACGTTCACTATACATTTTAAGTTCATCTTTGCACTTCAGACAAGTGATCTTTTTAACTATATCTCTGTAATTTAGTTTAGCAGTAACATCATGTACATCTATACTTGCCGCCATCATAGAAACAACATCTTGTTTTAGAAAAATCTTTAATATCTTTAATGTGGTACATTAATTAAACTGCATATTTTCATAGTATGCTAAGTGCAAATACAAAAGCCACCAAGTACAACACTTTAGCTTTATCAATCACATAAATCATTGTTTTGCTTCATTCAGTTACTCAGGCCATGCTACAAATTACGCTGCCACCATAGATTTCATATCACAAAATAATAGAAAAATATTGAGTAAATATTGTGGTAAACATTCGGAGTGTTCTCTTGTACCCCCAGAAACACATTTGCATGATGTCACTTGTTCTGTGGTGATTGGTTGATAGGAGCAAACTAACCAGGTGCCATGTCGCTTTGTGTGTTTTTGAAACTGAAATGCTGTTTTCAGCAGTTGTCATGTTTATGTCTTAGGAAAATATGCAGTTTAATTGATGTGGAAAATAAAAGCCCTCTCCAAAATAAATTGTGTTTGATACAGTTTACTGTAAAAAAAGTATTGGGAAATAAGACATCTTCGGGTAAAACTGTTAACTCTTTTTCCTGTTTAAAATAGTTTGAAGGCAGATTCATAATTATGGGCAAAGGAATTTTTAGTGATGAAACTAGCAGACTGATGAAAAGCATGAAGAGAAGTTCTTAGGTAGAGGTGAAGGAAACAGCAAAATGCATTGTGCTTGTGAAAAGTGTTGGGTGGCATCTTTGAATTAGGCTGTCAACTCTTATGGTCACAGATACATGAAGATCTGTGTTTACAGCAGTAGGTTCTAGTTTCAACTTTAGGATGATGATGGCCTGGCAAAGAGCTTGTTATGTATACGTGGAATGACAGGTCCCTGTAGTGTAGACATTCAGTAACAATACAAATTCCTTCAGAATTTAGTTAAATAGCAGCTTTTCATGCCAGTGGAAAATATGGACATTGTCAAAAGTCTGCTGTTGTACTGAAGGCAATTTGGCTTCCATGTTCGAATGTACACTCAGAGTGGCAGTTTTCACAGTACACAGATTGTCTCATTTATCTTGACCACTCCAAATAACTTTTTGTCCAGGAGCAAATAAAAAATGTGTCAAGCAATTGTTTAGCTATCATCGTAATTTCCTCTCTTGTAACCTGATTAATTACAAAATATGGACAGTAGGGTGTCTCTTTTTTTTAAAAAAAAATAGCATCCTATTTTTTTTATCAACTTCCTTCTTCAACCTGCTCAGAAATGTACCACAAGGCAACATTCATGTAAACATGACGTTGTTAAAAAACTGACACAAAACTGACTTTGACTCCTCTGTACTAGCACAAGGTGCAGGTAGCCAGAACAACATAATTCATCCAGTTGCTGAAGCTGACAATAAACAAATGGAAACACAAGGAATATGCACAGTAGTCATTCAGTTAACCATCTTCAGTTGAAGAGTAAAAAATGGAAATTTCGTGTGACTAGGGCCTCCCGTCGGGTAGACCCTACGCCGGGTGCAAGTCTTTTGATGTGATGCCACTTAAGCGACTTGCGCATCGATGGGGAAGAGTAGACTGTGTAAAAATGAACAGAAGGTAGATCTGCTGCCCATCCATGAAGAATGTAAGTTATCAGAACAGAAATTGCAATAATGCTTTCTTGTTCAGGGTAAAGGTATGAGGAGTACAGTACTGCAGAACTTTTAAACATTATGCTGTGCACAGTAAGTGCAGTCCGTGATTAAAAACTTCATAATCGTTACTTTTTTTGATTATGTTTGAAATCAGGCATAACGCCACTCAGGTGGAGAAACTCTAGAGAGAAACCTACTTTCTCACATTATTGCAATTACTGTTCTGCTAACTTATGCTCTCCTTAGACAAGTAACATTTCTGCCTTCTCATTATTTTTGCTGTACATCATACTCATATAAATCGTCAATTGAAGATGATTGTCTGAATGACTGGCATGCATTTTACAAAAAATAACTATGAAATAAGCTAAAAATATAACTAGTTTTCCTGCCCTTGCTTATGTACAATTTTTGTGTTTCAGAACAAATGAGTTGAATTCAGTAGACAATGGTTCCTATTCTGTAGTCATTCTTAATGATGATTATCAGCACGAGTCTGTTGTGTTCTACAGGCTTTTGTTATATTTTTCTTTATTTATTTATAACCCCCTGCCCCGCCCCCCTTCGAATATGACTGTCACATTGGTAATGACTAGATACTCTGAAATCTATGCTGATTGGGGCACTGTGTGCATTTTGTAAACACTGTTTTATTTAGTTATATAACAGCAATTTTAAATTTTCTCATATGCTGCTACTGTGGCAAATGCATCAGATGTAATAGCAAGCCTTTGTCAGCACGGTAGTTGAGTCCCCTCTCAACCTGGGGCCTGAGTGACCTGCTCCCCCCCCCCCCCCCCCCACACACACACACACAATTGTTTCATTGCAGAAGATCGTACGTAATATGGTTTGTCCTTTCAATCATCATATTAACGCTGAACTGACAGATAAAATCAGTTAAAATATGCAACAAAAAAAAAGACAATTGAAACTGATGAGATATCTGTAAAATTGTGTACAGATTATGCAAAGAAGACTGAACCATATCTGTAAAATAGATTGTGCTTCCCTTCTAGTATTGGGATAAGATTCCAAAGCTGTGTGCTTGAATTCAGACCAATGTCTTTCTTGATTTCAGGGCTTTTTTGTGCAGGAATTTCATGATAATTCATTATTCAACATAGGCAATTTTTCCTTGTTTGCTAATTATATTACTGTCAGGGAGGTAACGATTGCAGAATAATGTAGGTGTTTATACCCTTCCATATACCTCCTTACATCAACCATGCCTGATCACTGTGGAAGTTTTAACTGAAGTAAACACTAGCTGTGAAAGTGTACCTTGTCTAATTATATTTAAATAATCAGCTTAGTTTTCAAATAGGTGAGAAGGAAATAAATAAATTTTAAGCAATGTTTTGTTGTGTGTCAATAAGTGATTAAGTGATCTATATGGCTTCAGAAAGATGACAGTTATGTTGGTGTGTTTTTTCTTAATACTGTACCCTCTTCAGCTGTGTGATAGGAGGAGGGTTTTCTACTCTTTCCTGTGTTACACCACATAGGGCAGAAAAACTTTATTTGCATTATGACAGTAACACACTTTCCATGTCAGATGTTCCTACCTGTTGGCCATGAATTCTTCTATATCCTTACTGTCATTTCAATAAAATAAATTGCAGAAATCAGATTTTTTTTATTGATGTCTTTTCATACAACATTTCAGTGGCTTCAGTGTATCTCATCTCCTGACTGAGGTTCAGTCTAGAATCTATTTAACAGTTTTCACTTATCAACCATGTAACTGTTTTTCTCTTGCAGAATTGTTCAGTTTGGCAAGATTATAAACAACTCCTCCTTACAATTATACTTATCTTACAATACATACCTGTGTGGTACCCTGTGCAGGCACAGCAATCTGAGCACACTAAAACTATATGCTACTTTCTGTTTAAGTTCAGATTTTTTTCCCATGTTTCTGATCCTCACGGCAAAAATAAAAAAAAAAGACATTTTCATTTTCCCCTCTGTTAACCCTTTGGTGGGCGCGCCTCCAGCAGTTAACCACAAGATGTGGTTTTCTGTTAGTATCACAGATAGTGTTACAGTTGCGTCCGTGTCCAGATATGTATTTGTTATTCTCAACAGATGTCACCAAGTACTACATTTGCGCAATTCGTGCTTTCAGTAGTTTGGTCGCTATTGTTGTTTGAAACGTGAATGTTGTGCTTGCGGCCTTCGCCGCTACATGCCTTGTGATGTAAGTATTTTCTGTACTTGTGTTTATCTTTCGCCTCAAGGAAATCTTTCTTTTATATTAGCATATAATGAATATTTGAATCGAAACAAAGTTCCCGTATGCAATTTTCATTACTTTTTACAGTCTTGGATACTGATTTATTACAGTATATTACTTTCATAAAAACATGTGTTTCATTTGGTCTCAAAAGCCACCGTCTAATTGTATGCCCTGAAGACTAAGAGAAAGTATTGCAAGAATTGTCAGAAGAAGAATTACAAGAATTGTCAGATGATTACCGATTTCATATAGGAAAAAATAAAGAAACTATTTGGATAAGTGAACCGCTTCCTTCTTCTTCTAAAAACAAAGGCCAAGAACATTCTAAAAGTTTTGTCAGGTCCAAAAGCCAGTGCTGAAATTACGGAAAAAGAAATTGATGCATTTACCTCAAGAATTCTATGCAAATAAAACCCGAGAAGTTCAGTCATGCCTCTTCGGTTTTCAAGATGGTATTTTATGGTCTCGACTGTTCCTAGAAAGAGTGAAGTTGTGATTTTTTTTTTATCGACAATGCACGGCACAAATGAAATGAATCAAGAGACTAAGAAATCTAGAGTGAATTTGGACTATAATACTACCAAAGGAGGAGTTGACACTGTAGATCAGATGTGCTCATCCTACAGTACTTCCAGAATAACACGACGATGGCTATTTGAACTTTTCTACAGACATCTAGAAATTGCTGGGATAAATGCAAACATTATTTTCAAATTCAACAATCCTAGTAATAAAGAAAGAAGACAAATTTTTTTGAAACATCTTGCTCTGGACCTAATGGAAGAACATTTGAATCAACAAGCGTTACTTGAGACACTTCCTAAGGATATTCACACCTTCTTGACCGAGTATAGGCACAAAGAAGAGAAGACCAAGGAGCCAACAAAACCTGGAATTTGTTACATATGTGGCAGACATAGAAACAACAGAACCAAAACAGTATGTATGAAATGCAAGAAACATAGTGTCACAGATACAAAATGTGTGAAATGTGAAAGTGAGCTGCAGATGGAAGTTGACTAATTTATTCACAAGCATTAACACAAGTGGGAGTTTATGAATGCTCCATTATTTCATAACATGTTCCCTTGTTACTTTCTTTTCACATGAATCAGTGCAATTAAGTGATATAATTAAAAGAACATGAAGGCAGTAAAGAATATCAGCTTGTTATAAATTGCAATGACAATAATATACAATTGTGAAGGCAACAAATAAATAAAAGATTATTTTTATAGAGCCATGTAATGTTATGTTATGTTGTGTTTTCTCCAATAAAATGTAACTGGCGATTATATAAAGATTATTTTTCCTTAGGTTAAAAATGTAACACTAATTGTGGTGTAAAAGCTACAATGCGCCAACTCATGGAAGTATGAAAGGCATGCCCACCGAAGGGTTAAAGAATGTATAACAATAGTTACTTAAACAATATTGTGATAAGGAAGGCTGTTACTCACCATATAGCAGAGATGCTGAGTTGCAGATAGGCACAACAAAAAAATTTTCACACTTAAAGCTTTCGGCCAGTGGCCTTTGTCAACAGTAGACACACATACACAAACACATACACACACTCACACAAACACAACTCTCGCACACGACTGCAGTCCTAGGCAACTGAAACCACACTGTGAGCAGCAGCACCAGTGCATGATGGGAGTGGCGACTGGATGGGGGAAAGGTCTAGGCTGGGGTGGGGAGGGGAGGGGAGGGTTAGTATGCTGGGGATGGCGGATGGCAGACAATGAAGTGCTGCGGGTTGGGCGGTAGGCAGGGGAGAGGTGGGGAGGGGGGGGGGGGTAGCAGAAAAGGAGAGATATAGAGAGAAATAGAAAAAAATAAATAATAAATAATCCCCCCTCTGTCCATCTCTCCCCTGCCCGTCGCCCAACTTGCAGCACTTCACTGTCCGCCAGTCCCACCATACTATCCCTCTCCTTCCCCGCCCCAGCCTCCTCCTTTCCCCCACCCAGTCGCCACTCCCATCATGCACTGGTGCTGCTGCTCGCAGTGTGGTTTCAGTTGCCTGGGAGTGCAGTCATGTGTGTGAGTTGCGTTTGCTTCTGTGTGCCTGCGCCTGCTCGTGTGCGCGCATACATTTGCCTATTGTTGACAAAGGCCTTGGGCTGAAAGCTTTAAGTGTGAAAATCTTTTTGTTGTGCCTATCTGTGACTCAGCATCTCCGCTATATGGTGAGTAGCAACTTTCCTTCTCATAATATTGTTACATTCCGTCTTGGATTTTCCATTGTTTAATAGTTATGTAAAGAATGAAAAAAATATTTCCTTGAAATTTAAGTAATCATAAAACATGTACTACAAGTAAAAAAGAATGAGGTGCAGTACTTCTGCCTAGTGAAAACTATAAAACAGCTAAAGAACTAGTAAAGTCAAAGAATCACGAAGTTAGCAATTGGTTTCTGTTTTGGTAGGCTTTTGCGTGTTTATGGTTTCTTTATTTCAGTTTTGCAAGCTACAATACATTTCATTATCCCATTAACGATCCAGTTATTGAACTGGAATGTTACACTTGGTCAGAGTAGACTGAGTTTTATTTTATTCATTTTGATTCTTGGTCAGATATTTTGCTAGTTGAATGATGACTGTTTTCATCCAGAGATTCAGTTTCATTAGCTGCATTAGATTCTGTTATCTTCAGCTTTTCTCCTTGTGATCCATGCTTTCTATTTTTAGGTTTTTTGTGCTGTGATTGTGTTCCATTATTTTTCACATAAATGTATGCTTTTGGATTTGGTCTAATTGAGATTCGTGTCTTCATCAGTGAGTAGCTTGGGCCATGCCAGTCATACCAGTACATTCCTTGGTATTCATGAGTGCTTTGCACTTCACCACCAAGATAACGCCCATTCAGATTGCTAATGAAAGAAAAGCATTATTATTACTATTATACTATTATTATTATTATTATTGTTGTTGTTGTTGTTGTTATCATTAGTATAAAATATCAATAAAATATAATAAATTGTATGTATATGTATTCTAAATATAGTTAAGATGGGAGTTGTTAGTTACCAGCAACTGGACTAAAATTGACATTAAAGAAAGGGAGGGTGCAGATGAATCTCTGACTTTGAAATTTTTAAAAATCGTTTTCCAGCATATAACAAAAGGGAAACAGTAAAAAAATTCTAAGTTTTACAAACACTGAAGGGAAGATAAGTCAGTTTAACTTAAAATGTTCACATTTTAATTTGAGTGTTATTGATATTGAATGAAATAAGAAGTTTACTTTCCAGTCACTGTTTGTTTATATCCACAACACATTTCAAGGATTTAAACGTCCACCATCAGGTGGATTTGTATGTGTTAATATGACATCTATGTTGTGTTCTGTTTTTGGTATAACCTCTGACACTGGCACTGTCTAGTGGAGAAACAAAACACTATTTCAGGACACGGTTTTGGGGAGGTTTTTGACTAAAACGTAAATGTAAGTGGAATGCTTCAAGTGGTCACAAGCTCCTTTCTCTGTTCTACTACATCACATATAAACTGTTAAGTTATGTAAACAAAGATGGTGTCTGGAAACTACTAGGTCGAAAGAACATACATCAAAAACAGAAGCAATCTTTCAAAGTACAAATAACTTATAGTAAACAACTTTATTATTTTACAGTAAGATGCAAAGCATTGTGGAGATCTGTGGACGAGTTATTGATTACATAGCTTGGAGTAAATATTTCAAGTAGTAGGAGTCCTTTCCTGTCCAGTTTATATAGCTTAGCTTTTGTTCTCGTGTATGTAATCGGGTGACATGTTATGAAACTTAAGTGGATCAATTATGTTCCCAACTGTGGTAAAATTATACATAAATAACAATTTTGGCTGGGACTCAGAGATAGAAGATAAAAGGATTGCAAGAAAGAGAGCTAAGTTTCGTATGTGCTAGAGTTGTGAGATTGTTAAACTGGCATCTGTTATTTGTTATAATTAAGTAAATGCTGAAGTTATACATTGGTACTGTGTTAAAGATATGCATTAAGATATACTTACACTCTTAACAATACAAAGAGATAGATGTAGTATCAGGATGGCATAGGGCACAAACAGATTGTTTTATTGAGGCAAGATCTATGAGTTTTGTGATTTAGGCAAGTTATTATTCATTTGGAAAATATCCACAGAAACATGCAAATAACTAAATTAATTCATGGAAATTATAAAATGGGGGGGGGGGGGGGAGGAGGAGGAGGAGGAGGAGGAGAGAGAGAGAGAGTTTTCAAATACAAATGTTGAAAGGAAGGAAAGATTGAAGGAGAGTAAAGTTTTTCAGATCTGGAGGTTATTTAGATTATATCTGTTACATGTTATAATTCAGCAAAGGTTGGAGTAGCACATTGCTTATGCTTTAAAATATGGAGATAGATATAATACTTATACCTTTAATTGACAAAAAAATGTAATTATATCTAAAAACACAGATGATGTGACTTACCGAACGAAAGTGCTGGCAGGTCGTGTGTATGTTTGTGTTTTTTTGTGTGTCTATCGACCTGCCAGCACTTTTGTTCGGTAAGTCACATCATCTGTGTTTTTAGATATATTTTTCCCACGTGGAATGTTTCCCTCTAAAAAATGTAATTACATAGATTAAAAAATCTACTCAACAAGTGGCGGCAGAACACACACATAAAAGGTTCTAATTAGGCAAGTTTTCGGTGGCAGTGGCTCCTTCTTCAGGCAGAAGGGTTGAAGGGGAAGGAAGAGAGGTGAAGGAAAAGGAATGGAGAGGTCTAGGAAACGTGGAAGGTTTCAGGAAGGTCATCCAGAATGGCAGGTCAGGGGAGACTTACCAGAGACGATGAGACAGACAGACTTTTCTTCATCGCCTCTGGTAAGTCTCTCCTGACCTGCAGTTCTGGGTGACTTTCCCAAAATATACCCCTTTTTGTAGACCTCTCCATTCCTTTTCCTTCACCAGTCTTCTTTCCCCTTCGACCCTTCTGTCTGAAGGAGGAGCCACTGGTTCTGAAAGCTTGCCTAATCATAACCTCCTTTTATGTGTGTATTCTGCCGCCACTTGGTAAGTAGATTTTTTTATCTATCTAATTACATTATTTTGTCAAAAATTGATTGTTTTCATTTTTTGTGCCATTAATTGATATATACATAGTTTTGAGCTGATAGGGTGTAAAAGTTATTGGTGTGTTGGTATATTTGTAAATGACGTCAATCCATTGTTAATTTGGGGAATGTCAGGGTAGTGTATCTAATTATTTATGGTAAATATGAAGAGTAGAGTGCAGGTTTTGTGAGTGCGGAGGGGGGGATTAAGACACAGATGATGATATTGTAAATGTTGTCATTTTTATCCTTTAAGATGGACCTGTGCTGTTTTCTTTGGTGTTTATATATTTTGAGGGTTTAAAGGATGGAATGGATGCAGCAAATCCTTAGTTTTCCACAAAGTTCAGAATACTATTCTAATTCTAAGTTTACATTGTATGTGCCCAGTCTCACTTGAGATCGCTCTGCAGAATGGCAGAAATGCTTTGGGTTTATCTTCTGCCTTTGGTGGGATGGTCTTAGATTGATGTTTACCAGCTACTGTGTTCCGTAATATGCTCAGAAACTGGCACTTGTCTGTCACAGTTCATTCTCATGATATTTGTTGTATGAATCTAACATTCGGGGCAATATCTGCATGAAAAAATAGAGGACATGTTTGTGCCCTCACAGTTAACACTTCCCATTATACGTATGATTTATCAGTGCTGCAACTATACTTTATTGTGATACTGACAGGATGCATAGGTCATACACTCCTGGAAATGGAAAAAAGAACACATTGACACCGGTGTGTCAGACCCACCATACTTGCTCCGGACACTGCGAGAGGGCTGTACAAGCAATGATCACACGCACGGCACAGCGGACACACCAGGAACCGCGGTGTTGGCCGTCGAATGGCGCTAGCTGCGCAGCATTTGTGCACCGCCGCCGTCAGTGTCAGCCAGTTTGCCGTGGCATACGGAGCTCCATCGCAGTCTTTAACACTGGTAGCATGCCGCGACAGCATGGACGTGAACCGTATGTGCAGTTGACGGACTTTGAGCGAGGGCGTATAGTGGGCATGCAGGAGGCCGGGTGGACGTACCGCCGAATTGCTCAACACGTGGGGCGTGAGGTCTCCACAGTACATCGATGTTGTCGCCAGTGGTCGGCGGAAGGTGCACGTGCCCGTCGACCTGGGACCGGACCGCAGCGACGCACGGATGCACGCCAAGACCGTAGGATCCTACGCAGTGCCGTAGGGGACCGCACCGCCACTTCCCAGCAAATTAGGGACACTGTTGCTCCTGGGGTATCGGCGAGGACCATTCGCAACCGTCTCCATGAAGCTGGGCTATGGTCCCGCACACCGTTAGGCCGTCTTCCGCTCACGCCCCAACATCGTGCAGCCCACCTCCAGTGGTGTCGCGACAGGCGTGAATGGAGGGACGAATGGAGACGTGTCGTCTTCAGCGATGAGAGTCGCTTCTGCCTTGGTGCTGATGGTCGTATGCGTGTTTGGCGCCGTGCAGGTGAGCGCCACAATCAGGACTGCATACGACCGAGGCACACAGGGCCAACACCCGGCATCATGGTGTGGGGAGCGATCTCCTACACTGGCCGTACACCACTGGTGATCGTCGAGGGGACACTGAATAGTGCACGGTACATCCAAACCGTCATCGAACCCATCGTTCTACCATTCCTAGACCGGCAAGGGAACTTGCTGTTCCAACAGGACAATGCACGTCCGCATGTATCCCGTGCCACCCAACGTGCTCTAGAAGGTGTAAGTCACCTACCCTGGCCAGCAAGATCTCCGGATCTGTCCCCCATTGAGCATGTTTGGGACTGGATGAAGCGTCGTCTCACGCGGTCTGCACGTCCAGCACGAACGCTGGTCCAACTGAGGCGCCAGGTGGAAATGGCATGGCAAGCCGTTCCACAGGACTACATCCAGCATCTCAACGATCGTCTCCATGGGAGAATAGCAGCCTGCATTGCTGCGAAAGGTGGATATACACTGTACTAGTGCCGACATTGTGCATGCTCTGTTGCCTGTGTCTATGTGCCTGTGGTTCTGTCAGTGTGATCATGTGATGTATCTGACCCCAGGAATGTGTCAATAAAGTTTCCCCTTCCTGGGACAATGAATTCACGGTGTTCTTATTTCAATTTCCAGGAGTGTATTTTACATCAGTGCTGTCTACAAGAACAAGAACTATGATGGGTGGTATGGTAAGGCTGCCTTTGGAACTTGTGACTTCAAGTGTTCAGTGACCAGTGAAAATGATTGATGGGTTATGTATCACTCATATCTATGGACATGTCAAAATCATAATCTTCACATAGCTGCTAATTAATAAGTTATATTTTAGTGTGGTATCATGTGAGAACACTTTCATTTTTCTGCTTGAAAGAAATTTCAGTGCTGCATTTTTCAACTTCAGTCATACACTGCCATCTGTGAAATTGCAACCCTCATAAATAAATGATTGAAATTTTAGTTTTTGTGTGACCTGTGAAAAAATAATAAAACACACAAAGCAGTAAACTCTGCGCAGAGTGGTTGAAGATTCCCATTACAAGCGTCTAGGACTTGTAAAGTGGAGTGAGAATAGGAACCCTTTTCTGGAAGCATCATCTAACAATGATACAGAGCATCAAAGTTATAGGCGCTGATGTCTGTAAATGTGCGCAATTTGAGGTAAGGGTTCCTGGACCGAAAACGAATGAGTTGAAAGTTATAAGCCAAAGCCATTCTGATACCTGTGACAGTGAAATACATTTACTGGTACTGGTGTTGCTAGGATTGTAGGGTCAGCAACTTTCATGGGTGGTAGTATGGACCAAAACAATGAAAAGATGTCTGGTAAACATGGGCTCTGAACCACATACCTTAAGAGCTATGAGTACTTGTTAAATAGCAAGGTGTGTATCACAGTAGCGAAGATGAACAACTGCCCATAGCTCTTATTGTATTCATCTCTGAGCCCATGTTTACTGGCCATTTTTTCTTTATTTTGGTCCATACTATGACCTTTGAAAGTTGCCTACTTTACAGTCTTAGCATCAACAATATCAGTAGATATATTTAACTGTCAGAGGTATCAGAATCGTTTTCACGTATAACTTTCATTTGTTCCTGGTACAGGGACCCTTATCTCAAATAGCTACGTTCATCCTTCATCCTTCACCCTCATCCTAGAAAGTTTGTAACATCGTCATGGAATCGCCCTGCACATACATACACTTACAGGTGGTAGAATCTATAACCTTGATGCTCTGTAGTGTTATTGGATAATGTTTCCAGACAAGGGTTCCTATTCAAAATATTATGTGCTCACTCTCCTCTACAAGCCCTAGAAGTTTGCAACAGAAATTTCAGAACACTCTGTATGACGCCAGGCAGGCTATTCTCACAGAAGTTCAAATTGAAGTGAAGCTATCCAGGAAAGATTATTTATTTGCAACTGGCAGTTTCCTGTATTGATGAATTTATTGTGACTGGGAACATCTTTGATTTAATATCACAGATATATAATAAGCAAACACATTTCACAGAAAAGCGCACACCGGAGAATTGGGTGGAGGGGAGGGTGGGGGGGGGACAAATTATGGGACATTTGTTGCAGTGCTTTGCCTTTGTATGAACAGTTTACGTGGAACTCTTTATCATCTTTCACTTTCATATTGATGATATAGCTGAGCAACATCTGTTATTCCCTTGTAATGGTAAATATAAATGTAAAGTTCCTCAGAAGCAAAATTAATAGCAGTTGCTGGTTGGTTGACTTATTGTGATAGAAAATGAGAAAGAGCCAGTGAGATAATTCAGTGTCACAGTAATGAGGGTGGAATCTGACATAAATGCAGAAGGTACATATTCTATGAAACAATTAAAAAATATAAATTGAGACTCGGTCTTGCAGTGAGGTTTGGGAATGGAACTGCTAAGCAACAGAAGGATTTTATAATTGTGATGGAAAGTCAGAAATAAAAATTGTCAGTAAAAGTTTACTGTGAACTATTAACAGAAATAAATGAGTACCATGCATGCACGTTTTTCAGATAGTTTCAGAAAGATTGGGATACAGCAAATTTTTCTTTGTGCAGAGTACTTATGAAGGATAAGACTAACCATACAGAGTGGACAGATGAATAGTGAGAATGAAATTTTCATTCTGCAGCGTAGTGTATGCTGATACAAAACTTCCCGGCAGATAAAAAGTTTGTTCCAGCCTGTGACTTGAAACCAGGACCTTTGCCTTTTGCAGGTGAGCGCTTCACCAACTGAGCTACCTGAGCATGATGGGTCGTGAGTCGTCCTCAGATAACTCATTTAGTAGAGCTGTTGACTGCAAAGGACAAAGGCCTGGATTCAAGTCCAGGTCTAGCACACAGCTTTAATATACCAGGAAGTTTCAGTTGAATAGTCACCTGTAATTTAAATGAAGAATTATTTATAATGGTGTGTCTTGCTATAATATGAATGTTGATTCTCTCAAAATTAGAAATTTAAGATAGTGATTCCACAATGACTCTGTGCTGAAGTATTATTTGACGACAAAGGGTGATTTCTGGTCACACATATACCTTATCTTATGGATATATTCCAATTTCTAACAACTGAGAACAAGCCAATTCAAGAACTGTAAAAGCTGGGCAGATACTGTATGTAGAAAAACAGCAATAATAGTAGTAGGAATAATGTAGCTACTGTTATTTCCACCTTGTATCGCATCCATTATACCACCAAGCTCCAGTGTGAGACTCAGCACAATTTCCATCAGACCAGTTGTCGTGATCCATGTCATAAGTAGAGAACTTCATTCCAGCGTGATAAATTAGTGAATCACCTGGAAAAGTTCATATCCATAAGTTCTGTCATATATTGGATTATAGGTACAATATCTTACTTAGTCTTGATACCTGCATCTCCATCATAGTCTCCAAGTATAGAGATTGGATAGCCTTCAAGTTCTGTTCCAACAGAAAATGCAGAGTAGAGGGCGTACGTCTTAGTGAGTGTGAAATCGTGCATTTCAATTAATAGTTCATGTATCTGGAAAATGCAAACAAATTAATACTGGCCATAAAAACATGATTGATCACGTCATTATGTACTTCTAAATTTTTAATTTACCACATCATTGGATAATATATGTATTTTTTCCAGTCCCAGCCAGAATTCTCCAGCTAAGTTCCCAAATCCATATTTATAGTCATGCCAGTTCCGAAAGAACTCTACAGAACCTTCATACCGATTTTGGATAACCTGAATGGAATCAGTGTGTTAGTTTTTAATTCATAAACATTGCATAGCAGTAGTTCATTAAAAACATTTGCTGGTAATGCTACATACTGTCCAACCTCCATTGTGGGTTTCTTGATCACAGTAGACAAAGAATCCTTTTGTGGATAATTTTGGCTTTATTTTATACACCCCAGAAATATTGTTACCATATTGCTGCAATGCTTTGCAATCTTCAGGGAGTTGTTCATCTTCTTCAGCTTGCAGTTTCATGTGTGGAGTAAATTGTTCTCTCATCAAAGGAGAGAGAAAAGAATCCTGTCTTATTTCCATGGTAGCAGAATGAATATCTTGCTTTGTAGCCAATTTGGTGCTTATTGAAGATAATGATCTGAAATTATAATCTTACTGTTAGATACAATCTATTGTTTTTTTGCTATTGTATAGGGAAAGCAAGTAGTTGAGGATGATAAAGGGTGTTTAGTTTTCAAAGCTGTTAGACAAGTGATTTTTTAGCTAAGTGCACATTTACTAGCAGCAGACGAAGAAGAAGAAGAAGAAGAAGAAGAAGAAAATAATGAAATGAAGCTAAGATGCTTATAGGAAGAGATTTGAAAAGTTCATTCAACAACATCAAAATTTTAAAAAAATCTAGGTATATGTGTTGATAGAGATGCTCACTGTACAAATGACCATCTAAAGAAAGACAGTGTACAAAGCTGCATTCTAGGTTATTGGTTGGAGAAATAGAACACCTGAAAGAGGGATTAAAGTTGTAAAATGAGGAAACTGCAACTGCCTTAAGAGTCGTGCCACAGTACAGTAAGAAGCAGTTGAGATGAAAATTAAACCTTATACAGTGGAAACAGGAATGAGGTAGAAACTACAATGGAAAATTTGGAATAGTGACATTAACAAAGAGGATAACAATTAGCCTAAGCAGAGAGAAACAGTGCGAATTAGTGTAATGGTGTACTAATGCAACAGTGAGTCAGAAAATCAAGAGCCTGCACTTAAAGAATTAGCATAATAAAATACTTCACCAATTGCTGTTGTTGACTGGTGGGTTCCTCTCAATGTAGGATTTTAGAGTCCTGTGGCCCCTCCACCCCTTGTGATCCTTCCTCAACAAATCTGTCTTTTCTCGCTGAAGAAGCACTCTGTATTTCTGGAAAGTATGATTATTATTTTCTGCTTCAATTGTTTTTTTTTTTTGGAGGTACAGTAATTGTGCATCCGGAAGGTAAGCACTGCCTGAACATCATGTCTCTTCGTAATTATAAAATACTGGTCTGTTTCTGGGATATACTTCCAGATTGAAATATCTGTTTCCATTACTTCTTCTAGCAGCTACTTAAAGTGTACAGTTTTTAAGATTTACAATATTTGATATAGAACAGCCAAGTGTAACTAGCTATTGGCAAATAAGTATTAGCTGATCTTCCATCCCCTATGTTGCTAGTGCTCGTTTGTTACTTTCATTTCGTTGCAAAGAAAGGGGGGGACTGCTTATCATCTTTTAGGATGAGTGGTTCCCGGGAGTGAATCCCTCTGTATTGTGTTGTACTTTAGTTTCCCAGGTATCACCTCCTGAAGCCATTCACCAAAGTGGGCCATTGTTTGCAAGTAATTGATTGGGGGGGGGGGGGGGGGGAATTGCATGGTATGTTACAGCATTATACACTGAGGTGACAAGTTGTGGGATACCTCCTTATATTGTGTCGAACCTCCTTTTACCCAGCATAATGCAGCAATTCAACATGGGTACGGACACAATAAGTCATTGGAAGCCCCCAGCAGAAATAATGAGCCATGCTACCTCAGTAGCTGTCCATAATTGCAAAAGTGTTGCCAGATCATGGTTTTGTGCAAGAACTAAACAACCAATATGTCCCATAAGTGTTCGTGGGATTCATGTCAGGGATCTGGGTGGCCAGACAATTTGCTTAAATTATACAGAATGTTCTTCAAACCAATCACGAACAATTGTGGCCCAGTGACATGATGTATTGTCATCCATAAAAATTCCATCGTTGTTTGGGAACATGAAGTTCATGAATGGCTGCAAATGTCTCAAACTAGCTGAATATAACCGTTTCCAGTCAGTGATTGGCTCAGATGGAGCCACTACCAGTTTGCACAGTGTGTTGTTGACAACTTGGATCCATGACTTCATGGGGCCTGTGTCACATTCAAACCCTGCCATCGTCTCTTACCAACTGAAATTGGGACTCATCTGACCAGGCCATGGTTTTCCAGTCATCTAGGGTCCAATCAGTATAGTCACAAGCCCAGGAGAGGTGCTGCAGGCAATGTTGTGCTTTTAGCAAAGGCACTCGCATTAGTTGTCTGCTGCTATAGCCCATTAATGCTAAATTTTGCTACACTCTCGTAATGGATAAGTTCATCATATGACCTGCATTGATTTCTGTGTTTTTTTCACACAGTGTTGCTTGTTTGTTAGTTAGCGCTGACAACTCTATGCAAACGTCGCTGCTCTCAGTTGCTAAGTGAAGGGTACCGGACGCTGCATTGTTCGTGGTGAGAAGTAATGCCCAAAATCTGGTATTTTCGGCACAACCTTGACATTGTGCATCTCAATATGTTGAATTCTGTAATGATTTCCAAAATGGAATGTCCCATGCATCTAGTTCCAACTACTATTCCATGTTCAAGGTCTGTTAATTCCTGTTGTGCAGCCATAATCATGTCGGAAACATTTTCATGTGAATCACTAAGTACAACTGACAGGTCCTCCAGTACACTGCCTTTTTATATCTCGTATACGTGATACTACCACCATCTGTATATGTGCTTATCATTATCCCATGACTTTTGTCACCTCAGTGTAATTAAGAGGTTTGTTCTGAGTAACAACTTAGTGCAGTGGTTAAGATATGTTACTGACATACTGAAAGCGATGGGTTGAGTCCTGTGACATGCATTTTAAATTCTTAATCATAAATGTTTATTGAAATGGCTTTCATCATTATATTTTGTTCATGTAATTTGTTCAAATGTTGTTTTGTTATTTTTATTTTTTTTTTTATTTTTAATCCTTTGCTGCATCATTTTAATCCCCATTTTAATTTTATTTGCTTCATTTTTTCTACCAATAACCCATTTTTGTTTATAATCTTTGCCCATGTTAATTACCTTTTTGTATCAACTTTTCTTTAATTTCTTTAGTTTTTGTCATTTTATATTTTTGTCCATGTTACTTTCGTCACTATTTCTATTCCTCATTTTATTTATGCAATCCTTTCTTTCATTTAAATCTTCATCTGCATTATTTTGTCCATAGTGTAAATAGAATTTATGTTTTAAATGTTTACATAATGATTGTTATCACTCAGAAAGAAAAGTAAATTGCACAACAAAAAATTAATTTTCTTTACTATTGTGCAACAAATATAAATACTGATATATTATTTCACCTTTTGTTGTTTGGTGGGTGGATCGACATTTTCAAACTATTAAACATTACAGTAGGTAAATAAAAATAATTAAAATTACATGCACAATTGTTCCAAATGAAAAAGAATGATAGAAAGAAAAAAGGAGAGCAAGTAAAAAAGTCAGTATAATGATTGAAATGATAGAGTAACTGATTAGAAATATAAAATTACATTTGAACTACTTAATTGAATTAAAATTAATTATTGTTGTTCAGTAAAGATTTAACATAAAAATTTAAAAGCATCAAACAGGATTAGAACCCACCACATTCAGCATATCAGTCATAAGACTTAACCATTATCTGTGCTGCCACGTGGAATAAACTTGTTAACTACCGTGTACTAGTGCAACACTCAAAAGTCATTTTCATCAAAGGGCTCACATTGGTGAATAGCTTTAGGGTGTGAAACCTAGGAAAATAACTAAACACCGTGGTATAGGTGGCTTCAAAAGTCGATCCCACGCCTGGTGACCACACTTTGTTAGATGTTCAATGAAATGTGTCAGGCAATTTTTATTGAGAATGGGTCTGCAATGAAGAAACGTTTAGGAAGAGGATTAATACATGGAATAAAATGAGTAGAAGGCAGCCGTTTTTGTATGGTTTCATGAATATTTTCGGTAAAAGTTTCCAAATTGGTTACAACAGTGTATCATTTTGAAGATCTGCCATAAACTGATGGTTATAGCACACTATAGTAATTATTACAAAGAAAATACTTACTTTGTTGCATTTATTAATGTTGTGAAGTTTCTCTGTGTGTTAACAGCAACATTCTGTAAGTTTTTCACTATTCCCAGGATACTGAGAATGGAAGTTCGAACAATGCTTAGCTGATTGTCTGATCGTGTTTCTGCTGCATTTATTGCTCTGCTTCCTGTTGTTGACATAACATATGAATTTTTAGTATGGATGTTCAGATTTTCCCAGAAAGAAATTGAGGAAGTAATACTAAAAATTATGTATGATGAAAAGCAAATAAAAAAAAAGAAAGAAAAGAAGGGGGAAAAAACAAAACACAGATTACCATCAAACAGTAAGCACTCAGTCATGTAGTCTGTGCCATTAATTTATATGATGAATGCTGTTGAGAAAGAGAGAAATTCAGTGTACGTATAATATGAAAATATGCATATTTCTTGTTCTCAATTTGTTATTATCCTCATGAGTCTTTTGTATACCCTTTGTTTTTCTTGATCTCGTCATAATCAGTGTTTGGCTCTGAAATACTCTGTTTAAGTGTTCAGTGGCCACTAATATGAAAATATGCATATTTCTTGTTCTCAATTTGTTATTATCCTCATGAATCTTTTGTATACCCTTTGTTTTTCTTGATCTCGTCATAATCAGTGTTTGGCTCTGAAATATTCTGTTTAAGTGTTCAGTGGCCACAGTCTACATTTTTAGTATTTCCTAGCATTGGAAGAAGCATGTATCGATAATATCGCTAGACAATTAATTGAACAGAAAGAATTTGTACGGGAAGCTTCCGAACCCTTCAGAATTAACATAGGTGTTTGACACCGGACTCTCACCAGTTCTCTTCAGTCTGGTCTTAGACAAGGTCATGAGAGAGTGGGATAAAGAACTACAAGAGCGAGGACGAGGAAGAAGAATGAGATTTTCAATCTGCAGTGGAGTGTGTGCTGATATGAAACTTCCTGGCAGATGAAAACTGTGTGCCGGACCAAGACTCGAACTTGGGACCTTGCCTTTCGCGGGCAAGTGCTCTACCAACTGAGCTACCCAAGCTTGGGTAGCTCAGTGGGTAGAGCACTTGCCCGCGAAAGGCAAGGTCCCGAGTTCGAGTCTCGGTCCGGCACACAGTTTTCATCTGCCAGGAAGTTTCAAGGAAGAAGAAGATTTGAGGTGAAATGTCTCGCTTTTGCTAACGATATTGCAGTAATTTCTAAGGACGAAACAGGTGCAAAGATAATGATAAAAACAATTCACCCATTGAACATAAAAACAACAGATATAAGTATAAATATAGACAAATACAACACAGAGACATTAAAAGAGTGATTAAGTTTAAGTATTTGGGAGAATGGACACAATCGAATGAGTTAGATAACACCACAAGTAAAGAAAGATTGAAGAAAATGGAAGTAGCATACAAACTTGCCTGAAACCAATTTAATAAAAGGTCAGTATCATTCCAGGCAAAAAATTAAACACTACACAACTATACTGAAACCAGAAGCACTTTGCGGATCTTAATGCCTAACAATGAATAGCAGGGGTGATCAGAATAAAAGGGATGAATAAGAAGAACTGGAAAAGAAAGAAAGGAAAGGACTCAGATAAATTTTAGGACCACAAAAGAACAAAGATAACAACTGGATGAAGAAGAGAAATGAAGATCAATACAGAAGCATAGAAACAATCACAAGAGATTGATTAATGGCCATATTTACAGAATGAATGACAATAAGCTAACAAAAAAATTAACTTAATTTCCAAATTAAAAAATATCACAGGATGGCTGGAAGATACAAAAGGGACTTGAGAAAACTTAATGTCACAGAAGGCACTATACAGGACAAGGGAACTGATCAGTACTGTGAAATTTCCCATCCAACAACAAAAATCACAATCTAGCAAGATGACGGCAAATAAACAGAGGCAGGCCATCAGCCAACGCATGTGGTAGTTCTGGAAAGATAAGAAGGAAAATATAATATATACCTTTGCCTTATGTTCTAAGGTCATGAGAGAGTGGGAAAAGAACTACAAGAGCGAGGACGAGGAAGAAGAATGAGATTTTCACTCTGCAGTGGAGTGTGCGCTGATATGAAACTTCCTGGCAGATGAAAACTGTGTGCCGGACCAAGACTCGAACTCGGGTACAGACCCTCTATATACTCCTTCCACCTTTCTGCTTTCCCTTCTTTGCTTAGAACTTGATTTCCATCTGAGCTCTTGATATTCATACAAGTGGTTCTCTTTTTTCCAAAGGTCTCTTTAATTTTCCTGTAGGCGGTATCTATCTTACCCCTAGTGATATATGCCTCTACATCCTTACATTTGTCCTCTAGCCATCCCTCCTAGTCCATAATGATGTATGATGTTCAATTATACGATAGTGCAATATACACAGTGTCAAGAAAAGTAAAATTGGGGTGAAATTCATTTCATCTGTGTGATTTTAACCATGCTGAGTATTTTATTGTAACTTGTTTTAAATTGGCTATCTCATCCTTTCATCAAATCTGGCATGCTCTGATTGTTGCTCATTCTGGTCATTAAAAAAACCTGTATCAATAACATTCACTGCTAAGGAATGAATTACAATGCACTTACTTAGATTTTTATACTAAGTCTTGGAGTTTTTATACATTTATTAGACCTGCTGCAATGACTATAGTTGAAGACAGTGAGATATTTGAGAAAATTATCAGGTTTTGTAATTCATTGAAATTAACCTGTGTATTAAATAAAGTACAATTTATTACATCCTAAAAAAATAACTGAATTTATGTGCTTGACTCAATATTGTTAAAAGATAAGTGTTCTGATCAAAAGGGTCATGATATCAAAGAAAACCAGTAAATTGTTAAAGCTGTGAAGCAATCTAAACAGCACAAGATAAAATTTGTAAAAGATAGTGGTGTGGTAAAACAAGAAAAGAAAAAACAACCAGGTTATGAGTGCTCTGTTTCCCAGAAGGCTTGCTCTAATTTGAACTGAATTTTGGTAGATACTCTATTCAGTAAAACCTGTGACCTGAGGTGTACAGGAGAGGTTGCACTACTACTTACGTTTTTAATACATTGTTTTGTGACATTTTAATTGAGCACCACAACACTGTAGCTGTATTTACAGGTGGGTCTAAACAGGGGGATTCAGTTTGGTTGCTCTGTTGTTTTTTTCCCCATCGTATCCTCAAGATCAGACTGCCTCAAGATTTTACTGTCTTCGAAGTGGAATTATAGGTGATCTTTAGGGCATGGAGCAGGTGAGGCATTTCAAGAGCGGTAAATTTCGTGTTTGTTCAGATTCCCTGAGTGCCCCTCACTCTATACAACTTGTGTACCTAGCAGATAAAGTAGCCCAGAATATCCATGGACACCCTACTCTGATTAAAAAGGCAGGGGAAGGAGGTGTCTTTCTGCTGGGTGGCAATGCTCATGGATAATGTGGGGGAACAAAAGGGCAGATGCTAGCAGCCAAGGAGATGTGTTGTGATCCTCAGTTAATAGAACATATCAACATCTTTGTTTCACATAGTTGTGCAAGGTCACCATAAACTGAGAAATTATTATTCTTTGTTAAATACATTATACAGAGTTGTTGACACTCCTTGTCTACTGATACGAAGAAATAATTTGAAACTAAGTATCATCGAGTGTGAAAAACATTGTTAGGTGGCAAAAATTGGGTCTATTACTGTGAAGTTTTGATGGTACTTCCCAAAGAAGTGGTATTTTAAGATGAGTGTACCATTCATTTTGATGACTCCAGATCATGGTCTGTCAACATGAGATTAATCTGAGAAGTTAAAATTCAAGTTCCTATAGATGAGAATTTTAACTTGTGCTTCCAGTAAAAGCAAGTAATTTACTTTTCATGTACAGAAAAATTTTATTGAAAGAAATATGAGAAAGTACCAAATAGGCTAGTGATCTAATATGTAAATCACATCCAGTACTTTGTGTGGAGCATCTCCATTTGAATTCACATATCCCATTCACTCTGACAATATCATAACATTTTCATTAGATTTGTAAATAAAACATTGGTATTTCTGGTTTACTTTGCATGTTCCTTCATGTGGTTGAAGCACTATACTCTATAGTAAGCAACCAAATCAAAGAATATTTTATTTTATTCATGGTTTACCAATTGCTGCATGCTATGTGGCTTACCAATGCCCAGAATATATATTTGACACACATGTTCATGCTGGTTCTTACTTGTTTCTGAGAACATCCCTCGCAGATGTTCTTGTCCTTGGTTCAGGGCACTTGTATCCATTTTTATAGATTCAAGAACTGAATCAATTTTACTGCTCTGCCAATCAAGTTGTTGTACTCTTCGACTTACTTCCCGGAGTTCTGACTTCACACTTTCACTCTTTTCCTGCATCTGCACCTCTAGCTTTGTTAGCCTGAAATAAATGGTCTTCTGATGGGTCAATACAGAGAAGGATGTATGCTGGTGGAATAGGCTTTGTATCACATTTTGTGTTAATATATTAATTAGCTATATCAGTGGCAGTTCATTTCATACTGATTGTGTGATAAACATGTGACACTGGAATTTGTGAAGCTGCTCATCAACTTCTACCTTTCATATCAGAGAAAAATCTGTAGTAGTTTTATTGCTGTTTATGTATTAGCCTTCAAATGATAGCATGTTTTATGGCCAGGAAGCTAAGAAGATAGAAAAAGAAATATCTTGAGTGACACAAAAATGTGGAATTGTTATTAATTGGAAGTACTGAAACTTGGAATCATCAGGAAGGGGTAGAAGGGAAATATAAGAATTGTGAGTGAATTCCTGTCAAGATTTGCCTACCTAACTTAATGCTAAATATATTGCTTGGATCATACGTGAAGTTCAGCAGTGGAGCTCTAGTAAGACTTTCTTTGTTTCCCAATATGTTGAAATATATTATTTGTTTTAAACTTTGTCCATTATAGAAAGAAAAGCACTGAGGATGATGAACAGATGCCACAAATTTTGAACTCTTGCACAATATTTCTGAAAAATGCCTTTGCTAGTCAAGACAACTTATTCAGCTTGTGTTGTACTCTGGGTTGTTTGTGCATCTTTTTTTGGAAATTCTGACAAAAACATTGTGAATAATTTTTCCTATCTATACAAGACATGAAGTCAGATTTTGGGAAGAATTATTGTCCTAACCAGATAAAGAGAACATTTGTGATCGAGTTTGGCAATAAAATGGCCAAAGCACTGGACTCATTTTCATATTAAAATGGAATTGAAATTCCCATCTGACCTTCCTGATTGAAGGTTTCTGTTGTTGCTTTATTATCATTAAAAATAAAGCAAGAGAATACTCAACCATTTTTATTAAAATTATCAGACTATTTGGCTTGGAGATATAAGTTTCAGTTAGCTGTAATGTTCATCATATTACACAGGTTCTGTAAAATCAGTAGTTATGTAGTAGATGAAAACGACAGCTGAATATTGTAACAAGAAGAGTGGCATTGTTCACAGTATATCCTTTGCAAGTAATGTACATAATATCCTGATTTATAATGTGTTAGGAAATAGTAATCAAGAAGTAGTTCTTTTGAGTAGATTAGCACTAATTGTAATTGGTTGTTAGTATACTGAAGAGACCTGCAATGCCTGTTAATATACAGTTTCACTCATTTAGTATCTCAGAAGACTTGGGCTTCACGTTCTACTTACAGAACATAGGATGTGACTGAATAAATGAACAACTGACTCTTGTCAGTATATCACTTTGCCCTCTTCCTATTCATTCCCCAAACTGGTAATAAGTTCTACCAGTGGGACATGAAAGTAGTATTGGGTTAACTTCATCCCATATTCACAAAGCAAGTTTCAGATCCAAAATTTGCACTTACAAGATATGAGATGAGCTTTTTAGCTTACAACAATATTAGCTCCTATTTTGAAGTAAATGTCTGTGCTCCAATTATTCATTTTACTTAATGCTATGTCTGAATGTAATTTACTTAACTTTAATTAATAAATAATATTAAATGTAATGAATTACCGGTATTCAATTGTTTCTGTTTTCCTTAGAATCTGTTCCTCCATGGTCAAAACAGCTGTAAGACGATCTTGTAGTCTCTGAAGTAGTAATGTATTTTGCATCGCATTGTTTTCTTTCTCACTATTTTCACTGGCATCATTTTCATTGTACATCTAAAACATTGTTCGGTCTTGAAAAAAAAGGTGGTAATAGCAACAAAACATAATATTTGAAATGTTGGAATGGCAGTAACCAAACTAATCTCTTCTTTTATTTACATTTTCTACAAGGAGAGTCAGTTATTGTTAACCTTAATTTATTACATCAGCAGTGTGAAGCATTTCTTATGCAAATCAAAATACAATTTGAGTGAAAGAATAACTACTGTAGGTTATTTATATGTTTCTGGCATCAGTGAGAAGTGACAGAATTCGTTTCTTGAATCAAACAATGGACTATAAAGACCTGAATGAAAGGTCATAATTTTTGTTGTTGTCTGCTGGTACTAGCCCTCAATCTGATGACCTGCTCTAATGATAGATAATTGACCTCATACTTTAAGCAATAATGTACTTACATGATTTATTTAACGTATTGACATGAAAACCCACCTCAGTCGCATTTGTAAATCTTCCTAAAGTGTCCCGTGCCCTTGGCAGTTTTCGTCTATTGCGCACTTTAACCGTTGTTTCTAAGTTTCCTTCTGTTGTAGTCTCATGATTAGCAGAACATGTATAAGAAATAAAGCAGCTGAACCACAAGAGGGAAAAGATTACATTCATCTCCATCGGCAGATTTGTGCTCTTGTGTTTTGCTGTTATCAAACAACTGAGAAAGTACTGTGACATTGCCTGTTATATAGCGGCATGCATTACTGAAACATATGGCAGACACGTTTTTTGCTGTCCGGTCATTCTTTATTTTTCCATGGGACTTGCCGTGCTCTCATGTTCCCTGTTTTTGTCACACAACATCTGCCTGCTCAAGTTTTTGTATTGTGGTAGTACTCTTGCAATGTAGTTTCATATTTATCTGTTACAATTTTCTTCTTTTTTGTAAGTCCTCTAGTGTACCAGTATTATTGGTAACTGAAACACAGTTTGTATTTTACACTCCTCAAGATCTCTGTGAGTGAGAAACATATATTCTCAAGTATGCTCATTTCTTGTTTTTTAGGTCAGGGCAGATTTGGAAAGGTTTATACAGCTGTTAACAACCAGACTGGTGAATTAATGGCTATGAAAGAAATTCAGCTGCAACCAAATGATCATCGGACGATTCGCCGGGTTGCTGAAGAATTGCGTATATTTGAAGGAATACAACACCCAGGACTTGTGCGATATTATGGTGTGGAAATTCATATTGTAAGTGTAATACACTTAAATATTATTTGGCTTTTTTTGTTCCATCTGGTTGTGGTTTGACATTTTCTTTACTTCTGCTCCTGTCCTATGATGTATTTAAGTTTTGGAATTGAGCTATATGTGCTATAGCACTTTTAACTGACCACAAAATCTGGAGATAAGAGAAAATAGAGTGAATGCTTATTATTATTGTTTTCAATAATTAACATCACTAAACAAATTTATCTGCACTGTTTCTCAGGAATATATTAAACTTTCTGCCATTGCTTGTAAATATTGTTGCTGCTCTGTGGTAGTAAGTGAGACTTGTTTTTTATTCATTATTCCCCAGATTCTAAGGCACATTGCATTTATTGATTTGGTTTTTTTCCGGAAATTATGTATGTGCATTCTGCAAGTAGTTCAGTTTAATGATTGGCTTAGTGAATGAACCTCTTGCTAATTAAGCATTTCCAGGTATGTAAAAAAAGAATAAACATATAGACTCCATTTTGTACATGCATTCATTTTTTCAATGTTCTTTGTTTAGTTTTGTGTTGTACTGTTACCTGCATTTGACATCATTTAGGGGGCGATCATCAAAAGGGGACAGAATTGAAATTTAGTGTCTGTTGCTATTAATTTTACAGTTGTCAGTATTGTTCATATATAAAAAATAACTAACTTACTTTCTTTCAAGGATGAGATGCTGATTTTCATGGAGTTTTGTGCTGAGGGGACTCTGGAGAGCCTAGTAGCTGCTACTGAAAATGGTTTACCTGAAGGCTTAATCCGTCGTTACACTTATCAGCTGTTACAAGCTGTAAAAACTTTACATGATCATGGCATTGTACATAGAGATATCAAAAGTAAGTCTCTCTCTCTCTCTCCCCCATATTTCCTTTTTTTATCGAAACATTTTGTTTCAGTCTGTACAAGTTACCATTGAGGCTATATAATGTGTAACATTTTTAATATTTGATAATTATTAACGGGAATAGTGTTTTGATCCACTGAGAATCACTTACCTACTGCCAAAGAAATAACTTGGGGAAAACTTACGTTGTGCATAAATATACTAGAGGAATATGCAAATGAACATCTCCAAAGATGTGAGGTAGAAAAGCCTAATGTACATGGAGCATTGATAGTAGGCATTTGAAGCAGTGATTCAGTGCACTATGCTTTAGGCATTGTAGAAATCATTTATGGATCTTGATAACATTAAACCATAGAACTGCATTAGAGTTGCCAGAAGAGTTGTGTCATTTCCAGCATCATAGGTGAACAGTAAACATCCCAGAAAACATCAGTAAATATTTTTTCAGTGAAATAATTTCATGGTCCTGTGGACCAACATGTTGATCAATAAATGTCCACTGTACGGCATTTTGGCTGCTGGTAGTCAAAGGAAGTGTATGTGCCTGTTATCGTGTTTCTGAGCAACTGTTGTAATCGTATTCATGCTAGGATAGCCACATTGGACATTTCATAATTGCTGATTGAACAGCAGCTATGGCACAAATTAGGGTGAATATGGCCTCAATTGTGCCTTTCAAGACCATCAGATCTTCTGTTTCATTTCGTCATCAAACCTCCAGTGATGTTGCAAAAGACTCATCCAGATGGATGAAAACAAACAGTTGTATTTAGTGATTAGATTTTGTCTTGTCATCGGCGATGGTCATTTGTAGGTGTACCATCAACTAAATAACAATTACTGGAGTGTATCATGTTGCAGTACATGGGACCAACTCAGGGATTAGTCTGTAGAGAGTACTATTCTAGATGACACTACAATTTTTCTGTTTGTTTAGGGAACACTGAAGGATCCATTCAAAGTACATAAAATGACATGGTGGATAATTCTGGACTGTCTGGATGATGCTGTTGCTTATAGAAAAGTTATGCCACCAGAAAATTTTTTGTGAGGTGCAGGAAGACTTTCAGTGAATCAATACTCGGTTGGTGCAGGGCCCTATTGAACAGCTCATTGTCAGTCGCTGGAAACAGTCTCAGCTGTAAGATATCTTAGTATGTTATCAGGATGAGTAAGAATAATGGAAATTCTTGAATGGAGCAATACATAAAATAAGGCAAAGGCAATTACTCACCTATAGTGGATCAGTGTGTGAAGTACAGAAACTCTTTAACAGAAAATAGTTTTCACACTAGCTTTCGAGCACTTGCTTTTCTTCTGGTGGCATTACACACATTCACACACACAACCATGCAGACATCCAAACGTACATTCCGGTAGCCACAGCGAGACAGTAATCTTGGCATGACCATGATAATGTGTGCGCGCTTTGTGTGTGTGTGTGTGTGTGTGTGTGTGTGTGTGTGTGTGTGAGAGAGAGAGAGAGAGAGAGAGAGAGAGAGAGAGAGAGAGAGAGGGGGGGGGGGTGTATATGTATGTATTTACTAGCACTAGAATTGGAGCTAATCTTCGAAAGCTGGTGTGAATGCTGTTTACTGTTAATTATTTCTGTGCTCCACACATTTATCTGCTATATGTGAGTGGGTGCTGTATTTTACGCTGTATGTATCCATAGCAGTTTCAAGTGGAATGCTACAGAAAACTAGTTATGGGAAAGTGAAATGCCAGAGTGAGAGTCATTGCAAGAATCCTAAGGAAAATTATTTCATCCATTAAGAGGTAGTTTATGAAACTCTCATTTGCTGATTCGTCTGATTTTACCAGATTGGTTTAACATAGGATGTAGAAACGATACAATGAATAATAGTGTGTTTTGTCTCAGGTTTGTTTGGAATGTTCTCTTCCAACTTCAGTAGCAGATACGGCAAGATGCAATGTGTATCATGAAGTCTATCTGCGAATACATGTCTCAAGAAGAGAGTCAGCTAGCATGTTACTTCCTCTGAGTTATATCCCATACAATGTCTATGATGGCAACAATCAGAGAAATTCAAGCTCAGTGACAATGAACAATCATTCTTTGCATGAACTTCACAGATAGAACAAGCGGGGAAGCCCATTCTGTAGCCATTCACAACTTGTTAGGGAGCTGTTTTCTTCCAATAAAACAATGTCCTTGCACACACTCGCCAAGACATTTGTCAGCTTTCCTGATCAACACAGTCATCAGACCTATCCCCAAATGAGTATGTCTGTGAAATGAGATAGTAGCATTTGGTGTGGTATGTATTACTAATAACATCCCTTGACCAGTTGAAACCACAGGTAAAATTATTGCAGATACTGTCTCTTAAAATGACATCCAACAACTCCAAGCTGTGTGCATTATTGCAGTATTATATTGTCCTAGAAAAGATGCTGCAATTTTTCAGCACACCCATAGATTCATATTTGAATAAATGTACTTTGTGTGAGACCATAATGAGTTCATTGTTGGACTGTTTGACAGTAATCTACTTTCCTTTTCTTTCAAAATCACCAGAATGCCAAAGCAGATTCTAGGTCATTACCATTGTGTTGTTTTGTTGTCATATGTGAAAGGATCTAGTTTTACAAATGTAGGCACATCTCCTGTATCCATTCATCATTACTGAATATTTAGTGACCATCATGCTGACAGAAAGCTTGAGCAGCAACTGGGTGTCTCACTATTGATGAGAATGATGTAGAGGAGGTTGCAAAAGGAATTTCATTGGTACACTCTAGGTATCAAGTGATGGTACACTCTGCTGTTGCTATTGATTTATATTTGTAATTTTGTGTGTGGCCCATGTGTGTGCAGTAATTATGTTGAAGACAAGTGTAGTAATGTTGAACGCAATGTATTTGTGATTCTATCAGAATACAACTACTAGTGTTTTGACAGGCACCTAATTATTGAGTTTCATAGCAACAAAAAGGTGATCAGCAGTGAGGATGGTGACAGGTGATTAGGAAATATATATTATATTATTTGCTAAATGTTATTATACAGGAAGCGCAGTATGATATGAAAGGGATCCTAAAGAGGCCTTTTTGTATTGGAATATAGATACTTGACATAATATTTTTAAAAAAACAAAAGAAATGTGTGTACAGATTAAGAACCATTGGGCTGAGTTTACCAGTTAAATTCACTTCATTTTACAGAGCATTTTAATTATTCTTTGAGTTTAAATAAGAAGTAATGGGTCATTCCATATCAAATCACCCAATAAAAAATAAATTTTACACCCACCTCCTGAGATTTTCATGAAATTTGGCTCAAATGGTTCTAATACCATCCTGACAACACCTGCAATTTTTTTTGCTGTATCTCTTACAGTTTTTTTTTTTATAAATTTTTAAAGTTTTTATGTTTTGTGTTTTCTGAACCTTCGGAAATGGTCAATTTAATTTGTATTCAAAACTTTAAATTTGCTTATCTTAAAAACTCTTTTAGATAACATCATGAATTTTTGCAGCAAGTTTATTTATTATACATATTTGAAGATAAAAATGATGCTATTAAAATATATTAATATTTTCTATGAAAAAAAAATATATATGTATTTTTTTTTTTAACGGATGTTTTGTTTTATAAGAATTGCAATATCTAGAGTCTCAGACCTGATAGAATGCTCAAATTTGTTTTAATTTACTCTTAAACATATAGGCTACTTGATAAAACAAAAATAATGATGGCTTTTTAACATGTTTATTAATTATAGTAGATTACATTAGAATTATGTACAAAGATACTTACGACACTTATGTATAACCCAACTGATTGCTTGAAACATTGAATTTTTTGAGTAATTTTGTCTTTTTAATAAACATTAATGCTGATTCAAACTGTTTTTCCACTTCATCCAAGAGCTTTCAGTTCTTTTGATACAGTCTTTTTTGAAGTAATACATTCTCCCAGTGCCGCTTGATTGAGGTGCGTCTACTACACAGACTATGTGCTCCAAAGGCACTATGCAGGAATCTTCTCTTTCAGGCCAATAAAATGATGCAGCAGGTCCTGAAGGATGTAGAAATAGAATTTCTGCATCTTCTTCATCATTGAATATTGTTTTTACCCGTCCAAAGTACCAGTTACCATCATAATTTGCAGCCACATAGCTATTTATGGATGGTTCAACACGAACCCAATCAGAAGAAGAATGGAAAGAAAAGACTAAGGAGGGTTTTACACTATCTGTAGTCCTTCTAATTTCAAGGTTGTTTGTTGGAAGTGGTTTGAAGTTATGAAAACTTCTTGTTCCAGGAATGGTTCGGGTTGCTGAAAAACGTTTTTCTAGTTTTAACCATAGCAAATCAGCTTCTTTTTTGTCAATAAAGTGAAAATGAATGTTTTCAATATTTTTTTCACAAAACTTATACACATCGATTGCTGTCATTATTTGTTCTTTGTCTGAAAGCTGTAGACTGGCTTTCCTTAAAATTCTTTTAATAGTTCCTCCTAGGCCATCACAAATTGACTTCCGATGACTTGTTGCAAAAAAAGAGTGTTGGGCCTTCAAATTAGTCTCTCAAGTGTTCAGTCAAATTTTTAAAACTGTTTCTATTTTTGTACTGCCCAGCACAACCATCTGTAAAGTAGTGAACTGAGTCAATGTCAGTATGATGTAATGACAGCGACTTTGTAATTTCTTTTTGTACAAAGTTAACAAAACCAGTGTCACGTTCTTCGTCATCACTAATAAAATAGTGGTTGGAAACAAAAACATTGTTTCCTCATTTCCTAGAAAAACTCCAACTGGGTGTAGAGTACAACCATCTCTATTCCAGTGGTAATTTTGGATCTCATTTTGTATAACAAAGGAATAATTTTCACTGAAATCCATCACAATAATTGCTGTTTGGGGTGGTGGGTCTTCTTTCAATGTTTTAAAGGCTGCTGATTGGGATTTTGCTATAAACGAGTTCGGGGTGAGCTTTTCCAATGACCTAACCAATAAAGAAATGTAGTCTTCAACACTGATAGACTGTTTGATCATTTCTGCCCTGTCTGTGTTAACCCACTGACTGATTACAATTTCTTCTTCTAAATCATAATATTCACTTAGTTTTTCAGTGAAGCACTCTGTTAGTGCAGTATTTGCAGGACAGCTGTTGCAATGATGTAGCATGCAGTTTTGGTTTTCTGTGTTGCACACAAGCATCTTAATTAGGTCCTTATAAGATTCTTAAATTTTCACAGCATCCAGTAATAGTTAAACATTCTGGTGGATGCTGCATACACATACAGTGTGTGTGCCTGCAGCACCAGCAAGGATACACCATTTAGGTCTCAAGAAACAAAATTTTGAAAATCCTACTTCTACCTCGGGATTCTCCTATTTGAAATAATAATAGAGTTCTCTCAAGTTACACAAAATGTGTCTTTTTGCATGTACACATTTTCTTGAACACTTACTTTGTCTTTCGTTCCAGGTAGCACTCTGCAACTTTCATCCTTTTCATAAAAATCTGTTACAAGTCTTACTGTATTTTCAGAAAGAGTTTTACCTTTTTTTGGACCAGGAGTTTCCAAAATACTCTTTTCAGATTTTAGCTTTCTAGCTTGTCGCACCATGTACTCACTTACATTAAATTCTTTCATCACTTTATTTCGACTCCAAGAATCTGGAGCCAAGGTCAGAATCTGGATTTTTCTAGACCTCCCAACAGATGAAATCTTCTCTTTCATAAGAGAAATCATTACATCAAAATCCTTTGCTTTCTCAACCACACTTGTATCTTCTTCGTCATCATCAGAACTTGGTGCATCATATTTTAATGCTTTTGAAACTGCCTTTTTTGCCGTCTTTTCAATACTGCTAACCTTCCTTTTAAAATAAGACCCTTTACTTTGTTCTGACAAGCCATGAAGCTTTATCGGTGTTAAACCTAAATAATCAAGAGCAATGTTTGTTTGTACGAGGGATTCATTTCTGGATTCCAATGATTCTAATTCAACCATGACTTCATCATCTGTTTCACTTTCATTGACTTTAACTCTTAATTTTTCCTCACAAAAGTTACGGCATGTTGAGCAAAGCTTTTGTCCGGGTTTTATGCTAATATTTTTTGTCAGTAATTGTTTAGAAAGATCCAAGCCTACACTTCTCAACGATTTTTTGATGGGCTTTTTGTGTTTTTTTAGTGGGTCAACACATGTTGTTTGATTATTTTCAAAAACATTTAAAAAGTAGTAGCTGTGGTGTGAACATATATTCTTAAATTCACACAGATTAATTCCAGATCGTAAGTGGATCAAATCTTTTTCTTCCTCACTCAATTCTGATACTGGTTGTAACTTTTTTGAAGGTGTGTAGGTTGTTTGGAAACAGTCAGATTTTTTAAATAACCCTACACTACAGGTTTGAATATCTGACATACTGATTTCACTTTTGGTCTGATTACTGTTCTGGTTACTTTTATAGGATATTGGAAAAGAATCTCTGTAAACTAAGTAACAGTACTTACTGAGAGTTCGAATAAACTTAATAAAATACTATCCAAGCACTATTTAACACTGTAATAATTTTTTACTTCAAAACACAGGAGTAACAAAACAAAATCCAAGTGTACATTGCTACTCCAAGAAGACAAAAACTTATTTTCGGTGTCTAAGTCACTTGGTATTTTTTGTTTTTAAAATATAATTAATATTATTTTAAAAATTAGATAACTATTAAACAGGTTAAAAAGCCAACATAACTTTTCTTTTATCTAATAGCCTATACAATTAAGAGTATTTTAAAACAAATTTGAGCTTTCTATCAGGTCTGAGACTCTAGATATTGCAGTTTTTGTAAAACTAAACATCCGTTAGCTAAAAAAAAAATAAAAAACGTGTAAATTTTTTTTCATTTGGAAGATTTTAATATATCTTTATGGTAATTTTTTTTAACATTTAGATATAATACACAAACTTATTCCAAAATTTCATACTGATATCTTGAGTATTCTTTAATATACAAATTTTTTTAGTTGTGAGGACATGTTAAGTTACAATTTCCGACTGCTGAAACAACGCCAAATCTAAAAACTTTAAAAATTTATTAAAAAAAACTATAAGAGATAGACCAAAAAAATTTTACAAGTGCTTTCAGGATGATAAAAGAAGTAATTGTACCAAGTTTCATCAAAATCTGACATGGTTGGTGTCAAGGCCTGGGTGACTTCACATGGAATGACCCTAATATTAAATAGCCAAGTGATTTATTTTGAAAATACAGTAAATTTTGTTGTGTATGTTTTTATTTTTATTTTTTTTTTTTTTTCGTGCAACATTATCATTACAGCAGTCCTCTAGAATAATTCTCATAAATAGAGGATTACTTTCCAAACACGTTCGACAGCATGGTGTTTTTAGAACTTCAGTATCAGCCCTTCTGGACATTCTACAACAATTATGGTCCAAGGAACATGATGTAAATAAAGAGAAGACAAATAAATACTGCACGAGGATTTAAGAAGGAAAGGCAGGAATGGATTAAGAACACAGACACTCATACATGGCCACATATCTGAAGAGAATGCAGCAATAGGTCATTGCCCAACTAAATGAGAGTAGAATTTATTGCAGCTAGTGGAAGGAGTTCTTTGTAATATTTGCTAGAGATTCATGGTTAAAGAAACTTGATCAGAGAAAGAGCAAGAGAGATTTAGGCAACTCTGGCTATTTAACACAGTTAACATAATGATTACAAAACAAAATTGCTAAATTTCATTAAAGAACTTTTTGTGCCTAAACTTAATGATTTTCATTTTGCACTCAATTTGAGATCCCTAGCATTCCAACCTCAGTAAAGAAAGCTGTATGTGAATCTCAAACAGAATCAGATGGGCTTACTAAACTACAGGAGGAGGAGCAACAGTTACCAAACGTAGAAGAGTGCTGTTTGTGTTTGACAACTTATTTTCTTTCTGTGCTCTTAGGATACTGACTGCAAAAATATTTATTTGTAGTGACAGATCATTCAGCATAATAACAGACCTAACTCTCAACAGCATTGTGTATTTTTAAATAAGAGCAAACAATTTGTCAAGTATAAGAATTGTCATAATTTCATGAAATTGTAGACAAATTCTGTGAAGGAAACTATATGAACAGCTGAATACATGATGCTATCAGAAAGATGCTAAAATTTGAATGTTGTAAGCAAATAGTTATCTGAACACTGAAACATCACTAAGTGCCATCCACACACTCTGCCTTTGTCTTTACAAAACGTATTTACTCTGTCGTGCTTCAATGTTTTTGTGACTCTGAAATGGCTGACCTCAGAAAACAGCATGTATCTATAAAGCTTTAATGAAAAACTGCTACTGAAGTGCCTGCTTTTGGTATAATTGAGGCCAGAAACAAATGTATGGTAGGCAAAATGTTTCAAAATAGCCAAAGATCAGGTGGTGGTGGTGGTGGTGGTGGTGGTTGTTGTTGTTGTTGTGGTCATATCAGTTCAAGGTAGCCATTGCCTGCCATCAGACCATAAAATGTCATGAAAGTGAAAGACTTGATTCCGTGAAATAGTATAACCAATAAAAGTCCTCTACAGGACCCTCTAATAAGTTTAGTTGAGTAGAAGCAGAGCATGTGAAGTGTATGTGATAATTTGATTGTAAAAAAATGATGCCACATTTTGTGTTACAATTGGTTACATTTGTAAAAACAAAAACACTGATTGTTGATGTACTGTAGAACATAAGTGCCTCTGTGAATGACTATGCTTTCTGTTGCATGTAAAATCCAAACAAGTCACTGATTTACTATGTCTGTCTAGATTTTTTTAAATTAATGTTCTGTACATATAGACAGACATTTTCAGACGGCTACCTCAACACTTAGCAAAAGCACAATCCAGGATTCAAATATTGCTTTTAATATTTCCCAGAATCACAGTCACTTCCTTAGCAGCAGCTGGACATTTTCTTTTATTTTGTAATTTTTAATGAAATTGCGATGTATATTTACTCGTATGGAAATATTGCTTGGTCTAATGTATTCAGAAATTGTGGACAGATGATCTGATAAGCAAAACAGTTACATAACATTTAACACACAATATTACAACTCAGTTCAGGAAGCAAGGTAAAGTGGTCTTCTCACGTGTTGGGCAGAAGGAGGGTACTAAACTTATTTAGTGTATAAAAATGCTGTGCGGAAGAATTAAATTAGTATCTTTGGTCATTAGGTGCAAACATATTCCTGACTGGTGGTGGCAACCATCTCAAGTTGGGTGACTTTGGCTCAGCAGTCAAGATTAAAGCCCATACAACAATGCCAGGAGAACTTCAAGGATTTGTGGGGACTCAGGGTTGGTATATTTAATTCCAATATCAAGAAGAGTATTTAAATAGCGTTTAACTGGAATACTAGGACTGTTTGTCTTAAGAAGTTATTTTTTGCTTGCAAGAGATTTCACTGTTTGTAAACACTGTATTTTATGTATGGGTATTTGTCTGCTTCCAGCGTACATGGCCCCTGAAGTTTTCACGAAGACTGATACAGGAGGCCATGGCAGGGCAGCTGATATATGGTCTCTTGGATGCGTTGTTGTTGAAATGGCTTCTGGAAAAGTAAGTACAGCTATTATTTCAGTTTGTGGACGCTTTTCTTAAAAAGATATTGATTATTGTGCATAAAGTGTCATTTTTGTAAGTTTTTGAGTAATGTTAGCATCTTGGTAAGCGAACAGTAAATTTTATATACATATAAAGTTATTATTTTTACAATCATTACTTGATAAGAGCATTTGAGGGTTTTTTTTCTGCAGAGACCTTGGCCAGAGTATGACTCCAACTACCAAATCATGTACAAAGTTGGCATGGGTGAAACTCCAAGTGCCCCTCCCACTCTGTCTGAAGAGGGTCACAAATTTGTGGACTGTTGTTTACAACATGATCCACGGAGGCGTGCAACAGCCAAAGAGCTCCTTTATCACACATTTGTCAGAGTAAGTTATTTAATATATTACAGTGGTAATCACCCACATAAAATGTAGAGAGAGAGAGAGAGAGTGTGTGTGTGTGTGTGTGTGTGTGTGTGTGTGTGTGTGTGTGTGTGTGTGTGTTGTTGGGGGGTGGGGGTGGCAGGTACATACAGTCATAATTGAGAGGGGAATTTTAATTGTATGTTGTTTCCATTTGTTGTAAAGACTTCTATGTTTGTGTTAATTTGCAGGTGGACCTAGATGAAGAGTACCTGTCCTCAACATTACCATCTATGTTTGAAGATTACTTAAAAATCAACCCAAGGATTCTTTAAAAAGAATGAACTGCAACATTTTGTCACTGAACAATGAATACTGTTCTGCTGACACATAAAATTAATATATTTCTGTACCGGTTGATTGTTTCATAGAGTGATCAAGTTGAAGATGCCAGAAAGTCAGTAATTTTTACTGGGCTTCTAGAGGTGGTATTGTGGAGTTCCTTTTTATGGTAGCGAACTGTCTTCAGAAACATGCTATGACTTGTTTAATATTGCTTTTGTGTACTACATTGTTGTCAGTTGAACATGTGTATATAGTCATAATGTTATTTTGTGATAAAATATGTCCTATGTATTTGGAGTACATGTTTATGTGTATTTATATTTGCCAGACAGTCTTGTATGTTTTAAGAAATAAAATTTGATGTTTGGAAGTTTGTGGTTTCCATAAGATTAAAGAATGTATGTAGATGAACATGAGTGAGAACCATTTTAATGATTTTGTTTCACATTTGTTTGTGCTTATTGTTGGTTTACTAGTGTCCAAAAAGGAGAAAACTTTAGTGCACCCAGTAACAATTACAGACATTGTTAAATGTGAAATGCGCTGCTTTTTAAATATATGTGAGCTAAAGCTTCATTTTACATCATACAGCAAATGTATTTTCTGTGTAACATTATGATTTTTATGTAACCGGGAAAATCTACTGATTTTTCACAAATTTGTACCTTAACTGTGGTACATTGTGGGCACTTGATTGGTTATTGACGCCATTTTTGTGTGGCGCTCCTTCCTTTCAGTTTGGCTTCAGTTAATTGAGAAGAGATTTAAAGGGACCCCATATAAGGGTCAGGCATGCACTGTACACAGGAATTGGCTATATGAATAGAAGAGAAAGTTCTGGTGAACACTGTGGGTTTTTAGACTAGAGAAATATGAGTGGGCCTGCAGAGATCTTAAAGGGGCAAAGTCCCAGAACTGAGTCTCACGTATTAACATTGGTTAAGTTGTAAGTTGACTGAAACCAGAAATAAATCCTGAATGAAATGCATATTGGACACACAATGTAGCCACCTGTGTGTGTGTAAGGGGGGGGGGGGGCAGGTGTATATTGTAGCTTAGAAAAGGATTTGTCCTAACAAAGTTCTGTCTTTTTTTTATGTCCTTGTGCATGTCTAAAAATGTAGATGGTGGTCTAAAGTTAAAGTTCAGCAAACACCCTCATAAAATCCAAATGGATTAGCAAACAGCAAAACAAAGTCCCTGCACATGAGAAAGAGTAGTGAGAAAAACTTACACACTATGTCACCAACATGGCGACCATCTTGAAAGCTGCCATCTTGCATCCAATATGTAGATTTCCAATGGGAAGGTGGTCATGTGATGTATCGGACACAGAATTTCACCAGAAAAATGATGAAATTGTTTGTTTGAACATAGTTATAACCAGTTATGCGTTGCAGCAGTGGTAGAGTTCAGCATAATGAGTGTTACCTACCAAATAAGCGTCAACTGGAGTTCTAAATGGTGCAAAGTGCAATTCCCATGCCTGACATGTTACATGTGGTAACATTAACATGTTAGGTAGTATTTACTCATGCTCACATTTTAACCGTTGCTTCCTCATTTACAGGTTGCAAAAATGTCATTAACACATGAACAAATCATCATCATCTTGATGTCAGGAGAGTGAAGCGCATGGGAGCAATGATTCCTAACAGTTGCCGCTAAGTAGTCACTCTTCCGGACAGCATCCCATACAAGCAAACCAGTTGCAACTTTGCCTGGTAATGCTTGTACCTTAGGTAGTCAGGCTGTGCACGGTACTGTTTAAAAATAATAGCTCGATGTAGTCATAGGGTTGAGCCGAGCACGTCTGCTTTCATACCCTGCAGCCAGTTCAATGCAAATAACAACATTTAGCTGTGATCCTGCAGTCATAGTCCATGCATTGGCTAGAACTGCAAGGTAATAAAAATACAGAAATACAAAATAAAAGTTCTATTCTAATGTCTGTAATTGATGTAGACAACAAAGAATTATGTTGAATAATGTTTATTCAAGAAAGGACATCATGAATAAACAGGAAGTGGTCTTATGATATTCATTTAAAATACAGACAAAAAATACCCTTACCAAATGCAGTAATGCTATCACTGAAAGTGTTATGAGAATGATAGCAAAATCTCCAAGCTAAATTCTAATCAAACATATACATGAAAACTAACCGGTATCAGTCACCTATACAACTGAATCAAGCAAGTTACCGTAGGCAGGTCTGCTTACTTCCAGCACTCAACATAAAGTGACCAGAATCACTCCCCTGAGCTTTCACTGCAAAAGTCCCAGTCTTCATTGGACTCCCGTAGTGTCCCGCTACCTTCAGCTTTCCCAGAGGCTGAAGACCATCCCCACCAAAAATACAGCATTCATAGATGCTGTAGACATCAATTGACTCAACTTTGACCATTTCCCAGACTAAACTAATACATTACAACAAAATTTAAATAAAGAAATATTATAAATATTTGATCACACTCGGGCCATTCATAATAATTACAAATAAAAAAGTGTGTTCATAATTAAATAAGCTAGTGTTCTTGTGAAAGTTTGCTCACGTTAAATGGCAATGAACTGTCATTAAAAATTATTTAAACAATTATTTATGCCTTCTCAACAGAAGCATCTTTTGATTCTTTTTTCAACTGTCTTGTCCACGGACACGTGATTGACCACTTTTAAATTAGTATAATTTTTAATAGCATGCAATCAACAATTACATAAATTTTCTGATAAATAGTAAACTGTTCATGAAATAAATACACACATATAACAAAATGAGAAGCATTCATACTGCATTCATTTTATGTGTAAGTGTGGAGAAGTCGATGTTCTGACAAACATTTGTGCAATAAAGATATGAAAGACATAATAACTCAAGAAATAAAGATACATGGCTTACAGAGATGATAGTTTTACTATAACTATCATCTGAGATATTGCATGTTGAAACAGCACAAAGTATTTAAAAGTTCTTAATTCAGAGGTTCATTGTGAAAATGTCTATTCACTGTTAAATTTTAACTCCTGTAGTTTTGAAGATATTGAAATATTGTTGTGTCATTGGATGTGCCTCATTTTTTCTGAGATTGCAGGTGTATTCACATTTGCACTACCATTTGACTGTTAGTTATTGTCGAATCTCAAAGAACTGTAACTTAGCCGTCTTTAAGAGTTTTTGACACGCTGCCATTTTTGGAAGCACATGCTGCACAAAGGCCGTGCAATTAACAGCCATCCAAATTCCCAGATAAGAGATTTTCCCCATTTCAGGTGATGCTGCTAGTCTTTGTATCTGGACTCATCCGTACCGATCAGCTAGCCAGAAGTTGGAACTGCTATGGCATGCCATGGGACTTGGGCCCGGCAGTGTTCAGCCATACCACAAATACATCTTACCTTGTATTAATACTGGGTGGCTGATCAGCTCGCCTAAACACGCGTAACATTACATGGGTCATTGCTGAAGATTTCAAATGTCACCACCCAACCATACAACCTTTTGCTCACAGTGCAGTTGCCAAACATTTGGCTAAATTCTGGACAACAGGTTCCATTGCTAATAAACTGAAAGCTGGAAGCCCAAAATCTGCCACCAATGAAGCAACAACAGTGTGTGTGTTGGCACTATTTAGCAAGAGTCCGCAACGGAGCACTCGTCGCCTGTCGCAAGAATGTGGTGTTAACTGTACCTCAATTCTGCGAATTTTATTGCAGGATGACCCAGACTTTGTGTACAATTCGCAGAATGGGTGAAACAATTACTGTGGATAAACTCTTGTTTTCCCTATCAGGTATGTTCAGTGATGAAGCTAGTTCCTTTATCAATGGTGAGGTGAACGAGCAGAATCAAAGGTATTGGTCAGACACAAATCTACACTGGACTGATGCTTCTAAAATGGTTGGTTGCCAAAAAGTGATGGTCTGGTGTGTTGTGTGGTGTAACCTTTTTAAAAGGTTCATTAACAGCCAGTAGTTATCTGAGGTTGTTGGATGAAGAGGTGTTTGCTTAACTGTTAATGGAGGAGGGGACATTTCTGGAATTCTTCCAACACAGTGGAGCCCTGCCACATTATTGACACAGTGTGCAGGCATACCTGAATGTGCAGTTCCCCCAGTAGTGGATTGAGCGTAGTGGTGCAGTGGAGTGGCTGCTATGTTCACTAAATTTCACTCCTTTGGATTTTTAACTGTAGTGTCATGTCAAAGCAGTGATTTATGGTGAAAGTACAGTATCTAGTTGATGCATGCAGTCAAATTCAGCCAGATGGGTTGGTCAAAGTTCACCAGGACTTTGTTGAGATGATACCGTTAACACTCTGAGGTAATGGATAGCATATCGAATCATTCCTGTGACTGTTGGTTTTTTCTCTGGAGTGTGTAACTTTGGCTTAATGCCTTTCCGGTACGTAATGCTCACACAGCCGAATGTGTCACTGCTGCCACACATAATTGGTTGCAACTCGTGAAGGAATAAACCTATGTTCAAAACAACAATGTCATTGTTTTTCTGGTGAAATTCTTGCTGTGTCTGATATGTCATATGATCACCTTCCCATTGGATATTTTCAATTTGAGTACAAGATAGCAGCTTTCAATTTGGCCACTGTGTTGTTGACATAGCCTGTAAGTTCCCCCCACCCTCCCTCACCTTCCTCATTTATAGGAACTTTGGTTTACTGTTTGCTACTCCATCAGGATTTTATGATGGTGTTTCTAGACTTTTGGACCAATTGAACAATGGAAAATCTGAGATGTAATAGCAGTAATTGTATGAATTAGGATATATTCCTGTTCAACACACAGATGAGGCATTGAGCAACAGACAGGCATATTTAAAAACAGAGTTTAAGATATTATTCAACTGTTGGACAAAGTCCTTCATCAGATAAAGAAACAAACACACACACATTTCTTACATGCAGAGGTAAGTAAGTAATTATACAAGGCTACTACAAATAAAACATAAAGCATAGGTTCCATACTTGTGGTGACAATCAAAAATTTTTATCCCTAATGTATATATAAAAAGAAAGAAAAATAACTTTTCTCTCTAAAAATGAGTAAAATGCTGTTCTTCGCCATATGTGCACGAGAAAAGAAGAGTGCTATTGGTGTCTAACTGTCTCAAAATGTTTCAGCATTCTCCAAATGGCAAAACATGCTTCTTACATTTCAGCTTTCAAAACTAATATTCCTGGAGCAAATATGATGTTGATTTTTATTTTTGGACAGCCATGAAGTATTCTCAAGTTAGCAACTGATTTCCTCTTCACAGTGTAAGTACTGAGTTTAGTACATCTTTCCTCTACCCAATGTCAACCAACTTATATAGTGTACTTTAGTGCCAGCTGCAAAGCAACAGTCGTATAATTTTGAATCAGTAATGTCAGTAAAATTTAAAAAGGAAAATGGATAGGTTAAAGTTAGATATAGTGGGAATTAGTGAAGTTCGTTGGCAGGAGGAACAAGACTTTTGGTCAGGTGAATACAGGGTTATAAATACAAAATCAAATAGGGGTAATGCAGGAGTAGCTTTAATAATGAATAAAAAAAAATAGGAGTGCAGGTAAGCTACTACAAACAGCATAGTGAACGCATTATTGTGGCCAAGATAGACACAAAGCCCATGCCTACTACAGTAGTACAAGTTTATATGCCAACTAGCTCTGCAGATGATGAAGAAATGGATGAAATGTATGATGAGATAAAAGAAATTATTCAGGTAGTGAAGGGAGACGAAAATTTAATAGACATGGGTGACTGGAATTCGAGAGTAGGAAAAGGGAGAGAAGGAAACATAGTAGGTGAATATGGATTGGGGGAAGAAATGAAAGAGGAAGCCGTCTGGTAGAATTTTGCACAGAGCATAACTTAATCATAGCTAACACTTGGTTCAAAAATCATGAAAGAAGGTTGTATACATGGAAGAATCCTGGAGATACTAAAAGGTATCAGATAGATTATATAATGGTAAGACAGAGATTTAGGAACCAGGTTTTAAACTGTAAGACATTTCCAGGGGCAGATGTGAACTCTGACCACAATCTATTGGTTATGAGCTGTAGATTAAAACTGAAGAAACTACAAAAAGGTGCTAATTTAAGGAGATAGGACCTGGATAAACTGACTCAACCAGAGGTTGTAGAGAGTTTCAGGGAGAGCTTAAGGGAACAATTGACAGGAATGGGGGAAAGAAATACAGTAGATGAAGAATGGGTAGCTCTGAGGGATGAAGTAGTGAAGGCAGCAGACGATCAAGTAGGTAAAAAGATGAGGGCTAATAGAAATCCTTGGGTAACAGAAGAAATATTGAATTTAATTGATGAAAGGAGAAAATATAAAAATGCAGTAAATGAAGTAGGCAAAAGGGAGTACAAATGTCTCAAAAATGAGATCGACAGGAAGTGCAAAATGGCTAAGCAGGGATGGCTAGAGGACAAATGTAAGGATTTAGAGGCTTATCTCACTAGGGGTAAGATAGATACTGCCTACAGGAAAATTAAAGAGACCTTTGGAGAGAAGAGAACCACTTGTATGAATATCAAGAGCTCAGATGGAAACCCAGTTCTAAACAAAGAAGGGAAGGCAGAAAGGTGGAAGTAGTATATAGAGGGTTTATACAAGGACAATATCATGGAAATGGAAGAGGATGTAGATGAAAATGAATTGGAGATAGATACTGCGTGCAGAGTTTGACAGAGCACTGAAAGACCTGAGTCGAAACAAGGCCCCGGGAGCAGACAACATTCCATTAGAACTACTGATGGCCTTGGGAGAGCCAGTCATGACAAAACTCTACCATCTGGTGAGCAAGATGTATGAGACGGGGGAAATATCCTCAGACTTCAAGAAGAATATAATAATTCCAATCCCAAAGAAAGCAGGTGTTGACAGATGTGAAAATTACCGAGTTATCAGTTTAATAAGTCACAGCTGCAAAATACTAATGCGAATTCTTTACAGACGAATGGAAAAACTGGTAGAAGCGGACCTCGGGGAAGATCAGTTTGGATTCCGTAGAAATGTTGGAACACGTGAGGCAATACTGACCCTACGACTTATCTTAGAAGAAAGATTAAGGAAAGGCAAACCTACGTTTCTAGCATTTGTAGACTTAGGGAAAGCTTTTGACAATGTTAACTGGAATACTCTCTTTCAAATTCTGAAGGTAGCAGGGGTAAAATACAGGGAGCGAAAGGCTATTTACAATTTGTACAGAAACCAGATTGCAGTTATAAGAGTCGAGGGGCATAAAAGGGAAGCAGTGGTTGGGAAGGGAGTGAGACAGGGTTGTAGCCTCTCCCCAATGTTATTCAATCTGTATATTGAGCAAGCAGTAAAGGAAACAAAAGAAAAATTTGGAGTAGGTATTAAAATTCATGGAGAAGAAATAAAAACTTTGAGGTTCGCTGATGACATTGTAATTCTGTCAGAGACAGCAAAGGACTTGGAAGAGCAGTTGAACGGAATGGACAGTGTCTTGAAAGGAGGATATAAGATGAACATCAACGAAAGCAAAACGAGGATAATGGAATGTAGTCAAATTAAATCGGGTGATGCTGAGGGAATTAGATTAGGAAATGAGACACTTAAAGTAGTAAAGGAGTTTTGCTATTCAGGGAGTAAAATAACTGATGATGGTCGAAGTAGAGAGGATATAAAATGTAGACTGGCAATGGCAAGGAAAGCGTTTCTCAAGAAGAGAAATTTGTTAACGTCGAGTATAGATTTAAGTGTCAGGAAGTCGTTTCTGAATGTATTTGTATGGAGTGTAGCCATGTATGGAAGTGAAACATGGACGATAAATAGTTTGGACAAGAAGAGAATAGAAGCTTTCGAAATGTGGTGCTACAGAAGTATGCTGAAGATTAGATGGATAGATCACGTAACTAATGAGGAGGTATTGAATAGAATTGGGGAGAAGAGGAGTTTGTGGCACAACTTGACAAAAAGAAGCAACCGGTTGGTAGGACATGTTTTGAGGCATCAAGGGATCACAAATTTAGCATTGGAGGGCAGCGTGGGGGGTAAAAATCGTAGAGGGAGACCAAGAGATGAATACACTAAGCAGATTCAGAAGGATGTAAGTTGCAGTAAGTACTGGGAGATGAAGCAGCTTGCACAGGATAGAGTAGCATGGACAGATGCATCAAACCAATCTCAGGACTGAAGACCACAACAACAACAACAACAACAACAATGTCAGCACCCATTTTCATGTTTCCTTGTCTTTGTGAGCCTGCATTATTAGGTGAAAAATTGTAGGTTTTCCCTAGACAGGTCTGGGGCGCATTAGCCAGAATTTACACAGCATGCAATACAACGACCGAGCGAGGTGGTGCAGTTGTTAGACACTGGACTCGCATTCGGAAGGACGACGGTTCAATCCCGCGTCCGGCCATCCTGATTTAGGTTTTCCGTGATTTCCCTAAATCACTCCAGGCAAATGCCAGGATGGTTCCTCTGAAAGGGCATGGCCGACTTCCTTCCCCATCCTTCCCTAATCCGATGAGACCGATGACCAAGCTGTCTGGTCTTCCCCAAACCAATTAACCAACCAACCAACCATGCAATACAACGTGATGCGAAGCAGATTCCCCAAAACGATGTGGTGCAATGGAGCATTCATACTGCAGGTGATTCAATGCGAAGCAGTATCCACAAAGTAAAGTGATGGCGTGATCTGGCGAGTGAGGGGTAATAATTGCTGAACAGTCTTGGCATGACGTTATTTGTCGTCAACCCAACAAATACATTTTTGATAAAACACAGTGCTCTTAGAATTCAGACAGTCATGAATGGACGCATAAAATAAAGTAGAAGAAGAGGACTGTTGCAGAATTCATCATTTGTATGATGATAATTTGAAGATAAATTTTAGAATTATTTCAGAGTGAGTACAGTGTCATCTGTTTCATTTAGATCACAGAAGCAAAACAAAAATTACGGGAAGGCTATTACCACTGAAGAGAAACTTATGGTCATCCTCAGGTAAGTACACATCATTAAGTCAACAAAACACTTTTCACTATCATAAATTTTCAATTTGTGATATAGCCACCACATTTTATAAATTATAACATAGCTGAAAAGGAGATGAAATATGTTCTCAAGAGTTCATGTAAAGCATCAAAGTTTCCATATGCTTGGGGTTTGAAATAACACTTTCAGCTTGAGGATTTTCAGGTCCATAACGTGACATGAAAGAATGTGCAGTGGAAGGGATTGAATGTTATAACACTTCCTAAAATCTACTGCATGTTAATTCTAGCTCTCAACTGAGTTTCAGGTCATAATTTTCACATAATGGAAAAAAAACTGCATGATAACTATCATCTTGAAATTCCTATTTTGACATTCATTGCTCAATAATCTTTAGTTTTCATTTTTCTATATTTAGCAACTCTGAATTTGTTTGCAGATTTCCTTGGCCTCTTACTTTGGTTGTCTGTGTGTGGGGAGAGTAAGCTGAAGGTACTGAAATGCAGCTCTTGGAACTGTCTGAGATACTTGAAAAGATGATGAGATGCTCTCATCATCTGAAACAGTCTGTGTGTCGGTAACAGCCGCTGGCAATTGTATGTCTTTGTTTTGAAATCTGGTTCTTTCCCTGTGTGAAAGCATTGCTGTTCATCTGCCTTGGAGTCAAGTCTGTCAAGAACACCAGCACCTTGTACCATGGCCAATTGCATTGGAATGCTGGAGTGGCACACCTTCAACTCCTGAACATTCTATGTGGGGCTTTTTCACTTCCATGCATAACATATCATTTAAATATTTCCACTTAATCTTCACCGCCTCACCTAGAAATACAGACATAAATATTGGCATAAATAATTTAGTAGACTTCATACTGAATACAATATATTTTTGTCCTTAGCACATTATTGCAAATCCTGAAAAGATCCTTGTCATTCAATTTGGTTCATTTCATTCTTTATCAGTTAATTTTTGGTCAGGAATGTCTTTCAATGCACTGTTGCAGTCATTTTGGATGGGTCTAACTACAGTCGCTCAACATATGCATGAAATGTGTGCCACAAGAAGGGAAATTTTGAGCAGCCCTGTACACCTGCCTCTTCGTGCTATACCACAGCTTCAAACCAGAGTACAGCACAGCGTAGCACATGTATGCCAGGTGGAATTTTCCAAATTACATGGGGTCCATTGATGACAGCCACATTCATGTTAAGTGCCCCGCTGATTCTGTGACAGTGTACAACAGTTACATTCCCTCGGCCCCTTCATCCCCACTCCCACCCCTGCTTGCTTTACTAGCTGTAGCTGAGTCTAACTGCAGATTAATAGCAATTGACATTGAAGGTTACAGCAAGAAATCATATTTCTGCACATTTAGGGCAAGTGATTTGTACAATAATATTTTGAACGTTCCTCAAAACTAGTTACTACTGAAAGAACTTCCACAGGGTGTATACGACCCGGGACATCCGGGAAAAACTCGGGAATTTTTTCGTCCGGGAGAAAAACCGTGAAAAACTTACCAGTTAAATTTTTGTGATTTTTGACTGTTAAGAACCAATATTCTAACGAAGGATATTACTGTATCCCGCTTCTGCAGAATAATACTGCAGTAACAAAACATGAACGAGAGAAAAAAAAAAAGCCCTAAGTCGCAAAGTAAATGCGCCATATACAACAACAAAACACAGTTCTCATACAAGCGTCTGCGAACCAAAGTGTGTCAAAGGCTTTAGGAAGAATATGCAGTGCTTCCTAACAACAAATTGCCTCCGATGAGCGGGACGTGACAGCTGTTTACGTTAGATTCATTTAAGCAGTTGCGGGCGGGCTCTTGCGCAGCGCAGTTGAGTCGCGTATGAGCAGTACCTTCTCCCGCTTCTGGTTACAGATGTATGGCTGGGCGCCACTATCTAAATTGCTCCGGTTAGGAACTATCGTAGATACGGGGCTGACGCACAGAGCGGTCTGAGTTGTAGTGGGGAGGTGGGTAGTTTCCAAGTGACCTGTGTTTACGTGTAGTGATTTTGCTTTTTCCTCTTCGTTTATTGGTCTCACATTAAATGAAAACAAAACGAATTTCTTTGGCCGAGAGCTACCAAATGAATTAAAATACGTTCGCATAATTACAGTAGTTTCAGGTTTGATTTCCACCTTTCTGACAGTCAAGCATCAATCGCCTTGCAGAACACTGAAGTTATTTTTGTCGGTTTGATAAAGAGATTTGACTTTCATTAATCTTTTGCGCTGAGGCAGTCAGTTTATTTGAAACGAAGTGTTTAATTTCACACTGTTGGCTAGTTCCAACTGCTCGCTCTGCATTTCAAGTGCACGTTTTCCATCTTCTAGCTCGTATGGCATTATGCTACAACCGAACAGTACTGGTACTCCGAAAATTTACATCCGAATCTGGACATCCGATTGCGCACTTTAAGCTGAATTATGCATTTTAGTATGGTTCACGAAATTCCGATGCTCTTGAAGTATCCTTTGATGTCTTGTTTCTTTTATGACATAATGCAAGATCTTTCAATGTTTTACACGTACGAACATGGGGGCTTCCTGCGTCATCGTAGCTGCGCAGGCGCAGTGACGCCTATCTAGTATCTGGCGCTCTCTGGCAACTGCTGAAACGAACCGGACCTTGAAAGGAACCAATTTCTAACACGTCACGGGAAAATATTGCGAATGGTGGTTTGAAAAGTGTTACTTTCAAAGTAAATTTTATCTACGCAAGATGAACTATGTACGATGAATTTCTTAAATCACAGAGCGTTTGACTCTCATTTAAAAATCAACTCTTTGAGGACGACCATTTAGAAGAATTTCGAGCCCAGAAGATCAGACATTTACGTCGTTATTAAAAATTTTACTGGCACATTTGTGTGATGTATCTTAAAGTGTAACACGCGCAAAAAGATCAGCATTATATGTGGAAGCTTAGCTTCTCTTGCAGCTTATTAATCTTAGAGACCAATATTATTTGTGAAAGCTTTGTTTTTCTTCTAGCAACACCATGTATATTAATTTAAACCGTTAACTTTTCTTTTGTGTTCGCGCTACTGAAGATTGATCTTTGCTATTGGTTGACCACGTCACGTTTCCTATGCTGTCATCAGCTGGCGAGATCACGTGACATGAGCTATCACTTGCTTACAAAAGCGCACCGTAATCTCGATTTCATTGCTTCGGAAAATAACATGCTGTGTTTGGTGGAATTCGAATTTATACCTCCGTAAAACGAAAAAATGCAGCGTACATGTTGCTGCACTCAAAGATCTTTCCAAAATGTGTTTTTCCCCACCTGGGTTTCGTTTTCTAAAGTGCCGGGAAATTCTACATCTGTGTAGAAAACCATAAACATTCTAAGAATTGATAAGTTTTACAGTGTCGAGGAAAAGTATACTGTCACTTAACACGGAAAAAGTGTATTTTCACCCGGGAGAAAGTTTATTTTCAACCGGGAAATCCAGGAATTTTTTTTCCTTGTCCATGTATACACCCTGTTCCAGTACTTCAGTACAAGCCCCATTAGTGTTTATTGGAGATGAAGCCTTTCCCTATTAGAAAATTTAATGTGTCCATTTCCTGGACTGTCACTGAGTGAGGGATAAAGGTTATTTAACTTGAGGTTATCAAAGACTAGAACGATGGTGTTGGAATTATGGCCAGCAAGTGACGTTTTCTCTGAAAGGAAATAGAAACTTCTGTAGAATACACAAGATGTTATTATTCAGTGTACCTGTGTCTTGTGTGATGTAATAATCGATAAAGATGGGCAGGACACCTACCTTAGTTGTTTGTTCACCAGCTTGTAATCAAAAACTACGATTTTGCAGCATGCTATCAAAATGGCAGAACAACAGTAGTGCTTCAAGAAGAGCGAGGAGTGTCAGTTTTTGAATGCCTCTCTATGTCAACAATCATTAATGCAAACATATTTCATGACAGTTTATCGAATACTGTAACTATTGTAGGAATCAATTTCTTTGTCATAATGATAAAATCTATACATAAATTAGATGTGATAATACACAACACTTTTTTGCGTTACTTATTTCTCATGCTTTTGTAGTCATTTATTTTAAATTGTGTACTTACAGTCTGCTCCACAATCTTGAGCTTCTTCATTCCAAGCTTGGTATACCGGATACCTGTTGTTGTGTTTGTTTTTCTGGGAGGTAATGCACATTATTAATGAGCCTTTCAATGTCCATTGCAAGAAACCACTCCATACAATCGCACAAAACACAAACCTGCTTGTGACTACATCATTTCGCATCGCTTGGCTCCGTTTGAAATCTAAAGGTGTACCAGGCTGTTCCATTGTTAAACCAAACCCGTCCATTGCCACAAGATTTCTGTGCGTCATTGCTCAGCTTGGTTCAGCATCGTGTTGCGAGCAGTGTGAATTCAGCCTTGAAACGAGAAAGCGGCTGTTTGGGTTGCAGAACACATGTGGAGCACACATGTCCTTTTGTTAGGAGATGGACAGTAGTTTGAAGATCTCTGATCAACGCTTGCCAGTCAATTGGCAGAGAGTAAAATGTGATCAGATACAAGGTACACACACTTCGAATGTCAAAATTTTAACAGTAAATTGCTGAAGTATTTTTAATAAAGTTCCTGCGTTTATCATTCGCTAGGATAGCTGTTGTGTTCAAATTATGCTGGGAACCAGAAACTGGATGAGAACCACAGTAAAAAGTTCCAAAATATTCAGTTAAGAGTGAAATGTAATCAGAAAGACAGGTTGGAGATCAGAGGAGGGGAGAGCTGGGGGTGTACACTGCACCGACAAAAATGTTATGATTAGTGAGGTTGATTCTGAATGTGACTGCGAAGTTACCTGGACAGGAGTAACTGCTCTAGTTGAAGTCAAATTAATCATTGGATCTTTTTCCGTCCACCTAGAGCTGCATCAAACCAGTCTCAGGACTGAAGACCACAACAAAAACAACGATTGTAATGTAACAATTGCAGAAGCATTCAAAGAAAGTCTCTGCGCAGAAGCTTAAAAGTACCTTGAACGTGCTGTAGAGGCAACTTTAACTTACCGAGTATGGATGGGATGTTTCTGGATTGTTGTAGGTGGTACAGACACAGAGTCCTGTGAAGAAGTTGTGAACACTTTCTCTGAAAGCTGCCTTGAGCAACTAGTGAGGCAACATATGTGTATTGAAAATATTTTAGACCTTGTAGCTACAAATAGGCCTGACACCTGACTTTATTGATAGTATAGAAACGGGGATTAGTGTTACAATGTTACCATAGCCATAATGGTTACTGAAGTTAATAACTCTATCAAGAAGTCTAGGAGAGTTTTTATGCTGCAAAGAGCAGATAAACAGTTGTTAGAATAGTTCCAATATGGTGAACAAGAGGATTAAAGACAGAAAAGACCCCACCATGGTTTAATAACAAAAATTCAGAAAATGTCAACAGCACAAAGTTAGTATAAGGGGAATTCAAATGAAACTGGGTCACTAGTGTAAGGTAATGGTAACAATTTTATTAACTCAGAGAAATGTAGCTATACACAGTACACATACTCAAAAATAGTCACCAAAACTGTTGGTACATTTATCCCATTGTAACACAAACCGGTTGATTCCATGCTTGAAGCTAGTAGGCTGCTGTCGGATCCAGGCCTGAACCCAGTCACATACTTCGTCTTCTGTTGTGAATCAATGTCTGCGAATAGCTTGTTTTAGAGTTAAAAACACATGAAAGTCACACGGTGAAAGGTTGGGACTGTACGGTGGATGTTCCAGCAGTTTCCCACCAAAACTGCTGCAGTGTCATCTTCACCACATTGGCCCTGTGTGGGTGGGTATTATCATGCAGGGGGATAAAGCCAGTGGACAACATGCCTCGGTGTTTCGAGTGAATGGCTTGTGTAAGGTTCTGTAAAGTGGCTTGATAATGTTGGGCACTGATGGTGGTTCCTGTTCCAGGCACTCGACGAGCAGCAAGCCCTTGTGGTCAAAAAAAGGACATCATGACCTTACCAGACAGAACTGGTGTGCACGGCCTTGGATATCTTTGGAGATGGTGAAGTTGCATGTTTCCACTGCTTGCTCTGATGCTTGCTTTCCAGTTCAAAATGTTGACACCCTGTTTCGTCACCTGTGACAGTATGCGACAGAAAGCCATATTCCTCCTCATGATAATATAGCAGATGACTCAAAGACAGCGCCATTCGAGTACTGTGCTGTTTGGCGGTCTATTGGTGAGGAACCCACTGTGCACAGATTTTTCGAAAGTTCAAGTGTTGATGCATTATGACGTGGGCAGTGCCCACGCTAATACCCAGTAACCGATGGATCTCGTCCACAGTGATTCTGAAGTTGTCCAAGACTAAAGCATTCACTTCTGCAACCATTTCCAATGTGATGACATGATGAGCTTGTCCTGGATGAGGATCAACTTCCAGTGGCTTGCGCCCCTCAAGGAATCGTTTGCACCATCCCTCAACACTTGAACGATCCAGACTGTGCTCACCATACACAGCCTTCGTCTGTCAATACATTTCGTGGCTTCCAGCTCCCACTGCCAAAAATTGAATCACTCCTCATTCTTACTTACTTGCCTGCATGTTCGGTAATGGACGGTAACTTGTGTGACCACCTTTTCTTTGGCATGAAACCATACTGGCACTATGCAACATCAAACGGTGCGCATGCGTCAGTCTCTCTACAAAATAGATGGTGCCACCTTATCTGCAGTTATGTGGTGCCACCTTACATGTAAGGCAAAGGTAGATGCACTGACCAGGTTTCATCTGAATGAACTTCGTAAAAATTTGTGCGTTTATAAGAAGTTCAATGTGCAAAGCATACAACAACCTCATCATACACCATCATACGTTAGCAAAAGATCTTGCCAAGAATCCTAGAAAATTCTGGCCCCCACATAAAATCACTAAGAGGATTGAGAGCTTCTGTTCATACATATTTATTCCTGTTAAGGATCACAACATGTTTTATACAAGGTATTAGTTGTGGTCAATGAAGACAGTGCTCAGAATTGAGTACCCACATTTCTGATCACACCAAATCAGCATATGTTAAAGGGCTCAGACGAAATTTGATAAGCAAACTGAATGTATTCTGGCCTGAAGATGGTCGTTACTGACCAGAAATTAATAATCTGGTATAAAACATTTTGTGCTCTGTAACTGTACCTTTTTGGATCACTGTGGAGTTTTGCTCAATTACATCATAACTTGTGAGCTTCTATTCAGTCACTCATATACATTCTGCTGTGGTGGTAGAAGGCAGAAATTGGAAAGCTGATGTTTTAAATCTCACATAAAAAAAAAAATATTCATGCAGAATGGTTGTACAGACATAACGTAATTTGACCAACACATTGTCTCCAATTCGGCGGACGTAGAAATAGGCATCCTCAATGTTGAGAAGCAACTGAAAGAGTTGAAAACAAATAAAAGGGTAAAAGACTGGACCCACAAAATTAAAGACCAATAACCTTAAAACCCAGAATGAATTTCTCACTTTGCATTGGTGTTTGCACTGATGTGAAACTTCCTGGCAGATTAAAACTGTGCACGACGTCAAGACTTGAACTCAGGACCTTTGCCTTTTGCGGGTAAGTGCTCTGCCAACTGAGCTATCCAAGCATGACTCACAACCTGTCTGCAATAACCTTTATTCCAGGAATGCTAGTCCTGAAAGATTTGCAGTAGAACTTCTATGAAGTCTGGAAGGTAGAAGATGAGATACTAGTGAAAGTAAAACTGAGAGCAGGTCATGAGTCGTGCTTGGACAGCTCAGTCAGTAGAGCAGTTGTTTGTGAAAGGCAAACGTGTCAAGTTCCAATCTCTCCCCAGCACACAGTTTTACTCTGCCAGGAAGTTTCATACTTAACATTGTTTCACTTCAGAATTCTTGGGTATTAACTAAGTTCAAATATAATAAATTTCCTTGAGGGAGAAAAGCTTATATCCACAAACCAACAAACACCTTGTGCAAAACTAAACTTGCCTCTTTCTCAAATGATATCTCCGAACAATAAATGAAGAGCAAGTAGACTGTTAACGGAAGTCCAAGTATACAGAATATTCTAGGTATGTGAAGGGCTTGAGGAATTTTTAAGTAAATGTACCTAGTACATTGTTCTGGATCATGAGTGTTTATCGACAGAGGGGTATTGTCACTATCGCCCCAGGAAAGTATAACAGGACAACTCCTGTACATAAATGCTCTGATGGATAGGATGAGTACGAATTTGCAGCTGTTTGCTGACAATGCTGCATTGTAATCATTGAGTGACTGTAGCCCAGTACAGAACAACTTAGACAAAATTTCTGTTTGGTGTGATGAATAGCAGCTTGCTCTGAATGTTAAGTGCAACCTAGTACAGATGGGTAGGAGAAACAATCCTGTAACATTGACATACAACTTGACTGATGCAATGTTTACAACAGTCACATCAGTTAAATATGTAAGTGTGAAGTTGCAAAGCACCACGGAATGGAACAAACACATAAGGCTGATGATAAGGAAACCGAATTGTTGATATTGATTTACTGGGAGAACTTTAGGAAGAGGAGATAACACACAGAACAATTTTGTGGCCAATTTTTGAATACTGCTAGAGCATTTGGAATTATCAACAGGTCAGATTAAAGTAAGACATAAATCATTCAGAGATGTGCTGCTCAATTTGTTACTAATAGGTTTGATCAACTCACAAGTATCACAGAAGTAGTCTGTGTACTCAATGAGAATACCTGGACAGAAGAAGACATTATTTTTGGGAAACAGTATTTAGGAAAGTTAGAGAGCTGGCATTTGTGCCAGACTGCAGATTGATCCTACTGCCACCAAATTTCATTTCACGTAAGGATCATGAAGATGAGAAAAATCAGGGCTTGTACAGAAGCTGGAACATGGAAGAGAATGACTTAATGGTTACCCTCCCATCATGCGGCATGACAACTCATAGGGGGTGGGCGGGAGAGATAATCATTGCAGGCCTGCCAGATAGCATGCACGCTATTCACTATGAAGAAAAGGATACGGGATAAACTTCATCTGATTCAAATGTTCGCTCTAAAATAAATAAGAAACTTAGAAGACAATATAAAGCTCTCATTGTAAAAACTGATCGGGAGGCTTTGCAAATGATGTATGATGGGCATTACCAGAATACAACACTGGATTTCTTCCAAAATAACAGCGTAAAAGAACTTTAACCTGATTCAAACATCAGATCATGTACGATTTTTTAAAAAATTCAAAGGCAGTAACTTCCTGTCATCCTTTAGTGAAAATTTTAAATCTACAGTAATGAACCACGCAGCTCCAAAGCTGTTGTTATAACCTAAAATTCGGTGGCCAAGGGATCCAGTCACTAATTCGGAGATAAGCCCATTCTACCGAATTAGTAAAAAATTTAATGACTTGTTGAATAAGGCTTGTACATTTCATAAGAATTTTGATTTAAATGATAGCTCCAAGTTTGCAGAAGTGTTCCTGCATAACGTCAAGTGCTGACACATCGATCAAGAACAGAAGAGCAGACAGGGCTGTGAGACGATGACAGCCAGTAGTACGCTGACTGACTCCTCCCTAGGATGACACCGAGACAACAGTGGCATCTAGGCAAAGAGAATACAAGCAACGCACCACCTGGCCGTGGCCAGTTGAAGACTAACTGTTCTTTGAATGTGCTGCAGCAACTTATGAACTGTATTGTTTCCCTTGTATTAGGAATTACATACTCTGAAGAGACATCTAATTTGACTGTCACCAATTGCTTATGACACACAATTGTAAATTCCCAAAGTTAAGTATTGTCATATATCCTACTGTATTAAAAATTCATTAATATGATTTGCTTGAATTGTTGTCTAGCAATCCGAGAAGCAGGTTTTCTAGGCACCCTATATTAGACAAGTGGGCAGGGCTCAACATTGGCGACGAGGTGGTCAACAGATTCCATAGCAACAACCCAGAGCCTAGCTGCCAGAAATGTTCTTTTGTGTTTCACTGGCACCTTAATTCTACATTTGCTTCTCTTTGCAGGGGTGCATTTACTTGCTTTAACCATCTCTTATACTGTTTTTTGCTAATCAGTGTTTTTCAGGTGGGCGTTACAGAAATTTTCTTTGCTTCTGTACTTATTTTTATTGCTTACCTTGTCTGTTTCTCACATTTGTCTCTTCCAATATGCCCACCTGACCTATCCCACCCCCTGCTCAAGCACCACAGCTGCAAGCATTAGATGCAATCCAGCTAATGCAGATGTTTTCAGTTTCAGAGTCAACAAATCACATCTCTATTAAATACAGTACAGCAGCTGCTGGTGAATGGAACGAATACAGTGCAGCAGGTGCCTACAGTATCTCCAAGTGCTATACCATCTTTTCACCAGTTTCATGAACAAGAGAAGGACTGACTCAAGTGGTTGCAACAGTTTGAAGCCCATGTAATTGCTCACAGTGTACCAGGCACTGTGAAACTTCCCTATCTATTGTCCACGGTAGGAAGGGCAGTGTTTAGACTCATTCAAAAACTTTTCCCTAAGCCCACGCCGAGTGAACTTTCATATGATCAGGTTGTAGATTCGCTATCTAACTATTGTGACCAACAAGTTAATGTTGTAGCAGCTAGGTATCAGTCCTTTAATTGCAAGAAATGGTCTGAATAAACTTATCGCGAGTGTGTAACAGATTTGCAGGGTATGACAAGGAAATGCAAATTCAGATGTGCTTGTGGTGCTTTGTATTCAGATATTATGTTGCGTGGTGCAGTCATGCACAATGTAACTGATTTCAAACTTAGAGAACAGATTTTGAAACAGTCCGATCCATCATTTCAGCACATATGCAAATACTATGTTATTACGATTCCAGTGTCATGTCGGCTGATAAGCTTGAGCAGCCAGCAATTTGTTGGGTAAAGTTGCCTCTTGTTCATGACTGGCCCATTAAGCAAGCTTGCACGTGCCATGCTGTGTGAACAATTCTCCACACTCTTCCATAACCGACACTGAAGGATGGGAAAAAGTTGCTTCATGCCACATGTTATTGTGTTTTACAGGATTTTTGTGGCAGCAGGCAGTGTGTGCGAGGTGAGATCATTCGTCGGTGCATGCATGTACCTCATTTCAGACCCTGATGAATTGCTGCACCGACATCACATTCCAATTCGCCACTGTCATGTGCATCGTGATCCTTCTGTGTCTCTTCTCCCAGATTCACAGATCCTGAGGACAGCGCGGCCACAGCAGCTGCCAGAGGGTGTCATTACGACACTGCGGGACGACCTCATGGAGACGGAGCCTTTTCCTCCTCCACCTCCTCTCGTCCTACCCAATGGAGCTGGACCCATCCATAACACAGCACAGACACCTTCAATATCTTGCCTCAGGAGGTGGACACGTACCCTTCGGTCATTTTCTGGGGGACGTTTCCGCCAGAGCGAAGGCTGGATGGCGGGGTATGATCAGTAGAGGGGGGGGGGGGATATAATACAGTGTAATGTCAAGCGCTGGCACATCGGTCAAAACCGGAAGAGCAGAGAGGGCTATGTGACTGACCCCTCTCTAGGATGACACCAACACAGCAGCGGCCATCGGCATCTAGGTGAGGAAAATATAAGCACCGCACTGCTTGGTCACAGCCAGTTGAAGATTAGCCATTTTACGAATGCTGCAGCAGCAGCTTATGAACTGTATTGTTTCAGTTGTATTAGGAGTTGTATACATTGAAGAGACTTCTTATTTGACTGTTGCCAATTGCCTGTGGCACACCATTGTAAATTCCCAAAGTTAAGTATTTTCATTTATCTTACTGTAATAACAATTCATTAATGCAATTTTCTTGAATCGTTGTCTAGTGATCCGAGAAGCACATTTCCTAGGCACCCTGTATCACAGGGCTTAACAACCGGCCGGTTTTAAGCGCGAGTACTCGCGTCTGCTCAGGCACGTGCTCGTGAGCAGCTGCATGGTCGTGCAGTAGGGAGGGAGGGGAGGGAGGGGAAATGCGCGCGCACGTTTGAATAGGGCCGCAGCGTGCCTATTGAATTCGCGCCAACTGTGTAACGTTTGAAGTACTACGATCAGCTCTTAACAGTCACTTCGCTGGTTAAGAATCATGTGAAGTCGCCATTGTGTAACCCCAACCATGCTTTCGCAGTTCAACCCCCATTGGGGGGAATTGTATCTGTTTACAGAAAAAGATGGTGTTGCAAAATGTTTAGTATGTCACAAAACGCTGAATTCTTTTACGAAATTTAATTTGCAGCGACATTATATGTCGCACCACGCGAAAGACTACGGACGTGGAAAATGTGATTGACCAGATCATGCACAGGAAGTTATTAAACTTAAAAGGAAGCTATCCAAAGAAGATCTGGACGACGAAGAAAAATCAACTGAGGCAGCTCTCAGAGTGGGTTACAAAATTGCTTTGCTTTTAGCAAAATCCCTGCGCCCCTTAACTGATGGCGATTTAATAAAGGAATGTTTGGTAGTTACAGCGGAACATTTGTGTCCATCTGAAGTTGAACAGTTTTGGATTGTGCCATTATCTAACATGACCATTATGTGTCGCATACAGGACATGGCAGACGACGTCCAGAGCCAGCTTGCAAATATCTGTAAAGATTTTATGGCGTATTCTCTAGCTCTGGACGAAAGTGTTGATATCACTGGAACAGCGCAGCTTGCCATATTTATTATAGGTGTTAATAGAGATATTCAGGTGAGGGAGGAGCTCCTCGATGTAGTAGCCATGAAGAACACTACAACCGGAGGTGATATTTTAAGTAGTGTTGAAGAAAGTGTTGAAAATATAGGATTGTCATGGAATTCTTTAGTTTCAGTGTCTACAGATGGTAGAGGCATACACTAAGCTAATAAAATTATGTGGCACGTGTACATTCTCCTTTATTTGTTTCATTTGTTGCAGTAATAATTTGTGAGTGATATCCCTGCAGGTGGCCGCAGATTTACATCGACTGGCTGCAGCTGTTGTGTACCCCACGTGACTCTCCCCACTCTCTGCTCTGGTCCGGTAGTGGGGGTAGCGTGCTCGCGCTGCTCCGTGCTCGTGCCTTGCTGCTCACAGCTTGCTCTGCGAGCACGTATGTTGTGAAGCCCTGCTGTATCAGATGAGGGGGCAGGTCACAACAGAAAGCATAATAGACATTCTCATTCCAATCACAGCTAGATTCAAACCTTTTGGTATAGTAAAGCAGTATATACAAATATATCAGTTAATTGAACAATTTCATTCATTAAGAATTCTGTGCTTAAATAAAAAAGTTCAGTGGGCCAGAAATTTATGAATTTATAAAACTAGTGACCTGTCTGCTACCATATAACTATTTAAACTTCATTGTCGAATTTAATGTGCAGGAAGGTGGCTTAGCAATGGGCAGCTGCCTATCTAGTCTGTTGGCTAAGACTTATGTAGATCATGTAGGGACAATATTTTTATAGGTTATTACAGAAATAACCAGAAAATTAATATTACATGTGGTGTTGTCCAAAGATGGAAGCCCCATAGTAAAGTCGGTACGTTATGACATACCCAGAAGCTAAAGAGTGTCGCTGCAAGACGCAGCCACAAATGAGATACATCGACAGTGGCATGTCCTCAAGAGGTTCCATACGCTGCTAGAAGTTTACTTAAGTTGAAGAGCAGCACCACTCACTCCACTCTGATAGCAGCATCAGTCAGAACTTTGTACCAAAGTTCATAGTGAAATGCAATGTGATATTTGATTCTCATTCAGTACCAGAATAACTACAGTTGTGACATTACAGTATTGTTGAAAGTAATAAACAGTTATCATTGTGTTCTGTGACTGTATCCATTATTGTGAAAAGGACAGGTTGCTACTCACCATAATGACTTTTTTTGTTACAGGCAAGCAAAACAAAACTTTCACACATTAAGCTTTCGACCAAAGCCTTCTTCAGAAAAGAGAACACACTCAGTCTCACATGCAAGCACACCTCATGCACAATGATAATTGTCTCCGACCAGAATGCAATGTTTTTGCATCAAACGAAAGCAGTAATCTTGAGTGGGGCGGTGAATGGGAAGGAATAGCAGGATACGGTTGGGGGGAGTGGGGCCAGCACTGTCTGGCGGAGCGTGTGGGGTATAGATGGAAGCAAGACGAGGTTGCCAGACACAGCATCGAGAGGCTGTGGGGGAGGGAGGGGGAGGAGAATGGGGAACGGAAAAGGAAAGAAAGAGATAAGAGGAAAAGACCAATGGATATGCTGGTAAAGAGTGGGATTTGTGGAAGGCGATGGTGTGGATGGCTGTGAAACACCAACGACCCCAGTTACAGAACATCTGCTGCTGTGATGAAGAAGAGTTCCAAGTGTCAAATCGGGGGAAAGATGAAAGTGTCTTAGAAAGTCAGCCACCAGTGCAGTTTCCCTGACATTGACGATGAAAAACTGCCATGGAAATATGTCTTCTAAACACAAGCCCAAGGTTCGAGATGTGGTCCCGTATACTGCTATACATTAATCATTCTGGCTGTGCTTGCCCACATGGCATGTCACTCACTTCAGACCTGGTATAGACAAGAAAATGGCTGTGAGTGTGATCCTGGACGGGGGATGGTGTACAACTTGATTGGTTAATGTGTTGAGTAGGTAGGCACTTGTAGTAGTGGGACTGTTGTGTATCATTCTTCCCATCTGGTTATCACAAGATGGCATGCAGTTGTCGTGACACCTGGCTGGAGGTCGTGGCCAGGGTAGCTGTGATTGATGTCATCCTCAGTGGCATTCGGGTACGCTCAGTTCCGTGTTGCCACCCATCACGGCATGGAGCCTGACTGAGGCAGAGGTGCTCAGTGTTGTCTGCTGAAGTTCTGCATTTTCAATGTTGTAACACAGCTAAAAATCTGTCTTCCAAAATTATTTTCCTTTCTGGGTAACTTCACTATCCAGTGTCTACAGGGTGTGATCTGGCTTGAGTGTGACACTGATTAAGATTCAAAGGGATATGAGAGTTGAGAGAGCATTTTGGTGCCTAACGTTCATCATAAATAACTTGGTGTAACTACTGTTCGGGCATTCTACCGAGGCATTGGAGGAGTGCTTTCTTCACTGTGCTGTACTTGTTGTTAACCGGGGTCAACAAACCCATGTCACTAAAAATGTCAGTGTGCTAACATAACTGGTTTGAAGAATATGATGAACTTGGAGGTGTCATTGGAAATTCCATGGTTGTAGAGAATGCACTTAGTGATAGCAAACCACACTGTTAGTTTCTCAGGGGGGAAGGGTGGCAGTTAGGGTTGTGGATTGAGACGAACAGTACTGTTGTCAAAATTCTGGTCTGCGTGTGGAATCACAGCTGGTTGGAGAGCAACAATGCACAAGATATCGTGAGACAGCCATGATGTGGAAGTAAATACATTGAAAGTATTCGAGCATGGCCCAACTGGATAGGCTCCATATGGTTGTGCTAACAAGTTTGTCAGAATTCTATGCATGGCAGTAAATGCAAAATTCTGCTGTGTCTGTCTGTGGCAGTGTGTTGAAGAGCATCTCATTGGTATGCAAACAAACTGCCTTTGTTACCAAAGTGAACTAAAATATTGGTAATCAGTACACACTGTTCAGTTACACAGGGACATTGTCGACACCTCTGGCACTGCATAATAAAATATCAGTTTCACATTTTACAAAAGGCAAACCTTGTTCCTGTTGATGCAAAGCACTAATCTGAGTACTATATAAGTTACTGTATTGTATTCATACTTCTCCCCCACTAAAGCTGTGAGATGGCTCTGTTGTTGTTGCATTTAATATGAGACGAAGAACACAGGATAATCCATTGTAGGTGCCAGTGTTCTTCACTGATTGCGAAGAGGACCCAGGTGAGGAAGCTCCAGATAAAATGAGTAGACTGGAAGTGCTTAATAGTAAATGTTATTGGTTGTCAGCAATACATGCATCTTGAGTGCTTACTACAGAAGCTCAGAACCAACTAAATTCAAAGGTAGCCATGCAGCACCGCTGTGTCACTGACCAGAGAGTTTTTCCTATGTTAGCTACTTGATGACAAAAAAGTGCCTTCTCATTAAAGTTAATAAATCTGATTAAAAAAAAAATCTGCTCTTACATTTGTAATTTATTGCTAACTATACTTCTATTTCTTTCCTATAGACAATTCTGTTTCAGTTTCTTTTATTTATATGCAGTTTAATTAAAAATCATTTCATATTTACTAGAAATGTAACTTTACAGGTAGTAAACAAATGTAATAGTTTTTTAAAAGAATGTTCTTATTTCTGTCATAGTTTCTTTTGGTGGCTCACAATAGGACCTAAAAGAGATGCAGCAGCTCAGAAGCTCACAAGGTTGGTGACCACTGGTTTAAACCATTCCATAGTAATGCAAAAGTTAAAATATTGTGGAATAGCAAGTTCATGGTTTTTTATGTTTTCTGAATCACAGAAAGCAATATGTATCAGTTCCATGCCAGTCGCATGGCAGTAGGCACAGACATAGTGTACCACAAGGTTCAATTTTGGGTACTCAGCTATTTCTGATATACGTAAATAATCTTCCATGTGTAGTTTGAGAAATGCGAATTTTGTTATTTTTGCAGATGATACAAGTATTGGAATAAAAAATAGTATCAGTCTCCTTACTAAAGAAGCGGCCGGTGAAATACACTCCTGGAAATGGAAAAAAGAACACGTGGACACCGGTGAGTCAGACCCACCATACTTGCTCCGGACACTGCGAGAGGGCTGTACAAGCAATGATCACACGCACAGCACAGCGGACACACCAGGAACCGCGGTGTTGGCCGTCGAATGGCGCTAGCTGCGCAGCATTTGTGCACCGCCGCCATCAGTGTCAGCCAGTTTGCCGTGGCATACGGAGCTCCATCGCAGTCTTTAACACTGGTAGCATGCCGCGACAGCATGGACGTGAACCGTATGTGCAGTTGACGGACTTTGAGCGAGGGCGTATAGTGGGCATGCGGGAGGCCGGGTGGACGTACCGCCGAATTGCTCAACACGTGGGGCATGAGGTCTCCACAGTACATCGATGTTGTCGCCAGTGGTCGGCGGAAGGTGCACGTGCCCGTCGACCTGGGACCGGACCGCAGCGACGCACGGATGCACGCCAAGACCGTAGGATCCTACGCAGTGCCGTAGGGGACCGCACCGCCACTTCCCAGCAAATTAGGGACACTGTTGCTCCTGGGGTATCGGCGAGGACCATTTGCAACCGTCTCCATGAAGCTGGGCTACGGTCCCGCACACCGTTAGGCCGTCTTCCGCTCATGCCCCAACATCGTGCAGCCCGCCTCCAGTGGTGTCGCGACAGGCGTGAATGGAGGGACGAATGGAGACGTGTCGTCTTCAGCGATGAGAGTTGCTTCTGCCTTGGTGCCAATGATGGTCGTATGCGTGTTTGGCGCCGTGCAGGTGAGCGCCACAATCAGGACTGCATACGACCGAGGCACACAGGGCCAACACCCGACATCATGGTGTGGGGAGCGATCTCCTACACTGGCCGTACACCACTGGTGATCGTCGAGGGGACACTGAATAGTGCACGGTACATCCAAACCGTCATCGAACCCATCGTTCTACCATGCCTAGACCGGCAAGGGAACTTGCTGTTCCAACAGGACAATGCATGTCCGCATGTATCCCGTGCCACCCAACGTGCTCTAGAAGGTGTAAGTCAACTACCCTGGCCAGCAAGATCTCTGGATCTGTCCCCCATTGAGCATGTTTGGGACTGGATGAAGCATCGTCTCACGCGGTCTGCACGTCCAGCACGAACGCTGGTCCAACTGAGGCGCCAGGTGGAAATGGCATGGCAAGCCGTTCCACAGGACTACATCCAGCATCTCTACGATCGTCTCCATGGGAGAATAGCAGCCTGCATTGCTGCGAAAGGTGGATATACACTGTACTAGTGCCGACATTGTGCATGCTCTGTTGCCTGTGTCTATGTGCCTGTGGTTCTGTCAGTGTGATCATGTGATGTATCTGACCCGAGGAATGTGTCAATAAAGTTTCCCCTTCCTAGGACAATGAATTCACGGTGTTCTTATTTCAATTTCCAGGAGTGTATGTGATAACATTAACAGACAGTTCAAGGCAAATGGATTAGCATTGAATTGTGACAAGACTCTGTACATACAGTTCAGTACTTCTCGCAAAATTCCATAAGCTATAAAAATAAGTTTCTCAAAGAATGAGATATAGGAAATAGAAAACGTTAAATTTCTGGAACTACAGATAGATTACAACCTCAACTGGAAAACCCAGTGCCTAGAATTAATGAAGTTCCTTGGTTCAGCTATGTTTGTAGTATGTATAATTACCGATAAATGTGTTTTAAAAATGAAGAAACTATTGTATTTTCCATATTTCCATTCTTTAATGAGTTATGGAATTATTTTATGAGGAAATTGAAGTTACGGGATTAGTTTTTCATCATACAGAAGCAATGTATAAGGATTATATCTGGTATTAATTCAAGAACTTCCTGCAGAGACTTAGAGAAATACTTCACAATACCTATATTCATTATTGTTCTTAATCATCACAAATATTTCTCTTTTTATGAAAAGTAGAGAAAGGCGTGAATATAACACTATAACCAAAAACAACCTCTGCAGAGATCTCAAAGGGTTAACATTAGTACAGAAAGTAGTCAGATACATGTGTGTTAAGAACCTACCAGAGCAAATTAAATATCATAGAGATAATGTAGTGAAGTTTAAGACTCAATTAAAGAACCTTCTATTGGGTGACTTCTCCTACTCCATTGAAGTGTATTTTCATGATACTCTTCAGTTTGATGTCTTTCTGTATTCCAGAGACCATTCTCTGTTGCATCCTTTGAATATGACTGATGTAATGTAACATAACACGTGCTATTAACTTTGAGTCAATTTTAGCAAAAGCCCAATCATTACCATCTTCAGTACCTAAACTTGTGTAGACATTGCCTGCTTGTCCATGGCGTTCCAAGATGGCCGCCGAGTAAGTGACGCCAGAAACCATTTCCAGAAAGTTAAGTGATTTAGACAGGAATATAATTTGTTTAACGCCGACAACAATTTAAATACGTGCATTAGTGTGTCGTTTAGTCTTGCCATTAAAGGTTTGACTTTTCTTTGCGTATTTTTTCAGAAAACACGAAACGATCGTAACTTCCCGAAGTCGCGCTTAGGCTTAAATTTTGTAAACGTGTTTGTTTATTGTTTCACGGTAATTTAACTAGTTTCTCGGTAACAAATAAGTAAACTACCGTAAATAGCGTGTAACTTCATTGTTTTAATACAGATTTCAGAAAAACAGCGTAACTTTATATCAGAAACTTGCCTATATACATTTGTTTATAGGCCTAATTCTCGTAACGTTTTTGGAGAATCAAAGTTAAAGTACCTCGTTTAATTGTCCTTTTTTTCATTCAATCGAGTGAAATATATAATAAATAGCGTATACCTTCATTGTTTTAATACAGATCTCAGAAAAACAGCGGAATTTTAAATCAGAAACTTGCTTATATACATTTGTGAATAGGCTTAATTCTTGTAACGTCTTTTTTGATTTTCGGTAATTTAATTGATTTATTCTAGCTAAAGTATTATTTTTGCCATGAGTGAGAAGTGCCTGACTTGCCGTAGAATTGTTAGTTCCGGGGTTTGGTGTGATGGATGTAGTAGTTTTTTTCACTGGGGGGATTGCAGTGGCGTGGGTGTTGGGAAAGTGGATCAGGCTCATCAGTGGTTATGTAGGATTTGCAGCAGAGATAGGAAGATAGTGGAACAGGAGGGGAAAATTGCTGCCCTTCAGGCTGAGCTAGATCAGGCTAGGGAAGATCTGGACAGGTTAAGGAGGGAGAAGGGCAAAGAGAGGTGGGAAGTGGCAACAGGTAGCAGAAGGAACAGGCCTAGAACTAAGTCTGACAGTTTTGTGGTGAATGTCAAAAATCAGTTTGACCTGTTGCTTCAGTTAGAAACTGATGAGCCTCAAGCAGAGGTAAGTGTAGACAGGACACAACAAACTTTCAATAGGAAATTGAAAAAGAATGTAGGAAAGTCATCGAAAAGGAAGAAAGTTTTGTTGTTAGGCAGTTCTCATGCCAGAGGTGTAGGCCAACTTCTGCAGGAGGAATTAGGACCAGAATACCAGGTCACAAATTTTTTCAAACCAAGTGCTAGTCTGGATCAGGTGACAGAGGATTTAGGTTTACTCTGTAAAGGATTTACCAGGGAAGACACCGTGGTTATTGTGGGAGGGCCAGGGAACAGCATCGACAGAGATCCTGGGTACAGTATAGAGTGTGACCTGGTAAAGATTGCGTCGGCATCGAGACACACCAATGTTGAATTTGTATCTGTGCTGAGACGCCATGACCAGCCTCATTTGAACTCTTCTGTTGGGAGAGTTAATTTGGAGTTGGAACGGCTGCTTGGGTCGGGTGCGGGGGCTCATATTGGTGTGGTTCCTGTTGATTATCTCAGTAGGTGGGACTATACCAGGCATGGCCTACATCTCAACAGGAAAGGGAAGGGGAAACTGGCTGGGGTAATAGCAGGAAATTTAAGGGGGGGAGGCACTGCCATGAATGGTAAAATACCAGTGGTTACAGGTGTTGGAGCAGCACCTTTTTTAGGGTAGGTAAGACAGAAAGATGTCAAGTTCTACGAGAGGTCAGGATTGAAACAAATCTTCAGTTTAGGAAAGAAATTAAACAGCACAATTCTAGCACATTGGATCACCAATCACAGCTATCAATTATAAATTTTCACCAATCACCAGAAATTTTATCTCCACCAAGTTGTATCTCAGTCCTAGGTAATTGCATTGATGAATTAAAGTCACCCAACCCAGTTGACATAATCTGCCTCTCTGAACACCGTGTGACCACTGGTATAGGAACTAGGCCTAAGCACAATGAGAAACTCAGACAGGAGAGTACTGCAAATGTTAGAATAAGGAAAGGTTCTCATAAAAGTATAATTAAAAATAATGTAAGTATATTTCATCAAAATATTGGGAGTTTAAAGAATAAAGTAGATGAGCTTCTAGTTTGTTTAGAAGATTTAGAAGCTGAGAATGAAATAGATATACTATGCCTGTCTGAGCATCACATTGTTACTGATATGGATAAGGTAAATGTAAGTGGATATAAGCTCTCTGCACATGTAATGAGAGAAAATATGGAGAAAGGAGGAGTTGCCATATATGTCAAAAGTTATCATTGTGCAAAAAGTATAGAAACAAAAAAGTTTTGTGTAGAGAAACATATAGAAGCATGTGCCTGTGAGCTTAAATTAAATAAAGGCACATTTATAATTGTAACTGTATATAGGTCCCCATCAGGAAATTTTCATCTATTTCTGAAAAATTTGGACTCCTTGTTGTGCTATCTGTCAGACAGGGGGAAGCAAATTATTATTTGTGGGGACTTCAATGTAGATTCTCTGAAAGAGGGTAATAGGAAAAATGACCTTGAAGTATTACTCGGTTCTTTCAATTTGACACCCGTTATTGATTTTCCTACTCGGGTGGTAAAGGATAGCAGCTCACTGATAGATAACTTCTTTATAGACCAAGATAAGTTTAACCAGATAAATGCTCAGCCTGTTGAGAATGGTCTTTCTGATCATGGTGCACAGCTAGTTACAATATATGACATAGCTCCATTCAGCAATACTAAACAGTCCTCCAAAGTAGTACGTCCAGTCAACGATTTAAGAATTGCAAATTTCAGGGAAAGCCTACAGCAGTTAGACTGGGATGAGGTGTACCGTGAACCTGATGCCAATTTAAAATATAATTTATTTCATGACATTTTTGTAAATGCATTTGAAAACTGCTTCCCCAAGAAAATAGTTAAATATACTCGTAAGAAACCTTGTAACAAACCATGGCTTACTAAGGGTATAAAAATATCTTGTAACCGGAAAAGGGAAATGTATCTGACAGCAAGAAAGAGTAGTGACCCAGAAACTATCAAAAATTATAAAAACTACTGTGTTATATTAAGAAAAGTTATTAAAAAATCCAGGAGTATGTGTATCATGTCTGAAATCAGCAACTCTGATAATAAAATTAAAACAATTTGGAATATTATTAAAAGAGAAACAGGTCAACCAAGAGCAGAGGAAGACAGTATTACCATCAAATTGAATGAAAACTTTACGAACAAAAAGTCAGAAGTGGAAAATATTTTTAATAATCATTTTCTAAATGTTGTGGATATAGTAGGATCCAGGTGTTCATTAGAAGATGCTAGGCTGTTAATGGAAGAGGCCATACCTATGCAATTTGATACAATTGAAATCTTACCCACTTCTCCCTCTGAAATTAGGAAAATAATAAACTTGCTTAAAAGCAAAAACTCACATGGAATTGATGGCATTTCCAGCAAAATACTAAAAGCTTGTTCTCAACAGATAAGTAAGATTCTCAGCCACCTGTGTAATAGCTCTCTGGAACAGGGCATTTTCCCTGATAGGCTGAAATATGCTATTGTTATACCTTTGCATAAAAAGGGGGATAGATCTGATGTCAACAATTACCGTCCAATCTCCCTTCTAACAGCTTTATCCAAAATTTTTGAGAAAGTAATGTATTCAAGAGTAGCTTCACATATCTGTAAAAATGAAGTACTAACAAAATGTCAGTTTGGTTTCCAGAAAGGTTTTTCAACAGAAAATGCCATATATGCTTTCACCAGTCAAATTTTGAATGATCTAAATCACCGAACACCACCCATTGGGATTTTTTGTGATCTCTCAAAGGCTTTTGATTGTGTAAACCATGAAATTCTGCTAGACAAGCTCAAGTATTGTGGCATGAGTGGGGCAGTGCACAAATGGTTTAATTCTTACCTAACTGGAAGAGTGCAGAAAGTAGAAATAAGTAGTTCTCGTAACATGCAAAGATCAGCACATTCCTCAAACTGGGGAACTATCAAGAATGGGGTTCCACAAGGGTCAGTCTTGGGTCCTTATTATATATTAATGACTTGCCATTCTATATTCATGAAGAGGCAAAGTTAGTTCTCTTTGCTGATGATACAAGTATAGTAATCACACCTGACAAACAAGAATTAACTGATGAAATTGTCAATACTGTCTTTCAGAAAATTACTAAGTGGTTCCTTGTAAACGGACTCTCACTGAATTTTGATAAGACACAGTACATACAGTTCCGTACAGTGAATGGTATGACGCCATTAATAAATATAGACCTTAATCAGAAGCATATAGCTAAGGTAGAATATTGCAAATTTTTAGGTGTGTCCATTGATGAGAGATTAAATTGGAAGAAACACATTGATGATCTGCTGAAACGTTTGAGTTCAGCTACTTATGCAATAAGGGTCATTGCAAATTTTGGTGAAAAACATCTTAGTAAATTAGCTTACTACGCCTATTTTCACTCATTGCTTTCATATGGCATCATATTTTGGGGTAATTCATCACTGAGGAATAAAGTATTTATTGCACAAAAGCGTGTAATCAGAATAATAGCTGGAGTCCACCCAAGATCATCCTGCAGACATTTATTTAAGGATCTAGGGATATTCACAGTAGCTTCTCAGTATATATACTCGCTTATGAAATTTGTTATTAGCAACCAAACCCAATTCAAAAGTAATAGCAGTGTGCATAACTACAATACTAGGAGAAAGGATGATCTTCACTATTCAAGATTAAATCTAACTTTGGCACAGAAAGGGGTGAATTATACTGGCACTAAAGTCTTTGGTCACTTACCAAATAGTATCAAACGTCTGACAGATAACCAACAAGTATTTAAGAAGAAATTAAAAGAATTTCTGAATGACAACACCTTCTACTCCATAGAGGAATTTTTAGATATAAATTAAGAAAAAAAAATATAAAAAAAATTAAAAAATAAAAATAAAAAATAAAGAAAAACAAAAAACACAATAAAATAAAGTTGTTATATTAACTTAAGTATGTTGTTAAATTAACCTAATTATGTCATGTATTGGAAAATTCGACTCGTTCCACATCATTACGAAATATCGTATTCATGATCCATGGAACTAGTATTAATCTAATCTAATCTAATCTAATCTGGTTCAGAATGGAGTGGTAAGATGGTGGTAGGATGCTCAACAAGCTTCCATCTAAAATAAAACAAAAATTGGGAATCTATAGCAATTCAAAACAAAATTAAAAACATTATGTGCTCTTTATATAAATTGTCTGAATATTTAAATTCAGGAATGAAAATTTCTGATAGCTACATGGCAACTAACAGTGTTTGTTATAATTCTTCATGATAAGTAATAATTAACTGTAAATCAGGACTCAGTATTTACAGATGTGAAAAATATTTTCTTTGAAAAATACCATTGTAATCAAGTAAATATTTGCAAATAAACATCATCATGTAGTAACACTGATGCAGAAGCAGCTTTTTTACTAATTTACTCAATTAAATTTAGATGGCATAGGTGTGAAAAACATTATGTTTTATTTTTGACTTGGTCGCTTTTTATGATAACAATCATAACTTGTTTTGGCCTTCAGAGGCTACCTTCAGATGCTATGGGTGGCATTTAATAAACAAGTGTTCATGTGTTGGCAACACTTGAATGCTTGTTCATCAAATGCCACTGATAGCATCTGAAGATGGCCCTTAAAGGCCAAAAAAAGAAAAAAAAAAACCTTACAGTAAGTCAGTCACTGTCTCCATAAACAGAATGTTGTTTTTTTTCCAAAATCCTGAAAAGCAAAGGTTTACAGTTAGAGTTTATATAATGTCTTTGTCTTTCCTGGACTCATTCCACATCTATGAACGTCATGATGGATCTATGGAACATGATCAATGGATGTATGAATGTATAATAATAATGAAAGTTCCTGGCTGGAACAATATGTAAAATAACTGAAAAGCAACCATTCACCATTGGCAGCAGTATCGTGTAGCCAATGTATAAAAGGGCAGTGTGTTGGCAGAACAGTCATTTGTACCAAGATGGTTCATATGAAAAGGTTTCTGAGGTGATTATGGCCACATGACTGGAATTAACAGACTTTGAACACAGAATGGAAGTTGGAGATGTCCTCATGGGACATTCCATTTTGGAAATCATTAAGGAATTCAATATTCTGAGATCCACAGTGTCAAGAGTGTGCCAAGAATACTAAGTTTCAGGTATTACCTCTCACCATGGATAAAAAAGTGGCTGAGCCTTCTTCACTTAACAACCAAGAACAGCGGAATTTTCATAGAGTTGTCATGGCTAACAGACAAGCAACACTGCTTGAAACAACCACAGAAATCAATGTGGGATGTAAGACAAACATGTTCATTAGGACAATGTGGCAAAAATTGATGTTAATGGGCTATGGCAGCAGACGACCAACGTGAGAGCCTTTACTAACAGCATGACTTTGTCTGCAGTGCCTCTCCTGGGTTCAAGACCATACCTGGAAAACTATGGCCTGGTAAGAGCTGATTGTAGGATTCAAGTGTGGCATAAACCCCATGAAGCCATGAACCCAAGTTGTCAACAATGCACTGTGCAAACTAGTGGTGGCTCCATAGTGATGGGGGCTGTCTTTACATGGAATGGACTGGGTTCTGACTATGTTCGGCTGCTTGGAAACTATTTGCAGCCATTCATGGAACAACTCTGGAATTTTTATCGATGACAATGCACCATGTCACTGGGCCACAATTGTTTGTGACTGATTTGAAGAATATTCTGGACAATTTAAGCGAATGATTTGCCCAGCCAGGTCACCTGACATGAATCCCATCAAACATTTATGGGACAGCTCTGAAAATATGGACGGGGGTAGAGGCAGCATGGCTCAGTATTTCTTTAGGGGTTTTCCAATGACTTGTTGAATCCATGTCATGTTGAGTAGTTGCACTATGCCAGTCAAAAGGAGGTATGACCCAATATTAGGAGGTAGCTCATGATTTTTGTCACCTCAGTGTGTATAGATATTATTATTATTTTTTGTCTTTTGGGTTGTTTAATCATGGTTAATCTGAAAGTGATTTTTATTATCAGCAACAATATCATTAGAAGTAATGATACTGGGAAAAAGAGTGTAAGATTTGCAAGATCTGTGAAGAAACATTTACTTGATATGTGGTTATTTACTAGCACACTATTCTTATTGATCACTTTTGTTTAATAAATAATTTATTTACTTCAGTTGTATTGCTTTTGAGGCAAGGGTGCCCATACCTGGGGACAAGAGGTGGGTTACAGCCCACCACCTGCCCCCTCTCCCCCAGGTCTCAGGAAAGAGAAAAAATGTAGTGTAGTGTGTTTCTTTTTTATAAGAAAAAGATTTGAAAGACAGTATTACAAAGGTTTTTAAAAGGGTGAGAACTGCAGCTTTCTTGCGGCTAGTCACAAGTCATCATTCGTCTTGTGCCCAAGATGGCGGCCAGAGTGAGAGCACAGTCTGCATAAAGTGTCGTCACGAAAAATTGTGACTTGGGCAATAAAAATTCAAGTGTGTACAAAGTGTAAAGACGAAAACAAGAAGCTTAAAGAACGTCTTTCAAGTCTGCAATTAGTTATTGGTGAATTAAGAATGAGAATCTCAAAACTTCAGAATGAAAAACTTGAATCACTGTTGAAGCAAAACTCAGCAAATCTTCCTGTAGTTAGTTTAAACAACTGTGAAAAGTGGACAAAAAGGTCATATAAAAACAGCAGACATAAAGTGAAAACTGCTGATGACTGTTTAGTATCAGGAAATTTAGTGAATGACAACCGATCTCAAATTCTTTCTAATATGGACTACGCGAAAAATGTGATACCATGTGACAAGATCGAAGAGGGTAGAAACAAGATGAGACAGGAGGATATGCCACCTTGGAAAAACAACCAAAGTAACAGAAATGTGAGCAAGATACATCTAGCAACTATCAAAAATTCTCCTACGGTAATTATCATCTTTTGTTAGCACAGAAAACTATGTGGAAAATGTGACTCAAGATGACATGGATACCTGTAACTATAGATTAATAACAGTAATGTTCCCACAAAAAGTAGGCCTACATATAAAATCGCCATCTACACTGATAGCTAAGAGCAAGGAATAGCCTCTGAATTGCCAAGTATATGTAAACACGAGATCAGCAGCGTGATAAAACCAGGAGCAAATCTCAGGGCAGCAACTACAGTCAGTCACAAAAAAATCTCAGGGCTAAATAGTAATGATTGTCTTTCTTGCTGGTGCTAACAATGTAGCAAAAAATGATGCAAAAGATCCCATACCTACCTGTAAACGGAGGCTGCACCAATTTAGAAATGTGAATGTGATTGTATTTTCTATACCAAGATTCAAGATTCAAGATTCTTTATTAGCCATTGATCATGCAAGATGAAATAGGCTTCGTCAGTACATAAAATAATATTAATATTCCAGACACTATATATAAGGCATAGATATAATTAGCATATGAGTAACTTACAAATAACCTAAACCTTAAGCAGGTGACTACAATGCTTAATACATATTCTTGTTTCAGATACATACAAAGGTACCAAAAATGAGTTACATTGTAGTAGCAAACACAGTAGTTACGTAACACATCATAACACTGGCAAATAAAGTAGTTACCTAACACAGTTGAAATACAAAGGTATTAGATATGAAATATTTTGTAACAGTATATATAGTAGTTAATTGAGTTAATTATGCAATTACAGGTTTATCTCTGTGCTACTCAGATCATAATATTCTTGCATAGAATAAAATGGATTGTCAGATAACCAATTGTACAAATTTTGTTTAAGAATTTTTGTGGGCATGTCCCGAGCAGATTGCGGTAGTTTGTTGAATATTTTTAAGGTATTCACTTTGTGTGAGTTACTACTTTTTGTTAGTCTGTGTCTTGGTATATCATAATCTGCCTTCCTTCTAGTGTTGTAGTTATGAATTTCTTCCCTGACAACACCTTCCATACCATTGTTTTTAATGTGTAACACACAGATATAAATATACAAGTTTACAATGGTCAACAGTCTTAGCCTTATAAAGAGAGGACGACAGTGCTCCGTGGGACCGACTTTACACATTATGCGCAGCATTCTTTTCTGCATCAACAAAATTTTGTTACTGTGAGAGCTGTGCCCCCATATGAGAAGGCCATATGTAATATGTGACTGGAAGAGTTCACAGTACATTGTTCTCAGAAAGTTCATGCTAATCATGTCCCTAAGTTTCCAAAGGAGATAGGAGACTCTTGAAAGCTTTTTGCAAACCTGATTTACGTGTTCTTCCCAGTTAAGTTTGGAATCAATATGCATTCCTAATAGTTTTACAGTTTTGTTTTCTATGGTTTTGGGCAACCCTAAGAGAAGCTGTTGTGTTTTCTCTGAGTTACACAGTAATTTATTGGATGTGAACCAGTGGATGGCTGATTTGAGTGATTCCTGTGTGTTATTGTCCAAAGCTGAGATGTTCTGATGTGAGGTGAGGAGGGTTGTGTCATCTGCATAGCATATGGTAGTACTATTTATGTGATGAGGTAGGTCATTGATGGCTATGATGAAGAAGAAGGGTCCCAGAACCGAGCCCTGTGGTACACCAGTACTAACTGCTGCTACAGGGGAGTAATTATTTTTAACTGAGACAAACTGTCTTCTATTATGAAGATATGACTCTATTACTGCTAATGCTGGGTTACATACACCATAAAATTCTAGTTTTGCAACCAGGGTGCCAAAGGGAATGCAGTCAAAAGCTTTGCTCAGATCACACAAGACAAGTGACACCATATTCCGGTCTTCAAAGGCTGTTAATGTCTGGTCAACAATTTCCAGGATGGCCGCAGTGGTATTTCTGCCCTGTCGGAATCCGAACTGACTATTGCTCAAAAGGTTGTGTGTCTCAAAATAGCTACTTAATTACTTTTAGAATACTTTCAAATACTTTAGAAAATATTGGCACAATTGAGATTGGGCGATAACTTTTAGGAAGATGTTTGTCACCCTTTTTAAACACTGGAATAACTTTGGAAATTTTGAGGGAGTCGGGAAACACTCCTGACTGTAAACATTTATTAAATATGAATGCCAATGGTTTAGCGATCGAGTCTACAGTTTTTTTTACTATGTAATTGGAGAGCCAGTAGCAGTCCATACTTTTAGAATTTGAAAATTTTGTGACTGTTCTTTTAATCTGAGCAGGTGTGATACTATACCAGTTAAAGACATGATCTACTGGTGGAAGGGCATTAAGTAAATCGCTTGCAGATGTATCTGTTTTTTCTATCTTACTTTCAATTTCTTTAATTGAGCTAATGAAGTAGTCATTTAGTTCCCTTGGAGTGAGCTGAGTTTCATGTGTGTGACGTGTGGGATTTTCTTGTGCTACAATCTGCCATGCTGCCTTGTACTTGTTTGTTGCACCTTCTATGTACCCTTCATAAGCAGCCTTTTTTGTCTGTATCAGCTTAAGTTTGTAGAATTTTTTACATTTTTGGTATGCTGCATAAAAGGTGCCCTCCTGCTCTGATCTTTGTTTACATGCATTTTTATATGCTGTGTATAGTACGAGCATGTTTTTTCTTATCTGGACCAGTTCGTCTGTGTACCATTCCAGCTTTTTATTTTTATATGTTCCAGAAGAGTTGGTTTTAATTAGTGGTGAGCATGAATACCATAATTCTGTATAATTTTTAAGGAAGTTTTCAAAGGTAGTTTCAACATCAGACTTCTCAGATGAACACTTATAGACAAAATCCCAACTTGCATCCTCTAGTATACGAATAAATGACATAATGTATTCTTCTTTTTGTCTTCTTACCCATGTCATATTGTGCACACTAGTGGAATTTGGTTGCTTACTAAAGAGATTGAGAAGCAATGGGTCGTGGTCTGCAAAGCACCCATTTGCAAGGCTAACGGTGTAGCTGCCACGGGGAAAATTCACAATAATATTGTCTATGCATGAATTTTTACGTGTTGGACACTGGATGGTACAGTACAGATTAAGGGACCTTAATAAATTAAGAAAAGTTCTTGAGGGCTCATTACTTGTGTTTACCATTTCTATATTAAGATCACCACATATGGCAATCTTTGTTTTATGCATTAGTATTTTTCTAACCATTAGTTCAAATCTTTCAAAAAATGTATCAATGTTGCCATTGGGAGATCTGTATAGGCTTACAATTATTAGATTTTCATCAGTCATTTTTATACAACTAAATTCTGCATCTAACTCTGTACAGTAAGATGATACATCTATTTTTGTAAAGTTGAAATTATCTCTGATAAAGATCCCAGCCCCACCATTTCGCCTCTGCTTTCTGCACATTATGTCTGCAGTGACGTATCCTTGAGGTACAAACATATCTACCTCATTTGCAACTAACCAATGCTCACATACACATATTACATCAACATTCTTAATCTTACAGAAATGTTCCAATTCTAACATCTTATTTCTAATACAACAAATATTAACTTGAAGTAATGTCAGCATATTATCTCCCTTTTTGTTTATCTGGATACAGTTTGACTTTGAATCACAGTTTATATTTTTTACATTACCTACGAGTGGTGTGCTTGTCAGATTGTTGATCCCCATGTCTGTTATGGTGTGCTGTTGCTGATCTGGGGCCAACAAAAATCCTGACTTCTCGCAGGTGGTTGCCTCTTGTGAATTGGTCGGCTGCTGCTGGCTTCATTGTATACAAAATCCTGGTCCTTTAGCTGTTTCTTTCTTCTCTCTCCTCTCCCATATCTTGGCTGCAGGATCTCTGAAGGTGGTGCTTCTTCTTCAGCTGGTGGTGTCACAACTTCTTCTTCTGGAGGTGACAACACTGGTTCTTCTGCTGGTAATAACACTGATTTTTCCTTTGTCATGACCTACGCAACTGGTTGTGTGTAAATAAGGAAGTGGAAAAAATGAATAAAGCAATGCAAAATCTATGCAGGGACTTTAAAAATGCAACATGCATTGACATAAGCACTCTAGAGAAACAATTTCATACAACACATTGGTTTTCATATCAGCAGGCTGGAAAAGGCATTTGTTAGCAGTAAGATCACAGAGATAGTTCATATGGAAACAAGCATGCTGTGATGCACTAATCAATTTATACCATTGATAGACAAAAGTAATTTAATTTTGGCACCAGTTTCTATCAAGAGCGATGAAGAAAATCCTTTTTTATCAGAGGTAAATATTTCTGCAGTTCCAACACAGAAAGCTACAGTGCTTATAATTTGGACATACCATGTGATTGCATGACTGAGAAAGAAAACAGTTATCAAGTATTTATATTGCTGCAGATCATTATCTGTTGTATAAGAAATAAACTATTAGAATTGGAACATTTGTAGATGTGATATGTGTGGCAGAACATTGGCTAACAGAAAATGAAATTGACAGGTTCATCCCTTAAGGATATGGGTAGCTGACATAATGTGTAGGAAAAAGAGAAATAATGGTGGTGCCGGGATTCACATCAAGAATGGGCTAAAATTTTCAAAACTATATTTGGCACCATATTGTTCAGAAATAAATGTTGAATTTAGTTGTATGAGACTAAGTGAAGAAAATTGTTAGCGTGTATAGGTCTCCAAATGGAAATTATAATGAATTTTTTGAACAGTTTTAGTTAATGATTGCAAAACTCCTTAAACTTAAAACAAAGGTCTGTCTGTGTGGGAATTTTAATGTTGAAATGGGAGACTCAAAGCAACAAGACTCTAGAACGTTATTAAATATTTTAAGATCCTTAAATCTGCTTTGCACAAATACGTTTCCTACTTGTAATGATGCATGTCTAGACAATATTATTGTTAATTTATGTAGAGAGGAATATGTGACTAGCCTGACAGATGGAGTTTTTGCAGATCATGATCCTTTGCTTTTAAAAGTTTATCACAAGCGTCCAACTTATTACAATAGATATAATGTGGGTGAGAGGTCAGAGAGAGTTCTTTATTGACAAGTTAAAGAACTAAAATTGGGACTCTACATGTGGGTGTCAAACAGGAAAAGCTGGAGCTGAAAATGGTTTTGATGACCTCTTCACAAAATACTGACACATATGGTATTCATGTTTGCCATTAATAAAAGTAGACCTAAATGTAAAAACACAGAAATCAACTGGTATGCAAAAGAATTGCCAGGAATTAGAGAAAACGTGCTTGTAGTCTGTTGAATGCACAAAAAACGAGTATAATCATGAGAAGGAGGAGAGGAGTGTAGGGTCTACAGTAAGTACCTTACTAGTAAAAAGCATTATAAAGCCAAGCTCAGACAGGCCAAAAAAGCAGCATGTGAAAGGTACATAGAAGGTGCTCCAAATAAGTGCAGGGGAGTATGGTAAGCTATTACACAAAATAATTCTTCCCACCACGTATGTCAAACTCTGCTTGATCCATGAGATCTGAATGACTATTTTGACAAGTCAGTCAGAGACCTAGGAGTTTAAATTAAGACCTCAGATATTTCAGCAAGCGGTCTACCCAGTCCTCAGCTGCCTGAAGGACATTTATTGTGCTGGGACAAAATCACACCTGATGAGGTCTGGAAAATTGTTTCCAAACTGTCCATTTCCAAAAGTATGGTCTGCTACTGGATGTCAAATTATGTTGTTAAAAGAACAGTTCACTTGATTAATGAGCCACTAAGTTTTAATATTAATATATGTTTAAAGTGTGGAGTTTTTCTGGACTTGCTCAAAATCTCAAAAGTTATCCCCATATACAAAAAGGGTGATAAACTACTCCCCCAGAACTACTGACCAGATTCTATTGTGCCAGCAAATTCTATTAAGTAATTGCTTTGAAAAACATGCCCTTTTATGCAACAATCAGTATGGATTTCAGTCAGTTAAAAATACCACTGCGGTTGTTCTAGAAATTGTTGACCAAACTTTAACTGCTTTCAAAAATAAGAAGGTGGTGTCAGTTCTATTATGTGAATTAAGTAAAGCTATTGACTGCATTCCTTTTAACATATTACTAACAAAATTGGAGTATTATAGTCTACAGAAATCTACATTAGCAGTTATCCTTTCCTACCTGTGAACAGAAGATAGTTTGTCTCACTTAGAAATAGACATTCCTCTTAGTAGAAATTGGCAAAGGGGTACCATCAGGCTCAGTCCTTGCCGCCTTCTTTTTCATTGTGGCTATCAGCAACCTGTTCCATTGTGTGTCACAGTCTGTAATCTGCTGTGCTGATGATACAACTTCACTTTATTTGCATCATGACATCCCAAGCCTTAATAAGATCACACAACAAACTCTTGACTCTGCACTGAATTGGTTTGCAGCCCATAAACTTGTTTGTAATCCAGACAAAACTCAAAAGCTTGTGTTAGGATTGACTAAGGAGATAGAAAAGAAATGTGTCAAAATTTTAGGAATACAAATTGGTGCCAAACTCATTTGGGAAGAATATATCAATGAAGTGTGTAAAAAGCTGTCACGAGTATCCTACCTCACACGGAAACTGAGAGATACGGTCAGTAGTAACTATCTCCATATGGTGTACTTCAGGCTCTTTCAGTCACACATCTCATATGGCCTTCTCGTACGGGGACATTCTCCTCATATCAGCAACGTTTTGAAAGTCCAGAAAAAGTTGTCTGCTTATTATGCAAGGCTTGTCCTAAAGAGCACTGTTGCCCTCTTTTTACCAGGCTTAAGCTACCAATGGTTGTGAACCGGTATATCTATAAGTCTGCATTGTTTGTAAAGAACATCCTTAAGGAATATGTTTTAAGGGAAACAATACACAAACATGACAACAGAAATGAGGCAAACATTGACATTCCAAGGCACAGGCTAGCTATGACAGGAAACTCCCATGAAGTAAATGCCTAAAATTTTTAACAAGCTGCCTCTCACTGCTCAGACCCCGCCATTCAAAAAATTCAAAACAAAATTATATGACTGACTGACAAAAAACCCATTATGCAATATGAAAGAACCCAATTATATGGACAGTACTGACATTAACATTTAAAATTATAACTGTGTATAAGATAGTTAATGTGTACATGAGTTGTAAAGGGTAATTGCAATAATTTAAGTGCAACTGTAACTTGATATTATTAAGATTACCTGATATTATTAAGAAAGTCTATTCGATTGTATGCTTCTCAGTATGAAAGAGCCTCCTGGTTAATGCATCAATGCTTTGATTCCATTTTAACTGACTGTGCAACTAGACTCTGTGACATGCTGTATAAATGAAACAATTTATACTAGTTTGGCAAATAAGACTGAACCTAACCTCAATCTCTGCTGTAGATCCACTTAAACCATGAATGAGAAACAATATCATTCACTGAAAAATGTTTAGCTATGTAATATTTAGTGAACTAAATAATGTTTGTAATTTGTACTTACTTTTTCCCCCCTAAAATAAGTGTAACAAGCGAATCATTTTCTATTAAATGAAGCAATAAAAACTCATATATTCATTTCTCATGGAACAGCTAACAATCAAAACTGATCTCAGACAAATATGTATCATTATAAGGGACAAGTGTGGAAACTGCTCCAGGATCCCAATAAATGTTCTTTTTTATTTGATTTGTTTATTTTGAAACACACATTATTGTGTGACAGGGTGTGGACATGGAGCAAGTTAAAACATTTTATTCATTATTACATTCATCTCATTAACAGCCACTACAGAGTTTAAAAACACAGATTTTAGACATTACCTAAATATATAGTTTGATTTATAAAATAGAAAGATCATTTGCATGACTTAAAGGACACAATGAGATTTATAACGTGTAATTAAAGCAGCATGAGACATTGAAATGGGACAACATAAAAAGATATGTCTTTTTTAACCCATTAACGCCGTGCGTTGCCATATGGCAACGTTTGTAACACTTTTTTAACATCGTTGATTCCACGACATCGAAGAAGCGAGAGTGTTGGCAGCACTGGATTCCATTCCGCAAGACTGTAAAGATCACTACAATGCAACAGTTTTAACAATACATTTAAATTCTGTGGAGTAAGCTGCGTTGGAAGTCATTGTTTGCTGAATGACGAAGAAAAATGGAGTATAAGTTCGAGTAAGTATGTTTTACACAGTAACTTACGATATATAATTTGGTTTTTTAGTATGGTTGTGCTTTAAATACTCAAATATATATTCTTTGGAGGTTACTGCTTGCTGTGAAATCAATTATGTTCATTTAGGCTGTTTGAACGTCGGTGTTACCATGTGGCAATGGTAGGCGCTTGTACTCAGTCAAAGGACGAATTTTCTCTTTTTTGTTTTAGAAGAGGTTTCTTGCTTGCTGAGGTGCTGGAGGTTCTTTATACTGACAATATTGAAGGTGATGTATTTGTTGAGGCTCCATAAAATATATATATATATATATATATATATATATATATATATATATATATATATATATATATATATATATTTTTTTTTTGTGTGTATGTTTGTGTTTGTTTGTGTGTCTATCGACCTGCCAGCGCTTTTGTTTGGTAAGTCTCATCATCTTTCTTTTATATATATATATATATATATATATATATATATATATATATATATATATATATATATATATATATGAAACGTTCCACGTGGGAAAAATATATCTAAAAACAAAGATGATGTGACTTACCGAACGAAAGCGCTGGCAGGTCGATAGACACACAAACACACACACAAAACAAACTGTTGCCTCATCAGGAAAGAGGGAAAGACGAAAGGATGTGGGTTTTAGGGGAGAGGGTAAGGAGTCATTCCAATCCCGGGAGCGGAAAGACTTACCTTAGGGGGAAAAAAGGACGGCTATACACTCGCACACACACACATATCCATCCACACATATACAGACATAGTATATGTGTCAGCTTTCAGACAGTACTACATACAAAGTTTGCCAAGGTAATCCCATTCCTGATGTCCAGGCGGAGCTTCAAGGAATCCTCAGAACCTTAGGCCCCCTACAAAACCTTTCACCTGACTCCATCAACCTCCTGACCCCACCGACACCCCGCACCGCTACTTCTACCTTCTTACTAAAATTCACAAACCCAATCATCCCGGCCACCCCATTGTAGCTGGTTACCAAGCCCCCACAGAACGTATCTCTGCCTACGTAGATCAACACCTTCAACCCATTACATGCAGTCTCCCATCCTTCATCAAACACACCAACCACTTCCTCGAACGCCTGGAATCCTTACCCAATCCGTTACCCCCGGAAACCATCCTTGTAACCATTGATGCCACTTCCTTATACACAAATATCCCGCACGTCCAGGGCCTCGCTGCGATGGAGCACTTCCTTTCACGCCGATCACCTGCCACCCTACCTAAAACCTCTTTCCTCATTACCTTAGCCAGCTTCATCCTGACCCACAACTTCTTCACTTTCGAAGGCCAGACATACCAACAATTAAAGGTAACAGCCATGGGTACCAGGATGGCCCCCTCCTACGCCAACCTATTCATGGGTCGCTTAGAAGAAGCCTTCTTGGTTACCGAGGCCTGCCAACCCTTAGTTTGGTACTGATTTATTGATGACATCTTCATGATCTGGACTCACAGTGAAGAAGAACTCCAGAATTTCCTCTCCAACCTCAACTCCTTTGGTTCCATCAGATTCATCTGGTACTACTCCAAATCCCATGCCACTTTCCTTGACGTTGACCTCCACCTGTCCAATGGCCATCTTCACACGTCCGTCCACATCAAACCCACCAACAAGCAACAGTACCTCCATTATGACAGCTGCCACCCATTCCACATCAAACGGTCCCTTCCCTACAGCCTAGGTCTTCGTGACAAACGAATCTGCTCCAGTCCGGAATCCCTGAACCATTACACCAACAACCTGAAAACAGCTTTCGCATCCCGCAACTACCCTCCCGACCTGGTACAGAAGCAAATAACCAGAGCGACTTCCTCATCTCCTCAAACCCAGAACCTCCCACAGAAGAACCCCAAAAGTGCCCCACTTGTGACAGGATACTTTCCGGGACTGGATCAGACTCTGAATGTGGCTCTCCAGCAGGGATACGACTTCCTCAAATCCTGCCCTGAAATGAGATCCATCCTTCATGAAATCCTCCCCACTCCACCTAGAGTGTCTTTCCGCCGTCCACCTAACCTTCGTAACCTGTTAGTTCATCCCTATGAAATCCCCAAACCACCTTCCCTACCCTCTGGCTCCAACCCTTGTAACCGCCCCCGGTGTAAAACCTGTCCCATGCACCCTTCCGCCACCACCTACTCCAGTCCTGTAACCCGGAAGGTGTACACGATCAAAGGCAGAGCCACGTGTGAAAGCACCCACGTGATTTACCAACTGACCTGCCTACACTGAAGCTTTCTATGTGGGAATGACCAGCTACAAACTGTCCATTCGCATGAATGGACACAGGCAGACAGTGTTTGTTGGTAATGAGGATCACCCTGTGGCTAAACATGCCTTGGTGCATGGCCAGCACATCTTGGCACAGTGTTACACCATCTGGGTTATCTGGAAACTTTCCACTAACACCAACCTGTTAGAACTCCGGAGATGGGAACTTGCCCTTCAGTATATCCTGTCTTCTCGTTATCCGCCAGGCCTCAATCTCCGCTAATTTCAATTTGCCGCCGCTCATACCTCACCTGTCTTTCAACAACATCTTTGCCTCTGTACTTCCGCCTCGACTGACATCTCTGCCCAAACTCTTTGCCTTTACAAATGTCTGCTTGTGTCTGTGTAAGTGCGGATGGATATGTGTGTGTGTGCGAGTGTATACCTATCCTTTTTTCCCCCTAAGGTAAGTCTTTCAGCTCCCGGGATTGGAATGACTCCTTACCCTCTCCCTTAAAACCCACATCCTTTCGTTTCGTCTTTCCCTCTCCTTCCCTCTTTCCTGATGAGGCAACAGTTTGTTGCGAAAGCTTGAATTTTGGGTGTATGTTTGTGTTTGATAGAAATAAAGATGATGTGACTTACCAAATGAAAGTGCTGGCAGGTCGACAGACACACAAACGAACACAAACATACACACAAAATTCAAGCTTTCGCAACAAACTGTTGCCTCATCAGGAAAGAGGGAAGGAGAGGGAAAGACGAAAGGATGTGGGTTTTAAGGGAGAAGGTAAGGAGTCATTCCAATCCCGGGAGCGGAAAGACTTACCTTAGGGGGAAAAAAGGACGGGTATACACTCGCGCACACACACACATATCCATCCACATATATATATACCTTCTGAATAGGGGAACGATCTTCTATAAATAAGTGCACATACTGATATATATATATATATATATATATATATATATATATATATATATATATATATATATATATATATATATATATATATATATATATATATAAGATCTTTCCCCTATTCAGAAGGTTTGCGTTTATCACTACCTTCTCCAGGGCGGCATTAAAGAGAAGACATGCCAATGCATCCCCTTGTTGCACTCTGTTTTTAATACTCAATGTATTAGACATCATTCTTCCTATTCTTACATTACCTTGTGTTTTGCTCATTGTCATTCTCACCAGCCTTACCAACTTTCTCGAGATTCCCAGTTCATCTAGAGCTTGATATAACTGCTCTCTATTTATGCTATCAGAAGCTGCTTTGAAATCTATAAAGAGGTGATGTGTGCCAACCCCGTATTCGTTTGTTTTTTCCAGTATTTGTCTTAAGATGAATATCTGATCTGTAGTTGACTTCCTGGGAAGGAATCTGCATTGGAATGGCCCCATCTCTCTCTGTATGGTTGGGAGTATTCTGTCAAATAGGATATTAGAGAATATTTTATATCCCCCATTAAGTAGCGTGATCCCTCTGTAATTGCCACACTCCATCTTATCTCCTTTCTTATGTATGGGACATATGATACCCTCTTTCCATTGTTGGGGCATTTTCTCTCTTCCCATATTCTGGTGACCATTTTCAGAAGGCTTTGTTCCAGCTCTCTGCCTCCGTGCTTAAACAGTTCTGCTGGAATACCAAATACCATCTGTCCCTGCTGTCTTGTTGTTTCTCACTTTCTTCATGGCAGTTTTCTCTTCTTCTATATTTGGTGGGGGAGTGTTGTTGTCTGGGTCCTCTTCCCCATTCGTTTCTGTTGGATTGCCTCGTATAGTTATTCTAGGGTTGAGGAGACTATCAAAATACCTGCACCATCTTTCGCATATTCCCTTCTCTTCACTTATATTCCCTGTCTCATCTTTTATTAAGCTTGTTTTACTACCAAAAGGCTTCTGTGCCATATTCATCTCTCTACAGAATTTTCTTATTTCATTTTTGCTTCTCATGAGCTCCATTTCTTTGATGCTTTCATACATTCTCTCTTTTTTTTTCTTTGGTGAGTCCTCTTTTCAATCCTCCATTTTTCCTTGTATTCTTCTACTATCCTCCTCGTACAATGTGATCACAGTGTTCTTCTATATGCTTTGTTCTTTTCTTCATTACTATTTCGCATTCAGTATCAAACCATGATGGTCTTACTTGTCTTGTCCCAATTCCAAGTATCTCTCTTGCCAATGACTCCACCATCTTTTTTATCACTTCCACTGATCTTCGATATTGTTATGTTGTCCTACATTTTCTAGAATCCGAGTTATCTTCTCCTGATACTGTTCTCTAACTTCCACTGATTCTAAATTTGTTATATTATATTCCTGTGCCCTGGGTCGGACTCCTCTCGCTGCGTTAGGTATCCTTGCCCTTACCCATGCCCATACCAGAAAATGATCTGTATCTATGTTTGGGCCTCTGAGACTCCTCACATCCAATAGGTCCAATTTGTGTCTCAAATCTATCAACATATGGTTGATCTGATTTACTGTGTTTCCATCCAGTGAGTTCCATGTTCCCTTATGTATTTCTTTATGTGGGAACAGTGTTGATCCTATTACCATATTTCTAGATGCTGCAAACAGTATAAGCCTTGATCTGTTCTCATTACTTGTTGCATGTTTGCTGTGGGCCCAATTATTGGTCTATAAATCTGTTCTTTCCCCACCTGAGCATTTAGGTCTCCGGCTATTATTTTAATATCATGGCCAGGGCACTCATCATATACTCTTTCCAAAGATTCATAGAATACTTCTTTCTCTTCTTCTTCGGATTCTTCTGTTGGAGCATGGGCATTAATTATGGAATAGTAAAAGAATTTTCCCTTTATCCTGAGTGTTGATAATCTTGGACTAATGGGTGTGAACCCTATTACCAAAAGCTTTAATTGATGGTGTACAACAAATCCTGTCCCCAGCTCAAGATTTCTTTTGCTGCAGCTATAGAATATACACTCCTGGAAATTGAAATAAGAACACCGTGAATTCATTGTCCCAGGAAGGGGAAACTTTATTGACACATTCCTGGGGTCAGATACATCACATGATCACACTGACAGAACCACAGGCACATAGACACAGGCAACAGAGCATGCACAATGTCGGCACTAGTACAGTGTATATCCACCTTTCGCAGCAATGCAGGCTGCTATTCTCCCATGGAGACGATCGTAGAGATGCTGGATGTAGTCCTGTGGAACGGCTTGCCATGCCATTTCCACCTAGCGCCTCAGTTGGACCAGCGTTTGTGCTGGACGTGCAGACTGCGTGAGACGACGCTTCATCCAGTCCCAAACATGCTCAATGGGGGACAGATCCGGAGATCTTGCTGGCCAGGGTAGTTGACTTACACCTTCTAGAGCACGTTGGGTGGCACGGGATACATGCAGACGTGCATTGTCCTGTTGGAACAGCAAGTTCCCTTGCCGGTCTAGCAATGGTAGAACGATGGGTTCGATGACGGTTTGGATGTACCGTGCACTATTCAGTGTCCTCTCGACGATCACCAGTGGTGTACGGCCAGTGTAGGAGATCGCTCCCCACACCATGATGCCGGGTGTTGGCCCTGTGTGCCTCGGTCGTATGCCGTCCTGATTGTGGCGCTCACCTGCACGGCACCAAACACGCATACGACCATCATTGGCACCAAGGCAGAAGCGACTCTCATCGCTGAAGACGACACGTCTCCATTCGTCCCTCCATTCACGCCTGTCGCGACACCACTGGAGGCGGGCTGCACGATGTTGGGGCGTGAGCGGAAGACGGCCTAACGGTGTGCGGGACCGTAGCCCAGCTTCATGGAGACGGTTGCGAATGGTCCTCGCCGATACCCCAGGAGCAACAGTGTCCCGAATTTGCTGGGAAGTGGCGGTGCGGTCCCCTATGGCACTGCGTAGGATCCTACGGTCTTGGCGTGCATCCGTGCGTCGCTGCGGTCCGGTCCCAGGTCGACGGGCATGTGCACCTTCCGCCGACCACTGGCGACAACATCGATGTACTGTGGAGACCTCACGCCCCACGTGTTGAGCAATTCGGCGGTACGTCCACCCGGCCTCCCGCATGCCCACTATACGCCCTCGCTCAAAGTCCGTCAACTGCACATACGGTTCATGTCCACGCTGTCGCGGCATGCTACCAGTGTTAAAGACTGCGATGGAGCTCCGTATGCCACGGCAAACTGGCTGACACTGACGGCGGCGGTGCACAAATGCTGCGCAGCTAGCGCCATTCGATGGCCAACACTGCGGTTCCTGGTGTGTCCGCTGTGCCGTGCGTGTGATCATTGCTTGTACAGCCCTCACGCAGTGTCCGGAGCAAGTATGGTGGGTCTGACACACCGGTGTCAATGTGTTCTTTTTTCCATTTCCAGGAGTGTATTTGCCTCTTTCTTTTCTAAAACTCTACTCCCTGTCCATCTAATTTCTTGTAGTGCTATTATACTTTGCTTCACATTCATTATTTGATCCAGCATTACTTTCAGTGCTCCTGGTCAATATAGGATCTCACATTCCAAGTACCAATATATAGATTGGATCTACGCCTTATATTTCTCTTCTTCCTTATTTTCCCTCCTTCATTTACTTGTGTTCCATCCTCTTTGTCCTTTTCCAAGCCAGGTCCGTCTTCCTTCATCCATCCGACTTTACTTTAGAAGTTTCACAACAACTGTTTTTTACAGAGCGGGCTGCCAACCCACTGTCCAACCCCTACCGGGGGACAGGTGATTTTTAATCAGAGTTTTCTTCCCTTAATCTTTGGAGACCCAACTCCCAACTGCAAGGCAGCAGTTGTTGTTTTGCTAGTTTTGGTCTGCCCCAGGTATTTTATTTCCCCATTGTCCACCATATCTGGTGAAAGTTCCCCAATCCGCCACCTGGGGAGGCGCCCGATGGGAGACTAGCAACTCCACACAGGAGCAGACTGACTCACTTTGAATTTTTTTTGTATTGGGGAACCAGCCTGTTTCCACTCTGTACAGGCTTGCTTGGTTTAACGTCTGTAGTGGTATGCCAATGGCTCATTACCAGTGATGATTTCTTTCAGAAAGTCATGCCCTTCTGCAGCATAATGCATAAAATGATCCAAGCTTGTAATCATTCACTGGCCCTTATGGTTATCTGTCAGGTTCTTAGGCACCCAGCAAACACTAACTTTGAGAAATTTCAACATGTCATGTACAATATCATACACTGCACCATAGGAAATGTTGAGCTACAGCAATAAGGTTTACTGTTGCACATGCCAGTCATTCAAAATTAAATTACTGCCTCAATGCCTCTGACATTCTCCAGGGTTGACGCTGTTACCAGCCACCTGGTGCATGGCAAAACACTAAGATTCACATGGTCCTCTTGGAACAATTTACACCACACGGAGACATTGCTATGGTGTATACAGTCATCCCCATACATGCCATCCATGTCCCTGTGAATTTCACTCAGTTTATGCTCTTTGGCGCACAAATATTGAACTACATTTGGGTGCTCTGCACAAGTTGACAACAGTAACATGTGCACCATGTTTATTTTGTAGCTCATGTCTCTCTCACCAGAGCTGCACTTGAAAACAAAATACCCTCTGCAGCACAGACTTCAAACTAAATTATCATGAAATTTCAACATTATCGCTGCAACACCAGGGGAGAAAAAACATTATTGTGCATTTCTTTCTGATTCTCCCTCGTAACTTCAATATTTGCAACTTACAAAAACATGTATTGGCATGTGGTCAGGTTATTTTCATAACAAAGCATGATCTCTGTGTAAATCTACCATACTTGTGTCCTATAGTCTGAGAGCCACAAAAAGAAAGTAGTAAAGATGTTAATTAAGAGTGGAGTGAGGAGCTTTATATGATGCCGTAAACCTTAGGTAAGAGTTTTCTCTAATACTGCATTTTATGAGGTAAATTAGTGGTTAAATATTTCTTTTATGCATTTGTGTAACTACAGCACTTGACATACCTCCAATCCAGCTGAGTGTTGGTTCTTTAATGTGAGGGTCATCTTGCTTATATCATTTTCATTAACCTCTTCAAATACAAAATCCACTGATTGAGTGATGTGATTTGGTACCTGTCCGTGCATGTCTATAGTCAGTGTTGGATTTCCTGTTTTGTTGTGCCCATACCCCTCCAAAAAATTTCACAATATGAAGTCAGGTAGGTCAGCTAGCTGTGTGCGGAATTCTGGAGCCAGGGCTGGATTATTTCTGAGACAGTACGGTGCAAGGCTTCAGTCAATGCTCACTACAGTAGCAAGCTGAATTACTTCATGCCTTGAACCGATGCTCCACTACCATGGTCATTATGTGACCAGAGGTAAGGCTCACTCAAAACAAACCTGGGCAAATCTACCACAAATACTCGCAGCTCATACCTGGCAGTATGTTGCCTTCAGTGACTACCAGCCTCAAGACTTACTTCACACCAGCCAATGGCCCAATGTGGATCACCCAGCCCCATCTACATCTAACCATTGCCACTGCTAGCTGCTGTCTGCAGAACACTCCTGGACCTTTGACATTGTTGTGGCATAAACAGGTGCCATCCAGCTGGGGCCACCTCAAGGGTGACACCAACTGGCCTTTGGGCATTTCTAGGGGTTCTCAGCTTCGGAACCCACATAGCAGCACACCTCACTTCTGACTCACTGCTGATGTGCTGCATATCTGGCATATGAGGTCTATTCAAAAAATTCTGAAACATTTGTAATTTCACACCAATGGTGTGTTGGAGTGAAATGCGGGTGGCATCCCTGCACTCTCTTGTGTTTAATGTGTAACTGCCAGAAGTTTCATTGTTGTATGTCTGTTAGTTATTTTGAGTGCTGTATTGAGCAGAATGTTTTGTCACACAGTTCACAAATTTTGAGATGGCAGAGTTAGACGAGCAATGCATGTGCATTAAATTTTGTGTTAAAGTAAAAAAAAAACATTAAAAAGATAGAGCAAATGATGCAGGAAGTCTATGATGATGAGTGCTCAAGCCATACTCAGTGTTAAAAATGTTTCACATGGCTTAAAAATGACTGGATGGAAGTTAAAGATGGCCCTTATTCAGGACAGCCTTTGATGTCTATCAAGGATGCTCACACCATGAATGTTAACAAAATTATGCATGCCAATTGAAGACTGACTGTCAGAGAGACTGCAGAAGAATGTAACATTTCAGTTGGATCATGTCATGAAATCCTGGCACAGCATCTTGGAATGCATCGTGTTGCTGCCAAGTTTGTCGCAAGGCTCATGAGACAAGACCAGGAACACATTTTCCTTGCACTCTGTGAAGAGCTTTTGGATCCCGCAAATATGAATGAGATGTTCATTAAGAGAATCGTAACTGATGATGAAATGTGGGTCTATGGTTATGATGTTGGGACCAAGGTTCAATCTTCACAATTGGTTGGGAAAGGTTCTCCAAGACCAAAAAAAGCTCATATGGTCAGGTCAAATATCAAAGCCATGCTGATAGTTTTCTTTAACTTTGAAGGATTTGTTCATCATGATTTATGCCATAGGGACAAACTGTTAATCAATGTGTAGCGACCACAATTAGCAGTGTAGCGCAGTGCAGTTCGGTTCACAAGTGCATCACCTGTGTGTCACACCACAAGTATCTTATTTTGTGCAGATAAATTAGTTCTGCGCCAGCCACCAGGAGCACTGTGTTGTGTCCATTACTTGGAGCCGTTTATTCTTAGCATACAGTTTTTTTTACATGTTCTTGTTTTCTCCATGTTAATTCTTAAGTACCTTTTTTCTCCATGTTAGTTCTTTAGTAACCCGCCAACAAGTCACTTATTCATATCCACGCAAGTCTTGTCTTGATATGCACTGTGTCTAAAAGACATCCTGTATTAATTGCCGAATGAACAAATAAAGATCTTGTCATCTCAGCATTGGAGATATCATTGTGTGTTACTTATTGCAAACTAGCAGGATAACTAGTCAGATGGGCCAGAACCTAACTGTATGGCCAACCTGGTGACCCCAACATGATTTATCGCCTGCCTGATGCACAAAAAAAGTGATACTGTAAGATGATGGAAAATCTGACTGCAACCAACCATGCTGTGTACAGACACACCACTGGACTACCACCCTTTGGGCCTCACAATCCAGTGCTATGGTTTGCGCAAGTTGAAGCTAGTTTCTTGTAATCTGGAACAACTGCCGACGCTACCAAGTCTGCACTGATTCTGAGCCAGCTTGATCATCAGTATGTGACCAAAGTGCAAGACGTGATTACTGCACCACCAGAGAGTAATGCCTACGACCAGCTCAAGACAGAACATATCCCCAGAGTATCGGCTTCACAAGAAGAATGCCTCTGCCAAGTTCTGATGCAGGAGGACATTGGAGATCGTAATCTGCTTCAGTATTTGCAGCACCTACAAAGTAAGATTGACGCTGGTGCTGTGCCTGACAGTGTGCTGAGAACCATCTGGAGCTGTTGGTTGCCGCCTGCCATCAAAGCACAATAATAACGTCACAGTCAGAAATGCCTTTAGACACGGTGGCAGAGCTATCAGACAAGGTACAGGATGCCATCTCAGCTGCACTTATTAACGTAGTAAATGTGCACATCAGCCACAGTTTTGCACGCTGACTGTGATACTCTGATGGCAAAAGTCGATGTGTTGACGCAACAGATTAGCCAATTGATGTGTTGGTGTGACACCAACAGTGATTGTGGCTGACCGAGACACCAGAAGTGCTCACGCAGCAGATCATCATTTGCCTCATCTGCGCCTGTGACTGAAACACAGCAGAGGATATGCTGGTATCACAGAAGATTTGGTGATCAAGCTCCTCATCGCTGTACCAAAACCTGCACATACCCAAATGCCATTGGCGATCAGGTGTAGACACTTCATTTGATTGCCAGTCTGTGTCACAGAGTCTCTTTGTGAGTAACCGGCCCACAGGCAAGAAATATTTGATTAACACTGGCTCTGATATGTGTATTTTTCCATAACAATGTTGCACCGGTGTAGGCTGCATATGCCTTTCTGTCTAGCTGTCAAAAACAATTCTTCTATTGTGATGTATGGTACACATCATTTTGAACTAGATTTAGGCCTACACCTAGTGTTTGCATGAGATTTCATGATCGTGGACATCGCCAGAGGTGATAAAAGGAGCGGACTTCCTGGCACATTACAACATCCTGCCTGACATCGCCAACACATGCCTGGTCGACCAAACCACTTGACTGACAGCTGCAGGATTCTGGCGCCATGCAACCATCAAATCCACCAAGCTAATTTAAGCAGCAGACAGTGAGTATGCCGCCTTACTTCAGGATTTTCTGGCACTGACAAAACCTCCAAGTATGCCTAAGGAAATGAAGCATAGCACAGTGCACTATATAAAGACCACTGAGAGGTTGCCATTATCCAATAGACCCCGACGGTTAGCCCCGGATCGATTAGCTGTCACCAAGGCTGAGTTTGATTGTATGATTTGAGAGTGTATCATGCAACTGTCCAGTAGCCCTTGGTCATTGTCATTACATCTCATGCCTAAGAACTGCAGTGTGAGGCGTCTGTGTGGAGACTATGAGCACTTAATGCCTGTACAGTGCCTGATCCTTACCCAGTTCTGTTGCTCCACGATTATAGCTACATACTGAGCGATGTCCACCTGCACAGCATGTTGAACTGTGCCAAGGCATATACGCAGATACCTGTTGCCAAAGAAGACATCCCGAAGATGGTCATAATTATGCCATTCTACCTGTTTGAAAGTAAATTCATGACTTTCAGCCTCAGAAACACTGTGCAGAAATGGCAAAGATTTATTGACTCAGTGTTGCAAGGTCTGCAATCATGTTTTGCATACCTTGACAACATATTGGTATTTTCAGTGTTGCCAGAACATCGCCAGCATCTCATTCAAGTTTTTAAACATCTAGATTAGATTAGATTAGATTAGATTAGATTAGATTAATACTAGGTCCATGGATCATGAATACGATATTTCGTAATGATGTGGAACGAGTCAAATTTTCCAATACATGACATAATTAAGTTAATTTAACAACATACTTAAGTGAATATAACAACTTTATTATTTTTTTTTTTTTGTGTGTAGAAGGAGTTGTCATTCAGAAATTCTTTTAATTTCTTCTTAAATACTTGTTGGTTATCTGTCAGACTTTTGATACTATTTGGTAAGTGACCAAAGACTTTAGTGCCAGTATAATTCACCCCTTTCTGTGCCAAAGTTAGATTTAATCTTGAATAGTGAAGATCATCCTTTCTCCTAGTATTGTAGTTATGCACACTGCTATTACTTTTGAATTGGGTTTGTTTGTTAATAACAAATTTCATAAGAGAGTATATATACTGAGAAGCTACTGTGAATATCCCTAGATCCTTAAATAAATGTCTGCAGGATGATCTTGGGTAGACTCCAGCTATTATTCTGATTACACGCTTTTGTGCAATAAATACTTTATTTCTAAGTGATGAATTACCCCAAAATATGATGCCATATGAAAGCAATGAGTGAAAATAGGCGTAGTAAGCTAATTTACTAAGATGTTTATCACCAAAATTTGCAATGACCCTTATTGCATAAGTAGCTGAACTCAAACGTTTCAGCAGATCATCAATGTGTTTCTTCCAATTTAATCTCTCATCAATGGACACACCTAAAAATTTGGAATATTCTACCTTAGCTATATGCTTCTGATTAAGGTCTATATTTATTAATGGCGTCATACCATTCACTGTACGGAACTGTATGTACTGTGTCTTATCAAAATTCAGTGAGAGTCCATTTACAAGGAACCACTTAGTAATTTTCTGAAAGACAGTATTGACAATTTCATCAGTTAATTCTTGTTTGTCAGGTGTGATTACTATACTTGTATCATCAGCAAAGAGAACTAACTTTGCCTCTTCATGAATATAGAATGGCAAGTCATTAATATATATTAAGAACAACAAAGGACCCAAGACTGACCCTTGTAGAACCCCATTCTTGATAGTTCCCCAGTGTGAGGAATGTGCTGATCTTTGCATGTTATGAGAACTACATATTTCAACTTTCTGCACTCTTCCAGTTAGGTACGAATTAATCCATTTGTGCACTATCCCACTCATGCCAAAATACTTGAGCTTGTCTAGCAGAGTTTCATGATTTACACAATCAGCGTCATTCTCAATGCAGCAAAATTTATTTTTGGTCAACCACAAGTAGATTTCCTTGGTCACCGAATCTCTCTGTCTGGCTCACTATCATTACCTGACAAAATGGAGGCTGTCCCACAGATCTCGCAGCCATACATAGTTAAGGCACTGCGATGATTTCTGGGGATGTGGAATTTTTACCGCAGACATTTACCTCATGCAGTGGATATTCAGGAACCATTAATGGCTGCACTGGCAGATCCAAATTGCAATGGGAATGCAACAATACAGTGGACAGACCACATGACAGCTGTGTTTGAATGGGCTAAACAAGCAATAGTGGACACTGCATTGTTGGCAGATCCTGAGCCAAGTGCACCATTAGCATTGGTTGTCAGACAGGTGTGGGTTAAGCATTGCAACAATGCAACAATGATGCATGGAAACCTCTAGCCTTCTTTTTGAAGAAATTTTCGCCATCTCAATGTAATTGGAATGCCTACAATTGAGAACGCTTAGCAAAATTTGTGGCCATCAAATACTCCCGTCCTCAGCTGGAGGCCCGTGAGTTCACCATATTCACAGAGCATAAGCCACTGACATGACATGTGCCTTTCAACAGAACAATATTAACTGTTCACCAAGGCAGCGCAACTAATTACTGTATATCATGCAGTTCAGCATGAATGTCCATCATATATCCAGGATTGAGAATTTAGTAGCAGAATTTTTCTCCCGTGTCAGCAGCATCTCCACCATAGACTACATGGAACTCACAGAAGCGCAACTTCAAGACACAGAACTACAAGAGCTATTGCAGGAAAACAAATCTACACTGGATCTGCAGTTAGTCAACATTCTTGACACAGGCATCAAGTTGTACTGTGACGTGTCCGCAACCAAACCACAACCGTCTTTACCCACAAGATTCAGGAAAAACCAGTTTACATCTTTGCATATCCTGTGCCATCCTGGAGCACAAACTACAATATACCTAATCTCAGATCACTTTGTGTGGCCAGGGATGAAGAAACACTGCTGTGAGTGGACCCGATGTTGTATACAGTACAGCACTGTAAGGTCGGCCGGCACGTGCATGCACCTATTCCTGTACCTGAAAACCTGTTTTACGCACATACACATCAACGTCGTGGGACCATTAATACCTTCAAATGACCATTGTTATTTGTTGATGACAATCGACCAATTCAGGCATTGGCCAGAAGCGTCCCCAGTGGACAATGTCTCGGCAGAAACCTTGGTGTGTGCCATCATATTAAACTGGGTGTCACGATTTGGCTGTCCTTTGCACATCACCACAGATCATGGTAAACAATTTGAATCTGATTTGTTCACAAAGCTAACAGTGTTCTGTGGGATGAGCCACTACAACACAACCAGCTACCACCCGACCAGTAATGGCATGATAGAGCTTTGGCACCACACTTCAAAAGCAGCCTTGATGTGCCACGATGCCAGGTGGACAGAAGCTCTCCTGATGGCCCTGCTTGGCTTACAAAATGCATACTAGACAGATCTAGACAGTTTCTCTGCAGAACTAGTGTACAGAGAGTCGTTATGACTGCCTGGTGAATTTGCAGACATGACTCCACTACCTGATATAGACCCATCTACCTCTGTCAGTCACCTTTGAGATCATGTCTGGAAAATCTGACCTTCACAACTGTCCAGGCATGAAACTATTGCCACAAAGACATCAGGACGCATGCTCACATTATGTTACGAACTGATGGTGTCAAACTGGACCTCCAGGCAGCTTACACCAAGCCATATCAAATCTTCAGTAGGGGAGGTCGCACCCTGGATATTCTTGTGAGTGGAAAACGAGCCACTGTTGCAACTGACAGGGTCAAACCAGCTTACATCTTCAATGAGCCACCCCCAACTGAGACTCTGTGAACACAGCTTTGCCCAGAACTTGGTCTAGAACAGCAGCTCTGGCACCACCACCGACCAGGACTTCAGCTCCAGCTGACCAGCACACACAGCTCCACAGGATCAGCACACCATGAGGTCTGGTCGGCGCATCCATTTCCCAGCGCGCTTCCTAGATGGTGCTCCACTACTGCTGAGGGGGATGTTGTAACGACCACAATTAGCAGTGCAGTGCAGTGCAGTTTGGTTCACAAGTGAATCACCCGTATATCACACCGCAAGTATTTTATTCTGTGCAGATAAATTAGTTCCACATTGGCCACCAGGAGCACTGTTTATTATTAGTGTACAGTTTATTACATGTTCTTATTTTCTCCATGTTAATTCTTAAGTACCTTCTTTTCTAGATGTTAATTCTTTAGTAACCAGTCAACAAGTCACTTATTCATTTCGCACGAGTCTTGCCTTGATGTACACTGCATCTAAAAGACGTCCTGTATTAATTGTCAAATGAACGAATAAAGATCTTGTCATCTCAGCATTGAAGATATTGTTATGCATTATTTATCTCTAACTAGCAGGCTAACCAGTCAGATGGGCCAGAACCTAGCCCTATGGCCAAAAATGGTACTATCAGGATGTGTTGTGTGATGCCTGCTAGAAAATCTGAGAGGGAAATGGCCTGAAATGTGGAGAGACAATTCATGGCTCTTGCATCATGACAACACACCCGCACATTCATCCCTGTTGGTATGTGACTATTACAGAAAAAAATAAATCACTGTTCTGCCCTCATCCTCTTACTCTTTGGAACTGGTTTGTATTTGTATTGTATTTGTATTTATTTATTTATCCTGTGGATCACATATTGTACAAAGTACACATGATATAGGACAAGTCATTTTTCTTAACAAATATGTAGTTTGGAGAAAAAAATAGGCAATGGACTGCCATTTAAAAAAATGTACACAAAATTGTTCATTGATGAATATAGTAACTTCACATACAGAGAATACAAACAATTTACATGGGGAACTAAGAAACATGTAGGCAATGTAGTGCTACTTTAAATTTACACAAATAATCACTGAGATTACAGAATAGTGAAAATGTCAACTGGAAACACAACAAAAGGACAATGTCATTTAAAAATTACATTAAACATGAAATTAACATTGAGATTTCACAGACAATTAAGTTTTAATACTAATAGAATGTGTACTTGTACATTCAAAAAGCGAGTTAAAAAATTTGGGGAAGTGAAACTGAAACATAGTTGTGTATAGTAGAATTAGGTTATTATTTTGCCTACAGAATGTTTTACTCTAATCACAGTATTTACAAAGGAACTTTATAATTTTTCATTTCCAGGAATTCTTGTACTGAATAGAAACAGTGCTTTGTCAGAAATGCCTTTAGTTTATTTTTAAATATTGGATCTGGAGCAGTTTTTATTTGTTCTGGAATTTTATTGTGTAATACGACGCCCAGATGAGTTATATATTTTTGGTATGATGATGTCCTTGAAAAAATTTGATGGATATTAGATTGCTCTCTGGTATAATGAGCGTGTATATCATTGTTTTGGATTAATTTGCCTGTTCTTGAGAGGTATTCCCTGGTGAATAGGATTGTTTCTTGAATGAATAGGGATGGGATGCTTAGAACATTAAGTTTTATAAATTGACATTTACAGGATTCCAGCTTTTTGAGGCCACAGATTATCCTCAGTGCTCTTTTTTGTAGTTTAAATATATTTGTGCTGTGAGTTGAATTTCCCCAAAAGATGATTCCATAGCGGAGCAATGAGTGGAACTGCGCATGGTATGCTTGCATTAGTGTGGATTTACTTGTAGTAGATTTTAGTATTCTTAGTCCATAGCACAATGATGAGAGTTTCTTTGATAAGTTGTTTATATGTGTGTCCCATTTTAAATTTTGTTGGACCCATAGACCCAAAAATTTTGTTGCATTTACATTTTCAATTTTATCATTATTTAACTTTACTTGGATAGTTTTTTGATTGGATGTGGGAATTAGATGGAAGTTGATACATACAGTTTTTCCACTATTAACAATTAGGCCATTTTTGTTAAACCACTCAGAAAGTTTTTTCATGGAGTTATCAGATATTGTCTGAAGGGATTCAGGGCTAGATCCAGTCAACACTATGCTTGTATCATCAGCAAACAGGATAGTTTTTTGTGGGCTCATATGTTCAACAAGATCATCTATGTAAATGAGGAAAAGTAATGGCCCTAGAACAGAACCCTGGGGAACACCATATCTTATTGTTCTTTCCTCCGAGAGGAAAACTGTATTATTTATTTTTTTCTGTACATTAATATCGTATTGAAGTGATACCTTCTGTCTGCGGTTTTGTAGGTAAGAGCATAGCCAGTTGTGAGCCACACCTCTTATTCCTCTTCTTTCCAAATTAGCAAGCAGTATTTTATGATCTAGTACGTCAAAGGCTTTAGAGAGATCTAAGAAGATACCTGCAGCTATATTATGTTGGTCAATTGATTTCAGTATGTGGTCCAACAGTTCAAAAATTGCTGTCTGGGTGGATAAAGATTTACTAAAACCATGTTGTTGAATGCTGATTGGTGCGTGGTTTTTTTATGAAATTTATAAGCCTGTCATAAAAAAGTTTTTCCAGGATTTTTGAAAAGATGCTTAATATGGATAATGGTCTATAATTGGATACTAAATCAGGGGAACCTTTCTTTAGTAATGGTGAGACTTTAGTTATTTTGAGAGCATCTGGAAAAATGCCAGTTTTTAATGATTGGTTGTAGATGGTTGATAATGGCTTTACTATATGGGGAGCACACACCTTTAATATGAGGTCAGGTACTTCATCATAGCCACTAGAGCTTTTATTGGGTAACAATTTTATTATGTTCCTAATTTCATCAGGGTTTGTTTCATAAACAAACATTGTAGCATTAGTGCTGTTTGACGTATTGGTGGAATTGAAGAACGATACCTTGCAGTTTGCCTGAATGATATCTTCTGCTAGTGAGGTGAAATATTCATTGAACTTGTTTACAACTGTGTACGGATCTGTGACCTTAGAGTCATTAAGTGTTAGAGAAATGTTTTCCTTTTTAGGTGTTGAACTACAAGTTTCTTTTTTAATAACTTTCCACATAGCTTTCATTTTGTTTGAAGAGTTTTTTATGAAATTGTCATTCCATAAAAGTTTTGCCTGTCTAATCACTCTAAGATAAGTTTTTTTGTAGGCTTTACAATAGTCAGAAAATTCCTCAGTGACTATGTATTTTTTGGAGCAATATTGGAGAAATCTGTTTCTCTCACTAGAAATTTTGATTCCTTTTGTTACCCACGACTTTCTATTTTGATTGCTTGAAGTTTTTGTTTCAAAAGGAAATGCTGTATTAAAGTAATAAAGGAAGGTGTTATGGAAGCTTAAGAACATATTATCAACAGTTGTTTGCATGTAAACACTGTCCCAATTTTCCTTAGCTAATAGGAAGTTAAAAATCCTAGTATTGTCATCTGAAAAGTTTCTTCTTTGAAATACTTTTTTGGGGCTGATTTTACTATTTTCCATGTCAACGCTCAGTAGCTGAGCATCATGGTTACTGTATCCCATGCTCAGTACTTCGCCAGTGAATTTGTAACCAGTATCAGTTATGAAGATTTGATCAATTATTGAATCAGTATGCTCTGTTGATCTTGTTGGAGAGTGTATTGTGGGGATCATATTAAAGGATTTGGTCATGTTTAACAAATCAAGTTTAGCATTACTGTTTTTTGATAAATCAATGTTAAAATCGCCACAAAGTATTATTCTCATATTTAATGAGCTGACACTATTCAGCAGAACTTCTAATTTGGTCATAAAATTTGGAATATTACTACTTGGTGCTCTGTATACATTTATAATTATATAGTTTAGTTCAGGCAGCTTAACCATAGAAAGCTCAAATTCCTTATCTTCAGATAATGCAATCTGTTCATTTAGGCCTACCTCACTGAATTTTATCTGGTCCTTTACAAATATAGCAGTACCGCCATGTGTGGAGAAATTCCTACAATAAAAGCTTGTTAATGAGTACCTTGGAATAGAGGTTGACTGAATTTCTTCTTTAGACAGCCAGTGTTCGGTAATACATATTACATCTGGATTTATTTGAGCTTCTGTTTTTGGCCTAAACCATTTTGTAATTTGTGGTTGTTTGGCGATCTTGATACTTGGGGCTGATTTCTTCAGGATATGATTTCGGATTTTTTCTACTATTTGGTCTTTTCCTAACATATTTAAATGTAGTCCATGAGCTGTATGAAATCTTCTTCCTAAATTGTATGTATCAATTATCTCTACGTTATGAAATGTAGAACATATTTCTGATATCAGTTTGTTTGCAATGTAAATTTCTTGGTTGACACAGGACCAGGAAGGCAAATCATAACGATGAGGAATGTTAACAACGAGTACATTTGTATGTAATAGGTTGTTTAAGCATTCCTTCATTTCTTTTGCAAACCCTTTTGTTTCATTCCTATATATATCGTTTGAACCACCTAGAAGCACGACAAAATCACAATTACTTAAGTGAGATACATCAGTAGAGTTTGTTAATTTATTTACCTCACAAAACTGCACTCCTGGCTTCACAAAACCTGTTACCATTACATTACATTTATCTTTCAATAGTGCTGAAATTCCACGTCCATGACTGTCACCAAGCACACAAATTTTTTTGTTTATCACAGTTTTGGGGCTAGAAGGTTTTGAAACGTGTTTTTGCTGTGTAGATATATTCTGGTTTTGCACATTCGGTAACCTTTTTTGATAACTATGAACCTGTGTTAACTTTGCGGTCTTGGGAGCAAATTTACTGTATGCAGCAGAAGTTTGTTTTTCACAATGACCACCGTTTTGTAGTGGGATATCGAATTTGTTTTTTTGAGCTATTACTGAAGAAGACACACTATTTACGATATCTGCACACTTTATTTTACACAGACTCTGTTGTGTGGGTTCCACATTTTGCTTAATAACAGGCTTTTCTTTCAGATGGTGCACGATTTGATCTTTTGTAGATAGGCCTACCGTTTTTTGAAGCAGACTCTTTTCTATTTTAAAATTTGAAAACCCCGTTGAAATGGTGAAGATTTGCAATGATAGATTAGGTAAAAGAGAACTTGTAGATGGCATTTCATGCAATCCAGAAAGAGGCATACCAAGACTCCTTCTGGAAGTGGAAACAGCATTGGGAGTGGTGTATCAATTGTGGAGGAGAGTATTTTGACCATGCATAATAAGTAAAAGGTAAGCATAGAAAAATTTTGTGGACAGAATTACTGAATTTTTTGAACTGACCTTGTACATCCCTTGTGCTAACACAGACATATCCACAGGCCACTGACAGTGCATCCTACACCGAGGTCCTATGATTGGGGCACCATTCTGCCTCATCCCTATGCTGCTGCCAGCACCTGCCACCCATGGTTTGTCAGCATTCGACACAGCACCACTGGGGAATTGTTATCATGCAAGGCCACCAAGTGCTTTGCTGATTGGAGCATCAACTGCTGTCATCACAACAGCGCTCTCCATCACTGAGGGCCACAGGGTCAATGCCTGTCCACAGCTTTGAGTCACTGCCATCAGCCAAGAGTCTCAATGAATAAAGATTTCAGTTGCTGAGGAAGCACTGCTGATTTCATGACCGTCAAGGCATTGGTAGTGCACTTTCTGCATCATATCAGTTAGACTGTAAAGTTGGTTTCAGTGTCTGATTCATGAAAGTGGACTTAGGTGATGATTTTAGTTTGGCAGTAAATTTAGAGATTGTGCATGGTGGTACTCAGACATAAGGATTAGAAAATGTTTGTGGAAGGTTCATAGAAAGTCCTCTCCTGTGGTATTTTTCCTAGTATATTTTTGTATTGTTATAGACACAGGCTTTACAATTAGTGAACCAGGTGAACAAGCGGTTATCACTGCAGAGGTGGTCCATTCTGTGTTAGAACAAGTGGCTTAAGTGAGGGCAGATTAAAAGCAGACAGAGCCTTGTCCAGTTTATCAGTATGCATCCTAGATAGTAGTACTGTTACCCTAGTTGTTTTTTTTTTTTTTTTTTTTTTTGGGTAAAGCAGGGTAGGATGTGTTAGCATTTATGGGCAACCTGTTGACAGTTGTGAAGGACGGCTGTTGGTCAGAGAGACAATACAACTAAATTATCTTCAGTAGGAGATGCAAAAAATTATACAATGTATCAAGAGGGATTAAGAAATGCTCAAACATTCAAAGTGCTTAAGAGAAGCTTGTTGCAGCATTATAGGAAGCAAAAGAGTTGCCGGCATTATTGGGAGCAGTTTAAAAGTGTGTCACAAAGATAGGGTGAATCCATTGAAAGTTTTGTGGATAGATAAGAACATTCACTGTCAGTATGTATGAGTTCAAAGAGAGTGATCACATGAATAAGGTTCTTCTGCTGAAAGTGGAGCAAAGGATGTTAGTTGCATTTTTGGGGGGCTCAACACCCAATGTGTCAAGGAAGGTGTGGGCAGAATTTTCTAACAGTTTGGCTGTAGTAATAGGAATGGCACTAGCCTTAGAAGAGATAGACACAGTGGCCTGAATCTGTGATAAAAAGGGAGTTTTTATCCTCTGGCAACAAATGTTACAATTGTGATCTATCAGGCCACATACAGTGAGACTGCCAAAAGCCATAGTGTAGGTCTTGTAGAAAAACTTGGACATTGGGAACAGGACTGTGGGCAGAAAAGGGGGCAGTTAGGAAGGTATGGAATGAGAATAGCCAACCGTTAAACAGCTATTGGAGTCCCAAGGTCACTGAGAGGCACTCTCAGTAAATTTCAACACAACTGAAATTTGTGCGGACGTGGAATTTTGCTTAACTGCAGTAGTGGATAGAAAGGAACACAAGTTTTTGTTGGACACAGATACATACATGTCTATGGCACGTTTTGACCTTATGGGAAAGAAGCAGTTTAACCCCGCATCATATAAGTTATGTGGAAGGCATGGAAATGACGCACATTCACTGGGATCATTGATATTGAGTTTTCAGGTCAGGGTAAAATATTTCCCATTATGTATGGAAGTTTTGCCTCATATCAGTGATGCTACAGAATGGTCTTAGGATTAGATTTCCAATATAATCACTATGCTAAAACTGCCCTCGGACAATGTATAGCAGAACTCAGTGGGACGTCATTTCATCTGGGAAAACTGTTGTCAGAGCCATTCTGAAACAAGGTTTTTCTCTCTGGAAATATCAAGCAATTAAGCTGTGTGCAAGATCACTAATGGTTAGTTTGCATGATAAAGTACTGCAGGATACAGTAAAACTGTTGTGGGTGAGCATAGGGACTGAATTAGCAATAAACATATTTGTGTGGTTGAGCCAGTGTGAGAGAATGATGAATTAGATACCGACCCTACAACTTATCTTAGAAGATAGCTTAAGGAAAGGCAAAGCTACATTTCTAGCATTTGTAGACTTAGAGAAAGTTTTTGATAATGTTTACTGGAATACTCTCTTTCAAATTCTGAAGGTGGTAGGGTTAAAATACAGGGAGCAAAAGGCTATTTACAATTTGTACAGAAACACTTGTAAGAGCTGAGGGGCATGAAAGGGAAGCAGTGGTTGAGAAGAGAGTGAGACAGGGTCGTAGCTTATCTCCAATGTTATTCAATCCGTATATTGAGAAAGCAGTAAAGGAAACAAAAGAAAAATTTGGAGTAGAAATTAAAATCCAGGGAAAAAAAATAGAAACTTTGAGGCTTGTCAACGACATTGTAATCCCATTGGAAACAGCAAAGGTCATGGAAGAGCAGTTGAACGGAGTGGAAAGTGTCTTGAAAGGAGGATATAAGATGAACATCAACAAAATCAAAATGAGGATAATGGAATGCAGTTGAATTAAATCAGGTGATGCTGAGGGAATTACAGTAGGAAATGAGACACTTAAAGTAGCAGAGGAGTTTTGCTATTTGGGAAGCAAAATAACTGATGATGGTCGAAGCAGAGAGACATAAAATGTAGACTGGCTACAGTAAGGAAAGCGTTTCTGATGAAGAGAAATTTGTTAACATCGAGTATAGATTTAAGTGTCAGGAAGTCGTTTCTGAAAGTATTTGTATGGGGTGTAGCCATGTACGGAAGTGAAACATGGATGATAAATGGTTTAGAAAAGAAGAGAAGAGACGCTTTTGAAATGTGGTGCTACAGAAGACTGCTGACAATTAGATGGGTAGATCATGTAACTAATGAATAGAATTAGGGACAAGAGGAATTTGTGGTACAACATGACTATAAGAAGGAATTGGTTGGTAGGACACATTCTGAGGCATTAAGGGATCACCAATTTAGTACTGGAGGGAAGCATGGAGGGTAAAAATAGTAGAGTGTGTAATGGTACTTGAATTACGCATCCATTACGGCACCTCACCTGAACCTCTCGATACCAACAATATTCTACTGTGTTTCTGTAAAGTAGTTGACATATTTCTGAGACAACATTCAGATTTGATTTCATTAATGTAGAGGTACTTTGATACATCGATATGTTTATGTTGCAATGATATTATTCTTATGTGTATTCTTTCTTTTGTCACTATGATCTTTGTCGTACTTGTAACTCTGATTTTTGGGTGTGTAAGCGATTATTAGTTAGTTGTTAGAGAGTCGGACCTTGAGAAAGTCAAGTCTTGGATGTCAATATGGAAAGAAGCATAACGTAGTCAGCTTATAAAATGTGAACTTTAACAGTGAGGAAGATGTTTTCAAGTATGTTTTGTATTGTGAAGTGATGCTTTGTGTGTTATGCGATATTGCAACAAAAGCAATAAAAAGGAAGTGTAACTTAAATTCGGAGTGCTGATTATTTTTTTACATCACCATTGTACTAACTTTCAAAAGTTTAATCTTCAAGAATGGTTTGTGAAACGCATCTATAAAACTTTTGAATATAGCAGAATTAAAACCTACACCTCTTTGCATCCAAGCTTGGAATCATCACCACCTAGATTTTCGACGATTGAGCCATGATTTTACAATGAGACCAGCGTGGGAAACATGAAAAGATGAGTGCATAGTTTATTCATTATTACATGAAATGACTTTATTAACTGTGCTCTAATGACACCTGCCACATAATAACTACACTCCTGGAAATGGAAAAAAGAACACATTGACACCGGTGTGTCAGACCCACCATACTTGCTCCGGACACTGCGAGAGGGCTGTACAAGCAATGATCACACGCACGGCACAGCGGACACACCAGGAACCGCGGTGTTGGCCGTCGAATGGCGCTAGCTGCGCAGCATTTGTGCACCGCCGCCGTCAGTGTCAGCCAGTTTGCCGTGGCATACGGAGCTCCATCGCAGTCTTTAACACTGGTAGCATGCCGCGACAGTGTGGACGTGAACCGTATGTGCAGTTGACGGACTTTGAGCGAGGGCGTATAGTGGGCATGTGGGAGGCCGGGTGGACGTACCGCCAAATTGCTCAACACGTGGGGCGTGAGGTCTCCACAGTACATCGATGTTGTCGCCAGTGGTCGGCGGAAGGTGCACGTGCCCGTCGACCTGGGACCGGACCGCAGCGACACACGGATGCACGCCAAGACCGTAGGATCCTACGCAGTGCCGTAGGGGACCACACCGCCACTTCCCAGCAAATTAGGGACACTGTTGCTCCTGGGGTATCGGCGAGGACCATTCGCAACCGTCTCCATGAAGCTGGGCTACGGTCCCGCACACCGTTAGGCCGTCTTCCGCTCACGCCCCAACATCGTGCAGCCCGCCTCCAGTGGTGTCGCGACAGGCGTGAATGGAGGGATGAATGGAGACGTGTCGTCTTCAGCGATGAGAGTCGCTTCTGCCTTGGTGCCAATGATGGTCGTATGCGTGTTTGGCGCCGTGCAGGTGAGCGCCACAATCAGGACTGCATACGACCGAGGCACACAGGGCCAACACCCGGCATCATGGTGTGGGGAGCGATCTCCTACACTGGCCGTACACCTCTGGTGATCGTCGAGGGAACACTGAATAGTGCACAGTACATCCAAACCGTCATCGAACCCATCGTTCTACCATTCCTAGACCGGCAAGGGAACTTGCTGTTCCAACAGGACAATGCACGTCCGCATGTATCCCGTGCCACCCAACGTGCTCTAGAAGGTGTAAGTCAACTACCCTGGCCAGCAAGATCTCTGGATCTGTCCCCCATTGAGCATGTTTGGGACTGGATGAAGCGTCGTCTCACGCGGTCTGCACGTCCAGCACGAACGCTGGTCCAACTGAGGCGCCAGGTGGAAATGGCATGGCAAGCCGTTCCACAGGACTCCATCCAGCATCTCTACGATCGTCTCAATGGGAGAATAGCAGCCTGCATTGCTGCGAAAGGTGGATATACACTGTACTAGTGCCGACATTGTGCATGCTCTGTTGCCTGTGTCTATGTGCCTGTGGTTCTGTCAGTGTGATCATGTGATGTATCTGACCCCAGGAATGTGTCAATAAAGTTTCCCCTTCCTGGGACAATGAATTCACGGTGTTCTTATTTCAATTTCCAGGAGTGTATGTTGTTGCCCGAAAATGCAGTATTTAGCAGCATGAGCAACACCACAATCATTACTAAATTTTGACCTTTGTTGTGGTAGGGTTGTTATAAGGGGGATCAAGAAATGAACACACTAAGTAGATTCAGTAGTTACTCAGAGATGAAGAGTCTTGCACAGGATAGAGTAGCATAGAGAGCTGCATCAAACTAGTCTCTGGACTGAAGACCACAACAATAACAACAACGGCAGACAAATAATGAGGAGGTGGTGCCCATCAGTATTATAATTTTGGCATTGAAGGCTTGAGCTTGTCTAAGGGTTTGTTGATTAGCAATTTAGAGATCTGAAAAGAAGGTAATATTGATAGGATGAATTTGGACCCTATGCCTAACTGCATTATGGCAGAAAGTGAAATAGCAAAACTAGCAATGTAGAGGTCATTAGTAGAGTTCGAGGACCTGTTTAATCCTTGAGGGTCTTTGCCAGTAACCCTGGGGATGTAACACAGAATTCCAACTGGGAATGAGCCACCACGTACCATAAACCATAACATGAGTCTCATCATCTACCACCTGTGATGGAGGAGATCATTAACTAACATCAATGGCACCCATTATTGCAAAAAGTACCTCTCCTTGGGGAGCACCAGTGAAGAGTGTGCCAAAAAAAAGTGTGGGTAGAATGAGGGCTTATCGTTTTTGCTGTGACTATGGATATCGTAGTAGTCATACAATTATTGATGTGTATCCAATTCCAAGTGCCCAATGCTTTAGTCTACTAGATGGCTCCTTTGAACCAAATAACCACTTTAAAGCCATGAGATCCATTATCATTTCAAATTTTACACCATGCAAATGATATCAGATGTATATCATGCCATAAATGAGGCTCAGCATTTCCTTCTTCATGGCAGGATGATTTCTGTCTGCTTTATTCAACTGGTGTGAGGCATAAGGAACTAAATTTTCCACCCTATATATTCCATGACTTATAAACATCACAAGACAATATGAACACTTCTTCATAATTTGGAAAAACACAGTGTTAGTTGTCAACAATCCTTTCAGTTTTTCGAACACATTTTCACACTCTGATGTACACTGGTCTTTTACAACTTTTTTCAACAAGTGAATGAGAGGTTGCACAATTTCTGCAAATTTTGGGATAAATTTTCTATAGCAATTTGCTAATCCAAAAAATGGTTGCAACTCCTTCTCCACATAAGATGTTGAAAAATCTTGTAAGGCCTTCACTAACCTAGGGTCTGTCCATACTCCATAAAAACTGGTCACATGCCCTAAATAGTGTACTTCTTGTAATGAGATTGGTGTATTATGAACATTACTCACTCCATTCTGGAGTGACAAGCAGTGCAAGCTGCTGACAAGGATTTCAGATTATTTGCAATGCAGTTACAGTGTGTTGTGCATGACGGTGCGTTGTTCAAGAAGATAAAACTCAGACCATATGTTGTAGTTACAGTGATGTTGTACCTGCACCCATCGTATACAACATTGCTGTTACAGTAGTCTATGGAAGCCAGTTCATAGATGTTGGCCACTTATGGGATTGTGTATACAGTTGCTGTTCACCCCCTCAGTGTCAGTTAAGGCCTGAAGATTGCGTACTGAATCACCAAAACTGGTTGCTATTTAATAAATAACTTCAAAAGGATGGCTACTGATGTTTCACTTTATTACATAAGTGAATAGCCAGAGTACCACAAACCTTCAGATAGAAGGATAGACGTACAAAAACTCCTGGAAACTGGTCAGTAGGCATTGAAAAACCTCCAAAACTAGGGATGGCAAACCAATATGCACTATATAGGATGGTAATATCATAATAGACCCAAAAGCATTGTGTAACCTTTTTAAAAAACTGTAACAGTGTGGGGGTGGACACTGTGTTAAGCCACGATTTTGCAATGTCACAATGGTTTGATTGATGCTTGTACTTACTAGGTAGTATATGCAGGTGCATAAACCACCTCATCTGGTGTTCTGAATACTGACAATTTCTTTAAATAGTTGACATTTACAGTAGTGGACTGGAACTGCTACTTAGTTCCGCTCTGCCATGCTAATCGATCTTCTTGATCTGGCAGTTTATACATGGAGTTGTAAGGAATCTGTTATCCAACTAATGCCACCATCTCAGCAAATACATGGACATCAGTTTAAATTAAGTATTCTTCAACATCACAGACAAAATTTCACATTAACGTCTTGCAGAACACCAGATTAATGTTACAATTGCCAGAGCAGACAATGTTCTCTATATGACAGATTGTCACCCAAGGTCCAAATCACCATCATTTTATATCTCTGCACAGAGAAGAAGCTGTTCATGCATTTTCACCTCCAGCACTATTCCATGCATCAAACTCATCTCTGGTGTGACACCGGCACAGAGTAAGCAGCCCCATATCACAGCTGGTGGTGATGTTTTAACACTCTTATCACTCCCCAGACAAATGGTATCTGTGGATTACTCTGTCTCTGCACAGAATTTCCCACATTTCTGGTACAGTAACTGTCTGGCCTTTTTGCCTAACTCATACATTAAGAAATTTTCCAACATATTCTGCTGGTTAAGTTACACTTTGAATGTGACATACTTTTTCCTGCATATTAGCCTGCAACACTACATATCATGACACAGAGGCAAAAGATTTTGGAATCACTCATTTACATTGAGCTTGTATTGCTCCATTTTAAATTTATGCTTTTTAAATATTTTATTACTGAGACTTAGTGTGACACTTCGTACATTTCTTTTAATAAATCTTCTGTTATTATATTCTTTCAAAGACAAGAGAAAATAGAAACTTTATTATTCCATTTTAGTACATTTTTACTACCTTTGTACACATCTGCACATCTTTCAGAAAGTTTTTCTTTAAAATTTATTTTTCATTTGCCTGTCTGAGCAATGATATTCCAAACAATTTCAGAATCTGTATGACTTTTTCACTTACAATCATATACATCACAATCTATAACTTTTTTGTTATTCACCTGCACAAAAGTATCAGTGTGATTAATGCTGCTTTCCCATTTGGAGAATGCTTTTAGAATATCATCTCTTAATTTCTTACAAGAACTGATACATTACTTTCATTCAGTGAGGGAAATACTCCCTCATTATTGATAATATCTGAGGGGTCAGAGTTCTGTACTGTCTAATCTACTCCCTACTACAGTAAATGTCATCTTGTCCATGAGATCACCTTACCTAGGCATAGGTCATTTCATCTATGAGTGCACCTATCTATTTTTTTAAAGGGTCAAGGCCATCCCTTCTCTAGGTTCTTCTTGCCTAACCCCGGACCATGGAGCATCTGACCTACTTGCCAATACCATTTTATTTCAGCTCACATCATCCTACATAACACTTTCCTCAAATTATTTTCCCTCTAATATTTCATATTCTTCCTCCCAATAGCCTTACATTATTCCTATCCTTTCGGGCGTTACATATTACCTTCTTAACAATGGGGTTGCTTTGTAGTAATTTCATACTCCTCCTGTTGCCCAATTTATTGTTATTTTTGTATTTAAGATGTTAGCACATCTTTCACTTCCTTCTAAGAGGCTGAGTTACTTTTGTAGTATTCCCTCCCTCCCCCCTCCCCTCCCCAACAAGAATGATGTTGCTAACTTCAAAAGCAACCTCAGTACAGTAAGTGCTTCCTTGTTTGCACCTGAGAGTTTACCTGCTAGTCTATTAATGTGTATGCATGGGTGTGTATGTATTCATGTGTTAGGCCTGTGTCCTCGAACCATCAAGATTCCAAACCACTAGTCTCAAGTCTTGTATTTCTTTTGTTCACTCCTCACTACCTACCCTATAAAATATGTATAAAACCAAGCCCCGTATACCTATTGTATAAAATATAAAAGAAATGCCCCAACATAAAGACAACGAAAGTCGATGTCATACACCTGTAGAGACATTGTAATGATATTGTAGTTATATAGATAGTCCCTGTAGATAGTCTCAGTTTCCTTACTGTCCCTGTGAGGTAGGACTTTACATGATACATAATATCCACAGATATACAATATATTTATATTTCATCAAGGTAATTCAACATTTTTCATTGCATGTACATTTGGTACGTCTTTGTATATTTCTTCTCACTAATAATATAGGACAGTATAAGTATAGTGATTTCCAGATGATAGAATAGTAAGAGAATGAAGAATCAATGCAGGGAAAGAATAAGTGCAGCATTGATTAACTCATATGCCTTGTTTATGTCATGACACATAGACCATTTAAGACCGTGAGCCTCCTGAAGTGTCAATGTATTTACAACATTCCTGCTCCTGACCTTGGTCCCTAGGCTAATATTGTTTCCTAACAACTGGGCATCCATCCTGTGGCCTAAATGCACCTTGATATGTTATATTTGTTGCTCTTTCATCCTCAACGTTTCCAGCCTGATTGTGTACAAACGTGTGACATCATATTGTTTTGTTCCTTCTTTCTTTTATTATTCCTTTGTTGTGCAGCATTATTGACCCTGCAAAAATTAATTTCTTTTCTTTTCTCAAACCTATTTGAGTGTCACTTGTTCTCATCTGCCTCATGAGATCCATTGTCCCCTGATACAAATTCCCCTCTTCCCATATTTAAAGTGTCTAAACCTTCAATGAAAGATAAAAGATTGTTTACTGTTGACCAGATTCTGTACCATACCTCTTTTCTAGATTTTTAAGGGGGCCTTCTAACTAGTGCTTTTAGTAAATCTGTACCTTTCAAAAGATTACCCAAATTCTTCACCCTGCTCAAATGTCACTTGGTGTATTTCTCATGACATAGCCAAGAATTTTTAAAATATTTGGGGGCTAATAGTTTCAAAGTTAATTTTTCCTTTGCAACCTGAAAAAAAAAAACACTTTCTTTGAAAGCTTTCTTGAAAGTCATCCCAAGATTTGAATTATTCTGAATATGTGGTACCCCATTCAACCACATCCCCTGGCAGATAAACTCAACATGAAATCTATATTTTTGGAATACCCCCCACAAAGAGGCAAAGCTCATGCAAATATTCATAAAAATAGTTTAGGTGCACATCTCTGTCCAGTTTAAATTTAGGGAACTGCTTTGCTAAATTCTGGCTGTTCCCCAATTGAAGTTCTAAGATTTCATTTGATACGCCAGTGCTATTTTGCTATCTCTTTTGTGACCTCTCTGATCAACTATAGCTTTCATTTTTTCCTCTAAACTAGTTTCCTCATCAGTCCCCAAAGTCTCTAGCTATTTTTGTATGTCTTTCATCTGATCGTGCATGTTCTGGGATTGACATTCATTGTTTACTTTCATTTCTACTTAAGTGTTACTAAATTCTAGATTCTGTTCTCATACCTTGTTCCTCACTAAATCACATTGTTTCTCAATTTCCTCTCTGGCCTCCCATTTACACATTTCTAATGACTTCCATAAGTTTAAAATTCCATTATGAGATTCTTCAGTTTCTCCCAGCGTATTTGTTGATTGAACAGTCCATAGGTGTACTGCCAGCTCAAAGTGTCCAATGGGCACAATATTTTGGTAATCAAACATGTTGCTATAGTCAGGTGCACTGACAAACGGAACTCCTAAGGGTGCACACCTGACTAATATCCCCTGCTACAAGCCGCTCCCCAGCGGTTCGCACCCATGGCCACGCATCGGCAGTTGCAGAGGCACTATCGTCAGCTTCTCTGATAGCACTGATGTATATTCTGTGACCACCCGGTTGCCAGATTGTTCTGTTTGCGGAGAGTATTCTTAATTTAAAATGGTTCAAATGACTCTGAGCACTATGGGACTTAACGTCTGAGGTTGTCAGTCCCCTAGAACTTAGAACTACTTAAATCTAACATCACACACATCCATGCCCGAGGCAGGATTCGAACCTGCAACCGTAGTGGTTGCACAGTTCCGGACTGCAGTGCCGCTCAGCCACCCCAGCTGGCTATTCTTAATTTAACTCAGTGTTTGTTCCCAGGATTTGCTAAGATTATAGCTACAATCTCAGTTGATGAGGTCATCCCTCGTGTGGATTTCAATGGCCTCTCTAATGAAGCTGTCCCAGTATTTGGAAGTTTGTGCCAACATCTTGGTACATTGGTATTTCATCACATGATTCTCAGACAAACAGTGCTCTGTGCCACTGACTTGTCTGGATACATAAGATGACTGTGCTTCTTGTGTTCTTGGCAATGATCTTTGACAGTGCACACTGTTTGTCCAATACATGTCTTTGACACTTCCCAATAATGCTCATGTTTCATTGGGTGGACAAAAGACAGTTTTTACTTAGTGCTTCTTCAATACACATCCAATTTTTCCTGATAGTGCTCCAGTGTATGGTATAAAGGCAGTGGCTGCCTCTTTCTCCATGACTTCTTCTATCTCCATAGATTGTACTGTTGCGGTGGTGTGGAAAGTGCACCTAATCTGCCATTCTGGGTACCCATTCTTTTGAAATACAGTTCTGAGGTGTTCCAGCTCCTGAAGCAGACACTCTGCTTCTGAAATGGTGCACACCCTGAATACAAGTGTTTTTAGTACCCCATCCTTCTGTGAAGTGTGGGCAGCTGTCTGCATGCAAATACAGGTCATCACACATTTTCTTCCAATACACACCATGGCCCAGGGTGCCATCAGCTCTTCTCTTGACCATAATGTCCAGGAATGGTAATCTTCCTCCTGCTTTGGTCTCCATAGTGAATTTGATGTTGGGATGCATGGATCTCAAACATGGAAGGATGTCAAGTAGTTTGTCCTTTCCATAGGTCCCGATGATAAATGTGTTGTCCACATAACAGAAAAAACGCGTGGGTTTCCATTTGGATTATGCTGAGACTTCCTCCTCAAAGTTCTCCATATGCAAATTTGTGACCACAGGCTGCCCATCACAACTCATTCTGTATACAAATAGTATTCTCTATTAAACAGAAAATACGTAGAGGTCAGGACACGCTTGAAAAGGTAGGTGATTTTCTCATCAAATTTCTAACCATTAAGCAAGCTCTAGTGACTCTCGTAGAGTATCCTGGTGAATAACTAAGCATTACAAACTACATTGAACTGCAGATATGCTCTGTGCCTTTAACCACATATGGGGTTTGTATTTCCACCAGGTATTTTGCTAGCAATATGTAGGAGCCTAATGTTGCTGGCAAGGGGAGCACCCCATCTTTGCAAACTTTAAGGCTTCCATAAAGTCTTCATAGTACAGGTTCTTAAGGTAACAGTTTTTTGGTGACTCCCTCTGGTGAATCCATATCCTTGAGAAGAGCCCTAGTCTTGTTCTCTACCTTCTTTGTAGGGTCAGAGTTGATTTTCCTGTAGGAGTTGTCACCTAGCAGGCTCTGCATTTTTTCAGTGTAGTCCTTGTGTGAAAGAACAACAGCAGCATGGACTTTGTCAGTGGGGGATGACAATCTCAGGGCACTCTCACAGATCCCGAATAGTGGCACTCTCTCTGCTGTTAATGCTCAACTTCATAGGCTTAGTTCTCATCAGAACACAGCAGCACAATGTGCTTCTTCAGCTGCTCCAGGCAACAGTCATGCTGCAACTTGTTCAACTGCACTGGCAATGTCCGTGACCAGTGTGAACAGAGGGGCAGCAGCAAAGTTAGGTCCCTTCTCCAGAACTGAAACCGTGTCATCACTCAACTTTATCGGTCATACTGATGACCATCTTGCATGGGGCCTCCAGTGATGGTTTGCCAGAGAGATGTGATAATTTTGATATTTGACATCCTGTGGCCTTCCTATGGGTGGAACACGATAAACACAATCCCAGGTCCACGAACTAGAAAGATTGGCCAATTGTAAACGTAGTCTAAAGAGTTCCTGGGAGTTGTACTGAAGGCTCTGTCAGGTAAAGTGCACTCTCTCACATACCGAAGCAAGGCTGGCCTGTTTCTTAATAATCCTGGCTACTGCAGAGTTGATGTGATGCATGACCTTAGCAAAGTTCAGTTCAGTACAACATGCTGGGCATGACATCTATTCAGAAACTGAAAGAGCACTCAGCAAAGGCACCTTCTGTTGCACAGGTTGTCGAATTTCTTCATGCTGCAATACATCTCCTCATTGGTGCACTGACAAATTGAGTTCCTGAGGGTGCGCAGCTGCCTAATATGCCCTGCTCCCACAAACTGCTCCCTCCGTGGTCTGCACTTACAGCCACAGATCAGCAGTCAGAGATGCTGCATCAGCATCTTGATAGCATTGACATACTGGTAAGTTCTCTATTCACGCTGGCTGCCAGATCTTTTAGGCTGCTGAGAGTCTTCTTAATAAACTCAGTGCTTGTTCCCAAGCTTTGTAAGATTATAGCCACCATCTCAGTTGATGAGATCATCCATGGTGCGAATTGCTATTGCATCTCTAATGATGCTGTACCAGTATTTGGAAGTCTTGGAAGTCTGTATCAGGTATGTTTGTACTCCATCAAGTGGGTAAATGTGCTCATAATATCTGCAATTCTCTGGATTTTGTAAAACATCTTGACAGCTTCAGGTTGAAAGACTCAGATATCCTGGTGCATTTTGAAATCACTTTGTTATACAACAGGGTAGTGGGAAGTGTCAAAGATGATTTCGGTTTGTGGAAGGCCTGCATATACCAGCTTCCAAGTCAATATGGAAAGACATGTATTGGACAGACAGTGCACACCATCGAAGATTGTTGCCAAGAATGTCAGAGGCACTGTTGTTCCCAGTAAGTCAGTGGTTGCAGAGCACTGTTTCTCCGAGAATCATGCAATGGAGTACCAACGTACCAGGATCTTGGCACAGACTTCCAAATACTGGGACAGTGTCATAAATGAGGCTAGAAATTGGCATCAGGGATGATCTCGTCAGCTGAGATTGTGGCTACAAGCTTAGCAAGGCTTGGGAACCAGCACTGAGTTTAATTAAGGATACCCTCAGCAAACAAAAGGATCTGGCATCCAGGCAGATCATCACTATTGCAGATGCTGACACTAGTCTCCCTGCAACTGCTGATGCATGGCCATGGACAAGCAGTTTGTGGGTGCAGAGGATATTATTCAGCCAAGAGTTCAGTTCCTCAGTGAGCAGATGATGGTAACATGTCTGATCACTGAAATATTGTGCCCATTGGACACTATTAACTGGCAGTACAACCTTGGACTGTTGTATTAAAATTCTTTTGCTTGTTTCTATGGTATTGATAGCAATGATGCCATGGCATAGTTTCAGAAGTTGGCACTATGAGACACCGATGACAGTGCACTCTAGCCGGAGCGGGAGAGCTCCACAAGCTCTGCCTGAGATCTCCTCATTTGATCAAGAGCAGACAGCCGGGAAACTTAGCTTCAGCTTGAGACTGTGCTCATCTGTGCAAGTTATGTAACCGTGTATAAACTTGATTTTTGGACCAGTAAACCATTTTTACTTACATGCACTACCGACGTATTTTTCCTGCTCCTGCTCCTACCCACGCGCCGCCTTCCAGGCGGGATACAAAAGTTGGCGATGAGGACTCCCCTTTCCCTTCCTATCATTTCCTTTTTTATTCAGTACTGCTTTAGCTTTTTTGTGATACCCCTGTGTGATTGAGTGACTGTATTTGCATGCTCCCACCTTTCGCTATATAGACTTTCATTTGTGTAAACCATGGCTTCACCACAGGAACAGGCTTCGCTGTCCGATCTTGTACGTTTTCAGGCTCATCAAATGACGCAGCTGCTTGCTGCCATTAATGGACTGGTCACACTACAAACTGCAGCTACTTTGGCACCTCCAACGCCACTGCACGTACCGACGCCATTGCCAACGGCGCCGCCATTTCATGCCTTCAATCCTGATGTTGAACACTGGCCAGAATACATTGCCCAGCTCGAGGCACACTTCGCAGCATACAACATAACAAGTACAGAGCGGCTTACTTTTTTCATTGCCAATGTGAGTGTTGTGTTGTACCGTGTGCTCATGAAATTGTTTCCCACCACACACCCAGAAACTAAAACGTATGACAAAGTGATTGATGCTTTGAACTCACACTTCTGTGATAGTGTAAATGTGGTAGTACGCTACAAATTCTTTCGTCTCCGGCGTGGCCCTACTCAGTCCAATAGATCTTGGTTAGCGGACCTTCAGGGACTGACTTCTGATTGTGACTTTAATTGCTCGTGTGGATGCTCATATGTGGATATGATGATTAGAGACACTATTGCACAGAATGTGGCGGATCACCGCATCTGCGAACAAATCCTCAAATTTAAAAACCCAGACAGGACACATTAGACATGGCTACTTCCACATTCGACGTGATCACGGTGTGTGTACTGTTAGTGCAGCACAACATGTGCTCGAACGCCCAACCCCAGCACGGCCAGCCGCACCGCGCTGCTTGTGCGCACGTATACATGGTTCAAACCTGGTACCTACTCAGAAACTGAAATCATGTCTGAACTGCTTTCGTGCCCACCCACGGGACAGTTGCCATCCCGTCAAGCACAGTGCTATTTTTGTAATAAGAAAGGACATGTGCAAGCTGTGCATAGTAAGAGAAACTCTAATTCACAACTTGTCTCCTGTTCACGTGAGTCGTGTGGGTGTCACCGCAACGGCAACCACCATGATCATGATTCACATCAGCCTATGGATGTTAATGCCAATTATTCAAAGGCTTCTGCTTCATATGCTTTGACAGCTCGTTGTGTGAATCAAGTTTTGCCAGACACTTTCTCTCACAGTTAGCACGATGCGAGGAAACTTTTTGTGACTTTGAACATTTGTGGACATTCTGTTCGCTTGCAGCTGGACACTGATGTGTCAGTTTCCTTACTGAACAAATCAACCAATGACTTGCTTGGTTTGCCCCCACTTCGTCATTCACATTCCACAATGACTGCATTTACTGGACAGGAAATCTCAGTGCTCAGCGTGTGTAGTTTGCAAGCCATGTATCGTGCAACGACATGTACAGTGTCTTTCCATATGCTCCACTCTAGTAATGCTATGAACATTTTTGGCATGGACGCATTTGAATTTTTGGCCTCTCAATTCAGGACAATGTACTTTGCATCAATGCTAGTGACCATGCAGACAGCGTTGCTGCACTATACGATGATTTTGCTGAACTCTTTTCTGATGGCCTTGGTTGCACCACAGACTCTGTGGCGCATGTTGTACTTAAAGACATTGCCATGCCTATTTTCTGGCATGCACGCCCATTACCGCACACACCGCATGACTCTGTAGCTGCTGAACTTAAGCATTTGCAAGACATTGGTGTCATTGAACCTGTTTCTGCTTCACCATAGACTTCGCTTATAGTGTGTGTGAAGAAACCAAACGGTCGTCTCCGTATTTGTGCTGACTTTAAGTCTACAGTAAATCCCTAGCTACATTTCCCTTACTGCGTCCTGAAGACATTTTTGATCGACTTGGTGCAGGAAAATTCTTTTCCACAACTGACTTGCAGTACGCATACTTTCAGATTCCGCTCGATGAGCAGTCACAGTGCTATTTTGTGGTCAACACCCACCTTGGATTGTTCAAGTTTCGCCACCTTCCAATCGGTTGTGCTTTGGCTCCTACTATTTTTCAGTCTTATTTGCAGCAGTTGTGTGCACTGTCCCTGGTTGCTCCAACTATCTGGACAATATAGTCATATCCGGTCGCACCCCTGATGAACATTTGCAGAATTTGTGTGCCTTATTTACTGTACTTTTGCTGGCAGGCCTAAAGTGTAACAGGGACAAGTGTAAATTTTTTCAAATGGAGATTCAATATTTAGTATATATGATTAACGGACAGCGTATGCACCCCTTGCCATCACATCTCAGTGTGATTAGAGAATTGCCAGCACCCAGGAACTTGAAAGAACTTCAGTCTGGGTAAAATTTCATATTATATTTGGTTTATAATAAATGCAGCACAGATTCCAGCACCTTTGCATTGCCTTCGGTGTAAGAACATTCCTTTTGTTTGGTCTTTGGAATGTGACACTGCTTTCCACAAGCTCAAATCTGCTTTGTTGAGTGATCACTGTTTGATTCCTTTCAATCCCTCCAAACCAGTTGTTTTGGCTGTCAATGCATCTTCTCACAGCATTGGAGCGGTTCTCTCGCACCGCATTAAGTCTGTCAATCGCCTGATCTCTTTTGCGTCTAAGTTGCTCAGTTCTGCCCAGCAAAACTATTCTCAAATCGAGAAAGAAGCTTTAGCTATTGTATATGGAGTGACTAAGTTTCATGATTTTTTTGTATGGTCAAAAGTTCTATTTCACCACTGACCATAAGCCTTTGACATCGTTCCATCTGTCAAATCCAGTTCCAGCACGTACTGTGCAAAAGTTGCAACGTTGGTCCTTGTTTTTGTCTAACTACAATTACGAAATCTGGTTTCGGCCTACGGCCCGGCATGGCAATGCTGATGCTTTGTCTCATCTGCTTATCGGTCCTGACACAGTGTTTGATTCTTCCAAATTGTCATGCATGTTTATGGATTTGCAAGATAAGGAAATAGCTGATGTTTTTCTGGTGGATTTTCGTCGCACTGCTTCCGTGACAGCCACTGATGCTTCTTTGCACATTCTTTTGCAGTATATTTGTACTCAATGGCCTCCATCTGCTATGCAGATTCGTGATCCACTTGTTCAACATTACTTTGCGTAACGTCACAACTTGTCTGTACACAATGGTGTTATCTTGTTACGTACTGACAATGATCAGTCTCGTGTGGTTGTACCACGTTCATTGCAGCCGGAAATCCTCCGATTACTGCACGCTTGTTATTGGGGTATAATGCAGACGAAGCAATTAGTGCGTTGTCACTGCACTTAGGTCGGCATTGATAAACAAATTGAGAATTTGATTGCTCACTGTCAATCTTGCGTGGAGCATCATTCCGCTCCCTGCCAGCACTTCTTTGCATGGCCAACTCCTACTGCGCGTTGGCAGCGCATTCATGTTGATTTTGTGGGTCCTTTCTGGGACACCTGCTGGTTGATAGTTATTGATGCGTACAGCAGCTCTCCTTTTGTTGTGCCTCTGTCTTCTACTACATCTGTGAGTACTATTCGGGCTTTGATCTCTATTTTCTCCATTGAGGGTCTTCCTGAAGTTATTGTCTCTGACTATGGCCCACAGTTTGTGTGCTCAGAGTTTGAAGTGTTCTGTGCTGATAATGACATTTGCCATCTGACCTTAGCCCCGTTCCACCCCCAGTCAAATGGCGAGGCTGAATGCTTTGTGCATACATTTAAGTCACAGATCAGCAAGTTGCGCACCACGCACTCTTGCGGGCATGCATTCTGGACTTTCCTTTCTTCCAATTGCTCTCAGCCACGCAGCACCCGTTCCCCAGTGGAATTGCTACATGGGCGTGCCCATCGGTTGCTCCTGCAGCTATTGGACCCTCCTCCTGCACCGGACGGGCACCTCTCACTGCCGCCATGGCCCCACCTCTGGCTGCCGCCACCACTGCCGCCGTGTTCCTTTGCAGTGTCAGAACTGGTGGACGCTGAGGCTGATGTCACGCTGCCGCCACCCATGGAGGTCGTTGCTCCGCCTCCTCATCCGAGCATACCCAGTGGCGGTGCGCGGCCTGGGCAGGTTTTCCATGGGGCGTTATCCTTGCCCCCTCGCGAGCAATTCGGGGTTGCGGGTGGACAGCACGCCCCAGCTGTTCCACTGTCCGCCCCCTCAGCTGCGTCCCCTCTGGGTCCCTCCACCTGCCGTCGGAAACCATACTCAACGACGGTGCATCATTTCAGGGGGGAGGGATGTGGTATCGATAACAATAATGCCATGGCATAGTTTCAGAAGTTGGTACTATGAGACACTGATGACAGCACAGTCTAGCCGGAGCGGGAGAGCTCTATGAGCTCCGTGCGAGATTCTCCCCATTTAATCAAGAGCTGACAGCTGGGACACTTAGTTTCAGCTTGAGATGTATTTTTCCTGCTCCTGTTGCTAGCCACGTGCCGCCTTCCCGGCGGGGTGCAAAAGTTTCTACTTTCTCTTGTCTTGGTTATCTAATATGAGCATCTAAATCTTTTTCCAGCTAATCTAAAGTGGCCCTTTTTTTTGCTGCGGTAGCAGACAACTCTGTTTTGGAATTGTCTCTCTTTTTTTTAGTCGACTAGCTTGTAACATCATCTATTTTTTTGTCTTAAATCATCTCTTAACTCGTTTCTTTTACTTAATTAGGAAACTACGCAGCTGTACTGGTATTTCTGATGCCATTCTATGTCTTATTATTGACATATAAGTATGTATACACAATATCGTCTTAAGAATTATGTTTTTATTCAACCACAGATTCTCTCACACACAGTGTCACTATTATCTACAATTTCTTTTATTTTGTAAATAAATTGTATGTCATACTACTGTCACTACACAACACTCAAACTACTAATAAAATTTGTTTGGCACTTAAAAAGATCACCACATGTGTGGGTAGGACTGCGACATCAATGGGTTGCCTAGCATTGGTGTCACAGCTGGATTGGCAGCTCAGTCAGCTGCCCCCAATTTGCCATCATCAGGGATTCATGTTTCATAAATCATTGTCCTCGCTCTTGTTTGTATTTTATTGATAATTTATCTTAGTCAGAGACTTTTGCTTTTTTCCAGCCACTAATAAAAATTCTTCTTCACTTCACTCTATCAAAGTAGATCTCTTTCCTTTTTTTTCTTTTTTTTAACAGTGTTGTTGATGTCTACTGTCAAGGGCAAGCAGCGTAACTTCTTAGCAAAATCTTCATAAATTTTCTTATTTTGTAATAATCACTTTCTTTCCACTGTTCCACTATTATTCTTCGAGCATCAGAAGGTGCCAAATGTGTCATCACAGTGATTTGATTGATGCTTGTGCTTACATATGTAGTATGTGCAAGTGTGTACACAATCCCGTCTGGTGTTCTGATTACTCATGATTTCCTTAAATAATTCAGTCGCTGTTTGCAGTACTGAACTGGACCTGCTACTGTGGTCTGGTTTGCTGTGCTAATCAGTTTTCTTCAGCAGGCAGTTCATGCATGGAGCTGTAAGACAGGCTGTTCTCCATCTGATGTCGCCAAATCAACAAACACTCAGATGTTAGTTTAACTTACAGTTCTCTAACATCATAAACAACATTTAATTAACATCTTGTAGAACACCAGATTAATATTACAGTTGCTGGAGCAGACAATGTCCTCTATGTGACAGATTGTCACCCAGGGTCCAAAACCCAAAGTCCAAATCAACACCACCTGATATCTCGGCACAAAGAAGAAGCTGGTTATCTGCAGCACTCTTCCATAGGCTGAGCCCATCTCTGGTGTGGCACCAGCACTGAATAAGTATTCCCACATTGCAGCAGGTGGTGATGTTGAAACACCCATACTACTCCCCACACAAATGGCACCTACAGATTACTCCATCTCTGTACAGAATTCCCCACACCATGGAATGTCCAATCTTTTTGCCTAACCGACACCTTAAGAAATCTTACGACATATTTCACACACACACACACACACACACACACACACACACACACACACACACATATGCAACTCACACACACATACACACACACAAATGCAACTCACACACACATGACCACAGTCTCTGGCCACTGATCATCCATTACTTAATGTGTTATTTACTGGAGACATCAGTGTATGCCTTAATTGACCTGGTGGCATTCACTAAACAAATTCTGTAATATTTTTATTAGGAAAGATATTCATCTGGTAAGGCAGCTGACCATCTGATTACATCAAGCTTGTGTTACTTGTCATTTGCTACTATTTTAACTAGCTGCTCTTCTGATAATTATTTAGTCGCTCATTTATTTACAATGCTGCCCTCTGAACTTCTCCCATTTTGTCTGTGTATTTGATCAGCCACTGCTTTTGTCTCCCTATCTATTACCCCTGAGGTTGAGCAGGTACCTCATCCCCTTTTTCATTTTTCAACTACTTCAACTGTACCGGTACTGACTGATATAAATGGTTTCTGTTTTAATCACCCCCAACCCCCTCCTGTCCCCTTTAGGTAAGACCAAGAACCATTACCTAGAGGTGACCTTTAGTATAAGTTCAGTCTATGGTTTTTCTTGGAAAGTGTGCTGCATACCTACTTATGGACTTGGTTATTAACCAAATTTCAGAAAAATCCTAAAGCACCTTCACAAATTTTAAGGCTTAGTGCATAGCTGTACATATTCTTTTTTAAACATACTATTAAAGTTCCTTGTATGTGAAATTTTAGTACTTCAATATTTTGTTAGCAAGTTTTCATTGGGCCTTAAGCCATTCATGTAGTTGACAAGAATTTCTTGGTTAGTCTTGACCTATAACATTTTTAGCTGCTTATAGTGTACCTGCTTCTAACAGTGAGTATGTGGACAAGAAAAAAAGAAATCCCAAATTTCATGGTTAAAAGTACGCTTTTCACAGGTGAAAATACCTTATACACTTGGTGAAAGTACATTTTTCCCATGTTAAGGGACAACACACTTTTCGTCAGAACTGTTAAACTTATCAGTCCTTTGAATGGTAAAGGTTTTATACGACAGCACAGAACTTCCCCAAACTTTACGAAATGAAACTAATCAAAAAACATGTTTTGGAAAGTTCTTTGATGTCTGGCAACATGTACACTACATATTTTCATATTAAGAAAGTATACACACAAATTTCATCAAATACAGCATGGTAGCTTCTGAACCATTGAAATCAAGATTGTGATATGCTTTTGTCAGCCTATCATAGCTCATGTCACATAATTTCACCAACCAGTGACAGTAGATATTCTGATCATTGGAAACATTACTGTTGAGAGCCCCACACATGAGCGACAGATCACAGCAACCCATTGCATGTGATATCATTGCAGTGAGTCACTTGCCTCAATGCCACCACACACAAGCAATTAGCCAATTGGTTTCAATCAGTGCTACTAGTGCTGCAGTGGTGAAGTTCTGAAATGGAAACTGTACAACTGTGTGTAGTGGTTAATAAAAAAGAAAAGTAGTAGAGAAGAAAAGAAAAAGAAAAAGGTTGAAAATGTGGGAAGAAATGGTGAATAAAAAGGGGTTTTTTAAAATCATTAATGACCGTGAAAAAGGGAAAGAATGAAAAGCAAATCGGACTTCGTATTATAGAAAAGCTATTGTTGGGGTTGTCCTTGTGGCGTTTTTGAGCAAAAGTTAAACCAATTTCCACTACAAAAATTACTGAAAAGAAACAGAGAATAACAAAATGTAACTGACAGGGGGATGTGGCGTAGATAAGAGTTCATCCTTTACCAGGTTAACTTGTCTTCTTTCGTGCGGCGTCCAGGTCTTCAAAAATCTCCTTCATTTCTGCGTGAAAAGTTTGCTCCGAAATCTTGCGATAAGTTTCATTGTCCAGGAATCTCTAATGTATCCAAAATCGTCTTGATATTAAATGCAATTTATTTTAGTTGCTTCTCTCCATCCTCCGAATTTCATAACAACTTCCACAATGTCTACACATTAATAAGTTTTTTTCGTCTTAATCAGATCACGTCTGCCTTAAGCTTCGGCTATCAAGAGACAATCAAGAAATGGATAGAAAACAAAAAAGAGTTACAATTTTAGTATTTTCTCTGCCGTCGAGCACTCATACCGCTGCAACGGCACAATTCATGTCTGAGGGAATGAGCACAGCACGGCGAAATTCAAAGTCCCGCTACATGTGTTTAGTGGTGGTTGTAGTTGTGCTGTGTGAGTCTACTAATACTTTGAAAAGGAAAACCTGGACCAAAAAACGGCTTCTAAAGAGAGAATAATTATATCATACAAATTTGCTTAAGGAATGATGATTTCATCTGAAAGACTGGCACAATTATGTGCATATGATGGAAAGTACTTATCTGGAGTTACTAAAAAGTGTTTCTCCAGAAACACAAAAAAGAGACGCAAATATTAGCTCATGAGACCCTCACATGAATGGTAAGGTTCCTTGCAACTGGAAAATATTATGAAGATCTTAAATTCTTGGCAATGATGTCATCACAGTCTTTGGGGAAGATCATTCCAGAAACATATGCAGCTATTCAAACAAATCTAAAGGAATATATAAGGCAATATGCATATAAAAATTTCAGTTTACTCACTTTAATTTTTAAAATACACAATTCAAAAAATTAACCATCTGTTAGGCACTCCTAAAGCTGTCACATGAACATACACATATTGTACAGTTTACAACATATACTTTTTTAAGTATAAATGAGCCTGTGTTGAATAAACTATTAAATATATTGAATAAAAAAACAATGAATAAGTACAGTTAACTTTTTATTACATTTAGCCCTGCATACTGACACACAGAACAAAGCTTGCAACTGTCACACCAGCAGGCATGCATTGTAATTTTTACAACACTCAACACTTTGTTACATACAATTCAGAAAACAAAGAAACTGGACCCATTTGAATACAGTCAGTAAGTATCAACAATGGAGTACATTGCAATGGTGCCACAATAGCTCATGGTTAAGGCACTGATAAAGCATAAAAACTGCTGCTGTTGCACGTTTTGCAATAGCATGCTTGCTGGAAGGTTAAACATTATTATGTAGGCCAATTGTACACAGTATTTTGTATCTCTGAATTTGGAGCAATCTTGCCAGCTGTGCTATAATTTATTGCTGCAGTATTTTGTGTCACAACTGTGGAATGGAAACTCAAGTTTCCTATTTGCCATATTAATAAAATATTGTTTATAATGTTTTCAGCATGCAGTCTTTGCATTCTTGATGTGACCCTTAGTTTACATGCAACGTTTTTTCCAAAAATATCTGCTGCATCATCTTTGCGTATTTTTCTGGGTGCCTTTGTTACAGCTCCAAGGGTTCAATCTGCAGCCACCCTCTTCCTGTTTAAGCGATGGCTGCTCCCTGACTGGAAGTAGGCTGAGGATTGTTTCTTCTTGCTCTTGTTCTCCTGTCCCTCTCCCCCCAACCACCTCCTCTTCCTCCCCCTCCTCCTCCAACACCTGAGACATCAGCTTTTTTGCACAAGTATGATTTGGTTACATTTCCTGAAACATATATTAATGGAAAAGTATTCTATTTATTGCAGTTTCCATCGACAGAACACGACTGTAAAAAAATTGCAAAGGCAATTGAAATCAGATGGACTATTCCTAACTATCTGGGAGCAGTTGACAGTAAACAGATCTCAGTTATTACGCCATCTGATGAGGTATCTTATTTCTCCAACTATAAGCAGTTCCATAGTCGGATGCTTTTTGCCATTGTTGATGCAAATTATGAATCAATTTACTTCCATTATGGCACAGATGAGCATGCATCTGATGGTGGTGTACTGAAGAATACAGATTCCTACAAGAAACTTTTGAATGGGACTTCGAAACTACCTTCACCATCTGAGGTGAATGGATACACTGTACCATACATTTTTGTTGGATATGAGGCCTTTCCATTGGGTAAAACTTCATGCAGCCATTCAACAAAAATAGACTCAACAGAGAACAAATGATTTATAATCACTGAGAGTCATGTGCCAGAGAGGTTGTGGAAAACGTATTTGGAGAAATGACTGCAATATTAAGAGTTCTTAAGACTCGAATCAATTTAAATATGGAAAACATCTCTTTACTTGTAGTGGCTTGTCATATGCTTCACAATGTCTTACGCAGAAATAGTCAAGACACATATTCGACGTCGGACTGCTTTGACAGAGAAAATTATGACACGGTAGTGACCGAAACAGAATGTCATTGTGACTTATTGTAACTGCAAGGAATTGGCATTATGTCCTGTGCATCTGTTAAGTAAGTTCGAGAAGCTTATGTGCCATACTTCAATAATGCTGACAGCATGCCTTGGCAAGACAACTTTGTTTAATATTCACAGCCATATGTATAATGATGACAATATACATGTTCAGTTTTTCCATTCGTTGTTATTTTGTACTGCAATACTTGTAACAGCTGTCATTAAAGATAAAAATAAGTAATTCTGATTTTAAATCACTGCTACCTCATGCCTATATTTGACCTATTTTATTATCCCTATGCTAATTAATTCGTAATTTCCTCACCTCATTTAATGAACTGGCTGTTAGGAGAATAAGGCGTGCTATCCTTTAGAAATGAAAGGTTATTGAAATGCCACAGCTATGGTGTATTTACAGTATGTGTTCTGTTGCACTCCTGACACTAAAGATCTCTCCTCTTTCCAGTACTCTTTCTTAAAAGCAGTTCTCAAGTTGTGAATTTTTTCTAACCTGGTCCTTTATTGCTGCTGGGTCCACTTCCTAAACGTTTATGAGGAACAACTCCTTTCTCAATTTTTAATTTATCATGGTAATTTTTAGCTTTCACTTTCCACAGTGATTCCTGTTCACAGAATAATGCAGTAAACTGAAGGGTAAATATATATTCTACATGGCCATGGTGGTCCTTAAACCATACAGCTACACGACAAAAAACAGATTTAATTAGCACTACGATGTTGAAGTATCGTCGATTGTCAGTTAATGAAAATTTTTGCCAGAATTATTGTAGTGTGCTCTTTTTATGAAGCCCTGATTAGCAGTTTTTAAAATATGTGATTGAAGGCTTTCCTGGCATATGTGTTGTTTCCAGGGCTCTCGGGTGGCCATCTGGATGCAGTCATTGAAGCTCCACTATATTTCAGTGAATAACCTTTTCGCCATTATCAGGTGGTTCTGATGGAATGGTCTGTCTGCTCATTGTCGGTGTTACTTATGTCCATCAATCGGGCTTCGATTCCCTGCACCGACAGTCCGATTGCGGACGCCGACATACCAATTGCAAACGCCGTTGCTTCAACAATCGGTTTGCGGGTACCGACCCAGGTCCATGCCATCCGCAGTATCGCTCCGGGTGGTGGAAGATGCTGAATCCTGTGAAGTGTCCCTAGTGGCCATCATGGAAGGATCTTGTGTGTGCTTGAGGCATGACTCCTTGATGGAACTAAATAATGGTTTCCATGCCTTGATGAGTAGAAAACCTGTGTATTGGTTTATGAGATTGTCTGTTACATGAATTTCAATGGCCTACTTTAAGATGATGTCTCAGTAGAAGCTGGTACGGGCAGAATCTTGGTCTCTTTATATTTTGCATTGTGCCCAGTTTCCAAGCAGTGTTCTGCCAGTGCTGATATGTTGGGCTGGCCTAGGTGCATGTGGCATTGGTTTTCTTTGCAGCATTCTTCAACTGTTCAGATTGTTTGACCAATGTAGCATTCTCGCAACCACATGGAATATTATACACACCCGCTTTCTTGAAGCCAAATCTGTCTTTCACTGTTCCCAGTAAGGCATGTATCTTGGACAGGGGTCACAAGACTGTGTCAATTTTGTGTTGTTTTAGCAGTCTCCCAATTCTTGAAATCATGTCGCCTGCATACAGTAGAAAGGCAAGGCCTGGTTCCTCATCTTTGGACTGTTCCTCATCTCGGTTTCTGCTGTGTTTTCATTGTCTGAGTGCTGTCTAGATCTGTCGATTGCTGTACCCGTTCTTGCAGAACACATTTTCTAGGTGCTTGAGTTCTTTGTGCAGATTTTGTTCATCCCATATCTAGTATGCCCTGTGAATCAGTGTGATGAGCAGCCTGTTGAGCTGTGGAGGATGGTGGCAACTCAAGGCATGTAAGTATTAGTGGACAATAGGCCTGTGGTTTATATGGATGAAACTTGGGTTTCACAAAACAATATGAACAAATGTATTTATCACAGTTCCAAGGAAATAGTGTCCCAAAGTACCTACAGGTACATTTATATAGTGTATATCTGCATTTCGGATGATGCATACAGTGACGGAGCATCTGAAACATCAGTAAATGTAATCTTTCTGGGAGGTAGGAAATATTCTGGTCCCATTAACGCAAGCCGTTGGAACTAGAATCCTGGCAGCAGCATGCAAGTCCTTGTGCACAGCTACATTTGGAACCTCTTGTACAACATAGTAATGATGTCTGAGATGCTACCAAAATTAATTTCATAATTTTCTTAACAACCTTCTTGCTGAAGTTTCTACAAGGTCCAAGAGAACACAAGTTCATTAGCAGAAACTCTCTCTCTCTCTCTCTCTCTCTCTCTCTCTCTCTCTCTCTCTCTCTCTGTCTCTGTCTCTGTCTCTGTCTCTCCCCAAACTCCCCTTAATTTTTGTTCCAGGTTTAACCATTCATTTGTTTTTTATCTGAGAATACTTTTATGTTTTCATGATAAAATATGGATTGCATGCATCTTCAAACTTTGACAATGATCATACATTAGTTCCGATGTGTTGGTGCTTCTGACTGTTTCCATGGTTGAAGTATATATTTTTCATAGAAAATTTCTTATAGCTAACATTAGTTTTTCTATTGGAAAGTATACAGCATCATATTCTACACTGAATATAGAGATGTCCAATTTTTCTCAGAATTTTTACTAACATTTGAAACTACCACTAACATAGTGTTGTAAGATGATGTTGGCCCATCTAGTTTCATGATGACCACTATCCTCTCCCCCCATTTATAATCTCAGAGGGTAAGGTGTAGAATGTCAGAAATCCATAGGTCTTCCAAATGTGCAAACACTGCTGGGTGCCCCAGGTACACCTATAGTTAATGTTGTGGCACCCTCGGACAGCAACACAGCAACTGCAGACAACACAGTCAATGGGCCAGCATTCATCCATGTGTGTTTCTGTGCAAAAGTACTGCTAGGCCAAAGCATGGCAATGATGCTGCATTGATGGGTGCACAGGACACAAACAGAGACACCAGTGCAAACTAACCACTGTTACTCAATAGGTTTCTGCACTGTTCTGCAGTCTCGCCAGTCACAGTCAATGTGGGTCGAGTACAATGTGCACTCCCCACTGTTGCGTACACAAATCAGACAGCTGCCACTCGTTTGCTACATTTTTCGCACCCTTGAATTAAATGGTATCCACAAGACGAGAGAACATTCACACCCTCAGCTGGACATGTGTCCATTGTCTTCCATGGCCCTGAGTCTGTACTGCGCTCTCAATCACTGAGGAGTGTATATCCTCTGTGATCAGTGGTCGAGCCATTAACTGTGGTCATTTGATTGCCCATATGGACATTTCCAGTGTAATTATTATAAATTTTGGGGTATGCATAAATGTGTTGTGCATAGCCACCTGTATTTAATTACTGTCACCCATGCCTACAGCTTGGACATAATGCATGAGTGCAGCAGGAAGCTGACCCACAATGCGGCAGGTTTGAAAGTGGCAAAGAACCACGCATTGCTCACTTTAGTGGTGACCCTGACATGATTGTTTGTTGGCAAGAACACATGGTGATGGACTCTATCAGCGGGAGCGACCAGGAATCATGAGCAGACACACTTCTGAACATTTTGTACTCACCCATAATCTCGAGCAGAAAATATTTGGATCATGAACATTTATTCTTTTTGTGTGTGTTTTCTTTGCATGTGTTTCGGTACTTTTAGAGTGTTCCTTTTGCATGAGAACTTAGTGCAGCAGTACAATGGCGACAATGGAGGATTTCCAAAGGTATCTAGAAGAGCTGTTGGCATGTAATTGGTTGCTGGAAAGTGAGCTATAGGCATGGCCCATGTGCACATACTCTGACAACCCGGAGGGAGCCCATGCAAATTTGCATCAACAAAACAGCACTACACCACCACCATCTGCCACTGCTGGAGAGATAACCAGAATCAGATGTGTATTGGTTAGGCTACCCTCCTTTTGGCCCCATGACCCATTCATGTGGTTTAACCAAGTGGAAGCAATTTTTCTAAGTAACGATATCAGATGCGACCTAGCAAAATCTGGACATGTGGTGAGCCAACTAGACCAGAATTATGCAGTCAAAGTATGGGACATAATAACCACTCTGCCAATACAGTCATCCTGCAAACAGCTTAAGGATGAGTTGATATGCTGGATTTCATCATTCGAGGAGCAGCAAGTAAAGCAACTACTGTGCCAACAGGAATGCAGTGACCAGAGACCTTTGCAGTTCTTGTGTCACCTTCAGCGCACTGCACAGTCTGACATAGTTCTGGATTTGCTGCTCTCTGTGTGTGCAGACTCCCTGACCAGGTGCAAGCATTGATAGCCACAGAGACCGACATGCAGATAGACACCATACCTGACCTAGCAGACAGGGTGCACGACTTGCTGCCAATGGCACCAAGCACGGCATCTGTAGCCACCTACGAGCCATTACTCCCACCATCCACCTTCACTCTGTGGCAACACACGCCTCTACCAGCCCCAGCAACAGACACCAACCTTCAGCACCTCATGCAGAAGTTGACCACCTAGGTGGCAGGACTCAGCACACAGGTTGACTGGTTGATGCGCACATGGCAAGAGAGCCGCAGGTATTGCAGCGGCAGCAGACCAGGCTGTGGGCAGTACAGCTCATGTGGCTGACACCACAGCAAAAGCCATTCTAACAGTACTCCACTGACATCAGAGCAGACTCCAAGTGGCGACTGCTGGTATCATGCTCCTTTCAGCAGCAAAGTGACCAAGTGCTGCATCTCTATCTCATACCCAAATGCCAGCTGCGACTGGACCTGGACGCACTCAGCTGCAGTACTACATTGAGGCATCTGTGGCAGAATGGAGTGGTAGTGTGAGGTACCTGGTAGACACTGGGTTCGATTTATTGATTTCTCCAGACCATGTTAAAAGATCTTAGGAAGGCCGAAGCACTGCACCTCACCACAGCAAACAGTTCTGCAATAAAAACATATGGCACTCATCATTGGAATGTAGATCTTGGACTGCACCACACATTTGCATAGAGGTTCACCATGGTCGATGTCAACAAGCTGATTCTGGGTGTAGATTTCCTTGAACAGTACCAATTGCTTGTGGATATCACAAACACCCAGTTGACAGACACTGCAAAGATAGTGGGACAGTAATAACAGGCTAGCTTCTTCACTGTTAAACCTGTGGTCTGCTTTGGACCTTCACAAATGTTCTAAATAATTTTACAGAGTTAATGTGCCCATCTGGGGCACTGCAGGATGTCAAGCATTCAATGCTCCACTATATCACCACATTCCCAGCCCCCCATCTTGTGTTGCTGACATTGTCTTGCACGTGAAAGGCTCGCTGTTGTAAAGGCCAAGTTCAAGGTAATGTCGCGACAAGACTTTATCTAACCGTTGCCCAAAAAAGACAATTCATGGCGTCAGCAGGGGGACAACCAAGCATTATCAAGGATAGTACCAGACAGATATCTGGCACCACATCTGCTGGACTTCAGCCATTCCTTGGCAGATGCGACAGTCTCCAGAATGAGATTTTCTCTCTGCAGCAGAGTGTACGCTGATATTAAACTTCCTGGCAAATTAAAAGTTTGTGTGCCGGACTGAGACTCCAACTCTGAATCAATGCATTGGTCCTGAGTTCGATTCTTGGTCCGGCACACAGTTTTAATCTGCCAGGAAGTTTCAGATGCGACTGTGTTTAGTAAAACTGCATGAAGGTGTACATGCAGATCCTGATGGGACCTGAGGACATGGAAAAAATCAAGATTACCATTCACTTTGGGCTCTTTGAGAGCATGTTCATGACATTTGGTCTTAGGAATGCTGCGCGGACTTGGCTGCATTTCCTGGATGGCATCTTGCAAGGGTTACCGTGCTGCTTCACATACCTGTACAATGTCCTCGTGTTCTTGAAGATGCCCAAACTCCACTGCAGCCACCTAACAATGGTTTTTTGGCACCTCAGTGAGGCTAGCATAGTGATCAATCCACTGACATGTATTCAGGGTCAGTTAGATTGAGCTTCTTGGTCACCTAATCACCCCTGCCTGATCCACACCTCCGGGTCAGTTAAATTGAGCTTCTCGGTCACCTAATCACCCCTACCTGATCCACACCTCTGCCGGACAAATCACTGGCGATTCTGAACATGCCACTCACAAAGGCCTACACCATTATCTTGAGATGGTCAGCTTCTACCGGCTCCATCTGTGAAATGCTGCTGCAGTGCTGAAACCCCTGAATGCAGCGCAATATGGCCCCATGGTGAAAGGAAGGGCTCCCGTTATCTGGATTCACAAAATGGAGTGAAGTTTTACTGTGTCTAAATGGAGCCTCGCTGAAGCAGTGCTGCTCTCTCATCCAATATATGATGTGAGTTAGCCATCATTGTGGACACCAGCCAGACCACTATCGGTGCAGTGCTTCAACAAGACACTTAAGTCAGCTGGCAGCCATTCAGCTTCTTCTCACGGCAGTTGTTGGCAGTGCAGAGCTCTTAGAGTGCATACAAACATGAACTGCTTGCTGTGTATCAGCCAGTGAAATCTACCGTTTGTTGGTAGAAGCCCACCTCTTCTTTATCTTTACTGACCATAAACCTCAAAGATATCCTTTCCGGACCAACAACACCAACTGTTCACTATGGCAATTACAGCAGTTGGAGTACGTGTCCCAGTTCACAATGGATATCTGACACATTTACAGGCTGGACAACATCATCAATGACTGCTTGTCTCATGATTATGCAGTGATCTCCTCCCTGGTAAACTTCAAAGTCATCGCAGAAGAATAGGTGGGCGATGGAGGACTGGACAGCTTCCAACACAATTCTTCCAGCAGTCTACATCTAGAACTAGTGCCCATACATGTCTCCTCCCAGAAGATTTGGTATGATTTTAAGACAGATATGCATCACCTGTTTATTCCGAAAAAATTCCAGCACAACACTTTCGACTCTGTCCACGGGTTATCACATCCTGTTGCAAACACCATAATGTCATTTGTGCAGCATGTTTTGTCTGGTCCGGACACTGGAAGGACTGTCGTCAATGGGCACACACATGCATGGTATGCCAGTGTGCCGAAGTCAGGAGACACGCCCACACACCCATTGGCACCTTCCCCGACATGACACATTGCTTGACACACGTCCGCGTGGACATTGTAGACCTGCTTCCTCCATTCTGTCCACCTGCTTAGCTGAGTGGTAACATGCTTGCGTCCCATGCATGTGGGCCAGGGTTCGATTACCAGCCGGGTTGGAGATTTTCTCTGCTCATGAACTGGGTGTTGTGTTGTCCTCATCATCATTTCATCCTCATCATTGGTGTGCAAGTCACCCAACGTGGCATCGAATGAAATAAGACTTGCACTTGTCAGCAGAACTTCCCCCAATAGGGCCTCCCGGCCGACGATGCCATATGCTTATTTCCATTCTTCCTCCATCTCAACGCAAGCACTACCTCCTTATAATGGTGGACTGCTTCACCTGCTGGCTGGAGGCACTTCCCGTAGTGGACACCACCAACAAGATGGTTGCTACTGCCTTTGTTGACACCTGGATGGCGCACTTTGGCTGCTTGAGCAACATAACTAAGGACTGCAGCTGTCAGTTCGACTGTGTGCTCTTAAAATACATCACCCAACTGTGTGGAATGTGGCTACACTGCACAACATGCTACCACCTGGCATCTAATGGCATGGGAGAGTGGTTTCTCAGATGCTGAAAGCCTCCCCACCTGGATGGAAGCACCACCACTCATACTCCTTGACCAATGAGTGACACTGAAGGAAGAGATCGGTGTCTCACTGCAGACCTTGTCTATGGTCAGTCACTCACCATTCCTGGAGAATTCATGGAGGAAGTACTGCTGCCACACAATGCCTCAGCCCTGCTACTAGCAGAACACCCACACAGTCACATGGCTGGCCTCCGACTGCATCCACTGACGTGGCATGGTACCGGCAAAGCCTTTGTCCATGCAGACCTACAGCCACTTTGGCTGCACTACTCAGGACTGCACACATGATAACCTGTGGTGGGAAGATGTTGGGGATCGAGTGTAATGGTAGAGAGGGTTAATGACCCATCTGAAACCATGGGTGGTCACTGTATACAGGAAGTGTCACTATCACACTAACTGAGGAAACTGAGTTCTGTGAGCTTTCAGGTGTCGTTAACAGTCACAAATTCTGCTGAAGATGGCTGGAGTTATCACCGCAATTACCACCATTACCTCGATGGCTGTGAGTTCATAAAAGAGGGTAGAAATGAGGCCACATGTAGGTACACTGCTGCCTCTCAAAAAATGTGCCAGTTGCTACAGAAATTACAATGGTGGTTGTCCAGTCTTATGCGATCATTCCTCCACATTTGTTACAACATGCACCATGGAATGGATGTCCACAGCACAAACTATGTCTTTGTGACCAAAGGTTGAGATAAATGGCTAATCATGAATGGATTGCTGCCATTTTCGTAATGTTACTCACATGTATCCCTGTTTCAATGATTATCATGCTATCCTATGTTTACTAATAAGATGGTCCATGCTTGTTTAAAGCTGTGCTGTTGATCTAATCATGTATAAACTTGGCTCTGTATGGTTTTCATATGTTGAATATCTCCTCAGTGAATCTGAATGTTGAAAAATATACTGTTGGCATTTAACACTTTGCCACTACATGTTGACTGGTCCTCTGTACCCATTGGGTTACTTGGATCCCACCCAGAACATTCCATTACCATAAAAAGCCATGTCAGTTTTTGTTAATTGCTTCCAAAGCCTCCATTATTGTCTATGAAGACTTTTCATCCAGGTTTGGATTGTACTCAAGTAAAACAGCAGATTGTCTCCATAGCTTAGTGGTCAGCATGCTTTGCTGCTATGCAGAGAACCTCCATTCAACCTCAGCACTATCAAGGATTTTTCCTTGATGGGAGTACTAGAATGAGGTGCACACAGCCTAATGATACCAAAAGAGGACCTACTTGAGTGAGAAACCAAAAATGGCTGGGAGAGCATTGTGTTGGTCAACCCCACCATACGGCATCCAATGATGCCACAAGCAGAAGATGAATTGGCAGTCAGTCAGTCCTGATTGACCCCAACAGAGCCAGAACACTGAGTTTTGACTTGTAAGTAAAACAGCACCTAACACTATGTATTGTGAACTATCTTGTATAAGTACTATTTTATTGATTACAGAACAGACCTGATGTATTTGCTATATTGTTATCCTTCACATCACGTTCACAGAAAAAATTTTTCTTACGTCTTGTTTTAGATTGCAAGAAGATATTTATTAAATTACGTTGTGATTTAGGTTGGTAAGTTAGACAAGATTTCATTTGTTTTGGGTCTGTTGGGATTATGTGTGAGCAGCCAATCTGCAAGCCATATCACAGGATCTACAGGTTTCACTTTGCAAACAGCAGTCAATCCTTCAACCAAAGTAGGGTTTACTTTTTCTGCCAAGTAGAATGTTGGATGGTGTCCTTTCAGTGTAGATTCCAACATCACTGTAAAGAGGAAGGAACTGAAATAAGTATACGGTAAGTATCTAAACATGTGCATTAGATTAGAGATTAGATTAGATTAATACTTTTTCCATAGATCATGAATACAACACTTTGTAATGATGTGGCACATGTCAAGTATTAACAGCACTATTAAATTTACATCTGAGTTTTCTAAGGTTGATAAAGTCTATGGTTTTGACGATCACTTAAATGCACAGTCATACATATCAATCATCTATATTCAGACAGTAGCCTATATACCAGAATCTAGTAAAAGTTGTTTGAATATAAATGCAATTTACTTTTGGTAGTACTTTGTATTAGTTAACTTTCTATCTGCACAATATCTTAGACCAAAATTATCAGTATTAACTGTATACTGATTGTTATGTAATATATATATAATACTAACCTAGAAGTACCTAAAGTAACTTATATTACAACCACATCCTACACTCAGTAGGCAGAAAACCTATATTGTCTTTGCAGTCAACGGAAAGTAGAGTCAGTACTAAAGCATCAATAGTTGCAGAAACTTATTAAGAATTTCAGAATGTATATTACTTCTACAGGTATTAAAAACACAGAATCTAAGTTGCATATTTCCATTCACTAAGAAGTTACAGAATGTGTTTAGAGGAAATCAGCTTATAGCTTAATTTGCATTGTTTTATGTAATTTATTTTCTGATTGAAAAGCATGGCAATATGCTGGCCAGTTATATTATTTTATTTTGAACAATAAGCTACCTTTATTTTTATTTTACTTTATTTATTGCCTGCAGTGATTTATACTTAACAATTTTTCAGTCTCTCTCGCTCTCTCTCTCTTTCTGGTATTAAACAATGAGAAATTCTTCTATGAAATATTGTGAATAGTAAATAGTGATTTATACACTTATTAATCATCTTATATGGGTACAGGAGACACAACAAAAAATTAGCAGTGTAGTTTGTTTGTAGTTCATGAGATGAAGCATTATTCTACAATTAGTAATTTATATCCTTATAACAAACATTTATATTTTCATAACAGGTTACTGATCAGTGATATCCTGCTTAAATTTTGTTTGTCATTCATGATCTGTTCCAACAAGTAATAACACGTCTGTTTCTGGAATATCAGCAAGCTTCTTGACAAAATAGATCATGGTTGAATGGCTGGATCTCTGTGTCAATGGACACAGTATTTTGGCAAACAACCACATTTCCGTCATCAAATATGCTGAAAAATTAAATAACTAGGAACTGGCACCAGGCATGAGCCTCATACAGAATGCCAGGTTGGAGAGAGGAGATATAATTCTGGTGCCAATTCCTAGGAATTCAGTTCATCGGTGCACTTTATGATGGTAATGTGGTCATTTGCCAAAATATTGTTCCCGTTGGACACTGACTTCCAGCCAATCAACCGTGAACTATTTCTTAACTAATTATGCCAGGAGAAACTGAAGAAATGCATCACATACCCCTACAGGGAGGAGATGTATCACAGCATGAAAAGATTTGACGAGCTGCACCACTGGAAAAGCCATCTGCTGACTTCCTTTACACTCATTATAAGATGCTTTGAAGAAAATGTGGTGCTGAAATTTGAGAAGGTAATGCATCACATCAACTTGGTGGCAGCCAGAAGAATGCAGAAATGTGCCAGCCTAGCCATGTTACAGGAGAAAGTATGCCTTGAGTATGTCTTACTCTTTGGTGCCTGGATTTGACCATTACAGGGCCACTGAAATAACATCTACAGCTGGCCGACCAGTTCAGTTCTTGGACATGGGAATGGACTGATGGTGTCACCTGGGACACAGAAGACTCCATATGAAGGAAGGCCACTGGACATCAAACATCAAAATCTGAGTGTGTATCAGAGAGAATACCTCTTGATGCTGCCTGAAAGGCCATCATAAGTTTCATGGCCAAGCTACTAGATAGGGGTCATGCTCTTCTGTGAAATAAACCTATGAAACCAAACATTTCTATCAACACTAATGCTATCTAGAGAGTTGAGAGGAAGATCATGGCATTTCTCAAAGAATCTACCTTTCCTGATGAACTTTTCAAGAATCTACGAAAGTGAGTCCCTGTTCCACTGAGATTTTATGGACTTTAAAAGGCCTTTACACCCCCCCCCGCCTCCCCCCCTCTCCTCCCGGTTGGCAACACTGGTACACCAAAGCATTTCCACACTAAGTACCTGATGTTGAAAAATGTCCACATAATATTCCCAGCTTCATGGATATTGCTGCCTTAACAACTTCAAGGTTGGTGATTCTGACATCCTTGTGAGTGTCAATGTTGTCTCTTTTCATCAGAATGCCTTTGCAAATTTGACAGAGACAAACTTTTCAGACAGGTCTTGACATTGACATACTTTCATTTCAATGGTGGTTACTACTAGCGGACAGAAGGCGTAGCTGTGGGGAGTCCACCTTCACCAGTTGTCACCAACATGTATGTGGAACACTTCAAGGAGGAAGCCCTAAGAAACCTACCTGTTTCTTGTGGTATGTTGATGACACCTTATCATATGACCAAATGGAAGAGATCAGCAGAATGATTTTCTTAACCATCTTAGTTTCATACAACAGAACATCAACTTATAACAGAAGCTGAAGAGGTTGCAGTGTTCCTTTTTCTGGATGTCCTGGTAAAAAGAAAAGAAGAGCTGACAGCATGTTGGGCCACAGCATGTATTGTAAGAGTGGCCACCACCAGGCACAGAGAAACAGCATTCTCAAAACACTGGTACACAGAGCTTGCACCCTCTCTGACAAGGAGAACCTCAACCCTGAACTGGAACATATGAGGAAAATGTTCGGGGAAAAGTGCTGCCATTTATTCCATTTTATGGTACACTATCCAGGGAGATTGGATGCATTCTTTGGGAAGTGGAAACTGTCTTCTTTACACGAGATAAAACACAGGCACTATTTGATAGAAATTCAGGGTCTATTAGATCGCCTGACAATGAGGCATGACTCACATTGGCCAAACTCAGTGTACTGTCAAAAATCATTGCTGAGAACACCAATGGCACATCAGGCCGCCTCAACCTAACAGGTCAGCAGTTGCAGAACATTGCCTTCCAGAATTACACTGGAGAGATTATGACCATACTAAGGTTCCGACACAGATGTCTAACTTCTGTGACCATGTAATTAAAAAATTTATTGAGATTTGAGCAAGGGAGCCACTGATTGTTACATCCTTAGTAAAGCCTTGAAACCCAAAATGAGTCTGGTTAAGAAGAAGAAGAAGAAGAAGAAGAAGAAGGAGATATCCTACAATGAACTGACCTCAGGGAGAGGCAGAGCCACAGCAGAGATGCTACCAGCATGTATCCCTAGGCATGAACCCCAGATGTTATGATTTGGTGGCAGGAGGAAGGGAGGAGATATTGGACATATGCCCATACCTGGGTGCAGACCTCATGCTGAATGCCAGATAGGAACGAGGAGATATAAGCCCAGCATCAGCTCTTAGGCATCCAGTTGGTCAGAGCACCTGATGACGGCAATGTGGTCATTTGCTGAACTATTGTACCCGTTGGACACTGACATCCACGCATTCACTTGGGAGTTATTTCATTATGAATTATTCAGGAGAAGCTGAAGAATAACAGTTAGCTTCTTATGTGGTGGACCAAGCTTCATGGTCAGAATGGTCTTGCCTTTAAGTCAATTAGTTAGTTATTTGCATGTTCCAGGACTTGTAATTGCAACCCCTTACTATTATATGGAATGAGTCCCTTTTACAATTGAAGTGCAGCCTCTCAGTGGAAAATATTACAGACTGCTGACCATTTAGATTAGCATTTAAAGGTGTTTTTTTTTACATGCATTGATGTGAATTAAGTTTTTATTTGAAGTTGATTTAATTATCCACTAAATTCTTAAATACTTTACATAACTGCGTAGGTGATCAAAGATTTTTTATGGCGGAATGCTTTACTTCTTTCTGTGCCAACTACAGTCAGTGGTGTATAGTGTAAATAATTTCTCATTCTTCTTCTCCTTTTTCTTTTCCTTCTCCTTTCTTTATTATGCCCAATTAAAGAGCACGTGTAAACTTGTTACCTTGGTCTGACAGTTTCTTTTTATTCTTGTCATCCCAAAATCTCTTCATGATGGCTCTTTGTTGTTTCTTGATTTCCACTGTTTTCCATGATCCTTTTATCCTTCTCTGTGAATGTGTGATTTGCAACTAGGATTCCAAAGGCTTTACACAATCTAATGGTATCTTGTGTGGCATTCATTTCTCCTAAGTCCTACATAATTGCTTCTAATCAAGTAATTTTCACCTATTATAAATTTATTATATTTCGTGGATTTTAGTTAATCTAGTGTTGTCCATTCGGCAGCTGTAACCATAGAACTCCATGAATCTTTTATATATCGCATCAGTGAACTTATCTACTGTTGTGTATATGTCTGTAGTTTTTCTTTTAACCCATATGCCATTTATATTAATAGGGGCCATATTTTTTCTGAGAATTTTGCACTCTTCCTTTTCAACTTCATAAAATTTTGAGTGGCCTCCTAGAGATGTAGTTTCTGAAACATATAATGCTTCAGGCAAAACAACTGTGTCCTAATGCTGAAGTTTCACATTATGACACATTACTTATTTCTCACAGTAAATCCATATTATGCTGTATGCTTTCTAGAATTTAATGGCTGTTTCTAAATTGGGGATCTTCTGATGTTTTAATGTAATTTGTCCATTAAATGAGTCTTCTTATGTGATATTTGAAGGCCTGTCTTTGATGGTATCTTGTGTAGCTTCTCTATGGCATAATTTGTTTCAGCATTAGTCTTAGTGAAGATAACTAGGATTGATTGTAGTACTTTCGTCGTCAGCATACAGAAGTATTTCTGCTTGTTGTCTACATGATAGAAAATTATTTATATATAACAAGAACCCATTATCAATCCTAGTGGTACACCTGAAGTCATTTTTCCTCACTCTGAAGATACTATTTCATTGTGTACACTTTCTGAGTTATTTAATGCAGCACTCTGCATCCTTTTAGTCAGGCAGGATGAAAACCAGTGTCCATAAGATCTCTGATACTTTCAAATATAAATGGTGTATTAGGATTCTCACATGCATAAATTTTTCCAGTACCTTCAAGGAGGAGGTAAGTAGTGAGACTGGTTGGTAATCATTAATATCCGTCATACTATCTTTTCTGTAAAGAGGTTATATGTTGCATATGTGAGTGGATACTGTAGTAACCCTGTAATACACGAGACCACTCCAAGTAATGCAAATATGGCTTTATCCATGAAGCACTCAACAATAATGGAAAACAGACTCCTGTGGATCCCCAAGTAACAAGATACAGTACACTAATGTGAACGGCACCCTGAAAGGACATACAAGAGAAGTCAGTCAGTGCTGCTCTTGCACATACATGTATGAGTCACTGGCAGATGGCATGGTGAAGACCTTGCTGTATGCATGCCTCCCACAAGTGGCCTCTGGTGGCTGGCTCAAGCTGATACAGTTGGCGGCCAATTCAAACACACATGCGTGACAACACCACACTAAGTGCACTCATACTCAGACGCAATAATCACAGGATGTAACAGATACATTGCATATATGTGAAGAAGGGATTTTAGTACTTTACCTGAGACATTTTCAACTCCATGACTTTCTAAATTGGTCCTGAAGGAGTTAACTGCATTCTTAATTTCTTACTCAGAACATGAGGCAATTGTAATTGTCCTTATGTATGAGGCACTATTTTCTGCATATATTTTATTGTTTTATTCCTTGAACTGTCCATGCCAGTTTTCTGAGCTGATTCAAGGAAGTGATTATTAAATACCCAACTTCTGTCAGTTATTATGTGCCTGTTCCCCCCCCCCCCCCCTCCCTACAATCACTTTCCTTTACACTGCAACCAAATTTTTGATCACTTATCCAGTAATATAAAATGTCTGATAGACAGCAACGTAAAATTTCGAAACAAACTGAGAAGGTTTCTCTTCGGTAATCCCCTCTCTTCCATAGAAGAGTTTTTATTAACGTAATGTGTAAAAGTTAGTGGGTAGGAATTAATAACTCTGTCTGTCTTTTGTTTAAGGAATAAAAAATGAACACTTGTAAATGATCAGCATGTAGCTACATTATTATGAAGTGAGCATTCAGCCAGAGACTGTGGTCTGTTTGTGTGAACTGCACTTGCGCGCGCGTGTGTATGTGTGTGTGTTTGTGTGTGTATGTGTTTTGTCTACTTTCAATGAATGAAGGACTTGTTGGCCAAAAACTCACTTTCTGACAGTCTTTTTGTTGTGCCTATCTGCAACTCAGCGTCTCTGCTATGTGATGAGTAGCAATTATCCTTTTCATAATATTGTTACATTCCATCCTGGATTTTCCATTGTTTGATCAGCATGTAGCCATATTTACAAAATAATTTGTGATGGCAGTATAAAAAGATTCATTCCACATCATTACGAATCATCATGCAGAAGTTCCGTGGAACATGAAACTAACTAACTAACTACAGTACCATATTTTTTGTAATGTGAAATAATAACAATTTCATTTTTGTTGCACATGGTACTTTGATTTCTTTTGTAATCAAAGGATTCTTTAACGAGTTTTTAGTTCCACACTGTTTTCTTGGGAGAGCAGCTGCTAAAGATTGACAGAAACCCATTTATAAATACATCAAATTCATTAATTACTCTTAAATGTTTCTTTAATATCACTTCTTTGTAATCAGATAAACTGTTTAGTATAACTGGTTATGCCTCGGGGTCAGAGTGCCTGTTCCCTACTGAATATACATCCATACAATCTACATCTACATCTTCATTCACACTCCGCACGCCACCCTACGGTGTGTGGCAGAGGGTACCTTGAGTACCTCTATCGGCCCTCCCTTCTATTCCAGCCTCATATTGTTCGTGGAAAGAAAGATTGTCAGTATGCCTGTGTGTGGGCTCTAATCTCTCTGATTTTATCCTCATGGTCTCTTCGCGAGATATACGTAGGAGGGAGCAATATACTACTTCACACCTCGGTGAAGGTATGTTCTCGAAACTTCAACAAAAGCCCATACCGAGCTACTGAGTGTCTCTCTTGCAGAGTCTTCCACTGGAGTTTATCTATAATCTCCATAAGGCTTTTGCGATTACTAAATGATCCTGTAACAAAGTGCACTGCTCTCCGTTGGATCTTCTCTATCTCTTTTATCAACCCTATCTGGTATGGATCCCACACCAGTGAGCAGTATGCAGTGGGTGAACAAGTGTACTGTAACCTACTTCCTTTGTTTTCGGACAGCATTTCCTTAAGATTCTTCCAATGAATCTCAGTCTGGCATCTATCTGCATTACCGACGATTAATTTTATTTGGTCATTCCATTTTAAATTACTCCTAATGCCTACTCCCATATAATTTGTGGAATTAACTGCTTCCAGTTGCTGACCTGTTATATTGTAGCTAAATGATAAATGATCTTTCTTTCTATGTATTCACAGCATTTTACACTTGTCTACATTGAGATTCAATTGCCATTCCCTGCACCATGTGTCAATTAGCTGCAGATCCTCCTGCATTTCATTACAATTTTCCATTGTTACAACCTCTCGATATACTACAGCATCATCCACAAAAAGCCTCAGTGAACTTCTGATGTTATCCACAAGGTCATTTATATATATTGTGAATAGCAATGGTCCTATGACATTCCCCTGCGGCACACCTGAAATCACTCTTACTTCGGAAGACTTCTCTCCATTGAGAATGACATGCTGCATTCTGTTATCTAGGAACTCTTCAATCCAATCACACAATTGGTCTGATAATCCATATGCTCTTACTTTGTTCATTAAACGACTGCGGGGAACTGTATCAAATGCCTTGCGGAAGTCAAGAAACACGGCATCTATCTATCTGGGAACCTGTGTCTATGGCCCTCTGAGTCTCGTGGATGAATAGCGTGAGCTGGGTTTCACATGATTGTCTTTTTTGAAACCCATGCTGATTCCTACAGAGTAGATTTCTAGTCTCCAGAAACGTCATTATACGCTGACATAATATGTGTTTCAAAATTCTACAACTGATCAACATTAGAGATATAGGTCTATAGTTTTGCACATCTGTTCAACGTCCCTTCTTGAAAATGGGGATGACCTGTGCCCTTTTCCAATCTTTTGGAATGCTACACTCTTCTAGAGACCTATGGTACACTGCTGCAAGAAGGGGGGGGGGGCAAGTTCCTTCGCGTACTCTGTGTAAAATCGAACTGGTATCCCATCAGGTCCAGCGGCCTTTCCTCTTTTGAGCGATTTTAATTGTTTTTCTATCCCTCTGTCATCTATTTTGACATCTACCATTTTGTCAGCTGTGCGACAGTCTAGAGAAGGAACTACAGTGCAGTCTTCCTCTGTGAAATAGCTTTGGAAAAAGACAATTAGTATTTTGGCCTTTAGTATGTCATCCTCTGTTTCAGTACCATTTTGGTCACAGAATCACATTTAAATATGGCATCGTATCTATTTTGTCATCAGTAATTATTAGTTTGCATAATAATTACAACAAAATAACTTTATAAACATATATTGAGCACAGTGAAAAATTAAATGTGTTAAAGATCCGTTTCTTTTTATATGCAATTCTGACAAAGCCAGTTTGTTGTGGTGACTGTTAAATATCTTTCTTTGATTTAGCTCACAAATTGCAAAACCTTCTGAACCTTTCATGCTAATTAAGGCCACAGAAGCATGGTCGTTTCTGAATGTAGGTCTACTTCTGACCAAAAAGTGATTCTGCTTTCATAATGAAATATTTTCATAAAACTTTTACTCTGCTGTTTCACTTCCTTGGGGGCTAAATTTCCAAAAATGCTGAAATGCATTTTTTTTTTTTTAATTTCTGACCAAGAAACCGTACACCAATTTCCACATTTCTAGCTTCAAAATTGCCTTAATAATGACATATTTCAGAAAACCTGTCATCTCCTATTTCAACCTTTAGGGGTTTAAACTATGCCTCAGTATAAGATCAACACCCTCTCGAAATTTCAAGTTTCCGTCCTTTGTAGTTTGGGTTTTGTGATGATGAGTCAGTAAGTCAGGACATTTCCTTTTATGCATAGGGATAGATAATTTATGCTTTGGTTTTCTGATGTAATGGACATCCACAAAGATCTCTTCACTGTGGGTCTAAGGTAAAAGAAATGTGTATAATCTCAACTCATCTATTACCATTCAGTCACAATATGCTAAGTTAAACACTGAAAAGTTCAAAGTAATTTTCAAATTGATCACTGCCTCTCTAACATTTATTGGCTACAGCCATTTGTTGTGCTCTAATTCTTTGTGGAATAGGTGTCATTAGTTCCATAACTATGTTGTTATTATGTAAACAATATGGGTTACTGTGTAATGAAATGAGTTACTATGTAACATATTCAAATAATCTGATGATGACTTTGTAGCAAGTTGGAACCAGTAATGGTAACATTTGATAACTTAACTGTTGAAATAAGTTCAGACTTAATCCAGAGTATCTGTTGCAGATGCCATCAGAAGAGATCCATAATTTTTGTAAAGAATATTTTACTACGCTTAAAAATGTGATACTAAGTGTAAGATTCTGACTTGTTAGACAAGTGTACTGCTAATGCCCATCAAGCAGTCATGATCATATTGGATAATGATTTGTGGTCATTGTCTTGGAACTTATAGTCTCAGTATATTGCTTCCAGCAAACATATCTGTTTGCCTTCATAAGTGATGAAAATGATGCCCCACTTATTACACTAGCTCCTATGGCTGAAAAATTCTCTTTAGTAAAATGTTAAGTTTAACAGGAAGTGGAGAATACACTTTCTTTGCGAAAAATAAAGTACTCGGTTAAGTCATCATTTATAATGCTCAACATATCACTGAAGATTAGCATTTGAGCAATTAATAAATAAGCTCACATTACTCAACACCGGCACATTGTCTGATATGTGCCTGGAAGCAAACTAACATGGCACAGGCCCATAATTTATCAACTTGTCAGTTTGTCAGAACTTGGTTGCTTTCACTTGCAAACAGAACACATATACTGCTCATTCATTTATTATCAATGAAAGTCCTACATCTGCAGCTATACTCTGCAAACCACTGTGAAGTATATGGCAGAGGGTACTTCCCACCGTACCACTCAGAGCTTCTTCCAGTTCCCGTTGTGTACACAGTGTGGAAAGAATGAGTGTTTAAATGCCTCTGTGAATGCTTTAGTTGATCTACTCTTGTGTTTGCAGTCCTTATGAGAGCAATATACTGAAAATGGTAGTATATTCCTAGATTTATTACTTAGTTCTGGTTCTTGAAATGTTGAAAGTAGGTTTCATGGGATGTTTCGCACCTGTCTTCAAGTGTCATACAACAAATAAATAGGAAAGCTGTTATTCATGCAAGTTTTTTCTGTTGATGGCTCCATCAGTGGGTGTTTTTCACAAATAGAAAATTAATTACAAAGCAAATGTACTCTTTGACATTTTGTGGCTATAGTTTGCATAAGATCCTTTATCATCACAGAAGTTCTCTCTGAAAAAGTGGAAAAACATGTCAATGCTAGGATTTAAGGTTATTTCACTTTAATAAACTAATTCTCCGTGTAGCTCTGTACATGACTTTCTGCTTAGTAATGCGAATTTATACCAATAATTAGAAACATTTGACATTAAATAAACTTGTATCACATGGACTTACTTTCAGGAAAAAAGAAGTGTAGCTCTTTCTCAGCCATTTCTTCAGAGTCACTCCCATGAAGTGCATTTCTGATTTCATCATCTGGATTTCCAAATTTTGCTCGAAGTGTTTTAGGGTACTCCACTCTTGCAACTTTAACACACTTTGGGCCCATAAGAAGCTTCCAGTCTTCTATAGCATTTGTTTTTGTTAAGCAAAGAGCAATGACTGGGCCACTGGACATGTGTGCTACTAGTAGCGGGAAGTACAGATTCCCATAATGTTGAAAATACAGTTCACTCACCTGCTCTGGAGTGAGATGGACTTTCCTCTCCTACAGAAAACAAATATGGTTTTATTAGATGTTGTATATTATAATTATTGTATTACTACTTAATCAAGGAGATGAAGCAAGATGAGTATATTTCAGTGAATGTGATGGCAATTGAAGGATTGCAGATTTCAATACTTATTTCTCAAATGAATAAAATTACTTTCTGGAGAATATAATTATGGCTAGTAATGAATTGAGCCACAGCTGTTTGCCACATTTTTTTGGGCTTTGAGAAACTACAACACTCAAAAATTTTGATTTTGTTGGTATCATTTCTCTTTAGTACATTGCATTCTGAAATTCTTAATATTTTCATTGATTCAGCAAAAGGAAAGCCTATATCATGAAGACTGAAGAGATGAGGTACAGCCACAAATGTGAATATCATGTTTAACAGCATACTGACATGGTTTATAGTCAAGAATAAAGAATTTTTAAAAATGAATCTTTGAAATGATTTTAATTGTCTATAGTACAGCAAATAGCATCAGTGAAATAAACTCTGTAATCAATAAAGTTGGAACTGTCATTAGTAAATTAGAACTGCTGGAGCATAACTGCAACAAAAAGTATCCAATGAAGCAAGCTCAGTAATCGGTAGTGTTTGAGCTCTTGACATTAATCAGGTGGCTAAATCAAACTCTCCATATTCAGCATAAAGAGTATTTAGTATTGTATGCACTACTTTTTATTCATAGCTGTACATTAATGGCTACAAATAGGGAAATGAAACCCAGTAACATTACCAAATCTTTAATTTTCAGATTTGTGTCACTCATTCCCAAAAAAGATGTATGGTAAATGCTCCTTGAATGGTGGCAATGAATGCTGACTGACTTCTCAATAGAGAACTGAATGTATGTTAGCACCATCCACTCTTTCAAACTTCTGCTGATGAAAGATGTGAACTGCTTATGAGGAAAATTTTGAAAACTAAGATAAAGGCATTACCTGTGGTGATTTCAACACTGACATGATCAACTGGGATGAATGTGTTACAAGGACCTTTTTTTTACTACACTAAGATCTCTAAATCTACAGTGTACAAACTGCAGGCCCATACAGAATAATGCCTGCTTGCATACATTATGGTTCATTTTTCTAGAGATATGTATGATGCTAGACTTGTTAGTGGAGCACTAGCAGACTATGAACCCTTACTTTTAACATTTTGCTGTGATCAGTTGTTTAAGTCAGACTCATCAGCCAGCATCAAGTCTAATGCTACATAGGTAAGAGGCCAGAAAGATGAATATATTAATCTATTTGTTGACAGATCAGCTGATGTTATCAGGGGCTTATGTACAACACACAACCTGGGGAGGGCACTGGGGAAGAAGCGTTTGATTATTTTCATCAAAAATCACTGAAATATGGTACTATTGTTAACCATTAACCAAAATTAGCCCTAAGCATAAACAGAAAAAGAAACAGCTCAAATGGTATACAGATGAGCTGGCTCATATTAAGGAAGATGTGCTCAGACTGTACAAGAGCCTGAGCTGGATGACACCTGATATAGATCTTTTTTATGATGTAAAAAGAACTACAAAGACAAACTGACCCTGGCCATAAAACTTGCATGTGAACATGCTCCCAATGAATGTAAAGCAGAATGAGACACAATTAATGAAGAAAAGTCTCAAACCCACACGCAAGATGTAGCACTGGACCCTGAAGAAGTAAAAAGTTACTATATAACTCCTGTGAAGAAGTTGTAAGACAAAATTAAACAAAATGACACTTGTGCTTCTTGGTGCTGAGCCACCTAAGGGGTATGACTTCCAATAGAATGTTGTCACCCTCAAGGATATTATAAAAGCTGTGTCAAGATCCTCAAACCCCAGAAGTAGGGACTGTTATTGGTTCTCCAACTATGTGACTAAAAAAATAATACATCTCATTTGTCAACCTCTCTATATCATTTTCAATATTTGTTTAGAATCTAAAGTTTTCCCTGATGCACTCAAACTTGCTAAAGTGATAACAATCTTTAAAGAGGCAGATAAGCATTGCCCCAAAACTACTGACCAATTTCTATTTTCCCAATTTTCTCCAAAGTTTTTAGGATCTAATGTACAACTAGCTAAATAGTTATTTGGAAGGCATTATCTTCTCTCCAACAGACAGTTTGTATTCCAATATGACAAAAATACCACTGCTACAGTCACTGAAGTTGTTAACCAGGTGTTAATTGCATTTGAACATAAATGTCTAGTGTCATTATACTTTGTGATCTCTGCAAAGCCATTGGCTGTATACTGTTTAACACCGTACTTGCAAAACTGACATATTAAGGCATATACAGCCCATCTTTAGATGCATTTGATTCATATCTAAGCAACAGAAAGCAGTTTGTATCAGTCAAAACCAGATGCTCTTCTTTCAAGGAAGTTTGGATTGGAGTGCCACTGTTCATCACTGCAATTAACTCTCTGCCTAACCATGCAGCATGTAGAAGCAGATTCCATACTGTGTTATGCATATGACACAACACTGCTCAGTACCCACCATGACATGACAGAACTGCATATGGCAACACAGGAAAAATTAGAACTAGCAATGAATTGGTTTTCTTCCAATGAACTCCTGCACAGTTCTGACAAAACACAACAACTAATTGTGAGTCAGGCTACAGCTGTGGAAAGTAAATCAGTAAAGCTGTTAGGCTTTCACATTGACTGGAAATTAAACTGGGAACAATGTATTAGCTATATCTGCAAGGGAATTGCAAGAGTAAGCTACCTCATGTGGAAACTGATGGATGTAGTCACTGGTGAGTCTCTGAGGGTTGCATATTTTGGCCTATTTCTATCACACATATCCTACAGCAGAGTGCTATTGGGACATTCCAGCTATGCCAGTGAAATTCTGAAAATAAAAAAAAAAAAAAAGTCACCGGAATAATAAGCAGAGTTACACCTAAGGAACACTGCCATCCCCTCCTTATCATGCTCCAGATATTAACTGTTGTTAATTTATGCATATACACAACATTGCTTCATGTCAAAAACAACATAAATGAGTCCACTGCCAGAGAAATGATACAGCCTCACAATACCAGAGGCAAACTGAATCTTGATATACTGAGACACAGACTCACAAAGACTACAGACTCACAAAGACTACAGACTCACAAAGACTACAGACTCACACAAAACAACAGACTTAATACTTTTTAATGAACTTCCACTACCTGCTTGGACATTGCTCTATAATATTTTCAAAGTTAAGGTGTACGATTGGTTACTCTAACACCCATTCAACAAGAGTAAAAGATATGGAACTAAATTGTAAAAACTTCACTGTAAAAATTATTATTAATTGTATCTTTAATGTTCAAACCTATTCTGCTATAAGTGGTCAATGGTGAATAAACTGGTTTATTGCCTGTTGGCTTTTGTCTCTTAACTTTGGCTGGTGTTTATATAATGATTTTTCTGATATTTCACCACTATGAGTTGTTAGGATTGTCAAAGCTTCTCCCTCCATTGCTAATGGTGGAGGATGAATCTTTGACAATACCAGCTACTTGTGCTACCAAAACGTCAGAAAAATCACTAAACAAACATTAGCTGAATTTCCTGAGATGAAAGACAATGGTCAGTACCATACATCGGTGAAGTAGATTGTATATAAAATGCAGACTACCAACAGCAAGAAAATCATTTCTGAAAAACAGAATTTTATAAAAAGTGAATATAAATTTAAGTGTCAAAGAGTTATTTCTGTAGCTATTTGTTTGGAGTGTAGCTTGTACAGAAGTGAAACATCAATGATAAACAGATCAGATAATAAAAGAATAGAAACTTTTGAAATGAGATGCTACAGAATAAAGCTGAAGATTACATGAGTAGATTGAATAACTAATGAGGAGGTACTGGATTGAACTGGGGAGAAAAGAGATATCATTATGTTTAAAAACTTAGAAACTGGTAAAAAACATGATTGGCTCTTATTATACAAGGTTTTTGGATTGACTGCAAAGTGAGTTGAAATTGAAGTGACCAATGTTAGCATGTAAAGGAGTGTTCTACCACAGAGACATTGGGCTCAGTTGGTCTTCACAACTTCACAATAATTCCCGACCATCCATTTTCTCAGATTAGAGATTAGACAGCATACATTTTCCAAACTCAGAACTGTTGTTGAGATGGAAAAAATTCTTTGAACGAGGTGCTGTGCTGTAAATGCATCAACCTTTTTTTTATGGGATTGCAGTGTGACTATTTATCCACATAACAGGTGTTCCAGACTGCACACTGTCTTGGGCCTGGCAGCAATACCACCCAGCTTTTAGGAGGAAAATTAACAGGAGCAGGTCCAAAGGTCATGACCCTCTTCCTTGGATCCAAACCTCTTAATTTTCCTGCTAAAACTGGGTAGCACTGCTGCTGGATCCAAGAAACTGTGTGGCCCCTAACAATTTTATCAATTAAAGACACAAAGTCTGAAAATGAGTCCATGATCATATTTTTGGCACTTTATTTTACAGATCCATCTTTATCATACAAACTTTTACACTTCACTATTACTGGTTTTGGTTATTGCCATCTTCAGATCATAAAATATTCTGATGTAGTATCAACATCAAACTAAACATGTAGGTACATAGTAAGTGCACTTACTATGTACCTACATGTTTAATTTGACATTGATACTATATCAGAATATTTTATGATCTGAAGATGCCAGTAGCTAAAACCACTAATAGTGAAGGGTAAAAGTTTTAGTGATCAAGACAGACCTGTAAAATAAAACCCTGACAATGTTACATGGATAAATCACCTCTCATATGTTTACAGTATACTACCAGTGAATTGTAGACAACCATTTGCTTTACCTACAACTGAGCCTATGTGGTCCTTCCACATCATATTTCTACACATTGTTACTCCTAAATGTGTATATGGCTTGACAAGTAGGTTAGAGAATTTAAAAAGAGAAACTGAACTACTAGGTTGAAGTTAGGTACACCATAATGGGAATTAGTGAAGTGCAGTGGCAAGAAGAACAGGAATTCAGGTCTAGTATGTACAGGGTTCTCAAAACAAAATCAAATAAGGGAATACAGGTGTGCTACTATGGTCAGCATAGAGAATGCATAATCATAGCAAAGACAGATAAAGAGCCAACATTTACCACAGTCAGAAAAGGAAGATAAGGGAAAATAATCAGATAACATGGAGTAGGGGAAAGGAATTGTAGGACTCGCATTCGAGAGGACGACGGTTCAATCCCGCGTCCGGCCATCCTGATTTAGGTTTTCCATGATTTCCCTAAATCACTCCAGCAAAATGCCGGGATGGTTCCTTTGAAAGGGCACGGACGACTTCCTTCCCCGTCCTTCCATAAAAGAAATGATGAGACCGATGACCTCGCAGTTTGGTCTCTTCCCTCAAAACAAACCAACCCAACCCAAAGGAATTGTAAGAGGTCGGGGGTGAGTGATCTCTACAGTGGATGCTGGATCTGGGCTGTGAACAGTCAGGATAGCCTGTAGTTCATCACCCAGGGCATGGTTGCAATGGTGTGGTAACAGATGTCAGGTGGTAGTGTGATGTTCTATCATGAAAACAGTGTTTTCAAGCAATCTCTTCACTCCATAACAAAGTACAACAAGGATGATTGTTCTGAGAGGCTGCCATGGCTCTCCAAGATGCATTCTGGTTTCAACCTGTGAAAATGTGTTCATTTCAGCAGTGGCCTATTGTTACAGACGGTGTGTGGCGTCTCACTCAAGCAATGACGGTGGACACAGAAATGAGACACGTCAGCACGGCAGCCGTAGCAGTTGACTCAGGTCTCAGGCTGAACTGGCTCTCACCTATGGGCTCATTCACAGTGCACAGTGCCAGGTGGAAAGAAGAAATAAAACTGCAGTTACCAGCATGTACAGTGGCAGCTTACGGCAGTGACTTGTATTTCCTAGGCGATGGCAAACAGAGGCTGTGTTTGCTCACTCAAATGGAGATGACTGTACAGCTACATAGTCCAGGCTTGAGCCCTGGTCCACCAACACAGTCAACCACCAATTGTCAGAAGCTGGCCAGCAGGTGCCCAGCCATTTAGAAAGTGCCAAGTCAGCAGCATCCAGACTTATAGCACAGGCAGCAAGCCCACAGTCAGTGAAGATATAGTCTGGTTATGGCAGCTTGTAGACTGATTTCAATTCTTAGACCATTGTGGACCTCTCCTCATAGCTAGCAGTTGGCAATAACTGATAATGCCTATCTTAATTTGTAATTTGGATGAATGTATGCAAGTGCGGTCTGCAACAATTTTTGAAATGCTAACATTTCTGGTCTCTAATGTGAGATAATGGCATGCCCACTGAGCAACTGTGACATCATCGCTCCAGTTTTCCTGTCATCTCAACAATTTCACAGTCATGTTGGTGTGGTAATGGTGTGACAACCTCACTTTTCAGAAGCGCTGGATGGTGACTTTTGCAATGTCATTGTACTGAATACGTCCTCTTGCACAAGAACACCTACTGCCAAAATTTCTTGTGCCGTCCTTCCTATGACATATGGTGGAGCCATAACAGTACCAGTAATTGAGACACTCATCATAATGACTTAGTGGCATCAATCATCATGGTATTGCTGTATGTGCTGTTCCACAGAAAAGTATCCTTTTTGCATCGATACAAGCCCACTGAACTTTCCTCATTTTTCACACATGTTGTTGTTGTTGTTGTTGTGGTCTTCAGTCCTGAGACTGGTTTGATGCAGCTCTCCACGCTACTGTATCCTGTGCAAGCTTCTTCATCTCCCAGTACCTACTGCAACCTACATCCTTCTGAATCTGCTTGGTGTATTCATCTCTTGGTCTCCCTCTACGATTTTTACCCTCCACGCTGCCCTCCAATACTAAATTTGTGATCCCTTGATGCCTCAGAACATGTCCTACCAACCGATCCCTTCTTCTAGTCAAGTTGTGCCACAAACTCCTCTTCTCCCCAATCCTATTCAGTACCTCCTCATTAGTAATGTGATCTACCCATCTAATCTTCAGCATTCTTCTGTAGTACCACATTTCGAAAGCTTCTATTCTCTTCTTGTCCAAACTATTTATCGTCCATGTTTCACTTCCATACATGGCTACACTCCATACATATACTTTCAAAAACGACTTCCTGACACTTAAATCTATACCCAATGTTAACAAATTTCTCTTCTTCAGAAATGCTTTCCTTGCCATTGCCAGTCTACATTTTATATCCTCTCTACTTCGACCATCATCAGTTATTTTGCTCCCCAAATAGTAAACTCCTTTACTGCTTTAAGTGTCTCATTTCCTAACCTAATTCCCTCAGCATCACTCGACTTAATTCGACTACATTCCATTATCCTCATTTTGCTTTTGTTGATGTTCATCTTATATCCCCCTTTTAAGACACTGTCCATTCCGTTCAACTGCTCTTCCAAGTCCTATGCTGTCTCTGACAGAATTACAATGTCATCGGCGAACCTCAACATTTTTATTTCTTCTCCATGGATTTTAATACCTACTCCAAATTTTTCTTTTGTTTCCTTCACTGCTTGCTCAATATACAGATTGAATAACATCAGGGAGAGGCTAAAACCCTGTCTCACTCCCTTCCCAACCACTGCTTCCCTTTCATACCCCTCAAATCTTATAACTGCCATCTGGTTTCTGTACAAATTGTAAATAGCCTTTCGCTGCTTGTATTTTACCCCTGCCACCTTCAGAATTTGAAAGAGAGTATTCTAGTCAACATTGTCAAAAGCTTTCTCTAAGTCTACAAATGCTAGAAACGTAGGATTGCCTTTTCTTAATCTAGCTTCTAAAATAAGTCGTAGGGTCAGTATTGCCTCACGTGTCCCCATATTTCTACGGAATCGAAACTGATCTTCCCCAAGGTCAGCTTCTACCAGTTTTTCCATTCGTCTGTAAAGAATTCACGTTAGTATTTTGCAGCCGTGACTTATTAAACTGATAGTTCGGTAATTTTCACATCTGTCAACGCCTGCTTTCTTTGGGATTGGAATTATTCTATTCTTCTTCAAGTCTGAGGGTATTTTGCCTGTCTCATACATTTTGCTCACCAGATGGTAGAGTTTTGTCAGGACTGGCTCTTCCAAGGCTGTCAGAAGTTCTAATGGAATGTTGTCTACTCCGGGGCCTTGTTCCAACTCAGGTCTTTCAGTGCTCTGTAGAACTCTTCACGCAGTATCATATCTCCCATTTCATCTTCATCTACATCCTCTTCCATTTCCATATTATTGTCCTCAAGTACATCGCCCTTGTACAGACCCTCTATATACTCTTTCCACCTTTCTGCTTTCCCATCTTTGCTTAGAACTGGGTTTCCATCTGAGCTCTTGATATTCATACAAGTCGTTCTCTTTTCTCCAAAGGTCTCTTTAATTTTCCTGTAGGCAGTATCTATCTTACCTCTAGTGAGATAATCCTCTATCTCCTTACATTTGTCCTCTAGCCATGCCTGCTTAGCCATTTTGCACTTCATGTCGATCTCATTTTTGAGACATTTGTATTCCTTTTTGCCTGCTTCATTTACTGCATTTTTATATTTTCTCCTTTCGTCAATTAAATTCAATATTTCTTCTGTCACCCAAGGATTTCTATTAGCCCTTTCACATATATCCATTAGTATACTGGATCATATTCTAACTAACACAATCAACGGCTATAATAATACTCAAGATCTCCTCCTTCTTGTTAACAAATTCCCTTAACAAATAGTCTTCCAACTGAAAAAAGGTCCCACTTAACTGATTTCTCATGTTTTGGCATTTCTTTTCGTCTATCCAGTGGCTTCTTAACTCTCTCGGAACCTTGTCTCTGCAATAAAAGTGCACCATAACTTTTCCCAGGAATTTCATCCCCAAAACTATGCTCACACATAAATCACTTACGATACTACAAGTAGCCACTAAGACAGTCCCACTTACTTCCCTTACTTTAATGCTAACTACAGGCTGACTCCTTCTTACAATGCTATGTTTCTTTGTGACTTGCCACGCTACATCACGTGAACTGAATCCTAATGAGTTGGTTTGCACTTTAATTGGTTCATCTTTCACAGGGGAGGCCTTTGCAGTAGTACGTCATTGGCAACAGCTTCCCTCATCTGGAACAATGCCTCAATTGATCTCCAACAAGCACTGACAAAGATCAGTTTCCACGTGACACTTCCTCTTAATCCCAGTTAACATTACAAGTATAATCAACGTTATGGACATTCAAATCCTCAGGAGCATGCTACTGAAAGGATTTAGCCTTGTTGGCCTGAAGACTTGTATTAAAAGAATTTTTCCTCATCCTTCTCTTGCCCCCTCCCCCCTTTGCAGGAAGTGCCATCACAACAGGTGGCAAGAGGAGGAGGATATTAGTGTTTAGCATCCCGTCGACAACGAGGTCATTAGAGACGGAGCGCAAGCTCGGGTGAGGGAAGGATGGGGAAGGAAATCGGGCGTGCCCTTTCAAAGGAACCATCCCGGCATTTGCCTGAAGCGATTTAGGGAAATCACGGAAAACCTAAATCAGGATGGCCGGAGACGGGATTGAACCGTCGTCCTCCCGAATGCGAGTCCAGTGTGCTAAGCACTGCGCCACCTCGCTCGGTGGGTGGCAAGAATCTGATGCACTATTTATGACTAAATGTGCCTTATCCACTCTATTATCCACAACACAGTAATGTAACTAATATCATCAATAGCTTCCTGTGCATCCTTCACAGTAGCTACAAAAAATTACCATCTCCTACTGCACTCTGCACATCACAGAAATAATTGGTGCATCTAGGATTACACCTGACCCCAGCTCTCCAGCAAGTACACAACACCCATTAACTTCTAATGAATAGATACCACTGAACCTAAATCAGTATTACCCATCTTGCTACTCACACACTCATTCATTTCAATACAGCACACATTTCTTCATCTGTCACTATAGCTGATTCAGACTCTGAATTTCCGCAAGATATTCGAGCTGCTAATCCCACATCACTTTCCTTAACTTCCACAATCATACTACCTTATACACCAGTTAAACTCTTAATATTACTTTATTTCTCCTAACTATTCAATCTTGCACCTATCTTCCTGTTATTTAAGAGGATATTCCTATTTGAAAATTTAAAAAAAATTTACTTATGTTCTCTGGCATGTCTGCTTTATTGTAGTGTTCATCCTAAGTTCATCAGAAGCTCTGTTATCAAGTTACATGGCAATTTGTGAAAAAGTGTATTCAAAAACCATCCACAGTGGGGAAATTTCAGCGATGACGCAACAGGCATTATGAAAATTTTGAACACGCTTGAGCCTGAGATCAGACCAGCCTGTTACAGTTTTTGCACAAAAGTGGACGAAAAGCATGTCAAGCAAGCAGAAGAGCAGATGAAAGAGACTAACAAAGAGAACAGCACAACTACCAGAAGATGGAGGAGGATTTCCTTTTGGCTCTGGAAGGATTGCCTTATGGACCAGGAATCACTTACTGGAAGTACGTTTAACTTAACTACAAAAAAATGTAACCCAAAACTTTAAATATGTTTTCTCGAAACAATATTTTTCAAATTGTCAGGAAATATAACTCGAGAATGGTACATACAATTTTGATCAGAATTTGATGCTAGCGTTCTAAATTGAATTCTGTATCAGTGTATGGAGCCATTCTGTGATGCCTTGTATAGTCTATTTTCGGAGAACACTTTTGTCTCAGTGTTTTGGGCAAATAATATGATATTTGAACATGTCACCATTTTGTTACAACTTAATATTTTTCAATTATCCTAGATATGGTGATAGGAAATGTATTGAAAATGACTTATAGGAAATTATTTTGCTGCACGTCCAAGAGGAGGGTTTCAGGAGTTCCCACCAATGATCAATGTTCTGGCTGCAAGAAGTCCTTCCACCTGACGTAGTGATCACAGGGACTGTCCAATATGGACACAAAATTGATTTCTTAATGGCAAAAATGAAAAGAATAAATCTATGTTATCAGATTTAGCATTAATTTTTATTTTACTTGAAAAAATCATGAAAAGCCCCTACTTCTCATGTGTTCAAAGAAAGTACTTTTTTTAAAAATCCATCTTTTATTCTACATGTTTGAAAGTTTTACAGCGTGTAGATACATCCTTTAGGAACAATATTTTCATTTCTCCACATAATTTCCATCCCTCTCAACTACCTTACGCCATCTTGGAACCAGTGACTGTATACTCGCACGGTAAAATTCTGGACCAACCTGTTGGAGGCACTGTTTGGCAGCTTGCACAAGGGAGTCATTACCTTCAAACCTTGTTCCACGAGAGTCTTTCAGTTTCCCAAAGAGATGATAGTCACATGGAGCCAGGTCAGGACTGTAAGGTGGGTGTTTCATTGTTGTCCATCCGAATTTTGTGATCACTTCCATGGTTTTGTGACTGACATATTGTCGTGCAACAGCAAAACATCCTGCTTTTGCTGATGTGGCCGAACACGACTCAGTTGAGCTTGAAGTTTCTTCAGTGTCGTCACATATGCATCAGAATTTATGGTGGTTCCACTTGGCATGATGTCCACAAGCAAGAGTCCTTCGGAATCGAAAAACACCATAGCCATAACTTTTCCAGCAGAAGGTGTGGTTTTGCTTTTTTTTTTCCTTGGGTGAATTTGCATGATGTCACTCCATTGATTACCTCTTCGTCTCTGGTGAAAAATGATGGAGCCATGTTTCATCACTTGTCACAATTCTTCCAAGAAATTCATCTCCACCATTCTCATACTGTTCCAAAAGTTCGCTGCATACCGTTTTTCTTGTTTTTTTGTGAGCCACTGTCAACATCCTGGGAACCCACCTGGCACAAACCTTTTTTAACGCCAACACTTTCAGTATTCTGCAAACACTTCCTTCCTCTACCCCAACGTAGCGTGACAATTCGTTCACTGTGATGCATCTGTCAGCAGTTACCAATTCGTTAACTCTCTGCACATTGTCTGGAATGTGTGCAGTACGAGGCCTGCCACTGTGAGGACAATCCTCAATATTGCCGTGCCCACTTTTATCACGTAACCTGGTTGCCCACTGACTAACTGTACTGCGATCGACAGCAGCATCTCCATACACCTTTTTCAACCTCTTGCGGATGTTTCCCGCTGTCTCGTTTTCACAGCTCAGGAATTCTATGACAGCACGTTGCTTCTGACGAATGTCAAATGTAGCAGCCATCTTGAAAGACATGCTGTGACGGCGCCACGCACGGGAACAGGTTTAACTAAGTTTGAAAACAAGCGGGAAGGATGTATCTACACACTGTAAAACTTCCACACATGCAGAATGAAAACTGTATTTTTACAAAAATAGAGTGCATTTCTTTTGGAGTGACCCTCGTACACATCCTTAGGTCAGCAAATCCACACGAGACTGTACAGTTGCAACGAGTTTCCTCTAAATTGAATGTGTTTTAGTGCCATATCCCACTGGAAATTGTGTGGGTCCTTTTTCGGTGAAGCAATTGTGACTGGTGTTCCATAATGAGATTTTCACTCTGCAGGGGAGTGTGCGCTGAAATGAAATTTCCTGGCAGGTTAAAACTGTGTGCCGGACCGAGACTCGAACTCAGGACCTTTGCCTTCCCCAGGCAAGTGCTTTGTAAGCGGTGTTCCTATCTTCATACGCTATAAATATGACTCTTTCTTCAATTGGAAGAAGCTGATCCACATAACTTTCTCTGGCAGTAAGGTGGTGCGTCGTCCCACTGGCATAACACAGTACGCGATTTGTTAAACAACGTCGTATCCGACCAATGGACTGGCCGAAAGGGGCCAGATTTGTTTTGCATGACCTCCAAATTCACAAACGCTCTGATGCCATCCAATTTTTATCTTTGAGGGCTCATAAATGTGTCTCCATTACCAGCTGACCTACCCGACTTTAGAAACAGCATTGTAGCAACAATTACTCCAGAAAAACTGACCGACATTTGGGAAGATCTCGCCTATCGATCTGATGTATGACGAATAGTGCTCACATTGAACACTTGTAAGAAAAACTGTTGGAGTTGCTCTTTCATTTGACGTGTAATTTATATTTGTAAGTTGAATGTAATAAATGCTACAAAGCATTCATTTTGAAACACCCTACATTAGGAACTATTGTTTCTTTAAAGCCGTCCGCACACGGTTAAACTGAAAAGGATGTAATGGGCAGGCGCTCTACATTGGACAACTGGTTGTCGACCAGCTGGCAACGCAGCTCGCACACGGGGCAACTCAGAAACTGCAGTTGCCTTGTGCGAGTGTGGAGAAGAGGAAGTATTGTTTGTCACATCTGGACATCTTTCGGTTACACCCGGCATGTCGAGCACAGAGTCAAGATGAGAGAAACATGTGGTTCTGTGTTATTATTACACACGAATAAGAAAACAAAGAAAATTCTGGATTCATCCGTACATCCAAAGAAGTACAAACTGCAGGCAGTATGTAGCAATCAAGGAGCTTTAATAGACAAATTCGAAATTCATGTTTTTTTTTTTTTTGTTTTTTTTTTTTTTTTTTTTTTTTTTTTGCAAGAACGACTAAACGGGTGGTACGATGATTTGGTGAAGATGATTTCTTCCAAAATAATACATCGTTACTTTTATTTTGAAAACCGAAATATCTTGAACTTTATATACGCGGAAAAGCTCGTTAAATCACTCGTATGTGAACGCCAATGAATTTATATGTAACGGATTCTGGGTTTTCACTGTTCGTTCCCACTTGACAATGTAATTTTACAGAATGACGAAGGCTGCTAATCACATGAAGAATAATGTCAGTATGAGTTACAATTTTTCGTACATTTGCTTCCGATGACGTACTGGACGACGCAACTCAGACCACTTAGCACCTCTGAGTCGTCGGCAACTGGTTAGCTACGACTGCAAGCAATTTACTCAGCAGTCGCGCCTTCTGCGGAACCCTATCTAACTACACAGGAAGTGATTCGCCGCCGACCTGTTACCAACTACATCGGCAACGAGATGCGGAGGGCCTAACTGCAAATGAGAAGAAAATTCAAACGGAACAACCTTCCTATTTCACCTGTTCCCTTTCTTTATCTTCTGGAATAGAAAACTCGAACAATCTCAGCGCAGTGTAGCTACATCAAACAAAATGGTTTGTTTGTGCGCGCTACGTTTAGATGGTGTCCCTCATTTTCAATTTTTAGATAAGAGAAAATAAACTTCTTTGCCAAAATCGCTAATAAATAATCTTTATTCTCGACAATCGGTTTCGGTAGCCACTGTTGCCATCTTCAGGTATGGAAAACATTTATACAGTGTAACTATGTACAAGGAAGTGTAATATTCACTATCAGGTACAATAAATCAGAAATACTACAGACCACGGCAGACAGGTTATTGCCTAATTCTTAAAATAGCAGTAAGAGTACTCTTTCTCACGAATTTCCAGGTACATAACACTGATGCGTCGGCAAGTCAAAACTAAAACAACTAGATATACAGTTATTTAACACATACATATGACTTATGCCACTCACAACAGAGCACATTACCGCAGCCAAGTCGCTGCTAGACTAGCAGGCGTGATCCAGAAAAGGATAGACTTTGATAAATGGATTGACAGGTATCGCTAGTGTAACATGTATATTCTTTCTTGAAATAATTTGTTTGATTACATTACAATTTTCTAGGCAAAACGTGGACGAAAATATATCTAAACGCATGTTTACAAAATTATTGGCAATAATTAATTAAGGTAGGCTCTAAGAAACTATTCTTACAGCGTTATTTACATGACGTACCTATGTAAAAGATGAATGCATATTTGGTACAGTTACCGCAAACTGATATGCAACAGATTACGTACACTGGGTTCCATAGTTTACAAAAATCACAGAGACATATAGAAGGCCATTAAAATATTTAAAAAAAACATTAAAAATTTTACAAATTTAAAAAAATCAGGCTTACAAATTACCAGCTGAGCTTCTAGAGTGTCAATAAAGTAGCAGTGTAGGCTTTGGTTACATCCAAAGAAACGACAATATACTCAAGTGATAACATAGTCAAAAATTTTATTGTACGTGGGGGAGTTCGAAAATAAATTTCCCCTGTCGACTGTGGTCAGAGTTGTGTGTGAAAGGAAAAAAAAGAGAATGAGACATTAAAGATAAGACATATCCTTATTTTTCTACATAATTTCCAAATACATTGAGACATGTCATGCCGCTTTATAAGCTTCAAAAAGCCTTACAGGAAAAAATCAGGGCGTTGCATACGGAAGAAGCGTTGAACGGCTTTTTTGACGTCAGCATTGCTGCCAAAGCACCTTCCGCTGAGAGTCTTCTTCAAAGCAGGAAACAGACGGAAGTCACATGGTGCGAGATCCGGACTGTAAGGCAGGTGGTGTAGGCGCTCCCAACCAAGAGTTGCAATATGGTTTTGCGTTGCCGTCGCCATGTGTAGTCTCGCATTGTCATCCAACAGCAGAACGGCAGATCTGAGGCCAGGCCGCTTTTTCGGAATTACCTCTTTGACTTTCGACAGAGTGGCACAGTACCGTGCAGCATTGATGGTTGCATCCTCCAGAAAGTCCGGCAGCAAAACTCCTTTGGCGTCCCAGAAAAGGGTGAGTAGCACTTTACCTGCATACGGAGTGCTTTTGAACTTCTTTTGGACTGGTGATGAAGGATGTTTCCACTCCATGGATGCGACCTTCGATTCAGGCGTGTAATGGTGGACCCACGTTTCATCCTCCATCACAATCTGAAACGGAAGGTCATTGCCAGATTCATGGTAACGCACGAGCTGTTCCAAGCTGAATGTCATGCGTATTTCCATGTGTGGCGGGGTCAGATGGCGTGGCACCCATCGTGCTGAAACCATCCTGAATTGAAGAATGTCGTGGATGACCTAGTGAGCTCGCTCAAGTCCGATTCCAAGTTCTGCCGCTACTCTATCGATGGTGATACGCCGGTTCGCTTTAATCATGTCATCCACCTTTCTGACATTTGCATTTGTAGTGGCCGTGCGCATCCGTCCAGGTCTCGATATGTCCTGCACTTGCTGACGTCCATCACTGAGTTGCTGGCACCATCTCCACAGCATTTGCCTCGACATCAAACCTCACCCATACACCTTTGTAAGGTGGCAACAGCCTTGCACCTTACATGAGTCCATTTAACGTGACACTTTAGGTTTTGCTGGAGTAATACTCTAAATTATGGTTTAGGAAATCTATGTGGAAACGCATCGGCACGCGAGAATTCCGCGATTTTGTAATTATAAGATTTTGCGGAGAGGCAGTACGCGAGACAGAGCTCGGCTATGTCCCTGCCTAGCTGCCGAAGGCCACAGCCTGACGGTATGAATGGTGAACTGGGGGATTTCTGTAATCCATTTAGAGAGGCCACAGCAGCCGCCAACCTCTGAGGGACGCGCGGCTGCAGGTGTTCAAGTGTTTACCAAAACAGAGCAGTAGGTAGCTGGACGGGCTTTCCTGTGTGTGCTCTCGCCTATGACCCATAATTTTACGCCTTCGAGTAACTCAAGTGGGGCAGGCCAGGAGTTGCGAATAAAAAAATTTCAATGCAAGAATCTGTGTTCGCTACGACGGGAAATCTTGCCGGGAAAATCTCGAGTGGTCTCTTGCGAGAAAACTTCCAGTAAACGTGTTATTGCCCACAGCTGTGGTACTTCCCAGCCGGCGAGGGCGGAGTTTACTTGTGAAATTTTGTAGAAATAAAAGAATTGTGGAAAAGAGTTACCCAGGCCGTACATTGGTCGGCACTGGCAAACTGGGTATTTTGAGAGCTTCTAGTGGTGATTCGCTCGGTAAAAGTTGAGGTGAGAAAACAGAGGTGAAGAGCGATCTTGCTGGACTCTCAGTAGAGATCTTCCGTTCTGGGTTCTCGTACTGCGAGGATGTTAGCCAAGTCGTCTCCCCTTTTGGTCTTTCGTTCTGAGAGGACGTTAGCCGCGCCAGCTCATTGCTGACAGAAACATTGTCGCAGTTAGAGAAGTTTACGGACAGCAGTCTGTTGTTCAAATACTGTAGGATTGTACTTTCCAAGTTGCCACACGCCGACAGCAGGGCCGCGAAGTCGCCGTCGGAGACCGCCGCTACAACAGGAATATTACGGTGAGATCGCTCCCGCTTCGGCCTGTGTTAGGAGTAACGTTAAATAGCTGGATCACGTGCAATTGCTGTTTCACGGTACTTTGGAGTGTAATGGTTCTTCGTATATATGTTATAAGAGATCGCCTTTTGGACTGATTTTAACACAGTTACTGCCAATGACAGATAGATGGATAATTTGTAAATTGTTCATTGTGTTTTATTCAGCATTGATCTGAAGGTTATAATAAAATTATTGTGATTCAGTAGAACCTTTACTTGTTGATCCTGAATTCAACCTTTTGCTTTATTTTATTTTTGTGTATGTGTTTGATGTCATTGAACACCCTAAGTGTTCGTGATCGTTCATGTCTGGAAGTAAAAACAGGTGTGATTTATCGTCAACACTACAACCGCAGATTAATTAGGGGTGACAGGGCCACATTTAAATCTAGCATTATCCATTTTTGCCTACAGTTCCACTCCCAATTTCTCTGTAAGTTGTTTGTCAGGGGCGAACACACGCAAAAATCGGACAAGCAATGGGTGGGGTGTTACATATGGCTGACCCATGCCTAGGATTAGTAATTTTGGGATCTGCCTGAGATGCAGTTAGGAGAAACCTCAGTTTTGTTTTTCATTGTGATCCAACTTGTCTGATCATTTTGATAGTAGAATCACGGGTAAAAGTAAGTAGCATAAGTTGTGTGGGTTTTTTGCTTCTATGGTGCAAGCGCGTTGTACTTTTGTTCTTTCGTTGTGTGTGCTAATGTTACTTGTACTCAGCAAATGCTGAACAGTAAGTGCACAACCGTTTGTGTGTCAGCCCTATTAGCAAGTATAAGTTGGTGTCATTTCTGTTCACTGCTCACACCCAGTTTAGCATTTTGTTTTGTGATTGGTATTTTATTCCTTTTTCTTGTTGAGGCAAAAATATATGTTGTTGTCGAGTGTACGATTAACATTAAATTACACATGTTGACGAGAGCGAAAGGCAGGGCCACAGCAGAGCAGAGTCTCGTCTGTAATAGTGATAAAATGGGTGACAGTCGCGAGGATACTGCGAGCGAAAGTGACGAGCGTGAATTGCAGATGCCGGATGGTGATGATAAGAATAGGTTCAGCCCAGTGGGTAGTAAAATCTACGAGACGACAGCGACGCTGAGGGACCGAGGCACGTGGAGGCTGATGTTGTAATCCATAATTATGGAGGATACAGCCCACGGAGTCATAGTGCCGCTGCAACGTATTATTTCCGACCCCAGTCGAGAGGTTCAGTCCGGAGCGACCCGACTGGTGCACGGAAACATTACGTTTCTAGACACAGAAAAGTTAACAGGAACATGGGAAACGGTGCTCAGTGTAGGACACAGGAGACAGAAATTCAAAATGGACCAGGCTTAGAGAATATTACAGAAATTTTGAAAAGAAGGCAGACAGAAATAAAAAAAGACAACACCGCGCTTCACGCCGATCTCAGTACAAAAATATCTAACGTCGAAAAGACGAGCGCGAAAATGATGGGTGAAATGAAAAAGGAGGTAAAGAACCTAGGTGCAAAATTAAAAAAGGAGGTAGCTATAATCAACATCCTGTACCGGCAACACTTACACAGTTATGGACGGCTATAGAGACAGCATGGCTCAGGACTTCCACTTGATGATGGCGTGTGACGAGGGCCTCCCGTCGGGTAGACCGCTCGCCTGGTGCAAGTCTTTCGATTTGACGCCACTTCGGCGACCTGCGCGTCGATGGGGGTGAAATGATGATGATGATCAGGACAACACAACACCCAGTCCCTGGGCGGAGAAAATCTCCGACCCAGCCGGGAATCGAACCCGGGCCCTTAGGATTGACAGTCTGTCACGCTGACCACTGACTTGTTGACTCCATGCCACGTCGAGTTGCTACATTAAGCCGGGTTGCAAATCGTCTCCAAGTAGGCGAACGTAACCATTTCCAGCCAACAACCTGTTCAATTGGATCAGAAGACTCAGTCCATTCCATATAAACACAGTCCACATCATTATGGAGCCACCACCACTTTAATACAGTGCCTTGTTGTCAATTTAGATCCATGGGTTCGTGGCTCTGCGCCACACTCGAATCATACCGTCAGCTATTACCAACTGAAATTGTGACTCATCTGACTAGTTCACAGTTTTCCAGTCGTCTAGGGTCCAGCCGAAAAGGCTATGGCTCTGAGCACTATGGGACTTAACTTCTGAGGTCATCAGTCCCCTAGAACTTAGAACTACTTAAACCTAACGAACCTAAGGACATGTCACACATCCATGTCCGAGGCAGGATTCGAACCTGCGACCGTAGCGGTCGCGCGTTTCCAGACTGTAGCGCCTAGAACCGCTCGGCCACTCCGGCCCAGCCGATATGGTCACGAGCCCCGGAAAGGCACTGCAGGCAATGTGCTGGTAGCAAAGACACTCGTGTTGGTCATCTGATACCATAGCATATTAACGCCAAATTTCGCCACACTGTCCTAACACTTACATTCATCGTACGTCCCACATCAATTTCTGTGGTTATTTCATGCAGTGTTGCTTTTCTGTTAACACTGACAACTCTACGAAAAGGCAGCTGCTCTCGGCCTTAAGTGAAGGCCATCGCCCACTGCGTTGACCGTGGTGATGCCTGAAATTTGGTATTCTCAGAACACTCTTACCACTGTGGATCTCGCGATAGTGAATTCATTCCCGTCGTGCAGCCATAATCATGTCGGAAACTTTTTCACATGAATCATATGAGTACAAATGACAGCCAGGCCAACGCACTGATCTTTTATATTTGTGTACGCGATGCTGCTGCCATCTGTATATGTGCATATCGCCATCCAATGACTTTTATCATCTTAGTGTAAGTACTCCTTCGCATTTCTCATTTCGCCTACGAGAAGAAGTCTTTTCCCGTGGCTATGAGTGTGAACAAACGCTGATGTAATTGTGGCGTATATACAGTAGTGTCATTTCGTACAAGCAGCATCATAACGGAACGGTTGCTATCATACAGAGGTTTTTCTCTAACATGTTTCGTATGGCAACAATGCGCTTAGTTCACACAACTGCTGCTTGCACAACTTGTTCATCTCCAACACTGGAGTTCTTGCTGCTACTTTGCTGCCGTTTGGTAGGATCTCAAATGTCGGCGAGCGGTCTCAGTGACGTTCCCGAGCCGTCTGTAAGTGGTGCAGGTACCATGGCATTCATGACCGAACAGTTTTGCACCGTGGTGTTACCGGCCAGAGCCTCCCCCACGGCTTCCTCTGACGCTGCAGCAGAGAGATGTACTGTCATTGCTGCTCGTTTCAGTCGGAGAATTTTAAGCTGTGCACTTAAGCCGCGTTCACACTAGGCCTACGCACAGCGGCCATATTGGCACGTGACGTCACAAACTGTTGGCCATCTTATCTTCGGTAGGCAGTCCTGTTGGCGTGTATGTTGTGTTGGAAGTGTGTGGCACGTGAATGTGATATATATATTTCATACAGTATTCGCCTACAGTTCTTCGAAGTATGGGATACAAGTGCTGCATTTACTTTTGCCAGGGATATTGTAAATCCCAAAAAGGCATTAAGGTGCACATGTTTCGATTTCCCAAATGTGTGAAGTTGAGAAACCACTGGATTGCAGCTATTCCCAGACAGGAATATGTGTCTACGCATCATTCAAGGCTAAGTAAATGACATAAAATTTGTAGCGTGTTATTTGTTTCCATTGCACCACATTTGCCAATTGTTTTTAAAAGCAGTTATGTATCATGTACCAGTATCATTTGTTTCTTAATTCTGGACCATTGCTGCGAGGTTAATACGAAGCTGGCTGTGAAATGACTCTCATATTTGCAACTATTGTCACACAGAGTACTTAAGTTAATTAGTGTGAGTCGAAAATGTTTAGTATTCCTTATCAGTCCTACCAGATTATTGAGTTTCCAGTACTTTCATTTGGAAGAGCTACAGAATGATTTTGTTCAGTTTTACATATACAGGTATTCGGAAATAATTTCAATTTGAGTAAACTACCTTAGAAAATTGCTTTAATGAATTCTGTGTTCGACAGATTAAGCAGTATAGAAAGCAGAATTTCGAGGTAAGTGCATTATGATTAAATTAACATCACTCTGTGACACGAATTTCATCAAGGACATAGGATAAAAAATCTTTTCATGTTTAAGGTTCTAAAGTTCTGGAGAAACAGGGAAATAAAATATTTTTTCGGGTTTTTTGATTTATTAAACATTATGTCAGGAGGTGGTCCATTTCGTCGAATGATTTGAGTTTCGTGTGAGGTCAGCAAATTTTGAAGTGGAGAGGAAAATTTACGAACATAACCAGGGAAACAGATTCTTAAATTCTGTAAGAGCTCCAGCTGCTTTATTTAAAATCGGAAACGTCTACTTGTTGTTGCATATTGCAGGTTTTTTACTGCAAGAAAGCGTAGCTCCTGAGGTAAAAGACAGAATTTAAAATTACAGTTTGTATTCAAGACTAGAAACGCGTATTTAAGGCAAATCGTCAAAATAATTTTGCATCTTGAAATAGCCTAGGGCAGTTTTCTTATTATGCAATAATATAAATTTCCATACTTTCATTACAAGGACATGTACAAGAGGAAAGCATGAGAATCCCTATGCGGTCTTAGCTCTAAAACTTGTAAAGCATTTATAGCTACAGAGTGCTTCACAGCAGTGTTCCGATACAGACCCGGCCATCAGTATGTGACGTCACAAGTGTGCGCGCAGGCCTGTAGTCTAGGGGGTGTTGAATTGCGTCGCTAAGCAGCGCAGAATGCGCATCATGGAGCAGTGTTCCTAAGCGCGCAGTAATGTTCCAGTGCATGCATGCGCGTTAGTGAAATGGAAAAGGAGATATGTTGTTCAAACTGAGCGGCGCAACGAATGAACTATTCCTTTTGATGTATCGACACCGCTTGGAACTTGGTCGTTGTTGCACAGAGAAGCTTTGGTTTCCAGCCTGACCACATCCTGAGAAATCGATCGCGACATATTCAGAAATGAACAGTCAAATATTTATATAAGGCGAGAATATAAATGCTGTGCCCTTAGGTTTCTGCCTAACAACACTCTCCGAAATCGCAACATATCGGGAAATGAACAGCTAAATATTTATGGGCAGCAGGTATATAAATTGTCATTACTGGTCGTCGTTTCACTCGGAGTAATTCAATCTTTCGTGTTCCAATCAGACAAAAGATAAGAAAAAGGAAATTCAAACATGTCCATGTACTAAGTGCAAAGCCTAGATAAAATGTGAAGGGATGTTCTTCTTACAAACGGTCGAAAAAGCCAGCCTAATACCAGCCACTTTTGCACTGTCGAATTTTCTACCAGAGCCCCCCCCCCCCCCCCCCCCCCACCACCACCACCACTGTGGCTTCCTTTGACGGTCAGAAAAGCCACAGCTACAATACTTGTGTTTGGATACATCACTTTGACGTCACAGGTCGCGAAGTGCTTGGTACGCGACATCGGTAGAAGGATACTGATGAAAATATACTACAGCGGTCAAAATAAATGTTGCATATTGATTTAATGTCGGTACTGTACATAATAGGAAGCAAAACTGATTTTGTTCTGTCAGGAGCAGTCATAAGATAACAAAATAGAAAAATAAAGACAGCCTCACTTGATAAACACAGACAAAAACAAAACCCCTGCGAAAATAAAATTTTCCATCAACAACTTTTTATCACTGTCATCTTGCGTAACACACTGATTAAGAACCAACTGGTCCTCCACTTCATTAGAGACACTTTTGAATGCAGTTAGGCATACTCCCTTCCACATTGTCCACATAAGCCTATGGCATAGTTAGTTATCTTTTTGGTTGCATTTTCCACTGATCAATCGCATGGTACGGTATCCGTTATGATGTGGAATGTGTCAAGTGCACAAGAAATGCACATTTGAAACAAGATTTTTTACAGTACAGTGTCAAAGATTAATGTTTCTATTATTTACCCCATTCCCTTAAATGGCACAACATGCATATACTATATTTATAGATTTATTTATTCCTATTCAAGAATTCATCTATGGTATAGGAGTTGTCAAGGAGATGTGATTTCAGTTTATTTTTTAAGCTATTACTGCTGTTTGTCAGACTATTATTTCATCTGGTAATTTGTCAAAAAATTTTATAGCAGCATATTTTACCCCTTTCTGTGCTAAAGATAGGTTGAGTAAATGACAGTGTAATTCTTTCTTTTTTCTGGTATTATAATCATGAATGTCACTGTTGTTTCTAAACTGGTCCATGTTGTTGAGTACAAATTTCATTAGTGAGTAAATGTACTATTAGGGTGTTGCAAGAATGCCAAATCTTTTAAAAAGATGCCTATAAGATGTACGAATATGAACCCCACACATTATTGTAACCACTTTCTTTTGAGCAGTGAATACTTTTTGTCTAAGTGTTGAGTTTCCCCAAAATATTATTCCGTATGACATCAGAGAGTGAAAGTATGTGAAGTATGTTAGCTTACTAATTTCTATAACCTCAAAATTGGCAATTATTCTGATTGCAAAAGTTGCTGAACCTAGTCGCTTTAGAAGATCCCAAATATGAATTTTCCAATTAAGATTCTCATCTATATGTACACTCAAAAACTTAGTATGCTATACCCTGTCTACTGACTTCTGTTGATGTGTTATATTTATTCAAGGAACTGTACTTTTTGCAGCATAAAATTTAATGTAGTGTTTTTTTTTCAAATTTAGAGCAAGCCCATTTACATAAAACCAATTAATGACTTTTCCAAAGACATTATTTGTATCATTTTCAATTGAAGTTTCTTTTACAGGATTAATAATGATGCTTGTATAATCAGAAAACAGTGTCAGTTCAGCTTCTTGTTTCAGATAAGAAGGGAGGTCGTTCACATATATCAAGAACAGAAGAAGACCCATGATTGAAACCTGTGGAACACTTAGTGTAATTTCACCCCAGTTAGATATAGTGGAAAACTTATTTAAATCACTTGACCCATATAAGGAAACTTTTTGCTTCCTGTTCTGTAGGTAAGACTTAAACCACTCATATGATATTCCATTTATACCACAGAATTGTAATTTCCGTAATATAATTTCATGGTTCACACAATCAAATGCTTTGGACAAGTCACAGAAAATTTCTGTTGGTGACATTTTACTATTTAAACACTCTATTATGTGGACAGTGAAATTGTATACTGCTGTCTCAGTGGAACAGCATTTTTTAAATCCGAACAGTGATTTACTAAGTATGCCATTACTGTTGAGATGGCTAACCACTCTTGAATACATTATTTTCTCGAAGATTTTTGAAAATGCTGTAAGCAAGGATACTGGCCAATAATTATTGACATCTGTGGTGTCTCCCTTTTTGTAGAGAGGCCTGACAATGGCATATTTCAACCTTTCTGGGAAAATACCTTGAATTAGTGATGCATTACATATGTGACACAGAACATCAACTGTAATTGCTCCACATTGTTTTAATGTCTTATTAGAGATGTCATCTACTCCAACAGAACATTTATTTTTCTAAGACTCAATAATTTCACTTATTTTGCAAGGGGTTGTTAGGTGAAACTTAATCTGACTAAAATTGTTCAAAACTGACACTTCCATGTACTGCCTGGCTTTTTCTTTTTAACTATTCTCACCAATTTTTTCTCCTACACTTAAGAAATATCTGTTAAGTACATTAGCTAGTTGTTTACTGTTGGTAAGGATGGTCTCATTCTCTTTAATAGTAATACTACCTACCCCAGTGGTTACTTTTCCTGTCTCCCTTCTAACAACATTCCATACTGATCTGATTTTATTGCCGGAGTTGTTAATTTCTTCTCTAATATACATATTTCTTGATTTCTTTACAACTTTTCTCAATGTGTTACAATTATTTTTCATAGTGTAAAAGTACTTCTGGATCTTTACTGGTTCTTGCTGTCTCATACAGTTTTCTTTTTCTTTCTGAAGACACTTTAATACCTTTAGTAATCCAAGGTTTCTTTGAAAAGTATGTGGTGTTACATTTGGTAATTTTCTTTGGGAAACAATGTTCAAAAAGGGATATAAATTTCTCAAGAAATATGTTGCATTTATCATTAGCATTTGGCTCATTACATAATCTCCCCAGTTAACATTTCTTAAACTTCCTCTGAAGTGCTTTGTAGATATCGAGTTGAGCAACCTCACACTATTACTTAATGGTTTCTGAACTGTACACCCTGTTAGGTTTTGTAAGTTAATCAGTTGTGCATCATGGTCTGACAATCCATTTACCACATGAAAGCATGTGTTTGTTTTACATCCTCTTTCTGTGCAAATACATTATCTATTAGAGTGCTGCTGTCTTGACCTATACATGTAGGGAAATTGACCACTGATTCTAAGTTATATGTTGTTAATAACACTTCTAGTTCACTTTTCCTATTAGAATTATTTAGAAAGTTTACATGGAAATCACCAAAGATTAATAACTTCTTCTTTGTGTCTGAGAGACAGCATAATAGGGGGTCAAACTTCTTTATGAACAGCTCCCAGTCTCCTAATGTGGACTTGTACACTGTTGCTAATATCAATACTACATTATCTAGCTGGAGTTCACATGCACGAACATCAAAGTGCTGATCAACACAAAATTTGCTTACTTCTACAGTTTTGTATTTATACCCTTGTTTTACAAAAATGACAACTCCTCCTTTATCCATCCTAGATCTACAAGTGTAAGATGCTAAATTATACCCATTTATACTGACACTATCCATCCCCACTGTTACATGGTGTTCAGACAGACAGAGTATATCAATCTTATTCTTACTTTTGAGATCACCTGCTGGCCGCTGTGACCGAGCGGTTCTAAGCGCTTCAGTCCGGAACTGTGCTACGGTCGCAAGTTCAAATCCTGACTTGGGCATGGATGTGTGTGATGTCCTTAGGTTAGTTAGGTTTAAGTTGTTCTACGTCTAGGGGACTGATGACCTCAGATGTTAAGTCCCATAGTGATTAGAGCCATTTGAACCATTTGAGATCATCTAAACACACTAATAGCTCATCTACTTTAATTTTTATTCCCCTGATATTCCGATGAAGTAAACTGATACTGCCCCTAGCTTTGCCCCTATTTACTGTACACGAAGTTTCTTTTATTCCATTTATCTTGATTGTTGTTTGTCTGGACTTTGGCTTTAACCTAAAAAACCTGTATTCCTGGACCCATTAACCACAGAGATCACCCCTTGTGTGATTGTGGCCCCCCTTCCAGTTTCTGCTAATAGAGAAGCCAACTTATTTTTCCCCTTCCTATTCAGGTGCAGGCCATGTGTAGTGTATCCCCACCTACCAATAGCATTAACTGAAACAACACTTACGTGAGATTTTGCCAGTGTCTGGAGCATCCTGTTCAGCTCAGTGTTAACACGCCTCACAGCAGTGTTTAACCAGGGCTGATCATGGGGCTGAAAGACCTCCACAAACCCCACATTTGTGTGCCCAGCTTCTGCTCCTATTTTATCCAGGTCACTCCTAATACTGTATCTTGGATTCATATCCAGGCTGTTTCCTCCTCCCCCAACTATAATTACCTGATCTTCCCTCTCAAAGTCCCTGCATAACTGACCTAAGTTTTCTGTCACTTGGCTAAGCTAGCACTTGGTTTCACCAAACTTGTGACCTGGTACTCTGCACCTAATTTCTCCTGAAGCTGTTGGCCCACACCCCTCCCATGATTGCTGCCTATAAGCAGAATTCTTCTTTTCCTATTCTGGTTTGATCCCGACCTGTCTTTTTTCTTTAAGCTACTATTCTGCTTCAACCTACTTCCAACTACATCTGGATATTGTCCCATTCCTCTACAACGGCCTGCATGATGCCCTGTAAGGTCTCTTGGTGGGACAGGAAGATTGCAAACCGCTAGTTTTAGCATGGTCTGTGCATTTTGAGAGCTTTTGGGATCCACATAACATGGAGGTCATTCCATCTGACTAATTTTACGGTCTACTAGGAAGGTGTTCACAAGATAGTGACGATGTGGGCGTGCATTATCGTCCATCAATGTGAATCCCGCTCCAACACGTACACCAAATAAAACCACTATGTATGTAAAGATGTCCTGATGCTTCACACCAGGCATCCTGTGTATTGGCACAAGGGGTGTCATGTGGCCACATATGATTCCAGCCTAAAACATGACTGAATCGCCTTGCTAAGAGTGGCGGTCTGCGGTACAATTAGGGTATAAACGTTGACCTCGTTGCCTCCACTCACGAATATCAGTGCTGCCAGGAAGGAGTCTGATGCAGGTTACATCAGAAAAGAGCGTCGTGTCCCATTGCTGACTATTCCACAAAGGGTGGCTTCGCACCCGTGTGACTCGAGGCTCCAGACCCGATTTAAAGGAGAAGCTTTGAGAATTTTTCTGACTTGTAATCATTGCTCACAAAGCCTATTCGTATCGTTTGTGTTAACACCTGCAATCCTGTAGCTAATTGGAATTGCCGCCGCTGACGTGTCACATTGTGCTAAGTGTGTCTACTCGCTGTTGTACACAGATATTAGTCCTACACAGCTATTCTCTTTTCTTCCATGCCCACTACTGTGATCTACTGATCTTGCCGCTAGAAACTTGTTCCAGTTTCTAGACACATTCACTGCGACGTCCGCCTGTCTCATTCGCTGCCGCATTGGAGTGACTCTACGGAGTACTTTATTGTTGCCTGAACCACCCTGGAGCAACACAGCTCTGATAATGGCATACAGCCCAAGCACTTCAATGTTTACTGGTGACGGTTGCCACAGACTGAAGATACTACCCCCTTTCGGTAAAAACATGGACTGTTTGCTCTAGAATTACGTTACAAACCGACCAATGTACTGACATCATAACGTATTTCTGGATCGCAACATTCAGTATTAATGTTTCGGCAATACGCAACATCTATTTTGACCGCTGCATACAGAGTGCGTTCCATAAGTAATTCGACCAATTTTTTTCAGACGCAACGGTACACCACAGCGTGTTGTAACCGGCTGGGCTAAGTAGAGGGGGGTGTTAGCTTCAAAACTCTCTTTGTCTCATTGGCTGCGAGCTGCCAGAGAGTATGGACGTGCGTTTCCGTCAACCCCGTTTTGAGTTTATGTAACACGGTATAATGGACCATTCTGTAGAGCAACGGTACGATATCAAATTTTGCGTCAAACTTGGGAAGTCCACCAGCGAAACTTTTCCATTACTTCAGCATGCCTTTGGGAATGATTGCTTGTCCAAATCACAAGTTTTCCGATGGCACAAGTCGTTCATGGAGGGCCGAGAGGAGATCACCGTCGAACCTCGCAGTGGACGGCCATCAACCGCACGAGTCGACGAAAATGTGACGCATGTGCGCGATTGTTTGAACCCTGACAGACGGCTGAGCCTTCAATTGATAGCACAAACTCTAAACATGTCAAAAACAACCGTTTTCCGCATTGTGACCGAAGATTTGAACTTGAGCAAGGTGTGTGCCAAACTAGTCCCAAAGGTGTTGAACAACGAACACAAGCACATGCGAGTGCTTCGGTGCCAAGAAATGTTGGAAATGTGTGAAAATCATCCTCATTTTTTAAACTCAGTTATCAGTGTAGATGAGTCGTGGATTTCTGAGTACGACCCTGAGACAAAAAGGCAGAGTTCAGAGTGGCACACTCCATCGTAGCCCCTTCCCAAGAGGGCACACATGAGCAAGTCCAGGATAAAAACCATGCCCATTGTCGTCTTTGACGTCAGAGGCATTGTCCACCACGAATTCGTACCTACCGGAACTACAGTAAACTCATCTTTCTACTTGGAAGTGCTCAAAAGACTGGAAAGGAGGGTCTCACACTGCCGAAGCTACATCAAGGACACGTGGAACGTTCACCACGACAACGTACCGAGTCACAGCGCCTTCTTTGTCAACGACTTCCTGGCCAAGACCAAGACCCCATTGGTTCCCCAGCCTCCCTACAGTTCTGACCTGGCTCCCATTGACATTTTTTTTTTGTTTCCTCGGTTAAAAGGAGTCATGAGAGGAAAACATTGGGACACGATGAAAGCATCCAGGCGCATGTTTCATCAGCTCTAAAGGACATTCCGGAAAAGGCGTTCGAGGATTACTTCCAGACATGGAAACACCGCCTCCAGAAGTGTATCGACGCAAGAGGGTGCTATTTTGAAAATTTTTGATTATATGTATGAATATATTCAATAAATGATTTTTTATGAATTTGGTCGCACCTTGTATGACCGAAGGTCTTCAGTCGATTTTTGCTGGCGGAGGGCTGTAGCACACTTTTTGAGCTACAGTGCTTCAAAAATTTTGTTAGAATACCAAGTGAAACTGAAACAGATCTCTTATACATCCAGCACTCGTTTAAGGACCAAGCGATACAGCTGCTGCTTGGGGCGTCATTGGACCTGCATTATGTTTCTGTACCCGACCTATCACACAGTAATGGTCGCTTGTGGCACCAAGCTGAGAGGATCACCAAGGGCGCCAAAGTAATCGACTGTATACAAAGAAGGCCAGCATGAACAGCCACTGGTTTGATTCGTCAAGGGGAGAATTCAGGAAACGCTGAAAAACCTTAGGTGGCATACGCATTCTAACCCATGAAAGCCTACTTAAAAAGTTTCAAGAACCAGCTCTATGTGAGGAATCTAGAATATACGGCAGCGCTCCGCGTATCACTTTCGTAGGGATCGCGAAGACAAGATTAGTCTTATTGCAACTCGCTCAGAGGTATTTCAGCAACGTTCAGCCCGGGCGTCACATGCGACTGGAGTGGGGAGAAGCCCTAATTAGTGAGACAAACAGCTAGTCATCCCAGTGCGCACGCACAGATGAATAATATATGGCGCAGCAAGTGAGTCACGTGTTCAACCGTGCACGCACTGCATCTACGAGAGCAAGCAGTAGCGATCATTGAGAAATTTATGTTTCAAATGGACATTGTAAGTAAACACCAGTAAATGTGAGGACGTGATGGAGTGTAAAAACAGGGCTATCTTGTTTGGCCGTGCCCGTGGCCATCAATTTGCAGCAATTGTTGGTGTTTTGCGGTGACTGTTCAACGTGTCTACAAGCAGTGGCGTAACACACGTGACCTCAAAACACGACGTCAGAATTGTGGTTAGAAAAGGTTCTGATTGAGAGGGACCGGAGACATGTTTCACGGCTTGTGAATCGGGCGCTGATGACCGCGCAGTTGAGCGCCCCGTAAACCAAACATCATCATCACATTGAATAAAATGTTCTCGGGTTTTAACCGCGTCAATTGCTTAAAACTACACGAGCTTTAGGCCAAGCACTCCTTGGCCATTGTCAAGTGGTATGACTGTATGTCCGATAGTTCGAGTAGTTTTAAGCAATTGACACGGTTGGAAACAAAGAAGGTCAGCGTCATGTCATACCACCTGACAATGGCCAAGGAGTGCTTGGCCGAAAGCTCGAGTAGTTTTAAGCAATTGACGCGGTTGGAAACCCGAGAACATTTTATTCAATGTTATCGCCGCGAGATTCTGCATTCATACGTCATCATCACGGTTTGTGAATCAAAATCGCTTTCAAGCCCAACATAAATTACTGCAGATAGTGAATGAGGATCCGTCCCAACCTGTTAGGGGGAGAACATTGCGACAGGAACTGCATGCAATGAACATTTTGAGTCGGCCACCTCGCAAGAGGCCATTGCTAACACAGGCACATGAAGGCAACAACAGCAAACGTCATCGGTTTGGAAAAATATGTCACCTGTTTTTTGAACAGCACACTACTCCTTCAAATCTCGACTGGCCTGCAAAATCACCTGACTTGAGCCCAACAGAAAATCTGTCGGACTTCTTGGAATAGCAGGTAAAACGCCGACATCACCATCCCTGCAATGTGGTGGAATTGTACGATCAAATCCTCAGCGAGTGGATTAACCTGGATGCAACGTCCCTGCACAACCTCATGGACTTCATAACCAAATCCAGGCTGTTATGGAGTCCAGGGGCAGAATTGCACTGCATTACAGTGTGGCAATTTTTGAACTATATGAAATAAAATCGTCATAACTTCTGAACAGTTTGCGTTAGGACCTTCAGACTAACCACCCGGGGTACCCGTCCCGTTTTAAGACACCCTGCCACGGTTCGCGTGGCTCGCCCCATTGGAGGTTCGAGTCCTCCCTCGGGCATGGGTGTGTGTGTTGTCCTTAGCGTAAGTTAGTATGAGTTAGATTAAGTAGTGTGTAAGCCTAGCGACCGATCACCTCAGCAGTTTGGTCCCATAGGAACTTACCACCACCACCACCACGTTCGAACTGGCCGGGGGACATGATGGGAATTAGTATGGTTTGGTTTAGCGACGAAGCCCTCTTTCATTTGGATAGGTTCATCAGTAAGCAAAATTGGCGCATTTGGGGCACTGAGAATCCGCATTTCGTGACCGAGAAGTCTCTTCACCCTCAATGGGTGGTGTGTGGTGTGCAATGTCCGGTCATGGAATAATCGGTGCGATATTCCTTGACGGCACAGTGAAGGTCTTAGAAGATGATTTCATCCCCATTATCCAAAGTGACCCTGATTTCGACAAGATGTGGTTCTTGCAAGAAGGAGCTCGACCCCATCGAAGCATGAGAGTGTTTGATGTCCTGAAGGAACACTTTACGGACTTCATTCTGGCTCTGGGGTAAAAAAATGGTTCAAATGGCTCTGAGCACTATGGGACTTAACTTCTGAGGTCATCAGTCCCCTAGAACTTAGAAGTACTTAAACCTAACTAACCTAAGGACATCACACACATCCATGCCCGAGGCAGGATTCGAACCTGCGACCATAGCGATCGCGCGGTTCCAGACTGTAGCGCCTAGAACTGCTCGGCCACTCTGGCCGGCGCTCTGGGGTACCCAAAGGCCACTGGCATGGGCCTCGATTGGCCGCCATATTCTCCTGATCTGAACACATGTGACTTCTCTTTTGTGTGGCTATATTAAAGACAAAGCGTATAGCAATAACCCCAAAAGCATTGCAGGTCATCGACTGCAACGAAGTTCCTATTCTTGAGCAGGTCACGCAGAATTTCGCTATTCGTCTGCGCCACATCGTCGCCAATGATGAGAGGCATATCGAACATGTCATAACCTAAATCCGAATATGTATAGTGATGTTCACATGTTGAATAAAGTGTGTGCACGCCTTAGTTTGTAACTAATTTACGTTTTCTTTTCTTATAGTTCAATAACTGTCACGCTGTAAATGATGTTTGTAGTGATCTCTCTAAGGTGACTACGATATTGTCTGGTGAGCTTACCTTCTGAAATGCACTTCACAGTAGTTTGTAAAGTAGAGATGCAGACGTAGAAATGCTAGAATTTTTGTCGGTGCTCTCTTGATTATTGTGATATCTTGTACATCTTTATTTACATTTTAAAATATATATTTTCTCTAACATCTTTAGATTTTTAGAACTTATTCACTACTATCCACATCTTACCTGCATTATGTGGAATCCAGCTTCCAAAATCAGCTTCTTAATCGTCTGTATGTGCTTCACTGCCTCTGGCTTTACCAGTGCCAGCGTCCTCTCTAGGAATGGCTGCTCATCTTCTAGTTCAATTTCTATTCTGCACGGCGGTTTGGCTGAACGTTTCGTTTCTACCTCTTTGGGTACAATTTCACTGCTGAGGTTAGGCTCACCCAACAAGTCACAAAAATTTCCTATAATTTCTTCCCCTCTTTCATCCATCTTTCTGTTAAACACTTGCCTGTAGAGTTGAAAACACTAACCTGAAAACATCCGGAGATATCACGAAAGATAAACATTTTTACGCAAAATTTATAAAGTGGGTAGTAAAGCCGATACAAGCATGTATTTGAGTAACATTGCGTACAGCTTCTTTGTGCCCTTAGCAGTGTAGTTTAAATGATAACTAGATAATTGCTCTACACACGTGCATTTATGTCTGAAAAATTCGGTTAATTAAATCATGAAAAAATTTACAAATGTGAGTTAGTCACAAAGTTTTTACTTCTTCCATATCGCGTCTCGACGATTACATTGTCATTACCATGTGAAAGACATCATTCATAGTTGTTTTTAGTGACAAACATTGGCTATTTCTTGCAGCAGCATTTAAAGTAGCGGTACCACTAGGTTAAACTGCAGTTAGCATTTTTAATAAATTACTGATTTATATAAATGGACGAAGCATATGGCCGGCCGCGGTGGTCTCGCGGTTCTAGGCGCGCAGTCCGGAACCGTGCGACTGCTACGGTCGCAGGTTCGAATCCTGCCTCGGGCATGGATGTGTGTGATGTCCTTAGGTTAGTTAGGTTTAAGTAGTTCTAAGTTCTGGGGGACTGATGACCACAGCAGTTGAGTCCCATAGTGCTCAGAGCCATTTTTGACGGCTACGGTCGCAGGTTCGAATCCTGCCTCGGGCATGGATGTGTGTGATGTCCTTAGGTTAGTTAGGTTTAAGTAGTTCTAAGTTCTAGGGGACTGATGACCACAGCAGTTGAGTCCCATAGTGCTCAGAGCCATTTGAACCATTTGAACCATTTTTGACGAAGCATATGGCGAGTCCATATCCTACTGAAATTAATCGTCGATGCTTACTATTAAAAACAGCTGTGTAGAAAATGTACTTAACTTCCACCTGATGATAAAGATTTAGGGATCGCGGTTATCGCTGAAACAACTGGTTTTCGATTATATGGGTTTATTCCCACGCCAGGTTAACTTGACTGTCAACACTGCGCAAAGTAATCAGTTTCTGAAATAACCAATTTTCTTTTTTTATTGCTGTAATACACATGGAAATCGAACAAAGATTGAAAAATTTTGACTCTCTCGGTTTCAAGATACGAGGGTTGGAACTTAAATAGTGGCAACTATTTATTCACAACCGATAAAAAGAGTTACATATTTGCACCTGTTACTGTCCTTCAAAGTAGTCACCAGCCTTGTGTAGAACCCGTTGCCAGTGATGTGGAAGGCGTAGTATACCGTTAGCAGAGCTTGTTATGTTGATGGTGCGAATGGAGCGGTCTGTTGCCTGTCGAATCTCTGGAACACTTCTGAAGCGAATGCCACGAAGTGGTCCTTCATCTTCGGAATCAAATCAAAGTCACAAGGACTTAAGCCCGGGGATGGTACAGTATTTCCCAGTCCCATCGACCGAACAGAGCAGCCACAGCTTGCGCTGTATGCACCCGCTCTTAGTCGTGCAAAATGATGGGTAGGCTGTGCAGAAAATGTCGTCCCTTCTTCCGCAAAGCTGGTCGTAGGTGATGCTCCAAAAACGAACAGTAATGCTGTACATTGAGGATCTGCCGTGGAGGAACGTAATGCGTTAGGATTAACACTATCACAGTCGTACACGAGAATCACCATAACTTTAGACCGCACCATTCGCACCATCAACAGAACAGGCTCTGCTAACGGTATACTGCGCCTTCCACATCGCTGCAACGGGTTCTACACAACGCTGATGACTACTTTGAAGGACAGTAACATATGAAAACATGTAACTGCCGGCCGCGGTGGTCTCTCGGTTCTAGGCGCGCAGTCCGGAACCGCGCGACTGCTACGGTCGCAGGTTCGAATCCTGCCTCGGCATGGATGTGTGTGATGTCCTTAGGTTAGTTAGGTTTAAGTAGTTCTAAGTTCTAGGGGACTGATGACCACAGCTTTAAAGTCCCATAGTACTCAGAGTCATTTGAACCATTTGAACCATGTAACTCTTTTGTATCGGTGGTGAAGAAATAGTTGCCACTATTTAAGTTCCAAACCTCGTACATAAAATCAAAACATTAAATTGTAAATAGGAAAATAAAAGAAGACTTAGTCCGTCCACCGTTCGCTGCTTTTCTCGAAAAGTGATAAGCGTTCCGCCGTCGTGTGATTCGGGCCTCCCATCGGGTAGACCGTTCGCCGGGTGCAAGTCTTTCGATTTGACGCCACTTTGGCGACTTGCGCGTCGATGGGGATGAAGTGATGATGATTAGTACAACACAACCCACAGTCTTTGAGAGGAGAAAATCTGAGACCCAGCCGGGAATCGAACCCGGGCTCTTAGGATTGATTTCTGTGGCGCTGAGCACTCAACTACCAGGGGCGGACAGTTATACGCGTTGAATACGACAAATAAATCACCAGTATTCTCCTGGTGATCTAATTTTTTGAAACTCTGCTCAAAAGTCGAGTTGTAACCGGGATTATACTACAATTTGGGCATTACAAATAGTTAGTGCTAAAAGGTGAAAACTGAGGTTGAAAAACTCCTTTTTTCCGTGTTCATTTGCCCGTTTTCAAGGGCTACAAGCAAAGAAAGGCATATCAGCTACTCTTACTTTCTATTTTTATTGTATGCTGCCAATGAACTGTTGTCAAGTCTTTAATTTTAACTGTTACCATAATTTTCTTCCTCTTATAAAATTTGATAGAAATGAGAGACAAATCTTTAAGCATTTAAAGCAAATAAAGTACTGTACTTCATTGCCACGTCACTTCGTAAAAATATTTCCAGTCTAGTGTTGGTGCCATTCTGCAGCACAATGGACGTCTGGCGACGGCAGCAAGAAAACACTATCTTCAGGCCACAAGTAGCCCATCGGGGCCATCCGATCGCCGTGTCATCCTTAACTGAGGATGCGGAGAAGAGGGGCGTGTGGTCAGCACACCGCTCTCCCGGTCGTTACGATGGTTTTCTTTGACCGGAGCCGCCACTATTCGGTCTGTAGCTCCGCAATTGGCATCATGAGGCTGAGTGCACCCCGGCGACAGATGGGGACAATTCTTGCATACCGCATGTAGACGCGTATCATAAGCTATGACACACGGCAACAGCAACATTATGGTCTCAGCAATGCTGTACCATTTCTTATGCCACATGTTTATTGCTGTTTCTGTCGGAATTATTATTAAAATAGCAATGATCGTTAAAATTACTCCTTTTTTTTAAAAAAAAAGTTCATTTAAAAAGGAAAAGTTTTAGCACCGCGGTTATCAGTAAAAAGTTAAAAAAACAACTGTTGTAGCTGACACCAGGCAATACCAAAAACTAGAGCTTAATCAGATCTAAAATACCGGTATCGGTTTTAACCAGTCGGTTTGTCACATCCCTATGCCGATGGTGTAACCGTTGAAACACTTGATGGATGAAGTAAAAACTTTGATTGATTGAAAACTATATGTCTTTTTTTCATTTTAATTAACAGTCGCTGTCTTCACAACAATGTCAATAATGAATGGAACTGTTGAATGATATCATAATACAATTAAAACAGGAGGTACCACAAAATAGCTTTCTTCGCCTCACATCATTTCATTTGTAACCATCTCATCTGTCTGTGTAAATAATACGAAAAAAACCGTCAGTCAAGATTTCTTTTGGAATAGATATCACACGAGGACAGCCGCGCACTGCGATTATGATGGTTACTTGTTCTACTGGTAGCGTCTCATTCTCTGTGATATTAATTTGCAGGAAACGTGGATCTTGCTCGCATATACGTCTCAATGAAGTCTCCAGTAGCTTTTTCACGTGTTACCTCCTGATCGCCAGTCAATGTATGAAATAGAAATAGTAAAAAAATCTTCCACATACGCAAATCTTTGCAGTTTGTTCTGGTACCCAGTTACTCTTATATCACTATCACAGTAACTAATGTTGAGCCAGCATCTGTCGCTCTTGGCCCACGTTCTCTTAATTTGTGCATTTCGACGTCGTCTCAGACACGAGGCACCATCAAGAGTTCAAAGTGTCTGAACTACTTGTAAATGCTTTTCCTTGTCACATATTCTGTTCTTTCCACTTGTACTAGAAACACATGAGCCAACGCCTTTCATTTTTTCCCCTTATGTAACAAAACTTGTTTATGCGTTGTCCCTCCATCTAATACATGCACAGAGTTTTAGGAAACAATTATCGAAGAGCTTGACAGTGTTAAATTATCGGTATTGACAGTTAGTAATAAATTAATTTGGGAAGAAGATACAGTAGAAATACTGAAAAGTCTAAATCAATCTTTATATGCAGTGTATACGTTGTCGGACATATGTGACCTAAAAAAACTGTCGCACTTTCCTCACTTTGATTATCATAACGTACGTTTCTAGCAATTGTAGACTTAGAGAAAGCTTTTGACAATGTTAACTGGAATACTCTCTTTCAAATTCTAAAGGTGGCAGGGGTAAAATACAGGGAGCGAAAGGCTATTTACAATTTGTACAGAAACCAGATGGCAGTTACAAGAGTCGAGGGACATGAAATGGAAGCCGTGGTTGGGAAGGGAGTGAGACAGGGTTGTAGCCTCACCCCGATGTTACTCAATCTGTATATTGAGCAAGAAGTAAAGGAAACAAAAGGAATATTTGAGTAGGTATTAAAATCCATGGAGAAGAAATAAAAACTTTGAGGTTCGCCGATGACATTGTAATTCTGTTAGAGACAGCAAAGGACTTGGGAGAGCAGTTGAACGGAATGAACAGTGTCTTTAAAGGAGGATATAAGATGAACACGAACAAAAGCAAAACGAGGATAATGGAATGTAGTCGAATTAAGCAGGGTGATGCTGAGGGAATTAGATTAGGAGTTTTGCTATTTGGGGAGCAAAATAACTAATGATGGTCGAAGTAGAGAGGATATAAAATGTAGACTGGCAAGTGCAAGGAAAGCGTTTCTGAAGAAGAGAAATTTATTAACATCGAGTATAGATTTAAATGTCAGGAAGTCATTTTTGAAAGTATTTGTATGGAGTGTAGCCATGCATGTAAGTGAAACATGGACGATAAATAGTTTGGACAAGAAGAGAATAGAAGCTTTCGAAATGCTACAGAAGAATGCTGAAGATTAGATGGGTAGAGCACATAATTAATGAGGAGGTATTGAATAGAATTGGGGAGAAGAGGAGTTTGTGACACAACTTGACTAGAAGAAGGGATCAGTTGGTAGGACATATTCTGAGGCATAAAGGGATCACCAATTTAATACTGGAGGGCAGCGTGGAGGGCAAAAATCGTAGAGGGAGACCAAGAGATGAATACACTAAGCAGATTCAGAAGGATGTAGGTTGCAGTAGGTACTGGGAGATGGAGAAGCTTGCACTGGATAGAGTAGCATGGAGAGCTGCATCAAACCAGTCGACCACAACAACAACAACATCGTACAAGGTCATGTTTTGGGATGGCTTACCGAATCATCGAACCAAGTTACGGTTTCCGGGTCGCAAAGTGTGTGCTGCGAATTATTTTCGGTTTGAATTCAAGAATGTGTTGCAGAAGCCTGCTCAAAGAACTATGTGCCTGTAGGTTGACTGCTGCTCCACAGTACACTTATTCCTTAATGTAATTTGTCATAAGTAATATGTCTTTCTTGCAAACCAACAGCTCAGTTCATGGAATAAATGCAAGGAGTAAGAAGAATCTTCATTAAGGTTAGTCATACACACATATGCGACAGGATGTTAACCCCAAGATAAAGAAGTCGTTGTAGATACTGAAAAGTTTATAGATTATGTGCCGTCCCTTCCACACGTAAACAGTTTCCGTTATACAAAGCAGTTCGGAAAAAAGTAGATCAGACACTGAATTTTATTGTGTGGCATTATATTTCAAAACCCAGAAGCAGTTTCGCCATCGTTTTCTAATGGTCTCACATCAGTGCTGTACGTAGCCCCTAGTAATTTTTTGCTGAAAGCGTTAGTTCGCTGTTTGCAAAACGTGACGCTTATTTTCGTATGTGTTCCATAATATGTTGAGGCGGAAGGCATCGCTGCATTACGCCACCAGCGATTTTTTCCGCAGGAAGAAAAAGCTTATCTGAGATACTTCTGTTATAGAGAAGAATGTCGCGGCAAAAGAAGCTATTTGTTGGATGGTTATTTTAGGAAACTAAAATTTTACCCACTTATAAAACTGCTATAACCTTTCTTTCTGGAATGTCCTTCAGTAGTAGACACAATTCGAGGATTAAGCTAGTCACACCCTCTGTGAACAATAGATAAATACTCCGAAATGTATTCACGTTACGTGTTCGTTGGCAATTAATGTTTATTATGTCTTTCACTGAGCTGGAAATCTATTCATACCTCAACATGTTATTACCACATGACACAGTTGTTCACTGAACATGGATAATACAATAATTGAGCGTAACAAATAATCGGGAACATGTACATTACGACTGTGGCTCACTATGCTACGCTGCTGATCCGTCTGTTAGCACAATCTTTATTTCGTATTTACATTCGTTGGTTTAGCCATGTCAGAACCAAATTGACCTATTACAACCTACAATATATCTCAGTCGACGGTACACATCATTCTGCCATCACAGCAAGAATTTAGGAGAAGGGGAGGGTCGAGGATCGGAAGCCACACTCGAATGCGAATTATTTACGTAGAACACAAAAATACCCCTTTACAAAATTACGAAAAGTGGGCAGCTGACTGGACCTACTATTAAATACTTCACGCGGACACGTGATGACAGACTACGAAGTAGGAGCACTACGCATTGTGTATATTCCGGAAGCAGGAACTATTACGGCGAAAAATCATAAAGTTACTGGTCGAATAGCTATCCCATAAAGTGCCTGCCACTAGATGGTTACAAAGAACAAGAAACGAGGAAGAGCCGAAGTATGAAACAAGATACAGCAAGATGAAGCTACGAAGAAAATAATTCATAATGGAAAGGCATGGAGCTTCACAATTGACAAAAGACCTACAAATGAGTCAAATAATCAGCAGATAATGAAAGTGATCCATAGAAATAGTTCCTTAAGTGGGAAATCAATTAATAAATGTCTTTCATTATTTATCTCGTTATCTTTTGCTCTGTTTGATGTAGTTGAGATGTGACACTCTTTTATCAGAGATGTCAAGGAAAGCTGCAGAATTTTTGTCTTAGAATATCCATAGCTTGATACAAAACATGTAGTCCTGAAGTGATGTATTTGTACTACCTCTAGCAATAAATTTTATGAATTAACATATTGTTAGTCGAAACCATCACTAGACATACCTTTCGATCCTGGCTATACACGATGACAATTAACATGCATTTAACTGACCTGAAATAGAAGTTTCATCGGTGCACTGAATTCTCATACGTATTTGAAGTCAGTGTAGTCATTATTCAGCCGTATCGGTTGGCATTTGTTAGTCAAAGATTCAACGAATGTTAACAGATCCGGTGTTACAGAATGTTGCCCATGTTTTTGGATTTTCAGCTGTCTGTAGATTTACGGGGAATAATAAGTTATTGTTAGATAGTGAAAACATAATATAATCAAAATATTGTTTAGTAATGAATATATCTTGTTTCAGTCCTATGTGATGAACGGATCGATTTAAAAGCCTCTTTTATGTGCTAAGACAGAAAAAGAGTCCTATCACAGACGACTTAGTTTCGTCGCGTTTTATTTTGCTATATTGTCTTCAGTGTCATTCGGTAGAGCTGCTAAGCTTCCAGAAAACTGTTTCTCATAATTCACTATTGTTAACCGCTTCGCTATGCGTGCACACATCCCTTTGAGCGAATACTGTGCAACTACAACGACTCGTTCAAGAAGACAGTTGTGTCACGACTGGCAACAAACATTTTCCGTAGAGCCCCGCTTGAATTTTGACTACAGTATGTATTGGAAGCCAGCTTCCCAGCATCTTACGAGGTGAACGCCTAGCATCAGAGCGATGACTGGACCCGTATTCCAACAATCCAACTCTAGTTCTTGTGTGGTTTTCCTACATTAAATTTTTTCCAAAATGTCGAGTTTATGTAACTTCCCCGATCCTTGTCTAATCTGGGTAAAGACCTAGTATTTTATTGACATCGATGTTGACATGATGTTGAATTCCAAGCCTAATTCCTTACTACGAATGCCTTGCATGATGTTCAAGACGGACGCTGGACTACATAGATGGCTATCCCAGATGCTTGAAACTGAATTTAATTTCAACGAGAAACAGCGAATCAGGCATGGTTTAGAAATCGCCTTTTCAAGTTTTTATTTATGATATTAACTATTTCTCCCATGATCTATCGTTCCACTTGAACGGTCGCCGACTGAAACAGGTCTGATATTTAGTCAGCCGTCTAGCCAACAGAGACAAGTGAATTTTGGAAATGAGTCGAAGCTATCTTGATTGTAATGCAAATTAATTGCACAACGAAAATGGATCGGAAAAGGTGAGCATAATATTTCTGAAATATACCATCAAAGCCACTTGTGTCTGTAGTTAGAGAGATGTGACACTTGGAACATTCTAAAAGCGGCGGTGGTGCTTGACAATGATATGCATGACAAGCAATTGGAAGTAGACATATTTTTTAAGCTTAACTGCGAAGTAACGGTCGAAATCGCTTTCAAAATCTCTTTGAAATCTGGACAAGGGAATTAAAAAAATATTACTCTAACACGGTAGATTACAATTGGGAGCTATGTTCACTGCCTGACAAAAAAAAGTGGAGTACCTAGAAGGGAGGGTATGTGATGTTACTGCAGAGATTACGAAATCGAGCCAACTCTACAAAGAACTTGGCAGTATTAACCAACTTTTCTGGCCTGGATTCGTTTGGGAAGGGTGTCATAAGGCCGTTGTATCCTCATCTGAGGCTAGGTGGCCCCAAATGTTGTAACTACTCGTTGATATCCTGGATACTGACAATGGGACAGAGTTGAGTCCAATCTGGTTCCACGAATGTTTTATCGGGGAAGGTCTGGTGATCCTGCTGGTCACGGTAATATCTCAATGTCACACAGTCAGTTCATAGACATACACTATGTGATCAAAAGTATCCGGACACTCCCAGAAACATACGCTTTTCGTATTAGGCGCATTGTGCTGCCACCTACTGCCGGGTACTCCATATCAGCGACCTCGGTAGTCATTAGACATGGTGAGCGAGCAGAATGGGGAGCTCCGTGGAACTCACGGACTTCGAATGTGATCAGGTGATTGGGTGTCACTTGTGTCATACGTTTGTACGCGAGATTTCCACACTCCTAAACATCCCTAGGTCCACTGTTTCCGATGTGGTAGTGAAGTGGAAACATGAAGGGACACGTACAGCACAAAAGCGTACAGGCCGACCTCATCTGTTGACTGACAGAGACCGCCGACAGTTGAAGAGTGTCATAATGTCTAATAGGCAGACATCTATCCAGGTCATCACCCAGGAATCCCAAACTGCATCAAGATCCACTGCACGTACTATGACAGTTAGACGGGAGGTGAGAAAACTTGGATTTCATGGTCGAGCGGCTGCTCATGAGCCACACATCACGCTGGTAAATGGCAAACAACGCCTCGCTTGGTGTAAGTAGCATAAACGCTGGACGATTCAACAGTGGAAAAACGTTGTGTGGAGTGGCGAATCACGGTACACAATGTAACGATCCGATGGCAGGGTGTGGGTATGGCGAATGCCCGGTGAAGTCATGTGCCAGCGTGTGTAGTGCCAACAGTGAAATTCCGAGGTGATGGTGTTATGACGTGGTTGTGTTTTCATGGAGGGGGTTTGCACCCCTTGTTTTTTTGCGTGGCACTATCACGGCACAGGCCTACATTGATCTTTTAAGCACCTTTTTGCTTCCCACTGTTAAAGAGCAATTCGGGCATGGCGATTGCATCTTTCAACACGATCGAGCAGCTGTTCATAATGCACGGCCTGTGGCGGAGTGGTTACACGACAATAAAATCTCTGTAATGGACTGGCCTGCACAGAGTCCTGACCTGAATCCTATGGAACAGCTTTGGGATGTTTTGGAAGGCCGACTTCGTGTCAGGCCCTACCGACCGACATCGATATCTCTCCTCAATGCAGAACTCCTTGAAGAATGGGCTGCCATTCCCCAAGAAGCCATCCAGCACCTGACTGAACGTATGCCTGCGAGAGTGGAAGCTGCCATCAAGGCTATGGGTGGGCCAACACCATACTGAATTCCAGCGTTACCGATGGATGGCGCCACGAACTTGTAAGCCATTTTCAGGCAGGTGTCCGGATACTTTTGATCCCACAGTGTATGTGGTCAGCATAGTCCTGTTGAAAAATGGCACCATGATACTGTCGCACAAGACGTAACATATAAGAACGCAGGATGTCCTTGACGTACCACATAGTTCCCTGAATCACTACCAGCTGTGACCCAAAATCATACCTAATGGCTCCCCATATCAAGATGCCAGGAGAAACAACGCATTGTCTCTCCAAAACATTAGAAGAATGGGAAACCTTCCAGAATCGCCGATATACGTGCCGACGACGGACGTCTGGGGTAGTGCAGAAACACTCGACGCTGTTCAGCAGCAGTTCATGCTTCTCAGTCACGGCACCATTCCAAAAGCAGCTGTTTGTGTTGTGGTGGAGCCTATACGTGAGACGACAATTCCCTGGTGGGGCTGCTGCTAGTCATTGAGCAATGGTACGGGATGACAGAGGGAGTCTGTTACTTCTACTCGTATGGTATGTGCAATTGTGAAAGGGTTGGGATGTGCTTGGTTCAGCCGAATGGAGTGGCCGCGCGGTTTGAGGCGTCATGTCACGGACTGCGCGGCCCCTCCCGCCGGAGGTTCGAGTCCTCTCTCGGGCATGAGTGTGTCTGTTGTTCTTAGCATAAGTTAGTTTGTGTGTAAGCCTAGGGACCGATGATCTAAGCAGTTTGGCTCCTTAGGAATTCACACACATTTGAACATTTTTGTGCTTGGTTCCCTTGTGGTAGGCAAAATGTGGTCGACTGGAACCCTGAAGACGAGTATGTCTGTCGTCACATTCCCTAGCTGTCCAACATCTGGCCATTGTTACATCCGAATGCCCTTCTAATCTGGATACCGCACGATTCGCCCGGACGGCTAAATGGAGATCCAGAATGAGACCCCTTCCAAACTCTTGTCAGTCGCTATTAACGCTGTCTCACTTGAGTCTGTGGCGTCTCCATATCCTTCATAATGGTAACTCAACATCTGACATTGTTCACGTCCCTTATATGCACTACCAGGCCTGGTAACAATACTAAAGACGAATAACACTAACGCACTCAGTGACAGTTCCGTCTGTCACAGAAAAGTACACTCAAGCCCCGGTATTTCGAGATTCCGTGTAATTCGAACTTTTCTTAAGAAAAATTAAAATTTTACGTAAAACTAGAGTAAAAACCTGTTCACGTACGTTGTCTGCATGTGCGTTTTAAGCACTTTCGAATGTGTTTCATTTTGAACTTTCTTTCAATTTTCCATGCTCAGCACAGATAAAACTGTCCGACTTAGGGTTTTCGTCCGTAATGCACAGAAATAACCTTGGCCTCAGACTGCAAATGCATTTCTATTACAGATGGTCAGATACCATTAGGATTTGACGAGTGCTCCTGCTCTTTCTTTGTCGACCCTTCACTTAACAATCAGTTGTACAGTGCATACCATCCTTGTTGTTACTCCTATTGTTGTGTCTACTCAGCAGTAGTGGTCACTAAAATACAGTACGCCAAAGTAACAATATAGTACATATTTGACAACATTGACTGACCACTGTTGCATGTACTGTTGTTGATTATGTAGTAGCATCTGCACTGCAGTGAGCCCACCTGTATCACGTTAATTTTAAAGTGTTGTATGTATGTACTGTCTACCGTACGCATGTAACTACGTGTTACTTACTTATCGTTATAGTTCATATATTACAATGAGTGGTAGGAGTAAGAGAAAATTTGTGCCGTTGAATGTGAAACAGGAGGCTTTGGAAACACTAGGCAAAGGAGAAACATTTACACGGAGTCGGTGAAGTGACAGTTGTAGATTGGCGTAGAAACAGAGACAAAATTGACAAGTTTTCTTCAAACAAGTGTTCTATTTCGTCATTTGATCGGGAGTGAATGAGGAAATCAGAGTGTGAAAAAGTGGGTGAAGCTTTGTTCGTTTGGTTTTCTCAACAAAGACAAAAAGGAAATCCAAGTCCAGGGTCTATTCTGCAATAAAAAACTGTATGTTTTTAGAAATGTGTTAAAGGGAGCCGAGGACGATTTTACTGCAAGTTCAGGATGATTGAATAGGTGGAAGAGGCTATACGGCGTAAGGCAACTTGAAACTTGGGGTGACAAACTTTCTGCGGAATCTCAAACTGTTGCACAATTTTGTGAGAGATTAAGAAAAACTGTACAAGAAGAAAATCTTACTCGTGATCAGCTGAATAACTGTGTTGAAGCACATCTAAATTCTAAATGCTTCCATCTAAAACTCCAGCCTCAAAAGAAGAATAGGCTGTCCTGCACTAAAAAAAAAAAAAAAAAAAAAAAAAAAGTAAAGAGATGTTAACAGTTCTTGCTGCATCGAATGCAAGTAGAGACCATAAACTTAAGCTGCTGGTAATAGGGAACTCTGCTGAGCCTAGAGCTTCAAAAAAATATCACTGCTTCTGTACTGCCTGTTACATATGTCCACCAAAAATCTGCTTGGATGGACAAAAATATTTTTAAGACGTGGTTTTTCGAAGATTTTGTTACAGAGACCAAAGAATACCTACAGAAAAAGTGCTTGCCTTCCAAAGCAGTCTTAACGCTTGACGCGCTGGTTCGCAGCCTGATGAGGAAAAAAATGCAGTATTCGCGCATTGTTCTTACACCCTAACGTGACGAATTTAATACAGCCTGCGGACCAAGGCGTTTTACAATGCTTGGAAAAGAGGTATCTTCTTCGTTTGCTTCTGACGTGTCTACGAACAACAGAAGATGAAGGAACCATCAAAGAATTTAAAAAAAATATACGATAAAAGACGTAGTTCACTGCACAGCCGATTCACGGTCTAAAATAAAGGCAGAGACACTAAAAATGTCTTAGAACCGGATTTTGCGGAATGAAACGGATACCTACACTTTAGGCGAAGATGACCTACCGTTGGCAGAACTGATGATAAAGTTTGCTTGAGTGAAAACGCGAAAGCGAATGAGGGATGAACAGGGATGGATAGTTCGAAGTGATCAATCTTACAATTGCAGAAGTGGTTCGTGAACCCGCTGAAGAAAATGACGACGAGGAATTGCCTGAAGAAACTGTACCAATGATCACTTACACCGAGGGTTTGCAGCGCTAGATGCGGCATTGGGTTACATCGAGCAGCAAGCGGAAGCTACTCCAAGAGAGACAATGGTTCTTAGAAGAAGGCGCGACATTGCTGCTAAAAACAAAGGACAATGAACAATTTCTTTAAAATGTAACTTACATATTTGCAACTTGGAAATGTGTGCCCATATTCGTGCATATAACACAGGTATGAACTATATTGTTTCTTATTTATTTTTTAATCATTATTGTGCTCGTTAGTTATTTATTCATGATTTACGCATTGATTTCGTGATATTTCCGTATTATCCGATTTTTTTTGTAATTCGAGGGAGCCTCAGCTCCTATTGTCTCTACTATACTCTAATCATTGACATACCAATCGATTGTGTTCGAAGTTACATTGGCATTAGATCATGTATTCTGGGTGCTTCACATTTTTGTCAGGTAGTATGTAATATAGAATGTAACCTATTTCCATAATGAATTTGTTGTATTGTACTGATGATGCTTCATTTTTAAATTAGGATTAGTAAATTACTAGCAGTTATAACAGTTCTTATAAACCAGGATGCGAATTCGATCGGAGCTTATTCTTTTACGGTGATGTTCTTAAGAAATCAGGTTTCCGAACAGCCTAACTCAGAAAAGCTACCAGTATCTCTCTTCTGCGCTTCCAAGCTCCAGTTCATTGTCAACGAGATGCAAATTTTCTTTCTTCTTTACATTCCAAATTCCACAAATACACTCCTGTATGTAGTAAGCGTAGGCATCACAGGGGCACGGCCACCGTTAGAAATTAATGTACAGATAAAGGGCCACAGGTCGCTTGTTATTTACGTTGTCATTGTCAAAAGGCTCAAAGGCCCCCTCAGCACCATCGTTAACACAAAATAAGTTCTCAAATCAAATGGTTCAAATGGCTCTGAGCACTATGGGACTTGACATCGGAGGTCATCAGTCCCCTAGAACTTAGAACTTCTTAAACCTAACTAACCTAAGGACATCACACACATCCATGCCTGAGGCAGGATTCGAACCTGCGACAGTAGCGGTCGCACGGTTCCAGACTGCAGCGCCTAGAACCGCTCGTCAACACCGGCCGGCACAAAAGAAGTTCTCCTGTATGGTTTAGTAGGAGCCTGGGAGACCGCATATTATGTTACGTAGTGTCCCTACAGCCTGTCATTTTCGGTATGAATATATGGACTACAAAGACCAAAGTGACTAAAATTCCGTTTCCTTTCGGGTTAAACCATCCCCCGTCGTCTCCTTTCGGCCAACGATGCTATGTAGGTATTAATAATTACGACAGTGTTGCCAACAGTTAACAATAATTCAGAGAATATTCACACTATTTTATTCAAAGTCTTAAAGGAAACCCTGCTTCAGGTCACGAGAATAACGCGATAGTCGACCGACTGCCGTATCATACTCAGACATTCATCATCGGATACGTATAGAGGGGACATGAGGTCAGCAAACCGCACTCTCGGCTGTTGTCGACGTTCGGACCTTTGAGCCGCTACCTCTCAATCAGGTAGCTGCTCAGTTGGGATCACGAAGCTGAGTGCACCTCTATTCACTCCTCCTCCCAAGGAAAAATCTCTGGCAGTACCGGGATTCGGAAACCAAGTCCCCGCATGATGGTCGGTCGCTTTGACTACTCGGCTATGGAGATGGACATTCATTATCCTTCAAGTTTTTAGAAGTCCAGATAATGAATCTCATTCAGCGATGGATATCTTCAGACCTCTCAGACGAACTAAAAAATATAAACACCCCGGTCAAAAAATTAATCACATACGTGAGACATCACGCTAGTAGCACGTCACACCAGCTCTGATCTTGATAATGGACTTACTTCAGCGATTAATGGATTCCCTTCCCGATAGGTCATAACCAACTGAAGCCACTCATTGACGATTAGATATCATAAGGCTACGAAATTGCGAGAATATTGGTTGCTTCGTTTCACCTAAGATCCTAAATAGTTCCAGACATTTCCTATGGGATTAAGATATGGTGCTTTAGCGGGTAAGTGGGAGTGTAAAGGGTCCCTAAGTGTTCGTCAAACCAGAAACGTACACAATGTGTCCCAGTTTTGTTAGGGCTGTTTATGTGAAATTCCAAACTGCAGTGCAGTCTCGTCGCGAGCCGAGGTGTTACGATCCTTGAAGTTTCAAAAACAGCTGTGTCGAAAGTCAAAGCTGTCCTTGCTGCAGCAGGCTTCCCGGCTGCGGATGTATGTCTCCACTCGTCGGAAAATGGCAGTGGAGCCTTGAGGCAACAAGTGTTTTGACTCCTCCAGCGTTTGTGGATGAGAATTAGTTGAATTCGACCCGAATACCGAGAGGCAGTTTTCTGGTTGCTCCTCCGTGACTGCACCCCAGCCCACAAAAGCGGAGATTGTGCATGAGTTCTGTATCTCTACCTTATTCCCCAGATGAGGAGCCAGCCGACTTCTGGTTGTTTCTCATGTTGAAAGAACACCGTTATGATGCAATTAAGGACATCCAAGAAAATTCTACGGCAGTACTAAATGCAACTCCAAAAAAGGACTAGAGTGACTGTTTCAAAACACTGTTAAAACGATTTCAGCTGTGTTTGGTTCATGGGGGGAGACTATATTGAGTAAATGCAGTGATTTTATGAACATAACTTATTATTACTTTTCATAGCCATAGTCCTAACAGAACTGGGACACAATGTGTAAGTGCGCAGCCACGTGCGTCTTGGAAGACGGAAATGTCCATAGAATAAGGATTGTGAAGATACAGAAGAAAGGAGAAAACTTGGTGAACGAGAATGATGAAATAAGCATTCTAGGACAAACTGCCATAGGAACGTACTAGAGAAATCTCCTGATGAAGTTACAGTACGCTGTGAAGACAAATCGTCGAAGGAAGCTGTCCAAGTGCAGATTTTCCTCAAATACAACGGCTCAAATAATTCTACACAAGATGGAATTACACTTGCTGTTTCTTTGGGCTATCAAATGTTGCCTCATCCCTCGTATTCTCATGACATGGCACTTACTGACTTCTTCCTCTTTTCTCGGGTGAATAATCCATTGCTTTGCAGGCATTTACAAACTGTTTTTGAGCTGGAACATAGCTAGGGCTTCTAGGCCGTAAAATTTACTGCCGCAACAAAAAAAAATGGCTCTGAGCACTATGGGACTCAACATCTTAGGTCATAAGTCCCCTAGAACTTAGAACTACTTAAACGTAACTAACCTAAGGACATCACACACACCCATGCCCGAGGCAGGATTCGAACCTGCGACCGTAGCAGTCCCGCGGTTCCGGACTGCAGCGCCAGAACCGCTAGACCACCGCGGCCGGCTACTGCCGCAACAACCTCTGGTTATGTCCACTACCACTTTCAGTTTCTACGTGTCACGTCCGTGTTTTGAGCAATGGCGCATAGAACGAACACTTCTTGAAGTAAAATGTTAATTGAAAGGCTCATTAAAAGTGGCACAAGTGACAAAAATTAAAAACACATTTTTAAGTGGGATATGTTTTGACAGGTACATAAGAACTCGGGAGGAAAGCGATTCAGTTACAACCTTGATTGGTTCTGAGATCTATTGTCCAACAGTTTGCATTCTTTGAAGAAGAGAAAAAAGGTGGTACAAATACATCCTCTGTTACTACACATGGCACAAAATGGCAAACAACCGTGAACAGAGGACAGTTTGGTGCTGGATTATCTATGATATAATGCAAGGTAAGATATCTAATAGTCGTTTGTTTATGAATCAGTATTCCACGTTGCTTTTTTGTAATGCTGTATTGATTTGTTGTATGGAGTGATAAAGAAGCGATATTTTCATGAATAGTACCGTAAAATAAATGTTACACTCCAGTTTTAAAACAGCCTATTACTCTTAAGCTAATATAATATTAAAATAAAAAATAAATCGTTCTACATTCTATTGACGGAGCATTTCAGAGTATGGTTCTGACAACAAAATTAAATAAAACGGACGTATATGTCATAGAAAGAAAGAACGTGCGTGCGCGTCTTAAACCAAACTGATACGGGCGAATACGTTTCAAGCACAGATGAGTGATCTGATGAACCAGGTTTGTGTCGAATAACGTTGTATAACTATATTATGTTCGACTTTCACCAATTATGCCAGTGTAGTGATTGGTCATGGAACATTATACGTTTTTCACGCTGTGTTCGTAATGAAGGTGATAAATCACAAGGACAACGGACGAAGGAAAGACATACCAGGACATGGAGATGTAAGGAGAGAAAAAGATTACGAAGAAGTGGCCAGGAATATGAGGTACTTGGTGGTAAGATTAAGCAGAGAAGAACGAAAAAGCAGTTTACGCACAACTACAGGTATCAGTGCAGTAACATAAATGATGAAACGCGTAGGGAGATCTTCCGTGAGTTCGGACTTTGGGTTCTTGGGAACTGCAAAATACATTTATAGTGTCTAGAGCGACTTCGAAGACTCCGTTACGACGTAAGAAAACTGCGATTTCGTTCAAGAAGACAACAAAGCAGATCCGTGTAAGGGGACAGAGGGTGTGTAAAGACTTCTTAAAAACGCTCGATATTTGAAATGGACGGTTTACCAGGGCAACTATCTGCCTCTTTCCCCCCCCCCCCCCACCCACCCCACACCCCCCCCCCCCCCACACTCCCCTCGTGTCTGAGACCTTTGTGGAGTCCTATCTCGTTAGTCCTGTGTAGTACCCACACATCTAAGATATATTCTAAAACGGGCCGCACAAGTGTATTGTAAGCAGTCTCATTTGCTGGCTGTTTGCTCTCTATTCTATAAATGTACCAGTCTGCAACTTGCTTTGCCGACGATGAGCCCGTTTGATCATTTCATTTTTTATCCCTACAAATTGTTACACTCGGGTATTTTTATGAGTTGAGGTGGAGTGGCCGAGCGGTTCTAGGCGCTACAGTCTGGAACCGCGCGACCACTACGGCCGCAGGTTCGAATCCTGCCTCGTGCATGGATGTGTGTGATGTCCTTAGGTTAGTTAGGTTTAAGTAGTTCTAAGTTCTAGGGGACTGATGACCTCAGAGGTTAAGTCCCATAGTGCTCAGAGCCATTTGAATCATCTACTAGGAAGAAAGCATAGCAGCAAACCCAAACTAATTAAAACCTGTGCTCGATAATGACAAATTAGAGGTAAGTACATTCAGATCTACTCGATCTTACTACAGCCCTGTGAATCTGAATAAGTACAAAAGTGGTCCCTGTGCGAAAATCCATAAACTATGTGAAATAAATTTCTTACCTTGTATTGGCATGGTCTTGGATAACACGTTGTTCTTCTCTCAGAACTACTGAAATAACTACAGTTGCAAAAGCCAAAATGCAAGATATTTGACTGAGACACATTTAGAATTTGTTTAAATAAAAATGGTATGGAATTGGGAGATGGAACATGACTGAGGAGAATAACTGTAATATCTTACTTGAAGATCTTACTATATGATGAAACTGACTTGCAGTTGTTAAGCCATATCATAAAAATTACATTTACACACAGAAATGATCTTTTCAAAAAATACATTTAAAAAACTGGGGCTACATACAAAGTTGGTCTCCTTCAAATTCGTTCAACAGCAAAAGCGCATAAATACACGAATATTGATTACCTTATTGTAGATCGATGAAACAATATCCAGAAAGATTCTTCATCAAAATTTCACAATAATATTTGCAGCATTTTCTTAATTAATTTTACTTCAATTCTTATTTCTTCCACAAATCATTAATACACAACACCGAAATTATTATACCGCCCACTCTGGAGCATCGCAACAGACACTGTCAGCCTCTGGCGCGCTACTACTGATCTTCCTGAACAACAACTGCCTACTACTGCGCAACCTAAGCTCTTTGTTACACATACTCTGCCTCAGTGATAGCTGCCTCGCAGCGTTCTTTCACACATACATCTTTGTAATCGATATATCTCTTATGCTCTTGGTTAACACGTTAAAATTTACAATTTTCATTATATGTACCTATTTCAACTGAGGGAAAAAACATGGAGTCCCACAGGGTTCAATTTTAGGTCCACTCCTATCCCTCACATGTGTGAATGGCCTTCCACTAACCATTCAATAAGCAAGATTGGTACGTTTTGCAGACAATACTAGTTTCATAATAAATACCATTAGAGAGAAAGCAACAGCAGAGCTACTAAATGGTATTTTCCAAAGAATTATTAAGTGGTTCTCTGAAAATGTACTCTCCCTGAATTTTGAAAAAACCACGCTACATTCAGCTCTGTACAACAAATAGTCATACAAACAGTTGATGTAGCGCATGAGCATGAGTCAGTAAAAAGGGAGAACAAATTGTTTGGTGTTCATATTGACGAAAACTTGAACTGGAAGCCGGCCGCGGTGGCCGTGCGGTTCTAGGCGCTACAGTCCGGAACCGCAGGACTGCTACGGTCGCAGGTTCGAATCCTGCCTCGGGCATGGATGTGTGTGGTGTCCTTAGGTTAGTTAGGTTTCAGTAGTTCTAAGTTCTAGGGGACTGATGACCTAAGCTGTTAAGTCCCATAGTGCTCAGAGCCATTTGAACCATTTTTTTTTAACTGGAAGAAGCTAATTACTGAGCTTCTCAAACAGGTAAATTCAGCTACTTTTGCTCTTCGAATAACTGCTAATCTTGGAAACAAACATATTGACCTCCTGACATGCATCCATTCAACAATGTCTTACGGAATAATTTTCTGGGGTAAATTTAGAAAGAAAATATTGATGCACAAAAGCGAGCAGTAAGAATAATATGTGATGTTCACCCATGGACTTCATGTAGGTTCATAGAAGAAACTGATAATTTGAAGAGGAATTAAAATGTAACTTATTCTCAGCTGTCTATAAATTTCCTCATCGTTACAGTTAATTTCAAAAATGAAAAGGAAGAAGTTCATGTTTCTCGCAGTGAACTGTAATTTTTCGCAGAAATTAGAACATACACCACTGCACACGATCACCACGCTTTTACCATTAATGAATGTTATTGCTAAGAAATTTTCGTAATACATAATTGCACTACGTAAATAACGAGCATGAAGTTGGTGGGTTCTCACTTTCAAAGAAAGAAAGGGCAAGATTGGTTTCTAAAATTGCAATGAATGTACCAGTTGATGATATAAATCGCTGCTTTATTTCGTGAGCTGAAGTGGCTGCAACAGTCATAACGATACTCCGTATTTATAATATTTTTGCGGTTTCAGAAGGATGTTATGGTAGCACTACATTTATTATTGTCGTGTGCAAAGCACATATAATTTTGTATCTGTAACTAGACAAAATGGCGTTACGTACACAGTCCTCAAGTGAATAAACAAATCTATTAAAACGAAGTCAGTAAACAGATGAAATCGTATGAGGGAAGATGTGACTTATCCAATAGTGCACAGCCAATAAATCCGTTTCAGTTTTTTAATACTTTTTTTATAGAATGCCGTGTTGTGCAGGCGGGCGTTGTGGTTGCTGGTCCTACGCTCCCATGCGTTTGTTTGACGTGGGTGTGATTCCCAGTGACTGACTGGACCGACCGCCACACATTTATGCTGTCATAATTATTTGGTGGCTCCTGAAGATGAGGTTTAAGCTTCGAAACCGGCCGTGAAATAAATTAAGAAAATTACTAGCAACTGAAGAGGCTTTTCATTCTAGACGTATGTTCACCTGATCAAATATTTTGTTTTTAATACTAACGAGGCTCTCACAGAAACTGGTATTTGCAGACCATTTCTCAAGATAACGTAATTTTGTTATGCCACACATTGCTTTCATGCTTGGAAATAATTAGGTATTGAAAACAACCACCAGTCACATTATTTCAGATAGATAAACTGCTGTTACAAGAAACGTTCCCCAGGTGGTGGCATTTATCAACAAGATGATGGTGTCAACTCTCAAGCAAGTCGTGAGACTGTAGGCTCACTGCGATGATATCTCTCTGCAAAGACAAGATGGATAACCATTACACGGTGGCTCAGCGCTCTCAGACTGGATACGACCACGAAAGTCGAGAGACGTACCCGACGGTCGAAACTGCGCATGGATATGACAGTGTGATGTAACTGAGAAATGATATCTAGGTGAATCTGGTGTTTCCCTTCCTTCCCTTACATGGCGCAGCAGACGTCATCTGTTTTCCTGAGGCTGTTACCCTCCAAATGCTTGCAGCTGAATTACTGTGTGATTCTGAGCGTAGACTCCACAACGGCCGTTGGATACAACATCTGCAATGGTAGGGTGAGTGGAACAAACGAACCACTCACGTGTCTCTTTCGCCACTCTCACTGTCGTAACCAAGAAACGCTTTCTCATTGGTCGTCCTTCACTCTGCAAGGTTACATTGGTATTTTAAAGCCTTGTGTGGTTCAGTATAGTACAAAATTTAGTAATCATTCTCTTTGGCTAAAATAGTTACTGTGTTATTTAGTGATACATCTAATACCATAATGTTTTACATAGTTCAAAAACAGGTCTCCGTTTGAATTTACCTCTGGATTCTTCACCAATGACACATCTTGTCTGATGGTAGTGACGCTCGCCCGATTATTTCATAGTTAACTACGTGGAAGCCTCAGAGGCGACCATCTTTCTAACCTTCAACAGTACTGTGTAATTATTGATAGCTCTCGAAATGAAAAAAATGTCAAAATACTGCACAATAGTTACAACTAACACCATCACCAAGTTTGTAACGTCTCAGTTACATCACTTTTCTTATTCAACTACATCTACACCCACATGACTACTCTTCATTTCACACTTAGGGGAGAGTGGGGTAAGACGGGATAGTTAATATATTTGGGGCCATAAACTCAACAATCATAGTCAGAAGATTTTGAAAAAAATATGGTGTTGTTGTACATTATTATATCTGAGAATGAAGTACAAACAAATTTGTTTTGACTTTTCAATTACAATATAAAACTGTCTTTGTAATACAGTGACAAGTTTCCATCTTGCCTCATCCAGTGGGGCAAGATGGGGTTACTAGTGGGGCATGATAGGGTCAGTCTTTGCACAGTGCACAAACATGAACTGCTTCATCGTTTTCATCTTCTTCTCCTGTACAGGAACAATGAGCCCATCTTTTGCATATAAAACACTGAATCCACCCTTCAGTAGACTGTGAGTACAAGTATCCACACTAAAGACGCTCAGTGTCAGAAGATTATGATGTAGAGGAACTTGTCTGCTTACGTTTTAAGTTGGTTTTGTTAATTTCTTTGTCTTGATTTTGTATTTTCTTCTTACTACTCGACTTCTTGAACAATACTTGGTTAGTGATGGTTGTATTTTTCTTAGTTTGAGCAAATCTCTTTGTTAAGTTTTTCCTAGCTTGTCCCATTTGTTTAATTTCTTTTTCTCTTTTCTAATTTATTTCTGCTTGTAAATCATTTTTGTAGGGTGATTCAGTCGAAACTGCTGGTTTACCATGCTTTCGGCTCTTCTTTTTTGAATGGCGGCCAGGGAACTGGTACAATGTCTTCTGTTCTTGGACATTTTGGAATGGTTACAGCCTTTCCAGCAGTTGTAGTAACATTAATTTGACTTGAAACAGGCTGAATATTTTCAATTGGAACAGCAAGTTCAAGTATTTCATATGCAGCATCAGCCTGGAGAATGTCGGAGGGAACAGCTGGAGTTGACATATCCGATTTAGCAGCAGGCTGATGTGGGCTGGAGACGCCAGAAGGTTGAGGTATGCCTAAATAGGCGGAAGCAGCAGGCTGAGGTGAGTTGAAAGCAGCAGAAAGCTGGTTGGTGTTTGTAGCCCCGTGGGTTGAGGGTTCATTATCTGTGACATCTGGCCTAGGCCTATCTGTAGTCTCAAATGGGGCATAATCATTGTCACTGAAAACGCCTTGTTTGGTAGGCCAAATTCCAGTTTTGTGAAATCCATTAATTGCTGTGGACATAGTTGCTGCCTTTACAAAAGCCCTTCCATATAGCTTAGATATTTGGAACAAAGAGACAACACGTCCTGGATTCGATCTGAGCCTGCATGAAACTTCCTGGTCATAAAAAACACCCAAAGGCTTCATGAAGCTTACATCGAGAGGCTGTAAGCGATGAGTGCAATGTGGTGGGAAGCACAACAACACTACGCCATTTTCCCTTGCAAAGTCAATAACATCCATGTTTTTGGTGTGGGTAAAATGTCCATTGAGAATCAGGAGAACTGGCCGCTCCTTAGTAGCTCGGCTCCAGTCAACAAATTTCTTAAACCATTGAAAAAAAATATCGGATTGCATGAAACCACTTGGGTGATATGCTGCCCAGGCTCCAGGAGGGCAGTCATTCATTAACTGATCGTTAGCTCGAACCCTTGGAAAAATAAAAGGAAGAGGCATATATGAACTAGCTGCATTGCAACATACTTCTATTGTTACAGTGTTGCCTCTTTCAGCAGAAGATAACACACCAACTTGTTTTCTACCTTTTAGAGACAGAATTTTTGACCTATGCTTTGGTACTACAGTTACTCCAGTCTCATCATAATTATAGATTCTGTCAGGGGTAAATTGATGTGTATCAGTAAGTCGAGTTAACAAACCAAAAAAATTTAGTTACGCTCGGTTTGTTGAATGCTGCAGCTTGTGCTGCACTTGTATGCTCTGGTTTTCTGAGGGTTATCTGAGGATGCCTGCGTCTGAAACCAATGAACCAATCTTTGCCAGCTACTTGTTTTTCTTGAGAAAATGTGTGCATTTTACACAACTTCTCTGCCCATTGAAAGGCAAGATTTCTGAGGTCATATACTGTCAGACCAAATAACCTTTCCTCCATTTTTAGTACGTATTCCACCAACATATTCTCTTCCTCTGGAGTAAAAAAGGTTTTAATTGTCCGTAGACTCTTGACCAAAATCGGAGTTATTTTATTTGAATACACACTCGATGACGCATTAAATATATTTTCCGATTTTTCTGTCTGATCACGAGGTACTCTAACTCTTCTTTCTAGAGTTGTTTGCGGAACACGAAAAGTGTCAGCTGCTCTTTTATATCACATTTCACCTGTGATAACGGCTTCAACAGCTGATTACATTGTTTCTGGAGAACATCCACCTCGATCAGTCTTCCTCTTGTATGTCCTTACCATCTTAGAAACCCTGTACAAACAAAAGACGAAATTGTAAAATCTTTGAGGTAAGTGGGGTAGTTCCCCACCATGCCCCATGGAATAAATCCCGTCTTGCCACACTGATAGATTGTGGAATATTTATCGCTAGTTTTAGGATAGGTTTCGACTAAAAGTATTTATAATATACGTAACATAACGTCCAAAAATAACAGTTTCCACCAATATATACAGTGCTTCAGTTAATGAATGTATTTTACCTTTATTCAGCACCAAACTTCAACTTCGTTAAGAAACTTTTCAGCAAAAACCGCGTCAGTCGAGGGAAACTAACAGTTCAGAATGGCTGCCGCTTACACGTATTCTTTTTCTCCATCCTTGCTAGCAGTATGAACGTTTTCCGCTAGATTGCAGCACTAACTGAGCCGTAAATCCAAGTTCCTCTTCTTAACCCACTTTCCCCTAAGTGCCTGGCAGAGGGTTAAGTGAACCACCTTCGGACTATTGGAACCGCGCGACCGCTAAGGTCGCAGGTTCGAATCCTGCCTCGGGCATGGATGTGTGTGATGTCCTTAGGTTAGTGAGGTTTAAGTAGTTCTAAGTCCTAGGGGACTGATGACCTCACATGTTAAGTCCCATAGTGCTCAGAGGCATTTGAACCACTGGAACCTTCGGACTATTTCCCTGCCGTTCCATCCTCGAACAGCGCGCGGAAAAAACGAACACTTAACTCTTTCCGGGTGAGCTCGGATTTCACTTACTGTATTACGATGGTCATTTTTCCTTATGAAGGTGGGCGTCAATAAAATATTTTCGCATTCGGAGGAGGAAGTTCATGACTGAAATTTCGTGAAAAGGTCTCGCTGTTGTTGTAACGATTTGCCACCTATCGGTGAATGCAGGCCAATCTCAAACAGTTTTTGAAGGAACATTGTGCAGAGAACTGTATGTAACGAACATATGGAGCCTGTTACAAACCTATAGCTAGGTCAATGAATTTCAAAGTTTATTGAATGATGGGAGAATGGCGGCAAAAGGGAAGAAAATCTTTTTATAAATCAATTAATGAAGATCTGTTTCAAGTAAAGAACGTCCGAGCCGTCGCGCAGCATCACTTTCTGGGGGATAGATTACCCAGAAGACCAAAGTACTCGTAGTTGCTCTGCAGGCAGGGAACAATTGTAGTACACTCATGCTCATAAATTAAGGGTAATTGCAGGATGTGGTGCCACACAACGTGGCACTACACAAAACTGGCACTAATACTATAGGCACATAGGGAACACAAAGGACACAGATCTGTAAGTCCACAGCATTGGTGATAAGTTGAGAAAACCGTCCCGAAACACATGTGCTACAAAACGCCACTGCTTCCTGCGCATGTACCCTGACATCAATATGGGATATGATCACCATCCACACTTATACAGGCCGCACAACGGTTTGGCATACTCTGGATCAGGTGGTCGAGCAGCTGCTGGGGTATAGCCTCCCATTCTTGCACCAGTGCCTGTCAGAGCTCCTGAAGTGTCGTAGGGGTTTGAAGACGTGCAGCGATACGTCGACCGAGAGCATCCCAGACGTGCTCGATGGGGTTTAGGTCTGGAGAACAGGCAGGCCACTCCATTCGCCCGACATCTTCTGTTTCAAGGTACTCCTCCATGTGAAAGGTCTCTGTTGGATTCCTTTCATGTTAATTTCTTAAATCTGTTATCATTTACGGCATAAATTCCACTTCTAAGTTTACTGTGGTGTTTCTGACTCTATCTGGGAGGAGGCTTAGCACTGGAACGTGTTACTTTTACACTTAAACAAGAACGATCTGTCACACTACTACACATTAAAACACAGTTTATGTGTAATTCATGTCACACAGTCTCATATGGAACCTACATGCGCTTTCTTTTGTATAGTGTATATGGTAAGATACTGTCATCCCCTTTCCCTTCTGTGTGAAAGGATGAATGAGCAAATATATTTCTAGTTGCATGCTTGATGGTAGCAGATCTCGCGACCGTCGCCCCTCGTAATTTAATATTATTATTATTATTATTAATTTTATTTTGATTGTTGCCGACTTACGTGGTGGGCCTTAATAAAAATGATATTTCATTCAATTTTGATTTACGATTAAATGCTTTTGTGAAGTTCTCCTTTTTAAAAATATTAATCTTCAGTATAAATTATTTGCTACGTTAATGAACGTTAGACTCACTGAATCTTAAAACATGAGCATGTAAGTTGAACAATAGAATAAACTTTTCATATTAATTTCCTCGGCTAGTCAGTTCACTTTAAAGCAAAAAATCTTTAGTTATTAATTACAATTGCGGCCCACACACGCGCGAGAGTATTTTTTCTTACCTCCGTTAACCATTGCATTGTAGTCGGAGTCCTGGCTCCGGCTCTCGGCTGTGGTACTGAAAATAAGAACCTTAAAACTACGTATTTTCTGCAACGTCGGGCGGCTGTGGAGAAAAATGTATATTATGTTAATAGCGGGCGAGTTTTTCGCTTCCGCTAAATTTTATAAGTTAATATCGCCACGTAATGGCGTCGTTGGCTGCATCGGCCGCTGCGATTGTTGAACTATAAATTACTCGGATGCAGGTTAATTCAAGTAAGGCGGACTTGAAATCGGGATCACCTCTTACAAATTAAAAGTGAACAATAATATTAAATGAATATATTATCTGCTTAATTAGTACAAATATGCTTACATTTGTCAGCACACGCAAGATGTCCGTCCATACGCAATCAAGACAAGAGAAGAAGTGGAGACGACTAAAAAATTAACAAATGAATTTGGTATATCAGTGTGTGGTAATTTCTTGACGGACAGGATTGCGCTACGACCGTAACTTCTTTGGGTGAAAATTAAATTGGTTGGTTGTGGTTAATTTCCTCTTGCATATGTTTCAACGTTCTTCGTGTGTTATGGGAATGTCGTCTCTTTAAATCATTTTGTTGTATTTCTTTGCACTCGAAACTTGCACAGAGAAATTATTATTTTACGGGTACATTATAATATATATATATATATTATTTAATTTTTAAATGCCTCTTTTTTATAAATACTGTTTTTTAAGTCTTTCCGTAATATAGCACTGGGGACGATATACAGGCAAGCCTGTCTGCTAGAGAACAGTAGGATCAGCGTCGGAACAGGTAGCTAAAGCAAAGAGGTTTCTATTCTTGGTATAGTCCTGTCCGTCCCTTGTCATGTTGGTATAGGAAGCTGCCTCTCTGGTCACTTCCGTTTGTATTTGTGAGGTACCCTCGGTAGGGGCTAACCCCAGTCTGTCCACGGCGAGCGTCTGAAGTGGTAAGATCTCCGGCTATGCGCGTCTCTGCTAAGTCCGTAGGACAATGGATTTCTGAAGTTCAGCCTAACTGGAAATTTTATCACCTTTGTTTCAGGTTTTGATCTAAAATATATTATGTTATCTTAAATTGCAACGCAGTGTAATTCGAGTGTGAAGTTCAGAATATCTTCCAGTAGTTGCTTAGTCACTACTTTGTAAGCAAAGTGGAACCACGTGTTGATGATCCATAACTCTAACTAAGATCATCAATCTTAAATGCGAATGTGCATGAGATTATAACGTCTCGTCTTGACAATATTTTTCAATATAGCAACTTCTCTCTATGGTCAACCCACGTGGAGTGTACTTTGTGAGACCAGTACCACGTGCTTATATAACTGTTTGACCCATCAAGCTAATAGTATGACGATAGTAACCAGTTCGAGGTTTTTCTTTTCGATGTAATTTATTTTAATTCTCAAAATTATTGTGGAGTTCCACTCTTTGTGTAAACCAAGTTGACAACGTGAAGCATGTGGTGTAATCTTCAAAGTAGCCCTCAGCTATTTTTTTTCGAGAAGATTTCACAGACAGTTAGTATGAATTTGGTATATCAGTGTGTGGTAATTTCATGACGGACAGGATTGCGCTATGACCGTAACTTCTTTGGGTGAAAATGGAATCGGTTGGTTGTGGTTAATTTCCTCTTGCATATGTTTCAACGTTCTTCGTGTGTTATTTATGAATGCAGTGTTGTATGCAGTCTCCCAATCTTGGCTCCATATTTGATGTGTTCCATAAGATTTAAATTATATATATATATCAATCACCGGTTGTCGTAAGATGACTATTAAAAGATTATAATTAATGTTAGTCTGGTTGCCAATTTGGTAAACTAGACTGGATACCTGGTGAAACATTTGCTCAGTAATGCAAGGATAACTTCCCCAGGTAGCTCACAGCTTTTAACCCGCTTTTATTACCTTGAATATCAGCACCGCTTTCAGAACAACTTAATGCGTCAACATTACACATGATAGCAGCTCAGTGGGGCCGTGCGTTATCATCCATCAGGAGGAAGGTGGGACCCACTGCACCCCTGAAAGGGCAGACATACTGGTGCAAAATGACGTCCTGATACACCTTACCTGTTACAGCTCCTCTGTAAAAGACATGCAGGGGTGTACGTGCACCAATCATAATCCCACCACACACCATCAAACCACGACCTCCATACAGGTCCCTTCAACGACATTAAGGGGTAGGTATCTGGATCCTGGTTCACGCCAGATGAAAACCCAGCGATAATCACTGTTCAGACTACACCTAGACCCGTCCGTGAACATAACCTGGGACCACTGTTCCAATGACCGTGTACTGTGTTTTTGACACCAGGCTTTACGGGCTCTTCTGTGACCAGGCGTCAGTGGAACGCACCTTGTAGGTCTCCCGGTGAATAAACCATGTCTGTTCAGTTGTCTGTAGACTGTGTGTCTGGAGACAACTGTTCCAGTGGCTACGGTAAGGTCCCGGGCAAGGCTACCTGCAGTACTCCGTGGCCGACTGGGGGCACTGATGGTCAGATATCGGTCTTCTTGTGCTGTTGTACACTGTGAACGTCCCATACCGTAGCACCTGGATACGTTTCCTGTCTGCTGGAATCGTTGCCATAATCTTGAGATCGCACTTTGTGGCACACGTAGGGCCCGTGCTACGACCAGCTGTGTTTGACCAACCTCCAGTCGCCCTAGTATTCTACCCCTCCTAACGTCATCAATATGTGTTCTTCGTGCCATTTTCAACACACAGTCACCATTAGCACGTCTGAAAATGTCTGCACACTTACTCGCTGCACAGAACTCTGACATGCACCAACACACCTCTGCATATATGGACTACTGCCAGCACCACCGTGCGACGACCGCAGGTCAAATGCACCGCATGGTCATACCCCGAGGTGGTTTAAGCCCGCAAACCGCCATCAGAGCGATGTTTCACCATGTATCAGCATTATCCTTAATTTATGAGCATGAGTGTAGAACAAGAGGCACGATACCCAGAACCAGCCGTTGTTTTCTGCACACTGAGTACTAAAAGTCTGCTTGTACAGCGACAGTCGCTGTTTTATATCCATTCTAGACTGACTAATTATCATTGCGCCAACTTCCTGCAAAACATTAAAAAATTTAATGTCAGTTAGGAGTTTACACATAAACCCTCATTCTGTAAAGATGTGTTAAACATCTTCAAACTGCCTATTACTTTAACTATGAATTAATGTGGTAAATATTGGACGTTAAGCACATTAGCGAGAAAAAGTGTAGGAAGGATTTGAATTTACGTTCAAAAGTTTGTTAGAAGTTACTAAGTGCTCTCATTCTCAAATGCTGGATTAATACAGTGTGGGTAATTTGCCCGCAATGAATCAGTGCTGTCTCAAGACGTATAGGGCCCACACAGTTCTAACTTCAATGCTTGCCTTGTTGTGTTAAATTAAATTTTTAAATTCGGTCAATATTTATATGAAGTACTGTAAATCAAATTTTGTTGCCCCTACAAGTCGTTAGACAGGCAACCTACATCTTGGACCGTGCACGATGAACCAAGAACGTTTAGCAATATATTGGACTGGTGCATAAGTTCATACTGCACTACTGGACATTAAAATTGCTACACCACGAAGATGACGTGCTGCAGACGCGACATTTTACCGACAGGAAGAAGATACTGTGATATGCAAATGATAAGCTTTTCAGAGCATTCACACAAGGTTGGCGCCGGTGGCGACACCTACAACGTGCTGACATGAGGAAAGTTTGCAACCGATTCCACATGCACAAACAGCAGTTGACCTGCGTTGCCTGGTAAAACGTTATTGTGATGCCTCGTGTAAGGAGGAGAATTGCGTACCATCACGTTTCCGACTTTGATCAAGTTCGGATTGTAGCCTATCGCGATTCCGGTTTATCGTATCGCGACATTGCTGCTCGCGTTGGTCGATATCCAGTGACTGTTAGCAGAATATGGAATCGGTGGGTTCAGGAGGGTAATACGGAACGCCGTGGTGGATCCCAACGGCCTCGTATCACTAGCAGTCGAGATGAAAGGCATCTTATCCGCATGGCTGTAACGGATCGTGCAGACACGTCTCGATCCCTAAGTCAACAGATGGAGACGTTTGCAAGACAATAACCACCTGCACGAACAGTTCGACGACGTTTGCAGCAGCATGGACTATCAGCTCGGAGACCATGGCTGCTGTTACCCTTGACGCTGTATCACAGACAGGAGCGTCTGCGATGGTGTACTCAACGACGCACCTGGGTGCACGAATGGCAAAACGTCATTTTTTCGTATGAATCCAGGTTCTGTTTACAGCATCATGATGGTCGCATCCGTGTTTGGCGACATCGCGGTGAATGCACATTGGAGCGTGTATTCGTCATCGCCATACTGGCGTATCACCCGGCGTGATGGTATGGGGTGCCATTGGTTACACGTCTCGGTCACCTCTTGTTCGCATTGACGGCACTTTGAACAGTGGACGTTACATTTCAGATGTGTTACGACCCGTGGCTCTACCCCTCATTCGATCCCTGCGAAACCCTACATTTCAGCAGGATAATGCACGACTACATGTTGCAGGTCCTGTACAGGCCTTTCTGGATACAGAAAATGTTCAACTGCTGCCCTGGCCAGCACGTTATACAGATCTCTCACCAACTGAAAACGTCTGGTCAATGATGGCCGAGCAACTGGCTCATCACAATACGCCAGTCACTACTCTCGATGAACTGTGGTATCGTGTTGAAGCTATATGGGCAGCTGTACCTGTACACGCCATCCAAGCTCTGTTTGACTCAATTCCCAGGCGTATCAAGGCCGTTATTACGGCCAGAGGTGGTTGTTCTGGGTACTGATTTCTCAGGATCTATGCTCCCAAATTGCGTGAAAATGTAATCACATGTCAGTTCTAGTATAATATATTTGTCCAATGAATACCTGTTTATCGTGTGCATTTCTTCTTGGTGTAGCAATTTTAATGGCCAGTAGTGTATGTATGCAATGGGGAAGCTTCAAAAATAGGGTGTATCCTCTAAGCCAAAATCACAAAAATCGGCGGGCGGCCGTAAGTACATCGCTGCTTGCTCGTCAGCAGTTGACTGGTGATCAACACCTGCCATTCCTATTTTGTATCGTTACTGGTGACGTGACACGGTATCTTTATGCCATCAAAAGCCGGCCGATGTAGCCGTGCGGTTCTGGGCGCTTCAGTCTGGAACCGCGTGACCACTACGGTCGCAGGTTCGAATCCTGCCTCGGGCATGGATGTGTGTGATGTCCTTAGGTTAGTTAGGTTTAAGTAGTTCTAAGTTCTAGGGGACTGATGACCTCCGATGTTAAGTTCCATAGTGCTCAGAGCCATTTGAACCATTTTTTTTTATGCCATCATAAGGAAAAGAAAGGAATGGCTCGCCCCAAACAAAGCAGCAACTACCCGTACAAAGACTCGCGCGCATTCACAAAAGATAATATTATGCATCTGGTGGAACAGCGACGGTGTGGTGTACTAGGAATTGCTTCCCCGAGGTGTAACCGTCACTGCTGACATTTATTATCAACAACTGCGACGTCTTGCAGACGCATTCCAGGAACGTCGACCAGGAAGACTGCGTGAAGTGATGCTACTCCACAATGATGCCCGTCCGCAGACTGCTAGACTGACAAAAAACGCTATACAGGAGTTGGGTTGGGAAGTGATTACGCACCCATATTTTCCACCTGAGCTTGCACTCTCTCGAACAACCTTCAGGAAACTTCTTTTCCGGATGAAAATACGCTCCGAATGGCCAATGGCTTAACGAGCTCTTCGCCTCAAAACCACGTTGTTTCAACAGTAGCGGAGTCGAAAAGTTACCCCAACGTCGGCAGACTATTGTAGATAGTGAAGAAGAGTGTGTTATTAATGGCTCAAGTCTCTGTTATGTGTATCTGTTGTGTTATTTATGGAAAAACGGTAAGAAAATTTATGCACCAACCTAACAGTTTAATGCATGGTGCCTGTACCACGTTTATGAGAACATAATTTGATGCATCAGTCGCTCTTTTTTTTTTATTTACCTAAGTATCATACATGAAAATGTGTTTGCTCTAAATTCAAACTGTATAGGAGTATTCAGTTTTGTACCACAGTGAGTGAAACTGCGAGAGTTGTTTGCTCTTTGTTTCATGACAGAGTATTATTTGAACATCAGTAGAGTGTTCAGGATGATTTACATACATAGAAGCATATTCTAGAGTTACACTCACTTTTCTTTCGATTGGAAAACTGATATTAACAGGGAATTTTTATTTTAGGCCCCTAACAGGGCTGGTTCACGTAAAATAGTCGTAATTTTTACTACAAGCTCAGGAAATGAAGGCTGAAGTACTTTCAAATAAACTAAGTACTTCATAAAAATAAATTAACCGCCACAAATTATATGGCTGGGGCTTGATTTTTTCAAGATGATTATTACAACTTTCTGACTACTCCTCGTAAATATGGACCCTACGCAGTTCGAAAATTAAGCTGCAAGAGTAAATTCTGCAAAATTGTTCAGATCCCATATCTCTGACAAGAAACAAGGGGTGCCATTAGGAAAGAGACATCAAGAAAGAGGAAGCTATCAGACATCATCCAACTGGGAACTAATTGCATGTGATGTCCCACTAGATTCCGCCTTAGGGCCCTCATGTTTTCTGTTGTATATCAATGATCTTTCATCTGTAAGATTACCAGATGCCAAGTTAGTTTTGTTTGCAGGAGATACAAACATTGCAGTAAATAGCAAATCAAGTATAATCTTAGAAATAATTGTTAATGAAATTTTTATGGACATTAATAGATAGATGGTTCCTAGCCAGTTATTTGTAACTAAACTATGTATTAAAAAAACACTATATGCATTATTTTTGACTGGAATACTCTCTTTCAAATTCTAAAGGTGGCAGGGGTAAAATACAGGGAGCGAAAGGCTATTTACAATTTGTACAGAAACCAGATGGCAGTTATAAGAGGCGAGGGACATGAAAGGGAAGCAGTGGTTGGGAAGGGAGTAAGACAGGATTGTAGCCTCTCCCCGATGATATTCAATCTGTATATTGAGCAAGCAGTAAAGGAAACAAAAGAAAAATTCGGAGTAGGTATTAAAATCCATGGAGAAGAAATAAAACCTTTGAGGTTCGCCGATGACATTGTAATTCTGTCAGAGACAGCAAAGGACTTGGACGAGCAGTTGAACGGAATGGATGGTGTCTTGAAGGGAGGATATAAGATGAACATCAACAAAAGCAAAACGAGGATAATGGAATGTAGTCGAATTAAGTCGGGTGATGTTGAGGGTATTAGATTAGGAATTGAGACACTTAAAGTAGTAAAGGAGTTTTGCTATTTGGAAAGCAAAATAACTGACGATGGTCGAAGTAGAGAGGATATAAAATGTAGACTGGCAATGGCAAGGAAAGCGTTTCTGAAGAAGAGAAATTTGTTAACATCGAGTATAGATTTAAGTGTTAGGAAGTCATTTCTGAAAGTATTTGTATGGAGTGTAGCCATGTACGGAAGTGAGACATGGACGGTAAATAGTTTGGACAAGAAGAGAATAGAAGCTTTCGAAATGTGGTGCTGCAGAATAGTGCTGAAGATTAGATGGGTAGATCACATAACTAATGAGGAGGTACTGAATAGGATTGGGGAGAAGAGAAATTTGTGGCACAACTTGACAATAAGAAGGGATCGGTTGGTAGAACATGTTCTGAGGCATCAAGGGATCACTAATTTAGTATTGGAGGGCAGCGTGGAGGGTAAAAATCGTAGGGGGAGACCAAGAGATGAATACACTAAGCAGATTCAGAAGGATGTAGGTTGCAGTAGGTACTGGGAGATGAAGGAGCTTGCACAGGATAGAGTAGCATGGAGAGCTGTATCAAACCAGTCTCAGGACTGAAGACCACAACAACAACATATGCATTTTGGAAATTGTAAGATGTTTGCCACCAGTATATACCTAAAATATGACAAGAAACAGATAGATGATGTTGATAGTGTTAAATTCATGGGTTATAGCTTGATAATAAATTCAGGTGGGGTGAGCATACCACAGAATTGCTGAAGTGCCTGAAAGAAACTCTGTTTGCAATGTGAATGTTACCAGGTCTTAGTGTCATAAAAATAAAAAACAAGCTGGCATACTGTGCTTATTGTCATTTCATAATGTCATATGGAATTATTTTTTTGGGTAACTCATCAAGCCAAGCCAAGGTTTTTCGGTTGAAAATACGTGCAATAAGAACTGTTTGTGGCGCAAACCGTAGAACATCCTGCAGGGGCCCATTTAGGGAACTACGATTACGAACTAATGCTTCCCAATAAATTTATACTTTAATGAAATTTGTCATTAAAGATAAACCTCTTTTTAAAATCAACTGATCATTTCAAGGAATCAATACCAGAAGTAAGAACAACCTTCACATAGATTTAGTCACTTACTTTGGTCCAGAAAAGTGTTCATTATTCGAGAAAATACATTTTCAATAATTTGTCAGCAAGCACAGAAGTTCAACTAACAATAATGTTCGGCTTAAGAGAAGCCTAAGGGGTTTATTGGTAGCCAATTCCTTCTACTCCACCGACGAATTTCTTAGCAGAATCAATTTAGCTCGTACATGTTATAAATAATTCCAAATAGTGCAAATATTTAATGCAGCGTGATTGCTGTACAAATTGAGTGCAGTAACGTGATCATTGTAAATAAGTGATGTAAAATGATTTTATATCTGTTGGTACATGGCTACAATAGCCTAAGACTTATAATATGCTCCTCAGCACATTGAACATTCACGTCTTTTGTGACAAGTTATTTATTGCCTTTTAAATAAATTTATGTTTAAGATGTTTTCTTTTATTTGTTACACATCCATGAGGACCGTTTCACTGGGACGTGTGGAAGGTACATTAGTAAATCTGTTTTCCTTTGTAAATATTTTTTGTGTGTTCTTGTGTTCCTGACATGTTCTGCATCCTAGAAGATCCTTGTACGACGCATATATTTGAACAAAAAGTACATCTAATCTAATCCCTGAAATCTGAACTGTTTGTTACTGGTACACCGATGTACACGTCGTAACATTTTATATGCTTTCCGCCTTTCATCGTGGGTAGAAATTATATTTGACAAGTTTTTAATAAAATGTCAAATAATAATCAGCGATTAACCTCGGCCTGAGGCAGTGTTTTAGTACATTCCTGCTCATTTTTGTTATACACAGCGACAGTAACGTCCCAAGGTACACTTTTGAATACTATACGGGATGAGTGACGTTTATATTGATTTTAACATAGTTTTTACAAACGAGAGCTCAGGTAGTGAAATAAATAGCTACAATAACAAAAAATGAAACCGCGTTTATTTTACTAGTTTCCTAAGGACCCTGAAAGATGTGAAACGGCACATTAGAGGACAGTTTATTTATCTACAAACATTTACTTAAGAAAGTCGTTTTTTAAATATTACCATGGACCTTGCCATAGACCTTGCCGTTGGTGGGGAGGCTTGCGTGCCTCAGCGTTACAGATGGCCGTACCGTAGGTGCAACCACAACGGAGGGGTATCTGTTGAGAGGCCAGACAAACGTGTGGTTCCTGAAGAGCGGCAGCAGCCTTTTCAGTAGTTGCTGGGGCAACAGTCTGGATGATTGGCTGATCTGGCCCTGTAACACTAACCAAAACGGCCTTGCTGTTTAGGTACTGTGAACGGCTGAAATCAAGGGGAACTACAGCCGTAATTTTTTCCGAGGGCATGCAGCTTTACTGTCTGATTAAATGATGATGGCGTCCTCTTGGGTAAAATATTCCGGAGGTAAAATAGTCCCCCATTTGGATCTCCGGGCGGGTACTACAAAGAGGACGTCGTTATCAGGAGAAAGAAAACTGGCGTTCTACGGATCGGAGCGTGGAATGTCAGATCCCTTAATCGGACAGGTAGGTTAGAAAATTTTAAAAGGGAAATGGAAAGGTTTACGTTAGATATAGTGGGAATTAGTGAAGTTCGGTGGCAGGACGAACAAGACTTTTGGTCAGGTGAATACAGGGTTATAAATACAAAATCAAATAGGGGTAATGCAGGAGTAGGTTTAATAATGCATAAAAAAATAGGAGTGCGGGTAAGCTACTACCAACAGCATAGTGAACGCATTATTGTGGCCAAGATAGATACGAAGCCCACACCTACTACAGTAGTACAAGTTTATATGCCAACTAGCTCTGCAGATGACGAAGAAATTGAAGAAACGTATGGTGAAATAAAAGAAATTATTCAGATAGTGAAGGGAGATGAAAATTTAACAGTCATGGGTGACTGGAATTCGTCAGTAGGAAAAGGGAGAGAAGGAAACGTAGTAGGCGAATATGGATTGGGGGAGAGAAACGAAAGAGAAAGCCGCCTGGTAGAATTTAGCACAGAGCATAACTTAATCATAGCTAACACTTGGTTCAAGAATCATAAAAGAAGGTTGTATACATTGAAGAATCCTGGAGATTCTAGAAGGTATCAGATATACACTCCTGGAAATCGAAAAAAGAACACATTGACACCGGTGTGTCTGACCCACCATACTTGCTCCGGACACTGCGAGAGGGCTGTACAAGCAATGATCACACGCACGGCACAGCGGACACACCAGGAACCGCGGTGTTGGCCGTCGAATGGCGCTAGCTGCGCAGCATTTGTGCACCGCCGCCGTCAGTGTCAGCCAGTTTGCCGTGGCAGACGGAGCTCCATCGCAGTCTTTAACACTGGTAGCATGCCGCGACAGCGTGGACGTGAACCGTATGTGCAGCTGACGGACTTCGAGCGAGGGCGTATAGTGGGCATGCGGGAGGCCGGGTGGACGTACCGCCGAATTGCTCAACACGTGGGGCGTGAGGTCTCCACAGTACATCGATGTTGGCGCCAGTGGTCGGCGGAAGGTGCACGTGCCCGTCGACCTGGGACCGGACCGCAGCGACGCACGGATGCACGCCAAGACCGTAGGATCCTACGCAGTGCCGTAGGGGACCGCACCGCCACTTCCCAGCAAATTAGGGACACTGTTGCTCCTGGGGTATTGGCGAGGACCATTCGCAACCGTCTCCATGAAGCTGGGCTACGGTCCCGCACACCGTTAGGCCGTCTTCCGCTCACGCCCCAACATCGTGGAGCCCGCCTCCAGTGGTGTCGCGACAGGCGTGAATGGAGGGACGAATGGAGACGTGTCGTCTTCAGCGATGAGAGTCGCTTCTGCCTTGGTGCCAATGATGGTCGTATGCGTGTTTGGCGCCGTGCAGGTGAGCGCCACAATCAGGACTGCATACGACCGAGGCACACAGGGCCAACACCCGGCATCATGGTGTGGGGAGCTATCTCCTACACTGGCCGTACACCACTGGTGATCGTCGAGGGGACACTGAATAGTGCACGGTTCATCCAAACCGTCATCGAACCCATCGTTCTACCATTCCTAGACCGGCAAGGGAACTTGCTGTTCCAACAGGACAATGCACGTCCGCATGTATCCCGTGCCACCCGACGTGCTCTAGAAGGTGTAAGTCAACTACCCTGGCCAGCAAGATCTCCGGATCTGTCCCCCATTGAGCATGTTTGGGACTGGATGAAGCGTCGTCTCACGCGGTCTGCACGTCCAGCACGAACGCTGGTCCAACTGAGGCGCCAGGTGGAAATGGCATGGCAAGCCGTTCCACAGGACTACATCCAGCATCTCTACGATCGTCTCCATGGGAGAATAGCAGCCTGCATTGCTGCGAAAGGTGAATATACACTGTACTAGTGCCGACATTGTGCATGCTCTGTTGCCTGTGTCTATGTGCCTGTGGTTCTGTCAGTGTGATAATGTGATGTATCTGACCCCAGGAATGTGTCAATAAAGTTTCCCCTTCCTGGGACAATGAATTCACGGTGTTCTTATTTCAATTTCCAGGAGTGTATTATATAATGGTAAGATAGAGATTTAGGAACCAGGTTTTAAATTGTAAGACATTTCCAGGGGCAGATGTGGATTCTGACCACAATCTATTGGTTATGAACTGTAGATTAAAACTGAAGAAACTGCAAAAAAGGTGGGAATTTAAGGAGATGGGACCTGGATAAACTGAAAGAACCAGAGGTTGCACAGAGTTTCAGGGAGAGCATAAGGGAACAATTGACAGGAATGGGGGAAAGAAATACAGTAGAAGAAGAATGGGTAGTTCTGAGGGATGAAGTAGTGAAGGCAGCAGAGGATCAAGTAGGTAAAAAGACGAGGGCTAGTAGAAATCCTTGGGTAACAGAAGAAATATTGAATTTAATTGATGAAAGGAGAAAATATAAAAACGCAGTAAACGAAGCAGGCAACAGGGAATACAAACGTCTCAAAAATGAGATCGACAGGAAGTGCAAAATGCCTAAGCAGGGATGGCTAGAGGACAAATGGAAGGATGTAGAGGCTTATCTCACTAGGGGTAAGATAGATACTGCCTACAGGAAAATTAAATAGACCTTTGGAGAAAAGAGAGCCACTTGTATGAATATCAAGAGCTCAGATGGAAACCCAGTTCTAAGCAAAGAAGGGAAAGCAGAAAGGTGGAAGGAGTATATAGAGGGTCTATACAAGGGCGATGTACTTGAGGACAATATTATGGAAATGGAAGAGGATGTAGATCAAGATGAAATGGGAGATACCATACTGCGTGAAGAGTTTGACAGAGCACTGAAAGACCGGAGTCGAAACAAGACCCCAGGAGTAGACAACATTCCATTGGAACTACTGACGGCCTTGGGAGAGCCAGTCCTGACAAAACTCTACCATCTGGTGAGCAAGATGTATGAGACAGGCGAAATACCCTCAGACTTCAAGAAGAATATAATAATTCCAATCCCAAAGAAAGCAGGTGCAGAAAGATGTGAAAATTACCGAACTATCAGTTTAATAATTCACAGCTTCAAAATACTAACGCGAATTCTTTACAGACGAATGGAAAAACCGGTAGAAGCCGACCTCGGCGAAGATCAGTTTGGATTCCACAGAAATTTTGGAACACGTGAGGCAATACTGACCCTACGAATAATTTTACAAAATAGATTAAGGAAAAGCAAACCTACATTTCTAGCAATTGTAGATTTAGAGAAAGATTTTGACAATGTTGATTGGAAAACTCTCTTTCAAATTCTGAAGGTGGCACGGGTAAAATATAGGGAGCGAAAGGCTATTTACAATTTGTACAGAAACCAGATAGCAGTTATAAGAGTCGAGGGGCATGAAAGGGAAGCAACGGTTGGGAAGGGAGTGAGACAGGGCTATAGCCTGTCCCCGATGTTATTCTATCTGTATATTGAGCAAGCAGTAAAGGAAACAAAAGAAAAATTCGGAGTAGGTATTAAAGTCCATGGAGAAGAAATAAAAACGTTGAGGTTCGCCGATGACATTGTAATTCTGTCAGAGACAGCAAAGGACTTGGAAGAGCAGTTGAACGGAATGGACAGTGTCTTGAAAGGAGGATATAAGATGAACATCAACAAAAGCAAAACGAGGATAATGGAATGTAGTCGAATTAAGTCGGGTGATGCTGAGGGTATTAGATTAGGAAATGAGACACTTAAAGTAGTAAAGGAGTTCTGCTACTTGGGGAGCAAAATAACTGATGATGGTCGAAGTAGAGAGGATATAAAATGTAGACTGGTAATGGCAAGGAAAGCGTTTCTGAAGAAGAGAAATTTGTTAACATCGAGTATAGATTTAAGTGTCAGGAAGTCGTTTCTGAAAGTATTTGTTTGGAGTGTAGCCATGTATGGAAGTGAAAAATGGGCGATACATAGTTTGGACAAGAAGAGAATAGAAGCTTTCGAAATGTGGTGCTACAGAAGAATGCTGAAGATTAGATGGGTAGATCACATAACTAATGAGGAGGTATTGAATAGGATTGGGGAGAAGAGGAGTTCGTGGCACAACTTGACTTGAAGAAGGGATCAGTTGGTAGGACATGTTCTGAGGCATCAAGGGATCACCAATTTAGTATTGGAGGGCAGCGTGGAGGGTAAAAATCGTAGAGGGAGACCAAGAGATGAATACACCAAGCAGATTCAGAAGGATGTAGGCTGCAGTAGGTACTAGGAGATGAAGAAGCTTGCACAGGATAGAGTAGCATGGAGAGCTGCATCAAACCAGTGTCAGGACTGAAGACAACAACAACAACAATGGACAGAAAACCTGACCTTTTGCAGGAAAACGTCATGTTTCTGCAAAACAACAGGAATTTTTTTTTTTTTTTTTTTTTGCTGCACTTTTAGTCAAGCCAGTGAACTTAGATCGTAGGAAAATTGTATGGAATGCAATATCTACCTTTTTTTACCGTACCAAATATGCCACCATTACCGTAGCTGTAGCGGAAACACAAGCGTTAAAATAAAGCAATAAAACTGTTTCCTAACACATGATAAACCAATTACGCTATTGATGCTAGATCTGAACCATAAAGGAAAGAATCTCCACCACTGCCGATTTCTGAAGCCAAGGTAACCACATTTACAAAAATATTCGTATATTGGGAAGTCGAGTGAAGTACAAGAAGTACAAGAATATGCGAATCATTAGACTCCATGCAAAACTGTTATGTATCAAGGAAAGTATGTGTCGTAATAAGACCAGATAATGACAGAAATATAGGCTTCCCATACGTATTTTCCTGCTTTCATGCATATGAATATATATTGGCTTATGTCATTGAATGAATGAGATTAGGCTCTATTTACATTTGTTTCACGATATGTTGTATCAGTATGTATTAACAGGCACAGTAAACCACGCGGAGTAGCCAGAATTCCACGAGCGACATGAACAGCGTTATCACATGGCGGTAGCAGTGAACGCAAACTAGGGCAATACTGTCGCTACTGGAATACTGTTCAATGTTCGTGTTTTACTGTCACTGTTAATACATATCGATAAAAGGAATATCGCGCTGGCCTAAATTGGCACGGTTCTGCCTAATGGGCACGTAAAATTCCGCCTTAAAAGTGATTTTATTTGTAACGGGAAACAAACCTACGCTTTCCGTCGACAAATGGGCGACGCATGAAAGCCATGGGTAGCCGTTTTGATTCGGCTGACTGTAGATGCACATTGCAAAAACGAAATTGTAAATATTTGCCGAAACATTAGAGAAATTGCGCCTGATGATTGCGAGGAAGGACACATGTACAAGGTGTAAAGGGTGCAAATGCAGATATGGTAAATTAACATGTAAAGATAACATATGAAAACAATCGCCATAACTCTTAAAGCATTTATTTCATTGTAAGACTAGACAGTCACTGCTTTCACAGCAAAATGTTTGTGACTGCCTACGGAACTATGATTCTACTTAGACGTGCACCTTTTCATCCAAAGGAAATCGACATCCACGCATGTCTTTCTCCAGCATTCATCCACATGTTGCCAAGGTTGTTCAGAGTACGCTACAGAAGTTTCTCTGCGAAGCACTTACTTTCACAGTATGTGAAAACAAGGTTGTACATTAATATGTACACATTTCACTGTGTTTTTCCTGCAGCAAACAGTCTTCCTACAAACATGTCATAAATTTTATGACCTGATGTTTTCTACATGACCTTACATGGGCTGGGAAGTGAACGACGCCTGTCAGTATAGATTAACCATTTTGCGTCCACGCATCTGCGCTTCAGCACCTGACCTGGTGCCCAGGGGAAAATAACCATTAACGGCTTGCTCTTGCCACATGTATTTGGATGTACTACTCACTCTAAAAACATATGGCTTGCAGTAGCTATAATTATTAGTCTGCAAATGATGTGAATACTGATGTGATGTTGTTCAGTACCCCTTCCTCAGTCAGCAATAGAAATATATATCTCCAATTATACTCATTACACCCTATAAATATACAGGGTGTTACAAAAAGGTACGGCCAAACTTTCAGGAAACATTCCTCACACACAAATAAAGAAAAGATGTTATGTGGACATGTGTCCGGAAACGCTTAATTTCCATGTTAGAGCTCATTTTAGTTTCGTCAGTATGTTCTTCCACCTATGCTCAATGGAGCACATTATCAAGATTTCATACGGGATACTCTACCTGTGCTGCTAGAACATGTGCCTTTACAACTACGACACAACATATGGTTCATGCACGATGGAGCTCCTGCACATTTCAGTCGAAGTGTTCGTACGCTTCTCAACAACAGATTCGGTGACCGATGGACTGGTAGAGGCGGACCAATTCCATGGCCTCCACGCTCTCCTGACATCAACCCTCTTGATTTTCATTTATGGGGGCATTTGAAAGCTCTTGTCTACGCAACCCCTATACCAAATGTACAGACTCTTCGTGCTCGTATTGTAGACGGCTGTGATACAATACGACATTCTCCAGGGCTGCATCAGCGCATCAGGGATTCCATGCGACGGAGGATGGATGCATGTATCCTCGCTAACGGAGGACATTTTGAACATTTCCTGAAACAAAGTGTTTGAAGTCACGCTGGTACGTTCTGTTGCTGGTATGTGTTTCCATTCCATGATTAATGTGATTTGAAGAGAAGTAATAAAATGAGCTCTAACATGGAAAGTAAGCGTTTCCGGACACATGTCCACATAACACATTTTATTTCTTTGTGTGTGAGAAATGTTTCCTGAAAGTTTGGCCGTACCTTTTTGTAACACCCTGTATATGGGACAGTCAAATGAAAATGAGACATACAGAAAAGAAGTAAGTAAACTGTTTATTGTTTCAAAAGTAATCCCAATGTGAGGCAAGACAGCCAATGCCTTCATGAGAAAATGTTTGCAGGTGCCTAGTTAACCACGATTGTACCCAGGTGTACACCTCTTTCTCTGAAGTTGTTGACGGCCAAAAATGTCTTGCTTCAGGGCTCCAATGGAGGACATGTAAGTGGTTCCCAGAGAAACTTCTTTAGCGCACTCAAAACAACCTTGGCCACATATGGGCAGACGCGGAAGAAAGAAATTCCTGGCAGTCGATTTCCTTCGGATGCGAAAGGTGCACACCTAAGTGCAGTCATAGTTCCGTGGGCAACCGCAAACATTTCGCTGTGAAGGCATTGATCGTCCTGTCTCAAAGTGAGATAAATCCGTTAAAAGTTGTGATGATTAATTTTGAATGAACAGCTTACTTAATTTTTCCACTTGGGTCGTTTTCGTTTGACTGCCTCTTACATATTGTGCGACACCAAAAAAAGAGAAGAATAAATGAAGGTGCATTTACCAGTTTATTATTATTTCTTATCAGATACTACTGCCATAGTGATGTAATTGTGTTCTCATACCCAGAGCCCTATCGGCGTCAAATTATTTTTTATAAGACCTTCTTGCTAATTAAAGCTTTATCCATTCAGTGGTACATGGATCATAACTAAACAGTATTAGAGGAGGAGCTCTTGCTCTTGTTAGTCATACAGAAAATCAGTCATAAACAAGGAAAGGAAAGCTGAAATATGGAAGGAGTATGTAGAGGGAGACTAACTTAAAGGCAATATTATAGAACTGGAAGAGGTCGTAATTGAAGATGAGATGGGAGATACTATATTACGAGAAGAACTTGACAGAGCAGCGAAAGACCTAAATCGAAACAAGGCCCTGAGAATAGATGACATTTTCATAGAACTACTGAAGGCCTTGGGAGAGCTAGCCATGGTAAAACTCTTCCACCTGTGTGCCAGATGTGTGAGGCAAAATTCTTCCGTACTTCAGTAAGAATATAGACTAATAATTGGACCCTTTTACCGACCTCCCAATTCAGATGATACAGTTGCTGAAATGTTCAAAGAAAACTTGAGTTTGATTTCAAACATGTACCGACTCATACGATTATAGTTGGTGCTGACTTTAATTTATCCTCGATATGTTGACGAAATTACATGCTTAGCTCCGGAGGTACGCATAAAACATTATCCGAAATTGTGCTAAACGCATTCTCTGTAAATTATTTCGAGCAGTTAGTTCATGAGCCCACTCGAATAGTAAACGGTTGTGAAAACACACTTGACCTATTAGGAACAAATATTCCTGAGTTAATAACGGGATTAGTGATTACAGGGTTGTCGTAGCGACACTGAATATTGTAACCCCCAAATCCTCCAAACATAAACGAAAATTATACCTATTCAAAACAGCAAATAAAAATTCACTTGACGCCTTCCTGAGACACAATCTTCCCTCCTTCCAAATTAACAATATAAGTGTAGACGAGATGTAACTTGAATTCAAAGAAACAATATCGGCAGCAACTGAATGATTTACACCAAATAAATTAACAAACGACGTAGCTGATCCTCCACGGCACACAAAACGCGTCAGAGCATTGTTGCAGAAACAACGAGACAGACATGCCACATTTAAACAGACGCAAAATCCACAAGATAGGCGATCTTTTACAGAAGATCGAAATTTAACGCGGACTTCAATGCGAGATGCTTATAACAGTTTCCACAACGAAACATTGTCTCGAAACCTCGCAGAAAATCCAAAGAGATTCTGGCCGTATGTGAAGTATGTTAGCGGCAAGAAACAATCAGTGCCTTCTATGGGCGATAGCAATGGAGATACTAGCGAAGACAGTGCTGCCAAAGCAGAGATACTAAAAAACAGCCTTCCGAAATGCCTTCAAAAAAGAAGACAAAGTAAATATTCCAGAATTAGAATCGAGAACAGCTGCCAACATGAGCAACGTAGAAGTAAATATACTCGGTATAGTGAAGCAACTTAAATCACTTAAGAAAAGCAAGTCTTCTCGTCCAGACTGTATACCAATTAGGTTCCTTTCAGAGTATGCTGATATATTAGCTCTATACTTTACAATCATATACAACCGTTCGTTCGACGAAAGATCCGTAACCAAAGACTGGAAAGTCGCACAGGTCACACTAATAGTCAAGAAAGGTAGTAGGAGTAATCCACTTAATTACAGGCCCATATCATTAACGTCGATATGCATCAGGATTGTGGAACATATATTGTGTCCGAACATTATGAATTAAACTACTGGCCATTAAAATTGCTACACCAAGAAGAAATGCAGATGATAAACGGCTATTCATTGTTGTTGTTGTTGTGGTCTTCAGTCCTGAGACTGGTTTGATGCAGCTCTCCATGCTACTCTATCCTGTGTAAGCTTCTTCATCTCCCAGTACCTACTGCAACCTACATCCTTCTGAATCTGCTTGGTGTATTCATCTCTTGGTCTCCCTCTACGATTTTTACCCTCCACGCTGCCCTCCGATACTAAATTAGTGATCCCTTGATGTCTCAGAACATGTTCTACCAACCGATCCCTTCTTATTGTCAAGTTATGCCACAAATTTCTCTTCTCTCCAATTCTATTCAATACCTCCTCATTAGTTATGTGATCTACCCATCCAATCTTCAGCATTCTTCTGTAGCACCACATTTCGAAAGCTTCTATTCTCTTCTTGTCTAAACTATTTATCGTCCATGTTTCACTTCCATACATGGCTACATTCCATACAAATACTTTCAGAAACGACTTCCTGACACTTAAATCTATACTCGATGTTAACAAATTTCTCTTCTTCAGAAACGCTTTCCTTGCCATTGCCAGTCTACATTTTATATCCTCTCTACTTCGACCATCATCAGTTATTTTGCTTTCCAAATAGCAAAACTCCTTTACTATGATGTGTGGTTAGCAAAGGCATACAGGTCAGTCCTTTGCTGCTATAGCCCATTGACGCTAAACTTCGCCGCGCTGTCCTAACGGTTACGTTCGTCGTACGTCCCACATTGATTTCTACGGTTATTTCACGAAAACGCCGCTGCTCTCGATCGCTAAGTGAAGGCCATCGTCCACTGCGTCCTGAAATTTGGTATTCTCGGCACACTCTTGACACTGTGAATGTCAGAGTATTGAATTCGCAAACTCTTTCTTAAATGTAATGTCCCCTGCGTCTAGCTCCAACTAGCACTCCACGTTCAAAGTCTATTAAGCGGGGACGTTGATGAAAAACACACACGATTTCAAAAAATTCACCAAATCCACAGTTTTGGAGATATGGCAATGAAATTTTGTACCACGCTTTACATGAAAGTAACACATTTACATATAAAATCCTTTGATCAGGCGCGGCTCGTAATTAAAGGCTCTGAGGCGGAGCCGCCCCAGAATATATGTTAAAGTAAATTTCGCAAGAACGTATTACATAATTTAAATTATCAGGACGAATTTCGCATATTTCCCATTCCGATTAAAATAATGACGGTCAACGTTTTTGGAACTGTTTCTATCGATAGATGTTTTCCGAACGGTTAGTAGTGTTTAGGCTGCGCCTTGGAACGTCCGTAAGCTACATGCAGTAGTGGTTTGGGGGCGTGGCTTCTACATAGTACTGCTCTTTATGGGCGACCCCAAGGCTCAGAGCTTGAAGCCTAAGGGTGTCATATCAACCACCACACGTTTTTCACGTTCCACTATCTATGTAATAAAGGAATGTAGAGTGGCCGAAACTTTGCTATCCAATTCTCTGTCTCTGCACATCTCTACTACAATTCGATGCGTCATTAATCGACGTTTAGTTTTATTGTTTTGATAATGTTTTACATAGTTGTTTTGTTTCTGCCATTGGCTATATTATCCACATTTAGAATAAATTTGCAAATATCCCGCCAGAGTGCACTAGACTACAGTAACATAATAGTACTGCCATCTAGCGGGAGTTTCATAAGTGATTAGAGGACAAAGCGCGCGAAATTTGTCCCGTTACTTTACTTTCCTGCTTTTGTTGATACCGTGTGATATTAGTAAGTTTCTTTTTCGGAGTGTGTTTTGCAAGATTTTAGTGGGTTTTACTTGCTTGTGAATATCTGCGACATACCGCGAGTGTGAAACCAGCGCAATATGAATTCAGTGTGCAATTTAATAGGTAAAAAAACTTGGAACACGGCCATAGGATGAAAGTGAAAGAACTTGGTGCATCCAGACCCGATCTAACGATCAATCAAGAACAGAAACAGCGCAAATCTAGGCAAGGATACAAACGCAGTTTTAATAGAGCAATGTACAATGCAGCTGAGTGGTTGTGAAGTGAAAAATGCATTTTTCTGTTTCACCTGTCTTCTTACAAATAGTACTGATAGTGCCTGGACTGAAACTGGTATCACTGACTTAAAGAATTTTCTCGCAAAGGTGGAAAAACATAATTCCAGCGAAACAGATTTAAATGGTTTCATTGAGTTTTCAATGCTAGGGAAAGTGGACATTATGTGCCAATTAGACGGTCCTTACCGCCGTAATATAAAGATATATAATGAAACTGTATCAAAAAATCGGTATATTCTCGGCAAACTGATATACTATATTGAATTTTGCGGCAAATTCGAACTTGCCTTAAGGGGCCACGACGAAACAGAAGATTCCAAAAACCCAGGAATTTTTCGAGGATTAGTCAGTCTTATGGCAGAACTGGACTGCGTCTTGAAGCAGCACATTGAGAAATCAGAAAACCGTGTTTTCTTAGGCCTATCGAAGACAATTCAAAATGAACTCCTGGAATCAATTTATGATGTATCCCTCAATCTCATCAGGAGTGAACTGTCGAAGGCAAACTTTCTCGCAATAGAAGTTGATGAAACTACTGACTGTGCAAATTTGTCACAATTGGTCCTAATAATTCTCTATGAGCTACTCGGACAAATAAATGAAAGATTTATTTCCTTTGTACGCCCAAAAAGTCACAGTGCAGACGATGTAACCGCAACTGTTCTCTGCGAGCTAGAGAAAATGAATGTACATGAAACACCTGAAAAACTGATAGCTCTGTGTTACGACGGTGCTCCTGTTATGAGTGGCCATAAAAGTGGAGTTCAAACTAGAATTAGAGAAATGTACAGGAATGCTCACTTTATTCACTGTTACGCCCATCAGTTAAATTTAATTGTTGAACGTTGTGTGACGGGCAATAAACAAGTGCGGATCTTCTTTAGCAACCTGGAAGGAATTTCCACCTTTTTTCCCCGGTCTTCTAGACGTACAGCCATTCTTGACGAAGTAGTGAAGAAGCGTATTCCTACGTGTCCTCAGTCCATCAGATGGAATTTTAAATCACGGAGCGTAACCACTGTGTACAAGTACCAAAAGGAAATTGTTGAGTGCCTAGAAAGAATTATTGATGATGATGCCAGTGATTACAAGACAATAAACAAGGCCACGGGACTGAAGGGTTTCCTGCAAGACGAAGATTTCCTCTTCTGGTTAAATTTATTTAATATAGTCATGCCTCATTGTGACATTCTCTTTACTCAACTGCAGCAGAGGAATATTGATGCAGTGAAAACTGTTGAATATGTATCGCACTTTGCAGATTCTGTCCAGAAAATTAGGGCCTCACTTGAAACTGACGATCAGAGGGAACAGGTAGAACCAACTGCAAAACGGGGACGTTTCACAGAATCAAGAATAGTGTGTGCACGAAACGTTTGCGACCTCATCACAACTCAGATCACAGAACGATTCAGTTTCAATGATCACTTATCGATTGCACAGCTGTTTGATCCATCATTGTTTGCAAAACGTCAAACTATTTTTCCGGAAAAAGAGCTTAAAATAGCTGTTAATTTGTTCAATTTACAGTCTTCAGATGTACGTCATGAGCTGAACGTGTTGTACAGCCGAAAAGATTTTATGAAGGCGTCAGGTGCTTTGACCCTGTTGAACTTTCTTTACGATAACAATCTGGCTAAAGCTTTTCCTGAAAGTGTAAAACTTCTGCAAATAATAGTAACCTTCCCTATGACGACCGGAGAGGCAGAACGCTGCTTCTCTACGTTAAAGCGAGTGAAAACATTCATGCACAACACTATGAATGAGGACAGACTCTGTGCGCTTGCAATGTGTTCCCTAGAAAAAGAATTACTGAATCGGCCAAATTTCAATTAAATGGTCATAGACCATTTTGCTGCGCAGAAGGGGAGACGAGCTGACTACGTCTATAAACAAATGAATTGAGGTAAGCAAAAGTGCATTCATAATTGATAAGAGGTAATTTCTTTATATTAAGTCCTACTTAGCTATTAAGTGAAGTGAGTAAAAAAGGGTAGTGTCATGTTTAGCCAGTCATAAACGTGATGACATTTTCCGAAACGAATCACTTTTGGTACCGGTACAGTGTGTTGCGCTACAGTGTCACATTTTGTGTACTTTAGCACAACAAACCGTACAAAAAATGACGTATTTTGGAGAGATCTTTAGTGTGCTATTTCACATAAATGCATATTTTCATAATACACAATAAATACGAACTGTTCGCTCCTCAAACATGTGAATTAATATGGCAGTTGCACGGATTGCTCATGCCACCCAATCACAGCACAAGACCTGTGACGTCACAGTATCGTCATGCGAACTCGTAAACTTCGAGCTTTGGAGGTAAACGACAACAAACGCCTTAAGTTTAGAACTGAAAACACCAAAAATATTAAGCAGCCGCAAAGTTAACATCCATCACATTAAAGATCTCTCCGAAACGCGTCTTTTCATATGATTTGCTGCAAAGTGTCAGAAAATGTAATGATGACGTATAAAAACACTAACCAAAGTTAGCTTCTAATGATATTTAATACCTGATTATAGAAGATACAGTACGTAAAATTATGGGTAGAGAGTGATCTGCCCACCCCCCTACCCCTGAATTCTTAATTGTTTATGTCAGACTAATCTGTAGCCTAACCCGAGGTCTATGTTGGCTCCGATCGATAAATGCCGCAGCCTTCTCCAGTATAGAAACCACGAGCCGCGCCTGCCTTTGATTATATATATTCAATTTTTTAAATGAAATTTGAAGTTTTATTTTCAAAAAATAATTTATGTACCTTTTTCTCAGAAAGTATTCAAGAGATTTCTACAAAAATTTCTCTGTTTCATCTCTTTATGTGCTGTAAGCTTCTCTTATGAGGGTTTTGGAATACGTCAAATAGGAAAATTTTCATAAATTTTTAATTGTAATTCCGCAAGTACAATTTTAAATTCATGCACAATTCCAAGCACTTAGTCCCATATCTCAGCTTGCAATCAGAATTTCAAAATTTGCTCTCGAGACAACATTTATTAGGTTTACAGAAATATGTGCACAAAATTTCATAATTCTAGCACTCATAGAATCTGAGGAAAAGGTACATAAACTTTACAAATCAAACTTTTCAGGAAACGCAATTTAAGGTTCAACCTAACTTTTTTCCTTATGTCACGTCTTCAGAAGGCATCATATTTGTACTCTGGGTCGTCTTTCCCTTCAAGGCTTCTCTTCTGGTTTCTTGTTGTCTGTCTTCTTTCCTTTACCAGGTCTTCAACTGACTTTTCAGCTGCAAAGACGCGCTGTGAATCTATTTTTCTCATGATGTCTTGAGTAAAATTTCCTATCTTGCAGCCCACTCTTTCTAATACCTTCATCCTCCCGACGTCCCCATCATTAAATACAATAACTGGATCATAAGTTGCAATTCTGACATCTGTAGCAGATGCAAATGTGTTTTTAGGGCATCGTTTCCATATGAGTGAATTTAGAGACTCATTTGGATTTTGGGTTTTGCCATGAACACACTTATTGAGAAGTGCAGGGTCGGCCAGAAACCTGTAAGTGGGCTTGACAAGGTCCACGATACAATTTGGAAGTCTCTCCTTGTGAATGTAGGGGTAGTTATCCCTCTGAGCTTGGCGTGGCAGGGAGGCCGCGTCACACTTTTAATTAATTTGCAGGCACTTCGGATGCGATTTCAACATTGAAACTTTGAGAACTTATTGTCCATGAGTTGTACTAACAAATAAAAATACTGTAGAGCGTCGATTATCCGAAGTAATTGGGGGACATGGGTATTCGAAAAACTGGTTTGTTCGGATAATCGAACTGTACATGTTTATTTGCCAAAAAGAAGTACTGTACAGTAAATTTACTCATAGAAACAGGCGTCTGTTTTAGTATTACAAAGTAACATACAAAGGCAACTTCAGTAGGAATATAAAGTATGTGGCACAGTTTATTAAACAAAAATATATACATATTACATACGCATTTTCCATGAGCAATACACACAGTATACAAACTTAACGTTTAAAAAAATTCTTCTTCTAACCTTTTAATAATCTCGTACTTGTCCCTCACAGAAAGGACAACACGTTTACGTTTAAGCATTTTGTATCGTCAAGTTTACTTCTTCACGCAGCAGCACACAAGTGGTCGTAACAGAGAACAGAAGGTGACTGTTTGCAGCGTGAGAAGCTCTTCTTGGGGGCGCGCAATCCTTCAAACTGCGCGGAGCGGCACGCCTCAACTCTAAGCTGCCGCAGCTGTTGCTGTGAACAGCTTTGATACTGCTGCTACTTCTACTGCCAGTGCCAAGCCGACAGAAGTGTGCTGATTGTTGAAACACAGCGACTGGCGGCCTTGTGAAGGCCCCATTAGAAGCAATGTTCCGCCAGCGGTGGCCCAGTGCGGCGACTGCTGTGGGAAACTTGGTTTGGGAGTGAGGGGGATGATGGACGGTATGGTGGGAGAGTAACAGGTGCGAGCGAGTACACAGTTCGGTTAAGCGGTCGTTCGGTTGACCGACGTTCGGATAATCGACGCTCTACTGTAAATAGAAAATTGATATTTTTGGTCAGTTTCATCTAATTCCCGTTGTGTGGCCATAACAACGTCGGAAATCTTTCCACATGTATCATCTGAGTGTACCAGGTGATCAAAAAGTCAGTATAAATATGAAAACTGAATAAATCACGAATAATGTAGATAGAGAGGTACAAATTGACACACTTGCTTGGAATGACATGGGGTTTTATTAGAACCAAAGAAATACAAAAGTTCAAAAAAGTCCGACAGATGGCGCTTCATCTGATCAGAATAGCAATAATTAGCATAACAAAGTAAGACAAAGCAAAATGATATTCTTTACAGGAAATGCGCAATATGTCCACCATCATTCCTCAACAATAGCTTTAGTCGAGGAATAATGTTGTGAACAGCACTGTCAATCATGTCCGGAATTATGGTGAGGCATTGGCGTCGGATGTTGTCTTTCGGCATCCCTAGAGATGTCGGCCGATCACGATGCACTTGCGACTTCAGGTAACCCCAAAGCCAATAACCGCACGGACTGAGTTGAGGTCTGGGGACCTGGGAGGCCAAGCGTGACGAAAGTGGCGGCTGAGCACACGATCGTCACCAAACGACGCACGCAAGAGATCTTTCACGCGTCTAGCAATATGGGGTGGAGCGCCATCCTGCATAAACATCGTACGTTCCAGCAGGTGTTTATCAGCCAGGCTGGGGATGATGCGATTCTGTAACATATCGGCGTACCTCTCACCCGTCACGGTAGCAATTAGAAAACCAGAATCACGCATTTCCTCGAAGAAAAAAGGCCAGATAACGGTAGATGTGGTAAATCCAACCCATACCGTGACTTTCTCGTCGTGCAATGGAGTTTCCACGACAGTTCTAGAAGTTTCGGTAGCCCAAATTCTGCAGTTGTGGGCGTTGACAGACCCCCCAGAGCGTGAAATGAGCTTCGTCGATCAACAACACGTTACTCAACCAATCGTCATCTTCCGACATCATTTGAAACGCCCACACCGCAAATGCCCTCCGCTTCACTAAATGCCGATGGATTTTGTACGGATAGCATCGGAGGGTACGCCTCAGTGCCAACCAAACAGTAGTGTACGGAATGCCGGTGCGACGTGCGACTGCACGAGCGCTGACTTCCCCGTGGATAGACGAACCGGCTACAGTCTCCATTTCGTCCTGAACTGTCTCAGCAGCATTACGCCTTGTGCTCGGTCGGCCACTACGGGGTCTATCGTCTGAACAACCCGTGGCTTCGAACTTCGAAATCATTCTCGCCACAGCTACATTTGTCAACGGACCTTTACCCGTTCGAATCCCCTTCCTATGGTGATAGAATCGTAACGCTGAACTAGCACATTCCCCATTCTGCTAATACAGCTTCCCTAAAAGCGCCTTTTTAGGTAACGTCAACATGCTGCGACTGCTCGCGCATCTGATTCTCTTTCTCATTACAGCTCCTTTTATACACGATTGTCATGCGCAGTCACTGACTTTTTGCTGTCCAGCGGCATCTGTCGGACATTTTGTGAACTTTTTTTTGTTCTAGTAAAACCCCATGTCATTCCAAGCATGTGTGTCAGTTTTTACCTCTCCATCTACATTATTTCGTGGTTGATTAAGTTTTCAAATTTATACTGACTTTTTGATCACCCGATAATAACAGCTCTCCCAATGCATTGCACTTTTATACCTTGTGTAAGCGATACTACCGCCGTTTGTGTACAGTATATGCACATCACTATTCAACGACTTTTGTCACCTCGGTGTAGGTTGCAGCAGTATTGGGAGACGGGACTTGCACAAGATGGAGTAGCATGAAGAGCTGCATGAAACGTCTTTGGACTGAAGACCACTACAACAAACATATTGAAGGAGGAGACTTTTATAACATTCGCACGGGTCTGGAATCGTTCTGCCATCTGCAGTTTTCACATGCGTAAGTGCACAACTGCGCGACGCTCTGGCATATGATGACGTGCCGATGAATTCCATGAGGACACCGTACCGTTCTGCATTTGAGGGCGCACATAACCTCGGCGCGGGTGTGCTGTTAGCGGCTAGGAGGAGCGGCCGAGGTACGCTGTAGGCGAGCGGCACGCAACGGCCGCCTCATATCAATTTGACTGCCAATTGCGTTACCAGCGGCTGCGGCGCGTAATTAGATTGGCGACGAGCGGCTGTGTCGGCCTTCTGGACACGGACACAGCCACGGCCGCTCCCAGGTCGGCTCACTACACGTCGTGTCGTGCCGTGCAGCACCGCCACGAAGCGCCCCGCACGTGTACTCTGTACCAGGTGTAACCTCACCCTCAGAAATGTTTCGTGCCAACCGTTAAGCGAGCTCTAAAGGCTCGAACTATGAAAGTTGTGACAGTAATCGAGCCTCTATTTAGATTAACGTCCAAATTGAAGATCATCATCTTGTACTATATAGTTCAATTCTTTTATCTTGGCGGCTCGCGCATGCCCGCCCAGACGCGGGAGATTGCTGCGTTGCCAGTTGCACGCGCCAAGAGAAGCAGCGCCATAGTATATTATAGTGTAGTACGCAAACTTACGTTTAGGGGGGAGCGCGCAGTTTATGAAGCAAAGCCACCACGGCTGCATTAACCCTTTCGCTGCTACAGAAACGTGCTCCCCGCATTCCGCGCTGTGCGCGATTTTGTCATCACTGCACTGCTCGCCTGAGCAGACACATGGTGTTCCGACTGCTGTGACACACTTATCATTCGATTTCACAAAAACTATTTCGCCCAAAAATTTGATTTTTACACATCTTCTTGACTGATACCTTCCCCCTATAAATGACTTAATTTTGTTTCGATGTTCCACACAGTTATTGTGCAGCATTAAATGTAGTAAACCATTGCACGAAATTTTGAAGAGTTTGAGGTAAAAGTCCACAGCGTATACTTTCCGTATGGTCGATTTTAGTTGCCACTAGAAATTTCAAAAAATTACATTCAAACGAATAAAATTCATGAAGTCAGACACTTCGATATTGTTTTTAAATTAATAAAATATTAAGCACTTATCAGGGTTTTGAACTCAGAACCTTTTGGCCAGCAGCCAAACACTTTAGCCATTACAATAACACAGGTCATCATTCACTATAATTCCAGGAGTTTAAAGTATCACGCAAAATACCGACAAACACTGTTGGTATGACTATGAATTACTCACGTTTCGTCGAAGTACAATAGGAAATAAACAATTACCGCTGTTCTTTATTCCAAACAAACGGTTAGTGAGAATGAATTTCCTTGCTATCGTCTGAATTAGGAGGCTTATTGCTTGTTTGGTTTAATTAATTAATAGAACATGAAGAAATTGGTATATAGATTGATTTTTCCAAACTTTCTTTTATAGAAAGTCTGCTATCAAGACATTGCTTTTGTTCAATTACTTTATTTATGATTGAACGTTTCTAAAACTGAAGACACTCGTCCGTGCTCTGCACTGCAGTCGAGCTCTGGCAACGTCGTTCTCTGTTCATTGGCTGACTGTTTTTTATGACGTCAGATGCGCAGAACGAACCTAAACTCGGCCGCCGTCGTAAATGACGCGCACATTAGTGGACACGCCTGTTCCAGCTACTCCCTTCCCATTCTCCACAATTCCCCCCCCCCCCCCTCCCTTCTTGGAGGCTCCCAGGAGCGGCTGTTGCACAAAGGGCGTAACAAAACGATGTTCTAAAAATGTGGGAGAGTATAGAAGACGAAATTTTGAATTTTTTGACTTGAAGAATCCATACCTGGAAATGTGAAATAAAGTCTTACAGCATTAACCACTTTCTACGCAGTCGCAGGCTAAGTGACACACCTGAACACTGTAATTTGTAAAACGCTGATTGGCAGTAATGTACAGTTAACCTTTAAACAGAAAAATCTGTCTGAGAGACCTTGATGGTTTTTTAAATGTGTCGTGCGGCAACACTGTTCTGTTTGCCTCTTTCAGCTCCACAGTACCTTCTCATGGGTATACCATTAACACAGAAGCATTTCAGAGACCCAGTCTCATGCCACCTGTTTCAGTAAACACAAGCAGCCCTTAGCTGCAATCTTCTAATTTTTATCTAGAAATGACAGTAAAACTTTTACGTAGGATGTTTTATACAGGGTGTTACAAAAAGGTACGGCCAAACTTTCAGGAAACATTCCTCACGCACAAAGAAAGAAAATATGTTATGCGGACATGTGTCCGGAAACGCTCACTGTCCATGTTACAGCTCATTTTATTACTTCTCTTCAAAAATGGTTCAAATGGTTCTGAGCACTATGGGACTTAACATCTGTGGTCATCAGTCCCCAAGAACTTAGAACTACTTAAACCTAACTAACCGAAGGACATCACACACGTCCATGCCCGAGGCAGGATTCGAACCTGCGACCGTAGCAGTCGCGCGGTTCCGGACTGCGCGCCTAGAACCGCTAGACCACCGCGGCCGGCTTACTTCTCTTCAAATAACATTAATCATGGAATGGAAACACACAGCATCAGAACGTACCAGCGCGACTTCAAACACTTTGTTACAGGAAATGTTCAAAATGTCCTCCCTTAGCAAGGATACTTGCATCCACCCTCCGTCGCATGGAATCCCAAATGCGCTGATGCAGCCCTGGAGAATGGCATATTGTATCACAGCCGTCCACAATACGAGCACGAAGAGTCTCTACATTTGGTATAGGGGTTGCGTAGACAAGAGCTTTCAAATGCCCCCATAAATGAAAGTCAAGAGGGTTGAGGTCAGGAGAGCGTGGAGGCCATGGAATTGGTCCGCTTCTACCAATCCATCGGTCACCGAATCTGTTGTTGAGAAGCGTACGAACACTTCGACTGAAATGTGCAGGAGCTCCATCGTGCATGAATCACATGTTGTGTAGTACTTGTAAAGGTACATGTTCTAGCAGCACAGGTAGAGTATCCCGTATGAAATCATGATAACGTGCTCCATTGAGCGTAGGTGGAAGAACATGGGGCCCAATCAAGACATGCCTGCCCAAACGTTCACATAAAATCTGTGTTGATTACGTGATTGCACAATTTCGTGCGAATTCTCGTCAGCCCACACATGTTGATTGTGAAAATTTACTATTTGATCACGTTGGAATGAAGCCTCATCCGTAAAGAGAACATTTGCACTGAAAAGAGGACTGACCCATTGTTGGATGAACTATTCGTAGAAGTGTACCCGTGGAGGACAATCAGCTGCTGATAGTGCCTGCACACGCTGTACATGGTACGGAAACAACTGGTTCTCCCATAGCACTCTCCATACAGTGACGTGGTCAACGTTACCTCGTACAGCAGCAACTTCTCTGGCGCTGACATTAGGGTTATCGTCAACTGCACGAAGAATTGCCTCGTCCATTGCAGGTGTCCTCGTCGTTCTAGGTCTTCCCCAGTCGCGAGTCATAGGCTGGAATGTTCCGTGCTCCCTAAGACGCCGATCAATTGCTTCGAACGTCTTCCTGTCGGGACACCTTCGTTCTGGAAATCTGTCTCGATACAAACGTACCGCGCCACGGCTATTGCCCCGTGCTAATCCATACATCAAATAGGCATCTGCCAACTCCGCGTTTGTAAACATTGCACTGACTGCAAAACCACGTTCGTGATGAACACTAACCTGTTGATGCTACGTACTGATGTGCTTGATGCTAGTACTGTAGAGCAATGAGTCGCATGTCAAAACAAGCACCGAAGTCAACATTACCTTCCTTCAATTGGGCCAACTGGCGGTGAATCAAGGAAGTACAGTACATACTGACGAACCTAAAATGAGCTCTAACATGGAAATTAAGCGTTTCCGGACACATGTCCGCATAACATCTTTTCTTTATTTGTGTGTGAGGAATGTTGCCTGAAAGTTTGGCCGTACCTTTTTGTAACACCCTGTATGTGACGTGGCCTTTTTGGTGTTAAAATTGTATGACTAGAGCTGTTATGCTCAATTTCTTACGTATGTAATATAAATTCTGATGAAGACACCCTTAGTTTAGGAGTCGAAACGATGGTCAATTCGCCGGCCAGAGTGGCCGAGCGGTTCTAACCGCTACAGTCTGGAACCGCGCGACCGCTACGGTCGCAGGTTCGAATCCTGCCTCGGGCATGGATGTTTGTGATGTCCTTAGGTTAGTTAGGTTTAAGTAGTTCTAAGTTCTAGGGGACTGATGACCTCAGAAGTTAAGTCCCATAGTGCTCAGACCCATTTTTGAACCATGGTCAATTCGACTATAAAATCCATTGCAACCAGTGGGCTGTCTTTACTATAAAAAATATTTTCACGGTTGCTGCACACAGCTATGTTTAAAGTTGTAAGCATTTCAGTTCAGTTTGTGGCTTCTCGTTGCCAGATACGTATTCATTTCATAAAACGTACAGGTTCATCCACCCGGGTGTTTTTTGCATGTTTTAGAAGGCACCATGACAGATAATGCTTCAGAGTGCGCTCGCAAATTTGCAAGTGCCCGAAGGAATGAGAGAATACGATACAGTGATGCCAGTTTTTAGAAGAAACTTTCAGAGTGGTTGCAGGAGAGCAGAGGTGAAACCGAGGTGGAAAATAATAACTCAGATGCCAATTCAGACTTAATAATTTTCGACAAGCGTTCGACAGAGCACTGAAAGAACTAAGTCGAAACAAGGTCCCGGGAACTATTGACAGCCTTGGGAGAGCCAGTCCTGACAAAACTCTACCATCTGGTGAGCAAGATGCATGAGATAAGCGAAATACACTCAGACGGCAAGAAGAACATAATAATTGCAATCCCAAAGATAGCAGGTGGTGACAGATGTGAAAATTACCGAAATATCAGTTTAATAAGTCACGGTTGCAAAATACTAACGCGAATTCATTTCAGACTAATGGAAGAACCGGTAGAAGCCGACCTCGGAGAAGATCAGTTTGGATTCCGTAGAAACGTTGGAACACGTCAGGCAGTACTGACCCAACGACTTATCTTAGAAGATAGATTAAGGAAAGGTAAATCTACGTTTCTAGCATTTGTAGACCTAGAGGAAGCTTTTGACAATGTTTACTGGAATACTCTCTTTCAAATTCTGAAGGTGGCTGGGGTAAACTACAGGGAGCGAAAATCTATTTACAATTTGTACAGAAACCAGATGGCAGTTATAAGAGTCGAGAGGTATGAAAGGGAAGCAGTGGCTGGGAAGGGAGTGACACAGGGTTGTAGCCTCTCCCCGATGTTATTCAATCTGTATATTGAGCAAGCAGTAGAGGAAACAAAAGAAAAATTCGGAGTGGGAATTAAAATCCATGGAGAAGAAATAAAAACGTTGAGGTTCGCCGATGACATTGTAATTCTGTCAGAGGCACCAAAGGACTTGGACGAGCAGTTGAACGGAATGGACAGTGTCTTGAAAGGATGTTGTAAGATGAACATCAACAAAAGCAAAACGGGGATAATTGAATGTAGTCGAATTAAATCGGGTGATGCTGCGGGAATTAGATTAGGAAATGAGACACTTAAAGTAGTATATGAGTTTTCCTATTTGGGGAGCAAAATAACCGATGAAGGTCGAAGTATAGAGGATATAAAATGTAGACTGGCAATGGCAAGGAAAGCGTTTCTGACGATGAGAAATTTGTTAACATCGAGTATAGATTTAAGTGTCAGCAAGTCGTTTCTGAGAGTATTTGTATGGACTGTAGCCATGTATGGAAGTGCAACATGGACAATAAATAGTTTGGACAAGAAGAGAATAGAAGCTTTCGAAATGTGGTGCTAAAGAAGAATGCTGAAGATTAGGTGGCCTCATACAACTAATGAGGAGGTATTGAATAGAACTGGGGGAAGAGAAATTTGTGGTATAACCTGACTAGAAGAAGGGATCGGTTGGTAGGACATGTTCTGAGGCATCGAGGGATCACCAATTTAGTATTGGAGGCCAGCGTGGAGGGTAAAAATCGTAGAGGGAGACCAAGAGATGAATACACTAAGCAGATTAAGAAGGATGTAGGTTGCAGTAGGTACTGGGAGATGAAGAAGCTTGCACAGGATAGGGTAGCATGGAGAGCTGGATCAAACTAGTCTCTGGACTGAAGACCAAAACAACAACAACAACAATTTCCGACACGAGAGGAAATGATTAAGAAAGAAAAAAGAATAGTTGGTAACAGGATGGTAGCAAGTGAGAATGGTGATGGTGTCGTTGATGACGATAATGAAGTTGATGATGGCGATTCTGACAATATATTGAAAGATGAGTAAGATATATAATTACTGGCAATATAAATGGAAAACAAGATGGTTTGCAAATATTTTTATTGATTATTTTATTGATTATTATTGTGTTCATAAGTACTGTAAATCGAATCTGAGGCTTTACTACTGTAGAGTTCATGTGCAAGGCGACTTTCATCAACTTCATTCCATAATGTTCAACGGCGAGTAATATTTTGTTTGATAAAATTCTCTTAAGTTTCCACCTGTGTCTATTGGTTTAAGATGCACGAGCTTTTCTCTGAGTACTCCTTGGCCATTGTCAAGAGGTGACTTGTCTTTTGGTTTCTGCTACAGTCCTTATACAGCCTCTCTGTCTTCTGTGACGTCATGGTCCTCGCTCCCGCGCCATTTAAGGTAAGGTCTTTGTTCCGCGCCCGCCGCGTCCGCTACAACCTTCCGATGGCCGAGTCCAACGACTTGTTTAGCTGCAAGCCGCCGTCTTTACTGAGGGTGTTGCCAGAAATTTTCATCTCGATCGCTTCGTTTGTTACACTGTATCAGAAACTATTAGTCCGCAGCAAAACAGATGTCTCTTCGAATGCAAAACTATGTCCGTTTTCTAGTGCACGCTCTGCTACCTCTGATTTCTTAGAGTACCGAAGGCGAAAAAATTTATTGTGTTCTACACAGCGCTGTTCAATAGTACGCAAATTTTGTCCTACATAAAACTGTCCACACCCACACGGTACATTATATAGTCCTGGCGCTCTGAGGCCCACATCGTCTTTCACAGGACTCATGGGGTGTTGAATTTTTATTGGAGCCCTAAAGACCAGATCGATTACTTTTCTCCTTAGGAGCTGACTAATCTTCCCTATTACTGAGCTACAGAATAGCAAAAAATTACCTCATACGGCACTGGAGCGAGCACCAGTGACTCACAGAAGATAGCCCGCCTATATAAGGGCAGCAGCAGCAGCAACCGAAAGACAGTCACCACTTGACAATGGCCGAATTGTACTGGGCCGAAAGCTCGTAGACTTTAATCACTTGACACTGCTGAACCTCGAGAGAATTTTATCAGTACATATCGCCATGGAACCATGCATTCGTATAAACATGTTTTGCCTGACTCTCTGTCGCACTCGAATAGATAGCAGCATTTCAGCTGAAAGTAAAGTACCAGTACCGATGCATCAGAGTTGTCTGTGGAACAGTAGAGTCAACATCCATCATTCCACAAAAGACAAGTGTGACCCCTGGTCGGGTCTGCATCATATTGTATTGTTACGCGCAGAGGGGTTGTCAACCAGGGAAGTCGCTCAACGTGTGCACCGAAGTCAAAGTGATGTGGTGCGGACACGGAATCGGTTCCAGCTGACAGGTAGTGTTGAGGACATACACCGCACAGGCCATCCACGTTCGACACGAGCACAAGCTGATCGGTATCTATGACTTTTGAGTTGAAGAAACCGTGGGATGAGTGCTCCAAAACTGAATTTGGCGTTCGAAGAGTCTACAGAACGGCTTGCGTCGCATGAAACTGTTAGGACACGATTGCATGGTGCGAATTTCCGTTCCCGACGACCAGGGCGAGCACCACGTTGTACACCTCAACACCGTGGACTCCATAACAGATGGGCAAGAAATCATGCAAAATGGACACAGCAGGATTGGCGTCAGGTTTTATTTTAAGACGAAACTCGAATTTTTTTTTTTTACTCTGATAATCGCTGACAATGTGTTTGGAGACCACCCGGTAATAGCTAACGACTCAAACACTACATCCTGTATATGCAACAAGGTGGTGTTGGAGAGATGTTCTGCAGTGGCATTACATCGGGCCACCGTAAACTTCTCGTGATTGTTGATGGCAGTCTCCCTACTCTACGATACAGGGACGAGAATATGCAGCCATTAGTGCTACTGTACATCCAGCTTTTTGGTGGCAATTTCATCTTGACGGATTATAGCTTGCGTGCTCATTGTGCTGTTCTTGTGGAACACGATCCTTCAGCATGTTAGGATCACAGGGATGGTGTGGCCTGTCGGACATGAACCCAATCGAACTTGCATGAAATGGATGCCAACAAACTATCACGTACTCTGCAGGACTTAGACATAGTCACCATTGAAGAGTGGGACGATTTGGGTGAGGGCTGGCTTGATTATCTCATCTGTGGTAAACCTGCATCTGAGCAAGAGACATTCCACCACGTGTTGACATTGCTCAGGAGTACAGTGAAAAACACCCCTTAGGAAACACACGATATTATCGTTACAGAATTTCTTAAAAATATATGCACACCTGCTTCGTGACAAATTTTTGTTCTCTTTCCCATGTATTTTGAAATAAAGAGGTGACCTACACATTTGTTGATGCGTGTACATAAATATGAATATTGGTTTGTTCGTCTTCTGTGCATTCCTATGCCATTCATTCGATTGCGATGAAACTTATAAACTGCCTCTTTAATTATTTTTTTTTATTAAACACTGACCTACAGAATTTTCCCTGACAATGACAACTCAGACTTAACCTATTCATTTATTACCCACAATATACAAGCCCAACGCAATCTCAATGCTATACATTGACAACATGACTTCCAATAATTAACACAAAAGAACGGCCCTGAATTGCAAGAAATCCTAAAAATAATACAAATCCAACAAATATAAAATTAAAGAAATATGAAGCTACCTCCAACTCTGTTAATTGCCTAAACCCATTTCAATCACGAATACTGATAGCGTAAACCCCATTCTTCTTCAAAAGTCACTTACCTCACAGAAAATCTTCATAACATGAAGTACAGGAACTATAGCAAGTAGCAACAATGCCCAGCTAAATAAAAAGGTTCTAATTACTATAGATTTTAACTACTAGGAGGTATATGGTTAGCAAAAAGAAAGATTTTGTTGAAGAGCAAACAACGTATTCAGAAAATTTTACATTATTCATGTGACATCCAGCTCTAAAAATTATATAGTTGTCAATAATTTCACAGCCCAAATATTATCAATCATACATCCATCCTCATACATTTCCTTGTGCATTTTCTTAAACACACATCATTTGATCTCACTTTACAATGCATGTCCTTGCAACACAGAGTCTCCACTACAAAAATCATGTCCATACACTTCCCTACCCACTCGCTAGCTGCTAGTCCGTCCAACCACAAAATCTGTTGCCAATTCACTGTCTATAGCACTGCCAACATACAGACAGGCTACTTACATATACCCACTGCTCCCTTCAAAAAAATTTCCAGTGTTTTGGGAAGTGGAGAAGCCTAAGTTGTTAAAATTTTTATATTAACAATATCAAATAGAGAAGATTCACGCAAGATTAAGTAACATGCTGTTGGTAAATAAAGTAGAAGTTCTCATCACAGTCCCCAAAACAAGCCTAATAATTCATCAGAAGAGAAGTCTACGCCAGTTTTACGCACAAAGGGTGAGCAGTATATGAAAATGCACAAGTGAGCAGCGAACAACCATGCAGTCTTGAAGAAGTGGTGTTGTCCTCCCCACGGAAACACAGTGCTGACTCTTAACATGAGGTTTTGAAATGGTATCATAAGATTGGTAGGGGGCCACAACAGACCAGATCCACAGCATTATCAGTCTAAGACTTGAAGAATATTGGATATTGGTAGAATTGGTGGACCACCATAGAGCAGACCCACTATACTCTTAGTAGAGATTAAGACAGTAGTGGGCTACCAAAGGTGCAGACCCACTCCAGCCCTTGTAGAGATGGGCAGCAGCCATCCGTTGCGACTGTATGGGTACACATTCATAATTGAAGAGTCTTAAGGATAATGTAGCAAGTGCATGACCCATTACCGTGTAGTCTGTATTGATGCATTTTACACGTCCCTGAACCATTACTTGTGCACTCACTATTTTTTTTACAGTATCCTTATAACCAGCAATGCTGTTAACCAGTCTCTTGCTGAATTATCAACACACGTGCAAGCACTAGCACAGTCACATTATCTTGAGCTTTGATACACATAGGATGACCAACAGACAAATGTGTGCAGTAAAAGGAATCCCTACTTTTTACTAACTTAGAGAACAGATGTCTACACAAATACAATTTTACAGCATATAAATACAATTACAAATGTAAAGAAAACATCATTATGGTAAAGAACATGATAATACAAATAATATTTGTAGTAATACCGGCTTTACAAAAGAATATAAATAGGCATATATATGAGTATTACAGCAATTATGATATAAGTAAATAAATGAAAAATGAGAATATCAGTAGAAACATTAACTTGACACAAGAAAAGCAAAAGAAAAGTGACAGAATAAATAATGTCTGAACATCCTCCTAAGTAAAGAACATAGTACAGGTTTGAGGATAACAGTATTGCTCATCATAGTCAATGCAGCTTAATATTAGAAGGAAAAAAAGTCTACCAAATTTATCTTATCAGGTAAACACAAAGAGATAGGAAGAACACAGAGACACAAGGGTACACGTAAACATATCAGAATAACACAAAAGGAAAGGACAGGATCTGTTTTCAAGCGTAAATGTGCCAATGTGTAAGTGTAAGTTTAACATTTGACACTGCGGTACTTGTGGTGTGCATTTTATATCTCTGTTACATTTTCAACTTTTCAATAATATACTTCATGCTCATACCTCCTCTACTTTCAACCAAAACTACTTCATTTCCAACCAAAACTTCATTTAATTCTGGCAGACCTCTCTTACTTCAACATTTGCTTCCACAAATAATCCTATTTGCACATACTATCTCTATTCATACTTTCAACTATTGCTTATATTTCCATATTTTTATTACCTCATCATTTGTTCCCAAGAAAATCAAACCTAAACCTATTATATATGTTCATTTCCTCTTTCAAAATAATTGTTCCTCATTATACAATACTCTTTGGCCAGACCTTTTCCTTATGGCTTCTCAATGCATTTCTTCCCAACTCATTACATCATATTCTTGTATAGCATACCCCCTCTTAAGCTAATTTAATTCTACTGAGCTCAGATACATAAACTAGAGAAAGAGACTATGTAGCAACACAAAAAATTGACACAAACAAGAATGACACAAATGCAAATTGGCAAAGCAAGCAGCAGCATATCTAAATGAATAAAGCAAATGCAACATTACAACTAATATAAGGCAATATACAACAAACAAGAAAAAGAAATCAGTGGTAAAACTGGCTTAACACAGTAATACAAAGTAAAATTCAGTAGGACACTGCCTGACAAATAGCAGCAGCAAATGAAATAACTTATGCCTAAACATGACAAAGCACAAGCAGGAAAATATTACAGTAACGACAGCAATGCAGGTGAGGGAAATATATGTGTAAGCTTACACTAGCATGTGCGCATCTATGATCGTCAAAACTATGCAGAGTGCCAGCACAAGTAACAATATTTATATTATCTCCCATGTGAAATGCAGTGGTTCTATGTCACATCTTAACACTAAAGTGATGCACGAAAACAACTTAATCAAAAAAAAAAAAAAAAAAGAAATCAACTTCTTGAAAAGAAAACTATGTATGCAGTTCCCATTACTAGTTCCTTCTCCTTCTTATTGTACTTTCCTTTCCAAGTGCTCCTTTTTAAGAATATGGATCATAAAATTATTATTTAATAGATCTGTTGACAGGAAGTGTTCACATTAGCATACCTATTAAATTTTATTTTATAAAACCAATGCTGCAGTGTAGCTATAAACCAGATATCAAATAAAATAAGAAAATACGTACAAAGCAAAGCATAAAAACGTCATTCAATAGCCATGTGGCATTTCATAAGTCAGTAGAAATTCTCTCAACTTTCGTAGAGAGACACGTGTCATCATTAGTTGTGTAAACATAAGAATATTTGTCATCAATTCATCAGAATTTTAGTAAGTAGCACAAAATTCAAACTGCAAAGTGTAATCATATGTTTACAAGTAATTCTGCATGTTGTGTTTGTGGTGTGTTCTGCAAAGAAATGTCAATAGCGAGGTCAACGGCCCTCTTTTCTACAGCTATGCGAGTGCTTGCTGGAGTGCGGCGAGCTTCAAACCAGCTGAAACGGCATCAGCAAAGTTGAAAGCCAACACAACAATGGATATATTTCAAGGCGACTAGCGCGCAGCCCACCACAACAAAGCATTATGACAAGGTCACATATACTCCCTAGCAAAATATTTATGACAGCAGTTTCAGCTACACTGACAGTATCATGCAAATAAAAAAAAAATCACAGGCTGAAAAATTACGGGAGAAGTGTGTAGAAACGAAATCTCATCAATAACAGTGTCCAAAAATTTCTGTTGGCATTCTGGTACCTACATTAACATATATACTCACTTTTCATAACTCTTACAGTACAGTTTTTGGCTTCCAACATTCTTTTCCACAAACGAGAGTCAATAACCCCTACTCATTATTCGTTGCCACATTACATATATACATATTCGTCGATACTTCTTCATAGTTTCATCATAATAAACTCATAGCATTATCATATTCTCCATGTAGCATCACCTTACTGATGATAACCACATCTTAACATCATAATACACATCGTCATCGTAGTAGTACCATCATAACACATCAATCAAATCTAAAAATCGCTGTAGCTTCCTTCAATATTCTCAAAACGTCTAACAAATGGTCTCTGCTCGTTTCAGCAGTATCTACCTCAAATGTACTTCAAAAAACATGATCTCATACAATATACATCACAATGGTTCCGAAAAGATCACAAACTGCTGAGAAAGTACAATTTCTTTAATGCAAAGTAATCCAACTGTGTAATTACATAGGCATGTGTCAGTGATGCAGTAAAAATATTCATTTCTCTCTGTTAAATGATCAGATAGCTGTGTAATTCCGTGTCAGAGAAATATGGTACTGATGCATAAAACTGTATGAGCAAATACCATATTAGCTAGGGCTTCTTGCGCTTGCCACGCGCTTGGTACAAAAAGTAGGCGTATCCCCTTGAGGGGTAATGTAATTATACGTCAGATCTTACAGATTAAAACTACAGAATGAAATGTATCGCCGAAAACCTTCTCCCTATCATTGTAATTCAAAAATATTTCTAATAATGTTTCAATTACAAAAAGTAATCACTCAAATGAGTGTCACGTAGCGCTAAACTGTATTTCTTGTTGTAAGAAAATTTCTGTCATCGCTAAACGGTAAAAATTTGCCAAGTATCGTGTTCTCCAAAAATCAATGTACTTACCTTGTCATATATAAAAGTAAGATGCTTTGCGTATAAATGCCGTAGTTATTGCGTTCATTGCCGTGACCTTGAAAGAACTGTTCTGTAACGTATTGTTATGTTACGAAAATAGCTGTCTCCCTGCAGCAATGCCACAAAAGTCATTATCAAAACGTGTTTTACTTTCCAGAAGAATGTAGAAAAACTGTGCAGACAGAAAACAGATACAGCGTAAAAGCGATAATGAAAAATGTGTCACTCATTAGTAGCGGCGTAATATACTCGTGTAGCTGTCAAACAAATCAAATACTGTGTCATCTGCGACCTCTCAGAAAGTACTTTAATTAAAAAAAGTCTTTTCGAGTAAACCAAAATGTTGCACTAAAATTTCATTAGCAGTACATTTACCAAGAATGTGAGCATTATAGTCGTGTCGTAATCGTGCAGCTGACAAGCGAAAATGTACTCACAATAAGACTGTGTCGTCTGTTCCACATAAAAGTGAACTCGTAAAAGCAAATCTTGACTCGATAGTTAACTTCAGAAGATAGCTGCAAGTTAACAATTTCTGAGGTACAAAGCAAATTAATTCTCAATAAACGGTTTTACATGAGAAATGTGGTGTAATCCTTTACTTAGTGCGCAGAGTTTCAACTTCAACGCAATTATCATGCGGTATACAAATGGTTCAAATGGCTCTGAGCACTATGGGACTTAACTTCTGAGGTTATCAGTCCCCTAGAACTTAGAACTACCTAACCCTAACTAACCTATCACACACATCCATGCCCAAGGCAGGATTCGAACCTGCGACCGCAGCGGTCGCGCGGTTCCAGACTGTAGCGCCTAGAACCGCTCGGCCACTTCGGCCGGCCTCATGCAGTATACGTCGGACCCTGCAAGATCCATTGCAAATCATTAAGATTTTGTGACTCAAATGTTTCTTCTTATGTGAAAGTGAATGGGCTTTAATGAGAACTTTTTGACCAATGTGTAGTTTCTTTGTATTTGCCTTACCGTGTAGTTTCCTCCTTTTGTCTGCAGCAGAATTTATATTTTTAATAGCGAGATCAATTATGTCTTTATGTAGAAGTTTACTTGTGCTTGGAAAAGGTACAAGCTCTCTGATTCTGTTCGGTGGTTCCTCATTCTTCAGTACAAGAGTAAGCGGTAAAGCCGTGGAGTCATGAGGCATTTCATTCAGTACATTTTGAAATAAGTGTGAGTAACTGTCCAAATACCGATGCTTCCTGTGACAATAAAGTCTGCAAAGCTTTCTTTCACAATGCGTTCAGACGGGTTACAATGTGGAGAGCATAATTAAATAAAAACATGTTTGATTTTACGATTCCGAAGCATGCATGACCGAATAGCAGATCTGAATTGTGGTCCTTTATCTGAAATAACCTTGGCGACGTGTCGAACTTCACGTAAGAAATTTTTAACAAAGGCGTTGAGTACAGAACGTCGAGTGGCTTTGCGTAACGGTGTGAAAGAAACAAATTTTGAAGTAAGTTCAACAGCGACTAGAATGTGCGAAAATCCATTCTACGTTTTAACAAGGGGTCGTAGGAATAATAGGAAACAATGGAGTATGATATGAGATGGTAGACGGTTTAGCTATTTGACAAAGTTTACCAATAGACAAGACTCTCCTAACTCTTGTTTCCATGTTGTTAAAATAACTGGTCGTCCCAAGAATATGATAACATTTTGGTGGACCAAAATGTGCTTAGCTGAAATGAATGTGTCAGATGAGCTTATTAACAAAATCGTCAGGAATACAAACTACCCACAGCTTGTCATCAACAGTGAAATGTTTGAAGAGTATGTTATTTCTAACCAGATAATAATGACGAATCTGCGTGTGTGTCTTTTCATGCCATTTACTTTTAATATCTTTCCAAGTTGGATCCTTGTCTTACTCATGAGCAATGTCCTTTAAAGGTGCAATGACGAAGTTTTCAAAAACTACTTTTTGAATGTAAAGAATACTGAAATTTTTCTCGGGGTTAGCTTCTGTGTTGCTTTTCTCAAGGCCAGCCAGTGCACGTGACAGTGCGTCCGCAACAATGTTTTCCTGATTTTTTACAAGTTGCACAACCGTATCGGTAAATGCAACAGAGTCAATTTTAGACTGCAAGATGTCATGATTTTCGTGTACAGTGATCTGCATTTCTTTTATTGCTGCTTCATTGTTCTGTAATGTGTCTTCATGTCGCGAAAAATAGGCTGAATATGCTAAAAAATTTGAGTTTTTACGTCTTCAGAAATGTTTTGATACTTTGATTCGATTTTGTGTATCTCAGCGGTTAAGTTTTACGTGTTTGCTCAACCGTTTCTTTAATTTCGTCAGTTGTGTCTAACTTTTGAAGTTGTTGCTGTTTTTGTTTCTGATTTTGTTCCATTGTGTCTAACTTTTGAAGCTTTTGATCTGTTTGGTCAAATTTATAAATTAATTGCAATAACAATGCATTAGTGACTGAAACATGTTCCTTTGTGTTTTTCGGCAGTGCGTTTGCACCGGCAATATTCGTATTTTGAAAAGCAGAGAATGAGTCTTGACTTAACTGAGAAAAGTGTAATGACGCAAAACCTGAATCTACGGTATTTGCAATATTTTGTTCTGTTATTTCGCATTCCTGAGGCGAATTGTTAAACGATCGATCGATCGACAATAATTCACTATTCACTGATTGTTTCAATTTCTACCCAGCTATTTACTGTCCATGCACTATTACCAAATTATTGTCTTGAACATTTGTCAGTTCGTTACTAGGTGGTGCTAACAAGCTAGGCCCGTCCTCACTGTCAGTTATCAAATTGCTTTGTAGACTAGTTTTACACTTTTCAATCGCCATGATTGTCACACTATTTTACACAATAACAAAAAAAAAACACTTTGAAAAATAAAAATAGGAAGAAACACTAAAATAGCACTGAAAATGTCAATATCTAATTAGCTGCAAAAGCGACTGCGAGATAGTGCAAACCAACATGCATGCCACAACAACTTTGCTCATGGCAATACAGTACAACAACAAGAAACTACAACTACAAAGGAAATTCCATATATACATTTACTTGCTTGCAGTAAACAATAACTAATTTCCAATCATGTACCAATTATTCAAACTACAAGAAAATCAGAAGATTACAGTGAAGTATCCTCGGCTAAGGGTCGACAGGTGAAACTTCTTAGTGTTTACTTATTTTTATCATTTAAACACTGACCTAGAGAATTCTTCCTTTCTAAGAGAACTCAAACTTAATATATTCATTTATTACCCACAATATACAAGCCCAACTCAATCTGACTGCTACACATTGACAACAAGACTTCCAATAATTAACACAAAAGAATGGTCCTGAATTGCAAGAAATCCCAACTAAAATACAAATCCAAAAAATACAAAATTAAAGAAATATGAAACCACCTCCAACTATTTTAATTGACTAAAAATATATCAATCACGAATCCCGATAGTCCAAACTGCATTCTTTTTCATAAGTCACTTACCTCACAGAAAATCCTCGTAACACGACTTACCGCAATCACAGCAAGTAGCAACAACGGCCAGCTAAATAAAAGATTCTAACTACTATGGACTTTAACTACTAGGAGGAATATGGTTAGCAAAAGGAAAGATTTTGTTGAAGAGCAAATAATGTATTCAGAAAATTTTACATTACATTCAGCTCTAAAAATTATACAGTTGTCAATAATTTCACAGCCCAAATATTATCAATCATACATCCATCCTCATACATTTCCTTGTGCATTTTCTTAAACACACATCTTTTGATCTCACTTTACAATGCATGTCCTAGCAACACAGAGTCTCCACTACAAAAATCATGTCCATACACTTCCCTATCCACTCGCTAACTGCTAGTCCGTCCAACCACAGAATCTGTTGCCGAGGGCGCAGAGCGCTGTCAGCGATATTAACACAGTCTATAGCGCTGCCAACATACAAACAGGGTACTTATAACTTTGATGAGTTGTGCTCACGCTCACGAAGGATTCTGTGGAGTAACAATCTCCTACCACACGTAGGGGTGGAAGTGAAAATAGGATGACATAGAAGCTTAAATCAGGAACGTCTGAAGCTATTTCATCCAAATTTTGTAAGTGTATGACTCATTATTCGTATAGTTACTTGCACAGTAATGTTGTAGGGGTAAGACAACCCAATCACCCTAGTGTGATTGTGGGGGTCCTAAGACATGGCACATAAAAATATTCGATAGCGATCGATATCAGCGTCAAATCTGTATCTTTTGAGGATAATAGACTTTATTGTGGCAGTCACGACGACGTTTCACCACAATATACGGCCGTAGCGGGAGGGGAGGGGGAGATGGATGCAAAGACAGTGTCGTATCAGCATAACTCCGTAACACCTAAAGGAATTGCTACCAAAATTGGTACACGTTTCACTTGCAGCCTTGAAAAATTTGATGTTACAGTAAGACATCCCTAGCACGCCTATGCCCGAGGGTTTATGTTGTAAAGGCGTGACATAAAAGGATAACCCAGACACTCCTCGAGGCTTTTCAACCAAATTTGGTATAAACATGAGTCATTACTTGCATAAAAATGTGGAAACTGATACTCCTACTAGTGCTAAGGGTGGGGTGCCGAGGAGACGGGATCAAACGTCCTAAAATGACATGTTGGCATCTCTTTCCCCTGTTTAGTTTACGTGCAGTACTATAAAAGCAAGAAGCGGAATCTATGACTCATTAGTGTCCTGTTGTGCAGTGGCCATTATGTGTTTCGGGATCAACCTTCATGCTACACGACTCAATACTACAGATCTGCTTACGACCTCTCTAGTCACTCTAGTCACATCAAAGAGTTAAATGACGATGGTGTCCTCTTGGGTAAAATATTTCGGAGGTAAAATAGTCCCCCATTCGGATCTCCGGGCGGGGACTACTCCGGAGGACGTCGTTATCAGGAGAAGGAAAACTGGCGTTCTACGGATCGGAGCGTGGCATGTCAGATCCCTTAATCGGGCAAGTAGATTAGAAAATTTAAAAAGGGAAATGGATAAGTTAAAGTTAGATATAGTGGGAATTAGTGAAGTTCGGTGGCAGGAGGAACAAGACTTCTGGTCAGGTGAATACAGGGTTATAAATACAAAATCAAATAGCGATAATGCAGGAGTAGGCTTAATAATGAATAAAAAAATAGGAATGCGGGTAAGCTACTACAAACAGCTTAGTGAACGCATTATTGTGGCCAAGATAGATACGAAGCCCACGCCTACCATAGTAGTAAAAGTTTATATGCCAACTAGCTCCGCAGATGACGAAGAGATTGATGAAATGTATGATGAGATAAAAGAAATTATTCAGATAGTGAAGTGAAACGAAAATTTAATTGTCATGGGTGACTGGAATTCGGTAGTAGGAAAAGGAAGGGAAGGAAACGTAGTAGGTGAATATGGAATGGGGGTAAGGAATGAAAGAGGAAGCCGCCTGGTAGAATTTTGCACAGAGCACAACTTAATCGTAGCTAACTCTTGGTTCAAGAATCATGAAAGAAGGTTGTATACATGGAAGAGGCCTGGAGATACTAGAAGGTTTCAGATAGATTAAATAATGGTAAGACAGAGATTTAGGAATCAGGTTTTAAATTCTAAGACATTTCCAGGGGCACATGTGGAGTCTGACCACTATCTATTGGTCATGAACTGCAGATTAAAACTAAAGAAACTGCAAAAAGGTGGGAATTTAAGGAGATGGGGGCAAGAAATACAGTAGAAGAAGAATGGGTAGCTTTGAGAGATGAAATAGTTGAAGGCAGCAGAAGGTGGGATCTGGCCGCGTGGCAGCTGCCTTACCCTTTTCCAACAGGTACGGGGTACTTCCTAGTGGTGATGACATCGTTTCCGAGCCACCACAGGATGCCTCGCCTGTTGGGCCAGTGGCCGATTCTCCGGCAAGGTCCCGACAGTCACAGAGGGCGGGCCTATTAGTTATAGGGAGCTCCAACGTTAGGCGGGTTATGGAGCCCCTTAGGAAAATAGCGGGTAGGTCGGGGAAGAATGCCAGTGTGCACTCGGTGTGCTTGCCGGGGGGTCTCGTCCGTAATGTGGAGGAGGCCCTTCCGGCAGCTATTGAACGCACTGGGTGTGACCGGCTGCAGATAGTAGCACATGTCGGAACGAATGACGCCTGCCGCTTGGGTTCTGAGGCCATCCTTGGTTCCTTCCGGCGACTGGCTGATTTGGTGAAGACAACCAGCATCGCACGCGGAGTGCAAGCTGAGCTTAATATCTGCAGCATAGTGCCCAGAGTCGATCGCGGTCCTCTGGTTTGGAGCCGTGTGGAGGGTCTAAACCAGAGGCTCAGACGACTCTGCGACTATAATGGTTGCAAATTCATCGACCTCCGTTATTGGGTGGAGAACTGTAGGGCCCCCCTAGACAGGTCAGGCGTGCACTACACACCGGAAGCAGCTACTAGGGTAGCAGAGTACGTGTGGCGTGCACACGGGGGTTTTTTAGGTTAGAGGGACCCCCCCTTGGGCGAAACGATAAAATACCTGACGGCTTACCAGAGAGGACATTATCATCGTTGATAAAGAACGTCCGTCCTCAGAGACCAAAAACAGGAAAAGTCAACGTAATATTGGTAAACTGCAGGAGTATCCAGGGCAAGGTTCCTGAATTAGTATCTCTTATTGAAGGAAATAGTGCGCATATAGTATTAGGAACGGAAAGTTGGTTAAAACCGGAAGTGAACAGTAACGAAATCCTAGACACAGAATGGAATATATACCGCAAGGATAGGATAAACGCCAATGGTGGAGGAGTATTTATAGCAGTAAAGAATTCAATAATATCCAGTGAAGTTATTAGCGAATGCGAATGTGAAATAATCTGGGTTAAGTTAAGTATCAAAGGTGGGTCAGATATGATAGTCGGATGCTTCTATAGACCACCTGCATCAGCAACCGTAGTAGTTGAGCGCCTCAGAGAGAACCTGCAGAACGTCGTGAAGAAGTTTCGTGATCATACTATTGTAATAGGGGGAGACTTCAATCTACCGGGTATAGAATGGGATAGTCACACAATCAGAACTGGAGCCAGGGACAGAGACTCTTGTGACATTGTCCTGACTGCCTTGTCCGAGAATTACTTCGAGCAGATAGTTAGAGAACCAACTCGTGAAGCTAACGTTTTAGACCTCATAGCAACAAATAGACCGGAACTTTTCGACTCCGTGAATGTAGAAGAGGGTATCAGTGATCATAAGTCAGTGGTTGCATCAATGACTACAAGTGTAATAAGAAATGCCAAGAAAGGAAGGAAAATATATTTGCTTAACAAGAGTGATAGGGCACAAATCGCAGAATATCTGAGTGACCACCATCAAACGTTCATTTCTGAGGAAGAGGATGTGGAACAAAAATGGAAAAAATTCAGAAACATCGTCCAGTACGCCTTAGATAAGTTCGTACCGACTAAGGTCCAAAGCGAGGGAAAAGATCCACCGTGGTATAACAATCATGTACGAAAGGTACTACGGAAACAAAGAAAGCTTCATCATAGGTTTAAGAGTAGTCGAATCATAGCTGATAAGGAAAAGCTGAACGAAGCGAAAAAGAGCGTAAAGAGAGCAATGAGAGAAGCATTCAACGAATTCGAACATAAAACATTGGCAAACAATCTAAACAAGAACCCTAAAAAGTTTTGGTCATATGTAAAATCGGTAAGCGGATCTAAATCCCCTATTCAGTCACTCGTTGACCACGATGGCACCGAAACAGAGGACGACCAAAGAAAGGCAGAAATACTGAATTCAGTGTTCCGAAACTGTTTCACTGCGGAAAATCGTAACACGGTCCCTGACTTCAGCCGTCGCACGGACGCCAAAATGGAAAATATTGAAATAAACGATATCGGAATTGAAAAACAACTGCTATCACTTAGTAGCGGAAAAGCATCCGGACCAGACGAGATACCCTTAAGATTCTACAGTGATTATGCTAAAGAACTTGCCCCCTTTCTATCAGCAATTTATCGTAGATCGCTGGAAGAACGTAAAGTACCTAGCGACTGGAAGAAAGCGCAGGTCGTTCCCATTTTCAAGAGGGGTCATAAATCAGATGCGAATAATTATAGGCCTATTTCGCTTACGTCAATCTGTTGTAGAATAATGGAACATGTTTTGTGTTCTCGTATTATGACGTTCTTAGATAATACAAATCTCCTTCATCATAACCAACATGGATTCCGCAAACAGAGATCATGTGAAACTCAGCTCGCCCTATTTGCCCAAGAAATTCACAGTGCCGTAGACACTGGCGAGCAGATTGATGCCGTATTCCTGGACTTCAGGAAGGCATTTGATACGGTTCCGCACTTACGTTTAGTGAAAAAAATACGAGCTTACGGAATATCGGACCAGGTTTGTGATTGGATTCAGGATTTCCTAGAAGAAAGAACACAACATGTCATTCTTAACGGTTCAAAATCTGCAGATGTAGAGGTAATTTCGGGAGTACCGCAGGGAAGCGTGATAGGACCTTTATTGTTTACAATTTACATAAATGACTTAGTTGACAACATCGGTAGCTCCGTGAGGCTATTTGCAGATGACACGGTTGTCTACAAGAAAGTAGCAACATCAGAAGACTCGTACGTACTCCAGGAGGACCTGCAGAGGATTAATGCATGGTGCGACAGCTGGCAGCTTTCCCTAAACGTAGATAAATGTAATATAATGCGCATACATAGGGGCAGAAATCCATTCCAGTACGATTATGCCATAGGTGGTAAATCATTGGAAGCGGTAACGACCGTAAAATACTTAGGAGTTACTATCCGGAGCGATCTGAAGTGGAATGATCACATAAAACAAATAGTGGGAAAAGCAGGCGCCAGGTTGAGATTCATAGGAAGAATTCTAAGAAAATGTGACTCATCGACGAAAGAAGTAGCTTACAAAACGCTTGTTCGTCCGATTCTTGAGTATTGCTCATCAGTATGGGACCCTTACCAGGTTGGATTAATAGAAGAGATAGACATGATCCAGCGAAAAGCAGCGCGATTCGTCATGGGGACATTTAGTCAGCGCGAGAGCGTTACGGAGATGCTGAACAAGCTCCAATGGCGGACACTTCAAGAAAGGCGTTACGCAATACGGAGAGGTTTATTATCGAAATTACGAGAGAGCACATTCCGGGAAGAGATGGGCAACATATTACTACCGCCCACATATATCTCGCGTAATGATCACAACGAAAAGATCCGAGAAATTAGAGCAAATACGGAGACTTACAAGCAGTCGTTCTTCCCACGCACAATTCGTGAATGGAACAGGGAAGGGGGGATCAGATAGTGGTACAATAAGTACCCTCCGCCACACACCGTAAGGTGGCTCGCGGAGTATAGATGTAGATGTAGATGTAGAAGATGAAGTAGGTAAAAAGACGAGGGCTAGTAGAAATCCTTGGGTAACAGAAGATATATTGAATTTCATTGATGAAAGGAGAAAATATAAAAATGCAGTAAATGAAGCAGACAAAAAGGAATACAAACGTCTCAAAAAAGAGATCGACAGGAAGTGCAAAATGGCTAAGCAGGGGTGGCTAGAGGATAAATAAAACTCGGGTGATGCTGGGGGAATTAGATTAGGAAATGAGACACTTAAAGTAGTAAATGTGTTTTGCCATTTGGGGAGAAAAATAACTAATGATGGTCGAAGTAGAGTGGATATAAAATGTAGACTGCCTTTGGAAAGGAAAGCGTTTCTGAAGAAGAGAAATTTGTTAACATCGAGTATAGATTTAAGAGTCAGAAAGTCATTTCTGAAAGATGTAGGTTGTAATACGTACTGGGAGATGAAGAAGCTTACACAGGATGGAGTAGCATGGAGAGCTGCATCAAACCAGTCTCCGGACTGAAGACCACAACAACAACATATTGGGAAGCAGTAACCCTTGTGCCCTAAACAGGCCTCTGCAGGATGTTCTTGAGTTCACACCACATGTAACTCTTATTGCACGTTTTTGTGCCCGGAAAACTTTAGTTTGGCTTGATTAATTACTCCAAAAATAATCCCATAAGACATTATAGAGTGGAAGTAAGCAGAGTGTGCCAGCTTTTTCATTTTTTGCTGCTGGATATGCTAGTCCTGCGTTGTACAAATCCTCTCATGCAAAATAAATCGATATGCATGAAACGTCCAGGCTAATCAAAGGCAGTCTGAAACCAACACCTACACACAAGTTTCATTCATTTTCATGCATAGTCCCGCTGGATATTAAGAGTCAAATTGGCCGTTTTTTTTTAAAATTTAATCGTATGGCTTGGGCCCCCCGTCGGGCAGGCCGTTCGCCAGGTGCCGGTCTTTCAATTTGACGCCACTTCGGCGACCTGCAGTCGATGAGGATGATAGGATGATGATGAGGACAGCACACCACCCAGCCCCTGGGCGGAGACAATTCCCTGATCCAGCCAGGTATCGAACCCCGGCCCAGAGGATTGACAATCCGTCACGCTAACCATTCAGCTACCGGGGGCGGACATTGGCCGCTAATGTAGAGAGGCAAAAGGTTTGTAACATCTCAGTCCACCCCCTTCATGAACGTCAGCCACCATCAGCTCTTTTGAAGTCCAGGAAGAGTTTCTTACAGTCTTGTGCTGTTCTTCAGTCAGACCCAAGAAAATCCCAGAATGAACTGTGGAAACAGATATACACTGATTATTCGGAAGTTAACAAAATTGAAGGGGAATTGCCAACTGGTCATGAAGATGTAAGGTGTTCGTGGAAGTCCCTAAACAGGCTGTGCATAGGAGTTGCAAGATCCAAGGACAACCTCAAGAAATGGTACACCGCGCAAGGTAGAGACTCACTGAAGGAATGTAGAGACATCAAACCTCTACTCACATCATGAAGTACTGGCTTTGTCCGGGTTCGTGCACAGGCTTGAAATTGGGAATGGCTAAAAACAATGCCATCAATGCAGCCAAATGCTGGTCACACCTTGTACAAATATTGCATGTAGCGTAAATATCTGACTCTGTCCGTTTATGTTCTTTATAGTTATACTTAACAGCCGAACTAAGTTAATAATTGGGTCCTTCTACCGACCCCCAGACTCCGATGATATAGTTGCTGAACAGTTCAGAGAAAATTTGAGTCTCGTAACAAATAAATACCCCACTCATACGGTAATAGTTGGTGGGGACTTCAACCTTCCTCGATATGTTGGCAAAAATACTTGTTCAAAACCGGTGGTAGGCAGAAAACATCTTCCGAGATTTTCCTAAATGCTTTCTCCGAAAATTATTTCGAGCAGTCCCGCGCGAATTGTAAATGGTTGCGAAAACACACTTGACCTCTTAGCCACAAACAATCCAGAGCTAATAGAGAGCATCATGACTGATTAGTGATCACAAGGTCGTTGTAGCTAGGCTCAATACCGTTTCTTCCAAATCCACCAGAAAAAAACGCAAAATAATTTTATTTAAAAAAGCGGATAAAGTGTCACTAGAAGCCTTCCTAAGAGACAATCTCCATTCCTTCCAAACTGACTATGCAAATGTAGACGAGATGTGGCTCAAATTCAAAGATATAGTAGCAACAGCAATTGAGAGATTCATACCTCATAAATTGGTAAGAGATGGAACTGATCCCCCATGGTACACAAAACAGGTCCGAACGCTGTTCAGAGGCATCGGAAAAAGCATTCGAAGTTCAGAAGAACGCGAAATCACCGAAGATTGGCTAAAATTTACAGAAGCGCGAAATTTGGCACGGAATTCAATGCGAGATGCCTTTAATAGGTTCCACAACGAAACATTGTCTCGAAATTTGATTGAAAATCCGAAGAAATTCTGGTCGTATGTAAAGTACACAAGCGGCAAGACGCAGTCAATACCTTCGCTGCGCAGTGCCGATAGTACTGTTACCGACGACTGTGCCGCTAAAGCGGAGTTATTGAACGCAGTTTTCCAAAATTCCTTTACCAGGGAAAACGAATGGAATATTCCAGAATTTGAAACACGAACAGCTGCTAGCATGAGTTTCTTAGAAGTAGATACCTTAGGGGTTGCGAAGCAACTCAAATCGCTTGATGCGGGCAAGTCTTCAGGTCCAGATTGTATACCGATTAGGTTCCTTTCAGATTACGCTGATACAATAGCTCCCTACTTAGCAATCATATACAACCGCTCGCTCACCGATAGATCTGTACCTACAGATCGGAAAATTGCGCAGGTCGCACCACTGTTTAAGAAGGGTAGTAGGAGTAATCCATCGACCTACAGACCTATATCATTGACGTTGGTTTGCAGTAGAGTTTTGCAGCATATACTGTATTCAAACATTATGAATCACCTCGAAGGGAACGATCTATTGATACGTAATCAGCATGGCTTCAGAAAACATCGTTCTTGTGCAACGCAGCTAGCTCTTCATTCGCACGAAGTAATGGCCGCTATCGACAGGGGATCTCAAGCTGATTCCGTATTTCTAGATTTCCGGAAAGCTTTTGGCACCGTTCCTCACAAGCGACTTCTAATCAAGCTGCGGGACTATGGGGTATCGTCTTAGTTGTGCGACTGGATTCGTGATTTCCTGTCAGGAAGGTCGCAGTTCGTAGTAATAGACGGCAAATCATCGAGTAAAACTGAAGTGATATCAGGTGTTCCCCAGGGAAGCGTGCTGGGACGTCTGCTGTTCCTGATCTATATAAATGACCTGGGTGACAATCTGAGCGGTTCTCTTAGGTTCTTCGCAGATGATACTGTAATTTACCGTCTAGTAAGGTCATCCGAAGACCAGTATCAGTTGCAAAGCGATTTAGAAAAGATTGCTGTATGGTGTGGCAGGTGGCAGTTGACGCTAAATAACGAAAAGTGTGAGGTGATTCACATGAGTTCCAAAAGAAATTCGTTGGAATTCGATTACTCGATTAATAGTACATTTCTCAAGGCTGTCAATTCAAGTACCTGGGTGTTAAAATTACGAACAACTTCAGTTAGAATGACCACATAGATAATATTGTGGGGAAGGCGAGCCAAAGGTTGCGTTTCATTGGCAGGACACTTGGAAGATGCAACAAGTCCACTAAAGAGACAGCTTACACTACACTCGTTCGTCCTCTGTTAGAATATTGCTGCGCGGTGTGGGATCCTTACCAGGTGGGATTGACGGAGGACATCGAAAGGGTGCAAAAAAGGGCATCTCGTTTTGTACTATCACGTAATAGGGGAGAGAGTGTGGCAGATACGATACGCGAGGGGCCGGCCGAAGTGGCCGTGCGGTTAAAGGCGCTGCAGTCTGGAACCGCTAGACCGCTACGGTCGCAGGTTCGAATCCTGCCTCGGGCATGGATGTTTGTGATGTCCTTAGGTTAGTTAGGTTTAACTAGTTCTAAGTTCTAGGGGACTAATGACCTCAGCAGTTGAGTCCCATAGTGCTCAGAGCCATTTGAACCATTTTTTTGATACGCGAGTTGGGATGGAAGTCATTAAAGCAAAGATGTTTTTCGTCGCGGCGAGATCTATTTACGAAATTTCAGTCACCAACTTTCTCTTTCGAATGCGAAAATATTTTGTTGAGCCCAACCTACATAGGTGGAATGATCATCAAAATAAAATAAGAGAAATCAGAGCTCGAACAGAAAGGTTTAGGTGTTCGTTTTTCCCGCGCGCTGTTCGGGAGTGGAATGATAGAGAGATAGTATGATTGTGGTTCGATGAACCCTCTGCCAAGCACTTAAATGTGAATTGCAGAGTAATCATGTAGATGTAGAATATCCTTCGGTTTAATTTCTTTATTTATAAATCGTCAACTGATTAACGTTTTCATATGTATTTCATATTCTTTGTATGCAATACCTGTTGTGTCTGGCTCTTCTGACACGAATAATGAAAGAAATTTATTGTTGGTATGAATGACTGTGAGAAAGCGTGTAATATGACGTTGGCATTTCAAGGAGCCACTCTTGGAGGTACCCTGGATTACTGGGTCTTTCCCATTCAGGGACTGCAGTGACTCATTCCGGTTACTGCCAGAGCTACTTTGATGAGCACGGCTTCTACTGGAAGAGCCGATTACATTCAGTTTATGCGAGGGAAGGAGGCAAGCAGTTACCGCTTAGGCTTTCGTTAAATCTCTTGTTAAACTACTGTGTAGGCAAAATTGTGAACTGTTGTACTAACAGAGGGTAATGAGTTGCAGTCGCTGGCCGCTTTCGAGACGGGGCGGCGAAAGGCTTTGAGGGCTCTCGGCTCCTATTTGTGCAGCGCTGCTGCATCGCTTGTAAAAGCTCCGCGCTCTACAATCGACGATGAACTGCACCAAGTGCGGAGCAGTCGAGAGTGGTTGAGAAGCCACGTGAAGCCAAACGGTTCACGTCCACACTCAGTATGTGGAGAGTGCTTGTCGAACAAAAGACCTTGACGTCGCTCACTTGAGAGGCTCGGCCGAAAGGATTCTAGACCGTATCACAGAATTCCGCTGTGGGAAGCAATGCGGAATCGACATGTAAAGTTTTTTTCCGACATTACCATTTATTTCGCAGTTTTTTTCTTGAAGACATTATCGTGCTGCGCTCACTCGTTTCGAGCGTTCTTGCCGTTTGGTCGCAAGCACAATGTGAGCATTACCCTGCGTGTCAGACGGCGGAAAACAGTATCTTACTGCCTACTTTGCTTTACGACCTCATATGACAATTTCTTTCGTAATTACCAAATTTACTTTTTCTTATAGTTTGTCTTTCTTCCTTCGACCCTATTGTCTTACTTGACTGAATAGTCGTAAGAATTTCCTCCGTACCTTTCCATACTCCTTTCCATTAATTCGTTTGATCCGGTTTGCTTTGTTTATCCCCCTTGTTTATTGCCTTTTTGTGTATATTTTTCCCTGTAGAACGGCACCATCTGAGCCAAGATTACTCGGTCACGAGAGAAATCGCTACATATATAAAGCACAGAATGCTGAATTAAGGAAAGAAATACCTAGAAGAGCAGATCTACGACAGTAGGTATACACTGTATAGGGTTCTCTGTCATATAAAGAACTGAGTTCCCTTCCGTAATAAAACGAAAGATTAAAAGTTTACCAGAAATCCATTTCCACAATTTATTAAACTGCGAGGATTTGTTATGTACAAAATGGCAAGAGTGTACGAAATATCTTGCTCATGAAGGATACGATCATGCTGTCTACGATGGGATAGACATCACATCTCCGAAGGATACATCTTTGCTCAACTGCTGTACCACAAACCTAAAGAACAAAAAGTTTACTCCCAGAATGAATATTCACTCTGCAGCAGTGTGTCCACTGATCTGAAACTTCCTGCACATAGAGCTGTGTGCCTGAGCGGAACTCTAATCTGTGACCTTTACCTTCCTAGAGATTGAGCTTTCCTCCTTTCTAAATTTCATCTTTACTTCTTGTATCCACAATAATGTAATAGTTTTAAAACAATGCAAACTGAGTTTAAGTGCTTCTTGTAGAACATTTTCTTTACTCAACTTCGTTTGATCTGCTTCTAGATGTAAATTAGAGAACTGATACCACGAAATTGCAACTATTAGCACACGCTGTCAGTATTATCTTAACATAAGAATTTCAAGCGTACTACAAGAACGTAAACATGTCGTATTCTAAGAACGACTCACGACCCGCCCCCACAGCTTTTCTTCCGCCATTGCCTCCTTCCTATGTACCAAACTTCACAGAAGCTAAATAACACACGTCGGCGCGAGTCTGCGATCTTTAGGCAGCGGTCTGCTGACGTCACGAAGCGACCGTTCCCTGGATACGAATAAACATATAAAAAACCTTGGCTAACTAAAGGAATAAGAATATCTTGCAACCGTAAAAGAGAACTGTATCTAATAGCAAGAGGGAGTACTGACCCCGAAATTGTTCAATATTATAAAAACTATTGTGCGGTATTAAGAAAAGTTATCAAAAAGTCCAGAAGCATGTGTATCGTGGCTGAGATCAGTAACTCTGATAATAAAATTAAAGCAATTTGGAATATTATTGAAAGGGAAACAGGGCAACCAAGAGCACAGGAAGACTTTAGTGCCATAAAACTGAATGACAAGTGTACTAACAAACAATGAGAAATTGAAAATATTTTCAATAATCATTTTTTAAATGTTGTGGAGAAAATAGGATCTAGATCTTCACTAGAAGAGGCAAGGCTACTGATAGAAGAGGCCATACCTGTGCAGTTTGAAACAACTGTAATTCCACCAACCTCTCCCTCTGAAATCAGTAAAATAATAAACTCACTGAAAAGTAAAAGCTCTTACGGAATTGATGGCATTTCCAGCAAGGTACTTAAAGCTTGTTCCCCACAGATAAGTAGGATTCTCAGCCACGTATGTAATAGCTCTTTGGAGCAGGGTGTTTTCCCCGATAGACTGAAATATGCCATTGTAAACCCATTGCATAAAAAGGGGGATATGTCGGATGTCAACAACTACCGCCCAATCTCTCTTCTGACAGCTCTATCAAAAATTTTTGAGAAAGTAATGTATTCAAGAGTAGCCTCCCATATTTGTAAAAATGAAGTACTAACAAAATGTCAGTTTGGTTTTCAGAAAGGGTTTTCAACAGAAAATGCTATATGCGCTTTCACTGAACAAATATTAAATGCTCTGAATAACCGGACATCACCCATTGGTATTTTTTGTGATCTCTCAAAGACCTTTGATTGTGTAAATCATGGAATTCTTTTAGGTAAGCTAAATCAGTATGGTTTGAGTGGGGCAGTGCACAAATGGTTTAATTCATACTTAACTGGAAGAATGCAGAAAGTTGAAATAAGTGGTTCATGTAATGTTAAAACAACAGCTGATTCCTCAAACTGGGAGACTATCAAGTACAGGGTCCCACAGGGTTCGGTATTAGGTCCTTTACTGATCTGATATACATTAATGACTTACCATTCCACATTGATGAAGGTGCAAAGTTAGTTCTTTTTGATGATGATACAAGTATAGTAATATCCAAAAACCAAGAACTAAGTGCTGTAATTGTAAATGATGTTTTTCACAAAATTATTAAGTGGTTCTCAGTAAACGGACTCTCTTTAAATTTTGATAAAACACAGTATATACAGTTGCGTACAGTAAATGGCACAGCTTCAGTAATAAATATAGACTTTGAACAGAAGTCTGTAGCTAAAGTAGAATTTTCAAAATTTTTAGGTGTGTCCATTGATGAGAGGTTAAACTGGATGCAACACATTGATGGTCTGCTGAAACGTCTGAGTTCAGCTACGTATGCTATTAGGGTTATTGCAAATTTTGGTGATAAGAATCTCAGTAAATTAGCTTACTATGCCTACTTTCATTCACTGCTTTCGTATGGCATCATATTCTGGGGTAATTCATCGTTGAGTAGAAAAGTATTCATTGCTCAAAACCGTGTAATCAGAATAATTGCTGGAGCCCACCCACGGTCATCCTGCAGACATCTATTTAAGGATCTAGGGATCCTCACAGTAAACTCACAGTAAATATATTCACTTATGAAATTTGTTGTTAATAATCCAACCCAGTTCAAAAGTAATAGCAGTGTGCATAGCTATAACACCAGGAGAAAGGATGATCTTCACTATGCAGGATTAAATCTGACTTTCGTACAGAAAGGGGTAAATTATGCTGCCACAAAAGTCTTTGGTCACCTACCAAACAGCATCAAAAGCCTGACAGATAGCCAACTAACATTTAAAAATAAATTAAAAGAATTTCTAGATGACAACTCCTTCTACTCATTGGCTGAATTTTTAGATATAAATTACGGGAAAAAAACTTAAACTTTAGTGTCATGCAATATTTTGTGTAATGTAATATCTTGTACAGACATCTTTTATTAACCTGACACGTTCCACATCATTACGAAGTGTCGTATTCATGATCTATGGAACAAGTATTAATCTGATCTAATCTAATCTAATCTTTGATGAGACTGTTTAAGTATATACTGCTATCCGATTCTTTGTAGCCTCTGATTATGTCTCCAGCGTTGGAAAACAAAATTTTTAGGTCTTATACGGAGCTTTAATGCTCATAAAACAAATATCAGCTCACTGACTAGTGAGACTTTGAGTCATACGAAAACATTACAGGAAAGCTTTCAACTAATGGTGACATATGGCAGTAGAAAATGGAGGATTACCTCAGAGTTACGGAGGCCTCGATGGTCGGGATGCAGTCGTTAAGTATTACCTGCCATCGTAATTCTGCACGATCGGATCGTCGCAGCTAGCGAGCAACAAGCTCACCGACTATTTTTTCAACTAACTGGTAATCTATTATCGGCCATTCTGGCGCCTGTGTTATACTATCTCAACATGGCACCTAAACGATAAGACCCTGTTGTCTGGAGACTGGCTATAGCAGCATTGAAAACGCAGACGGCAGGAGAAACCGGCTCCCAGTTAGAGATGGCTCTTGCTGTCGTGGTTGTTTAACACCTCGGATGTTAGAGAAAAAGGCTGACTACACAGAGGCCTCTGCATTGAATAGCCAAACTAAATGTGCCCACCTGCACAACTTTTGGGCAGTTTCTGCCAGACGTTTCTTCTTGTTGATGCTTCTCTGGCGTATTTCAGCGGGAAGGATGGCTCAAGCGGCATAAAGGGCTCCATTACAAAGGAAAAAGCCATCCTGGCAACAGTGAACAACTTCTGTATTAGTTGAATTACGATCAACAAAAAATTATGGACCGTATCCCTATACAGGGACACTCTTACTGTCAAATCAGCATCTCTCGTCCACCCTCGCGACACACATATTATCATTAATAAAATTACAGTCAAAATGAATTAATGTCATTGCTAGCCTAGGGCTTGCTAATCTTTAATTACCCTAATTGTGATGCGGCGATAATAGCCTGCCATGGTTGGTGAGCGCGGCGTCGCAGCATAGTTAGCAGGTGTTTGCTTCAGAGTAGCAACACTCGGTCATTCAGTCCCTCATCTTGTCGGCAGCAGAAATTGTGAGCCTATTTTGAGGCAACTCTATGCTTTAACAAAGAATTGTCTCAGGCCAGAAAAGGGAGTTAAGCTAGATCTGTGGCGTGAGTTGGTGAACTCTGTGTAGGCCAGTGTTCAAGTGTCTAGGTTTTAATAACTCCTTTGATGCAACCACTTAAATGTTTTACGTCTTTAAGGGGCTCCGGAACGCCCTATACTTGCAATGTTAAAATTACGCTTATAAATTACATCTTTCCTCACAAAGTATTTGAGGTAGGAAGTTAAACTTTTTACAGATTATTTATTGGAATATGGGCTACAACTTAACACAGGGATTTTACAAAATTTTAGTTCAGTTATTAAAGATGATTTTTTTTCAATTGTAATGAAAATTCACAACATTTTTTTGCAATTTTTTATTTATATATTCAAAAATATACAGTTTTTTGGAAAAAGGCTGTGTTAAATTATGCAGAAGGTACTGTGTAACATTTACTGAAAGTTTGAAACAAATATGTTTGGAAGATCCTTAGAAAACATGTAATTAGTATGAGAAAATAAAAGTTTTGGGAATCGAGCGACAAAGATTGGATTAACTTTTTAGTGCATTCCGGGTCCATAGGATGGATTATCTTCATCCTCTGCAAACTCCTCCTCCAGCTTCCTCTTGTTCCTCCTCCTGTTTACTCTTGCTTGTATTTCTAGACTCTTTACAGCCCTGTCTGCAGCCCGAAGGCGTTCCTTGTCTAAAGCAAGCATCGCTCGTACCATGTTAGAACCTATCTTCATTCCCATATTTCTAAATACCTTTGGCTTTCCAACATTTCTCCTTTTCTTAAAAGCCTTCAGAGGATTTCTAATAACTTTACTTTTACTCATTATTATACTTCAACAAAACAGAGACTCAAGAAACAGAATTAATTACGAATATTTTCGAGATAACGACAGAGTAAATAAACATGAAACAATCGACAATCACACCAGCGATATATATTGAACCATCACAGGTTAGCCACAACAAATACTTTATCTCACATCACTAAAATGTACCTGATGAACACGGACGTTAATAATAACACCATTTGACAGCAGTTTAACAGCGCCACAGTGGGTCACGCCCATGTAGAACACATTTCAAAAAAAATTTAAAAATAGTTGTAGTCTTCGGAATTGAATAAATTATATATCTATTAAAAGGTAATAGTCTGCAGATTCAGAAAACGCAAAAAAGTAAAAATTGAACTTTTCATGATTTTGAGCCTTTCCGGAGCCCCTTAACCGATGTTGGCCACCACTGGCCATCATACTGTGGGATGCTGGTTGAGATGTTTGGCATACCACTAAGATGCTGTAAGATTGATTCCTGGTGACCTACAGAGGAGAGGAGCCCCCATAAGATTATGCAAATTTTAAGGAAATGACAATGTCACACAACAGAAGTGTCTTATTGAATGATGATTAGTAGGGCTGACCCAATGAAGCATGAAAATGCACGTACCACACGACACAAAGATATATTAACGAGAGGACGGATCATCTATCTATAACAGTCACTGTAACAGTCTGGTTCGTTATCGGACAGCATCAACGTTTGAATTACTTTATCAGATAAGTAAATAATAGATAGTAAAGGGATTATAATGATGAAATCTAATCGCGGCACAGGAAGGTGAGCACAATAAAAGCATAACCATGACAATAAATAGCGGATATGGCCAATGACTGCAAGAATGGTTAGTGTTTCAGGGAAAGAACCCGGTAAAATAACCACGAACACCAACAGAATCTCCAACGTGCGTGATGGAAGCAACTAGCTGGCTGCAAACGTTAAAACTGTGCAGTTAGCCTCTTATGAAAGTTAACTAGGATCGCGTCCTCCACGCCTCGGTGTTTGCACTACTGTCTCATCCTCGCCACTCTCATACACTGTGAATGCGGAAGGCAGCAGCAGTAATGGCTGGAGATTCTGAGTCGAGTTCGCCATCTGCACTCAGTATTAAGGTGGGACATCCTTCTGTATGGATATCAGGGTTCATCTTATTGGCCTCTGACAGCAAGTCTGTTTTCTTTCGTCTCCCAGCAGTAAGTGTTCGCTACCTTAACTCTCTGTAACTTGACTGTTACTGCCAATGTAGGAATCTCTCCGGTCAACTGCAGCAGACCTTGCGACTCTCATGCAGTAATAATTTTGTAAATAAACAAATTCCTACGCCTGCAAATTTTGTTATTATTAACCAATGCTGCCGTGGGATGGAGAGAAAGGTAGAATATTCCATGACAGGATTCTGAAGCTAACGATTCAAAAATCTTACACACAGGCACATTTGAGGCAGTGTGCACTCTACAGAAATAAATACTATGAGCCAGTCAGAAAGCCCATTGCAAGGATTTTAAAAGAAACAACCATCTTCCATGACGTGGCTGCTGAAAAAAGCGGCGATTCTCACTCCCTATCGTTTGTGAAAGCTGCTCCTGGCTTAATTTTTCATCTTTCCTGAAAGAATTCCCCCCACTGTCTTGAAAAGTACTGTTTCTACAGAAGACAGCCACACTCGGGGCCTCCTGGAGTGGTGGAGGTGGGCGAAGCGAATTCTGTTTTCGGCTACCTGCTCTCAAGGACAGTTTTCAGCAGTGATCGAATTTACAACTTTGCCTCTTCCTTTAATAAAACTCCCTTTTTACGCGCCGAGGAATAGCTCTCCACGACAGCGGAAAACGATATGTCTTCACTGCAATAAAAGGAAGGCAAGAGAAGAGGTTAACTAGCTGGGCAATCACAGGTAGTACTGAATATTGTCTGTAGTTATTTGTAGCATTAAGGGCGGGACTACATTGATCATGGGGTGTACGGGTGACAAAATCGAAAATTTTGCGTGCCAGTTTAGAGATAAACTGCCACATAACAATAAACCCTGGAAAAGACATACAAATAACGTAAATTCTGTGGCACAAAACCATGGCCATGACTGGGCTCTTGACCTCTCTGCAGGCTGACTGCGATGTTTCTTTGCTGTAGCCTTGTTTTATCCTCAGGAAAGAAGCCTGGTGCTCATTTGATAGCAGGCTGAGTGGACCTGGGACCGTTCTGTAGATATTGGAACTTCGAAAAATCCCTGCCTCTGTCTGGGATCGAACCTGAGATGTCGAGGGCCGGGGGTCCAGGGCTCTACCCACTAGACCATCACTACCACCTTTATGCACACAGGTCAAAATAAATGCGTACAACAAAAAATGTTCTTCATGCTCCGATTGATATTAGCATTAGATGACCACCTAACGCGCTTCATCACACTGGACAAAATGTAGAATATACTTTCTGTATGTGGAATGTTAACATATTCATTAAAGGCAGGAATGCGATTTCTAAGGACAGAGTTTGTGAAGTGTACAGTTATGATTCAGTCACAAGTTTTCTATTAATTGAAATATGTTTGTCGAAAAGTTCGTAATCAGTGAAATATTTTCATGAAATACTTTTAAAAGAAACTTAAAACAAATGGGATACAATATGACTTGCAGTGTCAAAAATATGATTACTTGGTGACTATGTGATGCTGCTGTCAATCGGTATGAAACGGAGTTTTCGTTCTGTTCTATTATGTTGACTCGTATGAGTAACGTTGACAAAATAAAATTTTCTTCTCTTTCCGCTTTTTTGGTCCTGCTTATGGCCAGTGGTGGCCGATAGCACTTAACGGTATAAAAATTTTGAGCCAAAGGAGATTTTGAGTGTGATACCAGAAAAAGTCTAAGGCAAAATGTCTTTTTTCGGCCGGCCAGAGTGGCCAGGCGGTTCTAGGCGCTTCAGTCTGGAACCGCGCGACCGCTACGGTCACAGGTTCGAATCCTGTCTCGCGCATGGATGTGTGTGATGTCCTTAGGTTAGTTAGGTTTAAGTAATTCTAAGTTCTAGGGGACTGATGACCACAGCTGTTAAGTCCCATAGCGCTCAGTGCCATTTTTTGTCTTTTCTCGAAATTATAATTCTGTCGTTCTCGTACACGGAGGTGACAAAGACATGGGATAGTGATATACATATATACAAATGGCTGTAGTATCGCGTACACAAGGTATAAAAGGGCAAGGCATTAGCGGCTTTCTAATTTGCCCTCATGTTACACATGCGAAGAGGTTTCCGACGTTATTACGACCGCACAACAGCATTTAACAGATTTTAAACGCGGAAGGGTTGTTGGAACTAAACGCATGGTACATTCCATTTCGAAAATGCTCAGGGAATTCAGTATTCCGAGACCTAGAGTGTCAAGATTGTGTCGAGAATACCAAATTCCAGGCATTAACACTCACTACAGGCAATGCATTGGCTGATAGTCTTCACTTAACGACCGATAGCAGCGCGTTTGCGTAGTTTTCAACGCTAACAAACAAGCAAGACTGCGTGAAATAACCGCAGAAGTCAATGTGGGACGTATGAGAAACGTATGCATTAGCACAGTGCGGCGAAATTTGTCGATAAGGGGCAATGGTAGCAGACGGCCGACGCGAGTGCCTCTGCATTGCCTGCAGCGTCTGCTTCTGACCATATCGGTCGGACCCTACAAGACTGGAAAACCGTGGCCTGGTCAGATGTCTCGATTGAGGTTGGTAACAGATGATGGTGGGATTCGACTGTGGCCCAGGCCCCACGAGGCCATGGACCTAAGTGGTCAATAGGGCACTGTGCAAGCTGTGGTGGCTCCATAATGGTGTCGGCTGTGTTCACATGGAACTGATCAGATCACTGACTGGAACTTGTTATGTTCAGCTATTTGGAGACCATTTGCAGCTATTCATGAACTTCATATTCCCAAACAAAAGACGGAATTTTTATGGGTGGCGATGCGCCATGTCACTGCGACACAAGTGTTCGCGATTGGTTTGTACAGCTACATCTACATCTACATCCATACTGCGAAAGTCACCTGACGGTGTGTGGCGGAGGGTACTTTGAGTATCTCTATCGGTCCTTCCTTCTATTCCAGTCTCGTATTGTTCGTGGAAAGAAAGATTGTCGGTATGCCTTTGTGTGGGATCTAATCTCTGATTTTATCCTCATGGTCTCTTCGCGAGATATACGTAGGAGGGAGCAATATACTGCTTGACTCCTCGATAAAGGTACGTTCTCGAAACTTCAACAAAAGCCGGTACCGAGTTACTGAGCGTCTCTCTTGCAGAGTCTTCCACTGGAGTTTATCTATCATCTCCGTAACGCGTCCGCGATTACTAAATGATCCTGTAACGAAGCGCGCTGCTCTCCGTTGGATCTTCTCTATCTCTTCCAATAACCCTATCTGGTATGGATCCGACACCAGTGAGCAGTATTTAAGCAGTGGGCTGAACAAGTGTACTGTAACCTACTTCGTTTGTTTTCGGATTGCATTTCCTTAGGATTCTGCATCTGCTTTTCCGACGATTAATTTTATATGGTCATTCCATTTTAAGTCACTCCTAACGCCTACTCCCAGATAATTTATGGAATTAACTGCTTCCAGTTGCTGACCTGCTATATTGTAGCTAAATGATAAAGGATATTTCTTTCAATGTATTCGCAGCACATTACACTTGTCTACACTGAGATTCAATTGCCATTCCCTGCACCATGCGTCAATTAGTTGCAGATCCTCCTGCATTTTAGTACAACTTTTCATTGTTGCAACCTCTCGATATACTACAGCATCATCCGCAAAAAGCCTCAGTGAATTTCCGATGTTATCCACAAGGTCATTTATGTATATTGTGAATAGCAACGGTCCTACGACACTCCCCTGTTGCACACCTGAAATCACTCTTACTTCGGAAGACTTCTCTCCATTGAGAATGACATGCTGCGTTCTCTTATCTAGGAACTCTTCAATCCAATCACACAATTGGTCTGATAGTCCATATGCTCATACTTTGTTCATTAAACGACTGTGGGGAACTGAATCAAACGTCTTGCGGAAGTCAGGAAACACGGCATCTACCTGGGAACCCGTGTCTATGGCCCTCTGAGTCTCGTTGACGAATAGCGCGAGCTGGGTTTCACACGATCGTCTTTTTCGAAACCCATGCTGATTCCTACAGAGAAGATTTCTAGTCTCCAGAAAAGTCATTATACTCGAACATAATAAGTGTTCCAAAATGTGTGAAGAACATTCTGGACAATTAGCCCGACATAAATCCCATATAACGTTTATGGGACGTAATTGAGAGGTCAGGTCGTGCACAAAATCATGCATCGGCAACAATATCGCAGTTATGGACGAATATAGACGCAGCAGGCCTCAGTATTTCTTGAACGGACTTCCAGAGACTCGTTGAATGCACGCCATGTCGAATTGCTGGTCTACACCGGGCAAAAGGAGATCCGACACGATGTGAGGAGGTATCTCAAGACTTTTGTCACCTTGTATATACGTATTCCCTAACGGTATTTGTAATAGGGACTCGTTTGATAGAAATTGCAATGGACGAAGTTAAACGACTTGCTTTTGGATAACGTTCCATTATTTAAAGTAGGTACAAAAAGATGAGCGCTATTCTGTGGGTTCCATTATCAATACGCTTCCAATGGAAGTAAAAAAAGAGAATTAAGGATACCTACGTTTTGAAATCTAAATTAAAAAGCTTCCTTATGGTACATTCCGTTTGGAGTGTTTTCGATCGTTCGCAGTATTTGGTAATTATCTATAGACACTATTATGAATAACTCGTGATTATGCTTTTTTATTTATCAGCATTCTGTGAATCATGTACGCAGAGGATCATTCCATAAAGCTTTCGCAGCATGCGACAGTGTGGATACTGATGCGGATATGAAGAGTGATACCATCTTGAATGTGCTCACTGTTGTCTCAGGTATCGACTTGGATGGCCAACAGTAATATTCGCAGCCCAATCAACGGTTGCGCTCGTAGCAGGCCCCGTAGTCATAGGGGTGTGTGATGTGGAGCCACTAACATGCAACAATCAAAGATCAATCGGATCACCCCTCAAAGGTCCGACGCAAGTCCGAATGTGCTTCGCGTCAGCTCTAGCCGGCGGTTTCTGAACACGACTGCGGTACGTACTTGATTTGGCAGCACGAAGCGACCGATGTTTAATCCATTGTACTACGATGACTTGGGAAAGTTATGCTGTGTGTAATGGTTGTTGCGTTTGTGATTGTCAGGTTAATAATAAATCCACTAATGTTTACTGTCTATTCTGTGCCGAAGAGAAATAGTTTGATTGGTTCGAAGGAAGCATAAACACAAATAAAAATGACATCATGACTGCTGTGGAGTGCGGCAATATTGCTGACAGTTTTGAAAAGATGGCCCTATGTTGACAAATCTTTCATCTCTGTAATATTTGCCTTGATGTAGAAGGATGGCAAAAACTTCTGCATCGCTATACACACCTTGAGGAGCTTGAAAGCCTACTCCTATTTCTTTATTTTTTGTTTGTGCGGAGGAGAATGCAAATACCGCGATTACTTGTATTGCAAGCAGTGATTCTTAGTTCACGTCGCTTCTCGCTGAACACGTGGGATGTCTTGCAATGTTATACCACTTCCGCATGTATACCGGTTTCCTTTCTTATCTATTGCTGGGTGTTATATTAATAATAAGTTATATTAATAATAAGCCCAAAATGCAGATGTGATATTTGCTGTTAGATAAAGATCACGTGCCATTCACTTGTAATGACATTTACATGGCGGTTTGGTCGAGAGCTGAAACTGCATAAAGACATTTGCGGACATTCTACCTTCTTCCATCTATTCCACACTGTTTGAAATTTATACTCTCAGTTTTTTGAGCAAATGGTCAGCTCAGTGCGTTAAATAGAATTTCTTTAAGAAGCACGTGAATACGAATTTACTGTGGGCCTTTAGACACTGAGCACATGCGTTAAGGAAAGATGACGTACGTTAGACCACGTTATCATCGCTGAATTATCCAAACCTGTCAGTGGCAATGTGTTATACCCGATCACGATATTGTGCACTTTCCCTGTCCCGTTCCTAAGGTCGCAGTTACATCCTTTCAGCATATTAGATAGACTCTTGTGTCTTATGTCGTTAAATTTCAACTTCTAAGGCAAGTTTTAGTAATACAGTAGGAATTTCTAGGCAACCGACGAGCAATCATATTCAGCTTTGCTTATTCTTTGGTGCTTTCGAGTCAGATTTAATGTGGCTTAACAGGGGTTTCAGCCATTGACAAAGATAATGTGCATTTAGTGCTATTTTAGGTGGAATGATTTTAATCAGAGTGCAATAGTTACTTTTGTAGCACCAGGAATTATAACTAAGTACGCACATGCACACCACACTGTTACAGGAAGGCCAAAGTGAGTACACACATGCTCTTTGCACTGGCCTGATGACTTTCGGATGGCAGATTAGTTAAACCATAACGGGAGATTATAAACACAAATAATATAAATGTCCCTAAATGGTTATTAGGTTACTGCAATCGAGAGGGTGACGTTTCAGCCATTGACAAAGATAATGTGCATTTAGTGCTATTTCAGGTGGAATGATTTTAATCAGAGTGCAATAGTTACTTTTGTAGCACCAGGAATTATAACTAAGTACGCACATGCACACCACACTGTTACAGGAAGGCCAAAGTGAGTACACACATGCTCTTTGCACTGGCCTGATGACTTTCGGATGGCAGATTAGTTAAACCATAACGGGAGATTATAAACACAAATAATATAAATGTCCCTAAATGGTTATTAGGTTATTGCAATCGAGAGGGTGAACGTTCTGGTTTTAGATTCCTCCATCGAACAAGTCTGAGACGCATTCTAATCCTGAATCGGAGCTACAAATCCACAGGAATTTCTTGATGTGTGCATGGATGCTTCGTGACGTCAGCCTCAGGTGTCGGATTGCATATTTGTAGGATTTCTGCTACGATCATCATAAACTGCTCTATACGCCAAGAGGGAAGTAGCACGCTATTAGGTTGATAAGCGAAGTGTACTGACAGATCAGTCTGTCTTTGAAGGAGTTTACTGTTACAAAATTACCAAAGAATGTAAAAAACGGAAATGTCGAGATCAAGCGCTAGTCAGCGCTCCCTATAAGGATCTGAATGGATGAATTAAATAGTGAACGTGATTATGATAATAAAAGTAAAGAAACGCAAAATTTCCTCGGCGCAGTGAGACATCTGTTATTCAGTGCACCTCCTGCACAGAACTTCCCCAACATCAAACACGATTCAGTATATTTGCCATAATGGGGCAATGATGTGCAGGTGGCTACTTTGAGTCACGAACGTTTAATATTTCTCGTTTATAAATGAAATTGCTTGTACTCAACAGAGTAATTGTCTACAGAGTATTACAGTCAAAATCTTAGGAAACTTGAATAGGTTTTTAGTAGAGGCGTCGTATGCTGTATTTACAGCAAGCAGCTTTTAAATTATCGCTTCGGCGTTAATTCGACTTCTCGTAGATTCATGTGAAAAACTGCCAAGACGTGTATCAAATCCAGAGGAGTCGCCTAAACCTGCTTCCAACACTAAAAAAACGCGTGACTCTTGTCGAATCCAATTCGCACGATTCTTACAATTTAGGTGAGTTAAAAGTCGTCATGTCTCCTCTCCTTCTTTCAACCAAGGAATTCGGACATTTGGTTAACTTGGAACTACTAACTATGACCTCGACATATAAGGCTGTATTCTTTACTCCGAACTGTCAATACCTAAGCGACGCGAAGTCAGCAAACGTAAAATGTAGACATGGAAAGAGAACTTCAAAAATCGGAGTAGAATGGTGGTCCCACCAAGGACGATTGAGTCGTATATGTGCTATGGAGCGTTCATTTGATGAATGGCTTGGTTCAATTCAATGGCCCCCAGTTATCCTCAGACCTCTCAGGCCATTAGGGAGTAAGTAGGTCGCACTGAATTCTAGCTCCCTCCACTGTAATGACAAGCGTAGCTCAAAAGTAAGCAATGTTATCACCTTACAAAAATACTGTGTTTCACATAAAAATATTTCATTGTATTGATAGCCGTATGTAGATAGAAATAATTCATTTGGAACGAAAAAGACTTTGCCTTTCATGAGAAAAAAAAAACCAACGCTCTTTCTTTTACAACCAGTGACAGTGAAGAGAGAGCTCCATTAAAATCGGATAATATTTCCCGCAACTTATTTCGATATTTCGTGGCACGCAGCCAGCGTGTTCCGTGCCGCGTTGGAAGAAGGAAGGAGAAACTCTATCACTTTCTCCCCACCCCCTTTACTGCTCAGGCTAATCTGAAATTGCGAACCAAGGGAAAGAAAGTTGGAGACAGCTGCACACCACTCACGGAAAATTCTCGTGGCACGTTTGCTTTTTGGCATCTTAATCATAATTGACTTCCTGTTCTCCCAAACTTCATCTCCTCAGTACATGTGGAAGTGGCACAGCTGCATACAGGCTCGGTGGCGTTCTTTCATAGCCAGTATTGACTTCGCAAATTCCCTGTGAAAGAAGACGCCAAGATTAATGGATTGATCTCTTGAGAACTGAATACAGCGAGTTGCAGGTGTAAAATATGGATACAGGTCAACTAAACAGAGCTCACATTACGTATTGCCGTTCCACATTCTTGACATTGTGGTACAAGTAATTTTCTGTTTATGAGTGCTTGTAAGCGCCACATTTTTTCGTGCAAAGCTTACGTGAAGCTAGTGGGAGGTACAATGAAAAAATTGTTTATCATAAACAATAAGGGGACGTTAGAGCTGGACATGTGTAAATTGAATAAGTGGACGTAAATTAACTTATTAATTAGCGATTTTTTAGTAGGTTTCGTAAGTTTTGTGACATCATGTGAAATTAAGTTGTTGATGGACAATCGTTGTAGAAAGCTGGTAGTAATAACACACGTTTTTGCCATTCAGCATTGAGAATACATAGCTCCATTCCTGGTTTGAATAATAATATCACAAAAATTTTGGGTTACAATTCTGTTCATGAATCACACAAAGCAGGCTTACAAGGCTCGTATTTACATTCTTCGGTTTTTTGTCACACAATTGGGTCGTGATCGAATGCCTGTCTCTGTACCTAACATTTCGTCTCGTTAGTTGGTCAGCAACTAAGCAAGTCTTTGTAGCCTCTGAGGATGTCTCCAGCATTAGCAGACGAAACATTAGTCACAGAAACATGCATTGGACCACGGTCTAATGGCAACATAACGACACTGTTCTGCAAGACTTAAGGAGGAAAGTAGCTTTCCATGATGTGTCACTGCCACGTAACATAGCTCGATAAAACTTGGACCACACATAGGAAGAACTGATACAGTATAATACAGAAGGTAACTGATAGAAATGAGACGAACAGAAATGAAACTATATTGAACTATATTGAAGTCATTACGATTTATGAAGGCTCCCAGGACATTACAAAATACGGTACATGGTGAAACGTCACAGGTTTACGCTTCATTTAACTGAATGATTAATTTATACATGTGTAATAGTTCATTTTACGCTGAGAGCGTCCTTTCAATGTTTCGTCTAGCTAATTAACCTCTGGATTCAAGAATGCTTCCGTGTATATTTTTTCTTCTGTTGGTGTCACACCTCCTCTCTCATCCTTTGATCCCATGATGTATGTGGATGGATAAACGTAATTATGTATGGAATATATAATAATCTTGGTTAGTCAAAGATGGCAGCAGTAGGGTAGTTTAGCACCAACAAAACAACGTGAGCAGATTCGGCAGAGAGTTCGTGATACCCAAGACAGTGGGAATGAGCAGGGCAGAGTTTGTGAGGTTTGTTCTCACTGAGGTCCTACCCCCACCACCAGTTTTTTTGAACGGTTGGCGGTTGGTCCTGGAACGCGCCATGTTAGGACACTCTGGGGCCGCCGATTGAACGAGAGGGACGCAGGGGTGAGAAAAGTTATTCATAATGTAGGTTTTTGGGGGTAACATTGATTATGAAGCATGCTCGGGTGTGAATCAATACCGGGAAACGTTCAACGATATTGTATTTGTAGAAAATTTTCAGATTAATGTGTTTCAACTAGCTGACTTAGGCGCTAGGTGATTGAGGGCATGAACCAACGGTTTCTGTTCTTAGGTCAATAGCGGATAGGTTCATTGATGTTTCATTTGTTGGATAGTTTCGTTCTGTATATAATCAATATAAAGTTTTCATGATTCAACGGTTTATTTTACTCGTTTCTTTGTTGTCGAACTTGGCCACGTGTTGCCCGCATTCATAACGGTAGTCACTGGATTTGCCATTCGTTAATCACAGTATGAATAATGTGGAGTCATGAAGCCTGGGCTGGTTTGCTCACGTTGCATTGCAGTTGCATAATACGCGGTTTCAGCATGAACTTATCCGCATGGTACGGTATGTGTAGTAACACAAGTAATGTTTGAGTGGGTGAAAGGTATTATCCTTCCCTACTCCGCGCGTTAAATAGGTGTGACAATAACTAAATGGTGTTAAGGGCCACCATTCAGTAACATTCATTTTCACCCATTTTAATCATTAGTAGATGTAACTGGCGACGAAGTGTTGTCTATGTTTCCGGTATGACGAGGCGCAAGAGATAGTGAATAGATTTCATGTATGTTTTGTCACAAGGAGTAATAATTTCCTTAAATGTTTTGTCACAGAGGGTAATAGTTTTCTTAAATATTATCGAAATAAATCAGAATGATAATTGAAATTCTCTGTTAGCGTTATTTAGTATCCTTCACCCATACCACTGAGATAGTGACTATATTCTATGAATTTTCAATCCAGGCATATCGATTGTATGCATTATTCACTTCATGCGACTAACCGAAAAGAAAGTCTTACCGTCCCTAATGTGCACTTATTGTTCCATGGCCATTCACCGATGTTGCGTTATCCGTTGCTTCATTTTTAAATTAGAATACTATCTTTTCTAGCGGGTTTGATTACCCATATCTCAATTTATCGGGCCTAATTGAAAGAATTAGACACATAGCGGTACAAATGGGAACCATGGAGCACGGCGTCCGCTTATATTAAAGGGAGATACTTCTTACATGAAAATTAATCAGCTTAACAAACAAGGGGTAGACTTTCAATGGTTCTTAATGGGTGTGTGATCACCACGGACGGCAACGCATGCTCTTAAACGTGTTCCCATGGTGGCCAAAAGGTTGGTAAGGAGTTCCTGTGATAGGACGTTCCATTCCTTCACCAGTCACAACGGCTGGATGGTCGTTGGTGCATGTGGACGTGCTGAAATACGTAACCCCAATGGGTCCCACACGTGCTCGATGGGATGTAAGTCGGGGAACGGACAGGCCAGTTCATTTGCCGAATATTGTCTCGTTCCAAGAGCTCCACCACCTGCGCCGCCCGATGTCGCCGCCCACTGCCATCCGTAAAGTCAGAGACCAACGCACCTCTGGAAGGACGCACATAGAAAAGGAGTACAATGTTCTACAATCTTTCTGGGTGGATTACGTGTCCCATTCTCTCGCCATATGAGTGTACCTCCAACAGTGACGAACATGACCGTTTTGGTGGTATAGCTGTTATGGTGTGGGAATGGTAGACGTGACTGGACGTCGGCGTGCGACAATTATAATCACAGTGACGAAAATGGCTTTAAAGAAGCTGGTTGGTCGCAAAATAATAGTCACAGGATGATTCTGGACCCATTTATTATTCATTACGCGTTTCGGACTCTGTGCATCGTCAGATGACCTGGTGAAAAAATGGTCACAGGTTTCTATTTTATTTTTTTTAGAATTTTCTAAATTTCCACAAGTGTCTTAAAGGAGGACCTGTGCTAAAACATGATTGAACAACAAAGACATTAAAAAAACCACCATTTAGCACTGAATGAATAAACAACTATGACAAAACTGCAGTTAACTTCGAAAGAATTGTATAATCTACTATTCCACTCAGAAAATAACTTTATGGCCCAGCATGTATGCTGCCTACAGCCGAGTGATATGACAGGCGGATAGAATTTGTTGACGCTAGATAGTGTAAGTGCCGTGGCGTTGCGTAAATGGCCGATACATAATTGCAAGTGGTAATAACATTATCTGTTACAAAATTTATACAGATTTTTCCTGCACTATAAATAAAAGTTAACGCCAACCTTAGGAAAATGTGGAATGTCACGTCACTTAATCGGATAGGTAGGTTAGAAAATTTAGAAAGGGAAATGGATAGGCTAAAGCTAGATATAGTGGGAATTAGTGAAGTTCGGTGGCAGGTTCAAATGGTTCAAATGGCTCTGAGCACTATGGGACTCAACTGCTGAGGTCATTAGTCCCCTAGAACTAGTTAAACCTAACTAACCTAAGGACATCACAAACATCCATGCCCGAGGCAGGATTCGAACCTGCGACCGTAGCGGTCTTGCGGTTCCAGACTGCAGCGCCTTTAACCGCACGGCCACTTCGGCCGGCTCGGTGGCAGGAGGAACAGTACTTCTGGTCAGATGAATGTAGTATTATACATACAATGTCAAATTGGGGTAATGCAGGATTAGGTTTAATAATGAATAAAAAAATAGGAACGCGGATAAGCTACTATGAACAGCATAGTGAACACATTATTGTAGCCAAGGCAGACACGAAGCCTACCAAGGTAGTCCAAGTTTATATGCCAATTAGCTCTGCAGATGAGGAGGAGATACAAGAAATGTATGACAAGATAAAAGAAATTATTCAGATAGTTAAGGGAGCCGAAAATTTAATAGTCATCGGGGGTGGAGATCGATAGTAGGAAACGGAAAGGAAGGAAAGGTAGTACGTAAATATGGACTGGGAGAACGAAATGAAAGACGAAGCCACCCGGTAGAATTTAGCACAGGGCATAATTTAACCATTTGGTTTAAGAATGATGAAAGTAGGCTGTATTCATGGAAGAGACCTGGAGACAGAGACTTCGGAACCAGTTTTAAAACTGTAAGGCGTTTCCAGGGGAAGATGTGGATTCTGACCACAATTTATTGGTTATCAATTGTAGATTAAAACTGAAGAAACTGCAAAACTGCAAGAATTTAAGAAGCTGGGACTTGGATAAACTGAAAGAACCACAGGTTCTAGACAGTTTCAAAAGGAGCATTAAGGGACGACTGACAAGAAAAGGGGAAAGGAATACAGTAGAAGAAGAATGGACAGCTTTGAGAGATGGAATAGTGAAGGCAGCAGAGGAACAAGTAGGTAAAAACACGAGGGCTAGTATAAATTCTTGGATAACACAAGAGATATTGAATTTAATCGATGTAAGGAGAAAATATAGAAAGGTAGGTGAAAGGGAATATAAACGTCTAAAAAATGACATCGACAGGAAGTGCAAAATGGTAGCAGGAATGGCTAGAGGACAAATTTAAGGATGTAGGAGTATATGTCACTAGGGGTAAGAGAGATGCAGAGACCTTTGGAAAAAAGATAACTACCTATATGAATATCAAGAGCTCAGATGGAAAGCCAGTCCTAAGCAAAGAAGGGAAAGTAGAAAGGTGGAAGGTGTACATAGAGAGTCTGTACAAGGATGATGAACTTCAAGGCAATATTATGGAAATGGAAGAGGAGCAGATGAATATGAGAAGGGAGATATAATACTGCGTGAACAATCTGACAAAGCACTGAAAGACTTAAGTCAAAACAAGGCCATGGGAGTAGTCAACATTCCGTTAGCGCTACTGATAACTCTGGGAGAGCCATCCTTGACAAAACTCTTCCAATTAGTGAGCAAGACGTATGAGACAGGCGAAATACCCTCAGACTTCATGAATAATATAATAATCCCAGTTCCAAAGAAAGCAGGTGCTGACAGTTGTGAAAATTACCGAACTATCAATTTAATAAGTCACGCCTGCAAAATACTAACACGAATCCTTTACAGACGAATGGAAAAACTGGTATAAGCCGACCTCTGGGAAGATCAATTTGGATTCCGTAGAAATGTTGGAACACGGGAGGCAATACTGACCCTACGACTTATCTTAGAAGACAGATTAAGGAAAGGCAAACCTACGTTTCTAGCATTTGTAGACTTAGAGAACGCTTTTACAATGTTGATTGGAATACTCTCTTTCAAATTCTGAAGGTGGCAGGGGTAAAATACAGAGAGCGAAAGGCTATTTACAATTTGTACAGAAACGAGATGGCAGTTATAAGAGTCGAGGAGCATGAAAGGGAAGCAGTGGTTGAGAAAGGAGTGAGACAGGGTCGTAGCTATCGCCGACGTTATTCAATCTGTATATTGAGCAAGCATTAAAGGAAACAATAGAGAAATTTGGCGTAGGAATTAAAGTCCAGGGAGAAGAAATAAAAACATTGAGGCTTGCCGATGACATCGTAATTCTGTCAGAGACAGCAAAGGATTTGGAAGAGTAGCTGAACAGAATGGACAGTGTCTTGAAACGAAGATATAAGATGAACATCAACAAAAGTAAAACAAGGATAATGGAATGTATTATAAATGAATCAGGTGGTGCGGAGAGAATTAGATTAGGAAATGAAACACTTAAAGTAGTAGATGAGTTTTGCATTAAAAAATATTTTGTGTTGAAACATATAATAAAAAGAGAAAAAAGCTAATTTTGCAAAACTTGTCGTGTATTCAGTTAGAGTGATTTGGCGAACCAGTGTAGGCGCCATAGGATGTCTGAGTATTCGACAAACGAGAAATATCCGTCCAGTCATGTGAACCGGGCTTGCATAATCTTGGATGACGGGAGTGTCCACAGCATATTCACCACGAAAATGCAGAAGAAGGGCAACACTTGGTCTCCGTGAGTGTTGAAATAAACAAACTGGTAACACGAACGAGTGGACTCACGTCGTGGTACGTGAAACACCACCCCGCGCGACTGCTACGGTCGCAGGTTCGAATCCTGCCTCGGGCATGGATGTGTGTGATGTCCTTAGGTTAGTTAGGTTTCAGTAGTTCTAAGTTCTAGGGGACTGATGACCACAGATGTTAAGTCCCATAGTGCTCAGAGCCATTTGAACCATTTTTGAGAAACACCACCCCCACCAAAGAACCACATCCGGGTTGAACCACACCCTCCACACACTGTGGGTTAAACGCATCTTTGAGTTGTCCGTTCACTCAGTACCTTTGACTCTTTAATTGAATATATTAATATGGCCCTATATATATATATATATATATATATATATATATATATATATATATATATATATATATAGGGTGAGTCACCTAACATTACCGCTGGATATATTTCATAAACCACATCAAATACTGACGAATCGATTCCACAGACCGAACGTGAGGAGAGGGGCTAGTGTAATTGGTTAATACAAACCATAAAAAAATGTACGGTAGTATCTATTTTAACACAAACCTACGTTTTTTTAAACGGAATCCCGTTAGTTTTGTTAGCACATCTGAACATATAAACAAATACGTAAACAGTGCCGTTTGTTGCATTGTAAAATGTTAATTACATCCGGAGATATTGTAACCTAAAGTTGACGCTTGAGTACCACTCCTCCGCTGTTCGATCGTGTGTATCGGAGAGCTCCCAATTACTTAGGGATCCAAAGGGAACGGTGATGGACCTTAGGTACAGAAGAGACTGGAACAGCACATTACGTCTACAGGCCAACACCTTTTTATTGGTCTTTTTCACTGGCGCACATGTACATTACCATGAGGGATGAGGGACACGTACACACGTGGTTTCCGTTTTCAATTACGGAGTGGAATAGAGTGTGTCCCGACATGTCAGGCCAATAGATGTCCAATGTGGCGGCCATCATTTGCTGCACACAATTGCAATCTCTGGCGTAATGAATGTCGCACACGCCGCAGTACATCTGGTGTAATGTCGCCGCAGGCTGCCACAATACGTTGTTTCATATCCTCTGGGGTTGTAGGCACATCACAGTACACATTCTCCTTTAACGTAACCCACAGAAAGTAAGTCCAGAGGTGTAAGATCAGGAGAACGGGCTGGCCAATTTATGCGTCCTCCACGTCCTATGAAACGCCCGTCGAACATCGTGTCAAGGGTCAGCCTAGTGTTAATTGCGGAATGTGCAGGTGCACCATCATGCTGATACCACATACGTCGACGCGTTTCCAGTGGGACATTTTCGAGCAACGTTGGCAAATCATTCTGTAGAAACGCGATGTATGTTGCAGCTGTTTGGGCCCCTGCAATGAAGTGAGGACCAATGATGTGGTCGCCAATGATTCCGCACCATACATTTACAGTCCACGGTCGCAGTCGCTCTACCTGTCTGAGCCAGCGAGGATTGTCCACGGACCATTAATGCATGAATGCATGTTCCGTAGATTCGCTGCCCCGTGGTTTGTGAAACCCGCTTCATCGGTAAACAGGTAGAACTGCAACGCATTCTCTGTTAATGCCCATTGACAAAATTGCACTCGGTGATTAAAGTCATCACCATGTAATTGCTGATGTAGCGACACATGGAACGGGTGAAAGCGGTGACGATGCAGTATGCGCATGACACTACTTTGACTCAGTCCACCGGCTCTCGCAATGTTCCGTGTACTCATGTGTGGGTTCATGGCAACAGCAGCTAACACACCAACTGCACCCGCTTCTCCTGCGACGGGCCTGTTACGGACCCGTTTGCGTGCTACGACCATACCTGTTGCATACAGTTGGCGGTAGATGTTTTGCAATGTGCGGCACGTTGGATGCTTTCTGTCCGGGTACCGTTCTGCATACACCCTGCAGGCTTCAGCTGCATTTCGTCGACACTCGCCATAGATGAGTATCATCTCCGCCTTTTCAGAGTTCGAATACACCATGGCCACAGTTCCTACAACACTACACTATCACAGACGTCTGGTAACACGGTGTACTACAGTTGGTCTGCGTGCGGAGACGACTGCAGAATAACAATAGCAGCAAGCGCTACATGCGGACACTTCGACAGCTAGACCAGACCACAACAGTGCACTACAGCCACACTCGTAAACACGTCGGCATCGTAAACATGTCCCTGCAGATGCTGCTCGCCGACCGTGGCCCGTGTTTCTTACAACACGCAACTGAACGTCGGATGTAATTAACATTTCACAATGCAACAAACGGCACTGATTACGTATTTGTTTATATGTTCATATGTCCTAACAAAACTAACGTGGTTCCATTTAAAAAAACGTAGGTTTGTGTTAAAAAACATACTTCCGTGCATTTTTGTATGGTTTGTACTAAACAATTACACTAGCCCCTCTCCTCACGTTCGGTCTGTTGAATCGGTTCGTCAGTATTTGATGTGGTTTACGAAATATATCCAGCGGTAACGTTAGGTGACTCACCCTGTATACTACTGGCCATTAAAATTGCTACACCATGAAGATGACGTGCTACAGACGCGGAATTTAACAGACAGGAAGAAGGTTTTGACATATGCAAATGATTAGCTTTTCAGAGCATTCACACAAGGTTGGCGCCGGTGGCGACACCTACAACTTGCTGACATGAGGAAAGTTTCCAACCGATTTCTCATAAATAAACAGCAGTTGACCGGCGTTGCCTGGTGAAACATTGTTGTGATGCCTCGTGTAAGGAGGAGAATTGCGTACCATCACGTTTCCGACTTTAATAAAGGTCGGATTGTAACCTATCGCGATTGCGGTTTATCGTATCGCGACAATGCTGCTCGCGTTGGTCGAGATCCAATGGCTGTGAGAAGAATATGGAATCGGTGGGTTCAGGAGCGTAATACGGAATGCAGTGCTGGATCCCAACGGCCTCGTATCACTAGCAGTCGAGATGACAGGCATCTTATCCGCATGGCTGTAACGGATCGTGCAGCCACGTCTCGATCCCTGAGTCAACAGATGGGGACGTTTGCAAGACAACAACCATCTGCACGAACAGTTCGACGACGTTTTCAGCAGCATGGACTATCAGCTCGGAGAACATGGCTGCGGTTACCCATGGCGCTGCATCACAGACAGGAGTGCTTGCGATGGTGTACTCAACGACGAACCTGGGTGCACGAATGGCAAAACGTCATTTTTTTTGATGAATCCAGGTTCTGTTTAAGCATCATGATGGTCGCATCCGTGTTTGGCTACATCGCGATGAACGCACATTGGATGCGTGTATTCATCATCGCCATATTGGCATATCACCCGGCGTGATGGTGTCGGGTGTCATTGGTTACACGTCTCAGTCTCCTCTTGTTCTCATTGACGGCACTTTGAACAGTGGACGCTACATTTCAGATGTGTTACGATCCGTGGCTCTACCCTTTATTCGATCCCTGCGAAACCGTACATTTCAGCAGGATAATGCACGACCGCATGTTGCAGGTCCTGTACGGGCCTTTCTGGATACAGAAAATGTTCGACTGCTGCCCTGGCCAGCACATTCTCCAGATCTCTCACCAACGGATAACGTCTGGTCAATGGTGGCCGAGCAACTGGCTCGTCACAATACGCCAGTCACTACTCTTGATGAACTGTGGTATCGTGTTTAAGCTGTATGGGCAGCTGTACCTGTACACGCCACCCAAGCTCTGTTTGACTCAATGCCCAGGCGTATTATTACGGCCAGAGGTGGTTGTTCTGGGTACTGATTTCTCAGGTTCTATGCACCCAAATTGCGTGAAAATGTAATCACATGTCAGTTCTAGTATAATAGAGTTGTCCAATGAATACCCGTTTATCATCTGCATTTCTCCTTGGTGTAGCAGTTTTAATGGCCAGTAGTATATATAGACGTAGATCTAGAGTTAGGTGTAGAAACACAGTCATTAAAGGGCACAATGAAACGGACTTACTGCAGATGGTCTCTTTGCAACAGAATAAGCAGAAACATTGTGATTCTTGTTTCTTCTGATGCATTTGTTGGTTGAACATTACACGGGTGTTCTGCCGGTTCATAGCGCCAACTGGCACAATATTCCGGCGAAGAAACATGTACTGCCGGTTCATAGTATCCAGCGGGCACAACATTTCGGAGATCTAACATGCCGCCATCGTCAGGTGCGCTGACGAACTGAGCTCCTGAGGGTGCACGGCTAAATAATCTTCCCTGGCTCCCGAGAACCGCTCCGACCACGGTCCGCGCCGGCGTTTCTCCACAGATATTCAGACACCTCATTGAAAGTGTCCGCAAGAGAATTCAAGCATATCGGCGACGAGTAGGCATAGTCCATACTGGCGATCACTAATAGGTGTTCGGATACGTTTAATCAAATAATGTACATACTAAGGTCTTGTATCATACAATTATGCTATATCAAAATAACAGTCTACCCATTGCATGAAGAAATGAAGAAAATAAAAAGGTAAGGGTCATTTAAGAAAGAATGCAAATTGATCCTGACGTGTAGCAGTCGTTTCTGCAGCGTGAAGAAGCCGGCCGGTGTGGCCGAGCGGTTCTAGGCGCGTCAGTCTGGAACCGCGCGACCGCTACGGTCGCAGGTTCGAATCCTGCCTCGGGCATGGATGTGTGTGATGTCCTTAGGTTAGTTAGGTTTAAGTAGTTCTAAGTTCTAGGGGACTGATGACCTCAGATGTTAAGTCCCATAGTGCTCAGAGCCATTTGAACCATTTTGAGCCTGCAGCGTGAAGGAACATATAAATAATCACACTGACGATAACCTGTATATGAAGTCTGTAATAAATACATCGCGCATACAAAACCTTTCACTAAAAGAACTTGTTTGCTGATTCTGTGTTTCGGCTGTTGCGGTGCAGACACGGTCACAGCAGTCTGTCAGCTAAGCTTTTGAATACACTGCGCAACACAATTAAAGGAACACTTATTCGAAACCCCATAGCTGACTACCATTGAAAAGTGTAACTTTACAATTTGGCTAAAAAGCCTAAAAACTTCCTCTCTAATGGTGCAAAAGCGCTGTGTCCGGCGGCGTATTCCTCTAGCTCGACAGCGCACCCATTCACGTGTAGTGAGAATATTAAAGATGTGGCTTTGCAAACAAAACCTGTGAAGCAGCCCTAGGTGCCTGCAGGCAAGGAATCACTTGACTAGCCGTACGATGCCAGTTGCCAGCCTGCATGCATTTAGGGCTACTTCACAGATTTTCTCTGTAAAGATACAGGTTTTCTGGGCTTTGGCAATAAATGTGGTCGGATGCGACCAAGAGCATTGCCAAGCCAGAAGGTCTTAGACGGACCCTCTGCCCTTATATTCGTGCATGTGTCAATGTCGCAATCCTCCGTTATCACGCCACAGAAGGATGCGAAACCGGAGTGATGAAAATGCATAAGCACCCTTTACTATTTCGGATCAAGTTCAAATGTCGTCGAATAGTTTTCGGTGGTAGCTAGGGACTCCAACCTGTACAGGGGTGCAAAAATTGTGATCAATCTGCACTCAAAATGGGTGCTATCACGTTCAGTGGGGATGCAGCCCCACAGTGTCGTTAGCGAGAGGCTGAAAAGTCCTGGGATGTAGCACCGTCAGAGGTTGTCAAGGACTCCGCCCTGGTGCTCATCACACTGAGAACTGTCGTTTTCGACCGTGAAATTTGTGGTACTGAGCGCCTCCAAGGAAAGGCCTGGTTTCATTGACGCCCTTATGTCATCCGCTGAGGCCTTTTCGTGTCTGTTCTGTGCGGCGGTGTATTTGAAATTTTTTCCCTGGCCAGTCGTAAATAAACCGAGTGATTTCAACGCCAGGTGTCACCATTTTGATCTCCATCGGAGAGGCGTCAAGAGACGGGTGAATTGTATATAAGAGGGGGTGTGACGACCTCTTCATCGTGTTACACGTCCTGGATGGCGCCGAGCAGCATTGTGGTGAAATCTGAAGCCAAGGTGACATCATTCCCCCACCTTGCTCGGCAGATAAACTTGTGATCTCTGTGGCCTTTTTATCGCACATGTTGACACTTCGCTGTCTGAAGCGTTGTCGAGCCCCATGGTGACGCCGCAGCTCACCAAGCTTTTGCACCGATACAGAGTAGGGTTACAGACATCTTAGAGACGAAGATTAGGCAAGCTTACATTTGCAAATTTTTGGCAAATGATTTGGTTCAAATGGCTCTGAGCACTATGGGACTTAACTTCTAAGGTCATCAGTCCCCTAGAACTTAGAACTACCTAAACCTAACTAACCTAAGGACATCACACACATCCATGCCCGAGGCAGGATTCGAACCTGCGACCGTACCGGTTGCGCGGTTCCAGACTGTAGCGCCTAGAACCGCTCTGCCACCCCGGCCGGCGGCAAATGATTTCTCTAATACAGGTGTTCTACAATCAACATAGATTTCGAAAAAGATACACATATATTGAAATAGAATTTCTGTCTGTGTGCTGTAGAACTACTGCCTATCGTGGTTAATTGCAATGATGATGTGATGAAATCTAATAACATAACAGCGCTTTTTAAAGGTTTTTCGACAAATCGCTGATTTAACTTAGCGCTCTTTAACAGAAGCTTTCTTCCTTTCTCATGTCGCTTCGTAATGCCATATCCCAGAGAGGGTACGGAGGGTGGAGGGGTGGGTGATGGGAAAGAGGAAGGAAGTGTGCGTATGTTGCCAACGTTCTTCGCACGAAGGGTCGGAAAGGAAAGGACATAAGGTATTGTTTTGCTTTAGGGAGGAAAAAACAACTGGGGTCTGCGTTTAGGCAACTCAAATCAGCTGTGTATTTCCCAGATTTGCGTGATCCCTAGGGGAAAGTTTCCAGTTACTATCGGATTCAAATGGTGGTAGGCAGTGAAGTAATTCAAAAGCAGATGTATTTGGAAAATACATTGTTATGTAAGGATACTAACTACTGATAATGATGGGATCCAGTTATGTGATTACTCTGTTTAATGCGAATGGCAGATGTCGTTATATGACGCAAGCTCTTGTAGTTTACAGACACGCTGGAAGTAACTTTGGTCATTTTGAGAGAAGAGTACGCTGTTACTCTTAGGCTAATACGTCAGCTACATGTAATTAAAATTCGCGACCGCGTGTAAATAGGCAACGGATTCTTCTGAAAGTCGTGAGTGCCTATAAATACGCAACGCATTCTTCTGAGCTGAGTTTAAATCATAAGTGGAGATTTCTGGGTTACTCTCAAGCTACATACGCACGCACACACATACTCGACAGAGTTACTGCATAAATGCATAAGTGATTAAATACCATTGGTGTGCAGGAATGTTCCGCACTACGTCTGCACTGTCGCTTCTTCTACGTTGGTATAGTAGTTTACGGAACATGGACATAGGTTTTCGTCGCATGGTGTATACGCCTCTTAGCGACACAAGACTTTTTCAATTCCTCTGACACCGCGGTGTCCCATTTCTTCTCTTGGCGGTGCAATTCTACAGTCCGTTCTTATAGCTGGTGCCACTGACTACAGAATTCTGTGTTAGCAGCAATACTGTCCGCGAATGAGACTGAGCTCCTACCAACCGTAGTGTGTCCCTTTCGTCGTCGCATGCGCTGTCTGTGCCATTAAGTGACCCATTTATGTGACCAATCTGAATTATGTGACCCGTAAGGACAGAAGCGACCAGCTCCCATCCACACAAAAGGTTCAGCAGTTCACTACTGATTTTTAGAGATAGAATTATAGTGTCAGCGTCCGCAACTCGTGGTCGTGCGGTAGCGTTCTCGCTTCCCGCGCCCGGGTTCCCGGGTTCGATTCCCGGCGGGGTCAGGGATTTTCTCTGCCTCGTGATGACTGGGTGTTGTGTGATGTCCTTATGTTAGTTAGGTTTAAGTAGTTCTAAGTTCTAGGGGACTGATGACCAGAGATGTTAAGTCCCATAGTGCTCAGAGCCATTTGAACTTTATAGTGTCAGCGATCGTTCTTTGCGATAAGCAGAACTCGGTGTCATGTTGGACAACAGATTGATGTGACGCCAACGTGTACTAGTTGCAGAAGGAACAGGCTCTACACGTGAGGCAGATATAAGCAAGAATGGGAATACATCGGAGCAATACATGGGCTAGAAATATTTATTAGTTTGGGGGGGGGGGGGGGGGCGGCGATTACTTTTGTTACTCTAGTAGAAATTATGAGCCTCGTTACTGTAATAGAAATTATGAGCCTCAAACTAGTGCATTTTCCATAAAATGCAATTATCGTATTTCATCTTAAAATATTTTGTACAGGCTCAAGTCTAATGTATTTTTGCAGCTCTGGTGAAAACTGAGCCTTAAACTACTATGTTTCTATATGTCTACCAGTACATCAATTACAACAAAATCCGTTACTTATTTCAGTTTCATTTTATTTTGCTTCATTTGCAAGTGCGTTAGTATTGAGTCCAGAAATTCAGCGCACACACACCATCTTCTGCACTCGTCAGGTACAGCTCTGTTAGACTGGTCTTCCACCATCCCAGCGCGACTTGAGTCTTGTAATGGTCTAAGCTGTCAGGCACCACGCTGTACTTTCGCGTCGTTTGCCAACAGCTTCGGTGCCGCCACCTTCTCCTCAGCTTTGCGCTTCCAGCGACCTGCACACAGCGGTGGCGGTAGTGATGCCGGCGGCGTCTTCGGCGCACATAAATGCAAGGATCTGAAAAGAAAAACGAGAGTACATGAGCAAAAGTTTACTGCGAGTCGCGGGAACTTGTAATGTGCTCAGGCACCAGGGGATATCTTCGTATCGTTCGCAAACAGCTTCGACGCCGCCACCTTGCCAGCATTTGCGCTTCCAGCAATTTGCACACGGCGGCGGCATGTCGTTGTACTCAAATCCAAAGCTCTGAAAAGAAGAGAGAACATGAGAAAAAATTTAGCACAAATCATAGTAGTTCGTATGTGCTCAGACAGCACGGCATACCTTCGTATTTTTCGCAGACACCTTCGACGCCGCCACCACCTCTCAACTTTTGCGCTTGCAGCTACTTGTACACAGCGGCGTCGTCGTCGTTGCACTCCAATAAATCCAAAACTCTGAGAAAAGAAAAGAAAGAAAAAGAAAAAGAGAGTACATGAGCAAAAATGTACCACAAGTCGTGGGAGCTCGCACGCAATCAGATACCAGGGAGTACCTTCGTATAGTTCGCAAACAGCATCGACGCCGCCACCCTCAGAGCTATTGCGGTTCCAGCGACTCGTACACGGTGACGACGTCGTCCACATATGTTCGCTTATGCTTCATCCTGTCTACTCATAGTGACCCGTCTCCGAAGCTCTGCCTCAACTTCCCTGCGTCTGCCCTTATATAGAAGTATGACAATGCTAAGCGTGGTTTCCGTGGAAATGTGCTCTGACGTCATTTCTTCAACCATTGTCCGTTACAATTCCACATGCCTGTATCGATACTACAGAACCATTCGGGAAAGATGAAGCGAGGAAATATACACTGGCTGGCCCACTGCTTTTAAGCTGCTTATCTAGACTGAAATCTTGGTGATTTTAAGCCCCCGATATTTTTTACGTGACATGCAGACACTATCTTGTACACTCCTCTTTTAATCCCCTTATGATATATAGAACTGTGCCAGTGTGTTCCTCGCCTTTAACAAGGATTCCTACAAGCACCATGCACAATATTACGCACTTTTAATATTATTGATAGAGCTAAAACATTGCTTGGTGTGCCAGAGTGTTATTCGGATGATAGTAGTTCCAATTCTCCGGATAGTCATTTGAATATATTCATTTCGTGGTTTCTTATCGCAGCTTAACACAATCGAATGACCCTCGACCCTTTCTCGGCTTAGCATTTGCCTCTTCTGACTTTGTTGGCAGAGAGACCTTAAATTATAAGCTTTGCGCCTCTTAAGTTTGGCCATACGTTACGAAACTAGACCTCGGTACAAAAAGATATCATAATTCTTCGAAAAGCCTCGTCAAAAAGGCTGAGGAAGTGAAAGAGTTTCAGCGAACTTTGGGGTGGAAAACTATCCCTAAAAGGGAGAATAACTAGCAGAAATCACCGATATAGCGATGCAGAAGGCAATGGAGACCATGGCATTAAAAGCGCATAATGTGTATCCGCAAGAAAAATGCCGTTTTGCAGGCGGCCGTTCATATAAAAGGACTCAAAAAACTGATGACTCATTCCCCCAAATAAGGTAATTTGCATGATTTATGTAGTAGGCAACATATGAGAGTGCTAAACGGAGAACTCTGGTTCGATCCCAGTTACTGGAAAACTGTTAACGCAGGCTGGAAGACAGCTGTGGAGCTCCGTGACGTCCCTGCGGTACTCATATCCAGAGACTGCTTAAGCACAGACTGACTGCGGTCGATCGCTGTACTAGTGTCCAATCGTACGATATAGCTATAGACCTCACTTTATGAAGATGTCAGTGGCTGCATCGGTTTGTAGGCCTACGTCTATGCGCTCGCGTGTCAATGTGAGGGAGAAGGAACTGGTGAATGGCCTTCCTAACACCTTTATCAAGAAGCTGTACGAAATATACTTCTCGCCAAGAGAAGCAAAGCACCTATAAGATACGGTCGGACGCCAATGCAACTTCGTACGCGTACACACCTTCCTCGGGTACGCAAATGATTTGAGTTGTAATTCTCTGTAACTGGTAGAATAGGCACCAAAGTGCGTTAGTTTTCTCGGTGTTTAATGATTTTATCAGGAATAGTATGGTATATAAGTGGTGTGAACAGCGTCAGATGCTCAGTAATTAATATGAAGGGGACGGAGATTCCGTGTATCCGTGTGAAACAGTATTATTAGCAAGAGTTCGATAGTGGTCTCTTTGTGGCCCATTTGCCTGACAGGTCAAATTGTGCTGTGTCTTGATATGGGGGACATTCGTATGTGTGGCAGTGGCCAGATGTTGGACCGCATGGGAAATTGGGAGCGGGCTTACTTTTTGTCAACGTTCTGGCCGACCATGTTTGACCACCACTCGAGATTCTCACCTTATTTTGCACCAACCACAACATAACATCATCACATCTATGCTAGCTATCCGAGTACAAGCAATGGGCTCCCACCAACATTCTGCGCCATCCCACATCATTTGCCGGAGATTAAACAGTATCCAAATTAGAGATTTACCAGTAGGCTACCGTGAACATCACAACAAAAACACATGCTTTTGGAGTGGTGCTGTGAGCGGAAAGAATGAACCGCTGATGAAAGGCGTCGCACTTTCTCCACTGCCCCTGATGACCATCGCCGACAAATGTGGCGTCAGTGATGGAAGAGATCTCATTCTTCCAATGTTTTGGAGAAGCACAGTGATGTTACTTTACACGTAGGTGCATACTTCGCAAGCCACAGTATGGTGTGTAGTAGAGGGTACCTTCTACCACTATTTGTCGTTTCCCTGCCCTCTTCCACTCGCAAACAGAGCGAGGACCAAACGACTAGCTTTATGCGTCGGTACCCCGAATTTCTCTTGTCTCCTGCTCGCGGTCCTTTGGCGACAGTAGAATCATTCTATACTCTTCTGCCACCGCCCATTCTCTAAATTTCCTCAATACTGTATCTTGAAAAGAACATTTCTTTCCTTCCAGGGTCTTCCATATCAGTTCACGAAGTATCAACGTAACACTCGCGTTTTCATTTGAGTCATCAGTTTGATGCGACCCGTCACGAATTCTTCTCCTGTGCCAACTTCTTCATCTCAGAGTAGCATCCGCAACCTGTGTTCTCTATTATTTGCTGGATATGTTCCAATCTCTGTTTCCCTCTATAGCGTCTACCCTCTACACCTCTCTATAGTAGCGTGGGAGCAATTTTCCGATGTTTTAACACATGTCTTACCAGCCTGTCTCTCCATTTTGTCAGTGTTTTCTATATATTTCTTTCCTCACCTATCCTTTTGAGAACCTACTCATTCTTTACGTTAGCAGTCCTCCTAATTTTCAACATTTTTCTGTAGCAGTATATCTCACATGCTCAGCCCACGTTTCATATAATACAGCGCTCCAGACGTACAGACTCAGAATTTTCTTCCTCAAATTAAGGCCTATGTTTGATAGTAGCAGGCCTTTCTTGGTTAGAAATGCCCGTTTTTCCAGTGCTAGACTGCTTTTTATACCCTCCGTGCTCCGTCTGTCATGGGTTATTTTGCTGCCTACGTAGTAGGATTCTTTAACTTCATCTACTTGGTGATCGTCAATCCTGATATAAAGTTTCTCTCTGTTCTCATTTCTGCTACATCCCATTACTTTCTTCTTTCTTCGTTTCGCTCATAATCCATGTTCTGTACTCATGAGACTGTACATTTCATTCAGCAGTTCCTGTAATTCTTCCTCACTTTCCCTGAGAATAGCAATGCCACCAGCGAATCTTATCACTGATCCTTTCACCATGAATTTTAATTCCACTCTCTTTTATTTGCGTCATTACTCTGTGGATGTAAAAATTGAATAATTGAGACGAAAGAGTACATCCCCATATTAAACCCTTTTTAATCCAAGCACTTGGTTCCTGGTCTTTCACTCTTATTGTTCCCTTTTGGTTCTTGTACATACTGTGTAGTATCCGGACTGGAGCGCCTAGAACCGCTCGGCCACCGCGGCCGGCCTGACATTAACATCCGACTATTTCTTCCAGGTTTTTCACTTTTATTGTCAGGCAGTGAATCTGATTGATTTCCTTGTCCCTTCAGCATTTATTTGATGCTCAGTTGTTCATTATCTTTGATGCTTATGTTCGTAATAAGGGAGAAGTCGAGCTTGAAATCTCCGTTTGAGTGAGACACTGTGGAGATGTTTGTAATTTAGATGTTAGCACTGATGCAAAGCCTGGTGATGGGTAACTATACGAAACCACATGCGAAATACTGCTAGTTTAAAATTCTTTCACCACCAGGATCTGAAACGACTGCTCACCAGTCGAGCGAAAACAATACATTAGCAGCCTCGGCTACAGAGGGAGTACGATACTTGTTATTCACTCTGTGTGCCTAGTACCTTGATGGTACATAGGTGTCAAGTTACCAATCCAAAATCGCAATATCAGATGACATTCCATTACATGAGGAGCCTGAGTGTCTGAAGTCATTTTTTTGTCAGTCTTCTGACTGGCTTGATACGGCCCACCACCAATTCCTCTCCTGTGCCAACAACCTCTTCATCTCAGAGTAGGACTTTCAACCTACGTCCTCACTTGTTTGCTGGATGTATTCCAGTCTCGAAATGTACATTCTTAGAAATTTTTTCCTCAAATTAAGGCCTATGCTTGCTACTAGTAGACTTCTCTTGACCTGCTATGTCCTTTTTGCAGTGTAGTTCGTCATTTGTTATTTTGTACCGGAATTCCTTAGCTTCATCTACTTTATGACCATGGTGACTTATGAGCCCCAAATAGATTAGTTGGACGCCAGCCCCTTAATTGTGATCATTAAATGTTAGCACTATTCGGATCACTTCGTGTCGACTGTTCTCTGATTCTCATTGCTGCCACCCTCGGCGACCCCAAAGTCGTGACACTGACAAAATGCTGTGCTCTCTGTGTGAGCGAAAGATTAATTGCTTATGAACAGCAAATTTACTATACTTCAATGCCTTACGCAAAATGCGACACCATCGTGTATGTTTACTAAAGGTTGTCAATGTCATTTTCCTTATGCTCATTGCGTTCTATTATAACAGCCTTAATTTGATTTCATATTCTTTGCTACAAATATGAAGGCCCATTTGAAGATTATCCTCTCAATAATATCCTCTTAATAATGCTCATTCACGAATCCGTGTTACTTCCATGTAAAAATTTATGTCATAGCAGTCGCTTGGCACGTTCGCACACGCCCGTGAGAAATTACAAAACTTTCCCTCTCTCACATCCTCTAATCTTACAGGAGCTGTGCTTTTTACCGCTCTACCCGGAGCTAAACGACTAACTTCACTCCCGTCAATGTCCAATGATCCAATGTCAATCAAAATTAAGCACTTCTTCAAATGTTGCTGTCTCTGCAAGTAAGCATGAACACTACACTATCAAGGAGTTCTTAACGTTAGTTGACGATTTTGTTTCGGTTGTTAGTGGCGAAATGCGGCTGAAAACCGAGGGCCGCACGAATACTTGATTCGGGTCACATGGGCGGTTTGTCGACCACTGCTCTAACCTACTAAAAGACCCCCATGTGGACGCCACACGTAGTAGCCGCTTCTCGCTTATAGTGCACGCCTGATCTTTTAAGGGGAACCCTACAATTTTATTCCTATAGCGACAGTCGAGAAATTCCAATCCTTTATCATCCCAGAATCTTCTGAGTCTCTGCCCAAAAGCAGAGGACCGCCATCGATCCTGGGTAAGACGCTACAACGTTCAGTGCTAGTCGCCTTCACCAAATCAGCCATCCGCCGAAAGGAACTGAGGATGGCTTCAGAACCCAAGTGGCATTCACTATGTACGTCAAAACGTGCCCCTATTTGGACCAGTTACACACAGCGCGCACGATAGCCGCCGCAGAGACTCCTCAACTCTTGGACGAGACCCCCTCCCTTCCCCCCACCCCCGCAAACATACCGAGTGCACACTGACATTCTTTCCCGCCCTGCCTACTGTTTCCCTGAGAGGCCCCATTACCTGCCCAACTGACCGGCCGGGGTAGCCGAGCGGTTCTAGGCGCTACAGTCTGACGCAGGTCGCTACGGTCGCAGGTTCGAATCCTGACTCGGGCATGGATGTGTGTGATGTCCTTAGGTTAGTTAGGTTTAAGTAGTTCTAAGTTCTAGGGACTGATGACCTCAGAAGTCAAGTCCCATAGTGCTCAGAGCCATTTCAACCTGCCCAATTTTGGAAAAAGAAAAGGAAGGAATATTGAGTTTAACGTCCCATTGACATCGAGGCCATTAAACACGGAGCACAAGTTTCGTATGTACCAAGTACTGGGAAAGAAACCGACCGCGCCCTTTCAAAGGAACCGTCCTGGTATGTGCCTGGAGTGATTTAGGGAAATCACGGAAAACCTAAATCTGGCTGGCCACACGCAGGCTTGATCCGTCGTCCTCCTGAACACGAGTCCAGTGTGCTAACCGCTGAGCCACCTACCTCTGTCCTAATTTTGGAGGTCCCAATGACTAGCATACCCGCCCTGCGAACTGGTCCTTAGTGGGCAGGAAAAACAGCCGCTGGACCAACAGGAGAGACATCACATACTGGCTCAGGAGTATTGTAAAAAATGAGTACCTGTTGCTTAGGCGTAAGGAGCTAGCTGTATGGCCTCTTACCTCTTTCGCCTTCCTCCCTGTGACACACGGACCCACTGCCGTTTGCAAGATCCCCTCGCTTCTTAACTGATACATTATTACTCAGCTTAGCCGCGAGTCGGTAGAGGGTGGTATTATTGACGTACAGTGTAACTGGTCAGCATTTCCGCCCGGAATTTGCGAGTGTAAGTCGGACCTTCCTTGATCGGCCTTGGTGGTTCGTATCGTCGGATTTCCTCCTACCTGTGCGCGGTGCAGCTCTCGTAAATGTCGTCCCGTGCAGATTCTTCATTGGCGCATTGGATGTCTCTGTCGGTGGAAGCTAATTATCTGAAATTGCTGTCGATCAACTTTGTGGTATCTGTTGTTGTTGTTGTTGTTGTGGTCTTCAGTCCTGAGACTGGTTTGATGCAGCTCTCCATGCTACTCTATCCTGTGCAAGCTTCTTCATCTCCCAGTACCTCCTGCAACCTACATCCTTCTGAATCTGCTTAGTGTATGCATCTCTTGGTCTCCCCCTACGATTTTTACCCTCCACGCTGCCCTCCAATACTAAATTGGTGATCCCTTGATGCCTCAGAACATGTCCTACCAACCGATCCCTTCTTCTGGTCAAGTTGTGCCACAAACTCCTCTTCTCCCCAATCCTATTCAGTACCTCCTCATTAGTTATGTGATCTACCCATCTAATCTTCAGCATTCTTCTGTAGCACCACATTTCGAAAGCTTCTATTCTCTTCTTGTCCAAACTATTTATCGTCCATGTTTCACTTCCATACATGGCTACACTCCATACAAATACTTTCAGAAAAGACTTCCTGACACTTAAATCTATACTCGATGTTAACAAATTTCTCTTCTTCAGAAACGCTTTCCTTGCCATTGCCAGTCTACATTTTATATCCTCTCTACTTCGACCATCATCAGTTATTTTGCTCCCCAAATAGCAAAACTCCTTTACTACTTTAAGTGTCTCATTTCCTAATCTAATACCCTCAACATCACCCGACTTAATTCGACTACATTCCATTATCCTCGTTTTGCTTTTGTTGATGTTCATCTTATATCCTCCCTTCAAGACACCATCCATTCCGTTCAACTGCTCTTCCAAGTCCTTTGCTGTCTCTGACAGAATTACAATGTCATCGGCGAACCTCAAAGTTTTTATTTCTTCTCCATGGATTTTAATACCTACTCCGAATTTTTCTTTTGTTTCCTTTACTGCTTGCTCAATATACAGATTGAATAACATCGGGGAGAGGCTACAACCCTGTCTTACTCCCTTCCCAACCGCTGCTTCCCTTTCATGTCCCTCGACTCTTATAACTGCCATCTGGTTTCTGTACAAATTGTAAATAGCCTTTCGCTCCCTGTATTTTACCCCTGCCACCTTTAGAATTTGAAAAAGAGTATTCCAGTCAACATTGTCAAAAGCTTTCTCTAAGTCTACAAATGCTAGAAATGTAGGTTTGCCTTTCCTTAATCTTTCTTCTAAGATAAGTCGTAAGGTCAGTATTGCCTCACGTGTTCCAACATTTCTACGGAATCCAAACTGATCTTCCCCGAGGTCGGCTTCTACTAGTTTTTCCATTCGTCTGTAAAGAATTCGTGTTAGTATTTTGCAGCTGTGGCTTATTAAACTGATTGTTCTGTAATTCTCACATCTGTCAACACCTGCTTTCTTTGGGATTGGAATTATTATATTCTTCTTGAAGTCTGTGGGTATTTCACCTGTTTCATACATCTTGCTCACCAGATGGTAGAGTTTTGTCAGGACTGGTTCTCCCAAGGCCGTCAGTAGTTCCAATGGAATGTTGTCTACTCCGGGGGCCTTGTTTCGACTCAGGTCTTTCAGTGCTCTGTCAAACTCTTCACGCAGTATCGTATCTCCCATTTCATCTTCATCTACATCCTCTTCCATTTCCATAATATTGTCCTCAAGTACATCGCCCTTGTATAGACCCTCTATATACTCCTTCCACCTTTCTGCTTTCCCTTCTTTGCTTAGAACTGGGTTTCCATCTGAGCTCATGATGTTCATACAAGTGGTTCTCTTATCTCCAAAGGTCTCTTTAATTTTCCTGTAGGCAGTATCTATCTTACCCCTAGTGAGATAAGCCTCTACATCCTCACATTTGTCCTCTAGCCATCCCTGCTTAGCCATTTTGCACTTCCTGTCGATCTCATTTTTGAGACGTTTGTATTCCTTTTTGCCTGCTTCATTTAATGCATTTTTATATTTTCTCCTTTCATCAATTAAATTCAATATTTCTTCTGTTACCCAAGGATTTCTACTAGCCCTCGTCTTTTTACCTACTTGATCCTCTGCTGCCTTCACTACTTCATCCCTCAAAGCTACCCATTCTTCTTCTACTGTATTTCTTTCCCCCATTCCTGTCAATTGTTCCCTTATGCTCTCCCTGAAACTTTGTACAACCTCTGGTTCTTTCAGTTTATCCAGGTCCCATCTCCTTAAATTCCCACCTTTTTGCAGTTTCTTCAGTTTTAATCTACAGGTCATAACCAATAGATTGTGGTCAGAGTCCACATCTACCCCTGGAAATGTCTTACAATTTAAAACCTGGTTCCTAAATCTCTGTCTTACCATTATATAATCTATCTGATACCTTTTAGTATCTCCAGGGTTCTTCCATGTATACAACCTTCTATCATGATTCTTAAACCAAGTGTTAGCTATGATTAAGTTGTGCTCTGTGCAAAATTCTACCAGGCGGCTTCCTCTTTCATTTCTTAGCCCCAATCCATATTCACCTACTACGTTTCCTTCTCTCCCTTTTCCTACACTCGAATTCCAGTCACCCATGACTATTAAATTTTCGTCTCCCTTCACTATCTGAATAATTTCTTTTATTTCATCATACATTTCTTCAATTTCTTCGTCATCTGCAGAGGTAGTTGGCATATAAACTTGTACTACTGTAGTAGGTGTGGGCTTCGTATCTATCTTGGCCACAATAATGCGTTCAGTAAGCTGTTTGTAGTAGCTTACCCGCGTTCCTATTTTCCTATTCATTATTAAACCTACTCCTGCATTACCCCTATTTGACTTTGTGTTTATAACCCTGTAGTCACCTGACCAGAAGTCTTGTTCCTCCTGCCACCGAACTTCACTAATTCCCACTATATCTAACTTTAACCTATCCATTTCCCTTTTCAAATTTTCTAACCTACCTGCCCGATTAAGGGACCTGACATTCCACGCTCCGATCCGTAGAACGCCAGTTTTCTTTCTCCTGATAACGACATCCTCTTGAGTAGTCCCCGCCCGGAGATCCGAATGGGGGACTATTTTACCTCCGGAATATTTTAATATTGTGGTATCTATTTACTCGAAATTAACATTCAGAATGCCGTAATATCACTTTTATTCCTATTAGATCAATAATGAAACACTCATGTCACAAACTACTCGTAACCGAGAGCATTGCTACCATCGAACAAGACAGGAAGAGCTCTTGACGCCGACTGCCGACTTTGGCGCGCAGTCCTAATCTCTTACTAGTTTCGCCACAGTTCGTGGATTTCCGATCAAGTTCGTACTTACTAAGATATGCATTTGTCAATGAACGGGTGTGAATTTTAACTAGGCAAAATTATGATAAATAGTTTTAAACATCCGCTCCTCCTAGTATTCATGTTGTCATAAATGACTTTAATTATTAAATATAAATAAACGAAATCGGTGACTTTGGCGCCAAGATGGCGGTACTTCCCGTCATGTATATTTCCCAGTCTGACGCTTGTTGCTGCGGTCCAGCGCCGAGCCCCATCCCACTACGCGCGACATATGGTCGCTTCGTCACCTAGCCAGCCAGCGTGGGAAATGCTCTCCGAGTCATGGCCGGCTACGGACTACAGCACTTCATACCTATCGTGAATACATCAATAAGAGACAATAATTTATTAAAACTGGTAAAAATGTCTACCTCACGTAAGAGGCACCTTACACGTTCACCACTCACTCACGAGTGAAGACGGACCCGTCTGATTATGTGGCTTAGCACATGTTCTACCATCCCGTCCCTTATTCCGTATTATCCTTTATTTGCAGAGAAAATCCGTATTTGTTATTTATCAGTCCACCTAATTTTCAAAACTCTTCTGTAGCACCACATCTCGAGCGCTTCGGTTCTCTTCTGTTCGTATTTCTCCGCTGTCCATGTTTGACTACCAGACAACGCTGTGCCTCAAACGTACATTTTCAGGGATTTCTTCCTCAGATTAAGCTCCATGTTTGACAACAGCAGTCTTCGCTTGGGCAGAAACCCTCCCTGCCTGCGCTAATCTACTTTTTATGTCCTACTTAGTTCGTTGGTCATGGGTTAGTTTGCTTCCAGGGCAGTAGAATTCCATAACTTCGACAGTTAAGTTTCTCGCCATTCTCATTTCTGTTACTTCTTTTTTTCTAGTTTACTCTCAATCCATATTCTGTACTCATAAGACTTCATCCCATTCAACTGTTCCTGCGGCTCTTCTTCACTTTCGCTGAGGATACAAATGTCATCACCGTATCTTATATTGTTATCCTTTCATACTGAATTTTAATTCCGGTCTTGAACTATTCTTTTATTGCCGTTATTCCGTCTTCTGCCTGTAGACTGAACGGGAGGGGTGAAAGGCTGCATCCCTGTCCTACACTCTTTTTAACTACAGTACTTCCTTTTGTCTTCTAGTCTTAATGTTCCCTTTTGGTTTCCGTAGCTCCTTTTCTTTCTTGAGTCTACGAATTCCCATAGGGTCTACATGTTATATATTATCATTCTTTCCCCATAGCTTACTTCTATTTCAGGAATTTCGAACATCTTGCACCATTTTACATATTTGACAATTTCTTCCAGGTTGACAAATCTTATGAAAGTCTCTTTATTTTGATTCATTACTACTTCCATTATGAAGCGCAACGTCAGAACTACCCCTCTGGTGCCTTCACCTTTCCTAAAGCTCTATGGCTTCTGGTTTACTCATCCAACACATCGTCATTTCTCTTTTGCTCGTACATTCTTATGAATATTATTCCTCTCAGCAGTTTGGATGCATAAGCTGTTAAGCGGATTATGCGTGATTTTAGCACTTATCCCTGTTGGTATTTTCGGAACTGCGTGGATTATGTTTTTCCGAAAGTCTGATGGTATGTGCCCTGTCTCATATATTCTAAACACCAACTTGAATAGTCGTTTGGTTGCTACTTCCGAAAGTAGTTTTAGAAATTTCGATGAAATGTTACCTATCCCTTCTGCATTGATCACAAGCCTTTCAGAGCTGTTTTAAATCCTGACTGTAATGCTAGATTTCCTGTCTCTTCCATATCGACTGCACTTTCTTCTTCTATCACGTCTTCAGATAAGTTGTATTGTTGGTATAGGTCTTCAGTGTACTCTGTGGACCTATGAGCTCTTTCGTCTGCGTTTAACAGTGGAATTTCCATTGCCACACTTGCCTTCGTATTACCGAAGGTTGTTTTGAATTTTCTACTTGCTAAGTCAGTCGTTCCGACGGTTAATTCCTTTTACATTTTTTGTCATTTTTCCTGCAGCCATTTTGCCTTGGCTTCCCTGCACTTCCCATTAATTTCATTGCTAAATGATTAGTATTTCTATATTCCTCTATTATCGTCGACATTTCAGTGCATTCTTCTTTCGTCGATCAGTTCAAGCATTTCGTCTGTTCCCAAAGGTGTCTTAGAAGTTACGTTCCTTGTATTTATGTTTGTCTGTCCAAAATTTTTGATTGCCCTTTTGAGAGATGTCCGGTCATCTTTAACTGAGCTGTCTTTTCTGGTATTCTGTATTGCAGTATCCAAATCTTTAGCGAACTCATACACATCTCATCATTCCTCAGCACGTCAGTATCCCACTTTCTTCTGCACTATTTCTTTCGGACGGTTGTCTACTCTTCATCATTACTAAATTGTGATCAGAGTCTACATGTGTTTCTGGCTACTTCTTAGGCCTGTAACGCACTAGGCAGCCAGGCTGAGGCAGTCGCAGTTTTGAGCAGCCAGCTGACGGCCAGTCGCGATGAATTGGCCAAGCGAGATGGACGTGGAAGACGCGATAATTGTTCACCTTTTGTCTCAGAAGAAACGCAGAGCCTAACAGGGATACTGGATTCATCCTCCACTGCTGGAGCGACACAGAAAGGGTTTATTTAGAAATTACTTCAAGGATATTCGAAACTATCCAGATCGTTTTTTTAACAATACCCTCTTCAGTCCCGACGTACACGTATGTGCACATCAGGTCTTTGTAGTGTCATCCTGCCAAGTGTCGTTTTTCCGAGATTGAGACCTGATGTGTATGACTGTGCACATCATGCGGTTTCTGTTTTTGCCACTAGGTTACGCGGAATGCAGTTTTGGCGGGATTTTTGGCATCCTGAAACTTCCGATCTTAAGGATGACGTCATCTGCGACACGCGAGAAAGGTAAATTCAGTTTCAATATTCATTTTTTAATTATATTGCTGTTTTTATCGTGCCTTACTCCAAACAAGACATCAAGGAAGTGATATGTGCAGGCAACTAAACGATAGTTTCGTAGTTTTACAAACATCGACTGTTGAATTTGAAGTACACATTTGTGTACATCAGGGCTTAGCTCACAGAATGTAGTGGTACTAATTCTAAGACTGATCTCACTGTGAAAACGTAATTTAAAACGTAATCTAAATTAAAATTTAGCTACTAATATGGTAGAGTAGGAGCAAAGTCGTTCTGGGTGTTACGGGTAGCATGATGGACATGTAATCTATAGGTCTTGGGTCCTAATCTCAGTAAAAGCTCTAAAATTTTTAATTTTGTTGTTAGGTTCACTTTCATTTCATTATTCAATTACTTCAACAGTTACCTTCACTTTAATTAATTTTCACTTCTCAGCCCTGACAGACGATGAAATTACGAAACTACTTGAGACGAGTGACTTGAGTACCTTGTCAGATGAAGACGAGGATTCTGTTGATGAACTTCCAACTCCACCTGAACGTATTGGTTTGCCACTATTAATTCATGGATTATGTACAAAAGGTATTGTCAAAAAGAAGGGACACCAAAACAAAAGTGTATGTATCTCATTAACTCTAGAATTCACTTGGCCCACGAGTTGGTGAAGTCTTCAAAAATTGTAGACTCATTGGAACTGTCTAAAGAAATTTCTCCGAGTGTAACACGGGAGAATGTCAGCAGATCTGATGTAGATGAGGAGCATCAAACCACACAAAACGAAGATGAATTGTGCCAAAGCCAACTGGAGAAAGCAAATGTGACAGGGTTGGCCACCTTCCTGAATATATCGAGAGTATTTTTGCCTCAAGGTTTCGGCTACCAGGGTGTAAGTCACGTTCTCGCATAATGTGTGAAAAGTGCAAAATTTATTTGTGCGTATTAAAAAACAATTGTTTTGCCAAATTCCTTAAACATGAGAAGTAATGTGTTCATAAAATGTAATGTGTACATAAAAATGAGAAGTAATGTGAAAATACTACGAGATAGGCACTTTTTTCTCTGTTAAGACCCAATATACACGTGTGTTCATTCAATTATTCAAACATTGTTTAAAATAAAATTTCAAAATTAGATTTTTTGTGCTACTTTGAGATCAACTACACCAAAAAAAGTGAGTGAAATATTTTTCCATTCTTTGTTTATCTTCGAGACTGAAGAGGACACAAGAGTGTCAGTGGAACCTTCCGGAAAATATAAGAAATTTCATAACGGGTACTGATACTCGTATGCGAGCTTTTGTAACTCCGGAAGAGAAATTGTTGATTACTTTGAGGTGAGTTCAAAAACAAATATGGTAGTTCATTTTCAATAATATTTGAAAATAAGTGGCCAGGGGTTAAAATGATAAGTCACAATTTAGTTTTTTTTTAGAGAAAAAATATTACTTGTCCTCTCCAAATTTTGCAGCAACTATTAACACCAAAGATTTATGACGCTGACTAGTAACGGTCGCTCGTATAAGAAAATGTACAATTAAAAAACTTCAAAGCAGTAAAACGCCAAATTTGTGTGAAAAATTATTGAATTATCATAGGTTTCCCCCCTGGCCCTTCGATTCTAATGTTATGAATTTGAAGGAACTGAAAACGGACGAAGTCAGAAAACAGAAGTGATAGTTTGAAAATAATGCAACACATATGATGATTTGAGATTATTATTTTTATTTTATATGCTAAATTATTACAACATTTGGAAAGAATATTAATATTAAAGTTGTTGTAGTACTGATGACTGGAACAGATCAAGTATTTCAGAATTCTGAGTTGACACAGTAGCGTCAGTGGGCGATGACATCTCATCGTATTCGGCGGCAGTGTCCTGTCTGTATGTAATAGGCGTAGAATAATCACGGCGAAGTCTGCTCGACTATCATTTGGCTGTAGTACGCATCCATGCTGAAACTGCTGTCTACTCGAGGCTTCTGGTTCATACCTATGGCTGTATGCTCCAGCCGCTGTTGTTTCTGATGCATAATCAGAACAGCCTTGGTGAAGAGTCCGCAGTGGAAGCATTTGTGCTCTTTTTATGATGTCAGTAACCTCCATTTTGGTAGTAAGCTTGAGTTGTTCCGGAATCTCTTTCATATCTTCTAGTAATGAAAGCAGAAATAGTATATCTGAATCAGATTCTTGGTTTCTTTCACGCTCCTCCCTCAGTGCGATACTCTGTTGTTGTACATCAATCAATCTCTCGTCGTTACTTTTCTGCTTCTTTCTGGGAAGAAGTAAAGGACTTTGTACGCCACATCCCCCACAGTTACCTTCAGCAACGTCAGTTTCATCCAGGCTACCTAGAGTTGTATTGTCTACAACAGTTTCCTTAAGAAATTGTAATTGCTCGAAATACACGTAAGGGCTTTTACGCAAAGCTGCCGCTCCATTTTTGGCACCTGCTCTGCGTTTTAAATCCCTGCTGAAACTTGTCCTAATATTCTTCCACATCTGCTGTAGAGATTTGACTGCAAAAAAAGTCTCTATTTGCGGCGCCGATGGGATGAGATTAGGGATGTTAATATGATTAATCTATTATAATAATGTAATAAAATTCCTGGCAGAAGTACGTGGGTTTCATTTTTTCATATGAACATATATTTCGTTTCAGATATCTGGCTACAGCATGTACTATGGCAACACTGAGTCACAATTTTCGGATCGGATGTACTACTGTCCGAGAAGTAATATATGAAATTTGCTTGGCGATTTGGGACAAAATGAGACAGACTGCGTTTCCAGAATTAAATGAGGAAAGATGGATTGAAATAGCAAATGGATCTAATAGATACGCAAACTTTCCCAATTGTTTCGGTGCCATCGTCGGGAAACATATCAGAGTAATAAAACCCCGTCATTCAGGTTCACTTTACTATAATTACAAAACTTATTTTCGATCGTTTTACTTGCTTTATGTGATGCAGATTATAAATTCACTTACATTGATGTTGGAGCATCATCTATTTTTAAGAAATCAGTTCTGTATGAAACACTCCTAAATAAAAATTTACAAATACCAGAGAAAAGCTCAATATCAAACAATGGAATACCGATGCCGTACGTCACAGGCGGAGATGAGCCGTTTGGTATGTCTGAAAATTTAATGTGTCCTTATGGAGGAAGGAGTTTAACAGACAAAAAAAAAAAAATACGATCTTTAACTACCGACTGTCTCGGGCTACGCGATTTGTCGAATGCACGTTTGGCATTCTGGAAAATAAATGGAGAATTTTTCATCGCCCTATGGATGTTCGGGAAGAATTTGCAATTGCCATAATAAAAGCATGCTGTGTTTTACTTGAGAGAGAGAGAGATGGCTACAAATTTGAAGACACGCTGTACGTCCCTCCAGAACTGGAAATTTCCCCAGGTCCTACAAGAGCAGGGTGCCGTTCATCAACATCAGCATACAGAGATTTATCTGCGGATTATTTTACAAATGGAAATCCGCTGGAATGGCAAAACAGACTTGCATTGGGGTAATAATTATATGTGTTAATTGAATTGTGGGTGTGACTATTACTGATTTCATGTGAATTTTGTGTATTATTGTCAAATGTACAATGATACCCTCTTCTTGATTATTGTACCTATAAATATGAAATGGGAGATATGATATTGCGTGAAGAGTTTGACACAGCACTGAAAGACCTGAGTCGAAACAAGGCCCCGGGAGTAGACAACATTCCATTAGAACTACTGACAGCCTTGGGAGAGCCAGTCCTGACAAAACTCTACCATCTGGTGAGCAAGATGTATGAGACCGGCGAAATACCGCCAGACTTCAAGAAGAATATAATAATTCCAATCCCAAAGAAAGCAGGTGTTGACAGATGTGAAAATTACCGAACTATCAGTTTAATAAGTCACAGCTGCAAAATACTAACGCGAATTCTTTACAGACGAATGGAAAAACTGGTAAAAGCGGACCTCGGGGAAGATCACTTTGGATTCCGTAGGAATATTGGAACACGTGAGGCAATACTGACCTTACGACTCACATTAGAAGAAAGATTAAGGAAAGGCAAACCTACGTTTCTAGCATTTGTAGACTTAGAGAAAGCTTTTGACAATGACTACTGTAATTGGTCCTTGATATCAAAATACAGGGAGCGAAAGGCTATTTACAATTTGTACAGAAACCAGATGGCAGTTACAAGAGTCAAGAGACATGAAAGGGAAGCAGTGGTTGGGAAGAGAGTGAGACAGGCTTGTAGCCTCTCCCCGATGTTATTCAATCTGTATCTTGAGCAAGCAGTAAAGGAAACAAAAGAAAAATTCGGAGTAGGTATTAAAATCCATGGAGATGAAAGAAAAACTTTGAGGTTCTCCGATGACATTGTAATTCTGTCAGAGACTGCAAGGGACTTGAAAGAGCAGTTGAACGGAATGGACAGTGTCTTGAAAGGAGTATATAAGATGAAGATCAACAAAAGCAAAACGACGATAATGGAATGTAGTCAAATTAAGTCTGGTGATGCTGAGGGAATTAGATTAGGAAATGAGACACTTAAAGTAGCAAAGTAGTTTTGCTATTTGGAGAGGATAATAACTGATGATGGTCGAAGTAGAGAGGATATAAAATGTAGACTGGCAATGGCAAGGAAAGCGTTTCTGAAGAAGAGGAATTTGTAACATCGAGTATTGATTTAAGTGTCAGGAAGTCGTTTCTGAAAGTATTTTTATGGAGTGTAGCCCTGTATGGAAGTGAAACGTGGACGATAAATAGTTTGGACAAGAAGAGAATAGAAGCTTTCGAAATGTGGAACTACAGAAGAATGCTGAAGATTAGATGGGTAGATCGCATAAATAATGAGGAGGTATTGAATAGGATTGGGGAGAAGAGGAGTTCGTGGCACAACTTGACTAGAAGAAGGGATCGGTTGGTAGGACATGTTCTGAGGCATCAAGGGATCACCAATTTAGTATTGGAGGGCAGCGTGGAGGGTAAAAATCGCAGAGGGAGACCAAGAGATGAATACACTAAGCAGATTTAGAAGGATGTAGGTTGCAGTAGGTACTGGGAGATGAAGATTGCACAGGATAGAGTAGCATGGAGAGCTGCATCAAACCAGTCTCGGGACTGAAGACCAGATCAACAACAACAACAACAACAACCATTTTTATTATGTAGTAAATAATAAATCACTTACCGAATTCATTCTTTTCATTTTCCGTCATATTCTCCTCACACGTTATATTTGTGATTTCCTCCCATGTTCTTCTCTTCACGTCACGGTCACTGTACTCCTCACGAGACAGCCCCAGATTGCTCTTCGTCTTTCAATTTCTTGAATAAATATCCCGGTGTCGAAAGCCATCGGGACTTTTGGCTCGAGGTGCAGACAAGTTGTGGCTGCTCGGACAAGTGCACGGGGACTGAGGAAGCGACACACGCAGCTCGCCACTGGCTGCACGCAGCCGCCTGGCTGCCGTTCAGTCGGCCGTGTTCTGTTGGCTGCTGCAACCACAAAATCCTGGGTTCCTAGTGCGCGGCCTGCAATCAACTGTCATTGTTTTATTGGCTGCCGCAGCCTGGCTGCCTAGTGCGTTACCGGCCTTAAACATTCGGTGACTCGCTGAATCACACTACACGCCCGCAGTCAGCTACCGTCCAGTTTCTGTGTTGTTTGGTCCACTGATGTCGTTCACCTGCATGAGCAGCAAACAGAAACATTGCCAAAGCCTTGCAGACAAACAAAAATTACGCGAAGCGAAATGTAGTGTGAGGAGAGGCGTTCAATGAATTCGAAAGTAAAGTTCTATGTACTGACTTGGCAGAAAATCCTAAGAAATTTTGGTCTTATGTCAAAGCGGTAGGTGGATCAAAACAAAATGTCCAGAGACTCTGTGACCAAAATGATACTAAAACAGAGGATGACAGACTAAAGGCCGAAATACTAAATGTCTTTTTCCAAAGCTGTTTCACAGAGGAAGACTGCACTGTAGTTCCTTCTCTAGATTGTCGCACAGACAACAAAATGGTAGATATCGAAATAGACAACAGAGGGATGGAGATACAATTAAAATCGCTCAAAAGAGAAAAGGCCGCTGGTCCTGATGGGATACCAGTTCGATTTTACGTAGAGTACGCGAAGGAACTTGCCCCCCTTCTTGCAGCGGTGTACCGTAGGTCTCTAGAAGAGCGTAGCGTTCCAAAGGATTGGAAAAGGACACAGGTCATCCCCGTTGTCAAGAAGGGATGTCGAACAAATGTGCAGAACTGTAGACCTATATCTCTAACGTCTATCAGTTGGAGAATTTTGGAACACGTATGATGTTCGAGTATAATGACTTTTCTGGAGACTAGAAATCTACTCTGTAGGAATCAGCATGGGTTTCGAAAAAGACGGTCGTGTGAAACCCAGCTCGCGCTATTCGTCCACGAGACTCAGAGGGCCATAGACACGGGTTCCCAGGTAAATGCCGTGTTTCTTGAACTCCGTAAGGCGTTTGATACAGTTCCCCACAGTCGTTTAATGAACAAAGTAAGAGCATATGGTGATGTGTCGGCAGCTGGGCCAACACCTTGTAGATAGAGGTGGCTTAAAGGGCACGCGAGACTAACGCAGACGGGCGTGAAGTACTGGAACAGGATACGTAATTAATGCTATGAAGAAAAGAACGGAGCTTCTCATATACTTATCTTTAATGTCTTCTTGTACATCTCTATGGTGAACACAAGTGAGACTCTAATTACAATCACTTTTCACGTCTCTCTGAAAAAAAAACTATATCTGTTGCCGACTGCCCTTTCGTTAATTGTTGCTTTTATAAAAATTGTTTTTGCTCCTTCTGGTTTATTTAATTATTTTTAATTATTATTGGCGTAACAACGCATATATGGAAAGAGTGACGTGAAATTCTTTTAACAATGCTGTGCTTTTAATTGCTTTATCATCGTTACCTTTTTTAGCAAAATAAAATGATGGAAGTATTATTGTTCTGAATCTGGCCTACAATTTAAAGAACGATTTTTTAGTAACTGCAACTCATGCTAAGTATCAATATATCTTTCCTACTTCGTAATTATTCAAAGTTGAAATTAATGTCCTATGATCACTGATGTTACAGTTCGTACGATCGTTCACAAATACAAGTCTGCAGTGGATTTTATTTCTTACTAAAATGCTATTTCATACCACGGCTAGCCCAAGAACATGAGACTCTCATTAAAGAAAATTACGTATTCACTATAAAATTTAGCCAGATCAGAACAGAGCACAGCAAGTTTCCTATCAGATTCTTTAGGTACATAAAATTATTTGCACTGAAAATTATATCCTATCAGCAGCCCGCGTCAACCTGCAACACATCATAAAATCTGCTGATCTTCACTGCCAGCCTGGGAGCTAAAAGAAATAATATTATTTTTTACTATTATTTTACCGCTTCCTTGCGGTATACTCGACTATATTGTAAGTCGTTTAAATACGCCGCGGCAGCGGCTCTTCTTTCTCCACACAGCTCAGCTCCACAGATAATATTTTTATATGGCTGAAAAATATCTTAACAGGATGGGATAATAGGCAGGCACACTTTAACATTTAAGTAATACAAGTTTTCATTTAAACAACTCTATTTAAACATTTAAATATCTTAATAATTACAGACCTGTGTACATTCACGCGCAATGGCGTCCAATTCACAATCTCGACAAAAGAATGCTACCTTCGCGCTCTCTACGACAATAACAGGAGATCTTTCTCTCACAGCTTTCAGATTAAGAAGACAAAGACATTGGTTTACATCATGCCTTATATACAAATTCATTTGGTGATCTTTGTACAACATTTATCTTCTGTGTCGGTCTTATTACTCGCCGACACAGACGTTCTCAAAAATAAAAAATAAAGAAAATAATACATAATTTTACATAATGACACAATATGACACATCTAATATTTTAATTATTACATAATATATTGTCTTTGTTTATTACAAGACGTTACACTGCCCCCTGGCAGCATTTGACTAACGATGAAAATGTTCGGCAATATGCTGCCACTAACGTCTGTCTTGTTTATGGTTTATTACTTTGGTTGGAACATTCGCTTTACACTACTCAGTTCTTTTACACTGTAGGTTTAATTACACTTCGTATACTGTTCTTACACTTTGCGAGGTGACCGTCAACCTAGTCCCAGGGTCATTACATTTATTTGGCTCCCCCATTCGGGCTACGTGCGATCAGAAAACCTGGGAAAACTGCGCCGGAGCCATGGTCATCTCACGAAAAGTTTAGACTCTATTCAATGTCCACATATAACAAAGGCTATTTGTGATAGCATGCTACACTTTTAGTCTCTTTGTTATCAATATACTACTTGTATTCTGGATTGTTATGAAAGTCACTTATTACACATTTTTACAATAGTATAATGAACCGTCTTTGCACTTACTCGCGACAGTTGGTTTAAAATGTCTAGCATTCGTGCGAGTATCTTTCATTAACATGACGCAAACATATTAGATCGATACATCACTAAATCCATGAATATTGTGAGTTCGTGTTGGATAACAACAAAAAAAAAATGTTTATCACGTCATTGCGTGTCCATTAAACACCATTCATGTTAGCACATTATACATATAGTTAATAGTTCATTTGAATGACAACAATGTGGTATGGAGCTGGCGGCGCGAAGCAATTGTTGAGTAGCGTCGTCTGGAACGCCGCGTACCGACGGCCGCTGGGTTCGACGACCGGCTCTCAATAACAGTGAGGTCGTGCTAGCGTGGCGCCCAAGCAGTCGCGAACCGCGCTGAACCATTCGCTGTTGTCGGCGAGTGGCAGTGGTTTACCGCAACCGGCTGGATGGCGGCACGGCACTCGTCTCTGCTTCTCCGCATGGCTCCCCGTCGTGGCGCATGAAACAAACATTCCACAACGGTGTACTGTCTTTAAGGACACAGATTACTAGCTGTGGAAGAAGAGGCAATTTGTTAAAAGCGTTTATTGTTCAGTAAGCCGTCGCTTCACTGGTATGCACAGGATGTTTTGGCGTGATAACAGGTTTTTTGTGGCATCGTGACACTGGTATTCAGAGTTCGTCACACGCACATTGTACTACACGTTTTCACTCACTTCCACGGTTGATGCACTGCCAGAGCGTCTTTCAACACGCGAAAATGGTTCGTTACACTCATACTACATGTCTCCGTTGAGCGATGTTTGTGTAAATCGTCTCCGAACGGATCAATAACTACTGTTTTTATACACTGTCTATTGTTCGTTGAGCGCTGCACTAGGACAGTCTATCACTCAACACTAGATTTATCGACGTATATATTGGTGCAGATACAACAGTCATTTTCTGTCCCTACTACACACAATATTCCGTCCTGTCCTTAAGTGTTTATGCACACAGTTTATTTTTTAACACCTTTTAACTGTTCTTTGCATAGTCACTCTGATTTACATAGCATTTATTTGTTTTCACTTTATCACAACATACTCTTCATATTGTTGCTAGGCGTATTTGGCCCTTTTGTAAAAATTTTTTTTTTAACGGTGTGTGAATTTTTTTTTTTTTTTTTTATACATATTTTTTTTTTTTTTTTTTTTTTTTTTTTCTTAGTGTAGCTTGCCTGATTATCACCCATCTATCAAACAGATTTTACCATGTGCATGACAGCTTGACTCGGGCATATTGTTCAATAAATACTTCGTTCAGCAATAACATTATTTTTAATGATTTTTCCTATATGACTACAGTGTAGGTTCTGCATTGTCTGACTTGACTCGCGTATCGCGTAATGAATATTCAAGGTCGTGTACCAAGTACACAGGCTTCAATTGAAGCATTGCTACATACAGAACGGAGTTTCCACGGAACGGGCTCGTTTTTAATTAGGTTCTGCTCCAGTGTCGTTCTCAAATCACTACTGGCAGCCAACATCACATTACATCATTGTTGCATATTGCAAAGTCAATGTCTGGCTAGTAAAGACTCTCTCTCTCAGGGTTTCTTATCCTAATACAATTACAGCAATTCCCTTACTCTATAAGATTGCATCATTGATTGCACTTACACACTACACATAGAAAATGGTTCAAGAAATTAATCCTTTATACAACAAGAAAATTGTTCATTTTTTAATAAGCACATAATATCTTAATGACTAATTGTCTGTAAACAAAATCTGTCCTGTGTAAGCTATTGCTCACTTTCTGGTTCCACTTCCTCCCAACTTCATTACACACAAATTTCTTTCTAAATACTAACACACTTATATTCTAAAACACAATTAAAATCTTTTTACACCTATTACTCTTTATATATTATGTGTCACTGAATAAATAACTTCACGTCTTTACGTGGATATAATCCTTTGATCTTCCCCGTATGGGGATGTGCTAACAAATAGCTACATTCATGTGGCACGCCTATTACTCTAAAGGGTCCTGAATATAGCAATTGCCACTTACTATTCTGTTTTAAGGTGGCTGAGGATTTAGGGTGGTTACGAATGAGTACTAGGTCTCCTACATTATATTTCTGTTCGTTTGTTACTCCTCGGTCGTATTTCCTTTTCCTCTTTGCTGCACAGTTGGTTAGTCTGTTCCATATCTTTTTCATCTTTTCTTCCCTTGTTTCTGCCTTAGCCGGCAATCTCGGCAACGGCGTGAGCCATTCATTCGGTGTCTCCTTAAATCCATTCAATATCTCTACCGGTGGATAGCCTGTACTTGAATGGGGTGTTAAATTGTGTATTTCTACAAATTTCGGTACTAGCTCTGGCCATTTAGTATGTCGGTTTCCTATGTAGATTCTAAGGAACTTATTCAATTCTTTGAATATTCTTTCAACTAGGCTTGCTTCTGGATGGAATCGGGATACCAGGATGTGCTGTATATTTTGTTCCCGTAAGTAATTTTTCCAAGTTCGACCCGTGAAATAAGATGCATTATCAGTTGTTATGGCTTCGGGTTTTCCCACTTTAGGCAAATATTCTTGACTGATCCTCCTGACCATGGTTTTGGCAGTAGCTGATTTTATGCAATAAATTGCCAAGTGTTTGGAAAAAATATCGTACATGGCCAGTATATATTTCATACCTCCTCTGGCCATGGGATAGGGACCTGCCACATCTACCGATACTATTTGAAGTGGCCTGAGAGGAACTATAGGGTGTAGTTCAAACTTGGTGGATCTATTGTAATGTTTCGCTTTTTGACATATCACGCAAGTTCTAACTGTTGTCTGAATATGGTGTTTCATACGGGGAAAGTAGCAGTATCTCGCCATGATCTCTGCACACTTTCCAATCCCTGCATGGCCCCATGCCAAGTGTGTGTGCCATATCATAACTTTTACTGACTGGCTGGGTATACATACTGCCCAGCAGTCTTCTTTCGTGCTAATTTTATGATACAAAATATGGTTCACTATTTTAAAATCTTGCTCACCTCTATTGTTAACCCCCTCTTCAATATCATTAATAATTTTTCTCCACATCGGATCTGATCTTTGTAACTCGAACATGTTTTTACATATATATAAAAAATCTTTCATGTAAGTGTTGTCACGCACTAACAACACTTTATATTCCGCGGATTGCTCTAACATTTCTGCTAACTCCGGTAATCCTGCCGGCAGTCGTGACAGAGCATCCGCTATTACGTTATCTTGGCCTTTAATGTACATGATCTTTATCCTATATTCTTGTAAGACAAGCATCCATCTCCTCAGTCTGGTATGGAACAGCTTGCATGACATTAAAAAACTTAACGCTTGGTGGTCACTATAGACTCTAATCTCCTTCCCTTGTAGATAATAATTGAACTTTTTGACAGCCCAGACTACTGCAAGTGCTTCGAGTTCAGTTGCCGAGTAGGCTCTCTCGCAGCTAGTTAACGTCCTACTGGCGAAGCCGATAACTTTTATTGTTGTTGGGTCGTTTCCTTCTTCCCACTGAAACAAGCACGCGCCCAAGCCATAAGAACATGAATCCGTCGCGAGACAAAAATCTTTGGACAGATCGGGGTGCTGCAAAATATTCGCATTCAGTAGGGCGGTTTTAATCGCTTCGAAGGCTTGTTGACATTTGTCATTCCAAACCCATTGCACATTTTTTCGTAATAGATTTAGTAGTGACGCGTCATTTAACAGCTGATTGGGCACGAACCTCCTGAAAAAAGACGTCAGCCCAAGGAACGCTTTCAATTGTCTCTTAGTGCAGGGGCTTGGAAATTGTCGGATCGCCTCTAATTTTTTGTTGTCCGGACTGATACCGAGTGGTGTAATAAGATGGCCTAAAAATTTAATTTTGTTTCTGCCAAATTTTGACTTTTCGAGGTTTGCTGTCACCCCTGCTTGCCTAAATCTCTCTAGTACTCTGTGCAACAATTCCATGTGTTCGTCCCAAGTAGCAGTCGCGATTACCAAATCATCTACATATACCGTAATTTTTTCCAATAGGTCTGGACCCAGTACGGTGTCTAGTGCAGTAATAAACACTCCAGCACTCACATTCAATCCGAAGGGAAGCACCTTGAATTGGTAACTTCGCCCCCCGAATATGAAAGCTGTGTACTTCCTGGATTCCGTTGTAAGGGGAATTTGCCAATATGAACTTTTCAGATCGATCGAGGTCAAGTACTGCACTCCATGAAATTTTTGTATTTGCTCGTCTAAATTCTCTGGACGAGTCCGGACAGGTATAATAATTTTGTTAATGTCCCTAGCATCTAACACTAGCCTGATTTTTCCATTGGCTTTCGCCACTGCTACAAGAGGACTACTGTATGGAGAGAAGGAGGGCTCTATGATATCCCACTCTAACATCTTTCGAATTTCCTTAGCTACTAATTCCCTCCTCGACCAAGGGATGGAGTAGGTTGCGCGACAGTATGTATTATGGGGTATCACCTCTATGTGATAGTGGTACCCTTTGACTATTCCTGGACGGTCGGTAAATACCATAGTATATTCCGATAGCAGCTGCGTCAACTGTTGCTTTTGCGTATCATTTAAACCTTCCGATTCGTGCACTTTAGTCTGATATGCCTCAACATTTGTTTCGAAATTTTGATCCTCTAAGTTCGGGTAATAGAGGTCTGTTGCATGTGAAAAATCATCGATGTGTAGTACCCAAGGGTTCCTACCTTTGATATCGATTCGATTACAGCACGGCACAAGTACCTCCTTCGATTTCATCATAGATAATTCAATCCTTCTACCCCTATTAATTATGCTTAGTTTCCCCACGGAGAGGTCGATCAATGCGTCCCTCTCACGGAGAAAATCTACTCCCAGAATGCAGGCCACCTTCAATCCTTTAACCACGAGGAACGAGCTCACTATGGCTTCGCCCTCCTTATAAATCTCCACCTGCACCTGGTACTTAACTGATTGGCTCTGTGCACTAATGGCTCCAGACACCTTACAATTATTAACCGGGAAGGTCGGAATACTATGTCCCTTTCCCAGTGCTTTAAATAGCTCCATACTCATCACACTTACTGAGGCACCTGTGTCGATAATTATGTTTACTGCAACATCATTGATTCTAGCTTCAATAATAGCTTGCACATTTTCGTTATTATCCTTCTTACATTCGTGCGGTTCGTTCAGCAGATCCTTATCCATACTGACACCTTCGTTGTATCGCAGCATGCGTATCCCAGGTCTATTACTATTATTACTCGAGTTGCTCTCACTCCATCCCTCGGCCGTCGATGGAGAGCATATCGAGGCCGATTCTAGTTTGTTGGATTAGTTACTTGGGAGGTACTTGGACGGCTATTGTCCGCGACCTCCACTATATGTACGTTCTGATTTGTAGGCCGCCACGGCTGCGCAATAGGCGCGTTTTGCGGTGGTGGTCTATTGTTGTCATACCGGTCACTAGCCTGTCGCTCTGGGCTTCTACACTGATTCTGTTGCCAATTTCGATTACTATCATTATAATTACTCTGCCACTGACCTCGCGCATTTTTCCAGCGGTTGGTCCCTGACACTCCGTATTCGTATCTGTCGTCAAATCGACGCTTTTTGTTATAATTTGGTTGTCCATACCCGTTTTGGCCTCTACCGTTACTACCATTTTGCGATTGTTCTTGTCGCTTGCTACCACCCCCACCATTTCTATGGTTGTGGTTCTGTGCACTACTGTTTCTGTCGTGATTACATCCCGACCCATTATTCCGCAAATGGTCGCACGCCGATTTTACATCTTCCTGTATTAAATCTATGGAATCTAGGACCGACAGGAAGTTTTCCATGTCGCTTTCTGGTACATGTATTAACTTCTCCTTGATCTGAATTGGTAAATGGGATTTGAGTAGTCTTATTATGTCTCTCGGTGATATAGGCTCGTCCCAGTAGCGTGTTTTGTTTATATATTTTTCAAAGTACCGCCTCAAATTCCCAAGACGGGGTGAGTACGGTTCGGGATTATATACCTCTTTTCTTAGTCGCTCTTGTATACAAGGCGACCAATATTTCGATAAAAATGCCCTTTCAAACTGTTCGTATGTCTTGCAGCTGTCTGCTACTTCTGTAGCCCACAGTGCTGCGTCACCTTGAATGTACGACATTACGTATTGTATTTTCTGTGTTTCGTTCCATACACTGGGTAAGATATTTTTAAAGCTTTTTATAAATACCACTGGGTGTACTGATTTCCTTTCAGTAGTAAATGTTTGAAATTGTCTATTTTTAATTAAACTTTCTTCCACTAATATTTTTGAACTACATGGGTTTGCTGCTGGGACATATGCTGTGTGCTCCGAACCGGAGCTACAGCTCTTCGCATTATCGACTACAGATTCCCCATTGTTGTATCGCATATAAGTTTGTGCGTTGCCAAAACCATGGGCTGTTGGCGACAGAGGTTCCTGTTCCACTTGTTTCCTGCTTTGTGCTAAACCCTTCTCCAGATCGGATATCCGTTTGTTAACATTCACTTGCCACTGCGGAATATCCTCACTGAGTATTTGTTTAATGGTTTGCACATCGTTCTGTACCTGACTATTTACGGCGGTACTGAACGATTCTGAATCTCTATTTGCTATTGCTGCTTCTACTTTAGAATTAATATTCGTGTCAATCTCAGTCTCCTTCACTTCTAGCCATGAGTTAAATTCTGTTTCAATTTTATTTGCCTGTTCATTCCACTTCTGCTCTACAAGCTGTGTGGAATCTATTTCTAGCTTTTCTACTCTGTTGGCTAAGACACCTATTTCATCTACCATGTTAGTGTTTGCTACTTGCAGGTGGGTGACCTGTTCAGTCAGCTCCTGCACGGCCTTAGGTATCGACTCGTAATTCTTTTTCATATCTGCTATCTCTTTTTTCATATTTTCTAACGATTGCACAAGTTGCTGGTCCCGCTCGGCTTGCTGGCGATCTCGCTCGGCTTGCTGGGCAAGTAAATTTTCTGCTAGCTTACGATCTCGCTCAGCTTGCCGGCGATCTCGCTCAACTTGCTGTTGCGCAAATTTTGCCTGGTAATCTAGCACACGCTCTAATATAGTCTGAATTGAATACCCACCAGGCAGATTACCACTCTCTGGTTCCTGCTTTTCTGGTGGTGGTACAATTTCTTTATCTACATCAACTTGATGACTAGTGGGCGGTGGCACTACTTCCTGTGGCCCTGCCCCCACATTTTCGCCAGTTATATCTTCAAAGAGAGTACTAGTACTACTTGAGGCACCCTGTTCCACATTTCCTTCACTAGCTAATTGTTGTTCTTCAGTATCCATATTGCTTGGACGTTGACTACGCAACTTAACCATATTCCTAAATTGCTTACTAAAACACAAAATCTAACAGTTTTTCCCCTTGCACACAAAATACATCACTTTATATACACTACACTGCACACTAAAAATTACTATCTACATCAACTTTGTCCTGTCACAAATACTAACATCAAACTACGTACAGTATGCACACCACTAGCGATATGAGATTACCTCACTGGAGCTCACTTCTACAAACAGGACAACTACACTGTAGTCTTACCTTTAGTTTCTATTATCTCGGGGTTCGGCTGCCCCCGGATTACGTAGTCGTTAGAGCTTCTCAGTACAATCAGGATCGTCTTCTCAAACTCGCTTGCAGCAGTACGTTTTGTCATGTAAGAGTGTTTGAACATTCATTAATACATAGCATAGATCATGATATACATACATTTAACACTAAATACATATACATATACACCTACATAACAATAGACACTGAAAGAAAATACATAAAATTTTATAATTGTGGCCACTGCAAATTCGGGCCCCACGTTTTTGGGCGACAGTTTCACGTCTTCTCTCTTAAAAAAAAACTATTATCTCTGTTGCTGACTGCCCTTTCGTTAATTGTTGCTTTTATAAAAATTGTTTTTGCTCCTTCTGGTTTATTTAATTATTTTTAATTATTATTGGCGTAACAACGCATATATGGAAAGAGTGACGTGAAATTCTTTTAACAATGCTGTGCTTTTAATTGCTTTATCATCGTTACCTTTTTTAGCAAAATAAAATGATGGAAGTATTATTGTTCTGAATCTGGCCTACAATTTAAAGAACGATTTTTTAGTAACTGCAACTCATGCTAAGTATCAATATATCTTTCCTACTTCGTAATTATTCAAAGTTGAAATTAATGTCCTATGATCACTGATGTTACAGTTCGTACGATCGTTCACAAATACAAGTCTGCAGTGGATTTTATTTCTTACTAAAATGCTATTTCATACCACGGCTAGCCCAAGAACATGAGACTCTCATTAAAGAAAATTACGTATTCACTATAAAATTTAGCCAGATCAGAACAGAGCACAGCAAGTTTCCTATCAGATTCTTTAGGTACATAAAATTATTTGCACTGAAAATTATATCCTATCAGCAGCCCGCGTCAACCTGCAACACATCATAAAATCTGCTGATCTTCACTGCCAGCCTGGGAGCTAAAAGAAATAATATTATTTTTTACTATTATTTTACCGCTTCCTTGCGGTATACTCGACTATATTGTAAGTCGTTTAAATACGCCGCGGCAGCGGCTCTTCTTTCTCCACACAGCTCAGCTCCACAGATAATATTTTTATATGGCTGAAAAATATCTTAACAGGATGGGATAATAGGCAGGCACACTTTAACATTTAAGTAATACAAGTTTTCATTTAAACAACTCTATTTAAACATTTAAATATCTTAATAATTACAGACCTGTGTACATTCACGCGCAATGGCGTCCAATTCACAATCTCGACAAAAGAATGCTACCTTCGCGCTCTCTACGACAATAACAGGAGATCTTTCTCTCACAGCTTTCAGATTAAGAAGACAAAGACATTGGTTTACATCATGCCTTATATACAAATTCATTTGGTGATCTTTGTACAACATTTATCTTCTGTGTCGGTCTTATTACTCGCCGACACAGACGTTCTCAAAAATAAAAAATAAAGAAAATAATACATAATTTTACATAATGACACAATATGACACATCTAATATTTTAATTATTACATAATATATTGTCTTTGTTTATTACAAGACGTTACACACTGTAAGGCTAATGGCGCCTTGCTAGTTCGTAGCCATTAACTTAGCTGAAGGCTATTCTGTCTCTCGGCTAATGAGAGAGAAAGGCTTCGTACGTCTAGTCGCTAGCTCAGTCGTCCGTACAACTGGGCTGAGTTCGAGTCAGTCTCTCGAGACCTGCCTTGTGGTGGCGCTAGGTTTGCGATCACACCGTGGCGACACGCGGGTCCGACATGTACTACAGGACCGCGGCCGATTTAAGCTACCACATAGGACGTGTGGTGTCTGGCTGTGACACCACATTCCTCCCCCGCAAATCGGCGAACGGTCGTGAGATAAGGCTTCCGCCCGCCGTGGGGAGGACCCCATGTTGACGTATGCGATGAGGTGGGGAGCCTAACAACAGGCGAGGCTGTGCCACCCGCACCCGGCCATTCGGTCCGAGGGGAGCTAGGAAACGCCTGAAAACCTAGTCCAGGGTGCACGTCAACATGCGGCGTATGCGCCCGTAAAGAGACAGGAGGGGCCGAAGGGTCGACCTTCATATGGTCGGAGAATCCGACGCGCGATGACGACATCTGGTCCGTAGCGGGCAAGAGTTCCATGGCGGAGGACAGCTGGTCACGGGAAGCGATCGGCGGCGCGTGACCCAGGGAGGCGCTTGGCGGCTGCAGCGAAGCGTCCACTGCGGGCGGCGCCGGCGGCGGCTGCGGCGGCGGCGCGACGCCATGAGGCAAAACGGAAGGCAGCGTCGGGAACACCTGGGGATGAGGCGAGCCAGTAGATGGGTCCCCAGGGTGCTGACCTGACGGCTCCGTCGCTGAAAGCAGACGGGGAGCGGCAGAACCCGGGCGACGACAGAGGCGCAGCTGATTGAGATGCCGACGCACCTCACCAGAGGCCCCCAAAACCAAATACATCGCGCGGCCGAGGCAGCGAAGAATGCGCCCTGCGAGCCAACGCCGTGAACCGCGATAGGTGCGATAGAAGACAACGTCGCCAGGAGCAAAAGCAGGAGTCTGCCGCTGCACAGGAACCTGATGCGGCGGATGCAGCAAAGACATCAAGGTTCGATGAGAACGACCATGGAGCAACTCAGCCGGCGAGCGACCATCGCGGAGCTGAGAGCGATACGAGGACAAAAAGAGCAATAATGCGTCTTCCCGAGAATGCGACTCTTTCAATTTCAACATCTGTGACTTGAAAGTCCGGACCAATCGTTCCGCGGCACCGTTGGACTGAGGCGAAAACGGCGCGGACGTCAGATGTTGAATACCATTGGCCTTGCAGAAGGACTGAAATTCTGCGGACACGAATTGTGGGCCATTGTCGGAAACAATAGTCTGCGGAAGACCTTCAATGCAAAAGATAGCAGACAAGGCTTGGATTGTGGCAGAAGACGTCGTGGAAGACATCCGGACAACAAAAGGAAAATTACTGAAAGCATCGACCACAACCAACCAACGAGCATTCCAGAATGGACCAGCAAAATCGATGTGCAATCGTTGCCAAGGGGAAGTGGCTTTCGGCCATGCAAAGAATTTCCGCGGCGGTGCGGATTGTTGTTCGGCACACGCCACGCAAGAGGAGCACATATTCGTAATCGCAGCATCGATTCCGAACCAAGTACAGTGCTGACGAGCAAGTTGTTTCGTACGCACTATACCCCAATGTCCTTGGTGGAGAAGCTGTAAGACAGAGGACTGTAACGAACGTGGGACCACGACTCAGGACTGATCATTATCAGAACGCAACAACAAAACACCACGTCGTACAAAAAGTCTCTCCTTGTGAGCAAAAAATCGGCGAACCAGCGGATCCTCGATCCGTGACTTGGACAAGGGCCATTGCGTAGCAACAAAACGCAAAACAGTAGCAAGGACAGGGTCAGCAGCTGTGGCCGTAGCTACACGACGAAAATCAATCGGAAACGATGCGACCACGTCATTGGTTTCCGCATCAATGAACATGCAAGCAAGTTCGGAAGAATCGAATGCTTTATCCTCAGCAACAGGCAAACGGGACAACGCATCAGCGTTTCCGTGCTTAGCAGTGGACCGATAGAAGATATCGTAGCGGTACTGCGAGAGAAAAAGAGACCAGCGAATGAATTTCTGCGCCGTACGCGGAGGTACCGGCTTGTTCAGATGAAAAAGCGATGTCAAAGGTTTGTGGTCCGTGATGATGGTAAAGTGACGACCATACAAGAAATCGTGAAACTTAGTAACACCAAACACGAGAGCTAAAGCCTCTTTCTCTATCTGTGAATAATTTCTTTGCGCAGATGAGAGCAATTTTGACGCAAAGGCAATAGGGCGATCATGCGATCCATCTTTGTGCGCAAGCACAGCACCGATCCCGAAATCCGATGCATCTACCATCAACAAAAGGGGTTTTCGGGGATCGAATGGCGTAAGGCAAGTATTTGAAAGTAACGCCGATTTCAACTGGCGAAAGGCGCGTTCGCATTCCGTCGTCCAGACGAACGGAACACCTTTACGGCGTAAGCGATGAAGCGGAGCTGAAATGGAAGAAGCATTGCGCAGAAATTTATGATAATAATTTATTTTACCCAGCACACTCTGTAGTTGTTTCAAGTTCTGCGGTGACGGCAAATCCTGTATGGCACGGAGGTGCTCTGGACTTGGATGGATGCCCTGGGCATTTATTACATGGCCCAGGTAGGGTAAATCCCGAGCAAAAAACACACATTTGTCCTTCCTCAAGCGAAGACCATTTTGTCGCAAGACCTGAAATAATGTTCGGAGATTTTGCAAATGTTCGGCTTCTGTCTTTCCGGAGATCACAATATCGTCCAGATAGTTCGCAGCAGTAGGAACCGACGCACAAATAGTTTGTAAATATTGCTGAAACAATGCAGGGGCGGATGCACACCCGAAAGGCAGTCTTTTGAAGCGATACAAACCAAGATGCGTGTTTACCACCAAGACGCGCTGGGATTCTTCGTCCACCGGTATTTGCAAGTACGCATCTGCTAGGTCCAACTTTCAAAAATATTTTCCCGGGCACAGTTTGTCAAAAAGATCTTCCGGGCGGGGCAAAGGAAAAGTTGCAGTCACAAGATGTGGATTCACAGTTGCCTTGAAGTCCACACAAAGTCTCAAGTTTCCGGAAGGTTTTGGCAAAATTACTAAGGGTGAGGCCCAGAGAGAAGCCTGCACACGTTCAATTACACCTTGAGACTCTAAATCATTTAATGTTCTTGCGACCTCATCACGCAATGCGTGGGGAACATTGCGCGCTCTGAAAAACTTCGGTTGCGCGTTTGCTTTCAGTTCCAAATGTGCTGCATAGTTCTTAGCGCAACCAAGGCCCGGTGCAAAAATGTCTGCAAATTCCTCACATAGACTAGAAACACTGGCAGAAGGCACAGTCTGATTCACTGATAGGACCTGATTTACTATAGACAAATTAAACAACTGAAATAAATCTAAACCAAACAAGTTCACTGCAGTAGAAGAACGTAAAACGACACAAATTTTGTTTGTCCCTTGTATGTTGCAAGAAGGCTGCACTGTCCTAACACTGGTATTTTCTGGCCGGAGTAACTATTGAGCTGAACATTTGCGGCACGCAACGGAGGTTTGCCCAGTTGATTGTACGTGTCGTGATTGAGCAATGAAACTGCAGCTCCGGTATCGAGCTGGAATGGTATCACTGTGCCTGCAAAGTCTAAGTCTACAAAAAGTTTATTGTCCTGCTGACGACAAAAGCGACTGTTTTGTGCAACTGGAACAGACACTGGGACAGAATCACGTGCGACGTGACGGGACTTCCGTCGACGTCGACGCACACTTTTTGTGGAATGAACACTGTCACCGGACGGGGTGGAATGAACTACATGAATATCCATGGGCGAAGGTTCACGAGCCTGAGTGTCCTTGGTTCAATTCCGGCGCGAAGCAAAGGGCCTGGAATTGGTGTGAGTGTCTGATCTGAGCTTTTTCTGGCAAACACTTTGGATATGTCCTTTCTTATGACAGTAAAAGCAAATAGCTTGGCGTGACGGGCAATTTTCACGCGAATGTCTAGTTGCACACCGCGGGCATGATTTCACCGCATTAGCTTGCTTACGCGACGCACGTGTTTGCGAGCTAGGCTGCCGCTGCGCTGACGGGCGCGAGGGCCGCCTAGCGTCCCGTGCAGCGGGCCCGGTGGGCCGGTTAATGTGACACACTGCTGGCGAAGTTTCAAATGATTCCTGAGCAAAGTCAAGTGTGTCTTGCCTGTCCAATATGTCTATCACTTGTTGAAGGGAGGGATTAACTAGTTTCAAAATCTGTTCCCGTATGCGAACATCAGAAACGTTCTGTGCTATTGCATCACGCACCATAGTATCTGAATAAGGGAGGCCACATTCACATTCAAACGCACACTCCCTAGTAAGTCCTTGCAATGTCGCAACCCACTCCCTATTAGTCTGACCGGCCGTACGTTTTGTACGAAAGAACGTATACCTTTTTGCAACAACATTTACTGTTTCCTTGAAATAGGCATCTAAAGCAGACAAAAGTTCTTCGTAGGACAGAGTTGCTACGTCGCGCCGGGGAAACAACTTCACTATCACTCGGTAGGTGGACACACCGACACAAGAAAGCAAAAACGGCTGCCGCTCATTACCTTGAATTCTGTAGGCTGCTAGGTGGAAGTCGAACTGACGGGACCACTCATGCCATGACTCGTGGGTTGCGTCAAAGGGTCTGAATTGAGGTGCAACAGCATGTTGTGGCGGCGGTAGCGATGAAACGGCGGCGGCCGCATCGGTGTGCAGCGCACGTTGACCCTGGACGAGCTGTCCAAGAGCATCCAATAACGCCTGCGTCTGCTGATTCTGCAAGCGATAAAATTCGGACAGTACATCTGGAGAATGTGGCGAAGCCATGACACAAAGAAATTAGGGCAAAGTAAAACACAAGAGCCTTTGTAGACTCGTCGCCATGTGATGTGTCGGCAGCTGGGCCAACACCTTGTAGATAGAGGTGGCTTAAAGGGCACGCGAGACTAACGCAGACGGGCGTGAAGTACTGGAACAGGATACATAATTAATGCTATGAAGAAAAGAACGGAGCTTCTCATATACTTATCTTTAATGTCTTCTTGTACATCTCTATGGTGAACACAAGTGAGACTCTAATTACAATCACTGTAAGGCTAATGGCGCCTTGCTAGTTCGTAGCCATTAACTTAGCTGAAGGCTATTCTGTCTCTCGGCTAATGAGAGAGAAAGGCTTCGTACGTCTAGTCGCTAGCTCAGTCGTCCGTACAACTGGGCTGAGTTCGAGTCAGTCTCTCGAGACCTGCCTTGTGGTGGCGCTAGGTTTGCGATCACACCGTGGCGACACGCGGGTCCGACATGTACTACAGGACCGCGGCCGATTTAAGCTACCACATAGGACGTGTGGTGTCTGGCTGTGACACCACATATGGACCATCAGACCAATTGTGTGATTGGATTGAAGAGTTCCTACATAAGAGAACGCAGCATGTCATTCTCAATGGAGAGAAGTCTTCTGAAGTAAGAGTGATTTCAGGTGTGCCGCAGGGGAGTGTCGTAGCACCTTTGCTAATCACAATATATATAAATGACCTTGTGGATAACATCGGAAGTCCACTGAGGCATTTTGCGGATGATACTGTAGTATATCGAGAGGTTGTAACAATGGAAAATTGTACTGAAATGCAGGAGGATCTGCAACCAATTGACGAATGGTGCGGGGAATGGCAGTGGAATCTCAATGTAGACAAGTGTAATGTGCTGCGAATACATAGAAAGAAAGATCCTTTAACATTTAGCTAGAATGTAGTAGGTCAGCAACTGGAAGCAGTTAATTCCATAAATTATCTGGGAGTACGCGTTAGGAGTGATTTAAAATGGAATGATCATATAAAGTTGATCGTCGGTAAAGCAGATGCCAGACTGAGATTCATTGGAAGACTCCTAAGGAAATGCAGTCCGAAAACAAAGGAAGTAGGTTACAGTACGCTTGTTCGCCCACTGCTTGAATACTGCTCAGCAGTGTGGGACCCGTACCAGATAGGGTTGGTAGAAGAGAGAGAGAAGATCCAACGGAGAGCAGCGCGCTTCGTTACAGGATCATTTAGTAATCGCGAAAGCGTTACGGAGATGATAGATAAACTCCAGTGGAAGACTCTACAGGAGAGACGCTCAGTAGCTCGGTACGGGCTTTTGTTGAAGTTTCGAGAACATACCTTCACCGAGGAGTCAAGCAGTATATTGCTCCCTCCTACGTATATCTCGCGAAGAGGCCATGAGGATAAAATCAGAGAGATTACAGCCCACACAGAGGCATACCGACAATCCTTCTTTCCACGAACATTACGAGACTGGAATAGAAGGGAGAACCGATAGAGGTATTCAAGGTACCCTCCGCCACACAGCGTCAGGTGGCTCGCGGAGTATGGATGTAGGTGTAGATGTAGATGTAGATGTGAGCTGTGGCCTTTAGTGAGGTACACGTTTCCAAATGGCCGCTACATGCAGTTCCTTTGGCAATGTCCTCTCAGAAAAGGGTCGAGATGGACCTGTTAGGGTTTGAAACATTATGTAATAGTCAATTCATCCCGTCGTTTAGGATCTTTTTACAGCCACTTCTCCTCCACAATGTTATATTGCTGTGAATGGCACATTGTTCCTTCTAGCCTGTACAGACCACATTGCTACATCAACAGATCAGGCAACTTCATTCACGGTGCGGTCATGGGCACATTCCAACACGATAGTTCATTCTGTAATTCTATCACGGCTCTACATCAGCGCTGGTGAGTCGCATGACCTCCTAGTAGCAGTTGTACTCCAACTACAGTTCACAAAAGTGACCACGTTGAAACATGTCTAATATTCTCTCGTGGTCAGTGTAATTCTGAAACTGCATTTAACAACTCTGTTGGTAACAAACACAAATTTTACATAGGCGACTCTGAGAGAACTTTGAGCGTCAAACCCTAATTGCAAAGTTACTTTTGGACGTAGCGCACTGTTACAGTAAGCAGCAGTTTACACGGGTGCGTTGTCCCTCTACTGATACTGATCATGGACTGTGCGGCTGGTCCTGGCAGAGGTTCGAGTTCTCCCTCGGGCATGGGTGTGTATGTTTGTCCTTAGGATAGTTTAGGTTAAGTAGCGTGTAAGCTTAGGGACTGATGATGACCTTCGCAGTTAAGTCCCATAAGATTTCACACACATTTGAATATTTATTGATACTGACCCACCTGCCTGTATTGCACCGCCACACTTCTTCGACATGCCAAACTCTCTTGACCTTAGCTCCAGCACAGTTATCAGTACACTGCGCTCCAATATTTGAATCCTGTCTCATTAAGTTTTCAACACAACCATACTTGGGAATTTTACTACACCAAAAATTAAAGAGGAACTAATTTTGGTAAAAGTTGCCTATACTATGGAGGTCCAATGACCTCGCAATAAGTGATTGTACATTTGTAATTACACCGAAACAAAATCAGCCATAGCGCTTGTCAGAATTCACAGAGTTTGCTCAGTCACCAGTGTGCCGATGTCAGTGACACAAAGCCACACATGAAACTTCGGTCATGTAAGATTTTGAGGTTTATAAGTGCCACAACATAGTTAATCTATGTTGCAGACATGCCGTTAATGCTCTTTGCCACACGGGTTTTATCACAACGCTCGAGGATAGCTCGGAAAGATGGAAATAATTAATTAGTATTCTCCAAGCTGATAAATTCCACTGAACTACGAGTCGCAACGGAGAAGTCATCAGGGGCGACAATATCTCAATACTTGAGAAGTTAACAGCTTGCCAGTACGCCGCACGCAACCTGCCTTAATATCAGAAGTGATGGCACACATCTGCCAGGTCCCACCTCTGAGCTGCTTCTCTTTCAACTGCTCTCTCTCGTCACACTGCTCCTGATTCTTGTCTGCCAGGTCCTACCTCTGAGCTGCTTCTCTTTTAACTGCTCTCTCTCGTCACACTGCTCCTGATTCTTGTCTGCCAGGTCATACCTCTGAGCTGCTTCTCTTTTAACTGCTCTCTCTCGTCACACTGCTCCTTATTCTTGTCTGCCAGGTCCTACCTCTGAGCTGCTTCTCTTTTAACTGCTCTCTCTCGTCACACTGCTCCTGATTCTTGTCTGCCAGGTCCTACCTCTGAGCTGCTTCTCTTTTAACTGCTCTCTCTCGTCACACTGCTCCTGATTCTTGTCTGCCAGGTCCTACCTCTGAGCTGCTTCTCTTTTAACTGCTCTCTCTCATCACACTGCTCCTGATTCTTGTCTGCCAGGTCCTACCTCTGAGCTGCTTCTCTTTTAACTGCTCTCTCTCGTCACACTGCTCCTGATTCTTGTCTGCCAGATCCTACCTCTGAGCTGCTTCTCTTTTAACTGCTCTCTCTCGTCACACTGCTCCTGATTCTTGTCTGCCAGGTCCCACCTGTGAGCTGCTTCTCTTTTAACTGCTCTCTCTCGTCACACTGCTCCTGATTCTTGTCTGCCAGGTCCTACCTCTGAGCTGCTTCTCTTTTAACTGCTCTCTCTCGTCACACTGCTCCTGATTCTTGGCGACAGTGACGTCAGACACCACAATTCACCAAATATGAACTCTGCTTGTAATTATATCATGCTCTACGATTTACTAACCTGCAGACAAACTCGAAACATTACTATTATAAATACTGTGAATTCTCCACTGCCCACCGCAATTATAAGGGTGGATTATGATTCCCTTGAGCTGGGTCTGCGGAACCAAGGGTGTGCGCGCGCCCCTGCTTACTACGTCTTAACTTTTACGAGGTGTGGCTAGAAAAAAACCGGACTAGTACTGGTGAAACAATAAAACGAATGCAATGAGCCTGAAAGTCGCGTGGCCTGTCACGTGACTCTCGCTCCGCCTACTGCTCGAGTTTCATCTGCCTCCTGCACTCAGTCTGCCCGTGGCGTCTGTTTTAAGTAGTTGACGTTTTGTCTGTGCGTCGGAAAATGTTGAGTGTACAGAAAGAACAGCGTGTTAACATCAAATTTTGTTTCAAACTAGGAAAATCTGCAAGTGAAACGTTTGTAATGTTACAACAAGTGTACGGCGATGATTATTTATCGCGAACACAAGTGTTTGAGTGGTTTAAACGATTTAAAGATGGCCGCGAAGACACCAGTGATGACACTCGCACTGGCAGGCCATTGTCAGCAAAAACTGATGCAAACATTGAAAAAATCGGTAAACTTGTTCGACAAGATCGCCGTTTAACAATCAGAGCAGTGTCTGAGTTAACAGGAGTTGACAAGGAAAGTGTTAGGCAGATTCTTCATGAAAGTTTCAACATGAACAAAGTGTGTTCAAAAATGGTTCCAAAGTGTCTCACAATTGAACAGAAGGAACGGCGAAGAATGATTTGTTCTGACATCCTGGAAAACATTGAAAGTGATCCCACCTTCTTACAAAATGTTATTACTTGCGATGAATCGTGGTTTTTTACTTACGATCCCGAAACTAAACGCCAATCGATGCATTGGAAAACTCCTGGTTCTCCACGACAAAAAAAAAGCACGAATGTCAAAATCGAAATTCAAGGCAATGATGATTGTTTTTTTTGACATCAAAGGGATTGTGCACATTGATTGGGTACCAGAGGGACAAACAGTGAATCAGCATTACTACATTAGCGTCTTGGCTACCCTACGTGAGCGAGTACGGAGAAAACGGAACGATTTGTGGAGAAAAAAGTCATGGATCCTTCACCAAGACAATGCCCCAGCTCACAGTGCGTTGTCAGTGAAGACGTTTTTGGCAAAACACAACATTCCCATCTTAGATCATCCACCCTACTCACCTGATTTGGCCCCCTGTGACTTTTTTCTTTTCCCTAAAGTCAAGTCAGCTTTGAAAGGAAGCAGTAAAAGAAAAAGCGACGGAAGTAATGTATGGACTTACCGAAAATTATCTGCAGCATTGCTATGAACAGTGGAAAATTCGTATGGAGCGGTGTAGAGACCGAGGAGGAGAGTACATTGAAGGAGATAACATGAAATTGTAAATAATTGTAAATAAATGTTTTTTCCAGCATCAGTCCGGTTTTTTTCTAGCCGCACCTCGTACTTCTGCTTCTTTTTCAGAATTCCTGCAACTGCTGCTCCGCTTTCCAGACCCCGCTGGCTTAGCCCGCCATGCTGACTGACAATATTTGGGGTCTATCGGCCGTAGTCATGTGAAGTTGGCACCCGACGGAGAGAAACATAGCCTGCCCAGCTAGCCGCGCGGTCTAACGCGCTGCTTCCCGAGCGGGAATACGTGCCGGTACCCGCCACGAATCCGCCCGGCGGATTAGTGTCGATGTCCGGTGTACCGGCCAGCCTGTGGAAGATTTTTAAGGCGGTTTTTCATCTACCTCGGCGAATGCGAGCTGGTTCCCTTTATTCCGCCTCAGTAACACTGTGTCGGCGATTGCTGCGCAAACACTGTTCCTACGTAGGCGTGCATTATAATTATTCTACCAAGGATTTGGGGTTACACTCGTCTGGTGGCCAAACCGCACAATAACCATGCGTTCGGCGTGGGGGGCGGTGGTGTGGGTTTACTGCTGTGGCCTGTTGTGGGGTTGTGAACCACTGAGAGCTAGGGTTTTTCTAGGTCCTCAGTTTGATACATACCGGTACATACATAGATGGAGAAATATAAGTTTTTTTCAGAGTTCTTATTAGGTTTGCCATTGTTCTACAGTTCTCTGTACAAAATTTAAATAGTTCTGCTGAAAATTATACTAGTGATCGGGAAAATTTTAATCTTGTACAAAAAAGTAATTGCCAAATTCGAAAAAAAATCACATTTCTAAATAGTTCCCCAAGAGTTCTACAGAGGACACTAATTACATTCTTTTATGCAAATAATAGATTATGAGATAACTGCGATAGTGAGGGACCCATTTTCACAGCCTTGTGAAGCTGGCACCGGATTTTCGAGAAATATACATTTTTCTCAGACTTCTAGGTAGATATGCTGTAGTTCTCTGTCAAAATTTTTAACAGCTGTGGAGAGTTTTTCAAAAAAAATTTATGATCACAATTCTGACTAACAGAATAGCTGTGAAGCCGACGATTGTCGAGAAATATACATTTTTTTCAGAGTTCTTTATAGATATGCTATAGTTCTAGAGTTCCCTGTAAAAAAATTTAACAGTTCTGTAGAAGCTCACAAAAAATTATCATCACAGTTCTGAATAGCTGACTAGCTGTGAAGTTGGCATCTGACTTTCGAGAAATACATCATTTTTTCAGAGTTCTTGGTGGATATGCTACAGTTCTAGAGTTCTCTGTACTGAATTTGAATAGTCCTGCAGAATTTCCCGAAGAAAACACTCGCAATCGCGAAGAATTTAATGTTGTAAAGTATTATTTGCCAGTTTGCAAAAATAGCCTAGTGACAGCAATTCTAATAGCTACCCAAGACTTCCACAGAAAACCTTCGCGCTATTTTTTGAGCAGGTAATATTTTACGAGATGATTGCAATCATGAGAGACACATTTTCACTACAGAAAATATACGAAATCGCACTAGCGTTCTGATGACAGTTCCGATCACAGTTCTGGATAGCACCCCGAAGAGTTTTATCGAAAGCTTAACGTAATTTCTTGTGAAGATATTCGTTTGTAGTTGCAATAATGTGGGACCCAGTTTACGAGCATTCAGCTTTTCGATCGGAAACTGAGTTGAGCTGTCCTGTTTGTGATCGGTGCATCTAGGCACAAGTCATAACACATTGTGTGACTGCCGTTATGTATCCGACCGCCGACAAGCTGAGCAGTCTAAGTTGTTGCCATTTCTTCGTTCACTTATTGTGTTGTATCACAACAACTTGATATTCTTTGCTACAGTTGCGTATCGGATTTGAAGATAGCTGGCTCTGTAATGTGCTTTCTCCAATTTCTGTTACTTCAGTGTTCGATACGTGCTGGGATTTTCCAACATTATAAAGACATGTGTTATTTTTTTCACACAGGAATTCCAATGCGTTATACAGTTGAATCACCTTTTGTGTCTTCATACGTTCAGTGTCAGGGTTGGAAAACAGGATAGGGGTACGATTTTGTTCGCTTAGACTCATGCATTTAAATCAATTAATATACGTCAGTTCAAAACACGTATCGTTATTGGAGCACCATTCAACAATAGTCGGAAATCAGCTCTTCGATGAGAGGGCGAGTGCTGTCGTGGAACCCATTTACGCTGCTGCAGGTGCCAGAGAGTATCGTTTGGTGAAGATAATGCTGGGCTAGATTTTTGGATGTGAAGAGTGAGAGAAAGAGACAGCGACAGAAATAGATACATTAACAGATAGATAGATAGACAGATAGATAGATAGATAGATAGATAGAGAGAGAGAGAGAGAGAGAGAGAGAGAGAGAGAGCCTATCCCCCCACCCTTCCCCCACCCCCTCCTCGCCACCTCACCAGAGGTAGCTCGGAGCGAGATGGAGCACTGAGAGCTCGGAACTTGGAGTCGTCTGTTCTCTCTGCTCACTAGGAGTCCCAGCATACGCTTCATAGCCTGAACTATATGTAAGTTTGTAGATTTAATTAACATTTTTGAATGATTCCATTAATGTATTTAAACAACACCTGTTACAGGACAGAAATCTTTTGTCCGTGACGTTGTTTTGCCTTTAATATACTTTATGGATGAAAAGCCTTGTATTCATCTGTTAATGTTGGAAAATCCCCGTACATATCGAACACTGAAGTGACAGGAATTCGTGACAGAACGTTATAGAAACAGCTATCTTCAAACTCAAAACATAATTGTAGCAAAGAATATCAAATTAAATTAAAACTGTAATACAGGCAATAAGCAGACGAAGAAATGGTAGGTACCTAGATTACTAAGGTTGTCAGCAGTCTGATACCTAACGACAATCGACACTCTGTATGCCGATCTGTACTACACGCACCGATCACAACTAGGGCAGCTCAGCTATGCGTCCGATCTAAAAGCTATGTATTCGTGAAGTGGATTTCACATTACTGCAATTATAAGCAATTATCTTCACAAAAAGTTACATTAAGATTTTCGATAAAACTCTTGGGGTACTACTCAGAACTAACTGTGATCGGAACTGTCGTCAGAACTCTACTGCTACTTCGTATATTTCCTGTACTGAAAATGGACTCTTGTTATTGTAGTTATCTCGTAAACTATTACCTGCACAAATAAATGTCGCGAAGGTTTCCTGTCGAACTCTTAGGGAGCTATCCAGAATAGTGATCACAGTTTTACTTTCGCAAATTGGAAAATAATATTTTACAAGATTAAACTTTTCCCGTTTACGAGTGTCTTCTTCGCGAAATTCTGCAGAACTCTTTCGCCAAAATCGGTTGCCAACTTCGCAGCTATTCATCTGTTCAAAATCCTGATCATAATTTTTTTCGCAAAATTCTACAGAACTATTAAAATATTTTCCAGAGAACTCTAGAACTGTAACATATTTACCAAGATCTCTGAAAAAATGTATACTTCTCGAAAATCGGTTGTCAGCTTCACACGACTGTGAAAATAGTCCCTCATCATCGCAGTTACCTCATAAGCTATTATCTGGACAAAAAATTTCATTAGGCGTTTCTGTAGAGCTCTTGCGGAGCTATTCAGAACTGTGATTATTATTTTTTTCGCGAATTTGGCAATTAATTTTTTTGTACCAGATTAAAAGTTTCCTGATTACTAGTGCTTTCCCCACGAAATTCTGCAGACCTATTCAAATTTTTTTACAAAGAACTGTAGAACTATGGCATACCTATCAAGAACTCTCAAAAAAGTCGAGTGACACATTCACCAGACTGTCAGCCGTGCTTGCCCTGAATGCTCCAGTCACCACTGAATAAATTCTGATAGGCTCGTGGCATTAAAACGCAAATATCTCCCCAATATGTCTTCCAATTGTTATGCTCTTTTCGCCATTCTTAGTGTAATAAAACGCTGCTCCAGTTAACATGTTCTCTAGCTAATTATTTTCTTAATTATTATGCTTAGCTATTTAATTGGTTTAATTATCATCTTGAGTGCACTAAGTGTCATCACAGCACACTGTCACATCTCACGAGCGCCCTTTCAAGTGGGTGACTAACATTTTGTCCAGAAATCTTAACTGTTAGCGTCTTGTTAACACCACTCATATCTTATACTGAGGTGTCAAAAGTAATGCACTAGCAGCTAATATCGTATCGGATCTCCATTTGCCCAACGTAATGAAGAAACTCGAAATGGCAAGGGCTCAACAATTCGTTGGAAGTCCGATGCAGAAATACTGAGCCATGCTGCCTCTATAGCCAGGAGCAGGATTTTGTATATGAACTGACCTCTCGATTATCTCCTATAAATGTTTGATGGGATTCATGCATGGCGATCTGGGTGGCCAAATCACTCACTCTAACTGTTCAGAATGTTCTTCAAACTAATGAAAAACAGCTGTGGCCCAGTGACATGGCACATTGTCTTAAAAAAGTTCCATCATTGTTTGAGAACATGAAGTCCGTGTAAATGGGCTCCAAGTAGCTGAACAAAGCTAGTGCCAGTCAATGGTCAGTTCAGTTGGACCATAGGACACAGACCATTCCATGTAAAAACAGTCCACACCATTATGAAGCCACCACCAGCTTGCACAGTTCCTTGTTAGCATGTTGGTTCCATGACTCCATGGCTTCTCCACCACACTCGACGCCGTACCATCAGGTCTTACCAACTGAAATCAGGACTCATCTGACCAGGCTACGGTTTTACAGTCGTCTAGGGTCCAGTCGATATAGTCAGAAGCCCAGGATGGCGCTGCAGGTGATGTCGAATTGTTAGGTAACGAACTCGCATCGATCTTGAAAGGGGGCTACACTGAGTCACAGCGCCAGAGATAGCGCCAGAGATTATTATTCTGCCGCCTCCACGGGGAAGTAGTAGCTCAGAGAACGTCGAGGGCAGTTGTTCTGTTGGGCAAGAGAGTAGACGCTGTTCGGTTGGTGTAATGTATAGATGGAAGAAGTTGCAATTGTCAGAATATATTTGAGAAAGGAGGTAGGCTTTTGATTTATGATGCTGGTGTAATGGAATATTTTCGTCAATATATAATGATGTAAAAAGGTATTACAGTTTTCTTTAATGACAATCCTTCTTGCTCACAAGTACAGTGAACAAAGCATCTGGCTCGTGTTCATTTATTAGACTTGTAATTCTGGTTTCTATGTGCACGACACGTGCATGGGGGCTTATTTAAAAAGGAAAGGACTAATATTAATGAATAAATGCAGTAATTTTAGTAGCTGTGTGGCCGGTTGCGAAGTCTCGTAACCGGTTGGCCCTGACTAGTATTAGCACGCAGTCTGACTGCAAAAAATAAAAATAAAGAATGACAAGGAATTTCCATTAACACAATTGATTAATTAAGTCCCCCGCAACTATAAAAGCTACGAAACTACAAAGCACAAGTGTAACTGTTCTGTATGTGGTAGTGTGACTCAATGTACATGTATCTGGTTCGGTTCTTTCTCAATACGACAAAATATTTTAAACACAATTTACAATGAACTAATTGAAAAATCAGAAATACTATAATTACACATAGAAACCAGAATTACAAGTCTAATAAATGAACACGAGCCAGATGCTTTGTTGACTGTACCTGTGAGCAGGAAGGATTGTCATTAAAGAAAACTGTAATACCTTTTTACCTCATTATATATTGATGAAAATATTCCACTACACCAGCATCATAAATCAGAAGCCCATCTCCTTTCTCAAATATATTCTGACAATTGCAACTTTTTCCATCTATACATTACACCAACCGAACAGCGTCTACTCTCTCGCCAAACAGAACAACAACTGCCCTCGACATCCTCTGAACTACTACTGCCCAGTGGAGGCGGCAAAATAATAACCTTTGGCGCAATCTCTGGCGCTGTGACTCAGTGTAGCCACCTTTCATATGCCCCTCCTACACAGGCTAGAATTTGATGGTATTTTTGCCAGCATTGGTGGTGAAAATACCACCAAATTCGTACAAAAAAACATAGACAGAAATAAAAGATGATATTAATAAGTAAACATCACATAACTAAATAAAGTTTGGCTTCGCATTGATCCTTCAATAATCTAATATGTAAAAATACAGTAAGGAATACAAATGCTTGCATACATGTGATTTTACATAATAGTTTACGCAAGTATCACTTCTAAGAGTAGTTAAACAGTTCAATCAATGGCACCAGCAATGACGAACAGGTGCAGATGAGAGTCTCATAACATTTCATAAACAGTAAATACACAATAAACCAGTTTACACAAATATTCACGTAAAATCTTTTCAATAGTTCTGTAAACAAGTAGCACTCCTCAGAGTAGTTGACAGATCCAACAGGAGCACCCAGAAATGGTCAACAGGTGCAAATAGCAGTCCCATAACATTTAATCAGCAGTATTTGAACAGCTCCAACAGTGGCACCCAGCAATGGCGAGCAGTTGCAGGCAGTAACAAGTGACATACCAGTGGTTGAGCAGTTCCCACAGTGGCACCCAGCAATGTTGAACAGGTGCAGGTAACAGTCCATCACATTTCATCAGCAGAAATTAAACAGTCCATCACATTTCATCAGCAGAAATTAAACAGTCCATCACATTTCATCAGCAGAAATTGAACAGTTCATCACATTTCATCAGCAGAAATTGAACAGTCCATCACATTTCATAAGCAGAAATTAAACATTTCCAAGTGGCACCCATCAATGACACTAGGTGTAAGCATGAGCAACAGTTTGAATGCACACACAATTGCTTTTACAAAATTATTATCAATGCTCTTACAGTAAACATACAAGTTATGATAAACACACAAATGATATCAGATAATTATCAGATTGACTATTACAAATACACAAATATCAGTAAACCTATAATATTTATGGGTCTCAGTGCAAGCCACTAGAAATAAGTAAAATAATATTTAGGAGGTAGGTCGGTACCAATTATTTGGGACTAGGAAAGGAAAACACTCAAGACATGCTCATTCGTCTTTCATCCACATACTAAGAACTATTGTGTAATTGCATAGTGTTAACTGTGTAAATGCAATTCTGTCAAAATTTGATGTTCAACATGTGTATCAAATAGTAGTGGCAACAGTGTATAATAGTCAATAGTAGTTAGTCAATGTCATAGTCTTCATGTCAAGACCAATGTTTGCCAAGCCACATCAAAATATACAGTTGCTGAACAGCTGTCAGTTTGCCAACATACGAAAATACTTCTTCCCCCCCCCCCCCCAAAAAAAAGTATATACTGCTTATTGATTTAACAATGTGTGTGTGTGGACAGTCTTCCTTCCACTGGGGTGTTCTAGTCTGCCATCTTCATCCTTCTTGTTCTATATGAACAAAAAAAAATCCTCCTCACTTACCTTACCTCTTATCCACCAAAACTCCAATAATCATCAGCATCACACAATCTTAATACTTCAATAATACCTCTTCAATACGTCGATACATATAAACCTTATAACCAATATCATTTCACTTCCATAACAACTCTTTCTTCTAGTCAGTCTCCTCGAACAAGTACAGATAAAATCCTAGTGCAAACTTCAGTTAATCGTCCCATACAATCCGAAGACACAATGTCCACACACAACCTCTGTGTAATCCACCTGAGCCAAATTTTCTACTCATTACGAATTATAAAATACATTTTGGTTACCTTGTCAATCATAAAATAAAAGAAATGCATACATGACCTCTAACAGCCTTCAGTTTCAATAACTTTCAGTAAGTAGGTGCGAGTATACAGTGTTAATGATCACATAAGAATCTGAATGAAGAAATCGTAATATTTCACAATGTGTACACTACTTCAAGAATCATGGCAAAACAGAAGCAGACATGTGGAGTATTTCTTTGTGTCAAGTGTCACTTGTTATTTCAATTGCTCACGAAGAATGCAGTGTAATAAGTGTCAATGGTCTAAAGATAGTGTTGGTATTTCATGTCGTCAGCTTCCGTTCTATAATAATGAATTTATACAGCTTCCATAAAACCTCCAGTTTATCTGACTACAGTGAAGATTCTTGTACCCATGTAGTTCGTAGAATTATAGCAGCTCATTTTCTTATCTTAAAATGTAAAGCACTGAGCGTAAGCAAAATATGCAATAGCGAGTAAATATACCAGTATAGAACAGAAAGTCAACAAGTGGATGCAGCACAATCCCTACAACGAGGCTCTGCCAAGCGAACAATCTATAATTAATACCATAGTGTAACCTAAACTCTATGTTTGTACACAGTATATAAGCATTTCTCTATACTAAATTAAAGAGTAGTTATGACAACAAAACAGAAATGTGTAAATATGCAATCCATACACAAAGCAGCAAGTATATATCTTACATAATAAATAAGTCATTAGCATCATATCAGCATAAGCAAATAAATGTTCATATGCAATCTTAATAAGTAAATATGAAAGCGCAATCAGATAAATCACAAAGTATAACTTACATACATAGCCATATAAGCACAACGAATCAGGTGACAAATATAATTTAAATAAATAAGAACAGCAGGCATATAATTAAAAATATGACATCAGTGAAAAAGCATAGCAGCCAAGCGATGCATAATATACACAAGTAACAACCCTGTTCATTAATAAAACATTGTCAAAATCAGCAAATGTACGCAAGCATGTTGCTTCACAAGTAAATTCATAGAGCATAAAATTTAACACAAAGTATAAATCACGTAATCGCGAGCAGCAAATTACGTTTAAAGTACATACCTAAGTAGAAATATGTTACCTGAAAAATAAACTCAATTAATAGTTACCTTTTTAGTTTATTACTTTCTTCCTCGAAATTACATTCTACCTGAAATTTTCTCGATAGTAAGTCTCCTTTATGTCGGACACGCAGAGAATTTACCTGTAGTTCTTAAATATTTTATACAACTGTATCCTGGAAAAACTGAACGTTAGTAACATAAGTTATTAAGTCACTATAGCTTTATACTGAATTTAACTGGAGAAATTAGACTGTGTATTCGTCTACGGCTGTCAGTGCATTTGCACTGAGCGCTCGATCAGCTGTAGATAAGCGTGACGTAGGAAGTTATTTTTTTGCGGCCAACGGCTCCCTTGTGCGGCGCACGGACTGACTGTCGCTTTGTGTATGTGCTACAGCTAGCACACGGCGCGGTATCCCTGTGTTCTCTGCGTGTTTACGTGTAACTGTTAATTTTCTCAAAAGTATGTCATTCCACAAAAATTTTAACGTTCGATATATGATGTATTCCCTTAGAGCGCCGTGATTTGGGAGTTTCTACTTCAACAGTGCTCTCATGTAAAATTTTGCAAGCTCTATATGGACCGTTATAAAGCAGAAAAAATTTGCGACACAAGCCTTTTCCTTTGTGAGGCAAACGGTGAGACTTAATTAATACCTTTTGACCAACTGACAAAGTTTTTAAACGACCGGGACGTTTAGCTGATTTCTCTCTTCTAGCAGCCGCAGATGCAATATTTTGCAGAGCCAGGTTGACAATTTCAGAACGCCGCAGTTAACGTGTAGGTGGAAAAGGAACGATTTCAGAAATACGATTTTTGAATATCAATATAGGTGATAAAGAAGTTGAATCATTAGGGAGTTTGTTCAGAATGTTTTGAAAAATATGAAGATACTGATCCCAAGTTCTGTGATTATGATGACAATAAAGACGACACAATTTATTAATCTCCTTCATCCATCTCTCTGACGTGTTAGCTTGAGGGTGAAAAAGTGAAATGAAAATTGGTTTAATCTTACAACGCCGTAGAGTACGAAGCCAAATTTTAGAGCGAAACTGTGATCCATTATCTGATATAATTTTATTAACATGGCCCACTTCTTTAAGAAAATATTTGATGAAAGCATTAGATACTGAACGAGCTGTTGCTTCGCGTAAAGGTGTAAAACACACATATTTTGATGTCAATTCCACTACTACCTTAATGTACGCAAAACCATTAGTAGAATGAACCACTGGACCGAGCAAATCGACTGCAGCCATCTCCTTTAATCTCACTGGAATGATAGGAAACAATGGTGCTCTGTGAGAAGTAGTTGGCGGCTTAGCCTTTTGACATAATTTGCATTTAGCAAGAACAAATCGATTACGTTTTTCCATATTACTGAAGTAGCAATTTTCTCGTAATTTATGAAAGCATTTTCTGGGACCAAAGTGTGCATAGCTGAAATGTGTATACCAAATCAATTTATTAACCCACTCATCAGGAATGCAAACTAACCAAACAGAGTTGTCAACCGATTTTCGTTTAAAAAGAATATCATTACGAACTAAATAATGCTGTCTAATCGCTACACTTTCCTTTCTCCTCCACTTCTCCTTAATGTCCTTCCAGATTGGATCCTTGATTTGCTCCTTAGCGATGTCCTGGAGCGAAGACGAAATGAAATTTTCAAACGCAACACCTTGAATATACATCAAACAATAACTGTTTTCTTTGCAGTCCTCTTCAGCACTTTGTTTCAAACCCATAGGTGCACGTGATAAAGCATCAGCAATAATATTAGAAGAATCCTGGATGTGAACAATACTAAAATCAAATTCCTGTAGATACAGTGCCCATCGTGACAATCTTCCATATGTTAATTTTGTTGACATAAGAAATTCCAGAGCTCGATGATCGGTGTTTACACATACACGAAAAACTGATTCACTAATAACATTCAATGGGCTCCCAGAATCTAAAACCGTAGTGAACTTATTCTTATTCACACATACTTCAATAACAGGATGTAAAAATGCGTCTACATTATTTTCCTTTTCGTCTAGCAAAATATCTGTCATGTCTTCCAAGCGTACGTAGTGTAAAGTCGTAGTGTCATTACTTTCTGAACCGTCTATATTGCTGCCAGAAGCCGAATCTACAACTCATTGTCCATTGTTTGCGTTACGTCTTTGATTATTCGCGTCACTTCGCGGATCAATTTCTACGATTTGCACTTGTCTCTCTGAATTTCTGTCACGTGGAGGATGCCAATTAGGTCCCTCCTGTCTGTTAGATGTAAATTCTTGGTTGTGTCTGTTATTAAAATTTCTATTTTCCTGGCTATCTGCATGACTACTTCTTGTGTAATTTCGACAGTCACTTCTGAAATTATTGTTAGGTCTACTACCCTGGTTATTTCTGTAGTAAGAATTTCTATTATTGTATGAATAATTTCTGTCTTGATGATACCGATTACTGTTTCCGTATGATTGATCATTCCGGTAAGAATTCCTGTTATAATTGTCTGTGTAATTTCTGTTAGAACGTCTGTTATTGTCATAAGGCTGGTATCTATTGTCCTGTCTGATTCATCTGTCATTTTCAAAATTACCGCTATAACGTCCGTTCCGATCGTTATTCCTTTTCTCTGAAAATCTATTGTGATTACCGTTACTGAAAAAATTACAAGAAGTTCCGTCGTCGTTGTCATACTCAAGTTCTTGTAGCAATGTCTTAAAAGTTTCAATGTCGTCTTTACATCTTCCGGCTAAAGCAATGTGTCTTATCGATTGTGGCAGCTTAGTTAAACAAATACGAATTAATTCAGTCGAGCTATAAGGGCTGGAAAGGAATTGATTCTTTCGAATCATGTCTTCAAAGTATTCTGCCGGCGTGCGTAACTCAGACTTTAAAATTACGCTGCGTAATAAAGACTATGTTTGACCCTGTATTGCGTGTTTTCGGACCAATATGCCGATAGAAATGCATGATAAAAATCATTTAAATTATTACAATCTCTGATAAGTGCGCGCATGCGCGTCGCAGGTTCGTTTTCTAAATATCCACACATAAATTCCAGTTTCTGACTTAGTGGCCAATTTGGCGGAAGTGCGTACATAAATTGATCTAACCATGAACATGGATGTATGTCGTTATTAGAATTGCGAAAGATTCTAAATTTCCGATCAGTTAAAAAGTGTTTATAGTCAAAGTTTTCGCCTCGTGGCGACAAAGACCTACCGCGCCTGTCCCAGTCCGAATGTCGATTATTGTAAAGTTCGCGCGCCTGGTGCTCTCTTGTTGCATCTCGTAAATGAAATAAATTATTTTCTTCAAAACCCCCCGCTATCGGTGATTCTAAATTTCTTCTATCTCTTTTCCTACGATTTCGCTTTCAATTTGTTTGAATTGCTTTCGTAAAGCCTCAAATTCCCTTTTAACGCGTTCATTAAATTTTCCCTGATTTTCAACATGTTTATATATATTCTGGTACTCTTCTGTTTCTGCAAATGATAATGGAGCTGTATCATCTGAATCTCTGTCCCCATTTAAACTAAGACTTGTCAATTTATCTGAAATCTCCTCAACTTTTTCCGATAAGTCACCTATTTGTTTTTTCTGTTTATTTACGTCTTCCGTAAGTGTCGCGACTCGGGTTTCAGTATTGACACATTTAGTAGTTAACTGTTCATATTGTTGTGTTAGGTTATTTATTCTGTCATTTGGTACGGATTCCTCGATTCTTTCAAATATTTCTTCCTTATCGTGTGCTCATTGTAAATTTAACTCTGAAAATTTTTGTACTGTCACGCGATCTATTTCTACCTGTTCTCTATCCTGTTCCTTTTGTCTAATTTCTATTGAAGTTAATCTATTATTGTGAGCATTCAAAATCGGATGTACTTCTTCTCTGATTTCTTTCTTTAATTCATCTTTCATGGTTTTGAAACATGTCCCTATTCGTGAGTCTAACCGTGTTTCCATTGTTCCCATATCAGTTTTAATTGTTCCTATTTGTGATCCCAAATTTAATATTGCACTCATCAACTGCTCCATATTAACTGGTTCGAAATTCTTTTCGCCCCGAACATTTCCCGTAAAACTAACTTCCTTCGTCATAGCCGTAAAGCTATATGTGTTCGATACTATTCCAGAATCTTCTATCGTTAATCTCGTATTCTGAAAATTTTTCGATTGTGAAAAATTTTGAACTGGTTCCGGACTATTTTCCCGGCTTATGAAATTGTTTTCTACTTCATTATTCACCATACTGTTCTCCTGTGTTGGCGAGTTCGCCATGTTAACAATTTCGTAATTCTGACTATCCATCATTCTTGCCTTTTTCATCGATCGCGTGATCATTTACAAAACATACAAAACTCGTTACTATATGAAAATTACACACGATATAACACTTTATCACCAACAATACCATCCACACGAAATGCTTCCCGACAAACACGATTAACGAACAGTTGAAACCTTCACAATTGCACAAAATTGTCAAACCCGTAAACAAAAATACCATCAGAAGAATGACAAGACAACTACAAATGTTCAATTACAAAATCTACAAGTGCAATGGACGATCCGAAGCAGCGGTCGCCACGTGCATGGAGGCTTATTTAAAAAGGAAAGGACTAATGTTAATGAATAAATGCAATAGTTTTGGTAGCTGTGTGACCGGTTACGAAGTCTCGTAACCGGTTGGCCCTGACTAGTATTAGCACGCAATCTGACTGCAAAAAATAAAAATAAAGAATGACAAGGAATTTCCATTAACACAATTGATTAATTAAGTCCCCTGCAAATATGAAAGCTACGAAACAACAAAGCACAAGTGTAACTGTGCTGTATGTGGTAGTGTGACTCAACGTACATGTATCTGGCTCGGTTCTTTCTCAATACGACAAAATATTTTAAACACTATTTATAATGAACTAATTGAAAAACCAGAAATACTATAATTGCACATAGAAACCAGAATTACAAGTCTAATAAATGAACACGAGCCAGATGCTTTGTTGACTGTACCTGTGAGCAAGAAGGATTGTCATTAAAAAAAACTGTAATACCTTTTTACCTCATTATATATTAACGAAAATATTCCATTACACCAGCATCATAAATCAAAAGCCCATCTCCTTTCTCAAATATATTCTGACAATTGCAACTTTTTCCATCTGTACATTACACCAACCGAACAGCGTGTACTCTCTCGCCCAACAGAACAACAACTGCCCTCGACATCCTCTGAACTACTACCGCCCAGTGGAGGCGGCAGAATAATAATCTTTGGCGCAATCTCTGGCGCTGTGACTCAGTGTAGCCACCTTTCAGTCGTCCATAGCCCATTAACGCCAAACTTCACCACACTGTCCTAACAGATGTGTTCGCCGTATGTCCCACGTTGATTTGTGTGGTTATTTCACGCAGCTTGCTTGGCTATTAGCACTGACAACTCTATACAAAAGCTACGGCTCTCGGTCGTTAAGTGAAGTTTGTCGGCCACTGCATTTGTCGTGGTGAGAGGTAATGCCTGAAACGTGGTATTCTCGGCACACTCTTGACACTGTGGATCTTGAAATATTGAATTCCCTAACGATTTCCGAAAAGGAATGTCAGGTTAGGTTAGGGTAGGTTATCTCCAGCTACCATTCGGCGTTCAAACTCTATTAATTCCTGTCGTGCAGCCACAATCATGTCGGAAACGTTTTCACATGAATCACCGGAGTACAAATAGCAGCGCCGCCAATGCACCGCGCTCTTATATCTTGTGTATGCGATCCTACCGCCTTCTGTATATTTATTTTATTTATTTATGCATTTATTTTACCTGGCAAGATTAGGGCCTTCAGGCCCTCTCTTACACCTAACCAGGCATACTCAGATTCAACAAATTTCAGTTGCTACAGAACATTAAGGACATATAACATGTTATACAGTATTAATGTTAAGAAAAAAATAGAGATTATAAACGTAGTACAATGATGATTATAACAATCAAAAATTAATTATAACAACAAAGAATAATAATAATAATGATAATGACTATGTATATGAAAGTTAACATATTTTTCTTTTATGAATGTCAGTCGTATTGCTAGTTGGGAATTTTCTCGTTATATTCTTGCAGCTTGTGAGTTATTCTCATCAAGCAGAGACATAAGACGATAGAATGGGGTGAAAGAGATAAAGAAGAGGTAGATAGGTTAGAGGAAGAGAAATAGAATGATAAAATTCGCAGCTATGATGGAGAGGAGAAAGAAAGAGATGAGAGGGGCACAACAATGGTGGCTATACCGTCCCTAATATGTAAGTCTTGAGTTCACTCTTGAATGTTGAGTGGTTCCGGATAAGACGCAGATCACAGGGGAGCGCGTTCCATAGTCGTATGGCTGAGATGGAGAATGACATGGAGAAAGGTTTTGTGTTATGTAAAGGTGCAGCCAAGATGCTAGACGTATCCGATCTGGTATTGCGGTTGTGGAATGATGATAGCTGTTTAATGTGAGAAGATAAGTATTGGGGGCACCAGTGGCTAAGAAATCGATGAAGTAAGCACATCGTGTGGAGATCGCGTGCCTTATGTGGGCGTATCCAACCTAGCTGGGAGTATGAAGGACTGATATGATCATACAACCGTATATTGCATACGTATCTAACGCAAGCATTCATCACTAGCTCGAGGCGTCTCGAATTTTCACTATTTGTGCCGTGTTGAACTACATCACAGTAGTAAAGATTAGGCAAGACTAGTGTTTGGACTAATTTTTGTTTAATATGGGTTGGAAATATTTTTCTAAATTTCTGAATTGCATGTAGGGAGGAGAGCGATTTCCGGCAAGCTGTGACTGTTTGTTCTTCCCAGTTTAGGTGTTCATCCAAGATTATTCCAAGGTCTTTTACTGTTTTTTGGTATGGTAGTTGGGTACCATTGAGGTGTATTTGAGGGACTGTTTCGTGAAAGTACCGACTGATTAACTTGTATATGTGCATCTCTCGACTTTTACTACCTCAGTCTACACTCCAGCGTTGTGGTTTCAATGGAAAACTTGGGACGCTGTCACATAAAGTGAACCAAGCAGCTGAGATGTCGCTGGTCAGCAACATTAAAGCCTGTAAAGCGGGTGGAGGTGTTTCTGTAGTGCATTTTGCCGCCAGCCCGGTAGGGCTGCAGAGTAATTAGCGCGTCGCGCGCCAGCGGAGTGCGTTTACAGATACCACTAACCGGATAGCAGTTAGTGGCGCCCGATCGCCAAATGGGGTTAAGCGGCTGTCAAACGCGCGTGACGCAGGAAGGCCCGCTAATGCGCTCCCCCGACTGTTTACGCGCAAATCGCCGCCGACAATGGCGCAGGGATGGTGGGGAAACTGTCCCCACCTATAGCCTTGACAACGCGACTACTTACTGTAATGGAAAGTGAAGGACAGCTAAGTCGGCGAAATGCATCACGTGTAAACTGCATCACTTGCTCATTTTAGTGCATGAAGCACCTACAGCGGTAGCCATTAACTGTTATAATTTCCATTTAGCACCCCATCAACGACAAAATTATTAGGCATCAGGACTGGATCCGATCCAGGGCTCGGTTTTGGGGGAGGGGTACATTTTTTACTGTCTCCTCTCCTCACAAATACACTGCCGGAAAAAAAATTAGTACACCCATTTAGAGATTTGCAATTCACTCATGATTACTGTTGCAACAATGCATACATTGTATATGAAATGATTGCATTTACAGATCAGTGGCACGAGCGGCTCTGAGGTATCAAGTACAGACCCATACTGCAACACCCTTGCAATTACGTGGTGTAGCAATGCAGGCACTGGCTCTGGGATCTAGTCGATCGTATGGAATGGCGAATGCTGTCTTGGAATATATTATTCTACACCTGCTCGACCTATTCACGTAGGTCTGTAAGACTTGTTGGTTGATGAGCCATTTCTCATCCCGTCATATCCCACTCATGCTGGATTGGAGACAAATCCGGAGATCGTGTTGGCCACTATAGTGTCCCTTTTGAAATATTCAAGACGATATATTTGAAGTAAATAATAAAAGGACACTGAATAATATTATATGGACATAAACGACAAATTAATTATGAAAATGTATTAAATTAGCTTCAAAGAAAGACTGTATCGATTGCAATGTAATAAAAAGACATTATTTATATTAGATGAGATCGTAGTGCATAACGTTCTCGAAACTAACATTATTATCTTTGTCATTATATATAAGAGAAAGAAGATATTTAAAATCACTTGGAGTCATATTTTTTCTTCTGCTGTATGTATGGTACGCTTGCGGTAGCTTTTGTTCTATTTGTTCTCGTACGTAGCGAATAATTCAAGTGTGTATTCTGTACTTTGTGGAAATATATTTACAAAAAGTGGGTGCATTGTGTTACTTAAAGATCCCATGCAAACAATTCTTCCTGGATTAATAATTGCAAGAAGTTATGTAGCATTTTTTCAGTTTCTACGAAGCGAGCAGCGGTGATCTTTGACTGGCAACAATTGGCCGCCATTACGCGGCGCATTTAAATTCATTTTTCTGTGTAACATATCACCACAGCCGGAGCAGAAAGAATCACTTCAAGTTAATTAATTCACTAAAGTGCGAAGCTTCACTAATTTTATTTCGTCAGAAAATACATACTTTCAAAGACACGATTTATTCTAGGTCAGTGAACTTAGCCTGCATTACATTTCGCCGAAAGCATTTAAAATAATTTGTAGGGAGCCTGGCGCTCATTTGAAACATAATTTAATATTTATCTTTGGCCACCTACAAATCATTATATATTTCTTATATTATCCCTTTCTTGTGTTTCACTTATTATTATTAATAATAATAATTAATAACCACAGAAAGGAAGGGATAATACACCACGGAAGTTGCTGCGTGTCTTGCAGAGCATGTTGAGCTTCATGTGCAATGTGTGGGTGAGGATTAACCTGTCGGGAAAACACATCACCCTCCTGTTGCAGTAACGGAAAAGAATGGGTCTAAAAATATTCTTCATGTACCGAGCACTGGTTAACATACCCTCCATAAACACCAAAGATGAACGAGAGTTGTAGCTTTTCGCACCGCCGAACATAAGGTCTTTAGAGGGGCCAGTATGTCTTAGACAAATGCTGAATGCTGCGTATTCAACGACGACTCCCTACCCAGAGCCGAAGTCCAGAATCGTATAAATTCGCAACAGTACAGTGCCTAACCGTTGTAACTGTAAAATCTCCTGAGACCAAAGACAGCAGGTCCGTCCGTAGCAACAAAGCTGATATTGAGCGACCATCAGACATGGGCGCTCAAATCGGAAGACCTCTTTCTCTCCACAGCTGGCTTCCCAGCAAACCTCGGCTCCCCTCCCTCGTAACTGCAGAAGGCGAATCATATTCTCGAAACCACGGAATATTCTCCCTCTCTACGGATTCTTCAAAACACCGACCAACCATATTTTAGATTTTTGTCGTCCAGCGCGGAAAGTTTGCGAGGACATACCTATACCCGTTAATTAGGAATTCATACAGTAGTACGCTTCTCAGAGTAAAAATCCTCGGAAATAATCTAGCCTGCGTGATTTCCGAGGTAAAGCTTCCTTGTTCCTCTCTGCTGCATCCCAGATTTTTAGAGTTTCCGAAGTATTATGTGGTTACGCTTCCAGCCTCGCTACAATCCAGCCGACTGCCGCTGTATTGTACTTTGGCTCCTTCCTGTGTTAGGCAGGACCAACACACCTGTGCGGGCTTTTCCAGCCAGGGCCTGAGTTATGCCTGTCGTTTCATTTCCACTGGCGTTCCAACCTCTGCTAGTATAGGCAATCTTTCATTACGCCATTTTGATAATAAAGATAATCCGTCACCTTTCATGCAATAAGCGTTAACAATTATTTACAAGGTGTATGTGACAATGTCAGTCTTCTTTAAATCTTCATATATACGATGTACAATCTATGAGATGATACCTTTTCTGGTTGTAAACCACAGCAAAGTATGTAGATGAGTGCTTGTTGCCGGCCGCGGTGGTCTCGCGGTTCTAGGCGCGCAGTCCGGAACCGTGCGACTGCTACGGTCGCAGGTTCGAATCCTGCCTCGGGCATGGATGTGTGTGATGTCCTTAGGTTAGTTAGGTTTAATTAGTTCTAAGTTCTAGGGGACTAATGAGCACAGCAGATGAGTCCCATAGTGCTGAGAGCCATTTGAACCATTTTTTTTTTGAGTGCTTGTAAGGTGCGAAATTATAGACATCTTACATAACAATAAAATATATAAAATGATAACGATACTAATAATAGATAGAGAGAATAGAGATACCTGAAATATATATTATCACAGACTACATAAGGCTGGAAAATGAGAAAAAATGAGGAAACGCAACACCTCTGCTTAAAAGTGGACGTGAGATTGTGGCTCGTTGGAACAGCCTAGCAATTCACGTGAGAGTTGCAGGTGGGTATGTACAACGTCAAGCCCACCTCACCAAAGTTCTGATCATTCACCTTTCGTCTTCTGAAGTTGACTCCCCCCCTGAAGTAGAATAACACACTCTGTCGACCATAGGTGGGTTGGTTCTGTGAAACTGCTACGGGAGTGAGCAGGTCTATTTTACTGTAACGAGTATTTAAGTTTGTGAGGGATGTCAGGAATTTATTCCATTGTTCCAGTGCTTGACGCGACACTCTTCAAAATTACTATTTCAGGCACCATTACCTCCTTTTACACAGTTCCAAATGGTTGCATGATGTTACATCTTCATGTAAATGGCTGCTTTGTTTGACCTTATCGTTTGAACATTGTCCACAAACTTATTAGTTGAATTTAACGTTGAATCACAAAGCAACAAAATAAGTATCCTGAACAGAAAACAAAGTTCTGCTCAAGCCATAAACAGTGATGTCCGATTCACCACTGCTCTCGGCTATAGCCTCCACCAAATTCGTTGTAAAACTGCAGTAGAGTCTCTGCCTCTTAATTCTGGCCAATCAGAGGCTGGGAAAAGCAATGCTACCAGATATCACTGTGCTATGATCAGCCAATCAGATGTGGCAACCCTGTGTCCACGTGAACAGCCACAACTTAGGTCACGACCACGAAGTAATATGCTATGGAACAGTAGGATTTAAGCCATACTGCAGAATAGTCTGGTTAGCATCAGGCCAATTAGCCATAAATGTTACAGAGATCTACCAAATTACTAATGTACTCGAACCGTTCTTCGCCTGTAGGAATGGTATTTTTCTGTACTGAAACCATTGAAAATTAGCTCGGATAAGGATAAAATTTAAATCAGTGTCGCACAAGGCTTAGAAATGTAGGAATATGAGCTTGGCAGCGTTGGATCTAGGCGTCCGTGATGTAACACTTTTCATTTCTGTCAGTGTACTTACCAGTGAACACCTTTCTACTTTATGTACGATTTGGTTGAAAAAAGTGGTTCAAATGGCTCTGAGCACTATGGGACTTAACTTCTAAGGTCATCAGTCCCCTAGAACTTAGAACTACTTAAACCTTACTAACCTAAGGACATCACACACATCCGTGCCCGAGGCAGGATTTGGTTCAAGAGCTCTGCTATTCATTAGAGGACTGCAAGTAATTTTCATGAAATTATTCTGGGATGTAATCCGCGCCACGTTGTAAAATAATGCACAGACGTTTAGCCACAAGTGGCCTTCTTTAGGATGCATAATTGCACGTCATAATGCTGTTCACTTTCAGTAATGGCCGAAAAGTTGGTATGTCAGAGAACTTGATACCAACCCAGAATTACAAAAAAGTAAAGCACCCAGAAGACAAACCCAGATGTCACTGTAATTTCGTACACGTACATACCATCGGCAGTTATATGAAAGTGTTCTCCCTGTTTAGTGTTGTTACCAGTCTTGGTAGGCTGTATAAGGGGTATGAGCGGCGTCAGATGTTAACTGATCAGCGTGAAGCGGCATTACTAGCACATCACCTGAAAGGACGTTGTGGGTCTCCATTTCACCGGCCAGTCGAATCGTGCAATATCCTCCGATAACCTCGGCGCTGAGCGCCTGTAAGCTGCTCTTTCGTGCAATGTCCAGATTGATGGATCATTTGGATGTGACAGTGGCCCAGTGTTGGACGGCATGGGAACGTGAGAGCAGTCATACTCTTCATCAGGATTCCACTGGATCACGTCTGGCACCGCAAGGGACGATCATCGTATTGTGCACCAAGCATATTTCAAGCTCTTCACATCTGCAACTGCCCACGAGAACGGGTAAGGACTCTCTGCTACAATCTGTGCCATCCTACACTATTGGAATCACTGTCCCTTGCGTATGCTGCCGATAACACTGCAACATAGACGGCTGGGTTTGGACTGATGATGTAACTGGGAAACACGGACTGCTTATGGGGAATGGTGTCGCAAGCTGTTCAGCGATTACTCACGTTTCTGCACTGTCTCGGATGGCCATCGTGAGCAATAATGTTTTCAAGGGGAACAGTGGTATTACTCCTGGCGCGATGGTGTAGTGAACCATGACTTCAGGTCATAGCAGATAGTAGTGACTGAGGAAACTTTCGTGGCACAACGGTTTGTCACGGAAATCCTTCGTGCTCATGTGTTACCTCTTTTGGGACTGTATTGTGGTGTCATTTTTCAACAGGACAATCCGCGACCACACATGGCATACGTCTCTTCGAACTGTCCACATGGTGCTGATGTATTCCAATGGTGAGCATGATGCCCACATATATACATGATAGAACATGTGAGGGACAGCTCAGACGTCAACTCCATCTCAGGATATCAAGAAACAGTTACAACAAATGTGGCCCAGCTTGCTTCAGGAGAGGAAACAACTCTTTCCAACTGAATTAGTGCCTGCATCCAGGCCAGAAAGAGTGCAACGTCTTGCTGGTAAGTGGGTTTCTACTGCCAAATTGTTTGTAAATTTGACTCGACTTTTAACTGAAATAACATCACATACCCTCTCAATACGGGAAATTTCATTTCGTTTCCTCTTCCACTTCTGGATGTTTAACATTTTTGTCAGGCAGTGTATTTTACTCAAAATTATTCCGGCCGCGAAGGCCGGAGAACTCAAGCTGTATGTAAGTCTTGAAGAATCTTTAGTGGCTGACGGACTAGAGTTCGTGTTCGCGGTATATCCCAAACACGCTCCATAGCTGGAGGCCTCGTTGGCCAATCGGTACGAGCCATTTTAGAACGAAATACGAGGCGTGCTGAAAAGTAATGCCTCCGAATTTTTATTCTGTTCTCAATATCGGTTGAGGTATTACACGTCATGTATATTACTCGATCGATTTTCCTGCTTCTCTTACTCATGTTGCAACCCTCTGTCGCTCCAGGGCTCCGAACGGTAGCATATAACGTAACGGCTTGTAATGTAACTATGTCGAAGCGTGGTAAACAGCGAGCTGTAATAGAGTTTCTAACGGTTTACACGAGGAGCATCCTCTCGTAGTTTTTCACGAACCTAAATGAGTGTGATATGTTTGCTGTTAAGTATTGTTTTCAATCGCTGGTCGGTCGCGAAATGAAAACCACAACGAAAATGCACGACAATGGCAGACCGCACATTAGCGCTGCGAGATCCGCTGCAGTCCGACGCCTTGAATTAACTCTCACCGATTATCCTTCATACAATCCCACTTGGCCCCACCCGATTTTCATCTATTTTCAAAATTTGAAGAACAGCTTCGTGGACTTCAATTTGATCGTTATGAAGTGGTGCACGCAGAGGTGGGACTGTGGCTGTTGTGAGATAACGAGCATATCGCTCTCATTTAAGTATATGGCTGAAAGTGTCAGCCTTCAGGAATCGTGAAACGAACATCTTCGCCACGAGATGGAGAAACCGTCTATTATACTGATTGAGGCCTAAGCGCTGTGGTGTGCGAGTGAGACAGACGAGAACCTACGTCACAGGGAAACCGAGTAGAGGCCCTTTGTGGCCAGGTAGCAGTGTTAAATATGGCGGACCTAAGATTGGCTATAAAGGGAAACATTTATGGAAACTATTTAATTCTGTAGTAATGCAGGGAATTAGGGCACAGTTATTTAATCTACCATCCTTCATAAATGGTCATGGTAATCACAATAAGAATTGAGTATTGATCATATCATGGTTTAGGATTTACTGCTAAAATGAAATTAACAAGTTTTGTAACAAAGATCTGAATGCTAAAATCTGAACGCTTTGGTCGATCTCAACGATCGACATTTCACAGAGAAGCGCATCATTAAAATGACAAAAGTTGTAGATATCAACTCTGTAACTTTATTTGTTTTAAAGATGTAGTAAATTTAAACTGTCGGTATTTTCAGTTAAGCATCAGATCATCATTTCCTCCACACAAAACACATTGCACGATGACAGCATGACACCTTATCGAATTATTAGGTAATATATAATATTTGTTGTAAAATTCAGTGCATAATTGTTACTTTTGGTCTTTATTTATTTATCGGAAAGCACATTGGTGCAAGGCTATTGGCCGTGACATTCAAAGTTAAGAAGGAAATTGTATTGGTTTTATGTAAAAGAATTTAACGTTTATTATGTAATGGATATTATTGTTACTTTATTTAGAACGTGAAAGTGTTCAAGCTTTGATTATTTAAATATGTTAAAATGTAAAATCATGTAGAATAAGCTGTAGCCAATCAGAGGGACGGCTTCAGGAAAGGGAACTGCTCTAGTCAGTTAGCGAGGATAGTCGGAGTGCGAGAAACGCGGCTGGGGACGGGCAGAGGGACAGTGCAGGTGCAGACGCGAAAGCGGGCAGTTCGGCTGGAGACACCAATGGGTACAGTTCGGACTGACACGCGAAAGCGGACAGTCGATCTTTAGGTAGCTAGGAAGTGAAACGACTTAGAAAATCTCACGTTGTGTGGTATCGCGGGACTTATGGCTCTGAGCGGTGAGCATTCGCGCGCTTGGTGTGAACTCTAACTTTTCGCGAAGATAACGAGGTGGAATATTAGACTTGTACTTCGCGATGAGACTGTGAATGATCGAACTGTGTCAAATGGATATGCGCTAGAATGTAACAATAACTCTAAATACAACCACTTTCACTATTAGTTTGCTTTCAGAATAAACGTTAGGCCAACCAAATGGCAACTGTGTGGCTTGCATCATTTATGGATCGATAATTTTGCTTCAAATGGTTCAAATGGCTCTGAGCGCTATGGGACTTAAATTCTGAGGTCATCAGTCCCCTAGAACTTAGAACTACTTAAACCTAACTAACCTAAGGACATCACACACATCCATGCCCGAGGCAGGATTCGAACCTGCGACCGCAGCGGTCACGCGGTTCCAGACTGTAGCGCCTAGAACCGCTCGGCCACGCAGACCGGCCCGGCAGGTCGACTATGTCGTGAGAGAAATATGTAGACTTGAAGAATAAAGATGCAGAATGTTAATAAAGTTTACATTATTTAAAATTTTTTAAGAGTTTTCACATAAAATAGTCGGAGGCATTACTATTCAGCACACTCCCATAGTTGTGCTACATACATTTTATTTAACATAAGATAAACTTAAAATAAATAACTAACATATACAAAACAGTTCCTGAACGATGTAGTGGCGAAGTTCAACCATGTATGTATGTCAAGCATAGAATGAACATTTCGATAACGCAATAATCAATAACAGCTTTCGCATACCGATCGCTACCGCATGTAGTTCATTTCGCTCTACAATAGTAACACCTCCACCCCCAAGTCTGAAAAGTCGAACTTGCATGTGTAAAACAGCTTTCATTATCAAATCCAGGAAGAGTGACCTTGGTAATTTTGCGATCCGTTTTAAGAAAAGCTAGTGTTTCGCGCATCGAAATGTTTATGATATGTCCACTGTTAACTACGGGGGGCTATTTGTTTTTCTACCTCTGATCGTTCGCGAAATGAAAACCACAATGAAAATTAAAAATGTTTCAACTGCAATATTTAACTAAACCTACCAGCTACTTCTCTACCTCAGGTTTGTTTCCATCAGGAACTACGCGCTCCACGACCGTAGTAATGAGATCCAAGATAGCAAGGAGGGCAGCATCGGTCGTAAATTTTTAAACTGTTTAATGCACGTCGATTTAAGCTAGTGTGTAGCTATCTTCAGTGCAATTGTATCCAAGTGATGATCATCATGACTTGAATACAACTGCGCTGAAAATAGCTAAACAGTAGCTGAAATCGATGTACAACAAACAGAATAAAAATTTACGACTGCTGCTGCCCTTCCTCCTATCTTAGACGTCTATTGAAGTCGTCGCTCCGACCTAGAATTTTGTCGTAACGTGGCACCAACTTTCAATTACCCTCATCATAAAAGTCATACGCCTGAGATTTCCGCCAATTCCCTACGCTTTTCTGCAGCTCGTTGTCTGTGCCAAAATGCTGGCCTCATAGCCAGCGGTTTCTGTAAGCGAAGAGATGAAAATCAGAGGGGGCCATGTCAGGGCTGTGTGGTGGGTGGTCAAACACTTCCTATCGGAAACGCTGCAGGAGCATCTCCGTTGCAGCTGCAGTATGTGGCCGAGAATTGTCATGAAGAGGGAAATGCATGACAGTTCTGTTATGGGAACTGCATGAAATCAGACGAAACGTTTCAACAGGATTTCACACTTGGCTGGATTCACTGTTTTCTAGGCATCTTTATGTGCTCGCTGTGCTCTCACAACTGAAAAGTGCGACGTGACGTGAAAGATGAACATACTAGAGACACTACGCAATACGTCTACACAAAGCTCCACCGGATTTTCACTGTGGTATTAATTTTGCGGCCGATGGGAGATTGAAAAACAGCTTACCTCGTATGTGTCGTACAGTTATATAATTTTGCAGGTACATTCAATGGTGTAAGAAGACACCGTCTGAAAAATATGTTGTGAATAGAGTTAGCAGTAAAGAAGAAATAAATTAAAACCTAATTCCTGATACTGAAGTTTTACTGCTGGAAGACGAAAATACAGTAAACGATAAACATTCTTTCCTTTCACTGATTTTTGGAGAGGTGGGGGATATCAAGGAAAAAAGGATTTCAAAAGGTTTGAAATTGTGTGTAAAACTTTTTGGAAGTCATTAAGTGCTCACATTCTCAAATGCTGAGTTAATATAGCATGGATCATTTGCACGAAAAGAGTTACGCTGCCTCGAGATGTATAGAGTTTCTAAATTTAGTACTTCCTTTATTGTGTTAAATGTTAAACGTAAAATTCTATCTCCCGACGAGTACATTTTGATAGCATTTTAAAATTTTAAATTCTGTCAGTCATTATATGAATTACTGAAAATCAAACTTTTGTTACCCTGAAACCTATTAGATATGTAACCTGCAAGTGGGTATATGTGACCAGCTGATCGATTTAGCCATTTGGTAATATAGATTATGAGAGTATAAAATAGATAAAATCGGTGTGCGACGTAGCCTGAGTCAAAAAGAAAAAGACAATGAAGAAGTTGCTGGGGACCAAGAGTGAAGGACAACATTATTATTATTCATTCACGTTGTACAATGCTGCATTATCTGCTAGTAACGTGCAACGTAAGGGTTTTATTTTATACAGAATATCGTAATTTTGATAATATTTTGGATCTTATGTGGAAACGTAAAATTTCAGTAGCGTGTGAGTAACAGTGGGCAACAACTCTGCCAAAGAGGTTGAACTGCGAGAAGCTGTTAGTAGAACCTTTGCTTGTGAGGAGTGCGGTCTTGGAGAGAGGGAGAAGGAGCGGAGTTGTATCTTGTGATGGAATAAGATATATTTAGGCCATGCTGTGTGCCAGCAGTAATTTTCTTATATTATTTTTCATTTATGGAGAGATATTTCATAAATTCATTCAGAAGACTTCAGAATGAACTGAAATAGCACATTTGCCGAGGCATTCAAGCATAGTAATTAATTTAGTCAGGGATTCACAATTGGAGATTTTTATGCTAACGTAACAATGTGTGATTTATTGATTTATGTTCAACGATGCGTAGTGGATGTGTTTGTATGGAAGTAAAGAGAATTTCTTCAGATTTTTCCACTACTAATGTAAAGTGAATTTTTAATATTTCAAGTGTTAAAATATTTTCTCTCATTGATTTAAAGTTTTATTAATACAGTTACTTTGTTGTTTTTTGAGCAATCAGCATTCGTATCTTTATTTCAAGTTTCGCAGGTAAAATTTTGCTTTCCCGAGTTTCTCAGTAACAGAACTTTAATTGAAAATGATCAATGCAGTAATGAGATATATTAACACAGATGTTTTGTGGGTGTCTCTATAGTTTAAAGGACGTATTGCACATCACGTTGCTACTTGTTTGAGTTTTTATTTTTTTAACTAGCATAGCAGCAGGAGCCGTAGTAATTTAGAGATAGCAGCAACACAGCATTTATTCATTGCGGATGCAGGTGAGCAATTTGTAATTTACGTGTGATACAATTAACCTTTCAACAGTGACATACTTTTCAGACAGAGTTTTTTTGGTGGTTATTAAAATTGCTACACCAACAAGAAATGCAGATCATAAACGGGTATTCATTAGACAAATATATTATTCCAGAACTGACATGTGATTACATTTTCACGCAGTTTGGGTGCATAGATCCTGAGAAATCAGTACCCAGAACAACCACGTGGCTGTAATAACGGCCTTGATACGCCTGGGCATTGAGTCAAACAGAGCTTGGATGGCGTGCACAGGTACAGCTGTCCATGCAGCTTCAACATGATACCACTGCATCAAGAGTAGTGACTGGCGTATTGCGACGAGCCAGTTGCTCGGCCACCATTGACTAGACGTTTTCAATTCAAAAAATGGTTCAAATGGCTCTGAGCACTATGGGACTTAACATCTATGGTCATCAGTCCCCTAGAACTTAGAACTACTTAAACCTAACTAACCTAAGGACATCACACAACACCCAGCCATCTCGAGGCAGAGAAAATCCCTAACCCCGCCGGGAATCGAACCCGGGAACCCGGGCGCGGGAAGCGAGAACGCTACCGCACGACCACGAGCTGCGAGCCGTTTTCAATTGGTGAGAGATCTGGAGAATGAGCTGGCCAGGGCAGCAGTCGAACATTTTCTGTGTCCAGAAAGGCCCAACATGCGGTCGTGTATTATCATGCAGAAATGTAGCGTTTCGCAGGGATCGAATGAAGGGTAGAGCCACGGGTCGTAACACATCTGAAATGTAACGTCCACTGTTCAAAGTGCTGTCAATGCGAAGAAGAGGTGACCGAGACGTGTAACCAATGGCACCCCATACCATCACGTCGGGTGATACGCCAGTATTGCGATGACAAATACACGCTTCCGATGTGCGTTCACCGCGATGTCGCCAAACACGGATGCGACCATCATGATGCAGTAAACAGAATCTGGATACATCCGGAAAAACGACATTTTGCCATTCGTGCACCCAGGTTCGTCGTTGAGTACACCATCACAGGCGCTCCTGTCTGTGATGCAGCGTCAAGGGTAACCGCAGCCATGGTCTCCGAGCTGATAGTCCATGCTGCTGCAAACGTCGTCGAACTGTTGGTGCAGATCGTTGTTGTCTTGCAAACGTCCCCATATGTTGACTCTGGGATCGAGACGTGGCTGTACGATCCGTTACAGCCATGGGGATAAGATGCCTGTCATCTCAACAGCTAGTGTCACGAGGCCGTTGGAATCCACCACGACGTTCCGTATTACCCTCCTGAACCCATCGATTCCATATTCTGCTAACAGTCATTGGATCTCGACCAACGCGAGTAGCACTGTCGCGATGCGATAAACCGCAATCGCGATAGGCGACAATCCGACCCGTATCAAAGTCGGAAACGTGATGGTACGCATTTCTCCTCCTTACACAAGGCATCACAACAACGTTTCACCAGGCAACGCCGGTCGACTGCTGTTTGTGTATCATAAATCGGTTGGAAACTTTCCTCATGTCAGCACGTTGTAGGTGTCGCCACCGGCGCCAACCTTGTGTGAATGCTCTGAAAAGCTAATTATATGCATATGACAGCATCTTCTTCCTGTCGGTTAAATTTCGCGTCTGTAGCACGTCATCTTCGTGGTGTAGCAATTTTAATGGCCTGTAGTGTAGATTATGAGAGTATAAAATAGATGAAAACGGTGTGCAATGTAGCCTGAGTTCTATAGTCAAAATGAAAAAGGTTTTGAAGAAGTTGCTGGGGACCAAGAGTAAAGGACAACAGTATTATTATTTATTCACGTTGAACAATGTTGCATTATCTGCTAGTAAAGTGTAACGTAAGGGTTTTATTTTATATAGAATATCGTAATTTTGATAATATTTGGATCTTACGTGGAAAAGGAAAATTTCATTAGCATATCAGTAACAGGAGGCAACAACCCTGCCAAGAGGTTGAACTGCGAGAAGCTGTTAGTAGACCCTTTGCTTATGAGGAGTGCGGTCTTGGAGAGAGGGAGAAGGAGCGGAGTTGTATCTTGTGATGGAATAAGATATGTTTAGGCCATGCTGTGTGCCAGCAGTAATTTTCTTATATTATTTTTCATTTATGGAGAGATATTTCATAAATATATTCAGAAGACTTCAGAATGTACTGTAATAGCACATTTGCCGAGGTATTCAAGCATAGTAATTAATTTAGTCAGGGATTTACAATTGGAGATTTTTATGCTAACGTAACAATGTGTGATTTATTGATTTTTGTTCAACGATGCGTAGTGGATGTGTTTGTATGGAAGTAAAGAGAATTTCTTCAGATTTTTCCACTATTAATGTAAAGTGAATTTTTAATATTTCAAGTGTTAAAATATTTTCTCTCATTGATGTAAAGTTTTATTAATACAATTACCCTATTGTTTTTTGAGCAATCAGCATTCGTCTCTTCGTGTCAAGTTTCACTTGTAAAATTTTGCTTTCCTAAGTTTCTCAGTAACAGATCTTTAATTGAAAATGATCAATGCAGTAATGAGATATATTAGCACAGAAGTTTTGTGGATGTCTCTATAGTTTAAAGCACGTATTGCACATCGCGGTGCAAGTTGTTTGAATTTTTTATTTTTTAACTAGTATAGCAGCAGCTGCAGTAGTTTGGAGATAGCAGCAGCACAGCATGTATTCATTGCGGAAGCAAGTGAGCAATTTGTAATTTACGTGTGATACAATTAACCTTTCAACAGTGACATAATTTTCAGACAGAATTTTTTGGTGGTTATTTATATTTAATATTTTCTCACAGTCAGATTGCTTGTATTATTGCTAACAGGAAAGTTTTCTTGAATTTAACAGAACAGACTGTACTCTCGCCACGAGCGTGACAGTACATAGTTTAATGTTGCACTTTTGATTAACTTTCGCATTGCTGATCACGTTTCTAGAATTACGAGATTATTTTCGAACTTAAATACGAGCTTAGCTGTTTCTGTAATCACGAGTTCACATTACCACACATACAAAATACCTGTAAATATAACTATACGTTACCATACAATGAAAACTAAATTAGACCTTTCAGCGTAGCGCTCCAGCTTGGGAGACTGGGAGGTGAGCCAGACCCTCATCGAATTCGCCGGCGGATTAACGACCGTGGTCTGTGCACCAAACAGCCTGAGTGTGGTTTTTAGGCGGTTTTCCGCGCTCGGCTGGTTCCCACACTCCGTCTCAGGGAATACGATACACAAACTGTTAAAATACGGCAGCACACAGAACAAAGTTTACACGATTCACAGACAGATGGCGCACACAACTTCCCTCACTTAGGTTACTTTGACGGCGGTGGCGTCGCTAAGGGCACCCAGCCACAAAGTGAAACGATAAAATAAACTTGCCCAAATCCTGAAAAAGCGGATGCGGTACTACATTTACATCTACATCTGCATGGATACTCTGTACATCACGTTTAAGTGACTGGCAGAGGGTTCATCGATCCACCTTCACAATTCTCTATTATTCCAATCTCGTATAGCGCGCGGAAAGAATGAACACCTATATCTTTCCGTACGAGATCTGATTTCCCTTATTTTGTCGTGGTGATCGTTCCGCTCTATGTAGATCGGTGTCAACAAAATATTTTCGCATTTGGAGGAGAAAGTTGGTGATTGCAAGATTCCGTCGCGACGGGAAAGGCCTTTCTTTTAATGATTTCCAGCCCAAATTCTGTATAAATTCTGTGACAATCTCTCCCATATTTCGCGATAATCCAAATGTGCTGCCTTTCTTTGAAGTTTTTCGATGTACTCCGCCAGTCCTACCTGGTAAGGATCCCATACTGCGCAGCAGTATTCTAAAAGAGGACGGAAAGCTTAGTGTAGGCAGTCTCCTTAGTAGGTCTGTTACATTTTCTAAGTGTCTTGCCAATAAAACGCAGCCTTTGGTTAGCCTTCCCCACAACGCTTTCTATGTGTTCTTGCCAGTTTAAGTTGTTCGTAATTGTAATACATAGGTATTTAGTTGAATTTGCGGCTTTTAGATTAGACTGATTTATCGTGTAACCGAAGTTTAACTAGTTCCTTTAAGCACTCATGTGGATGAACTCACACTTTTCGTTATTTGGGGTCTAGATAGGATAAACGCTAGGGAAAAGAAAGTACATCGTGGCACTAAATAAATGTTCACCTTCTGAAGCTGCATTTGACAAATGAATTGAGTTTCTAAAAATACATAGTGATTGCTTGTAACTTGATCCAGTTGGACTATGCGACTTCGCGAGAGAAGAAGGCAAAAATGTACATTACGAGGTGTCAATGAAGCTTCGTATAGATGCAAATCCCTGTACTGAATGATTTCATCAGCGCTTTGAGTCATCGGTGCTTACTTGTTAATGAAGGCACACTTGTTGGCGCTCGTCAGAGCCGCTCCTGGGCCTGTGACGTGTTGCGGGCCTATTCATTGCAGCACGAATTATGGTTAGGGGTCCGTTGCCGCAGCACACCGCGCCGGGGCATGCGAGCACGAGTTACGAGCATTCGCCACTCCTCGCTTACGCCCTACTTTAAGCGACATTAAAATTCACGCCACACTTTTATAACTCCGCTAATTGCTGGTTAATTAAGTCTGTCGTGCGCTGGCGGTACTTAAACAAGCGCCGGAGCGCTGTGTATGCGCTTCCGCTGTAGGGAACATTTCGAGGACTTACGCCATGTGAATAATTATTCTTTTTTTTGGAGAGATGAAAGTGTCGCGATAATATGAAAAAGTACGCCTCCAAGGCCTCCCATCTTCCTGTCGCAGCACTATTTTGTGAAATACGCGCCATAAAGAAATTCTTTTAGTTGGAAGTGACGGTGCAAGTGGGTCTCCTTCTTCAGAAAGACTGTGGACGTCGTAACAGGGCGGTGCCAACTTGTCATGCTGGAGGGCGTGCTAATGGATGAAAGCTCAAGCGTCATAGCCGCCTTACCCTTTCTGTGTGCGCTTCCGCTACGGTTGCAACTAAAGTGTTTCGGCGAGCCAGTGCTTTATATACTACTGGCCATTAAAATTGCTACATCACGAAGATGACGTGCTGCAGACGCGAAATTTAACCGACAGGTAGAAGATGCTGTCATATGCAAATGATTAGGTTTTCAGAGCATTCACACAAGGTTGGCGCCGGTGGCGACACCTACAACGTGCGGACATGAGGAAAGTTTCCAACCGATTTCTCATACAAAAACAGCAGTTGGCCGGCGTTGCCTGGTGAAACGTTGTTGTGATGCCTCGTGTAAGGAGGAGAAATGCGTACCATCACGTTTCCGACTTTGATAAAGGTCGGATTGTAGCCTATCGCGATTGCGGTTTATGGTATCGCGACATTGCTGCTCGCTTTGGTCGGGATCCAATGACTGTTAGCAGAATATGGAATCGGTGGGTTCAGGAGGGTAATACGGAAAGCCGTTCTGGATCCCAACGGCCTCGTATCACTAGCAGTCGAGATGACAGGCATCTTATCTGCATGGCTGAAACGGATCGTGCGGTCACGTCTCGATCCATGAGTCAAGAGATAGGGACGTTTGCAAGACAACAACCACCTGCACGAACAGTTCGACGACGTTTGCAGCAGCATGGACTATCAGCTCGGAGACCATGGCTGCGGTTACCCTTGACGCTGCATCACAGACAGGAGCGCCTGCGATGGTGTACTCAAGGACGAACCTGGGTTCACGAATGGGATACGTCATTTTTTCGGATGAGTCCAGGTTCTATTTACAGCATCATGATGGTCGCATCCGGTGAACGCACATTGGAAGCGTGTATACGTCATCGCCATATTGTCGTATCACCCGACGGGGTGGCATTGGTTACACCTCTCGGTCACCTCTTGTTCGCATTGACGGCACTTTGAACAGTGGACGTTACATTTCAGATGTGTTACGACCCGTGGCCCTACCCTTCATTCAATCCCTGCGAAACCCTACATGTCTGCAGGATAATGCATGACCGCATTTTGCAGGTCCTGTACGGGCCTTTCTGGATACAGAAAATGTTCGACTGCTGTCCTGGCCAGCACCTTCTCCAGATCTCTCACCAACTGAAAACGTCTGGTCAATGATGGGCGAGCAACTGGCTCGTCACAATACGCCAGTCACTACTCTTGATGAACTGTGGTATCGTGTTGAAGCTGCATAGGCAGCTGTACCTGTACACGCCATCCAAGCTCTGTTTGACTCAATGCCCAGGCGTATCAAGGCCGTTATTACGGCCAGAGGTGGTTGTTCTGGGTGCTGATTTCTCAGGATCTATGCACCCAAATTGTGTGAAAATGTAATCACATGTCAGTTCTAGTATAATATACCCGTTTATCATCTGCATTTCTTCTTGGTGTAGCAATTTTAATGGCCAGTAGTGTGTAACGACAGAAAACCTAAAAAGATACAATGCATGCATCTATGTCCGAAGGAATACTGCATAATTCTTCTTATGAACACAGACACTGCAACATCGTATTTATCCGCCGATACCACGCAGCGACTTTTAATTAAAATGTCCTTCGCTGTATGGGAATTGCGTAATGTGTGTGTACGAGTACAGGTTGTGGCGCAGCAACGATGACATATGGAAGTTTGGGTCTGACCGAGAGTCGTGCGCGGATAGAGAAAGTGGTTAAGGAGGTCGCGCGCGTAAAGCGCGAAACCCGGGTTCGAGTCTCGGTACGGCACAAGTTTTCAGTGTCGTCAGTCCCTTATACAGCTGATGGTTGTTCGTATTCGCAACTGCGAATACATTGCATGTGTTTCATAACGACTGTAGTCGCCGCAGTGCCTGTTCCTTCAGACATGTGTGCATGTGCGAAGGACTGCTGCATCGTTCTTCGTTACTACACAGGCACACACACTGCAATATCATATTGATCCTCGAATACCACACAGCGACTTTGAATTAAAATGTCTCCTATACCTATCGCTTGAGCCTTGTCCCGCAGTAACGCAGGGTCAGCCATCGTTTATCGGATTTGGCATGTTAATATTTAAGGGGTGGCCGGATGTCCTTCCTGCCGCCACCTCGTACCCCTCGGGACAGAATTAGTGTACCCCAACTGTCTGCGTCGAGTGTAATCCATGGAATAGTGCGACTGTGTTCAGATGTCTGCGAGCCGTGTAACTGAGGCGGAACATGGGGACCAGCACGGCGTTCACCCAGTGGGATGCGGAAAACCGCCTAAAAACCACATCCAGGCTGGCCGGCACATCGGCCCTCGTCGTTAATCCGCCGGGCTGATTCGATCCAGGGCCGGCGCGCCTACCCGAGTCTAGGAAGCAGCGCGTTAAAATGTCTCCGTTGTACAGAAATTATACAAGTATATGTACGAGTGCAGGTTGTGACGACATTCGAAGTTTCACTCCGGCCGTAGGTCGTGACGGATAGCCAAAGCAGTTAAGGTGATCGTTAAAATAAAGCGGGAAATCCGGGTTTGAGGCCCAGTGCGGTACAAATTTTCATTGTCGTCATTGCCTTAAACAGCGGTGGTTGTTCCTATTCGCAATTGCGAATACATTTCATGTAAAAAAAAATTTATTTCGTAACTTTATTTTTCGGGATGATCTTTCAAACTGTAACGGCTCCATGTGAGCCGCTACATGGCTTGTTACAGGAGTCACTTGCTCAAAACAAACTTGGGTGCCCTTCCGACACTCAGGGAATTTTAATCTGGAATTATGTTATATTATCACTGTTAGTATAGTTTCCAAATGTGAATGCCGGTGGTCTACTGACGTACGCGTGGGCTGTCTGCTGTGAATTCTTTGAATGTGGATATGCAGTTTAGCCAACCATTGTATCAAGTAGAGTGCGACTGCACTGCACTAGAGAGACATAGGTTTGCAGTGAACATATGGTGTGTCGTGGGGCGATCACTGTGTTTTTAAAATAACTGAAAAGCCACGATCGCTTCAATCGTTTATTAGATGACCGGTTTCAGCACTCTGAAGGTGCCATCATCAGATCTGAAACGTGGCTTTTCAATTATTTTATAAAGACATAAGTTTCCCGCGCTTTAGCAGGTTGGCTAATAGCCGGTGTTCAGACTCTCTGAGCCCTTCCGGCCACCGTGTGTGGGCCCCGGACGAGGGGAGACGGTTAAGCATTCCCTGCTGAGACTCTGGCGAGTATAGACGCTCTGCCTGATGGCTCCTATAGTCATCTTAGTTAGGACAGATAGTCAGGTTGCATAAAACTGCTATTTTTCTTTTGGTATCACTGATGACGGGTCAGCATTCCATATAACCGTACTATTAAGTAAAGGGAATGATCAAGCAGTTATTTTCGTTATTTTATTAAATAATATCTTGTTATCTAAAATTCTTTGTCTCAGAAATTTTGTAGTGGTATTTTCTCATGCAAACGGTCGTAGGCGTCTTTCACAAAAGATAGAGGTGCCATTTTCAAGTTGAGGATGCCTGCTCGGGGTTTGCGGAGAGCAAGTATCATGCAAAACGTTATGGCTACTCTCCGTATTGCTTTCTGTCGAAGTAAGACCGGATTAAAGACGTTAGCAGATCGAGCAGCATACACGTATCCTACCATCGAAAATTCACGATTCACGTCTGTAAATACGTGATAAGCAAATTCCTGCTGAATTCTTGCCGACGCACTATACTCGTATGACCAGCCCTGCACAGGCAACTGATATCTTCTATAGGAAATCAGCAACATATTCGAGACTCAAAGTATCACTATGTTTCCTGTTGCAACGATACACACGTCAGGATATCTTATCAGCTGTAGCAAGGGACATTCATTTCGGATCAGATAACAACGATCCATTTAGCGAAGATAAACTCTATTTTCATGGTGGCGCTACTGGCACAGAAGTCATTAATGACAAGCATTGACAGTCTGCAAAAAATTTTCCATGAGGGGGCAACATTCAAAAGTTGATAGTTTAGATATAATTGATTATGTCAGTCTGAAAACGTATCATGCCCAAAGAACTAAGTTTGACAAATACACAAAACTTATTGTATCTCAAAAGACTGACAGTTTCTTCATTCATAATTTAATACGTACTAAGCACTTTTCAATAGCATGTGCAAAGTGCATCTTTTTATGTTATTGATGTGAATGTGGATGTAAGCTTTTGATTCAACGATCGAAATTACATCATCATATGATTAAAACCAAGGTATCCAACGAGTTATAAAATAGAGCTAGAAAACATTCACATAAATAATTTAGAAGTTGCTCCTACATAATGTTAGGTTGAAACTGAGAATTAAAAATCTGGAAAAAGTGATAATGACTGAGAAAATATTGCTGTATATCAACAAAACTGCCACATTTATACTCTTCGAAGTGGAGAAGCAGAGAATAAACTTTTAAAAAGGCTTATTCAACTTTGATGTCATCTGCAGCATTTTGCTTATAGAACTTCAGTTCACTTTAACGTTTTTATTGCATTACCTTCTTTTACTTACATTTTTATGTAGACTAGCATGGCTGAAGTTGAAAAAAACTTTTTTTGAAAGCTACATTTATTTGGGTTGGTTAGCTAAAGTGTAGCCCAGAGCCAATATACGATTACATGAATGCAAGAAACCTCAAAAAACCGTTCTCAATTTGGCGGTAGAATCATCTTTCAGCGGCCTAGGACTGCGTCTCTCCAGTTTGTGACATCATTGTGCAGTAGCCGATTTGATTGCAGAATTTGTATCTTTGTGATGGCATGTGGCGCTGTGTTGCATCCATGGGCTCTGAGAAATTCTCCATCCTGGAGATCACATTTTTTCGTCCTTGAAATTTCACACTTTTTCCTTCTCTTTTATCGCAGAAAACAGTATTTTCTTTTTTCGACTGATATGTTTTTTATTAGTTATAGACGTGTACACCTACTGCATGTTATGGTTGACTTCTTCCGCATTCCCGGAGCCGCACAAGGGAGGCAGTTCCACACTGCGTTTCCTTCTCTTTTTTTATGTCTAGCAGACCTTCCAGAAATCCCTTTTTATTATGATTGATTCAATCAAATTACTGAAACTAACAGTATAATAACAAAACACATGAATAATCTAACTGATTAACGTACAGTCTCTTCCAACCCAGTGGGTTAGTATGGATTTAACGTTACTTCAGCAACTTTCATATCAATTTCACTGCTTATTTATTTAGTAGTCTCTCGTTTGGCTTCAAGAGACTAAAAGAAACTGCTTCCTTACCTCATGCCTCATAAAAAAACTCCGAGTTAGTTACCGGAAATCGAACTCGAGACGCTCACGCGGGAAACACTGGAAGAACTAACCACTAGATCGCAGAGGCAATAGCAATGACGACATTGATAATAATATCTTCGTGATGGCCAATGTCAGTAATATTCAGGCCTACGTGATTCCAGGCCGATACAAAGTTTACCTAAAAGATTAAATAGTAGTATGGAAATAGAATGAAATACACTGTGTGATCAGTGTGACACCCTACAAAAACATACGTTTTTCGTTTTAGGTGCATTGTGCTGCCATATTAGCGACTTCAGTAGTCATTAGACATCGTGAGAGAGCAGAATGGGGCGCTCCGCGGAACTCCCGAACTTCCAACGTGGTCAGCTGATTGGGTGTCACTTGTGTCACACATCTGAATGCGAGATTTCCACACTCATAAACATCCCTAGGTTCACTCTTTCCGATGTAATAGTGAAGTGGAAACGGGAAGGGACACGTACAGCATAAAAGCGTACGGGCCGACCTCATCTGTTGACTGACAGAGACCGCCGACAGTTGAAGAGGGTCGTAATGTGTAATAGGCAGACATCTATCCAGAGTATCACACAGGAATTCCAAACTGCATAACGATCCATTGCAAGTACTATGCCAGTTAGGCGGGAGATGAGAAAACTTGGATTTATGGTCGAGCGGCTGCTCAAAAGTCACATATCACGCCGGTAAATGCCAAACGACGCCTCGCTTGGTGTAAAAAGCATAAACTTTGGAAAAACGTTGTGTGGAGCGACGAACACGGTACACAATGTGGCGATCTGATGGCGGGGTGTGGGTATGGCGAATGCACGGTGAACGTCATCTGCCAGCGTGTGTAGTGAAAACAGTAACATTCGGAGGCGGTGGTGTTTTTCATGGAAGGCGCATACACCCCTCGTTGTTTTGCGTGGCACTATCACAGCACAGGCCTACACTGATGTTTTAAGCACCTTCTTACTTTTAACTGTTGAAGGGTAATTCGGGGATGGCGATTGCATCTTTCGACACGAACGAGCACTTGTTCATAATGCACAGCCTGTGGCGGAGTGATTACAGGACAATAACATCCCTGTAATGGACAGGCCTGCACAGAGTCCTGATCTGAACCCTATATAACACCTTTGGGATGTTTTGGAACGCCGACTTCGTGCCAGGCCTCACCGACTGACATCAATACCTCTCCTCAGTGCAGCACTCCGTGAAGAATGGGCTGCCATTCCCTAGGAAACCTTCCAGAATCTGATTGAACGTATGCCTGCGAGAATGGAAGCTGTCATCAAGGCTAAGGGTGGGCAAACACCATACTGAATTCCAGTATCATCGATGGAGGGCGCCACAAACTTACAAGTCTTTTGAGCCAGGTGTCCGGATGCTTTTGATCACATAGAGTAACACGGCCCCACCTTGGAAAAAAATTATAGTAAACGGGATTATTAAAAGAGGTGAAGAGTGTAACAAAATTTACGTTTATTATTATGCGTGAATCATAAATATGAAGCAATCTCATGGTTAATTTGATTGTTTGAAGACACAACTTGGTCGGTTACTCCTATGTATGACTTTTCGGGGTTGGTGATGTCAGAGAAGCCACGTTACTCATATTTTTGCTACCAAAAGTATTGTATCTTACGTCTGTTCCTCATGCGGTTTTCACTAAGTGCACGTAAATAGATGACTGCATCCATATATCTTCTAATCCAACCTATTTCTTCTGTTATTCAATTATTTTGCTTACAGAAACGAGTACATCGGCAAGGAGCAAGGTCAGTGATTGTACATACCACTGCCACATATCAAGTCATTGTGGTAGCTGGTCTGCTGGTAGCACTTTGGAACTAACGAGTAGTGCCTTCTGCTGACCACATGCGATTTTTTACAACTACTGTGTGCAATAGTCGACGGTTCCTATCTGTCATACATGAGGTCTGCGTGGTCTTGGTCTTTTATGACCCAGATCTCATTCCCAACAGGCAGCTTGCGGAGCTTTGGAAGGGTTGAAGTGCACCTGATAGATTTGTTACTCACGTGACAGCCAATCCATGTTTGTCTAATACTGAGCTCTACTACTGTTACTGATTCTCTATTGATGACTATACTGCTTGCTTCCTTGTGTATTGGCGGGTCAGTCACTATTGAAATTTAGTCATCACATCCACGTTACATAGGGGTGCTCTGATACCTTTAGTCAGATGAAGTAAGGCTATATGAAAGGGTTTTAAGTATAGCTGTAGAATGAGTATGAATTATATATTTAAATTCAATATCCACTTAATGTTCCCTCAGTCTGTGCATGTGTTAAAAACTTTATCAGTTTATCAACTTGTTCATAAATAACTGAAAATCACCAGGGAGCTCTGTATATTTAGCTACTTCTACAGCACAAATCTTTACCTAGCCAGACCAATTGTTACACTGCGGCATTCTGTAACCTATGTCATAACATTTACATTTACACAAAAGACGCAATTCAAAGGCTGCGAAACCGGTTGTGTGGGTTAATTTGGAAATTTGTGGTAAGTTCCTATGGAGCCAAACTACTGAGGTCATCAGTCCCTAGGCTTACACATTGTAAGGTGGCAAAATAAATGAAGGTTAGATTCGCACCTTACTTGAAGGCTTTGTACATCGCAATGGGAAGCTGAATATGGCACCTAACTTAATTCGGCGGTAATGAGCAAATCTGCCTAGCAGTATGTAATGCAAAAAGGGATGACATTCAAGATGGTAATTAACACTCCGTTCCTATAATGCATGTTTGAGAGGAAGGTGAAACAAGCAGTGAGAGGCGTTTTAGTTTGGAATTCAGAGGGATGACACAGAGCCAAGGCCGCACTTCATGGGGTACCACAGAAACCACTTAAAGGGGTGTCCCAGGTGGAAAATCAGTGACTGACCAGGTGATTCAGACAGGGAGAGCGAGAATAACGGCCCATCTGAGGGAGGACAGGAAAGAAAGATTTTAGAAAACCGCGTTTCGGAATTCCTCTTTCAAATTCTGAAGGTGACAGGGGTCAAATACATAGAGCAAAAGGCTGTTTACAATTTGTACAGAAACCAGATGGCAGTTGTAAGAGTCGAGGGACATGAAAGGGAAGCAGTGGTTGGGAAGGGAGTGAGACAGGGTTGTAGCCTCTCCCCAATGTTATTCAATCTGTGTATTGAGCAAGCAGTAAAGGAAACAAAAGAAAAATTTGGAGTAGGTAATAAAATCCATGGAGAAGAAATAGAAACTTTGAGGTTCGCCGTTGACATTGTAATTCTGGCAGAGACAGCAAAGGACTTGGAAGAGCACTTGACAGTGTCTTGAAAGGAGGATATAAGATGAACATCAAGAAAAGCAAAACAAAGATAATGGAATGTAGTCGAATTAAGTCGGGTGACGCTGACGGAATTAGATTAGGAAATGAGACACTTAAAGCAGTAAAGGAGTTTAGCTATTTGGGGAGCAAAATAACTGATGATGGTCGAAGTAGAGGGGATATAAAATGTAGACTGGCAATGGCAAGGAAAGCGTTTCTGAAGAAGAGAAATTTGCTAACATCGAGTATAGATTTAAGTGTCAGGAAGTCGTTTGTAAAAGTATTTGTATCGAGTGTAGCCATGTATGGAAGTGAAACATGGACGATAAATAGTTTGGACAAGAAGAGAATAGAAGCATTCGAAATGTGGTGCTACAGATGAATGCTGAAGATTAGATGGGTGGATCACATAACTAATGAGGAGGTATTGAATAGAATTGGGGAGAAGAGGAGTTTGTGGCATAACTTGAGTAGAAGAAGGCTCTGAGCACTATGGGACTCAACTGCTGTGGTCATAAGTTCCCTAGAACTTAGAACTACTTAAACCTAACTAACCTAAGGACATCACACACATCCATGCCCGAGGCAGGATTCGAACCTGCGACCGTAGCGGTCGTGCGGTTCCAGACTGTAGCGCCTTTAACCGCTCGGCCACTCCGGCCGGCGAGTAGAAGAAGGGATCGGTTGGTAGGACATGTTCTGAGGCATCAAGGGATCACCAATTTAGTATTGGAGGGCAGCGTGGAGGGTAAAAAGCGTAGAGGGAGACCAAGAAATGAATACACTAAGCAGATTCAGAAGGATGTAGGTTGCAGTAAGTACTGGGAGATGTAAAAGCTTACACAGGATAGAGTAGCATGGAGAGCTGCATCAAACCAGTCTCAGAACTGAAGACCACAACAACAACGAAACAAGACCAGTGACGCATTTTAGATCACGTGCCCAGCGAGTGCTAGACACGTGAGAGAGTCAATGTGCCCATTTAGGCATCTGGAACGGGCACAAAACGTGCGATTGGCAGAAAGGCGCTAGGAAGGAGAAAAGAGCTAAAGTTTCGGCGCAATTTAATGGTAGGGACCTTGCGATTGGTAGAGAGAGTTTCCGTAAATAAAAAGAACGCTCGTATTGGTCGAAAAATGCAGTGACATGAAGAACGAAAGAACCCAGTCGGGGAGACAGTTCGGCAACAAGTAAGACAAGATGGAAGTTTTCGAGGACTCTTCTCTGAACTGGCGTCAAGTGCAGAACGCAGAGGAGTAATTAATTTGTGTGAACACTGCGTTCATAGCGGCTGATATCGAGCTAGAAATTAACTGTAGCATCTTTTTGCTCCAACTTTGGAGAAACGAACCAGCCAATTAGTTAATTGTTCTTGCGAGAACTGAGAGGGCATTATAATATGCATACTGCTCCAACCATGCACATGTACATCGCCACATTCTAAGACCAGGGTTGAGTACATGTTCTCTCGCATAACGGGAAACATAAAGAAAGTTTCTGCTGGAAAATTCAGCAGAGGTGTAATTAGTTTTATAAGAATTTCAGCGGAAGAGAGTGGCCTAGCAGACGACAGCACATCACAGCTTAAGGTAAATACCTTGTGCAGAGGTGTAAACTTGTTGGTTCACCAGCTTGCGTCCACTGTAAACTCGAGCGACCTTGGATAATCTTTTGCTCGATTTGTCACATAACTAACCATCCACCGTAGACTTGATTGTCATTCTAAAAATAGTACCAAACTTTGAACCAGAATTGGACGCTTTTCATAGTACTGACCAACATCATAAGTGTAGGAGCAGTTTTGTAAAGAACCTTCTAGTTAAACTTTAACATTGTCGTGTTTAGGAAAATTTAAGCTTCTGAGAGTTAATATTTAATATTGTTGTGTTTGAGGTTATTTCATCTTTTGATGTTGACGAGATGCGTTATCCTGACAACTGTTTTTTGTTGTCACATTGAAAACTGTGTAAAAGCGTGGCTTTTTGTGCTAATATTGCGACATTAAACATGTCATTTCAACTTACACAGTTGTCTTCAATCCTAGAACAATGCACCTTACATCACTTCTTAATCTAACTTAACCTTACCTATGCTAAGGAAAACACACATATCCACATGCCCGAGGGAGGACTAGAACCTCGACGGGGGGTGGGGGGAGCCGCGCGAACCGTGGCAATGTGCCCTAGTCCGCGCGGGTACCACGCGCAGCAGTGGGTTTATAAGTGACCTCATTTTTATCGTTTCAACACTTGTATTTTAAAAAAAAACTATTCACTTTATGAAGTGTCAAACAATCCTGTCTATAGCACAAGGTTCAAACTGCTGCTCGCTGCAAAATGCTTTTAGATTCGTATTCTTTCTTAATATCAGTGGCTAACACCAACCTCAGCTTCACTTTTCAGAGTGGTTCGTGCTCCTCGAATAACTATATATTGTAACATTTATCCATTGCTCCCTATGGACATACGGAAACCATACAAAACTACACAGCGACATTTAGTAGCTAGATAGACGAGACGGAGCATATTGCCACACACGGCCGATTCGTCACATACGATTCAGGTGTTACGAGGTATCAGTGATTCTGCGATTTGGTCACATACGTGCGATCTACGGACAGATCGCCCTACCTGGCGACAAATTGCCGCGATCCGTCGCTCGTGCACTGGGCGCCTCAGGATATCTGAAGCTGGAACTCGATTCTCCTCCTGTTGACTGCCTGGGAAGCGACGTGGAGCCGTCCCTGCAGGTGCTGGTCCAATGAAGACACCACGAGGCCCTCAAGGGGCCAGCAGCGACCCCGGAGGGTGAGGGGCAGTGCAGATAGCGGGCCCTCCTGCGGCAGATAGCAGCCGCTAACGCCGCCCTCAGCCCTTAATGCCGTGCCCCGGCTCTTACTGATTTTTAATGGGCCTTTAGCCGCCTTGTAACGCAGCCGCTGCGGTTATGAAGAGGTGGCAAACTGGCGCCGCTATCTGTGCCCGGCTGCACTTTGCTCGCCGTCCCGAAGCCTCTTGCGTCGCACCTTTTTCCCCTCCATTCTGCAACTCCAGCGGAGATCTGCTTGAGATTACGCGGAGAAGCGACCACAAACTGCGCCAGAGGTGTCGTTAGCTCCGCCGAGGCAGGTGTGTTTTTGAAAATGGAGGAAGAAACCTCCCTCCAGCCAAGCTGTTTCCTTGTCCTCGAATTATCAAAGATATTACAGCTTCGCTAATTGTAAATATGAGATATCTCTAAAAAGTTCTGTGAATAGTACTGCAAAACAAAACAAAGAGACAACAGAAAGCAAAACAAAAAAAGCTTTGTCTCTGAGCGTTTGTCGCACAGTGATGCAGACTGCTGTGTCCTATAACTGTGATTGTTGCCTTCCCTTCACCAGACTGAAATTATAACACCAAAAATGGAAAGAAATAAAATGTAAATGTCGTGTGACTAGGGCCTCCCGTCGGGTAGGCCATTCGCCTGGTGCAAGTCTTTCGATTTGACGCCACTTCGGCGACTTGCGAGTCAATGCAATCTATAAAAAGGGTAGAGAATCGGATGCACATAATTACCGGATAATTTCACTGACATCGATTTGTTGCAGAATCAAGGGACATATTTTGTGTTCCGACATAATGACCTTTCTAGACTCTGAGAAGCTCATCTGCAGAAACCAGCACAGTTTTAGGAGGCAGTGGTCGTGCGAGACACAGCTGGTCCTCTTTGTGCATGATATATAACAGGCTCTAGATATCGGCTCCCAGGTTGATGCCATATATCTCGAGTTTCGAAAGGCGTTCGACTCAGTTTCGCACTGTCGTTTACTCCAAAAAGTGCGCGCTTACGGCCTATCCGATGACATATGCGGTTAGATAGAAAGTTTTCTAACAGACAGGAAGCAGTATGTCGTCCTGAACAGGGTGGCTTCAACAGAAACAAGCGTAACTTCAGGTGTGCCCCAGGGCAGCGTAATAGGCCCGCTGCTTTTTACAATTTACATAAACTATCTGGTTGATGGTATTGACAGCGGCATTAGACTGTTTGCTGATGATGCTGCAGTCTACAGGAAAGTAGTATCACACGAAAGTTGTGAACAAATCAATGAGGATTTGCAGAAAACAAATGCGTGGTGTAATGGCTGGCAGTTATCTCTCAATATTAGTAAGTGTAAGTTACTGCGTATAACAAGGCGAAAAACCCCATTAATGTACGAGTACAAAGTAAATGACCAGTCTTTGGAAGCGTTAACATCCGTCAAGTATCTGGGTGTGACTATTCGAAATAATCTGAAATAGAATGATCAGATTACACAAGTAATGGGCGAGGCGAACTCTAGATTGCGGTTTATTGGTAGAAACCTGAAGCGATGCAGTCCTTCAACAAAGGAAATAGCTTACAATGCCTTAGTTCGTCCAGTCTTGGAGTGTTGTTCGTATGTATGGGAACCCTACCAGTTGGGTCTGATTCAAGAGATTGAAAGGTCCAAAGAAGAGCGGCAAGATTCGTGACTGGTACATGTAGCCATCGCGAGAGCGTTACAAATCTCATAGAAAGTCTGAAGTGGGACACACTTGCAGATAGACGGCGCGCTAAACGGAAGGGGCTGCTCACTAAATTCCGTAATCCGATCTTTGCCGAGGACTTAGAGCATATATTATTACCACCAACTTTCAAATCGAGCAATGATCACCATTCTAATATAAAGGAAATTAGAGCTCGTACTGAGGCGTTCAGACAGTCGTTTTCACACACAGCTTGGTGGCTAGCGGAGTATGTATGTAGATGTAGATGGGGATGAAATGATGTTGATTAGGACAACACAACAACCAGTCCCTGAGAGGTGAAAATCTCTGACCGGGTCCTTAGGATTGACATTCTGTCGCGCTGACCACTCAGTTACCTGGGGTGGACATGGAAAGAAAGAAGGGATATTAAAATTTCCCTTCGATGGCCACTTCAATCGAGGAGGTACACGAGGTACAAGGGGCTTTCATTAAATAATGCAACAGATTTTTTTCTCGCAAAGTTTCGGCTGAAGACATGCGGAATTTGTTGCGGGACATCGTGGAATATTTGCGCCTCAGCCCTTATTGTTTCACGATGTTCCGATAGATGGCGGCGCTGTGTGTAGCCATCAAAATGGCGCCTGTAACGGTGCTGCGTTCCTAACAGAGAGCTTAGATTAGATTAGTTTTTCGTTCCATAGATCCGTGCTGAGGAGATCCTCGTGGATGTGGAACATGTCAATTTATTTATTTTATTTTTTTAAGCTGAAATAACAATACTAATAGTATGAATATATACAATATATCATTTGTCTCTATTAAAAAATTCGTCAATGGAGTAGAAGGAGTTGGCCACTAGTAAGTCTTTCAGGCTCCTTTTAAACTGATCTTTATTTGTAACTAAATTTTTTATGTTTACTGGCAAATTATTGAAGATGTGTGTTCCTGAGTAGTGGACCCCTTTTTGAACTAAAGTAAGTGCTTTTAAGTCCTTGTGCAGATCATTTTTGTTTCTGGTATTGTATGTATGAACTGAGCTGTTTGTTGGAAAAAGAGATATATTATTTAGGACGAATTTCATTAATGAGTAAATACACTGAGAGGCAGTAGTTAGTATACCCAGTTCTTTGAAGAGGTTTCTACAGGACGTCCGTGAATTTACTCCACAAATAATACGTATTACACGCTTTTGGACTCTGAAAACTTTTGTTTGACTTGAAGAGTTACCCCAAAATATTATACCATATGACATTATGGAATGAAAGTAGGCAAAGTATGCAAGCTTTTTCATTTTTATGTCGCCTATGTCTGCTAACACTCGAATTGCAAATACAGATTTGTTAAGGCGTTTCTGCAGTTCTGTGGTGTGCTGTCATTGAGTTTCTTTTCGAGGAAAACCAGAGCATCACAGATACTCATACGGGCTTGCAGGATTTCTACGGAGCCCTGGCAGCGAACAACAGGCTGTGACTCTTGCAGTGTTGGAACGTGCGGATACTCTCATTCGAGGTAATCGAGGGATTACAAACAAGCATCTCGCTGCACAACTAGACGCCTCTGTTGGTAGTGCTGACAAAGTAGTCCACTTATTGGGTTCCTTGCCGCCTAACAGGAGGTCATAAAGAGCAAGGAAGGACCAACTACAGGAAATTTATTGGGCATTACGAGGCTGGTCGCTATAATTTTTTGTCGAACATCATCACGGGTGGTGAAACATGGATTCATCACTTGGAACCGGAAACAAAGCACCTATCCATGGAGTGGTACAACACCATCTCTCCTCCGAAGAAAAAGTTTAAAGCTGCACCTTCAGCTGGGCAAGTCATGGGGTCGGTCTTCTGGGATTCTGAAGGGGCTGTACAAACAAACTTCACCATGACAGCGCAAGGCCTGACACAAATATGAGCACCCGAGAGAGTCCAAGAAACGTCATTGAACTGCTCTTACTCATCCAATCTGTAGACCGGATGTCGCACCTTCCGACTCCCACCTGGACCAAAGGAGGAAGTCGTACGTGGATGATTGGGCGGTCATCGCTGTAGCAAGACATTGACTCGATCGTCGACCAGAAGAGTGGTGTCATGCGGGCGTGTGCGCCCTCCCAGTAAGGTGGCGTAAGGTCGTCGCATTGAACGGAGATTATTTTTAAAAATACGGTTTTGGAGAATGATACGGTATACTGGAATACTGAATAAAAGCATCCTAAAACTAAAAAAAGAAAAAAAACTTCTCCCGAACAGGCCATGAAGGCCCAACGGTTCCGACCGGCCGCAGTGTCATCCTCAGCCCACAGGCGTCACTGGATGCGGATATGGAGGGGCATGTGGTCAGCACACCGCTCTCCCGGTCGTATGTCAGTGTCCGAGACCGGAGCTGCTACTTCTCAATAAAGTAGCTCCTCAGTTTGCCTCAAAAGGGCTGAGTGCACCCCGCTTGCCAACAGCGCTCGGCACACCGGATGGTCACCCGTCCAAGTACTAGCCCAGCCCGACAGCGCTTAACTTCGGTGATCTGACGGAAACCGGTGTTACCACTGCGGCAAGGTCGTTGGCGTATAAAAGCGTCCTGCTTTCAGAAAAAAAGTGTTGCTTTGCTTAATAGACTACCCTCGCAGCATGGGGAAGGATGGCGAGGGAATGTGGCCGTACCCAGTAACGACCATACTATATTTTTTCTCCAAATTCTTGAGCTCTTTACCTGATACTCCACGAGTGACTAGTCGAGTCTATGAACTTATTATGTGACCTTACCATGACCTCCAGTTGTTACTATACTGTAAGCTATGTTCTCTAAAAGACTAATTAAGTTTCACTATGACGCTTATGAGAAATATTTTTGCTTAAACCGATCTCATTTGAGAATTTTATTCATTGATATTAATTTTGAATAAAAGTTAACAGTGTTTTAATATATGCTCGAATATTACAAAGGCTAACGATGTTATCCGAAGCGCTTTGGGGTCGTGCTACAAAGAGTCAGTCACTTTTCACTAGCACTTCACTTCTTACCTTAGTTATCGTTTTGATAACGTGGTATTTTCGACTAAAAACAGTGCCACTGCTTTTATTTGGGCCGTGGACCAGTATAAATTTACTTAAAGCACTTTTCTTCTGAAAATGGGTAACATGATTGAAAATAAATCGGACCCTGGACAAATATTGAAAACAACCTTTAGAATTTAACTTTGAAATCATCACTAAAACTTTCCTTAAAATAATACCACTTTACCTCAGATCAAGAGTGAAATGAGCAAGACAGAGAGCGCTACTTTCTTTTTTAACCAAATTTATGAAATTATTCAAATACAAATAAAATTACTCCTTTAAATTTACTGGTCCGATTAGCCATTGAATATTACAAAGCGACCTTCGGAACTTGTAACATAACTGCCTTCTCTGATGAGTTACGGAACTACTCTCTTATTAAAAGTACTTTACAGAACATGAACTGAGAGATATAACTTTTGGTTCACTAAACTGTCTCTGCGAAATGATATTTGATAAAGGACTAAGTTATTTTCAAATGTTAGTAACACAAGTGAATATAAATAAATCACAATATTGTTTCAGAAAGGATCACAACACTTTCCTTGGCATAAATGTCAGTCTTGAAGACAATAATGAATGCCAAAATTCATGCCCTTAAACTGCAGTGCAGCCGAGAGTATTGTTCAAGATTTTACAGTTATTTCATGTCTCGTTTTCTATACTTATAGATAGAAAAAGCTCGTCAGTGTAACATAATGCAAAATTTAGAAACAGGCAAGCAATTTACTTTTGATTATTGAAAGACTGAATTGAATTTATTCTAAGCAAATGGGCAGCTCATATTACCTTTAGTATAACGCCGGCCACTGTGGCCGAGTGGTTCTAGGCGCTTCAGTCCGGAACCGTGTTGCTGCTACCGTCGCAGGTTCGAATGCTGCCTCGGGCATGGATGTGTGTGATGTCCATAGATTAGTTAGGTTTAAGTAGTTCTAAGTCTAGCGGACTGATGACCTCAGATGTTAAGTCCCATAGTACTGAGAGCCATTTTTAGTATAACAACAATAAAATACATATCACGCCAGCAGAAGTCACTCGCTAAGCTAAATACAGAGTAAATGAAATTGTGCACTCTCTATTTATGCTGTATCTTTAGTTATTAGTTTTGACAGTGAAATTTTAATTACTTTAAGTTATTAAGGTAACGGCCTTGCCGCAATGGATACACCGGTTCCCGTCAGATCACCGAAGTTAAGGGCTGTCGGGCGAGGCCGGCACTTGGATGGGTGACCATCCGGTCCGCCATGCGCTGTTGCCATTTTTCGGGGTGCACTCAGCCTCGTAATGCCAATTGAGGAGCTACTCGACCGAATAGTAGCGGCTCCGGTCAAAGAAAACCATCATAACGAATGGGCGAGGGGTGTGCTGACCACACGCCCCTCCTATCCGTGTCCACAGCTGAGGATGACATGGTGGTCGGATGGTCCCGATGGGCCACTTGTGGCGTGAAGACTGAGTGCTTTTTAATTTAGTAAAGTTAACACTCAAAATTGAAAATTAGTTAAGCCTCTGTTAAGCAATACAAGATTGAACAGTTAATGAGCCAGAAAATTTAGACTGAAACTTATGTTCTTACGACACTCAGTGATTGCATTGAAAGGAAAACGGACCCTGCCTGGCAATAATGTCTGAGGGCGATGACAACACAGGTGGCCTACAAGTTTTAACTACTGCAGGTTATTATTCAAGTTAGTTATACTCTGTGAAAGAAATCCAGCCGGGTAATCCTCTAGAAGGATATTTTTTTTCACTCAACAGTTTTACGATGTCGCACGACGAAGAATGTAGCCGACGACAATGTTGAGCTGCAGCTGTTGCTCCTGCTGCTAGTTGAGAACCCCGAGTCATCTCCAGAGCCACGGATAATTATAGGACAGGCAATAGTTGGAACTGCTGCACTTCGCGTCTGCGGGAGCGCCCTACAAACACTTCCGCATTCTTACATCACTCAAGCTGCTCTGCTTCCTCTCTGCTCACAGCGCGACATAGACTCTCGATACGCAAAGATAAACAACGGCACAGGTACTGCTATCTCGTCGTTGCTATCGATACATTAAAATAAAGTTCCCTTGGCTATTAAGCAACAATTTTCAATATTTACATTATGATTGCAATCTATTGTATAGAGTCAGTAATAAATACAATATTACAGTCATTACATATTAACTACAGTTTCTGTAATGAAGCATCCGTATTCAGAATCAGAAGTACAGTACAACGCTGAAAAATTTTGGATAGTGCAGAAGGTATTTTATCTGCATTTTCGGTGTTACATGGTCTGCATTTTTTTTTTTTTTTGAGAATTTTCTAAGCAAATGCTTCAGTCACCTTTTAGTATGAGTATTTAGTTCGACACGACACAGATATGCCGCAGCCTGCTACCATCTTCCGGTGCTCATCTACTGGTTGTACATTCTGTTCACTATATTTCGGGCATGTAGCCACCCAAATACTACTTATTGGTTCAAATGGTTCTGAGCACTATGCGACTTAACTTCTGAGGTCATCAGTCGCCTAGAACTTAGAACTAATTAAACCTAACTAACCTAAGGACATCACACACATCCATGCCCGAGGCAGGATTCGAACCTGCGACCGTAGCGGTCACGCGGTTCCAGACTGAAGCGCCTTTAACCGCACGGCCACACCGGCCGGCTACTACTTATTTAACTGATATTTCGGCTGCGTATCGTCCGGTTAGCCTCAGACTGTGTCGCTAAACTAAGGACGCGTCTTTTTCCTTACATTATTGTTATTTCATCCTACCGCGCCTTATATGGACCTGGGGTGGCCTGTCAGTGGTACAGGCAACCCACTCTTCAGCCAATTGACAATAAAAAATTAAATTGGACGAAAAATAACAAGAAAAAGGTAGTGGATATATTTACACTGAATCAAAAACTTTTTAAAGATGAAAAATAAAACCGAAGTTTTTTAGATATTCGATAGATGTCTTCTTGTACTGGTAGTAAAAAGCAGTAATAACGAAAGGTAAAATGAAACACAGTAAGCGCACATTTAAAACTTTTAAACCATGTTGCCAAAACACTGATATTTGAAAGAAGCACTTTCCTGTCACTAGAGACTGGAAGGACCTGTCGTGGGATAGGGAATCAGCTGTTGAAGTGAATAAGGTTTGGAGGTGAGGAGGCTGGGAATGTTTTGGTATAAGGGTAGAGAACTGGTGCTTAGCAACGATGGGATAGGAGAAGGTGGAGTAGAGGGGGGGAAACGGTGACGCTAATAGCTGTTCAGAAAAGATGAGGCGAGAAAAGAAAGGTAGATCGGAAAAAATGGAGTTATGGAAACGCGGGGAGGAGCGGAAGAGAAAGCCTTGATGAGGTGGAATGTCGGGGCAGAGTTCGTGATCTAGAAAGGGGAGACGATTGAAGTTACTTTGGGAGAGTATGTGAAGAATGTGTAGGTGAAGGGATGGTGGGATGTGTTGGTAAAGGTGTACTAGCCTATGAGGATGTCCCTTTGTCGGCTAAAGAACATTTGCTTGAAGCATTTTGTAATTTGCATCTGGACAAACAGTTATTTAGGGTGGTCAAGATAAATTTTACACCCTGTATATGTATTATCGGTCGTCTCTCCTCCAGAACATGCAATTTTATTGATTTAGGTTAATACTCATTTCATAGCATTTTTTCTCTAATTTTATGTGTTCTCAGACAGTTTTTGCGATTTCACATATTTCGTCCTATTTCCCTCAATTTTACGTATTTCACATCAATTTTCGGTGAATATAATACACCATCCTCGAATTTTACCGATGTTATGTCGTTTCTCATATTTTTTGACCGTTTTCCATATGTATATTGTCATTTATAGGGCCCAAGAGTACTGATTCCTCATATTTCAGTCATGCATACGATCACTGTTTGGGTGCTGGCCATTCCCGGAAGGTGTTGCTCCCACCAAGGCTCTGTCCATCTAAAACATGTTTCCGATCATTTTGCTCTTTCCGATACCTTCTTGGTATGGACGCCAAACACTGGAACAATACTTCAGAATTGTTAGCACAAGTGATTTACGTGAAATGTTTCAAACTCCTTTTCTAATTCACTGACAGAGCTTTGTGAGGCACTGCAAAACCCTGTGTCTCTACATTTGCTTGAGAGTTGTCCTGGTTACGGAGTTAGTGCAGCAGTAACGAAATCCTAGACACAGAATGGAATATATACCGCAAGGATAGGATAAACGCCAATGGTGGAGGAGTATTTATAGCAGTAAAGAATTCAATAATATCCAGTGAAGTTATTAGCGAATGCGAATGTGAAATAATCTGGGTTAAGTTAAGTATCAAAGGTGGGTCAGATATGATAGTCGGATGCTTCTATAGGCCACCTGCATCAGCAACCGTAGTAGTTGAGCGCCTCAGAGAGAACCTGCAGAACGTCGTGAAGAAGTTTCGTGATCATACTATTGTAATAGGGGGAGACTTCAATCTACCAGGTATAGAATGGGATAGTCACACAATCAGAACTGGAGCCAGGGACAGAGACTCTTGTGACATTATCCTGACTGCCTTGTCCGAGAATTACTTCGAGCAGATAGTTAGAGAACCAACTCGTGAAGCTAACGTTTTAGACCTCATAGCAACAAATAGACCGGAACTTTTCGACTCCGTGAATGTAGAAGAGGGTATCAGTGATCATAAGTCAGTGGTTGCATCAATGACTACAAGTGTAATAAGAAATGCCAAGAAAGGAAGGAAAATCTATTTGCTTAACAAGAGTGATAGGGCACAAATCGCAGAATATCTGAGTGACCACCATCAAACGTTCATTTCTGAGGAAGAGGATGTGGAACAAAAATGGAAAAAATTCAGAAACATCGTCCAGTACGCCTTAGATAAGTTCGTACCGACTAAGGTCCAAAGCGAGGGGAAAGATCCACCGTGGTATAACAATCATGTACGAAAGGTGCTACGAAAACAAAGAAAGCTTCACCATAGGTTTAAGAGTAGTCGAATCATAGCTGATAAGGAAAAGCTGAACGAAGCGAAAAAGAGCGTAAAGAGAGCAATGAGAGAAGCATTCAACGAATTCGAACATAAAACATTGGCAAACAATCTAAACAAGAACCCTAAAAAGTTTTGGTCATATGTAAAATCGGTAAGCGGATCTAAATCCCCTATTCAGTCACTCGTTGACCACGATGGCACCGAAACAGAGGACGACCGAAGAAAGGCAGAAATACTGAATTCAGTGTTCCGAAACTGTTTCACTGCGGAAAATCGTAACACGGTCCCTGACTTCAGCCGTCGCACGGACGCCAAAATGGAAAATATTGAAATAAACGATATCGGAATTGAAAAACAACTGCTATCACTTAGTAGCGGAAAAGCATCCGGACCAGACGAGATACCCTTAAGATTCTACAGTGATTATGCTAAAGAACTTGCCCCCTTTCTATCAGCAATTTATCGTAGATCTCTGGAAGAACGTAAAGTACCTAGCGACTGGAAGAAAGCACAGGTCGTTCCCATTTTCAAGAAGGGTCATAAATCAGATGCGAATAATTATAGGCCTATTTCACTTACGTCAATCTGTTGTAGAATAATGGAACATGTTTTGTGTTCTCGTATTATGACGTTCTTAGATAATACAAATCTCCTTCATCATAACCAACATGGATTCCGCAAACAGAGATCATGTGAAACCCAGCTCGCCCTATTTGCCCAAGAAATTCACAGTGCCGTAGACACTGGCGAGCAGATTGATGCCGTATTCCTGGACTTCAGGAAGGCATTTGATACGGTTCCGCACTTACGTTTAGTGAAAAAAATACGTGCTTACGGAATATCGGACCAGGTTTGTGATTGGATTCAGGATTTCCTAGAAGAAAGAACACAACATGTCATTCTTAACGGTTCAAAATCTGCAGATGTAGAGGTAATTTCGGGAGTACCGCAAGGAAGCGTGATAGGACCTTTATTGTTTACAATATACATAAATGACTTAGTTGACAACATCGGTAGCTCCGTGAGGCTATTTGCAGATGACACGGTTGTCTACAAGAAAGTAGCAACATCAGAAGACTCGTACGTACTCCAGGAAGACCTGCAGAGGATTAATGAATGGTGCGACAGCTGGCAGCTTTCCCTAAACGTAGATAAATGTAATATAATGCGCATACATAGGGGCAGAAATCCATTCCAGTACGATTATGCCATAGGTGGTAAATCATTGGAAGCGGTAACGACCGTAAAATACTTAGGAGTTACTATCCGGAGCGATCTGAAGTGGAATGATCACATAAAACAAATAGTGGGAAAAGCAGGCGCCAGGTTGAGATTCATAGGAAGAATTCTAAGAAAATGTGACTCATCGACGAAAGAAGTAGCTTACAAAACGCTTGTTCGTCCGATTCTTGAGTATTGCTCATCAGTATGGGACCCTTACCAGGTTGGATTAATAGAAGAGATAGACATGATCCAGCGAAAAGCAGCGCGATTCGTCATGGGGACATTTAGTCAGCGCGAGAGCGTTACGGAGATGCTGAACAAGCTCCAGTGGCGGACACTTCAAGAAAGGCGTTACGCAATACGGAGAGGTTTATTATCGAAATTACGAGAGAGCACATTCCGGGAAGAGATGGGCAACATATTACTACCGCCCACATATATCTCGCGTAATGATCACAACGAAAAGATCCGAGAAATTAGAGCAAATACGGAGACTTACAAGCAGTCGTTCTTCCCACGCACAATTCGTGAATGGAACAGGGAAGGGGGGATCAGATAGTGGTACAATAAGTACCATCCGCCACACACCGTAAGGTGGCTCGCGGAGTATAGATGTAGATGTAGATGTAGATGATATGTAATTTCACATGCCAGATGCCTCTGCTATGCATTTGTCTGTTTCCTCATAAGAAGCATTTTCCATTGCTGGCGATCATTTCATAGGACTGACGCGAGCATAGCATAATATCTGAACCGTAATCAGAAGTGAGCACTGGGTGCTATACACCTCCAGAAAATGTACTGCACATGTATCACAAAGAATCATCTCTTTCTTTGTTGTAGAAGGAAGTTGTTTTGCCATCTTAATGTTTGTTGCCGTAGTGAGTGGGATAGAAAACGTGCAGGGTGGATGTATTTCAGAAGTTGCACATACATGTCCTGCATTAGAATATTAAGAGCGTTGCACTGTGAATGGCTAACTTTTCGGAAACCACATGGCTTTAACATTAGTCAGCAGTGCAGAACTGTGCAGCCTTGGGGCTGCATGTGTTTGCGTTCTACAATCATTTCTCTCTTTCCAATATCTGCTTGGTACTGACCTCAGACATTAGAACAATACTTCAGAACTGACAGCACACTTGATTTACGTATAATGCTTCAAACTCCGACCGCCTGGAGCTCCATCATACATAAACCATATGTTTCTGCTAAACCGTCTGTTATACCATCACAACACTCTCATATCTATTGTACACATGTAAGGGGTACTATACTCCTCGACATGCACGCTTCTGGAGAGATCTTGTGCACTTAAATGGGTGCTGTGAGTAAGATTGGTGCAGAACAGTCTTCGCTTAACAGCAGTTACGGATTCAGCTCGCTTTTTTCCTTCATGAGACATGGAATGGAGCGGGCTAGTACCCCCCTGTTTGTGGTCAGTTGCAAATTAAATCGGTGACAATGTTGCAGGGAGGGTTGGTCAAAGACAATGCGGGGAGATATTTCAATCTCTTATGAATGGGAGAATGTGACTCTTATCCACATAGGGAAAGATGGCCAGTGGTAATCGTAAATTTCGCACTATGATCGAAGTGCTATAAATATGCAAATAACCTAACTCCATCGGTATAGGATGCTCTCTGGTATACTTTGGTGTATAGGTCCGAGAATTAATCATGGATTGACGTACTGCACTGTGATCCATCAATATTCGCAATCTACTCGTAACATACGGTACTCGCAAAGTAGTGGACGGGTGTTTTAACAATGATACAGAAATTGGGAAGCATGCTGCCATGTTATTGGTTGGCGTTGAAATTAAGGAAAAACTGGTACAATTGCTACAGTTGATTATACTATCAACTGTGGTGCCTACTACAGTACATCGTCCCACATCAACGGTGTCTTTTCCATTCCCATCTGTCAGCTGGTACGCTGTTGATTACCACGTAATGATTGACTGACACCATTTGTTTTAGATGGACAGAGTCATGGTGGGAGCAACACCTTCTGGGGATGGCCAACACTGAAACAGTGATCGTATGCATGGCTGAAATATGAGGAATCAGTGCTCTTATCCTCTTCGAAACGGATCACCAAGACATCTACTATCCTGTCACTGTGGAAGATGAGATTGAATGTATAGGTCATCACCTTCAGACAGCTGTTTGGAGAAGCTTCACAATGCCGCGAACTATTCCAGTGTCCGTATGTTACGATGTTTTCCACATTTTTGTCAATAAGAAACACAGCCCCTGTCTTTTATTTCAACCATCTTGCGTGGTATGTAGTGTACATGATGCTATATACAGCTTTCTCAGATAGCTGATGGATCGAAACGTGTTAATGTCGGTTTAGCACCTGACACAGATCTCGAAGTCATGGCAGAAGAACATGATGTATGGCCATGGCTCAAATGGTTCAAATGGCTCTGAGCACTATGGGACTCAACATCTTAGGTCATAAGTCCCCTAGAACTTAGAACTACTTAAACCTAACTAACCTAAGGACATCACACACACCCATGCCTGAGGCAGGATTCGAACCTGCGACCGTAGCAGTCCCGCGGTTTCGGACTGCAGCGCCAGAACCGCTAGACCACCGCGGCCTGTATGGCCATGTACATATTTGTATTCGTATACTGATTCGATGTTTTAAAGCAAAAGACAATAAGTGAAACTGCTTATGAAACAACAACACAACAACCCTTTCCTGCCGGCCGCAGTGGTCTCGTGGTTCTAGGCGCGCAGTCCGGAACCGTGCGACTGCTACGGTCGCAGGTTCGAATCCTGCCTCGGGCATGGATGTGTGTGATGTCCTTAGGTTAGTTAGGTTTAAGTAGTTCTAAGTTCTAGGGGACTGATGGCCACAGCAGTTGAGTCCCATAGTGCTCAGAGCCATTTGAACCATTTGAACCAACCCTTTCCTTGTGACTGACATTGCGTGTGGTCTTCCTCCAGCACAGGCGACAAAACTTTACACAAGTCCGTGGAAGCGACTTCGATTACTGGTCGCCTGCTCCAGTCGAACAGTACATGTATATTTAATGGGATCATCACGTATGGTCGATGTCAACAAGAGGAAGGGTTTTGGTTCCCGACATTTCAGAAGAGAGAGGCACGGCAAAATCTTATTGAGCGCCCTACCAAGTGACGTAAGCGAAGTTCTTATAGTTCTTAGTCTTACTCTGTTGAATGTTACAAAAATAACGAGGAGAGAGGGAGACTGCTCTGTCAATGAGAACTCGGACACCATTACACTGTCGTACTCGTAGCGTGGTAATCATAGGAAAACGATAAAGGAGCTTAAGACATATACAGAGTAACAGAATGATACTTATAGACCTTCATTTAGTATCGATGAATCGTAGGTGTTACGCTTCTGAAGGATTTACCCATGGTCTAGGGTAGCGTCTTTGATTAGTAATCAAAACGGGTTCGAAACCCGCCACCACTTAAATTTTGATTAATAATCAGCATTAGCGGCCAAAGATTTCCGTCATAAGAAGTCACCCTCACTCTGCCGACGGCCTTGTCTAAGACGGCGGAGCAGCGGACAGAGGTTCACGGTACTCTCTTGTCCTTGGTGTGGGAACTGCCCCTAAAGGTGGAAGAATCAGCCATTATCAACGGCATGAGGATGCAGAACGCAATGGAAACCATGCATAAAAGACACATCACATGTATCCGCAGGACATGTGGCCTGTAATTGAAAAAGTGTCATGATGATCTCTCCACTGGCAAAGGATTCCGGAATAGTCCCCCATTCGACTCTCCGACAGGGGACTGTCAAAGCTAGAAAATCTGAAAAGGAAAATGCAAATGCTCGGTCTAAATATAGCGGGGTCAGTGAAGTGAAATGGAAGGAAGACAAGGATCTCTGGTCAGATGAGAATAGGGTATATCAACAGCAGCAGAAAATGGTATAACGTGAGTAGGATTCGTTATGAATAGGAAGGTAGCACAGAGGATGTGTTACTGTGAACAGTTCAGTGATAGGGTTGTTTTAGTCAGAATCGACAGCAAACCAACACCGACAACGATAGTTCGATTATAAATACCGACGTCGCAAGCTGAAGCTGAAAGTGAAGAGACAGAGAAAGTATATGAGGATATTACAGTGTGTAAGGGGAGATGAAAATCTAATAGTCATGGAGGACTGGAATGCAGTTATAGGGGAAGGAGTAGAAGAAAAGATTGTGGGAGAATATGGGCTTGGGACAAGGAATGAGAGAGGAGAAAGACTGAGTTCTGCAATAAATTTCAGTTGGTAATGGCGAATACTCTGTTAAAGAATCACAAGGGGAGGAGGTATACTTGGAAAAGGCCGGGTGATATGGGAAGATTTCAGTTGTATTACGTTATGGTCAGACAGCGACTCCGATATCAGATACTAGATTCTAAGGCGTACCCAGGAGCAGACATAGACTCAGATGACAATGTAGTAGTGATGAAGAGTACGCTGAAGTTATAAAGATTAGTCAGAAAGAATCAACACACAAAGAAGTGGGAAACAGAACTACTTAGGAATGACGAGATACGGTTGAAGTTCTCTAAGGCTGTAGTTACAGTAATAAGGAATAGTTTAGTAGGCGGTACAGATGAAGAGGAATGGACATATCTAAAAAGGGAAATCACAGAAGTTCAATAGAAAAACATAGGTACAAAGAGGGTAACTGCGAAGAAACCATGGGTAACAGAAGACACCAATTGATCGATGAAAGATGATAGCACAAAAATGTTCAGGAAAATTCAGCAATAAAGAAATACAAATCGCTGAGGAATGAAATAAATAGGAAGTGCAGGGAAGCTGAGACGAAATGGCTGCAGGTAAAATGTGAAGATATCGAAAAAGAAATGATTGTCGGACGGACTGACCCAGCATATAGAAAAGTCAAAATAAGATTCGGTGAAATTAAAAGCAAGGGTGGTAACATTAAGAGTGCAACGGGAATTCCATTATTAAATGCAGAAGAGAGAATAGATAGGAGGAAAGAGTACATTGGTGGCCTCTGTGAGGGGTAAGATTTGTCTGATGTGATGAAAGAAGAGATAAGACCAAAGAACGCAGAAGGTATAGACAACATTCCGTCATAATTTCTACAATGATTGAGGGAAGTGGCAACAAAAGGACTATTCAAGTTCGTGTGTAGAATGTATGAGTCGGGCGACATACTATCTGACTTTCGGAAAAATATCATCCACACAATTCCGAAAACTGCAAGAACTGACAAGTGCGAGAATTATCGCATAATCAACTCATGCATCGAAGTGGCTGACAAGAATACTATACAGAAGAATGGAAAATAAAATTGAAGATGTGTTAGATGACGATCAGTTCGGCTTTAGGAAAGGTAAAGGCAACAGAGAGGCAATTCCGACGTCGCGGTTGGTAATGTAAGCAAGACTAAAGGATAATCAAGAAAGGTTCATAGGATTTGACTACCTGGAAAAACCGTTCGACAATGTGAAATGGTGCAAGATGTTCGAAATTCTGTGAAAAATAGGAGTAAGTTATAGGGAGAGACGGCTAATATACAATATGTACAAGAGACAAAAAGGAATAATAAAAGTGGACGACCAAGAACGAAGTGCTCGGATTAAAAAGGGTGCAAGACAAGGATGTAGTATTTCGCCACTACTGCTCAATTTGTAAATCGAATTGGCAATGATTGAAATAAAAAAAAAGATTCAGGAGTGGAATTAAAATTCAAGGTGAAAGGATATCGATGATACGATTCGCTGATAACATTGCTATCCTGAGTGAAAGCGAAGAAGAATTACATGATCTGCTGAATGGACTGAACAGTGTAGTGAGTACAGAATACGAATTGAGAGTAAACTGAGGACAGACGAAAGCAGTGAGAAGTAGCAGAAATGAGAACAGCGAGGAACTAGTCCTACGGTGCAGGACATAACAGATATTAAGCCGATTAGAACACTTTTTTTTACTGATGAGAGAATACTTAGACGAAATGTAGCCTGTGCCGTACTGTTGCAGGATTTTCACAACATGTAACGATACTTCAGCGCTATGCAAACGCGTTTATGCCCCGATTTCTTCTGTGTTTGAAAATAACTCGTATAAAAAGAAGAAATTACATTTTGCTTGAGTAATTCGAGAAGTGTGGTTAATAGCATCCCTGTTTCGGATTGGATAAAGTGGATTTTTTTTTAAACTGTGGGGCCTATGTCACGTGGTGGAATTGGTTAGAATTGCTGTATACATCCATGTCGCTGCTCTTTGACTCGCAGTATGCCGCAACTGGCGGCAGGAGTGGTCACGAGGAGCCAGCAACCAGAAGTTACGGATTAGCTCAGCCTGTGACTGGTGGTTAGGCACAAATAATGCGCCGAGCTGTCTGCTCTTACTCGCGGCGGTGGCAAGACTGCTGGGTGAGCGGCGACAGAAGCGGATGCGTATGTTGCAGTAGAAGATTCAAAATGATGGCTATTTGCACTGGACGATTATTCTCCCCATGTAAATTGATTGGTTGACTGCTTGGTGACAGTCTCTCCTTCCTCTGAGCATTCGGCAATGCCAGCGTGTGGATGCTGGGGGATGGGCGTGCAGCTGCCGGTGTGGCTGATACGTGTGCGGGTCACGTGTGCGGGTCTCCTCTGACCGGTGCTCACGAGATGATATGATGTCCCTGCCGGTAGGGGACTACGCGACTGCTGCTCTCGGCAGTCGGAGGATGGTGCGCTCTTTGTGATCGCGAGTGCATGTGATCGGTTGAATTTTTTCATCAGATATGTTTAGTGGAAATGTTATGGTGGAGCGAGCTTATGTTATTAACGTCGATCCATACAAGACCTCAGATATACGAGGCGTGTTTTTTAAGTAATGTCCGTTTTGTTGTAGACACTAGTAGTTCGCGCGCATACCGCAACGAGCGCGTGTACCGGCATGCCTCGGGAACAACTGTGCTGAGTTTCAGCTCTATACCTAACCTGTACGGTTCTGTTCTGTGCTTTCAAAATGTTTAAGACTATCAACTCGCGCGCCGCATGTGAGGTTCGCTCAGTGATACTCTTTTTGTCAGCAAGGAACCTGTCTGCTGCAGAAATTCATCGACAGATTTGCAAAGTGTACGGTGATACTGTTATGAGTGAAAGCGAAGTCCGTAAGTGGATACGAGAATTCAAAGATGGCCGTGAAAACGTCCATGATGAGGATCGCTCCGGTCGCCCTTCTTTGATTACAGACGACTTGCTGGCTTCAGCTGAAGCGAGGATTCGTGAGAACAGGTGCTTCACAATAACAGGTCTCTCAAACGAATTTCCTGTCGCGTCGAGATCAGTGCTTTACAACATTGTTTTTGAACACCTAAAGTTTAGGAAACTGTGCTCCCGTTGGTTCCTGAAACTCCTAACATAAGACCACAAAAACCAAAGATTTGAGTGTGCGATGAAGTTCTTGACTCGTTATCACGAAGAACGTGACGGCTTCTTGAGTCAGATCGTAACTGGAGACGAAACATGGGTTTCGCATATCAAGCCCGAATCTAAGCAACAGAGCATGGAACGGAGACACACACACTCGTCTGTAAAAGTGAAGGCAAAGCAGACTCTGTCCCAGCGCAAGATCATGGCGTCGGTGTTTTGGGATACGCATGGTGTTTTGTTGGTCGACTTCATGCAATGAGGAACCACTATCAATGCAGAAGCATACTGCCAAACCCTGAGAAAGTTACGCAAAATGATTGAAAACAAAAGACGCGGCATGCTGACTAGGGGAATTGTCCTTCTCCATGACAATGCAAGACCTCACAGTGCAGGTCAGACCCGCGATTTATTGGACAGTTTAGGCTGGGAAGTTTTAGACCACCGACCTTATAATCCTCATCTTGCGCCGAGAGGTTACCATCTGTTCCTCCACCTCAAACAACACCTCAGTGGCAACCGTTACAATGATGACGACGACGTGAAAACGGCAGTGAACTCTTGGTTATTGGAGCAGGCGGCAAATTTTTATGAAGAGGGTATTTTAAAATTGGTTGAGAAGTATGATACGTGCTTCAACTAACTTGGCAACTATGTCGAAAAATAGAGTGACGTATGTACTTTCTGAAAATAAATTTACTTTTTTGGAATAACCTTTCATTGTGTAGTTATGTTCAAACGGACCTTACTTAAAAAAACACGCCTCGTATTTAGCGCTACAACCTGTGTGGCGGAAATTTATTTCCTTGATTTGAATAATATTCGCATGTGATACTCAAACATTGAAAATACGCTCACGTTAAAAAAAAAACACCTTGAATGACTAGAGATAGGACATTCATATTCACAGGACATGTATGTACATGTCGGTTAGTACGTCCTCCATAAATGATTAGCATTTCAGTCGCCTCAGTTCAGCATGTGTCCTGTTGTCTAGTAGACAAAGTGTCCGCCATGTGCCTTGATATTTTGTTCCGTGTATGATGGCACTGACGCATATAACGTGCGATTGGTATAACCATCCATGCTGCATTCACCTGGTCCCAGAGTTCATCTGTGGTCGTTGGCACTGGGTCATAGCACTGTACACATTGTTTACCATGCCTCACATATTTTCGATTGGTGACAAATCTGGTGATCTGGCAGGTTAGGGCAAAAGGCTGACATCCTGTGACACCGAGGAGGCAAATGTTCGTGTAGTAACATGTGGTCATGCATTGTGTTGCTGAGAAATGGCATCTTGGGTGTTGTGCAGAAGGGATGTGGCTACAGGTCGCAAGAAGTCATTCACGTAGGTCACACTGCTCAAAGTGCCCCAGACACACACCAACTATGATTTGTGGTTGTACCCTATAGCACCACACACCATAAGGCACTGACTTGGTGGTGTACATCTGGTTCAGATGCAGTCGCTATAATGCCACTCCCCCTGCCGGCAGCGAACGAAAATGCGGGTATCATTTACAAACAAACAGAACCTGCGTACGTAAAAAAAAAAAAAATCATGTCGTTCTATACACCAGTGCCATCTAGTGCAGGTTCATCGTAAGATGGCGGTGAGTGTTTTAAGCTATCCATTTGGCTCCTGTAAATTGCTAAACAATTCATTTGATAGTGTAGTGCAAATGGACTATTTGCCTCTATCTTTGACATCTTAATTGGATTAGCTCTGCCTTTGTCCCCAGCATTCGCCAATGGGCACACAGTATTCTGAGAAGAGATGAAAACCTGCGTCTGCACGTTTGGAGACATTGGTTCGCATACACAAACAGGAAGTAGCCTCTAGAGAGAGGCAGACAGAGGAAGTGAGCCTGGAATTCGCCAATCAACAGAATGCCGCCACTTGATACTTTGTTTGGGGCCCCAAGATCAAAGGCGATCGATATACAGTCTGTGGTCGGTGGTTTTAGTATCGTGATCTGTAATTAGTACATTGGATGGACGTTGACTTTCGTGGTGGCGCCTGGACAATAGACACACACACACACACACACACACACACGGGAGACCCCAAAAGGTTTCTACTATACCTTACTTAATTCGATTCCTCTGTGCTTACAGTTATTACATCTTGAAAAGAAACGGGTGGGGGGTGGGGGGGGGGGGGGCGGGGTGCTGACATGTGCTGTACCCAAGAGGGGGCGCCCTGTTTCCCTCAAGCTGATTAAATATAAAACATATGTGACGCTACGACGCAGTCCTTGCTATGAATTTTTTCGCTTACTTAACACATGAAACTGTTTGTATACGATGTATTGGTTCAAATGGCTCTGAGCACTATGGGACTCAACTGCTGAGGTCATTAGTCCCCTAGAACTTAGAACTAGTTAAACCTAACGAACCTAAGGACATCACAAACATCCATGCCCGAGGCAGGATTCGAACCTGCGACCGTAGCGGTCTTGCGGTTCCAGGCTGCAGCGCCTTTAACCGCACGGCCACTTCGGCCGGCCATACGATGTATTGTCTAGTGTAAATATGTATTGTAAATACTATGTTTAAATTACGTAATATTTAACACTGGCAAGTCAGGGCATATTTAGTTAACGTTGAAGTCAGAGAGATTGTTTTGTCGTGCCGCTGGGCGCGGGAGCGTGCCACCGGGTAGTAGTAGCCGTGACGCCGTGCTCGGAGTAAGACGTGCAGTCGAGTGCTGCTAGTCGTAGCTGTGTTACATCTAACGGCTAGTGTGAGGATCTAAGTACGACGGGAAAGTAATGGTCGGCATATCTGGAAACATGGCCGGGCAAGTTATTATGGATTAATGGGCATAGTGCTGAAGAAACGAGGACTTAAATGTGAAGCGCACTGTGGGCCCAAGTCGCAACAGTAAAAGCCCGCTGCCACATTGTGTCGCTGCCGTGGACTTCCATCGATCCACCGACAACGAGGGAAGTAAGATCTACGTAATTTTCGTAGCATAAAATTGAAGAAGGCTTGCCAGTGACTGTGCTTTTCTCTGAAGTTGAACAATTAATAACAAGCACTTTATAATCGAAGTGTTGCAGTTACATTCCACCCGACAATAACACCAAGTAGGTTCCTTCCGATCCTTACCTTATTGAACCGAGTGTGTCACGCCATTATCAAGAGAAAATATGTTAATTATCAAATTATTTGCATAGACGGTGAAGAGTAAATTTCAGACTGGTTATCGTAGTTAATTGTTGCGCTTTATAAGCTTACGCCAACCGTAGTAACTTAATAAGACTGAAGTAATAAATTTGATTGAAACTTCCTGGCAGATTAAAACTGTGTGCCCGACCGAGACTCGAACTCGGGACCTTTGCCTTTCGCGGGCAAGTGCTCTACCAACATTTTTTTTTTTTCTATAACCGAGACGGGGCCTTTGCCTTTCCCGGGCAAGTGCTCTACCAACTTTTTTTTTTTTTGTAACAATAACAAACATAAACTGCTTCTAGCACTTTTTCTTTAAATATATAAGACGATGACTTTATAAAATAAAATTTTTCTGGGAAACGTAAATAAGTGGACTTTTTTTTCATTTTTACATAATACTGGAAAAAAAATATCCTGCTTCTGTCAGTACAAAACAATAACGTTCGACGTTCCTCTTTTAGGCGCGTACCTCGCTAATCCTGTCATACCTCGCGTTGGTGTCGGGTACGTCTTCACGTGTGTTTGTGGATCCTCTCCACTGTCCTGGTCCTTTCTTGTTCTGCTACTTATAGACAATAATTACATTCTCCTACCCGGGACACCCCAACTGGGTGGGGGATCAAGCAAGGCACTCCCTAAAAAATTTGCGTAATATGATCGATATCTCGGATGTCTCATAAGCTGTGAGTGGTGTTCCTGTAGTAAGGCCCAAAAGTCAAGCACATTCTTACTGCCGTCTCGGAAAAGATAACGCACAGTCAAACCTCGAATCCAAGTCACTGCGTTTGTCTTCGTTAGGGGATAATACGTCCTATCTGGGAGAAGTAGTGTGCGTGGTTCTATTGTTTGCGGCCCCACCCGAAGGAGGAAGGCGATCATTTTTTTGACCAAACACCATACGTCCGCCGAAGGACCGCATATCAGGCGATGCTCCTCAGTGTCTATAACATTGACACAGTGGCTCGTCCGCCATATGAATTGTATGCAACCTGGAACGAGTCACGTATTTCCCATTGACCACCTGATACCACAGTGCGCGCGTTCCCGTATCAAGGTGTAGGTGGTGCACTGTACGCCATACCACTGACCACGTAACCGTTGGTTGGCGGCGCTCTACGGCATTATTCGGCCGTCGTCGAGTCGTGATATATATCACGTGCCGTTGCCGTCCTGGTAGTTGGTAGTTCCATATGTACATAACTGTGTTCCACAAAGAAGGTTCGCATATGGGCAAGCGATGGTGAGATGTGAGCCACCGCTACCGGAGCCGAACGAGAAGGTGGAGCGAGTTCGTCTATCAAGCTGCCCGTCAGACTTGTCTGGTGTCGTGTCCACATCTTTATCATCGTGGTTACATAAATAGCCACTGCTCGGTCGCGTACGTGGACTAGTCCAAGACCTCCACGACTACGAGGAAGGGTGAGGGTTTCGTATCCTACCTTAAAAAGCAGACCTGTGCTCACAAAATATCCTAGTGCCGCCAGGATTCGGCGGGCCAACACCACCGGCATAGGAAGAACTTGTGCCAGGTGGGGGATGCGAGAGGCTAGATAAGTGTTGGCAAAGGTGACCCGTTGTATCATATCCAGTGCCCTTAACCTGTGACTTCGGACACTCGCACGAATTGCTTGCAGAAGATGTCTGTAACTCAGTGCCGCCGTGCGTCGAACGTCTGTAGTGAAGATAATTCCTAGGCATTTCATCGTGGTGATTGGCTGTAATGGTGCTACACTTCCTGTCGGGAGTCCTCTCCAGATGTTCATCGCTCCCGACTTTGCCATGTTCAGGCGACTTCCTGTAGCCATACAATACAAATTAATCCAGTGCAGGGCCGCTCTTGCCTCGTCGCCTGACCGTGCTAAAAACACTAGGTCATCTGCGTATGTTCGGCATATAAACTTGTTGTGCCTTATCGTCATTCCTTGGAGTCGATTCCGGAGCCCGCAAAGCAGCGGCTCGACAGCGATGGCATACAATATCGTTGACAGCGGGCACCCTTGTCTGACCGATCGTGAGATGGTGATGGGCCCCACCAAGCGTCCATTGATGAGCACTTTGGATGCGGCTCCGTGGAGTAGTCTCATGACGACGGTGACAAAACTTTCCGGAAACTTCAGTTTCGTCATCACGTCCGTGAGATAAGCATGACTCAGCCTGTCAAATGCGCGATCGAAGTCTATCGATACCAAAACACCCCGGAGACGACATGTTGAAGCCAGTGCGATAACATCGCGGTAGTCGCTGAGTGCCGTTTGTATATTGCTAGCTCCTCCTAGCTGGGTTTGGTCGAATGATATCACTTGGCGTATCACGCGTTTAAAGCGTGCTGCAAGTATCCTGGCGTAGATCTTGTAGTCGCAGTTAAGAAGGGTCAGTGGCCGGTAGGCCTGTATCCCTGTGCCGCCAGATGGTTTGTGGATGGGGATGATCATTCCTTCCACGAAGGTGGGCGGAAGAGTCACGTTGGGAGACATCAATTCGCAGTACATGGCAGTCCATCGTGGAGTCATGAGATCTTTAAATGTACGATAGAACTCTAACGGAAACCCGTCGGGCCCCGGCGATTTGTGCGACGCTCCCTTATCAATCGCTTCCATTACGTCGTCAACTGTGACTTCACCTGTTAACTCCAGGTTGGCCGACTCGTCGAGACACGGGGAGAGCGTTCGTCGGACCTCATGAAAGGCTGCCTGATCGTGTTCCGCTTCTTCATAGAGATGACCGTAGTGTTCCACGAAAGCGTTGGCAATGTCTTTTTGCGTTGTCATGCGGCGACCATCTGGCAGTACGACCGTCTGTATTAAGGTTCTGCGACTACGTTGTTTTTCTCTGATAACGTGATACATCGACGGGGATTCTCCACGGACTCGTTCAAAGGCCCTTGCACGGATTGCGACACCCTCCAGTCGGCGGCGCGTTATGGAAATTATTTGGGCCTGTGCTCGTTTTATACCTGCACTACGCTCCTGTGAAGGTGCTTGTACAGAAAGTTCGCGGAGCATCGTGAAATAAAATTCCGTCGTGTATCGCCGCCACATCATCTGCTCCCTTCCGTATGCAATTAACGCTCGGCGCAATGCAGGCTTAACGCATTCCAGCCACCACTGCAACGTCGTCGGATATGTCGGGAGGCGTCGTTCACACACATGCCAAGTGTCTTCGACTAAGCGTTTGCACTCAGGTTCCCTAAGGTGTGCTGTATTCAGTTTCCAAACACTGCGACTCCTCCACACTTGTTGACGACTCAAGGAGACCGTGCATATATATGCTATGTGATCTGAAAAGGCGACAGGCCACAATTCCGCATCGAGGATCGCAGGGTCGAGACGACGTGTTATGTAGATGCGATCGAGACGACTTGCAGAGTGACTCGTGACGTAGGTGTATCCACGTCTGTCGCCATGTATCTTCTCCCATGTATCAATGAGATTCATGTCCTGTATGAGTTGCCGCAGCTCCGGGCACGAAGTATAACGTGGGTGTTGATCTTTTGGTGCGAGCACGCAGTTGAAGTCGCCTCCAAATAAGACATGTTCATACCGACCTAAGAATAGTGTTGCAATCTCCTCTGCATAAAATCGGGATCGGTCGAGCCGTCTGTCTGACCCCGACGGTGCGTAAATGTTAACGACCCGTACTCCCAGCACTGTGAGCGCCAGTCCTCGCGCTGACGGCAGGTACACCACGTCCTCGGCTACTATGCCGCTACGTAGAAGTATCGCTGTTCCGCTGCCGCCGTCAGTAGTAGGTGTAATGTACGTATCGTACTCATAGAGGTCGGGGAAGCTCTCAACACATACTTCCTGCAGCAGAACGATGTCGACGTCTGACGCATGCAACATGTCTCGTAATAATTGCAATTTGACAGGCGTTCTGATCGTATTAATATTAATAGAGGCTGTTCGATATGCCTGCCGCTGTTCCTCAGTGCGTAAAGCGCACATGAACGCTTATGGTAATTTGTGTGCTGCTGCCCGGTGACATGCTGTCTGTGCGTCAGTCTGCATCTTCTGCGCGGTTAACATCCTGTGGACGCAGCACTCGCCATTGCGGGTGCGTCGTCGGTGTGGGGGTCAGTATCGGAGTCGTCGGCCCAGTTCCTGTGCTGGAGGTCCAGCTCCCGTCGTGTCTCTCCTGCCGGGCTGACCGAAGGCGGTGGCGGTGCTGCGGTGGGTGGAGGGACTCCTTCCGTCGGCTTTCCGTCCGGTGTGTCTGTATTCAACCCCCGTGGAGCATAATTCGCGTCGGACTGCTGTGTGGGAGGTAGAACCTCCCGTTGCGCATCCGGATGCACTGTATCGACGTTACACCCAAGTCCGTCTGACGTGGACTTCAGTAAGCAGGTATCCGACGGTGCTAGCCGTCGTTTCTTGTGGCGCTTCGGCGATCGTTGTTTGCGCGTGTGCGCCTCCGTATCCGAGTGCGGAAGTGACTCCCGGTGCTCAGGGACGAAAGCAGCTGTCGGCACAACAGCAGGATCAATTTCCATTTCTCCTACCGATCCTTTCCGCTCGGTTAAGTGCGTCGACGGCGCCGGAGCGGCAGAGGTTTGCGTCGTTTCGTCACTGGAGGCGGTCCCCGCCGCAGTCGGTTGCCGTAAACTGTCAGGATTTGGTAGCTGGTCATTCTTCGGGATGGGATCCGTTCGAAATGCGTCCGCATACGTTAGTGGCAGCGGCGTCAACGTGGACGGAGGTACGGGTTCGCCGTTTGGAACTTGCACTATCCTCCGCTGCATACATTCGGAACGGACGTGGCCCTCTTTCCCACAGCCTGAGCATGTTTTGGGTTGTCCATCGTATATGACTATAGCTCTGCATCCGCCGATGAACAAGTACGAGGGTACATGTTGTGTCAGTTCTATTCTGATTTGACGCACCCCATTGAGAACGGGGTAAGTCGTGAAGTTGGACCATTTTTCCTCAACGTGGCTAAGCACTCTTCCATATGGGCGTAAGGCGTCAACGACCAAGTCAGACGGAACCTCGAAGGGAAGTTCGAAAATACGTATGTTTCGTAAGCCCAGTCCTGCATGATCAATAGTTACTTCTCCAACATGTCCATCAGAGTGCCGAAATTTGAGTCCATGTTTAGTATCTCGGATGATTCTGTCACATACTGCATCGTTAATCAGCTTGACGTAAACAACACTGCTCACTATGGAGAGGTGGATTCCGATAAGTTCGTTGTAGTCAAGTTTAACTTCGTCTTGTAGGAACCTTTCTATTTCGTAGGCTTTCGGTCTCGCATATTCATTCGAAAAACTAATCTTGAGAGTCGACTTTCGGTATGCATGTGCCATTCTATATCGAGTCGTCTAAACGCGCGCGTACGCCGAAGAGGTAAACAACTGCGCGAGCGCGAACTTCTCCGGCAGGGACGTAAACAGACGTCCGTGCCGTAGCACCGCCGAAGGCAGACTGTACTGAGCTACCGAAGCACGACTCACGCCCGGTACTCACAGCTTTACTTCTGCCAGTACCTCGTCTCCTACCTTCCAAACTTCGAGTCGAGTCCCGAGTTCGAGTCTCGGTCGGGCACACAGTTTTAATCTGCCAGGAAGTTTCATATCAGCGCACACTCCGCTGCAGAGTGAAAATCTCATTCTGGAATAAATTTGATTATTAAGATTTATTTCAGTGCATGTTCAGCTGAAGTTAGTTCAAGGATATTTCATGAAACTATAAAGCTTATTCCACCTGACAATCCCCCAATTAATGAATTATTTTCAAAACATAATCAATTATTGGCAATATATTTCATTATCAGTAGATTAAACTGTGCAAAGTACCTAATTTTAAAGACAGAATGACAGTCCATTATTCAAAGTCTCGACTGATAATTATCTGTGTTGTCAGCATTGCACTTAGCTGACAAATTATGAACAAAATAATTATCAAAATACTTATTGAAAGTTAACCATTAATGTTTAAGTGTAGTTAGATTGTTATGACATTGTTTTATATGACTACTGAGCCTGACACACCACTTACGTAAAAGTCCCCGTTCCACCTGCTGCGCTACAAACAGGTAAACTTTATTTTTGACACAATTATTCACGTACTTAACAGTATTGTCGCTCATCAGTTGCGCTGGCGACCGATTTTTTAATTGCTTTTACAACTTAATCATTTCATTCGGCAAAATTTTCACTGGCAGAATTTGTTTCCAAATTATTTCCATTATTTCATTTACCGATCGTTATTGAATGAAATTACTCACTCAATAACGATCAAGTTATAAAGTCTCCTGTTTCCCGCGGAATAATCATTAATGGGAGGACGAGGGGATCATAAATCAATCAAGTTTGCCCCTGAATGTGTGTTTGCCCCTGAATGTATGTAACCTGCACTACCAAATTGTCTCAGCACCACTGTTGCTCCATTACTGTAGAACTCACAGGGATGGAAGGTGCAGGTGGTGGGTGCTATAATTGTAACCTGACAACTACGTGGCAAATGCAGCCTTATATGCGCTGACACGGCAGTACTGCACATGTGGGTCACAGGTGCTCGTCAGCTGCAAAGGTGTGCAGTTACACATGCACCACCTGCGATAAACTCGTTTAAATATTAGATTCGGTTATAGACGTGTATTCGGCGGCGGTAACACCTTGACGATGTCTGTGCAATTTAATTACACCAAGAGCCAGATTCCATGCCTTATTCAAATTAAAACCATTATCTCTGTTTACTAAGTTATCAGTTAATCTAATTTCTAAGCCTTCCTTAGCTACACATCATTTTGATTTTATGTTTGCTGTAGGTGACGGACCCTAATAAATTTAAGCCAATAACATCAAAACGTCGCACTTATTGACACTTCTCGATTATTTCTGAAACTGCTTAGTGCAACTGAACCTACAATCTCTTTGCTTGACCTACAGAATTTTCCCTGGCAAATATAACTCAAACTTATCCTATTCATTTATGACTCATGATATACAAACACAACACAATCTGACTGCAAATGATTAACACAAAAGAATGGCCCTGAATTAGAAGAAATCCTAACAATAACCTAAACTTTTTCATAACTCACTTACCTCACAGAAAATCTTCATAATACGAACTACAGCAATAGCAGCAACCAGTAACTACAACCAGCTAAATAAAAACGTTCTAACTACTGTAGGCTCTAACTACTAATAGGCATGTGGTTAGCAAAGGAAAGATTTTGTTACAGAGCAAACAATGTATTTAGCAGATTTTACCTTAATCATGTGACAACCAGATTGAAAAATTATATAATCGTCAATAATTCCATTACCCACATTAAATCTCCATGACGGACACATGTCCAGACTGTCCGCTCCTGCTAATACTGAAAATCTCCAACACTGCTAATTATTAACCTCTAACCTACAGCACTGCTGACTACTCACTTTTAACTACCATCACTGCTGGCTATTCACTTCCAACTGCCATCACTGCTGGCTATTAACTTCCAACTGCGAGTCCGTCCAGCCACAGAGTTCTTAGCAGTGGCGCAGAGGGCTGTCAGTGATATTAATGCTGTCTATAGCACTGTCAACATACAAACAAATAAACAGGCTACTTAGATTATAACAGATGCAATGACAAAGTAATGTATAATTAATAGATGAGGACCAAATAGTGCTGAAACACATTATGTGAAATTAAAAGCTGATATCAAAACGTGTCTCAAGCAATAGAGCGTCATTTCTAAAAAACATGTAAATCGCGATGGACCTGAAGAAGAGCGCTGCAAGGATTTTAGAAAAATTGAAATTATGTTATATCACACTGTTTTCCATAAATGAACTGAAATAAATTTGGGGGGGGGGGGGGCAGGCGATGGGCTTTGCAGTCTGGTCCCTTCGAACCCCACAAACCAACCAACCAAAACGACGGTACGAGGCGTATTCCGAAAGTAAGGTCCGACCGGCCGCGAAATGAAAACCACAGTGAAAATCCGATAAAGCTGTTGGGCAGTGTGTCTAGTACGCCCCTTGACCGCATCACGTCTGTCTTTTCAGTTCTGAGTGCACTGGAAACACGTAAAGATGCCTACGAAACAGTGTCTCCCGCTAAGAATGAGTGCCCTTGAGAGATTTCTCCTGATTTGGGTGAAGCCCACGCAACATAACTGCCATGCGTTTCCTTCTTCATGACAGTTCTCGGCCGCACTCTGCAAGGGGAAATGAGGACGCCTCTGCAGCGTTTTCGATGGGAAGTGTTTGATCGACCTCCATACAGCCCGGTCTTTGCTACCTCTGGTTTTCATCTCTGCTGACATGAACTGGTGGTTATGAAGTTAACGTTTCGGCACAGATAACGAACTACACATCAGTGTAGAGAATCGGCGAAAAGTGACGAGGGTATTTGAAAGTTGGTACAACGCTAAGACAGATGTCTCAGACGGAGCGGCGACTATGTAGAGACGTTGCTGGAAGGTGTGGCTAACTATTGCAAATAAAACACTTTTGATATTCACTGTGGTTTCCTTTTCGCGACCGATATTACTTTCAGAACACGCCTCGTATATCTGTACGATTCTCCTGCGTGAACGGTTTCTTGAATTTGAAATTTAAAACTTCGGCTTTCGTTTTGCTATTTCGACTGCCGCCCCAGGCTGGTCAACAAGTGATTGGATGGGATGGACGGAAGCCGTAGACCCAATTGGCAATTACAGATTTACTATATGCTACTGATGACTCATTAAGAGTGCTACTGACCAAACTTACGAAAGTTCGCTTTCTGGTCCCAGGTTGTGCGAGTTCATCTTTTCTTTTGTGTGTGTCGTACATATATTTCTCTTCAAAGTGATATGGACTGATGTTGGACGTCGTAGTTCGAAACGATTTGTCCCATTTCATATTTTTGCTGCCTATCTCTGTATTAGCTCCTGTTACTTCGATTCGTGCAGTTAAATGATAAACACGCTTTGCACAGTTTTAATTTATATTTGGCTAAACGAATTGCAAAGGAAAATTAAACGATTCCCGAAATAAGGCAGTTCACTTTCCACACACACTGGCTCATCTCAATGTTCTGCCATCGCGTGAATATGACGGCCGAGTTAACGTTGGTTACCGCAAGGAGCGCCGTAAGTTGTGTGTTTGCCAAACTTACTGATCTGGCCCAGTTGGCCCATGAAGAACCAGAATGCGGAACTTTACTTTTTTACCCTAGATTTAGTAACGAAGTTGTTTTGGTAAACACTGTACCTTGGCACCTCTTATGGTGACAATTAGGGTAGGTTTCTTTCGATTTTAATGTTTTAATGCTGAAAGCTGTCCGTTTCGTAACGAGCGTTTGTCATACGTCGCAGAACTGCATCGCGTTCGGCATCTCACTTGTTGATAACAATCAGTGACGAGCCACCTCTGACTGCGAGAGGGATTCACTCTTGCCAAAAACAAAGAAGTACTGGTTTATCAACGGTAGAGCTTTGAGCGGCGCCGGCAACTGAGAACGCAGTCCCGCTGTGCTTTGAACCACCAAGGCACTGTCGTCTCGTGCTCGCCCTGGCCGGCACACACTGTAGCGAGCAGTTTTTCAGGCGTTTGCCTTGCATTTGACTTGGACGCATCCAACCAGCAACCTTCGTTGCAATGGGGAGGCCGCTGCAAGCTGCGAGCTATTCAGCCGCCTTTATACGACTGTGATGTATGATAACATTCAGATTAGGTAGAATCGTGTCTTTCTCGCGTTGTCGTTTTCATGCGGATTTCACGTGTAGAATACTGGGTCTTTGTTCACATTTTGCAGGCGCTTCAGGACAGGTGGTGTTCTGAATCCGTCCCTACGCTAGCCTACTGCAAATTAAAGTGACTTACGAACAGCTTTTATCTCGCGCGACTACGTTTGCAAGAGTACTGATAAGGTATTCCTTTTGTAATTGTAGAAATGTTGTCGGGAGCGCTGTTACAGACTCAGATTCGAAGTTTATTCCCAGCCGCCATTGTGAAACTGTATGTCTAAACTGCTTGAAAATTACAGATAATATTCAAGCTAAGACAGCGACAGCTAAAGTACACATAATTGATTGGCCATTCATATAGTATAAGATAGGTGTTAACATACAGCTATTACAACTGTGTGAAATGTCCAATAGACCGCAAAAGCTGCCGTTTATTCAAGTCCATTAGAGACTTACACTACTGGTTTCGCAACTTTTAAGTTACATCTTCTGCTGTACGAGGTATGTTCAAAAAATTCCGGAACTTCGTCCACAAAATTTTTCTACGCTTACCTTTTACTTATTGTGCATGGTCTCCTTCGAAATACTCTCCTCCACAATTGATACGCCACTCCCAATGCCCTTTCCACTTCGGGAGTAGTCTTGCTGGATCGCACGAAGCGTCGTCTGCGAATTTTCTTTTATATAGACTATCGTTGCAACTCTTCGTCCTTTCAACGCGGTTTTAAACGTTGGAAATAAAAAAAAGTCCTCAGAGGCTAGGTCTGGAGAATTCGGAAGATGAGGCACCGCTGAGATTTTGTTTTTTTGTACAATAGTCGCGCACCAACTGGGATGAAGGTTAGGGTGCTTTATCGTGGCCGGCTGGGGTGGCCGAGCGGTTCTAGGCGCTACAGTCTGGAACCGCGAGACCGTTTCGATCGTTTCCATCGATCCACGGTAGAATCCCGGCCGTCCCGTGTCCACTGCAGTCGTAATTGTTGGTATCATTAGCTTAACAGGGGGACAGGTAAGGGTCGTCTGCTGCGGCGTTCCATGCTCAACAATGTCCCATGAACGGTGTGTGCCTAAACACTTGTGCGTTCCTCAGCATTCTGCTCTTTCGGCACGAACCCCACGGATCACCGTCTATCTTACTTTACAAAGCAGACAAGCCTCCGAACCCCGCACACTGAGAAGGGTCCTGGACGTCTAACCACTTAACGCCTAGTGGTACTTTCACTGTTCTTCTACCACTTTCCGTAGATGCTTATGACAGTACCGCGTGAGCCAGCCGCTGTGGCCGAGCGGTTCTAGGCGCTTCAGTCCGGAACCACGCCGCTGGTACGGTCGCAGGTTCGAATCCTGCCTCGGGCATGGATGTGTGTGATGTGCTTAGGTTAGTTAGGTTTAAGCAGATGACCTCAGAAGTTAAGTCCCATAATGCTCAGAGCCATTTGAACCATTTTTTATCGTGATGCAAGAGCCATGAACTGTCTCGGCATACTTCAGTCCGTTTCTTTCTCACATTTTCTCGCAGGCGTCGCAACTCGTCTCGATAGTACCGTCGATTAACAATTTGTCCCTATAGCACGAATTCATGATGAACTAATCCTTCAAAGAACACTTCCAAAAGCTCTACACTGCGAGGCGTAGGTCTTTCTGGACTCATGAGCTGGGTCGAACTTGGGGGCAACAAGATGCATTTCAAGATGCTGTGTCGGGATTTCATGACATGATCCAACTGAAATATTATAATCTTCTGCAATCTCTCAGACAGTCAGTCTTCGATTGGCTCTCACGAGTTTGTTGACGTTCCTGACATGAGCGTCGTCGGTTGACGTCGAATGGCGTCATGAACGAGGGTCATCTTTAATTTCCGTCCGGTCACTTTTAAGTCATGTGAACCACTCGTAACACTGAGTACGGCTTAAGCACTCATCACTGTAGGATTCCTGCATCATTTGGTGTGTCTCTGTAAAAGTTTTATTGAATTTCACGCAAAATTTAATTCAGACGCGGTGCTCCTCTAATTTTGCCGTCACGAAATTCGCAAACTGTGAGACACAATGTTCTACAAAATGCAGCACTGAACAATAACTAACAGATTTAAGAGGGCTATTAGGAAAGTAAGGAACGATAGGTCGCGAAATGGAAAACACAGTGAAAATCATAACTGTTTTATTTGCAACAGTTAGCTACAAATTCCAGCTACTTATTTCCCATCCGACTTAGACGTTTGTCATAGCGCTGAACCAACTTTCCAATACCCTCGTCATAGAAGGCAGCCGTCAATTCTCTACGCAGGCCTACAGCTTGTTGTCTGTGCCAAAATATTGTGTTCACAGCCAGCGGTTCATGTGAGCAGAGATGAAACTCAGAGACAATTACGGGTTGTATTGTGGATAATCAAATATTTCCAACTGAAAACGATGGAGGAGCATCTTCATTGCCCCTGCAGAATGCGGCTGAGAATTATCTTGAAGAATAAAATGCACGACAGTTATGTAATGTTGGCTGCATAGCTTCAGGCGAAATTTCTCACCAGGCCCTCGTACTTGACGGGTGACACTATTGTTCTAGGTATTTTTATGCCTGTGTCCTCAGAACTAAAAAGAACGACGTAACGCAATCGAGGCCTCCAAGCATAGCTCACATCTAACTCTGGACTAATGTTTCTTTTCAATTCTATTTAATCTTTTCCTCAGGATCCACCCCCCACATCATCCCCATACTCATCGTAGCCCTCTAAATCTTCCATCCTACAATACCTGATTGGTGTACTGACTAATTCTTCTTTGGTCAAGTTATTTTTTCTGAACAGTGGTACAACACATCATTCCTATTTATTTCAGAACTTACTACATTTTCATTAAAATTTAATATCCCTTTGTACTGGTTAAAGAAATCTAAGCCAGTTAGCATTTTTATACATAGATCAGGAATTATAAAGAAGTTATGGAGTATTTGCACACCATTTATTTTTACTGGCAACAGAACTTCGTGTTTAACACGTTTTTTAACTTTTTCTGTAGCTACAATTATCTGCACCCCATTACTGTCATTATTACAAGTTCCTTTCTACACTCCTGGAAATGGAAAAAAGAACACATTGACACCGGTGTGTCAGACCCACCATACTTGCTCCGGACACTGCGAGAGGGCTGTACAAGCAATGATCACACGCACGGCACAGCGGACACACCAGGAACCGCGGTGTTGGCCGTCGAATGGCGCTAGCTGCGCAGCATTTGTGCACCGCCGCCGTCGGTGTCAGCCAGTTTGCCGTGGCATACGGAGCTCCATCGCAGTCTTTAACACTGGTAGCATGCCGCGACAGCGTGGACGTGAACCGTATGTGCAGTTGACGGACTTTGAGCGAGGGCGTATAGTGGGCATGCGGGAGGCCGGGTGGACGTACCGCCGAATTGCTCAACACGTGGGGCGTGAGGTCTCCACAGTACATCGATGTTGTCGCCAGTGGTCGGTGGAAGGTGCACGTGCCCGTCGACCTGGGACCGGACCGCAGCGACGCACGGATGCACGCCAAGACCGTAGGATCCTACGCAGTGCCGTAGGGGACCGCACCGCCACTTCCCAGCAAATTAGGGACACTGTTGCTCCTGGGGTATCGGCGAGGACCATTCGCAACCGTCTCCATGAAGCTGGGCTACGGTCCCGCACACCGTTAGGCCGTCTTCCGCTCACGCCCCAACATCGTGCAGCCCGCCTCCAGTGGTGTCGCGACAGGCGTGAATGGAGGGACGAATGGAGACGTGTCGTCTTCAGCGATGAGAGTCGCTTCTGCCTTGGTGCCAGTGATGGTCGTATGCGTGTTTGGCGCCGTGCAGGTGAGCGCCACAATCAGGACTGCATACGACCGAGGCACACAGGGCCAACACCCGGCATCATGGTGTGGGGAGCGATCTCCTACACTGGCCGTACACCACTGGTGATCGTCGAGGGGACACTGAATAGTGCACGGTACATCCAAACCGTCATCGAACCCATCGTTCTACCATTCCTAGACCGGCAAGGGAACTTGCTGTTCCAACAGGACAATGCACGTCCGCATGTATCCCGTGCCACCCAACGTGCTCTAGAAGGTGTAAGTCAACTACCCTGGCCAGCAAGATCTCCGGATCTGTCCCCCATTGAGCATGTTTGGGACTGGATGAAGCGTCGTCTCACTCGGTCTGCACGTCGAGCACGAACGCTGGTCCAACTGAGGCGCCAGGTGGAAATGGCATGGCAAGCCGTTCCACAGGACTACATCCAGCATCTCTACGATCGTCTCCATGGGAGAATAGCAGCCTGCATTGCTGCGAAAGGTGGATATACACTGTACTAGTGCCGACATTGTGCACGCTCTGTTGCCTGTGTCTATGTGCCTGTGGTTCTGTCAGTGTGATCATGTGATGTATCTGACCCCAGGAATGTGTCAATAAAGTTTCCCCTTCCTGGGACAATGAATTCACGGTGTTCTTATTTCAATTTCCAGGAGTGTATTTGACAACGATTCTAACCAGCTTTTACTCAAAGCACATAAATCGTTGCCAATAGCTGCTAATCACTGTGCTTCTTCGTTACACACTTGCATACTAATTACTGGCTGGCTCAACACCTTCCTTTCATTGCTAGTGTCAGTTTTTACAGAACGAAGTTTTAACTAGCGCCACTCATTTAACCAGTAACTTCATTTAACTTTACTTTCAAAATTTACTTTTTCAGAATAAGTAACTGCGAACTCAGTGCTTTCTGATTCATTTATTTTCTCGTGAACTGTTGTGTTGTGGAAAAGCGAGACAGTCTTCTGTTGCCACGCCAATGATTATTTGCTTAAATTTCTTTGCCATTACATTTCTTAAGACTCTGGAGATTCAATTCCCTAGTGGGCTGGCCACCGTTTAGTTATCCTCTTTTCATCTAGTCAGTATTTTTTATATTATCAGTATTTTTTGTATTAAATATTATGGGGTACCCTTTCTTCCCCTGTATGGTTCATGAGCGATTGCACTATATTCCACCCATTCCAAAATTATCATCAGTATTTAGATTAGGTTTAGAATAGATTCTTCCTTCAGAAGGACCTGTTGCACACTTCCCTCCTACTAAGCGCTTTTACTTTTCTTCGGTAGCGGTAGCCTTATTCATTGCAATATTTCACTAGGCATACGCGATCACTGCCAGTTACATCGCAATCCAGCACGCCGATTAGGAAGGGGCAGGGTACACTGGCGACGATAGTGACAGGCCAGTGTCAGTTTGGTATTGTTCTTGGTACGAATTTTGCATTGTGCAGATTCGTAGCGAATTATTATTATGAATATTACCATTACATCACAGCATCATTCCCATTATCATCAGTAATAATATTTTAACTGTAATACAAAATCTTCCTTTATTTTATTTTTTTTTACTCATCAGCCTTGTGACTGGTTGGATGGAACCCACCACGATTCTTCTCCTGTGCCAACATTTTCATCTCAGAGTGGGACTTGCAACTTAAATCCTAAATTATTTGCTGGGCGTATCCCAGTCTCTGTATCCCTCAAAGTTTTTACTCTCTGCAGCTGCCTTTAGAACAATGGAAGATATTCCCTGATGTCATAGCAGATGTCCTGTTATCCTGGCCCCTCTTTTTGTTCGTGTTTACCATGTATTCCTTTCCACGCCGATTCTACAGAGAACCTCATCATTCCTTACCTTATCAGTCCAACTAATTTTCAACATTCGTTTGTAGCACCACATCTCAAAACCTTCCATCCTCTTCTGTTCCAATTTTCCCACTGTCCATATCTCACCAAACGTACGTTCTCAGAAATTTCTTCCTCAAGACCTGTGTTTGATACTAGTAGACTTCACTTGGCCAGGAATGCTCTTTTTGTCAGTGCTAGTCTATTTTTTATATCCTTCTTGCTCTGTCCGTTATGGGTTATTTTGCTGCCTAGGTAGCAGAATCCCTCAACCGCATCTAATTCGTGATCACCAATCCTGATCTTAAACTTCTCGCTGTTCTCGTTTCTGTTACTACTTATTTCTTCTGCCATTTTCCGATTTACTCACAGTCCATGTTCTATACTCATTATACTGCCCATTCCATTCGACACGTCCTGTACTTTTTCTTTTTCATTGAGAATAGTAATGTCATTAGCGAATCCCAGTCTCTGTATCCCTCAAAGTTTTTACTCTCTGCAGCTGCCTTTAGAACAATGGAAGATATTCCCTGATGTCATAGCAGATGTCCTGTTATCCTGGCCCCTCTTTTTGTTCGTGTTTACCATGTATTCCTTTCCACGCCGATTCTACAGAGAACCTCATCATTCCTTACCTTATCAGTCCAACTAATTTTCAACATTCGTTTGTAGCACCACATCTCAAAACCTTCCATCCTCTTCTGTTCCAATTTTCCCACTGTCCATATCTCTCCAAACGTACGTTCTCAGAAATTTCTTCCTCAAGACCTGTGTTTGATACTAGTAGACTTCACTTGGCCAGGAATGCTCTTTTTGTCAGTGCTAGTCTATTTTTTATATCCTTCTTGCTCTGTCCGTTATGGGTTATTTTGCTGCCTAGGTAGCAGAATCCCTCAACCGCATCTAATTCGTGATCACCAATCCTGATCTTAAACTTCTCGCTGTTCTCGTTTCTGTTACTACTTATTTCTTCTGCCATTTTCCGATTTACTCACAGTCCATGTTCTATACTCATTATACTGCCCATTCCATTCGACACGTCCTGTACTTCTTCTTTTTCATTGAGAATAGTAATGTCATTAGCGAATCTTAACATTGATATCTTTTGTGTATTTTGATCCCACTCTTGAACCATTTCTTTTACTTGTTTCTTCGTCATACAGATTGAACAGCAGGGTATAAAGACTATGTCCCTGTTTTACCTAGTTTTTAGTCCATGCACTTCGTTCTTAGTCTTCCATTCTTATTGTTACCTCTTGATTCTTGTAAATATTGTATATTACCCGTCTTTCCCTTTAACTTACTCCTACTTTTCCTCAGGATTTCGAATATCTTGCACCATTTTACACCGTCGAACGCTTTTTCTATAAAGTTTTTAAAAACTTCGTATTTGTCTACGAAAGTTATTTTTTTTAAAAAAAAACTTCATTTAGTATCATCCAAATGGTTCAAATGGCTCTGAGCACTATGGAACTTAACATCTGAGGTCTTCAGTCCCCTACACTTTGAACTAAAACCTAATTAACCTAAGGACATCACACACATCCATGCCCGAGGCAGGATTCGAACCTGCGACCGTAGCAGCAGCGTGGTTCCGGACTGAAGCGCCTACATCTGCATCTACATCTACATTTATACTCTGCAAATCACATGTAAGTGCCTGGCAGAGGGTTCATCGAACCACCTTCCCAATTCTCTATTATTCCAATCTCGTATAGCACGCAGAAAGAATGAACACCTATATCTTTCCGTACGAGCTCTGATTTCCCTTATTTTATCGTGGTGATCGTTCCGCCCTATGTAGGTCGGTGTCAATAAAATATTTTCACATTCGGTCATAGCGGCCGGCTTCGTATCATCCTTTTTGTGTAGAAATCGTAAATTTTTTCAGTAATGTGCTTTTAAAAGGATCATCATTTATTGTCATCAGCTCTTACGTATTTTAAACCAACTTTTCAGTTTGTGTGATCTTCGACTGGAGAGCGGTTTCCTCTGCTGCCAGCCCGCCCCTTTCTGGGGAATTGACATAATAATTAAGAAAAAAGAATTAACGTGGACAGGGCGTTGGTTGCACTTTAGGTAAAAGAAGGCGGCGTAGAATTTTCTCTCTTTTCTTATCTTGCTGACACATGTCTATTCGTCTGGTACTTTACGCGCGCAAAGAATGGCCATTGCGGAACGGCATTTAAAGTCGACCGAACTGCTGCCGCTGCAGGAGCTGACGTACGGTCTACTTTCAGCTGTCGCGTGTGATGGCGTCGTTCAGCATCGGAAATGGAGGATTCTACACGCAGTGAAGGCGGCTAAAATTGTGACAAAAATCGTGAGCTCAGCCGTGGGCCACTTCAGCGCCGGCGCCACCGCCGTCCGGGAGGCGAGTCCCCAATTTGGGGCGCGGACCATTTACTAAATTACCGCCACTCCCACCTCCCTCTTGCACCTCCCCCGCCCTCCCACACAGGAGGAAGAGGCGACCGCTGCGCCCTCAGCGCAAGCACAGCACTCGTCCCACAGCGCCCGTCTAAATGGAAATTAAATACGCAGCTCGAGTCGAGGCGAGTCGCAACGTGAGTGAGTCGCCCTGTTATTGCTGCAAAGATGTAGGAATTAGGATATATCTGAAATACCAGATTACTTATTAAAAATCAGTCATTTGATGACTTCTTTTCTTTTTTACGAGTAGTGGTAGTTATTGCAGAAATAAACTTGTAAGTCCAAACATTGCGACCACCTGTTAATAGCTTGTTAGCCCACCTTTCGAATGCTATACGACATCTCTTCTCGTGGTATGGATTAGACAATAGCTTGCGTACCACAGGTTTTTTGTGGAGCTAGATATAAGTGAATAACGTTGCAAAATGACAACTGAAGGCATTTATTACTTAAAAACATACAATTGGTTAGTAAATTTTTTTTTGGAACGAGATTTCTCGGTGGTGTGTTTGTTGCTGTCAGAAGTAGTTTAACTTGTCGCGAAATTGAAGTACTGACTAGTACTCCCTGTGAGTTACTATGGGCAGAGGCAATTGTTGCCAACCGGAATAAAATAATAATTAGATCCTTTTACCGACCTCCCAATGCAGATGATACAGTTGCTTAAACGTTCAAAGAAAACTTGAGTTTGATTTCAAACACGTTGAAAGGTGGCTACACTGAGCCACAGCGACAGAGATCGCGCGAGAGAGTATTTTTCCGCCGCCTCCACTGGGAGTGATTATTGAGAACTCGTAGTAGTCAGTGCTTGGGGAGAGCTCGTGGTAGTCAGTGCTTGTTAAGAACTCGTAGCAGAGAGTGTTTGTTGAGATGTGCTAGTAGGGAGTGCTTGCTGAGATGTGATACTGAAAAGTTCTTGTTGAGATGTGGTAATAGCGAGTCGGTGTGGAGATATATTGTAATGATTAGAGTGATTTTGGTCAATATATGAAGGTAACGAAACTTGATTTATTTTTCATTATTTAATGTCGTAAATAATGCTTCATTACAGGTTCAGTCAACAAAGCATCTGGCTTGTGTTCTGGGATTAGAGTGTAATTCTGGTTCTCTTGAGTAATTATGGTATTTTTATTTTCTTTAATTAATTCAGTATAAATGATATTTAAAATTTCTTGTGTTATTGAAGAAGAACTGTGCCAGATGCGTACGTTGAGTCATACTTCCACACACAGAACAGTTACACTTGTGCTTTGGTTTCGTAGGTTTTATAGTTGCTGGGGACTTAATTAATTAATTGTGTTAATGAAAATTTCCATTTCATTCTTTGTTATTGTTCTATGCAGTCAGATAGCGTAATAATACTAGTCAGGGCCAACCGTTACGAGACTTCGTAACCGAACAGACAGCTACTAAATCAAAAAATTAAAATTATTTTCATTTCATTTTAATTAAGCCCCCATGCACGATTTTTTGCTTCAGTAGCTGTCTGTTCGGTTACGAAGTCTCGTAACGGTTGGCCCTGACTAGTATTATTACGCTATCTGACTGCATAGAACAATAACAAAGAATGAATTGGAAATTTTCATTAACACAATTAATTAATTAAGTCCCCAGCAACTATAAAACCTACGAAACCAAAGCACAAGTGTAACTGTTCTGTGTGTGGAAGTATGACTTGTGGTGTCACAGCCAGACACCACACGTCCTAGGTGGTAGCTTAAATCGGCCGCGGTCTTGTAGTACATGTCGGACCCGCGTGTCGCCACTGTGTGATCGCAAACCTAGCGCCACCACAAGGCAGGTCTCGAGAGACTGACTCGAACTCAACCCAGTTGTACGGACGACAGAGCTAGCGACTAGACGTACGAAGCCTTTCTCTCTCATTAGCCGAGAGACAGAATAGCCTTCAGCTAAGTTAATGGCTACGAACTAGCAAGGCGCCATTAGCCTTACAGTGATTGTAATTAGAGTCTCACTTGTGTTCACCATAGAGATGTACAAGATGAAATTAAAGATAAGTATATGAGAAACTCCGTTCTTTTCTTCATAGCATTAATTACGTATCCTGTTCCAGTACTTCACGCCTGTCTGCGTTAGTCTCACGTGCCCTTTAAGCCACCTCTATCTACAAGGTGTTGGCCCAGCTGCCGACACATCACATGGCGACGAGTCTACAAATGCTCTTGTGTTTTCCTTTGCCCTAATTTCTTTGTGTCATGGCTTCGCCACATTCTCCAGATGTACTGTCCGAATTTTATCGCTTGCAGAATCAGCAGACGCAGGCGTTATTGGATGCTCTTGGACAGCTCGTCCAGGGTCAACGTGCGCTGCACACCGATGCGGCCGCCGCCGCTTCATCGCTACCGCCGCCACAACATGCTGTTGCACCTCAATTCAGACCCTTTGATGCAACCCACGAGTCATGGCATGAGTGCTCCCGTCAGTTCGACTTCCACCTAGCAGCCTACAGAATTCAAGGTAATGAGCGGCAGCCGTTTTTGCTTTCTTGTGTCGGTGTGTCCACCTACCGAGTGATAGTGAAGTTGTTTCCCCGGCGCGACGTAGCAACTCTGTCCTACGATGAAATTTTGTCTGCTTTAGATGCCTATTTCAAGGAAACAGTAAATGTCGTTGCAAAAAGGTATACGTTCTTTCGTACAAAACGTACGGCCGGTCAGACTAATAGGGAGTGGGTTGCGACATTGCAAGGACTTACTAGGGAGTGTGCGTTTGAATGCGAATGTGGACTTCCTTATTCAGATACTATGGTGCGTGATGCCATTGCACAGAACGTTTCTGATGTTCGCATACGGGAACAGATTTTGAAACTAGTTAATCCCTCCCTTCAACAAGTGATAGACATCTTGGATAGGCAAGACACACTTGACTTTGCTCAGGACTCATTTGCAACTTCGCCGGCAGTGTGTCACATTAACCGGCCCGCCGGGCCCGCTGCACGGGACGCTCAGCGGCCCTCGCGCCCGTCAGCGCAGCGGCAGCCTAGCTCGCAAACACGTGCGCCGCGTAAGCAAGCTAATGCAGTGAAATCATGCCCGCGGTGTGCAACTAGACATTCGCGTGAAAATTGCCCGTCCCGCCAAGCTATTTGCTTTTACTGTCATAAGAAAGGACATGTCCAAAGTGTTTGCCAGAAAAAGCTCAGATCAGACACTCACACCAATTCCAGGCCCTTTGCTTCGCGCCGGAATCGAACCAAGGTAACTCAGGCTCGTGAACCTTCGCCCATGGATATTCATGTAGTTCATTCCACCCCGTCCAGTGACAGTGTTCATTCCACAAACAGTGTGCGTCGACGTCGACGGAAGTCCCGTCACGTCGCACGTGATTCTGTCCCAGTGTCTGTTTCAGTTGCGCAAAACAGTCGCTTTTGTCGTCAGCAGGACAATAAACTTCTTGTCGACTTAGACTTTGCAGGCAAAGTGATACCATTCCAGCTCGATACCGGAGCTGCAGTTTCATTGCTCAATCACGACACGTACAACCAACTGGGCAAACCTCCGTTGCGTGCCGCAAATGTTCAGCTCACTAGTTACTCAGGCCAGAAAATACCAGTGTTAGGACAGTGCAGCCTTCTTGCAACATACAAGGGACAAACAAAACTTGTGTCATTTTACGTTCTTCGTTCTTCTACTGCAGTGAACTTGTTTGGTTTAGATTTATTTCAGTTGTTTAATTTGTCTATAGTAAATCAGGTCCTCTCAGTGATTCAGACTGTGCCTTCCGCCAGTGTTTCTAGTCTATGTGCAGAATTTGCGGACATTTTTGCACCGGGCCTTGGTTGCGCTAAGAACTATGAAGCACATTTGGAACTAAAAGCCAACGCGCAACCGACATTTTTCAGAGCGCGCAATGTTCCCCACGCATTGCTTGATGAGGTCGCAAGAACATTACACGATTTAGAATCTCAAGGTGTAATTGAACGTGTGCAGGCTTCTCTCTGGGCCTCACCCTTAGTAATTTTGCCAAAACCTTCCGGAAAATTGAGACTTTGTGTGGACTTCAAAGCAACTGTGAATCCACAACTAGTGACTGCTACTTTTCCTTTGCCCCGCCCGGAAGATCTTTTTGACAAACTGTGCCCGGGAAAGTATTTTTCACAGTTGGACCTAGCAGATGCGTACTTGCAAATACCGGTGGACGAAGAATCCCAGCGCGTCTTGGTGGTAAACACGCGTCTTGGTTTGTATCGCTTCAAAAGACTGCCATTCGGGTGTGCGTCCGCACCTGCATTGTTTCAGCAATATTTACAAACTGTTTGTGCGTCGGTCCCTACTGCTGCGAACTATCTGGACGATATTGTGATCTCCGGAAAGACAGAAGCCGAACATTTGCAAAATCTCCGAACATTATTTCAGGTCTTGCGACAAAATGGTCTTCACTTGAGGAAGGACAAATGTGTGTTTTTTGCTCGGGATTTACCCTGCCTGGGCCATGTCCTCAATGCCCAAGGAATACATCCGAGTCCAGAGCACCTCCGTGCCATACAGGATTTGCCGTCACCGCAGACCTAGAAACAACTACAGAGTGTGCTGGGTAAAATAAATTATTATCATAAATTTCTGCGCAATGCTTCTTCCATTTCAGCTCCGCTTCATCGCTTACGCCGTAAAGGTGTTCCGTTCGTCTGGACGACGGAATGCGAACGCGCCTTTCGCCAGTTGAAATCGGCGTTACTTTCAAATACTTGCCTTACGCCGTTCGATCCCCAGAAACCCCTTTTGTTGATGGTAGATGCATCGGATTTCGGGATCGGTGCTGTGCTTGCGCAGAAAGATGGGTCGCATGATCGCCCTATTGCCTTTGCGTCAAAATTGCTCTCATCTACGCAAAGAAATTCTTCACAGATAGAGAAAGAGGCTTTAGCTCTCGTGTTTGGTGTTACTAAGTTTCACGATTTCTTGTATGGTCGTCACTTTACCATCATCACGGACCACAAACCTTTGACATCGCTTTTTCATCCGAACAAGCCGGTACCTCCGCGTACGGCGCAGAAATTCATTCGCTGGTCTCTTTTTCTCTCGCAGTACCGCTACGATATCGTGTATCGGTCCACTGCTAAGCACGGAAACGCTGATGCGTTGTCCCATTTGCCTGTTGCTGAGGATAAAGCATTCGATTCTTCCGAACTTGCTTGCATGTTCATTGATGCGGAAATCGATGACGTGGTCGCATCGTTTCCGATTGATTTTCGTCGTGTCGCTACAGCCACGGCTGCTGACCCTGTCCTTGCTACTGTTTTGCGTTTTGTTGCTACGCAATGGCTCTTGTCCAAGTCACGGATCGAGGATCCGCTGGTTCGCCGATTTTTTGCTCACAAGGAGAGGCTTTTTGTACGGCGTGGTGTTTTGTTGTTGCGTTCTGATAATGATCAGTCCCGAGTCGTGGTCCCACGTTCGTTACAGTCCGCTGTCTTACGGCTTCTTCACCACGGACATTGGGGTATCGTGCGTACGAAACAACTTGCTCGTCAGCACTGTACTTGGTTCGGAATCGATGCTGCGATTACGAATATGTGCTCCTCTTGCGTGGCGTGTGCCGAACAACAATCCGCACCGCCGCGGAAATTCTTTGCATGGCCGAAAGCCACTTCCCCTTCGCAACGCTTGCATATCGATTTTGCTGGTCCATTCTGGAATGCTCGTTGGTTGGTTGTGGTCGATGCTTTCAGTAATTTTCCTTTTGTTGTCCGGATGTCTTCCACGACGTCTTCTGCCACAATCCAGGCCTTGTCTGCTATCTTTTGCATTGAAGGTCTTCCGCAGACTATTGTTTCCGACAATGGCCCACAATTCATGTCCGCAGACTTTCAGTCCTTCTGCAAGGCCAATGGTATTCAACATCTGACGTCCGCGCCGTTTTCGCCTCAGTCAAACGGTGCCGCGGAACGATTGGTCCGGACTTTCAAGTCACAGATGTTGAAATTGAAAGAGTCGCATTCTCGGGAGGGCGCATTATTGCTCTTTTTGTCCGCGTATCGCTCTCAGCCCCGCGATGGTCGCTCGCCGGCTGAGTTGCTCCATGGTCGTTCTCATCGAACCTTGATGTCTTTGCTGCATCCACCGCATCAGGTTCCTGTGCAGCGGCAGCCTCCTGCTTTTGCTCCTGGCGACGTTGTCTTCTATCGCACCTATCGCGGTTCACGGCGTTGGCTCGCAGGGCGCATTCTTCGCTGCCTCGGCCGCGCGATGTATTTGGTTTTGGGGGCCTCTGGTGAGGTGCGTCGGCATCTCAATCAGCTGCGCCTCTGTCGTCGCCTGGGTTCTGCCGCTCCCCGTCTGCTTTCAGCGACGGAGCCGTCAGGTCAGCACCCTGGGGACGCATCTACTGGCTCGCCTCATCCCCAGGTGTTACCGACGCTGCCTTCCAATTTGCCTCATGGCATCGCGCCGCCGCCGCAGCCGCAGCAGCCGCCGCAGCCGCCGCAGCCGCCTCCGGCGCCGCCCGCAGTGGACGCTTCACTGCAGCCGCCACGCGCCTCCCTGGGTCACGCGCCGCCGATCGCTTCCCGTGACCAGCTGTCCTCCGCCATGGAACTCTTGCCTGCTCCGGACCAGATGTCGTGATCGCGCGTCGGATTCTCCGACCACATGGAGGTCGACCCTTCGGCCCCTCCTGTCTCTTTACGGGCGCATACACCGCATGTTGACGTGCACCCTGGACTAGGTTTTCAGGCGTTTCCTAGCTCCCCTCGGACCGAATGGCCGGGTGTGGGTGGCACAGCCTCGCCTGTTGTTAGGCTCCCCACCTCATCGCATACGTCAACATGGGGTCCTCCCCACGGCGGGCGGAAGCCTTATCTCACGACCGTTCGCCGATTTGCGGGGGAGGAATGTGGTGTCACAGCCAGACACCACACGTCCTAAGTGGTAGCTTAAATCGGCCGCGGTCCTGTAGTACATGTCGGACCCGCGTGTCGCCACTGTGTGATCGCAAACCTAGCGCCACCACAAGGCAGGTCTCGAGAGACTGACTCGAACTCAACCCAGTTGTACGGACGACAGAGCTAGCGACTAGACGTACGAAGCCTTTCTCTCTCATTAGCCGAGAGACAGAATAGCCTTCAGCTAAGTTAATGGCTACGAACTAGCAAGGCGCCATTAGCCTTACAGTGATTGTAATTAGAGTCTCACTTGTGTTCACCATAGAGATGTACAAGAAGAAATTAAAGATAAGTATATGAGAAACTCCGTTCTTTTCTTCATAGCATTAATTACGTATCCTGTTCCAGTACTTCACGCCCGTCTGCGTTAGTCTCGCGTGCCCTTTAAGCCACCTCTATCTACAAGGTGTTGGCCCAGCTGCCGACACATCATGACTCAACGTACGCATCTGGCACGGTTCTTCTTCAATAACACAAGAAATTTTAAATATCATTTATACTGAATTAATTAAAGAAAATAAAAATACCATAATTACTCAAGAGACCCAGAATTACACTCTAATCCCAGAACACAAGCCAGATGCTTTGTTGACTGAACCTGTAATGAAGCATTATTTACGACATTAAATAATGAAAAATAAATCAAGTTTCGTTACCTTCATATATTGACCAAAATCACTCTAATCATTACAATTTATCTCCACACCGATTCGCTATTACCACATCTCAACAAGAACTTTTCAGTATCACATCTCAGCAAGCACTCCCTACTAGCACATCTCAACAAACACTCTCTGCTACGAGTTCTTAACAAGCACTGACTACCACGAGCTCTCCCCAAGCACTGACTACTACGAGTTCTCAATAATCACTCCCAGTGGAGGCGGCGGAACAATACTCTCTAGCGCGATCTCTGTCGCTGTGGCTCAGTGTAGCCACCTTTCATATGCGCTTCCTCCACGGGCTAGAATTTGATGGTATTTTTGCCAGCATTGGTGGTGAAAATACCACCAAATTCGTCAAAAAGATACAGACAAAAATAAAAGATAATATTAATACGTAAATATCATATAACTAGATAAAATTTTGGCTTTGCACTGACCTTTCAATAGCCTAATATATAAAATACAGTAAGCAATACAAATTCTTTCCTACATGTGACTTTACATAATAGTTTACACAAGTATTATGTGGTTAAACAGTTCAATCAATAGCGTCAGCAATGACGAATATGTGCAGGTAAGAGTCTCATAACTTTTCGCAAACAGTAATACACAAAAAATCAGTTTATACAAATATTCACATAAACGCTTTCCATAGCCCAAGAAACAAGTAGTTGACAGTTCCAGCAGTAGCACCCAGCAATGGTCAACAGGTGCAAAAACCAACAAGTGACATTTTTTCAGTAGAAACAGTCCATCAGTAGCACCCAGTAATGTTGAATAGGTACAGACACCAACAAGTAACACCATTTCAGTATAAGCAGTTCCATTAGTGGCACCAGCAATGTTGAGCAGGTGCACACAGCAACAGGTGACATCTTTTCAGTAGAAGCAGTCCATCAGTGGCACCCAGCAATGTTGAGCAGGTGCCGACACCAACAAGTGACATCATTTCGGTAGAAGCAGTCCATCAGTGGCACCCAGCAATGTTGAGCAGGTGCAGACATCAACAAGTAACATCTTTTCAGTATAAGCAGTTCCATTAGTGGCACCAGCAATGTTGAGCAGGTGCACACAGCAACAGTGACATCTTTTCAGTAGAAGCAGTCCATCAGTGGCACCCAGCAATGTTGAGCAGGTGCCGACACCAACAAGTGACATCATTTCGGTAGAAGCAGTCCATCAGTGGCACCCAGCAATGTTGAGCAGGTGCAGACATCAACAGGTGACATCTTTTCAGTAAAAGCAGTCCATCAGTGGCACCCAGCAATGTTGAGCAGGTGCAGACACCAACAAGTGACATCATTTCGGTAGAAGCAGTCCATCAGTGGCACCCAGCAATGTTGAGCAGGTGCAGACATCAACAGGTGACATCTTTTCAGTAAAAGCAGTCCATCAGTGGCACCCAGCAATGTTGAACAGGTGCTGACCGCAGTCCATAATATTCACTTTCACTAATCACACTGTTCATCAGCAGAAATTAAACATGTTCTAGTGGCACCAATCATGTAGAAAAAGTGCAAATAACAGTCCATAAAATTCCCTATCACTAATCACACAGTTCATCAGCAGAAATTAAACATGTCCAGGTGGCACCAATCATGTAGAAAAAGTGCAAGTAACAGTCCATAATATTCACTTTCACTAATTAGACAGTTCATCATACAAATAATAATAAACACACAAATGATATCAGATAATTGTCATATTAACTATTACAATACACAAATAGCAGTAAACCTATAATATTTATGGGTGTCAGTGCAAGCCACAACAAACAAGTAAAATAATATTTAGGAGATAGGTTGGGATCACTTCTCTGGGATTATAAAAGGAAAACACACAAAACACACTCACTCATCTTTCATTCACATTAAGTGCTACTGTGTGGTTGAATAGTGTTAACTGTGTAAATGCAATTCTGTCAAAATTTTATGTTCATCATGTGTATCAAGTAGTAGTGGCAGCAATGTATAACAGTCAATAATAGTTAGTCAACGTCATAGTCATCATGTCAAGACCAATGTTTGCCAAGCCATATCAAAATGTACGGTTGCTGAACAACTGTCAGTGAGCCAAGATATGCAATTACTTCCTCTCTCCAAAAAAAAGTATATACTGCTTATTGATTTAACAAAGTGTGTGTGTAGGCAATCTTCTTTCTACCTGAGTGTTCTAGTCTGCCATCTTCATCCTCCTTGTCCCATATAGACCAACAAAAAAATATGCTCCTCACTTACTTTACCTCTTATCCACCAAAACTCCAAATATCATCAGCATCACATAATCTCAATACTTCTATAATACATCTTCAATACGTCGATACATACAAACCTTATCATCAATATCATTTACCTTACCTCTTGTCCACGAAAACTCCAATAATCATCAACTTCACATAATCTCAATACCTCTATAATACCTCTTCAATACGTCGATATATATAACCTCATTGCCAATATCATTTCACTTCCATAACAACTCTTTCCTCTAGTCAGTCTCCTCGAACAAGTGCAGACAAAATCCTAATGCAAACCTCAATTCATCATCTCATACAATCCGAAGACACAATGTCAACACACAACCTCTCGTGTAATCCATCTGATCCAAATCTGCTACTCATTATAAATTATAAGATACATTTTGTTTACCTTGTCCATCATTAAATAAAAGAAATGCGTACATGACCTCTAACAGACTTAGTTCGAATAACTCTCAGTAATTAATTACGATTACGGAGTGTGAATGATCATAATATTTCACAGTGTGTACACCACTTCAAGAATCATGGCAGAAGCAAACATGTGGAGTATTTCTTGTGTCAAGTGTCACTTCCTATTTCAATTACTCACGAAAAATGCAGTGTAATAACTGTCGATGGTCTAAACCTAGTGTTGGTATGTCATGTCGTTATCTTCCATCCTATTAGCATAAATTTATACAGCTTCCATAAAACCTCCAGCTCATGTGACTTCTATGAAGTTTCTCGTACTAATGTCGTTCGTCGAATTATAGCAGTTCATTTTCTTATCTTAAAAATATAAAGCACTGAGCGTAAGCAAAACATGCAATAGCGAGTAAATATACCAGTAGAGAACAGAATGTCAACAAGTGGATGCAGCACAAACCCTACAACGAGGCTCTGCCAAGCAAACAATCTATAATTAATACCACAGTGTAACCTAAACTCTATGTTCGTACACAGTATATCAGCATTTCTATATTCTAAATTGAAGAGTAGTTGTGACAACAAACAGAAATGTGTAAATATGCAATCCATACGCACAGCAGCAAACATATATCTTACATAATAAACAAGTCATTAGCATCATATCAGCATAAGCAAATAAATGTTCATATGTAATCTTAATAAGTAAACATGAAGGCGCAAGCAGATAAATCACAAAGTATAACTTACATACGTAACCATATCAGCACAATTAATTAGTTGACAATTACAATTTAAATAAATAAGCACAGCAGGCACATAATAAAAAAAATATGACATCAGTGAAAAGGCATAGCAGCCAAGTGATGCATAATATACGCAAGTAATAACACTGTTCATTAATAAAACATTGTCAAAATCAGTAAATGTACACAAGCACGTCGCTTCACAAGTAAATTCATAGAACATGAAATTTAGAACAAAGTATGAATCACGTAATCGCGAGCAGCAAATTACGTCTAAAGTACGTACCTAGGTGGAATTATGTTACCTGAAAAATAAACTCAATTAACAGTTACCTTTTTAGTTTATTAGTTTCTTCTGCGAAATTACATTCTTCCTGAAAATTTCTCGATAGCAAGTCGTCTTAACGTCGGACACGCACAGAATTTACCTGAAGGTCTTAAATATTTTATACAACGATATCCTGAAAAATACTGAACGTTAATAACATAATTTATAAAGTCACTCTAGCTTTATACTGAATTTAATCGGAGAAATTAGACTGTGTATTTGTTTACGTCTGTCAGTGCATTCGCACTGAGCGCTCGATCAGCTGTAGAAGCGTGACGTAGAAGGTGATTGTTTGCGGTCAACGACAGCCTTGTGCGGCGAGCAGACTTCACTGTTGCTTTGAGTATCTGCCGCCGCCGGAACACGGCGCGGTATCCTTGTACTCTCCGCATGTTTACATGTAGCTGTTAGTTTCTCTAAAGTATGTCATTCCACAAAAATTTTTACGTTCGATATATGATGTATTCCCTTAGAGCGCCGAGATTTGAGAGTTTCTACTTCAACAGTGTTATCATGAATAATTTTGCGAATCCTATATGGACCGTTATAAAGCAGAAAAAATTTGCGACATAAGCCTTTTCCTTTATGAGACAAACGATGAGACTTAATTAACACCTTTTGACCAACTGACAAAATTTTTAAACGACCAGGACGTTTAGCTGATTTCTCTCTTCTTGCAGCCGCAGACGCAATATTTCGTAGAGCCAGGTTGACAACTTCAGAATGCCGCAGTTTCCGTGAAGGCGGAAAAGAAACGATTTCAGAAATGCGATTTGTTGGTACTTTATTTTTTAATATCAGTATAGGTGGTAAAGAAGTTGAGTCATTAGGAAGTTCATTCAGAATGTTTTGAAAAATGAAGATACTGATCCCAAGTTCTGTGATTCTGATGACAATAAAGACGGCACAATTTATTGATTTCCTTCATCCATCTCTCTGAAGCATTAGATTGAGGGTGAAAAAGTGAAATAAAAATTGGTTTAATCTTACGACGCCGTAGAGTACGAAGCCAAATTTTAGAGCGAAACTGTGATCCATTATCTGATATAACCTTATCAACATGACCAACTTCTTTAAGAAAATGTTTGATGAAAGCATTAGATACTGAACGAGCTGTTGCTTTGCGTAAAGGTGTAAAACACACATATTTTGATGTCAATTCCACTGCTACGAAAATGTACGCAAAACCATTAGTAGAACGAACCACTGGACCGAACAAATCGACTGCAGCCATGTCCTTTAATTTCGCTGGAATGATAGGAAACAACGGTGCTCTGTGAGAAACAGTTGGCGGCTTAGCCTTTTGACATAACTTGCATTTGGCAAGAACAGATCGAATGCGTTTTTCCATATTATTGAAGTAGCAATTTTCCCGTAATTTATGAAAGCATTTTCTGGGACCAAAGTGTGCATAACTGAAATGCGTATACCAAATCAGCTTATTAACCCACTCATCAGGAATACAAACTAACCAAACACAGTTGTCGACCGATTTTCGTTTAAAAAGAATGTCGTTGCGAACTAAATAATGCTGTCTAATCGCTACGCTTTCCTTTCTCCTCCACTTCTCCTTAATGTCCTTCCAGATTGGATCCTTATTTTGCTCCTTAGCGATGTCCTGGAGCGAAGACGAAATAAAATTCTCAAACGCAACACCTTGAATGTACATCAAACAATAATGGTTTTCTTTGCAGTCCTCTTCAGCACTTTGTTTCAAACCCATAGGTGCACGTGATAAAGCATCAGCAACAATATTTGAAGATCCCTGTATGTAAACAATACTAAAATCAAATTCCTGCAGGTACAACGCCCATCGTGACAATCTGCCATGAGTTAATTTTGTCGACATAAGAAATTCCAAAGCTCGATGATCAGTGTAAACCTTAGTATGTCTACCGAACAAAAATGTGCGAAATTTTGTGAAAGCCCAAACAGCAGCCAAAGCTTCAAGTTCCGTAATCGAATAATTCTTTTCGGATTTAGAGAGAACACGACTTCCAAATGCAATAGTCTTCTGTACTACAACGCCGTTTTCTTCTATCTCTTGAAATAAATGTGCACCTAGGCCTTTGTATGATGAGTCCGTCGCCAAACAAAAATCTTTAGATAAATCCGGATGTGAAAGAAGTGGAGCAGCAACTAAAGCATCACGAAGTTGTTCAAATTCTGACTGAGCTTCCTCATCCCAACACCAATTAGAAATTTTTCCAGATAGTTCACATAAACGAGGTGTGGCCAAATTGTCCAATCTAACAAAGCGTCTAAGAAAATTACAGACACCAAGGAAACTACGAACATCACGTTTTGTGGTAGGAACAGCATAATTACGAATAGCGTCTAGTTTCTCTGGATCAGGAAGAATACCTTCTGTAGAAATAATGTGACCGAGAAATTTCACCTGAGAACGACCAAATTCAGATTTTTCCAAGTTCACTGTAATGCCAACTCTTGCAAAAATACGTAATAAGTAATTCAAAATTTTGTTGTGCTCACTCCAAGAACGTTTAGCAATAAGAATGTCGTCAACATATGAAGTAATATTGTCACGAAGATAAACAGGTAAGATTTCATTTAAACTACGAATGAATGCTGCCGAAAATATAGTAAGTCCAAACGGTAATTTCCAAAGTCACTTTTGGGTAAAACAGTCAAATCCGGTTATTTTTTTACCTACTGTCTAGATAGATTGATAGTAGAAGAATTGTTTTTTATAGATACAAAGAATAGTGAAAGTGTAGGCAGCGGTGCAGAAAACTAAAAGGGAAATAGCACCACTACAGCTCGGGGCCCTGTGAACGCTACGGCACATATTCACTTAGTATAGTGAATCCCCTGAGGACATTAATAGCTGCACATAAATTTCAGTTTGTGACTTAGTGGCAAATTTGGCGGAAGTACGTACGTAAATTGATCTAACCATGAATATGGATGTATGTCATTCTCGGAATTGCGAAAGATTTTAAATTTCCAAACAGTTAAGAAGTGTTTATAGTCAAAATTTTCGCCTCGTGGCGACAAAGACCTACCGCGTCTGTCCCAGTCCGAATGTCGATTATTGTCAAGTTCGCACGCCTGGCGCTCTCTTGTTGCGTCTCGTAAATGAAACAAATTATTTTCTTCAAACCCCTCTGCTATCTGTGATTCCAAATTTCTTTTGCTGTCCTTTCCTACAATTTCCCCTTCAATTTGTTTGACTTGCTTTCGTAATGCCTCAACTTCCCTTTTAACACGTTCATTAAATTTTCCCTGATTTTCAACATGCTTATTTATGTTCTGGTACTCTTCAGTTTCCGCAAATGGAAATGGAGCTGTATCATCCGAATCTCTGTCCCCATGTAAACTAATATTTGTCAATTTATCTGAAATTTCCTCAACTCTTTCCGATAAGTCACCTATTTTCTCTTTCTGTTTATTTACGTCTTCCGTAAGTGTCGCGACTCGGGTTTCAGTGTTGACACATTTGGTAGTTAACTGTTCATATTGTTGTGTTAGATTATTTATTCTGTCATTTGGTACGGATTCCTCGATTCTCTCAAATATTTCTTCCTTATCGTGTGCACGTTGTAAATTTAACTCTGAAAATTTTTGTACTATCACGCGATCTCCTGTTCTCTATCCTGTTCCCTTTGTCTAATCTCTACTGCAATTAATCTATTATTGTGAGAATTCAACATCGGTTGTACTTCTTCTCTGATTTCTTTCTTTAATTCATCTTTCATATTTTTGAAACATGTCCCTATTCGTGAATCTAACCGTGTATCCAAAGTTCCCATCTCTGTTTTTAATTCAGATCCAAACCGTGTTTCCATTGTTCCCATATCAGTTTTAATTGTTCCTATTTGTGAGTCTAACCGAGATCCCAAATTTAATATTGCACCCATCAACTGCTCCATAATAGCCGGTTCGAAATTCTTTTCGCCCCTAACATTTCCCGCGAAACCAACTTCTTTCGTCATAGCTGTAAAGCTATCTGTTTTCGATACTATTCCAGAATCTTCTGTCGTTAATCTCGAATTCTCAAAATTTTCTGACTGAGAAAAATTTTGAAATGGTTCCGGACTATTTTCCCGACTTATTAAATTGTTTTCCACTTCATTATTCATGATACTGTTTTCCTCTGTTGGCGAGTTCGCCATGTTAACAATTTCGTCATTCTGACTATCCATCATTTTTGCCTTTTTCATTGATCGCGTAAACATTTACAAAATATACAAAACTCGTCACTATATGAAAATTACTCACAATGACACTTTATCTCCAACAATACCATTCACACGAAATGTTTCCCTCAAACACGATTAACGAACAATTGAAATCTTCCTAACTGCACAAAATTGTCAAACCCGTATACAAGGTAACAAAATTAAATTTTTCAAAATAAAAATACCATTAGAAGAATGACAATTACCAAATCTACACATGCAATATAGACTACAATTACTAGACTACAAATTACTACAACAATACTACTGTCTACTATTTTTACAATCAGAAGAATTCCAAGGGACGATCCTAAGCAGTGGTCGCCACGTGCATGGGGGCTTAATTAAAATGGTATGCAAATAATTTTAATTTTTTGATTTAGTAGCTGTCTGTTCGGTTACGAAGTCTCGTAACGGTTGGCCCTGACTAGTATTATTACGCTATCTGACTGCATAGAACAATAACAAAGAATGAAATGGAAATTTTCATTAACACAATTAATTAATTAAGTCCCCAGCAACTATAAAACCTACGAAACCAAAGCACAAGTGTAACTGTTCTGTGTGTGGAAGTATGACTCAACGTACGCATCTGGCACGGTTCTTCTTCAATAACACAAGAAATTTTAAATATCATTTATACTGAATTAATTAAAGAAAATAAAAATACCATAATTACTCAAGAGAACCAGAATTACACTCTAATCCCAGAACACAAGCCAGATGCTTTGTTGACTGAACCTGTAATGAAGCATTATTTACGACATTAAATAATGAAAAATAAATCAAGTTTCGTTACCTTCATATATTGACCAAAATCACTCTAATCATTACAATATATCTCCACACCGACTCGCTATTACCACATCTCAACAAGAACTTTTCAGTATCACATCTCAGCAAGCACTCCCTACTAGCACATCTCAACAAACACTCTCTGCTACGAGTTCTTAACAAGCACTGACTACCACGAGCTCTCCCCAAGCACTGACTACTACGAGTTCTCAATAATCACTCCCAGTGGAGGCGGCGGAACAATACTCTCTAGCGCGATCTCTGGCGCTGTGGCTCAGTGTAGCCACCTTTCAACGTACCCGACTCATACCATAATAGTTGGTGGTGACTTTAATTTACTCTCGACATGTTGGCGAAAATACATGTTCATTTCCGGAGGTACGCATAAAATATCATCCAAAATTGTGCTAAACGCATTCTCTGAAACTTATTTCGAGCAGTTAGTTCATGAGCCCACGCGAATAGTAAACGGTTGTGAAAACACACTTGACCTCTTAGCAACAAATAATCCTGTGTTAATGACGAGCATCAAAACCGATTCTGGGATTAGTGAACACAGGGTTGTCGTAGCGAGATTGAATATTGTAATTCCCAAATCCTCGAAAAATAAGCGAAAAATATACCTATTCAAAAAAGCAGATAACAATTCACTTGACGCCTTCCTGAGAGTCAAACTTCACTCATTCCAAATTAATAATATAAGTGTAGACCAGATGTCGCTTGGATTCAAAGAAATAGTATCTGCAGCAATTGAGAGATTTATACCAAATAAATTAACAAACGACGGAGCTGATCCTGCTTGGCACACAAAACGGATTAGAACACTGTTGCAGAAACAACGAAACAAACATGCCAAAACAGATGCAAAATCTCCAAGATTGGCGATCTTTTACACAAGCTCGAAATTTATCGCGGACTTCACTGCGAGATGCTTATAACATTTTCCACAACGAAACTTAGGCAAGAAACAATCAATGCCTTCTCTGAGTGATAGCAATGGAGATACTATCAAATACAGTGCTGCCAAAGCAGAGTTACTAAACACAGTCATCCGAAATGGCTTCACAAAAGAAGACGACGTAAATACTCCAGAATTCGAATCGAGAACAGCTGCCAGCATGAGTAACGTAGAAGTAAATATGTTCGGAATAATGAAGCAACTTAAATCACTTAATAAAAGCAAATCTTCTGGTCCATACTGTATACCAATGAGGTTCCTTTCAGAGTAGGTTGATGCACTAGCTCCATGCTTAACAATCATATACAACCGTTCACTCGACGAAAGATCCGTACCCAAAGACTGCAAAGTTGCACAGGTCATACCAATATTCAAGGAAGGTAGTAGGAGTAATCCACTAAATTACAGGCCCATATCGTTAACGTCGATATGCGGCAGGATTTTTGAACATATATTGTGTTCAAACAATATGAATTACCTGGAAGAAAACGGTCTATTGACATACAGTCAACATGGGTTTAGAAAACATCGTTCCTGTGAAACACAACCAGCTCTTTATTTACGTGAAGTGTTGTGTGCTATTGACCAGGGATTTCAGATCTATTCCGTATTCCTGGATTTCCGGAAGGCTTTTTACACGGTACCACACAAGCGGCTCGTAGTGAAATTGCGTGCTTATGGAATATCGTCTCAGTTATGTGTCTGGATTCGTGATTTCCTGTGAGAGGGGTCACAGTTCGTAGTAACTGACGAGAAGTCATCGAGTAAAACAGAACTGATTTCTGGCGTTCCCCAAGGTAGTGTGCTGTTCCTTATCTATATAAACGATTTGGGAGACAATCTGAGCAGCCGTCTTCGGTTGTTTGCAGATGACGCTATCGTTTATCGACTAATAAAGGCATCAGAAGATCAAAACAAATTGCAAAACGATTTAGAAAAGATATCTGTATGGTGCGAAAATTGGCAGTTGACCCTAAATAATGAAAAGTGTGAGGTCATCTACATGAGTGCTAAAAGGAATCCCTTAAACTTCGGTTACACGATAAATCAGTCAAATCTAAAGGCTGTAAATACCTAGGAGTTACAATTACGAACAACTTAAATTCGAAGGGACACAGACCATGATGTGGTGAAGGCTAACCAAAGATTGCGTTTTAGTGACAGAACAGACCTACTAAGGAGATTGCCTACACTACGCTTGTCCATCCTCTTTTAGAATAGTGCTACGCGCTGTGGGATCCTTACAAGATGGGATTAATGGAGTACATCGAAAAGTTCAAAGAAGGGCAGCACGTTTTGCATTATGGCGAAGTAGGGCAGAGAGTCTCTCTGAAATGATACAGGATTTGGGGTGGACATCATTAAAACAAATGTGTTTTTCGTTGCGACGGAATCTTCTCACGAAATCCCAATTACCAACTTTCTCCTCCAAATGCGAAAATATTTTGTTGACACCGACCTACATAGAGAGAAACGCTCACCATGATAAAAGGAAATCAGAGCTCGTACGGAAAGATATAGGTGTTTGTTCTTTCCGCACTCTGTACGAGATTGGAATAACAGAGAATTGTGAAGGTGGTTCGATGAATCCTCTTCCAGGCACTTAAATATGATTTGCAGAGTATCCATCTAGATGTCAATGTAGAAGTCGGCAGTTATCTGAAACCGAAGGCTCACAATCATTATGTATTTAATGCGAACACCACACAAAAGCTTACTGTTTTAACTGAGAAATTCGTATTGGTAATTGGGAATAACTTGGAGAGATAGGAAGCAGTTAAGCATATCAGATTACAGACTGAAATGGAAAAAATGGAGGATTTATCTGGGATGGTAATGAAAGTGAATGAAGATAGGTAGGACATACAGCCAAGCTCAGAGCAGATGGAGTCCTTTTTTAGATTCCAAGAGAGAAAGAATTATCGAGGCGATAACTTGATGAAATAAAACCAAAATAATATAAGATCAGTATGCTGGAAGGAGGATAAATAAGACTGTATATGAAGTTAGTAGCTATTTCTTGATTTTGTGCAACTGGATGAATTGGAAACAACGATCAGATAAGCACTGAAACAGAACATGGAGAAAGAAGAAAAACGGAGTGGCACTCATTTGAAATATTGAAAATGGCATTCAAAAGTAAGTTTTTAGTGTATCTGAAACCAACGGGCTTCCGCATGTACAATTTACAGTGGCGAGATATGTAACTTAAATGGACAGTTGAAATTAAGTGACCAACAAATAATGGGAACAAGTTGGCTGCAGATGATCAGTTTGGAGAGAAAGCTAAATAGGTCGGAGAGAAAACAAAAGTACTGAAATAAGAATGCAGTCGGGGCCTATAGCCAGACTAACTGACGAATAAATTCTTTGGACAGACGACTTACAGTCAGCCATAATGAAAAATGTGGCGGCGATATAGCGATATAATTAACAAAATCTTCAAATGTATGTGAATTCCTAAAGAACCAAACTACTGTGGTCATCGGTCCCTAGACACACACAATACTTACACTAACTTGTGCTAAGATCAACAGATACAACCATGCCCGAGGGAAAACTCGAACCTCCGGCGGGAGGCGCCGCGCAGTACGTGACATGGCACCCCTGACCGTGCGCATCTCCGCGCGGCCGATATAGTTAACACAAGAGACTTGAGTGAAGATAGGTGAAGGTCGCAAAGATCTGCGAAAGTGTGAAAAGGCAATGAATGAAAACTGACAAAATGGCTACTATTTTTACTGTAGTTCATTAAGGTGACATCCGAAACAGAGTAGAAATAAAATTAAATATAACTAATCGCAAAACCATGAAGCAAACTCTCCACAGGACATCACTAATCACAGAAAATGTCCTTTACTATAATCTTTTCCAAGAACAGTTTCAAGTGCTGTGGCGGAACGGGAGGTACACTCTTTGACATAAAACTTGACCGGCGGCCGGCCGCTTCAGAGGCTAAGTCCGCGCCGATCGCGACATGGGACAAAAAAACTGGCCAACTCGCTAATTCTCTAAGTCCGGTAATGTACACAGTCTGGCAACACTGTAGGCTGCGGCACTTCCTGGAGGAAAACTTGTCCCATGATAGAGAAACCCTAGGCTAATTACGCTTGTTGTCTAGCGGTAGCGTGCGTTGTTTCTGTTCATAATGTCAGTGGATCGAGAGCAGCTGGCATAAAATATTTTTATAGCCTCTTCTGTCTGAATGCTGAAGACGTGAATGTAATGGTAGCGCAGATTCAATCTATTTCGCTTTGTGACACACTGATATCAAAATTTTATCCAGTAACGATTTTGCGGCAGATTTCCTGCAGACTGTCCTCCTCTGGACGCCGTATGCGGCAAAGCTCCGGGATCCATTTGCTCGCTACTGGCAGCGGCCGTGGCGACAGCAGCGGCGCTGCACTCCCCCGTTCTTTATCGAAAGCGCCTGCTACCGCTCATCGCTTTTGATGATTTAAAACGCTTTATTATTAAATGTTGCTCCACAGAAAATTTCTACAATTTCCATTCACGCTCAAAGGCAACGGAGACAGACGCCCTGATTAGTAGGCGGGTAATCGGCAAGAGCTGAGTATGGCCCGAAATTAATTTTATAGACTGGGACGAAATTAAACCACCTCACTACATTCGACGAATTTATAAATGCTTCATACCTCGTTTCTTTTCCTTTCAAACTCAATTATTTGTGCAACTTTTGGTCAATGTTTGGATGTTTTCGTCAAGCCAGAGTGAGCGTCTGTGGTGTAAAGTGTATTACAGTTCTTGTTTCATTCCTTATGGTAAGTCTATGCGATAAACTGTGTGAATACCTTGCAATGCATGCTCTGTAGCAGTGCAGGAACACTGCACATTTGGAGTTCCATGTATGGGTTCATGAAGTATTTATTGTTGATCGGAAGTGATAGTTAAGGTCATCAGATTTAAACCAGAAAAAATTGTCGTTTTGAAGGTTTCAGAGAACGGAAAGGAATTGCTAACGCCGGTGTTAGAAAACGTCTACAGTTAAATGCTATTGCAAAAATTTAGAAGAAGGGAACTATATTAATGAACATGTGCACTTCAGAAACAACCTTCTGACATGTTAGACCTATATGACGAACAAAGCTCAAATTTATATCGTTGACAGTCGGTTTGAATCTTTTCAGGACCTATTTTACAGTGAAGCACCTTGGAATTTGCAAAGCAGAAATCCATGATATTAACTTAATTTACTAAGTCGAAATCGGACGAAGATTGATGTTTAAAGGCATTCTTCAGATTTCGCATAAGAAATTTTTACTAGCAGTTTGCAACTCCATTAATTAAAATGGAAAATAAAAGGTTGTAGTCAGCGGCTTCTACCGTGATTCGAACTGCTATGTCTTATAGTACAAGCACTGCAACGCACAAGGGAACCTCTGAGCTAACGACACACTGGCGGCCAGAGGCGGACTATAGTCACTGCGATGTTGCCTGAGCCTCAAAACGCAACCTTAAACACACAAACAGAGGAGGTGGAGATTACTGTTTTAACGTCCCGTCGACAACGATGTCATTAGAGACGGAGCACAAGCTCGGATTAGGGAATGATGGGGAAGGAAATCGGCCGTGCCCTTCCTAAGGAACCATCCCGGCATTTGCCTGAAGCGATTTAGGGAAATCATTGAAAACCTAAATCAGGATGGCCGGGCGCGGGATTGCACCGTCGTCCTCCCGAATGCACACACAAACAGGTGTTACTTATGTGAAGAACGCCGTTCTTGGAGTCCAGAAATTAAATATACTTTCTAATTGTGTCATCTTGCAGTGGATTATATCGTACGAGTCTTCGATGTGGAAAACGAATGTCAAGTGAATTTAGCGAGGTAACGCCGACCTACACCCGGAAGTAAATGCACTATCAGAGTGTTGACAAATACTTGCTACGACGCTGCCATTTCTCGGCTCTCTGACGAGGCAGCTCTTCAGCGAAATGCTTGCCGTGAATCTCCGATACGGTTCTTCAGAGTGGAGACGCGCGCGCACGTTTGGTTTTTATGCGGCGTTCTCCCCTGATGGTTTCTGACGTCGCCTTGTGGGCTATGTATACATATGAGACATTCAATTATCATTAATCCAGAATGATACAAGTTTCAGCTTCCGGCGTGGAAGAAGGCTATTGACGCCGACATTATATCATTTCAACGTAGGGAAAGCAAAACGGATCATTCAATGTTTCTCATTCAACATAAAGCAAGTGAGATAAATTTCCGTAACGTTCATAATCATCTAAAAATACAAACGAAGTAAAAATACACCGGAAGCTTATTCGAATTGAATATAATGTAAGATACCAAACGCTTTGCACCTCGATGTCGAATTTGTCCACTTGCAATCTTTTGCAGCATACACATAGAATGTCATGATTACCACGAGAATGAAGAAATATGTTGGTAAGGATGGAAGCAAGAAGAGACGCAGTCAACAAATATTCTATTCCTCATGGCATTCATTTCATTTGACACGTAAGAAGAGGTAAAGCGGGAATTTACTTTCGTTAACACGAAAGATATGCCGCACATATTGATAACGAGGAAGTCTGCGTCTTCATACGTTTCCTCCTTGAAATCTGTATGCTCTATTATATACTAAGTAGCCCGATCATGGTTTCAGTAATGTTACCCTCTTGTTTCACCCCGTAACGATGAACAGATTCCAAATGCATGTCTCTGCGTGAAAGTAGCTGTTCGAACCCTTCCTGGGTTGTTTTTTGTGTTTTATTGCTTGGAATTCCTGAAGCAGACCACTGTGCCTTCCCCCCTCGTGGGTTAGGTCTCAAAACTAAACCGCTTTGTATCCAATGGCATAATTTATTCATACAGCATCAGCATAAGACTCTTGCGAGTGAGAGAATGACAATAACAATCGTAACAAGAACAAGCAAATAATGAATGATGTTTATTCCAACGCAGAACGAGAATGGCTTTAAATATAAAAATCTATATCTATATCCATATCTATTGATCTTTGAGTTGGCACTATGCAAATATATTCTTAGCATTTAGTTACTGAATTTAGTTCTGGATGTTTGCAGAGAAAAGGAAAAGTCGGTGCTTCTCGCTAGTGTAATATAATGTGAACCAGCAACTACCCTTTTCTTAGAACACGAGTCAAGCAGGTCCTCAAGTAGGTAGCAAGGCACTGCTGCATTCTGTTCCCTGACATTGCTCTGATGACGGTTAATGCAGATAGTTCCGATTATGAAATACAAAACGTATTGCAGGTTAGTTCCTAGGATAGTAACATTAAATTTGCGTTGTAGACGGCACATGAACGTGACGACTATCCATATTACTCATCAATATAAAAAGACAATATTTTGGGAATTTAGCAGGATTACCCAAAATGAATTCTGAAATTGGGTGACTGACCGCACAGGTGCTAAACGTCGTCAAGAGTATACGATGTCCTAATCGCATTAGGAATATGAAGATCGCCTTCGACAGCTCGCAACTTTCACATTGCTATCTCCACCCTACTCCAGACAGCCCTCGGTGGACTTGCACTACGTTGCCGATGTTATGGAAGGCCTTCAAACCGACAACAGACCACATATTGAAAAATACAAGCGAATTCTCTTGCAGCGTAAGCTTATTGTAACTAATCTAAAAATTATTGGAGAGGAACATTGACTTATTCAAAAAAAGTAAAATGTTACACACTGTTGACGTCAAACGGACATTATCTATATCCTGTCTTGTGTCCTACTCATCTATAATATCAAGTGTACTATGAAAATGATTATATATAATGGATTATAAGGTAATGCAGTGATACCAGATGGTGGGGGCCGGCCGGTGTGGCCGTGCGGTTCTAGGCGCTTCAGTCTGGAACCGCGTGACCGCTACGGTCGCAGGTTCGAATCCTGCCTCGGGCATGGATGTGTGTGATGTCCTTAGGCTAGTTAGGTTTAAGTAGTTCTAAGTTCTAGGGGACTGATGACCTTAGAAGTTAAGTCCCATAGTGCTCAGAGCCATTTGAACCATTTGAACTATTTAACACAAAATGACATTAAAAATTTAAGTTATTCACGAGCAGCTAGTTGAGAATATGTATGAACATTAAATGACATGACGAACCGTCTTGTTCTGCATATGGATTCAAACCCAGCTCATGCAGACTAAGCAAAGATTTCGTGACTGACGGAAACTAACAGTCATTCCTGATTAGGCATACAGAGAGTGATATACCTCGATTTTAGACAGTATCAGTTAGCAAATATCAACTTTAAATTGCATAACGCAAACATTTCTAACAGACGCGAATTCCTTCCCAGCATCTATTGTCCCTGTTAACGAACTACGAGAGATGTTAAATATTGCTTCTTCACAAGTAACTTACTTGAAATGCCGTGAGGTAAAGCTGTGTGTAGGACACGGATTCGAACCCGGAACCTAATCGGATTGCTATCGAAGCACAGTCAAATGTGACATATCGGAATTTCGCGGCAGTAGCTAGATGTTTTAACTGAAATGACGAGACGAAACATTAATTTTTTCCTTCCCAGGACTCCAACCCGGCACCTATCGCTGTTATATTCTAGAGAAAACGAACGTTAAATATGGGTTTGTTGCACCAGCAGTGACATGTGAGCATGATTGAACTGAAATAATATGACGAAGAGTTCAGCGCTCACTGGGAATAGAGCCCCACACATATCGTTGTTGACTACACAAAAAGAGACGTCAGCTACCGAATTTTTCTCCACCAGCTGCTCAGAATAGCATCTTGAACTTACAGTCATCTCGCAAATAGTTCTGTGTCTCACTGGGAGTTAAAAACGTCAGATATCGTTAGTGTTGACAGCGAATGAAAATACATTAAAAATCAAAATTATTATCCACCAGCAGATAGGTGTTCTCATGATAGAGCTTGATAATACATAATTAAATCTTTAGTGCCGGGCCAGGATTCGATCCCATTCACGCGCAATATGTGAAGGTGTTGAGGAATCTGCAGTTTTGAACAAACAACAAATTGTAGCCGAGCTGTATTGCCACGAAGGGATCAAATTCCGCGTTAAGGGCGGTCTGAGTTGCATTCCCAGTTCAGAACCAATTTTATCGACATACAGAAGCTCAAATAAAAGATGGAATAAGTGTCCTGTGACCATACATAGCGTTTGTGTCGTCATTTGAAATAAATAACTAGTATAAGAAAGGTAAGGTTTCTACATGTCACCACTCCAGACTTTATTGTGGTTCAACCTACCGTCTACTTGGTAAAGAAGGAATATCATCTTTAATGTGAATTTTCAGACCACGCAGCCATTATATCTCCTTCACTTGGTGTAGCCAGGAGAGAATGGAATCTGTCTCTCCCTATCTAAAATCATTGACAGAAGTGGGAATCGAACCCAGACCTACTATCCGTCCAACAGACCACGAAATCCTCTTCTCTGCGAGTCATTTTTCTATGGTAACGCAGTTGCGCCACACTGGATGAGAATTCTGACACACAGGCTCCCTGTAGTAATTTGCAGCATGTTCAGTAAATTCATTTACTTGGTTGACCGAATCACCATGAACTAGCTGCCTCGGCTACCCAGTGCATACATTCGACTATTTTGTAATCACAGAAATAAAATCACGTAACTGCCACCTACACACAACTGCCAACAGTGTAGGATGCAGAAGTTTAAATAGGAAGTGTTCCTTTCCACTTGAGCTATTCTATTGCGCTATCTGTTACTAGAAAACGTCGTTCAGTCCAAAAGAAAAGCTGTAACTGTTTGTCTCTCAGAAGTAAAGACCTGGCCATATGCATAATCTCACAGTGCTGTGGAATCCAAAAGTTCTGGAGGAATAGTTGCCGAGCTCTGGAGCTGTTGTAGCTACGTGTCAGCTTGTAGCATAGATAAGATGTCGCGAGTTCGAATGCATTCAGTGCTACATTTTTTAAAACGCAATTCTGCTCTCTGCTGAAGTTATCGATCTAATGGAACTTTGAACATAATTCCCTTCACTTCTCAACCCAAAGTAGTCGCATGTGGAAAAAGGATTAACTACTGTGACATTTTGTTGTATTCAGGTTTAATAGACAGCAGGCAGCAGATGCATCTCGAAGATGTGCAGGGAGAGCGCATCGTGCCATAATATGTCAGAAAAGTATTTTCTACATTAGCCGTCGTGTGGTAGTGATATTTTATTCTTCTTCAAAGTTTGTTTGACAGCTTTAACTCAGAACAAGTTTTCTACATGCATGTAATCAATAAACTGCATGTGCATTGTCAGACTGTCATAGGTAACATCAGAGAATTCGCATATATCGTTGATGATTAATTTCTCTCTTATATTTACTATTGTTTTAACAACACTAAAGGAAACCTTACGAAAATTGTGCACTGTATTATAAGAAATGAAATAAAACTAACCATGATAACCTTACGACGAAAGTATCTGTACACAAGCATGCCTCTATCGACACGAATTAGTAAAATACTACTCACTTAGATTTTTATTGGGTCTGTGTTTAATTGGTATGCTGTGTCATACTCAAGAGGTATGCAAATGTGGCATTTCATAAATATAGTTACGTATTCCTAGAAACCCAAAATTCGCTTGTCAGCAGCGGAAAGAGGCGTTACCTGTTGTGCAGCATTGTAAGTTTTTCAACATTGCACTATGAGCTGAAAGCATTTTCTTGCGATTTCCTTATTGATGTTTGATCTGACTGCTTGTAGCTCTTTCACAGAAGGGATAAAAACGTTACAGTCACTGAGACTGGAACTGCGAACCGTAACAGACGTTTTTTCACAGGTCAGCACGTTACCACAGAGCTGGCGAGGAGGTATGGGTCTTAGCTTCCTATTACGAGGGCAATAGTAACTAGAACTTGTAAACCGCTATTTAAAGGTCGAGATTAGTTGCGATTTCCACTTGCAACGACTTTCCTGGGCTGAAAACCGTAAATTTTCAATCTTTTGTTACCCTTCAAGCGATAATAACTCAGATTATTCAATGGAAATGACAGGTAAAATCAAGTGAACTTTGAGGCTTAATTCCGTGCACACCAGGAAGTAACTCGTCGATCACAGAGTTGCCAAACATACGTTGCCTTGTTGCCAAATCTCAGTTACAGTACCAGCAGGAAGAAGACGACCCGATGGGATCCTACAGCGGTCTGGGAAGTGACCATAGCTGGTGTCTCCAAGTCGCCTTTAGCGTTTTGTTGTAGTACGTATTTAAAGCAGCTTAGAAAGCGACAAAGTCTATTCTGAAACAATAAGAAATCAACTGCAGTATTTTTCACTGTTTTGTTAACAACCCACAATCAACTACGTTGCAACCAGCATATTAATCATGTCAATTGCAAACGCAGAGATAGCGATTTCTTGTTTCTACAGCTGTCTTAATTTGAATTGATTTCGACGAAGAACTCACAGTGAATACGAAGCGTCTACGAGAGACCAGCCTCATAGGTCGTTATGGTATCGTTAGGCTTTATCCGCAATAAAGAGTTTAACCGCTTAGCTGCCTTCCACGATTGTATTTTTAGGTTCCGAATGTGACCTCCCCCTTCCTAATCAGGCTATTGGATTGCGACATAAATGATCGTGACCGCATATGATTAATGAAATTCTACAGTGAGTACGGCTATTGTTACCGAAAGAAAATAAAACCAATTAGTAGGAGGAAACCGTACAACAGACCATTCAGAAGGAAGAATATATTCTAAACCTAATCTAGATACTGATAATAATTTTGAAATGTGTGGAATTTAGTGCAATCGCTCACGAACCACACAGTTGGAAAAAGGGTACGACATAATACTTAATACTAAAGTATAATTTAATGGTCGGCAACCCACTAGGCCAATAAATGTCCAGAATCCTAAGAAAGGCAATGGAGAAGAAAATTAAGCAAAATAATCACTGGTGTGGCCACAGAAGGCTGTCACGCTTTTCCATAATGCATCAGTTCATGAGAAAATAAAAGAATCAGAAAGCACTGTGTTCGCAGTTACTTAATCTGAAATACTAAATTTTGAAAGCAAAATTAAATAAAGTTGCTGGTTAAACAAATGACTGATTGTAAATGAAACATCGTCACGTATGAAAAATGAATTTTAGCAATCTCAGCAAAAATTAACGGAAAATTGGGAAATATGCAAGCAATTTACTTTTAATTCTTTTAACATAAGATCAGTAAAGTATGTACCAGCAGACGTCACTAGCTAAGCTAAATACAGAATAAATGAAATTGCGCACTCTTTATCCGAGATATACCTTCAGTTATTAATTTTGCCAGCGAAATTTTACCTTACTTTAAGTGAGTGAAGTTAATACTCAAAATTGTGAATTCGTTAAGCCTCTTTTGTGCAATAGAAGAATGAACACTTACAGAGACAGCAAAATTTAGACTGAAACTGGCCATTAGTAAATAAACAAAACTGGTAGTAGACAGTTAATCAATTTTTCATAGTTTTAGGACACTATGTCACTGTATCGAAAGGAAAGGGACTTGGTAATAACGTCTGAGGTCAATGACAACTCATGTGCTCTACAAGTTTGAACTATTACAGGTTATTATTCAATAAACTTAGCCAAAAGTTGTGAAAGAAATGCCACAGGTTAATGCCTCTACCATATTGGTTATACTTTGTCAATTAATAGTCTTACGATGCTGTAGCTGTGCAGACGACGAAGAATGTAGCTGGCGACAATGTTGCTGCTGCTGGTTGAGAACCACGAGTCGTCGCCAGAGTCACGGATAATTTTGGGACAGGCAGAAGTTAGAATTGCAGCTTCCTTCGCCTGTCCACTCCCACCGTGCTGTCAGAAATCGCGGATTAACAAAGTGGGTGCGCCTGCACTTGCGCGATCATAGAAGCGCACCGCGTCGGCGGGAACTCCCATCAAACACTTCCGCACACTTTCAAGACTCAAGCTGCTCTGTTTCCTCTGTGCTCGCAGCGCAGGACATTATGCCGATTATGTTTTATTCACTGCTATAAATCAAAAGGTGTTCTTTGCGAAAGAAAGTCTGTGTTAACATATTAAAAACCTTGCAAAAAATCAATGTGCTGCATGTTTTGATGTCAACAGTGTTATACCACAGTTATGCAAAGCCTTTTATAAATATAGCTGTCAAGTGGTAAAAGGGAATTTTGTTGAAACGTCACACAAGTCTGTAGGAGGGGTAGTTATAGCCCCTTATTAATAATCGCGAAAAAATTAAGTACTTTCTTGGTTTGTTTGTTTGCTGTTACAGGGCTGTAGTTCTGCTACACAGTGAAGTCCCCACACAGCAATCCCGAAGCTACAGGAGCCAAAATGAAAACTGCACAACCCATTCAGTGGATTATCGCGCGGTAATTCGCTTTCTGCACTTGAAGGGGTAAAAAGCCGTGGCAGATGAAGCTGAGTTGGTGGAAGTGTACGGCACCACTTCTCCATCGTTATGACACAGTGGTGATGTAGACTGAGTCAGTAAGATCAGTCAAGTCCGAATGACGAAGAGCGAAGTGGCGCACTATCTCTCTGTGAAGATCTTGGGATTGCAACGGAAGGGGAGCGCAAGTACTCGAAGGCAGACGCATCGCAATTGAAGCGATAATGGAAAAAGTCGTGTATCAGATTTGAACGTTTTACATGACAGTGAAGGTCGCCTCCCACTGAGTTCCACGACTGCCACACACTCACTCAATCCGCCCGGGAGACAGTGACACGTGATGCTTCTTTGTACTATCAGATTTTGCCTCACTCTTCTGTTATGTCACCGATGACATTGTACCACCACTCCGGTATCATTAGTAGTAGCCATTTCGTTTCCTGTTCGACTCGGAAGTAGAGCGAAGGAAAAACATCTATCTACATGCCTCTGTACGAGTATTAATGTCTCCTTTCTTATCTTAGTTTTCCTTCTGTGAAATGTCAGTTAAACGAAGAGGAAGCACTTGGAAAAACGTAAGCAAACTGTTTATTATTTCGAAAGTATTCTCCAAATCTGTTAATGTATCTATCCCACTCCGAGACAAGCCCAATGACGGAATTCTCACATTATGCATTACAGATTCGATTGTGATAAGCGAGACTTCGAATATTTCGAAAGTATTCTCCAAATCTGTTAATGTATCTATCCCACTCCGAGACAAGCCCAATGACGGAATTCTCACATTATGCATTACAGATTCGATTGTGATAAGCGAGTCTTCGAATAACATCTCTCGTAATTCCCAGTTCTTAACAGAGAGACGGTGTGCCGCTTCACCTTTCCTCACTCTGACTTGACTGGTCACACTGATAGTGTCTGTGCCACCTGACCACTGTGTCATAATGATAGTGAACTGTTCTTGTAATCTTCCAGGACTTCAGCATGAACTGTTGCGGCGTTTTTCCCATTTAACTGCAGAAAACGAATTACTGCACGGTTCACCACTTTGCCAACGGGTTGCATCATTTCCTTTTTGGCTCCTGTAGCCATGGGTTTGTGGCGCAGGGATTCCAGTGTCTAGCGGCACTGCAGACATGTAACAGCAAACAAATAAACAAAATATTTTTACGAGATGATAATTAGAACGTTATGACTAACCCCATCTAGGTACTTACTTGGCGTTTTACTAAAAATACTTTCTGTGCACATGATACCGTTAGTGCCCCAATATCGCCCTTTGTTCTTTTTTCTCATAATTGATTAGTTCAGTGAGATAAAAATTGAGTACCACTACAAGCTGAAGCGCACTGAAGGGCGCGGTGAAAACTTCGATGCAGCCACTAACGGTCGCCTCTCACATAGAGCCAACGGCCCGCCCAGCCGGCTGGCCGACCACAGTCCGTGTTGCCCTCTCGCCACGTACCCTGACACATCTCTCTCGACACGCTCCGGTGTGTTTTCTCGGCTCCACGCCAGCGATGACACACAGGAAGCTAATGGTAATTCCTACCACCTAGCGGGGCCCCAGCAAATGAAGGGGGGAAGAAAAGATGAAATGAAGCCCCCACTGCTCGTATACTTTGTGGCTGGTGGAGGATTCAATGGCAGTAACGGTACTCTGGGAAGTCTTCGAGGCCACCTCCAACAAGTACACCGAGTTTTACACTGCGTGTGAGGTTGGTGTGCCACATGTCATTCTTCTCTGGCTGTACATAGAGGGAAGCACATCTGACAATAGCGACCAGATCGGGATCTGTGTCTGTGCTGGTTTACTGCAGGGTCTGGTGCTAGGGCTGACACACTGCACTTTTTTCACCACGAGGTGTGCTGGTCGCAGTGACTGGAATAAGGCAACTGTAAGCTGAAAAACAGTCCACTTCTTCCTGCTCCAGAAGTCGCTACATTTATTGCTTCCTCGTCCCAACTGCCGTACGTGTGTTGTGCATAATCTCGTAAGTACCAGAAGTTGAAAGAGATTGTACACAACCATATCCCGAAAATAAAAAAATATCGACAAAACTCCTTCTCACAATCTGTCTGAAAATTGCGTGTTTCCTGTATGGTATCAAATGAAACCGGACGAATAATGAATTCCTGGCGTTTCAATCGATACCTCCGAATGTAACGCATTTGGTTTCACTGTACCACTGCTCCTTATTTTAAATGAATGATGTTTTATGCTGGCCTCAGATGGTTTTGCTGGACATACGCCCTCTATTTAAGCGTTTTGGCTTTGCATATGCTAGCTATTTAAGCGATGATTGGACGAGTGTAGGACGGGTTTTACACTTTCGTGAGTGATCAGGACGCATCTTGAAGATGTTGCGGAGCAGATTTTAACGATTTAGTGGTTGCCTCCTTTCCGTTTCTTATATTTGCGATCAGCCGCAGCTGGGGAAAGATTTAATGGTTGTATCCAAAGATTCTCCATTTCTCTAAGTAATATTTTATGTTATGGGTGCCACAATTTTGTTTAGGACCTGTGCTCGATCCTGTGTGGTGTCATTCTCCGAATGATTCATACTATCAGTTTTGATCGAAAGAAACACGTTTCAAATAGTTATGGACCTTCCGGCAGGTCAAAACTCTGCACCTCATATGGGACTCCAACAAAGAACCTCCGCCTTTCCTGAGTAAGTGCTAACTGACTGAGCTACCCAAGCACCACTCACAAACCGTTCTCACAGCTATGTTTCTGCCACTCCCCTTGTACTACCTCTCTGCGGCTCTCTTAGTGGACAGTAGAATAGAAGATTATTCAGGAAAAATAATTTTAATTATCTGAAAAGCAATATTATACGCGTTTTAGGGTAACTCGCTCAATATACACTGAAGCGCCAAAAAAACTGGTATGAAATGCCTATTCAAATACACAGATCTGTAAACGGGCAGAATATGGCGCTGCTGACGGCAACGCCTATGTAGACAAGTGTCTGGCGCAGTTGTTAGATCGGTTACTGCTGCTGCAATGGCAGGTTATCAAGATTTAAGTGAGTTTGAACGTGGTGTTATAGTCGTCGCACGAGCGATGGGACACAGCATCTCCGAGGTAGCGGTGATGTGGGGATTTTCCCGGACGACCATTTCACAAGTGTACCGTGAATATCAGGAATCCGAACGAAACATCATCGATATGGGCTTTCGGAGCCGAAAGCCCACTCGAGTACCCTTGATGACTGCATGACACAAAGCTTTACGCCTCGCCTGCGCCTTTCACATCGACATTTGACTGTTGATGACTGGAAAGATGTTGCCTGGTCGGACGAGTTTCGTTTCAAACTGTATCGAGAGGATGGACATATACGGGTATTCAGCCGTGGTGGAGTCGCTATCGCCTGTGATTCTCTTATCTTGTAGAGGCAGTAATCCCGATCGAGCTGTCATGCGCGTTTTCTGTTTGGTTTTCCTCTTCTGGCCGCTATTTACGCGCGGCACTTTCAGCTATGGTTCTCTTGGTTTCCCGCTGTGGCCCCTAGTGGTCATGCATGCTCTTTGCTTGGGCATATGTTGTGTTGGCGAGTATTGGAGTGACCGTTACGGAGGAGCGTTGGTTGCTCGCTGCGCTGTGTTTTGATTTGAGGAGTGTGTCGGCGGCGGGCTGGTGGTGATGGTCTCCAATGCACTAGAAAGTGTGTATATTGGACAACCTGATGCTGGATGCCTATGTATGCTATGTGGATTCTCGTCGTTTGCTGCTATTAACGGTGGGCATCAGCTATTTCTTTGAAGTTGTGTTTGTGATCAATCTGATCGTGACTTGTTTTCACAGCCGGAAACAGTGGTTTGTATGTGATTATCCCCGCCGTAGCGGGGAATAAGGAATTCACTCTTGGTTTCGTTATATGTTGAGTAATGCTGCGCCCGCATCTCGTGGTCGTGCGGTAGTGTTCTCGCTTCCCACGCCCGGGTTCCCGGGTTCGATTCCCGGCGGGGTCAGGGATTTTCTCTGCCTCGTGATGGCTGGGTGTTGTGTGATGTCCTTAGGTTAGTTAGGTTTAAGTAGTTCTAAGTTCTAGGGGACTTATGACCACAGCAGTTGAGTCCCATAGTGCTCAGAGCCATTTAGTAATGCTGTTAAGAGTGTTAAACATTACTCAGTGCCGGGAGCACTAAGCGTGAGTAGCGCGAAGGCTGCATGAGTTCTTTATGTTATGATTGCCACAGTTTTGTTTAGAACCTGTGCTCGAGCCTGTGTCGTGTCATGCTCACAGTGTTTCATACCATCAGTTTTAATCAAAATAAACCTGTTAAAAATAGTCTTGAGCCTTCCCGACAGAATAGTGAGCGGATCAAGTTTGGTGTTAAGACAGTGTGTTCGTAGTGTTCCTTGAGTATATTATGATTCATTCTGTGGTCTGCTTTTGAAGGACCCTTAACTTTGGCGTTTGGTTTTATAGGTTTTTATGCTCTTGGTTTGGCAGGCCATTAACTTCTCCAGACTTATGCTTGTTATTGGGATTCGCCTGTAAGCGTAAAGAATTATGAGCAGTAAGAAGTGAATAGTTTTCCATGCTATTTGTTTGAGGTCTTGCATGTGTTAAGGGTATTAAATTTGAAAGGGGGGGGGGGATAACTCTGAAAAAGAGAGCTTGTGTTGTGTCCTTTGGTACGGTTATCTATTCTTTGTTTTCTTTTTTCTCTTTTTTAATATTACAGTGTACCACGAGCGCCGGGCACAATCAGTACTGGACTGACCAATACAGCGGGCGGCGCCTTGATTGAAATGTGTTCGGACGGCGTTAGCTCGGCCAGCTACGTCTTGGTGACGCTCGGCGCTACTTGGCTGTGTCCTGTCAGACTCGCTGCTCGCTCCAGCAGCTGACAGAAGTTGAGTATTCTATCTGCTAATTATTGGAGATTCCTATCGTTAACGTGTTCGGACGGCGACAAGGTGCCTCCCCTGTTCCCAATAGTTTGGTCACTCTTGTTTTAGGGTGGGTTATCCGTGGGGCTGTGCCCGCTCTTGTGTGCAACTTAAACTGATTATTAAGATAACTGTCTTTTCTGCCTAAGTATTGTTATACTTTGCCTTTTTACTTAAAATTTGTTATTTAATATCCCGTGCTGTCGCTTGTTTTACTAATGGGGAAGTAGGCCCGGTAAATTTCTGTTAAATTTGTGGGCAATTATGCTTGTCAGCTATATTTATCTGGGGATATTTGTTATTCAGTTTAAAGGAAGGATCTTTAATAAACATGCTTCATGCCATACACTGTTGTAAAGACTGTATAAAGCTTTTAATTATACCTGTTATTGGTGGCTATTGAAAGCCCGGTTTTGTAAAAGATTTTGTAAAACTGTGTTTGGGGATGTGTGTAATAAATCTTTGTGAACTACAAGCCTGTGTTTGCGTTTTCTTGTGAATCACGTCTCATCATTCACCCGGGGAGGTACCCTGGTGGGGAAACTACGCAGTATTTTTCTCTTTTCTCTCTAGCCTTTATCCCACCGATAGGTTGCTTCAGAAAAAAGCTCCATGCAGCAATATTTTCCATGTAAGCCCCGTCTTCCTCGTGTGTCCTGCCTTCACTAGGACACCAATTTAACGCTTCAATGAGGAGTCGATCTACGCTGGAAAGAAAATTAGTTACGATTTTGGCCACGAGGTGAAAATCTGGCGCTGTTAATGCAAGAAAAGTGTATAGAAATGTCTTCATAGGTAATTGTTTATGAAACGGACGTGGGCAAAAAAGGGCAAACAGGAAGGGAAAATGTTGATTTTATTATTAACCGCTGCTTACACCGAAAACGTCGATGACATGCTGCATCCTTACAACGACGAGATCAACAGTTGCTCGCAGCAGTGCGGATGGAATCTGAGTAACGAGTTCCTGTATACTGGCCTTCAGATCAGGTAGAGACCGAACGTGTCCCTGGTAAACGCGTTCTTTAGGTATCCCCAGAGCCACAAGTCACATGGATTCAGATCATGTGGTCTTGTAGACCATGCTTCTGGAAAACAGTGCTTTCCACACAGCTGCGGTCTTCCAGGTCAGGAATCACTGGCTGCACAAGGAGGTCTCGATAACGTGCAGATATAGCGGTACACCTGACAGGCCCTCTGGGTGTAATCTCTTCAAAGAGGAATGGACCGAGAATAAAGGTGCTTGGGAATGAACAACACACAGACATACCGCAAGTTCAATGACTCTTCCTGCGCTAAACGCGATTTAAAAGTACCCCTAATTCAGAGTTCCGTGTATCACTGCACCCTGTAGCATAAAATGTAAAACGAGAGTCGTCACTCCACAGAATACTGCCCGCCCTATGTCAACTTCGACCCGTGCCAAAAACCGAAGACCAAATTCAGGAAAGGTTTCACTTGCTGCACAGTCTGGGCTTTGTACGGGTACGAGTGAAAATAGACCGCAAAGCTATCTGTACCGTTGACCATGGAATGGACAATTCTCGTGAGACTGCGCGAGTACTACCACTAATTGTAGCACGTGTTCCACGGTCAGTTAAAACAACAGTAACCTAGCCAATAACTTCTATCGGGATAGGACGACTTTCTCTTTCAGGTGCTACACCAAGCTCACCCGTGTTTTAGAGTTTCATTATCATCTTCTTTAAACCATTTAATGACATCGGATCCCTCCTTAGATCTTCCAGTCGGCGATACTTTTTCAGTCCAGCACTGTAATTGATGCCGTTCACATAAAACACTTTCGCTAACAGCACACGGTCCCTCTTCTCGATAGCCACACTGTCAACTCTCGTTATGGTTTGTCAAATGACAGGGTGGGCGCTATACCGTCATATAAACTATGAACAGCGCCAGATTTACATTTAGTGGCCAGAATTGGAACTAATTTGTTTTCCAGCGTAAATTGGTTTCGCATTAACATATTACCATATCTACCAAGTTTCGCTGCCATTTTAGTTACAGCCTACACTGGACCTCCGTGAGCACGGCACCTGTACTTTAATTGTAACTACCCGTTAAGTAGGTTTGGCATCGGCTGTTGCTTATTGTGTCAGCTTCAAACAAAGAAAGAAACAAATAAACAGAGAAAAATATGGTATAACGGTACTTTTTGACTTCTGGTCAGAATGTTGCTGCAACATACAGCTTGAGAGCATACCTACCGCCTTTTTGTTGCAGAAGAGACAACATCACATGTTGCTTTTTCCATACTGTTTCCTACACGTGTAGGAGTAGAATGTAATTTTTGCGAGAGGTACCTAGGACGTATGTTATTATTTCTTTTTTTAACTGAAACTGTCCATAATTGATGTCGTCAGTCGTGTCATTGGGTTGTTTGGAAATGCTGCAAGTGGTGAAATTAAAAATCTGGAAACGAAATAAAGTGTTTATTTCGAATAAACAAACTGCCTAACGCTGGAAATTCATTTAACATTCCGCAAAAGGAATGTAATACGACAGTTCCGCTCAAAATCTAGCGTCCATTACTAACAGCAGTACAAATGCCTCAGTGATGAGCGAAGAAGGCTTGCGAAAATTTATTTGCAAAGGTACTTGGAATAGTAGTGACAGGCTCTATCCATCGACGAACGAAGGATTCATTTGACGATATTCGTGCAAGGGAATGGACACAGAGAAGTACCAAAGAATGAGTCTCACGTGTAGTGGTTCCAGCAGAAAGGCAGGTCGACTATTTTTGGGGCCAGCGTCGAGACACGACCCTCCAGTGTAATAGCTTAACCAACAGTCAAAATTTCGGCGATTAGTTCATCTTCCAAGATGATAATACATGAGCACACCACATTCACTTTGCGAACACGTTCCTCCCGAAGGCAGAAGTCAACCGAAGGGAATAATGGCTTATGGTATTTACCAACATGAATCCGGATAAGAATGCTTGGAACTTGTTCAAACCTTCAGTGCGTCGTCACAAAGGCTCTCCTCTTGCACCAGTTATAAGTGAAAGGAAAACGACGTTCTGGTTCTCATTACAAACGGAGAATGGGACGAACTTAAGAGCCGACGTCTCACCACCACGTCCACAGCAAGTCAAGAAGGAGCAAAGCATTTACAATACGCGTGTAGGGTATTCAACGCTGCTTATTCAGTAGCGGATTTTGATTTCATAGATGTGCAAAGATGTTCGTTTGCAGAAAGACTGTCTTTATTCTGAATATTGTTTTGTAAACGGTAAAGCTATTTTTGTCATAGTTACATAAATCTTATTATTTTATTCCCCACTCCCCTTCAACACATCACTAGTTCGCGGGTATTCAAATGGTAGACGACTTCTCTGAGTGGTTAATAGAGCCAACTGCAACTTTACGCGACTTACAGGTGAAAGGAAAACGATGTTCTGGATCTCATTACAAATGAAATGTATAATTTATAATTTTATCCTGAAAATAAAGAGAGCGATTTGAAATTTGTGCGGTGAGACATTATTTCCAAATACGGCTGCCGACAGAAAGCAAAACTTTGCAATCAGTATTTCCAAAAGCGGACTCCTCACAGACTCTTTCTCATAGAGCGTACTGTACCTCACAGGTTCGAGGTTACTCTAACGATTGTCCAAATAAAATCACTATTCAGACAACATTTTGTTTATAAAAAGAGTCAAAATGACACTTCTTGTTGACAATGGCCGTTATGTCAGACACGCCCTTGACTCTCTTCCTGCTGACTGACTCCATCCACAAAACACAGGGGCAAAGTTGAATACACCTTTAGGAATTTCAAGAAAGGTAATTTCACACATATCAGAAAGGGTATGCGCTGTGGCAAAAAATGACACGTACCTGAAGTGAACAGCGAGTAAACATCAAGATTATTGTGAAACTTCAGAAATCAGTAACATGACTTTTCAGGTGGTTTCAGAAACGTATGAAGATGAGTGCGTGTTGCGTACTACAACTGTCTTCGAACAGCATAAAAGATTTTCCCTAGGCAGGAGCTCTTTAGAAGACTATGACCAGAAAGGCTGGCCACGTTTATCAATCATCGACAACATCATTGTGAAAGTTCGAGAAGCAACATGGAAAGTCCTAAGTTTGAATGCAAGTATTATTGCTGATATGTTGCGTGTGGATGGGAAGGTGTTCGACACATAAGGTGATCTACGTATTTGACAGAGCAGTGTACGAAAATTGGGTAGAACACTGTTTTAACCAGAAAGAAAATAAGTTTACCCTGACCTTTCCGAGTGGACTAAGTAAGTGTCCATTTTTTAAAATAATACTTTTATTACATATGACATTACGTAGATTTTTCTGTGTGACCCAGACACCAGACTTCTCTGAGTGGTTAATAGTGGTTAATACATCTATGTATTAGAACTCAGTATATTTCTGACAAGCGAATATATATATGTGCATATTTCATGTACGTCTGTCTTTCACACTATGTAGTTCACTGAGTCATGAGAGAACAGACGCTGAAAAACAAGGGAATTGATATATTCGTCAGCTGAAACCAAAGCAGTATTAGCGTAATTACCGACTACGTCTTCGTTCGTTTTTTAGGAAGTGCATAGAGAGTAGTACTGACAGGAAGATGGTAAGTAGTTTCCTCCACCAAGCTTCTCAACGTTGCTGCGCCCTAGGCTAACCAATAACGGGACTTAAACTTGGACCAGGACTAGCAGTCCCACAACTACGCATGAGTCAACAAGATGGGTAAGCTCCGCCATTCAGGGTAGACGTCAATGTCTCGCCCACAACCAAGTCACGATATCACTGCATAAAACGGAAAATAAGAGAGCACTTGGGAGGGGGCTTTAGGACTTTACGATCGTGACCTGTTAATGGAACAATTCCGATATTCACCTCATATGATCATAGGAAGCCATAAAATTAAAAAATACGAATGTCCATCTCGTTCCTTCCGGTTACGATTCTGCTGGTTCAGCTGCTGTCGCACATCTGACGTTAAAACTATGTATACAGTGAGGTTTTGCCAGTTCAAATACTTTATGAAAGTGAGGGAAGTACTGGCACTACTCTGGAGAGTATCCTAAAAGATTAATGCGCGACGTCTGGGAACGTGTTTTCAAGTTACCTAAAATGGATCTGACGAACATAAGCTGAAAGTATTCAGCCTAGATGGAAAATTTAAAGCCCGATGATTGAAGTAATATACCTTTCATCGTTTGGTATACCGTGAAATGCAGTGTAATAATGTAGTAGTAGCGAAAATTATCATAGACAATGGGCGAAGCAATGACGTCAGCAGTCGTCTCCAGGGAAATCACTCACTGTATTGTCGTACAACTATAAAAGAGAAAGCGCTGGATATTTTACCCTAGAGACTCACAGGCACAGAGATGGGAGAACAGCCTGTAGTAGTGTACACCCAAGCCAAAGAGGACAACGCATCGTTAGCTTATGATAGTGAACAAGGAAGACAAGAGGGCATCGCATTGTTGGCATGTTGTAGTGTACAAGGAACCCAAGAGGACATCGCGTCAGTGACTTATAGTAGTGTACAAGGAAGCCAAGAGGACATCGCATCTTTGGCGCCTAGTAGTGTACAAGCAAGCCAAGAGGACATCGCATCTTTGGCGTCTAGTAGTGTACAAGCAAGCCAAGAGGACATCGCATCTTTGGCGTCTAGTAGTGTACAAGCAAGCCAAGAGGACATCGCATCTTTGGCGTCTAGTAGTGTACAAGCAAGCCAAGAGGACATCGCATCTTTGGCGTCTAGTAGTGTACAAGCAAGCCAAGAGGACATCGCATCTTTGGCGACTAGTAGTGTACAAGCAAGCCAAGAGGACATCGCATCTTTGGCGTCTAGTAGTGTACAAGCAAGGCAAGAGGACATCGCATCTTTGGCGTCTAGTAGTGTACAAGCAAGCCAAGAGGACATCGCATCGTTGGCTACCAGTAGTGTGCGAGGAACGCAAGAGGACATCGCATAGTTGGCGTCTAGTAATACACAACCAAGCTAAGAGGGCATCACGTAGTCACAAAGAGAGAAGAGACGGTGAAAAAGTCGTAAGAAGCATTAAAGCTAATGTATATGGCAATGTCGAAGCAGTGTGCAGAACTTCCTCAGGTAAGTAAGTACTGATGGTATTTCGCTACATAGGAGCTCCCACCTCTTTTAAAACCTCATCTCACTTCGTGGTTCGTTTGCAGATCGACACCACTGCTTTCTATTCGCTGCTTGGAGCGGAGGTGGTGGCATCAAGTCGTGCTATCTTTCACTTCTGGGGGAAGACTTTGCAACTTCGTCAGTCGTGGACAGCCAGGTTTACCGAGAATACAAGCTGTGACGGCACAAGGCGTGTTCGTCGTGGACGGGGCCTCTCGAGTTCCCGGGGATCCTCTGCGAAAATTCCTGATGTCGCTACTGTTGCTGACGGAGTCTTTCCTTCAGTTACAATAAGCCGAATGTTACCATGTTGTTTATCAAATAAATGCAATAAAACTGAACACAGCATCTTTTATTAAAGTTTTTCAGTACAGATTTCTCTCAAGTATTTTAGGTTCTCAGTGCAGATTTATCTGGCGCATTGAGAGTGTGATAAAGATGAATACCAACGCAAAGATGAATACCAACGCTTGAGATTTTTTGTAACATTACTGAATTCAGATATTTTTGAAGTATTAAGACTGTGTGCGAAGGACTGTACAGCAAGCAAGCTTCACACGACGCAAATGTCATGAAGTGTCACGCTGTATTTGGCCCGTTGAACTGATCGTAAACCAGCAAAACTATACGTGAAAAAAAAATCGCCGCTTATATTCTACGCTGGCATATGATAGTGCTCTTTCCACTTAAATGTTAAAGCTAAATAAATGTCTAACCAAACGAATATATTTCCTAAATACAGGCGATGGGGTCGACTTCATTGCTCCAGAAAAGGTGGATTGCCAGTATTTTAACACTGAATACCAGCAAGATTGCAGGACCTCACCGAGTGACCAACTTGCATCTAAACCAGCTGCCTCAGGAAGATGTATGTCATATTATAGCTCTCTTCAGTGGCACATCCCGTACTGTCAACTGACCAGCGACATGAGAATATGACAAGGTAGTGCTTATTCTGAACACAGGCAAATATCTGCGGCACCCAACGAGTTATATGAGACTCCCAAACAGTTATCGAGCATTCAGCGTCCTGTTGGCGGCTTCAAAACAGGGTGAGGAGCTGTGCTTCCAGAGGAAGGACAGTGTAAATGTAATTAATTTTTTGTTCATTTGTAGGTACCTAGTCCTGTGTCATTGGCATCGAATTCCCCGAACACAGTACCGTAGTATGTCGGAACATTATCCAGACGAGAATGCCGCTGCTCATCTCCAGTTTAGCAAATATTTCCAAGTGATAAAATTTTATATCTGGCCTGGACTTCTTCAGTATACCATGGTTGTGTAGGGGCCCGCATCCTTCCAATTTTTCATTCCATTTAGTTAGTGATCTGCGCACATTTGGTTTTTCTTGTCAGGATTCCTTTAACTCCTTCATTCTTCAGCTTCTGATTATCGACGTATCGTATTTGCACTGCGGTGTCCAAGTGCCTGGATGTGGTGGTTCTGGGACACTTTGATTCTCACAGAAACGAGCATACGCAAACGAAACACCATACCCCGTGTATCATTTCGGGTTTCGTCACGGCCAGTCCACGATGCAACTTTGCGGTTGGTGCAGGATACAATAGACGTAACGGAACTCTGGGAAGTCTTACACGCCTTCTTCCAGCACGTCTGACGTGCTTTACACTGCGTGTGAGGTTGGTGCAGTTATGGACTGTGCGGCTGGGGCTCGTCCCGGTTCGAGTCCTCCCTCGGGCATGTGTGTGTGTGTGTGTGTGTGTTTGTCCTTAGGATAATTAAGTTTTATTTTTTTTTTTATTTTTTATTTATTTATTTATTATTATTATTATTATTATTTTTTTTTTTTTGAGATTCGTGTGCCACATATACTTATTTTGCGGCGCACGTACACGATACTACAAAAGTAAAGAAGGTCACAGTTAAGGTGCACGTGCTGTTGCCTTCTGTCGATTGTGCTATTAATTTCTTTTAGTTATTGGTGTTAAGGTTTTGCTGTATGGTTCAAATGACTCTGAGCACTATGGGACTTAACTTCTGAGGTCATCAGTCCCCTAGAACTTAGAACTACTTAAACCTACCTAACCTAAGGACATCACACACATCCATGCCCGAGGCAGGATTCGAACCTGCGACCGTAGCAGTCGCGCGGTTCCGGACTGCGCGCCTAGAACCGCTAGACCGCCGCGGCCGGCGGTTTTGCTGTAATACAATTCTGTAAGAAGCATAGAAAGGGGCACAGACTGTTGTAAGGCAGGAAGAAACGAACTGTGACGTTTTACACTATGTTCTATTAAAACCTCAGCAACCACGCTTCAAATAGCGCCTAAAACGTTTAAGTTACTGGCATACAGATCTCGCTTTCTTATTGCTATAGCTGCTTTACTACTTATATGATTTCCGGGAACAGATACTACATTTCATACTATGCAAAGCGCCATCCAGAGTCAGGCACACACTTCGTTGTACTATGCTCAGGCAACCTGCGCAACAGAGAATTTAAACGGATGGATTCTTCCACGTGTCCAAGGTTGGGGTTTGAACCTTTGTACTCTATAGAGTACCTCGCGGTGACAGTAAATCACTTCAAAAGTACAGTAGACGGTTTGTTGCAGAATATTATGCCGAATTGCGGTAGCGTTCTCGCTTCCCACGCCCGGGTTCCCGGGTTCGATTCCCGGCGGGGTCAGGGATTTTCTCTGCCTCGTGATGACTGAGTGTTGTGTGCTGTCCTTAGGTTAGTTAGGTTTAAGTAGTTCTAACTTCTAGGGGACTGATGACCATAGATGTTAAGTCCCATAGTGCTCAGAGCCATTTTATTATGCCGATTATCTAGCTTGCTATTTGTTATACCTCAGAAGCTGTAACATCCGAAATGATATGTATTTTCTTCCTCTGCTTATACTTCAGTTTTCTTAAACACTTCCAAGCAAAGCTCATAAAATATCGGTGTCGGCTTATGAAGGGAAATCTTGCCGCTTTTAACATGTTTCATCTAGTATTGCGTATCAATTTCAGTGCAAAAGTAAATAACGATTATGTAAAATAGGGTTATATACTGTGTCTGAAAATGTGCTTTGTGATCTACTACAGAAATGCACTGCCTGATAAAAGTATTAATCACCAGAAAACACCGTAGGATATCACTGTAACTTTCTACATGTACACATCGAGGAGGGTATATAATGATTGTAGCTTCAATTCTCTGTGACATTTAGAACGGTAAGCAAGGTGCATTAGCGTTCTCCTTGTGTATGTAAGACACGTGAACAGAGTCAGGTGTTGAGCGATCACTGTGAAGGATCTGTGGGGCAGTCGGATGTGCCAGTGGCCCAGTGATGGACTGTATGGAAGAGCAGTCGTAGCCAAAGTTGGGATCGAGCACGTATGTCCGCCACAAGGTAGGACCGCGGTACTGTGCACCGCGCACATCGTAACCCCTTCACATCTGCGTCCGCCATCTGAGAACAAGTAATGGACTCCGTGCAACGTTCAGTGCCATCCCGCCCCACTGATCAGAGGCCAGCATTTGCAGACTAGGGAAATGTCGTCCCGAGCGTAGGTTGCCGGTAACACCACGACACAAACGGCTGCGTTTGGAGTGGTGCCCTGACAGGAAAGCGTGGAGCGCTGATGAATGGCGTCACACTGTGTTCTGCGATGAATCGCGGTGCTTCACAACCGCACATGAACATCTTTGGTGAATATGGTGGAGACCTGGGGAGATGTCCCTTTCTCCCAGTGTTTCATAGAGGCACATCGGCACTGCTCCTGGAGTCGTGGTGTGGGGGGCCTTCAGATATGACTTGTAGGTAGGGCTGACTGTGATTGAGGGAACTGTGACACCACAACGGTACGTCACGAACAACCTGCATGCTCACGTGTAACCTGTCATGCGACAGCATCACGGCACCATTTTACAGCAGGAGAATGTTCATCTATACATGGCCGTGTCTCTGTGACCTTTCTACGTGACGCTGAGGCACTGCCGTGGCCGGCGAGGTCCCATATCCTACAGAGCATCCGTGCCATCAGCTTGGATGTCAACTCCGTCCCACTGCCAGTATGTAGGATATCAAGGACCAGTTGTGTTCCAGCTTGCCTCAGGAGAGGATACTACCGCTGCATGACACCCATCCCAACGGAATTAGAGCATGCATGCAAGATGGAGAGGGTACAATTAAATAACGATAAGTGGACTCAACCTGACAAGAGTTTTGTAAATTTTACTTTATTTTGTAAACACTGAAATACCATCACACTCTCACTCATTTTCGGTATCGGATTCCAGAGCAGTGCTCAACTTTTACCGCACAACTCTTGGCCCTGTATCAGGCCACCCAGTAGATCCGGCGACACAGGGTTTTTACTTGTGCCGTATGCTCCGATTCTCTCACTGCCCATCGGAGCTTTTTTTGCTGTACACGAACCATCCCTTAGCTCAAGCGACCGAGCGAGGTGGCGCTTCGGGAGGACGACGGTTCAATCCGGCGTCCGTCCATCCTGATTTAAGTTTTCCGTGATTTCCCTAAATCGCTCCAAGCAAATGCCGGGATGGTTCCTTTGCAAGGGCACGGCCGACTTCTTTCCCCGTCCTTCCCTAATCCGGTGAGACCGATGACCGATGACCTCGCCCTTAGTTCAAGGGTTCGAGAAAGCTTCCGTTTGCTCGCTGTTGAAGCAGTCACCGTGATGTTCTTGTGCGTTCACCTTTGTATTCATGTGGTTCTACGTCACGTCGGTTTAACGGGAAATGAGGCTGCCGACGCTGCTGCCAAGGCTGCAGTCCTCCTACCTCGACCTCCTACCCCTTCCATTCCTTCGGATGACCTCAGTGTTTCCGTCGGTCGGGGTTCGGTGTAACTTCGGCATCGCCAGTGGTCTTCCCATCACGTTGACAAGCTCCGTGGAAATAAATCTCTCCCAACGGCTTGACCGACCTGTTCTCGTCGCCTCGTTGTGGGGGGAACATGTAACAAGGTTTTGTGTTGGACACTGCCTTTTTAGCAATCACCATTTATTAAGTGGTGATCCCCAGCACTTTGTGCTCATTTTCATCAACCTTTGACGGTTCGCTATTTCGTGATCCGATGCCCTTTGTTTAACCGTTTACGTCCAGTGAACGTTTGCCGTCGTAGTTATATGTCGTTTCAGCGAATGATGCGCGGGCTTTCGATCGCGTTTCACTTTTCAATCCGTCGAAGTAATATGGCGAAAAACATTTGATCTTTGGTTAGGGACCTTAGTTGGCTCTACGGCCTATTTTGTGGACCTTGCTCCACGAGGAAGTCCTTGCTGTTAGCTTTCTTGCCTTCAGTCGATTGGGCTATTAATTTCTTTTAGTTATTGGTGTTCTAAGGTTACGACTTGGGCGCTTATCCGTTTCCTCTTCCATTTCTCCTCTTCTGACCGCTTCAGTTTTCTTACCAGGCAGTGTACTGAGAAAACCTTTGCTCTGCAAGATGGGATATATGTAACGAAAATGATTTTTATTCGTCACATTTGAAAGTCTTTAGTAATAAAGTAGTTACTAATTACTACCACGAAAATAAGCGGCTTAGTAGTTTGAAAACAAAGGACAAGGCGCACATTTTTCCATTTCCTTACAGGGATTTACCATATTCTAAGAGTGAGAAGGTTAGAGGTTGACTTTCCGAATGCAAGCACCTCTTTGATATGAGACAACTTGTAGATAACTTACAACAACGTCAGTGTGACAACGAAGAGACGAGTACTCAAGCTGGGAGCAAAGAAGTTGAGTATTTGGCTGAGCTGCTGTGGAAAGCGTGCTTAAATCGTCGATTCGGATATCTCAGAACTGTCTGAAGTGTTTTCCTGGAGATAGTTATCCGTTGATCCCCTCTGAGCGATTTATTTACCGGCGCAGAAGGCTCTGCCAACGCGAGTATAAGGAGTCTAAGCGATGTGGAATAATCACGGTAATCGAAGGGAAACCTCAGTTGTTTCATAAGTAAAACTACTGTTTATTAACAAACATTCGAATTTCTGATCTTTCAACTTAACTAATCAGACCTGGAGAACCTATAGACACCCACCCACGAAAAAGACGACAGGTGCAGTGAAAGGTTCCAACTATAAGGGGTAGTCTAATGAAAACCAAATAGTCGCCACACTGGGACCACGGAATGGTCCCAGTCAAAAGTAATCAGCACACGCTGTAGTACATTTATCCCACTGGGTGACGAGACGACCAATACCTGTTTCATAGAGCGCAGTCGGCCGCCGACGCATCGAGAACCGCAACCAATCTTGTACTTTCGCGTCCGACTAAAACGACGTTCATGAAAATCTTTCTTCAGTTCGCAAAATATGTGACAATCACACGATTAAAAGAGCTCGGCTGCACAGAGGTATTGCAGTGCTTCCGAGTAAAGTCCCCGTAGCGTAGCTTTCGTCCGATTGGCAGTGTGGAGCCAATTGGCAGCGTGGGGTAGGCGCTATCGTGCAACATTGCGATTCCGTCCGACAGCATTTCGACAGCCCGAGGGCAAACGGCGAAGCCATCAGTGGGAACATCCCACGTTTCCCCCGCCAAAGGCAGCCACAGTTTATAACACTTCTGTCTGCTACTACTGTACCATAACCTTAATGCTGGAAACAAGTCGTGAAATAAAACTATTTTGTTAAAGCAATTATGGTATAAAGCAACAGAGCAGTGTTACCCTCTGAGAGGAATTTTGTTATGTTGACCGTGTTGTACGTACATAGCAGACACATGACCAGGATGACTCTTTTTGAAAATGAAATTATGAAATCCGCCTTCACAACTATAAAGCATCTACAGTCTGCATCTGCTGGTCTGGAATGTTGTAATTTTCAGTCCTACCATTGATCAGATGCGTGTCTCCACACTAATCTATACTGTGCAAATCTCTTCATCTCAGCTTAACTAATGCACGTTTCATCAGTAGAACCTGCTTTGTGTATTGGACCCTCTGGCACCCTCTACGACTTTTATCGCTTACACTTGCCGCCGTTACCAAACTCCTGAGTCTGTGATGCTTGAAGGTGTGTCTTGTCAACCGATTCCTCCTTTTAGTTACGTTAGGTCACAAATTTCTTTTCCCTCAGTCTCAGTACTTCCTCATTATTTATTCGATCTACCCACCTGATCTTCAGAACTCTTCCACGTTTCAGGAACTCTTCTTGTCTCAAATGTTTCTCATTCACACCTCACATCCACGGAAGGCCACACTTCAGACAAACACCGTCAGAAAAGTCTTCCTAACTCTTCAAGTCATATTCGGTATTAAAATATTCCACTTTTTCAAAGAAGATTCTCTTTTTTTGCCAACTTGCACTTTATGTCCTCTCTATTCCGTCTATCGTTGATCGCTTTACTGCCAAAATAGCTACTACTTTTAGTGTGTCTTTCCCTAATTACAAAGTCAAGTTACATTAATGTGACCACCTGCCAAAAACCTGAATAAATAACCATCTTTTGCAGAACAGACCTCTGCGACAAGTGCAGGAGGAGAGTCAATGAGATTCTGGAAGGTACCATCAGGGATCCATGCCGACTCCAGTACCTTGGTCAGCTATGCTAGGTTTCTCGGCTGAGGATCCGTGGCGATCCCGATCCACGTAGTTCCGCAGCTTCTCGATTGGATTTACCTCCGGGGAGTTCTCTGGCCAGCGAAGTACGGTAATCTCATCCTGGTGCTCTTCGAAACACACACGTTGACTGAGAGCTGTGTGACACGTTGCTCTGTCCTGCTGGCAGACGCCATCGTGACGAGGAAAAGCAAGCTGCATGGAGGAGAGGACATGGTCCCCAACGATAGGTGCATAATTGTGTTGATCCACTATGTCATCCAGAATGACGAGATTACCCAGGGAATGCCACGAAAACATTGCGTGGACTGCTACGCTCCCGCCTTCGACCTGAACCCTTACGGCGTTTGTTGGAGAACCATGCACGGCAACTGCCATCTATCCGATGGAGCAGAAAACGTGATTCATCTGAAAAGGCCACCTATTACCACTCACCGGACGTCCACTTGCAGTACTGTCGTACAGAATCCAGTCCTCGTCGCCGATGAACAGCAGTCAGCATGGGTGAATGAAGCAGGCGACTGCTGCGGAGGCCCATACGCAATAACGTTCGCCTGGACGGTCGTTGAGGAGACACTGTTGATAGCCCCTTGGTTCATCTGGTAGGTCAGTGACTCAACAGTTAAACATTTGTTCGCTCGTACTTGCCCAGCACCTACTTTCGATGGTACCATTTTGCCATTCAAGGTGTACTGTAACCACGGAGGGATGCTAATAGTTTACAGACTTAGCCGTTTCGGAAATACTTACATCCTTATCTCAAAAGCCAATGAACATACCCTTTTGGGCGTCAGACCAATCGCTCCGTTTCCGCATTACAACGACCGCACTGTTTCCCACGTCTCCCGACACCTTTTGAATACCCTCTACTGCTAGTACTACCACTGCCGTTTGTGAGTGGTTACTGAACGTTGACGTCGAACATCGGCGGTGGTCACATTAATGTGATTGGACCGTGTAATTTCCTCTGCATCGCTCGATTTAACTCAACTACATACCATTACCATCATCTAACTTCAGTTGGTGTTCGATTTATAGCATTGCTCGAACAGTCCACGGGTGTACTGCTGGTCCATAGTGCCCGTTGGACGCTATGGACCGTAGTACACCCGTGGACTGTTCGAGCAAGAAATACGCCGGGAGAAGTTGAAGAATCACAATTTATAACCTCCTCGCGAAACACTATCCATTCCGCTCAGATGACCTTCCAAGACTGACTGAATTACAAAGTCATCGACAAACCTCAAAATATTTTTTATTTCTTCTGATTGAACTTTCGCTCTCCAAATGTTCCCTTCTTTTAGGGAAAAGTGCCCTTATTATCAGGTACCGGTTTTAAATCACACTATACTATTACTAGGGAATATTTAAATACTACTCTTGCAAAAAAATCTTCCAAATATTTCCTCATTCTGTAACAGGCGGACAAAGAATTAAAAAGTGTTATTTTTTCCACTGAAAAAATAATGTTCCTAATTTCGGGTTTCTTAATTACGGATTGTACATAAACGCTAAAATTCAATGAATGAGTAACATAGCTTTTATTCATACCAAAATAATAGTCGGTTACTCTGCAGACATTTCAGCCATAACAAGAAAACTGTACGGTCTTTGTGCTTTTTTGATACAGAAACCATATTTAAAATTTTTGCAGGAATGATCGTCGTCACCTACACAAAGCTCATAACAATAGCGAAGGCAACGCATGAGTACGAGGGGCGTTCAGAAAGTAAGCTCCGATCGGTCGCGAAATGGAAACGACTATGAAAATCCGATAAAGCTTTGCACAGATGTGTTGGGTAGTGTCTCTAGTATAACCCCAGTTAGCATCACGTCGCTCTTCTCATTTCTGAGCTCGCAGTGAGTGCGTAAAGATGTCTAGAAAATAGTGTCTGCCGCCAAGTACGAGGGCCTGGTGAGAAATTTCGCCTGAAGCTATGCAGCTAACATTACATAACTGTCGTGCTGTTTCTTCTTCAAGACAATTCTCAGCCGCATTCTGCAGGGGCAATGAAGATGCTCCTGCATCGTTTTCAAATGGAAATGTGAGATTACCCAGAATACAGTCCGCAATTGTCTCCCCCTGAGTTTCATCTCTGGTCACATGAACCGCTGTCTTTGAAGACAACATTTTGACACAGACAACGAGGTGTAGGCCAGCGTGGAGAATTGGCGGAAAGCACTGGCGGCTGCCTTCTATGATGAGGCTATTGAAAAGTTGGTACAACGCTATGACAAAAGTCTAAGTCAGAACGGCGACTACGTAGAGAAGTAGCTGAAAGGTGTAGCTAATTGTTACAAGTAAAACATTTCTGATGTTCACTGTGGTTTCAATTTGGCAATCAATCGGAGCTTACTTTCTGAACAGGCCTCGTATAATCCAGACCTCTCTCAGTGCAGTGAATGCACTCCTCAGTCTCTTCGCTTTCAGATGATGAGTCTTTCAATATGGTTTCATCAACGCTTGATTTGGAGACTTCCTCATCATCGTCCTGCTGCTTCGTAATTCTCTGGTTCTTTTGTTAGTAGAGCTTTCTTTTGTTAGCCCAATATGTTGATGGTCTATCACATGCATAACGGCAAGCTCCCGAAGCGGATTTTTTTGAGGGCGGTGTCTCTCCTGTAGCCTTGGTAGTTGCTTTTTTTTCTCTTTAGCCAGGGACAGCTCCAAAGCGTTTTTAAAAGAAGATGACGTCAACCTGCTGCGTTACTTGGTGTTGGGTCTGATGGTGGAAGCAGAGGAGGCGAGCTGATTTCAAGACTAGAAACCGCTGTTGCATTAATTCAGTAGCTGCAGTCGACAATGACCCTGCTTCAACTTCAGAGTTATTGTCAGCATTTGCTGCAGATTGTTGAGAAGGAAAATCCGTAGATGTAAAAACCTGGGTTCACAAGATAGACCCCACATTTTTGAAAACGTTTGCAGTCACTTCCACCTGTTACGCCACTGCAGTGCCCATGAGTGGTACAACGTCTCTCAAACGTCTCTCTGGAATAAAATTCAGAACATTTGTTTGTATAAACTGATGCCAAATTTCAACCTCTTACTATCTGCTATTAGAGACTATCCGTTACTTCTATTTAGGCACAACCTAACTCTTAAGTGAGCGGTGGACGACACTTTCATCACTGTGATAAAGCCTCAGGAAAGACTTCCAACTGACCTCTGCAGAAAATGTTTGTCTTTGACACAATAGAAAAACAGCTGTGGGGAACGAAATGTTAAGAGCACCGGGACTTAACATCTGAGATCAGTCCGCTAGAACGTAGAACTACTTAAACCTAACTAACCCAAGGACATCAGACACATCCCTGCCCGAGGCAGGATTCGAACCTTTAAACGTAGCAACCTCGTGGTTCCAGACTGAAGCGCCTAGAACCGCTCGGCCACACCGGCCGGCAAGCAAGAGGGATATTCAGCTACCCGGAATTAGGTAATTATCCGAAATGTGGGCACGTTAGAGTACTTACTGCTTGTTTAACGTTCATACTGAATAACTTCGGGGATAGGCTGGCTTATCACATAATAAAGCATGTGAAATTAAACACTGGCTATGTACCAGGGAATAATGAAGGAAATTTCGACAGCTGAGGTGGTAGATAAGCATGCATTCATTTTAGTGCAGTGTTTTTGTCTCGCACATCGTTTACTGCGATGTTCACTATGCTGAGTGAAGCCTCGCAAGTTAAACACTAAATTACGCATTCAGCGGGCAGTTAATGGATGCGCACGTGGTTAAGTAGATCATTAGTGAAACTACTCACCGAGAGGAGCGTATGCGCTGTCAAGTTGAAAGAGCGGACGCGAGCCGAAATAGGGAGTGCTACACGAAAGGGAAGGGAAACAGAAGGCGAAAATAAGTTAGTTAATGGGCTGTCGCGTGCAGGAACGAGGAACGGCAGAAGACACTGGGGACGTGCGCGCCGCTATCCCGCAGGGAGAACGCGCTCGGGGCAGTAAACGCTACAGGTGCGGAGCTCCTGTTGCGTCATAAACCGGCGTGAGTTATGGGCCCATTACGCCAGCTACATGCGGCGCCCTGTCCTCGCCAGCGTATGGGCGGCCATCTGCTAGGGTTAAGCGGCTACCTGCAGTAGGCGCAGTCCGCCTTATACGTGACTTCCCCTTACAGCTTGTAGCAAGTTCCTATCGTTCGTGAAAGAAAAGCGCTCTGCCGCGACATATTACATCATCTACAGTGATGGTTTGAAACAGCTAAGGACTGAGTAAACATTACTATGGACACGAAATATCCCACCTACCTTGCTGTCTTTCTAGACGAGGATGTTTTCCAGCAGAATAAATGTTCAAATGTGTGTGAAATCTTATGGGACTTAACTGCTAAGGTCATCAGTACCTAAGCTTACACACTACTTAACCTAAATTACCCTAAGGACAAACACACACACCCATGCCAAAGGGAGGACTCGAACCTCCGCCGGGATCCAGCAAAATAACTGTCCATCTCAGAAGGCTGGAATCGTACTGCAGTGGTTTGATGACAGTGAACGTTGATGTCTTTTCCAGAAATTTCGCCAGATATGAAACGGTTGGAACACATTTGGGACGCTATAGGGCGCCAGATCTTCTTCCACAAGCTACCGGCCGGTAATTTACAGGTGCGGTGAACGCACATTGGAAGCGTGTATTCGTCATCGCCATACTGTACGGCAAGAAAAAAGGAATAAAAGTGAAATAGTGTTAATACTTTCATCCTTCTTTACCTCCTCTGCATTACTGCAGATGACGTGTCACTGAGTACATTTGTATTGTGCATGCAGTACACGTGAGGAGCCTAGTTGTTTCCACTGCCCTGTGTGAAATACATGAGTTCTTCTACACTTCACTAACCTGCTGTCTTCATGATGATGATGTCCCCAGCGCAGAAAACAGCACGCAGGTCGTGAATTCTTTTTCTTGAGGCTGAAATTAACTTCGCAAGGAACTGCTGCTACGAATAAACTATAACTCATTTGGGATGCCACTCGCGTTTTTATTGATGTAGACACGAGAAACTAATCTTGATCACAACGTATTGAACATATCTTTTCACAGTCATTATATCTGGCTAAAATAACATGAAATACATCCTGTCACAGTCAATGTCTGTCTACTGGAACCGTCAGAACTGGAGAATAAAATTACATGAATCAAATACTGCTATTACAGACAACATGTCTGTACCTAGCGACAGTCGGAACTGTAGTAAATAAAATTGCATGAAACAAATACTGCTATAACAGACAAATGTCTGTCTACTGGAACGGTCAGAACCTGAGAGCCGGACTGCCCGAGACACCTCGCGCGCCAAGCCAGCAAGGCATGACCCGAACGCCACCGAAGTGCATCGGCAGTAATATTGTCAGCCTTTTGTTTTAGTAATACTTTGATTTTAATAATTTTGAAATGACTGATTGATAGCTGGCTGTTGAGAGATGTTTATTTAAAAAAATGAAGTAATTTGGGTGACAGATTTAATTAATAATAGCAACTAAAGTTTAACGTTTTGGCGTCCTACCGCCGAACACAGCAGCCAATCACAGAGCAGCAGCATCATGCAGGCGGTCTTTCTCACGGGAATGGTACCGAATCTAACTTCTGACACCGGTACCTCATCCCACATTGCGTCATCTCTATGCTTTTTGCATCTCCACTGCCCTGGGAATAGCTTCCTTGAGCCTAATGTGATGGCTGAATAAGCCAGAAATATTACAACTGGTGTATTACCCGGCGTGAAGGTATGGGGTGCCATTGGTTACACATCTCGGTCATCTCTTGTTCGCATTGACGGCACTTTGAACAATGGACGTTACATTTCAGATGTGTTACGACCCGTGGCTCTATCGTTCATTCGATCCCTGTGAAACCCTACATTTCAGCAGGATAATGCACGACCGCATGTTGCAGGTCCTGTCCGGGCCTTTCTCGATACAGAAAATGTTCGACTGCTGCCCTGGCCAGCACATTCTCCAGATCTCTCACCAACTGAAAACGGCTGGTCAATGGTAATACTGAAATTCATAGGATGCCTCCTAATATTGTGTCGGACCTGTTTTTGGCTGGGGTTGTGCAGCAATTCGCCATGGCAAGGACTCAACAAGACGCTGGAGAACAACAGCAGGAATACTGAGCCGTGCTGCCGCTACAGCCTCTGTAATTGCGATGCTGGTGCCACTGCAGGGTATAGTTGTAAGTAGGCTGTTTAGGTTTTTTTATTGGTAACGCCACGTAGCGCTCTGTATGAAAATCACTGGCTGTGCTGTGTGCAGTCTGTGGCTAGTTTGCGTTGTTGTCTGCCATTGTAGCGTTGGGCAGCTGGCTGTTAACAGCGCGTAGCGTTGCGCAGTTGGAGGTGAGCCGCCAGCAGTGGTGGATGTAGAGAGACAGATGGCGGAGTTTTGAAATTTGTAAGACTGGATGTCATGAACTGCTATATATATTATGACTATTAAGGTAAATACATTGTTTGTTCTCTATTAGAATCTTTCATTTGCTAACTATGCTTATCAGTAGTTAGTGCCTTCCGTAGTTTGAATCTTTTATTTAGCTGGCAGTAGTGGCACTCGCTGTATTGCAGTAGTTCGAGTAACGAAGATTTTTGTGAGGTAAGTGACTTGTGAAAGATATAGGTTAATGTTAGTCAGGGCCATTCTTTTGTAGGGATTTTTGAAAGTCAGATTGCGTTGCGCTAAAAATACTGTATGTCAGAATAAGCACAGTCATGTATAATTTTTCAAAGTGCACGAATTTCTCTCTCGATAGTGTCCCATAAATGTTCGATGGAAGTCATGTCAGGCTACCTTGGTGGCCCGATCATTCGCTCGACTTGTCCAGAACGCTCTTCACACTAGTCGCGAACAATTGCGGCCCGTTGTCATGATGCATTGCCATCCAAAAAATTTCCGTCGTTGTTTGGGAACGTGAAGTCCATGAACGGTTGAAACTGGTTTCCAAGCAGCCGAAAATAACTATTTCCAGCCAATGATGGGATCAGAGGGCCAGTCTGCTCCATGCAAACACAGCCCACACCATTATGAAGCCACCACCAGCTTGCACAGTGCCTTCTTGACAACTTGGGTTCGTGGCTCCGTGGGGGTCTGCGCCACACTCAAACGCAACCATCAGCTCTTACCAACTAAAACGGGCTCTTCTGACCAGGCCACGGTTTTCCAGTTGTCTAGCTTCCAACCGTTATGGTCGCGAGCCTAGGAGCGGTACTGCAGGCGATGTCGTGCTTTTGGCAAAGGCACTTGCGTTGGTCGTCTGCTGCCATAACTCATTAACACTAAGTGTCGCAGCATTGTTCTAACGGATACGATCGTTGCACGTCCCACATTGATTTCTGCGGTTATTTCACACAGAGTTGCTTGTCTGTTTGTGCTGACTACGCAAACACCGCTGCTCTCGGCCGTTAACTGAAGGCCGTCGGCCACTGCGTTGCCGATAGTGAGAGGTAATGCCTGAAATCTGATATTCTCGGTATACTCTTGGTGGTGATGATTAGTGTTTAACGTCCCGTCGACAACGAGGTCATTAGAGACGGAGCGCAAGCTCGGGTTAGGGAAGGATTGGGAAGGAAATCGGCCGTGCCCTTTCAAAGGAACCATCCCGGCATTTACCTGAAACGATTTAGGGAAATCACGGAAAACCTAAATCAGGATGGCCGGAGACGGGATTGAACCGTCGTCCTCCCGAATGCGAGTCCAGTGTGCTAACCACTGCGCCACCTCGCACGGTCGGTATACTCTTGAGACTGTGGATCTCGGAATATTGAATTACGTAACCATTTCCGAAAAAAAGAACAGTTCCATACGTCTAGCTCCAACTACCATTCCGCGTCAAATTATTTCCAATTTTCAGTATTGAATGAACTATGTAAGTTCATGAAATACAGGGTGATTCAAAAAGAATACCACAACTTTAGGAATTTAAAACTCTGCAACGACAAAAGGCAGAGCTAAGCACTATCTGTCGGCGAATTAAGGGAGCTATAAAGTTTCATTTAGATGTACATTTGTTCGCTTGAGGCGCTGTTGACTAGGCCTCAGCGTCAGTTGATGCTAAGATGGCGACCGCTCAACAGAAAGCTTTTTGTGTTATTGAATACGGCAGAAGTGAATCGACGACAGTTGTTCAGCGTGCATTTCGAACGAAGTATGGTGTTAAACCTCCTGATAGGTGGTGTATTAAACGTTGGTATAAACAGTTTACAGAGAATGGGTGTTTGTGCAAAGGGAAAAGTTCTGGCCGGCCGAGAACGAGTGATGAAAATGTAGCACGCATCCAGCAAGCATTTGTTCGCAGCCCAGGAAAATCGACTCGCAGAGCTAGCAGAGAGCTGCAAATTCCACAATCAACTGTAAGGAGAGTCCTACGAAAAAGGTTAGTTATGAAACCTTATCGTCTGTACGTCAACTACCTGAGGCGATGGATCGGCCGCCAGGCAGCCCGTGACAGAGCACTTCATCACTGGCCTCCAAGAAGCCCTTATCTTACCCCCTGTGATTTTTTTCTTATGGGGGTATGTTAAGGATATGGTGTTTCGGCCACCTCTCCCAGCCACCATTGATGATTTGAAACGAGAAATAACAGCAGCTATCCAAACTGTTACGCCTGATATGCTACAGAGAGTGTGGAACGAGTTGGAGTATCGGGTTGATATTGCTCGTGTGTCTGGAGGGGGCCATATTGAAAATCTCTGAACTTGTTTTTGAGTGAAAAAAAACCTTTTTAAATACTCTTTGTAATGATGTACAACAGAAGGTTATATTATGTTTCTTTCATTAAATACACATTTTTAAAGTTGTATTCTTTTTGAATCACCCTGTATAATAAACGTTTATTAAGAAATTAGTACAGACTGCAGAAGTGTGGACGTACCGGAGAAATGCACGGGGGATTCCCCTTCTTTCGCAACTAATATCTTTCATTAAAAATGCCTATGTGAGGGCTATGAGGTGAAACTACTCGTAATATGTTTAATTCGTTAAATTAACTGATAGTCTATAAATAAAAGACATGCAGTCTACGGACATTGTTGGCAACAGCAACAAATAGACGAAAACGACTAACTTGTACTGAAAAGCGAAAATATGAGTAGAAGGTGAATTATTGACTGTCAGAGTGTTACGGACGGTGATTTATGGAACAGTTAATGTGTTCCTTTTTTCGATACTCGGAACAGGATTATGTTATTGCGTATAAGCAATCAATGTGTTACGTAAGACATGTTGAATGGAGTTACGTTTTATCATGCTTTTTTGAACCAATAAAAAAGCTTATGTCATTAAAAAATCTCCTGTAGTCACAATATCTACGCCTGTCCAACACATATGTCAAGAATTCATTGCTGGCTACCTACATGTTTTTCACCTACTCCACGCCTCCACCCACACCTTGCCTTCACGATTTACGAGTGGAATACTCGCGACATGTACAATCCAGTGTAATCAAAGTGAAAAAACAGATCGTTTTCTTACAAGTACTTTGCGAACGAACAGCTATTGTTGGTTGCTGTTCATTTTAGACGACAGAGACAATTGATTGCTCATAAATTTAAACAACATTGTGTATGGAGTTGATTGCTGCTTAGTTTCCTGCTCGTACGAATATATTAAAATTTCATCTCCTGTCACCACGCTGTGTACGTATTTTGATTTTCCTCTGTCGAACGCTTTGAGCATTTCCTTGCAAGAGTTACCATATGCCTATTTCTGAACTTCTGTCAAAATATGCGGACTCGACCGTTTAGAGATACGTTACACACGTAAATGTTCATGCAAAATCTAGTGTACTGCAGTTTTTGCTGCCTGCAGATGCCTTCCTGTCACGGTAAGTCACAACTGCATCCTCTTTAATCATGTTGCACACATCATCTTACTTTTATCTGTTTTCGTTAATGCTTCTCCAGGTATTATATCTATGTCACGCAAAGAGTGAAATATTAGGAGAGATTCTATATAAATGTTAACTACTTACATGTTTGTTTACTTATCTATGGTTCATTTACAAAATATGAAAACCAACTATTGTCTACATTTTAACTTAAGGTAGCAATATTTGGAATTTTTTTACATTTTTTTACCATGTAGACCAGTGAAAGGGTCCTGTAGCCACCTTTCATTGCCAACTCTCGTAGTGGTCAAGTCGGCAAAGAGGTTTCCGCTACTTGTAAGAAATCCACCTGCGTTAGGTTGGTGGCGGAAATGGCATCCCGGGGTTTTCCGGTCCACGCGGAGCGTGGAAGAGGCTGGAGAAGCGGGAGGCAGTCTGCCGCCGGTACGGGAAGCGTACACAGCTGTGCTCCAGTCGAAGAAGGGTGAGTTGGACTGACCGCGTGGCGCGTCATATAGAGAGGGGAGCTTTTAGCTTTTGGTCGTGAATTTCGTCTTATAAAGATTTACTTGCTGGGTTGCAGCAGGGAATGCAAGGCTTTTGTAGACTTTCAGTTTGATTCCCAATGCAGTCTTGACTTTGATCCGTGAGAGGAACGCAGCACAAAGGAGTTGCATATGTTGAATTGCCCTCGGTTCAGTGTGAATGTTTATGTGCCTACAATTGTGTGTGTATGCTTCTAATCTTTTCCGGATCTTGGTAATTTTTGTGTATTTGTGAATTTTCTTTGTCTCATGTGATTAAAATTTGGCCACGGTCCATAGAAATTGTCTCCGCGGACCGAGTGGGCACGCGAGTCTGTTATGAAACGTGTCGTATTTCACAAGCAATTGTATATAGTTAGCATGCAACAGCAGTTTATAGCTGCACTACATCAATGTTTTAAGGAATAAATAATTTTGCCTTCAATCTTATCTTGTGTACCGATGTTACGTCGCCGTTGCCTTCGCCATTTACCTTGTAGTTTTCCTTGTTGGCCCACCTATAGCGTTTCCATGTGCACGGGTGTAGTGATTAGTGTCATTTTTTTTATCTGAAAGAAGTGCTCTGGAATAGATCGTGTTTTCACGAATCTTGCTGCCGGCTGCACTTACGCATGGTGTTCACGACCTATTTACTTTACTCAATATTTGATTCACGGGAAGAATGCCTGGATCATATTAATAACTACATCCCATTCTTTATCAATGACGTTACAATGAATGTTCTTTTGTGAGTTTCTCTTATTAATAAATTAAGTAATTTTCCGACTCAGTGCTACCTCTTCTTTGTCGTGTGGCCAGAGTCGGTGGCGACCCTACCTTTTATATTGATTTCAGTGCCAAATAGCATTTTCTTATCCAAAGTGCGCGTGGCTCTTTTAGCTATCAGGATACACTCAAAGGGCGCTTCATGCTTCTTGCACATAGCGTCCTTCTATTCACGCCACTTACACCAGTTTAATTTCGCATCAGTCGATGTAACGCAGTAACAACAGTTAACCTTCGCAAAATAAAGCTCAATGTAACGCAGTTTCTCAACCTTTAGTATAAATGGAGTCTTCTTTATAGGACTCGTCCCTCCCATGCACGTATGTTAGCTGTCTATGTAATCTGCACAAGCTACGAGCATTTCTTAAGCATGCAGATACAATAATTGCCATTAGTTCAAGTCGATGGGTAGTAATTGAAAATTTGATAAGTAGTGATCAGAGGAGACAGAATTATGCTGCTGCTTTTGCCATTTGGTTCACTGATCTATGAACTTATTTTTGCGGTTGAAAATCATGTAACATTAGAAATTAGTAGCGCTGCGGAAAGTGCGAAATATTTTTTTCATTGCTACAGGTATCGCTATTAGCGTACTTAAACATTTGGTGAAGGAAAATGAAGGCAATCTTGTGAGGAACAAATTGTATTGACATAAAATTCGTTAAAAATTCACGCTGTACAAGAAATATCTATTGCAGGGCAAACAAGTGCACACTGAGTTACATTAAGCAACACTATGCGAAACCATCAAGTGAATATGAACATATTGAAAATAAAGAATTTACCTTTCCCTTACACGTGAGGAAGCAGAAGATACATTTTATCAAAATATTTAATATCCTATTAAAAATGATGATAATAGAGGCCATAAAACACTTGTACAATATCCACACACCTGGTGTTAAATTCTTCATATACGAAGTAAGTGAAAGAAAGGTCACATTGAGAAACAAGGTTTTAAATAATGATTTTCACTCATTAAACTGACTCGGTATCAGCTGAGAGGGGGCATGCACTTATAGTATATGCAAGGATTCCAATGGATTGAGCAAATACACCGCCGCAGGTGGGCACAGGACTCAAAACCAATCGCAGAATCTAAGTTCCTATTTCCATCAGAAAACAAAGGAAAAATGAAAAAAAAATTACTGTACATAATAGCGATACTGTAAATGGAAATACTCGTCCTAAATGAGTACAGAGGATTGTAACAGCAGTGCATTTCGTAAGCCAAAAGCACATAGCGGTCTTACCAGCAATATCAGCAAATTTAATGCAGACAAAATGCTGACCGAAGCGGGGCAAGAAACGAACTGGCCGACGACCTTCTGCGAGCTGAACTCTGCCGGCAAACTGTCTGATCGGCTGAATATGTGCAAAGAGCTTCGTGTTAGACACGTCTCTCGGCTGGTTACCTGCTAGTACAAAGAACTGTGCAAGATATTTCTGTCACCTGAATTCGTGTTCATTCAGAGAGAATGGTTGACTCTACGCAGCTGAAAGAGGAGAAACTCCTTAATGTTGTCATGATACGAAATGAGCACAACTACCATTTCAGACGATATCAGATATGCCAGATTAACCGACAATGAAACAATTTTTAAAAATCAGTCAATTAATGCATATGCTAATGTTATCTGATGCAGATATAGATTAACATTTATTGCTAATTTTGATGTGTTGTGTGCAATGTTTAATTCATATTTGCAAACAAGTTCAGAATAATCTAAAAAAATGTTATTACACTACTCATTTTTGTCACACTGCGGTACAGTGTACTACATTGCACTGCAACAGACACACACACACACACACACACAAACACTTTTTTTCAACTGGTATCAGGACCTTGGCGATACATTCACGATCGTATTGAATTCTTCAAAAGTCAGCAACTCGCCACAATGAACGAGACATTGAGCTCAAGAAAATGTTAAGAGATTAGAATTATCCATCACAAATCCTGGGCATACGGTTTTACAGTAAAATTCATTAAACTATGGCAGCTTAGTGTTGAATGACAGTTGTTTATTATTATATAGTGTTAAATATTTACCACGTCCTACCCTCTGTTATCAATTTAAACCTTGACTTTGTAGTATGATTTATTTAAGAGGTATGCCTGATCTAGTTTCTTTAATATTTGTATTTTAGTTGTTTCTACTATCCTTGCCCAAATTATTGTGCAATTTTATTCCCCTGTAGAAATGCTGTTATGTGCTTTTTGTTTGCTTACTCTTGATAAAACAGTTGATAATAGAAGTGAAGATTGTGAGTAAAAGAATACCTTAGTTACATAACAGGATTACAAGGTGCAGACCAACTACTAAATACAGCGGTTCATTGAGTAAAAATGGACTGTGTGGTCGTCAAATCCTTGAACGGATAGGACGAAGAAGAAGAAGAAGACAACTCTAGCCAACGTAAGTTTAGTCTGGCTCTTGTTCCATAAACGTGAACGCTGCTGCTTGTGAGATGACTGGTGAAGGCAACTTTATTGGACGGCGGACTCCAGATCGACGGAAGACGGTCATACTGCACCGTGGAGAAGGAAATGAGCGTTTGGCGTCTTTGGCCAGGAGGCCCTTTCCGGGCAGGTCCGGCCGCCTTGGTGCAGGTCTTATTACATTAAACGCCACATTGGGCGACCTGCGCCCGGATGGGGATGAAATGATGAAGACAACACAACACCCAGTCGCTGAGCGGAGAAAATCCACGACCTAGCCGGGCATCGAACCCGCTCCCCTTAGGACGGCAACCCGTCACGCTGACCTTTTTTTTAAATCTCATTTTGTTCGTTTTCGTTCGTTGTATCTGCTCGGGGCGGACGTCGCAAAACACCCGTTTCAGTTCGTCGTTGAGCCATTAACTTAGTTTTTTTTTATTACAGAGGGCAGCTAACTCTCTGACCGAACACGCTGAGCTACTGTGCCGGCTCTCTATATTGGTCGATGAATTTGTTCGTGGCGGACGTCCGATGACAGCCGTTCAGGTTCTTTGTTGATCCGTTCACTTAGTTTTTTACTACAGAGGGTATCAAACCCTCTGTCCAAGCACGCTGAGCTACCGTGCCGGCGTCATTCATCTATTGGAGCGGACATACTGCACGGTATTCGCAAACGTTGAAAGGTCTCTGTCGGATTCCTTTCATGTTAATTTCTGAAATCTGTTGTCATTTACGGCATAAATTCCTCTTCTAAATTTACTGTGGTGTTTCTGACTATCTGGGAGCAGACTGAGCAGTGAAACGTGTTACTTTTACACATAAACAAGAACGATCTGTCACACTGCTACACTTTAAAATACAGTTTATATGTAATTCATGTCACATACGGAACCTACATCCGCTTTCTTTTATATACTGTATATGATAAGATACTGTCATCCCCCTTCCCTTCTGTGTGAGAGGATGAATGAGCAAACGTATTTCTAGTTGCATGCTGGATGGTAGGAGACAAGCCTGTCTGCTAGAGAACAGTAGGACCAACGTCGGAACAGGTAGCTACGCTTTCTAAAAGCAAAGAGGTTTCTATCCTTAGTATGGTCCTGTCCGTCCCTTGTCATGTTGGTATAGGAAGCTGCCTCTCTGGCCACTTCCGTTTGTATTTGTGAGCCACCCTCAGGAAGGGACCACGTCAGTCTGTCCGCAGCGAGAGTCTGAAGTGGTAAGATCTCCGGCTAAGCGCGTGTCTGCTAAGTCCGTAGGACAATGGATTTCTTAAGATCAGCCTAACTGAAAATTTAATCACCTTTATTTCAGGTTTAGCTCTAAAATATCTAATGTTATCTTAAATTGCAACGCAGTGTAATTCGAGTGTGAAGTTCAGAATATATTCCGGTAGTTGCTTTGTCACTACTTTGTGAGTAATGTGGTAACACGTGTTGATCAGTAACTCTAACTAAGATCATCAATCTTAAATGCGAATGTGCGTGAGATTATAAAGTCTCGTCTTGACAATATTTTCCAATATAGCAACTTTTCTTTATGTTCAACCCACGTGCGGTGTACTTTGTGAGACCAGTACCACGTGCTTATACAATTGTTTGACCCATCAGGTTAATAGTAAGACGATAGTAACTAGTTCGAGGTTTTTCTTTTGTAAATTGCTTTTCGATCTAATTTATTTTAATTATCAAAATTATTGTGGAGTTACACTCTTTGTGTAAACCAAGTTCACCACGTGAAGCATGTGGTGTAATCATCAAAGTAGCCCTCAGCTATTCTTTTCGGGAAGATTTCACAGAGAGTATGAATTTAGTATACCAGTGTGCGGTAATTACATGACGGACAGGATTGTGCTACGACCGTAACTTCTTTGGGTGAAAATTGAATCGGTTGGTTGTGGTAAATTTCCTCTTGCATATGTTTCAACGTTCTTCATGTGTTATATATATATATATATCACCGGTTGTCGTATGACTATTAAAAGATTATAATTAATGTTAGTCTGGTTGGAAATTTGTTAAGCTGGACTAGATACCTGGTGAAACAGTTGCGTAGTAATGCAAGGTTAACTTCCCCAGACAGCTCACAGCTTTTAACCCGCTTTTATTGTCTATCAGCACCGTAATCAGAACAAATTAAAGCAACAACATTACAACGTTGGCTTAGTTCGATCCTGAGCCTGGCTTCTGGTTTCACCAGGAAGAACAGACGAACACAATTTTATTGTACTGTGGTTATCGCTCCCAGCAGTGCGTTTAGCACGAGAAGGTGTCCGTCGCGGTTTGTAGGAAGCTGCTCCGTTGCTTGCACACGCCCCGTCCGCCTGCTCTCCCCAGGTGCTACAGGTGGCTGGCGGCAGGTGGGCGCGCAAGTTCGGCGGCCCGCTAACCCCCAGCAGCGAGTGCTTAATAAAAGACGATGCCCGTGGCCCGGCAGCCGTAAAACCCCAAGCTGCAGGCATGCCAAAGCGGAGTTCACAGCGGCGGCTGTCGCCCTCACAAAGCCTCGGCGACAGTCATCTACTTGGATAAACAAGTACTGTACTACGCTCCTTATCATTACACAGCTGGCTTGTCGCCACCATCAGACTCAGTAACAGTTCACACTCTACTGCTACTTAAGTGGTCGTTGCAGTCTGAGACACAAACCGGGCTGCTTTGTAAAGCTACTAATCAGTGCTGTGATTTTGCTGCTGTTAAAGAGAAATAATCCACGACAGAGGCTGTTATTGTTGTTGTGGTCTTCAGTCCTGAGACTGGTTTGATGCAGCTCTCCATGCTACTCTATCCTGTGCAAGCCTCTTCATCCCCCAGTACCTACTGCAACCTACATTCTTCTGAATCTGCTTAGTGTATTGATCTCTTGGTCTCCCTCTACCATTATTACCCTCCACGCTGCCCTCCAATGCTAAATTTGTGATCCCTTGATGCCTCAAAACATGTCCTACCAACCGATCCCTTCTTCTAGTCAAGTTGTGCCACAAACTTCTCTTCTCCCCAATCCTATTCAATACCTCCTCATTAGTTACGTGATCTACCCACCTTATCTTCAGCATTCTTCTGTAGCACCACATTTCGAAAGCTTCTATTCTCTTCTTGTCCAAACTGGTTATCGTCCATGTTTCACTTCCATACATGGCTCCACTCCATACAAATACTTTCAGAAACGACTTCCTGACACAAATCTATACTCGATTTTAACAAATTTCTCTTCTTCAGAAACGATTTCCTTGCCATTGCCAGTCTACATTTTATATCCTGTCTACTTCGACCATCATCAGTTATTTTACTCCCTAAATAGCAAAACTCCTTTACTACTTTAAGTGTCTCATTTCCTAATCTAATCCCCTCAGCATCACCCGACTTAATTCGACTACATTCCATTATCCTCGTTTTGCTTTTGTTGATGTTCATCTTATCTCCTCCTTTCAAGACACTGTCCATTCCGTTCAACTGCTCTTCCAAGTCCTTTGCTGTCTCTGGCAGAATTACAATGTCATCGGCGAACCGTAAAGTTTTTACTTCTTCTCCATGAATTTTAATACCTACTCCGAATTTTTCTATTGTTTCCTTTACTGCTTGCTCAATATACATATTGAATAACATCGGGGAGAGGCGACAGCCCTGTCTCACTCCTTTCCCAACCACTGCTTCCCTTTCATGCCCCTCGACTCTTATAACTGCCATCTGGTTTATGTACAAATTGTAAATAGCCTTTCGCTCCTTGTATTTTACCTCTGCCACCTTCAGAATTTGAAAGAGAGTATTCCAGTTAACGTTGTCAAAAGCTTTCTCTAAGTCTACAAATGCTAGAAACGTAGGTTTGCCTTTTCTTAATCTTTGTTCTAAGATAAGTCGTAAGGTTAGTATTGCCTCACGTGTTCCAACATTTCTACGGAATCCAAACTGATGTTCCCCGAGGTCCGCTTCTACCAGTTTTTCCATTCGTCTGTAAAGAATTCGCGTTAGTATTTTGCAGGCTATGGAAATCGATTTTACAGCACTGCAGCAGTTTATATCTGTAATGGGTCATTCTTAAGTGACCGTTGAGAACGAAGCCACACTACTTCACAAGCATAACATAATGTGTAAATATCAGCACACCGAGAAAAATGTTTGTCGCTAATACCGCTAATATCATGTAACACCCGCCTCTAAACTTGGTAAGAAAAAATGTCTCCGAGCACTATCGGACTTAACATCTGGGGTCATCAGTTCTCTAGAACTTAGAACTACTTAAACCTCCCTAAACTAAGGACATCACACACATCCATGCCCGAGGCAGGATTCGAACCTGCGACCATAGCGGTCGCGCGTTTTCCAGACTGAAGCGCCAAGAACCGCTCGGCCACCTCGGCCGGTTACTTGGTAAGAGCCTAATTCGGCAAGGAAGAGTGTTTAAAGGTTTCTTCAAGTATCCCATATCCAACCGAAGCCACTCTTTGTGGATCGGATTCCGTGGAGCTATCAGACTGCTGGAACGTTGATTGGTACGTTTCATCTGTGTCCCTAATAGTGCCAGACATTTACCGCTGGATTAACGTCAGGTGGTTTAGCAAACCAGTCGGCGTGCGACAGGGTGACTGACTGTTTGTCAAACCGGGAACGTTCTCGTGCAGCCCTGGAGAACAATGTTGCTCTCTTGGCGGAGGCCAGTGTCTCAGCTTAGCCAAGATAAGGGTAAAGAAGAAAGAACAATCCTTGGTCACCGAGAGCGCTGAAATAAACATTCGGGTTCACGTCCAAATCATGGTACGAACACCGCAAAATATTAGAGAACCACCTCTATCCATTCGCGATGTCGGAGATTTGATGTTTTAGTGGATTCCTGATATTCACGGTCCAGTCGTTAAATGGTCTTAGGGGAAAATCCCCACTTCATCGCTACCTTGGAGATGCTGTGCCCCTCAGTCCGGAACCACGCGGCTGCAATGGTCGCAGGTTCGAATCCTGCCTCGGGCATCGAAGTGTGTGATGTCCTTAGGTTAGTTAGGTTTCAGTAGTTCCAAGTCTAGGGGACTGATGTCCTCAGATGTTACGTCCGATAGTGCTTAGAGCCATTTGAACTATTTTGCTGCGCCCCACGGCTCGTGCGCCACTATAACACCACGTTTAAACTCACATAAATCTTGATAATCTGCCATAGTAGCAGCAGTAACCGATCTAACAACTGCTATAGAAACTTGTCTTATATACGCGTTGCCGACCGCATTGCCGTATTCTGCCTGTTCACATAAGTCTGTATTTGAATACGCATGCGTGTTCTAGTTTCTTTGGCGCTTCAGTGTATGAATAAGGCAGCCGAAGGCCTATCTGTAAGCTTCCCATACATGATATACGTCACTAGTATATTACGTGGCTTACCAGAGTTCATGAGCAACCTCGTAAATTATATCCTAAAGTGGAAAAATTGATCTCAAATGACCAAAAGGTTAATGTGGAAGTGCGAACAAGAACTGATTTGTTCAGAGCCAAAAAACCAGATCTTCGACTTCCACCTAGATCCATAGTTTCTCGATGGGGGACAGACCGAGCGAAGTCGTGCAGCACAATGGACTCGCATTCAGGAAAACGGCGGTTCAAACCCGCGTCCGGCCATCCTGATTTAGGTTTTCCATGATATTCGTAAATCGCTTCAAGCGAATGCCAGGATGGTTCCTTTGAAAGGGCACGGCCGATTTCGTTCCCCATCCTCCCCTAGTCCGAGCAGGTGCTTCGTCTCTAATGACCTCGTCGTCGACGGGATGTTAAACACTAATCTCCTGCTCCTCCGTGGAGGACATGATTGAGAGCAGCAGTGTGCTATGCAAACAATTTTGAAAATTTTAAATCGTTGATTGACGCACTAAATAAGGATGACGCTTGTCCAATTGAAATTTTTCAGAACTTAAACGACGACACTAGATCAAGCAATGGTTTGTAAACCGTGGGTTTACTTTCAAAATATTTTCTTAAGGAATTTACTGTATTTACTAGCGATTCACGAAGAACATTAACACATTTAATCACCGTACATGAGCGTGGAAGTAGTTGCCAACGGGTAACTCATGAAAACAAATTTCTTTCAACAAATGGAAATTTTATTCCTAAAAACCCTTTCCTTTTCTTTGAACAGATTAAAAAAAATATAGTCAGAAAGCACCCTCTAAATATCAAGTTACAATTTATTCAGAGGTAGAAATAACAATTTTTTTTTGACAGTACGAGCTTTCGGGCTGAGAACCTTGCCGCTCCCCTTTTAACACGGCCGTAGTCACGACCGCTCACAACAACCTCTGAAAGACTACACTGGTGCAAATCTGCAACACACCAGATTACTTTAAACTAAAAATTTTAACAACTCACACAAACACATAAACTATGCACCCCGTAGGAGGGATGGAAATGGTACAAAACACTCACATTAAAAAAATTACTTGCCACCGAAAGTGCAACTTGTTTTTTAAAAGAAAACTCTTACGGTGGACAAATGGCTCTGAGCACTATGGGACTTAACAGCTATGGTCATCAGTCCCCTAGAACTTAGAACTACTTAAACCTAACTAACCTAAGGACATCACACAACACCCAGCCATCACGAGGCAGAGAAAATCCCTGACCCCGCCGGGAATCGAACCCGGGAACCCGGGCGTGGGAAGCGAGAACGCTACCGCACGACCACGAGATGCGGGCTCTTACGGTGGAAGGATGGCAACTTCATATATTAAAATGACCATTTAATTAAAAAGCCATGAAATGCAGTCTTACATAAAATGGACAAACATGCTTTACATTACACATATACCGCCTCTAAAGATGATAGGCAAGATAAAAACATATTTCAGGAATTCGGCCTTTACACCTTAAGCAATAAATTCGTTAACACCGAATCCGACAAACATGACAGAGGCAGCTATTAACATATGGCAGATTGACAGGGGGATTACTGAACAACCCGAACCGCAGATTGCTCTAACCCGCCCCTACTCCACAAGGGAAAAACGGACCACCCAATTCATAAATAACCACCTTCCCGCGGGAGGGCAAATGGAGAAGAATGGTGGGACGACCCCAAAACAAAGCGGCTGGTGACCTCACCAAGAAAACAAGTAGAATTTAACAAGTAAATGAAACAACATATCTCCAATCACTTAACTTCTAATAAACTGCGATTTCTGGCGAAGACCTGGTGCAGCACCCCCCAACGCTCTCCCGAACCGTCCGCTGCCAGTCTCTTCAACGGACGCAGGAAGTCGCGCCGATCTCCCGTCTCACGGTGTCGCAGCTCGCACCGGCCAGACCAATGTCGTGGGTTGGCTCCTGTTGTCACGTGTCGGCCGCGAAGCCACTACCCCTCGCTATACTGCGCGGCCCACTGCTCTCACGTGGCGACCTCCCATGCACCGACGCTCAAGACGGACAAGTCATCTTGTGTTCTAGTGCGCGACCGACCAACCGGTCGATCCAACCGCCAATGACCGTTGCCCGAGCAACCCGAGCAGACTCGCGGCCTAACACATACTAGCACTCCGGACGACAGCCAGACACTGACTGCCCCACACTGATCTGGCTGACCAACTGACAAGACTCGCCCTAGCGAGCTCATAGCGTCCCTTAAATGCACGTGAACAGGCTATCTTTCCCCTTTTCCACCAGAGGGAGACACCAAAGCTGCGATTGCCACAGCGGCGCCACCGCCAGAAACGGAGGGCGACTGCTTCACGCTGCGCGCTGCGGCGCGCTCTTCAAAACAGCAATTTTTTACCACGGCTCAGATTGTCTTACACATCTGCAAATTGGGTTTTTTGTTTCATTCTATCAAAGAATTAGAAACATCAACCAGCTTGTTAACTGGAACAGTTAATGGACTGCGTGACAGTGAGTAAAACATTAATTCACACATGGATCAAAAAGTGGAAGCTATTAAACAGAAAGCCAGGGACATGAAACAGGTGGCAGGTCCACTTGGCAGTGCTTACTGTTGTGTCTAGACCATACAGCCTAGACACAATGCTGTAGCCGATAGGGCACGCAATGCTAACGCAGACGGGCGTGAAGTCTGGAACATGAGACTTATAAATGAATAAGAAGAAAAGTACGTAGATGCTTGTTACTTAACTTTTAATTAGTCCTTGGAATACATCTCTCTTGAATATTAGTAAGCTATAGGCACTGATACAAATGGCGCCTTGCTAGGTGGTCGCCAGTTAACTTAGCAGAGGGCTATTCTACTGTCTATCTCTCGGCAAATGAGAGCCAGGCTTAGCACGTCCAATCGCTAGCTATGTTGTCCGTACAACTGGGACGAGGTCTCCTCAGTCTCTCGAGACCTGGCATGTGGTGGCACTAGGTTTGCGATCACACAGTGGCGACACGCGGGTCCGACATGTACTACAGGACCGCGGCCGATTTAAGTTACCACCTAGCAAGTGTGGTGTCTAGCGGTGACACCACACTTACGTTACACGAGCGCACAGAAACGGGAGAAACTTGTGAATTGCAGACGATGTGCGCAGCTGTCCCAAGGTCAACGCTTAATTTCAGGGAATTTTCCGGTAACTTCATACATCGTCTAGACGCTGTTGTAAGGTGCAACAGTAGACTGTAGTCGCAAGCAGACTCGTGTTAGCATAAACATCATGTATGATCCGTACACCTGAGAACAGCAATGTCAGAGGGTTTGTACAGGTCATAGTGAGATTGTGAATGAGTAAAACTGCTGGGAGAGCGGTCCCCACTCGCGGGAGAGAAGTCTCCACCCTCATAGTGGAGCATAGTGATGCAAAACGCTATTGTTTGTAGCTATACAGAGAAGGGTCGTGACTTTTAGCTTTCTGCTTCCAAGCAAAGAGTTAATTGTAAAGGCCAGGAACATCCCATGTATGAGTAGGAAAAGCGGAAGGACTTGAACATGGCGTGTTCTCCCTGGCTACCAACCGCCTCAGTCTGAACAAAGAAGAAATCAATAAGCCGTCAACAGACGACAACATACGTTTCGGCTTTGAATTTTTCCTTCCTCTTGTGCTTTAATGTAAACGTGTATTCGTGCAGTCCCTCTAGTTTCAGAATGAGCAAAAAATTAGCATGCTAGAAATCTTTTGTTTCACTAACCATTTCAATGTAAATGAGAATCACTAGGTACTAGCACATTTTATCCCATAGGTAATTTCACACATCAGCTGAAGAAAAAGTCTTGTCACATCTCACTGCGGAATTCTGAGGAATATTAGGCAGTCTTTCTCAGCTGTCGATTAAAACTATGCCGGGACTTCTTTTGTGAAACTTAAAACACGCGATTTAGATAGTTACCTATGTACACAGTGTCCTAGCTGCTTAAATATTTCATCTCAATACGAGAAACATACTGCTTAACACTAAGTGACCACAATAAACAAAACAGCCTCAAGCCGTGTGCCCCAGTTAGTTAAAACATGCTTATGGGGCAAAGGTGCTCTTGCCGAAATCTCCTTCAGATGTTTTACTCTCGAAGGAGATTTAAAAAAACACCTTTCATACGCTAGAAATTACAACACTCAGTTCAGGATGCAAGAATCATAACTCATGCTCTGTTCTGTGCGGGATATGTGCGACACAACTTACGTGCTTTCTTCATCTATACGGTAGAATCCATGCCCGTGAAGAGGAGCTTTTCTTTTTCTCACTCAGCTATAGAAGCCGCAAAAAAAAAAAAAAAAAAAAAATCAAAACTGCGGTTAATAATGCTAGATGACATATTGTAATGAGAGACACCGCAACGGTACATTTTCTTAATGGCTCTGAGCACTATGGGACTTAACATCTGTGGTCATCAGTCCCCTAGAACTTAGAACTACTTAAACCTAACTAACCTAAGGACATCACACACATCCATGCCCGAGGCAGGATTCGAACCTGTGACCGTAGCGGTCACGCGGTTCCAGACTGAAGCGCCTAGAACCGCATGGCCACACCGGCCGGCTACATTTTCTTAATATTTATTTCAATGCAATCACCTGCAAAAATGTAGCAAATGATTACTACTTTCGATCATCTTTCCAGCAACCACTTAAAAATAAAACTTTAACAAATATTTATCTTAGCAGAAAACGTAAACTGAAAACATTTAAAATTTAAGTTTTTTGAAAAATATACCTCATTAATCACGAGTTATGAAACTGTCTTGCTTGGCCAACAGAATTCCAAATAGGAGCATCGTCAGAGCGTTCCTTGATGGTATGCATAACCTACAAATTAAGAAAAAAACACAGACGTACACAGGAGTATGCAAGATTTTTTCCTACGGCAAGTATTCAGCATGTTGAATAAAAAGTTCTGTTTCCTTTTTGACCTTACCTCCGAATAGAAGGAAGCAAGTTCGTTCTTTCGCGATTTCGAGTCGCTGGGAATTTTCATGCCAGGTCAAAAGCGTACAGGCCGACCTCATCTGTTGACTGACAGAGACCGCTGACACTTGAAGAGGGTCGTAATGTGTAATAGGCAGACATCTATCCAGACCATCACACAGGAATTCCAAACTGCATCAGGACCCACTGCAAGGTGAGAAAACTTGGATTTCACGGTCGAGCGGCTGCTCATAAGCCACACAAGTAAATGGCAAACGACGCGTCGCTTAGTGTAAGGAGCGTACACATTGGACGATTGAACAGTGGAAAAACGTTGTGTGGACTGACGAATCACGGTACACAATGTGGCGATCCGATGGCAGGGTGTGGGTATGGCGAATGCCCGGTGAACGTCATCTTTCAGCGTGACACATGCCAACAGGCAACAGGCAATTAGGATGGCAAAATGGCTCTGAGCACTATGGGACTTAACTTCTGAGGTCATCAGTCCCCTAGAACTTAGAACTACTTAAACCTAACTAACCTAAGGACATCACACACATCCATGACCGAGGCAGGATTCGAACCTGCGACCGTAGCGGTTGCTCGGTTCCAGACTGTAGCGCCTAGAACCGCTCGGCCACAACGGCCGGCCGGCAATTAGGAGGCGGTGGTGTTGTTGTGTGGTCGTGTTTTTCATGGAGGGGGCTTGCACCCCTTGTTGTTTTGCGTGGCACTATCACAGCACAGGGCTACATTGATGTTTTAAGCACCTTCTTGGTTCCCAGTGTTGAGGAGCAATTCGAGGATGGCGACTGCATCTTTCAACACGAACGAGCACCTGTTCATAATACACGGCCGATGGCGGAGTGGTTACACGACAATAACATCCCTGTAATCGAGTGGCCTGCACAAAGTTCAAAAATGTTCAAATGTGTGTTAAATCTTATGGGACTTAACTGCTAAGGTCATCAGTCCCTAAGCTTACACACTACTTAACCTAAATTATGCTAAGGACAAACACACACACCCATGTCCGAGGGAGGACTCGAACCTCCGCCCGAACCACTGCACAGAGTCCTGACCTGAACCCTATAGAACATCTTTGGGATGTTTTGGACCGCCGACTTCGTGCCAGGCCTCACCGACTGACATCGATACCTCTCCTCAGTGCAGCACTCCGTGAAGAATGGGTTGCCGTTCCCCAAGAAATCTTCCAGCACCTGATTGAACGTAAGCCTACGAGAGTGGAAGCTGTCATCAAGGCTAAGGCTGGGCCATCACCATATTGAATTCCAGCACTACCGATAGAGGACGCCACGAAATTGTAAGTCAGGTTCAGCCAGGTGTCCGGATACTTTTGATCACATAGTGTAGAAGATGCTGTAAAAGTGCGAGACGTTACAAATATTCGGAACTGGAACGTGTGACCACGTCAGTCGCATTCTCTAGCTATTTTCCTTTAGTAAACCGTCCTCCCCCTTTTTTCTGCTCACTCAGGAAAGGATAAAAATGTAGTGAATTACGAATTTTAGGTATTTATTAGGAACATATGTGCATTTAAAACCTTATATATAATATAAATGCACATTCGCGGAAGTCAGCCTCTCGTTATAACAGCACAAAGGTTTTAAGAGGTAATCTGCAGAGCCGCAAAGCATACAGCAGTATTACAGAAGAGAAACAGATCCATAAAAAAAAGCTTTACGCAACCGCAGTAAAACGTCATTAGATTTGTGGTCGTAGAAAAAAAGTCTGCTACCTGTTAAATTACATAAAATTCTAAAATTTGATTGTGCTAAAAAAACGCTTATTATGAGTATCATAAATAAAATAGCATTCACTCTAAGGTAATTATAACGCGCACAGAAGGTTGATAATTATTTTTACGTTGTGATACGTTAATGGAATTTACTTGGTTCGAATCCTTGTGACCATCACATTGCATTTTTCGGGAAAGCAGGTCTGCAGCGTAGCCTCATGAGGTGAAATAAGAAGCCACTTGAGCAAATAAGCAGCGCAGTTGGTATATATGCCACCACAACGGTCTCAAATTAAAAGCTTTGCATCTGAATGCAAATCACGCATTTTTGCCAGAATTTCTACAGTCTTTATGTAAAATACATTTTTTCTGTTTTCATTGAACGTTTGGTCATATATCAGCCATGTCAATCATGAATTTCGTAGTAGTAATACGCAGAATAAGGGGGAATTATTTAGTGGAGTTTGCGCATAATAATGATAGCTTGGATAGTGGTGACAAGTTATCATGCAGCTTGTCACTAATAGATATATTCATGTCTTTTTTTGTTAGGAATAAGCTAATATGCATGTGTTGTTTCACGTGCTTAGATGTACGTTATTTTAATAACAAAACATTCACATAATTGCATTGATAAGTATCTGCACATGATATAAAGTTACGCCGAGACGTTAATGATAGAGCAACAGTGAGAAGCCAATGGAAGATGTATTGTGATGTACAGCTGAGCGGTACGTAGTGTTGAGTGGTACTTAAGTAAATAAATTAGTGAAATCAAAGTGAACTAGAAATTAGAATATAAATGAAAAACTTGGTTTAGTTTAGAGAGTTACATACTCGCAAACAGCGGGCCGAACAGCAGAACAGAAGAAACAATGACCATGAAGTCAGCAACTTCCACATAAGCGGGCGCTGTCGATTCAGCCGTCAGGGCATCGCCCGACCGGCTCACGTGTTTCTCAGTTGTCGTATGTGAGCAAAGGCCCTCGCCTACATCCAAGAGCCAACGACCGACGTTAAGAAGATTCTTCGAGAAGCTTTTCAACGTGACAGACGAGGCAATGACCGTGAAGTCGTTCACCTCCAGTAAACTGAAGTGAATAAATACGCGAGACGCAGTGGGCCAGACAGATGAAGTCAGAGGAAATCAGATGAAGACGGAGACGGAGACGGAGACGAAGACGGAGACGGAGAGAAGAGACGAAGAAGACGAAGAAGTTTTCAGTCAGTTTCGGTGCTGAAGACCGTCATGCAAGAAGAGACTGCATCATGCACAGACGCACCAAGTCCGCCGCTGTAATGGAATAGCAAGCAGCCGCCGTAGCGCCAGAAGACAGAAGTTAAAAGGTATTTGAAGTCTGGTTTTTACATACCCGGGTGGCTCGTGAGGACGGGAAGGAGACGGCCTCACGTCAGTAGTCACCTGTGAGCTGGGATGAAGACCTGACAGCCGAAGACTGGCAAGCAGGAGTCCGTGGTTCGAGTCCGCCACACTGGCCTTCCCCCGCCGCGCCGCTCCGCTGGTCGACGCACAACACACGCGGCCGCATAGAGAAGAGAAACACTGGGACGCCACATCCAAGGTATCACCATCCGATGCACGAATTCGCTCGCAATAATTAAACGGGCCACCTCGCGCTGCGCTTCTCCAGTCAGCTGGGCGAGACAGCGACACGAGATACACACCGCTACGCGTAATCAGACGCCGCCGCCGCCGCCGCCGCTGCCGCTGCCGCAGCAGAAGACTTCACAAACGACACAGCTGCCGCTCTCCGAACCAGAATATTCCGTAAGATACAGTTGTACAAATCTTCAATAAAAGTTATCTTATGTAAAAATGATGTTTCTGCCCACATGTTGTTAAGAGAGAAAAGTTAATTTATTTAATATTTTTCACCCTGACAGAATGCTTTGGAATGCTCATCCTGACAATTGACTTGCATCAAAAGAGAAAACCCACTTACGTTTAGTGACAGAAGTGTCACATTTAGTAACACAACTGCTACATTTGGTATCAGAAGCCGTACTAGTTGTTACATTTGATGTCAGAAGCAGTTTCAGTTGTTACAGTAGTATCCAAGTTGTAGCTGCTGTTTTTTCTTTAGTTTCGCGGAATCATCTGTGCCAAAGCTACCCTAACATTAACGGAACCATTACATATGTAATTCACAAGGTATTGGCTATGACTATTCGAAGAGTACCTACAAATAAATCACACATTACAGTAAATGGTTCTAAACTACTACAAGGAACTGTTGTACAGAATAAAAGCAGTGTATCACAAGGAAGCCACTTAACTTGGAGTTCAAAATCTGTTGTTTATCACACAAGTTTTTCATTTATTCTGAAAGCTTATTCGAAATGGAACCTGCACAATGTTGCACACTTTTCCGTGCACTGCAAGCACTGTTTTTTCTTCTTGTTAAACGATAATATGTTTTTGTAAGCCAAGAGCCGACGTTACAAATTACAATTAGCGAAAGGAACCAATGGTGCACTCTAGCTCTTATTCCATAGGTCTCCAGTTTATGTAAAGTTTTAGCATGGTCAAATACTTTTCCTGAATCAAGGAAAATACTCTCTGTTTTAAATTCAACATTTAGACCTTTAAGTTCCTCACACACACGAAATGAGAAACAACGCCGTTTGCGCTCCTTTCCTTAAGCGATACTGGAAATGTGATATAATGTGCTCTGGGAAGTGATTCTACATATTGTTCACAAACATTGGTATTAAGGAAATACACATTTATGTCTACATTACTTCATTATTTTACAACCTAACTTTCCTAATGAGTTTCTTAGTCAGTCTGGAAACAGACCGCATCTTTAAGCCTACCACAAATAATGTCAGCAGCATTTGATTTGTAATTTCTGGTAGATAGAAGAAATAAGAAAATCAGTCACCTAGACAGTGAGATGATATACGAGCCAAGTGCGAAAACAGATGAGTACACGAAAAAAGTAACTCTTCCAGTCATCTAGAGGGAATGTTTGCCTACGCCGGGTGCGTTATTTCTACCAAGGTCCTTCAGTGACTTGTCAAGTTCTACCCACAGTATTATATCTGTCATGGCATATTCTTTTTACTTCCTTTTCTACAACATTACAATAGTGGGACAGAGAGAGCACAACCACATGTTGCATTGTTGCCAAATTTATTCAAGATGGTGGATCCAAGACGGCAGCGATAAATATGCAAAGTCGCAATGACATCATGGCAGGAAGTTCAAATTTTGGCGGGAAAATAGGTCGATTGGGCTACTTCCACTAACCTAGCCCACTCCCCTCCCCACTCCCCCTTCACTTCCCGCCTCCCCCCTCCCCTCCCCAAGGAAATGGCGGAAGTTCAAATTCCAGGAGAACAATGCAATACATCAGGACTACCTCCACTAACCTAAGGAAATGGTGGGAGAATAGGTCACTTGGGCCACCTCCACTAACCTAGGTTATCCAACCGCCACCTCTTCCTAGGAATTGGTGGGAAAAAGACTCAGCCTTATAGGATGGCTTTGTTGTCCGCTGTCTGTCTGTCTGACTGTTAAGAACCCTTTCTTCTTATGGAGTGTTAGACACATCAAGTGCATATTTATGTCACATATTACGGCTATTATCCTCTAGAGGTGTAAACATTTTTAGCTTCTAAGTCAATGCAATCTAAAGATACGGCCATTTGTAAAATTACAAGTCATGCCGCCACTGACTCTGTAAACAGCACCTCTGTCAAGCAGATGTATACACAGGGATTGCACTATCTCACTAACACCTATAGCTAACTTAGAATAATCTTAGTTACACCCAAGATACGACAGGGGAATGGAGTACATTGCGTAAATCTTCCTTCGTTTAGAGGAAAGTGTCACGTTTCATCACACATGAGATGGAACTCCTCTGATGACCGATAGTTTTACTGTTAACGATCGCAAGTAGACACTGCTCTAAGACCCACAGAAAACACGCTGTTGCATATGAGTCGAACGCAGGCTATGTCACACAACTGATGCATCCTGACAGAACATCAGGAAAAAATGGTCAAATGACCTGCAGCAACTTCTCCCCCTCTGTCTCTAGAATGCATCAGCAGTCTATCATTAAATTGTAACTCGTTACAACTTCATCTCAACCGACCACTCCATCCACTCTATGTGATCCTTTAACGCAGAAGCAAGTAAGTGGCTCTCTGTCTTCCTGAAAAGCATCAAATACAGTAGTCAACTCGCATGTATCACTGTTACTTCAATAGACATACAGTAGAATGCTGCTTCAACGGGAAAAAGTGGTAAAAATCTTTTTGAGTTCTCTATCGGATGAAGTTAGTGGATCTTTTAGATTTCGGTTGGGTTGTTTAGGGAAGGAGACCAGACAGCGAGGTCATCGGTCTCATCGGATAGGGAAGGAAGTCGGCCGCGCCCTTTCAAAGGAACCATCCCGGCATTTGCCTGGAGCGATTTAGGGAAATCACGGAAAACCTAAATCAGGACGGTGGGACGCAGGATTGAACCGTCGTCCTCCCGAATGCGAGTCCAGTGTCTGAACACTGCGCCACCTCGCTCGGTTTTAGATTTCGGAATTTTCTCTGTTGGACGGTACACAATAACTAAGATAGCATGTTGGGGTGATGAATGGGTCCTGAGGGACATGGATGTGCTTCAGACAGCAGTACTTGTATGTAGTTTGGGGACGCACCACAATGCAGCAGCACAATCTTCGCCCTTTTCCCAGTACCCGTACTTTCTTTTATACTACTTCGTGTTACAGGTGTGGGCTTTGTTTGGTGCTGACGTTTCACATTGTGCTATGTTGGCGGAGCTACGACAATATGTTCCTGTTTCCATCGAATGGTCAAAACACAGTCCTGTCGCACTAACTCAGTTTAGCCTGTTTCCACACGGGTTGCAGAAGGTGGTAGATACAGTTTTCTCCGATTTCTACTCAGTTCTGACTTAACCTTTTCAGTTATGGCGTCCGCATGTAAGGACATACTAAATAAATTCTTAGTATATTAAAATTTGTTAAATTTTACCATTTTTAATTGTTGTCGTTATATTGTCACAAGCATAGAGTTTCTTCGAGAAGTGTGTCGACATCTCCTATCAATCGGTGGTACCACTAAAAAAACCGAATGTGTACACTCATATGATCACTTCCCAGTAATCTTCGTACCTCCCATCAGCCGGTTAATATCTTCTGAGTCTAGGTAAAGAAAATTTGTTCCTGCGTAGAAAGGTGCATTCTTGGAGGTGAAAACTAAAGGTGTCTTTCAGAAAGAAAGGTAACTGACATATTTATAACTTTATACACGTCTCCAAATGCGGACATTGTGATTGAAACGTTGCAATAGATTAGAAATTTGGAACATTATTCCGCTGTATTTTTAGCCATCTTACAGTAATTTCACAATGCCCTGTGTCTAAGACAGACGAAGGCCACTAACGGGAGAAGTTTTAGAGCTCCTTAATTCATCTGCAATTGACAATCTATCCGATGATCCTGCCGATAATTTTGAACAAGAGGACAGTGATGGAGGTAATGTTAGACGTTTTATATCATACAGTATATTGTAAGCTGAGTAGCCTAGACGCGAAGCCCGGAAACGGCATAATAAGTGACACTGAGATAATCACGAAACACTCGACCCATCAAAACGATGCACTGGCAGAAAGAATGTTACTGCTGCGTAAGAATTTGTTACAGTGCAGCCAACCTAAAGCTGAATAAGAAAAATATCCATTACAAGTCAGTGATTAAGCCAGAAGCACTGTATGCAGCAGAAACACTTGACATGAATTTCAAAGGCCATGGAGAAACTTGAACTAAAGGAAAGAAAAATTTTAAGAAAAATCATTGGGCCAAAATTTCAAGACAATAAGATTATATATATCAAAAATGAAACTCTCTAGAAGAAAAATTAAAAAACTTTCAGATGCTATGCGAAAAAGGAGAATAAATTTTTATCGTCGTCTTCTCAGAAGGAATTCCAACATATTAACTAAACAAATCTTTGACTTCTTCCGTAACCGAAAAACGAAGCCCATCTGGTTTAAAGAAACTGTGAAAGACCTACTAGAATTAAAGATTTAAGAAAATTCGCTTATTGATCGAACAGCTAAATTAATTACTAAAGATGAAAACATAAAGGTTCCAAGACAAATCCACACAAAAGTCCAAACCCTTCATCTCGGAGGAAGAGAGGAGAAGAAGATCAGAAAGAATGAAGAAATACTGGGCCCTAAGAAAAGAACAATGCAAAAAGAAATGATTGATCCAGCGTACCCCAAAGAGGGTGAAACGAAAGAAGAAGAAGGAAGAATGAAAGGTAGCTTTGAATGTTCATATTGGTAAATCTGATGTCTGTTCATGTGCTTTGTACCAGGACATGGCAGGACGACAGCCACGCCTATTGGGCATTCAGCAGGTTTTGCATACGAAGACAGTATGCAGTTAGCTGCTTTTGAAACCGAACACAATTTTCGACAGCCATTTTCGACGGTTTATAGCCGGTTGTGCAACCTGAAAGTGGACACATGTTTGCTCATGCAAGTGATATTTCAAGTGTAAATGCATGGGTTGAGTATAAGAAAAATTCATCAGAATTAGGTACTCCTAAAAATAAGACACTTGATTTGCTTCACTTTATGGCAAGAGTGGGCAAAGTTTTGACAAAAAATAGATAAACCACCTGCCAGGAGTGGGGGGGATCCCACTAGTGAGAGTCCAAGTACTTCAAAACGAGCCAATTCAGAAGTTCGTCCAGAAGCTGAACTTCGTTTGCACAATGTTGGGCATCTTCCAGCGGTCAGTGGCAAAACATCATTTGACGGGTGCAAAGGCGAAACCAAATTTTATTATGTAAAATGTAACGTTCATTTACGTCTGTATAGAAAAAATTGTTTCTTTAGTTATCATTCTTCACAAGTGTAAAACCATACTTTATGTATATAATCATTAAGTAAGCTTTGTGTAACTGATGTATGTTGGTGAAATAAAATCAAACAAAATACTTTGACTTTTCGACTTATACTGCACCCATTTGAACACAATATCCCCATTTGGTGATGCGTTGTGTCCCCTTGGGAGAACCTAGGAATATTTTATACATTTGAAAAATCATAATTTAATTCGAAGAACTGGATAGCAAAGCTATGATTATTTTTTTCATGAAAAAAATAATTCGTGACCGAAAGGGTTAAATTGGAACTATCAAATGCGTAAAGCTTCAGAAATGACAGCAGTTGCAAGATACATAGCGACTACCTAAAACAACTTTGGAATTTTAGTGTAGGAGATAGGTTCGAGAAAGGGACTCGTTTCGAGATATGAGAGTGCCAGAAATATGATTCACTAATGGCTGTAATCATTGAACAACTTCTCCACAGGATCCAATGCAGGTATGTGGTTGAATGGAGAGACTTGATTCCAAATCCCAGACAGCATTTCTAGTGGATAGCGTAGCACTAGAGATCTGAACAGCTAGTGTACACTTCTTACAACCTCAGTCCACACACCATCTACTGTTAATGATCCTTCTAAATCGACCATTACTTATAACCCAGTCAGTATATCACCGAACCTCTGACATGGCATCAAGACATAATGCATTACAAATATTGGAGAAATATCTAGCGGCGGCGTAATGGAGTTACATATACGGGTTTCATACCACGTTCCTTAAGCCAAATCACTTTCTAAATTCGGTAATTTTATTACGAGGTTGCACCATTGGCGACGTGTAACCGCCCTGTTGGTCTGATACTATACACTCCAGTGATCACCGACATAGGTATTCGCCATTGGAAATATCAGTTTCCTCTATTTTTTTCGAGTTTTCACATAAAGGTCTTCGCAGTTACTCACTGGTGTACAGCACGCTCCACCTCGCTACAGTTTCGGGTTTGTAGAGAAATAATTTCCAGTCTATATCTTCGGAATTATGTTTGCACGAGCGATCGATAGGATATTGTTATGTGCCTGATATCGAGAAGTATCGCGTAAGTGGTTTAATCTGTAGATATGTAGATCATTTTTCCAGGGTTCAACATTCAGTGCAATATGGCGATCTGTTTCTTGGTGCTGAAAGTCTCGTTTGCAGAAAAAAAAAGGCGGACAGTGTCTAAACATTCTGCGTGGTGTCTGTTTGTTCTATATCGTGTCTCCCTACCACTTTCGCGCAACGACGCTCTGAGCGTGTTTTTTAGGGAATTGACTAGTTTGAACCTGGGACCTGTTGCTGGTAAGGAGACGCCAGACCACACATGACATGTAGAATTCAGAAGAGGTCAGTGAGACTAGCGATGATATAACCAAATACTTAATGATTTCAGCGTCAGCTCCACTGCACTCCCTGTAAAAGAATCTTAATACTAACTAAATTTAGTGGAAGGGGTTCAAGGCTTTCCTATTTTTAGTTAGCTGGTAAAATAACGTCGAAAAAGCAGTTACGTTTACCATTGGAAATTTTATTCTACTCACAAAACATTGTTTATAAATTGCACTATTGATAAAAGGAAATGTTTTAATACAGGATGGTAAAAACCGACTGCGTTCAACAAAAATGTGAACGAATATTCCCTGAATGGGTTTCCAAGTTGTACAATGGATCGAAGGATGACCTATGCCATATCACATCTATAATCTAGGTTTAAATTAAGTTTTACAAAAGAGGAAACTATAAAAATGGTGTACAGTAACCCTCAATTATCTTTAATTAATTATCTAACTTGTCGTAAAATACAGTGGCTGATGTGGCTTCTCAATAACTATATAACAGAAAAATCATCGCGTTTCAGATTTTTACTTCAAGTGGCAAATGTGAACACCATGAGCTTTAATTGACGATCGACACTAGTATTACGCAAAAAGGGGATGTAACAGATGAGACTTCTGCAGTTCTGAGTGAAGCTTTATGCACTGTTATGCGGCATCGCGTGCGTTCATTACCTTGTCGGTGTTCGTCAGGGGGTGACGGACAGCACAGCTCCGCTCACCTCGTCGTCTCGGAAGGAACTCTTGTCCTAACTTCTCCTTACTATAATTTACCGAAGTTGGTTAAAAAAAAACTATCTGGCTGTTTTCATCTGACCAATCAGAGTCTCAATGTTAACATTAAGCTCCGCCTACAAAAATTCTGTCTATCCAATGAGAAACGTTATACTTTTCGTGGTGGGGCAATGTTTTTAAAGTTTGCAACGTAACAGAGACGCGAAAAAGTCTCACGCTAAAACTTGCAGCTGGTGTGGCCCTTTTAGCGTTATCGTAACATCTATACTGTTCTTTTGGAGGGCTCTATCTTTTAACATTGGCTGGGGGGTGGTCTTGACGTAACAGAGACGCGAAAAAATCTCACGCTAAAACTTGCGGGTGGTGTGGTCCTAGCGGTTAGCTGGCGACGTGGGTGTCCGTCCGTCCCTTATCGTAGGGCCTTCCAGCTTAACACGGTTCTGCTCTCGGCTTCTGTTCTCGTTTCTCCCCTCGGAACTGCTTCTGTCCCACAGTGGGAAGGTATGACATGCATTTAGACATTCTTGTGTTAGTCTGTGGTATTCCATTTGCTCACTCGTTACTCGTATTACTTTGGTTAATTTACTGTCACGATTTATTCGGAGCTATGTGACATACTACTGGATTTGCTTATCATGTCAGGATTTTCATGGAAGGTGCTGGATTTGCCTGACACCTTACAAGTGCTTCCACACCAGCAGCATCAGTAATTTGGCGGGTAAATTCAGTAAGAGCCAATCAGAATGCTCCATTCATTCACAAGACATCCTTTGTGCTGGGGCATAGGGGCCTCTACATAATGGTGAGGACTTTTCAGAGACGTTTGTTGAAAGCAGGTCTTAACGATTTCTAGGAAGGGTAACATGTGATGGATGGGGTGACTCGTTAGGACCATCAGGAAGAATGCAATCAGTGTTATTCTGGGAAGCATTGGAACAGATTTCTATAGTGCGACCTGTGACTTCTGTATATATAGAGGTTTCGCACAAGCAACGGTAAACACACACACGCTACCCAAAAGGTGACTTGGCTCTTAAAAATGGAAATTTGTATTAACTTCTATGGGACCACACAGCTGAGGTCATGGGCCCCTAGACTTACACATTACTTAATATAACTTAAACCAACTTACACTAAGGACAACACACACACCCATGCCCAAGGGAGGACTCGAACCTCCGACAAGGGGAGCCACGTGAACCATGGTAAGGTGCTTTAGACCGCAAGGCTACCCTGCGTGGCTACTTGGCTCTTAGTTACATAGACATGTGATGTCACTATGACGCTCAATGAACTTTAACTGTATACCCAAAAATAGACGTGACTTTCGTCTGCTTCATGTAAGTGGCAGTGGCGTGAGAGTGATGGCATCTGCGTATGGGCGTGTTGGAGCTTCTGATAGTTGCGGTTGACGATAGTTTGAAAGCGATTTTTACGTTCCATGAGTGTTTGTGCAGTGCATTATTTTCGGCTGTTTAAGCGTGTAACCTCTCCGCAAAAATGTTAAATAAATGATAATGTGAATGTAGCCAAGCTTAAACTCCCCACAGAATTAAAAGGAATGGTAATTGATCATAAACCTCACAATAATATTAATTAAATAATGAACCATGAAAGAAATGTAACCTCCCAACAGAAATAATAATATCTGGTAAATTTTATAAGGACAGCAGCGCTGACCTTCGGCCCAGTATTCTGAATAAAAAAGCAAAAATTCTTACCTCAATAAAAACTGCAATTATATCTGCTCTTAATTATACATACTTCGACACAGCTTCGTGCAATGCTGGCGTATATATATTTTTTGATTCTTGGAAGCAATGATAATGCATTGGAGATTGAAATGAATGCTTTTCTTTTAAAGAGTTACTTTATATTATAAAAATTATTATTGGGGCATTTTTTTTGAACAAATTAAATTACAATTAACATACCTTATTAAATATGCGCAAGGCTGCTTCTTTACCTTCTACAACACTACTCATCCTCCAGAGTCCTGACCAGAGTCGCGACCAGAGCACACAGCCGACGCATGCCGACTCCCGCAGACTACTACTGTCCACTCGCTACTACAGCCGACCGACTACCACTGTATCCGACTGACTACTACTGCAGGCTGACTACTACTGTCGACTGACTACTACTGTCGACTCGCGCAGACTAGCGCAGACTCGCGACAAGCAACAACTAACAATAAACTACTCTCTGGTCAGAGATTCTGTCATGCCTTGCCCATCGCCGGCGAAGCATACGTGTTACATAACCCTCCACTGGGGGAGGGGGGGGGGGGAATTTGGCAGCGATGGTGAGTCAATTGGACTTGCCATGAGCAACAAATTTTTCATAATTAATTAACTTTACAATCACAGAATATATACATATATATATAGGTGCAGAACATGAAATAAAATATAGTGCACATGCACTGAGTACAGAACATATCAGGCAATGACAAAATGTATACACAATGAGTACAAAACATATTAACAAATGGCAAAAGTGCACACGCACTGTAGAATACTAGGGGATAGATGCAGGCTGTCAGACAGAACTACACATCTTAGTTTTAGTGATGAAATATGCTAGAAATAAGGAATAGTTGTATAATGAATAATGAAGTGATTTTTTTGCAGATGATAATGAATGATGATGAATAATGATGAAGAGTATGCTACTACGGATAATGAAGTTTTTCTTTACAGGTGATGATGATAATGGAGTTATGGTGATATGGATAATGAAGTTTTTTCTTTGCAGATGAAAATAATGATGAAGTTGGTGTTGTTATTTTTACCATTGATCGCTTTTGCCATTTTCCATAATTGTGCAATATTTCAAATCAATGCAAATTTTATGAATAAAGATTACCCTGTTTTTGAAAAAAGGTCTATTTAAAAACTCTGTTAGTAGTAAAAAATAAAGAACACTTCCTATATCTGAGACCAAACAATGCTGTATATTCAGAACTAAAATTCTATTATCAGTTTTAGCCAGTCAGTTTTTCTCATCCCTAGCTCCAGGTTCAAATGGCTCTGAGCACTATGGGACTTAACTTCTAAGGTCATCAGTCCCCTAGAACTTAGAACTACTTAAACCTAACCTAAGGACATCACACACATCCATGCCCGAGGCAGGATTCGAACGTCCGATCGTAGCGGTCGCGCGGTTCCAGACTGTACCCCCCCAACACTTACTTCCCTCGATTACTGGCTCCTGCAGACACAATATCCACCTACACACAGTAGCGGTTTGGAAAAGATTCGTCACAAACATTACAGCGCAGCACTGGTTATATTCTTTGGCGGTACGGCGTTACATTGGCTGTCAGATGCAACTCGGTTGAGGGGTCTTATTGACGCATTACTCGTACACTGCATACGAAATGATGCTTTGTAATGGTGCAACGGCAACGGCGGACATTTTGCGTGCGACGTTGCCAGCTCTGATTGAATGGACTCATTTCCAAGGTGTGAATTAATCGCACTATAATCTCCACGAGTAGGCAGCTTACCAGCGTGCTGCTGTCCTCGGGGTGAGGCCCCTGCCTGCCCTCGGCTCAGTTCCCCTCCTCCCTCCCCCCCCCCCCCCCCCACCGCACATGGCGGACGGACTGCTCCGCTAATTGGCTTCCGGCCGGAGTGCTCACCCCTCACGCAAGCATCGCAGCCGGGCACACCTCCCCCATGGGAGCGACGCCACCTCACACTGCATCGATCTGCGCCCATCTGTCCAATCGAAAAGAAACTCACTCATTACTCGAGCTCGCGCATCATTAGTTCGCCCGCTCGGTTCAACATCATGCGTATATGGCTATTAACACACGTCGGTTAGGCGAAGCCAGTTTTGCACTTCACTTGTTCCTGCTCCTGTTAACGAGAGTAAAATGAGAGAATACTCCCGTACGGCACCTAATGTCATTTGTAGCGCCCTTGATCACCGGGAAAAGTCCAGATTATACAGGGTTTGTCAAAAAGAATCATCTGATTTGGCATGTCTATACTTCTGAAACTAGTAAACCTGTACAGTGAATTTTGTTTTTTGATGAACGGGAAATTCAAAAAGTTTTTTTTCCTACCTTTTCATAGGTGTTTAATATGCCCCCCTCGAAATGCACGGCAGATGTCAGTGCGGTATTCAAATTGTTGCCACACTGAAGCGAGCATGTCTTGAGTTACAGCTTCCACAGCAGCTGTTATGCGATGTTTCAGATTCAGTCAGTGTTGTTGGTAACAGAGGCAGATAAACAGTCTTTTATAAACCCTCACAATAAATAATCACTTACAGTCAAGTCTGGTGAAATTGGAGGCCAGTAATGTAAGGCCGAATCGTTTGGTCCAGTGCAATCGATCCATCGTTCAGTAAACCTATGATTTAAAAATTTCCACACTTGCAGTTCCCAGTGTGGCGCTGCTCCATCCTGTTGGTAAATGAAGTCGTTCAAATCTGTTGAAACCTCCCCTTAGAAAAATTGATGAGTTACTGTGCTGGTAAACCTGTTACGTTATTTGATTTTCAAACGGCTTAAAAAAACTTAAGGTACTCGGACATTACTCTCTTTACTTATTCTGATCAACACTAAACTGACACACAATATTTTTTTTAGCCCAACGCAATCTGACTTTCAATAATCCCTACAAAAGAAGGGCCCTGACTAACAATAACCTATACCTTTCATAAATAACTTACTTCACAAAAATCTTCGTTACTCAAACTACTGCAATACAGCGTGTGCCAATACTGCCTGCTAAATAACAGATTCTAACTACTGAAGGCACTAACTACTGATAGGTATAGTTTGCAAATGAAAGATTTTGATGGAGAAAAAACAGTGTATTTACCTTAATAGTTCAAAAGTCATAATATATACAGGGTGTCACCTAACGTTACCCCTGGATATATTTCGTAAACCACATCAAATACTGACGAACCGATTCCACAGACCGAACGTGAGGAGAGGGGCTAGTGTAATTCTTTAATACAAACCATAAAGAAATGCACGGAAGTATGTTTTTTAACACAAACCTACGTTTTTTTAAACGGAACCACGTTAGTTTTGTTAGCACAGCTGAACATATGAACAAATACGTAATCAGTGCCGTTTGTTGCATTGTAAAATGTTAATTACATCCGGAGATATTGTAACCTAAAGTTGACGCTTGAAACCTCCGACGTTCAGTTGCGTGTTGTAACAAACACGGGTCACGGGCGTTTCATAGGACGTGGAGGACGCATAAATTGGCCAGCCCGTTCTCCTGATCTTACACCTCTGGACTTCTTTCTGTGGGGTACGTTAAAGGAGAATGTGTACCGTGATGTGCCTACAACCCCAGAGGATATGAAACAACGTATTGTGGCAGCCTGCGGCGACATTACACCAGATGTACTGCGGCGTGTACGACATTCATTACGCCAGAGATTGCAATTTTGTGCAGCAAATGATGGCCACTACATTCAACATCTATTGGCCTGACATGTCGGGACACACTCTATTCCACTCCGTAATTGAAAACGGAAAACACGTGTGTACGTGTACCTCACCCCTCATGGTAATGTACATGTGCGTCAGTGAAAATGACCAATAAAAAGGTGTTAGCATTTGGACGTAATGTGCTGTTCCAGTCTCTTCTGTACCTAAGGTCCATCACCGTTCCCTTTGGATCCCTACGTAATTCGGTGCTCTCCGATACACACGATCGAACAGCGGAGGAATGGTACTCAAGCGTCAACTTTAGGTTACAATATCTCCGGATGTAATTAACATTTTACAATGCAACAAATGGCACTGATTACGTATTTGTTTGTATGTTCAGATGTGTTAACAAAACTAACGGGGTTCCATTTAAAAAACGTAGGTTTGTGTTAAAAAACATACTTCCGTGCATTTCTTTATGGTTTGTATTAACCAATTACACTAGCCCCTCTCCTCACGTTCGGTCTGTGGAATCGATTCGTCAGTATTTGATGTGGTTTACGAAATATATCGAGCGGTAATGAGAGGTGACTCACCCTGTATATCAGTTCATGACATCCGGTCTTACAAATTTCGTTTTTCTGACGGACACACGACCAGATCGTCCGCTCTCTAAACTCTGCCATCTCTCTCCTCACATCCACCACTGCTGGCGGCTCACCACCAACTGCGCAACGCTACGCGCTGTTCACATCCAGCTGCCCAACACTACAATAGCGAATATTCCAACAATACCAACCAGCCACAGACTGCACACAGCACAGCCAGTCATTTTCATACAGAGCGCTACGTGATGTTACCAACATAAAAACCTAAACATCCTACTTACACTGTCTCCAATTGTGGGAAAAGAACGTTCTCTAGCATATCGAGGTATGTGCTTCCTGTAACAGTGTTCTTAGCAAAGAAAAATGGACCATACACCTTTTCCCGTTAAACTGCACAGAACACATTATATGTTGGAGAGTCCCTCTCATGTTGCACTACTTCATGTGGTTGTTCCGTGCCCCATATTCTCACATTATGACTGTTCACCTTTCCATTTAAATGGAATGTTCCCTCGTCACTAAACACTAAGCATGGAAGAAAACTGCCATCCTTCATCCTGTCAAGAAAGAAATAACAGAACTCCACACATTGTTGTTTGTCGCCTTCACGAAGACCTCGCAGTAGCTGAATTTTGATGGTTTAATGTGTAAACATCGATGCAACACATGTCAGACGAAAATCGGGGGCATGTTGAGCTGTCGAGCTGCACGGCGAACGGATTTCTGCGGACTCCTCGTGAAACTAAGGCGGCCCGGCGATTTGCCTTTACACAAACAACCTGTTTCTCGGAACTGTTCATCCCATCGACTAATACTCTGTACTGTAGGAGGATCCACACCATACCTAAAGCGAAAGTCACGCTGAACAGTTATTGCTGATCCGCACTGCACGAAACTTTGTCCCGCCACCATTTTTACTAGAACTGAAGTGGGCGCACACTGCTGCTGCCTGGCAGGAACCATGTAAAACTCGAGAGTTTGCTCTTTCCAACAGTACGTTGTTCACGCACATATCTCAAATAACATAATACCTATGATTTTTAAACGGGGTGATTCTTTTTGATACACCCTGTATTTTGTGACGGAAGTTTAAGTAACACTTCCTTTCAAAATTTCCGGTAGTCGTTCTCCAGATTAGTGTCGTCTATTTCCCATACAATTTCTTATTAAGTTTCCTATAACTACGTTTCATGGGACATTCGTACGATTTGTATCGTTGAAGAAGTCAGTTTAAAGGCTATGTTTACATTTTTACTGTGTCTGTATAAGAATGTTTGTTCAAATGGTTCAAATAGCTCTAAGCATTATGGGACTTAACATCTGAGGTCATCAGTCCGCTAGACTTAGAACTACGTAAACCTAACTAACCTAAGGACATCAACACTTCCATGCCCGAGGCAGGATTCAAACCTGCGACCGTAGCAGCAGAGTAGTTCCGGACTGAAGCGCCTAGAACCGTTCGGCCACAAAGGTCTGCTAAGAATGTTTGTGATTTACAAATCAGTGCCTAGCATAAGGGCTTAAAATGTTATGAAAATGATAGTATCAGTCTTTATCGCTACTCATGTTACAAGCAGAATATTACTTTAAGAGTTAATAAACACTTCTGTCTACGCTACCGTAAATGATACCAGTTTCAATCATATATTCGCCTGTAAGTCTACAGGATAGAGAGAGTTGTTCAGAAGAAATAAATTCACATTACAATTTAAAATTTGCTTTGCACTTTGTCAGATACCTTATGTTATTGAACAACTGATCAAAGAATTTTTCTGACTGCTTATTCAGCTTGTTTATGAGCGGCTGAAACTTTTACTAATGAAAAACAGTGGCATTTTGTTTCTTGTGGTGTAACTCTGAATATTACTGTACGCCTAAATTTTTTGTAGATTATTAATGATGAATTTCATTACTGAATGTGTATATTTCTTTAGAGAGTAATACTTCATACATCAGTATCTGTACTTTATATTTCACCATACATAGCCTACAGCAAACTGCGAAGTATAGTAATATCCAGCAGAGCGTTGTACGGTACTGAAACATGGACTGTGGGAAAATCAGAAAAGAAGAAAATCGAAGCATCTGAGCTATGGTGCTATAGAGGAATGTTGAAAATTTGGCGAATTAATAAGATTTGCGCAGAGTCGACAAGGAAAGGAATACACGGGAGAGCCAAAGAAACTTGTACAACCGCCTAAAATCGTGTAGGGCTCCGACGGGCATGCAGATGTGCCACAACACGACGTGGCATGGACTCAACTAACGTCTGAAGTAGTGATTGAGGGAAGTGACACCATGAATCCTGCAGGGCAGCCCATAAATCCATAAGATTACGAGGGGATGGAGATCTCTTCTGAACAGCACGGTGCAAGGCATCCCAGATATGCTCAATAATGTTCATGCCTGGGGATTCTTGTGTTCCTAGAGCCACTGTGTAGCAATTCTGGACGCCTGGGGTGTCGCATTGTCCTGCTGGAATTGCCCAAGTCCGTCGGAATTCACAATGGACATGAATGGATGCAGGTGATCTGACAGGATGCTTACGTACGTGTCACATGTCAGAGTCGTATCTAGACGTATCAGGGTCCCATATCTCTCCAACTGCACACGTCCCATACCATTACAGAGCCACCACCAGCTTGAACAGTCCCCTGCTGAAATGCAGGGTCTGTGGATTCATGAGGTGGTTTCCATACCCGTATACGTCCATCCCCTCTATACAATTTGAAACGAGACTCGTCCGACCAGGCAACATGCTTCCAGTCCAAAGTCGGTGTCGACGGGCCCAGACGACGCATAAAGCTTTTTGTCACGCAGTCATCAACTGTACACGAATGGGCCTTCGGCTCAGAAAGCCCATATGGATGATGTTTCGTTGAATGGTTCGCACGCTGATACTTGTTGATGGGCCATTTTTGCATCTTTATCTGGCCGCAATGATGTCGGGGATTTGATGTTTTACCGGATTCCGGATATTCACGGTACACTCGTGAAATGGTCGTTCGGGAAAATCTCCACGTCATCACTACCTCGGAGATGCTGTGTCCCATTGTAACGTCTCCGCTCTTGCGTACTTACAATATTCCCAACATTATTTAAACTTCATTTCTATTATAATATTACCTGAAATTTAACATCAATATTAAAATTTACATCGAAATGTGTTTACAGTTTCTTTAACATAATGACATAACAAGAAAAGAAATGGATTCAGAATATTGATTACAGTAATTTATCGAAAATCAGAAGAAAAATTTTTATATGTACAGTTGTTGTTGTTACACCATCACTCGTGCGCCAACAATAACATCACGACCAAACTCACTTAAATTTTTATAAGCTGTGTAAGGTGCCATTGTAGCAGCAGTAACCGATCTAACAACTGCGCCAGCACTTGTGGTCTTATATAGGCATTACCGACTGCAGCGCTGTATTTTGTCTGTTTACATATCTGCGTATTTAAACAAGCATGTCTACGCCAGTTTCTTTGGCACATCAGTACAGGTGGAGACTTTAATCTGGCGTCCACTGACTGGGAAAATTACACGTTTATCACAGGCAGCAGAAGCAAAAACCCCAGTGAAGTTATTCTATGAGTGCTCTCAACATACAAGCTTCAGCAGTTGGTTAGAAAACCAACTCGAGATGGGAACATATTAGATATGAGGGTTATTCGGAAAGTAAGAAACGATCGGTCGCGAAATGGAAAATGCAGTGAAAATCTGATGAGCTTTGCACAGATGCATTGTGCACTGTGTCCAGTACGCCCGTCGATCGCATCATGTCGCTCTTTTCAGTTCCGAATTCACAGTGAGAACGTAAAGATGGCTAGAAGGTAGCGTCTCCCACCAAGTATGAGGGCTTGGCGAAATATTTCGCCTGAAGCTATGCAATCCACATAACATCACTATCATACGGTTCGTTCTACACGACAGTTCTCGGCAGGGGCAATGAAGTTGCTCCTGCAGCGTTTTCGATGGGACGTGTTTGATCACCCACAATACAGCCTGTAATTGGCTACCCCTGAGGTTCATCTCTGCTCAAATGAACCACTGGCTATGAAGACAATAGTTTGACAAAGACAATGAGCTGGAGTCCAGAGTAGAAAATTGTCGAAAAGCGCTGGCGGCTGTGTTCTATAACGAGGGAATTGAAAAGTTGGTACAGCGCTACGACAGATGTCTAAGTCTGAGCGACGACTGTGTAGGGAAGTAGCTGGAAGGTGTAGCTAACCGTTGCAAATAAAACAGTTTCGATTTTCATTGTGGTTTCCATTTCTCGATGGTCGTTCATTACTTTCCGAATAGCCCTCGTATCTTGGCGACTACAGACCTGATCTCTTTGAGGACGTTAATCTAGAAGCAGGTATTAGGGACCATAATGTCGTCGTTGTTTCTATGTCATTGGAAGTTGCGATAAAGACCAAAGAAACGGCTTAGAGTTTTTTTGTTTTGGAAAGCAAATAAGAGTGTCATTAATGAATATCTTCATAGTCAGCTCCAAGCATTCACCGGGGGACACAATGATATTGAGCATCTTTGGTGGGAATTTAAAGGTATTGTCCACCATGTGCTAGAGAAGTATGTGCCTAGCAAAAGTATAGGGGAGGGAAAGGATCCACCTTGGTACAACAAACATATTAGGAAGTTACTGAGAAAGCAGAGAATTTTGCACAGCCGTTTTAAAAGTAGTCACTGCCCCGCTGACAAACAGAAATTATGAGGAATGAAAGCAGCTGTCAAAAGGACAATGAGAGATGCTTTGAACGAATTTGAAAGCAATATTTTATCTGCAGATTCTGAAAATAACCCCAAAAAATTTTCGGCCGTACGTAAAATCTATAAACGCTACATTAATTCAATACCTTCTCTTGCTGACAGTACGGGTAATGTAACGGATGATGATAAACAAAAGGCCGAAATTCTAAACCTAGCTTTCAATAACTCGTTTACGGTAGAGGACTGTACCACCATTCCCCCTTTCAATTATCGAACAAACGCAAGGATGTTTAGTGTATCTGGAATTGTAAAACAGTTAAGATCCTTAGACGCCAGGAAGGCATCTGGCCCAGATGTAAGATTTTATCTTGACAATGCTACAAATATAGCACCATTCTTATCCATCATCTATCAGAGATCATTGGAACAGCGGAAAGTTCCACGGGACTGGAGGAAGGCCCAGGTCATAGCAATCTATAAAAAGGGTAGAAAATCGGATGCACATAATTACCGGCCAATTTCACTGACATCGATTTGTTGTAGAATCATGGAACATATTTTGTGTTCAGACATAATGATCTTTCTAGACTCTGAGAAGCTCATCTGCAGAAACCAGCACAGTTTTAGGAAGCAGCGGTCATGCGAGACACAGCTGGTCCTCTTTGTTCATGATATACAACAGGCTCTAGATACCGGCTCCCAGGTTGATGCCATATTCCTCGACTTTCGAAAGGCTTTCGACTCAGTTCCGCACTGTTGCTTGCTCCATTAAGTGAGCGCTTACGGTCTATCCAATGACAAATGCGGTAGGAGCAGTATGGCGTTCTGAATGGGGAGACTTCAACAGAAACAAGCATCACATCAGGTGTTCGAGTCCCGGTCGGGGCACACATTTTCAGCTGTCCGCATCGAGGTATATCCACAACACCTGTCGGCAGCCGATGGTTTCAATTAATTATCATTTATTCTAGAGAAGCTGCACGGTCATCAATGGTATCTGTTCTTTCAAGAACAGTTACTATCTTCATATATATATTTCAAATCTTACTTTCAAATAACAACGGACATGAGCCATCCTTTAACAAAGCCTTTCAAACAGAAACCTTCGGTTTAATTGAAATAAATGATAACTTACATTGCAGATTTAAAGCAACATGGAATTAAGTTAAATTCCCCTACTTTAGAGAAAGTACCTAGATATAATTTCAAAGGAATATTAATTTACTAAAAATGTACTTAGCCACGATAGAACGACAACAAGAATGGCTGAGGATCCACTTAAGCAGGTTAATCGCTAAAGACATCAGGAAGCCCCAAAAGCTGACACTCATGGAGTGCCTAGTAAACCAATATGTCCAAAACCGATAGCTTGTCCGCAGTATGGGTGATCGCAACTGTGGCTGGTGCTCCGCCTCGACCAAAGCAGAATGCTGCAGGTGGCGGCAAGAGAGCAGACACGGCGGCCGTGCTTAAGCACCAGGACAGCATGCTAGAGGGACCAGCTTGGCCAACGGCTTCAGGCTGAGTGGGCCACTACCATACGAAGGCCGTCGCCGACGATCCCTTACAGAATTCCCAGTGACACGAACCTAAAGCACAGAATAGTCACCTTAAGATATGGATTACAAAGACAATACCAAGTGACCCACAGCCAAATGTATATTCTAACGCCAGGCACTGCAACAGATCGAGAACGGTCTCCTCTAAACAGAAAATAACAATCTTGTGGCCTCAACAGGGCCAGTAAACACCAATGAATATGTTTAAGATTTTTTAAATTTGAAACCTTAAAACAATATTACAACTAAAATGGTGAACTTTTGTCTCACAATGCTTATAGTGGAGGCGTAGAAACGCTTCTACAACCGTCTCAGCACCTCATAGTCAACTCTGCGGAGATATCTTGAGGCATCAGTAGACAGTATATGCTGAAACAGACTGGTTACTACGTGAGCCACTGTATTACTATAAGCACATACCAAACAGCCCCTGCAGAAAAACATAACCTAGAATAATTTTAATTAAGGCCGACATTTAAGAGAATTAGTATACAATGATTAACCAGGTATTAAACACGATTAACGAATATGGTGTGGCGAGTGCGTGTGTGTCGGCTCGATGGAAATGGATGTTCAAGTCTGGTTGACACAGGTCGGCGTCTGTCGATCGCGACAGCTCCGATCTGTAACTGTTAAAACAAACTCCTCGCTTTGTTTGGTTAGTTACAGATACTATCTCCCTTTAACTATATTAACTATACTATACTGTAACAGATACTATATCCCTTTAACCCTCCCCCACAAACCATGGACCTCGCCGTGGTAGGGAGGCTTGCGTGCCTCAGCGATACAGATAGCCGTACCAAAGGTGCAACCACAACGGGGGGGCATCTGTTGAGAGGCCAGACAAACGTGTGGTTCCTGAAGAGGGGCAGCAGCCTTTTCAGTAGTTGCAGGGGCAACAGTCTTGATGATTGACTGATCTGGCGTTGTAACACTAACCAAAACGGCCTTGCTGTGCTGGTACTGCGAACCGCTGAAAGCAAGGGGAAACTACAGCAGTAATTTTTCCCGAGGGCATACAGCTTTGCTGTATGGTTAAATGATGAAGGCATTCTCTTGGGTAAAATATTCCGGAGGTAAAATAGTCCCCAATTCGGATCTCCGGGCGGGGACTATTCAGGAGGACATGGTTATCAGGAAAAAGAAAACTGGCGTTCTACAGGTCGGAGCGTGGAATGTCAGATCCCTTAATCGGGCAGGTAGGTTAGAAAATTTAAAAAGGGAAATGGATAGGTTAAAGATAGATGTAGTGGCAATTAGTGAAGTTCGGTGACAGGAGTAACAAGACTTCTGGTCAGGTGAATACAGGATTATAAATACAAAATCAAATAGGAGTAATGCAGGAGAAGGTTTAACAATGAATAAAAAGTATAGGAATGTGTGTAAGCAGCTACAAACATCATAGTGAACGCATTATTGTGGCCGTGATAGATACGAAGCCCAAGCCTACCACAGTAGTACAAGTTTATATGCCAACAAGCTCCGCAGATGACGAAGCGATTGATGAATTGTATGATGAGATAGTGAAGGGAGACGAAAATTTAATAGTCTTGGGTGACTGGAATTCGACAGTAGGAAAGGAAGAGAAGGAAACGTAGTAGGTGGATTAGGAATGGGGGTAAGGAATGAAAGAGGAAACCGCCTGGTAGAATTTTGCACAGAGCATAACTTAATCATAGCTAACACTTGGTTCAAGAATCATGAAGGAAGGTTGTATACATGGAAGAAGCCTGGAGATACTTTGAGGTTTCAGATAAATTATATAATGGTAAGACAGAGATTTAGGAACCAGGTTTTAAATTGTAAGACATTTCCAGGGGCAGATGTGGGCTCTGACCATAATCTATTAGTTATGAACTGTAAATTAAAACTGAAGAAACTGCAAAAAGGTGGGAATTTAAGGAGATGGGACTTGGATAAACTGACAGAAACAGAGGTTGTAGAGAGTTTGAGGGAGAGCAATAGGGAACGATTGACAAGAATGGGGGAAAGAAATACAGTAGAAGAAGAATGGGTAGCTTTGGGTGATGAAATAGTCAAGGCGGCAGAGGATCAAGTAGGTAAAAGGACGAGGGCTAATAGAAATCCTTCGGTAACAGAAGAGATTTTGAATTTAATTGATTAAAGGAGAAAATACAAAAATGCAGTAAATGAAGCAAGCAAAAAGGAATACAAACGTCTCAAAAATGAGATCGACAGGAAGTGCAAACGTACAAATGTCGGACAAATGTAAGTATATGGAGGCGTATATCACTAGGGGTAAGATAGATACTTCCAACAGGAAAATTAAAGAGACCTTTGGAGAAAAGAGAACCACTTGCATGAATATCTAGAGCTTAGATGGAAACCCAATTCTAAGCAAAGAAGGGAAAGCAGAAAGGTGGAAGGAGTATATAGAGGGTCGCTACAAGGGTGAGGTTCTTGAAGCCAATATTATGAATATGGAAGAGCATGTTGATGAAGATGGAATGGGAGATATGATACTGCGTGAAGATTTTGACAGAGCACTGGAAGACTTAAGTCGAAACAAGGCCCCGGGAGTAGGCAATATTCCATTAGAACTACTGATAGCCTCGGGAGAGCCAGTCCTGACAAAATTCCACCATCTGCTGAGGAATATGTATGAGACAGGCAAAATACCCTCAGACTTCAAGAAGAATATAATAATTCCAATCACAAAGAAAGCAGGTGTTGACAGGTGTGAAAATCACCGAACTATCAGTTACACTACTAACACGAATTCTTTACAGACGAGTGGAAAACCTGGTAGAAGCCGACCTCGGGGAAGATCAGTTCGGATTCCGTAGAAATGTTGGAACACGTGAGGCAATAATGACCCTACGACTTATCTTAGAAAAAAGATTAAGGAAAGGCAAATCTACGTTTCTAGCATTTGTAGACTTAGAGAAAGCTTTTGACAATGTTGACTGGAATACTCTCTTTCAAATTCTGAAGGTGGCAGGGGTAAAATACAGGGAGCGAAAGGCTATTTACAATTTGTACAGAAACCAGATGGCAGTTATAAGAGTCGAGGGGCATGGAAGGGAAGCAGTGGTTGGGAAGGGAGTGAGACAGGGCTGTAGCCTATCCCTGATGTTATTCAATCTGTATATTGAACAAGCAGTAAAGGAAACAAAAGAAAAATTCGGAGTAGGAATTAAAATCCATGGAGAAGAAATAAAAACTTTGAGGTTCGCCGATGACACTGTAATTATATCAGAGGCCGCAAAGGATCTAGAAGAGCAGTTGAACGGAATGGACAGTGTCTTGAAAGGAGGATATAAGATGATCATCAACAAAAGCAAAACGAGCATAATGGAATGTAGTCGAATGCTGGGGGAAGTAGAATAGGAAATGAGACGCTTGAAGTAGTAAATGAGTTTTGCTATTTGGGGAGGAAACTGATGATGGTCGAAGTAGAGAGGATATAAAATGTTGACTGGAAATGGCAAGGAAAGCGTTTCTGATGAAGAGAAATTTGTTAACATCGAGTCTAGATTTAAAAGCATCAGGAAGTCGTTTGTGAAAGTATTTGTGTGGAGTGTAGCCATGTATGGAAGTGAAACGTGAACGATAAATAGTTTAGACAAGAAGAGAGTAGAAGCTTTTGAAATGTGGTGCTACATGAGAATGCTGAATATTAGATGGGTAGATCACATAACTAAGGAGGAGGTATTGAACAGAATTGGAGAGAAGAGAAATTTGTGGCACAACTTGACTATAAGAAGGGATCGGTTGTTAGGGCATATTCTGAGGCATCAAGGGATCACCAATTTAGTATTGGAAGGCAGTGTGGAAGGTAAAAATCGTAGAGGGAGACCAAGAGATGAATATACTAAACAGATTCATAAGGATGTAGGTTGCAGTAGGTACTGGGAGATGAAGAAGCTTGCACAGGTTAGAGTAGCATGGAGAGCTGCATCAGGCCAGTCTCTGGACTGAATACCACAACAACATCCCTTTAATAGACATCCGCGTAGCGATGGAGCAGCACGCCGAAATGTTAAAGCAGCATTCGTTTATAATGGTGTTCGAAGGATGTCTGTCTTCTTTACTGTTACACACAGCGACTGCACCACTCGGTACCACAACAACTTCCTTTATCTGAATCAGTAAACCAAATATCCTTCGCGTGTTCGCGACGGGCTTATAAGCTTGCGCTAAACTTGATAACAGTAGTTTTTATGCCCCGTTTGCAAATGAATGTTCAAAAGTAGGTAATATGAAATCTAGAATTATTCCATTCAAGCCGATGACACATTTCAGTTGTAACGCTGGAAATGCATATCCTTCTATTTCCATCTATTGTACTATAATTTTTTTTCCTTATTTTGTTACCTGAATATATGACATTTCTGTGCCTTTATATATTGTAATTGTTTTACTATTTGTATATATATACACTCCTGGAAATTGAAATAAGAACACCGTGAATTCATTGTCCCAGGAAGGGGAAACGTTATTGACACATTCCTGGGGTCAGATACATCACATGATCACACTGACAGAACCACAGGCACATAGACACAGGCAACAGAGCATGCACAATGTCGGCACTAGTACAGTGTATATCCACCTTTCGCAGCAATGCCGGCTGCTATTCTCCCATGGAGACGATTGTAGAGATGCTGGATGTAGTCCTGTGGAACGGCTTGCCATGCCATTTCCACCTGGCGCCTCAGTTGGACCAGCGTTCGTGCTGGACGTGCAGACCGCGTGAGACGACGCTTCATCCAGTCCCAAACATGCTCAATGGGGGACAGATCCGGAGATCTTGCTGGCCAGGGTAGTTGACTTACACCTTCTAGAGCACGTTGGGTGGCACGGGATACATGCGGACGTGCATTGTCCTGTTGGAACAGCAAGTTCCCTTGCAGGTCTAGGAATGGTAGAACGATGGGTTCGATGACGGTTTGGATGTACCGTGCACTATTCAGTGTCCCCTCGACGATCACCAGTGGTGTACGGCCAGTGTAGGAGATCGCTCCCCACACCATGATGCCGGGTGTTGGCCCTGTGTGTCTCGGTCGTATGCAGTCCTGATTGTGGCGCTCACCTGCACGGCGCCAAACACGCATACGACCATCGTTGGCACCAAGGCAGAAGTGACTCTCATCGCTGAAGACGACACGTCTCCATTCGTCCCTCCATTCACGCCTGTCGCGACACCACTGGAGGCGGGCTGCACGATGTTGGGGCGTGAGCGGAAGACGGCCTAACGGTGTGCGGGACCGTAGCCCAGCTTCATGGAGACGGTTGCGAATGGTCCTCGCCGATACCCCAGGAGCAACAGTGTCCCTAATTTGCTGGGAAGTGGCGGTGCGGTCCCCTACGGCACTGCGTAGGATCCTACGGTCTTGGCGTGCATCCGTGCGTCGCTGCGGTCCGGTCCCAGGTCGACGGGCACGTGCACCTTCCGCCGACCACTGGCGACAACATCGATGTACTGTGGAGACCTCACGCCCCACGTGTTGAGCAATTCGGCGGTACGTCCACCCGGCCTCCCGCATGCCCACTATACGCCCTCGCTCAAAGTCCGTCAACTGCACATACGGTTCACGTCCACGCTGTCGCGGCATGCTAGCAGTGTTAAAGACTGCGATGGAGCTCCGTATGCCACGGCAAACTGGCTGACACTGACGGCGGCGGTGCACAAATGCTGCGCAGCTAGCGCCATTCGACGACCAACACCGCGGTTCCTGGTGTGTCCGCTGTGCCGTGCGTGTGATCATTGCTTGTACAGCCCTCTCGCAGTGTCCGGAGCAAGTATGGTGGGTCTGACACACCGGTGTCAATGTGTTCTTTTTTCCATTTCCAGGAATATATATATATATATATATATATATATATATATATATATATATATATATATATATATATATATAGGCATTTATGTCGATGTATAATTGGTTTGTTTTGTAAATATTATTTGTATTTTTACGCTGGGTCTTGCCTAGGGAAAACTATGCTATCGAACGAATACATCGATAGGTCGTGTGGAGAACGAAAGTGTTTAGGATCTTTGGTAGTGAACTCTGCCGCGTGGAGCGCGGGCTGAGCAGAGAGAGTCTGGCTGGAGTAGCGAGTGGAGCAGGTGTGTTGTGTGACGCTCCCGCGAGTTGCCGCGCTTTCGGGGTTTGGCAGCATGTAATTGCGCTCGACTTTCGATGATAGTTTCTGACATGGTGTCGCGGACGGGAAGCATTAGCTGGCGCACATCAAGAGCCCGTTTCGTCTGGTGACCGTGTCGAGAAGAAGGCGCGCCAGCATCCAGCTTCTGCAACAGCGACGGCCGACAATGAGTGACTGTCGCCACCTCCTCGATCGACGACTTCAAACTTTCAATCAACCAACAAGGAAGACTAAAAGCACGTAAAGTTTCAGAACTGTATGGTAGACCTCAGCTTTTCAAACTGTTCCATTTGCCTCGCAAAATTACAGCAACTTAGCATGAACCTTTGTTGCTCATTGTCCCAATTGCATTACCAAGCAGGGTCCCTTCCTTTTCCGAAATGAACCCGAGTGTCGTTGAAATTCAGACGCCAGCATTAAAGTACAATCATTCCATTTCACTGCTTTGATTTCAAAGTTCAGTTTAAGTATTCATAGGTGGCTACAATATTTAGATTACGCAAGCACAAATTAAGAGTGCGAGTTTTGTTACCGTATTTTAGCTTACCTGTGACTGCAGCTCAGCTTGGTACGTACTAAATTTTACTATTGTTAATTGTTCAGAATCATTTAATTCAAGTTCAAAGCTAAATCTCTTATTTCTAAATTGCGTAGATTCAAGTAGCTTTTGAAATGATTGTTGAGGTAGTCCAAGACTAACCGTATTTTACTGAATTTCGATGTGCTTAAGAAAGAAAGCTTCTTATTAATTTCAGTCACTAAATTAACTTTCAATTTTCCGGTTTTATTAATTCTTTTGCTAAATTAAGTCAGAGTGCAGCGAAATTTATTACTTCTGACAAACTTTCAGTTTTCACACTACACGTGTCAACCTTCAGTTGCCACGCTTCTAGTGCTAATTATATGTGCAATTACCTTTCTTTTTCAGTTACTATAGTAATTGTCCTTAGGACTGGCGACCGTAATTTCCCCCAAATCTCAAATATCTAATTACCGCTAGTTAATTGTTAACGTAACGGCCGCACATTTACTTTCTTTATTAACTTTACCCCTTTTCAAAATTAATTTCCACCAGTTTCATTTGCATTTTTCCTTTCATTTAGATGTAACCCTTTCCTCCCTCTTTACCGACAGATTAACTTCGGTGACGATTGCTTTTCCCAAATTTCCATTAGGCACACGCGGTTTAATTTTTCACTGTCATTAAGGTCGATAAGTGAGGGGGAGGTTACACAGTCTTGCGAGGATGTTGATTTGTGAAGTATTATAGCGTCGTTAATGCGTTGCTACGGTGCTATTTCAACAACTCCTACGTCGTAAATCCAGAGATAATGTATTCTCTAAATAACGCACAGAAAGCGTAGTATACAATGTTCAATTACTGTTCCCGGTTAATAATGTCACTCAATCACCTTTAGCTTCGGCGTTCTATCAAGAAAATAATTGTTCACAGTTACACAATAAAGTTTAGTTAAATGATGTAGACGACACGAAATATTAAAGTTATAACAGAGTTGATTGACTTTCTGAACTATCTAACCACTGGAAAGCACACCGATCTGCCATACAAGGAATTGAAGCTACGATTTACATTGACATTGACTACAGCTTCCGACAACAAGGCGTACCTGTGAATTCTTCATGATTGCGTGTATATATTTCCTGCTCAAGTAGAGTTTATGTCGGCGTCTGGTACATTGCTGTGTCCTACAATGTTCGTGACAATCATAGATCACGACCATTAAGTCCCAGAATTGATTAAGTATCACACGGGTTACTTTTTCCTCACGCATAATATCTGTTCCGTTGTCCGGCTAAACGGTGAATGATCTATCACCTTTCAGAACTGTGACTAATACGTCAAGACGATATTTGAAAAACGTTAAAATTCCAGATCGGTTTTGAACAATCTAATATCGGTCAAGAAGCGTGCTTCTATCGCGACGTCCCCAAGAGAGCGAATTAACATATCCATTGACGTTTTTCATTGCAGTCGCAGCGAACTTACAGCACGATGCGGCTACAACTCTTTTCTTGGATAAATATTATCTCTGATCACTTTATCTCGTCTGGGTTTTAACCTTCGTAAAGCATATATTTTGAATTCTTTAGAGTTTCATGCTTCGTAGATTAAGTGCTCATTCATTTAGTTCTTTCCGTGGAAGAGATGTTGTTAGTTCCCTAGTATTTCTGTTGATCAAACATTCAATAGTGTTAACATTTTGCTGCCAGTAGCTACCGTCAAGGGCAGGATAACTAATTTTTGTATCTTTTGCTGTCAAAAGGGATGTTATTAGGGGCTCTATATTTGGGGTGTTATAAAGGCCACATGAGCCGGGTTACATAATTTAGTGCCGACATAGCAAACCAAAGCTAGTCCAAATATGAAAATCAGCCCACTAAAATAATTGAGCACAGGTTAGGATTTCCGACATTAATGCGTGACTCGTGCCTCAGATATGCACGAAAATTACAAGAAATACACTCTTAAGTTCCTTTAAAAACCAAGCTGACTTACAGTGGCCTGCCCTTTTCAAGAACGTTTCACATCAATTACAGCCGTTTAAAATAATTCAATAAGATAAATAAAATTCATACAGACGGCATATCAGAATATGTTCCAGTATACAACTTTAAAGTTTTGCAGAAACAAAATTTAATAGATGTTAATGCCAGCTCGCTCTCTTAACCACAGAAAAACCATTGAAATGTACCACCATGGAGTCGAGAATAACCACCAATCGATCACAGCGTAAAAACAACCGTCCGTTATGGTGAGCGCGCCTCCGACAGCCCGGTAGATCCCTCGTAGCCAATTCGACCCTTCTCAGAGATGCCAAACGATGATTACAAGGTGCCTTTAGGCCGCGATATTGGGAGCCTTTACCGACAGAGCGGACGCCGCCAGAAAACTTGTTTTTGATTCCACTCCACAGCTCATACTGCGACGACCAAAGACAACCAAACCCCCAGCTCGCCACGGTTCACCCAGAGGAAGCCACACTCGTTACAAAGCACTCTGGTCAAAGACGAGTGGCGAGTACGAAAGACGATTTCGCCCGATAAGCCGCCAGGCTCAGTAATTAAATTTTGTTTGCTTCGTTCTTTTTTTATTTTACTGTGAGAAATATACGGTATATGGGTAACGTGGTTATTGATAGGATTCATTGTGTGCACTTTCCTTGAATAACAAAAAAAAATGTTTCAAAATGGAACACTGTTAAGAAGTATGCACTAAATCAGAAAAGAAATTAATTCTGGTAACCGTAAGTCAATTCAAGAGCAAAGTAACTACCGTAATTCTGGGCTTTACACAATTACGATGAAAGATGTGCACTTCATTCTCATTTACTTTGTACGCCTTCCATATTTTATTCTTCTTGTAACGGAACTATTTTCCATCGGTCTCTTATAACTGTAGCTGAATGCCTATATGGCTAGATAAATTTTTATGTTAATATTAGTAATTAGTGAGAGAGAATGGGTGCAGGATATTTTTCTTTATTTGTGCAGTCACGTCATCAGTCTCACTGTAGCCACGATGACCCAAAAATGGTTCAAATGGCTCTGAGCACTATGGGACTTAACATCTATGGTCATCAGTCCCCTAGAACTTAGAACTACTTAAACCTAACTAACCTAAGGACAGCACACAACACCCAGTCATCACGAGGCAGAGAAAATCCCTGACCCCGCCGGGAATCGAACCCGGGAACCCGGGCGCGGGAAGCGAGAACGCTACCGCACGACCACGAGCTGCGGACCACGATGACCCCACCTTTCCCGTCTTGATCGTTGTTCTAGGGGGACACATAGGGCCGGGAATGCTAGGTGATGGCCAAAGTTGTCCTTCCTTTTAATCTCTAAATCTGTCGCACCAACTCTGATATTTCACTTCTCGGTCCCTTCCTGGGAACTCCGGGCTGTCTGAATGACCGGTGTAGCAGCGCACCAGTGTTCGCTACCTAACGCTCCCAGCTTTCCTCTGGAGACAACGACTCTTCGGTCAGTGCTAGTCTGTTGCGCTCGTGCCTGGAGGCGCTATGTCGAGGTCCCGTTTCGGTAAGCATGAGTGTTCTCTGTGAAGTCCAGCCTCGTCGGTAACAATATCGTGAGTTAGGAAATCCTTCGTTTCTGGCGCGTTCGCAGTTTTCAATTTCTCGCGATATTTGTCCCGTAAATGTAAAGATTTCTTTGTCATGCTGGGTTTGGTATCCGACCTCTGTCCGTTAGATGCGGGAAGTCGGTTATCGTTTATATGAGGGTAAAGATACCCACCCTCGAGGTTTACAGCTGCGTCTCTTGCATTCTTTCTCTTTTTTTTCGTGGGATCCGCGTGAAACTAAAAGCCTATAAATTGCAGACTTCGTGAAATGGGCTTGTTCCTCTGTGCTAGACCACATGACTTCATGACGATTCCACAGCAAATTTTCGTATTCGCGGTGATTTGATCCTTTTTGCTCAGATGAAAATTATTATCTTGGACATGGATGAGTGTTCCGGACTTGAGGTCACTTTGGCGTCTTCTTATCCTACTACTCAGCTCTTGTTCTGTTTAGTTTACTGTAGTGACGGTTGCATGCAGATAAATTCACTCTCGTATTAAGAAGTAACTTAGCTTTGTCACGACGATCAGGTTCCTCATTTCTTTGCCCGCCATCCTTTTGGTTATTCGTCATTGTGGAAAAGGCAGGCTGCTGCCTCCTCTCTCCTCCCCTTTGTCACGTTCCACGCTACCAGAGCGAGTAAGAATAACGAGTTCCATTTCTTGTAATTATAAAAGATACAGTTTATCTTCTTTTGTAAATGAAGACCCGATATTAATGTCAAACCACCTTTTTGATTCACCAGAAATTCACCCCATCATATGAGAATCGTTTTCAAGTTCCCTATAAAATCATTCCAATTAGCAAAATAATTGAACTTCCTGGCAGATTAAAACTGTGTGCCCGACCGAGACTCGGGACCTTTACTTTTCGCGGGCAAGTGCTCTACCATCTGAGCTACCGAAGCACGACTCACGCCCCATCCTCACGGCATCTGCCAGTATCTTGTCTCCTACCTTCCAAACTTTACAGAAGCTCTCCTGCGAACCATGCAGAACTAGCACTCCTGAAAGAAAGGATATTGCGGAGACATGGCTTAGCCACAGCCTGGGGGATGTTTCCAGAATGAGATTTTCACTCTGCAGCGGGGTGTGCGATCAGCGCACACCCCGCTGCAGAGTGAAAATCTCATTCTGGAGCAAAATAATTAATTAATGACTTCATTACGTGGAGGGTCTTCGTAAGATAGGTCGGATTTTGCGTCTTTGCGTGTTAGGACCTAGTTGGTTTACGGCCATTGCATTTGCGGTACCGCAAATAGTCAAATCAAAACTATCCCCTTCAGAACAAGGGAGAGGTCATTGCTGACAGCGGTTCATGAGCAGAATTCCAGTCGATGTTGTGAAAGAAGGATGCCTTATTCCGAATAGGTGAGAATTAGTATTCGGGTTACTAAGTTCGTAACTTTTTTATAGAAGTAATTTTCCTTTGCTAGACGCATATGACCGAGGTACCAAACCGAAAAAGCTATTGCCTATTCGGTTAGTTTACCGCAATATCTTTCATCAATTACCATATCAACGAAAAAAAATAAGGCGCTGCTTTTAACGATTAAATCGTTTTTTTTTTGTCTCGTTCGTAGTAACCTTTTATTTTCGCCTAGGTTCTCAGGTTTTATTCAGAAAAAGAATTCAATTCTCAGCAAGAATTGTTTAATTTGAATTTCTGCCTTCGCAGTATTTTCGAAAATGGAATTTCGCATTGAATATTGTGGTTTGTTACCGATATTTATACACATATCGCTCGTTTATTACTTCTAACGCAAAGATTCAATCTGAGCTCACGTTTGGTGAGCAGTTTGTATCACTTGTTATACACTCTTATTTGCAGCCACAGTGTTAGAATCGAGAAATGTGAGAGAGCCCGGATTCGTGAATGAGAACGAAAACTTTAAGATTGAAAATGTGTTCTACTTATTGACAATCCAAAGCGATGCCTAAAATGTCCATATAGCTGGTACTAGGACGAAGTATTGTTGAAATGTTGTCCGCCCTTGAAAATACTACAATGTGATCAAAATATCACAGTGAGTACTTTCACTTTGAGGTCCAGTAGAATTTTTGATTGGAACATAAGTTCGTTGCGTTTTTCCATACGTTTAATAAACACATCAGATACACTTAACGGAGATTAGTCATCAACAATATATTCTCTTCCACTGTTTACAGCCGTTTGCTTCGGTTCCACGACTGTAGAAATCACGTGATTTTGAGGCGAAGAATACGTCGAGCCATGTTCAGAATGTTCAGAGAGCATTTTCATACGGAAAGGAAGTTACTTGAAGGCTGTTTGATAGAGAGTGGAAAAGGTGAATATGTGAGGGTGCAAGATCAGAAGAACAAAGTTGGTGCCGAATGACTTCCCAGCTCAGCTTCAATCTAACGTATTTTCTGTCTAGTAGAATGCGGGCGAGTGTTATTGTAGAGTAACATTACTCCATGAAGTCTTTCTCGTCGCTGTTATTGGATGCGTCCGTAAGACGTCTCAGTTATTAACATTAAATGTCAGCAGTGATGGTTACTCCTGGAGGATGCAATTCGTATTACAAGAAACCGTCGCTCTTCCACCAGATGCATACATTTTCTTTTGTGGATGCGCGCAGGTCTTTGTACGGGGAGTTGACGCTTTCTTTGGCTCAACCATTCCTTTCGTTTCCTTATGCTAGCATAAAGAGACAGCTTCTCGTCACTAGTAACGATGTTGTTGTTGTTGTGGTCTTCAGTCCTGAGACTGGTTTGATGCAGCTCTCCATGCTACTCTATCCTGTGCAAGCTTCTTCATCTCCCAGTACTTACTGCAACCTATATCCTTCTGAATCTGCTTAGTGTATTCATCTCTTGGTCTCCCTCTACGATTTTTACCCTCCACGCTGCCCTCCAGTACTAAATTGGTGATCCCTTGATGCCTCAGAACATGTCCTACCAACCGATCCCTTCTTCTGGCCAAGTTGTGCCACAAACTCCTCTTCTCCCCAATTCTATTCAATACCTCCTCATGAGTTATGTGATCTACCCATCTAATCTTCAGCATTCATCTGTAGCACCACATTTCGAAAGCTTCTATTCTCTTCTTGTCTAAACTATTTATCGTCCATGTTTCACTTCGATACATGGCTACACTCCATACAAATACTTTCAGAAACGACTTCCTGACACTTAAATCTATACTCGAAGTTAACAAATTCCTCTTCTTCAGAAACGCTTTCCTTTCCATTGCCAGTCTACATTTTATATCCTCTCTACTTCGATCATCATCAGTTATTTTGCTCCCCAAATAGCAAAATTCCTTTACTACTTTCCTAATCTAATTGCCTCAGCATCACCCGATTTACTGGATAGAAATGTTCGGTGTTGTTCACAAGCCAATAGATGACGAGCAAGCAGAGTTGCACATATCCCCACTCGCTGATTTTTGTGATCTTGGCTTAAAGCATGCGGCACGCTTACACTCGATTTTTGAGCCTTTCCCATTGCAAGCAAATGTCTCAAGATGCTGGAACGATGACAGTTCATCATATTTGCCAGTTCCCGAGTACACTGACGTGGATCATTGTGGACAAATGCTTTTAAACGATCTCCATCATACTCCGAAGGACTTCCTGGATGTGGAGAGTCACTAATGTCAAAGTGATCCTCCTTAAAACGAGAAAAACATTTTCTTGCTGTGCTCTGTCCGATGGTATTATCCCCATACACACCGCAAATGTTTCTGGTTGCCTTCGCTGCTGTCAGCCCTCTACTGAACTTAAGAAGAAGAATATATCGTAAATGTTCCGATTTCTCCACTTGGCACTCCATTTTCTTGCGTCCGCAGCTCCATTCACTCTCCCCAAATGACAAAATGTAAATTTAAGTAGCAACGGTGAAGTATAAATAAAAATGACAATCGACAAATTAACCCACAGCAACCGGCATACCAACATCTACGGACTTGTACGCCGGCCTAATAAAACAAACGATGCTAACGAAATTAATTAGAAAATAATACCAGGTGATCAAAAAGTCAGTATAAATTTGAAAACTGATTAAATCACGGAATAATGTAGATAGAGAGGTACAAATTGACACACATGCTTGGAATGAGATGGGGTTTTATTAGAACCAAAAAGATACAAACGTTCAAAAAATGTCCGACAGATGGCACTTCATATGATCAGAATGCCAATAATTAGCATAACAAAGTAAGACAAAGCAAAGATGATGTTCTTTACAGGAAATGCTCAAATTGTCCACCATCATTCCTCAACAATAGATGTAGTCGAGGAATAATGTTGTAAACAGCACTGTAAAGCATGTCCGGAGTTATGGTGAGGCATTGGCGTCGGATGTTGTCTTTCAACATCCCTAGAGATGCCGGTCGATCACGATGCACTTGCGACTTCAGGTAACCCCAAAGCCAATAATCGCACAGACTGAGGTCTGGGGACCTGGGAGGCCAAGCATGACGAAAGTGGCGACTGAGCACACGATCATCACCAAACGACGCACGCAAGAGATCTTTCACCCGTCTAGCAATATGGGGTGTTTTTTTTTTGTTTCTAATAAAACCCCATGTCATTCCAAGCCTGTGTGTCAATTTTTATCTCTCTGTCTACATTATTCCGTGGTTTATTAAGTTTTCAAATTTATACTGAAGTTTTGATCACCTGGTACATTAAAACTTGCAGATGAGTTCTGCTTCTTGGCGACCAACAGTAAGAAAAGTAATTATGAAGAAGAGAAATAGTTGACATCGAAAGTAAATTTAAGTGTTATACTTTCCGAAATGTATTTGTCTGGGGTATAGCCTTGTGCGGTAGAGAAACGCGGTTGATGAAACAGTTCAGACAAGAAGAGAACATGTAAGTAGGCTGTTTAGGTTTTTATGTTGGTAACGCCACGTAGCGCTCTGTATGAAAATCACTGACTGTGCTGTACGCAGTCTGTGGCTGGTTTGCATTGTTGGAATATTTGCTATTGTAGTGTTGGGCAGTTGGGTGTGAACAGCGCGTAGCGTTGCGCAGTTGGTGAGCCGTCAGCAGTGGTGGATGTGGAGAGAGAGATGTCAGAGTTTTGAGAACGGACGATCTGGACGTGTGTCCGCCATAAGAAGGAAATTTGTGAAGATCGATGTCAAGATATATATATATATATATATATATATATATATATATATATATATATATATATGATGACTATATGATGACTTTTGAACATTATTAAGGTAAATACACTCCTGGAAATGGAAAAAAGAACACATTGACACCGGTGTGTCAGACCTACCATACTTGCTCCGGACACTGCGAGAGGGCTGTACAAGCAATGATCACACGCACGGCACAGCGGACACACCAGGAACCGCGGTGTTGGCCGTCGAATGGCGCTAGCTGCGCAGCATTTGTGCACCGCCGCCGTCAGTGTCAGCCAGTTTGCCGTGGCATACGGAGCTCCATCGCAGTCTTTAACACTGGTAGCATGCCGCGACAGCGTGGACGTGAACCGTATGTGCAGTTGACGGACTTTGAGCGAGGGCGTATAGTGGGCATGCGGGAGGCCGGGTGGACGTACCGCCGAATTGCTCAACACGTGGGGCGTGAGGTCTCCACAGTACATCGATGTTGTCGCCAGTGGTCGGCGGAAGGTGCACGTGCCCGTCGACCTGGGACCGGACCGCAGCGACGCACGGATGCACGCCAAGACCGTAGGATCCTACGCAGTGCCGTAGGGGACCGCACCGCCACTTCCCAGCAAATTAGGGACACTGTTGCTCCTGGGGTATCGGCGAGGACCATTCGCAACCGTCTCCATGAAGCTGGGCTACGGTCCCGCACACCGTTAGGCCGTCTTCCGCTCACGCCCCAACATCGTGCAGCCCGCCTCCAGTGGTGTCGCGACAGGCGTGAATGGAGGGACGAATGGAGACGTGTCGTCTTCAGCGATGAGAGTCGCTTCTGCCTTGGTGCCAATGATGGTCGTATGCGTGTTTGGCGCCGTGCAGGTGAGCGCCACAATCAGGACTGCATACGACCGAGGCACACAGGGCCAACACCCGGCATCATGGTGTGGGGAGCAATCTCCTACACTGGCCGTACACCACTGGTGATCGTCGAGGGGACACTGAATAGTGCACGGTACATCCAAACCGTCATCGAACCCATCGTTCTACCATTCCTAGACCTGCAAGGGAACTTGCTGTTCCAACAGGACAATGCACGTCCGCATGTATCCCGTGCCACCCAACGTGCTCTAGAAGGTGTAAGTCAACTACCCTGGCCAGCAAGATCTCCGGATCTGTCCCCCATTGAGCATGTTTGGGACTGGATGAAGCGTCGTCTCACGCGGTCTGCACGTCCAGCACGAACGCTGGTCCAACTGAGGCGCCAGGTGGAAATGGCATGGCAAGCCGTTCCACAGGACTACATCCAGCATCTCTACGATCGTCTCCATGGGAGAATAGCAGCCTGCATTGCTGCGAAAGGTGGATATACACTGTACTAGTGCCGACATTGTGCATGCTCTGTTGCCTGTGCCTATGTGCCTGTGGTTCTGTCAGTGTGATCATGTGATGTATCTGACCCCAGGAATGTGTCAATAAAGTTTCCCCTTCCTGGGACAATGAATTCACGGTGTTCTTATTTCAATTTCCAGGAGTGTACATTGTTTATTCTCTATCAAAATCTTTTATTTGCTAACTATGTCTATCAGCAGTTAGTGCCTTCAGTAGTTAGAATCTTTTATTTAGCTGGCAGTATTGGCGCTCCCTGTATTGCAGTAGTTTGAGTAACGAAGATTTTTGTGAGGTAAATGATTCATGAAAGGTGTAGTTTACTGTTAGTCAGGGCCATTCTTTTGTAGGGATTATTGAAAGTCAGATTCCGCTGCGCTAAGAAACAAAAAAAAAAAAAAAAATATTGTGTGTCAGTTTAGCGTGGATCAGAACAAGTAAAGAGAGAAATGTCTGAGCACATTCAGTTTTGCTGAGCTGTTTGAAAATCAAAGAACGTAGAGGTTGTCCAGCACTGTCATTTATAAATTTTTCTTTGGGGACGTTACAAACAGATTCTTTTGAAATATGGTGGCACAGAGGAATGCCGAATATTAGATAGGTTGATCGCGTAACTAATGTAGAAGTACTGAAACGAATTGGATAGAAAAGAAATTTATCGGACAACATGACTAAAATAAGTGATTGGTTCATAGGATACACACTGAGGCACCAAGTAACAAAGTCAAATTGGTAATGAAGGGAAGTGTGGGGCAGCGTCCACATAAGTTAGGGTGACATAAAATTAAAATTAGAAATGTATACCATAATACATCTTTAACTTCGATGTAGGAGCCATAGGAGTTCCGGCGCTTGTTTTAAAAAACTGTCTCTCTCTTTCTTGGTCTGTTGTGATGCTATCCATACGAGAAAGATATAACATTGGAGCTATCACAGATTTACAGCAGAAGTAAATGCGTGTATATACAACAGAAAGTGACGTCATCTACATAATAGTGAATATGGTAAAATTTTTAGGAAATTTCTATACTTTTTGGGATTATTATTCATGATAATAACCAATATTTTATGTGTGTATTTTAGTGATTTACGAGCCTTTTTGGCAATGCTATTGATGAATTACACAGAAGGGGATGTTTTTCAAGTGGTGGTCAATTTATAGAAGTGGGATTGTTCGGAAATGAGAATAGCGAGTTAAATTGCTAATTTTGATGCTAATTATGCTATCAGTTCAGTTTTTTTAGTTATGAACGTTTCAAACTTAGGTGTGTTAAAGAAAGAATTTCATCAACACTATTACTATTAATTATTCGAAAGCAGTCAAAATAAGTGTTTTTCATAACTAATTTTATCTTCTGCTAATAATATGCTGTCTATTAATTACGGATGAATTAATGTGTTGAATTATTAAAGTGAGTGAAGGTGTAAATGAGAAGTAATGTGATAAGAAACTACTCGGATGTCTATTAACTGAGTAAACGGTAGCGTGAGATTAGTATCTGGACAGGGGGGAGTGAATTATCTATTCAGGGGAAATTTGCATAGCACAATTCGCCTGTTTATATCCCGGAGAAACAATAAACTTCCTCAGATAATTATTTAAGATATAAAATTGGATTATTTTGATATTAATGGGTTTTATAAAATTATTTATTTAATAAATTGCTATGAAAAAATGCTATGTTGTGATTGGTCCTAACTAAAAGATGAGGGACAGCGTGGCTTACAACAGCAAGCTGATGGGATACAACATATCTTCGCCTATCATAAGAGAGTAGATTCGCCCGCATTTGTTGGGTTAAAGTGTTCGTGGAGTCTAAGACATTCGGGGCTCAGCCATTATCGTTTGGCGTGTTATGTGATTCATGACCGAGAAATGTGTCTTCAAAGCGACAGACTTATACAGAGAGAGCATTCTAATTCAGAGATAATCGGTAAGTAAATTTTCCGTTAACGCGTTAGGTGCATATCGTACGAGTAAACTGGCTATTAAGAGTGGTTGTGATTGTGTGTGTGTCGAAATTCTACCTTCAGATTAGTACGGACTTGGCGGCAGACTTTGCATACAAGGAGTGACAAAACATCGTAAATTTCATTTAACAAATATTTCTTCCCATTCAACAGCTAGTAAAAAAAAAAAAAAAAGTAAAATATTTAGTGCCTCGCCTGTTAATAAACTTAAGTGGAAACATTCCCAACTGTCAATAAACTCTCTTGAAGAAACCTGGCGGCTGTGTAGAGGCGAAAAAAGAGTGCAATACGAATTTTTTTGTTGTGCCTGGTTCCACTGTTGACGAGTAACACGCCCCAAAAGGTAGTTTGGCGTACATTTACTTTATCGTATTGTGTTCAGTGTAGGTTATGGTGCTTGGCGTACATGCCGTAGTCTAATAAAGTTGTACTAACGTTCTTGGTTGTGTTGTGTGTCCAAGTTACAACAATAAGTAATTTATATTCTTGAAAACTGAATAATCAATTTTGGTAATAATTTTAAATTTTGCAAAACGTCCCACCATCATTACCTAATTTTGAAAAATGAAAACTTTTGTTATAACATAAATTGAAAAAGCTTCCAAGCAACATTCGTCCCTTTGTAATGGAGCTGAACTCTGAAACACCATTTTTGGAAAATCAGCTCTACACATTGGGCTGTTGGAGTATTTCCAACATACCTAAAGAAAATATCTAAACATTCATTTGCTATTTTAGTTATTATTTTACTTGAATGAGATATTCACTCTGCAGCGGAGTGTGCGCTGATATGAAACTTTCTGGCAGATTAAAACTGTGTGCTGGACCGAGACTCGAACTCGGGACCTTTGCCTTTCGCGGGCAAGTGCTCTACAATTTGAGCTACCCAAGCACGACACAAGCCCCGTCCTCCTTAGTTTGGAAGGTAGAAGACGAGGTACTGGCAGAAGTAAAGCTGTAGGGACGAGGCTTGTACTCGTGGTCTAGGGGTAGCGTCTTTGATTCATAATCAAAACGTCTTCGGTCCCGGGTTCGATCCCCGCCACTGCCTAAATTTTGATAAATAATCAGCATTGGCGGCCGAAGACTTTCGGCATAAGAAGTCAGCCTCATTCTGCCAACGGCCTTGTCAAAGAGGGCGGAGGAGCGGATAGAGGTTCAGGGCACTCTCTTGTCCTAGGGGTGGGAAATTGCCCCTAAAGGCGGAAGAATCAGCAATGATCAACGACATGAGGATGCAGAAGGCAATGGAAACCACTGCATTAAAGACACGTAACGTGTATCCACAGGACATGTGGCCTGTAATTGAAGAAGTATCATGATGATATCTCCATTGGCAAAAGATTCCGGAATAGTCCCCCATTCGGATCTCCGTGAGGGGACTGCCAAGGGGGAGGTTACCATGAGAAAAAGATTGAATAATCAACGAAAGGATAACGTTCTACGAGTCGGGGCGTGGAATGTCAGAACCTTGAACGTGGTAGGGAAACTAGAAAATCTGAAAATGGAAATGCAAAGGCTCAATCTAGATATAGTAGGGGTCAGTGAAGTGAAGTGGGAGGAAGACAAGGATTTCTGGTCAGATGAATATCGGATAATATCAACAGCGGCATAAAATGGTATAACAGGTGTAGGATTCGTTATGAATAGGAAGGTAGGGCAGAGGGTGTGTTACTGTGAACAGTTCAGTGACCGGGTTGTTCTAATCAGAATCGACAGCAGACCAACACCGACAACGATAGTTCAGGTATACATGCCGACGTCGCAAGCTGAAGATGAACAGATAGAGAAAGTGTATGAGGATATTGAAAGGGTAATGCAGTATGTAAAGGGGGACGAAAATCTAATAGTCATGGGCGACTGGAATGCAGTTGTAGGGGAAGGAGTAGAAGAAAAGGTTACAGGAGAATATGGGCTTGGGACAAGGAATGAAAGAGGAGAAAGACTAATTGAGTTCTGTAACAAGTTTCAGCTAGTAATAGCGAATACCCTGTTCAAGAATCACAAGAGGAGGAGGTATACTTGGAAAAGGCCGGGAGATACGGGAAGATTTCAATTAGATTACATCATGGTCAGACAGAGATTCCGAAATCAGATACTGGATTGGAAGGCGTACCCAGGAGCAGATATAGACTCAGATCACAATATAGTAGTGATGAAGAGTAGGCTGAAGTTCAAGACATTAGTCAGGAAGAATCAATACGCAAAGAAGTGGGATACGGAAGTACTAAGGAATGACGAGATACGTTTGAAGTTCTCTAACGCTATAGATACAGCAATAAGGAATAGCGCAGTAGGCAGTACAGTTGAAGAGGAATGGACATCACTAAAAAGGGCCATCACAGAAGTTGGGAAGGAAAACATAGGTACAAAGAAGGTAGCTGCGAAGAAACCATGGGTAACATAAGAAATACTACAGTTGATTGATGAAAGGAGGAAGTACAAACATGTTCCGGGATATCAGGAATACAGAAATACAAGTCGGTGAGGAATGAAATAAATAGGAAGTGCAGGGAAGCTAAAACGAAATGGCTGCAGGAAAAATGTGAAGACATCGAAAAAGATATGATTGTCGGAAGGACAGACTCAGCACACAGGAAAGTCAAAACAACCTTTGGTGACATTAAAAGCAACGGTGGTAACATTAAGAGTGCAACGGGAATTCCACTGTTAAATGCAGAGGAGAGAGCAGATAGGTGGAAAGAATACATTGAAAGCCTCTATGAGGGTGGAGATTTGTCTGATGTGATAAAAGAAGAAACAGGGGTCGGTTTACAAGAGATAGGGGATCGAGTATTAGAATCGGAATTTAAAAGAGCTTTGGAGGACTTACGGTCAAATAAGGCAGAAGGGATAGATAACATTCCATCAGAATTTCTAAAATCATTGGGGGAAGTGGCAACAAAACGACTATTCACGTTGGTGTGCAGAATATATGAGTCTGGCGACATACCATCTGACTTTCGGAAAAGCATCATCCACACAATTCCGAAGACGGCAAGAGCTGACAAGTGCGAGAATTATCGCACAATCAGCTTAACAGCTCATGCATCGAAGCTGCTTACAAGAATAATATACAGCAGAATGGCAAAGAAAATTGAGAATGCGCTAGGTGACGATCAGTTTGGCTTTAGGAAAAGTAAAGGGACGAGAGAGGCAATTCTGACGTTACGGCTAATAATGGAAGCAAGGCTAAAGAAAAATCAAGACACTTTCATAGGATTTGTCGACCTGGAAAAAGCGTCCGACAATATAAAATGGTGCAAGCTGTTCGAGATTCTGAAAAAAGTAGGGGTAAGCTATAGGAAGAGACGGGTCATATACAATATGTACAACAACCAAGAGGGAATAATAAGAGTGGACGATCAAGAACGAAGTGCTCGTATTAAGAAGTGTGTAAGACAAGGCTGTAGCCTTTCGCCCCTACTCTTCAATCTGTACATCGAGGAAGCAATGATGGAAACAAAAGAAAGGTTCAGGAGTGGAATTAAAATACAAGGTGAAAGGATATCAATGATACGATTCGCTGATGACATTGCTATCCTGAGTGAAAGTGAAGAAGAATTAAATGATCTGCTGAACGGAATGAACAGTCTAATGATTACACAGTATGGTTTGAGAGTAAATCGGAGAAAGATGAAGGTAATGAGAAGTAGTAGAAATGAGAACAGCAAGAAACTGAACATCAGGATTGGTGGTCACGAAGTCAATGAAGTTAAGGAATTCTGCTACCTAGGCAGTAAAATAACCAATGACGGACGGAGCAAGGAGGACATCAAAAGCAGACTCGCTATGGCAAAAAAGGCATTTCTGGCCAAGAGGAGTCTACTAATATCAAATACCGGCCTTAATTTGAGGAAGAAATTTCTGAGGATGTACGTCTGGAGTACAGCATTGTATGGTAGTGAAACATGGACTGTGGGAAAACCGGAACAGAAGAGAATCGAAGCATTTGAGATGTGGTGCTATAGACGAATGTTGAAAATTAGGTGGACTGATAAGGTAAGGAATGAGGAGGTTCTACGCAGAATCGGAAAGGAAAGGAATATGTGGAAAACATAAGGAGAAGGGACAGGTTGATAGGACATCTGCTAAGACATGAGGGAATGACTTCCATGGTACTAGAGGGAGCTGTAGAGGGCAAAAACTGTAGAGGAAGACAGAGATTGGAATACGTCAAGCAAATAATTGAGGACGTGGGTTGCAAGAGCTACTCTGAAATGAAGAGGTTAGCATAGGAAAGGAATTCGTGACGGGCCGCATAAAACCAGTCAAAAAAAAAAAAAAGGGACGAAGCGTGAGTCGTGTTTGGGTAGCTCAGATGGTAGAGCACTTGCCCGCGAAATACAAAGGTTCCGAATTCGAGTCTTGGTCCAGCACACAGTTTTAATCTGCCAGGAAGTTTCATTATTTTACTTATTGTTTGTTTCATGTTTTAAATTGTGCTTTTATGTCTTACATTCATGTTTTTTTTTGTAATTTAGTTTACCATTTCATATAAGTGTACTTTGTTTATTAAAAATAATAAGTATCTCATCATTATGATAGAAAATTATTACAATAATGACCGTCTGTAAGTAAATGCTTTAAACATAACGTTTTTTACACCATGTTCATAAAATGAACGAAATTTCTTCACGTAATACTAGTGACGGAGAAGGCAATATAAAACAAATTCTCCAGGACGTCAAATCGTCATGGGTGATCCACTACATCTTCTGATTTGTGTTAGGCATATCTCAGTACATTGGTAAGACTTGGCGATGAGAATTGATTATGTGATTGCAGCCTGATAGTACTGTTTCTCAAATGGTGATTTACAACATAGTCATTCAATAGAGCTAGATCTGAAAATCTTCTTACGAAGTTCTTCCAACATCGAAAGTCGTGTATGTTCCATCGGTGTACCCATGCCATCGAGCCCTTTGGGATCACCAGATGGTTCTGGTACTCAGGTACAATGCTCAAAGTGATATTTTTTAGCCTGACCATCCACGTTTTCGTAGTTTTAAAAGATACTAACGACAAGTTTGGACATAAAATTGGAAAATCTCTTTTGGAAGGCCCAAATTTTCTTGTGACAACATGTAAATCTGGTAAACAAACGCCTTACCAAGTCAAAAGGTATTTGAAAGATGTTTCCTTTCCCAGTGATGGAGAAATGTCTGTAGTATTTTTAGATCTTAGAGCTGTCAATATGAAAGAACCGTACAGAGCATCGTACCTGAGAACAAGGAACTTGTTCATCTCGTAATCCCAAAGGGCTCAACTGCAGAGATACAGCCGTGGAACATATACAGCTTTCGATGTTGGAAGAACTTCATAAGACACCTATCATATCTAGTTCTGTTGAATGATTATGATGTCAGTCTTCAATTGAGAAACAATATAATAGAGCTGCAGTCATTAATACATAAACTCTTTGCCAAAGCTTAGCAATGTACTGAAATATGCCTAATACAAACCAAAATATTTAGAGGGCCACCCACGACAATCTGAAATCCTGCTGAACTTTGTTTTATATTTATATTATGTGAAGAAATTTTGTTCATTTTATGCATTGTACAAAAAAAAGAACATGTGTTAAGTATTTATTTGCATATTATGAATATTGTAATTTTTTCTAACATAATGAGTTATTATCTTCAATTAATGAAATACATGTATATGAAAGAGTAAAGTAAAAAACATAAAGATCAAGTATGTAACACGTAAAACACGTAAGAAATATAAGTAAAATAAATAATAATAAGAATAGCAGTGAATGTTTAAATATTTTAATTTGGTATGTTGAAAATACTGTGACAGCACGTTATGTGCAGCATTTTTCCAGAAATAGTATTTCGGACACCAGCTTTACTACACAAGGAGGCATGTTGCTTGAAAGTTCCTTTGACTTATGTTGTAACATAAGTTTTCGTTTTCAAAATTAATTAATGGTTGAAGGGTATTTTGCAAACTTTCAAATTATTGCAACAGTTGATTATACAGTTTTCAAGAACATCAGTCACCTATCAAGTTTAATATGCATTTTTTAAATATATCATCGTTTCGAAGATATTCCCACTAAATCTAAAATACCAAATTGCGTTTCGAGTTGTGTTTTGCCCTTAAAAGTGAAAAAAGGTATTGCACTATTTTGCCCGCCAAGTTTCATCAAGATCGTTTATTGACACTGGGAATATTCCCTTGTTAGTTCGGATAGTTCAGCTAAAGCTTTTCTAATTGAGCTATACTAATCGCCTTCTTCAGAAAAGACGTATGTGCTGCGGAAGAAGAGAAGTTCACGGAAAGGCGAGAGTAATACCGTCAGTGTGCGATAACTTCACCGCGCCGCCTCAAGGGCATATTTTTGTTATGCAGTTAATTTGCAGCGTAATACTGCAGAATCTTGCATCATTCACCTATGGGCAACGACAGTAAATGCCTCATGGTTCCATTTCCTACCGTGTAGACATTCCCCAAGGAGGAAAGCACAGGAAGTCCGAACTGTATCCCACTTTCAGGTATATTTGTGGCATTTTATCGGCGTGTAGCAAGGTACGCTCTGAGTCGCCAGTCCAAGGGAGCATCTTGTCATGCGTCGTGTGTCCGTTGGCATGCTAATCTGTGTGTCCTGTGCCCTGTGACATGCACTTAGAGAGGTGCCCGTGCGGAATGATGACCGCTGTACTCCACAGCTTGTAGGTACATCTTGGAACAGCTGCTTGCACTGGCGGGCGATCACCTGTTGCAGCTCGAATTAGCCGCTGCACGCCCTAAGGTACAACTACTATCAGCTGCTTTTTCACTTCTGGGTAACAATGCTGGAAAATGCCATTGTTGTCCGCGAAATGCTTCTACGATAGAGGAAATGGGGTGCCCTACATGTCTGGCTCGATTGATGCGATTTGGTTATCTGCACGAACGCACACTATACCAGGATCCAAATATCAAAGTGACTGACAGTTATTTATTTACAGGACAGCTACCATAACAACAATTGCGGCGTATAATTTAATTGTTGTGATTTTGTGATTTTTCTTTCCTTTGTTTCTCTGTGCGGTGTGTTTCTTTCAGGGAATTTTGAAGCTAAATGAGAAATTTCTTAGGGAAGTAATGAGACTATTATGATCCAGGAAAGAGAGTTCAGTACTACACGTTAACAGGGAACGTACGGACGTACTCAGTTCGGAGATGCGCAGGTCCTGCTACTGGAGCCATATTGCGCTGGTGTGTAACCGCGAATCGACAAAATTCCCCCTTTCCGACCTCAGTTGTCAGTCACTTTATTATTCTGATCTAGATAGAGCGGACAATATTATGGAAATGGAAGAGGATGTAGATGAAGATGAAATGGAAGATATGATACTGCATGAAGAGTTTGACAGAACATTGAAAGACCTGAGTCGAAACAAGGCCCCGGGAGTAGACAACATTCCGTTAGAACTACTGATAGCCTTCGGAGAGCCAGTCGTGACAAAACTCTACCATCTGGTGAGCAAGATATATGAGACAGGCGAAATACCCTCAGATTTCAAGAAGAATATAATTATTCCAATCCCAAAGAAAGCAGATGTTGATAGATGTGAAAATTACCGAACTATCAGTTTAATAAGCCACGGCTGCAAAATACTAACACGAATTCTTCACAGACGAATGGAAAAACTGGTAGAAGCCGACCTCGGGGAAGATCAGTTTGGATTCCGTAGTAATGTTGGAACACGTGAGGCAATACTGACCTTAGGAGTTATCTTAGAAAATAGATTAAGGAAAGGCAAACCTACGTTACTAGCATTTGTAGACTTAGAGAAAGCTTTTGACAATGTTGACTGGAATACTCTCTTTCAAATTCTAAAGGTGGCAGGGGCAAAATACAGGAAACGAAAGGCTATTTACAATTTGTACAGAAACCAGATGGCAGTTATAAGAGTTGAGGGGCATGAAACGGCAGCAGTTGTTGGGAAGGGAGTGAGACAGAGTTGTAGCCTATCCCCGATGTTATTCAATCTGTATATTGAGCAAGCAGTAAAGGAAACAAAAGAAAAATTCGGAGTAGGAATTAAAATCCATGAAGAAGAAATAAAAACTTCGAGGTTCACCGAAGTCATTGTAATTCTGTCAGAGACAGCAAAGGACCTGGAAGAGCAGCTGAACGGAATGGACAGTGTCTTGAAAGAAGGATACAAGATGAACGTCAAGAAAAGCAAAACGAGGATAATGGAATGTAGTCGAATTAAATCGGGTGATGCTGAGGGTATTAGATTAGGAAATGAGACACTTAAAGTAGTAAAGGAGTTTTGCTATTTGGGGAGCAACATAAGTGATGACGGTCGAAGTAGAGAGGATGTAAAGTGTAGACTGGCAATGGCAAGGAAAGCGTTTCTGAAGAAGAGAAATTTGTTAACATCGAGTATAGATTTAAGTGTCAGGAAGTCGTTTCTGAAAGTATTTGTATGGAGTGTAGCCCTGTATGGAAGTGAAACGTGGACGATAAATAGTTTAGACAAGAAGAGAATAGAAGCTTTCGAAATGTGGTGCTACAGAAGAATGCTGAAGATTAGATGGGTAGATCACATAACTAATGAGGAGGTGTCGACTAGAATTGCGGAGAAGAGAAATTTGTGGCACAACTTGACTAGAAGAAGGGATCGGTTGGTAGGACATGTTTTGAGGCATCAAGGGATCACCAATTTAGTACTGGAGGGCAGCGCGGAGGGTAAAAATCGTAGAGGGAGACCAAGAGATGAATACACTAAACAGATTGAGAAGGATGTAGGTTGCAGTAGGTACTGGGAGATGAAGAAGCTTGCACAGGATAGAGTAGCATGGAGAGCTGCATCAAACCAGTCTCAGGACAGAAGACCACAACAACAACAACAACAACAGATATAGCGTTGTGGCGCTCGATCACTAGGCAGCCGGCTCGAATCCTCGCAGAGGAACAAATGTTCACCACGAATAATAAATCGGCACAATGGTAGCGTACGGCGCTTGATTCATGTGACCATGTACCAAACAAAATCCAGAGTCAACTCCAAAAGTGCTCCATACTGCCTCGTGGATTTGATACAGTTGACAGAGATTCTCATCTGACTCAGCAGCTTCCCGAAACTTCCCTTTCGTCCGTGGCTCGAAGCTTCCGCGGCTCCGATCGAAGTCATATTCGCTTCCGTGACCAGAATCGACGGACACGACCGTTATGGTGGCGCGATCAATTTGAAAATCATAGCTATTGTGAACGCGTGTGTTTGCTTGTTCGCGTGGCTGTGTCGTGAGCAATTCAGTTTCAAAATGGAAGCTGAAATAGAGTCGAATTAGACGTAGCAGCCAGCGTTCCTATATAAAAATCGATTCCCTACGTGAAAAGAACCCAACGGAAATTTACAACGCTCTGTGAGAGGTGTATGAGAGTAGTGTAGTAGACCGTAGTACAGTAGCACTGTGGTCAGCTCCTTTCCGTGAAGTTCGGGTAAGCACTGAGGATAACCTAAGAAGTGGAGGGCCATCAACTGCAACAGACTACACCTCTCAGGTTATTGTTAATGACACTTTGAGAGAAGATTGACGATAACCATGTGAGGGAATTGAATATGAGGCCAGACTGTCTGTCACTTCAGTTTACAGAATCGTAACATATAAGTTAAAGGTGAGAAAAGTTGCTGCCAGATTGGTTCCGATGCTCTGAGTGTAGAACAGAAAGCACGTCGCTAATGAATTGCAGAGTAATTGCTTCAGAGCTACGGAACAGAAAGAGAACAGTTTCTGAAAAGGATTGTTGCACATGATTAAACGTGAATACGAGATCTTGAGCCAGTACTGAAGTCGCAGGCGCCACTATGGGAAAGTTTCATTTCACCAACCCGAAAATATTCAGCCGCCAAAAGTCAAAGGTGAAGCTGGTGATGATCTTTACATATGATATGGAGTCATAGCTAGAGGGGACGTACGCAGCAGGCGCATACTGCAAGCTGTTTCTGCAAAATGTTTAGCTCCCGAAAATTCGTGAAAGAAAGCCTGACATGCTTGCAGCTGATGTCCTCATTCTTCGCTATAATGCAAGACCGCATTTTGTCCTACCATTGAGAGAAACCCTTGAAAGGTACGGATGGATATACTTCGCCATCCCACCAGACTTTGATTTCTTTCGCAAATTGAAGGAACAGCTGTGTGCAAAACGTTTTGATACAACTGATGAAGCTTCCAATGAGATGACTCGAGTAATTAGACACTCAACAATAAAGGCGCCAGATAATCCGGAATACAGAAGCCGCCAAAACGTTGGGAAGCTGTCATAAGCAAGAATGGAGAAGGCCTGTAAAGGTATTTTTGTACAATAAATTATTTACTTCAGCTCTGTCTTACAGTGTGCAAACTTTTAAGTGACCCTCATATGAACAAAATACTCCTTAGAAACTCCTTACATTATCACGATGCAAAGACTGGGCTGCTTCAATCACACGTATTACTGCAACGGAAATCCTTTCGACGTATGGTGGTCGCAAAACGAAAGGGAATGCTCTTAGTGTGTCAGTAAGCTCAAGCGCAGCGGTGATTGACTCGGATAACCCTAATAATCACACCTACTCTTCTACAGTCAGGAGACAAAGTTCTTTGGGAGACTTCTTTCTCCCTCTCTTCCGAAGCTACGGAAAGTTGTTAGCAGCACTGTTGCAATTACCAGGAATTCAGGTATTTTTAGAGCTTGAGGGTTTTATATGAGTTACATATTACATCACTAGATAAGGCTACATAATTCTAAACTTGCGGATATTTCTAAGGTATTTGTGTCAGAGTTGGAGGGTAAAAAAGAAATACCAGATTACCAACACTGCTTAGCAGAGTTGTTTTGTTCTTCTTTTATTTCCTCTGTCATGTTTTTGTTGATACAGTCACTCGCTTAAAGTGTTTTGCTGGTAAAGAAAAAGATCTGTTGTTTAATTTTTCACATGTAAGTACATGCTTTGTATTATATTTTTAATAAACATCTTAAAATCTCGTTAAGTTGCTAATCTTTATTTAATACTACTTCTGAAACACATTATTTAAGGCTTAATATGTGACCTTGTTAGACAACTACTCCCATAATGCTAATATTAATTATTTTTTATACTGGCTCACATTTAAAAAATCCTACAATCTTATTTGTTTTATTTTATTGTTTACTCCCAGTTTTTGAATATTTTTATATAAATAAATTGTAAAGCCATATATATGTAGCTTTAAGAATCATTTGTGATCATATAAATAGCATAGGTGGAGACGTAACAAAATTTGTTATCGATAAATATTTGTGCAACTCTGTTTCAATGGCAGGACATCGTTGTAATCAATATTTTTAAGATGTAAGAAACACCAGAAATGCTAAACAGAAAAGGAAGATTGAATTTGATGACGTTGATGAAAATGAATTTATAAAGAATAGAAAATACCTACAATGCTGCTAAGTGACGTTATAAAATGTGCAAATGAATTTTCTGGCCAGCAGAGAAGCAATGCGATTTTACTTTGTTGACAGAATTAAATAATTTGAGGAAGTCTGAAAAAAAAATCTACTGCAGAAATTAAAAGTAACAAGTAACTCCAAAATGACAAATTAGCTTTAATACGTTGTTTCATATAGCACATAAGTCTGCCTTTAAAATAGTTTTATAGATGTTTTCCAATATTTTTTATTTTAATTTTAATGCTATTATTGTGTGTCATATCCTTCTGCCTTACCATTTATTCTAATTTTTAAAGGATGGAATGTAAAGATAACTTTCCTTATGTTTTATTGCTAATCTTTATATTTTATGTACATACATAATTTAATTGAAATATCCAGGAGTAGAAAATATAGACTCGTATCTTAAACGGAAAAAGTAATGCTACCTTTTTCATAATTTTTCTTTAGTTTGTATGAAATTAACAGGATTCACCTCCGTTTAGGAGGGAAAATAAAAATACAATGCTTATAAAAAGTTTCAATTGATTACTTCTGTTCTAAAATAATCAATTTAGAAATTACTATATTTTTCATGTATGTGGTGCTTCTTTCCCCGTTTTACAATTTACTTAAAAAATGATGTGCACATGACACATAATGAGTTCTTAGGGTTTATTTGATCTGCATATGTGACCATTGGTCATCGATCAAAAAAATGTGGTTGGCTATTCTGTATTTAAACCAATGAAACCAATAACAAATACTGTGAATATTGTGCAGTTTTAGCGCTAACTGTTAAATTGTAAGAGAATAAAATTTGTTTTATACCTTTGTCCCCAAAGTACACATTAAAAATTACAGTGTGTGTGCTCATACTGCATAATGAAGTAACACGGTTTGGAGGTTCTTTGGATACTCTTTGCATTTTTTCTTGCCAACTCTGTAGGTACCGTGGTAACTACTCTCTGGAAAGATACCGGAACCCGACCACTGGAATGGAATATCTTCACTGTCAACCGTTCGACGCACCACCTCCAACGGGCTGCTAGCAATTCCTGTCGATAATCATGACAACAATAAAACAGGAATATGATTCAAACTTAATATGGAAAATGTCACACAAAGATAGCACTAACCTAGGTTAGTCAATTGTATCCAACACCGCCTCCAGCTTGCTAGTGACTCTACGCTTTTTTCTGAGGCCTCCTCTTGTCCAGTAAGTCGCTCCTCACTAACCTGCAACACACGCCGAGAAAAACAGGAAAGTGCTTCAGCAGAATTGGACGCCCCGTGCACAGAAATGCATTTTCGAGTGTTTTGCAGGCCTTCCGTACCGGAAAAATATAACCTTGTTTGTTCCAAGTCTCCCCTCCTTCCTCCGCCCCTTCAAGAGGAAAGCGGCCATAGTTATCAAAATGGCGCACAAGACTAACACTGAAGCCGAGGATCGAAAACGATAAGTTGCATTTCTTAATGCTGTTCCAAAGGAACAGACTGCCAGCACCATCTTTCTACCTCTCCTGAGTCGTCTTTATCACTACCAAAAACACAACAGTACTCTATATACGTAATTAACTTAACAGTTAACGTTTAAGAGTTAACAGCTGCGTGCATAAAAAAGTAGCACTGACAATATTTACTGCTCAGGTATCTCTATCCATGACCATGAAATAAGATCTACACTGAACTTAAACTAACAAGAAAGAACAAACGGCACTTTCTACCAAGAAGTACAACTGTACAATAAATTTCATAAATTTCCTAAGGAGAGAGCTCATAAAGTATGCGTTTTAAAGCCCACGTTTACAAATAATTTTTTCTTCTCTTGGTCCACACTACCACCTACCACATCTGAAAGTTGGCCGCGAGGGGTAGCCGTGCGGTCTAAGGCGCCTTGTCACGGGCTGTGCGGCTTCCCCCGTCGGAGGTTCGAGTCCTCCCTCGGGCATGTGTGTGTCTTGTCCTAGCGTAAGCTAGATTAAGTAGTGTGTAAGCTTAGGGACCGATGACCTCAGCAATTTGGTCCCATAAGATCTTACCACAAATTTCCAAATTTAAATTTCTGTAAAGTTGCCTACACTACAGTTTCAGCAACAATAGTACAGCTACATGTATCGCACTGTCATAGAAATCAGAACAATTTTCGCTTATCACGTCCCACTCGGTTGTTTCTGGACCAGGGTGCGCTACCTCAGATACATACATTTAGCTTTCTCCACCACTCCTAGAAGTTTGTAACATCACCACGGAGCCCCGGTACAATATGAAAACCTTATTATCTTTCTGAGCTCAATATCTTATTCATTATAGAGGCATGTTAACTCAGGTTTTCGTGTTTGCAAGTGGGAAGTTGCGATACAGAAAACTGAAACTAAACATCGTCGCTATGGTCCTGACATCAGCTAACAGTGCGTGCAGTGTTACATTATGAAAATAACGTTTGTGTATGAGTGGTGTGTGTAGCGTATGCAGTGACTGTGAATCTGAAATGAATGGACAGCGTAGAACTAGCCTTTTACGTTATTAAATGACATCCTTCATCCTTGCAACAAAACAATTGTAAACAAGGGATAATCTGATTTCGCGGGGGAGGGGGGAGGGAGGGGGGGGGGCGGAGGCTCCAGTCTTCGTCTGGTCTTCTTGATTTAGATTTCCCACGGTTTCCATAAATAGGCTAAAGGGGTATGCCGGGATGGTTTCTTCTTTAAGGCTACAGCTGGCTACCTGCCCCATCCTTGTCAAACTCGACCTCTAAGTATGTATATAAATATATAAAAAACCTGTTATTTCTTAAATTGTAATACCACTACAAGTGTAGTATCCTTCTGAAGGTGATCTACGGATGAATAAAACTACTACTACTACTACTATTACTACTAACACTTCGCGAAGAGATGTAGCTGAAGCGAGATAGACTTTTCCTATTAGGCAGTTACATCTCAAATAAAAAGAAAGTTTGGCAGTTGGTTTGAGCTCATGCAAAAGCGTATAAATTTTAACGAACAGTATTAACACAAACAACAAAACAACGATCGTGTGAAACACAGCTAACTCTGTTTGTCCACGAAACCCAGGTTGACGTCGTGTTCCACGTCTTCCGGAAGCGTTCGATTCAATTCCGCAACGCAGCCTAATGAACAGAATACCAGGGTACGGAATATCAGACCAGCTGTGTGACTGAACTGAAGAATTTGTAACAAACAGGACACAACATTTCCTTCGGGCGTACTCCAAGGGAGGATGGTTTGGTATGTCTGGTAACGTTCCACGAGAGAATGGAACATTTTTGTTGCACCTTCGTGGTTGGTAAGCTTGATTATTCCAAGGTCCATATAAAGAATTTCAACAGTGTACAGTTCATTGTTGACAGCTGTCTGAATTGGTCAGTGTGTCGATTGCGATTAAAAATGGAAAAAAGCAGGTCTCGTGCTGTCATTAAACATTTTCATTTAAAGAACTGGACAGCTGCGCAAATCAAAATAGAAAAGAATGAACTTCACGCATGCTCTACGCCATTACTGAAGACCATTTACTTTTGGATTAATGAATTTAAACGTGGTTGGACAAGCACGAGTGGCGAAGCGTGCTCTGGCCGTTCTATGGACGTCGCCACAAAGGAAACCATTGACAAAATCCATGATACGGTAATGCATTAAAAATTCGTGAGATTGCTGAGACTGTAGGCATCTCAAGTGGACGGGAAACTGGCTGTGAAGAAGTTGCGTGCGGGGAGGGTGCTGCGATTGCTCATAGTCAAAAATGGTTCAAATGGTTCTGAGCACTATGGGACATAACATCTGAGGTCATCAGTCCCCTAGAACTTAGAACTACTTAAACCTAACTAACCTAAGGACATCAGACACATCCATGCCCAAGGCAGGATTCGAACCTGCGACAGTAGTGGTCGCGCGTGTTCCAGACTGAAGCGCCTAGAACCGCTCGGCCACAGCGGCCGGCCCTGCTCATAGTCGATCAAATGCGCATCCGGTACAACATCCCAGCACAGGGTGTGGTGACGTTTAACCACAATACGCAAGACCTTTCGCGCCAATTTGTGACTGTCGATGAAACCTGGATCCATCATATGGAAATGATCCAATGCATAAAATCTGAAATTACACGAGGCTCTTTGTGGAAGACACTCTTCTATACAGGGAAGTCGCAACGCTGGAAAATTGTAGTGAAATGCAGGAAGGCCTGCAGAGGATCCACACTTGATGTAGGGATTGACAGTTGACCCTCAGAATATCCAAAAGTAACGTATTGAGCAGAAATTAGTAGAAAGACCCATTGTATGGTTACACGATTGCAGAACAGTTACTGGAAGTAGTCACATTCTTAAATCATGGAGCGATTTATACTGGACTGACCACATAATACTAATCACAAGTAAGGCAGATGCCGGGCAGACTCATCAGAACACTCCTCAAGAAAAGTTGTCCACCCATAAAGGAGGTAACTCTCAAAATTCTCGTCGAGTAATGCATGAATATTGCACGTCAGTTTGAGATAAGCACCAGGTAGGATTGATAGAGGAACAGAGAAGATCTAAAGAAGAGCAGAGCGTTGCGTTGCAGGTTGTTACAGCGAGCGCGAAAGTCTCACGGAGATGCTCAGTCAACTCATTTCGGTGACACTGCAACACGTCCTGCATCACGATGTGCCTTACTGGCACACTTCCGTGACCGTATGTTCCTAGAAGAGTCAACCAACATATGCTTCCTTCTGCCTATATCTCGCAACAAGGCTTACTTTCTTTCTTTCCTTCGCTTGTGCCTTTTCCCGCAATTAGGCAGGGTCGGCATGGTTAATTGGATTTGGCAATGTTAGTGGAAGGGGTGGCCGGATGCCTTCCTGCCGCCACCCCCTACCCCCTGGGGCGGAATTAGTGTACCCCAACTGTCTGCAACTAGTGTAATCCATGGAATAGTACGAAAGTGTTCAAATGTCTGCGAGCCGTGTAACGGATTCGGGATGTGGGGACCAGCCCGGTATTCACCTAGGGGGATGTGGAAAACCGCCTAAAACCATATCCAGGCTGGCCGGCACACCGGCCGGTCGTTGTTAAACCGCCAGGCGGATTCGATCCAGGGCCGGCGCGCCTATCCGAGTCCAGGAAGCAGCGCATTAGCGCTCTCGGCTAACCTGGATTTCGCAACAAGGCTATGGAGATAAAATTAGAGACTCGAACTCACACAGACTTACAGGCAATCGTCCTTCCCGCGAACCGTTTGCTACGTTTGATGGCCGCATGTTGATTTTTTTTTTTTTTTTTTGAGGAGATGGTAGTTAAAACTCTTGAGCATCCCTGAGAAACACGGCTGCGTCCCGTCAGCTAATGTACTGTACGAGGGGCGTTTGAAAAGTCCGTGCAAAGTTCGAGAGATGGCACCACCGGCGCGTATCGAGATCATGATTTCAGGCGTTCCCCAAGGAAGTGTATAGGTCCTTTTCTGTTCCTTATCTATGTAAACGATTTGGGAGACAATCTGAGCAGCTGTCTTCGGTTGTTTGCAGATGACGCTGTCGTTTATCGACTAATAAAGTCATCAGAAGATCAAAACAAACTGCAAAACGATTTATAAAAAATATCTGAATGTTGCGAAAACAGGCACTTGACCCTAAATAACGAAAAGTGTGAGGTCATTCACAAGAGTGCGAAAAGTACTCGTTAAACTTCGGTTACACGTTAAATCAGTCTAATCTAAAAGCCGTAAATTCAACTAAATACCTAGGTATTACAATTACGAACAACTTAAATTGGAAGGAGCAGATAGAAAATGTTGTGGGGAAGGCTAAGCAAAGGATGCGTTTTATTGGCAGGACACTTAGAAAATGTAACAGACCTACTAAGGAGACTGCATACATTACGCTTGTCTGTCCTCTTTTAGAATACTGCTGCGCGGTGTGGGATCCTTACCAGGCAGGACTGACGAAGCACATCCAAAAAGTTCAAAGAAAGGCAACACGTTTTGCAATATCGCGAAATATGGGAGAGAGTGTCACAGAAATGATATAGTATTTGGGCTGGAAATCGTTAAAAGAAAGGCGTTTTTCGTTGCGACGGAAAATTCTCAAGAAACTCCAATCACCAACTTTCTCCTCCGAATGGGAAAATATTTTGTTGGCACCGACCTACATAGGGCGGAACCATCACCACGATAAAATCAGGGAAATCAGAGCTCGTACGGAAATATATTGAGCAAGCAGTAAAGGAAACAAAAGAAAAATTCGGAGTAGGTATTACAATCCAAGGAGAAGAAATAAAAACTTTGAGGTTCGCCGATGACTTTGAAATTCTGTCAGAGACAGCAAAGGACTTGGAAGAGCAGTTGAACGGATGGATTGTTGTTGTTGTGACTTCAGTCCTGAGACTGGTTTGATGCAGCTCTCCATGCTACTCTATCCTGTGCAAGCTTCTTCATCTCCCAGTACCTACTGCAACCTACATCCTTCTGAATCTGCTTAGTCTATTGATCTCTTGGTCTCCCTCTACGATTTTTACCCTCCACGCTGACCTCCAATGCTAAATTTGTGATCCCTTGATGCCTCAAAACATGTCCTACCAACCGATCCCTTCTTCTAGTCAAGCTGTGCCACAAACTTCTCTTCTTCTTTGTTTCCTTTACTGCTTGCTCAATATACAGATTGAATAACATCGGGGAGAGGCTACAACCCTGTCTCACTCCTTTCCCAACCACTGCTTCCCTTTCATGCCCCTCGACTCTTATAACTGCCATCTGGTTTCTGTACAAATTGTAAATAGCCTTTCGCTCCTTGTATTTTACCCCTGCCACCTTCAGAATTTGAAAGAGAGTATTCCAGTTAACGTTGTCAAAAGCTTTCTCTAAGTCTACAAATGCTAGAAACGTAGGTTTGCCTCTTCATAATCTTTCTTCTAAGATAAGTCGTAAGGTTAGCATGGCCTCACGTGTTCCAACATTTCTACGGAATCCAAACTGATCTTCCCCGAGGTTGGCTTCTACCAGTTTTTCCATTCGTCTGTAAAGAATTCGCGTTAGTATTTTGCAGCTGTGACTTATTAAACTGACAGTTCGGTAATTTTCACATCTGTCAACACCTGCTTTCTTTGGGATTGGAATTATTATATTCTTCTTGAAGTCTGTGGGTATTTCGCCTGTCTCATACATCTTGCTGACCAGATGGTAGAGTTTTGTCATGACTGGCTCTCCCAAGGCCATCAGTAGTTCTAATGGAATGTTGTCTACTCCCGGGGCCTTGTTTCGACTCAGGTCTTTCAGTGCTCTGTCAAACTCTTCACGCAGTATTATATCTCCCATTTCATCTTCATCTACATCCTCTTCCATTTCCATAATATTGTCGTCAAGTGCATCGCCCTTGTATAAACCCTCTATATACTGCTTCCACCTTTCTGCCTTCCCTTCTATGCTTAGAACTGGGTTGCCATCTGAGCTCTTGATATTCATACAAGTGGTTCTCTTCTCTCCAAAGTTCTCTTTAATTTTCCTGTAGGCAGTATCTATCTTACCCCTCATGAGACAAGCCTCTACATCCTTACATTTGTCCTCTAGCCATCCCTGCTTAGCCATTTTGCACTTCCTGTCGATCTCATTTTTGAGACGTTTGCATTCCTTTTTGCCTGCTTCATTTACTGCATTTTTATATTTTCTCTTTTCATCAATTAAATTCAATATTCCTTCTGTTACCCAAGGATTTCTATTAACCCTCGTCAATTACCTACTTGATCCTCTACTGCCTTCACTACTTCATCCCTCAGAGCTACCCATTCTCCTTCTACTGTATTTCTTTCCCCCATTCCTGTCAATTGTTCCCTTATGCTCTCCCTGAAACTCTCTACAACCTCTGGTTCTTTCAGTTTATCCAGGTCCCATCTCCTTAAATTCCCACCTTTTTGCAGTTTCTTCAGTTTCAATCTGCAGTTCATAACCAATAGATTGTGGTCAGAATCCACATCTGCCCCTGGAAATGTCTTACAATTTAAAACCTGGTTCCTAAATCTCTGTCTTACCATTATATAATCTATCTGATACCTTTTAGTATCTCCAGGATTCTTCCAGGTATACAACTTTCTTTTATGATTCTTGAACCAAGTGTTAGCTGTGATTAAGTTATGCTCTGTGCAAAATTCTACAAGGCGGCTTCCTCTTTCATTTCTTCAAATGGCTGGCTCTGAGCACTATGCGACTTAACTTCTGAGGTCATTAGTCGCCTAGAACTTAGAACTAATTAAACCTAACTAACCTAAGGACATCACACACATCCATGCCCGAGGCAGGATTCGAACCTGCGACCGTAGCGGTCGCTCGGCTCCAGACTGTAGCGCCCTGAACCGCACGACCACTCCGGCCGGCTTTCATTTCTTCCCCCCAATCCATATTCACCTACTATGTTTCCTTCTCTCCCTTTTCCTACTGACGAATTCCAGTCACCCATGACTATTAAATTTTCGTCTCCCTTCACTACCTGAATAATTTCTTTTATCTCGTCATACATTTCATCAATTTCTTCATCATCTGCAGAGCTAGTTGGCATATAAACTTGTACTACTGTAGTAGGCATGGGCTTTGTGTCTATCTTGGCCACAATAATGCGTTCACTATGTTGTTTGTAGTAGCTTACCCGAACTCTTATTTTTTATTGATTATTAAACCTACTCCTGCATTACCCCTATTTGATTTTGTATTTATGATCCTATATTCGCCCGACCAAAAATCTTGTTCCTCCTGCCACCGAACTTCACTAATTCCCACTATATCTAACTTTAACCTATCCATTTCCCTTTTTAAATTTTCTAACCTACCTGCCCGATTAAGGGATCTGACATTCCACGCTCCGATCCGTAGAATGCGTTTTCTTTCTCTTTCTCGGATGGATAGTGTCTTGAAAGGAGGATATAAGATGAATATGAACAAAAGGAAAACGAATTAAGTCGGGTGATGCTGAGGGAATTAGATTAGGAAATGAGACACTTAAAGTGGTAAAGGAGTTTTGCTATTTGGGGAAAAAAATAACTGATGATGGTCGAAGTAGAGAGAATATAAAATGTAGACTGGCAATGAAGAAGAGAAATTTGTTAACATCGAGTATAGATATAAGTGTCAGGAAGTCGTTTCTGAAAGTATTTGTATGGAGTGTTTTATGGAAGTGAAACATGGACGATAAATAGTTTGGACAAGAAGAGAATAGAAGTTTTCGAAATGTGGTGCTACAGAAGAATGCTGAAGATTAGATGGGTAGATCACATAACTAATGAGGAGGTATTGAATAGAATTGTGGGAGAAGAGGAGTTTGTGGCACAACTTGACTAGAAAAAGGGATCGGTTGGTAGGACATGTTCTGAGGCATCAGGGGATCACAAATTTAGCATTGGAGGGCAGTGTGGAGGGTAAAAATCGTAGAGGGAGACCAAAAGATGAATACACTAAGCAGATTCAGAAGGATGTAGGTTGCAGTAAGTACTGGGAGATGAAGAAGCTTGCACAGGATAGGGTAGCATGGAGAGCTGCATCAAACCAGTCTCAGGACTGAAGACTACAACAAGAACTACAACGGAAAGATATAGGTGTTCATTCTTTCCGAGCGCTATACGAGATTGGAATAATAGAAAATGGTGAAGGTGGTTCGATGAACCCTCTGCCAGGCACTTAAATGTGATTTGGAGAGTATCCATGTAGATGTAGATGTAGATGTACTTTATAAAAAGGCGAAACGCCTCAGGAGACTAAAGAGAAGGTTGATAAACATTACGGTGACTCTACACCTTCGATTAGAACAGTTTATAAGTGGGACTGAAAGTGGCCAGGAAAAGGCGATCACGAGTAACAGAAAACCACACGGTAGAGCGAGCTCCGAGGTTTGACCGCTGCTGTACCGTAGTGCAGCGGCGTGCTGAACGCAGTGTGCCACCCTGTGTGATCAGCCGCCGCCGCCGGCACCGCCACCGCGCCACGCCGGCTGTGCGAGACGGCTGGGCGATATATCGGCCTGTGGACACGCGCTGCGGCCGCGGCAGCTGCCAGCACACGCCGGCCAGCCTATGGCCGACAAGCGCGCGTCTCCCCGTACACACCGTGCCGCGCGCTGCTGCCTCTCGCTGTCACTTACGGACCTGGAGTCTCGTCGCCCTTGTATGCGGGGACAGCAATAGTACAAAATTCATCTTAGGTATGCTCGGACGGCTATCTTCTGAAGCAGCGGTTGATATTGTTGTGGTCTTCAGTACGAAGACTGGGTTCATGCCGTTCTCCATACTAGCCTATCCTATGCGGAAATTATCACCTCTGACTACTGCACGTGCGACTGCTACAGTCGCAGGTTCGAATCCTGCCTCGGGCATGGATGTGTGTGATGTCCTTAGGTTAGTTAGGTTTAAGTAGTTCTAAGTTCTAGGGGACTGATGACCACAGCAGTTGAGTCCCATAGTGCTCGGAGCCATTTGAACCATTTGACTACTGCAACCCAATTCCATTTGAACCTGCTTTATACACAGTGACGCGACAAAAGCCGTGGGAAAGAGATATGCATCCATACACATTCCTATAGTGTGTACACTTGGCATAAAAGGATAGTGTATTGGTCGGATTGTCATTTTCTCTCAGGTGATTCATATGAAACGATTTCCGCCGTGATGACCGTAGCATGTCGGGGGTTAACACACTTCGAACGCGGAATGGTACATGAAGCTAGACGCATTGGCCATTTCATTTCTGAAATCGTTAAAGATTCACACAGCCGAGAGTGTGCCAAGAATGTCAAATTTCAGATATTACCTCTCACAACGGACAAAGCACTGGTCGACGACCCTCACTTAACGACCTAGAGCAGCGGAGTTTGTGAAGAGTTGTCAGTGCTAAGAGAAAAGCAACACTGTATGAAATACACTACTGGACATTAAAATTGCTACACCAAATAGAAATCCAGATGATAAATGGGTATTCATTGGACAAATACACTCCTGGAAATGGAAAAAAGAACACATTGACACCGGTGTGTCAGACCCACCATACCTGCTCCGGACACTGCGAGAGGGCTGTACAAGCAATGATCACACGTACGGCACAGCGGACACACCAGGAACCGCGGTGTTGGCCGTCGAATGGCGCTAGCTGCGCAGCATTTGTGCACCGCCGCCGTCAGTGTCAGCCAGTTTGCCGTGGCATACGGAGCTCCATCGCAGTCTTTAACACTGGTAGCATGCCGCGACAGCGTGGACGTGAACCGTATGTGCAGTTAACGGACATTGAGCGAGGGCGTATAGTGGGCATGCGGGAGGCCGGGTGGACGTACCGCCGAATTGCTCAACACGTGGGGCGTGAGGTCTCCACAGTACATCGATGTTGTCGCCAGTGGTCGGCGGAAGGTGCACGTGCCCGTCGACCTGGGACCGGACCGCAGCGACGCACGGATGCACGCCAAGACCGTAGGATCCTACGCAGTGCCGTAGGGGACCGCACCGCCACTTCCCAGCAAATTAGGGACACTGTTGCTCCTGGGGTATCGGCGAGGACCATTCGCAACCGTCTCCATGAAGCTGGGCTACGGTCCCGCACACCGTTAGGCCGTCTTCCGCTCACGCCCCAACATCGTGCAGCCCGCCTCCAGTGGTGTCGCGACAGGCGTGAATGGAGGGACGAATGGAGACGTGTCGTCTTCAGCGATGAGAGTCGCTTCTGCCTTGGTGCCAATGATGGTCGTATGCGTGTTTGGCGCCGTGCAGGTGAGCGCCACAATCAGGACTGCATACGACCGAGGCACACAGGGCCAACACCCGGCATCATGGTGTGGGGAGCGATCTCCTACACTGGCCGTACACCACTGGTGATCGTCGAGGGGACACTGAATAGTGCACGGCACATCCAAACCGTCATCGAACCCATCGTTCTACCATTCCTAGACCGGCAAGGGAACTTGCTGTTCCAACAGGACAATGCACGTCCGCATGTATCCCGTGCCACCCAACGTGCTCTAGAAGGTGTAAGTCAACTACCCTGGCCAGCAAGATCTCCGGATCTGTCCCCCATTGAGCATGTTTGGGACTGGATGAAGCATCGTCTCACGCGGTCTGAACGTCCAGCACGAACGCTGGTCCAACTGAGGCGCCAGGTGGAAATGGCATGGCAAGCCGTTCCACAGGACTACATCCAGCATCTCTACGATCGTCTCCATGGGAGAATAGCAGCCTGCATTGCTGCGAAAGGTGGATATACACTGTACTAGTGCCGACATTGTGCATGCTCTGTTGCCTGTGTCTATGTGCCTGTGGTTCTGTCAGTGTGATCATGTGATGTATCTGACCCCAGGAATGTGTCAATAAAGTTTCCCCTTCCTGGGACAATGAATTCACGGTGTTCTTATTTCAATTTCCAGGAGTGTATATTATATTACAACTGACATCTGATTACATTTTCACGCAATTTGAGTACATACATCCTCTGGCCGTAAAAATGGCCTTGATACGCCTGGGCATTGAGTCAAACAGAGCTTGGATGGCGTGTATAGGTATAGCTGTCCATGCAACTTCAACACGATACCACAGTTCATCAAGAGTAGTGACTGGCGTATTGTGACGACCCAGTTGCTCGGCCACCATTGTCCAGACGCTTTCAATTGGTGAGAGATCTGGAGAATGTGCTAGCCAGGACAGCAGTCGAACATTTTCGGCATCCACAAAGGCCCGTACAGGACCTGCAACATGCGGTAGTACATTGTCCTGCTGAAATGTAGAGTTTCGCAGGGATCGAATGAAGAGTAGAGCCACTGGTCGTAACACATCTGAAATGTAACGTCCTTTGTTCTAATCGCCGTCAATGCGAACAAGAGGTGACCGAGACGTGTAACCAATGGCACCCCATACCATCACGCCGGGTGATACGCCAGTATGGCGAAGACGAATACACGCTTCCAATGTGCGTTCACCGCGATGTCGCCAAACACGGATGCGATCATCATGATGCTGTAAACAGAACCTGGATTCATCCGAATAAATGACGTTTTGCCATTCGTGCACCCAGGTTCGTCGTTGAGTACACCATCGCAGGCGCTCCTGTCTGTGATGCAGCGTCAAGGGTAACAGCAGTCATGGTCTCCGAGCTGATAGTCCATGCTGCTGCAAACGTCGTCGAACTGTTCGTGCAGATGGTTGTCGTCTTGCAAACGTCCGCGTCTGTTGATTCAGGGATCGAGACGTGGCTGCACGATCCGTTACAGCCATGCGGAGAAGATGCCTGCGATCTCGACTGCTAGTGATACGAGGCCGTTGGGATCCAGCACGGCGTTCCATATCACCCTCCTGTACCCACCGATTCCATATTCTGCTTAACAGTCATTGGATCTCGACCAACGCGAGCAGCAATGTCGCGATACGATAAAACGCAATCGCGATAGGCTACAATCCGACCTTTATAAAAGTCGGAAACTTGATGGTACGCATTTCTCCTCCTTACACGCGGCATCACAACAACGTTTCACCAGGCAACGCCTGTCAACTGCTGTTTTTGAATGAGAAATCGGTTGGAAACTTTCGTCATGTCGGCACGTTGTAGGTGTCGCCACCGGCGCCAACCTTGTGTGAATGCTCTGAAAAGCTAATCATTTGCATATCACAGTATCTTCTTCCTGTCGGTTAAATTTCGCGTTTGTAGCACTTCGTCTTCGTGGTGTAGCAATTTTAGTGGCCAGTAGTGGAACCGCAGAAATCTAGGTAGGGCATACGATGAAAGTATCCATTAGGACAGCGCGGCGAAACTTCGCTTAGTAGGCTATGGCAGCAGACGACCGAAGTGAGTGTCTCTTCTAACAGCGACATCGTCTGCTGCGCCGACTGGAAAACCGTGGCCTGGTCAGGTGAGTCCGGATTTCAATTGGTAGTAGCCGATGGTAGCGTTCGGGTGTGGTGTAGAATCCCAGTTGTCAATAAAGCGCTGTGCAAACTGGTGTGCCTACATAATGATGTGGGCTGTGTTCACATGGGTCTTCTGGTCCGACTTAACCGATCATCGATTGGAAATGGTTATGTTCGGCTACTTGGAGACCATTTGCATGCGATCATGGACTTCACGTTCCCAAACAAAGATGGAATTTTTATGGATGACAATGAGCCATGTTACCGAGCCACAACTGTTCGCGATTGATTTGAAGAATATTCTGGACAATTCGAGCGAATGATTTGGCCAGCCAGATCGCCCGACATGAATCCCATTGAAAATTTATTGGACATAATCGGGAGGTCAGTTCGTGTACAAAATCCTGCACCTGCAACACATTCGCAGTTATGAACGGCTATAGAGGCAGCATGGCACAATATTTCTGCAGGGAACTTCGAATGACTTGTTGAGTCCATGCCACGTCGAGATGCTGCACTACGCAAGGTAAAAGGAGCTCCGACACGACACTGAGAGGTATTCCGTGGCTTCCATCACCTCAGTGTGTTCTTGCTTGGTCTCACTCTATAATTCCCCACCTCCCGCCCCCCCCCCCCCCCACTCCCATCCATTTCCATATCCTCGATTCTTTGATGCTACATAGTGTGTCATATCAACTGATCCCTTCTTTATATTAAGTTGTGCCATGAATTTAGTTTTTCCCCAATTCTTTTCTCATCAGTTATGCAGTCTGCCATTTCATCTACAACATCATTCTCTAACACCACATTCAGGAAGCTTCAGTTATCGTCTTGTCCGAACGGCGTTTCACTTCCGTACATGGCTACAATCCAAATAAGTACCTGTAAAACAGACTTCCTCAAAATTAAATTTGTCTAATATCAATAAAATCCGCTTTTTCCGAAATGTTTTTCTTGCTGTTGTAAGTCTGTATTTTATATCCACGCTACTTCAGTCATCATCGGTTATTTTGATATCGAAACAGCACAACTCATTTTCTACTTGTACTGTCTCATTTCCTAATTTTACTCCTCCGACATAGCTTGATTTAGTATCATTCATTCCACTAGCCTTGTTTTACTTTTTTTCAACTTATAATCTCTTTTCAAAGTATTATCAACTTTCATTCAAGTATATGAAGATGGTATCTGTTCTTTCGAACATGTCCGAAAGAACAAATACCATCTTCATATACATATAGTTAAGGCTCACCAGCCATTTGACCATCATCTTCTGTGCGGATGCACAAACAGTGCCCGAACTCTACGGGAATCGGCAGTAAAGCCGCGACTAATGAGTTGATGGGCAAGGGCACTATGAATATAGCGCGGGACAGTAAGTTGCGAATGTGGGTCTCACGGGAGGCGTGCCAGAGATAAGTCCATGCAGTCGCACTAGCCTCTGTGTCCTCGGTGGCTCAGATGAATAGAGCGTCTACCATATAACCAAGAGGTTCTGGGTTCGAGTCCCGGTCGGGGCACACAGTTTCAACTGTCCCCGTTGATTTATATCAACGCCTGTATGCAGCTAAGGGTATTCATTTCATTGTAATTTTATTCAAGTCCCTTGCAACTCCTTTGCCGTCCTTGATAGAGCTATAATATCATCGCTAAAACTGAAAGTTTTCAGTCTCTTCTCCCAGAACTTTAATAACCTTTCCAAATTTCTCCTTGGTTTCCGCTACTGCTTGCTCAATGTAGAGATTGAATTACACTTGGGGTAGACTACAAACTTGTCTCTCCCTCTTGTCAATTACTGCTTCGCTTTCATGTCTATCGACTCTGATTTCTCTACAAGTTGTAGATAACTTTTCACTCCCTGTATTTTTTGCCAGATACCTTCAGAACTTCAGTTAGTGTATTCCAGAGACAGAATACCATAGAGAGGCAACACTGCGAGCAGAATGAAAGAAACCGAACAAGCCTCCGCCATGTTTTGTGGAAGCAAATGAAAGGTGGTTGCCACTTGATAGGATGTAAGGAAATTATGAAATAACTTTCAACTGTTACTGTTTAGTAATTACACCTAGAAACAATATTACCTCTAAGCATAGCGCACTAACACTTCATAAACACTGGCGTGCAAAACTGACGGGCGAAAGTGACTTCCCCGCGATGTGTCCCAATTAACATATCTCGATGAAACTTGAACAATCAGTAGAGAGAATTACTGCAATACAGTTCAGAAAGTAACTGAAAGAAATATGCAATAACACGAGCAGTAATGGCACACTAAACTCTTCGGAACAGGTCTCGGAAGACCTTAACGGTACTGACCGACCGCCGCGCGGGATTAGCCGAGCGGCCTGAGGCGCTGCAGTCATGGACTGTGAGGCTGGTCCCGACGGAGGTTCGAGTCCTCCCTCTGGCATGGCTGTGTGTGTTTGTCCTTAGGATAATTTAGGTTAAGTAGTGTGTAAGCTTAGGGACTGATGACCTTAGCAGTTAAGTCCCATAAGATTTCACACACATTTGAACATTTTTGAATTGACCGACCGCCGTGTCATCTTCAGCGTATAGAGGTGGTCAGCACGCCGCCCTCCTGGCTGTTTTTAGTTTTCATGACCGGAGCCGCTACTTCTCAGTCAAGTAGCTCCTCAGTTTGCCACACAAGGGCTGAGTGCACCCCACGTGCCAATAACGCTCGGCAAACGGGGCGGTCACCCATCCAAGTGCTATCCAAGTGCTATCCAAGTCCGACAGCGCTTAACTTCGGTGATCTGACGGGCCGTTGGCGACACTTTTATTCAAAGGCGATAACTACACTGAAGTTGAGATGTCGTCAGTCGTACGAACACAGCGCCGCCTGAGAGATCGATCCGCCGATGCGATTCTCTCGATAAACGGAACAGAAGAACGGCTGTGTTAGCCAAAGAGTACACAGCCAGTCTCAGTACTTATGCTCGCCGCGAGGCACCGCTTGGCCACTTCATGTGCAGCAGGAGAGTAGCACAGTTGTGCCAGTCTACAATTGGTAGCCGCGCTCATTGGTCAGCCAGCGCCGATTGTAGTCACCGTTTGCAGCTCAGTCATTGCTGCCATCAAGTCTTTGCTAGTCTTCAAATTCACCGGTTTCGACATTCAAGATTAGGAGAGATTAATTCGTCACTGCAAGATTTGTGACTTGTATATTATGTCATTCTACAGCCGCTTAGTCTAGTCGCATCTTCTATAATTATCAACCAACTGATCATGGACTACAGCAAAGTTAAGTAATAAATACTTTCTTCTTTTGTACTCCTACTAATTAATTGTGTTTTCCTGTTGTAGCTACCAAGCAGTCTTAGCATAGTGCAACCCACGTTTCCACCTCCTTGGCTACCTCATATTTGCCACCTCATGTTGTTAGAGTCGATTATGGTGGAATATCGAGAGCCATCAGAAGTCACCGCAATTTTTGATATTCTTCTGGACATTACAAAAGGCGGGACACGATTCTTAATAGAGTGCGTGATCACCACGGCAGCAATGCATGTTCTGCTCGGCACACGGTCGGTAAGGAGTTCTTGTGGTAGGGCTTTCCATTCGCCATTGGCGTGGTTGACAGCTATTGGATGGTTGTTGCTGCACGTGGACGTGCTGCAATGTGTCCCCAGCGCATCTCACACCTGCTGGATCGGATTTAAGTCGGGGGGTACGGGCGAGCCGTTCCATTCCCCGAATATCCTCTCGTTCCAAGAGCTCCTTCATCTTCGTTGTTCGATGCGATAGTGCATTGCCATTCATAAGAATGAAGTCAGGGTCGAACGTACTCCTGTAAAGACGCACTGGGGGAAGGAGTACAGTGTCACAATAGTGTTGACCGGTGAGTGTAGAATCACACCTAACACCTCGACTACCAAAACGATCATGTTCGACAATGTTCCTGCGGAATTACGCGTTCCCAACTTTAACCGCATTAATGTACGTCCGGAATCACTACTCAAGTTGATTTTGCTCGCATGCGAGAGGAGCACGCGACCTCTTTCCTCGCTGTTCCAGTCCCTGTGCTGTTGGCACTATCGCAAACGGTGCCACCGATGTTCGGGTGTCAACTGAACACAACGTACTAGTCATGAGGCAAGAGGCCATCTGCATGCAGTTACCGTGCCGCGTGGAGCCTGAGATTACGTGCGTTGACATCCTGTTATGTATGGTCGCATTTGCACCCGTAGTTTGACGAGGATCCCCTCTTGGCTGTTGCACAACGTAGCGGTCATCTGCTGCTGTAGCTGACCGCGGTCGACCATACCCGCACTTCCGTGAAGCAGCGTGGTTCACAACGCTTCCGATGCACGTGAAACAATGTTGTGAGAAATACGAATCTCCGAAACTGCAGTCTACACACTTATTGCTTCTTCCAGTTTCTCGATGGGTCCTCTCTGTGTGAAGTCATCCAGACGTTATCTCCGGGCCATGTTGTAATGAAGAACACCATGACAGTGCATCGTAACTGCTCACTGACTGATACATGTCTTGGTACCTATGGACTTAACACCTGTTTGGTTCAAATGGCTCTGACCACTATGCGACTTAACTTCTGAGGTCATCAGTCGCCTAGAACTTAGAACTAATTAAGCCTAACTAACCTAAGGACATCACACACATCCATGCCCGACGCAGGATTCGAACCTGCGACCGTAGCGGTCGCTCGGTTCCAGACTGTAGCACTCTGTAGAATGATAAATGTGTAACAACAGAAGCAAGGCCCAAGCTTGTAAGGCAGGAGTTAACCACGAACGGTGGAACCGACTGAGAGACGTAATAGCCCTACTTAACTTCGAACCAAGACGTGGCTCCGTCTGCAACCCCACGTCGAGTAGGCCACCGAAATGTGAACCTAGCAAACGCTACCGAAGAGGAACACACGAACTCAAGCGAAGTCCACCGCCCGTAAACAACTTGCAACCTACAGGGAAGCCCTATGCTTAGGTTGCCACTGCCTCAGCTAATTGAAACACTGACTTCACCCGACAACAGGGGGCAGAAAACTTTCCTTAACTCTAACATTTAAGATTGACCAGTAAATTAACTCTATAAAATCAAGGCTAAACAACAACTAATTTCACTCGCGAGTGCTTCCTTTGAGTAAAACAGTACTTGATAAACAAACACTAAGAGTGGAAAATGAACTGGCTCACGAGAACCGGTGCTCACTAGAACTTAATGACACCCATCTGCAAATACATCAATATTATGCGGAAGCAGAGCACACGGTTAGTAGGAGGCCTCAAACGAAATCGAACAAGCATCACATCACACGTTGTGCAACGTCTTCCCGTACCAAGAGCGATGAGAATCACAGTTAACTAAGCGCTCTTAGTAATTAGCGTACTTAACTGGGTGTCTTGATGCTGGGACGATTTTGCGAAGGTGCCAGACCATCACTTCGCAAGACCATAACAGCGTGTCCCTCCAAGGAAGCGGCCACATTCACAGCTCACGAGGTTGCCGGAGAATGCACAGCGCCGGCCAACTCCCGCGGTCTCCAGTACGACCACGTGACAATCGCCGCCCGGGCTCGGCACGCCGCCTTCGATTCTCTCCGCCAGCCAATCGCCGACTCGCGCACCGCCGCGTTCCGTTCTCAAAGCGTTGTGTCCTCCCCATTCCTCGCGGTCGGCACTCCCTTATATCTCGAGCCGGTCCAAGCCCAAAGACAAACCACTGCATTAGGAAACCGATCGTACTCATGTCTGAGATACTACTGGCGCCAGTCCCACCACGGCTCATGTCTTATTCCGGTCCTTCAACTGCCAGTCCCATTTGGCGCTACAGTCGCGGTGACGTCGCGTTATGTGCCGTCCAGCGTTCTGTGCACAACTGTGGGCCTCTGGCAGCATGCTCGCGCACTTACTGGTTAATATACACTAACGTTAAAAAGAAATCCAGAACACCTCGAACGACTAGAGATCGGATGTTCATAGCACAAGACAAGTACAGTAGTACGTTCTGCAGAAAAAAATTAGCACTTCAGCCACCTCAGTTCAGCAGGTGTTAAGTTGACTATTAGGCTCAGGGTCCGTCATGTGCACTGATAGCTTGTTCCACGCGTGATGGCATCGAGAGCTATGAGGCATCAATGGTATACTGCGGTATAGCCATCCATGCTGCATTCACCTGCTTCCAAAGTTCATCTCTTGTGGTCGGTACTGGGTCACAGCGCTGCAGCCGTCGTTTCACATATATTCCAAACATTTTCCATTGGCGACAAGTTTGGTGTTCCGACGGGCGAGGGCAAAAGAATGGCATTCTGTGACACCAAGAAGGCACGTGCTCGTGCAGCAACATGTAGTCGTGCGTTGTTTTGCTGAAAAATAGCGTCTGGGGTGCTGTACATAAAGGGTATGGCTACAGGTCGCAGGATGTCATTCACGTAGATCACACTGGTGACAGTGCTCTGGACAGACACCAGCTGTGATTTGTGGTTGTAACCAATAGCACCCCACACCACAAGGCCCCGAGTTGGCGCTGTACGTCTCGTGCGATGTTGCTGCCCCTGTCTGTGGCAAACCAAAATGCCACCATCATTTTCTGCAAAGAGAACCTGGATTCGTCCGTAAACACTATCTGACGCCATGCCTGTCCCCAGTGACTTCGTTCCATTCAGCAGTGTCGTCTAGCATGTTGCCGCACATTCATCAAAGGTAGGTGCAGACGTGAACGTAACCCATGTCGTAATAAACTGTTACGGACCGTCCATGGTCGAACCCGGGAGTCCAGATGGCTGAGCGGAAGCCGAGACCCACCACGCCATATTTCGTCAGAAGGTCGAGCAAGTTCAGTAGCGTCAAGGGGCAGTGCAGAGTGTATTCGGAAGTATTCCTTTATTCAGTTAGTTTCCAGAAGCATAATGTCGTGCGCTGCTCACGTGCAGTTCTGCGAGTCCAGCCATCTCAGCACTCCTGGACTGCCGACACCGCTGCTACAGTCATCAAGGCCGCCCGACGATGGAAGTCAGCCGCGCTCGTCCGGTCACCACCCGCCAACGCGTAAGAACAGGCGCTGCTCTACTGCTCGCGATCCCGGAGACTGTTACAGTCCCTGGTCCCCGCCGACTCCCACCCCGTTTGGCCTGCTCTGTCCGACCACGGGACGAAGATGGTTGTACTGGTCACCTGTGGCCCTCGGCCGCTGCTGCTCCCTGAACAGGACCAGATGCGAACCTGCGCCCTCCTGGACATGGTGCCGCAACTTGCTGCTAGTGGTGCTTGCCAGATGGCAACACCCACCGCCATCACTGGCATTGCGGCAGCGCTGCTGCGCCTCCTGCAGCGTACGCCTCGCCTGGACCCCGGTACGTCAGGTGGGAAGTGGAGGTGACCTGTCCTGGACCCACTGAAGACCTCTGTCACTGTCCTCCTTCAGGCAGACCGTGCAGTCTCGAAGTACCCGGCTGCCGTTCCGTCCCGCCCCAGTGTTGTGTCCCTGGCGGCGGAATACAACCCAAACAAGTACACGGAAACGAAGTACAGGTTTACACAGAATATTTTCAACATACCTGCCAGATTGGCCCCTATAGGAATAGACCAGCACAGGTCCGACCCGACTTTCGACTGACCTGGCACATCCCCCTCAAGCTAAAAGTGGCTGACTATTTATACTGCTTTTTCCCTCGCTTCTGACTTAGTGCCAGAGAGAGACAGAAACTATGGCAGGGGTAAATTCCCATACGTCAACCACTTACACATCACCATTCCAGGCTCTCGCCTTCTGCCTCGCTTCATACATCACAATAACTTAAAGCAACGCTGCAGTTCCCAGACAAATCGTATGTGCAATACGCCGCTTCAGCTCCGCGCCATTTTTATCCTGTCTGGCTTACTGGCTGCCGACTATTACCACACACTGCCAGCGGCCCCAGACTTCATCGCCTAACCGCGCCTTTGCTGAATTTTAACAAAATTCCACTTTCCTACGACTAAGACTAATAGTAGCGCAGCAAAACGGCGACAGACTGTCAATCCTGATAGTGTACGGTCTCTTACACTGTTTCACTCTTGTACAAGACCCAAGGAACACCCAGATCTGTTCTGCAATGCCATTCGGGTGAGGGTCAATCTTCTCGGGGGATGGTTTGGGTGGTGAGATCTGACCCATCTCGTCGTGTTCTACGGCGTTCCGTAACGATTCTGCACATACCTGTTACACTGCCGAAACACCTCGTCTTACACGAGCTGCAGTTTCCGGGGATGCATGCATCACATTCTCTCATGGCGATAACGCGCCCTGTTTCAAACTCACTGATTTCAGGGTACGGTTCTCGCATACGTCTGTGAGGCATCCAGCACATCTGCTCAAGGCACACTGATCCGTTCCCTTCGGTTTACAGCGAAAACGAGAGCCGCAGGCACATTTTACCGATGGGTGCGTATTGCACCGGGATATCGATGTTAGCCTTGAACGCTCGAGCTGACATTTCTCAAATGCTTGTCATTTTTCCAGAACATACTAATGTACATGTTCCCCATGAACCATAGACCTTGCCGTTGGTGGGGAGGCTTGCGTGCCTAAGCGACACAGATAGCCGTACCGTAGGTGCAACCACAACGGAGAGGTATCTGTTGAGAGGCCAGACAAACGTATGGTTCCAGAAGAGGGGCAGCAGCCTTTTCAGTAGTTGCAGGGGCAACAGTCTGGATGATTGACTGATCTGGCCTTGTAACATTAACCAAAACGGCCTTGCTATGCTGGTACTGCGAACGGCTGAAACCAAGGGGAAACTATGGCCGTAATTTTTCCCGAGGGCATGCAGCTTTACTGTATGGATAAATGATGATGGCGTCCTCTTGGGTAAAATATTCCGGAGGTAAAATAGTCCCCCATTCGGATCTCCGGGCGAGGACTACTCAGGAGGACGTCGTTATCAGGAGAAAGAAAACTGGCGTTCTACGGATCGAAGCGTGGAATGTCAGATCCCTTAATCGGGTAGGTAGGTTAGAAAATTTAAAAAGGGAAATGGATAGGTTAAAGTTAGATATAGTGGGAATTAGTGAAGTTCGGTGGCAGGAGGGACAAGATTTTTGGTCAGGCGAATACAGGATCATAAATACAAAATCAAATAGGGGTAATGCAGGAGTAGGTTTAATAATGAATAAAAAATAAGAGTTCGGGTAAGCTACTACAAACAACATAGTGAACGCATTATTGTGGCCAAGATAGACACGAAGCCCACGCCTACAACAGTAGTACAAGTTTATATGCCAACTAGCTCTGCAGATGACGAAGAAATTGATGAATTGTATGATGATATAAAAGAAATTATTCAGGTAGTGAAGGGAGACGAAAATTTAATAGTCATGGATGACTGGAATTCGAGAGTAGGAAAAGGGAGAGAAGGAAACATAGTAGGTGAATATGGATTGGGGCTAAGAAATGAAAGAGGAAGCCGCCTGGTAGAATTTTGCGCAGAGCATAACTTAATCATAGCTAACACTTGGTTCAAGCATCATGATAGAAGGTTGTATACATGGAAGAACCCTGGAGATACTAGAAGGTATCAGATTATATAATGGTAAGACAGAGATTTAGGAACCAGGTTTTAAATTGTAAGACATTTCCAGGGGCAGATGTGGACTCTGACCACAATCTACTGATTATGAACTGTAGATTAAAACTGAAGAAACTGCAAAAAGGTGGGATTTTGAGGAGATGGGACCTGGATAAACTGAAGGAACCAGAGGTTGTAGAGGGTTTCAGGAAGAGCATAAAGGAACAATTGACAAGAATGGGAGAAAGAAATACAGTAGAAGAAGAATGGATAGCTTTGAGGGATGAAGTGGTGAAGGCAGCAGAGGATCAAGTACGTAAAAAGACGAGGGCTAGTGGAAATCCTTGGGTGACAGAAGAAATACTGAATTTAATTGATGAAAGGAGAAAATATAAAAATGCAGTAAATGAAGCAGGCAAAAAGGAATACAAACGTCTCAAAAATGAGATCGACAGGAAGTGCAAAATGGCTAAGCACGGATGGCTAGAAGACAAATGTAAGGATGTAGAGGCTTATCTCATGAGGGGTAAGATAGATACTGCCTACAGGAAAATTAAAGAAACCTTTGGAGAAAAGAGAACCACTTGTATGAATATCAAGAGCTTTGCTGGAAACCCAGTTCTAAGCAAAGAAGGGAAAGCAGAAAGTTGCACGGAGTATATAGAGGGACTATACAAGGGCGATGTTCTTGAGGACAATATTATGGAAATGGAAGAGGATGTAGATGAAGATGAAATGGGAGATATAATACTGTGTGAAGAATTTGACAGAGCACTGAAAGACCTGAGTCGAAACAAGGCCCCGGGAGTGGACAACATTCCATTAGAACTACTGACAGCCTTGGGAGAGCCAGTACTGACAAAACTCTACCATCTGGCGAGCAAGCTATATGAGACAGTCGAAATACCCTCAGACTTGAAGAAGAATATAATTATTCCAATCCCAAAGAAAGCAGGTGTTGATAGATGTGAAAATTACCGAACTATCAGTTTAATAAGCCACGGCTGCAAAATACTAACACGAATTCTTCACAGACGAATGGAAAAACTGGTAGAAGCCAACCTCGGGGAAGATCAGTTTGGATTCCGTAGTAATGTTGGAACACGTGAGGCAATACTGACCTTAGGAGTTATCTTAGAAAATAGATTAAGAAAAGGCAAACCTACGTTACTAGCATTTGTAGACTTAGAGAAAGCTTTTGACAATGTAGACTGGAATACTCTCTTTCAAATTCTGAAGGTGGCAGGGGTAAAATACAAGGAGCGAAAGGCTATTTACAATTTGTACAGAAACCAGATGGCAGTTATAAGATTCGAGGGGTATGAAAGGGAAGCAGTTGTTGGGAAGGGAGTGAGACAGGGTTGTAGCCTCTCCCCGATGTTATTCAATCTGTATATTGAGTAAGCAGTAAAGGAAACAAAAGAAAAATTCGGAGTAGGTATTAAAATCTATGGAGAAGAAATAAAAACTTAAAGGTTCGCCGATGACATTGTAATTCTGTCAGAGACAGCAAAGGACTTGGAAGAGCAGTTGAACGGAATGGACAGTGTCTTGAAGGGAGGATATAAAATGAACATCAACAAATGTAAAAGGAGATTAATGGAATGTAGTCGAATTAAGTCGGGCGATGCTGAGGGAATTAGATTAGGAAATGAGACACTTAAAGTAGTATATGAGTTTTGCTATTTGGGGAGCAAAATAACTGATGACGGTCGAAGTAGAGAGGATATCAAATGTAGACTGGCAATGGAAGGAAAGCGTTTCTGAAGAAGAGAAATTTGTTAACATCGAGTATAGATTTAAATGTCAGGAAATCGTTTCTGAAAGTATTTGTATGGAGTGTAGCCATGTATGGAAGTGAAACCTGGACGATAAATAGTTTGGACAAGAAGAGAATAGAAGCCTTTGAAATGTGGTACTACAGAAGAATGCTGAAGATTAGGTGGGTAGATCACGTAACTAATGAGGAATTATTGAATAGGATTGGGGATAAGAGGAGTTTGTGGCACAACTTGACAAGAAGAAGGGATCGCTTGGTAGGACATGTCCTGAGGCATCAAGGGATCACCAATTTAGTATTGGAGGGCAGCGTGGAGGGTAAAAATCGTAGAGGGAGACCAAGAGATGAATACACTAAACAGATTCAGAAGGATGTAGGCTGCAGTACGTATTGGGAGACCAAGAAGCTTGCACAGGATAGAGTAGCATGGAGAGCTGCATCAAACAAGTCTCAGGACTGAAGACCACAACAACAACAACAACAACTGTAATTTATGGACGTCATATCTCTAGTCGGTCAAGGTGTTCTGTTTTTCTCAACACTGGGGTATTATGTTGACTTTATCTCGAACTTAAATTTTAAAGAATTGTGAACTTCGCCTCTCGAGCGCAAAATGCCTTCACAAAACATAGCGGCTAACAGTACAGCCTGGCACCACACGAAGCGCTATAAAACCTGCCACCGACTCACTACGTATACTCTGCCTTTCTGATTCCAGCCAACACTGTCAAAAGCTTAAGAAAAAACAATTGTAATCGAAGGAAAATCTCACTAACACCATAAACGTATGTTCGCTTTCTTTAACCTCCGAAGTCAACAGGTTCTTAGCAGAGGATTGGGTCGAAAAATGTGATTGACGTTTCCCGCTACGGAAGCTCTCCTGCGAACCCTGCAGAACTAGCACTCCTGAAAGGAAGGATATTGCGGAGACATGGCTTAGCCACAGCCTGGTGGATGTTCCCAGAATGAGATTTTCACTCTGCAGCGGAGTGTGCGCTGATATGAAACTTCCTGGGAGATTAAAACTGTGTGCCGCATCTAGACTCGAACTCGGGACCTTTGCCTTTCGCGGGCAAGTGCTCTACCAACTGAGCTACCCAAGCACGAGTCACGCCCCGTCCTCACAGCTTTACTTCTGCAAGTACCTCGTCTCCTACCTTCCAAACTTTACAGGTCTCCTGTGAACCCTGCAGAACTAGCACTCCTGAAAGAAAAGATTGTAGAGTTTGGAAGGTAGGAGACGAGGTACTGGCAGAAGTAAAGCTGTGAGGACGGGGCGTGAGTCGTGCTTGCGTAGCTCAGTTGGTAGAGCGCTTGCCCGCGAAAGGCAAAGGTCCCGAGTTCGAGTATCGGTCCGGCAAACAGATTTAATCTGCCAGGAAGTTTCATATCAGCGCACACTCCGCTGCAGAGTGAAAATCTCATTCTGGAAACATCCCGCAGGCTGTGGCTAAGCCATGTCTCCGCAATATCCTTTCTTTCAGGAGTGCTAGTTCTGCAGGGTTCGCAGGAGAGCTTCTGTAAAGTTTGGAAGGTTGGAGACGAGGTACTGGCAGAAGTAAAGCTGTGAGGACGGGGCGTGAGTCGTGCTTGGGTAGCTCAGTTGGTAGAGCACTTGCCCGCGAGAGGCAAAGTTCCCGAGTTCGAGTCTCGGTCCGGCACACAGTTTTAATCTGCCAGGAAGTTGTATTTTCATTATCTGCACTTCACTTCCCTTTCGTAAAACTTCACACGCTTTGTTTTCATAGACATTTTCCTATCCTTTCCAAGAAAAAAAATCACTGTCAGGACTTTGAATTGAACCCGGGTCCTCTGTATAGCAGCCAGACATGCTGACCAAATTTTTCAGTTTATTCGCTTCTTTTCTTCCTTGCATTTTTCTTCATTTGAAATTTTTTACTATTGATATTTTTCTTTTTTATCATTGTATCATGTTCTGTGTTTTTTCATTTATACGACCTTTATGCTGTATTAATATTTTTGCTCCTTTTTACTTTCTGTTATATATCTTTGTTTGATTTCTTTATTTTTAGAATTTTGTTCTTTAGTTTGCTTTGTTTATTGCTTTTGTTGTTTTACTTCTGGATTTTTACTCTTTTTTTCTATTGCCTGGTGAGACATGTGCCCGTGAGAGCTTGTCACGTCATAACTTTTGAATAAGAATGCACTTGAAGGACGAGCAAATATTTGGGCTGTACAAGTATGTCAATGTTGCTATGAAAAGTCCGTGCGCTCTGCATAATGCCCTGAGAAGTCCCCACCTACTCAGGTACTTCAAGAATTTTTTTGATTATCTTTGTTTCCTCTGTCTCCAATTTTCTAGCACGCTCAGTGTCACAGTTGCGTGGAACGAGAAAACACGTGAAATAATTTTTAGAATACATGTTAATATATGTGAATGAAATGTAGTTGTCGTTTAGAAAAAAAATTAAACCTAATCTAACTGAATTGATTTGCAGCTGCTTTTCGCAGAAGAAGTGTATTTTCGAAAGCAACCACTCATTCCTCCAGAGTCAATAGGAGCGTAAGACGAAGAATGTATTTGCAGGCACAGACTCGTGTTGCTTGAAATCAAGTTCTTCACTTATGTTGGAAGCCAGCGGAAACTACGTTACGCAGAGAGATGAACTAAGTTCTATACTATTGCGGCACGAAAGTATGGCGTACTTTAAGCGCCTGCCGCAGGGTGTTGCTCCATAGCCAGAACACCTAGCCGCAACATGGCGGCCGGGCAGCAATATGACGCATAGGGTGGTGTCCGGTCAGCAGTACGTCGAGTTCTCTTAGTGACGCCGGAGCACTGTTTATACACGTCCAGTCACCAGGGAATGTCGAGCCGGAAGCCGTGAAGTGGATTCACACACATCAGTGACGAGACAGTGCCGCCATCGGTACAGTGATTCCGCCGAAATGGTTAAGTACTGTCGCAGTAATTTAGAGGCGTGGCGTGACAATGGCAGAGCAAACCATGCTCTCGGCGATGCTGTATCGTGATCGCATATTTCTTGCGACGTACATTCTCGCCTCCGGCCGCGCCACGGTTAGACTGTTGATTTATTGTGCATTATTTTTTCATCATAAATATAAATGACGAAAAAGTCATTGAATTAGTGCCTAATTATCTGCCTTATCATCACTCCAATCCTAAATGCATAGGCACCTAGATCAAGAATACACTTCGAAATAAAATAGGAGTGGAAAAAAAAGAAAAAAAATACTGGTAACTGAATTGTGTAAATTTCTGATTTTACATCAGTCAGTACGGGCAAGCTAGGTAAATTATTTTTGTCAGTGTGTTGGCTATAACATTTTTTTTATATCTTGATGTTTGCTAGACAATGGCAAAAATATTCAGTCCTACGCGAAAAGCATCTGTCATGTTCTCTCCTTGAAAATGTAAATTTTGTAATGTGTGACCTCCACTGCTTAAATCCACTTGCTGAGTAATTTTTAATAAAATAATGCGGCAAGCAAGTTGGCATTGCTATGTAATCTACGTGCTTTGGAGCTGCTTGAAACTTCTTTTGTAAAGTCTAAATTTTTCGTGCATTATACCAAAACTGCTTTCTTATGTCCTCCTATTACGAGAGTTGAATTTACGTTTCCGATCGTTCACACAATCCTCAAGACATGGTCGCATTAAGCACGGTTTTAGAGTAAATGGTTCGTCAGCTAGAGTGACCAGTGTATGGTAGGCTAGAATTTGCTGGTACATTCGGAGAGCCTTGTTGAAGCGCTTTCCCTAAATTTGAACTGGAAAAATCTTCTCCATCACTGTTATTTCCATATGCCCCTACATCAACAGCAATAAGGTAGATTGAGTGTCTAAAAGAGCCAGCAAAATTTTGTGCTCTTTTTATAATTAGAATAAAATTATCTGGTGTACAAAGGAGCTTGAAAAGTAACGTGCTTCTACATCTACATTTATACTCCGCAAGCCAGTGTGTGGCGGAGGGCACTTTACGTGCCACTATCATTACCTCCCTTTTCTGTTCCAGTCGCGTATGGTTCGCGGGAAGAACGACTGTCTGAAGGCCTCCGTGCGCGCTCTAATCTCTCTAATTTTACATTCGTGATCTCCTCGGGAAGTATAAGTAGGGGGAAGCAATATATTCGATACCTCATCCAGAAACGCACCCTCTCGAAACCTGGCGAGCAAGCTACACCGCGATGCAGAGCGCCTCTCTTGCAGAGTCCGCCACTTGAGTTTGCTAAACATCTCCGTAACGCTATCACGCTTACCAAATAACCCTGTGACGAAACGCGCCGCTCTTCTTTGGGTCTTCTCTATCTCCTCCGTCAACCCGATCTGGTACGGATCCCACACTGATGAGCAATACTCAAGTATAGGTCGAACGAGTGTTTTGTAAGCCACCTCCTTTGTTGATGGACTACATTTTCTAAGCACTCTCCCAATGAATCTCAACCTGGTACCCGCCTTACCAACAATTAATTTTATATGATCATTCCACTTCAAATCGTTCCGTACGCATACTCCCAGATATTTTACAGAAGTAACTGCTACCAGTGTTTGTTCCGCTATCATATAATCATACAATAAAGGATCCTTCTTTCTATGTATTCGCAATGCATTACATTTGTCTATGTTAAGGGTCAGTTGCCACTCCCTGCACCAAGTGTCTATCCGCTGTAGATCTTCCTGCATTTCGCTACAATTTTCTAATGCTGCAACTTCTCTGTATACTACAGCATCATCCGCGAAAAGCCGCAAGGCAAGGCAAGGCAAGGCAAGGCAAGGAAAATAGCATCTACCTGGGAGCCTGTATCTAATATTTTCTGGGTCTCATGAACAAATAAATCGAGTAGGGTCTCACACGATCGCTGTTTCCGGAATCCATGTTGATTCCTACAGAGTAGATTCTGGGTTTCCAAAAACGACATGATACGCGAGCAAAAAACATGTTCTAAAATTCTACAACAGATCGACGTCAGAGATATAGGTCTATAGTTTTGCGCATCTGCTCGACGACCCTTCTTGAAGACTGGGACTACCTGTGCTCTTTTCCAATCATTTGGAACCTTTCGTTCCTCTAGAGACTTGCGGTACACGGCTGTTAGAAGAGGGGCAAGTTCTTTCGCGTACTCTGTGTAGAATCGAATTGGTATCCCGTCAGGTCCAGTGGACTTTCCTCTGTTGAGTGATTCCAGTTGCTTTTCTATTCACTGGACATTTATTTCGATGTCAGCCATTTTTTCGTTTGTGCGATGATTTAGAGAAGGAACTGCAGTGCGGTCTTCCTCTGTGAAACAGCTTTGGAAAAAGGTGTTTAGTATTTCAGCTTTACGCGTGTCATCCTCTGTTTCAATGCCATCATCATCACGGAGTGTCTGGATATGCTGTTTCGAGCCACTTACTGATTTAACGTAAGACCAGAACTTCCTAGGATTTTCTGTCAAGTCTCTAACATTCTGCGTGGTATCTGTTGTTCTAAGTCGTGTCTCCCTACCACTTTCGCGCAACGACGCTCTGAGCGTGTTTTTTAGGGAATTGACTAGTTTGAACCTGGGACCTGTTGCTGGTAAGGAGACGCCAGACCACACATGACATGTAGAGTTCAGAAGAGTTCAGTGAGACTAGCGATGATATAACCAAATACTTACTGATTTCAGCGTCTGCTCCACTGCACTCCCTGTAAAAGAATCTTAATACTAACTAAATTTAGTGGAAGGGGTTCAAGGCTTTCCTATTTTTAGTTAGCTTGTAAAATAACGTCGAAAAAGCAGTTAAGTTTACCACTGGAAATTTTATTCTACTCACAAAGCGTTGTTTATAAATTGCACTATTGATAAAAGGAATTGTTTTAATACAGGATGATAAAAACCAACTGCGTTCAACAAAATTGTGAATGAATATTCCCTGAATGGGTTTCCAAGTTCTACAATGGATGCCATATCACATCTATAATCTAAGTTTAAATTAAGTTTCACAAAAGAGAAAACTATCAAAATGGTCTAAAGTGACCGTCAATTATCTATAATTACTTATCTAACTTGTCGTAAATTACAGTGGCAGATGTGGCTTCTCAATAATTATATAACAGAAAAATCATCGCGTTTTAGATTTTAACCTACGTAGTAAATGTGAATACCATGAGCATCAATTGATGATCGAAACTAGTATTACATAAAAAGGGGATGTAACAGATGAGACTTCTGCAGTTCTGAGTGAAGCCTTATGCGCTCAAAAATGCGGCATCGCGTGCGTTCATTACCTTGTCGGTGTTCGTCAGGGGGCGGCGGCCAGCGCAGCTCCATGCATCTCGCCGTCTCGAAAGCAACTCTTTCCTAACTTCTCCTTACTACAATTTACCGAAGTTGGTTTAAAAAAAACTATCTGGCTGTGTTTTCATCTGACCAATCAGGGTCTCAATGTTAACCTTAAGCTCTGCCTACAAAAATTCTGTCTATCCAATGAGAAACGTTATACTTTTCGTGGTGGGGCAATGTTTTTAGAGTTTGCAACGTAACAGAGACCCGAAAAAGTCTCACGCTAAAACGTGCGGCTGGTGTGGCCCTTTTTGTGTTATCGTAAGATCTATACTGTTCTTCTGGAGGGCTCTAGCTTTTAACATGGGCTGGGGGTGGTCCTAGCGGTTACTTTTCGTGGTGGGGAAATGTTTTTAACGTTTGCAACATGACAGAGACGCGAAAAAGTCTCACGCTAAAACTTGCGGCTGGTGTGGCCCTTTTAGTGTTATCGTAAGATCTATACTGTTCTTCTGGAGGGCTATAGCTTTTAACATGGGCTGGGGGTGGTCCTGGCGGTTAGATGGCGACGTGGGTGTCCGTCCGTTATCGTAGGGCCTTCTAGCTTAACACCGTTCTGCTCTCGGCTTCTGTTCTCGTTTCTCCCCTCGGAACTCCGTCTGTCTCACAGTGGGAAGGTATGACATGCATTTAGGCATTCTTGTGTTAGTCTGTGGTATTCCATTTGCTCACTCGTTGCTCGTATTACTTTGGTTAATTTAATGTCACGATTTATTCGGAGCTATGTGACATACTACTGGATTTGCTTATCATGTCAGGGTTTTCATGGAAGGTGTTGGATTTGCCTGACACCTTAGAAGTCGGTATATAGAATTTTACTTTCGAATTCACTGAACGCTTCACGCATAGCCCTCCTTACGCTAACTTTGACATCGTTTAGCTTCTGTTTGTCTGAGAGGTTTTGGCTGCGTTTAAACTTGGAGTGAAGCTCTCTTTGCTTTCGCAGTAGTTTCCTAACTTTTTTGTTGAACCACGGTGGGTTTTTCCCGTCCCTCACAGTTTTACTCGGCACGTACCTGTCTAAAACGCATTTTACGATTGCCTTGAACTTTTTCCATAAACACTCAACATTGTCAGTGTCGGAACAGAAATTTTCGTTTTGATCTGTTAGGTAGTCTGAAATCTGCCTTCTATTACTCTTGCTAAACAGATAAACTTTCCTCCCTTTTTTTTATATTCCTATTAACTTCCATATTCAGGGATGCTGCAACGGCCTTATGATCACAGATTCCCTGTTCTGCACTTACAGAGTCGAAAAGTTCGGGTCTGTTTGTTATCAGTATGTCCAAGATGTTATCTCCACTAGTCGGTTCTCTGTTTCATTGTTCGAGGTAATTTTCGGATAGTGCACTCAGTATAATGTCACTCGATGCTCTGTCCCTACCACCCGTCCTAAACATCTGAGTGTCCCAGTCTATATCTGGTAAATTGAAATCTCCACCTAAGACTATAACATGCTGAGAACATTTATGTGGAATGTATTCCAAATTTTCTCTCAGTTGTTCTGCCACTAATGCTGCTGAGTCGGGAGGTCGATAAAATGAGCCAATTATTAACCTAGCTCGGTTGTTGAGTGTAACCTCCACCCATAATAATTCACAGGAACTATCCACTTCTACTTCACTACAGGATAAACTACTACTAACTACTTTCTAAACACCGTCTGTGCCTTTGTAAAAATTTCGACAGAATTTATCTCTGGCTTCAGCCAGCTTTCTGTACCTATAACGATTTCAGCTTCGGTGCCTTCTATCAGCGCTTGAAGTTCCGGTACTTTACCAATGCAGCTTCGACAGTACAATTACAATACCGATTGCTGCTTGGCCCCTCATGTCCTGACTTTGCCCCGCACCCTTTGAGGCTGTTGCCCATTCTGTACTTGCCCGAGGCCATCTAACCTAAAAAACTGCCTAGTCCACGCCACACAACCCCTGCTACCCGTGTAGCCGCTTGCTGCGTGTAGTGGACTCCTGACCTATCCAGTGGAACCCGAAACCCCACCACCCTAAGGCGCAATTCGAGGAATCTGCAGCCCACATGGTCGCAGAAGCGTCTCAGCCTCTGATTCAGACCCTCCACTCGGCTCTGTACCAAAGGTCTGCAGTGAGTCCTGTCGACGATGCTGCAGATGGTGAGCTCTGCTTTCATCCCGCTAGCGAGACTATCAGTCTTCTATAAATCAGATAGCCGCCGGAAGCCAGAGAGGATTTCCTATGATCCATAGCGACACACATCATTGGTGCCGACATGAGCGACCACCTGCAGATGGGTGCACCCTGTACCTTTCATGGCATCATGGCATCCGGAAGGATCCTTTCCACATCTGGAATGACTCCCCCCCCCCCCCCCCCCCCCCCCGGTATGCACACGGAGTGCACATTGGTTTTCTTCCCCTCTCTTGCTGCCATATCTCTAAGGGGCCCCATTACGCGCCTGACGTTGGAGCTCCCAACTACCAGTAAGCCCACCCTCTGCGACCGTCCGGATCTTGCAGACTGAGGGGCAACCTCTGGAACAGAACAAGCAGCCATGTCCGGCCGAAGATCAGTACCAGCCTGAGACAGAGCCTGAAATCAGTTCGTCAGACAAACTGGAGAGGCCTTCCGTTCAGCCCTCCGGAATTTCTTTAATGTCTTTCGCCCCCTGCCACACCTGGAGACGACCTCCCACTCTACCACAGGTGAGGGGTCAGCCTCAATGTTGGCAGTATCCCGGGCAGCCACAGTCGTAGTCCGATCGGGGGATGCGTGGGACGAGCTGGGCGTCCCCGACAAACCCCCATCCGTATCCCATTCAACCTTCCTATACATTAAGGAACATTCCACATTTGATACAAATCCTTAGCGATGTTCTTCCACGTTTCTTCAGGCACCAATCCATCCATCATATTTCCTGTAATTGTCTTGCAGGCTTCGCGTGCGATATTGTGAACTGTACTATGTGCCATGCAAATTAAATGACATGAGCTTAGCCAGGGGTTGGAGGAGGGGTTGGTTTGGTTTCATACCCCACCCGAAATGGCGACAAAGCTAAATCACTCTTCTTTTTTATAGATTTAGTTTTCTACATTTACAAAATACGTGCAAAATCTGAGAAGTGAACATTTAGCTGCAAAAGTTTATAAGAGAAAAGTTGTAGAGCATCAGAGTGTGTTTTCAAAAAGTGTAAGAAAGTAATGAAAAACTTATGTGAAGTAAATATCGCCATTTATCAGTTCAACATAAGTCGCATGTATCAAGATAATAGTTTTGAAAACAATAAAGTAACAGAATAACACTAAATAATGGACAAGAAGTTTGGTTGGACGGGTACTGGTTATGTTTATAATTAATTTTCTGAACATGGACCCCCAAATTGTTACGCAGAAACTGTCTAGAGAATTTCAAGTGCTTTATCAAACCTATTTGACATAATTACAGGTTTAATTCAAAAGCTGAGAGCACATCTACTAGATCTGTTGATACATATTTTTACATACCGTTTTCCAAAAGACATAATTATGTATCAGAAACTAAGATCTCGGTCTTGCAGCTCGAACTGCCTTCATTCCTTTTTGGGCAAAGTTTCATTCTAAGAAGTTCAGTGACACTGGATGTCAATTTCAAGTTTATCTAAGAACATGTCGGAAGGAAGGCATGTCTCCATTTCATAAAGTCATGATTTATGTCTTCCAGGATTACAGCACAGTTTCAACAATTCACTTGTGTTCCTCTAGTTGGTCTTTGCTTCTGGCATCATACCACATGTCAAATAAGATGGTATAGCCTCTGTTTTGAAAGCATGTCAGGATTTTTTCCTATGCTAATTTATTTTTCCAACGATTAACAGAACTTCATAGGATTAGAGAATAACCGTTTTAGATTTGTCTCGATCGTTGGGAAGTATCCATTACACACCGAGGTGACGAAAGTCGCGGGGTACGCCCTAATATCGTGTCGGTAGCCCTTTTGTCCGGCGTCGTGCAGTAACTCGACGTTGGAAGTCCCCTGCAGAAATGCTGAGCCACGCTGCCTTAACAGGCATCCATAATTGCGAAAGTGTTGTCTTTGCAGGATTTTTTGTACGAACTGACTTCTCGATTATGTCCCATAAATGTTCCATGAGAGTCATGTCGGAGATCTGGGTGGCCAAACCGTTCGCTTGAATTGTTCAGAATGTTCTTCAAATCAATCGCGAACAATTGTGGATCAGTGACATGGCGCATTGTCATTCATAAAAATTCCATCGTTGTTTGGGCACATGACGTTCATGAATACCTGGGAACGGTCTCTCAATTAACTGAACACCCAGAGGATCCAGCCCACTCCATAGAAACTCAGTCCACACCACTGTGGAGGCACCACCATCTTGCACAGTGCCTTGTTGACTACTTGGGTCTTTGGCTTCGTGGTGTCTGCGCCAAGTTCGAATCCTATCACCTCTTACAATTGAAAACGGGACTCATCTGACCAGGCCACTGTCAGACCGACATGGTCACGAGCCCACGGGAGCCGCTGCAGACGATGTTGTTCTGTTAACAAATTCACTCACGTAGGTCGTGTGCAGCAATAGCCCATTAATGACAAATTTCGTCGCACAGTCCTAAAGGATACATTCGTAACACGTTACATATTGATTTGTTCTAACAGATATGTTCATCGTATTTTCCACATGGATTTATATAGTTGTTTCACGCAGTGTTGCTTGTCTGTTAGGACTGAGAACTCTACGCAAACGCCGCTGCTTTCGGTCGTAAAGTGAAGGCCGTCGGCTACTGCGTAGTCAGTGGTGAGAAGTAACGTCTAAAATTTGATATTCTCGCCACACTCTTGACTGTGGATCGCCAAATACTTAGTTTCCTAACGATTTCCGAAGTCGGATGTCCCATGCGTCTGGCTCTAACTACCATTCTGCATTCAAAGTCTAGTAATTCCCGCCGTGCGATCATAATCACGTCGGAAACCTTTTCACAAGAATCAGCTGTGTACAAATGACAGCTCCGCCGATGGACTGCCCTTTTATACCTCGTGTACCGCCTTTCTATCTATGTGCATGTTGCAGTCCCTTGACTTTTGTCTCCTCAGTGCATTTCTTCAGAATGTCTTAGAGTGCGCACTGTCATTCATCTTTTGCTTCGTAATGCTCGTATATGAAATTCATCCAGGTCGATACATCATCATCTCTCGGTCATTCAACGCTAAGTGAATTCCAACATCAGATTTGATACACAATTCACTCAATTATCGTGGTATTTACTTTCAACACGAGGAAGGTTTTTCATTGTGCCCTACTTGAAAGTTTACTTAATTTCCCTAGTCACTGTTACGTTTTGACATAATTTCCGTTATCGATTGTGAAAACGTTTTTGTGTAAATGTCTTTATAATGCCATGAACAACATTTTTTGTAGAAAAAAAAATCAATTTCTTCACCTCGTTTTCCAAGTAATCTTATAATGCTTCTTCCCAACAAAACGAACAGTTTGTTTTAAGAAAAACTTTTTGAACTGACGCTCGATAAATGTGGGATTCATTGTCCACTGTAGGCGTTCCACAAGAATGATCCTTCAATAAGAATTCCTCCACTTTTCATGAACAACAGGTGACAACAACAGTATGCTTGCTTTTGTGAGCCCTCGTCGCCAGTTTTATAATAGGCTCGTCGCTACTTCTGTGGAAGCCAAGTTTGTGAATTCGTGAAACGGCTTCTGGTGCAGTATACCGCTAACACGATTTCTCCCTGCCACTATTACACATCTATGCCCCAGGGTCAGGTAAATGGATAGGAGAACGAAGGTTCTACAGCACTCCAACAAATGAGTTAGAAAGGTTTACTTATCTTTGTGACTTGTCGGATATTGAGGTCTGCAACACTGCATGTAGTATAATACAAGAAACGCTCTCAATGGGTAAGTGCAATTCACAGTACACAGCAAATGCAGTATACAACAACTGTCTGTTCCCTTCTAAGAGTTCACTAAATGACGTTGCCTGTCTAAGTCAGCCCTGAACGATGATCTGTAACCAAGAGGGCGAGAGCCACTCTTCCATCTTCCGAGTCGGCTTCTGTCCGTTGCCGTCTGGTCATTGGCGGATTGTACTCGGCCTGCAATTGGCCGAGCCGAGGTCGTTATCTTCATCCTCAGCGCCGCCCGTGGTGCTGGTGGAACTTGCGCAAGTGGCGAGTTTCTATAGCACTGGTAGCAGCTCGCATCTTTGCCCCTGTGGTGCTTTTACCCTGGCTGTTCGGACGACACAGCACTTACCATCTATTCCACTCTTACTTCCCACAGTAAAAATTCTTAGGTATTTTTCCTTCATCATCTCAGGTCTACAACGTCCATAACAATGACACCAGTGGCCGCGCGGTTCTGGCGCTGCAGTCTGGAGCCGCGAGACCGCTACGGTCGCAGGTTCGAATCCTGCCTCGGGCATGGATGTGTGTGATGTCCTTAGGTTAGTTAGGTTTAACTAGTTCTAAGTTCTAGGGGACTAATGACCTCAGCAGTTGAGTCCCATAGTGCTCAGAGCCATTTGAACCATTTTTGAACAATGACACCACAAATAAAACGGCCAGAGGTCGACCTGACTTGAACTGATGAACGAAAGTAAACAATGGTCAGTTGACGACTGATGTCTCCGTCGCTGCCAGATCTATCAGTGGTCAGTAAAAGCCCCTGCAGCAAGGACACGTTGTCGGCAGCGGAGAAACAAAATCCAGACAGAGACTGTACTGATAAATAAATGAAACAACAAAAGTGAACATCGGAAAAAACTACTCAACGCAAAGTAAAAAATAGATGGTCATTAACCAAGCGATAAACATAAAACTGATAAATGGTGATATTTACTGAGCAAATAGATTTTTCGGCATGTACTTCGCCTTGATGATAAACACATTTTAATGCTCTAGAACTTTGTTTCTATAAATGTTTTCCTCAAATTGTCTCCAATATTGCACGTTTTATGGCGACGAAACTAGTGTTTATCGAAACTTAAAAACTAACGTATTTTGATGTAGCATGGAAGGCATGGAAGTATGTGTTTCGTGAAAGCGCGTTATAAATAAGATCTCATTCAAACTTGTTGCTTACTTTAGTAATAAGGATGAAATTAAATTAATTCCGTTCTAATTAAATGAATCTTATTCTAAAATTTACAGTTACTCATTTGATTGTTAAGGCTGGCAGTGACCTCAACGCAACACAAACAGGACGACGACTTCCGACTTCTATCGACGAATACCGATCGGAAAAATGGGGCCAAAATGTCGAGAATATTTTTACAAGCTAGAATTTGGAACAGCAGCTCTGCAGTAGGCGGCCAGCATAGTGATTAAACATTGTCACAACATTCTTAACTTAATTTCATTACTATTAATAAGTGCAATTGACAGGGGTGACGTAGTGCCTAATGCACTAGACCAGGGCTTAACAACTGGCCGGTTTTGAGCGCGAGTACTCGCGTCTGCTCAGGCATGTACTCGCGAGCAGGTGCTAGGTCGCGGAGTAGGGAAGGAGGGGAGGGAGGGGAAATGCGCGCGCACGTTTGAATAGGGCCGCAGCATGCCTATTGAATTCGCACCGACTGTGTAACGTTTAAAGTACCACGATCAGCTCTAACAGTCACTTCGCTGGTTAAGAATCATGTGAAGTCGCCGTTGTGTAACCCCAACCATGCTTTCGCAGTTCAACCCCCATTGGTAGGAATTGTATCTGTTTACAGAAAAAGATGGAGTTGCAAAATGTTTAGTATGTCACAAAACGCTGAATTCTTTTAGGAAATTTAATTTGCAGCGACATATTATGTCGTACCACGCGAAAGACTACGGAAGTGAAAAATGTGATGGACCAGATCGTGCACAGGAAGTTATTAAACTTAAAAGGAAGCTATCCGAAGAAGATCTGGACGACGAAGAAAAATCAACTCAGGCAGCTCTCAGAGTGAGTTACAAAATTGCTTTGCTTTTAGCAAAATCCCTGCGCCCCTTCACTGATGGCGATTTAATAAAAGAATGTTTGCTAGCTGCAGCGGAACATTTGTGTCCATCTCAAGTTGAACAGTTTCAGATTGTGCCATTATCTAACATGACCATTATGCGTCGCATACAGGACATGGCAGACGACGTCCAGAGCGAGCTTGCAAATATCTGTAAAGATTTTATGGCGTATTCTCTAGCTCTGGACGAAAGTGTTGATATCACTAGAACAGACAGATGGTTCAAATGGCTCTGAGCACTATGGGACTTAACTACTGAGGTCATCAGTCCCCTAGAACTTAGAACTACTTAAACCTAACTAACCTAAGGACATCACACACATCCATGCCCGAGGCAGGATTCGAACCTGCGACCGTAGCGGTCACGCGGTTCCAAACTGACGCGCTTAGAACCGCACGGCCACACCGGCCGGCCAGAACAGACAGCTTACCATATTTATTAGAGGTGTTAATAGAGATCTTCAGGTGGGGGAGGAGCTCCTCGATGTAGTAGCCATGAAGAACACTGCAACTGGAGGTGATATATTAAGTAGTGTTGAAGAAAGTGTTGAAAATATAGGATTGTCGTGGAATTCTTTATTTTCAGTGTCTACAGACGGTGCACCAGCGATGACAGGGAAAAAACAGGTTTCGTTGGGTTGTTGAAGGAGAAAATGCCGAATGAAATAAGGGGCGTGTGATCCACCAGGAAAACTTATGTGCAAAGAGTATCACTCTAAAAAATGTGGTGAGTGTTGTTGTTCGTACAACCAATTATATAAGGAAGCATGGGCTACAACACAGGCAATTTAAAAGGTTTCTTGAGGATGTAGAAAACCAGTATGGTAGCTTGCCTTATTACAGCGAGGTCCACTGGCTCAGTCGTGGCGAATTATTAAATCGATTTTTTTGCCTATTAGATGAGATCAATATGTTCATGGAAATAAATAACATGTGTGTTCCTGAATTGAAAGAGCCTTCATGGAAATGTGATCTCGCGTTCTTAGCAGATTTAACTAGCCATCTGAATGCTTTGAACATTTCACTACGAGGTATAGATCTGCTAATTACTCATTTCATAGATCGAATACGAGCTTTTAAAATGAAATTGACACTTTGGGTGAGTCAGCTGGAACCAGGAAATCTAGCTCATTTTCCTAAATTACCATCCATGCAAGATGTTCACAAAAACTGTGAACGTTATTCACATAGTTTATTTGCCCTTAAGCAAGAATTTGATCAACGCTTTCAAGATCTGACAGCACTAGACAGTGATTTTGATCTGTTCTCCATATTCAGCGAATATTGAAGAGATTCGTCCTGAGCTGCAACTAGAAATTATTGACCTGCAGTGTGACAGAGAATACAGAGACAAATTTCAGAACAAGAAAAACATTTTGGAATTCTACAGACACTTCCCTCAGCATAGATTTCCTCGTTTGCACAAACTGGCGGCTACAATAATATCAATGTTCGGTTCCACGTATGTTTGTGAACAACTGTTCCCTGCAATGAAATGTAACAAGACGCGCCTGAGAAACGCATTAAACTGCACGCTGCGCCTACAATGCACAAGAACAATTACTCCGAACATAAACGCAATTGTAAAGGACAAAAAGTACAAGATAACCGAGAATCCCACACTTCAGTGACACCTTTTATTGTGTAACAGTTCACAAATTAATACGAATGTAGAGACATACACTAAGCTAATAAAATTATGTGGCACGTGTACATTCTCCTTTATTTGTTTCATTTGTCGCAGTAATAATTCGTGAGTGATATCCCTGCAGGTGGCCGCGGATTTACATTGACTGGCGGCAGCTGTTGTGTGCCCCACGTGACTTTCCCCACTCTCCGCTCTGGTCCGGTAGTGGCGGTAGCGGTAGTGGGGGTAGCGTGCTCGCGCTGCTCAGTGCTCGCGCCTTGCTGCTCAAAGCTTGCTCCGCGAGCACGTATGTTGTGAAGCCCTGCACTAGACTCACATTTGGAAGACACACGTTCAGCTATCCAATTTCATTTTTCTGCGGTTTCCGAGTTGACTCTAGGCCAGGGGCGGGCAGGAATTCTGCACGTGTGCGGTGCACATGCACGTGTGCAGTTAACAGGTGTTCTGCGTGCATACAGGGGCAAGCTGGCCACCCGCTTCTCTCCCCTCCCCACCATACCGTCTCTCCGCTTCTTCCTCTGTAATGCGTTTTGTTTCCTGGCCTGCTTTATTGAAGGAAGGAATAAGGTTAGTAGGAGTGCTTGAAAGTAATCATCGTTTGAAAGAGTACCTATTACCTACGATACGTTTTATTTAATTATCACAGGTGGAGTTTACAATACGTTTAATGTCTGGAACAACATTTCTACTTACAGACAAACGCAAACAGTTACGCAAATTTTCATTACTGATGTTTGCTCTTAACCGAGACTTATTAATTTTCACAACAGAAAAAAATCTCTCACAAACGTATGTCGAGCCAAACATTGACATTATCTTCGCGGCTTCACGATGGAGACGAGGAAACTTGCTGTGGAAAGTCTTGATAAAAATCTGTCACACGTCTTGCCAAAAGGAACCTGTCTCTCAGACGAGAATTACGCTGTAGACCTATTAATTCCATTTGCAAACTGGGATGAATATTATCTACAGAAACAGCAGATTGTCTCGAGAACTATTCAAAACTTTGGGATAAGTAAGATATATCCCCAAATCGCTTGAGAAATTCATCTTTTATTGCACTAAGAACGGCAACATACTGAAATTTATTATAATGGCGTTCAATATTAAACTTCCGCTGACCAGCGAGAATACTGTCACATATTATACATTTCCAATTTTCACGTTTTTGCACAGAGAAAAAATGATTCTTCCATTCCTTTTTAAAAGATAGCAAATCTCCAATTCTCCGTTTCCTTTATTCACTCTGCATTTTCCGGTTATTGAAATTCACTACGTAGTGGTCGCTTCGTTTCAACGTCCGCAGCTTTAGCCTGGAACTTCACTGCGGCAACCTGCCGGCTGTCGCCACTGCCCCGTTCGACGATTGCACGCGAGCAGCACACGTGCAGCGCTGTGTGCTCACGAGCCGCGTGCAACGTTTGCCCGCCCCTGCTCTAGGCGAAAGCTATGAAGGCTTCTTGAAAGGCTATGCCAATTCCTTTCCCTCCAATAATAAAAATCCGAGAAAATCTGCGTCTCTAATGACCGTGACTGTCTAAGATACACAAATTGCTAAACTTACTTCCTTACTTCTTCCATAGCAGATGATCAATAGGCCTACAAAGTGGAAATCATGTGTGTGTTGTCAGCATTTACAATATGGAAAGTCTTCTCATGTACTTCTCCTCTCTTCATGACGGTCATCGTGTTGCCACCTGCATGCGCTAACTCATAATTACTTGATTTCAGGTGAATACTGTAACACAAAAGAAGACAGGTCGCTAAAATGGGTTTTTATGTTTCAGAGCCGTCGTATAAAATTAGATGGGAAAATATTAGCGATACACTGACGAGCCAGAACATTAGGACCACCTGCGTAATAGCCGGCACGGATAACAAGCGGCGACGCATCGTGACGTGGAAGCAGAGAGGTCTTGGTAGGTCGCTGTAGGGAGAAGGCACCACATCGACCGCATCTGCACACACACGTCACCTAATTTCCGTAAATTTCGGGAACGGGGTCGCTGAGCTCTGACGGCACGTTCAGTCACATCCCAGCTGTGTTCCATCGGGTTTATACACTCCTGGAAATGGAAAAAAGAACACATTGACACCGGTGTGTCAGACACACCATACTTGCTCCGGACACTGCGAGAGGGCTGTACAAGCAATGATCACACGCACGGCACAGCGGACACACCAGGAACCGCGGTGTTGGCCGTCGAATGGCGCTAGCTGCGCAGCATTTGTGCACCGCCGCCGTCAGTGTCAGCCAGTTTGCCGTGGCATACGGAGCTCCATCGCAGTCTTTAACACTGGTAGCATGCCGCGACAGCGTGGACGTGAACCGTATGTGCAGTTGACGGACTTTGAGCGAGGGCGTATAGTGGGCATGCGGGAGGCCGGGTGGACGTACCGCCGAATTGCTCAACACGTGGGGCGTGAGGTCTCCACAGTACATCGATGTTGTCGCCAGTGGTCGGCGGAAGGTGCACGTGCCCGTCCACCTGGGACCGGACCGCAGCGACGCACGGATGCACGCCAAGACCGTAGGATCCTACGCAGTGCCGTAGGGGACCGCACCGCCACTTCCCAGCAAATTAGGGACACTGTTGCTCCTGGGGTATCGGCGAGGACCATTCGCAACCGTCTCCATGGAGCTGGGCTACGGTCCCGCACACCGTTAGGCCGTCTTCCGCTCACGCCCCAACATCATGCAGCCCGCCTCCAGTGGTGTCGCGACAGGCGTGAATGGAGGGACGAATGGAGACGTGTCGTCTTCAGCGATGAGAGTCGCTTCTGCCTTGGTGCCAATGATGGTCGTATGCGTGTTTGGCGCCGTGCAGGTGAGCGCCACAATCAGGACTGCATACGACCGAGGCACACAGGGCCAACACCCGGCATCATGGTGTGGGGAGCGATCTCCTACACTGGCCGTACACCACTGGTGATCGTCGAGGGGACACTGAATAGTGCACGGTACATCCAAACCGTCATCGAACCCATCGTTCTACCATTCCTAGACCGGCAAGGGAACTTGCTGTTCCAACAGGACAATGCACGTCCGCATGTATCCCGTGCCACCCAACGTGCTCTAGAAGGTGTAAGTCAACTACCCTGGCCAGCAAGATCTCCGGATCTGTCCCCCATTGAGCATGTTTGGGACTGGATGAAGCGTCGTCTCACGCGGTCTGCACGTCCAGCACGAACGCTGGTCCAACTGAGGCGCCAGGTGGAAATGGCATGGCAAGCCGTTCCACAGGACTACATCCAGCATCTCTACGATCGTCTCCATGGGAGAATAGCAGCCTGCATTGCTGCGAAAGGTGGATATACACTGTACTAGTGCCGACATTGTGCATGCTCTGTTGCCTGTGTCTATGTGCCTGTGGTTCTGTCAGTGTGATCATGTGATGTATCTGACCCCAGGAATGTGTCAATAAAGTTTCCCCTTCCTGGGACAATGAATTCACGGTGTTCTTATTTCAATTTCCAGGAGTGTATATGGGGGGAGGGCGAAGGGGGGAAGCTTCACTTGGACTCGCCACTGCGTGCCTTGAACCACTCCATCACCCTCCTCGTCTTGTGACATGGCGCATTATCTTGCTGAAAAATGCCACTGCCATCGGGAAACATGATCGTCATGAGGGGTTGTACATGGTCCACAACTAGTGTACGGTGCTCTTTGGCCGTCATGGTGCCTTTGGATCCATGGACGCCCACGTGAATGTTCCCCAGAGCATAATGGAACCGCCGCCAGCTTGTCTCCGTCCCGCAGTACAGGTGTCAAGGAGCTGTTCCCCTGGAAGAAGGCGGATTCACGTTCTCCCATCGGTATGATGAAGAAGGTGTCGGGATTCATCGGACCATGCAACGCTCTGCCACTGCGTAAACGTCCAGTGCCGATGGTCACGTGCCCATTTCAGTCGTAATTGCCGATGTCGTGGTGTTGATATTGGCACATGCATGGGTCGCTGGCTGTTGAGGCCCATCGTTAGGAGCGTTTGGTGCATAGTGGGTTCAGACAGTTTTGTACTCTGCCCAGCTTTAAAGTCAGATGTTAGTTCTGCCACAGCTCGCTGTCTGTTCTGTTTTCCCAATCTGCCCAGCCTCCGACGTCCGACATCTGTAATGACGGATGGTCGCCCGACCCCATGAGATCTGGACGCGGTTTCACCTGTGGTTCGCCACGTGTTTAAGACACTCACCGCACCACTCCTCGAACAGCCGACAAGTCGCGCCGTTTCCGAAATGCTCGTCCGGTCATTACAACCTGTCTTTTGTCAAAATCAGATAGATCGCGCCCCTTCCCCATTATGCACACGGACAGCACTCTCACTGATACCACATGCACTGTGCGTGCGTCAGACTAACAGTCATTCCTCGCCAGATGACGCTGCTATCGCCTGCACGAGTTTATATCGATAGTAGGTCGCTGGTCATGACGTTCTGGCTGATCAGTGTGATTTATATTCTTGTTAAACAATTTATGTGCTTTATCTTTGCATTAATTAATGTTGAGCGTCTTAATATTATACATTAAATCAAGTTAAGGAAGTTCGTGTATGGCGTTACCGAATACGCGAATATTATGTCTCAACGAAAACTATCGACATCTAGAGTAATCGAGGTACGAATCGCACTACAGGGAGTCAAAGAAACGCAATGTGTGTTGCTATTGCCCTGGCTGTTATTGGCCAGTAGACAGAGACAGTGCTAACGGGCTATCAGCGGCGAGTCGCAATCGATTGTGACCTCAAGCACGACGGCCACAGTAGGGGCAGCCCGCGGTGCGCACTGCGAAGCATCGCATTGTTCGAGGAAATCGCGACAGATCTCCTAACGGCAGCTCTGCCCAAAGTATGTGCGATGTAGGCAAATCATCGACATCGTCATCGATGTCCAAACATCGCTGGCCAATAATAATAGACTCCAAAACATCGCTGATTTTAATATCGATGAAAAGAGGTATATATGAAAACTGCGCCCAGTGAAATTAGAGCCCATACAAAAAACTGTCTAATTTGAGCCCCGTATTCCTGGAAACTAACTGTTCGTACGTCACGATCTACCTGCACCCGGAGAGTCTTTGTCCACCAGAAACGCTAGGTACGTCGGCGGTGAAGTGCGTGCCGCAATCTACGGGCCTCGTCGATACCGTCATGCAAATGACCAACAACGTAAACATTCTAAAAAAATGATTCAAATGGCTCTGAGCACTATGGGACTTAACGTCTGTGGTCATCAGTCCCCTAGAACGTAGAACTACTTAAACCTAACTAATCTAAGGACATCACATACATCCATGCCCGAGGCAGGATTCGAACCTGCGACCGTAGCAGTCGCGCGGTAAACATTCTGCTGCCTAAGAAAAACACCATCAACAGTCGACATAACGGTCTACGATATGCCTTTTTACATACTCGTATTTCACTGGTTCTAGTTGTTTTAAAGTATAAATCCTGCCTTTCCTTCTTTTCAGATGCACACTCAGTCGTAGTACGGGAAATCATGTTATCCAAAGTCTATTTAAAGAAAAAAAAAACTGTTTGTTTGTTATGCATATGTTAGGTTTTGATGCAGTTCTGTCCTTTTAAATTATATCTCACTTAAGATACAGTTTCAAGATGCTCATACCTAACACTTGGAAATAATGACAACAACATGCAAAATTACATTTGCGCCGTCCGCAGTGGCCGAGCGGTTCTAGGCGCTTCAGTCTGGCACCGCGCGACCGCTACGGTCACAGGTTCGAATTCTGCGTCGCGCATGGATGTGTGTTGTCCTAAGGTTAGTTAGGTTTAAGTAGTTCTAAGTCAGGGCTTCACAACATACGTGCTCGCGGAGCAAGCTGTGAGCAGCAAGGCGCGAGCATGGAGCAGCGCCAGCACGAGCGGATAGTGGGGAAAGTCACGTGGGGCACACAACAGCTGCCGCCAGTCAATGTAAATCCGCGGCCACCTGCAGGGATATCACTCACGAATTATTACTGCGACAAATGAAACAAATAAAGGAGAATGTACAAGTGCCACATAATTTTATTAGCTTAGTGTATGCCTCTACATTCGTATTAATTTGTGAACTGTTACACAATGAAAGGTGTCACTGGAGTGTGGGATTCTCGGTTATCTTGTACTTTTTGCCCTTTACAATTGCGTCTATGTTCGGAGTAATTGTTCTTGTGCACTGTAGGCGCAGCATGCAGTTTAAATTTCGATCAGACAATGCGTTTCTCAGGCGCGTCTTGTTACATTTCATTCCAGAGAACAGTTGTTCACAAACATACGTGGAACCGAACAGTGATATTATTGTAGCCGCCAGTTTGTGCAAACGAGAGAATTCCAAAATGTTTTTCTTGTTCTGAAATTTGTCTCTGTATTCTCTGTCACACTGCAGGTCAATAAGTTCTAGTTGCAGCTCAGGACGAATCTCTTAAATATTCGGTGAATATGGAGAGAACAGATCAAAATCACTGTCTAGTGCTGTCATATCTTGAAAGCGCTGATCAACTGAACTATGTGAATAACGTTCACAGTCTTTGTGAACATCTTGCATGGATGATAATTTAGGAAAATGAGTTAGGTTTCCTGTTTCCAGCTGACTCACCCAAAGTGTCAATTTCATTTTAAAAGCTCGTATTCGATCTATGAAATGAGTAATTAGCAGATCTTTACCTTGTAGTAAAATGTTCAAAGCATTCAGATGGCTAGTTAAATCTGCTAAGAACGCGAGATCACATTCAAACGTGCACGCGCATTTCCCCTCCCTCCCCTCCCTCGCTACTCCGCGACCTTGCACCTGCTCGCGAGCACGTGCCTGAGCAGACGCGAGTACTCGCGCTCAAAACCAGCCAGTTGTTAAGCCCTGTTCTAAGTTCTAGGGGACTGATGACCTCAGATGTTAAGTCCCATAGTGCTCAGAGCCATTTGAACCATTTTTGAACCAATTACATTTGCAAAGAAAAATTTTCCCCGTTTTGAACACGTGCATGTAACGCTAGGAGTGCGAGGAGAATCTACACTACTGGCCATTAAAATTGCTACACCACGAAGATGATGTGCTACAGACGCGAAATTTAACCGACAGGAAGAAGATGCTGTGATATGCAAATGATTAGCTTTTCAGAGCATTCACACAAGGTTGGCGCCGGTGGCGACACCTACAACGTGCTGACATGAGGAAAGTTTCCAACCGATTTCTCATACACAAACAGCAGTTGACCGGCGTTGCCTGGTGAAACGTTGTTGTGATGCCTCGTGTAAGGAGGAGAATTCGTACCATCACGTTTCCGACTTTGATAAAGGTCAAATTGTAGCCTATCGCGATTGCGGTTTATCGTACCGCGACATTGCTGCTCGCGTTGGTCGAGATCCAATGACTTAGCAGAATATGGAATCGGTGGGTTCAGGAGCGTAATACGGAACGCCGTGCTGGATCCCAACGGCCTCGTATCACTAGCAGTCGAGATGACAGGTATCTTATCCGCATGGCTGTAACGGATCGTGCAGACACGTCTCGATGCCTGAGTCAACAGAGGGGGACGTTTGTAAGTAAACAGTTCGACGACGTTTGCCGCAGCATGGACTATCAGCTCGGAGACCATGGCTGCGGTTACCCTTGACGCTGCATCACAGACAGGAGCGCCTGCGATGGTGTACTCAACGACGAACCTGGTTGCACGAATGGCAAAACGTCATTTATTCGGATGAATCCATGTTCTGTTTACAGCATCATGATGGTCGCATCCGTGTTTGGCGGTTTCGCGGTGAACGCACATTGGAAGCGTGTTCAAATGTTCAAATGTGTGTGAAATCCTATGGGACTTAACTGCTAAGGTCACCAGACCCTAAGCTTACACACTACTTAACGTATCCTAAGGACAAAAACACACACCCATGTGGAAACGTCACCAGCATACTGGCGTATCACCCGGCGTGACGGTATGGGGTGCCATTGGTTACACGTCTCGGTCACCTTTTGTTCACATTGACGGCGCTCTGAACAGTGGACGTTACATTTCAGATGTGTTACGACCCTTGGCTCTACCCTTCATTCGATCCCTGCGAAACCCTACATTTCAGCAGGATAATGCACGACCGCATGTTGCAGGTCCTGTACGGGCCTTTCTGGATACAGAAAATCTTCGACTGCTGCCCTGGCCAGCACATTCTCCAGATCTCTCACCAATTGAAAACGTCTGGTCAATGGTGGCCGAGCAACTGGCTCGTCACAATACGCCAGTTACTACTCTTGATGAACTGTGGTATCGTGTTGAAGCTGCATGAGCAGCTGTACCTGTACATTCATCCAAGCTCTGTTTGACTCAATGCCCAGGCGTATCAAGGCCGTTATTACGGCCAGAGGTGGTTGTTCTGGGTACTGATTTCTCAGGATCTATGCGCCCAAATTGCGTGACAATGTAATCAGTTCTAGTACAATATATTTTTCCAATGAATACCCGTTTATCATCTGCATTTCTTCTTGGTGTAGCAATTTTAATAGCCAGTACTGTATGTACGAGCTCGCTGGAACTTTAATAGTGGCAACTACTTGTTTACAGCTCGTACAAAATAGATACGTGTTTCAAAGTTTTACTGACCTTCAAAGTAGTCACAAGCATTGTGTATAACCCGTTACCAGCGATGTGGAAGTCGTAGGATACTCTTATCAGTGCCAGTTGTGTTTACAGTTCGAGCGGCGCGGTCTATTGCCCGACGAATTTGTAGCAGTTCTGAAGAGAATGCCGTGGAGTGTTTCCTTCAGTTTAGAAATCGAGTTGAACTCACGAGGGCTTAAGTCAGGGGAGTGCAGTATATGGTATAGCACTTAACAGCCCCATCAGTCAAACAAATCAGTAACAGCTTGCAGTGTACGTGCTTGAGCACTGTTCTGCAAAATGATGGTCAGGTCCTGCAGAAAGTGTCATCACTTCTGTCTCTAAGCTGTTCATTTTTACAATACACCCTACGACCAGCTTTAGAACTGCCACAAATTCGTCGGCAATAGACTGCGCTGCTCGAACTGTCAACACAACTGGCAATGCTAAGACTACCCCACGACATCCACATCGCTGGCAACGGGTAATACATAATGCTGGTGACTACTTTGAAGGTCAGTAAAACTTTGAAACACGTATCTATTTTGTACGAGCTGTAAATAAATAGGTGTCACTCTTAAAGTTCCAACCCTCGTATGCGCAAAATCTTGTTTTAGTATGACAGTACATGTATGTATATTACATACGGCATGATTCGATCCAAGGTTATGGACCGTATTTTATTTTAGATTTATTTTTAAGTATGCTTTGTCGGATGGAAGAGATTCAATTTATGAATTCCGTGTTTGTAATTTGGTTTTTATATTTTTCATTCCAGTTTCCGAAGACCATTTCCTCGAACTTTTCTGGGATCAATTTTAATTTCACTGATTGCAATTTCATTCGGCGCAGTTTACAGTAAAAACAACATAGAAATAGATCTAACATCACATTTATTAATCAAGTAATACAGCAATAATTAACATCACATATCCCACAACTTTTTGTCGCTAGAGTGTCAACAATTCCTGTAATACCCTAGGTGAAAATTGATTCCCACTGCTCACTCCACATTTAATCTAACACGAAATTTTCCTCCGTTCTTCTAGTGAAATCATAATAACGTAAATTTTGCAAAGGAAAAACTAAAGTATCAGCAACTGCTGTCATCGCTCTTCTGCGAATACGTTACTACACCGCCTTATCAGTGCGTATTCGTCATTGATGTTAATGGAGAACACATGAAACTCAAAGAAAATTGAAATGTTTATTATTCGTTGTAATTATCTTTCAGAGTAACAAAAGAAAAGAATACAATTATTCGAGAGCTGTAAATAAATAGTTGTCACTATTAAAGTTCCAACCTTCGTATGCTCAAAATCTTGTTTTAGTATGACAATGCATGTATGTATATTACATATACCACGATCTGATCCAAGGTTATGGACCGTATTTTGTTTCATATTTATTTTAAAGTATGCTTTGTCAAATAGAAGAGACTATTACGTGGATATATTGCTTAATTTTATACGGGGTGTAAAATAACTACGTATACAAAATTGTAGGGTGTTTAGAGTAGGCAAAAAACACTTTTTATCGGACAAACATGTCACAGTTGGACCATTTCTCTAGTAAGGGTCCATGAAGGTTGCGACGCTAGTGATGTTCAGAGGTAGTGTCCAAACTGCCATGCGACGAGTATTGTTTTAAAGATGTTGCTGACCTCCCGTGGATTTCTGGCTCTGGCTCTTTCGAGCGTGTTACACACTCATTAGCACGCAGATGTCACCTATGGTTTAATATGGATGGACGACATTTTCAGCAACGTCTGTAAAACAATATCCATCACACGACATTCTCTGAACATTAGCGGCGTCCAAAACCTTAATGGAAAGTTTCCTTTTATCTCCACTGTTGTGTCCCACGCCTAATCACACCCAATAGCCCACCCTTACGTCACGGTCACGTGCAGGCTCGCTCTACTCCAAAGCACAGCTAGCGCAGCGAGTGCTTTGGCGGTCTTCTGCAGAGGCCGTCAGTCGTGTCTGCACTATTTTGCCTTACCCCGTCACGTGCACTAACCGCCAGAGGGAAGATAACAATCCACCTGGTAAGCTAATAAGTAGCACCCGTTTTATCAATCGCCCGGATTCTCAGTCTCAATCGGCACGGCTGTTTAACTCGCGTCACAGGGAGTTAGTGGCAAGTGGTAGGGAGTTCGTATGCAGTTCGTATCCAGTACGGGAGTATTAGCAGCAATCTGAAGAGAAGACCTTTAGTGTGTTGAAACCAGTCATCTAGTACGCAGTATTTCAGCGATCTTGGCTTTTGAATTATTTCTGCTGAAGAGAAGAGTTTGAAATCAGTAGGTACAGTAGTTTCAACCTCGGCAGATTCGTGGTTGTGTAACTTGAAATGGATATTGCGGTCTGTGTTAGAGTGTTGTAATTAATGATTATGTACTTTTTACTACGAGTAACTAATTTATCCCCCCCCCCCCCCCCCCATGAACCATGGACCTTGCCGTTGGTGGGGAGGCTTGCGTGCCACAGCGATACAGATGGCCGTACCGTAGGTGCAACCACAATGGAGGGGTATCTGTTGAGAGGCTAGACACACGTGTGGTCCCTGAAGAGGGGCAGCAGCCTTTTCAGTAGTTGCAGGGGCAACAGTCTGGATGATTGACTGATCTGGCCTTGTCACACTAACCAAAACGGCCTTGCTGTGATGGTACTGCCAACGGCTGAAACCAAGGGAAAACTACGGCCGTAATTTTTCCCGAGGGCATGCAGCTTTACTGTATGGTTAAATGATGATGTTGTCCTCTTGAGTAAAATATTCCGGAGGTAAAATAGTCACCCATTCGGATCTCTGGGCGGGGACTACTCAAGAGGACGTCGTTATCAGGAGACAGAAAACTGGCGTTATACGGATCGGAGCGTGGAATGTCAGATCCCTTAATCGGGTAGGTAGGTTAGAAAATTTAAAAATGGAAATGGATAGGTTAAAGTTACATATAGTGGGAATTAGCGAAGTTCGGTGGCAGGAGGAACAAGACTTTTGGTCGTGTGAATACAGGGTTATAAATACAAAATCAAATAGGGTTAATGCAGGAGTAGGTTTAATAATGAATGAAAAAATAAAGCGTGCGGGTAAGCTACTACAAACAGCATAGTGAACGCATTATTGTGGCCAAGATAGACACAAAGCCCACGCCTACTACAGTAGTACGAGTTTATATGCCAACTAGCTCTGCAGATGACGAAGAAATTGATTAAATGTATGATGAGATAAAATAAATTATTCAGGTAGTGAAGGGAGACGAAAATTTAATAGTCATGGGTGACTGGAATTCGAGAGTAGGAAAAGGGAAAGAAGGAAACATAGTAGGTGAATATGGATTGCGGGTAAGAAATGAAAGAGGAAGCCGTCTGGTAGAATTTTGCACAGAGCATAACTTAATCATAGTTAACACGTGGTTCAAAAATAATAAAAGAATAGAAGGATCCTGGCGATACTAGAAGGTATCAAATAGATTATATAATGGTAAGACAGAGATTTAGGAACCAGGTTTTAAATTGTAAGACATTTCCAGGGGCAGATGTGGACTCTGACCACAATCTATTGGTTATGAACTGTAGATTAAAACTGAAGAAACTGCAAAAAGGTGGGAATTTGAGGAGAAGGGACCTGGATAAACTGACTAAACGAGAGGTTGTACACAGTTTCAGGGAGAGCATAAGAGAACAATTGACAGGAATGGGGGAAGAAATACAGTAGAAGATGAATGGGTAGCTCTGAGGGATGAAGTAGTGAAGGCAGCAGAGGATGAAGTAGTAGAAATCCTTGGGTAACAGAAGAAATATTGAATTTAATTGATGAAAGGAGAAAATATAAAAAAATGCAGTAAATGAATCAGGCAAAAAGGAATACAAACGTCTCAAGAATGAGATCGACAGGAAGTGCAAAATGGCTAAGCACGGATGGCTAGAGGACAAATGTATGGATGTAGAGGCTTATCTCACTAGGGGTAAGATAGATACTGCCTACAGGAAAATTAAAGAGACCTTTGGAGAAAAGAGAGCCACTTCTATGAATATCAAGAGCTCAGATGGAAACCCAGTTCTGAGGAAAGAAGGGAAAGCAGAAAGGTGGAAGGAGTATGTAGAGGGTCTATACCAGGGCGAGGTACTTGAGGACAATATTATGGAAATGTAAGAGGATGTAGATGAAGATGAAACGGGAAATATGATACTGCGTGAAGAGTTTGACAGAGTACTGAAAGACCTGAGTCGAAACAAGGCCCCGGGAGTAGACAACATTCCATTAGAACTACTGTCGGCCTTGGGAGAGCCAGTCCTGACAAAACTCTACCATCTGGTGAGCAAGATATATGAGACAGGCGAAATACCCTCAGACTTCAAGAAGAATATAATAATTCCAATCCTAAAGAAAACAGGTGTTCACAGATTTGTAAATTACCGAACTATCAGTTCAATAAGTCACAGCTTCAAAATACTAACACGAATTCTTTACAGACGAATGGAAAAACTGGTAGAAGCCGACCTCGGGAAAGATCAGTTTGGAGTCCGTAGAAATATTGGAAGACGTGAGGCAATACTGACTTTACGACTTATCTTAGAAGAAAGATTAAGGACAGGCAAACCTACGTTTGTCGCATTTGTAGACTTAGAGAAAGCTTTTGACAATGTTGACTGAAATACTCTCTTTCAAATTCTAAAGGTAGCAGTGGTAAAATACAGGGAGCGAAAGGCTATTTACAATTTGTACAGAGACCAGATGGCAGTTATAAGAGTCGAGGGACATAAAAGGGGAGCAGTGGTCGGGAAGGGAGTGAGAGAGGGTTGTAGCCTCTCCCCGCAGTTACTCAATGTGTATATTGAGCAAGCAGTAAATGAAACAAAAGAAAAATTCGGAGTAGGTATTAAAATCCATGGAGAAGAAATAAAAACTTCGAGCTTCGCCGATGACACTGTAATTCTGTCAGAGACAGCAAAGGATTTGGAAGAGCAAAAATGGTTCAAATGGCTCTGAGCACTATGCGACTTAACTTCTGTGATCATCAGTCGCCTAGAACTTAGAACTAATTAAACCTAACGAACCGAAGGACATAACACACATCCGTGCCCGAGTCAGGATCTGAACCTGCGACCGTAGCGGTCGCTCGGCAACAGACTGTAGCGCCTAGAACCGCACTGCCACTCCGGCCGGCTTGGAACAGCAGTTGAACGGAATGAACAGTGTCTTGAAAGTAGGATATAAGATGAACATCAACAAAAACAAAACGAGGATAATGGAATGTAGTCGAATTAAGTCGGGTGATGCTGAGGGAATTAGATTAGGAAATGAGACACTTAAAGTAGTAAAGGAGTTTTGCTATTTGGGAAGCAAAATAACTGATGATGGTCGAAGTAGAGAGGATCTAAAATGTAGATTGGCAATGGCAAGGATAACGTTTCTGAAGAAGAGAAATTTGTTAAAGTAGAGTATAGATTTAAGTGTCAGGAAGTCGTTTATGAAAGTATTTGTATGGAGTGTAGCCACGTATGGAAGTGAAACATGGACGATAAATAGTGTGGACAAGAAGATAATAGAAACTTTCGAAATGTGGTGCTACAGAAGAATGCTGAAGATTAGATGGGTAGATCACATAACTAATGAGGAGGTATTGAATAGAATTGGGGAGAAAAGGAGTTTGAGGCACAACTTGACAAGAAGAAGGGACCGGTTGGTAGTACATGTTCTGAGGCATCAAGGGATCACAAATTTAGCATTGGAGGGCAGCGGACGAGGGTAAAAATCGTAGAGGGAGACCAAGAGGTGAATCCACTAAGGAGATTCAGAAGGATGTTGGTTGCAGTAAGTACTGGGAGATGAAGAAGCAAGGAGAGCTGCGTGAAACCATTCTCAGGACTTCAGACCACAACAACAAACAACTAATTTGTTAGCAGTGTTTCAGAACCCAATCACTACAATGGCATAGTCGCGAGCATGGGCCAGGAGACTGCTCACACATGAGTGGTGCAGGCGCTATATTTCAGTGGTGCAGTCGTTTGGAATTACAAACCTCCGCAACATTCAGTCGATCATGGATTGGGATCCAGCAAGCGCAGTCAGCAGTAGTAATTGCAGACTTCATACTTGAGTGGCTATCGAAGCGAATCGTATTGACGATTTATCCCAGATCTTCGATAGTGCGCTGTAGAGTATGTTATTCTATGTTTAGTTGACTAAGTGTGTTGACTTCATGGCAACCAGTGGTCGTAGTGGCCTCTGGAAATTTTTGTACTATTTTTCTTGTTGGAACTTTCTTTCGCGTCCTGTGTCATTAGGTTATCGAGATTTTGGGTACGTACAGTATTCTGTCTTTAATTAATTCCAGCTGGTGTAGGAACTTGATCCCGCAATTCAAATCTTAAACATCTTGCGATCCATTAGTGCTAACCAGGAAAGCTGTTACAAAGCATAGATGAAAGGGAACTCGGGCAAGATGATGTCAGGCGGACGCCATCAGCGCAGTCGGTTACGAGCTAGGACCAAGAAGCTGCACACACACACACACACACACACACACACACACACACACGCACACACACCAATGGCGCAGTGATAGGAAAAAATGGGAACCTTTCATTCACTAAGCACTCTAAAGAATTTTATACCTTGCTCCTTAAAACCTGTTTAAGTACTTATATTTGCGCGGAATACATGTAATCTTACGTAGTCTAAACGGAAAATGAACTCACATAATTTGAAGTATCATTCCATTACCAATAAAAAAAATAAAAAAATTCGGATCCCCCACACATAAGTTCCACCACGAAAGCATGAACCGGGTGAGCAATGATTAGTATTAGCCCACACCTGGCTACAAGAATAGTTAATGTTACCGCTTCGTTCGTTCATCAATATTAAAATATTACTCGGCCACAGTCCATAGCCATGTTTTTACGAGACGAAAACGTGTAACACCCATGTTGTTTGAACGACGAAAATTTATTTATAGTGGTAATAAATATCGTGGTTTCCTTTCCTATGTCGAAATCGATATTTCGTCTTTAACGTGATGTTGAGATACATAAAAGATTTCATTGTAGAGAGTGAAACGTCGATTTTTAAGTCCCTGACATCGATACTTTGTTATTATCGGTTAGTACAGAACATCTTTAGTTTCGCCCACCGAGCTTGGAGATTTACGAGAAGTAAAAGATCTCCAAGCTGTATGATTTATTTTGCCAGGGAAACAACTTTATGAGAATCAGCTGATGCATCTCCAATGATTAAGCTAAAACCTACGAAAGGCGTTATAATGCATTTCATAACACTGAGATCCATCAAGATAGTTGATGGTTGGAAAGACAACATCGTGATTACAGAAAGTCTACGAAAACCAGTTACAGATGTTGTCCACTGATGCATCGTGTATATGGTTATCCCCTTCAGGATTAGCTTAGGCCTGAAGATGGTGTTCTGAAGCACCGAAACTGGTAGCCATACAATAAATGACATCATAATGACTTCTGTAGGTGTTTCATTTTGTTAAACATTTAAGCCTTTCCGACTCCGCAATAATTTTCTAGTAACTTCACCTTCCTGTACACAGTTACATCATGTCCTAACAACCTTAAAGGGACACAGTCGTTACCTATCAGCTTATTTATAAACTTCTTTAACTACAAAGGTAATATCAAACTACTTTAAGATGCATCGCAAGTTACTTCTACTTTTAGTGATGAGGTGTTAGGGAGAGGATGAAATTCAGTGCAGGAAACCGTCTACTGCTCGGAATAGTTCCACGATGGCCACAGTGATTATCGAGCTCATCCAATGGTTTGATCACGATCAAAATTGTTAGACACTCTTACTCTTTTAGGTGCTGCGGAGGTGTAAGGTATCAGTACTAAAACAACTGTGTTAATTCTGGTTATCAAATATTCTAAAAACTGGCGTCAAATTCGCGGCTAAACTTTTTTCGAGCCTGCCCCCTTACTGTTGAACGCTACCATGGCGGGATATCTTACGGATTTCGGTTGCGAAGAGTGAACACATCTTTGAGGATAATTAAAATATCTTCTTCATATTTCAACAAATTACACTGTTGAGATCCTTTCTCCTATAGTCCCATCTGCTTTATAAATATTTTAGAAATCTGTATTTGAACTGAATCTGCATTTTTAGCACAGTTGCAATTAATGTGTGTTTTTTACGTGCGTATGTATGTGAGAGACGAGGAATAGGTGTTACTTAGCAGGATTGTCATCAAATTACATACCAATCAAGCAAAATTTGTGTAACGAGATTCCAGTGTTCTAAATTTTAAAAGTCAGATTACATCTGTGAAACCAATAAGCTGTGGACTACGACACAGTTAATCGTCCCATCTATCACTTACGTCAACATGGTTGTAAAATAATCGTGATAATTCATCACAATATTCAAGGCCAAGGCAACAACATGCACATAACACACTTTATGTAGACGACTGAGTTCTCTTTGACAATACTGAAGATTAATTGCAGTACACCCTTTGTTATGTAAGCGAAGTAATGGCCATTCGAAATTAAGAAAGGAACAGTCTGAAAGCCATTCACACAAAATATCCGACGAAAATGCTGGATACTGTCTTACATATCACAAACAAAATGAAATTATAGCCAAAGAATTTTTGAAAAAAATCATGTTTCGTTGCCACAGCTGTACAGTTTTATTTATTCTCTACCAGTTTCGGTACATCAATTGGTCAAAAATACGTCTCTGACATTTGATATACATTATTTTCTCCTGTGAAGATGGTAGACATTGTCGAAACTGATAGTGAATAAATAAAGCTGTACAGCTGCTGGTACAGAAAACGATTTTTTCCAAATATTTCTCGGCTATAGATGACGGCTTAAAGAGAGGTTTTTCTATACGCAAAGGACACCACTAGCAAATACTGGAGCTACAGTTTCCGCGTTAGGAACATCACCTCTTGCATTACTATGAGACATTATTAACCATCAGCAGAGGAAAGAAGACGTGTCGACTAGTTTCTTGAAGAATCCTGATAATCATGATGATTCCTTATGCTCATGAAGAAAAAGAAACAGGAAACACAAGTTCTGAGCACATTTGTATCCCTAGGGTAGGAAACTGCTCCTGAAGGTCAAAGACGCAGTAACGATCAACGGCATTACGATGGAGAAGGCAACGGAAACAGCTGCATAAACATACCAGAAGTGTATCTACAGGACACACAATCTTGTGAAATAACATTTTCTTATAAATATCTTCACACTTATATTACAAACCCGTACTTAATGTTCGCAATGGTTTTTCATGTTTTATATGCTACTTTACTTTCAATGTTATCAATAAATTCTTTTAAATTCTAGAATAATTAAGAAACAGCAAGGTGATCATTTTTCTCATCGTTACTCAATTCCTCCATGCAGATGTCCATTACGTATATTTCTTCTGAGTTTAGCGTGTGAGAGAAAAAGGTGATCTTTTTCCCAGATGTATCGATTTATTCCATGGACAATATGAGAAATTGTTCATTTAGCTGGTTGAACGGGGAAAACCAATTTTTAATCATGTTTTCATCTTTTATATCGGCAGATTAATCGGATATGGAACTCAATTCATCCCATATATATCGGACTTAAACATAAGTGAAGAATTATATATCTGGAAATTATTGGGACCAGCATGACGATCATTGATTTGAACAAAGTCGCTATTTTGACTCGGCTATCTAGGAAACAAGGATCACAACAGGTCACCGAAGCGAATACGAACTCCATAAGGAAATAGGAAGAGAGGACGTCCACCTAGGACATGGAAGGAGGTACAGATGAGTCAGGGCCGCCGAGGTGCCCAGGAAGGAGATTCTCTGAAGAGAAACAGTTGAATGATGGGAAGTGAGAAACAGTACGCAACACTTGCGTTACGATGATGATGAAACCCTCTTCATTGAAGGAAAGTGTTTATTAATTTCGAGCTCTATCTGCAGGGAGCCATTTTATGTATATTTGTTCTTTAAATCATGAGGTTAACCATTATTACGCGCTCATCTGGAGATAGATTGGGTCGAAGTCGAACGAAGGGCAGAGGGAAAAGTGCCAAGGCAAGAGCTAAGGGGAAAAAACTTCTGCGATAGTTGGGTCGGGTTGTAAGAGCAGTAGCGGTTTTCTTGTTGCCTGCGACATGTTATGCAAGGGTAGGCTTTGTTTGTAACGGATATCATGCCTGTCGATACCTTTGTCATTGTGCGACGGTGTTACTCGGCGGCTGCCGCTGGATGCCAGTGTTGATTTCTCGGTCAGCGTCAGCGTACCTGTGACAGTTAGGTACATCATCGTTTTGTGTCCGATAGCTCATACATCAACTCACAGTGTTGGGTAAGGCTGGCGGTTTGTTTGTGCGTCAGCGTGCGAGCTCGTCGATTTCCCTGCTGTAGCCTATTGGTAGGCTTTAATAGCAGCTCGCATATCCAGTCAACGTTGCTGATATGCAGGGGCTTGCCGATGTTGTCGCTTGTGGATGTATGTTATCTTGCCATAGGTGATTATGCACTAGTTAGTAGAATCTTTGGCCGCTTATGCTTCCACCTATGGTTGTGATCATAGTCTCCCAGAGTAAGGATGAAAGGATTGTTCGAGTGTCTCGAGTTCCTGTATAGTCGAGTGGCATGTTTTTTGAATACTTCCTTGAGGATTTCAAGGTGGTATTTGATGTGTCGACAGAAGTGCCGACACAGTGTGGTTTGAGGAGACCGATATGCACGCTATAAGCTCACGCAGGATGGCGTGAGGTCTGAAACAGGATACGTAATGAATGCTATAAAGAAAAGTACGTAGCTTCTGGAATACTTAACTTTAATCCATCATTTGTATACATCGTTCTTGATGAGACATGCTTCAAACGATAACTATCAATTGCTATGGCGCCTTGCTAGGTCGTAGCCATTGACTTAGCTGAAGGCTATTCTATCTGCTCTGCAAATGAGCGAGGCTTCGTCAGTGTGCATCGCTAGCTAAGTCGTCCGTACAACTGGGGCGAGTGCTAGTCCGTCTCTCGAGACCTGCCGTGTGGTGGCGCTCGGTCTGCGATCACTGACAGTGGCGACACGCGGGTCCGACATGTACTAATGGACCGCGGCCGATTTAAAGCTACCACCTAGCAAGTGTGGTGTCTGGCGGTGACACCACAGTATTCATTGTGAAGATCCACGGTGCGTGTGTAGCGTGGAGCGTTGCTAATGATGCGTAGCTCTTTGTTCTGTATGATCTGCAGGCGGCGAAGGCGTGCAGAAGTTGCGTATTCCCAAACGGGGGCTGCGTCCGTCATCAGAGCTCTAATCAGTGTCATGTATATGGACCTCAACACCCTCCTATTCAGTGTGCTTTCTCTGTTGAGCATTGGGTAGAATATTTTGAGCCTCCCGTGCGCTGTTGGTAACGTATTCAATCTCGTCCCCCCCCCCCCCCCCCCCTACGTAAGTTTCCGGTTCAGCGAGACGCCGAGATATCTGACTTTTTCTCGGAAACGTAGTGGACGTTGTAACGGAACATATTAAAGGCTTTACTTTACCGAAGTATGCGATACCCTCCAAATTCAACCAGTTTAACGAGTATTTATGATTATAGAAAAGTTATTGTGTATGTTAACAATGATTGCATAACATGTCTCCATAAACAGTCAACCCATTAAATTATACTGAATAACTGACCCACACAAAAGTTAATATCACTTGATTACTGATACAGCAAATGTCATCATGTAAAAACACTAAGTTCATCTTAAATAATTAATATGAAGTACGAAAAATAGTGGCCAACTTAGGTATTTCGGATCTCCTTAAATAAAAATCACCCAGTGAAACCTATTTGTTCACTAGGAGCGTTTTCACTCAGTATTCACGTAATCAATCCTATTTTAGACGAAAACCAATGTAATTCTTAATAATTCATGTTACTTAATTATTTATGCAAATTAGAGAAGTCAATTGACAAACTTCTAAAAAACGGCCTTTTTGTAACAAAGAATTATTCTGTCAAGTCAACAAATCTGTCTGTCATTTTAATAACATGTTAAATTATGTCACTCGATGCAAATTAATAACTTATCTGCACAAATTATGATAACAGATGTACATGTGACTTATAAACTATATCTCTTTTTAGTATTTCTTTGACAATGTTATAAATACAAGCAGCAAGAAGGGTCGAGGGGGCAGTCGGAATGTCACTTTGGTAAAGTGTGTTTCTGTGTTATTGTTTGAGGTGGATAAACAATGCAAAGAACATGTAAAGGAAGTACTACTTTGTGTTGTGTCATGGTCTTTGGTGGACAGTGGAATTAAGATGGCCACCAGAGTAATAAATATTTGATGTTTACATATTTGTTGGTTTCGCTCGTTCTTTATCATCAAAAGCACATAAAAAAACACGGGACCTCATGTTTTTACCCTAGACAACCAGATTTAGAGCCAGCATCAGCATCGAGACACAGCAGCGATCCAGAAAGCAGCAGCGATTACTACAATGCATTTTAATGGCGCCAACCTAACACCAAGTGCTAACAAGCTCCGTAAATTGGAGTGAAATAGTGCGATTATAGCTATTAGCAATATCTACGACTAGGCGACCATTACAGCGTGCATGTAGTGTTACTGTCGACAGTGTTGATGTTTGCGCAGTAGATTCGGTCTGCGTGTGAACTCGTAGCTGTTTACTTTAATACGCTATTGTTCCGACCAAGGCTTGGCAGTTCTGAGTGCAGTCTGTATTCGTGAATTTATGTTCGACGGTTTCCAGTGTTGGTCAAGGATGGTTGTGTCATGCGCGTAGACGGCTAACGTCGTGTTTTGCGTTGCTAGAAAGTGATAAATGTACAGGTTGAACAAGATGGGCCAAGGATGCTTTCCTGAGGTACGCCAGCTTGGGTACCGTGTTGTGTCGATTGTTTGCCCTGTACGTCAGTGTTAAAACATCTGTTCGTGAGATATGAGTGTATGAGACGTACGAGTCAGCATCGCTTAGTTTGTGGATAAGGCCGTTGTGACAGAAACGATCGAAAGCTTTTTCGATGTCCAGGAACACGGCCCCTGTGGCTTTGTTCGTGCTGTAGCCGTGAGTTATATGTTCGACTACGCGGATGGTGGAAGGGATGAAATATGTATGCTATTAGCTCTATGTAACATTGCCCTAACTTGGAACTTACGTAATGACCCCCTATGTCAAATTTTATTTTATTGATCTGATAAGTAGCTTGCTTATCATTTCGGCAATCAGGTTCAAATGGCTCTGAGCACTATGGGACTTAACATCTGAGGTCATCAGTCCCCTAGAACTTAGAACTACTTAAATCTAACTAACCTAAGGACATCACACACATCCATGCCCGAGGCAGGATTGGAACCTGCGACCGTAGCGGTCGCGCGGTTCCAGACTGAAGCGTCTAGAACCGCTCGGCTACACCGGCCGGCTCGGCAATCAGGATATTCTCTCTATTTTGATATACGTATATTAAAAAATAAAGCTACTTGCAAATTGAGAAGAGAGTCTACATTGGCTGGAGGAATAATTTCGGTAGCATTTATGGAGTCATATGTACACTATGGGATCAAAAGTATCCGGACACCCCAAAAAATATACGTTTTTCATATTAGGTGAATTGTGCTGCACCTACTGCCAGGTACTCCATATCAGCGACCTTTGTAGTCGTTAGACATCGTGAGAGAGCAGAATGGGGCGCTCCGCAGAACTGACGGACTTAGAACGTAGTCAGGCGACTGGGTGTCACTTGTGTCACACGCCTGTACCCGAGATTTCCACACTCCCAAACATCACTAGGTGCACTATTTCCGATGTGATAGTGAAGTGGAAACTTGAAGGGACACGTACAGCACAAAAGCGTACAGGCCGACCTCATCTGTTGACTGACAGAGACCACCGACAGTTGAAGAGGGTCGTAATGTGTAATAGGCAGACATCTATCCAGACCATCACACAGGAATTCCAAATTGCATCAGGATTCACTGCAAATACCATGACGGTTATGAAGGAGGTGAGAAACCTGGGATTTTATGGTCGAGCGGCTGCTCATAAGCCACACATCACGCCGATAAATGCCAAACGACGCGTCGCTTAGTGTAAGGACGATTGAACAGTGGAAAAACGTTGTGTAGAGTGACGAATCACGGTACACAATGTGGCGATCCGATGGCATGGTGTGGGTACAGCGAATGCCCGGTGAACGTCATCTGCCAGCGTGACACATGCCAACAATAACATTCGGAGGCGGTGGTGTTACGGTGTGGTCGTGTTTTTCATGGAGGGGGCTAGTACCCCTCGTTGTTTTGTTTGGCACAATCGCGGCACAGGCCTACATCGATGTTTTAAACACCTTCTTGCTTCCCACAGTCGAAGAGCAATTCGGGGATGGTGACTGCATCTTTAAACACGATCGGAGCAACTGTTCATAACGCACGGCCTGTGGCGGAGTGGCTACACTACAATAACATCCCTGTAATGAACTAGCCTACACAGAGTCCTTATCTGAATCTTATAGCACACCTTTGGGAAGTTTTGGAACGCCAACTTCGTGCCAGGCCTCACCGACCGACATCGATACCTCTCCTCAGTGCAGCGCTCTGTGAAGAACGGGCTGCCATTCCCCAAGAAACCTTCCAGCACCTGATTGAAAATTATGCCTGCGAGAATGGAATCTGTCATCAAGGCTAACTGACCGGTTGACGTAATATTTATCATAAATGTGAAATGTATGTCTTTACACAGACCCTGAGCGAAAGACATTTCTAGATCAAAACCTATCTTTGGCAGAAGTAAAAATATTGCTTGACATAGTTTTCATAAAATATACGGAAGAGACTGGCACGCCCTTACAATAACTTCTGATTTACAGTACCACAGCGCTATGCAGTGCGTGACCTAATTACTTGTAGAGAAGGATTGATATTTTTTCTCTTTTTATAGTGCAAAAGAATCATAATATATTAATTTCATTACCTGCACTGTTACATTTTACTAATCATCGAAGGTTACTGGTTTTTCGTAAGAATTATTATTATTATTATTATTATTTCCGTTGTGTAATAAGCAATAGCAGAGTAATAATATCCAAGTGTTGATAAAAACAGTATAGGGTCTCCTGCTGTCATTGAGTGTATATGTAGCTCCAGGCTACTGAGAAGAGCAGTAGCAAAAGGGGACGGCCGTGTGGCATCACCAGTCAGGAGAAAGGTAGTGCCATATTACATACAATGAAGGTGCTTTCTTGTCCACATTATTCTTGCTCAGAGATATTTTAATACTGCTATCACTTCGATGCTTCTGATTTCAACACATCCTTAGGAACGAGAAGTTTAGAGAGCTGAAATATGTGTGCTGTTAGCTCTATGTTCTGTTGATTAAACTTGCAAGTGACCCCTTTTGCCAAGTTTTATTTTATTGATTTGTTAGGTTATTTTCTCCGACTTCAAATTAAATTCGTTTTTGCTTGTAATGGTACGAAACGTGTTTGTATCTTTCGTTTGTCTGTCAAGTACGATTGGAAGGTTCAAACACAAGAACGCTGATTACACAATGTTGATATCCTAAATACAAAACGTACCAACCAGACAAGATATCAGATTCTTTGTCCAAATATAGACGTAAATCGAGAGAAGAAATGAAAATTATGTTTCCAGAAGCGTACTGGTAGCTGTCTGCGGCCACTTCAATTGTTTAATTCTTCACCGTACCGTCATCGTCAGCTCTCAGACGTGAAGGAACGTTAATACGCATGGAGAGTTTACGTGCAGTTTACAGCATGTGCTCCCACAAGGGCAAAACATGTCTTTATAATTATAAATTCGGAAGAATCATTTGTAGTAACAGCTCTCCAGAAGCTGTGGCAGCGCTGTCAGGAAGACATGTGTTGGTTTCCGACTTTGCTGCGCGGGCGGTGCTCGAGATAACAATAGGTGTGCCACAGTGAAGTGTGCAGCAATTTGCCTTAATTGCTGGCTGAGTGCTTGCCGTGTGAGGCGTGGCTCGGCTCTCCTGAAGTACGAACGAGTGCAGAGCGGCGCGGCCGTCTCGGATTGCGGCCGTGCGAATAACTTTGCACGCATTAACGAGGCTCCTCACACTTACACGGCACATCTGCATTGGTAATGCTGCGCGGCGCGGCTTACCTGACCGGCGTGCGGCGTGTGACGGATGCACCTCCCCCCCCCCCCCCGCCCATTCTGTCGGTAATCGGGTACCCCTAACGAGCGCCCTAATTGCAGCGAAGCCCCTAAGCGCTCCGCGGCGCCGAGTTAGGGTGCGCCGTCTGACGCGATGTGGCTCGCAAGGCGCCGTAGGATCGCTGCGATACAGTGGATGTTTCTCCTCAACTCGAAACATATAAAAATTGCACCAATATTCGGATGGCTTTTTCACTAAGTATCAGACCACGACACGAGTCATATTCGTCATTCTTCAGTTACCCCAGTCGTACTACATGACGAAATAGTCCACGTATGAACGGTTGAATATCAGTGTCCAATGGGTTCGATATTTCGGCATGGGACCACCTTGCCATCATCATGTTCTATGACTTGACCGTCTGGCGGCTGGTGCGGCACTTATCTCTTCTCGCCCCCTCCCCCGCCTCCCCCACCCCGCCGATCTGTCTGCCGTCCGCTCCCAGCTTCTCTTCTCCAATCCCCAATCCTGCCGCCGACACACTGCTCAGTCCTTGGTTCGCGGCCACGTACGTGTGCTGGCGACACCTGCACTGTATTTCCGCCTATATCCGAAGTCAGTTCGTTGCTTTGGTATCGTCTTCCTCTTCTTAATCACATTAATTACAAGTCACCACGCCTTACTGCTATCACGATTGATCAGCAGTTCCCTTAGTCGGATCTTGGTAGATTCTTTAAGGAAATAGATCCAGAAGTTATACGTTGTAGCGTCCCAAGGACAGAAAACCCCAATTAACAAACTTTGTGGAAACTTAAAGTAGGGAAGTGAGTCATCTTGACAGTCACGGCAACTATTCACAATAAAATCTACTCTGGTAATATTTTGATTAGCACCTGTATTATTTAAATACTGAGAATAGCATACAAAAAGGGGAGATAAAAGGAAAGGATTATCATAGATTCTTTATCAAACATCTGTAGAATAAATTCAAAATCATATAAACGAAGGTTAAATCCATGTAAAGATAACATTTATCATGGAAGATAGTTGTAGCCGCTTCTAAAAGGAAATTCAATGCGACTACAATGCAACTCGGATATGGAAATGTTCAGTTAGTTAGTTAGTTGCTCTTGAGTCGCTCTAAAGTACTTTTGCGATAGTTGCCTGGGCGCAAACGCTATTAGATTGTTTCAGTTTTGAAAGTTTGATAATTCGTGAGGTAGAGACTGAAGTATTTCTCAGCCATTCGACTGATGAAAGTTAATCTTTACCGTTCTCAACGCGATGGTGTAATAAGACGAGTGCTAGACTTCAATTGAGTGATATTGGTTTATCGGACTTAGCCTTCGTACTGATGACCAGTTACAAACCTTGAGAGCAATGGATCAACGACAGAAAAACAATTTGTAGTCTTGAGTAGGACGAAGACACGAAGAAAGACAAGTACGCCGATTAGTCAAAAGTTGTAGTCAGCGTCACGATTACTGAACTGAACAGAAGTTAATATCGAATGACATATCGGTGTGCGTATGTTGTAGGCATAAACAATTAATTACAGAAAGAACAATAAAATCTGAATCAAAAGGTAATTCTTACTTGTCGCCAACTGATTAAACGGACAATACAATGTGTATTAATGCACGTTGATTGAATCTTTAAACATTTTAAGTGACTAAGTAAATACGTGAATAATGGACAGTGAAGAGTGATTAGTTTAAACCAGTATTACGGCGTATTAAAAAAAGTGTTTCAACATAAGTTATCTCTGGAGTTACGTCGGACCGTTGTTAGTAACTGGACCTAGCAACGGCATAGCAACGGAATAGTAGACAGAAAATTTTCATCCTCGCTATGTATGATGTGAAAAACGACCGTAATGATGAAATCAAGAATCAAGATTATATTTCATCACGGAACTAACCGGGCGTAAAAATAAAAATAAACGATTGCAGTTTACCAGTTCGTACAAACTGAGAAGACTGTTGCGGACAGATAACAGAATATTTCTAAACCACGCGAGGAGTTGTGTTCTTACGAGAGTTACAGGTGCTGTTCCACGTCACACCGACGGGGACGAACATCGTTACGAGTCGCGTCTCATCCCGGTGAGTGAAGAAGGAGGGAAGAGACATCACAACGTCCGTTGTAAGTGTCCTGAATAAAAATAAATAATATGTTGATTTAAATATTGCGAACTCTACTGGACTGAACTGGTTTCCTATCTTTAACTTCCTGTGTGTCTGTGTTGTAATCCTGAACTCTGTAAGTGGAGTAATTACGACACACTATCTGATGAAATGAGTCGCCACATCATCTAAAACTGTATAACTATATTTGAACAGACCTTTGCCGGCGGCGGTGGCCGTGCGGTTCTAGGCGCTTCAGTCCGGAACCCCGCGACTGCTACGGTCGCAGGTTCGAATCCTGCCTCGGGCATGGATGTGTGTGATGTCCTTAGGTTAGTTAGGTTTAAGTAGTTCTAAGTTCTAGGGGACTGATGACCTCAGATGTTAAGTCCCATAGTGCTCAGAGCCATTTGAACCAATAAACCTTTACTATAACTATATTTGAATAAACCTTTACGAAAATAATCAGAAAACCTAAAACTGTTTTCTAAGGAAACTGTCCAGTGAAATTCTGCATTGTGCAGTGCAATGAACGGTCTTATAATACGTGATGTCTCAGTACACGATCTGCAGTTTCAACACACGAAACTATCAGACTAAAAACGCTTCATGAAATTATAAAACGAATTTTGAAACAATAAATAACCAAAAATCTTTCTCAAAAATGCCTTGTGATTCTACATATAAAACAAAACACTCTCCGAACAGGCCTTTGAAGGCCCAGCGGCACCGCCGGTCGCCGTATCAACCTCAGCCCTTGGGCGCCAATAGGTGCGGATACAGAAGGGCATGTGGCCAACACACTGCTCTCGCAGCCGTCGTCAGCATTCGTGACCAGTGCCACTACTTCTCGATCGAGTAGCTCCTCAATTGGCCTCACAAGGGCTGAGTGCACCCCACTTTCCAACAGCGTTCGGCGGACCAGACGGTGACACATCCAAGACTTGCCTAAAGTCGAACAGCGCTTAACTTCGATGATCTGAGAGTTAGTTAAGGTATTTAACATGGCTGTCAATCAGCGACTGTTGTATAATACAAAATTTTGAAAAACACAGGCCTCACTCACGAACAGAGTTTTGTGTTGACTGTAGCAGAGGACACATGGTAGCCCCTAGTGGCTTGCACCTCTGTTGCATTTTATTTTAATTTTGACTATCTGACGCTGTCAGGTATAACTGCAGCTTTCGTATTTTTTGGTACGTTATGCTGTAACATTTAGTTTTAATTTTGTCCGAAGAAGGTTTCCCTTGTGACACCGAAACCTAGGTTACAAATTAATTGTGTTCGCGACTGAGGGCTGTGTTTTTCAATATTTTGTAACTGTGGTTACCGCTGCGGTAAGGCCATTGTGTAAGCAACTGACTAAATAAAGTTCCCAACACTAAGTGATACACGTGCACATACATGAATGAGACTGACAAGAAATGTAGTTTAAACTTCACCTAAACTGAACCTGATATTAAATTTGAAATGCATCACCTAATTGTGAACAACATTATTGTCTTGACTATAATGTAACTGACCCTAACCACTGTGTTCCGCGAAGTGCAATGCGGCGAGACACATTTTTACAAAACCAAATTTTCGTGAGAACTGGTTTTATATCATCGACCTTGTGCTGCCGGCCCGACACTTCCTTCACAACTGACCATATGTTTTTAATTCTATCCTGTGGATTAGCTATTATATTTGCGTACCACCACTCTTTGCCTTCCTAATAACATTTTTAAGCACCTTACAATACTTTTTGTAATAGGTTACTGTAGCTTGATTCTGACTACTTTTAACATTTTTATATAATCCTCGATTTGTTCTACATGCCAACGGCCTGCCGCAGTGGTAATACCGGTTCCCGTCAGATCACCGAAGTTAAGCGCTGTCGGGCTGGGCTAGCACTTGGAAGGGTGACCATCCAGTCTGCCGAGCGTTGTTGGCAAGCGGGGTGCACTCACCCCTTGTGGGGCAAACCGAGGAGCTACTTGATTGAGAAGTTGCGGCTCCGGACTCGGAAACTGACATACAGCTCACCACATGCCCCTCCATATCCGCATCCAGTGACGCCTGTGGTCTGAGGATGACACGGCGGCCGGTCGGTTCCGTTGGGCCTTCATGGCCTGTTCGGATGGAGTTTTAGGTTTTTTTTCATAATATCGTTATCGCACTACTTAGCTAACCAGACTGCCTTTTACTTCTAGTAGCCCATTTAGAACGTCCTAATGGAAAGCGACTCTCAAAGATCATGAGAAACGTGTTAAGCAGAGCATTATATTTGTCATCTATGTTAATTGCACTAGAAACATCCTGCCACTCTTGTTCCTTAAAGAGTGAGCCTTGAGCAGCCGCTTGTGAAGTATCAGTGCAGCAGCAGTGCACTGGCGAGTCGCTTATTTAGCTTTTATATTTGTTTTGAAGTTTGATTCTTAATTTATTTCCGAGTGTTTGTGCGCTTGCAATATTTAATTACATAAAATCCTTGCGTATTCTCGTATTTGAGAGGAGTAACATTGCTTATTGTTAGCCGTAGAGTATAAATCCGCGGAGTCGTTAGATATTAGCAGTAGGACGGATAGGGTGTGTGCGTGCTGCGTGCGGGCGCAGGAGGAACTGGCCGCGGTTCGCGAGCAGCTGAGCGTGTTGTTGGCCACGGTTATCCGCCTTCAGGCTGCTGCCTCGAGGTGCAGCGACGGCGTAGGGTCTGGCGCGTCGCTTGAAACACCCCATGTGTCGCTTGCTGCGTCCGCTGACTCAGCCGCCGAGGCACCTTCTAGTATACCCGGCGCGTTGGGGCCGCCCTCACCTGAGAGTGAGTGGCGGACTGCAACGCGTTCGCGTCGCTCGAGGCGGAGGGCCAATGTGGAGGCTGGCCGGCTGGCCTCGCCCGTTCGCCCTGTCAGTGGTCAGGTCGCCGCTCCTTCAGCAGAGTCCGAGCAGGCACACGGGGGCAAAGCTTGCTGGTTATTGGGAGCTCCAACGTTAGGCGGGTGATGGAGCCCCTTAGGGGAATAGCGTGCAGGGTTGGAAAGAAATCCAACGTGCACTCGGTTTGTCTGCCGGGGGGCCTCATCCAAGATGTGGAGGCGGCCTTGCCTGCGGCTATCGAGCGTACGGGATGCAGTCGTCTGCAAGTAGTTTCTCACGTCGGCACCAATGATGCCTGTCGCTTGGGTTCTGAGGCGATCCTCAGTTCGTACAGGCGGCTGGCTGATTTGCTGAAGACCGCTGGCCTCGCACGCAGGGTGCAAGCAGAGCTCTCTATTTGCAGCATCGTTCCCAGAGTGTATCGGGGTCCTTTTGTTTGGAGCCGAGTGGAGGGTCTCAACCAGAGGCTTCGTCGACTCTGTGATGGTCTTGGCTGCAGATTTCTAGACTTGCGCTATTGGGTGGGGAATTGTAGGACGCCCCTAGATAGGTCAGGGGTGCACTACACAAAGGAAGCGGCTACTCGGGTAGCAGAGTACTTGCGGCGTGCACATGGGGTTTTTTTAGGCTAGGCAGGAGTGCGAGGTGTCCTGATGAACACTCACCAGTCGACGTGCAGACAGGGAAATCAGGACGCGCTCAGTGTAAAGACACTTCAGCTAACAAGATATTAGCAGAGGCTGAGACGGTTCTGCGACCGTGTGGGCTGCAGATTCCTCGACTTGCGCCATAGGGTGGTGGAGTTTCGGGTTCCGCTGGATAGGTCAGGAGTCCACTACACGCAGCAAGCGGCTACACGGGTAGCAGGGGTTGTGTGGCGTGGACTGGGCGGTTTTTTTAGGTTAGATGGCCTCGGGCAAGTACAGAAAGGGCAGCAGCCTCAAAGGGTGCGGGGCAAAATCAGGACATGCGGGGCCCAAACAGCAATCGGTATTGTAATTGTCAACTGTCGAAGCTGCATTGGTTGAGTACCAGAACTTCAAGCGCTGATAGAAAGCACCGAAACTGAAATCGCTATAAGTACAGAAAGCTGGCTGAAGCCAGAGGTAAATTCTGCTAAAATTTTTACAAAGGCACAGACGGTGTTTAGAAAGGATAGATTGCATGCAACCAGTGGTGGCGTGTTCGTCGCTGTTACTAGTAGTTTATCCTGTAGTGAAGTAGAAGTGAATAGTTACTGTGAATTATTATGGGTGTAGGTTACACTCAACAACCGAGCTAGGTTAATAGTTGGCTCCTTTTACCGACCTCCCGACTCAGCAGCATTAGTGGCAGAACAACTGAGAGAAAATTTGGAATACATTTCACATAAATGTTCTCAGCATGTTATAGTCTTAGGTGGAGATTTCAATTTACCAGATATAGACTGGGACACTCAGATGTTTAGGACGGGTGGTAGGGACAGAGCATAGAGCGACATTATACTGAGTGCACTATCCGAAAATTACCTCGAGCAATTAAACAGAGAACCGACTCGTGGAGATAACATCTTGGACCTACTGATAACAAACAGACCCGAACTTTTCGACTCTGTAAGTGCAGAACAGGGAATCAGTGATCATAAGGCCGTTGCAGCATCCCTGAATATGGAAGTTAATAGGAATATATAAAAAGGGAGGAAGGTTTATCTGTTTAGCAAGAGTAATAGAAGGCAGATTTCAGACTACCCAACAGATCAAAACGAAAATTTCTGTTCCGACACTGTCAATGTTGAGTGTTTATGGAAAAAGTTCAAGGCAATCGTAAAATGCGTTTTAGACAGGTACGTGCCGAGTAAAACTGTGAGGGACGGGAAAAACCCACCGTGGTTCAACAAAAAAGTTAGGAAACTACTCCGAAAGCAAAGAGAGCTTCACTCCAAGTGTAAACGCAGCCAAAACCTCTCAGACAAACAGAAGCTAAACGATGTCAAAGTTAGCGTAAGGAGGGCTATGCGTGAAGCGTTCAGTGAATTTCTATGCACCGACTTGACAGAAAACCCTAGGAAGTTCTGGTCTTACGTCAAATCAGTAAGTGGCTCGAAACAGCATATCCAGACACTCCGGGATGATGATGGCATTGAAACAGAGGATGACACGCGTAAAGCTGAAATACTAAACACCTTTTTCCAAAGCTGTTTCACAGAGGAAGACCGCACTGCAGTTCCTTCTCCAAATCATCGCACAAACGAAAAAATGGCCCTTCAAACAGCCGTGTACCGCAAGTCTCTAGAGGAACGGAAGGTTCCAAATGATTGGAAAAGAGCACAGGTAGACCCAGTCTTCAAGAAGGGTCGTCGAGCAGATGCGCAAAACTATAGACCTATATCTCTGACGTCGATCTGTTGTAGAATTTTAGAACATGGTTTTTGCTCGCGTACCATGTCGTTTTTGGAAACCCAGAATCCACTCTGTAGGAATCAACATGGATTCCGGAAACAGCGATCGTGTGAGACTCAACTCGCTTTATTTCTTCATGAGACCCAGAAAATATTAGATACAGGCTCCCTGGTAGATGCTATTTTCCTTGACTTCCGGAAGGCGTTCGATACAGTTCCACACTGTCGCCTGGTAAACAAAGTAAGAGTCTACGGAATATCAGACCAGCTGTGTGGCTGGATTGAAGAGTTTTTGGCAAACAGATCACAGCATATTGTTATCAATGGAGAGACGTCTACAGACGTTAAAGTAACCTCTGGCGTGCGACAGGGGAGTGTTATGGGACCATTGCTTTTCACAATATATATATAAATGACCTATTAGATAGTGTCGGAAGCTCCATGCGGCTTTTCGCGGATGATTCTGTAGTATACAGAGAAGTTGCAGCATTAGAAAATTGTAGCGAAATGCAGGAAGATCTACAGCGGATAGACACTTGGTGCAGGGAGTGGCAACTGACCCTTAACATAGACAAATGTAATGCATTGCGAATACATAGAAAGAAGGATCCTTTATCGTATGATTATATGATAGCGGAACAAACACTGGTAGCAGTTACTTCTGTAAAATATCTGGGAGAATGCGTGCGGAACGATTTGAAGTGGAATTATCACATAAAATTAATTGTTGGTCAGGCGGATACCAGATTGAGATTCATTGGGAGAGTCCTTAGAAAATGTAGTCCATCAACAAAGGATGTGACTTAGAAAATACTCATTCGACCTATACTTGAGTATTGCTCATCAGTGTGGGATCCGTTCCAGATCGGGTTGACGGAAGAGATGGAGAAGATCCAAAGAAGAGCGGCGCGTTTCGTCACAGGGTTATTTGGTAACCGTGATAGCGTTACGGAGATGTTTAGTAAACTCAAGTGGCAGACTCTGCAAGAGAGGCGCTCTGCATCGCGGTGTAGCTTCAAAATGGTTCAAATGGCTCTGAGCACTATGGGACTTAACTTCTAAGGTCATCAGTCGCCTAGAACTTAGAACTACTTAAACCTAACTAACCTAAGGACATCACACACATCCATGCCCGAGGCAGGATTAGAACCTGCGACCGTAGCGGTCGCGCGGTTCCAGACTGTAGCGCCTTTAACCGCTTGGCCACCACGGCCGGCACGGTGTAGCTTGCTCGCCAGGTTTCGAGAGGGTGCGTTTCTGGATGAGGTATCGAATGTATTGCTTCCCCCTACTTTACCTTCCGAGGAGATCACGAATGTAAAATTAGAGAGATTCGAGCGCGTACGGTTCTTCCCGCGAACCATACGCGACTGGAACAGAAAAGGGAGGTAATGACTGGCACGTAAAGTAACCTCCGCCACACACAGTTGGGTGGCTTGCGGAGTATAAATGTAGATGTATATGTAGAAATTTTCAGAGTGTTCGGAATAAAGTTCCTGAATTTACTGCCCTCCAGCAAGCGTGTGGCGTGCAAATTATTCTCGGGACTGAGACCTGGCTGATCCCTGAGATAGGAAGTTCTGAAATATTTAGTGATGGTTTGGAACGTGTATCGGAAAGACAGATTAGACACTGTAGGAGGTGGTGTCTTCATTGCAGTTGACAAAAATATTGTGTCTACTGAGGTCGAAGTTATCTTGACACGTTTAACAGGGTTAGGGGAAATAAAGTTAATTGTGGGGCGTTATTACCGACCACCAGGTTCCACCGTGACAGTTCTAGAATCATTCAAAGGGAGTCTACATTCTCTATCGCAGAAGTACCCGGATCATGCTATATTAGTCGGAGGCGACTTCAACCTACCTAGTATAGACTGGGATGTCTATGGATTCATTACAGGTGGTACAGACTAGCCGTCGTGTGAATTACTTTTGAACACATTATCCGAAAACTGTCTTGAGCAGCTAAATCGACAGCCAACGCGTAATGGAAATATTTTAGATCTGGTAGCGACGATGATGTTGCCATTACGACTATGGTTACGAAAGTTAAAAAGTCGGTCTAGAAGGCTAGGAGAGTATTCTTACTAGAAAGAGGAGATAAGCGGTTGTTAGCATCCCATATAGTAAATGAATCGACTTCATTTACTTCCGGTACGATGGACGTGGAAGAATTATGGGCAAATTTTACACACATTGTAAACCACGCATTGGACAAGTAGCCTATGTGCCGAAAAAGTGGGTTACGAACGAAAAAGACCCACCGTGGTTTAACAGCGAAATTCGGAGAGTGCTTAGGAAGCAAAGGCAGATGCACTCGCGGTACAAGGAAGATCGGGAGAATGAGGACAGGCAAAAGTTAGTAGAGATTCGTGCTGCTGTAAAAAGGCGATGCGCGAAGCATTCAACCACTACCACCGTCATACCTTAGCAAAAGATCTTGCTGAAAACCCAAGGAAATTCTGGTCATACGTAAAATCGGTAAGCGGGTCGAAGGCTTCCACCCAGTCACTCACTGATCGGTCTGGCCTGGCAACGGAAGACAGCAAAACGAAAGCTGAAATTTTAAATTTAGCATTTGAGAAATATTTCACGCAGGAGGATCGTACAAACATACTGCCGTTTGAGTCTCGTACAGATTCCCGTATGGAGGACATAGTGATAGACATCCCTGGGGTTGTGACGCAGCTGAATGGGTTGAAAATAAATAAATCGCCAGGTCCTGATGGGATTCCAATTCGGTTTTACCGAGAGTACTCTACCGCATTGGCTCCTTACTTAGCTTGCATTTATTGCGAATCTCTTGCCCAACGTAAAGTCCCGAGCGACTGGTAAAAAGTGCATGTGACGCCTGTATATAAGAAGGGTAGAACGACGGATCCTCAAAATTACAGACCAATATCCTTAACATCGGTTTGTTGCAGGATTCTCGAACATATTCTCAGTTCGAATATAATGAATTTCCTTGAGACAGAGAAGTTGCTGTCCATGCATCAGCACGGCTTCAGAAAGCATCGCTCCTGCGAAACGCAACTCGCCCTTTTTTCACATGATATCTTGCGAACCATGGATGAAGGGTATCGGACGGATGCCATATTCCTTGACTTCCGGAAAGCGTTTGACTCGGTGCCCCACTGCAGACTCCTAACTAAGGTACGAGCATATGGGATTGGTTCCCAAGTATGTGAGTGGCTCGAAGACTTCTTAAGTAATAGAACCCAGTACGTTGTCCTCGATGATGAGTGTTCATCGGAGGTGAGGGTATCATCTGGAGTGCCCCAGGGAAGTGTGGTAGGTCCGCTGTTGTTTTCTATCTACATAAATGATCTTTTGGATACGGTGGATAGCAATGTGCTGCTGTTTGCTGATGATGCTGTGGTGTACGGGAAGGTGTCGTCGTTGAGTGCCTGTAGGAGGATACAAGATGACTTGGACAGGATTTGTGATTGGTGTAAAGAATCGTCCGCAGCTCGCGGTCGTGCGGTAGCGTTCTCGCTTCCCACGCCCGGGTTCCCGGGTTCGATTCCCGGCGGGGTCAGGGATTTTCTCTGCCTCGTGATGACTGGGTGTTGTGTGCTGTCCTTAGGTTAGTTAGGTTTACGTAGTTCTAAGTTCTAGGGGACTGATGACCACAGATGTTAAGTCCCATAGTGCTCAGAGCCATTTGAACCATTTTTTTTGTAAAGAATGGCAGCTAACTCTAAATATAGATAAATGTAAATTAATGCATATGAATAGGAAAAAGAATCCTGTAATGTTTGAATACTCTATTAGTAGCGTAGCGCTTGACACAGTCACGTCGATTAAATATTTGGGCGTAACATTTCAGAGCAATATGAAGTGGGACAAGCATGTAATGGCAGTTGTGGGGAAGGCGGATAGTCGTCTTCGGTTCATTGGTAGAATTTTGGGAAGATGTGGTTCATCTGTAAAGGAGGCCGCTTATAAAACACTAATACGACCTATTCTTGAGTACTGCTCGAGCGTTTGGGATCCCTATCAGGTCGGATTGAGGGAGGACATGGAAGCAATTCAGAGGCGGGCTGCTAGATTTGTTACTGGTAGGATTGATCATCACGCGAGTGTTACGGAAATGCTTCAGGAACTCGGGTGGGAGTCTCTAGAGGAAAAGAGGCGTTCTTTTCGTGAATCGCTACTGAGAAAATTTAGAGAACCAGCATTTGAGGCTGACTGCAGTACAATTTTACTGCCGCCAACTTACATTTCGCGGAAAGACCACAAAGATAAGATAAGAGAGATGAGGGATCGTACAGAGGCATATATGCAGTCATTTTTCCTTCGTTCTGTTTGCGAGTGGAACAGGGAGAGAAGATGCTAGTTGTGGTACGAAGTACGCTCCGCCACTCACCGTTTGGAGGACTGCGGAGTATGTATGAAGATGTAGATGTAGGCTTGAAACAACTCCCTGTTGTCGTTTGATTAGCTTTCCTACATAGTTTGTATTTATATGTAACATTTGTTTGAGTACAGAAGCCTTTGAGTGTTAAAATTTGTGCATCATGCTCTGAAAGGCCATTCACCCTTTTACTAGCAGCATGAACCATGGACCATGCCGTTGGTAGGAAGGCTTGCGTGCCTCAACGATACAAATAGCCGTACTGTAGGTGCAAACACAACGGAGGGGTATCTGTTGAGAGGCCAGACAAACGTGTGGTTCCTGAAGAGGGGCAGCAGCCTTTTCAGTAGTTGCAGGGGCAACAGTCTGGATGATTGGCTGATCTGGCCCTGTAACACTAACCAAAACGGCCTTGCTGTTTTGGTACTGTGAACGGCTGAAAGCAAGGGGAAACTACAGCCGTAATTTTTTCCGAGGGCATGCAGCTTTACTGTCTGATTAAATGATGATGGCGTCCTCCTGGGTAAAATATTCCGGAGGTAAAATAGTCCCCATTCGGATCTCCGGGCGGGGACTACTCAAGACGACATCGTTATCAGGAGAAAGAAAACTGGCATTCTACGGATCGGAGCGTGGAATGTCAGATCCCTTAATCGGGCAGGTAGGTCAGAAAATTTAAAAAGGGAAATGGATAGGTTAAAGTTACATATAGTGGGAATTAGTGAAGTTCGGTGAGTTCGGTGGCAGGAGGAACAAGACTTTTGGACAGGTGAATACAGGGCTATAAATACAAAATCAAACATGGGTAATGCAGGAGTAGGTTTAATAATGAATAAAAAATAGGAATGCGGGTAAGCTACTACAACCAGCTTAGTGAACGCATTATTGTGGCCAAGATAGACACGAAGCCCACGCCTACTACAGAAGTACAAGTTTATGTGCCAACTAGCTCTGCAAATGATGAAGAAGTTGATGAAATGTATGATGAGATAAAATAAATTATTCAGGTAGTGAAGGGAGATGAAAATTTAATAGTCATGGGTGACTGGAATTCGACAGTAGGAAAAGGAAGAGAAGGAAACTTAGTAGGTGAATATGGAATGGGGCTAAGAAATGAAAGAGGAAGCCGCCTGGTAGAATTTTGCACAGAGCATAACTTAATCATAGCTAACACTTGGTTCAAGAATCATGAAAGAAGGTTGTATTTCATGGAAGAACCCTGGAGATACTAAAAGGTTTCAGATAGATTATATAATGGTAAGACAGAGATTTAGGAACCAGATTTTAAATTTTAAGACATTTCCAGGGGCAGATGTGGACTCTGACCACACTCTATTGGTAGATTAAAACTGAAGAAACAGCAAAAACGTGGGAATTTAAGGAGATGGGACCTGGATAAACTGAAAGAACCAGAGGTTGTACAGAGTTTCAGTGAGAGCATAAGGGAACAATTGACAGGAATGGGGAAGATAATTACAGTAGAAGAAGAATGGATGGCTTTGAGGAATGAAATAGTGAAGGTAGCAGAGGATCAGGTAGGTAAAAAGACGAGGGCTAGTAGAAATCCTTGGGTAACAGAAGAGATGCTGAATTTAATTGATGAAAGGAGAAAATACAAAAATGCAGGAAGTGAAGGAGGCAGAAAGGAATACAAACGTCTCAAAAATGAGATCGACAGGAAGCGTAAAATGGCTAAGCAGGGATGGCTAGAGGACAAATGTAAGGATGTAGAGGCTTATCTCATGAGGGGTAAGATAGATACTGCCTACAGGAAAATTAAAGAGACCTTTGAAGAAAAGAGAGCCACTTGCATGAACATCAAGAGCTCAGATGGAAACTCAGTTCTAAGCAACGAAGGGAAAGCAGAAAGGTGCAAGGAGTATATAGAGGGTCTACACAGGGGCGATGTTCTTGAGGACAATATTATAGAAATGGAAGAGGAGATAGATGAAGATGAAATGGGAGATATGATACTGCGTGAAGAGTTTGACAGAGCACTGAAAAACCTAAGTCGAAACAAGGCCCCGGGAGTAGACAACATTCCATTAGAAATACTGACAGCCTTGGTAGAGCCATTCCTGACAAAACTCTACTATCTGGTGTGTAAGATATATGAGACAGGCGAAATTCCCTCAGACTTCAAGAAGAATATTATCATTCCAATCCCAGAGAAAGCAGGTGTTGAAAGATGTGAAAATTACCGAACTATGAGTTTAATAAGTCAAAGCTGTAAAATACTAACGTGAATTATTTACAGACGAATGGAAAAACTGGTAGAAGCCGACTTCGGGGAAGATCAGTTTGGATTCCGTAGAAATGTTGGAACACGTGAGGCAATACTGACCCTATGACTTATCTTAGAAGAAAGATTAAGGAAAGGCAAACCTACGTTTCTAGCATTTGTAGACTTAGAGAAAGCTTTTTACAATGTCGACTGGAATACTCTCTTTCAAATTCTGAAGGTGGCAGGGGTAAAATAGGTAAAATATAGGGAGCGAAAGGCTATTTACAATTTCTACAGAAAGCAGATGGCAGTTATAAGAGTCGAGGGATATGAAAGAGCAGTTGAACGGAATGGACTGTCTTGAAAGGAGGTTATAAGATGAACATCAACAAAAGCAAAACGAAGATAATGGAATGTAGCCGAATTAAGTCGGGTGATGCTGCGGGAATTAGATTAGGAAATGAGACAGTTAAAGTAGTAAAGGAGTTTTGCTATTTGGGGAGCAAAATAACTGATGATGGTCGAAGTAGAGAGGATATAAAATGTAGACTGGCATTGGCAAGGAAAGTGTTTCTGAAGAAGAGAAATTTGTTAACATCGAGTATTGATTTAAGTGTCAGGAAGTCGTTTCTGAAAGTATTTGTATGGAGTGCAGCCATGTATGGAAGTGAAACCTGGACGATAAATAGTTTGGACAGGAAGAGTATAGAAGCTTTTGAAATGTGGTACTACAGAAGAATGCTGAAGATTAGATGGGTAGATCACATAACTAATGAGGAGGTATTGAATAGAATTGGGGAGAAGAGGAGTTTGTGGCACAACTTGACTAGAAGACAGGATCGGTTGGTAGGACATGTTCTGAGGCATCAAGGGATCACCAATTTAGTACTGGAGGGCAGCGTGGAGGGTAAAAATCGTAGAGGGAGACCAAGAGATGAATACACTAAGCAGATTCAGAAGAATGTAGGCTGCAGTAGGTACTGGGAGATGAAGAGGCTTGCACAGGATGGAGTAGCATGGAGAGCTGCATCAAACCAGTCTCAGGACTGAAGACCACAACAACATTAACTAGCAGCATGCCCACTGAGTAATGAAGAATGAATAAAAATATTGTCTATGGCTGTGCTACTATTCCCCTGAATTCTGGTTGGAGAAAATAGTGTGTATCAGATAATATGACTTTAGGAGATCTACCAAAATTCTTTTTCCTGCACAATCACCTATAAAATTAATATTGAAGTCAGCACACCGAACTAATTTCTGGTACTTCCTATAAAGTGAAGCAAGAACCCTCTCGAGCTTGAGCAGACATGCTCTGAGGTCAGAGTTAGGGGACATACAAACAACAACAGTTATAAGTTTAGTTTCACTAAATTCAACTGCCCCTGAACAACATTTAAAGGAGGCCTCTGAATTGTCAAATTATTTAATTGGTGCTCCGATACATCAGTTATGCCAGAGTCAACATCTATAATACCTCTTGTATTTTGATGAAATTTGCTAATTCCTTCTCTACCTATATACCTGACCTCCTCTGAAGGTGACTCCTTTGTTAGAGGGACTTCCTTTATGCAGGTATACCTATCAGCTGATTCCAATCTAAAAAAGGTGCAGCTCTAACAATAACTACCACAGGAATTTTTTCATGAGTGATCCCACCACCACCCACTACACTATTACCTATAAGCTTTGCCAGCCTCCCCATTCCATACCTAATGAGGTACAGGCCATGCCAAGTGAAACCTTATTTATTGATAGACTCAACTGTCACCACTGCAATGTGAGATATGCCCTTCGCCATCAGTGCCTTCTCCAGCCCCATGTTAACACGCCTAACAGCAGCATTAAGGTGAGGCCGATCATGACGCTGAAACAGCTGTATGAAGTGCACAATAGTGCCACCAGTTTGAGTAGCTATCTTTACCACGTCACCACCTACATCATATTCCCCGTCCGTATCAGGAGTATTCCTTACTCCACTCCTCCCCCCCCCTCCTCCCCCCAATCATTACGTGATCCTCTTTCGTAAATTCCTACATAACTCCTCTATGCTGTCAGTCACCTGAGCCAACACTTCACTAAGTTTCACAATGCTGGTGATTAGTTACTCACACCCCAACACTTCCTGCACTTCTGGCCCACACTTCTGCCAAGCGAACTACCTAGGAGGAGAACCTTCTTTTTTCTATTAGAATTTGAAACTGATTTAGGCTTCCTAATTGCTCAGGGCTGCTGCATGTTTCCTACACCTACAGCTACAAGAGGCTCCTTTCCACTCAGCTCCGACAGTTGGTCAGATCCATTGGTTATACGCCAAGTACAACTGTCTGAATATTTCCTCCTAGCTACCTTCTTACCAACTGCCAGTTCCCATTCCCAGCACCCTTCACCTTCCGCAGCCTATCTAGTTACTCCTTTGCATCTAGTGACTGCACCTGAAGGGCACAGATCTTACGCTTCTGCTCCTCCATCAACTTATTTCTGCTACAGATTCTGCATTCCCAGGACAGGATCTCTCTAGAATGGCTACTGGCTGCCCCACTGCATCCACGCCCCCCTCTCCCCCACCAATGAAAATATTTTGAACAAAGCCCATACCGTAACCCACCACTTACAAACCTACGACAAAACCTAAAAGCCCACACTTCTCACTCATGGTAACATTTTAACAGTTACTGATAAACCTAACCTCTATGTTACCTAAGTTCAATTACAGCAGTAGAACTATTTAAAGAACTAACAATAGTTGTCTCGAAATTCTCTCTCTACTAAGAAAGCAGCAACTTTCATTAACACTACAAAACCACAACTAATACTAATTCCACCAAAACTTCACACAGTTTCTCAACTAAAACAAAAAATTCAATCGGCCACTGCAAAACTCAACGAAATTAGCACAGCGAATCAAAATTTTTCTGAAATATTGGACCAGAAACAATAAGAAACGTCAGCTGTAAACTACCGCACGAAGTTTACTAAACGACGTCAACGCATAGACAATTCTAAAAAAAAAAAAAAAAAAAAAAAAACAGTGGGCGAACGTTTCCGAAAGTTTATTAAACCGTTATTTCGCTAAGTGATTCAGACTGATGTTTCAGCTGAGAGAAATTACAGTTTACAACTGCTTCCGTCGTTTTGAGTACAAGATATGAATGCACTTTTAAAGGAAGAAATTTCGCCACAGTGCTGACAGCGCGAAGAAGGTTAACATATTGTTCTTGAACACTGGCCCTCCTGTGTGGCCGAGCGGTTCTAGGCGCTTCAGCCTGGAACCGCGCTGCCACTCCGGTCGCAGGTTCGAATTCTGCCTCGGGCAAGGATGTGTGTGATGTCCTTGGGTTAGTTAGGTTTAAGTAGTTCTAAGTTCTAGGGGACTGATGACCTCAGAACGTAAGTCCCGTAGTGCTCTGAGCCATTTGAACCATTTTTGTCTTGAACACTTAGAAGATTGGGGAAACCTTTCACCGAAATCACACTCCGTTTAATTTTCAGGACAACGAGCAATAACAACAACACATCACCAACAGCTATTGCGCCGAATAAAACGATGAGTATCGTTTTCAAATGATAATTTTCTACCACTTCTAGTATGTTCGTGGTTCCTTGCCCTGCAATTAATTTTAATCAATCCTATGTCTGGTACTCACCTCTAGAATTGGGACCGTGCATTTATTACGACAGTTAACTAATAATACTTCAATTGTAGGCAGGACAGGATTCCATTAAAAGCCCGGTCGTGATGACACTGCCAAGTTGCCAACCTGATAGTGACAATGATGAAGCTTGGAGCAGTTAAAATTAGAGGAGTAACGCTTCTGGTACTCTCACATTTAGCAACGGCATCCGCAGCCTCGATCACACCGCCAGCTTCGTACTCTGGTGGTGATAATTGCCTGCGACGGAGCCGGCAGCAGGTAGGCACTCTGCGTGTGCGGTGACGCAGGGTCCAGCCGGCGGTCGATGGCGGCTGTGCTCGGGCTGTTTACGAGCGCGCCGGCCCCCGACTGAGGCGGAGCCGGCGGACCGTGAGATTGCCCTCGCCAGCTCCGGCGCCAAGCAGGGCCGCGCCGCCCCTTCCGTTCACGTTTCGTCTCCGCGCTTCCGCCGGCCGTTAGCAGCCGGGAAGCTGAGCTGCTCTCCAGGCACGGCAAACGCTGCTCGCCCGAGCGGAGGAAAAGCACACCGGCCACCAGCCGCTCACACTTTGCGCCCATTGCGACTGCTTTGGAGACTACAAAGATGACAAACGAATAGCGTGCCAGAAAAGTGGAAAACTGCAGAGAGACTTTTAAGGCGCAGTTTAAAAGGGGCAACAAAATTCCACATCTTTTGTAACTAGACATTTTGTCGTACAACCGCCACAATGCTGCTGGAATATTTCATTGATCTGAAACTACTTTCGACAGTGTCATCTCCCGGCAAACGTGCCTATAGCGCATACTAACAATGAAGACACAGAACTAACATAACATAACGGTGGATAAAAAACATTAGATACAGTAATTAGAAAACACGAAGCCGTTCACACGCGAAGAAAAACAAAAAACTGCCAGCACTGTACACGAACACTGATGATGAAGATGACACACGTGAACGATGGAGCGTGGGCGGCGAAAACACTGAAGCACAAACACGACGGCACACACACAAAACTGATGGCAATGATCTCCGGCGCGCAAATGTTCACGTGACGTGTACGAGTCCGGGGACCTGCCAAAAGGGGAAAAAGGTAGGGGAGGAGGGAGAGCGGGGGGGGGGGGGGGTTGAGATGCCAGTGGCAAAGGAGATGGGGGGAGGAAAGGAGGTATGGGGGTAGGGGAAGCTCGGGGGAAGGAGGGGGGAGGAAGGGAGGAGGGAGAGAGTGTGCCCTAAGGAAAAAGCACAGGAAGAGGAGAATCAAAGTTGATAGGAGGGGTAGATGGAGGGGATGAGGGCATCATCAGGGAGGGGGAGCTGTTGAAAGCCACCTTGGGAGAGGGTAAGAAGAGTGGAGAGATGGAGGGCAGATGGGACATGGGAATAAACGTGCGGCAGCGGACGGGGGTGGGAGAGGATGGGAGAAACAAGCAGGTGAGGGGGATCAAGTTAACAGGAGCTGTAATAAAGGATCCATATCCGTTCGAGGAAAAGGAGGAGGCGTATGAACCGAATAATGTCGTACAGGATCCGCGTGGGGGAGGTGAGATGGATGCGATAGGCGAGGTGGAGAGCATGGTGTTCTAGGATTTGAAGGGATTTGTAAAAGGTGGGAGGGGTGGAGATCCAGGCAGGGTTGGCGTAGCAGAGGATAGGGCGGATGAGGGACTTATATGTGTGGAGGATGGTGGAGGGGTCCAGACCCCATGTGCGGCCAGAGAGGAGCTTCAGGAGATGGAGTCGGGAGCGTGCCTTGGCTTGGATTGTCCGGAGATGGAAGGTCCAGGAGAGGCGATGGTCAAGGATGACGCCAAGGTACTTAAGGGTGGGGGTGAGGGCGATAGGACGGCCATAAATGGTGACATAGAAGTCGAAGAGACGGAAGGAAGGTGTGGTGTTGCCTACAGTGATCGCCTGGGTCATAGAAGGATTCACCTTGAGCAACCACTGGTTGCACCAAGCGGTGAACCGGTCATGATGGGATTGGAGAAGGTGTTGGGAGCGTTGTAGGGTGTGAGCGAGGGCAAGGAAGGCGGTGTCATCGGCGTACTGGAGAAGGTGGACGGGGGGTCAAGGCGGCGGCATGTCCGCCGTATACAGAAGGTAGAGAAGAGGGGAGAGGACGGAACCTTGGGGCACACTGGCAGAGGGGAAAAAGGAGTAGGAATCCGTGTTATGGATGGTGATATAGGTAGGACGTTGAGAAAGAAAGGACCCGATCAGACGGACGTAGTTGATAGGAAGGGCGAAGGTTTCGAGTTTGAAGAGACCGGAATGCCACAGACGGTCATAGGCGCGTTCAAGGTCGAGGGAGAGGAAGATAGCAGAGCGACGGGAATTGAGCTGGTTGGAGAGGAGATGAGTGAGGTGAAGGAGAAGGTCATCGGCAGAGAAGGACGGCCGAAAGCCACACTGGGTAACGGGAAGGAGGCGCTGCTGGCGGAGATGCTGGTGGATATGTCGGGTAAGGATGGATTCCAGGACCTTGCTGAAGACCGAGGTAAGGCTGATGGGACGGTAGGAGGAGAAAGTGTTTCTACATAAGGAAAATGTTATCTACTCAAATTTCGCGACAGTCACACGAGAGTAGAGCTAGTAATGCCAATATGAGCATACAAATCAAGTTTGCTTTAAATACACGCTGTAACGATCGTGAGCTTTAACTGTACAGGGTGGTCCATTGATCGAGACCGGCCCATACATCTCACGAAATAAGCGTCAAACAAAAAAACTACAAAGAACGAAACTTGTCTAGCTTGAAGGGGGAAACCAGATGGCACTATGGTTGGCCCTCTAGATGGCGCTGCCATAGGTCAAACGGATATCAACTGCGCTTTTTTTTAAAAATAGGAACCCCCATTTTCTATTACATATTCGTACAGTACGTAAAGAAATATGAATGTTTTAGTTGGACCACCTGTGCAATATCCTCAATATGTTGCAAGCGTCGGGGGTGGTAGTAGTTGTGAGCGCATTATACCGGAACTACGTGAAATCGAATGAGAGAAAATTGTTGGTGCTCTTGTGGTGGGTCCTTCGGTAACAAAGGTAGCCGAAGTGTTTGGTGTTTCAAGTGGCACCTCAACGAAGATTTACACCACACATAAGGAAAGCGGAAACTCACTCTGAGCACTATGGGACTTAACAGCTATGGTCATCAGTCCCCTAGAACTTAGAACTACTTAAACCTAACTAACATAAGGACATCACACAACACCCAGGCATCATGAGGCAGAGAAAATCCCTGACCCCGCCGGGAATCGAACCCGGGAACCCGGGCGCGGGAAGCGAGAACGCTACCGCACGACCACGAGCTGCGGCCAAAGCGGAAACATCATCCGCTAATTCACAACGTGGATGAAAGTGTGTGTATTGAATGGTCGTGACGAACGGTCATCGAAGATGACTGTGACGACAAATAAGACGATGGCAGCTGAAAAAGTCACCACAGAACTGAATGTCGCACTCGCGAACCCTGTCAGCATCAAAGCTACACGAAGGGAGCTCCATAAACTGGGAATTGCGGGACGTGCTAGAATTCCAAACCCACAGATCAATCAAGCAATTGTGGATAACGGGAAAACGTGTTGCCTGGACCAAGGAACAATGGCAGAAACACACTCGAATGAGTCTTATTACACACTATTTGCAACTTTTGACCGAGCTTACGTTCCAAGAGAGAAACATGGCGAGGATTCAGTGATGATTTGGGCAGGTATATCATTGAATTCTATGAAACCCATGATTACTCGGAGAAATCGTGTTACTGACAACGATTATGTGACCATTTTGTCTGATCAGATCCATCCCATGGAACAGTGTTCGTTCTCCAGGGGCGATGCTGCATTCCAAAACGACAGGGCTCCTGTTCACACGGCTCGCATCGACCAGGACTGGTTCTGTGACCACGAGGGTGAATTCTGGTATCTCCCCTGGCTGTCACAGTCACCACAAAAAGTGGTTCAAATGGCTCTGAGCACTATGGGACTTAACATCTGAGGTCATCAGTCCCCTAGAACTTAGAACTACTTAAACCTAACTAACCTAAGGACATCACACACATCCATGCCCGAGGCAGGATTCGAAACTGAGACAGTAGCAGTCGCGCGGTTCCGGACTGAAGCGCCTAGAACCGCTCGGCCACCGCGGCCGGCACAGTCACCACATCACAATATTTTTTGAGCTTTTGTTGACTGCCGTGTAGGGCAGGTGCACGGTAGTTATTCATCTCAATCATCGTTTTCTGAACTTGCCACTATTTTGCGCAAGAATAGTATAAGATTTCCTTGAAAGCCAAAAGTGACCTGTTTTATTCCTTCCGAGATGACTGGAAACTGTTTTGAATGTCAATGGTTTTCGTGCACGTGTTATGCATGTTAGTGTGTTGTGTTTTTGTTGTTTCCACATTTTTTTCCGACCCCTACACCTAACATTTTTCATAATTTTGGACATGTGGTATAGACCTGCTGCCCTAGTATTAGTCTTAGTCGAAGGAAAGGGAAATTTTGTCAGATTTCAGTGAAAGCGCGGTTGGGCGACGAAATCTGGGGCCACTGACTGAGTGTGGTAACAGTCAACAGCCAGTGGGCCAGGCGGGATAAACATGGCACTCACGGGCGTGGAGCTGCGATGGCAGTATTGCACGCACAATTTGTTTGGAGTGGAGCAACATCGAGGCAGAAAACTGCAGCGTTACTTTAAGTTATTGCGATTTATGAGGTGGGGCACTAGGCCAGAGCCGAGGATGGTGACTTCTAAGTAGCTGACGTGTGGGAATTTATCCCTGCCATAGTTTCTGACACTACGTCAGAAGCGAGGGAAAAACTGATATAAATAGACAGACAATTTTAGCTTGGGATAGTGTGCCAGATCAGCTGAGCGCTGGGATGGACCTGTGCTGTTCTTCGCTTATATGGGCCAGTGTGGCAGCAATGTTAGTATTCCGCATAAGCTTGTATTCTGTTTTCTATGTACTTGTTAGGGCTATATTCCAGCTCCAGGGACACAACATTGGGGCAGTACGGAACAGCAGCCTTGAACTTGGAGATCGCACAGTCTGCCTGAAAGAGGGCAGTGACAGTGGTCTGCAGCAGGTCCAGCAGTGGCTTGGTTCCACTCCAGTCAACAGGCCACGTTCGCTTCCCACCTGGCGTACCGGGGTCTGAGCGAGGCATATGCCAGAGACGGCGGTGGGTGTTGCCATCCACTAGCGGCAAGGTGTGGCACAGCATCCAGGAGGGCGCGGGTTCAAGTCCGCTTCACTCAAAGTTTAAACGCAGCCAAAACCTCTCAGACAAACAGAAGCTAAGCGATGTCAAAGTTAGCGTAAGGAGGGCTATGCGAGAAGCGTTCAGTGAATTCGAAAGTAAAATTCTATGTACCGACTTGACAGAAAATCCTAGGAAGTTCTGGTCTTACGTTAAATCAGTAAGTGGCTCGAAACAGCATATCCAGACACTCCGGGATGATGATGGCATTGAAACAGAGGATGACACGCGTAAAGCTGAAATACTAAACACCTTTTTCCAAAGCTGTTTCACAGAGGAAGACCGCACTGCAGTTCCTTCTCTAAATGCTCGCACAAACGAAAAAATGGCTGACATCGAAATAAGTGTCCAAGGAATAGAAAAGCAACTGGAATCACTCAACAGAGGAAAGTCCACTGGACCTGACGGGATACCAATTCGATTCTACACAGAGTACGCGAAAGAACTTGCCCCCCTTCTAACAGCCGTGTACCGCAAGTCTCTAGAGGAACGGAGGGTTCCAAATGATTGGAGAAGAGCACAGGTAGTCCCAGTCTTCAAGAAGGGTCGTCGAAAAGATGCGCAAAACTATAGACCTATATCTCTGACGTCGATCTGTTGTAGAATTTTAGAACATGACTTTTGCTCGAGTATCATGTCGTTTTTGGAAACCCAGAATCTACTATGTAGGAATCAACATGGATTCCGGAAACAGCGATCGTGTGAGACCCAACTCGCGTTATTTGTTCATGAGACCCAGAAAATATTAGATACAGGCTCCCAGGTAGATGCTATTTTCTTGACTTCCGGAAGGCGTTCGATACAGTTCCGCACTGTCGCCTGATAAACAAAGTAAGAGCCTACGGAATATCAGACCAGCTGTGTAGCTGAATTGAAGAGTTTTTAGCAAACAGAACACAGCATGTTGTTATCAATGGAGAGACGTCTACAGACGTTAAAGTAACCTCTGGCGTGCCACAGGGGAGTGTTATGGGACCATTGCTTTTCACAATATATATAAATGACCTAGTAGATAGTGTCGGAAGTTCCATGCGGCTTTTCGCGGATGATGCTGTAGTATACAGAGAAGTTGCAGCATTAGAAAATTGTAGCGAAATGCAGGAAGATCTGCAGCGGATAGGCACTTGGTGCAGGGAGTGGCAACTGTCCCTTAACATAGACAAATGTAATGTATTGCGAATACATAGAAAGAAGGATCCTTTATTGTATGATTATATGATAGCGGAACAAACACTGGTAGCAGTTACTTCTGTAAAATATCTGGGAGTATGCGTGCGGAAAGATTTGAAGTGGAATGATCATATAAAATTAATTGTTGGTAAGGCGGGTACCAGGTTGAGATTCATTGGCAGAGTGCTTAGAAAATGTAGTCCATCAACAAAGGAGGTGGCTTACAAAACACTCGTTCGACCTATACTTGAGTATTGCTCATCAGTGTGGGATCCGTACCAGATCGGGTTGACGGAGGAGATAGAGAAGATCCAAAGAAGAGCGGCGCGTTTCATCACAGGGTTATTTGGTAACCGTGATAGCGTTACGGAGATGTTTAGCAAACTCAAGTGGCAGACTCTGCAAGAGAGGCGCTCTGCATCGCGGTGTAGCTTGCTCGCCAGGTTTCGAGAGGGTGCGTTTCTGGATGAGGTATCGAATATATTGCTTCCCCCTACTTACACCTCCCGAGGAGCTCACGAATGTAAAATTAGAGAGATTAGAGCGCGCACGGAGGCTTTCAGACAGTCGTTCTTCCCGCGAACCATACGCGACTGGAACAGGAAAGGGAGGTAATGACAGTGGCACGTAAAGTGCCCTCCGCGACACACCGTTGGGTGGCTTGCGGAGTATAAATGTAGATGTAGATGTACTGTCCTGGGAGCAGCGGCGGTCCGAGGACCACGAGTGACCAGTACACCCACCTTCGTCCCATGGTCAGACAGAGCAGGCCAAACGGGGCAGAGGGTGGCGAGACCAGGGACTGTAACAGTCTCTGGAATTGTGGGCAGCAGTGCAGCGCAAGTCGCAAGGCATTGGCGGGCAGCGACTGGGAGAGCGTGGCCGACTTCCAGTGGGACGGCCTTGACGACAGCAGCGGTGTCGGCATACCAGGAGTCTGCTGAGCTGGCTGGACTCGTGGGACAGCACGTAGGCAGCACGCCAACACCACGCTTCACCCATTGAGTACTGTAAATTATCTGAATAAACAAATGTTACCGATTATCGCTGTATCACTCTGCACTGCCCCTTGATGCTCTTGAACTTGCTCAGCCTCCTGACAAAAAACGGCGTGGTGGGTCCCGGCTTCAGCTCTGCCATTTGGAGTCTCGGGTTCGACACACCGACCCCGCAAGAGTCGTGTCAGAAGTGGTGCCAGTTACAACAGTGCTGATGGATTTCCACTCCCACATCTTACGTCGAGCAAGTAGCGCTGAAGTGTGCCTGTGTAGTGGGGTAGTTGAAGTGTTTGGTTGCGTTTGTGACGGGTGGTCGTGCACTTCTTGTTATGTCTTGTCACTCTGGAGGTGTTTGTCCATACCAGTATAGGGAGGAAAGCAGGACTGTTCACCTGCACACGGGCACAATGTGGATGGGCGAGTGACTTTTGATTTATTGTTTATATGTCTTTTTTTTGTGTTTTGAAGGGTTAAGTATGAATTAGGATAGACTTTTTAAAGGTGTAAGGCCAGAGGAGCCTGTAGATTTATCTGGATTCAGGGGAAATGGGGCACATGATAACATAGCGCTTAAGTGATGTAATTTTTGTAACCTGACAGATCACGGATTACCGTGTACAAAGTAGGTGCCAAAGAGTTGTTTTATTTGTAAGAGAATTGGTCATTTGGCTCACAATTGTTCAGAATGTAGATGGGCGATGATTCGCCGCAAGAACTAAGTTTAAGGAGTAGCAGATAGAAATTAATGGTAACAGTGGAGCTATAAGCAAGAATGGTGGAAAGACGGTCAGCAGCAGAGGCTGCAGCAGTGACTACAGCGGAAGCTATAGCAGCGCTAATGGAGCTAATTTGGATATTATCACAGGTGAGAATGAGGGACAAGGAAAAATATTAAGAATTAGCAGAGAGATTTGAGGCATTGCAAGTAGGGGAATGGGCGTCGGGTAAAACTAAATTACAGGTCGCGGAGTGTCATAGACAATTTGTCCCGGGAATCGTGGCACTGATTAACTCCTTTTTGGGTAAAGCAACGGAGGATGTGTCGGCATTCCTTAATGACATTATCACAATGGCTGAGGCCAATGGGTGGTCAGATGGTGTAATGTTGAGAGTGGCGAAGTTACGCTTGGTAGGGGATGCCAAGTCGTACATTTTGTACCATGAAACGTTGAAAAATGTGGGGACGTTTTCTGAGCTTGACGCTGGGTTACGCCAGAGGTACCAAAAACAGAATAGTACCAGGTTTTTTCGTGAAAAATTAAGTGCGTTTATTATGAGGAAAAATGAGACTGTTGAGGTTTTCTCATACAGGATTCGAAAACTGAATGTACAAACGTTCAAATTGTCACAGAATGGGAGACTAATAGAGTGCTGTTACAAGAGGCGGAGAACAGGGCGTTGCATGTGTTTTTGCGGGGAGTACCGCTGGAGATGTCACGGCGGGTGAGAATGGAGAATAGCCGGCCGCGGTGGTCTAGCGGTTCTAGGCGCTCAGCCCGGAACTGCGCGACTGCTACGGTCGCAGGTTCGAATCCTGCCTCGGGCATGGATGTGTGTGATGTCCTTAAGTTCGTTAGGTTTAAGTAGTTCTAAGTTCTAGGGGACTGATGACCACAGATGTTAAGTCCCATAGTGCTCAGAGCCATTTGAACCATTTTGAGAATGGAGAATCCCAGTGATCTTCCAGCGCCTCTAAGGAGGTAGATTATGCGACGAAGCAAAGGATGGAGCATAAAGTTCTGGCAATGGAAATTAAGTGTTTTGGTTGTGGCCAGGTAGGGCATATTAGGAGGAAATGTCAGCGTCAGTTGCGGTGTTACGGTGTTACTCATATGGGAAAATGGGTCAGAACGGGATTGCTTTAACCGTCGGAGAGCAGTCCCAGTGAAATTAGGTAATGCACCTGTAGGTGCACAGACGGAATGCTGCTTATTAGGCTTGGTGAACGGAAGGAAACAAAGGTTTCTGGTTGACACGGGGCACACGTGTCTATTATTAGTCTAGACCTGATTAGCAAAAAAAAAAAAAAAAAAAAAAAAAGGTTCAAATGGCTCTGAGCAATATGCGAGTTAACATCTGAGGTCATCAGTCGCCTAGGCCTAGAACTTAGAACTAATTAAACCTAACTAACCTAAGGACATCACACACATCCATGCCCGAGGCAGGATTCGAACCTGAGACCGTAGCGGTCGCTCGGCTCCAGACTGTAGCAGGAGAAGGCTTGAGCCACTACGTTATAGGTTACGTGGGGTGGGAGATAATAAAGTTGAGTCATTGGGTACGACGGTACTTCAATTCGTGATCGCAGAAACTAAGTTTAGTGAGTAGGTAGAGATGTTACCACGTGTAGGTGAGGGGTATTCGGTGATTCTCGGACCGGACTTCGTTGACAAACATCGTGCGAGGATAGATCTTTGGCAACAAACAGTGAAACTCGGTGGAACAATGTTTCGCATGGGGGAACCAGTTGCAAATGGACGAATGTCGTAAGGCGCACTTAACATGAAGGTGGCTCCAGCTAAACTGTGAACGGATTTATTAAACGTCGATCAGTAGTATAAAATACCGGCAGGTACAGGGGAGGTAGTTTGGGTTTCAATAAATACAGACTAACCAAAGGAGACGTTGTACATGGTGGAGCCACTCTCGAGTAATGAGGAGTTGGATAATGCGCACTGTTTTGTGCGAACGAGTTTAGCTCACGCAAATTATATTGAAGGAGGCTATAGGGTTCCTGAAAGTACAGATAACTTCGGCAGAGCGGATTTTAGCTTGTCGAAAGGGTTGTTATTGGCCTCGATAGGGAGGATTTAGTAACGAGTCATAAGCGAAACGTCGATGCAGTGCAACTAAGGGGAAAATGACAGCACTTGCAGGGAGCCGACAGAGTGGCGTTGGAGGAATTGTTATTGACATTTACCGATTTATTCGGAGCGGAGGGTAGGTTACCGGCAACACCGATTACAAAGCGTCAAATACCAACAGAGGATAATACACCAGTGTTTAGGAAACCATATAGGATAGCACATCATATGCAACCACTACTAGAGGAGTTTATAGAACAACTACTACGGGATGGAATCATAGAGCGTAGCAATGGTCCATATTCAAGCAATGTAGTTATCGTACCTAAGAAGACGGTGGTTGGTACAATGAAATATAGGTTTTGGTGTGATTATAGGTTTCTGAATGCGAAAATCATTTCGGACGCATATGCGATTCTGAATATCATTGACACATTGGACAATCTGAGACAATGTAAGTATTTTACCATGATGGATGTACGGAGTGGAAGTAGCGCCAGAGGATAGGGCAAAGACAGCGTTTACTGTTCCTGGGGGACACTGTCAGTATAAACGTATGCCGTTTGGGTTTGAAAATGCACGGACAACTTTTCAGCGGTTATTAGATGGGATATTAAGGGGATCGAAACCAAAGACATGTATGGTTTACCTAGATGACATAGTATTTTTGAAGAATATACCAGAACATGTATCACGTTTAAGAGAAGTCTTTGGAAGACTGCGGTCGGCACGGTTAACATTGAGTTTAGAAAAATGTAACTTTGCACAGAGGTTCAAACCGATCCTCGGTTAACAGAGGCAGTTCAAAATTTTCCGACACCACGTACAACGAAGCAATTACAATCGTATATTGGGCTATGTTCATATTGTCATAAATGTGTAAAAGATTTTGCTAAAATAACAGAGCTGTTAACAAAGCTTTTAAAGAAAGGGGTTAAATTTCAGTGGACGGTGGAATGTCAGGAAGCTTTCGATAAATTAAAGATGAAATTAGTTTCTGGTCCAGTATTGGTGTTTCCGAATTTTGAAGAAGACTTCGTCTTATCATGTGACGCTTCAAATGGCACAGTAGGCTGTGTTTTGAGGCAAATGGTGAATGGACAGGAGGATCCGGTGGCGTATGATTCTAGACAGTTAAATAGGGCAGAGCGGAATTATTCCACAACGGAAAAGGAGATGTTGGCTGTAATATATGGAGTAACGTATTTTCGTTGTTACGTTTATGGTAGGAAGTTTAAGGTTGTGGCGGATCATGCAGCGTTGAGATGGTTACTGGAACTCAGGATCCTTCTAGTTGCTTAACACGGTGGGCCCTAAAATTAAGTGAATTTTACTTTGAAGTAATTCATAAGCGACGGAAGAAACACAGGAATGCAGATGTATGAAGTCTCAAATTAGATGCATTAGAAGTAAGGATAAGAGTGTTGCGGAATGGCAAAGGGCACAAACAGAGGATGAGGAGTGCCAGCGTCTTAGAACTCAACCACATTTCATTATGAAGTGAAATTTGTTGTGTAGAGATACCAGTTGCGGGCCACAGGTAGTGGTACCAAAGAGTTTGAAAGAGGAAGTCTTAAAGAAGGCTAATGATCATTCAGGGCATGGTGGTCGTCGAGTAACGGAAAGACGAGTAGTAGAACGATTCTGGTGGTGCACTCAGAGAAGGGATGTGGAACAATACGTAGCAAATTGTGTGCCATGTGCGCAGCGAGCGGATGTGGCGCGCGCAAGAATTCCATTGCAATGGTTACCAGAGGCTTCGAAACCAATCGAGTTTATCGGGCTACATATCTGCGGGCCGTTCAACAAAACACTGACAGGGAATCTTTACGTTGTAACTATAATTTATCACTTTTCGCGGTTTCTAGCCATGGTCGCAATACCAGACCAACAGGCAAGTATGATAGCACAAGCTTTAGTCAATAACTGGTTAATGAAGTTTGGGATCAGGAAAGGAACTTCATGTCCGAATTAATGTCACAGTTATGCCATCTATTGAGAATTAAAAAATTATGGGCTAGTCCATTTCATCCGCAGGTGAATGGGAGAAGGAGCGAGTACATAGGACAGTTTCGAAAATGCTTAGTTATTATGTGAATGGAAACCATGATAACCTGGACGTTTATCTTCCATGTATGGTATCGAGTTCTAACAATAAAATACATTCGGGTGTCGGGTAACTCCAGACCATTCAGTAAGTGGCCCGGAGACCACATGACAAGTGCACACTTTTATGGGCGTGAGCAGGTTCTATACAAAATTAATTAGGAATCAAGCTCTCGGCACCCTACACCTGTTAGCTCTCACAATTCTGCATGAAGTTGGGATGGGCAGTGTTGAGAAGAGCTTGAAACGATTGAACTAAACCATGTAATGCATAGATATTTTATCATCCAGATTTAAAACAAAAGTTTCATCTCATGACAGATAGCTCAATTTTTGGGATTTGGTCAGAATTATTTCAAATGATCGAATATGAAGGTCATATGATCTGAAAAACCATAATTTCTGCCAGTAGAGTGCTTAACAAGTGGGAGCAGAAATGTTCAGTGATGAAACTAAAAGCTTTGGCAGTATTGTGAGAATTTCATTTCTGACACTTACTGCTTGTAAAGAAATCTGACATGTTGACTGGACACAAATGATTGGAATTCTTGTTAGTGCCAAACCAGCAGATGGTAGGCTCATGATGCTGTGACTGTTTACTATTAGGAGGAGACGACATTTTTCGACTGAAAGACGAAGGGAAAAAAGTCGAATACCGTATTTGAAGCGGATATCATCTGCAAATTTCTACCGCCTGCAGTGTGAGAAATGCTGAAGGGACAAGGGATAGATAATTTCCATATGGGATGACAGGTAGCAACTAAATCTCTGACGATATAACCTAACAAGGAGTGGTCTGATATTTATGGTTCAAATGGCTCTGAGCACTATGGGACTTAACATCTAAGGTCATCAGTTCCCTAGAACTTAGAACTACTGAAAGCTAACTAACCTAAGGACATCACACACATCCATGCCCGAGGCAGGATCGAACCTGCGACCGTAGCGGTCGCGCGGTTCCATACTGAAGCGCCTAGAACCTCTCGGCCAATCCGGCCGGCTGTGGTATTTAAGTAGGCATGAGAGGAACCAGTAGAATGGCGAATTTGTATTCTGGAAGAATCAACAAGAAAAGTGATCTGAATACTCACTGCTCATTGTGGACAGAAAAAGTGCTAAGGCCACTTGAAGTGCAGTTGTTTGGTTTTCTCAACAGGGCCTGACACGACCTACGTTTCTTAAAAACCTGCGAGCCATGTCAGAAGGCAAAAGTAAGGAACGTAGCAAACTGACCTACAATGCACATCTTACAACTGCCACACAGCAACAGCCATGCTTATGTGTTGGTTGTTACGGAAATGTTTTCGAGATATATTAGGTTAACACAAGAGCAAAACTTTTAAAATAAAAGTATCTAGTAAAATGGGATCATGCAAGGAGAATCATGTTTGATAATGCTTTTCAATATTTATCAGAGATGAGGTTTGACACATTAAAATAGTGTGAAATTAAATCAATTAATGCTATAAAACATAATCTTTTTCCCAACCTTGCAGTGCGAATGATGAGGGAAACTGGTCAGCTGACGTGTACTTACCCGCACCCGCAACAAGAGATGACTTATAGGATTGCTGACTAAGAAGAAGTAAAGACCGATGTGTCACTAAGTCCACACAACATGTGCTATGCGAGATTCTGTTCACAAGGCAACTGCCAGACCTCCACACGTGTTTGCACGGACTTCCTACAAGAAAAAGGCAAGCTAAGAGTGAGTGGAAGGAAGGAAGGAAGGAAGGAAGGAAGGAAAAGAGGCAAAAGCGAGACGGATAAGTTATAAAAAATATGGCGCTAGTGAAGAGCAGTCAAAGAAGGCCACTGGCGAGAGCGAAAATCTGTTTCTACCATATAAGGGGCGCTGCCAGATCAGACAACGCATGCCAATGCCATGGAACTGACACACTTGGTAACCAGCCGAAGTACCAATGCCTACAAATTTCATCAGTCAAACCTTTTAAAATTTGATCCGGAATCAATATTTAGTATAGATTGCACTAGCACTAAGTTTACTTATGTACATAATTTGACGTAAATATCCTATGGTTACTGAAATAAGATAACTGAACTGGGTTAAAGGAGCCAGTCTGGAGTGTTAGCTGCCGAACGTGACCACTGCTGACCAGGTATAGATATGAGGGATGCTGCCTGACAGACAGGTTTGATGTGGTCAAGTTCTTTCGCTACCAGTGGAATGTAGCTGGCTGAGGCAGACTCCCTTGCTGCCAGCAGTTGGTGGTGGGAGTTAACGACCAGATGGCAGTGGTCGCTCACCAGGGACTCTACGTCAAACAGATGAATGGTGCGCCGACGACTGCACTCTGTCTGATGTCACGGAACCACATGATACACCAACTGGTGTATACATTCTGCCAAGAACAGACAAAGGCAATGGGATTCTACTGTGTGGTGGGAACAGAGACGCCACCGCTCTCAGTGAGAACGAAAGTGGAGAACAGCAGTCCCACGAAGAAGCAGCCAGAGCAATGGGGTGAACAGTCTCGAGAAAGAGGACAAAATCAGTGCCGCGAACACTTGTCTAATGTAGCTCTCCTGCAATAGTGTACAGAGCAATTTTAATAACATAAGAGTCAGTGTAAAGCTGAATTAAAGAAAAAAGTGTTGTTTTCTATATATTTACTCCCAGATGCGAGACTTCGTTTATACGTAAAAAATAATTACAGTATATAATTATTTAAGTTATAAGTATGTTGCAGTCCTCAGCAAAAAACCTAAGCAGACTGAAGTTGTGTTATTGTAAATAGAAATACAAAACCTGATAACTGTAATCTGTACCTTGATTATTATTCTGCGTCATTACCGAGGTTACTTGCTAGTGAAGTATCTGAATTCGTAGCTCCTGTCGTAGGTACTCAAAACATGATAGGCATTCTATCTTTAATTTCTTATTTCATAATCAATATACAAGTTATGTGAAATTATTGTTTTTGCATATTGTAATTGCTTATAGATACTAAGATGTTAAGTAAAGTATCAATAGTGCGTTCAGATTTTGAAAAAAGACAAAATGAGGCAAACGTCCCGAGTTCGAGTCTCTGTCCGGCACACAGTTTTAATCTGTCAAGAAGTTTCAAAATGAGAGTAGTTGTAAAGTAGGTTTATAGACGGTAATAAGTCAGTCAGTGCTTCTGATTCATGATGAAAACAAATTTTATAATATAAATCGATATTAATATACAGAAGTAGCTCTCTATCTCATGCCATAGTAAGCAGAACAGCTGAACATTAAAAAGCGTTTATGAAAGACTGGCGATGAGAAGGTAAAGGCTATTAAAGAAATTGCATTGTATGTTTCCAACTCAAACTAAGTTGTATTCTAAAAGTATTTTTATGTGAATATATTGCAACAAATAAAAGTAAGGCAAAGCTGATTAGCCTGCAACACTGAAAGTCAATATGTTGTAAGAACAAACGCCATTATTGATTTTAATTTTAAGCCAAGATCACGGAGATGAGATGTTAGCAATTGTCCCTTCCCACCCCATTCTAAAATCAACAAGCAGGTATAAGGCAAACAAAACGTAAACTTTTACCATAGGACTCCGTAAGCTTTGAACATAAAAATCCGACTTCGAGGGTGTGTTGCAAAATCGGACTGCGAGAAAGTAACTTGAAAGTGTATATCTCGTTCCCTATCTCTTTAAAGATTCGTAATGTCACGAATACTGTCTAACTTAAACAACGTCAATCATTAAACTTTTACTCTGCTAAAATGGTCCTGGAGAAACTCAATGTTCCCTTTTTTATTATTTAATTGTAGTTTACCTGTTGCACAATGGAAACACCGTGACTCTCCTCTCGTCCTGCAACCGCGTCGCATCTGCTGAGCTACAACTCACTACCGAGATGCGTCTGGTGCAATGCCCTCCCTTTCGAGAAAAGACAAAGCATTCGTGGTTCATATAAATCTGAATAAGTAAAAATGATAACATATTTTGGCATGGACTTTGGATTTGGACAATGATTTGGTATAAGTTATGACATCAAATGAAGAGGGGTTGGGTTGGGAGGTGATGGTCAGAGAGAGGGGAAGAAGGAGAACATGAACAAAGAGGAGGAGATTGAGGTGAACGACGACAGGGGGAGAGGAAGATTAGGACGTATATCCAAATCTCATACTGATGTAGCATGTAAATACATGCATAGGTAAGAAAATCGATGGCAATCGTTCAAAAGTTGAACTTCTTTTGTGATTCTCATACAACTGCCAACAAGAACAGTATAAAATAACTGTTTAGGGATAGGTGCACCTTTATTTTTGAACTGCATACGACATCCGTTTACAATCACAAAACGGATTTTAAACTACAATGTAAGATTTATTTCGAGCTCTGAGGGCCCTCCTTCCAGTCCTTTCCACTTAATGTCAACTTTATAGAGTGCCTTTAATGCATGGCATGGCAAATGTGATCAATGTGAAATACTATGGATAAAGTAATGTTTGACGCATATGAAGAAGACAGTATAAAAAGTTTAATATTAGATTTAAGCTACCGAAGCTGAACCTTCAGAACCCGAAGCTCATCGTACATTTTAATTAAAAAGAAAAACACGGTTTGTGGCTGAAAGCAGTTGCTTTTCCCCCAATATTTTGCATATGGAGCTCAACACGAACCACGAAGGAAAAAAACATTTTTGATTTATCGGTAAAAAACTAATTTGCCTTAGGTTATCCATATATGTAATGTGATATAGTTATTACTTCCATAAAGTTTTTGATCAGTTCCACAAGTTTTGAAATAGCCAATTGTGTTACGACAATAGCGCCTAACACGACTATTCCAGTGTATTATACCTGCTCAGTTAACATTGTGGTGACAGTGTGACGCGGCTAGAGTGACTGCAGAGTGTAGATGCCTGCAGTGCATTACGTACGCGCAAATACAGGAACACGGAACGTTCATTCAGACAGCTTAACAATCAAATACCATACGTGCAAGTCACGCTGTTTTCTCCTCAAAGCTCGAATCGTTTTGCGGTGTTTAATGACGAACAATGGATCGACGCAAAAAAAAGAGTTCGCATTAAGAATTACGAGGGCTCCCCAGAACTTTTCATCTCGTTGTGGACGCGTAATGAACGTGTGCGGCCGCGGGCAGGGATTCCTTAACGCGCTTACGGGACGCATCATTTCCATACTGCAAACCGCGCGGCGCGCTCGTCACTTGTTTAAAGCGTTACTCCTTTGTCCCGGCGCGGCCGCCTCACAGAGGCAGCGGAGTGACAATTTTCCGCGCCGGCTTGGCTTGGCTGGCACAATTATGTGACAGGCGGCGGCAGAGGGGCTTCAAGGTCCTCGCGCTCATTTCCAGCCCTCATTCTTGTCACGGGCTGTCTCTCTGAGCCTTCAACAGCCCGAGGTGTGTTATTTCAAGGTTCTGTCTCCAGAGAACAATGTCTAATCCTGAGACGCATATTCAACGATTTTAATTTTCTCTCCCCCTCGGACGCGACTTCGTCTCTGACGAGCGCATAGTGCAGAGAGAAGAAAGGCGCGGAATCTGGGATTTCTGTGTTTTGCCGGAATAATTTAATACAGATGTCTGTCAGCACTCTTTTTTAAAGTTGGGAAATTCCTTTTCTGGTTTTTGAGGTAGCAGTCACTTAAAACAGATTTACTGGTGTAGTCCACTTTCACTACTTCCGTCTTGCAGAAATATTTAATTAGCTTTTTCGTTACAACTGGAAGATACGAAAAAGCGTGCGCAGTACATCGTTCTTTGATTTATGGCAATATCGGGATGCATCTGCCATTTTATGTAAGTTACATGTAACACAAAGATTATTTGGAAAATCATTAGATACTATTCATGGAGAGTAGGTGACTGATTATGTTTCTCCCATTTTTATATATTTTACAACACAACTGTATGATTATATCTCATTTATATTTTTTACGAAATTAGTTGCGCGAAATTATATTTTTTTACGAAACGATCACATGTGCATTTCACAAGTCTCCTTTTACAAATACTGAAATTAAAAAATTGCTAAAAAATTTTAATTTGTAGAAAATTGGCAATAAATTACGTCGTATTACTCAACTGACTTACCCTACAAAATCGGCACATCTAATCCTTTCGCGAAATTAAGGGTGTCGCCCTGAGAGTCGTCAGGCGTATTTTCTCTGGGCCAAACAAATACTGTTCATCTCGCCTACCATACGACGGCCAGTGTCAACGGAAAGCGTCGGTTTGTTTCCTGTTTCAAACAAAATGACTTTTAAAGCAGAATTTTATGTTCCCATTCGAAAAGAGCAGTCCCAGATTAGTCTAGTCCAATATTCGTTTCGTCGATATGTATTAACAGCGACACTAACACTCGAAGAATAACTTTTGAAGTTTCTTGCCCCCCCTCCCCCCCCCCCCCCACCACCACCCCAACTTTATCGCACATCTACACTCTCATTTGATTTTTCCTGCTTTAATGTTTAATCAAACATACACCGATATCCCTACTGTCATTTTATCCAGCTCCCATCCCCTACATATACCGACCTCCCAAGCATCCATTCACTCCCCACCATCACCACACATCCCGTCGCGTTTTCAACTTCTGTTGTTAACTTTCGTATTTTTGTTATCAATGGCACTTATTATATTATTATTCTTATTAATTGTCTTTGAACTTTATATCGTTTTGCTCCTTTTAGACTTTAGTTCCTCATCCAACTTAATCTGGGTTCACTCACAGTTGTTGATGATTTGTTGTATACATGTTTATTACAAAGATGATGGTACACAGTGCCACGCCAAAGATAATTATATATCGTTTGAAGATATTTAATATTAATAGTCAAATATCTTTGACATTTTGTCATTTTAGTATTCAGTTGTTCTATTTGTCACATTCTTTGATTTTACTATCCTTACGACTCAAGGATATGTGTTCATTTTTTATATACCAAAGTAAATCTGTTTTTACTAAATATGACGTGCTCCCACTAGTATTTACTGATCGTTTTATGAGATGGTGATTTTACACCTGACATTTCGTGGGGAGTCAATATTTTTCTTAATTTAGGGCCGATTTTGATGTCCCGCAATATATGTCAATGACAAACTGTAAGTACATATTTCGTAAATATCCACTAATTTACATTCACTGTTTAATACATTATACATCTTTTAAATTTTACGTGGTACTATTGTATGCAATTTTTGCTTTTAGCAATTACTTGAAAATGGCATAAAAGGCCGTAACCTGACTCGTAATTAAATAAACAATACAGTCAAATGGCGGTGTTTTCATTTTAAAAGCTTCTCATACTGCCCTGTTTCATCATTGCTCATTATCACCACCAAGTACTAACCTCTCGGCGTGATCAACACTGTTGAGACACTTAGTAACTATGAGAACACTAGATGTGTATCTGAATTCTCACTCTCTGAATTCTCACTCTGCTTTCTCCCAGCTCCACCATTGTTCACTACCACCACCAGAGTACGATTCTTCCGCCGTAAACATCAGTAGCGTTGTAAGATGCCAATAATGAGAACACCGGAAGTGGGAACTCTTCTTGGCATTCTGCCACGCAGGACTAAATGAGACGACCCGGGCAAAAATGGACTACACCAAAAATAAAATAAAATAAAATAAAATCCAATAATCGACGCTTGAATTGGAAACATTTAAGTCTATACTTAACCTTCGAACAGTTCATTACAAGTTCCAGGAAACCAATACCTAAACTCTTACACTTTCCGCCTGAGAACTTGTATACCACCTGGAAGACAGTATGGACAATCTTAAATATCGCAGACACATCGCTGGCACTATCTGCACGCAGTATTGGTAACTACTTTTGAAGTAAAATGTTTATTTGTAAACACAGATAAAACGTTTAATGGTATCGTAAATGTAAATGTTGTGCGACTAGGGCCTCCCGTCGGGTAGACACTCGCAGGGTGCAAATCTTTCGATTTGACGCCACTTCGACGACTTGCGGGTCGATGGGGATGAAATGATGTTGAGTAGGACAAGACACCATCGAGCCCCTGAGCGGAGAAAATCTCCGACCCAACCGGGAATCGAACCCTGGGCCTGAGGATTTACATTCTGTCACGCTGACCACTCAGCTACCTGAGGCGGACAATGTTAGCGTAAAACACTTAAGTGCATCTCTGGGAGAACTGTGCTCAATAACTCTGTGAAGTCCGCTGTATTGTAGAGTGGGATTTAGGGCTGGGGCTCGTGCAGATGTGAGGGTCAATTTAACGACTATTTTATTAACCATCAAAAATTTCAATTAACAGAACAGAAAACAGTTGCAAAAATAGTATTTCTCTGTAATCCGAATGAACTTAAGGAGGGCTAAACTAACCGAGTGTACTCATGTTCAGACAAAAACGGAAGACCTTGAACGAACAGAGACAGGGCGATCATATTCACAGGATACTTACACTGGTATGTTCTGTAGGCAGACAAAATAGAAGTACGATGTTGTAGTGGTGAGCTAAAGTTAGTAATTGGATGAACAGAAGCCCCACTGTCCAGTTGTAACTTAATTGTCATTTGTTCTAGTCATAACCAAACAAAAAAGTTTGTTCTCCTGCCTGCTTATTGCAGCAAAAAAGTTCTGCATTGTGGAAGGACAAGGAGTGCCTTGTGCTGTTGTTAATGACTTCGCCATAGCCGTACGCACATGTTGATATCATGGGCACGGCTCGTTTACACACAGGGAAGGCTATTTGCTGCATCTGGGTTGCCATCTAAACACAGTTTGAATGTGCTGTCCATGATGGTAGGCTGGTAGCATTTTGCATCGCAAAAAACGACAAGCTTTGCGATCACGATTCGAAGATCACTGAGGGCAAGACTCCCTCACAGAATTCTGTACCACGCGTCGTATACTGCGAGACTGGTAGTTTTTTTATTGTATGCTGTCTGTTTATCTGAGCCCTGTTTGTAATCACTGTAACAACAATCATTTAGACTGAGTGTCTTGTGCACTATGACTAACAGAAATACATTGAGCCTCAAAATCAACCTCTGCTGAGTACACAGTAGTTTGAGATTCCACAATAGACAGAACTGTTTTTAAATCAGGGTCTGATAGTTTTAGAATTGCAGTGCGAGTTTGTTCATCTGTTACTTTACACTCTGGGTCATTGAATCATGTAACATGACAACACTATAGCTGATCTCAGAAGAACACTTAAACTCACAATACCACTTAAACTCACAATGCCTTATTAGCCTTCTGAATTTAGGGATCCACTGTTTCAGTGTTTGCGCAAGCTGTTGTTTGAGATGAAAAATTTAAACCTTGCTGCTGGAACGTAGACCTGACTATCGAAATGGTCTTCGAGTAGTTTAACAAGGTCTTCGTACTTGACTGATTTGGGACTAGTGTCTGGACATTGTTTAACACACAGAGGGTGAACATCGGCATCTACTGTCGACGGAAAGAAAGCATTGTGCTCCAAACCTGTTATGTTGCCTGCAGAAAAATAGGCCCCCAATTGCGCCCGAGATTCGGACCATTCTTCTTCCCGACGATGGTATGGGCGAAATTTAGGTGCATCCACCTTTGGCGGTGCTGCTTGGCGAGATAGTAATGAAATCAGTTGCTGAACATTCGTCAGCACTCGTTCAATCTGCTGTCTGATACACAAAATTCAAGAACAGAAAGCTGGGAACTCCAGGAAGTAAAACAATGTGCACACTCACACACAGTAACCGTGCAATAGGCAAGGCAAGGCTACTTTACACTCAGTGTCATAGCCAGTTGTTGTACCATAAGAAAATACCCTCATCGGCACAACTGTGGGTTCTTTGGTTCCCTCTGGGAGGAGACTGAGAGGAATTATGTTCTGTACATAGTTCCACATAGTCAGTGTGTACACAACTTTCCCACTAGAGCGCGCCCCACTAAGCACGACAGCGTAGGTGCAGTGCTCGTCCGTCTCCGCACTACGAGATGGCGCTGCCTTAGAGACAGACCAAATTCTGCTTCCGCCGATCCGCGTATTAATATGTAACGCTGCCAATGAGATTGCTGCTAACGTAGAACCTTTTCTCCTTGTGGATCACACTCGCGCAGTGATACCTGAACGCGCGAGGTATTATAACGAGAGTACAGACCTCCGATTAGTCAGTTTGCATTTGTCTGCACCAGTCTGTACCAGTCTGCTTAGTCTGTACCAGTCTATAGTCAAGTTTCAGTCTGCACGTAAGACGATTATCATATTCCTGTACATAGCCATGAAGATAAATGTATAGACACTTTTGTCAAGTATCAGAGATATATGTGAGAATAAGATTAACGTACCAATACCAAAGGAACTTCAGATTCCAGAATGAGATTTTCACTCTGCAGCGGAACTTCAGATTGTCAATTGTAAATAGCATCCAGAACCAAGTTAAGTAATTTTTATGCTTGTTATTATTTTAATAAATGTGTGTGAAAATTAATCAAGTTCTGTTTGAAGTTGGTCACCCACCATCAATCTGCTACTCTAAGCGTGCAAGTGGCATTTCTATCGTCTGACCTAACGGCAGAAGATAAACACGCCACGATAAGACCACGAGAGAGATTGCTGACACTCGCCTACTTCCTTAGAGCGACAAGTCAAATAATCTGATGGTGTGTGTACCGAAGGTCTTACAGTACGCACACCACAAATTATAACATATAAAATATGTTCATTTTATTTCAAGACAAATATGAAAATTTTGTACAATTCATTTGCACAGGAATGTTCTGAGTATTTACAACTGCCCCAGAATATTAAAGTAGCACTTGATAGAGACAAATTCGCAAGACTCTTGACTTGAAGAATGTCTGACGTGATGTTCACATAACATTCTGCCTAAGACATTTAATATACTGGTGGCCTATCTAAGACGAAGCTGTGGTCCTGACTGATGACTGTGAACGGGGCTGAGTATTGCTCTGCTCAGCCGGATGTAGATGAGCCACTGCGATGGCGTGCAGAAGATCTAGGAGGCGTGGCTACGCTGGCGTTTTCCATTCGTCGGTTCAGCGTGCAGCGACTCTACTCTTCTGCGGTTTCGGTGCGAGGTGCCAACCTTACTTTAGTACTCCACTCTATGATTACACTGCAGCTTAATTCTTTGTCCCATTTCGATACCGCGTTTCGTCGGTTCCCGCAATTTTTGGCTATGAGCACTGGTATCGCGATTGTTGAACTGTTGCAGGTTCTTGACTATTTGTGTTGATATCAGTTCTTTACGTTGAGGTATATGAGTCAATACTGCGTTTCGTTAGTTTGACCGATTTTTGCTTGGTATCTCGTCTTGGCTTTTTGTATTGGTATTAGTTTTTTAAGCTGAGGTGTGTGGTTCCAGTTATGTTTCTAATACTGCGTTCCGTTAGTTTTCGGATTTTTGGCTAAATTTATTGACGTCGACTTAGGCTGTCATTGATGCTATAATATTTTAATTCTTTTGCATTGGTATCGGCATTATTATCTGAGATACAACGTCAAGTCATTTTACAATATCTATTGGTTCACTCAAATTGTGTGTTGTTTTCGCTTCTTGGAAACCTACAATTATAGGTACCATGTCATTGGTCACCATTTTCAAATCATATTTGTGCTGCATTTTAGGACTTGATATGACATCATTAGTCAAAGTTTACGGATGTCGTCGAGCGCTCTAGTTTGTCCCCTATCCCATAGCTATGTTACATTTAACCTCAGCTTGATTATTATTCATTTAAAGTCAAACAGATAAGAGTACGCACATTTTTTTTAAATATTCAAACGAACATAAAATGCATATAAATCGTTGTTGTCTTTCGACAAGTGTCTCAACTTTGACGGTTCCAGTTCGCAGCCCGTCTCGTCAATATTGTTACAATATCACTAAGATCAATGTCATGCTGGACTGTTCCTCCTGAAGACCAAAAAAATGTATATGAAACATCATATATGACATTTGTTGCTACTTTCAAGCACACAACCCTTAATAACTCTTTCATAACCATTTAATAATCAAACTTCCGTTGTGTTTCTCTTGCTGTACTCCTCGTCCACATTAATTACACATCTTATATTCAATAATATTCCACGTACGTCGTTCCTCAAAGTGCTGACTCTCTTCCTTCACTAGTTTCCAGCGACCTACTAATTATACAAAAACGCACCTGGGATCGAATCCAGAAACCCTGCACGGGCAGCAGTACTGCGTACAAAGCCAGTCGCACTACTTACAAACTCGGCTCCGTTAGATCGTACGTCTACAACGTAAAAGGGTTAAAAGTGCAAGAGAGCTATTTTCAAAACAGAATGAGAAAAAACGTAGACTATGTCAGTATGGTGAATGGAGAAAAAGCTTCACGGACATGGCTCTTGCATTTTCACACTATGATGAAGTGAAATAATTAGCACCAGATTATCACGACGACACACTTCTACTGGTAAAATATACGCTAATTAGCAGGGGGTGGAGAAATATAGTATAAAAACCTCACAAGCACAACACTTTACAATACCTAATACGATGCAAGAAAACTGTTGGCATTCAAAACAGCCTCTTCGAAATAGATAAATACAAGTGATGAATGTTTTTCAAGAGGATCTTGTACCACACTTCCTCCTAAATAGTTTCTAGTTCAGGCAACGATGGTGGAGGTGGACAGCGATTACGCACTGATCTCCCCAAAGTAGACCACAGAGGTTCAGTAATATCGTATCTGGTGACTGTGATGCGACACTTCATCCTCGAGCTCACAACATCAGTTTTGGAAGATGCGAGATGTGTAAACAGGGGCCCTGTCGTCTTGGTACACAGATTCACAATTGGAGAACAAACATTGTGCCATGTGATGGATCTGATCAGTCAAAATGTTCGCATAATCTTTGACAGTAATGCGACCTTGGGGCCCACGGAATACCACGATATGGCTGCGCAGATCATCATCGAATCCCCGACATGTATGACTTGGACGTAAACTTGGCCAGAAGTTACAAACAAGACTTATTAAACCAAACGACTTTCTTCCATTGCTTCATACTCCAGGTTTTACGGCTTTGGATAAATCTTTCCTGTTATGGGCTTTTATATCACTGATGTGTAGTTTTGAAATTCCAGCTCGCTCTGCAGTTTCGTGCTTTCGGAGCTCCCTTCGTGTTGTTTCGGTGGTGACAGGTTTCGCGAAAGCTACATTGTGTTCTGCACTGACCTTTGCAGCTGTCTTATTTTTCGTCACAATCCACTTCAATGACCGTCTGTCGCTATCACTCAACACACACTTTCATTCGCGTTGTAACTTATCGGATGATATTTTTCCGCTTTCCCTGTATGCAGTATAAATCTTCGATTCTCTTTTGAATGTCTTGAAACTCCAAAGACTTCGGCTACCTTGGTTACGAAATCACCCATCACACGAGCGTCAACAATTTGTTCATCTTCGAATTCGCTGAGCTCACTCACAGCTACACACACAGAAGTTGTTCTGACCACGGCTGACACTTGCAACGTATTGAGAACATAGCACAGGTGCCGTTCAAGGTCAAATACAGCAGTGCAGCCTGCAGGCTCAGCTAGCATCCGCATTTATGTTGAAGTATATGTCGGTGACATAGTAGACAACGTCGGAAGTTCCATGAGTCTTTTCGCGGATGATGATGTTATTTACCAAATTGCAACGCTAGAAAATTGTAGCGAAATGCAGGAAGAGCCGACGCTGGTTGGAAGAAGTGGCAACTGTCCCTCAGCATAACCAAATGTTATTGTATGATTATATGATTACAGTACACTCAGTGGAAGCAGGCATTTTTATAAAATATTTGGAGTTCGTGTACGGAGCGATATAACATGGAACGACCACCTAAAATAATAACAGGAAAGGCAGACGCCAGTCTGAGATTCATTAGAAGGATCCTCAGGAAATGTAGTCCGTCGACAAAGAAAGGAGATTACAAAACCCTCATTTGACCAATGCTTGATTATTGCTCGTTAGTATGGGATCCGTCCCAGGTAGTATTGATATAGGAAATAGTGAAGATTCAAAGAAGAGCAGCCCATTTCGTTATAGGTTCATTTCGCGAAAGGACCATGAAGATAAAATTAGAGAGATTCGAGCTTACACGGAAGCTTAAGGGCAATCATTCTTCCCGCGCACCATTCGGAACTGGAACAGAAATAAACACAAACATTTCCTCCAGTATTACAGTTGTAACGACAAACTATAAAATTAATTTTACCATATGTAAACATTACAACAAACAACAGCGACTTACATTCCACTCGTCACGTGACGGGAACAAATCGATGGTACAGCGCTCCACACACTGTATGATCACAAGAAGGCGAACCATAGAGTTCGTTTTATTGGTAGAACACTTAGAAGTTGCAACTAATCCACTAAATAGTCTGCCTACACTACCCTTGTCCGCCTTCTGCTAGAGTATTGCTACTCGATATCGGATCCTCACCAGATAGGACTGACAGAGGACACTGAAAATTTCAAAGAAAGGCATCTCGTTTTGTATTAACTCAAAATAGGGAAGCGAGTGTCACTGATAAAATGCGCAAGTTGGCGTTGTAAGCATTGAAACAAAGGCATTTTTCGTGGCGGGCAACGGCATTGCCGCAGTGGTAACATCGGTTCCCGTCAGATCATCGAAGTTAAGCGCTGTCGGGCTTGGCTAACACTTGGATGGGCTACCGTCCGGGTCTGTCGAGTGTTGTTGGAACTGTGGTGCACTCAGCCCTTCTGAGGCCAACTGAGGAGCTACTCGATTGATAAGTAGCGGCACCAGTCACGAAAACCGACAACGGCCAGGAGACGCATGTGCTGACCACATGATCCTCCGTATCCGCATGCGTGACGCCTCAAGGCTGAGGATAACACGGCGGCCGGTCGGTACCGTTGCGTACTGCCTGCTCGGGCGGTGAGGTTTTTTTTTTTTTTTTTGCGTAGCAGCGAAATCTTTTCACGAAATATCCAACTTTCACCTCCGAACGTGAAAATATTTTGTTGCTGCCGACCGACATAAGGAACAATGATCATCGCACTAAATTAAAACATCAGAGATCTCATTGGAAAGAATTCATGATTTATTTCGTTTTACCCCCGTGCTGCTCGATAGTGGAACGATAGAGAAATAGTGTGTAAGTGGTTCGATGAACGCTCTGCAGGCACTTAAGTGTGAATTGCAGATTAGTCATGTAGATATACACTCCTGGAAATTGAAATAAGAACACCGTGAATTCATTGTCCCAGGAAGGGGAAACTTTATTGACACATTCCTGGGGTCAGATACATCACATGATCACACTGACAGAACCACAGGCACATAGACACAGGCAACGGAGCATGCACAATGTCGGCACTAGTACAGTGTATATCCACCTTTCGCAGCAATGCAGGCTGCTATTCTCCCATGGAGACGATCGTAGAGATGCTGGATGTAGTCCTGTGGAACGGCTTGCCATGCCATTTCCACCTGGCGCCTCAGTTGGACCAGCGTTCGTGCTGGACGTGCAGACCGCGTGAGACGACGCTTCATCCAGTCCCAAACATGCTCAATGGGGGACAGATCCGGAGATCTTGCTGGCCAGGGTAGTTGACTTACACCTTCTAGAGCACGTTGGGTGGCACGGGATACATGCGGACGTGCATTGTCCTGTTGGAACAGCAAGTTCCCTTGCCGGTCTAGGAATGGTAGAACGATGGGTTCGATGACGGTTTGGATGTACCGTGCACTATTCAGTGTCCCCTCGACGATGACCAGTGGTGTACGGCCAGTGTAGGAGATCGCTCCCCACACCATGATGCCGGGTGTTGGCCCTGTGTGCCTCGGTCGTATGCAGTCCTGATTGTGGCGCTCACCTGCACGGCGCCAAACACGCATACGACCATCATTGGCACCAAGGCAGAAGCGACTCTCATCGCTGAAGACGACACGTCTCCATTCGTCCCTCCATTCACGCCTGTCGCGACACCACTGGAGGCGGGCTGCACGATGTTGGGGCGTGAGCGGAAGACGGCCTAACGGTGTGCGGGACCGTAGCCCAGCTTCATGGAGACGGTTGCGAATGGTCCTCGCCGATACCCCAGGAGCAACAGTGTCCCTAATTTGCTGGGAAGTGGCGGTGCGGTCCCCTACGGCACTGCGTAGGATCCTACGGTCTTGGCGTGCATCCGTGCGTCGCTGCGGTCCGGTCCCAGGTCGACGGGCACGTGCACCTTCCGCCGACCACTGGCGACAACATCGATGTACTGTGGAGACCTCACGCCCCACGTGTTGAGCAATTCGGCGGTACGTCCACTCGGCCTCCCGCATGCCCACTATACGCCCTCGCTCAAAGTCCGTCAACTGCACATACGGTTCACGTCCACGCTGTCGCGGCATGCTACCAGTGTTAAAGACTGCGATGGAGCTCCGTATGCCACGGCAAACTGGCTGACACTGACGGCGGCGGTGCACAAATGCTGCGCAGCTAGCGCCATTCGACGGCCAACACCGCGGTTCCTGGTGTGTCCGCTGTGCCGTGCGTGTGATCATTGCTTGTACAGCCCTCTCGCAGTGTCCGGAGCAAGTATGGTGGGTCTGACACACCGGTGTCAATGTGTTCTTTTTTCCATTTCCAGGAGTGTAGATACATTTTACAGCATTATGAGCTGCGCGAAGCAGAGCAACAGTTCGGAGACGATCACTGGTTGTATCAGTTTGACAATATACCCGTTATAGAGCAGCATCGGTAAGGCAAACGTTTGTGAAAAATAACATAACCAAAATGGACAAACCTATCCAGAGTGCCGACTTGAACTCAATGGAACACCACTGGTTGGGATCAGAACGTCGACATGGCTCCAGACCTCAGGATTCGACTCTTGAGAAAAGACGGTTTGCGATGTATCCGCAGGCACTCAGACACCTCATTCAAAGTGTCCGCAGCAGAGGTCTAGCCGGCAGTGCGAGAAGTGTGGACATACACAGCATACTAATGTCCTCTAATAGATGTCTGGATACTTTTGGCGGGATAGCTTCTCTCCTTAGTAGTCCTTAGCAGTTCTTAGTAATGTAAGCCTATGTTCTTGCTGCACATAACGACGGAGCTTGGTGATAGAGCACCATTTGATGGAGTTTAGACTGTAGTACTCGATTCCAGCCGCATTGCATTTCTAATTTCACCACATTGCTCGGATACTTTTGCAAATGTTTGAACGCCAACGTTAAAAACGGTATATTATGTACTCGTGTTTTCAAGAGCTTTAGAATGTTGTTAAAGAAGCATCATTCCATTAAAAGAACCATACTTCCGCTAATCCCTATATTTGTAAAATAGTTAAGAGTATTTATCTAGCGACAGCATTATATATCCTCTGCTTAGTATCATTAGCCGAAAACTGCGTTTCGCTCTCTTGAGCCGTTTAGGAAATAAGAATGGTGTTACAGCCTACGCTACTCACCCTGTATATGTTGTCATTAACGCGTGCATGTTCATCTTCGGACAAGAGTAATGTTCAATCTTAAGTGAATGAAGTAGTACCAGTCTGAAGGAATGAAACAGACATTCGAAAGTCATGCAGCCATCAACAGTAGACAAACAAAAAGAAACAGAAAAATGAATTTTCATCTTGATTTTGGCAGCTGCAATGTTTCGACTACCCTGTTTTCTCTCTGGCATGTTGTTAAAGTATAATGTGGTTTCTGCTGCTCTGGTTCTTTGCAAAGTTACTAATTATTGATGCTAGCAGTCCCCAGAGTACACTTTCACGGTGAATATGATCGTGTGGCATTGACGGCCGGGAGGCCCCATCCGGGGGATTTCGGCTGCCGAGCTGCAAGTCTTATTTCAGGTGACGCCCCTTTGGGCGACTTGAGTGTCGGTGATGACGAAGTGATGACGAGAGCACGAGAGGAAGAAATCTTCACACGGGCGGGAATCGAACCCAGGCCTGCTGCATAGTACGGAAACATATTACCACTCAGCTAAGCAGGCGGACTTTCGTGGTAAAACTAAATTAAATGTGTAGAAACAGCTACCGAACATGAGAACAATGAACAATCTGATGAATTCAGTCCACGTCAGTAAGAAAGCAAATTTTTCCTTACAGCGAAAGGAATACCGCCCATTCCGTGGCCGAAACGACATACGTCGAATAATACGGCAGTTTCCTTAACATACTCGCAGGATAAGAGAACACCAGCAGCTGCTTATGCTGACAGTTTGAGAGATGGCAGCATGTCCATCACATTTCCATCACTCTAAGAACAACAATAAAATAAACTACTGGGTACAAATACGTAAATACGAGCACATTGTTGTTCGGCGTGTTTAAATACTTGAGTATTCAACTCTTCAGAAAAGCTGAGAGGTACTCCTTATACTATCAACCCTCTCGTAGCAAGAAAGGCTTCGAGTTTAGAGCATACGCGCATATACGGCTTCACTTTGTTCTGAACTGTTGGTCAGTTTCTGCTGACTGCTTCTAAGTTAAACGGTTTGAGGTTTAGGGACACATCAGCCACCGCGTCACGAGGAGGATAACTTAGGAAAACACGATATTTCAGTCGAACTGGAGACCGTGATTGATCGTTTTGTAAATAATTTATTGTCTGCCACAATCACAGTTATTTGAAAACGAAATTAGCAGTTTCGGCCGACAGATTGATGAAGTGGTTTCCACAGAGGTAGGAGAGAACCACAGCAGTTGTTTTGTAATCAGATAATTTCGTTTTCAGATTAGTGTGACTGTGTCGGACAGCAATGTATTTTCGGAAGTGAGGTCTGAACGTCTCGTCGTTTGGGTCCCTCGTGCTGCCGACAGCGCCGCATGTATTAGACGAGTGGTTTTCGAACGTTTTGGGTCCACAGCTCTCTTGAGCACAAACACCCGCGGCTCCTTTCGCACATGACATCCGAATTGAAGTACGAGATTAATTATTTTGTCCTCAATTTTTATTGTCGTAATTGATAATGTAGTTGTAAAAGGAACTACGGTTTCTATATATGTTAAAAATTGTATTTAACATACCGAAACTTCCAGAAGCAGTAAAAGTGGTGACTGTAAAGCCACTGAGAACAAATGAAGAAAAAACGCTGCTTTTTATTTTCTGTTTTTTCTGTCGCCTTTCTGGAGCTCGAGTTGAGCGAATGTGTTTTCAATATTTGTGTGGTGAAGATTATTTAAATCTATCAGTTGTGTCGGCTCCACTATTAATTCAAGCCGCTAACTTGTCTTTTAATCGTTTACGTTGTTTTCTGCACATGTTACAAAACGTTTCAGTGGTTCCAGAGACTGAAGCGACCAATGAAAACATGTAGCAAGGCCAGGATCGAACTCTAGTTTGCTGCTCACTAGGCAGACGCGCAAAAACTACACCACCCTGGCACAGTGGCTTTGCACTGCTGTAAGGTCTACCCTAGCATCCCTCCTGAATCCAAATTCCCATTCGAATCTCAGCCCACTTAGTAATCCCCGTAAATTCGAACAACGCTGCAGAGGTTCATCAACAGCTAAAACAGCACGTCAGCATCTATGTAGCCAATAGCTTCATTTGATTAAAGCGGCTTGCCAGGTTTTCAAGCAGGACCCTCCGTTTTGTTTGATGCCGAGGTGTTATTCCAATACGGATGGAGAGATTTTGCAGCTCTGTTCGAGTTTAGGGAGAATACCAAGTGGCCTGGGGCGTGAATGGGAATGAACTGAGGAGGGAGGCATGCCAGGGTAGTCCGCGCAGTTTTGCAAAGCTACTGTGGCAGGGTGGGGTAGTGGTTGCTTGATGAGCAGATGACACGGGTTCCAATCTTGGTGTTGGTACAAATTTTTCATTAGTCGTTTCAGTTTGCCTATATACATCAGAAATCAACACGAAGGACAAATTTTCTTCTTTATCATCAGTTCGTGGCACAAGTCCGAACACTGCGACTCCCTTCTCTTTCTCCACATTCATTCGCAACTGATGATTCGTACTTGCGACTGCCGACGGTGAGAAACCTATCTCTCATAAGTAGGACGTTGCAAAAGCTGTCAAAGTTCGTAGGACGTTGTTACATACTTGCACATGGTCCTGCTTCACCAAGCAGTGATTAAGAACTTAGATTTTGTTGTGAAGTCGGACAGTTGCAGAATATCGGTCCTTGAGGGAGACAGTCAAAAACTGAGTTTTTCAAAGATGTCACAAAGATACTCCAGCTTCAAAGCAATCATTGTCCACGAACTTCTCGGAGTTGGGGTGGCAATTATTAAATGAAAAGCGTTTTTCGCTGGTGCGAGACCTTCTCACGAAATTTCAATCACCATCTTTCTCTTCTGACTGCGAAAATACTCTGTTGACGCCCAACTACATTAGGAGATACGATTGTCATAATGAAATAAGAGAAATCAGAGCTAGCACGGGAAGATTTAATAGTTTGTTTTCCCCGCGCGCTGTTCGAGAGTGGAGCGGTAGAGAAATAGTGTGAAAGTGGCCCAATGAACCCTATTTGAATTACAGAGTAGTCATGAGGATGATGGTGTAGATGAACTCAAATGTTTCTCTTGAACAAGGTAAAAGTAAATTCGTTCCTCAATTCATATACAATTTTCAAGACTTTCCGGCTGAAGGCAACCGAGAATTACTGTAAGAAAGTAAGAAAATTTTCTTGAAAGCACCTCATCTTAAGTGACCGACAGAAAATTTTCTTGAAAACATCTCGTCTTAACTGGCCGACTTTTGATATTCCATCATTTATTGAAGAAGCTCATGAAGGACAAGGCTCACCCACCTTGGCTACCAGTGCTTCTCTGTGAATAAAACAGCATGTCCAGATAACTTGTGGAGCCCCTTTACGGATCAGAGTTTGCAATTCGGCGTAAATGATATGGTCTTCACCCCTACACACAATTTTTCAGATTGATGTTTTCTACATAAAAAAGTGTAGTATTTAAAAGAGGCCTGTTTCTTCTGTTTCAAGAGTTATTTTCCAGCAAAAAATAAGATCTTCACGAAATTTATAATCATGTATAAACCACACGTAACAAACGTGATGTACATCTTGTGGTTGTCTGTAGTTTCACCCAAATGAACAGCGAAATCGCCATTGAGTTTGAGTTTTTCAGCCAACTGACCATTAATGACGTCAGTCATATGGAGTATTCAACGACAAATAGTGTTCTCTGTCAAAAGGCCACTTACCAGTTGCTTCATATTTGACTAACCTATCGTAATACTCTGACGGAAAAAAAATCGTATCACAAAATAATTAAAGTAGGGTAATGAAATTTCGGGAATACATTTCTCTAGGTAACATGTTTAAGTGATTAACATTGCAAGATCATAGGTTAATGTAAACCGAACATAAGCCATTGCATATTTGCAAAGCTGGTACATTAATACCCGGTATAACCGCTACAGTGTAGAATGGAAGCATGCAAACGTGCATGCATTGTTTTGTACAGGTGCCATATGACAGTGTGTGGTATGGAGTTTCATGCCTGTTGCACTTGGTCGGTCAGTACAGTGACAGTTAATGCTGTTTTTGGATAACGCTAGAGTTGTCGTCTCATTTTTACCCACATATGCTCAACTGGAGACAGATCTGGTGATCGAGAGGGCGAAAACAACATGCCGACACTCTGTAACCCACATAAGGCCATCACTGGCACCAAGGTAGAAGGAGCTTTCATCAGAAAACACAACAGACCTCCAACCGGCCCTCTAATAAGCTCTCGGTTGACACCACTGAAGTTGCAGATTTCGGTGGTTTGGAGTCAGTGGAATGTACGCTACAAGCGGTTCGGAGGTGTCCTTGAACTAAACGATTTGTAACAATTCGTTGTGTCACTGGTGCCAACTGCTCCTCAAATTGCTGCTGCTGCAGCAGCAGCTGCAGCATGATGCACACGCCGAACATGATGGTTGATACACAGCTACTGAGTGGGGTTGTCTAGGAAGGGCAGGACTATGCCCAACCAAGGACTGAACATCATTCGCGACCTAAATATTTATTTAACATTTTGTACTTAAGCCGGCCGCTGGTGGCCGAGCGGTTCTGGCGCTATAGTCTGGAATCGCGCGACCGCTACGGTCGCAGGTTCGAATCCTGCCTCGGGCATGGATGTATGTGTTGTCCTTAGGTTAGTTAGGTTTAAGTAGTTCTAAGTTCTAGGGGACTTATGACCTCAGCAGTTGAGTCCCATAGTGCTCAGAGCCATTTGAACCATTTTGTACTTAAAGGGTCAATCAAACCAATTAAGAAACATTTAGTTGTAAGCTTTCAACAGTTAATTTAAAAAACACAATAAAGACGACAGCAACAGTCTCAAGAGAATTTTTAAATATGTATGGTACTTCAACACCGCGTGCTGCAGTCCTTACTTTGCACTCAAGTAAGACTTTAATACACTTTCACACCGACCTACATTATACTGTTAAAAACTTAGGAAACCCAAAATGTTGCATATGGTTACGAAAATATCTATGTTCAAACACAACAAATAAGCTTTGCACGTAACTATCACAGTTGTGGAAGCCAATACTTTCAACAACACAAATCACAGAAGGAGGGAAATGTGTTGGAGTACATTGAGAATTAATTGCCTACCAACAAGTTTCATTTCCTATAGTGAAAAACCATTTAATTTCTAGGACACAAAATTTTTTAGCGCAAGCTTATGAGACAGAAAACAGGATGCAAAAATTTTATACAGCCACCACAAGAATAATTTATGTGACAAAAAATTTAACAATTCAGCTTATATTTTCTGGCAGCCAGTTTACTGATTTACATTTTACTTGGTATCACAGAATGCTCAACAACACCAGTCATCAAATAAATGAATGCTTACTAAAACAATGACCTCAAAATTCACATTCAGTTCCCCAAAAGGACACACACGCACACTTCACTAAAAAAGAGAGCCAAGACAGATGCAATTTTGCGACAAGCAGTTTTTCTTTTTCTTTGTCCACGAGAGTACTGTCGATCAAGAGGGAGTGCAGCCTGCAACCTCGATATCCAACTGACTGCACCCAGGTAGTCAGCGTAAATCAGATATAAACACCTCCCAGATAACTGAGACAATTCTGCGCAAGGCGCTAGTAACTGCTAGTATGGTTCCAATGGCTCTGAGCACTATGGGACTTAACATCTGTGGTCACCAGTCCCCTAGAACTACTTAAACCTAACTAAACTAAGGACATCACACACATCCATGCCCGAGGCAGGATTCGAACCTGCGACCGTAGCAGTCGCTCGGTTCCGGACTGAGCGCCTAGAACCGCTAGACCACCGCGGCCGGAAACTGCTAGTATTACCAGGCAAGAAAAACGATCTATAAGTTCAACAAATAATTAAATCATTAATGGTCTTAGTCATGAAACAGAACACAATATGGCTAAGAGCGAAATTACACACCCATATACCAACAAAGTGGCAGCAACCAAGCCCTTCAGTAATAATAACAAAAAACAATAGGGCCTTATCCTGGACAAATACCAAAATATCAATAAAGCGATACGAGGATTCACCCGCCAACCGCAATTCAGTTTCAAAACAATACCCGATGGCTCAAATGGCTCTGAGCGCTATGGGAATTAACATCTGAGGTTATCAGTCCCCTAGAACTTAGAACTACTTAAACCTAACTAACCTAAGGACATGCCCGAGGCAGGATTCGAACCTGCGACCTTAGCAGTCACGCGTTTCCGGACTGAAGCGCGTAGCACCGCTCGGCCACCGCGGTCGGTTGCCCGATGGCGTATCAAGGGTCCCCCACGTGGCACGGAAAATCAACAAGATTTGAATGGATGCATACGGTTGACAAACGAACTTAGATTAGACTTGAGTTTCTCCTGGCGTACACAATTTTCAAACAACTTACGGGAATTCGGCCAGGTAATATGGCGGTCACTGTAAATATTACCTGGCTGAATTCCCGTAAATTGTTTGAGAACTTCGATTACCTTAGCAAATGGTACCTTACGTACTAAGCAATTGGCACGAATCCTTCTCTCCTAGATTTAATAAGTTAACTAGCAATTATCAAAGCCATTCACAGCAATACATGAGGTAACTTATACCGAAATCCACAAAGTTATCATGCGAAGAAGGGCCGGCCGAAGTGGCCGTGCGGTTAAAGGCGCTGCAGTCTGGAACCGCGAGACCGCTACGGTCGCAGGTTCGAATCCTGCCTCGGGCATGGATGTGTGTGGTGTCCTTAGGTTAGTTAGGTTTAACTAGTTCTAAGTTCTAGGGGACTAATGACCTCAGCAGTTGAGTCCCATAGTGCTCAGAGCCATTTTTTGCGAAGAAGGTAAAAACACAATACGTCTTAATTAGAAAAAAATGTGTGTGAAATCTTATGGGACTTAACTGCTAAGGTCATCAGTCCCTAAGCTTACACACTACTTAACCTAAATAATCCTAAGGACAAACACACACACCCATGCCCCAGGGAGGACTCGAACCTCCGCCGGGACCAGCCGCACAGTCCACGACTGCAGCGCCCTAGACCGCTCGGATAATCCTGCGCGGCCGTCTTAATTACAGAAAATCAGAAATGTACTGGTGGTACAGTAAGCAGTTGCTGCAAACACATGCAGGACTCTTGAACTCGCACTCAGCGTACCCACGAACGGAGCTCGGAGTTCTAATAGCCGTGAAGGCGGGTAAGGCGCATAACCAGACGGCGACATACTGGGGAAGACAATAGAAAGGAACTTTTACGAACCTGACGTTGTCCCCAAATTCACTCAACAGAAGTAAGGTACCTCACCATAGTTCTAAGACGCCAAGCTTCCATCTTAGCCAAGGCGTCACAACCACGGACTTCCTCAGTAGGAATAGCTTCGGCCGCCTGGTGTCCTCCGGAGCCGCCACGACTAAAACTTACTCTCGGACACTCGACCCCCGGTGGAATACTGAAGTCCAGTCGTCCGATAGAGAAATCGCTCGGCTCAAACCACAAGACGCCGCGCCTGAAGGGCTATTCCTGCTCCGCTGCCTGCCCACGTCTGCCGCACTTCTCATACTATTTGTTTATCTCAAAACGGTTCCCCCTGCGCTAGAGACGAAGATGGCATGCGGAGGACGAACCGAGACCTATCGACAGCTTCCCTCTCGATAGTCACATGGTCGGCCGGAGCCTAGTCCCGTTGTTACCATACCTTCTCTTGGCCGACACTGCCAGCAATCACGTGCAGTGGCTACATTCCAGGCAAGTCTTTCTGCAGTATCGCAGAAGGAACATACAGCTTCTCGTAGGCCTATTACACGATCTTGTTCAAACTCAGCGGAGTGCCGATAATGGCCTTAAAAGTATTCTTGAGTAACATCAGCTCACCATGTCATTTCTCGAAGGTAACTAACGCTCACGACTGTGACAGTGTTGTGTACATAGTTCCGCATAGTCAGCGCGTACACAACTTTCCCACTAGAGCGCGCCCCGCTAAGCACAACAGCGCAGGCGCAGCGCTCGTCCGTCTCCGCACTACAAGATGGCGCTGCCTTGGAGACAGACCAAATTCTGCTTCCGCCGATCCGCGTATTAATATGTAACGCAGCCAATGAGATTGCTGCTAACGTATAACCTTTTCTCCTTGCGGATCACACTCGCGCAGTGATACCTGAACGCGCGAGGTATTATAACGGGTGTACAGACCTCCGATTAGTAAGTCTGCATTTGTCTGCACCAGTCTGTACCAGTCTGCATTAGTCTGTACCAGTCTATAGTCAAGTTTCAGTCTGCACGTAAGACGATTATCATATTTCTGTACATAGCCATGAAGATAAATGTATAGACACTTCTGTCAAGTATCAGAGATATATGTGAGAATAAGATTAACGTACCAATACCAAAGGAACTTCAGATTGTCAATTGTAAATAGCATCCAGAACCAAGTTAAGTAATTTTTATGCTTGTTATTATTTTAATAAATGTGTGTGAAAATTAATCAAGTTCTGTTTAAAGTTGGTCACCGTCAATCTGCGACTCTAAGCGTGCAAGTGGCATTTCTATCGTCTGACCTAACGGCACGATAAGACCACGAGACATATTGCTGACACTCGCCTACTTCGTTAGAGTGACAAGTCAAATAATCTGATGATGTGTATACTGAAGGTCTTACAGTACTCACACCACAGACAGCAAGCAGTTAAAGCAAACTTGATTTGCATCCTCATAGTGGCGCTACGACCGCCATTCTCGTGTGGCTGGCGCGAAATTTGAACAGACATCATTTTTCTGAAGTAGAAACACGCCTACCAAGTTTCGTTTACGCCACACAACTTCTCCTTAGTGCTGAGATTTTTTTTCTTCAGTGTAGATACCATTTCGTCAGTGTAGATACCATGCCCAGAGCATCTGGTGAAACAGGGTCTTCCGCCATGGCGTGAGGTTTCTTGCTCTCTGCTACCTGTAGGCAGCTTTGTTTAGTAAAGGTATGTTTTGTTCTGTCGTTTCTCTTAATTTTTGGGAAAAGAACTCTAGTGAGTTTGTTTTGCAAACAACCGTGGTATTCTCCCCTGAACTGCAGAAGCTCTCCAACTGAATTGGAATAACACCTCAGCATCAAACCAAATGGGGGAGTATTGGGGCAAATCAGTTTCTGAGCCACTCTGCATTGTTGCCAGATGTATCCAAGATAGAGGTGATAACGTAAACCAAGATGGCGGCATGTAGACTTGGCAACAGTGCATGATGTCATCCAAGATGGTGGCCATGACAGCATTCAAGATGGCGGATATTGGTGGGAAGATAGGTCAATTGGGCAACCACCACTATCCTAATCCCCCTCCCCTTCCCTCCCCCAGAAAAATGGCGGGAAGTTCAAATTCCAGCAGGATGTCGTTTAAATTTATTAGGGAGCTAGAGTTTGATACAAATGACATACTATGGTCGTTCTCCAGTTCCAAGAGATGAACACGAAAAACTGAAACTAATGTAACTTTCGTCATATTTCCTATATTTTCGTCAATTCATGTCTTTAAAAGTTCGCGATAGACTTGAAAAATCTAGTTCTGTATTTACATTTGAAAATCACGGACGTCAAACAACAATAAAAATGTTCTGTATTCGACAAACCAGACCTGCACAGTGACTGCTACAGAATGAAAACATTTGAGTTTTACTTGCCGGTCGCTAGATATCACTACTAGCGCACATATTTCCTTACTCAGAAAGCAAATAAATTAAATAATTTTTTTATGAAACCACAGTGAAGCCAGTATTGTGAAGCTGTGACGCCCCTGAGAGCCACGACGTACAATTTGGAAATTCCTGTATTAACGGTAATAAAATTTTCAGGTAGCATTACGCGTACTGCTAAACAGCATCCGGCCTATTTCCGTGTGAGCAGACGAGAATCTGAACGATGCGAATACTTTTATTTTTGCTTCTCAGTCACTGAATCTTTGTCCTTGATGTTTCTCGGTGAGCACGTGCAGTGTGTTGGAAATTATTCCGTGTGTGTTGGCGCCAGTATCTATTGTAACTATGCTGATTTCTTTCGTTAGTCATTATGAGGAATTACGATTATAATTTGATCAAATAAGTGACGTAGGTTTTGTGGTTAGTTGAAGATCGCGAGTTTCCAAAACATTCATAATTTTTGATCGATTACCCATTTTGGGTGCGGAAAACTCTTGTCTCTTGTATTCCTTTCCACGCTGCTTTCACTTTTACTTTATCTCGTTTTTTCACAGTCACTGACACGCATTTAATTATCATTTTTATGTATTTTACATATTTATGAGCCTGCAGCCCATGACGTAAGTAGGGCTACCATTATACTTGGTAAATTTTATTTCACCATGTTAACAAAGTTTGATTGTGAAGAGTTCATTCAAACTGCAGTTTCCCAGATTTCTCCCCCAGAGTCCCCAAGCTGCAATCACACATTACCCTGTGCATGTTTTAAACAGAATCATAAATACCTTTCCCGCTTGGCGTCCATAGCACCATTAGTGATCACTGCGTATCCCTTTCTCATTGACGACGTGGATTCCTGCCAACGACAACCAATAAACTAATTCATGGTAGACGAATCACAATTACAGGCACGAATGCTTTCCCGTCATTGTGAGCTATCGCACGAGAAGAATCGCGAGGCGTCACCCTTTCAGCGAAACTAAACAGGCAAAAGAAAAGAGGACGTTCGGAGCAGCCCGACACTCTTCCCCGTTTATTGGACACTAAAAATTTTTAAGAGACAGTAACGCGAAGCTGCAACGAAGCCAAATATTCGAGAGGCGGGGGAGAAATTCTACGGATTCCGGGCAATGATCGCGTTTTTACGAGAGGCGGGATTTAATTTTGTACCGCGCGCCACGACGACGGTCGACGTAATAAGGCAGGTCCGCGCCGTGTAAATATAAAAAGCGAAAACGGAAACAGAGCGCCGAAACCGACGGCGGAATAAAAAGAACGAAAAAAAAGAAGACGGGGGGGGGGGGGGGGGGGAACAAGGCGCAGGCTGCTGGCACCGCGTTACAGGAGGCGTTACAGCCCTGTTAAGCAGCGCCAGGCTGTGATTGGCCCGTTCAAAAGCCTCTCACTTTTTTGTTACTTTCTCCCTTATTACGTGCTTCTGTGATGGTCACAGTATTTTTCTAGGAGCAGCGACTGGGTGCTCTGGAATCCTTGCAGAAGAAGACTCTTTTATCCCAGCGCCAGTGCAGTGTCTTACAAAGTCGTGGTCTTCGTGTAAATTCAACTTACATACCTACCTGGAAGAAGTGTGAGGGAAGTAGATTCTACAGGAAGAGATTGTGAAAGAGACTGGTATGAAATAAATATATCCAGATAGGGATCAGAAATTTTAAATTTCGTGTTTTAGAATGTGTTCACTCAAGGGGATTGCACCGATGTTTGACCACTGCAGAGACAATTGAGTGATATCGATATTACCACCGTTGGTATTGAAAAACAAGTAAGACAATTTTAAGCGAAGAATGCACCATGTCCTGGCGGAATTCGAGTTAGATTTTACACTGAAGATGCCACACAATCAATTCCTTTCCTATCTCATATTTATCACTAGAATCGCTTGCGCAACGAATAGTCCCGTGAGATTGAAATAGAGAGCAGTCGCTCTTTCTTTACGAGAGATGCACAAAATTACAGACGAATATCGCTGGTGTCCGTCTGGGGCAGGATCCAAGAGCATATTACACTGAAGAGCCAAAGAAACCGATACTCCTGCGTAATATCGTGTCCGCAACCACGCAGAAGTGCCGTAGCACGACGTGATATGGACTAGACTAATGTCTGAAGTACTACTGGAGGGGACTGACACTATGAATCCTGCAGAGCTGTCCATAAATCCGTAAGAGTACGAGGGGGAACAGCACACTACAAAGGCATCCCAGATATATTCAATAATGTTCATGTCTGGGAAGTTTGGTAGCCAGCGGAAATGTTTGAACGCAGAAGAGTGCCACTCTGCAGCAATTTGAACGTTTGTGGTGTCGCATTGTCCTGCTGGAATTGTCCAAGTCCTTCGGAACGCACAATGGACATGAATGGATGCACGTGATCAGACAGGATGCTTACGTACGTGTCACCTGTCAGAATCGTATCTAGGCGTATCAGAGGTCACATATCACTCCAACTGCAGACGCCCCACACTTTTACAGAGTCTCCACCAGCTTAAACATTCCCCTGCTGACATGCAGGGTCCATGGATTCATGAGGTTGTCTCCATACCTGTGCACGGCCATCCGACCAGGCAACGTGTTTCTAGTCATCAACAGTCCAATGTCGGTGTTGACGGGTCCAGGCGAGACGTAAAGCTTTGTGTCGTGCAACCATCAAGGGTACAGGATTGGATCTTCGGCTCCGAAAGCCCATATCGTTGATGTTTCGTGGAATGGTTCGCACTCTCACATTTGTTTATCGCCGAGCATTGAAATCTGCAGCAATTTGTGGAAGGGTCGCACTTCTGTCACGTTGAACGATCCCTTCAGCCGTCGTTGGTCCCATTCTTGCAGGATCTTTTTCCAGCCGCAGCGATGCCGGAGATTTGATGTTTTACCGGATTCCTGATACTCGCAGTATACTCGTGGAATGGTCGTGCGGGAGAATCCCCACTTCATCGCTACCTTGGAGATGCTGTATCCCATCGCTCGTGTGCCGACTATAACACCACGTTGAAACTCACTTAAATATTGATAACCTGCTTTTAGCAGCAGTAACCGATCTAACACTTGTCTTCTATGGGCGTTGCCGACCATAACGTCTTATTCTGCCTACTTACACATCTCTGTATCTTTGGCGCTTCAATGTATAAGCTAAAAACATCACGAAGCTATCCCAGATAAACAGCAACTATTCGTGTGAAACACGAGCTCCGCTATTGATACATGACATATACGGATGCGCACATGCGCTCAATATTTACTGCGCAACAATGTTGCTCGAAAGTACGAGGCGAAGAACGGCAAAATGTTATTTTGTATTCGTTGTGCCCGGGACACTTTAGTTGGAACTCTGTCTTCTTAGCGAACACGTCGACCCTCGACGATATAGGACTCATATGTATTGCGACTGAGGTGCTTGTCTGGCAAAACATAAGCAAAAATTATGCAGAGCGGACGAGATATGTCTGAAGAGCTGTCAGAAAAATTTCATTCACTGCATCATAGATTAGTAAACCACAATAAGAACTCATTACAAATTAACAAGTGAATTGTGTAATTTATCGTCTACAAGTGCTGTTTTCTATGTATTTCTGTACTGTGACAACTGTTGCAAAACAAATAAAACACTTTTTTACAGATTACTTCAAAAAAGGGACTTATATGTGTCTGTACAGCTAACGTGATTTTTTTGGCCAATTCTGCAAACTGCTACAAGGAAAATAAACATTTCTGCTTTCTGTCCGATCACAATGACCTACAGCTTCCTCTCCTGTTGTGGACAGCCACGCATCTGTTGACTCAGGGATCGAGACGTGGCTGCACGATCCGTTACAGCCATGCGGAGAAGATACCTGCCATCTCGACTGCTAGTGATACGAGGCCGTTGGGATCCAGCACGGCGTTCCGTATTACCCCCCTGAACCCACCGATTCCATATTCTGCTAACAGTCATTGGATCTCGACCAACCTTGTGTGAATGCTCTGAAAAGCTAATCATTTGCATATCACAGCATCTTCTTCCTGTTGGTTAAATTTCGCACCTGTAGCACGTCATCTTCGTGGTGTAGCAATTTTAATGGCCAGTAGTGTATATGTCGTTGGAAGAAAGACTACGTAGCTCTCTCGAAACCCTTGTAGGTAATGGGGGGGGGGGGCGTGGTAATTACGACGACCATCATGATGTTGTAAACAGAACCTGGATTCAGCCGAAAAAATTACGGTTTGCCATTGGTGCACCCAGGTTCGTCGTTGAGTACACCATCGCAGGTGCTCCTGTCTGTGATGCAGCGTCAAGGGTAACCGCAGCCATGGTCTCCGAACTGATAGTCCATGCTGCTGCAAACGTCGTCAAACTGTTCGTGCAGATGGTTGTCGTCTTGCAAACGTCCGCGTCTGTTGACTCAGGGATCGAGACGTGGCTGCATGATCCGTTACAGCCATGCGGATAAGATGCCTGTCATCTCGACTGCTAGTGATATGAGCCCGTTGGGATCCAGCACGGCGTTCCGTATTACCCCCCTGAACCCACCGATTCCATATTCTGCTAACAGTCATTGGATCTCGACCAACGCGAGAAGCAATGTCGCGATACAATAAACCGCAATCGTGATAGGCTACAATCCGACCCTTACCAAAGTCGGAAACGTGATGGTACGCATTTCTCCTCCTTACACGAGGCATCACAACAATGTTTCACCAGGCAACGCCGGTCAACTGCTGTTTGTGTATGAGAAATAGGTTGGAAGCTTTCCTCATGTCAGCACGTTGTAGATGTCGCCACCGGCGCCAACCTTGTGTGAATGCTCTGAAAAGCTAATCATTTGCGTATCACAGCATCTTCTTCCTGTTGGTTAAATTTCGCGCCTGTAGCTCGTCATCTTCGTGGTGTAGCAATTTTAATGGCCAGTAGTGTATATGTAATTACAATAATACGTAATTACTGTGAATAGCAGACCTATCAGGCGTCATTGAAATTATGGATAACGTCTGACCTTCAGTTATAGTCTCTCATCGTCAGTCACAGTATCAAACAGGCTCGTAATACTGCAGCGCTATTTACTGTTAGTTCGCATCGGTTGACGGTAGTTCCGAGACACCTACCACCAACTACCGACCGGAGACAGGGGCCAAGTTGTTTCGAAGAAACAGTAAAGTACATCCACACTATAAGGGACTTTCTCTGCTGTGGGTGGGGTGAGAGAGGAATGAGCATAATGACCGCTGCGGGGCGACGAAGGGCAAGGGAAGCAGCTTCCGGCATCACGTGCAGTACCAACACATTTTGATGTGAACCGATCATCTGCTATGGTAGAAAGTGCACACGCAAGTGAAAAGATTTCGTGTAAGCTCTCTATAGAGACGTTAATGCTCAAATGTCATTCTTATTTGTAACAATGCATAAAATATCAAACCTGTTGTAACAGAATTATGTTAGTATCAGATAGCAAACATCGGCAGTAATTGCAATCCACATGAAGATTTCTAAGTTCTACCGATTTATAGTGATCATAACTAGTGTTAAAAAGGTATTTTATCACAGTTCTACAGAAATAACGCAAAATTTCCTTGCATTTCCATAACAAATTTGTGGTCTTCAGCCCTGAGACTGGTTTGATGCAGCTCTCCATGCTACTCTATCCTGTGCAAGCTTCTTCATCTCCCAGTACCTACTGCAGCTTACATCCTTCCGAATCTGTTTAATGTATTCATCTCTTGGTCTCCCTCTATGATTGTTACCCTCCACGCTGCCCTCTAGTACTAAATTGGTGATCACTTGATGCCTCAGAACATGTCCTACCAACCGATCCCTTCTTCTAGTCAAGTTGTGTCACAAACTCCTCTTCTCCTCAACTCTGTTCAATACCTCCTCATTAGTTATGTGATCTACCCATCTAATCTTCAGCATTCTTCTGTAGCACCACATTTCAGAAGCTTCTATTCTCTTGTTGTCTAAACTATTTATCGTCCATGTTTCACTTCCATGCATGGCTACACTCCATACAAATACTTTCAGAAACGACTTCCTGACACTTAAATCACTACTCGATGTTAACAAATTTCTTTGCCATTGCCAGTCTACATTTTATATTCTCTCTACTTCGACCATCATCAGTTATTTTGCTCCCCAAATAGCAAAACTCCTTTACTACTTTAAGTGTCGCTTACAATTCTCTAAATTTCTAGTTTCGAATTTGCAACTGAATTAACTGTTAGATAACAGATCAGCGCCCGTGACGGATTAGCCGATTAAAAGAACGAGCGGCAATGTTAAGAATAGTCCTCTTTAGTTTGGAGTCCTTATCAGTTAGGCACGACAACAGACATCGGAAAATTCAAGGGCGCGTTCCCGGGATCGTAGAAGACCGGTATGGCCCTGAAATGTAACAGAAAAGCTAGGTGAACTTAAAGAGGGAGTCGTTGGAAGAAAGACTACGTAGCTCTCTCGAAACCCTTGTAGGTAGTGGGGGGGGGGGGGGGGCGTGGTAATTACGACGATAAATAATCCCTTGCACTCCCGTCACTTACTATGAATACTTTTATTCTCGCAGCATGTACACAATGCGTGTTGTCTTTGCCTTTCTCAATAAGCGGATGTTATACTAAACGAAAATAGTAATATTGGTATTACGTACCCTCCTCCATGCAGCATGTACAACAATGTAGTGAGAGTTCAAAGGCTAGTTGATTTTGTTGGTTATTCCTAACAACCTTTATTAAAACAATAAAAAAAACCACACAATATTTATCAGGTGTGGTCCCTTAAATAAAAGCAAATTAATCTATATTTATTTCCTAAAAATAAAACTGTATTTAACTGCCAAGGAACAATGGCCACATAATTCTCCAGTGCAGTCCCTTGAAAAAAGAACATTCTTTTGATATCAGCTACACTGCGTATAAATATACTGTCTATTTGTGACATGAAATTTGTGCCAGTGTAGACTCGAACCCGGATTTTCCACTTATCGTGAGCGGGCACTTTAACAGCTTCAGCTATCCGTGCACATTTCCAGTAACGATCCAATCCTCCATATGGCGGAATCTACAGCCCCTTAATGCTGAGACATTGCGTGATTCCCGCGAGAGGAAGATGAGACCACAATGAAACAACATGGTACCGTTGTTTTGCCCGTCTAGGCATCTAATACTTACTTAACTTACGTCTGTTTCTTCAGACATAAGTCGAAATAATTTAGTTTAAGTTTATTTACAAAATAAAATTAAAATTAACTACCCAGGCAAAACGGCCAAAACAATAACAAAAGGGATTATCCCCGACGGTAAAAAATTTAAACAGTTCTGATTTAAATGCTCGTATTTACAAATACGGATGTTACTTCAGCACTTCGTTCACAATAAAAGGTAGTCTTGAAACTTCCTGGCAGATTAAAACTGTGTGCCGGACCGAGACTCGAGCTCAGGACCTTTGCCTTTCGCGGGCAAGTGCTCTACCATATTTTTATTTTCTATTATTTTTTTAAATCTTATTTTGTTCGTTTTCGTTCGTTGTATCTGCTCTGGGCGGACGTCGAAAGACACCCGTTTCAGTTCGTTGTTGATCCATTAACTCAGTTTTTTTTATTACAGAGGACAGCTAGCCCTCTGACCGAACACGCTTAGCTACCATGCCGGCTGTCCATCTGAGCTACCCAAGTACGACTCACGACACGTCCTCACAGCTTTACTTCTGCCAGTACCTCGTCTCCTACCTTCCAAACTTTACAGAAGCTCTCCTGCGAACCTTGCAGAACTAGCACTCCTGAAAGAAAGGATATTGCGCAGACATGGCTTAGCCACAGCCTTGGGGATGTTTCCAGAATGAGATTTTCATTCTACAGCGGAGTGTGCGCTGATATGAAAGTTCCTGGCAGGAGAGCTTCTGTAAAGTTTGTAAGGTAGGAGACGAGGTACTGGCAGAAGTAAAGCTGTGAGGACGGAGCGCGAGTCGTGCTTGGGTAGCTCAGATGGTAGAGAACTTGCCCGGGAAAGGCAAAGGTCCCGAGTTCGAGTCTCGGTCCGGCACACAGTATTAATCTGCCAGGAACTTTCATATCAGCGCACACTCCGCTGCAGAGTGAAAATCTCATTCTGAAGGTAGTCTTCAGATTTCTTTAGGGCTGTTGACGGTTGCCTCCGGACCCGTGTTGACATGTTGTGCAGAAGGACCCGCCACAGCGGGTAGGACTTCCAAGTGTCAGCGGAGGTGAAATCGTTGCTCTCTGTCAAAAGCGATTACGACCGGCCGCCTATGCAATGCTGACCATATCGATTCGGCGCCAAAAGTCTTCTGCCTGCAAGTGCTTCAGTGCTCGACAGCGTGTCGTGGTCGCGCGACTTTTGACGCCCAGACGGTGCTCGAAGCGGCCGTTGCGAAATTCAAAGTGCACAGCTGGCGGCGCAGATGTAGATATAGATGTCGATGAATCTACACGGTACTGAAAAGTTAAGTCTTGTATAAGATAGCAGAGCTCAATGCGGCGTTTCCAATTACGTAATTAAGTGTGAATAGAACGCCACTTCCAGAATAAAACTACCCATTATCAATTATTCGCTAGATTTCAATTTATGATTTACATTAACGAGCCAAAACAGTATGACCACCTGCTTAACAGTTTGTAGGTCCATCTTTGGAACGCAATGCAGCACCGACTGTGCGTACCATCGAACCTATAATTTATTGCTATGTTTGTGGAGGTATGTGACATCAGATATCTACGCCCAAGTCATGTAATTGCCGTAAATAACGGACCGCTGATTTGTGTACGTGGTGATAGCGCCTCATAGCGACCCAGAAGGGTTCCATCGGATTCACAACAGGTGAATTTGGTGGCCAAGACATCAACGTGATTTCACTGTCACACTCTTAAAACCACTGTACCACGAATCTGGCTTCGAGACGTGAACAGTTATACGGCTGAAAGGTGACACCGCCATCAGGGAAGATATCAAGCATCAAGGTATGCAGGTGGTCCGCAGCTGAAATCATGTCTTAGATTACTACTACAGGTCCCATGCAAGCGAAGGAGAAAGTTTTCATAGCATAATACTGCTCCCAACTGCCTGCGCCTGTGGTACGGTGTAAGTCTGGAGCAACCGTTGGCCTCGATGACGGATTTTATGGAGACGACCAACAACCTATTATAGCAAGAACACGATTCATCCGAAGAGTCGATACGTTTCCATCGATCCACGGTAGAATCCCGGCCATCCCGTGCCCACTGCAGTCGTAATTGTTGGTATCATTAGCTTAACAGGGGGACAGGTAAGGGTCATCTGCTGCGGCGTTCCATGTTCAACAATGACCCATGAACGGTGTGCGCCTAAACACTTGTGCGTTCCTCAGCATTCTGCTCTTTCGGCACGAACCCCACAGATCACCGTCTATCTTACTTTACAAAGCAGACAAGCCTCCGAACCCCGCGCACTGAGAAGGGTCCTGGACGTCTAACCACTTAACGCCTAGTGGTAGTTTCACTGTTCTTCTACCACTTTCCGTAGATGCTCATGACAGCACTGCGTGAGCCGGCCACTGTGGCCGAGCGGTACTAGGCCCTTCAGTCCGGAACCACGCCGCTGCTACGGTTGCAGGTTCGAATCCTGTCTCGGGCATGGATGTGTGTGATGTCCTTAGTTAGATTTAAGTAGTTCTAAGTCTAGGGGACTGATGACCTCAGATGTTAAGTCCCATAGTGCTTAGAGCCATTTGAACCATTTAGTACTGCGTGAACATTCGACCAGCTACACCCTTTCGGGGTACTCGTTCACAGGCACTGTGTAACAATAATCTGCCCTTTGTCAGAGTCGCTTATCTCAATATACTGTATTTCCCCATTTGCAGCCTATATCTTTGGTAGGGTCATTCTCCGTCCGTCTCCGTTCTGCTTATATGCTTTCCTTACCGCGTCACGTGCCATCAGGCGGCACCCAACGTTGCGGTTCAAATGGTTCAAATGGCTCTGAGCACTATGGGACTCAACTGCTGAGGTCATCAGTCCCCTATAACTTAGAACTACTTAAACCTAACTAACCTAAGGACATCACACATATCCATGCCCGAGGCAGGATTCGAACCTGCGACCGTATCGGTCGCGCGGTTCCAGACTGTAGCGCCTAGAACCGCTCGGCCACTACGGTCGGCCAAACGTTGCGGTGATCAGTGGTCAAAGTGTTTTGGTTGTTCAGTGTACCAAAGCTACAAAAGGGACAGAATGGCTCTGAGCACTATGGGACTCAACATCTTAGGTCATAAGTCCCCTAGAACTTAGAACTACTTAAACCTAACTAACCTAAGGACATCACACACACCCATGCCCGAGGCGGGATTCGAACCCGCGACCGTAGCAGTCCCGCGGCTCCGGACTGCAGCGCCAGAACCGCTAGACCACCGCGGCCGGCAAAAGGGACAGAAGGCAGATGACTATAGAACAAATCATGTCCACAGCTGAGTAGCAATTATTGTGTCTTACTTTCATGTGTAGTTGAGGTGTTCGACCCCTGCCAAGGAAGTCCCCTTGAAAGAGAAGCAGTGACTGATTTCTCCACCCGAAATCAGAGGCCAGACGCGCGGCGTGTTGACTACATCCTCTCTGACACTGCTCTTCATAAATACGCAGACAGAGAATGCAGCGAAGGCAGTTATGGAGTCCAGAGCAGTAATATTACCAACGGCATGTATGCCAGTTTGGTACCATGTAGATACATTACATTAAAATGTACTGTACACCACAGATCTGATACACTACAAAATAAAAGTAACTAACATTATTGTGCATTATCTTTGAGAAGGCTGTCTCATGTTAAGTCCTTTTGGATGCAATTGGAGGCTCTAGATATAAAGGCTTGGGACCAAATAGGGTATAGTTATGTTCCTGCATGTTCCTCAGTGTGAGTCTGCATTGCTTTAACAATGTTGTTGTTATGGTCTTGAGTCGTAAGACTGATTTGATGCAGCTCTCTATGCTACTCTATCCTGTGCAAACTTCTTCATCTCCCAGTACCTACTGCAACCTACATCCTTCTGAATCTGCTTAGTGTATTCATCTCTTGGTCTCCCTCTACGATTTTTACCCTCCACGCTGCCCTCCAGTACTAAATTGGTGATCCCTTGATGCCTCAGAACATGTCCTACCAACCGATCCCTTCTTCTGGTCAAGTTGTGCCACGAACTCCTGTTCTCCCCATTTCTATTCAATACCTCAGCATTAGTTATGTGATCTACCCATCTAATCTTCAGCATTCTTCTGTAGCACCACATTTCGAATGCTTCTATTCTCTTCTTGTCTAAACTACTTATCGTCCATGTTTCACTTCCATACATGGCTACACTCCATACAAATACTTTCAGAAACGACTTCCTGACACTTAAATCTATACTCGATGTAAACAAATTTCTCTTCTTCAGAAACGCTTTCCTTGCCATTGCCAGTCTACATTTTTATATCCTCTCTACTTCGACCATCATCAGTTATTTTAGCAAAACTCCTTTACTGCTTTAAGTGTCTCATTTCCTAATCTAATTCCCTCAGCGTCATCCGACTTGACTACATGCTACAAAAGCGCACTTTCGAAGTGCTACGTAACTGCGGTACGTGTTGGATAGTGAAGCAGTGGTGTTGATCGTTATGGAGAAAGAACTGATACGAACCTCACTACACGCTGAGAGGCGCTGCTCTGTTGACATGTGGTGGGGGCAGCAGACTGAAGGAAAAAAGAAAAAACGGAGGATTAAAGTTTAACGTTCCATCGACGCGAGGTCATTAGAGCACGGATTTGGGAGGACGAGAAGGGGAACCGGCCGGACCTTTTCAAAAGAACCATATCGGCGTTCACTTTAAACGATTTAGGGAAATTGTTAGAAACCTATATCAGGAGTCCCGAAGCAGGATATGAGCTGCCGAGCTCCGTAATATGAATCCAGTATCTCAGCCATTATTTCATCTCGCTTGTTAGCTAAAAAAGAAAAAAAAAATGATTGTGCTATGATTTAGCGGCACACGGGTCAGCTGAAATTCGACCCCACTCGGCAGCTGAAGCCAGGGCTGATCAAGTGGTTCGAATGGCTCTGAGCACTATGGGACATAACATCTGAGATCATCAGTCCCCTAGACTTAGAACTACTTAAACCTAACTAAGCTAAGGACTTCACACACATCCATGCCCAAGGCAGGATTCGAACCGGCGACCGTAGCAGCAGCGCGGTTCCGGACTGGAGCGCCTAGAACCGCTCGGCGACAACGGCCGACCAGGGCTGATCACATGTTCCCACTGTGACGCAGAGCGCTGGAAACATCAAGCAGTGAGCACAGCGCTTCCACTAGGCTAGAAGCGGCCACGTGTGGCAGCCGAAAGGTGTCTGGCGTGTGACGGAAGTGGCCACAACTTGGAGCCAGCGCAGGAGACCGAAGGCAGCAGGTGCAGGACAATACTTTCAACGTGATGTCGGTTCATGGAGGGCGCGCTGTCCAGTGTGTCTTCGTCCTGGAGCGACTGGCTTGTGGAGTCCGTAGGCGAGCAACGGCGGGGAGGCGAATCGCGATCAGCAAGCTGAAAACATTTTTCAAATGACTACTAAACCGATCTAGCACAAGAAGAGAACTCTTCTTCAATAAAGCACCTTTCCTTCTCTCCCACACTCTGTAGCCCCCTATGTAAGGAGTCCAGCAAAGCGGGAGTCACCATGTTTTACTGACTGTAAGACTACGAACTATAAGACAGTTTTTAAGCAATTTTTTTAAATAAAATTTTTACCATTTCTATTATTAGGTTGCAAAGCCAGTATAAAAAAATCTTTGTTTATAAAATAGAACCTTCCTTTAAAATCCCTGAACATCCTCATCTAGACTTCCTTCTTCTTCTCTCTCTTCGTTGTCATCGTTGTCTTCATATACAACAAAATGGTCTTCACTGCCATAGAGATCGTTACTTATGCCGCACTTCTTGAAAGATTTAACAATAATGTCTTCTCTCACTCTAGACCACGATTATTTTATCCACTGACACACTTGTTTGATTGTAGGTCATTTTAAAGCTCCCTTCTGCGTGAATGTGTGTTAGGCTTCATCCGTCATCCATTTGCTTCATTACATTCCTTCCTCATATACACTTTAAATGGTTCATTTATCGAGACATCAAGAGGTTGCAATTGTGGACTACGTCCTCCGTGTCTCGGTTTCTCTTTCACAGAATTTTTCAAATGACTACTAAAGTGATCTAGCACAAGAAGAGAACTCTTCTTCAATAAAGCACCTTTCCTTCTCTCCCACACTCCGTTAATCCATAATTTCATACCAGCCTCATCTATCCAACCCTTTTCATGTATGTGAACAAAAAAACCTGACGGTATTTCGGAAGGTTTTGGCATTGATTTGAGCTTGAAAATGATCATTGGATTAAGTTTAGTACCGTCAGGACAACATGAGAGGACAACATGTGCACTTGTTTTTATTGCTACAGTTTTAGCACTTTTCATGGCAACAGTTCTCTTACTCGGCACATCAAATTTCGGAGGAGTTTTGCCTGTATTCGCATTGGCTTCGTTCCGCAATGGTTTTCTTTCGAAGGTTGCATAAGAAAGTGGTGGAAAGATAATATTTTCTCTTCATACTCTTGTAGTATTTTCTGATATATTTTGGTTTTGGTTCGCATGCTAAGTCCATGTCGGTTCATAAACCTGTACAATTAACTCAACTACTGAGGTCTGTTAAGTTCCGCTGTGGCGCTAGCTAACGAACGTGTGTTTGCATCATTTTTGTATTAATTTCTATGCCATATTTACGTTCTCTTTGAATCCATTTCAATACGTCACATTCTAGTTTTGGCCATTTTGAATCGGTCCTACATTTGCACATTTAGTATTCCAAATTTTTTTCAGTTCTTCTTTACTAGCCCGCTAATTGCGAATGGTTTTTTACTGTTGGTAGAGGGCCGAAATGCCACTAAGCTACTCTGTTTCCATATTCTTCTGCATACGTTATTGCGAGGGTTGAATGAAAAGAAGTGCCTCCACCTTCGTTAACTGGGTTTGGGCGGGAATATTTCAATAAATCAAATGCAGAAATAATCCTTAGAATGTGATCTTTAATTACCAATATTCACTTTTCCACATAATCACCAGCCAATTGGATACATTTCTGCCAACAATGAACAAATTTTCTGAAGCCATCAAGGAAGAAGTCGACGCTCTCTTTCTGCAACCACAGTCTCACAGCTCTCTCAATGTTTTCGTCAGAAGCATAACGATATCCCCGCAGATCGTCTTTCATTATCGGGAACAGATGGAAATCAGACGGTGCTAAATCTGGACTGTATGGAGGACGCCGTACGGTGGTGACATTCAGTCTCTGAAGTTCTACTGTGGTGGCACGTGAAGTGTGTGGTTTGGCATTGTCATGCTGCAAGAAAACATTTCCCTTTTCCTTTCGGACCCTCGTTAGCCGTCGTTTCAGAGTTCTCAGCGTTGTCATGCAACGCTCTGAATTTATTGTTGTCCCACGATGAAGGAAATCGACGTGGATAACACTCTCTGCATCTGAGAACACTGTGGCCATGATTTTTCCAGCTGAGGGCTGCGTCTTGAATTTCTTTTTCTGGGGCGAGTCTTTGTGTCGATATTCCATAGACCGACGTTTCGTCTCTGCGTCGTATTGATGTATCCACGTTTCGTCTCCTGTCACAACTGAATGTAGAAAGGCGTCACCTTCATTCTCGTAACGCGAGAGGAGTTCCTGGCAAATTTTGTCTGTGCGCTTTCATTTCAGGAGTCGGCATCCTGGGTACCCATCGTGCACAACTCTTCCAATAGCCAAGCAGAGCAATAATGTGAGCCACACGTTCTTGTGAAACGCTGATTGTGCTTACAGTCTCTCTGAGTGATACTGCTTACAATCTCTCTGAGTGATACGACGATCGTCCTGAATCAATCTGTCAACATTTTGCCTGCGAAACTCGGTGGTTGCTATCACTGGACGTCCAACTCTTTGTTTGTCACGCAGGCCAGATGTTCCCGTCTCAACATCTTTCAACTTACTCGCCTAGCGACGCACAGTACTCACATCAACATAGTCACCATAAAGTGCTTTCATTCTCTGATGAATCTCCTTTGGGGTGACGACTTCTGTTGTCAAGAATTCAATGGCTTCACGTTACTTAAATCGCATTGACCGACCGTCTGCACAGTGTTCCATACTTTACACTATAACAACACAACCGTTGGCTTCCCGCCAACTGGAGCTGTAAAGAAGAGGCTACGGGACAAGCCAGTACCTGCCGCATACCAATGCTGCCAACTGTTGCAGAGTTATTTTTCTTCCGTTATGAAACTAACTACTAACAAAAATATTGTATTGTTATCGATAACACAAATCACTTTCAATTCAAATTCACTGGCTCTGTAGACACCAATGACGCATTATAGGCTAGACAGTTTTCTGAGTTTGTGATGGTGGGATGGCAGGGAGACAGTGTTAGTAAGCTTGTGAATCCCTGCAACTCACGTTCGTCGCATGGATGCACTGCTGCTGCCAGTTGAATCCAGTGTTGCCAGACAGAGATAAGTTTCCCGCGACATCCAATATATGACCATTGTTAACACTGGCAGGAATTTTAAATCAAACATTGGACGTTTTTACATTAATTGCGAGTATAAAAAGCACTCTGTCTTCAGGCCAAGAGTGGCCTACTGGGACCATCCGTCCGTCGTGTCATCCTCCGAGGAGGATGCGGATAGAAGGGGCCTGGGGTCAGCACTCCGCTCTCCCGGTCGTTATGATGGTATTCTTGACCGAAGCCGCTACTATTCCGTCGAGTAGCTCCTCAATTGGCATCACGAGGCTGAGTGCACCTCGAAAAATGCCAACAGCGCATGGCGGCAGGATGGTCACCCATCCAAGTGCCAGCCACGCCCAACAGCGCTAAACTACGGTGATCTCACGGGAACCGGTGTATCCACTGCGGCAAGGCCGTTGCCCTGGTTGCGAGTATTAGACAACTGAATTTTGGAGTCAATTTTTCGAAGTAAAAATTACATCTTATAGTCCGCAAAATGGGGTAATGGGTGATGTTCGCAAACCGCAGCAAATATCGCCTTAAGATATTCGTTGGATCCATAAGACTGCACACTCCTGCAGCCGTTGTGGTGCATTCAGAAACACTCGACTGTTTCCTAGACATTTTTATCGGTAAACGAAACGAAATCAAAATGCAATGGGTAGGCACCAAACTCAGTAAACCAAAATCATAAATTAGTTTTTGCTAGCAAAATGAAATAAATAAAGCCTATCGAAAGAGGCAAAGCAATGTCGTAAAGTTATTAATACACAAAGCGAAATCACTAAATAGGTGTATCCCAGCCAAGTAAATTTGTTGTTTCTCTGTATTCTTAAAGATAAGATTGCTGTGCTTAATTCTGTCACTCACGTAAATATCTTTCACTGAGTTAAAAAGCTATCATCGCCATCTGTTAGTTCTTTGGTGTACTACGAAACCAACAGCGCTGTCTACTGCTTCTTTTGTGTTACGCCGTGATGATGTGTCTTTGAGATAAACATTGAAGTTCAGCAGTCAACTTTTTCCGGCTCCGATTATGATAATATAAAACTTGTACGTTGCCCCAAGCTACGCTCAAGTTACCTGTGAAAATCCCCTGCAAATGTGACTAGTAGTTTTGAAGATTAGCGTGTTCAAGGAAACAAACAGTTAGATACGACGAGTTTAGATAAAACATTAAATCACTCTGTCTTTTCTACGTGTTCCGATTTTGATGAAATACACCCTGTACGTTGCCCCAAGCTACATGGAGTTGATGCAAATGCATATAGTAGTCTTGGAGCTTAGCGTGTTCAAACAGACAAACATATAGACACGACGGTTTTACACTTCTGTTATTTCCCTGAGGTCGGCTTCTATCAGTTTTTCCATTCCTCTGTAAATAATTCGTGTCAGTATTTTGCAACCGTGACTTAGTAAACCGATGCCTCGGTAGTATTCATACCAGTCAGCATCTGAACTTCTTTGGAATTGGTTATATCATATTCTTTCTGAAGTCAGACCGTATTTCGCGGATATAATAAATCTTGTACACTAGGTGGAATAATTTTGTTATGACTGTCTCGCTCAAGCATCTCAATAGGTCGGTGGGTCTCTTGTCTCTTCTAAGGCCCTTGTTCCTACTTAGGTCTATCATTACTCTGTCAGATTATTTCCGCAGTACCACATGTATCTCCTCGCCTTTAACTATGTTCTCTTCTCTTTCTGTAACAATGCCCTCAAGTTTGTTTCATTTATATGGATGCTCTATATATTCCTTCCACATTTGAGTTTTCGGTTCTTTATTTAGTACTGGCATACCATCTGAGCCCTTCTCATTTCTCGAAAGGACTCTTTAATTTTCATATTGGCAGCATCTATCTTTCCCCTAGTTATGCATGCTGCTACAGCGCGGTATTTGTCATCTAGCCATTCCTCCTTTATGTCAATTTCATTTTTAGACGTCTGTATTCCCTTTCACCTGCTTCATTTGGTGCATTTTTTTCATTTTTTCTCCTCTGGTCAATTAAATCAATTATCTTCTGTGTTTCAGTTTTTTTACTAGGCCTTGCCTTTTTTACCTAAGTGATCCTCTCTTGCCTTACCTTTTTTTAATATCTCAGAGCTACTCTTTCGTCTTGTATTGTATTCCTTTTCCTCGTTTGTATTCAACGTTGCCTGACGCTCGGTCTGAAACTCTATACAGCTGCAGGTGATCCAGATCCCATCTTAATTTCCCATCTTTCCGTAATTTCCAGTTTCAGTTTGCAGATCAAAACCAGTAACAGTCCATATCTTCCCCTGAAAATGTCTCAGCGCTTAAAATCTCCGTCCGACCATTATGCAGTTTAGCCCGCCTGCTTAACTGAGTGTTAATGTGTTTATCTACCATGCAGGGCACCTGGATTCGATGCCCGGGCGGATTGGAGATTTCCTCCGCTCGTGAACTGGGTGTTTTATTGTGTTCATCATCTTCTCATCATCACCGACATGCAAAACCCCCAATTTGGCGTCACATGAAATAAGACTTGCAACCCGGCGGCCAAACTTCCTCGGATGGGGCCTCCCGGCCATTAACGCCACACAATCATTTCATTTCATTTTATGTAATCAATCTGAAATCTTCCACGTATACACCCTTCTTTCACGACTCTTAAACTAAGACCTAGCGATGATTAAATTATGCTCTGTGCAACGTTCTACCAGGCGGTTTCCTCCGTCATTCGTTTCCGCTAGTCAGTGGTCCCCTTCCATTTTTCCTTTTCTTCCTTTTCCTACTGGCAACGGCCTTGCCGCAGTGGCTACACCGGTTCCCGTGAGATCACCGAAGTTAAGCGCTGTCGGGCGTGGCCGGCGCTTGGATGGGTCACCATCCTGCCGCCATGTGCTGTTGCCATTTTTCGGGGTGCACTCAGCCTCGTGAGGCCAATTGAGGAACTACTCGACCGATTAGTAGCGGCTTCGGTCAAAGAATATCGTCCTAACGGTCGGGAGTGCGGTGTGCTGACCACACGCCCCTCCTTATCCGCATCCTCCTCGGAAGATGACACGGCGGCCGGACGGTCCCGGAAGGGCCACTTGTGGCCTAAAGACGGAGCTTTTTTTTTTTTTTCCTTTTCCTACTACCGAATTCCAGTCACCCATCACAATTAAATTTTCCTCTCTTTTTATCTGAATAATTTCCTTTATCTCCTCATACATTCTTTCAAGCTCCTCATCGACTGCAGAACTAGTAGGCACATAAGCTTTTACATGTAAACCTGTACTTCTGTGGTGTGCGATAGCTTCATTTCTATCTTGGCTAAAATAATGCGTTCACTATACTGTTCGCAAGATATTACCCACATTCATTTTTTCTTCATCTACATAGATACCCTGAAAATAACATTTAAGTGACTGGCAGAGGGTACATCGAATCACCTTTAAAAAACAATTCTCTATTATTCTACTCTCGAATAGCGTGCGGAAGAAAACGAACATATATATGTTTCCGTGCGAGCTCTGATTTACCTTATTTTATTATGATGTTCGTTTCCCGCTTTGTAGGTTGGCGTCAACAAAATATTTTCGCATTCGGAGGAAAAAGTTGGTGACCGAAATTTCCTGAGAAGAGCTTGCCGCAACGAAAAATCGCCTTTGTTTTGATGATTTCCACCCAGATTCCTGTATCATGTTCATGACACACTCTCTCCTATTTCTCGATAATACAAAACGTGCTACTCTTGTTTCAACTTTCTCGATGTACCCCCCTTAATCCTATTTTATTAGGGTCCCACTCAATGCAGCAATACTCCAAAAGCGGACGGACAATCGTAGTTCAAAATGGCTCTGAGCACTATGGGACTCAACTGCTGTGGTCATTAGTCCCCTAGAACTTAGAACTACTTAAACCTAACTAACCTAAGGACATCACACACATCCATGCCCGAGGCAGGATTCGAACCTGCGACCGTAGCAGTCGCACGGTTCCGGACTGCGCGCCTAGAACCGCGAGACCACCGCGGCCGGCGACAATCGTAGTGTAGGCAGTCTCTTTAGTAGATCTGTTGCATGTTTGATTGATTTATCGTGTAACCGGAAGTTCAACGGATTCCTTTTAGCACTCATGTGGATGACCTCACACTTTTCATTACTCAGGGTCAATTGTCAATTTTCGCACCATACAGATATGCTGGTGCTACAGAAGAATGCTGAAGATAAGGTGGGTAGATCACGTAACTAATGAGGAGGTATTGAATAGGATTGGGGAGAAGAGAAGTTTGTGGCACAACTTGACTAGAAGAAGGGATCGGTTGGTAGGACACGTTTTGAGGCATCAAGGGATCACAAATTTAGCATTGGAGGGCAGCGTGGAGGGTAAAAATCGTAGAGGGAGACCAAGAGATCAATACAGTAAGCAGATTCAGAAGGATGTAGGTTGCAGTAGGTACTGGGAGATGAAGAAGCTTGCTCAGGATAGAGTAGCATGGAGAGCTGCATCAAACCAGTCTCAGGACTGAAGACCACAACAACAACAACAGATATGCTATTTGTTTTGATCTTCTGAAGACTTTACTAGATGGTAAACGACGTCATCATCTGCAAACAGCCTAAAACGGCTGCTTAGGTTGTCTTCTGAATTGTTTATACGGATAACGGCAGATGGCCTATAACACTGCCTTCGGGAACGCTAGAAATCGCCCCTGTTTCACTCGATGACTTTCCGTCAACTATTAAGAACTGTGACCTCTCTGACGGGAAATCAGGAATCCAGTCACATAACTGAGACGATATTCCATAAGCATCAGAGCTAGTTGTGTTTCCCAATAACGATATTTTCTAAATCTTTGTTGACTGTGTGACAACAGGCCGTTCTCATCAAGGAAATTAATATTGCTCGAATACAAAACATGTTCCAAAATCCTGCTGCATATTGACGTTAGTGACATGGCCCTGTAATTAACTGGATTGTTCCTACTGCCTTCCTTGAATATTGGTGTTACCTGCGCAGCTTTCCAGTCTTTGGGCGCGGATCTTTCGTCCAGCGAGCGGTTGTATATGACTATTAAGTACGGAGCTTTGCATCAGCATACTCTAAAAGGAACCTAATTCGTATATAGTCTGGAGCGGAAGACTTGCTTCTATTAAGTGATTTAAGTTGCTTCACTACTTCGAGGATATCTGCTTCTAAGTTATTCATGTTGGCAGCTGCAATTGATTCGAACTCTTGAATATTTACTTCGTCTTCTTTGGTGAAGGACTTCCGGAAGACTGTGTTTAATAACTCTGCTTTAGCAGCACTATCATCGATCGTATTTCCATTACTATCGTGCAGAGAGGGCATTGATCATATCTTGCCGCTAGCGTACTTTATATATGACCAGATTCGCTTTGGATTTTCTGCCAGGTATCGTGACAAAATTGTTAAAACTATTCTAAGCATCTCGCATTGATGTCCGTACCAAAATTTCGAGCTTCTGTAAAATATCGCCAATCTTGGTGATTTTGCCTTCGTTGCATGGGGGCTTAATTGTAAAAATGCAAATATTTTAGTAGCTGTGAGTCCGGTTACGAAGTCTCGTAACCGGTTGGCCCTGACTAGCATTATTACGCAATCTGACTGCATAAAATAACAATAAAGAATGAAGGGAAATTTCCGTTAACACAATTGGTTAATTAAGTCCCCTGCAACTATAAAAGCTACGAAACAATAAGGCACAAGTGTAACTGTTCTGTGTGTGATAGTGTGACTCAACGTACATGTATCTGGCACGGTTCTTCCTCAATACGACAAGAAATTTTAAACACCATTTACAATGAACTAATTGAAAAACCAGAAATACTATAATTGCACATAGAAACCAGAATTACAAGTCTAATACATGAACACGAGCCAGATGATTTGTTGACTGAACCTGTGACCAAGAGGCATTATTATTAAGGAAAATTGAAATAAAAAAAAATTTGTTACCCCCATATATATTGACGAAAAATACACTGTGATCATTGCAAAATCTTCCATATATACATTACACCAACCGAACAGCATCTACTCTCTCGCTCAACAGAACAACAACTCACACGACATCCTCTGAACTAGTACTGCTCTCGACATCCTCTCAACAAGCACCGTCCACGGCAACCTCTGGACTACTACTGCCAGTGGAGGCGGCGGAATAATAATCTTTGGCGCAATCTCTGGCACTGTGACTCAGTGTAGCCACCTTTCATATGCCCCTCCTCCACGCGCTAGAATTTGATGGTATTTTTGCCAGCATTGGGGGTGAAAATACCACCACATTCGTCCAAAAAAAAAAAAAAAAGAGACAAAAATAAAAAATAATATTACCAACAAGGGAACCTCCCCATCGCACCCCCCTCAGATTTAGTTATAAGTTGGCACAGTGGATAGGCCTTGAAAAACTAAGCACAGATCAATCGAGAAAACAGGAAGAAGCTGTGTGGAACTATGAAAAAATAAGCAAAATATACGAACTGAGTAGTCCATGTGCAAGATAGGCAACATCAAGGATAATGTGAGCTCAGGAGCACCGTGGTCACGTGGTTAGCGTGAGCAGCTGTGGAATAAGAGGTCCTTGGTTCAAGTCTTCCCTTGGGTGAAAAGTTTACTTTCTTTATTTTCGCAAAGTTATGATCTGTCCGTTCGATCATTGACGTCTCTGTTCACTGTAATAAGTTTAGTGTCGCACCGCAAAACCGTGCGATTAGTCGACGAAAGGACGTGCCTTCCAATGGGAACCGAAAACATTTGATCGCAAAGTCATAGGTCAACCGATTCCTCCACAGGAAAACACGTCTGATATATTCTATACGACACTGGTGACGGCATGTGCGTCACATGACAGGAATATGTTGTCGACCCACCTAACTTGTACACTTGGCGAATGGGTAAAAAGATTCAGTGGCACCCAGCGATGTTGAACAGGCGCAGACATCAACAACTGACATTATCTCAGTAGAAGCAGTTACATCAGTGTCACCCAGTAATGTTGAACAGGTGCAGACAGCAACAAGTGACATCAGTTCAGCAGAAGCAGTTCCATCAGTGGCACTCAGTAATGTTGAGCAGGTGCAGACAGCAACAAGTAACATTATTTCAGTAGAAGCAGTTCCATCAGTGGCACCCAGTAACGTTGAACAGTGCAGGTAACAGTCCATAATATTCACTATCACTAATTAGACAGTACATCACAGTTCATCAGCAGAAATTAAACATTTCCAAGTGGCATCCATCAGTGTTGAACAAGTGCAGGTAACAGTCCATAATATTCACTATCACTAATTAGACAGTTCATCAGCAGAAATTAAACATTTCCAAGTGGCACCCATCAATGTTGAACAAGTGCAAGCACGAACAACAGTTTGAATGCACACACAATTGCTTTTACAAAATTATTCTCAATGCTCTTACACTAAACATACAAATTATAATAAACACACAAATGATATCAGATAATTGTCATATTAACTATTACAAATACACAAATATCAGTAAAGTATAATATTTATGGGTGTCAGTGCAAGCCACAACAAACAAGTGAAATAAAATTTAGGAGATAGGTCGGTACCAATTATTTGGGATTAGGAAAGGAAAACACACAAAACACAGTCACCCATCTTTCATCCACATATTAAGTACTACTGTGTAATTGAATAGTGTTAACTGTGTAAATGCAATTCTGTCAAAATCCGATGTTCAACATGTGTATCAAATAGTAGTGGCAACAGTGTATAACAGTCAATAATAGTTAGTCAATGTCATAGTCATCATGTCAAGACCAATGTTTGCCAAGCCAAATCAAAATGTACGGTTGCTGAACAACTGTCAGTGTGCCAAGATATGCAATTACTTCCTCTCACCAAAAAAAAGTGTATACTGCTTATTGATTTAACAAAGTGTGTGTGTAGACAATCTTCCTTCCATTTGAGTGTTCTAGTCTGCCATCTTCATCCTCCTTGTTAAATATAAACAAAAAATAAATGCTCCTCACTTACTTTACCTCTTATCCACCAAAACTCCAATAATCATCAGCGTCACATAATCTCAATACTTCAATAATACCTCTTACGTCGATACATATAAACCTCATCATCAATATCATTTACCTTACCTCTTGTCCACCAAAACTCCAATAATTATCAACTTCACACAATCTCAATACCTCAATAATACCTCTTCAATACATCGACACATATAAACCTTATCACCAATATCATTTCACTTCCACAACAACTCTTTCCTCTAGTCATTCTCCTCGAACAAGTACAAATAAAATCCTAGTGCAAACTTCAATTCATCATCCCATGCAATCCGAAGACACAATGTCCACACACGACCTCTGTGTAATCCACCTGACCCAAATCTTCTACTCATTATGAATTATAAAATACATTTTGGTTACCTTGTCCATCATTAAATAAAAGAAATGCATACATGACCTCTAACAGCCTTTAGTTTGAATAACTTTCAGTAAGTAAGTACGAGTACGGAGTGTGAATGGTCGTAATATTTCACAGTGTGTACACCATTTCAAGAATCATGGCAAAACAGAAGCAAACATGTGGAGTATTTCTTGTGTCAAGTGTCACTTGCTATTTCAATTGTTCACGAAGTATGCAGTGTAATAACTGTCAATGGTCTAAACCTAGTGTTGGTATGTCATGTCGTTAGCTTCCTTTCTATTAGCATAAACTTATATAGCTTCCATAAAACCTCCAGCTCATGTGACTTCAATGAAGTTTCTTGTACCAATGTCGTTCGTAGAATTATAGCAGTTCATTTTCTTATCTTAAAATATAAAGCACTGAGCGTAAGCAAAACATTGCAATAGCGAGTAAATATGTCAGTAGAGAACAGAATGTCAACAAGTGGATGCAGCACAATCCCTACAACGAGGCTCTGCCAAGCGAACAATCTATAATTAATACCATAGTGTAACCTAAACTCCATGTTCGTACACAGTGTATAAGCATTTCTATATACCAAATTAAAGAGTAGGTATGACAACAAAACAAAAATGTGGAAATATGCAATCCATACGCAAAGCAGCAAATATATATATATATATATATATATATATATATATATATATATATATATATATATATATTACATAATAAACAGGTCATTAGTATCATATCAGCGTAAGCAGATAAATGTACATATGTAATCTTAATAAGTAAACATGAAGGCGCAAGCAGTTAAATCACAATGTATGACTTACATACGTAACCATATCAGCACGACTAATCAGGTGACAACTATAATTTAAATAAATAAGCACAGCAGGCACGTAATAAAATATATATGACATCAGTGAAAAAGCAGCACAGCCAAGCGATGCATAATATACGTAAGTAACAACCTCGTTCATTAATCAATCATTGTCAAAATCAGTTAACACAAAGTATAAATCACGTAATAGCGAGCAGCAAATTAGGTCTAAAGTACGTACCTAAGTGGAAATATGTTACCTGAAAAATAAACTCTTCGAAATTACATTCTTCCTGAAATTTTCTCGATAGCAAGTCCTCTTAACGTCGGACACACAAAGAATTTACCTGAAGTTCTTAAATATTATATACAACATAATCCTGCAAAAAAACTGAACGTTAATAACATTATTTATCAAGTCACTATAGCTTTATACTGAATTTAATCGGAGAAATTAGACTGTGTATTTGTTTACGGCTGTCAGTTCATTCGCACTGAGCGCTCGATCAGCTGTAGGTACGCGTGACGTAGGAAGTAATTGTTTGCGGTCAACGACTGCCTTGTGAAGCGCGCAGACTTGACTGTTGCTTTGAGTATGTGCCGCCGCCAGAACACGGCGCGGTATCCTTGTATTCTGTGAGTGTTTACATGTAACTGTTAGTTTCTCAAAAGTATGTCATTCCAAAAAAATGTTAACGTTCGATATATGATGTATTCCCTTAGCGCGCCGTGATTTAAGAGTTTCTACTTCGACAGTGTTATCATGAATAATTTTGCGAACTCTATATGGACCGTTATAAAGCAGAAAAAAATTTGCGACACAAGCCTTTTCCTTTGTGAGACAAACGATGAGACTTAATTAACACCTTTTGACCAACTGACAAAGTTTTTAGACGACCAGGACGTTTAGCTGATTTCTCTCTTCTAGCAGCCGCAGATGCAATATTTTGTAGAACCAGGTTGACAACTTCAGAATGCCGCAGTTTCCGTGCAGGCGGAAAAGGAACGATTTCAGAAATGCGATTTGTCGGTGCTTTATTTTTTAATATCAATATGGGCGGTAAAGAAGTTGAATTAGGGAGTTCATTCAGAATGTTTTGAAAAATATGAAGATACTGATCCCACGTTCTGTGATTCTGATGACAATAAAGACGACACAATTTATTGATTTCCTTCATCCATCTCTCTGACGCGTTAGATTGAGGGTGAAAAAGTGAAATGAAAATTGGTTTAATCTTACGACGCCGTAGAGTACGAAGCCAAAATTTAGAGCGAAACTGTGATCCATTAACTGATATAACTTTATCAACATGACCCACTTCTTTAAGAAAATATTTGATGAAAGCATTAGATACTGAACGAGCTGTTGCTTTACGTAAAGGTGTAAAACACACATATTTTGATGTCAATTCCACTACTACCATAATGTACGCAAAACCATTAGTAGAACGAACCACTGGACCGAGCAAATCGACTGCAGCCATCTCCTTTAATCTCCCTGGAATGATAGGAAACAACGGTGCTCTGTGAGAAGTAGTTGGCGGCTTAGCCTTTTGACATAATTTGCATTTAGCAAGAACAAATCGATTACGTTTTTCCATATTACTGAAGTAGCAATTTTCTCGTAATTTATGAAAGCATTTTCTGGGCCAAAGTGTGCATAACTGAATTGTGTATACCAAATCAATTTATTAACCCATTCATCAGGAATGCAAACTAACCAAACAGAGTTGTCAACCGATTTTCGTTTAAAACGAATATCATTGCGAACTAAATAATACCGTCTAATCGCTACGCTTTCCTTTCTCCTCCACTTGTCCTTTATGTCCCATATTGGATCCTTATTGTGCTCCTTAGCGATGTCCTGGACCGAAGAAGAAATAAAATTTTCAAACGCAACACCTTGAATATACATCAAACAATAATTGTTTTCTTTGCAGTCCTCCTCAGCACTTTGTTTTAAACCCATAGGTGCACGTGATAAAGCATCAGCAATAACATTTGAGGAACCCTGTATGTAAACAATACAAAAATCAAATTCCTGTAGATACAGCGCCCATCGTGACAATCTTCCATGTGTTAATTTTGTTGACATAAGAAATTCCAGAGCTCGATGATCGGTGTAAACCTTCTGCCATACAAAAATATGCGAAATTTTGTGAAAGCCCAAACAACAGCCAAAGCTTCAAGTTCCGTAATCGAATAATTCTTTTCGGATTTAGAGAGAACACGACTTCCAAATGCAAAAGTTTTCTGTACTACAACGCCGTTTTCTTCTATCTCTTGAAATAAGTGTGCACCTAGGCCTTTGTATGATGAGTCCGTCGCCAAACAAAAATCTTTAGATATTCCAGATTTGAAAGAAGTGGAGCAGCAACTAAAGCATCACGAAGTTGTTCAAATTCTGATTGAGCTTTCTCATCCCAACACCAATTAGAATTCTTTCACATAAACTAGGTGTGGCCAAATTGTCCAATCTAACAAAGCGTCTAAGAAAATTACAGACACCAAGGAAACTACGAACATCACGTTTTGTAGTAGGAACAGCATAATTACGAATAGCGTCTAGTTTCTCTGGATCAGGAAGAATACATTCTGTAGAGATAATATGACCAAGAAATTTCACCTGAGAACGACCAAATTCAGATTTTTCTAAGTTCACTGTAACGCCAACTCTTGCAAAAATACGTAATAATGAATCCAAAATTTTTGTTATGCTCACTCCAAGAACGTTTAGCAATAAGAATATCGTCTACATATGAAGTAATATTGTCACGAAGATAAACAGGTAAAATTTCGTTTAAACTACGAATGAATGCTGCAGAAGATATAGTAAGTCCAAACGGTAATTTCCGAAATCACTTTTGGGTAAAATAGTCATATCCGGTTATTCTTTACCGACTCCTTTTCTAGATAGATTGATAGTTGAAGAGTTGTTTTGATAGATACAAAGAATAGTAAAAGAGTAGGCAGCAGTGCAGTGACGACATAAATAGCCACACATAAATTCCAGTTTGTGACTTGGTGGCCAATTTGGTGGAAGTGCGTACATAAATTGATCTAACCATGAACATGGATGTATGTCATTCTTAGAATTGCGAAAGATCTTAAATTTCCGAACAGTTCAAAAGTGTTTATAGTTTTCGCCTCGTGGCGACAAAGATCTATCGCGTCTGTCCCAGTCCGAATGTCGATTATTGTCAAGTTGGCGCGCCTGGCGCTCTCTTGTTGCATCTCGTAAATGAAATAAATTATTTTCTTCAAAACCCGCCGCTATCGGTGATTCCAAATTTCTTCTACTGTCTTTTCCTACGATTTCGCTTTCAATTTGTTTAACTTGCTTTCGTAACGCCTCAAATTCTCTTTTAACGCGTTCATTAAATTTTCCCTCATTTTTAACATGTTTATTTATGTTCTGGTACTCTTCAGTGTCTGCAAATGGCAATGGAGCTGAATCACCTGAATCTCTGTCCCCATTTAAACTAAGACTTGTCAATTTATCGGAAATCTCCTCAACTCTTCCCGATAAGTCACCTATTTGTTCTTTCTGTTTATTTGCGTCTTCCGTAAGTGTCGCGACTCGAGTTTCAGTATTGACACATTTAGTAGTTAACTGTTCATATTGATGTATTAGGTTATTTATTCTGTCATTGGTACGGATTCCTCGATTCTTTTAAATATTTCTTCCTTATCGTGTGCACGTTGTAAATTTAAATCTGAAAATTTTTGTACTATCACACGATCTCTTTCTTCCTGTACTCTATCCTGTTCCTTTTGTCTAATTTCTATTGAAATTAATGTATTATTGTGAGCATTCATAATCGGTCGTACTTCTTCTCTAATTTCTTTCTTTAATTCATCTTTCATGTTTTTGAAACATGTCCCTATTCGTGAGTCTAACCGTGTTTCCATTGTTCCCATGTCAGTTTTAATTGTTCTCATTTGCGAGTCTAACCGTGTTGCCATTGTTCCGAACTGTGTTTCCATTGTTCCCATACCAGTTTTAAATGTTCCTATTTGTGATCCCAAATTTAATATTGCACTCATCAACTGCTTTCATATTAACTGGTTCGAAATTCTTTCCGCCCCTAACATTTCCCGTAAAGCTAACTTCCTTCGTCATAGCTGTAAAGCTACCTGTGTTCGATACTATTGCAGAATCTTCTATCGTTAATCTCGTATTCTGTGAATTTTTTGATTGTGAAAAATTTTGAACTGGTTCCGGACTATTTTCCAGGCTTATTGTTTTCTGCTTCATTATTCATCCCACTGTTCTCCTGTGTTGGCGAGTTCGCCATGTTAACAATTTCGTTATTCTATCTATCATTTTTGCCTTTTTCATCGATCGCGTAATCATTAACAAAACATACAAAACTCGTCATTATACGAAAATTACACACGATATAACACTTTATCACGAACAATACCATCCACACGAAATGCTTCCCGACAAACACGATTAACGAACAATTAAAACCCTCACAATTGCACAAAACTGTCAAACCCGTATACGACTCATCAAAAATTAAATTCCACAAAAATACCATCAGAAGAATGACACGACAACTACAAATGTTCAATTACCAAATCTACACATGCAATATAGACTACAGTTACTAAACTACAAATTACTACAACAATACTACTGTCTGCTATTTTTACTATCAAAAGAATTCCAAGGGACGATCCGAAACAGCGGTCGCCACGTGCATGGGGGCTTAATTATAAAAATGCAGATATTTTAGTAGCTGTGAGTCCGGTTACGAAGTCTCGTAACCGGTTGGCCCTGACTAGTATTAGTACGCAATCTGACTGCATAAAATAACAATAAAGAATGAAGGGAAATTTCCGTTAACACAATTGATTAATTAAGTCCCTTGCAACTATAGAAGCTACGAAACAATAAGGCACAAGTGTAACTGTTCTGTGTGTGATAGTGTGACTCAACGTACATGTATCTGGCACGGTTCTTCCTCAATACGACAAGAAATTTTAAACACCATTTACAATGAACTAATTGAAAAACCAGAAATACTATAATTGCACATAGAAACCAGAATTACAAGTCTAATACATGAACACGAGCCAGATGATTTGTTGACTGAACCTGTGACCAAGAGGCATTATTATTAAGGAAAATTGAAATAAAAAAAAATTTTGTTACCCCCATATATATTGACGAAAAATACACTGTGATCATTGCAAAATCTTCCATATATACATTACACCAACCGAACAGCATCTACTCTCTCGCCCAACAGAACAACAACTCACACGACATCCTCTGAACTAGTACTGCTCTCGACATCCTCTCAACAAGCACCGTCCACGGCAACCTCTGGACTACTACTGCCAGTGGAGGCGGCGGAATAATAATCTTTGGCGCAATCTCTGGCACTGTGACTCAGTGTAGCCACCTTTCATCGTTTAAATCTGGAATGCTTGTATACAAGGCATAATAGTTTTAGACTGTTAATTACACCTTTTACCTACTTTTTGACAGAATAATTCCGATTATTTGGTTGCTTTTGAACTTGGTGCAAAATTCAGATTATTGAGATACTTTTGATCATGGCGCCACAGTGTTGGCAATATCTTTTCGTATTTTTGATGCTGTGTGCGCACATATGAGACGAAACTTTTGCTGTCGAGACAGAATTTCTGCTGACTAAACTGTGTATGAGGTTGCTTTTGATACAGGATCTCGCCTCCCTGCATGCTTGATGGTGTCATAGAAAGGAGGCGTGGCTTGTGACTAAGGGTACAGTACTGACCTGCACAGATGACGTCACGAATGTAAACAAAGTTGGCTGGATAGTCATGGCTATACCACTCACTCTGTATGCGTTATTTCTGCAAGGACAAAATGTCTTTGTCATCTGTTACACAATTTGCGTAATAACCTGTGAACATTTGGGATGTGTGGTGAAGGCAATGTTCCGCATTTACATAGCTGCAGCAGCAGGAAATCTCGGAGCAAATATATCAGATCCAACCTACCTTGTTTACTGAAAATCTTTCACAAAACAAGAAATTCTAATGCGGGATGCATGTGCTGTGTAATTCTGAATCATGTGTGACACAAATGCCAGAAAAACGCTACCGTACAAATACATGGGGTGGAAACCCATAATTCCACAAAAAAGTTTTGATTTAATAAATTCACGAAGTCGAAATGTGGTACATATACAGTATAATTTACTGGTAGCTTATTCATGCAACTTTGCTGTGGTGGCGATGAATTAACATCGAGTCGATCTCATTTTCCTTCGAAACAACATCTCGGAATCACGAAAGAAATAATATTAGAGAAACTATGAAAACTTCGTAGTGAGTCAAGAAAGCTGCTTGTAAGTCGCTTGAATTTAGAGATGCCAAGCACAGAGAGAGATTCAGATCACCTAGTGTTTTGAATCAAGTGAAAATATACAACTGAGTCAAAACGCAACACCTGGAAGGACAAGGTGACTTTATTGACAGGTACTGCGTCATTGCAGGAGTACATGACAACAAATTCAGACCAAATGAAACACGCATATCACAGTAAAGGGTGTCGAGGTGTGTGTGTGTGGTTTGAGGTTTTCGGGCGCTAAACAGCATGGTGTAAAGGGTGTCGAAACAGTAGCATCATTACACAGTATGTCTCCCTCTGGCGGTAGTGCTGGCGTGATTCGCGCATACAAGGTATCGAATATTATCCTGCGATAGAGTGTCCCAAGCATCTTGATCCTTTTGTTGCAACTCGGCAACGGTTCTTGCACGGCCTGGAGAACGAGTAAGTTCCCACTGTATCATGTCCCCCACATGATGAACTGGCGAGAGATTATGAATACAGTCAAACAAAACACAGAAACACAAATAAATTGTGCACTATGAAGAGCACGTTACGTCGCAGCCACCTGCATATGGACGAGCACTGTCCAGCTGAAAAAGCACACCACCTTCCAGTCGAAGAAATGGCAGCAGAACGGGGTAACAACCTGGGAAATGTAGCGGGCACTGGTTACTTTATCCTGCAAAAACACCAAATGTAATCGCTAGTTGTAATGCATGGAGCATGGTGTGAGACCTGTGTGTCGTGGACGAATGAACTCTGGAATAAGTAGCTCACCAGGTCTACGCCACGCACCTGTACGTACATTACTCGCCTCCAGACAGAAACTATTCTCAGCACTGAAGACAACAGCACGCCATTCCACTCCAGTCAACTCTTCCACGACACCCCACGTCGTGGTATCAGTGGCAGGCTGGTCAAAGGCACACACGATCTCAATCCTACTGCTGGCACGCCGTTCCCAATGATCTCTGATGACACTGCAAGTGCAACAGGTGCACGGATTTCGTTCCTGGATGACGTTCGATCGGCCACTGCTGCTAGTAAATTGACTCGATCTTGTCGTGCAGCTTTACTACGCGCGCGTGCAGAACCCGGTGTACAAGTGTCATGCCAAACACAAAGTTGAAATTGAGTGGCTGAAGCAAGAAATTAGATAACTTCACAAAAAAAAACAGGAACTCAATGTTAAACTGTTCAAAATGCACCTGGAACTAGGAAATCACATCAAAATCTCTGAAATATTTAAAATCATCATGAGTACAGTCAAACAAAACACAGAAACACAAATAAAATCAAAATGGAATACACAACAACAAAAGCTAAACACTCTTTTAAAACAAAATAAAGTCTTTGCACATAAAAATAGAAAACAAGCAAACCACACGTTCTACAAACGTCTGGTCAACCTTACTGATATACAACTAACTAACCAAGAAATAAATTTTCTAAAAAATAGGCCCAAAATACAATGTCCAACTCACACATTACACACAAGACAGTGGAGAATCTTATCACAAAGAGTGAGTACATCATAAAACAACGAGAAAGAAACAATAACCCAAATTTCAATGCAGGTCTGACAAGACAGTTAGATGCAGAAGAAACAAGATGCATAATAAAGGAAAACAAAAACAACATATTGACAGGAACAAAAACTGAAGAAGAAAAAAACCTTCAGAAAAATAAAGGACAAACTGAACAATGAGGCACTCATTACGAGAGCAGATAAGGACAGCACTATGATAATAATAAATTGGATGAATAGAAGGAAAAAACCTTAAAATTCCTGGACGACAACAACATAACAAAGCTAATCAGTGACCCAACACAAAGCTACCAGAATTAAAGACACTAACACTCCTAAAAAATATCTCACACAAATCAGAAAGCGAAATCCCTGAAACAAAAGAACCCCCAAGCACCCACAATGAACAGCCTACTAAAGCTCCACAAGGACAGCATTTCGATATGCCCCGCTGTCAATTTCAGAAGTGCTCCCACATACCACATAGCCAGAGAAATGCAGACATACTTACAGGAACATTACATATAAACAAATAACAGAACTATAAACAACACTGAAGAGCTGATACAACAAATCAAAGACATCAACATACCCACAACAGCCACATTCACATCATTTGACATCACATCCACGTACACCAATATTCTCACCATAGAAACCAGCAACATCATGAAATAACAATTAGTAGAACAAGCCAAAATTCCCAAACGACAATTTGTAGAAGAAGCCAAAATTCCCAAACCCCACCTAAAAGAAATAGCTAGCATTTTAAAACTAAGCACAGAGCAAAACTATTTCTCATTTGACAGTCAGTTCAACTCACAAGAAGATGGGCTTCCAACAGGGTCACATGTCAGTGGACTCCTAGCCATAATTTTTCTCAATCACATTGAAAATAAAATATTTGAAACAATAGTAAGATCCAATCAATGCCACATAATATGTTGGTATCGTTATGTAGATGACATCATATGCCTTCGAGATGAAGCACCAAGTCACATCCAACAATTCCACAGTTATATAAACAAAGTGTACCCAAAAATAAAATTCACCATAGAAACAGAACATGACAAAAAGTTAACTTCCTTGACCTCAAAATATACAGACACAACAACCAACACCAATTCTCCCTATTCAGGAAAATGACCACCACCAGCACAGCCATTCACAAACATTCTAATCGTCCGACAATCAGACAAATAGCTGTAGAGAATGGATATGACACAAACGCTATAGATAAGCTGAACCACAAAATTAAAATAAAATTAGAAAGGACACCCAACACACAAAAACAAAAGCCTCCTCATCAACTTACAAACACACAGAACACGCATATGAGCACAAATGTTCAAGAAACACCCACAACAAGAAACAAGTGGTTCACTCTCACCTACAACAACAAAGCAGTCCACAGAATAGGCAACGTACTCAAAAAACAAGGACTAAAAAGAGCCTACAGGACAGACAACTCAGCACAGAGAAAACTAAGGACAACCAACACAAGCACAGACAAACACAACACCTCTGGCATTTACCAACTAACATGTCAGGACTACAAATCAGTTTATATAGGACAGACAAGCAGAAACTTTAATACCAGATACACAGAACACAGATGAGCATTAAAAAGTAACAGCTGTCATTCCACATTTGCCGAACACCTTATGGACAAGAAACATAACCCAACAAACATCAATACTGATTTGAAAATTCTCAAATGCAGCAACAGCCTCCCACAAAAACTAATAACTGAAGAAAATTATCAGAAACAAAAAGTCATAGTGGAAGGAAAGTAATTGATAAATTAATTGCACAGCTCTCTGCAATGGAACTCTGTCTCTGACAAGACCAACCTATAGAGCTGTCATCCCCCCCCCCCTCTCCCAATATACACACGTACATATGCACACAAAAGAAGAAAAAAAATCCTCAAACCTACTGTAACACTCACTCTTTCTCTCTCTCTCTGCCGGCCGCTGGTGGCCGAGCGGTTATGGCGCTACAGTCTGGAACCGCGCGACCGCTACGGTCGCAGGTTCGAATCCTGCCTCGGGCATGGATGTGTGTGTTGTCCTTAGGTTAGTTAGGTTTAAGTAGTTCTAAGTTCTAGGGGACTTATGACCTCAGCAGTTGAGTCCCATAGTGCTCAGAGCCATTTGAATCTTTGAATCTTTCTCTCTCTCTCTCTCACTCACTCTCTCTCTCTCTCTCTCTCTCTCTCACACACACACACACACACATACATACATACATACACATACAAAATGCACAGGCACCTCTGAAAGATTCAGAACAACTGCCAGGAACACCTTCAACTGTTCCACTGTCAGCCATCTTGTTTTTACATCTTCAACTGTTTCACTGTCCGCCATGTTTGTTTTTACAGCTGGTAAACAGTGAAACAGTGACAGTGACAGCTCAATACAGTGATGAAGGTGAGGAAAAAGAACATGTGAGTGAAACATGATGTAACTAGACTCACACACACACTACACACACACACACACATACACACATACACACACAGAATTAATTAATTTCAGGCATAGCCATAACAATTTTCAAATCGTAATTTTGGCTTAAATAATTTGTCTACTTTAAGGTGTAAATGGTTGCAGATGACAAACTGAAAAAGAAAACAGTCACTGCAGAAACATAATACATCAGGGAAACCACACCATGTGGTAAAAAGGTATTAATTCATAATTTTATGTGGTTTTCAAATATCTGTAATTACGATTTAAAAAACTAATATTTACATGTATACAATCAGTAAATAACATTCTTTATCTTTAACAGCCATAACATAAAGACCCACTGAAGATGCTGCAACTGCAGTGAAACATGTTTGGGTTAAGAAACAAAATTGTGTTTTGCGATGGCGGACCCTATCCAAAAACATAAATATTCCACAGACCTCTGCTGAAAGCAACAGTCGTCGATATACCACCCAGCTTCCCATAGGCCCACAATGCGACCCCGTTCAAATGGCTGAAGCTGTTCAGCAAGAGTATGTCGGTAGGGCATATTTCTATCCTAGACCGAATGTTGCAAACACTGTCACCTCTAAATTCAGCACTGTGACTGCCTGAAAAGTCATTCCAGGGTGCAGGAACAAGCCTCCTGAACGCCATATGATGATCGGTACAAATAGATCATGAACACTACGTAACGTTCTTTTAAAAATTTTTGAAATGTTTAAATGAATACCTGAATGGGCGATGCATGCAAAACTGGAGTTATCGTGTAGTGTGTTTTAACTGCAACTGGTGTACTTTCTTTGTGTTATTGTTAGCAAAACATTATAAGTCCTGATTGGGCAATACAACTCCCAACATCAATAAAGAAATACAGTCACCGCGAAATACATTCAGCCTCTTAGCTACTGAATTCTCTTGCCCTGATCATAACTGATAAATTTGGTCGCTGTGCACACAACAAATAAGTTAAATTGTCTTATGTCGAAAGCAGCAACGGTGGGTCGCGTTATGTTCCGCTCTCTCATGAAGAAGAATGAAATATGCTAGCTACAGGCTCAGCGGTGTGCAGTACCGGCCGTAATACTTTTAAATATACGTGAAATTCTTTTGGCTGCTAAATGAAAACATTTAAGAAAAATCCAATGTCTTTAATAAAAAACATATGAGCTATACAGGGAGGTGATAGTGACTTGGGGGATTACTAACACGGAATTTTCCAGTAGTGAGGTGGTATCCAAAGTTAAGTTTGGCTTTTCAAAACATCTGTCAATTGAAGTTACATTATTCAGAAAAATTACATACTTTTTACTAGATGAAAACCTTTCTTTGCTGACGTAGTCACAAACAATAAGATTTGTACCGCAAGTTACATTACGAAAGGGAAATATCTAACTAGCCTAGACATAAAATCTGTTTACTTACCTTCTGGGGTTACTCAACATAGAACTGACTGTCACCAGTTATCAGCCAACTCATTTACACTAACACGCTGGCAAAATAAAAGCAATAAAAAATAACATCTTTACGTTAACTGCGAGAAACCTTCTGTTTCCACATTTATACACTCCTGGAAATGGAAAAAAGAACACATTGACACCGGTGTGTCAGACCCACCATACTTGCTCCAGACACTGCGAGAGGGCTGTACAAGCAATGATCACACGCACGGCACAGCGGACACACCAGGAACCGCGGTGTTGGCCGTCGAATGGCGCTAGCTGCGCAGCATTTGTGCACCGCCGCCGTCAGTGTCAGCCAGTTTGCCGTGGCATACGGAGCTCCATCGCAGTCTTTAACACTGGTAGCATGCCGCGACAGCGTGGACGTGGACCGTATGTGCAGTTGACGGACTTTGAGCGAGGGCGTATAGTGGGCATGCGGGAGGCCGGGTGGACGTACCGCCGAATTGCTCAACACGTGGGGCGTGAGGTCTCCACAGTACATCGATGTTGTCGCCAGTGGTCGGCGGAAGGTGCACGTGCCCGTCGACCTGGGACCGGACCGCAGCGACGCACGGATGCACGCCAAGACCGTAGGATCCTACGCAGTGCCGTAGGGGACCGCACCGCCACTTCCCAGCAAATTAGGGACACTGTTGCTCCTGGGGTATCGGCGAGGACCATTCGCAACCGTCTCCATGAAGCTGGGCTACGGTCCCGCACACCGTTAGGCCGTCTTCCGCTCACGCCCCAACATCGTGCAGCCCGCCTCCAGTGGTGTCGCGACAGGCGTGAATGGAGGGACGAATGGAGACGTGTCGTCTTCAGCGATGGGAGTCGCTTCTGCCTTGGTGCCAATGATGGTCGTATACGTGTTTGGCGCCGCGCAGGTGAGCGCCACAATCAGGACTGCATACGACCGAGGCACACAGGGCCAACACCCGGCATCATGGTGTGGGGAGCGATCTCCTACACTGGCCGTACACCACTGGTGATCGTCGAGGGGACACTGAATAGTGCACGGTACATCCAAACCGTCATCGAACCCATCGTTCTACCATTCCTAGACCGGCAAGGGAACTTGCTGTTCCAACAGGACAATGCACGTCCGCATGTATCCCGTGCCACCCAACGTGCTCTAGAAGGTGTAAGTCAACTACCCTGGCCAGCAAGATATCCGGATCTGTCCCCCATTGAGCATGTTTGGGACTGGATGAAGCGTCGTCTCACGCGGTCTGCACGTCCAGCACGAACGCTGGTCCAACTGAGGCGCCAGGTGGAAATGGCATGGAAAGCCGTTCCACAGGACTACATCCAGCATCTCTACGATCGTCTCCATGGGAGAATAGCAGCCTGCATTGCTGCGAAAGGTGGATATACACTGTACTAGTGCCGACATTGTGCATGCTCTGTTGCCTGTGTCTATGTGCCTGTGGTTCTGTCAGTGTGATCATGTGATGTATCTGACCCCAGGAATGTGCAATAACGTTTCCCCTTCCTGGGACAATGAATTCACGGTGTTCTTATTTCAATTTCCAGGAGTGTATTTCCAACAACACATGTACTCGTAAAGCTTCTTTGTAATATCAATCAAGTAATCCTTTCTTGTCGCAATTAAATTTACATTTCATTATCAAATCACTCATCATTTTTGTCTGCCTATTTTACGTGCGGTTTAACATAAAATATTGGTGTGAGAACATTCCTACATTATAAGAGTTGGTGGCTTTACAGAGTACGCCACAAAAACTGCCTACTGCATCCTCTTTCGCTCACACACTGATACACACTGACTGTTGTGCGCCAATGCACTCTCTTACTCCAGCACTACAATCTCAGACCAGAAGCAGTGTCTTTGGCTCTGCGGTCGTGCAAAGTCATCGATTCGCTTTATACAGCCCATCAGAGACATACATCGTTTACAATATAGTATTTACATTTTAGTTTACATTAGTATCATTACAATAGTCGGGTGCCATATACAAGTTTATCCCAGTAGACTCCTTACAACTACAACCCCTCAGGATGAACATATTGTACCCTGGTGATACTGAACGCAACCCTGGAGAGTGTTGCCCGGGTACTGTAGTCCAAATGAATCGATCATTGATTGCAAACTGTTATGTTCAGCTACTTGGAGACCATTTACAGTCGTTTACAGACTTCATGTTGCGAAAGAAAGGTGGAATTTTTATGGATGAGAATGCCCCATGTCACCGGGCCACAACTGTTCGCAATTGATTTGAAGAAGTTTCTGGACATTTCGAGCTAATGATTTGGCCACTGAGATCGCTCAACATGAATCTCATCGAACACATGTGGAATATAAGTCAAAGGTCAGTTTGCGCAAAAATCCTGCACCGGCAACACTTTCGCTATTACGGACGTCTATGGCTCAATATTTCTTCAGGGGAGTTCCAACGACTTGTTGAGTTAATGCTATGTTGAGCTGTTGCATTACATCGAGCAAAAAGAGGTCCCACACGATATTAGGAGGAATCCCATGACTTTTATCTCCTCGATGTGCTTCTACAAGTAAATATGTGTCCTTTCGATGTCTGCACTTGGCTTGTCGCGGGCCCCCAGTGAGCCGTCACGACGGCTTTCACTGGTTGGCCAGGCAGTAGTGGACGCTAACGATCGGATGCCACCGCGAAACCGCGTGGACGGACGTTCTGTCGCACGGCGCCCAGTATTTCCTGCGTAAGCGAACTGGAGGTCGGCGCCTGTTATTAAAAAATTCCAGCGGCGACCAATGAGTGATATTTGGGCGAGGGCGCTTCACCGACTATATGGATGTGGCTGTGGAGCTGCCGCATACAAAGCGGCGGACGCGCAGTGGTCAAGACACACACAGCCCAGTTCCAGAGCTCGCGTGGTTCCCAGCCGCTGATGGCAGTACCGCACAGTCAGTCTACGAGGCGTAGTATGTGTGATATTTCTGTATTTGTGGGAGGGGGGCTGACTTATTATATTGATACTGTAAAAACGTCTGTAGTGCTTCAGATACCGGCTCCCATGTCATTTGCATAAAAACTGGATAATTTTCCTAGTTCTGGAAGCCAAAACTGTGCAGAATTGTTTGATGATAACGCTTTCGTTAGTGACTGCTCTGTTATTTCCTTTCGTGCATAACCGCTCTTTCGGCTCTGTATCAAATTTCAACTGATTCACGTGATTCGTTTTTAACCTATGGTAATATGACCCGTTAACATAGAATAATAATGAATCCTTGAAAATAGCTATAGAGGCGAAATTGTGTCAAAAAGGAGGTGAGAGACCGGAGCGACGAAAGAGTCATCATTTAAGCAATCTACACTACTATCTAAAAAGAAGTTGTAGTTTAACTCTGTTGCTAATAATTTAGAAAAGTTCTTGAACGATTTACTTCAGATTTTTACACGATACTCTACTAACGTTCGTGCGGACATGGAATACACATTTTTTAATATATATGTTGTGTGAATGTATATATACTATACGAAGAGGAAAGGTGTTTAGCAAAACTCTCGGAATGTTCTTGAATTTTTTTCCACGATATTCTAATAAAGATTGCGCCGGAAACATAATTGTAATATCTATTACATATAAATATATAGTAATACACGAAGGGGAAGCGCTGTTAGTAAATTTATCGAATTAATATATATGCTAAATAAATAAAGAGTAATACATGATGGGGTTTTTACTTATATGTACGGACATTTGAAGTATTTGACAAATTGTTTCTTCCCCATTTATTCTTTCTCCTTATATATAATTTCAAACAAAAATTGTATACACATTGTACTTTTTTTTCGTCACGTTAAGTTTTAAGAGGCAAGAGGAATATTATATTTATGGTTTACCGACTGTGATTAGAATACTACTATGGAACCTGGATGATTCGAAACTTTGCAGTCCTCGCCGTTCAGAAGTACTGTCATTCAAGATACGTTCCTTACGTATCCAGCAGCTGGGCATGTCACTCCTGTACCCCTTATATTAACGATCCAAAACGAGGTTTCGCTTGCAATAACAATAAACAAGGCTCAAGATGATTCAAATGGCTCTGAGCACTATGGGACTTAACATCTCAGGAGATTAGTCCCCTAGACTTAGAACTACTTAAACCTAGCTAACCTAAGGACATCACACACATCCATGCTCGAGGCAGAATTCGAACCTGTGACCGTAGCAGCAGCGCGGTTCTGGACTGACGTGCCTATAACCGCTGTGCCGGTAAGGCTCAAGATCAGAGAGACTGGGGAAGAGGACATGAACAGAGAAAGGGATGAAGATCAGATGGTGAGAGATTGGGGGGCGTGGGATGGTGAACAGTGGAAGGGGGACATGGATAAAGAGAGGGGGGAAAGCAGAAGATGGAGAAAGAGAGGGGTTGTCCAATTTATCTTGAGCACCCTAAATACCTGTTTGTCCAGGTGCAGATTACAAAATGTTTCAAGCAAATGTTCTTTAGCCGCCAGGGTGACATGAATCAGCATGATTGCCTTCGTTGTAACTTTGTTTTTTTACAAAGATATGAACAGCGGTATGACTTTTTAAAATGGCATCCTGTATTTTGTGTTCGGTAATCCATTTCATCTCCTAAAGACCTATTCAAAACGTATTACAGTGTACCATTCAGTGAAACACAACATTATTAATTACATAACACAACATTGACCTTCAGCACGGTATCACAAACTCGTCCACTTGCTGGAGATGTCAAAAAACAAATGAAAATCAAGTAAAAACATAACACAAAATTGACTTTGACTCTGCTGTACCATTGCCCAGGAGTAGAAAATTCAAAGGTGCTCAAAGTGGTGACCCTGGACGCCGATACACTGGTGCACTCGTTGCATGAAAGAATTATTTACTGCTTCCAGTGTTGCCTGCTGAAGAGAATTACAAGCAAGCACGATACGTTCCTGCATATCTTTGGAGTTGTTGGAATATCGGCATAGACAACGTCTTTAATGTATCCCCAAAGAAAAAAGTCCAGAGGATTTAAATCAGGAGGCCTAGCAGGCCAAGCAACAGTTCCTCCTCGACCAATCCATCTGACAGGATACCTTCGCTTCAGAACATGACGTGCACGCAAGGCATTATGTGCTGGTCATCCATCGTGTTGATACCACATATGCATTATGGTTCTTAGTGGCACTTCATCCAGAAGAGGAGGAAGAATTTGTCTGGGGAAGTTGGCATACGTTGTGCCGTTTAGACTACCATTGATGAAATAAGGACCAATAATTGTAGTACCACGCATCCCATATAAGTTAACTCTCCATTGACGCTGATGTTCCACCTGTCTAAGCCATCGTGCGTCGTCGCTGGACCAATAACGCATGTTCCCTGTATTTACCTGTCCTTTGTTTGAGAAGGAACATTCATCGGTAAATAAAGTTCGGGTTGGCGAGAATTTGCTGTTGTGTCCACTGACAGACCTGTACACGATTCTGGAAGTCATTCCTGTGCAATTCTTGATGTAGGTATACATGGTAAGGATGGTTCAAACGGTTCAAATGGCTCTGAGCACTAGGGGACTCAACTGCTGAGGTCATTAGTCCCCTAGAACTTAGAACTAGTTAAACCTTACTAACCTAAGGACATCACAAACATCCATGCCCGAGGCAGGATTCGAACCTGCGACCGTAGCGGTCTTGCGGTTCCAGACTGCAGCGCCTTTAACCGCACGGCCACTTCGGCCGGCTGGTAAGGATGGAACCGGTGACGTGTAACAATACGATGTACGAGTACACTAGTTTTAGGAATGCCAATCTCATGTTCAAAGCTGTCGTGTGCTCACATGTGGACTTATAGCATCGGAAGCGAGAACAGTAACTTTGGCAGCTTCGTCTGTGCGAGTGCTACGACGACTGCGTTGTCGTGGGGTGAAACTTCCCGTTTCCCGAAGCGTCGAACAAGACGAGGAAACATCCGTTGGGAAAGTGGGTTCTTGCCAGGGTATCGGTCTCTATAAGTTCCGCTGCCTGCGTAGCATTATGCCTACTTTCAACAACAACAACAACAATAAAAGAAACGTTATGTCGATGCAGTTTATAGGAAGGACAGCCTTTGCTGTATGCCTACTCTACACAACAGTATTTAAAAGGACTAAACTACTGTACTAAATGTCATCATCATCAGTTATCTGCTATATTAGCAGGTCCTTTGCCTCTCCATTTTCTGCGATCCATTGCTTCCTTCTTAAGGCTGCTGTATGTTGTACCGTCCATCATGTCATCTAGTATCTGGAATCTCTTCCTTCCCCGCTTCCTTTTTCCTTCTACATAACCTTCTAAAACTGTTTTTATCAGTCCGTCATTCTTTCTTAATATATGCTCAATCCAATTTCTTTTTCTTCTCTTTATTACATCTAGTAACTGTCTTTTCTCTCCCACTCTCCTCAGTACCTCTTCATTTTTTACTCTGTCCATCCAACTTATTCTTTCCATCTTCCGCCATGTCCAGATCTCAAAAGCCTCCAGCCTTTCTCTATCTTTTTTCCTCATAGTCCATGTTTCAGCGCCATATAGAACAACTCTCCATACAAGACATTTTATGAGTCTCTTTCTGAGTTCTCTGTCCAGACCGCTGCAGAAGATTCTCCTTTTCTTATAAAACACCTCTTTTGCCATTGCTATCCTTCTTTTAATTTCTGTGGTGCACTTCCAGTCGGTGTCTATCCTGCTTCCAAGATACTTAAAATTTTGCACCTGTTCTAGTGTTTCTCCATTCAGCACAATTTTTACTTCCTTATTTCCTCCTATTGCCAATACTTTTGTTTTATTTGTGTTAATTTTCATTCCATATTTTTTTCCGTTAGTTGCAATGGTGCATATATGGTTCTCGGGCGAGACGTCGGATGTTATAGTGAAAACTCCACAATATTTCGTCAGCACAACTGGCCGACATCTTCAGGTGCGACGAACACACTGCTAAGGCAGCACCAGGGCCCCCTATTTATGCCAGTTTTAGGCAGGAAGTGCGCATGCGTGGAGGCGCCAAATTCGATGGCCAATAGCGACGATATCAACTGTTAGCTGGAAGGACAGTAACGCCACCTACAGGATGAAGGACCAAATACTTCGGCGCACGCTCGGAGGCTGCCGCCGCTGCTCTGCACTGCCATCGGCAGCCCCAGCGACCTCTGTCGGAAGCCGCAAGGGCGGAGGCTGCCGCTGTTACTCTGCGCTGCCATCGGCCGCCCCAGCGACCTCTGTCGGAAGCCGCAAGCAAAACTGCGCGTCCACGTAGGCGCCTTGATTATCCTCCCGTTGTCAACAGAATATTTATGTTCCTGGCGAATCGTCGTCCGTCTTATGACCAATAGTATTCCTCTCTGCTCGAAGCGACTTCAATATGGCCAGTGCAGGATCCCATGCTGAACTAAGCTGAAAGCCCGTGTCTCTGTTTACAAGATTCGTCGAGCTACGTATTTCCACTGCTTCCTTAATAACACTGTCCCAGTACGAACTCGTCGATGCGAGAATTTTTGTATGTTGATAATTCATAGAATGTCCTGTACTGAGACAATGCTCGGCCACTGCAGACATTTCTGGTTGCTCCAGACGAGTGTAGCGTCTGTGTTCAGTGCATCTCTCTTCCACAGTGCGACAAGTTTGTCCGATGTACGACATGCCGCAGCTACAAGGAATCTCGTAAACACCGGGTCTTCTTAGGCCAAGGCTGTCCTTAGATGAGCCCAAGAGAGCTCTGAGTTTTGCTGGCGGACGAAAAACACATTTAACTTTATGCCTCTTCAATAGTCTTCCTATTTTTGAAGAGACACCGCCGATGTATGGCAATAAGACCATTCCCCTTTGTTCTTCGCCTTCTTTCACTTCCTCACGTTGGGTAACCCGCTTTGGTTGTAAGGCACGGCGAATCTCCCGTTCGGAATATCCATTTTGTTGGAAAATGGTACGCAGATGGAGTAGCTCATTGGATAAGCTGTCTGAGTCTGATATGGCTCGTGCTCTGTGGACCAACGTCCTCAGTACGCCACTTCGTTGCGAAGGATGGTGACAGCTGGTGGCCTGTAAGTGTAAGTCCGTGTGCGTTGGTTTACGGTACACTGCGTGACCTAATGTGCCATCTTCTTTTCTCCGTACCAACACGTCCAAAAATGGAAGTTCGCCGTTTTTCTCCATCTCCATCGTGAACTTGATGTTGGGATGAAGCGAGTTAAGATGCTCAAGAAAAACATTCAGCGATGCAATGCCGTGAGGCCAGATAACAAAGGTGTCGTCCACATATCGCCAAAAACACGTAGGTTTCAAATCCGACGTCTGGAGCGCTCTCTCCTCGAAGTCTTCCATGAAAAGATTAGCCACAATGTGTGACAGAGGACTACCCATTGCGACGCCGTCAGTCTGTTCAAAGTATTGTCCATTAAATAAAAAGTATGTCGAGGTGAGCACATGTTGGAATAAGTCTAAAAATTCCCCATCCAGCTTCTCGCTAATGAGCAACAACGATTCCTGCAATGGTACTCGAGTAAAAAGTGAGACTACGTCAAAGCTCACGAGTATATCTGATGGTGCGAGTCGTAAGTTCTTGAGCCGACGAATAAAGTCTTGTGAGTTACGAATGTGATGCTCACACTTTCCTACTAAAGGACTCAATTGTGCTGCCAGATGTTTCGCGAGATTATACGTTGGTGCCCCGATATTACTCACAATAGGCCGCAGTGGCACATTATCCTTGTGAATTTTGGGCAATCCGTATAGCCTGGGTGGTACGGGCGCCTGTGTACGTAGTCTCTTAGCAACCACATCGGAGATCGTGCTGTTATTCAGGAGCTCCAAAGTTTTTCGCTGAATTTTTGCTGTGGGGTCCTTATTTAGTGTGCGATATGCAGAGTCGTCCAGAAGTTGGTGCATCTTGCAGAGAGGAATACTATTGGTCATAAGACGGACGACGATTCGCCAGGAACATAAATATTCTGTTGACAACGGGAGGATAATCAAGGCGCCTACGTGGACGCGCAGTTTTGCTTGCGGCTTCCGACAGGGGTCGCTGGGGCGGCCGATGGCAGTGCAGAGCAGCGGCGGCAGCCTCCGCGCGTGCGCCGAAGTATTTGGTCCTTCATCCTGTAGGTGGCGTTACTGTCCTTCCAGCTATCAGTTGATATCATCGCTATTGGCCATCGAATTTGGCGCCTCCACCCATGCGCACTTCCTGCCTAAAACTGGCATAAATAGGGGGCCCTGGTGCTGCCTTAGCCCCGATGATTCCCAGTTCGATTACTCCCTCTTCCCGGATATCCGCGATCGAACTGACACCTCTGTCCCTCCCCTCGCTCCTGGTTTCCAGTACTTGGACAACATTGCACACACGGAACTCAATGCCCCTATCACTACACAGGATCTCATTGCTACACTCCGCACAAAACGCAACACCGCTCCTGGTCACGATCGTGTCACCTACCGTCACCTTCGTGAAGCTCCTGTCTCTTTCCTCTCCACCCTGGCCAGGCTCTACAGTGTAGTTCTGTCCACCGGTTACTACCCCGACCCGTGGAAAACCTCCCGTATCCTCATGTTCCTTAAACCCGGCAAAACGCCGTCCGCCGTCTCCTCCTACCGTCCCATCAGCCTTACCTCGGTCTTCAGCAAGGTCCTGGAATCTATCCTCACCCGACGCATCCACCAGCATCTCCGCCAGCACTGCCTCCTTCCCGTTACCCAGTGTGGCTTTCGGCCGTCCTTCTCTTCCGACGACCTTCTCCTTCACCTCACTCATCTCCTTTCCGAACAGCTTAATTCCCGTCGCTCCGCAATATTCCTCTCCCTGGACCTCGAACGTGCATATGACCGCGTATGGCATTCCGGTCTCCTCTTCAAGCTCCAAACCTTCGCCCTTCCCATTAACTACGTCCGTCTGATCGGCTCCTTTCTCTCCCACCGTCCTTCCTATGTCACCATCCATAACACAGATTCCTACACCTTTTTCCCCTCTGCCGGTGTGCCCCAAGGCTCCGTCCTCTCCCCCCTTCTGTACCTTTTGTACACGGCGGACATGCCGCCGCCGTCAGCCCCCGTCCACCTTCTCCAGTTTGCCGATGACACCGCCTTCCTTGCCCTTGCCCCCACCCGACAGCACTCCCAACACCTTCTCCAATCCCATCTTGACCGGTTCACCGCTTGGTGCAACCAGTGGTTGCTCAAGGTCAATCCGTCCAAAACCCAGGCGATCATTGTAGGCAAAACCACCCCTTCCTTCCGCCTCCTTGATTTCTACATCACCATCTATGGCCGTCCTATCGCCCTCACTCCCACCCTTAAGTACCTTGGCGTCACCCTCGACCGTCGCCTCTCCTGGACTCCCCACCTCCGGACAATCCAAGCCAAGGCACGCTCCCGACTCAGTCTCCTCAAGCTCCTCTCTGGCCGTACGTGGGATCTGGACCCCTCCACCATCCTCCACACCTATAAATCCCTCATCCGCCCTATCCTTTGTTATGCCCATCCGGCTTGGATCTCCACCCCCCCTCCCTTACCTTTTATAAATCCCTCCAAATCCTTGAACGCCATGCTCTCCGCCTCGCCTATCGCATCCGTCTCCCCTCCCCTACGCGGATCCTGTATGATCTCATCCCCTTCCCCCACCTCCTCCTTTTCCTTGAAAGGATACGGATCCTGTACACCTCCCATAAACTCGATCCTCCTCACCTGCTCGTCTCCCCGATCCTCTCTCACCCCCGCCCGCTGCCGCGCCTGTATTCCCACGTCCCACCCGGTCTCCATCTCTCCACCCTCCTTACCCTCTCCCAAGGTGGCTTCCGCCAGCTCCCCCTCCCGGATGATGTCCTCCTCCCCTCCATCTACCCCTCCTATCAACTTTGACCCTGCTCCACCACCCACTTCCGGTGTCCTTTCCTTTAGGCACCCTCCCTCCCTTCTCTTTCCTTCCCTTCTCTTTCCTTTTCTCCCGTCCCCTCCCTCCACCCCTCTTCTCCCGGTCTTCCCCTCCCCCTTCCTCCCTCCCCCCTATCTCCCCTGTCCGTGACATCTCTGCTCTCCCCTCTCGATCTCCCGCTCCCCTTCCTCCTCCTCCTTTCTTGGCAGGTCCCCGGACTCGCACACGCATAGTGAACATTCGCGCGACGGAGATCGTCGCTATCAGTGTCTCGTGTGTGTGCTTCGTTTTGTGTTTCGCGTTTTTTCGCAGTTACAACTCCACTGTTCTCCTGTGCCGTCGCCGTCCTCCGTGTTCAGTGCGCCGTGTCAACAAGTGTTAGTGTTTTTATCGTCCAGTGTGAACGGCTTCATGTTTATTGTTTTTTGTCTCTACTGTTTTGCCCGCCATTTTTATTGTATTGTCTATGTCGCCTCTTTGTCATATGATTGTACCACTTAAGGCTGAAGAGCGGCGTACTATGCTGCTGACAGCCCGCCTGTATGAGGTGCTAAAAATACGAGGGCCGTTCAGAAAGTAACCTCCAGTTGATTTAAAAAAATACACCAAGTTAAATAAAAATATTTTAATATATACATCTTACAACTACATCTTTGCACTATTTTTCTACATAGTCTCCATAGCGATTGAGGCACTTATCGTATCTCTTCACAAGCTTTGAAATTCCTTCTGCATAAAAATCACCCGCTTGTGCCTGGAGCCAGCCTGTGACCGCATCTTTGAGCTCTTCGTCGTCATCAAACCGCTGTGACCCGAGCCATTTCTTCAAATGCATGAAGAGGTGATAATCACTTGGCGCCAGGTCTGGGCTGTAAGGTGGAAGGTTGATAACGTCCCACTTGAAGGACTCAAGAAGGGCCGTTGTTCTGCGAGCAGAGTGAGGACGGGCGTTATCGTGCAAAAAAACGGTACCGGAAGTCAGCATACCATGGCGTTTGTTCTGTATAGCCCGTCGTAACTTTTTTATTGTTTCACAGTACACGTCTTGATTGATGGTCGTACCACGTTCCATGAATTCAACCAACAACACCCCTTTGGCATCCCAAAACACCGTTGCCATCAGTTTTCTGGCAGAAAAATCTTGCGAGGCTTTTCTTGGTTTGGTAGGCGAATTTGATTGTGCCCACATCTTTGATTGTTCTTTTGTCTCAGGGTTCACGTACTTAATCCAGGTTTCGTCACCCGTCACGATTCTGTTTAACAATGGTTCTCCTTCGTCCTCATAACGTGACAGAAAGTCTAATGCAGAGGCCATTCTTTGAGTTTTGTGGTGGTCGGTAAGAATTTTGGGCACCCATCGTGCACAGAACTTACGGTAACCCAATCTTGCTGTCACTATCTCGTACAAGAGAGTCTTAGAAATCTGTGGTAAACCAGTAGACAACTCCGACATTGAGAAACGTCGATTTTCACGAACTTTTGCATCAACTGTCTGAACGAGTTCGTCAGTCACCAATGATGGTCTACCACTCCTCTCTTCATCATGAACGTTTTCTCGTCCACTTTTAAATAAACGTACCCATTCACGGACAACTCCTTCACTCATAACTCTTGGTCCGTACACGGCACAAAGCTCACGATGAATAGCTGCTGCAGAATATCCTTTGGCTGTAAAAAACCTTATGACAGCACGCACTTCACATTTGGCGGGGTTTTCTATTGCAGCACACATTTCAAACTGCCACAAAAACTAAACTAGCGCAGGTACGACGTTCACTCGACCACAGCTTGATGCCGACTGACCTGTTGAGTGCGTGAACGCACAGATGGCGTCGCTACTCCCCCCACAACCCGCACTGTGACCAATCGGAGGTTACTTTCTGAACCGCCCTCGTACAATAAAGGAAAAAAAAAAGCTGCCTTAGCAGTGTGTTCGTCGCACCTGAAGATGTCGGCCAGTTGTGCTGACGAAATATTGTGGAGTTTTCACTATAACATCCGACGTCTCGCCCGAGAACCATACATGCAACATGTCCGTCGGGAAAGCCTCAAGCAACACAGTTGCAATGGTGTCCACCAAATCCTGTAATTCTTTTTCCCTGTGGCTAGAAGGACCATGTCATCAGCAAAATTCAAGCATCCTATTCTTCCTCCTCCAATTTCTACTCCTTTGTCATCTAATGAGCATTGGTCAATCATATTTTCCAAGAACAGGTTGAAAAGAGTAGGTGATAAATGGCTCTGAGCACTATGCGACTTAACTTCTAAGGTCATCAGTCGCCTAGAACATAGAAGTAATTAAACCTAACTAACCTAAGGACATCACACACATCCATGCCCGAGGCAGGATTCGAACCTGCGACCGGAGGGGTCGCTCGGCTCCAGACTGTAGCGCCCAGAACCGCACGGCCACTCAGGCCGGCAGTAGGTGATAAACAGCATCCTTGTCTTACTCCTTTCCCTAGTCTGATCCAGTTTGTACTTTCTCCTCTCACTTTAACTGAATGTACAGGTATATAAAAAAACAGTATTGCAATTACTGTTCTGCTAGCTTACACTCCCCATAGATGATTAGCAGTTCTACCTTCTCTTCGTTGGCACATTCTAATCACACAATTCTTGAACTGGCGAGGTTGACGGAATGACGGGTGTCCATTCTACTTATGTTGACATTTGTCCTCTGTCAACGTCAGTACGTGGATGTGTTCCATTATCGCGAGTGCCTGCACTAAGCGCTGGGAGCGTCAACGTCAGTGTTGCGTTATGTAATTAATAACGTTGTGTTTCAGTGAATGGTACACTGTGATACATTTTTGAATAAGTCTTTAGAAGAGCAAATGAATTACCGAATACAAAATACAGGATGCCATTTAAAAAGAGTCATACCACTGTTCATATCTTTGTAAAAAACAAAGCTACAACGAAGGCAGCCATGCTGATTGATGTGCCCCTGAAGGCTAAAGAACATTTGCTTGAAACATTTTGTAATTTGCATCTGGGCAAACATTTATTTAGGGTGAACAAGATAATTGGGACACCCTGTATACAATTCCCATAGATATGTAGAAACTGCGAAGCATTGCCGGGATCGCTATTTACACATAAAATCTTTTAGCTGCAAATTTTGAAATGCAAATCTAGCGCTTCGATGCGAAGCTGGAACACTGTGATGGTCAGATGAAATCTTAACCATCGACATAACCCAGAAATATGTGGATCCTAGTGCAGTACTATAAATGTTGTTTTATGTAATTTTCTTCGTGTAACTGAATATCGTTAAAAGAAATTATTATATGATGGTAATTTTTTTGCGACTTCCGATCGGCCACGAAATTAAAACCACAGCGAAAATCCGCTGAAGTGTGTACAGCAGTGTATCTAGTATGCCCGCTATCACCTCATGTTGCACTTTTCAGTTCTGTGCGCGCAATGAGCCTTTAAAGATATGAAGAAAATAGTGTGTCTCACCAAGTGTAAAGTCGTGCTGAGAGGTTTCACCTGATTTCATGCAACCGACGTAACATAAACATCTTTGTTTTCTTCTTCATGACAATTCTCAGTCGCATATAGTAGGTGCAACGAAGACGCTCCTGCAACGTTTTCCGTAGGAAGTGTTTATCATCACCTGCCCTACAGCCCGGATTTGACTTCCTCTGATTTTAATCTCCTCGCTCACATGAACAACTAGCTACGAGAACAGCATTTGGACACAGACAACGAGCTGCATATTAGCTTAGGGAATTAGCGGAAATTACAGGTGACTGCCTTACGAAGCTATTGGAAAACTGCTACCACGCTACGACAAATGACCAAGTCGGAGCTGTGGCTATGCAGAGAAGTAGCGGGAAGATGTAACTGAATGTTGAAAATAAAACATTTTTCTTACTTTCACTGTGGTTTTCATTTCGCGAGGTTGAATAAAATACAGCCCTCGTATTTCAGGAAATGTCCGCCCCTGTAGCTGAGTGGTCAGCGTGACGGAATATCATGCCAAGGGGTCCGGGATTCGATTCCCGGCTGAGTCGGAGATTTTCTCTGCTCAGGGACTGGGTGTTGTGTTGCCCTCATCACCATCTCAGTCCAATCGACACGCAAGTCGCCGAAGTGGCGTCAACTAAAAAGACTTGCACCAGGCGACCGGTCAACCCGAAGGGAGGCCCTAGCCACATGGCATTTCATTTCATTTCAGGAGATGGAAAGAACCCCTACAGAAACGATCCTACATGTACACAGTGTTCCTTTTAACTTCAGACAGCTAAATATTTCGAAAACGATGCTTCGCGCGAAGAAAAGGTCCTAGGTGAAAAGTTAATATTGGTAACGGTAACGTCTGTCTGTGCTATAACTGGCCACTTCCTAACCACCCGCCCTGCGTGGTTGGGATCAAGTTTGTATTTTCAAATTGGAGCCACCCACACTCTTATTGCATATTCGGACTCCACGCCAAAAAATACGTACGGTTTACTCACACCATTGTTTTCCATTCGTGGTAGCTGGCGCTACAATCCACAAATATCAAGTGTACCTGTTTTTGCTATGAAGAACCGACGCATTTGATTCTACATTTCATTTTAAGATGTAAATGTAAACCTGTGTGTTCTAACAGTCGATATTTATGTTCGAAATTTACTTTAACGTTGAAAATTTTATTGTACAGTACAAGATGGTTAGGATGGTTAGCCGTTTCAGTGACTGCGAACAACAATATCGATGTAATAGATTTCTTTTCCATGAGGATGCTTGATTTCGGTGAATCCCCTTGCCTCTCACCATTGGGGTGCTTGATTTATTCCCACCATAATTATAATTCACAATAAATACTCGAATTGATGACCTTACATTTCGATAGATTTCTTAATTCGTGCATGGAATACATGTACGTTCACTGGTCATACCGGACTCGAGAGTCCATTACCGCAGCAACATATTTTCGCCATCTGTCCCTGTCTTGGGCTATTTCCTTCCATTCACCTTCAATACCTAGGCTCCTCAAATCAGACTTCACATTGTCCTCCCATCTACGCCTCGGTCTCCCCACAGCACGTTTTCCTTCTAGGTGCCCTACCAGTACTCTGCGTGCTGCCCTGCCCTCATCCATTCGAGCTACGTGACCCGCCCATCGCAGCCTACGTGATTTAATAATATTGATTATGTCAGGGCTTGAATAGAGTTCGTGAATCTCTTCGTTATGCAGTTTTCGCCACTCTCCGCTAATGTCATCCCTTTTTGCTCCGAAAATTTTCCTCAAAATTTTGTTTTCAAGTACTCGAAACGGCTTTTCATTTTGCACAGTGAGAGACCAAGTCTCACACCCATACAACATAACTGGTAGAATAATAGTTTTGTATATTCTAATCTTTAAATTCCTAGACAATATCCGTGACGAAAGTAATCTATTCAGAGAGAAGTAGCACGCATTTGCCGCCTGTAATCTCTTCTTCAGTTCGGATTCAATCTCATTTCTCGAAGTGATGTCCACGCCTAGACACTTAAATGTGTTCACTTTTTCAAACTACATGTCTGCAACTCTTAACATTTCATGATCTACTGCTGTTGGCATTCTAGTAGTAACCAGGTATTTAGTTTTGTCTTCACTTATCCTTAGACCTACATCTTCACTAGCCTTGATTAACGCATTCGCATTTGCTGTTACAGATTCTTTCCTATCGCTAATGATGTTTAGATCATCTGCATACCCTAATATCTTAATATTTCCATTTAACTCCACACCCTCTGAATTATCTGCTGCCATTCTTACAATATATTCTAGGACTAAATTAAAACGTAGCGGAGACAGGGCATCTCCCTGCTTAAGTCCGTTCTTCATTACAAATTCTTCTGACTCCAATTTCCCCACGCGTACTCTACCTTTAGTGTTTTTCAAGCTCCCTTCTATAAGTCTAACATACTTCTTTGGTATTCCAAGTTCCAAAAGAATTCTGTACAATTTTGACTGCAATACTGAACCATATGCTTTTGTAAAATCTATGAAAAGATTATGAACTGGTTTATTGTATTCCCATTTCTTTTCCAAAATTTGACGCAAGGTGAATATTTGGTCTATAGTTGATCTGTTCCTCCGAAAGCCGGCTTGGTAATCCCCCACAATTTCATCTGCATATGGTGTAAGCCTGCTTAGCAGAATATTCGAGAAAATTTTGGAACATACTTCTAATAGCGATATCCCTCTATAATTACTACAATCCATTTCGTCACCTTTCTTAAAATTGGGATCAGAATCGACTCTTGCCACTCTTCAGGTATCATCTCTAAATTCCATACTTTAGTTATCACTTTGTGAACTACTTCCACCAATTTCTGTCCCCCATTTTTAACTAATTCTGCAGTTATGCAATCTGATCCTGGTGCTTCATGGTTATTCAATTTGTTGATTGCATCTCTTACTTCCTTTAACGTTGGCTCAGGTATCTGGGGTTCTGCTGTATGCATTTCGTACGCCTGCTCATTTCCTGCTTCCTGGTGTACATTTAATAGACGTTCAAAATACGTCCTCCATTTACTTAATATAGCACTGGGGTCTGTCAGTATTCCCCCAGCATCCCCTCGAAGTGCATTTGTCCTAGCCTTGAAGCCCTTCCTATACCCATTTATGTCTAGGTAAAGTTCCCTAATGTTTTTTGTTTTACTGTTTGTTTCCATTTTTGTAATTTGATTGTTCAAATAATCCCTCTTCTTTGCCCGTAGCCTACGACCAGCTTCCCTTCTCAAGTTCAGGAACTCCTCTCGTTTTCTGTCTCCCATTCTATCCCAATCTAATCGCGCTTTTCTCCTTTCCTCTACCAATTTCTTGCATTCCTCATCAAACCACGGTTTCCTCCTCTTCTTCTTAATTGTACCTATTGTGACTTTCGCTGCCTCTTTGATATTATTCCTCACAGTGATCCACTGTTTATTTACATCCTCGTCTTGATCTTCGTGTGTCCTGAGAGCATCAAACCTATTTGAAATTTCTATCATGTACCTTATTCTAAAGTTTTCATCATTTAGCTTGTCAGTGTCGAACCTAACAAGTTCTGCATTGTGACACCTTGATGTTGCTGTAGATAGCCGTTGGTGAACTTTGGCAACTACAAGAAAATGATCAGAATCGCAGTCTGCTCCCCTGAAAGTCCTAACATTTTCTATACTAGTGTGCCATCTCCCATCTACAAGAACATGATTAATTTGGTTTCGGGTGTGTCCATCCGGAGAGACCCAAGTTGCTTTATGAATGTCCTTCCTTTTGAAATATGTGCTCTCAACAATCATGTCTTTTGAAACAGCAAAATTAACTACCCTTGTGCCATTATCATTCTAAATGTTATGCAAACAATACATGTACACTACTTAAAAGAATATCTTGTGGAATGTTTGTGAAATCATTTCTGATACGTCCTATCATGTTCCGTTGAATTCTGCATACACTTTGTCGTTCAGATAACCTCACGTAAGGTCGGGTGATCTGGCAGGCCATGTAACCGGACCACCTCTACCAACCAAGCGACCATTGAAACCATTGTTAAATGCTTCTTTGGCTCAGGTAGTAACCATCATGTCGCAATCACGTGTTCTGTCGCACTACGAACGGTACTTCCTCCAATAATGGATAGATCCCCTTGCAATAAATTAGATATACTTCCCTCTTCAATATGCTTTGTGCAACAAAGTGACCGATTAGTTTGTCGCCTGATATACCGCACCAAACGTTAACAGACCAAGGATACTGACGAGCAACATCACGTATCCATTGCAGGTGTTCGACACTCCACTAATGTATATTATGCCGATTAACTTCGTCGTGGTTCGTAAATGTTGACAAAAAAATTGCAGGTCTGTTTGTATATGCATGAGTGCCCAATTGCAAAACCACATCCGATTTTGAAAATCGTGCCCATGAAGTTCTTGATGCATGGAGATGTGGAAGAGATCGATTTTGTGAAGGTCTAGGATCGCCCAAACACTTTGTGTGAGCAATTCCAGACTGCCGATATGTCTCGGGTACTTGCATGTCGCCGGCCGGAGTGGCCGAACGGTTCTAGGCGCTACAGTCTGAAGCCGCGCGACCGCTACGGTCGCAGGTTTGAATCCTGCCTCGGGCATGGATGTGTGTGATGTCCTTAGGTTAGTTAGGTTTAAGTAGTTCTAAGTTCTAGGCCGCAGGGGTCTCCAAACTACGGCCCGCGGGCCGAAACCGGCCCGCGAGGGCCGGGAAGCCGTCCCCCGTTAGCTGGCCGGACATCCCCGGTATCCGGCCCGCCAAATATTTGAGGTGGTACCTATACTGCCAACAATTGAGTTTCGAGGCCTATCGCGACCAATACACCGCGACATTGTCAAAGCGGAAGGTCATGGTTCAACTTGTGGCTATCCACAATAAACAGACAGACCATTCTCCGTGCCATAGTGAAAAAAAAAGAACGGTTAACAGACTAGTTTGGCGAAAACATTTTAAGTAAAAAAATTCTTTGCATTTTATTCTACTCACAAGTCTGGTGCAAGTATTTCAAATGGACGCCACTTCGGGGACTAGCCTTAGTAATAATTCATTATCGAAGATGCTTCTTAAGCGAGGTTTCACTTTCTTTTGATTACGTTGTAAAATACACATAGCAAGTAAATCGTATAAAATATTTTTTAAAGGAAATTGAAAGAAAATACAATACCTGGTGTACATAATGATATTCGATATTTTCGTTGTAACCGATGTATAGAAACAACTGTAATTAATTTATATCTTGAAAACTCACAGTGTTAGAGTATTCACATAAATAAATTTAACATCTTAGTGATAATTAATGACTGTTATGTAGCTGTAACTTTCCTTTCATAATTACCTTCAGTTGTGGATCAAGTTTACTGGTAGAGATAATCATCAGCGGCTTCAAATGCTCATCACTTAATTTTGATCTGTAAATACTTTTTGCATGTTTCATTTTGGAGAATCTTTTTTCACACAAATAAGTAGTTCCAAAAGCTGAAAAAAAGCCACGGAAAAATTTATGTAAATTTGGAAACTGTATGGATGGAAGACATAAAATTCCACTAATGTTGACTTTGAATGTTTTTCTTTAAAAAAGTCGCTACATTGCAAATCAATAATTTCAAACTGAAGTTCTGCGGGTAACGCTTCTATATCGACGTCAAAGGGATTTTGAAATATCTTGATATCGTTTGAATTTTCTTCGATACCTGAAAAACGTGATTCAAAATTAATTTTTAAAGCGCCAAAAGCTTCATTTGCGAAAGTTACAGGAAACGGAATCTCAGTTTGCTGACTAAATGTCTGGCATGTATTAAAATGCGTGAAGCATACTTTGTTCAAATGAGATTGAAACAAAGCAATCTTTTGTCGAAAAGGTTTAACATGCGTGTATAAATCAGGCAGAAGCTGGTTTTCACCTTTCAATTTTAAATTAAGGTCATTCATATGTTTAGTTAAGTCTGTATAAAGTGCTAGCTTCCATAACCACTCACCGTTCCGTAACTCAGCCAGAGGGCGATTCCTTTCGTTCAAAAAAATTTCAATTACTGTTCGGACTTCAAAAAAACGAGTGAGAACCTTACCTCAGCTAAGCCAGCGCACTGCAGTATAATATGGCAAGTCGCTTTCCTCAGTATCTTCTAGAAACTCGCGGAACTGGCGATGACTGAGTGCATGGGATCTGATATAATTAACAACTGAAATAACTGGCTTTAAAACTTTTGACATATCTAAATGTTTTCCACACAAAGACTGTTGGTGAATAATGCAATGCACTACAATTGGTTTGGAGCCACCGTCATTTTCTACGGTCTTAGAAAGGAGAGCAACAACACCTTTATTTTTCCCACACATGTTTTTGCCACAATCAATTGTAATACATTTTAATTTCTTCCACCGAAGATTGTTTTTCTGAACTGCCCTCTCAACTCCTTTAAAAATATCTTCGCCAGTGGTCGTCCCGTTGTTACTGTGAACATCAAGGAGCTCTTCATACACTTCATAATTTTTGTCATTCTCTCGAACAAAAAGTAGTACTTGAGCAGATACATCTGTTGACTCACCCAAGGCCAAAGATAACCAGTCTAAGACTTGATTTTTGTCACGCAGTTGTGCTGATATATTTTGTGCAATGTCATCTATTCTTCGAGTCACAGTGTTTGCTGACAAACTTATGTTTTTAAATAAATTAACTTTTTCAGGACACATTCCTTCTGCTGTTGCAATAAGCAATTCTTAATTAATTCACCGTCGGTAAATGGCTTATACTGTTTCGCTACTAAATGAGCCACACGAAAACTAGCACGAGTTGCTGCATGTTGTTCAGCATTTACTTTCTTAAACAGTGACTGCTGGGATTTTAGCTGGCGTTTCAGAGACTCATACATTTCTAATCGTTCGCATCCTGTAAACTTGGAGTAATTCTGAGAGTGCTTAGTCTCATAATGACGTTTTATATTGTATTCTTCGAAGACATTGCTTCATCGCAAATAATACACATTGGTTTGTTGCTTGACTCCACCACAAAAAATTGACATCCCCACTGCTCTTTAAAAATTCTACATTTACTGTCAACCTTTCGTTTCTTTTCCATATTTGTACAGAACTTCACAAAAGATTGTAACCTGAAAATAAAATTGTGCTATTTAATACTAATAAAACTAGGGAGTAGGCTGCCTAAACGAAATGCAATGAATTTATTTTAAGGTACTTTAATTACTAAATTAAATACTCACAATTAGACAGTAGTTCCACTAAAAAATACAGTGAAAAAATACTCAAGTCGTGCTATACGTATCTCGATTTTCACATTTTCATTGTCTCTTCGAATTCAAACTCTGAATTGTCCCACACTTCGTCGTCTCACCTACTAGTACAGCGCATAAAACACTAGAAAAACACGTTAGACACTCGCAACATAGACACAATCAGGCAACAGAACTATCAAATACATGCTCTGGCTCTGCTGCTCGCTACAAGACTACATAATTAAACTTATTGTTGCGCCGCTTGAAATAACAATGGGTTGACATACTCTACCACTGTTACGTCTTGCAGTAATAGTGTTGCTAACAATGATTTTGAGATTTCGTTAACTTTGCAGTACGCTTTCGTGAAGCTTGTGCAGTGACATACTTTTTTGTCGGTGAAATTCGCCAGAATAAAATACGCCAGAATTTCGGTCAGGTACGTCCACCAATCAAAATTATTAAATAATTCATTAAATAAAAATCGTAGTTCGTTTCAGTGTTAGCTATTCCCACAACCTTAGATTTTTGCGATTTCATCTTTCCTTTGGCCTTACATTACGGTGATCATGGAGTGCTAGCGTGCTTTAATCCCACTAGGTAGATCTTGGCCCTCATGACTTCGTGGAGGAGTCAATGTGGCCCGCAGGGTTAAAAAGTTTGGAGACCCCTATCTAGGGGACTGATGACCTCAGCAGTTAAGTCCCATAGTGCTCAGAGCCATTTGAACCATTTTTTTACCTTCATGTCGATTACGAGCCACCGCAGCTAGTAGTGCAATTTCATTATTGATGTTCCTCGTTACAATTACTCTACAAGTTCGTATTTTAGGCGTCATACTTCCTTTAGTAGTAAACCGTTGTGAAACACAATGAATAATTGTATGGGATCGTGGCCCAACAGAAAAACGTTCGGCATTACGAGCAATAGCAGCGTCCAACTTCCTTGCAGCCTTACCATAAATTACAATTCTTTCGATCTTCTGTCTGTGCAACAGGTGCAACATCCATTACACAAGCTGTGCCACAACAGGCGCTAGAGAGGAGCGGTGCCGAGACGTTCATTGTTCGTGTATCAAGTACCCGGCACTGCAGTGTGGCATGCCGCATGGTGGGGCGCTGAGCGATGAGACGAGCGTTTGATTTTTTACACGATATGTGTGTATCCGTAGCAGGAGTGCCTTTCACTTTCACGTCATGGACATTTTACAGTGGTTGCGGCTTGTACTCCTCTAGTAGCAGCACCGCGGCCAGCGTGAGAGTTCGGTCACCGTGATGGCAGGACATAAAACAAAAATTTTTAAAACAACCTAAGCGGAATGACTACTTTCAGTAACTTGACCATGGCTGTGGATCCAGTCCTTATGAAAAAAAAAAATCCACTGAAATCAGTCAATCCGTTGCGCACCCAAATTGAAGCTGCCCTACAGATACAATTGGTACAGTTGTTCTCATAGCGTGGATGATAGCGCACGAGATTACTCAACTTTTTCGCGTCGGTTCGATCCTTAACATCATCCCATGTCCACATTTTGTATCACTCTCTTGTTCGGTTTTAGGAAACCAAACACTGGTGGCTACTTGGATTTGTTCATTCACTCAACTGGCTAATTTCAATTAATTAACTCGGAAACGGTGCAACGTATCAACTTTTTCTTCTTAACAATTATTTCTCTGCACAACCTACCCTGCAACACCCTTACAAACTTTCCAGACTGTGTGTACCACGCTATATATGCTATGAATTCCTGCGTAGTATTGTAGCGAGACCGTTGGTACCACTTTAATAATATCTCTAATTATTTTTCGTTTTTGACACGCACAACCAGCGAGTTACGCTGGTTGTTTCAGCATGGGTTGATATCTGCTACCTCAGAATTTCTGGTGCTACTGATCTGTAAACGTAATCTCTTCATGTGCTCTAAAACAGTGGCCTAATCTTTTTCCACGCCAAAGAAACTGGTATAGGCATGGATTTTGGAATACAGACACACGTAAACAGGCAGGATACGGCTCTGTAGTCTCCAACGCCTAAGTAAGACAAACATGTCTGGCGCAGTTGTTAGATGGGTTACTGTTGCTACAATGGCAAGTTTTCAAGATATAAGTGAGTTTGAACGTGGTGTTATAGTCGGCGATGGGACACAGCATCTCCGAGGTAGCGATGAAGTGGGGATTTTCCCGCACGACCATTTCACGAGTATACCGTGAATATCAGGAATCCGATAAAACATCAAATCTCAGACATTGCTGCGGGCGGAAAAGGATCCTGCAAAAACAGGACCAACGACGACTGAAGAGAATCGTTCGACGTTACGGAAGTGCAACCCTTCGACAAATTGCAGCAGATTTCAATGCTGGGCCATCAACAAGTGTCACAGTGCGAGCCATTCAACGAAACATCATCGATATGGACTTTCGGAGCCGAAGGCCCACTCGTGTACACTTGATGACAGCACGACACAAAGCTTTACGCCTCGCCTGGGCCCGTTAACACCGACATTTGACTGTTGATGACTGGAAACATGTTGCCTGGTCGTACGAGTCTCGTTTCAAATTGTATAGAGCGGATGGACGTGTACGGGTATGGAGACCACCTACATCTACATCTACATGACTACTCTGCAATTCACATTGAAGTGTTTGGCAGAGGGTTCATCGAACCACAATCATACTATCTCTCTACCATTCCACTCCCGAACAGCGCGCGGGAAAAACGAACACCTAAACCTTTCTGTTTCAGCTCTGATTTCTCTTATTTTATTTTGATGACCATTCCTACCTATGTAGGTTGGGCTCAACAAAATATTTTTGCATTCGGAAGAGAAAGTTGGTGACTGAAATTTCGTAAATAGATCTCGCCGCGACGAAAAACGTCTTTGCTTTAATGACTTCCACCCCAATTCGCGTATCATATCTGCCACACTCTCTCCCCTATTACGTGATAATACAAAACGAGCTGCCCTTTTTTGTACCCTTTCGATGTCCTCCGTCAATCCCACCTGGTAAGGATCGCACACCGCGCAGCAATATTCTAACAGAGGACGAACGAGTGTAGTGTAAGTTGTCTCTTTAGTGGACTTGTTGCATCTTCTAAGCGTCCTGCCAATGAAACGCAACCTTTGGCTCGCCTTCCCCACAATATTATCTATGTGGTCTTTCCAACTGAAGTTGTTCGTAATTTTAACACCCAGGTATTTAGTTGAATTGACAGCCTTGAGAATTATACTATTTTTCGAGTAATCGAATTCCAACGGATTTATTTTGGAACTCATGTGGATCACCTCACACTTTTCGTTATTTAGCGTCAACTGCCACCTGCCACACCATACAGCAATGTTTTCTAAATCGCTTTCCAACTGATACTGGTCTTCGGATGACCTTACTAGGCGGTAAATTACAGCATCATCTGCGAACAACCTAAGAGAACTGCTCAGATTGTCACCCAGGTCATTTATATAGATCAGGAACAGCAGAGGTCCCAGGACGCTTCCCTGGGGAACACCTGATATCACTTCAGTTTTACTCCATGATTTGCCGTCTATTACTACGAACTGCGATCTTACTGACAGGAAATCACGAATCCAGTCGCACAACTGAGACGATACCCCATAGGCCCGCAGCTTGATTAGAAGTCTCCTGTGAGGAACGGTGTCAAAAGCTTTCCGGAAATCTAGAAATACGGAATCAACTTGAGATCCCTGTCGATAGCGGCCATTACTTCGTGCGAATAAAGAGGTAGCTGCGTTGCACAAGAACGATGTTTTCTGAAACCATGCTGATTACGTATCAATAGATCGTTCCCTTCGAGGTGATTCATAATGTTTGAATACAGTATATGCTCCAAAACCCTACTGCAAACCGACGTCAATGAAATAGGTCTGTAGTTCGATGGATTACTCCTACTACCCTTCTTAAACACTGGGGCGACCTGCGCAATTTTCCAATCTGTAGGTACAGATCTATCGGTGAGCGAGCGGTTGTATATGATTGCTAAGTAGGGAGCTATTGTATCAGCGTAATCTGATAGGAACCTAATCGGTATACAATCTGGACCTGAAGACTTGCCCGTATCAAGCGATTTGAGTTGCTTCGCAACCCCTAAGGTATCTACTTCTAAGAAACTCATGCTAGCAGCTGTTCGTGTTTCAAATTCTGGAATATTCCATTCGTCTTCCCTGGTGAAGGAATTTCGGAAAACTGCGTTCAATAACTCCGCTTTAGCGGCACAGTCGTCGGTAACAGTACCATCGGCACTGCGCAGCGAAGGTATTGACTGCGTCTTGCCGCTTGTGTACTTTACATACGACCAGAACTTCTTCGGATTTTCTACCAAATTTCGAGACAATGCTTCGTTGTGGAACCTATTAAAGGCATCTCGCATTGAAGTCCGTGCCAAATTTCGCGCGTCTGTAAATTTTAGCCAATCTTCGGGATTTCGCGTTCTTCTGAACTTCGCATGCTTTTTCCGTTGCCTCTGCAACAGCGTTCGGACCTGTTTTGTGTACCACGGGGGATCAGTTCCATGAGGTATGGATCTCTCAATTGCTGTTGCTACTATATCTTTGAATTTGAGCCACATCTCGTCTACATTTGCATAGTCAGTTCTGAAGGAATGGAGATTGTCTCTTAGGAAGGCTTCTAGTGACACTTTATCCGCTTCTTTAAATAAAATTATTTTTCGTTTGTTTCTGGTGGATTTGGAAGAAACGGTATTGAGCCTAGCTACAACGACCTTGTGATCACTAATTCATGGACCCTGCATGTCAGCAGGGGATTGTTCATGCTGGTGGAAGCTCTGTAGTGGCGTGAGGCGTGTGCGTTTGGAGTGATATGGGACCCGTGATACGTCTAGATACGACTCTGACAAGTGACACGTACGTAAGCATCCTGTGTGATCACCTGCATCCATTCATGTCCATTGTGCAGTCCGACGGACTTGGGCAATTCCAGCAGAACAATGCGAGACTACACACGCCCATAATTGCTACAGAGTGGCTCCAGCAACACTCTTCTGAGTTTAAACACTTCCGTTGGCCACCAGATTCCCCAGCCATGAGCGTTATTGAGCATATATAGGATGCCTTGCAACGTGCTTTTCGGAAGAGATCTTCAGCCCCTCGTACTCCTACGGAATTATGGACAACCCTGCAGTATTCATGGTGTCAGTTCCCTCCAGCACTATTTCAGACATTAGTTTAGGCCATGTCGTGTTGCGGCACTTCTGGGGGCCATACACGATATAGGGCAGGTGCACCAGTTTCTTTGGCTCTTAGAGATTTGCAATCCCCTCATGATTTATTGTTGCAATATTGTATATAAAGTACATGAAGTGATTACATTTACAGATCAGTAGCTTTAGAGATTCTGAGGCACCAGATATCAACCCATGCTGAAACACCCAGAGTAGCTCGCTAGTTATGCATGTCAAAAACGAACGAGATGTTATTAAAGTGGTACTAAGTGTCTTGCTACAATGCTAAAATTCATTGCTAGCTCTAGGCATCTGGAATTTTCATTATTTGTGCTTTGTTGATCTAAACCACAGAAGGAATGCTGAGTAGGACTAAAGACTGGACTAATATTTATGTTATTTTCTATGGAAATATTTTTAGATTTCATGTAGGCAGGAGAGTGTTTTCCAGCATGCAACTACGGTTTAGATGTTCATCCAAGACTATGCCTAGGTCTTTTACAGCTTTTAGAAATGTTAACTGGATGACACTAAGAAATATTGGAGGGATGAAACTTCCTGGCAGATTAAAACTGTGTGCCCGACCGAGACTCGAACTCGGGTAGAGCACTTGCCCGCGAAAGGCAAAGGTCCCGAGTTCGAGTCTCGGTCGGGCACACAGTTTTAATCTGCCAGGAAGTTTCATATCAGCGCACACTCCGCTGCAGAGTGAAAATCTCATTCTGGAAACATCCCCCAGGCTGTGGCTAAGCCATGTCTCCGCAATATCCTTTCTTTCAGGAGTGCTAGTTCTGCAAGGTTCGCAGGAGAGCTTCTGTAAAGTTTGGAAGGTAGGAGACGAGGTACTGGCAGAAGTAAAGCTGTGAGGACCGGGCGTGAGTCATGCTTCGGTAGCTCAGTTGGTAGAGCACTTGCCCGCGAAAGGCAAAGGTCCTGAGTTCGAGTCTCGGTCGGGCACACAGTTTTAATCTGCCAGGAAGTTTCATATCAGGGCACACTCCGCTGCAGAGTGAAAATCTCATTCTGGATTGGAGGAGATGTTTTACAGAAATTTCCGGTGTTAAATTTTCTGTGTGATGTGAGGATGTCTTGTGACTTCTTCGGGTTTAGTGTAAGACCCACGTTTTGCGCTCATTACGAAACTGCACAGTGATCTTCACTCACCTTATACAGCAGCAGCAACGTTATTGGTGCTGGCACTGACGTACAACTGGATGTCCTCAGCATATCTGGTAGGTAAACAGTGAAGTACAGACGGTATTTCATTGACATACAGGGACAAAAGCAATGGAACAACGACTGAACCTTGTGGAACTCCAGTGAACACATGTTGTCATAATGATTTCCTTGACCCACAATCGACTTAATGACTGTCTTTCAGATGCTTATGGAACTATCGTGTTGTATGGCTAGAGGAATTAGCTGTTTTATTTTTATAACTAATATACCGATATAATTAAACATTGGAGGTCCTCTGGGTGCTGCCTGTGTACGTCACAACCGCTGAAACATAACAGGTACCTTCATTAATCAGTGTGTTCGTGGAGTATGCTGAAAAAATAGTAGTTCCACTTTCTGCCACCAGGTGAAAATATGGCGCTGTAAGCAGTCAGAATGTGAAATGTTTCCGGTTTGACGTTAGTATGCTATTTGTCACTTGGCGACGCGTGTTGATTTCTTTTGTGAAGTGAATGTTGGTGCAACGCAGGGGTGTCCAACACTCGGCCCGCATGCTGCATGCGGCCCAAATCAAGGGTCAATGCGGCCTAAGAAGTGAGTATCTGCCCCACGATCGGTGAAAAGAAACTATAATATTCAGTTTATGTAAATTTGTAATGAATAAAATAATTTCATTTTGCAACTCCCGCCACGCGGTATCATTCTCTCATTCGTTCATCCTTCTTTCTGTTCAGTTTTCATTGTTAATGTTACGTATAATATATGCTGCCCAAAACAAAACATCTTGCAATGTGGCCCAGGTAAGCCAAAAGTTTCGATACTCATGGTGTAAAGAGTTAGGAAGGTTGAAGTTTTCCATACGAAACGCAACACCGATTGAGAAGAAAATTTGTTTGATAGAACTGTTTTATCAGAACGGCAATAACAGCAGCTCTGTATTGCGGGAACACAGATGACAAAAATAGCAGCGAAGAGGCCCCATGTCAGTAAATGGGCTAAAGAATATGATCAAGAAATTTGAAGAAACAAATGAATTAGATGGTGCAACAGGGAGAGGGAGACGGCCCATTCCCATGGTAGTTACTGTTGAAGTTAGCTATACTCGACTGTGCAGCACATGCTTCAAATTCTGTACGTATTGCTCGAGCTGTGTCACGGGAATTATCTCTCTCCCGATCAACAGTTCAAAAGATTTCGCGGCACATTTTACACTGGTATCCCTACAAGATTCAAAATGTGCGCCAAATGAAGCACCAAGATAAGCTACAACGCCGTGACTTCGCCTTTCGTGTTTTGGCAAGCGTGTAAATGGATGATATTTGGACAGGGCATATTCTTTGGACGGATGAGGCACATTTCACTGGCACGATGCCGTGAATGTACAGAACTGTGGAATATGGGGTTCTACTCTGCCAGATGTTGAGTAGGAACATCCACTGCTCTCAGCTTACGTGACTGTGAGGTTTCACAAGCTCTTTCATTCCCATCTGTTTCTCTTTGAGGAGTTGACACCTTTCGGGCCTGTTAGTTGTATAGTGACTCTTGCATATTATAAGGACCTCCTTGTGCTACAAGTGACTTCAGCTTTGCAAGAACTCGACATGAAAGATGGGACGACACCACATTCGCTTGTCAGGTGAAAGATTAGCTTCGAAAAACCTTCAGTGATGACTGTATCATCTCTAGGCAGTTTCAAGATTTGTGACCTTCCTGGTCCCCTGACCTAAATCCATGTGACTTCCGATCGTGAAGATATGTTAAAGATTGTGACTGTCACGGATGTCTCCGGACTCTTCCTAATCTGAAGGACAGCATACGATAACAATCGCCCTAATTACACCGGATGTGGTGCGAGAAACTGGCGCCCACGCCGTCCTATAGATATAGCATGTTGCTGAGGTGGGAGACCGTATTGAACACTTGTTGTAATTTGTGGCCATATCCAAATAAATGTGGCAGAAAAACCATTATCATGTTCTTGATACTTTTTCCCCTTTTCTTGCCCCCACACCACACTCTGCATGCTTATAGAGCCATATTTTCATCTGGTAACAGAAATTGGAACTATTATTTTTTCAGCATATTCCACGAGCACACTGATTAGTAAACGATGTTTCAGCGTACTGCAATGTATACAGCTCGCACTGCAGCACTCACAACACCGCCAGTTTAATTATAATAACCCGGTATGAAAGTGAACAATATAAAAAGCCTTGCTGAAATCAAGCAGTCTTAAAATGATCGCTTCTTGTCTGTCTGTGACATGTTCGATTTCACGAGGCACTTTGATTAATGCAGCTACTGTGCTATGTTGCTTGATATTTATTACTACAGGAGTGCAGATGTCAACACAGATGGTTCGAAATAGGTTCGATGAACAGCGTTTACATGCCAGAAGAGCTTTCAGGGCTCGTCCTTAAAATAGGGTTGGGAGAGGGGAACGTGTCGCAAGTCCACAAAACTGCTCCATGTGGACTAGACAGGATGGAACATAACGATCTTTTTTTGATGAGACAGATATGAGTCTCTATCTACCCTGATAATACTGATGTTCGCCTGTACAGGCAACGGGGACAACGTTTACATCCTTTCTGTGTCGTAGACTACAGCCCTTATTAAGACAATTGAGTCATATTTTGGGATGGAAACGTGTATGACCGCAGGACACTGCTTGCACCGATACATGGTTGGATGACTAGTGTGAAATATCAGGATGACATCCTTGCACACATTGCGGCTCCATTTGGTGAACACACTGAAGAGGAATTCACGCTGATAAACGACAATGCACGAACCCATCATCACAACCCTTGTGAACATCTTAGTGGAGCATAGAATCAGTCGGATGGGATGGCCTTCATATTCACGAGCTCTCAGCTTCACTGAGGATGCACGGGCTATACTAAAACCAGCAGTTTGGAATAGTCCTGTCCCACGAGAGACATCAAAGCTCATTATAGAGGTCGCTTTGGATGAATGAGACAATATCCCACAGGCTTACCTGCACAGTTTGAGAAGGAGCATGACTAATTAAAAAAAAAAAAAATGGCTCTGAGCACTATGGGACTTAACTTCTGAGGTCATCAGTCCCCTAGAACTTATAACTACTTAAACCTGACTAACCTAAGGACATCACACACATCCATGCCGAGGCAGGATTCGAACCTGCGACCGTAGCGGTCGCGCGGTTCCAGACTGTAGCGCCTAGAACCTCTCGGCCACCCCGGGCGGCCATGACTAATTAAAAAATGTCTCCAAATACGAGGGTGGCCGACTGATGCAAGATGAAATGCGTTGTGCAAGATAACAATGAGAAAAAACTATAGTGTTTGCTGTGGAATCTTTAGTAGGATGTTTGTGTTTATCGGGTGGAAATGTGTATACCCTCTTTATTTTTCGTTTTCTTATAACTGTACCTGACACAAAAAAATCAGTATTGTTTCCTGTCACGTCAAATATTGACAATAAAGCAATATGCAACATTTATTTTGACCACTGTAGATCATAGCGTATTACATTATTGTATTGAGGGTATAGGTCATTTAATAAACTGAGAGCTGTTTCCTTGTTTGTTCTTTAACCGGTTTGTTACTATATTGTTCAATAATTTTGATCTATATTTTGGTAAGAATTTACACCCACACAAAGCCCCAGCCACCTTCCACACTCAGTAGTATATGTACCAAAAGAGAAACTGGCGATAATTATGAGAATTAGAATAATAGCATCGACTACGTTTTTAATCAAACCTATGGTCACTTCATCATTACCTACAGACTCTGACTGCTTTCCGTTCAATATGCGTAAAAACATGATTTAATGAAAAACGCGCCTATCGTGAAGTTGCTGGCTTGTGGTTGCTAATTTATCGCAGCCTGAGCGCTGACTGTATTAAGCCATTTATTTCGTCTGCAAAGTCCTGAGAAACAGTATCAGATTTTACCTTTTCTATGCCGAAGTTCCGCAGTTTTTCCCGCAGTACTGCAGGAGCTGACACGCTACGTACAAAAAAAAAAAAAAAAAAAAAAAAAAAAAAAAGGTTCAAATGGCTCTGAGCACTATGGGACTTAACTTCTAAGGTCATCAGTCCCCTAGAAAGTAGAACTACTTAAACCTAACTAACCTAGGGACATCACACACATCCATGCCCGAGGCAGGATTCGAACCTCCGACCGTAGCGGTCGCGCGGTTCCAGACTGTAGCGCCTTTAACCGCTTGGCCACCACGGCCGGCTATAACAGAGCAGGTATGCCTGATTTTGGCATTTTGCACGTTTTGCTTCGCTTTGTTCTGCAGCTTCGGTATGCTTCTTATGTTTCCGGAGTTGGATTTCGCTTGAATCTTCTATGTGACGATTCTCGTTTTTTTAATTATCTGGCGTAGTTCTGTAATCAGTCATGAAGTAAGTGCTGTCCATGCTTCGACAGAACGTCTAGGTGCATGTTTTTCATACCATGCGATCAGTCTGGTACTTCATTCCCTGACAATACAGTCAACGCTTATTTCCTTCCATGGAATAGGTGGACAGTCCATTGTAGAGTATCACGGTTAACCTGATTTAAGTTCCTTTAGGTTACGAGAGGAGATTTTTTCTGGTGGTCTGCATAGAGTGCATTAACAATATTACATCATTGACAGAATGGTCTTGGACAGAAGTGTTACTGGCGTGGAATAATGTATCTATGGTCTTCGTTACTGTCTTAAGGGTGTGTTTGAGTGGATCCAGATATAAAATATTCATGTGGTTACAGCGGAACAATCTTTTTAAATTTTTTGCAAAACGAGATTTTAACTGCAGGTCGAAGTTTGTACTTCCCATAACGATTATATGCTCGTATTGTGACATTTGTGAGGACAAAGCTGATTGGAAGGACGATAAACTAGAACTCCGCTTGTAAGTAGGCTGTTTAGGTTCTTATATTGGTAACGCCACCGCCACGTAGCGCTCTATATGACTATCACTGGCTGTGCTGTGTGCAGTCTGTGGCTGGGTGGCATTGTTGGAATTTGCTATTGTAGTGTTTGGCAGTTGGCTGTTAATAGCGCGTAGCGTTGCGCAGTTGGAGGTGAGCCGCCAGCAGTGGTTGATGTGGGGAGAGAGATGGCGGAATTTTGAGAGCGGACGATCTGGACGTGTGTCCATCAGAAAGAGTAAATTTGTAATATTGGATATCATGGACTGATATATATATTATGACTTTTGAACACTATTAAGGTAAATACATTGTTTGTTCTCTATCAAAATCTTCCTTTTGCTAACTATGCCTATCAGTAGTTAGTGCCTTCAGTAGTTTGAATCTTTTATTTAGCTGGCAGTAGTGGCGCTCGCTGTATTGCAGTAGTTCGAGTACCGAAGATTTTTATGAGGTAAGTGATATGTGAAACGTCTACATTAATTTAGTCAGGGCCATTTTCTTGTAGGGATTATTGAAAGTCAGATTCCGTTGCGCTAAAAAATATTGTGTGTCAGTTTAAGCACAGTCATGTATAATTATTCTAAGGGGACGTTTCATATGTCGACCCTTAGCCGAGGATACCTCACTGGAATCTTCTGATTTTTTCTTGTAGTTTGTGTAATTAGTGTAGCTATTGTTTATTGCTAGCGCGTAATTGTACAGAGAACCTTCTTTGTAGTTGTAGTTTTTCATTGTTGTACAGTAAAATAGTTGTGGCATGCATGCAGATTTGTACCAAGTATTTCGCAGCTGCGCTTGCAATTAACTAGATATTATTTTCAGTGCTATGCTAATGTTTTTTCTTATTTTGCTCTTCAAATTGTGCTTTTCTGTGTTATCGTGTGAAATATTGTGACAATAATGGCGTGTGAAAAACGTAATACTAGGCTCCAAAGTAAGCTAAGAAATGACAGTAAAGACGAAAGCAGTGTGTTAGCGCCACCGTGTAATGAATTATTTAATGTTCAAATTAGTAACTTGGTAATTGTGCATAGGGAAATGGAGCGGGCTGCAAATAATGGTGTAGACAGTGAAACAATTAGTGAACAGGGAAGCATTATCGATCGATCGGTCGGCAACAGCTCGCCTCAGGAATCCGAAATGACAGGACACAATCTTGCAAATACTGTAGATTCAGGTTTTGCGTCCTCACCGTTTTCTCAAATAAGTCAAGACACATTTTCTGCTTTTCAAAATGCGAATATTGCCGGTTCAAATGCATTGCCGAATAGTACTGAGGAACATGTTTCCGACACCAGTGCATTGTTATTACAGTTAACGAAACAAATGGGACAAAGGCTACAATAGTTAGATACAATGCTTGAACAAAATCAGAAACAAATGGGACAAAATCTTCAAAAGTTAGACACACTGGAACAAAATCAGAGACAAGCACAGCAACAGCTTCAAAAGTTAGACTCATTGGAACAAACGCTTGAACAAACACGTGAAGGTTTAACTGCTGAGTTACTTAAAATCGAATCGAAATGTCAAAAAGTCTGTAATGACGTAAAAACACAAATTTGTGAGCATTTCAACCTATTTTTTCGCAGCATGAAAAAGCATTACAGAATCACAAAGCAGCCATAAAAGAACTGCAAACTATTGTTCATGAAAATCACGACAACTTGCAAGCTAAAATTGACTCAGTTGCATCTACCGATTGGGTTACGGAACTTGCAAAAACTCAGGAAAACTTAAAGGACACAGTAGATACGATTTCAACACAAATGGACACTCTGAAACTTGGTTCAGAAAAACACACTGAGGAAATCTGTTCACTGTCGGAGAAAGTAGCTGAACTTTCAGATCAGTTCACTAACTTGTCTACAAAGGTAGATGATGATCTGAATGACACAAGACCCGTAGCCTTCAGTGACACAGAAGAGTATGAACAAATTAGAAAATTCAAACAAAATCAAAATCAAATCAATACACAGTACAAAAGAGAAATCCGGGAAGTACAAGATCAGTTGACGCAGGTAATACAAGAATTACATATTTCAGAGGACACTCGCGCTCCAATACGGGAAGAGGGACATAGAAATACGGAACAGCCACAAAATAATAACACGAGGCACTTCGGAAATTATGAAAGAAATTGGCAAGGTACACCGAATTTTGAGATGGAACCGCCTAAACGAAGTAACAATGACCGATATGTGACTTGCCGACATGATGATTTTGACTATAAGCTGTTTATTACTACACGTAAATTCAGAACATTTAAGAATTCTGGCAACGACATTCATCCACAAGCATGGCTCCATCAATTCTCTCATTGTTTTCCTCCCAACTGATCATTGGAGCACAGGTTAGAATTTATGTGTGGCTACTTACAGAATGAACCATCTGTAAGAATGCGATCGATCATTCACGATTGTCACAGTGAAGGAGAATTTTATCATGCCTTCCTCTCAGCATATTGGTCTCAAGCTACACAAGACCGAGTAAAACAATCTGAATTTTCCAGTCTTGTGAAATATTTTGAAGACATGTTGCACAAGAATCAGTACTTGTCAAACCCATACAGCCCCTCAGAACTCATCCGCATTTGCTTAATCAAATTGCCTGAACATTTACGACATATTATTTTGGCAGGACGTTGCAAATACGACAATGAAGCTTTTCAGGGACTCTTACAAGAATTGGAAATTGACACTGACAATCGCGGGACGCGAAAACAGGAACACAACAATTACAGGTCACATCCGTCACGATTCTGCGATGAAAGAAATAATAACTGGACACGACAAGGCTATTCTTACAACCCAAATCGCGACTAAAACAGACACCACCAGTATGACTACCGTTGGCAGAATAATAGTTACAGAGAAAGATCGCACTTCCGTAGTAATGAATGTGACAGAGACAACCATAGAAACAGACAATATGGGAACCAAAAAAATTATTATCAAGGGAGACAGAATAACTTCAGACACAACGGTGGGTGCTCCGCGCAGTTACGACTCAGGGAGAAGCTCTCCACCATGTGACCAACAAGAAATTAATTACAGAAATTACCAACATGACGAGAGACGATATAATCATAACGACTGACCTGAATTTCATCAGAACTGGCGAGATTCAAACAGGGCAGGGCCTTCTCGTCAAGGTGAATTTGTAGAAGTTAGGTCTCCTAATCCTAATAACGACGCACGCCAACAAAGAGACAGACAATGACTCGCACCGCAGGCAGCCACGTGCGCCGGCTGGCCCAGAGAAAAATAACATAGACACTAACCTTGAGAAAAATTCCAGTATTCTTTACCGAGGTATACCGCATGATAATTGCGTTCAAGTTGAAACTCTGAGTACTGTGAAGAGTAAAGGATTGCACCATATTTCACATGTAAAACCGGTTATTGAGAGATAATCTGCTTTTTAACTTAGTCTTTGCTATAAAAGTTTTCACTCTATGTTTCTAGTACTCTTTGTCAAAGTTAGAAACTGTTAACATGCAACTATGTTTTAAAGTTAACTATCTAGTCAAGAACCTAGGGAACTTATTTAGACAAGTAATTATAAATGCATTGTTATAGTGAACAGAGGACACTGTGTTATTGTGTGTTTACATTCTTGCTTGTTAGTTGCACAATTATGTAACGACTATAAGGCTTACATACTTAGAACATATACAGGTACTGCTAATGAGAATTTATGCAACATTTTGGTTTACTTGAAAATACATTCTTTATTTGAAGTACTTTCTGTGGGATTAAAGATGATTTAGCATTTGGTTTCTTTGACAGTTACACGATTATATCACGACACTACTAATATGTGACACAATTTACATTGTTGCTTTTGCGGTGTATCTGTTTTATATCTGCAGAGTTTTTCTATATTATTCTGGAAAGTAAAACATGTTTTAGTAGTAACTTTTGTGGTATAGCTACAATGAGACAGCCTTTTTCGTAGCACAACAATACGTTACAGTGTAGTGATTTCTTGATCACTGTACTGTACGTAATAACTAAGATATCTATACACATAGTAATTCACTTTGTTTATTACGAGGTAAGTACATTGACTTCTACAGAACTTTGCTTATGGCCGACAATAATTACGACACTTGGCACATTTTTTACCCTTAAGTAATGACAGAGATTATCCTACAACAAGACGCACAGTTTAGCGCTACAGTGCACGTATTTGAGTGATTGATTTTTGTACTTAAAACATTTATTTTTAAAGATTTTTGAATTACAAAGAAAGTTTTCTGTGATACATTTCATTCCATTTCTGTAATCTGTAACACCTTAGGGTATAATTACATTAATCCTCAGGGGGGTACACACTTACTTTGTGTACCATGTGTTTGGCAAGCACAAGGAGCCCTAGCTAATATGGTATTTGCTTATTCAACTTTACACATCGGTACCATATTTCTCTAACACTGAATTACACAGCTATCTGATTATTTAACAGAGAAACAAAAATTTTTTTACTATGTCAGTAACACATGTTTATGCAGTTACACAGTTCGATAATTTCACACTTATGAAATTGTATCTTGTCTGCACTGTGTGAACTGTTCATATTTTTTCGGAACCATTGTGATACTATGAGAGCTTTGAATGTCGTATTTGTTATGGGATCACGATTTTTAAAGTACGATTGAGGTAGATGACACTATTGAAATGAGCAGAGAATTGTTTTAGGTTTTGAAATTATTTCTGAAAGCTACGACTTTTTTGAGATTTGACTGAGGTGTTGTGATGTTATTATTACGACGACGATGTGTATTATGCTGTTGAGGTATGTTTATGATCAATAAGCTGATGCTATATGAGGAATCTGATTATGCTACGTATTTATTATGATGAAATATTGAAGTGTCGACGGAAGATTGACGAGTCTACGAATATGTATATGTGTAATAAGGTAAGGAATAATGAGTAGTGGTTAGGGACTCTGATTTGTGAAAAAGGATGTTGGAAACCAAGAATTGTACTTAAAGAGTTATGAAATGTGTGTAATTGCGTGAATGTATCACAATGCCAGCGAAACTTTTTGGACACTGTTATATTTATAGGATTTTGTTTCTACAGATTTGTAACGCAAATATTTCGACCCGTGAAATTTTATTTGTATCAAACTGTCACTGTAGCGGAAACTGATGTCGTAAATATTTCGGTAAGGAAGGTAGGTCACCTTGACGTAATGCACTGTAAGCACCCAGCTGCGCGACAGTTGCCTAGAAAAAAGCCATTAGTGTGTGCCTTTCAGAGGCACAGGTGGAGAAAAAAAGAGGCCATTATCCTCGCTATTGACATTTCTTTGTCGAAAGCATCGCAAATACGACACACCCAAACTTGAAAACATATGATTACACTGTGGAGCTCTTAATTTATGATATTTACTAAAATGCCCAATGAAATGATGAGAAACAATTTACATCTATTGTCTTTCTAGTTGAGAGATTTTTTCTGCCTTTGGAGACGCCATTTGCCTAGTGAATGACGTTTCATATGTTGCTTTATATATATATTTCCTCATTTCGTTTAATATCTAGTTTCTAGCTGCACTGCAGCATTGGTTAAAATAAAATTTAATGGATGTACTAATATAGATTTTTATGCCTACAGATCCAGTAAATAATAATTTTATGATCTACTTCGGAAAAAACGAGGGAGCACAAAAAGACATTTCCACTTCACAGGAATTGTATACATAATTTTTGTCAGTGACTTGGTAACTTGTCTGCTAGAGTAAGTTATACTGATACGTCACTCTAGTGTTAAGATGTGACATAGGTATTAGACATGGCCATCTTTAGTGTAATATTTTTTCTGCTTGAGCTTTTTCATGTTTAGATATAAGTTATTGCATTTGCTGCTGCTGCTTGATAGGCATAGTGCTATTAAATTTCACTTTCTATTACTCTGTTAAGCCAGTTTTACTACTGATCTATTTTTCTTTTTGCTGCACATTGGCTCATATTAGCTGTAATATTGCAATTGCTTTGCTAATTTAGATTTACTGCTGCTAGCTTTGCCAATTTGCATTTTTTGTCATTGCTGTTTGTGTTAATTGTTTTGTGCTGCTGCATTGCCTTGTCCCTTAGTTTAGCATCTGAGCTCAGTAGATTTAAGTTAGCTTAAGATGGGGTAGGCTATATAAGAGAACGAGTTGTGATGAATTGGAAGAAATGCATTGAGAAGCTATAAGAAAATGGTTTGGCCAAAGAAGTATTTTGAAAGAGTGTATGAACAAAAAAGTAGGGTTTAGGGACAACAGGTTTAAGTAGGATTTTCTTGGAAATAAATGATGAGGCTAGATAATGGGAAATAAATAATGAGGTAAGAAATATGTGAACATATAAATACAGAAAGCATGCATGGATAGGATTTTTTTTGGTGGAAACAAATGTTGAAATAAGACGAAAGATCTATGGAATGAAGTTTTTGGTTGGACTGCAGTACCAAATGTTACACTGAAACCAAACCCTGACCTTTCCTCCTATGTTATTCTGCTATGTGTTTGTGTACTCTTGTGTATATGTGTTTTTCCTGTCTTTATGTGTTTATGTGATAAGACTTATGTTGTAGAATTTTTCTAATACTCAGCTACATTCACTATGATGAGGAATACTGTTATCCTCAAATATAATTTGCATTTATAATATGATATTTACTTTGTAAAGATGTTTAGACATTATTATTTCTGTTCTGTTTCAATGCTCATGTGTGAAATAAATGTTTCGAAAACTATTCTCATTATTTTATATATTTACTTCTGTCGTAATTCCTGTAACACTGATGTATATGTTTATTTCTATTATTTTGTAAAGCCTGTGTTACTACAAATGTTATCTGTACTGTTATGTTCTTTAATGATGTATTTTGTACCTTTGTAATTGTATTCTTATGTTGTAAACTTATAATTGATTAGACACCAGTTCTTCAAATTAAGTATCATTTCACTGCACACGTTTCTGTTGGTCATAATATATGCACAGTATGTGAGAAGTTGGGACTCTTTTGATGGCCCACCAATACCATTATTTCTACAAGGACTACAGTGGGTCTGCATCTTTGATGGCCCACCAATACCATTATTTCTACAAGGACTGCAGTGTGTCTGCACCTCTGGTGGCCCACCAATACCGTAATCTCTAACAAGACTACAGTGGTCTGCTCTGTGATGACCTACCTACCAATATTCTTCAAAACTTCGACTGACTCTGCTGTGGGTTTGCTCTGTGGTGGCCCATTACCTGTCTGCATGTCAAGAGTCAGCACTGTATTTCCGTTGGATGGACAACACTACTTCTTCAAGACTGCATGGAAATCCACTACTTCCATGTGCATTTTCATTTACTGCTCAGACTTTGAGAAAAACAGTGCAATTTTACTATGATGAACGACCAGGATTGTCTTTATGGACTGTGAGAAAATTTTAGCTTTTGACCAACATTATATCAATAAGTGTGGGCATTTGATTTCTTTGTTATTGTAATTGTGAAAAAATTTTAACAAATATGTATTGGCCAGTGCCCGAAACAATTTGTAAAATTTTTTGTGGGGAGCATGGGGGCTATGTAAGTAGGTTGTTTAGGTTCTTATATTGGTAACGCCACCGCCACGTAGCGCTCTGTATGACAATCACTGGCTGTGCTGTGTGCAGTCTGTGGCTGGGTGGCATTGTCGGAATTTGCTATTGTAGTGTTTGGCAGTTGGCTGTTAATAGCGCGTAGCGTTGCGCAGTTGGAGGTGAGCCGCCAGCAGTGGTGGATGTGGGGAGAGAGATGGCGGAATTTTGAGAGCGGACGATCTGGACGTGTGTCCATCAGAAAGAGTAAATTTGTAATATTGGATATCATGGACTGATATATATATATATATATTATGACTTTTGAGCACTATTAAGGTAAATACATTGTTTGTTCTCTATCAAAATCTTTCTTTTGCTAACTATGCCTATCAGTAGTTAGTGCCTTCAGTAGTTTGAATCTTTTATTTAGCTGGCAGTAGTGGCGCTCGCTGTATTGCAGTAGTTCGAGTAACGAAGATTTTTATGAGGTAAATGATTTGTGAAACGTATAGGTTAATGTAGTCAGGGCCGTTCTCTTGTAGGGATTATTGAAAGTCAGATTCCGTTGCGCTAAAAAATATTGTGTGTAAGTTTAAGCACAGTCATGTATAATTTTTCTAAGGGGACGTTTCACGCTTCTCTCTCTCTCATCATTTGCATCCAGTGTACTTACTTCATTCGATGCCGTTCATGGACGAATTACGTCTCCATAAGATTCTGTCAATGAAACCCTGGCATCTACTTTTCCTATTAGTTGTTGCTGATGTGTCCTCTAGATATATGAGACATAGCCATACAGACATGCAGAGAGGGCGCCACAGGGCAAGGACAGTAGGAGGAAACGAAATGAAACTTCATAGTTTGAGAGGGCATGTGTTCTTATTTCAGTGATTGGAAAATTGAGACAAATTTGCTAAGAATTTGGCAATATGAGCCCTCTGATCAGCATGATGTTGCACCCGCTATGACAGGATGTATGCACTAATTCGGTTGGGAAACGGTGTCATAAAGTCGTTATATCGTCTCCTAAGGCAAGCTGGCGCACATCTGCTGTAAGCGGTCGGTTCTTCATAACTTGTAGAAAGGCACTGGGACGGAACTGATGTCGAACTGGATCTGTCGGGGAGAGATCCTCGGATCTTGCTGGCCACAGGAGTATCTCATCTCGTAGTTTATAGCGACACGTGTCATTAGCGGATGAGCACTGTCCTCTTGGAAGATAACGTGACGATACTGTCGCATGAGGGGTAACACATGAGGACACGGGATGTCCGTGACGTACCTTTGTGCCGTCAGAGTTCCCTCAGTCACTACAAGCCACGTCCTGAAAACATAACAGAAGGCTCCGTTCACCATCACGCTAGGAGTAACATCGCTGTGCCTCTCCGAAACAGACGGCCGAAGTGGCCGAGCGGTTCTGGGCGCTACAGTGTGGAGCCGCGCTACCGCTACGGTCGCAGGTTCGAATCCTGCCTCGGGCATGGATGTGTGTGATGTCCTTAGGTTAGTTAGGTTTAAGTAGTTCTAAGTTCTAGGGGACTGATGACCTCAAAAGTTAAGTCCCATAGTGCTCAGAGCCATTTGAACCATTTTCTCCGAAACACTGGAAGAATGTGACCTCTACCCAGGATTCCGCCATACACAGCGATGATGGCCATACGGGGTAGCAGAGAAACGCGACTCATTGCTCAACACAAATCAAAGTCATTCATCAGCAGACCACACTTCCCGATTACGGAACTACGACAAACGCAACCATTTGTGTTGTGGCATTAACGGCAGCCTATGCATTCCTTAGACCAGAGGTTCCCAATATATCCGAGACAATTGCCCCTGAGTGCAATCAGATATTGACTAGACTAGTACACCCCTCCCCCCCCCCCACTACCATCAACAACATTAGCGCCTAACTAAACTTTAGTATTAAAGAGAATTTTCTTTGAAAGCTTTTATTTTTAAATGATGGAAGATAACATATGTAGTGTTTGTAGGTGTCTTATTAATCGCCAAAATAATGAGTCAATGAGACAATTGGCACCACTTAATTCTAACAAAATTTTATTTATATTTATAGGAAGATGAAGTAATTCTGTGTGCATCACAAGTACTGTTTACAACTCTTCTTCAGAAAAGAGAGCTAATTATCCACATTGATGGTAGAACTTATTACAAAACGTGTTTACTCTGCACCACTGGTCTCCCTAGTGACATTTGCGTCACCCACACCCTGGAACCCCATTTTAAAATCAACCAAGTCAAAGGGTGTACACTTTACCTACTGCTTGTGTCCATTAGATTCCTGGATTCCTTACCCCTGAGTGGTAGAAACTGGAAGACTTTAGGTTCAAATGGCTCTGAGCACTATGGGACTCAACTGCTGTGGTCATTAGTCCCCTAGAACTTAGAACTACTTAAACCTAACTAACCTAAGGACATCACAAACATCCATGCCCGAGGCAGGATTCGAACCTGCGACCGTAGCAGTCGCACGGTTCCGGACTGTGCGCCTAGAACCGCGAGACCACCGCGGCCGGCGAAGACTTTAGGCTGGCAATGCTTTGCATCTGAGCACTGCCGCAAAGCAATGTAGTAGCCATTACATAATTATAGTGTTGTTGCTATCTCAATTGGATCGTTTATTGTAGCGAAGTGAATAATGTAGCATTTCTGGTCCGTGTGATATTTCAGCACACATGTACCAATTTTACTGTCACAGATGGATAACACGAAGTATATGTGCAATAAATGGACTATATGAGGAACAAGGAAGATATTGTTCATACATGTATTAGTTTCACTAGTTGTAACCTCAACCAGGTTGTATTACGCGTTAATGCTAGCATTTGAAATAAAAAATGGAGTTACTGGTAACTTTTGTATTCAGTATTACGGTTTTATGAAATTGTGATGATAGTAAAAATGATCTTTTGAAAATCAGTTTCGAGACCTAAACATTACTCAACCCTTTTTTTTTACCCCTTAGAAAATCTCATTTTACCCCTCAGAGGGTAATCACCCCCAGGTTAATGCTAGTATTTGAAATAAAAAATGGAGTTATTGGTAACTTTTGTATTCAGTAATACGGTTTTATGAAATAGTGATGATAGTAAAAGTGATCTTTTGAAAATCAGTTTAGAGGCCCAAACATTACTCAACCTTTTTTTTTTACTCCTTAGAAATTTCATTTTACCCCTCAGAGGGTAATCACCCCCACGTTGGGAACCACTACCTTAGACTATGGCAAATGGTGTGGTGTGCCACACAGTGTTTCAGGGAGTCCACTACTTGCTCTAGAGTGACAGACGGAGATGTGAAATGGTTACGATGTGCTTGGTGCACAACTCGACTATCCTCCGTTGTGGTGGCCAGATGTCATCGATTAGAACATTGACGACGAGTATCCGTGTCTTGACGACCCCTTGGAATCCGACATCGGACCACTGTCACATCCCAGTGCCCCAGAAATCTGAATATTGCCGATTCGACTAACAGGCGAGTCCCCTTTCAAATTCTCTCAGGTGCTTATAGCGCTGTCTCACTATGTGACATGTCCGTGTCATTCACTGTGATCATTCAATATCTTTCGCAGTTCACTTCTCTTGTACACCCTACGAGGCCTCGTAATGACAATGAAAATGAGCAACAGTAACGCACTCTGGTGGCAGGTCTACCTGTCGAAGAGAACTGCAACTACTGTATAATCGTTTACATACCCGTCAATGGTTTACGAGGGTCGGAACTTTAATAGTGGCAGCTATTTATTTACAGCTCGTACAAAATAGATACCTGTTTCAAAGTTTTACTGACCTTCAAAGTAGTCCCCAGCATCGCGTATAACCCGTTGCCAGCGCTGTGAAAGTCGTAGGATAATCTTAGCAGTGCCAGTTGTGTTGACAGTTCGAGCGGCGCGGTCTATTGCCCCACGAATTTATAGCAGTTCTGAAGCGAATGCCGTCAAGTGTTATCTTCAGTTTAGAAATCGAGTTGAACTCACGAGGGCTTAAGTCAGGGGAGTGCAGTAGGTGGTATAGCACTTAGCAGCCCCATCAGTCAAACAAATCAGTAACAGCTTGCACTGTACGTGCTTGAGCATTGTCCTGCAAAATGATGGTCAGGTCCTGCAGAAAGTGTCATCACTTTTGTCTCTAAGATGGTCGTAGGTTGTGTTCCAAAAATGAACAGCACAGAGACAGAAGTGATGACACTTTTTGCAGGACCTGACCATCATTTTGCAGGACAATGCTCAAGCACGTACAATGCAAGCTGTTACTGATTTGTTTGACTGATGGGGTTGCTAAGCGCTATACCACCTACTGCATTCCCCTGACTTAAGCCCTCGTAAGTTCAACTCTATTTCTAAACTGAAGGAAACACTTCACGGCATTCGCTTCAAAACTGCTACAAATTCGTCAGGCAATAGACCGGACCGCTCGAACTGTAACGCACTGCTAGGAGTATCCTACGACTTCCACATCGGTGGGATCGGGTTATACACAATGCTGGTGACTACTTTGAACGTCAGTAAAACTTTGGAACGCGTATCTATTTTGTACGAGCTATAAATAAATAGTTACCACTATTAAAGTTCCAACTCTCGTATTACATTGACATCTGAACATGTCTTGTGTGTATTTCACTATTTTTTGTCAAGTAGTAGTTCTCGTCAGACGACATAGACAGAGCACACAACACGCACTTTGATATGCCTTCACTATAAGTCACTCGAATAATTTGCAAGCAAACATCCATCTGCCATACGGTGGCGCCAATGGAAGCACGACTCCATTCAGTGTGTATCGACAGTTAGTTCGACAGTATCAACGCTGTGCCTCTAGAACTTATCCTCAGACGTCGCCCAGAAGAGCCAAACTGGATATTCTATTAATTACATTTGTCATCTCTCACTGGATCCACAACCAGAACAGTGTTCAGAGACTGCTCAGTGAACGTTAACTTCGAGCAAACATTACCACGCACCATGTGCACATTCATGTTAAGTAATGCGTACTACCATTATCAAGATTATTCTAAATGGACGTTAATCTTTGTTACAATAATTTCTGTCGTAGTTTGCCTAAACCTATTTGGCCGTGTGAAGCGTCTGTACAATTTGCGTATGCAAGCGAGCCACCACAATCACAGTAACTATTTTCGGTGACGGGGGGGGGGGGGGGTTCTCTTGATGTCCACATTTATGTTTGACGCCAATAGGAGCTGGTGAATATAACAGTTGTATGTCGTCATTCCAATTTCGGTCCCTCCGGATGGTTAAGCTTAGGTATTTTACGGCACTTATCATTTCCAGCGATATATCGACAACAGTAGGATACTGTACTCGAAAGGTAATGGATGTCTTCGACTATTTTTGCGTAATACGTTACATTTATTTATGTTCAGAGTCAACTGTCAGTCCTTGTACCAACCGTTGAGCCCCTTCCGGTCTTCTCGTCATCGAGGTCAGCTGGTCATTCACCCAATGAGAAAATGTACGATTCTGTCCAGACGGATGTGCGCCTCTTTGGTCGATGAAATGTTATACGAGGGTGAGCCAAATGATAACCTTAAATTTTTTTAAATATTATTTATTGTGCAGAAGTGGTACAAAGCTGTGTCACTTTTCAACATAATCTCCCCCACGCTCAATGCAGGTCCTCCAGCGCTTACAAAGTGCGTAAATTCCTTTAGAAAAAAATTCTTTTGGTAGTCCGCGCAACCACTCATGCACCACGTGGCGTACCTCTTCATCAGAACGAAACTTCTTTCCTCCCACTGCGTCTTTGAGTGGTCCAAACATATGTAAATCCCTTGGGGCAAGGTCTGGTGAGTATGGTGGATGAGGAAGACACTCAAAATGCAGGTCTGTGATTGTTGCAACTGCTGTACGGGCGGTGTGGGGCCTTGCATTGTCATGTTGCAAAAGGACACCAGATGACAGCACTCCATGTCGCTTTGATTTGATTGCATGCCGCAGATGATTTTTTTGGAGATCTGTGTCTGATGCACTGGTGACAGTGGTCCCTCTAGGCATGTAATGCTCCCAAGTGACGCCTGTTTCGTCCCAAAAGAGAATCAGCATAACAGAGAATCAGCATAACCTTCCCTGCTGATGGTTCTGTTTGAAACTTCTTTTGTTTTGGTGATGAGGAATGGCGTCATTCCTTGCTCGCTCTTTTCGTTTCCGGTTAGTGGAAGTGAACCCAAGTTTCGTCCCCAGTAACGATTCTTGCAAGGAAGCCATCACCTTCTCGTTGAAAGGGCCGAAGAAGTCCTTCACAAGCATCAACACGTCGTTCTCTCATTTCAGGAGTCAGCTGCTGTGGCACCCATCTTGCACACACTTTGTGAAACTGGAGCACATCATGCACAATATGGTGTGCTGACCCATGATTAATCTGTGAACATGCTGCACTGTCATTCACTGTCACTCGGCGGTTTTCCTTCTCTATGGCTTCAACTGTTGCAATGTTCTGTGGAGTCACAACTCGTTGTGTCTGACCTGGACGAGGAGCATCTTTCACTGAAGTCACACCATTTGCGAACTTCCTACTCCATTCGTAGACTTGCTGCTGTGACAAACAAGCATCACCGTACTGAACCTTCATTCGTCGATCAATTTCAATAGGTTTCACACCTTCACTATGCAAAAACCGAATAACAGAACGCTGTTCTTCCATGGTGCATGTCGCAAGTGGGGCTGTCATCTTTATGCTGATACTGCGACGGTATGTGTGCATCTGCACTACGCTGCCACCTACAGGTCATTCTGCACGCTGTTTGTAGCACGCTTACCAACTTACAGAATAACGGCGAAAAATTTCGAATTGTTATTAAAAATTTAAGGTTTTCATTTGACTCACCCTCGTAAATACGGGTGGCTGTTGTACAATATGATTAGTTACCTAAGGCTTTCTGAGCTGTGGCGGCTTGTTGGACTGTATCGATATCAATAGACTCTTTTCTTTTTCTCTAAGATGTTGCCCAGCGAGGCAGCTCCTTCTCCTTCTGGAGTGGCCTGGAGGGCCAACTTGCTGGCGCCGCATACATCAAGATGGGAGTACCAGTGGAGCAACCAAGTGAAAAGAAGGCCTTTTATCGCCACCCACCTTTCTCTGTGTTGGAGTAAAGTGGGAAGGAAATGCAAGGATCATGTTGGCCTGTGTTTTAGCTTGCGGTGCCGAGAAACCTCAGGAGTAGATTACTGAAAACCCGCCGAGCTGTCAGAGGTGTGTTTGCCTGAATTTATGGATGCTCCGGTTCTGTTTATTGGTAGTGAAGTCCGCGAATTCATGGAATTTGCAGGTTGAATTGTATTTGTGTGTTAAATCGGTTTGTTAAATATTTTCATTAGATCTTTGTACACTCCTGGAAATGGAAAAAAGAACACATTGACACCGGTGTGTCAGACCCACCATACTTGCTCCGGACACTGCGAGAGGGCTGTACAAACAATGATCATACGCACGGCACAGCGGACACACCAGGAACCGCGGTGTTGGCCGTCGAATGGCGCTAGCTGCGCAGCATTTGTGCACCGCCGCCGTCAGTGTCAGCCAGTTTGCCGTGGCATACGGAGCTCCATCGCAGTCTTTAACACTGGTAGCATGCCGCGACAGCGTGGACGTGAACCGTATGTGCAGTTGACGGACTTTGAGCGAGGGCGTATAGTGGGCATGCGGGAGGCCGGGTGGACGTACCGCTCAACACGTGGGGCGTGAGGTCTCCACAGTACATCGATGTTGTCGCCAGTGGTCGGCGGAAGGTGCACGTGCCCGTCGACCTGGGACCGGACCGCAGCGACGCACGGATGCACGCCAAGACCGTAGGATCCTACGCAGTGCCGTAGGGGACCGCACCGCCACTTCCCAGCAAATTAGGGACACTGTTGCTCCTGGGGTATCGGCGAGGACCATTCGCAACCGACTCCATGAAGCTGGGCTACGGTCCCGCACACCGTTAGGCCGTCTTCCGCTCACGCCCCAACATCGTGCAGCCCGCCTCCAGTGGTGTCGCGACAGGCGTGAATGGAGGGACGAATGGAGACGTGTCGTCTTCAGCGATGAGAGTCGCTTCTGCCTTGGTGCCAATGATGGTCGTATGCGTGTTTGGCGCCGTGCAGGTGAGCGCCACAATCAGGACTGCATACGACCGAGGCACACAGGGCCAACACCCGGCATCATGGTGTGGGGAGCGATCTCCTACACTGGCTGTACACCACTGGTGATCGTCGAGGGGACACTGAATAGTGCACGGTACATCCAAACCGTCATCGAACCCATCGTTCTACCATTCCTAGACCGGCAAGGGAACTTGCTGTTCCAACAGGACAATGCACGTCCGCATGTATCCCGTGCCACCCAACGTGCTCTAGAAGGTGTAAGTCAACTACCCTGGCCAGCAAGATCTCCGGATCTGTCCCCCATTGAGCATGTTTGGGACTGGATGAAGCGTCGTCTCACGCGGTCTGCACGTCCAGCACGAACGCTGGTCCAACTGAGGCGCCAGGTGGAAATGGCATGGCAAGCCGTTCCACAGGACTACATCCAGCATCTCTACGATCGTCTCCATGGGAGAATAGCAGCCTGCATTGCTGCGAAAGGTGGATATACACTGTACTAGTGCCGACATTGTGCATGCTCTGTTGCCTGTGTCTATGTGCCTGTGGTTCTGTCAGTGTGATCATGTGATGTATCTGACCCCAGGAATGTGTCAATAAAGTTTCGCCTTCCCGGGACAATGAATTCACGGTGTTCTTATTTCAATTTCCAGGAGTGTATATTGCACGTTAATGGATCTTTGATTTGTGATATAAAGTGTCCGTAGAGCCTTTAATTTGGGTTAATGTTAGTGTCCGGCTCTACGAGGAACATTGTTGTGAAGTTCGTTGGCAGTGCAGTATTTATGCGTGTTTAAGTGCTTCTGCCTGTCCGTTATTAACGCTTGTCTTCCTTGAGGCAAATGACTATCAGCTGTTATTGGTCGATTATCACAGATTGTCCATCCCTGGTGTGAAAATGGACTTCCGTATTGCGCGAATGTTATAAAAGTTGGTGTTAAGAACCGTGTGACCTACGTTTGATTTGAACATTTTGGATAAATGTTGAGTTCAGTTTATAGTTGTCGTTTGGCGGAACACTAACGGCCCTTATGGACTTGGCTGCACTGTATCTTATTGATTTAAGCTAATGTACTGCTTATTTGGGCTTCAGGTCATGTATGTCGTGTGTTTATTTTATTGAAGCGGTTTACACGAAAATTTTAGTTTGTTTTGCGGACACTGTCGGTTTTGAACTTGGCCTGGACTGTGTACTTGTCCAGAAACCGTAGAATTAAAGGCAATTGGCTCGCCATTGGCTTAATCATTTCTTCCACCGGGATTTGGTATAACTATTTAATTCTGAAATTCCCTTAAGCCCAATGGAATTTTAGCAACACTGCTTGTGCTTTAGCGCCGGTGCTGTTTACCGATGTCGTCCGGCCCACTCATAACCTGGCCACAGCCGCATGTTTATGCGATTCTGGGCACAAGCCTTGAACAACGAAATATCACGCTGTCCGTCTTCTGCAGTGTTATTCCTTCCAAACGCAGCCGTGGCCTTTAATGCTGCTACTTAGAGTTGAAATTTTAGAGTAATTCTGAGTCATTGTATTTGTTAACTAAAACTAGCTTTTTAAAACCTTAAAGAAGCAATAAGCTATTTGAACATTTTACTAGTGTTTGAGATCTCAACGCTCCTTCTTATTTAATGCAAATTTTAGTTATTTGAATATTATTGTGGAACCCTGTAAGCCTTGCTGTCTGTTTTAAGAGGTTTTATATCTTTTTTCTCATTCTATGGACACTTTGTATTTTAGTACTAGAAATTTTTGGCAGTAGCCTATTATGTGGCCGGTTCAGTTTTATTAAACTTTTTATTCGTGTCTTCTGATTATGAGGTTTTGTTAATTTATATGTCCGTTCGAATTTGGCTTCAAGTTTGTATCATTAGTGCTTTGGTGTGGCAAAAAGTGATTGCGTGCGAGTTATAATTGACATTTTCTGCCTTACTCATTATTGTTCATTATTAATTGTTGTTTAATTAAATACTTAATTGGGTTTAATATAATTCAGTCTGGGCAAAATAAGATTGAACGTTGTACTAGTGAATGCCAAATCTCCATTGCTCTAGCCCTTCCTCGTTTTCCTTCCTGGCCAAATTAAAAGGCCGTATTTTCACATTTCACTATCGGGCTTTGTTAAGTCCGTAGCAGGTATAAACGAGCGGCGGAGGAACCGGACCCTAAGAGGTAGGTGTGTCTATCTCTATTACTCTTCGATGTACACTAACGGAAAAAAATCGCAACATCAAGAGCAAGTTGTGTCACGTAAACGAAAGCTGATAGGCGTGTTTCTACTCATACATTGAAAAATGAAGTCTAGGAAAAAAATCGTTACACCAAGAAGGAGCTGTGTGACATAAATGAAAGTTGGTAGGGTAGGGGTTTTTCTACATCTGAAAGATGATGTCTATTTAGGTTTCGCGCCAGTCGCCTAAGAGTGGCGCTAGTAGTGCCACTACGAGGGTGCAAATGAGGTTTGCTTTAAATATACGCTATGCGGTCGTGTTAGTTACCTATGAGACTGGACGTGATGAGTTGATGTTAGTCAAGAATGCCTTTAGGGCGACAAGGACGCCATTATCAACACATCCACTGAGTTAGAACGAGGCCTTGTAATAGCGCTACGAGAAGCTGGATCTTCTTCTGCAGATAGATTGGCAATAATGTAGCCACTGCACGTGACTGCTGGCAGTGGTGGTCATGAGAATGTGGGGTCGCAAGAAGACCGACCCCCGGAAGAACATGTAGCACTACCGAGAGAGCATCGTGTTCGGCGTGTGACTCTGGCGCAGTTGACACTACAGTGACACAACGAACTGTTACAAACGGCAATAAAAACTAAACGAGCAGCGATAGAAACACACCGTTTGTTGCAATATGCTTGGGACAACAGTACATTTTCAGGCAGACAAACTTTCGAAATTACAGTAGTTACAATTTTCAACAACAGATGGCGCTGCGGTCTGGGAAACTCTATAGTACGATATTTCCCACATATCCACCATGCGTAGCAATAATATGGCGTAGTCTCTGAATGAAATTACCCGAAACCTTTGACAACGTGTCTGGCGGAATGGCTTCACATGCAGATGAGATGTACTGCTTCAGCTGTTCAATTGTTTCTGGATTATGGCGGTACACCTGGTCTTTCAAGTGTCCCCACAGAAAGAAGTCACAGGGGTTCATGTCTGGCGAATAGCGAGGCCAATCCACGCCGCCTCCTGTATGTTTCGGATAGCCCAAAGCAATCACACGATCATCGAAATATTCATTCAGGAAATTAAAGACGTCGGCCGTGCGATGTGGCCGGGCACCATCTTGCATAAACTACGAGGTGTTCGCAGTGTCGTCTAAGGCAGTTTGTACCGCCACAAATTCACGAAGAATGTCCAGATAGCGTGATGCAGTAATCGTTTCGGATCTGAAAAATGGGCCAATGATTCCTTTGGAAGAAATGGCGGCCCAGACCAGTACTTTTTGAGGATGCAGGGACGATGGGACTGCAACATGGGGCTTTTCGGTTCCCCATATGCGCCAGTTCTGTCTATTGACGAAGCCGTCCAGGTAAAAATAAGCTTCGTCAGTTGGTTGGTTGGTTGGTTTGGGGAAGGAGACCAGACAGCGTGGTCATCGGTCTCATCGAATTAGGGAAGGAATGGGGAAGGAAGTCGGCCGTGCCCTTTCAGAGGAACCATCCCGGCATTAGCCTGGAGTGATTTAGGGAAATCACGGAAAACCTAAATCAGGATGGCCGGACGCGGGATTGAACCGTCGCTTCGTCAGTAAACCAAATGCTGCCCACATGCATATCGCCGTCATCAATCCTGTGCACTATATCGTTAGCGAATGTCTCTCGTGCAGCAATGGTAGCGGCGCTGAGGGGTTGCCGCGTTTGAATTTTGTATGGATAGAGGTGTAAACTCTGGCGCATGAGACGATACGTGGACGTTGGCGTCATTTGGACCGCAGCTGCAACACGGCGAACGGAAACCCGAGGCCGCTGTTGGATCACCTGCTGCACTAGCCGCGCGTTGCCCTCTGTGGTTGCCGTACGCGGTCGCCCTACCTTTCCAGCACGTTCATCCGTCACGTTCCCAGTCCGTTGAAATTTTTCAAACAGATCCTTTATTGTATCGCTTTTCGGTCCTTTGGTTACATTAAACCTCCGTTGAAAACTTCGTCTTGTTGCAACAACACTGTGTTCTAGGCGGTGGAATTCCAACACCAGAAAAATCCTCTGTTCTAAGGAACAAACCATGTTGTCTACAGCACACTTGCACGTTGTGAACAGCACACGCTTACAGCAGAAAGACGACGTACAGAATGGCGCACCCACAGACTGCGTTGTCTTCTATATCTTTCACATCACTTGCAGCGCCATCTGTTGTTGAAAATTGTAACTACTGTAATTTCGAAAGTTTGTCCGCCTGAAAATGTACTGTTGTCCCAAGCATATTGCAACAAACGGTGTATTTCTATCGCTGCTCGTTTCGTTTTTATTGCCGTTTCAAATATACCGGTCATTTTTGAAACACCCTGTAGATTACTTTAATGTAGCTCCGAGCCAGACGCCCTTAACCACCGCCATTTGCTACTTCACGGGTGACAAGCGAGAGCTCATTGGAGGGCGGAATGGAGGTCTGTTGTGTTTTCTGATGAAAGCTGGTTCCGCCTCAGTGCCAGTGATGGCCTTGTTTGGGTTAGGGGAAAGTGAGCTGAGGGCCTACAACCAATCAGTCTGCGTGCTGGACACACTGGACCTACATCTGGAGTTGTAGTCTGTGGTGCGATTTCTTATGGCAGCAGGAGCTCTCTCGTGGTTATCCTACGCACCTTGACTGCGAATTTGTACGTCAGTCTGGTGATACGACCTGCCGTGCTTCCATTCATAAGTAGCATCCCAGGGTTGTCTTCCATCAGGATAACGCTCGTCTACTTGCCACTGTTGTAACCCAACATTCTCTACAGAGTGTCGTCATATTACGTTGGCATGCCAGATCACCAGATTTGTATCCAATTGAGCACATATGGGACATCATCGGACGACGACCCCAGCGTCATCCACAAACAGCACTAACCTTCCCTATATCGACAAACCAAGTGCAACAGGCATGGAACTCCATCCCACAAACTGACATCCGGCACCTGCACAACACAATGCATGCACGTTTAGTTGCTTGCATTCAATATTCTGAGGGTTACACCAGTTATTAATTGTAGCACCGAAAATGCAGGAAGCATGGCACCTGCTACCGATGTATAACTTTTTTTTAATTGTATGTAAATATTTGTAATTTAAATGTTCTCTTTTAATAAGTAAGGACATTGCTTCACTGTAGGTGTGTATTTAGGTAGAAGTCTGTTGACGTTTCATTGTATTTATCCGTGTTTTACCGTGAAACTTGTAAGCTCTGGGAAAAAGCCAAGGGAATTGTTATTTGTATCAACTAGCGATGATAATAGCAGTGCTTGTGCGTTGTAAAATCTTTGCGTAGGGAGTTGTTGCTCAGAGCGAGCGGGGAGAGCAGGAGACGGGTTCCAGCGCTTGTAGTGTGCGGTAGTGTGGTGTTAACGCTCTCGCAGTAGAGAGTACCAATTTCGGCGGCATCATGTACGCGCACCGGCCAGATGTCTAGAGCAGGAGTACGGACAGTGGACGGGCGGAAGAGGCTGTATTAAATACGATTGCCCGTTCCTATAATTAGCCATGGCTCCACAATATGCTACCATCTTCAACAATAGCAGCAGTTCCAGCAACACAATTTTGTCGTCGGCTCCGAGTTTCGACGTATGCACAGCACTGAAGTAAGACTGTTCATTGGTAGAAAGTATTAACGGCTAACCCAGCAGCACAACTGAATGTGATTTGATTGATGAAATTTATTTAAATAATAATCAGTTAACTCAGGGCGATTGTGTCCTCATTGCCACCACACATTGTTACCAACTATGATCCTTGTTCCTTTTTTTCCTGATGTGCTGAGTGTCGTAAGAAACAAACTGAGTAGTTACAACCAGTTTATTAATGAATAATTTCTCTTTTAAGAATTTTAGCCTCAGTCTACATTCAATTAATTGTTGTACAACAAAGGCTTCAGTATATGACTAAAGTAAAGCAATTTCATTTTTTAAGTTGGAGAATCAATCACTGGAAAAAATCCAAATCTAAAGAAATGCAGAAATTAAGAGTGAGGAAGTTTTATTTATTTGACATATAGCTTGGAGCACATGGCTGTTTGGTTTGGTACATATTCTAGTATTTAATTCTCTTCAAGTCAGTAAAAAAGGCTCAGTTGTTCAGACAATAATATGAAATCCAATTTGCAAAATAAGTAAGGGCAAAGTAAAAAGTGCTTGCTTTATGCCGAGGTCACTGAAAGTCATTGTTTCCGTAACGAAGTTCAGTACTAGCATACAGTTTAACTGCATATTTTCAAATCATTACTCGATTGCCTTTTCAAAATTTAATGCCAAACATAATGTAAGAGTGACTTTTTGAGGTTTTTTTTATCATTACATACTCACTTAAAATTAAGGTAAAAAAAAAGAAGTGGCAGCCTTTAGTTGCCACGTCAGTGTTTAATAATACACTACTGGGCATTAAAATTGCTACACCAAGAAGAAATGCAGTTGATAAACGGGTATTCATTGGACAAATATAATATACTAGAACTGACATGTGACTACATTTTCACGCAATTTGGGTGCATAGATCCTGATAAATCAGTACCCAGAACAACCACCTCTGGCTGTAATAACGGCCTTGATACGCCTGGGCATTGAGTCAAACAGAGCTTGGATGGCGTGTACAGGTATAGCTGCCCATGCAGCTTCAACACGATACCACAGTTCATCAAGAGTAAAGACTGGCGTATCGTGACGAGCCAGTTGCTCGGTGACCATTGACCAGAGGTTTTCAGTTGGTGAAAGATCTGGAGAATGTGCTGGCAGCAGTCGAACATTTTCTGTATCCAGAAAGGCTCGTACAGGACCTGCAACATGCGGTCGAGCATTATCCTGCTGAAATGTGGGGTTTCGCAGGGATCGAATGAAGGGTAGAGCCACGGGCCGTAACACATCTGAAATGTAACGTCCACTGTTCAAAGTGCCGTCAATGCGAACAAGAGGTGACCGAGACGTGTAGCCATGGCACACCATACCATCACGCAGGGTGATAAGCCAGTATGGCGATGACGAATACACGCTTCCAATGTGCGTTCACCGCGATGTCGCCAAACACGGATGCGACCATCATGATGCTCTAAACAGAAAAAATGCCGTTTTGCCATTCGTGCACCCAGGTTCGTCGTTGAGTACACCATCGCAGGTGCTCCAGTCTGTGATGCAGCGTCAAGGGTAACCGCAGCCATGGTCTCTGAGTTGATAGTCCATACTGCTGCAAACGTCGTCGAACTGTTCATGCAGATGGTTGTTGTCTTGCAAACGACCAAATCTGTTAACTCAGAGATAGAGACGTGGCTGCACGATCCTTTACAGCCACGCGGATAACATGCCTGTCATCTCGACTGCTAGTGATACGACGCCGTTGGGATCCAGCACGGCGTTCCGTATTACCCTCCTGAACCCTCTAATTCCATATTCTGCTAACAGTCATTGGATCTCGACCAACGCGAGCAGCAATGTCGCGATACGATAAACCGCAATCGCGATAGGCTACAATCCGACCTTTATCAAAGTCGGAAACGTGATGGTACGCGTTTCTCCTCCATACACGAGGCATCACAACAACGTTTCACCAGACAACGCCGGTCAACTGCCGTTTGTGTATGAGAAATCGGTTGGAAACTTTCCTCATATCAGCATGTTGTAGGTGTCGCCACCGCCGCCAACCTTGTGTGAATGCTCTGAAAAGCTAATCATTTGCATATCACAGCATCTTCTTCCTGTTGGTTAAATTTCGCGTCGGTAGCACGTCATCTTCGTGGTGTAGCAATTTTATTGGCTAGTAGTGTACATGTTTTTCTTTCCCATCAGCTTGTACAAGATTTTGGATGTAAATTGCCCTAGTGGATTGGCGACCGTTAATTATTTCCTTTTCGTTCATTAGTGTAACTTTTGGTTTCATGATCAGTGGTACCCGTTTCTGTCCAGTGTTGTTCGTGAATGAGTGCACAAAACAACTTTCATTTCGAAATTATAGCCCTTTTCGGTTTCATTACTTTTATTTTTAGTAGACTTTCCACCAGAAGGGTCGGTTGTACACTTTCCTCCTGCTTACCGGTATCACTTCTTCGGAAAAGATAGCCTTATACAATTAGAAAAAAATCCATTAGGTATACACGCGATCCACGGTCATATTTTATATCGCAAGCAGGATAGGCCGATTAGTAAGAGGGAGGTTACATAGTATACCAACGTGTCACATTTGCAATGGCTCACCTCACGCTTAAATTAACATGTGATCTTGTAATGTTAATCACTCCAGTACGTTACCTAGACAAATGTGTCCCCGAAATGTCATTAGGGCACTCTTCATTAATTATTTTTGTTGTTGCAATTTTTTTCCATTAGTGTAATTTGGGGCAAAGAAGTTCAGAGCACAATGACGACAGAAAACCTGCCTGTTGAAACTAGCTATGACGAGGCTCACTGAAGTTCTGGTGTGGCGCTGACGACCGTTGCTGTGCGTGAGAAGAGCCTCACATTGCACGTTCCGCGTGAGACGGTAATTCCGCAGTGCGTTAACGCGCAGCACTGTCGTAGACCGGTTTCTTGCTTTCGCCCATCTAAGTGAGGTGCGTTTCACGCGCCTTCGGCAGCACGCCATTTCGGAATCGCGAGCAATTTCCATTAGGGAGCGTACGGCGGCCATATAACAGGGCCAGGCGTGCGGAATTTGAGGCGGTGCGGTAGTGGCGGCCGAGGGAAACAGTTGGCGGGGCTTTAGTGCCGTGTTGTCCCCGCTGTTAATGGCGGCGCATAAAGCCGTAGCGACCAGCCGGCGCAATTGTTAAGGAGCCGTAAAGGAGGGCCCGGCCGGCACTTCTGCGGCTGCCGCCGCCGTCTTCACGTCCTGGGCGCGTCTGTGTAAGAACATGGCGCCACCACCCCTGCGTCGCTACACCACCAGCCACACATGTTACACTCGCGTTCATCCTTCTACATCGCTCGTTGCTTGCCTTGCTTCGTTTCTCTCCAGAACTTGTACAATTTTTTTCTGAGTCACCAGGCTGGTTTGACGCGGCCCGCCACTAATTTCTATCCTGTGCAAAACTCAGTCTCAGAGTAACGATTGCAACTTACGTTCTCAATTACTTGCTGAATGTATCCCAGTTTGTGTCTTCCTCTACAGTTTTTACACTCTACAGCTCCCTCAAGTACCGTGGAAGTTATTCCCTTGTGTCTGAATATATGCCTTGCCATCCTGTCTCTTCTCCCTGTCAGTGTTTCCCAAGTATTCTTTTCCTCGGCGATTCTGCGGAGAACCTCCTTTCTCCTGTCCACTCTCTCCACTGCATTTGACAATGGAATTACCATTGCGCTTCTAATGTTACCGTCCTTGCTTTTAATTCCACTGAAGGTTTTTCTGATTTTTCTCTATGCTGAGTCTGTCCTTCCGATAATCATTTCCTTTTCGATTTCTTTATATTTTTCATGAAGCCATTTTGCCTTAGCTTCGTTGGACCTCCTGTTAACTTCATTCCTAAGTGTCTTGAATTACTGATTTTCCGAATTTCACTGAACGCTTTTGCACTTCTTTCTTTCGCCGATCAAATGAAGTGTTTATTCTGTTACCCATGGTTTCTTCGTAATTACCTTCCTTGCACCTAAGTTTTCTCTCCAATATCTGTGATTGCCTTTTTTAGAGACGTCCATTATTCTTCAGCTGAACTGTCGGGCGAGTTATTCATTATCGTAGTAAACAGAAATTCAAGGTAATCTCTTCATTCCTGATTATTTCCGTATCCCACTCCTTTGCGCATTGATTCTTCCATACCAGTCTCTTATACGTCAGCCTAATCTTCATCATTGTTAAATTCTGATCTAAGTCTATATCCGCTCATGGGTACGTCTTACAACCCAGTATTTGATTTCGGAATTTCTGCCTGACCATGAAATAATCTTCCTGCCCTTGCCCAAGTATAGCTCTTCCTCTTGTGATTTGTGAACAGAGTATTCGCTATTACTAGCTGAAATTCATTGCAGAACTCAATTACTCTTTCTCCTCCTTCATTTCTACTACCAAACCCATATTCTCCCGTAACGCTTTCTCCTACACCCTCCCCTACAACCTCATTCCAACCCCCATGAATATCACTCCCCCTGCTATTACTCCCCATACGGACTGAATTACCCGTTCAATATCCTAATATTCCATCTCTATCTCCTCATCTTCAGCTTGCGATCTCGGCATGTACACCTGAAATACTGTTGTCGGTGATGGTTTGCTGTCCAACAACCCCGCCACTGAGCTGTTCACTGTAACTCACCCTCTGTCCAATTTTCCTAATCATAACGAATACGGCCGGCCGGTGTGGCCGAGCGATTCTAGGCGCTTCAGTCTTGCGCTTCATGCCTTGCATAGGTGTTTGTGGGATTTCAGTGATGCTGATTACAAAAATAAGCAAAATATTGCTGCCGCTGAGACCGTCATGTGCGATCATAACATAGATGGTTTGACAATATCTGAGCTGCAGGGCAAAATTTATTGTGTTAGGAGCACATATACAACTGAATTAAGAAAAATACAAGCAAGTGTAATTCTACCTGTGGCAATGCTCTCGTCTACAAGACTAAAATCCCATCGTTCGAGTTGACCAACTGTTTGTTAAGGAATATTGTTGACAGGATGGAAGGCTATACAAATTCAAGAAGCTACATTCTTTATTCAATATTCATCTGTTTATAACGTCGCTAAAGTGCGCTCCCCGTTCACATATGTTAGAATTTTGAAGTATTGCCACTGTACAGATCTATCTTCAAGAGAGTAGTTTGCAAACCATTCTCTTCTAAATGCGGCCTGCTTCGAATAATTATTGTTGCTAATGTTCAATAATTATAAACATTAAGGGTAATAATTAGTGTGTTAATGAAATAGCTCTGCCTCGTGATGACTGGGTGTTGTGTGATGTCCTTAGGTTAGTTAGGTTTAAGTAGTTCTAATTTCTAGATGACCATAGATGTTGAGTCCCATAGTGCTCAGAGCCATTTGAACCATTTTAATCAAATAGCGTCATCACCAACTAAAACCGTATCTTACAGCATGCCGAGTGTTCTCGATTGTAATGCACGCAATACGATATGTAATTTCTGTGTTGGCGATAGTGATTCAAGCATTACAGTACCTTTATTCCTTATCGCATAATTAACCCTATTTACAAGAAACGTGAACAGTTCTGGTGATATTCTAAGACAATTTAAAGAACTTCTTTGATCTTCCGTTATAAATTATTTCAGCAAGGATGCCGAGCAACCGAGCTGACGTCTTTTCTTCATCCAGTCACTAATCGAAACACGGTCCTTTTTTTTTTCTTATGCAGCGATTCCTCGCAACAAGCTTTAACTCCCTTACAACTCGTGCGACGTGCAGCTGCCAAAACTTTCATTTCAGTCACGACTCAGGGACCCACAAAACGACAAATCTGAAGTGTATACTGGTGTCGCCGTGTCTACAGTCATATATGAAACCACTTGCATTCCACACAACGAGTGGCGCAAGCCAGTGTCGTCCTGTAAACTAGGCTTTAGACTGCGCGGCTACGTTGAGGGGACTGAATCTTTAACATGGAAGAAAGGACGTAAGTCAGCTGCTCCTTGCATGGATGATCCAGCTGGGGTGGGGGGTGGGGGGAGAAGGGGGGGGGGTTGTGGAAAGCGTTCTGGTGGAAGTTCTTCGAGAAATATTGTTGATACTTCGGGTTCTTGACAAACGCACAATGTAGGTTGTTGCCAGAAATCGAGGGCGGATTTGTGACCACTATCAAACAGTAGTGGACTGCGAGCCCGCTAATCCAAGTCACCGAGCAGGTCTTTGCACGCGGAAAATAGTCCACGCCCGTGAAGAGAATCGTTTGTGGGGTGATGCTGTCCGGAGTCGTGCATGTGGCCTACCAAATGCCAAACATTACTCTACTCGCCGCGCACAACTCTTGCACTCCCCAGGTGATGCATAATGATGATTGCGCCAGGCGGATCCGGTGTAGACGCCACTGTCAGACCTGATTCCCATTAACTGTCACACACCAGGTGGATTGAACGTCCGACGCAAGAGTAGGGGCGTGCACTGCCCGCCACTCTGTGTTCCGCCGCACGAGGGGATGCTTTTCTTCAATCACGATTGCAGCGAGGCATACACTATCTCGGCCGTCGGTCGAAGTGGATCGAGAAGCGCGGTTCTGATGTACGAGGGTTGTCCAGAAAGTAAGTTCCGATCGGTAGCGAAATGGAAATCACAGTGAAAACCAGAAACGTTTTATTTGCAACAGTTAGGTACACCGTCCACCTAGTACTCTACAAAGTCATCGCTCCAACTTCGAATTTTGTCGTAGTGTTGTATCAACTTCCCAATATCCCAATTTCGGCCAGTTATCAGCACTGGTCTCCAGCTCTTTGTCTGTGGAAAAAAATTTGTCTTCATAGCCAGCGGTTCTTCTGAGCAGAGATGAGACTCAGGGCGAGCCAATTACGGACTGTATTGTGCATGATCAAACACTTCTCATCAGAAGCGCTGCAGGAGCATCTTCATTGCCCATGAAGTGTGCGGAGGAGAATTGGCATGAAGAAGGAACTGCTCGACAGTTGTGTTATGTGGGCTGCATGACACAGGCTAAATCTCTAAACAGGCCCGGGAGACGCTGTTCCCTACGCATCTTTACGTGCTCACTGTTCCATCAAAACTGAAAAGAGCGACGCGACACGATTGACGGGCATACTAGAGACACTGCCCAAAACATCTCTGCAAAGCTTTACCGGGTTTTCCCAGTGGTTTCCATTTCTCGACCGACCGGAACTTACTTTCTGGACAACCCTCGTAACTATATTCAAGAAATAAATAGCTTGAGTGGAAAAAGGGCGCTGCGACCTCTGTCAGCAGCTCTGGAGCAATGAGTGAGCTCGGGGTAAGAGCCCTCATCAGTAAGCCGGTGACACGTGTCTGAGTGTGTCGCCACATCTTGACATACGTGCTTACAATGAGGGGTGTTGCTCGATGGTTGACGTGACAGATTAAGGCCTCCTTTGTCCTTCAGGAGGGTGAAGAACTCATAGCTGACTTAAAATAACGTGCCTTGACTCACAAAGGAACCCAATAAAGCCAACATGCATCTAGCCATTGACGGCGGGATGGGGAAAGTCTGGGCCACGTGCGGGATACGCGACGCGACATAAACATTACCATCCGTTGCAGCATGTCCAGAGTTCAGAGCATATGGTCAAGGAGCTCTGCTCGGATCGGGCTTAATAATCACCTACTGTTAAGGGCCACTGATCGCCGCAAGTCGGTTGTAAAATCAATTCGCAGACATCGTTCAACGTTGCAGATCCGCAGGGGAGCGACGTATTTACCGGACAGTCCACAGCTTACAGGTAAAGCGCGAGGTTTGCGAATAAAGGACGCTCACCGAAGCAGGGGCCTTGCCCATGCCTTGCCACCTGGCACCGCAAGGTGACTGTGCATATATAAGCCGCATGGTCGGAAAAAGCACGTGGCCATATTTCAGCGGTCCGTGTGCCCCAAACAATGGAGCGCGAGAGATAGATGTGGTCTCTACGGCTGCAGGGGTGACTGGTATAGTGCGTGAAAGCCGTCCAATCGCCGTATACGTACTCGCACGTGTCCACAATTCGAAGGTTGGCTATGATGGCGGAGCGCGCCGGACATGGAAGGTGGTGTGGAAGTTGATCCTTTGGCTCCTGGGTGGCATTAAGATTCCCAGTGAAGATTAAGCATCCTGTGTCCCACGAAGATGGTGCGACGACGTTTGCAACGAAAGCGGACCGTTCACGGCGTCGTCCCGATCAGATCATAGATATTAACGATTTTGACGTCACGGAGAGTGAGCGCCATGCCTCTCGCGACACGGAGGAAAGCAATGTCTTCGGGAATTAGGCCATCACGGAGAAGGATGGCCACGCCACTGCCAGGGGCAGACGAGTGGGGGACGTGAGCAGTGTATTCGAAAGGGCCGACGAAATCATACAATGTCTATATCCGCTGCATTCAGCATATTTTGTAACATCGTCAGTGAGCCATGTGTGGCATCCTTGTTTAACATATTGTTTTTACCATACGACCGCCTCGTCATTTAATTTCTGTTACTGGTGTTACTGAATTGCTGTCTTGTGTGCCCACGAGCGGCAGCAGCAGCGCGTATCGATAAGTACACTGTCTTACTATCTCTGGGCAACCGATAGTGTTTCCGGATCGTCGTGTGTCTGGAAGTCAATTGGAGTTGGAACGCGGCAGAAGTGCAGTAGGGGACGGAGCCCCAGTGAGATCCGCACAGCCAGTACCACCGGGAACGACCGTTGGTTGGTCGTTCTGTCGATCGTCTTATCAATGACGTGATTTGGATGGGTTCCTCCCCGTGCAGAGATGTCGGTTGTGTTCCCTCTGCATGGTTAGGTCCGAGCCAGTCTCTCCGGGACATCGTCCGTCCGAAGAAAGTCAGTGGGGATCGGACCTGGAACGGTCGGAGTTGGAACGCTGCAGAAATGCAATCGGCACGTGGCAGCAGTCAGGGACGGAGCGCTAGGGAGGCGCTGACAGCCAGTACTCGACGACGGCTCGCGACACATGATGAACTGTCCGACGGACGGAGATGGCAGCGGGATCGACCGTTGGTCGGTCGTTCAGTTGGTTGCCGTTTTGGGCAACGTGTGTTCGGTCTTTTGACCGTTGCTGGGCCTCGTCACTGTCTCATCTTGCTGAACGTGGCTCGGTTCCTTCTTGTGCGGAGACGTCGTGGCGAGTGGGCAAGAGTTTCCTCTGCATGTTTGGGTCCCAGCCAGTGTGCCAGTATCGCCGTGTCTCCCAGTTCCCGACGGACAGCGGACGCTCATGGTTTGAGGGCCAACGACCTTGGTTGGTTGTTGGTCGGTCGTCTGGTCAGACGACGTGCGTTCCGTCACCGACCGTCCTTCGGGTTTGTGTCTGTGTCCGCCGGTGACTTGTTCTAGTTGTTCCTGTGTCAGTTCGACTGAGCAATGCTTTAAATGCTGTCTGCGTACTGCAGTAGCCACTTGGTCGGCTGCGACAGTGCAGCGAGTGAGTGTTTTCTTACCGTGTTGATGCTGTCCGCCACGGCGTGTAGTTCCACAGCCGTTGCGATGTTCATGTATGTCAGTAGTTATTATGCCTTGGCTTATAACCAACCAATATTTGAAGACAAGTGTTACTGGTCTCTTCGCCTCGCTGGAATTTTGGTTGTCGTATTTTTTGTCTGGTGTCCGAAATCAGGTGGTTGGTTGGTTCGTCGGCTGTCTGTCGGTTGGGTTGCCTTCCGATTTAGAGATTGTTGGTCAGGCTGCCTGTCTCGCCTAAACGGGCGTCAGTGTTACAATTCCAGGCCGACCCTTGGAAACTTCTGAGCGCCGTTCCGTGTCTGTTAGATAGGAACTTCCCTGTTTGAGTTTTAGTTATTTGGTTGACGTCTGGCCTTCAGCCGAGTTTTTATATATCCTGAATTAATGTTCTTGTCTTGCCCTTTAGACATAAGATTGTTATTCCTTGTATGGGGCTTTCAGCCAAATTTTACGTCAAGACTTTTAAGGCCTTAAGCCGTTAAATTATTGTGTTGATGTGTGGCCTTAAGCCGAGTATTAATATCTCTTAAATTAATGGCCTTGTCTTATCCTTAAGGCATGAGATTTTTATTCTTTATTTTATATGAAATGTTTTAAGATAAGGCCTTCTGCCTTTTGATTGAAACTCCTCTTATTGCTTAATACGCGACCTCCAGCCTAGACCCATTAAAATTAAATTGCTAAGGCCTTCAGCCGATTAGATAGAAGATTTAAGAAATATTCTTGGGTGAAACCTCCAGAAGAATCTTGTATTTCAATTTTGCTTAGGCCTTGTGTCTTGCATTATGAATGTGGCCTTCAGCTGATCTCAAGTTAACTAAAGGAGATCGATTAAAGTTTTTTTAATATTGTGTGTTGATAAATAAAATTTGTGTGTTGAGTGCAACTGACAGGAACTCATTTTGGCCCCTTTCCACAATTCAATCCGCTCTGACCTGCTAGCCCAGGCATTTCAGTCAGTTTATGGCGCGCATGGATGATAGTCGCCAGTCGGTAATGTTGGGTCTCCACGTCCACCGGGAAGGTGGCATCTGCTCCGGCGGCGGCCGCCAGGGGCCGACCAGCCGCAGCATCCATCGCGTTTTCAGTCGCTGTGTCGTAGCTGTTCCGACACCTCCATCGGGACGTGCCCTTCCGCAGCACCACGGAGTGGCACACAGTCATCCTCGACGTCATCAGCCCAGGAGCTCGTCAGTACAAATGTAGTGGCCGAGCCGCGCGCACCTCGTGTTCGTGCCGTTTATTGCTTGGCCTCTTGTCATTGCGGTTATGGCGTCTCGTTTCTTATTCGATTTACTGGCGTCACTAAGTTGCCGGCTTGCCTGCCAGTGAGCGGCAGCACCAGCGCTTGTCGAAACGATTACTGTGGTTCTATCTTTGGAGCAAATGCTACTACGTCCGGGTCGCGTTGTGTGGAGTGGACCTGACATCAGGTCGGTTGGGGGCGCAGCAGCGTGCAGGTGCGTGCAGCCACTGCCTCATCGAGGAGGGGTAGCTGCGAGAGCGACGACTTCGTTGCACGCCGAACCCTGGAAGTTTAAGTTGAGTGAAGAGTTTACTGCTAATGCAACCTCCACTATTCTGGTCGGCGGGTTGTTGCTCCCAGGGTCGCAGAGGCTGGCAAAAACGAGTGTGTTGTGGCGTAACAAGACAGCCACGCCACTCGGAAGTAGCCGAAAGGCACGCGTTAACTCACGCAGGCTAGTAGATAGCTCTGAAACAGGATACGTAATGAATGCTATAAAGAAAAGGACGTAGCTCCTGGAATACTTAACTTTAATCCATCCTTGTGGTACATCGCTCTTGACGATACAAGTGAGACTCTTTAGATACAAGCTATGTAATGCTAATGGCGCCTTGCTAGGTCGTAGCCATTGACTTAGCTGAAGGCTGTTCTAACTATCGGCTCTGCAAATGAGCGAGGCTTCGTCAGTGTGCATCGCTAGCCACGTCGTCCTTACAACTGGGGCGAGTGCTAGTAAGTCTCTCGAGACCTGCCGTGTGGTGGCGCTCGGTCTGCGATCACTGTCAGGGGCGACACGCGGGTCCGACATGTACTAATGGACCGCGGCCGATTTAAAGCTACCACCTAGCAAGTGTGGTGTCTGGCGGTGACACCACAGAGTGAAATGTGATTCTTGAGTTTCTCCCGGCGTATAATCAGTCCGTCAGTTCACCTGATGATGGCGACATGTATGATCGCTGAAATATTGTGCCCGTTGGACACTGTAGACCGGCAGTACACCCGTGGATATTTTGATTAACGAGTGAAGTGTTTCGAGGCGGTGAAATATTGCAGCCGTCTTTCTCTTTACGTTATTCATCACTGAATTTAGTATTATTCTTATTAGTGAGGTGCAAGCAGCGTTATTTTCTGCCTTGTGACCGCTAACGCCCCAGTCACCTGCCCTGGAGGTTAGCGTACTTTTCCGGCAGTGTACCTTTCCTCTTCGTGTTGATGCTGTCTGATACGGCGTGTAGTTCGACAGCCTCTTGAATTGTATTGTGCATATTTTTTGGAGGGAGGTCTACCTTGGTTCTAGTGTTTCCTTTTGGTTTTCGGTGTTTCCTGAAGACGTAGTGCTGTCTATCTCTTCGCCCTAACCTAAAAATATTCCATCGTTGTACCGATGATCGGACATTAGGCGGGTTGGTTAATCGGTCGGTCGGTGCTTAAGCTGCCCCTAGTTTAGTTGCCATCCTGTTACGTGAGTACAACTCTCGACTGCCTGTCTCACCCTACCTTATGTTTGAGTTACCTTCCCAGGCCGACCATTGGTACACTTGCTGAGAACCGCTTGTCCTCATTCCTGAGATTGTGATGTTTGCTTTAAGGATTTGTAATTTTCTAATTATTGTTGGTGTGGCCTTCAGCCGAGCAATAATTTCACGCCGGCCGCGGTGGCCGTGCGGTTCTGGCGCTGCAGTCCGGAACCGCGGGACTGCTACGGTCGCAGGTTCGAATCCTGCCTCGGGCATGGGTGTGTGTGATGTCCTTAGGTTAGTTAGGTTTAAGTAGTTCTATGTTCTAGGGGACTTATGACCTAAGATGTTGAGTCCCATAGTGCTCAGAGCCATTTGAACCATTTGAACCAATAATTTCACTTATTTTGTGATAAGGACTTCAGCCGTGTTACAGTAAGTTAGTTTAAGCAAACCTGTTTGAAAAGCATGATATTTATTTTAAAAGTACTATTTGGAATTGTTTTCCGGACTTCTAATTCAGGCCTTCAGCCGTTTGTTATTTGATATTGTTTGTGGACGAGTGATAATATCACTTCTTTTATAATAAGGTCTTCAGCTGTGTTACAGTTTGTTCTAAAACGAAGCATTTATCTTAATTTGTGGTATTTGGAATTGTTCTTCTGGCTTCTAATTCAGGCCTTCAGCCATTTGTTGTTTGAGGTTATTGTTGGTGGCCTTCGGCTCTAAGGTTGTGGAATTTTTTTTTCTGTGATGAGGCATTCAGCCGTCATACAGTCAAATGTGTTTTTTTAAGAGATTGTTTTAAAATTTTAGTTTCTCTAAATAAAGTTTACGTATTTGTTGTGCAACCGAGAGTAACTGATTACGGCCCCATCCACAATCGTAACCTTATTTGCTCCATCCTGAGATGCCCCTCGACGGGTGGTCCGCTGTGCGCGCAGACGAAGGGGCGCTACCCAAGGCGCTTGCGGGAGGGTCCGGTGCCGCACCACCGAGTCACTACGATGTGAAGCTGTCGTGGGGTGGGGTGGCTGAACATTACCGTCCGACATCTGCGTGTCAGAGGACTTTGAGTCATCGGACATGTTGTCGTTACCTTGTGGCCTCTTTCTTTGAAGGTGATCATCCGCGGGTGCGCAGTGCTACTTCTGGCGCTTGCATGGGACCTTTTGTTTACGTACATGCTGCTCTGTTCAAAATGGCTCTGAGCACTATGGGACGTAACATCGGAGGTCATCAGTCCCCTAGAACTTAGAACTACTTAAACCTAACTAACCTAAGGACGTCACACACATCCATGCCCGAGGCAGGATTCGAACCTGCGACCGTAGTGGTCGCGCGGTTCCAGATTGTAGCGCCTAGAACCGCTCGGCCACACTGGCCGGCATGCTGCTCTGTGTCGGAATGGGAGCGTTTGTCTATCGCCTCCTTGCCGGGTTGAAGGAAGACAGAAGTCGGTACAACGCCAGGCGTCAGATCCGCCTCCGTGTGGCAATCAGCGCCACTACACAAGCGAGTGTCTGTTACCGACAGTCCGCAGCTCCTGGTCTCGCGATCACGTTCTCCCTTCACAAGCACGGGGTCCCGACGGGGTCAGGGATTTTCACCAGCCTCGAGATGACTGGGTGTTTGTGCTGTCCTCTTCATTTCATTGTTCATGACAGTGGCGAGACTGGGATGAGCAAAGGTTGAATTTGTACGGGCGCTGATAACCGCGCCGTTGAGCGCCCCACAAAAAACATCATCGTCATTATCTTACCGACAGTGCCTCTGGTTGCAGTGATGTCAGAAGTGTTTCATTAGTCTCCACGAGGGTAATGATCACCTGCGACGGGTCACGTGGATCGTGCGGAAAATCGACAATTGGGGCGGTGACCGCAGCATAGGTGACAGGAAGAAGTGTGAACGACGGAGTGGAGGCGGTGTCGTTTAGTGGTGTCTGTACAACCCGGCTCTGGAGACCGTTTTGCCGGACATGCCCTTCCTGACCACAGCCAGCGCAGGTACGGGGTCCTTCGTCATTCATAATTATGACCCTGCATCCTCCTATAACCAAGTAAGACGGCACATGTTTCACGATTTCAATTTTCACTTGATGGACACCACTGAGTGCAGGGTAAGTGTCAAAGGTTTTCCATCATTCGGTCAGGTGACTAAATACATTGACATAAAGCTTAAAAGCCGACATGCCGACGTCCAGGCGGGACTCCGAATGAGAGTTCAGAAAAACCTGAGAGGGAGTCATTTTACAGAAACCACCATACTCCAAATTCCAATCATAGTCCAATAAGGGGATGGAACTCCCCGAATCCTAAAGGCCACAAACAGGTTCTTGACTGAGCTGACCACGTGTAAGCAGGTCGAAACCTGCGTGATCAATGATCACGTAATCTATTGTCCGACGGGGTACTTGAGGTTTCGCGCGTGGCGGCTCACAGTTTCGTTGAACACTTCTCCTTTTATCAATTTTTGGCCAACTTGACTGTAGAGCCCTAGATTTTTCCTAGAAATTGATCAGAACTGCAAAGTATGACCACATTTGCAATAAAATAGGACAGATAGGTAACTGAATACGAAAAGCATTTGTGACTGAAATTGAACAAAAGTTTATTTTATTAAATTAACTTTTATTCACTTGCGAATGGTGGCCTCACAATAGAAGAAATAAAATGAAAACAGTTTTGACAAGAACAATTTGCCAGCAAGTTTTATACATGTGTGTAGTAAAGGTGGCTATACCTCAGATCTGAACAAAGTGAACATCCATACTAATCACATGTGTATACTCAGATTCAAAATCTGAAAGTTCCTGTCTATCTTTCTGCCTTCGGCCCTTAGTCCCGCGTCAGCGCGGGGTCGGCCGTATTATTACTGATTTGGACGTAAATAATGTGCCCCAGCTGTCTGCGTCTAGTCTAAGCCATGAAATATTGCGAACGTGTTCAGATGTTGAAAGGTGGCTACACTGAGCCACAGCGCCAGAGATCGCTAGAGAGCATTGTTCCGCCGCCTCCACTGGCAGTGATTATTGAGATGTCGTGTGGGCAGTGCTTGTCCAGGACTCGTAGTAGTCAGTTCGTGTTCAGATGTGCTAGTAGGGAGTGCTTGCTGAGATGTGATACTGAAAAGTTCTTGTTGAGATGTGGTAATAGCGAGTCGGTGTGGAGATATATTGTAATGATTAGAGTGATTTTGGTCAATATATGAAGGTAACGAAACTTGATTTATTTTTCATTATTTCCATGTTTTAAATAATGCGTCATTACAGGTTCAGTCAACAAAGCATCTGGCTTGTGTTCTTGTATTAGAGTGTAATTCTGGTTTTCTTGAGTAATTATGGTATTTTTATTTTCTTTAATTAATTCAGTATAAATGATATTTAAAATTTCTTGTGTTATTGAAGAAGAACCGTGCCAGATGCGTACGTTGAGTTGTACTTCCACACGCAGAACAGTTACACTTGTGCTTTGGTTTCGTAGGTTTTATAGTTGCTGGGGACTTAATTAATTAATTGTGTTAATGAAAATTTCCATTTCATTCTTCGTTATTGTTCTATGCAGTCAGATAGCGTAATAATACTAGTCAGGGCCAACCGTTACGAGACTTCGTAACCGAACAGACAGCTACTAAAACAAAAAATTAAAATTATTTGCATTCTATTATAATTAAGCCCCCATGCACGTGGCGACCGCTGCTTCGGATCGTCCCTTGGAATTCTTGTGATTGTAAAAATAGTAGACAGTAGTATTGTTGTAGTAATTTGTAGTTTAGTAATTGTAGTCTATTTTGCATGTGTAGATTTGGTAATTGTCATTCTTCTAATGGTATTTTTTTTCTCTGAATTTGATTTGTTGTCTTGTATACGCGTTTGACGATTTAGTGCAATTATTTCAATTGTTCGTTAATCGTGTTTGAGGGAAACATTTCGAGTGAATGGTATTGTTGGAGATAAAGAGTCATTGTGTATAATTTCCGTACAGTGTCGAGTTTTGTATGTTTTGTAAATGATTACGCGATCAATGAAAAAGGCGAAAATGATGGATAGTGAGAATGACGAAATTGTTAACATGGCGAACTCGCCAACAGAGGAAAACAGTATGATGGATAATGAAGTGGAAAACAATGTAATAAGTCGGGAAAATAGTCCGGAACCATTTCAAAATTTTTCTCAATCAGAAAATTCACAGAATCCGAGATTAACGACAGAAGATTCTGAAATAGTATCGAACACAGATAGCTTTACAGCCATGACGAAAGAAGTTGGTTTCGCGGGAAATGTAGGGGGCGAAAAGAATTTCGAACCGGCTATTACGGAGCAGTTGATGAGTGCTATATTAAATTTGGGAGCACGAATGGAAACAATTAAAACAGAGATAGGAACTTTAGCAACACGGTTAGACTCACAGGGATCACAAATAGGAATAATTACAGCTGGTATGGGAACAATGGAGCAGTTTCGATCTGAATTTAAAACAGATATAGGAACAATTAGAACCACGATGAAAGCAATGACAACACGGTTAGACTCACGAATAGGGACATGTTTCAAAAATACGAATGATGAATCAAACAAAGAAATTAGAGAAGAAGTACAACCGGTTTTTAATGCTCACAATAATAGCTTAATTTCAACAGAAATCAGACAAGAGGAACAGGACAGAGAACGGGAAGAAAAAGATTGCGTGATAGTTCAAAAATTTTCAGAGTTAAATTTACAACTTGCACATGATAAGGAAGAAATATTTGAGAGAATCGAGGAATCCGTAACAAATGACTTAACGCAACAGTGTGAACAGTCAACTACTAAATGTGACAATACCGAAACCCGAGTTGCGACACTGACGGAAGACGTAAACTTATCGGAAAGAGTTGAGGAGATTCCAGATAAATTGACAAGTCTTAACTTAAATGGGGACAGAGACTCAGATGATACAGCACCATTGCCATTTGCAGAAACTGAAGAGTACCAGAACATAAATAAGCATGTTGAAAATCAGGGAAAAGTTAATGAACACGTCAAAAGGGAATCTGAGGCATTACAAAAGCAAGACAAATATATTGAAAGCGAAATCGCAGGAAAAGACAGCAGACGAAATTTAGTATCACAGATAGCAGAGGGCTTTGAAGAAAGTAATTTGTTTCATTTACGGGATGTAACAAGAGAGCGCCAGGCGCGGGAACTTGACAATAATCGACATTGGGACTGGGACAGACGCGGTAGGTCTTTGTCACCGCGAGGCGGAGGCTTTGACTGTAAACACTTCTTGACTGTTGGGAAATTTAAGATCTTTTGCAATTCTAGGAATGACATACGTCCATGTTCATGGTTGGATCGATTTACGTGCGCACTTCCGCCAGATTTGCCACAGTGTCACAAACTGGAAATTATGTGCAGCTATTAAGGTCCTCAGGGGATTCACTATACTAAGTGAATATGTGCCGTAGCGATCACAGGGCCCCGAGCTGTAGTGGTGCTATTTTCCTTTTAGTTTTCTGCACCGCTGCCTACTCTTATACTATTCTTTCCATCTATAAAAACAATTCTTCTACTATCTATCTAGACAGTAGGTAAACAATAACCGGATTTGACTGTTTTACCCGAAAGTGACTTCGGAAATTACCGTTTGGACTTACTATATTTTCAGCAGCATTCATTCGTAGCTTAAATGAAATTTTACCCGTTTATCTTCGTGACAATATTACTTCATATGTTGACGATATTCGTATTGCTAAACGTTCTTGGAGTGAGCACAACAAAATTTTGGATTCATTATTACGTATTTTTGCAAGAGTTGGCATTACAGAGAACTTGGAAAAATCTGAATTTGGTCGTTCTCAGGTGAAATTTCTCGGTCACATTATTTCTACAGACGGTATTCTTCCTGATCCAGAGAAACTAGACGCTATTCGTAATTATGCTGTTCCTACCACAAAACGTGATGTTTGTAGTTTCCTTGGTGTCTGTAATTTTCTTAGACGCTTTGTTAGATTGGATGATTTGGCCACACCTCGTTTACACATTTCAGTTATGCGCACTTTGGTCCCAGAAAATGCTTTCATAAATTACGAGAAAATTGCTACTTCAATAACATGGAAAAACGTATTCGATCTGTTCTTGCCAAATGCAAATTATGTCAAAAGGCTAAGCCGCCAACAATTTCCCACAGAGCACCGTTGTTTCCTATCATTCCAGCGAAATTAAAGGAGATGGCTGCAGTTGATTTGTTCGGTCCAGTGGTTCGATCTACTAATGGTTTTGCGTACATTTTTGTAGCAGTGGAATTGACATCAAAATATGTGTGTTTTACACCGTTACGCAAAGCAACAGCTCGTTCAGTATCTAATGCTTTCATCAAACATTTTCTTAAAGAAGTGGGTCATGTTGATAAGGTTATATCAGATAATGGATCACAGTTTCGCTCTAAAATTTGGCTTCGTACTCTACGGCGTCGTAAAATTAAACCAATCTTCATTTCACTTTTTCACCCTCAATCTAACGCTTCAGAAAGATGGATGAAGGAAATCAATAAATTGTGCCGTCTTCATTGTCATCAGAATCACAGAACTTGGGATCAGTATCTTCATATTTTTCAAAACATTCTGAATGAACTTCCTAATGACTCAACTTCTTTACCGCCTCTACTGATATTAAAAAATAAAGTACCAACAAATCGCATTTCTGAAATCGTTCCATTTCCGCCTTCACGGAAACTGCGGCATTCTGAAGTTGTCAACCTGGCTCTACAAAATATTGCATCTGCGGCTGCTAGAAGAGAGAAATCAGCTAAGCGTCCTGGTCGTTTAAAAATCTTGTCAGTTGGCCAAAAGGTGTTAATTAAGTCTCATCGTTTGTCTCACAAAGGAAAAGGCTTGTGTCGCAAATTTTTTCTGCTTTATAACGGTCCATATAGAATTCGCAAGATTATACATGATAACACTGTTGAAGTAGAAACTCTTAAATCTCGACGCTCTAAGGGAATACATCACATATCTAACGTTAAAATTTTTGTGGAATGACATACTTTAGAGAAACTAACAGCTACATGTAAACATGCAGAGAATACAAGGATACCGCGCCGTGTTCCGGCGGCGGCACATACTCAAAGCAACAGTCAAGTCGGCGCGCCGCACAAGGCAGTCGTTGACCGCAAACAATCGCTTCCTACGTCACGCGCCTACAGCTGATCGAGCGCTCAGTGCGAATGCACTGACAGACGTAAACAAATACACAGTCTAATTTCTCCGACTAAATTCTGTATAAAGCTATAAGGACTTCATAAATTATGTTATTAACGTTCAGTATTTTTCAGGATACGGTTGTATAAAATATTTAAGACCTTCAGGTAAATTCTGTGTGTGTCCGACGTTAAGAGGACTTGCTATGGAGAAAATTTCAAGAAGAATGTAATTTCAAAAAAAAAAAAAAAAAAAAAAAAAAAAAAAAAAAAAAAAAAGAGGGAAGTAAAAAACCAAAAAGGTAACGATTAATTGAGTTTATTTTTCAGGTAACATATTTCCACTTAGGTACGTACTTTAGACGTAATTTGCTGCTCGCGATTACGTGATTCATACTTTGTGCTAAATTTCATGTTCTATGAATTTACTAGTGAAGCGGCATGCTTGCGCACATTAACTGATTTTGACAATGACTGACTAATGAACAGGGTTGTTATTTGTATATATTATGCATTGCTTGGCTGCACTGCTGTTTCACTGATGTCATAATTTTTAATTATGTGCCTGCTGTGCTTATTTATTTAAATTATAATTGTCACCCTATTAGTTGTGCTGTTATGTATGTAGGTTACACTTTGTGATTTAGCTGCTTGCGCCTTCATGTTTACTTATTAAGATGACATACGAACATTTATTTGCTTATGCTGATATGATGCTAATGACTTGTTTATTACGTAAGATATATGTTTGCTGCTTTTTGTATGGATTGCATATTTACACATTTCTGTTTTGTTGTCATAACTACTCTCCAATTTAGAATATAGCAATGATGATGTACAGTGTACGAACATAGAGTTTAGGTTACACTGTGGTATTAATTATAGATTGTTCGCTTGGCAGAGCCTCGTTGTAGGAATTGTGCTGCATCCACTTGTTGACATTCAGTTCTCTACTGGTATATTTACTCGCTATTGCATGTTTTGCTTATGCTCAGTGCCTTATATTTTTAAGATAAGAAAATGAACTGCTATAATTCGACGAACGACATTAGTACAAGAAAGTCATAGAAGTCACATGAGCTGAGGTTTTATGGAAGCTGTATAAATTTATGCTAATAGGAAGGAAGCTAACGACATGACATACCAAAACTAGGTTTAGACCATTGACAGTATTACACTGCATTTTTCGTGAGCAATTGAAATAGGAAGTGACACTTGACACAAAAAATACTCCACATGTTTGCTTCTGCTATGATTCTTGAAGTGGTGTACACACTGTGTAATATTATGATCATTCACACTCCGTAATCGTACTTAATTACTGAGAGTTATTCGAACTAAGTCTGTTAGAGCTCATGTATGCATTTCTTTTATTTAATGATGGACAAGGAACCAAAATGTATCTTATAATTTATAATGAGTAGAAAATTTGGGTCAGATGGATTACACAGAGGTTGTGTGTAGACACTGTGTCTTCGGATTGTATGGGATGATGAATTGAAGTTGCACTAGGATTTTGTCTGTACTTGTTCGAGGAGACTGACTAGAGGAAAGAGTTGTTATGGAGGTGAAATGATATTGGTGCTGAGGTTTATATATATCGACGTAGTGAAGAGGTATTATTGAAGTATTAAGATTAAGTGATGATTATTGGAGTTTTCGTGGACAAGAGGTAAGGTAAATGATATTGATGATAAGGTTTATATGTATCGACGTATTGAAGAGGTATTAGTGAAGTATTGAGATTATGCTGATGATTATTGGAGTTTTGGTGGATAAGAGGTAAAGTAAGTGAGGAGCATATTTTTTTTGTTGGTCCATATGGAACAAGGAGGATGAAGATGGCAGACTAGAACACTCAAGTAGAAGGAAGATTGTCTACACACACACTTTGTCAAATCACTAAGCAGTATATACTTTTTTTTGAGAGAGGAAGCATTTGCATATCTTGGTACACTGACAGTTGTTCAGCAACCGTACATTTTGATCTGGCTTGGCAAACATTGGTCTAGACATGATGACTATGACGTTGACTTAACTATTATTGACTGTTATACATTGCTGCCACTACTACTTGGTACACATGATGAACATCAAATCTTGGACAGAGTTACATTTACACAGTTAACACTATTCAATTACACAGTAGTACTTAATGTGGATGAAAGATGAGTGAGTGTGTTTTGTGTGTTTTCCTTTCCTAATCCTACCCACCTATCTCCTAAATATTATTTTATTTGTTGGTAGTGGCTTGCACTGACACCCATAAATATTATAGGTTTACTGGTATTTGTGTATTGTAATAGTTAATATGACAATTATCTGATATCATTTGTGTGTTTGTTATGATTTGTATGTTTAGTGTAAAAGCATTGTATGTGTATTCAAACTATTGTTCATGCCTGAACTGTCTGATTAGTGATGGTGCTGCACTTTTCAACATGATGCGTGACATTTAGTCATGTTTAATTTCTGCTGATGAACTGTGTGATCAGTGATTGTAAAAATTATGGACTGTTACTTCTACCTTTTCTACATGATTGGTGCCACTAGGACATGTTTAATTTCTGCTTATAAACTCTGATGAACAGTGTGATCAGTGATACTGAATTTTATGGAACTGCTTCTGCTGAGAAATGTGACTTGTTGCTGTGTGTACCTGCTCAACATTGCTGGGTACCACTGATGGACTGCTTCTACTGAAATGATGTTGCTTCTTGCTGTCTGCACCTGGTCAACGTTACTGGGTGCCACTGATGGACTGCTTCTACTGAAATGGTGTTACTTGTTGGTGTCTGCACCTGCTCAACATTGCTGGGTGCCACTGATGGACTGCTTATACTGAAATGGTGTTACTTGTTGGTGTCTGCACCTGCTCAACATTGCTGGGTGCCACTGATGGACTGCTTCTGCTGAAAAGATGTCACCTGTTGCTGTGTGCACCTGCTCAACATTGCTGGTGCCACTAATGGAACTGCTTATACTGAAATGGTGTTACTTGTTGGTGTCTGCACCTATTCAACATTACTGGGTGCCACTGATGGACTGTTTCTATTGAAAAAATGTTACTTGTTGGTTTTTGCACTTGTTGACCATTGCTGGGTGCTACTGCTGAAACTGTCAACTGCTTATTCTTGAGCTATGGAAAGCATTTATGTGAATATTTGTATAAACTGATTTTTTGTGTATTACTGGTTGTGAAAAGTTATGAGACTCTTACCTGCACATATTCGTCATTGCTGACGCTATTGATTGAATTGTTTAACCATATAATACTTGTGTAAACTATTATGTAAAGTCACATGTATGAAAGAATTTGTATTGCTTACTGTATTCTATATAATAGGTTATTGAAAGGTCAGTGCAAAGCCAAAATTTTATCTAGTTATATGATATTTACGTATTAATATTATCTTTTATTTTTGTCTGTATTTTTTTGACGAATTTGGTGGTATTTTCACCACCAATGCTGGCAAAAATACCATCAAATTCTAGCCGTGGAGGAAGGGCATATGAAAGGTGGCTACACTGAGCCACAGCGCCAGAGATCGCTAGAGAGCATTGTTCCGCCGCCTCCACTGGCAGTGATTATTGAAATGTCGTGTGGGCAGTGCTTGTCCAGGACTCGTAGTAGTCAGTTCGTGTTCAGATGTGCTAGTAGGGAGTGCTTGCTGAGATGTGATACTGAAAAGTTCTTGTTGAGATGTGGTAATAGCGAGTCGGTGTGGAGATATATTGTAATGATTAGAGTGATTTTGGTCAATATATGAAGGTAACGAAACTTGATTTATTTTTCATTATTTCCATGTTTTAAATAATGCGTCATTACAGGTTCAGTCAACAAAGTATCTGGCTTGTGTTCTTGTATTAGAGTGTAATTCTGGTTTTCTTGAGTAATTATGGTATTTTTATTTTCTTTAATTAATTCAGTATAAATGATATTTAAAATTTCTTGTGTTATTGAAGAAGAACCGTGCCAGATGCGTACGTTGAGTTATACTTCCACACGCAGAACAGTTACACTTGTGCTTCGGTTTCGTAGGTTTTATAGTTGCTGGGGACTTAATTAATTAATTGTGTTAATGAAAATTTCCATTTCATTCTTTGTTATTGTTCTATGCAGTCAGATAGCGTAATAATACTAGTCAGGGCCAACCGTTACGAGACTTCGTAATCGGACAAACAGCTACTAAAAAACAAAAAATTAAAATTATTTTCATTATATATTAATTAAGCCCCCATGCAATTTTTATGAGTCGTGTAACTGAGGCGGAATGTGGCGACAAGCCTGGTATTCACCTAGCGGGATGTGGAAAACCGCCTAAAAACCACATCCAGGCTGGCCTGCATACCGACCCTCGTCGTTAATCCGCCGGGCGGATTCGAGCCGGGGCCGGCGCGCACACCCGACTCCAGGAAGTAGCGAATTAGCACTCTCGGTTACCATGGCGGGTCAAAATCTGAAAATTTCTATATCAAATAAAAATTTGGAAATTAAAGTTCGTTACTTAATTGTGAAGTAAGTAAAAAGCAGTAATAAGAATTCCATTAAAAAATATTTAGTTTCTCATTAGCACTGCTACTTCAAGAGAAATTAATTTAAACGTTTCATTGCAGCACAGTGTGAAAAACTGCAATATGTAACATTTCTGTTCACGTTCTAACATTTGTCTAAAGATAGAATTACCGAAGTCTGCGAATCCACGAATGATAAATTGAAAATTTAACACATAGCGTAAAATTTAAAATCTTTCATATTCGGCATACTCGATGTGATGCACCAAATCTCTCTCCAGTAGTGACTGTTACGAACTCATCACGGATGTCTTAACTGCGGCTCGGGCGCAAAAGCTGCTGCGCCACTGGTGCGTCTCCCTTATACAGTGTTTCTGACGTCACACTGCCATGCTCGTTACAACGAAAAATACTTCTGCGTCCATCACCCAAGTTCTGCAAATAAGACATAAAATATATATATATATATATATAGCCCTCTTTCTTACGGTCATTTGCCGCCTACAAGTTACGTTATAAATCAATTCGTTCCCTATTTACTGGCAAAATACGTTTTGGAACCCTTTCGCAACCTTGCTTTCCACCATAACAGTAAAGCAAGTTGATATATAAACGTAGTCGGCTGTGGTGGTCTACCGGTAAAGCGCGTGATTGGAAATCGTAAGATCGCGGGACTGACTCCCGGTTGGACTAAGGATTTTTCAACGTTTTAAGCTAATATTCACCTCTCAACGGTATGAAGATTCACCAAAACGACACTTAGTTCAGATTCCACGTTAAGTTGTAGGTTCCCTTTCCCCAGATGGATAATTGGGGTAGGATAGGGACACGCAAATTACCAAAGTGGCGTCGAATTGAAAGACTTGCGCCAGGCCTGTGAGCCACAAGAAATTAGTATTATAAATAAACATAAAAATTAAGTGTGCGGTTACTGTAACTCGTCTTTCGATTACCTTTCGCCTGTGGCCCTCGGAATTTACAATACATGCACGAAATTCAATGGCAAAAGCCTGTATTAATTGCTGTTTTAAAAGAATTAAACACAAATATTAAAAAAGCCGAATATCACAAAATGAATGTCTACGCTGGGAAACAGGTAATGTGCCTACATGGTGCTGACTTCATACTGCGTGTTTCTGTGGAGAGTTGTGAATTTTAACTTAATTTGCTTAGCTGCGAAATTGCTTGTTGATTGTAGCGTTAAAACTGTTTGGTGTTACAATCCATGGCTCTTACAAGTTAGCGTATAAACAAGCACATTAAATTAACCATCTCGTTTGAGTTCGTAGCAAGCAGTGTCAAGCGGCATGTTTACTTCACCCGTAGCCCGAGTTAAGTTTAAGTTAAGTACAGTGGCTAGTGACAGAGGCACGCCTTCAGAGGGTGGGCTGCCCTCCCCCCTGACCAATGCGAGTGCTGGAGGAGAGGTGGTCGACACCCAACGACACAAAGTCTTCTCCAGAGATGTTGCGCCGAGGAGCGAAGATGGTAGTTTGGAAGCGGTCAGCTTGGGATGTGGCCCCCGGGTGTGAACACATACTACACATGGGCGGCTGCTGTTGTCTCTTCCTGGGCGGGAGCTCGGTGATTCCAGAGGAAACGCAAACAAGAGTTTCAGATTACAACAGCAGCATTAACAGGGTGCCTTAGCGACTGACAGTGGATTTTGGTCGATACTGGCACGCAGCTTAGTGTACAGTGAAGAGCACGGGTTGTGAGCTAAGTGTGGCTAATTATCATTAATATTACAAACATAAGGTCCATGTGTACAGTGTGGTGTGTTAAAATTATTGTGTTTTCTCAAAGAAAGAGCCATATTGATCTTGTTACTATTAAGGTGTGAGCATAACTGATATTGTACAGGTAACTAACTAGTACAGTAACTAACTAGTGCATTTGCGTAGGTAGTATTTTAGTGGGTTGGTAGTTGCGTTGCTGTAGTAAGAAATTGGTGATGGGACTGATAGTGGATATGGATTGCTAATGTAAGAAAGCCGCAAATAAACTGGAGGGCTGTTTTCTGATTAATTGCATGTACTCGAGATTATTTGTGCAAGTTATTTTCACTTGTCGTTATTGTATTTGTGGATTAGAGTCGTATATTGTGAACGGTGTTTTTTTGGCCTTGTCTTAAGCAAAGCTTAATTTAAATTTTGTCATCCCGGAAAAATTTTATGCTGTTATTGTCTTGTTTTAAGCCTTGCTTCAAGAACTACAGTTGAGCTACAAATTAAGTTCAGTTATATTACTGTTTGTCGGTTGTCTGGAAAGATATTATATGTTCAATAAAATTGTAACATTAAGCCCATGTCTACACAATCCCTAGTCTGAACTCCACTCCTCCTAAATCTTACTCCACAATTTGTAGCAGAGTGTGGTTGTGAGTTGTCAATGTGGTGCTATAGGTCCATAGTATTAGATTGTAAACTAGAGATTGTGTCTCGCTGTTGTGTGCTGTTGCCAATAGGGCCACTAGGAATGTGCCGGTCGTAGCACAGCTACTTAAGGAGGAGCTGTTGTAGGAGGTAGGGATTCGCGGGCAGGCCCCTGTGAACAGGATGGCGGAGATGTCTCTGCAGCTTCAGCAACTGATGGGTGAGCCGGTACATGTAGCTAATGGTGAGAGAGATCATGCATGTGAGTCGCGAGATAACATTACTTTGTTGGCCATTTCAGAGTTGGAGTTAGTATCTCAATTCATTGCAGCTATGTCACCTTCCTGGGGGACAACTGTATAGGTTGCAAGTAAGGGGCATATATTATGTGATCATATATTATGTGAACAGAATAGTGATTTACTGGCAGTAGTTGACAGAGAAATTAGTACTGAATGAGTTACAGGAGAGAACGGCAAGGCTAGAAGTCATAATTAGTGTTTTATTAGCAGAATCTTTGCTGCACGATATCAAAACGGATTTAAACCTAGTATTGGCAGATGAGGTGAAGCAACCAGATACGATGGCGCTCTCAAATGGGCGGATGAAAGTCGAAGACACAATTCACCACTGCTCCCCACCTATTGTCAGGCAAGTTCGTAAGCAAGGATTTGGCGATATATTCAATACCAGATATTATGAAGTGTTTGTACCACGTAGTTTTATCGATGGAACAAAACTTGGTGTTTGCACGAGGTATGTGGATGTGTTGCAATTAATGTATCCTCACGCTAGAGGTAACTTGACAAGCAGAATAACAAGGGCCTTAGTTGAAGCATATTACGTGGAAACTTCCACCAATGATTGTGTAGATTAGTTCTTGAAAGGTCATCGCAGAAATTGGTTGGTCTACAGTAAGGACACCAACAGGGAATAAATGAGCCGTTTCGAAAGTATGGTAATGGGGATTGTACAGCTGTGTGTGGAAGGTCAAGGTTGTGGCTACTGTCATGGATTGCATTAAATCAGCTGACCATTTGTGGATGATGTACGCTGAGCTCCCTTGTACTTTCAAGGATTTAGAGGTACTAGGAAATCAGATCAAACAGCTAAGGTACGTCAACCAAGGTCAGGATCACGAACCACAAGTGAATATGATAGATGAAAAGAACGTGTAGCGAGGAGGAGGTTCTAAACGTTACAGTTGTTTTCTCTGCACAGTGGGACATGTTTGAAGAAATGGTCCACAGCAGAGAAGGGGTTTGGTAATAGGAAAGGTTGTGGCGTCGCAACTAGTGCGCGATCGCCCATTTGTCTATTAAAAGCTTTACTTCAGAATGTATGTGGGCTGCAATGTAAGCCGGTAGCGGGTAGAGTATTATGCAGCCAGTAACGAACGAGTTGTGTCCTGCAGACTGACGTCACGACCATCTGTTGCAGCTGCGCGTGTGAAAGCAGTGGAGTAGCGCTGGCAGGCCACTTACATTATACGAAACTAAAAATATTAATAACTAATAAAGGAATAACCTGAGGAACGTCATATTTGATGTACAACCTTCTGTTGTGAAAACAAACAATATGTGAAAGTCGGAGATCAAAAATAGTTGTATTTTGGAAGTTAGTAAAATTCCATAAAAAAAAAAACGTAATTTTCCGACAGTCAAGAATTTAAATAAATACAGTGATGTAATAGTTCACCTTCAGTGACTATGTACGATGATCTGATAACACTTTCAGTGTTCATATACAAATTTGGAAAGTTTTTAGTTTCAGAAAACCTCTGTGACTTTTCTATAATAATAATTTCAAGAATTCTAAGTAAATATGTGTATTGTGTGTTAGGGTGCGTGTGAATGAGAACGTGTGTGTGAGAGTATGTGGGACGTTCGGCATTATTAAAAAAAAATCATTCATGTTATTCTCTACAGGAACTGGCAAGTGTTCCAACTCTGTAACTTCGGAACGAATCCACTGGAGGTTCCCCTACTAGTGAATGTCGGATGTCCAAGTATGTATGCTTATGTATAAGACAGTCAGAAGATTCGTGACTACATAATAAATTTCCAGATGTAGAGTAAAGCTTATAGTTCATTTAATTTGTTTATTTAATTAGAGGGTTTTATGACGTCAATGAGCCTAGAGAAGTGATTGGTGCTTACTAGATTTTGGCGCAAGCTGCGCCCTAGAAGTGAGTTCTCATTGGTCGTAAGTGCTGACAGCCAATGAGAAGCGAGACGGTTGGCCGCATAGCGAGGAGATATAGTTTTGAGTGTGGGAGAGTTCTGAGTGTGGGAGAGTGAGGGGGGAGTCGCGAGCTAGCTTTGATTGGAGGCGGTTATGCTGGATGTGACTTTTCGCATTATGTGTAAGATGAAGTCTTGGGATGACTTCCGTGTTATGGTCCAGTGTTAATGGTATCTGGTAGTGAACAGAAACTGTTTATGAAAAACTTTAGAGTGTTGTGATAATTCGTTCCGACGAAAATCGCGAGTGAACTTTGATTTATATAGCTGAGCATATTCTTACTGAGTATTTTATGGCGAGCATAAACTTTTGCTAAAGATAACCACTGATTATCGTGTGCAGAAGTAATTGGCCGATCATTGACTGTGTTACAAGTAATTGGTTTCGGAATTTGGGAAGGTAAAAGTTCTGGCTGTTTTAGGTATGGTGATAACTGTGAGCAGAAACTTTAGTAATTTTCGTAAATGTGGGCTGATGATCTTGCTTAACGGCAGTAAAGATCTATTGAAGGTTTAAATTTGAACTTCATGTTTAAAGTACGAGTGACATCCCCTTTCCGAATCATTTCTTTAAAGTACAGAGACAATTTTCAGCAAATTTTACTTATAGCGGCCCCCGGCGTGTAGCTATGAGGTTACAGTTTCCTCAACACTGCTTTTCTGTGAAATCGTAAGTAGCTGCAGTCAGGAGTTTACGTGCGAAGATCTACCGCTGTAAAGAGGTAGGTGAACAAAAATTATAAAAGGAGTTGCATTGCAGCAGCTACGTATAATCCGTCGCAATTGGTGCATCGCACGCACGCACGAAAAAATCCGTCGCAAGGTGTTGAAACGTCCCCTTTTGAACAATTTTACAGGACTGTGCTTAAACTGACGCACAATATTTTTAGCGCAACGCAATCTGACTTTCAATAATGTCTACAAGAGAATGGCCCTGAGTAACATTACATTAACCTGTACTTTTCACAAATCACTTACCTCACAAAAATCTTCGCTACTCAAGCTACTGCAATACAGCAAGCGCCACTACTGCCAGCTAAATAAAAGATTCAAACTATGGAAGGCACTAACCACTGATAGGGATAGTTAGCAAATGAAAGATATTAATAGAGAACAAACACTGTATTTACCTTAATAGTCATAATATATATATAGCAGTTCATGACAATTACAAAACTCCGCCATCTCTCTCCCCACATCCACCACTGCTGGCGGCTCACCTCCAACTGCCCAACGCTACGCGCTGTTCACAGCCAGCTGCCTAACACTACAATGGCGAGTATTACAACAATGAAAAGCAGCCACAGACTGCACACAGCACAGCCAGTGATTTTCATACAGAGGTGGCGTTACCAATAAAGAAAACCTAAACAGCCTACTTAAAGTGTCAGTTCAGTCGCTGCCCTATAGGAATAAAGGCACAGCTTGCACGTCAGCAGCTTACGACACCATTTATTTGCTGTGAAATTAATAATGAACCAATATGTGGTCTGTTGAAGCTGGTGCCACAGTGATAGTAGTGAGTGACGATGGTTTTGCACCCATCAGGCAGTGTGCAGGTGGTCAAAATTGAATGAGGATAATACCCAGTATGTGCAGGCCAATTCTAGTGCATTGCGAATGTTGAGGTTAGATTTAATTCATTAATTTTATACATCCATTCCCTAACCAGATCGCCTATATAAACTTTAAAAATAGATAGAGACAAGCTACAACCCTGCCTTACACTTTTTACTGCACCTCCCATTTTCGACATCTATGGTGATTGTTTTTATACATACATTTTAGAATTTTAAATAGATGATTCGTGTATCTTCTTTGAGCCACGATTTCCCATAATTTTTCCCTACTTACTTGGTCGAACACTTTCTCATTATCAGTAAAAGCTAGAAGAGTTGTAAAGTTATATTCTCTTCTTTTTTTCTGTTACCTTTTAACTGTGAAAGTGGCTTCTGTACAAGATAGTCCGTTTGTAACACCGTTTTGTTCTTCTAGCAACAAAACATATGGCAGGGCTCATACTCTCTTACTTCATATTCTTGGATATACACTCCTGGAAATTGAAATAAGAACACCGTGAATTCATTGTCCCAGGAAGGGGAAACTTTATTGACACATTCCTGGGGTCAGATACATCACATGATCACACTGACAGAACCACAGGCACATAGACACAGGCAACAGAGCATGCACAATGTCGGCACTAGTACAGTGTATATCCACCTTTCGCAGCAATGCAGGCTGCTATTCTCCCATGGAGACGATCGTAGAGATGCTGGATGTAGTCCTGTGGAACGGCTTGCAATGCCATTTCCACCTGGCGCCTCAGTTGGACCAGCGTTCGTGCCGGACGTGCAGACCGCGTGAGACGACGCTTCATCCGGTCCCAAACATGCTCAATGGGGGACAGATCCGGAGATCTTGCTGGCCAGGGTAGTTGACTTACACCTTCTAGAGCACGTTGGGTGGCACGGGATACATGCGGACGTGCATTGTCCTGTTGGAACAGCAAGTTCCCTTGCCGGTCTAGGAATGGTAGAACGATGGGTTCGATGACGGTTTGGATGTACCGTGCACTATTCAGTGTCCCCTCGACGATCACCAGTGGTGTACGGCCAGTGTAGGAGACCGCTCCCCACACCATGATGCCGGGTGTTGGCCCTGTGTGCCTCGGTCGTATGCAGTCCTGATTGTGGCGCTCACCTGCATGGCGCCAAACACGCATACGACCATCATTGGCACCAAGGCAGAAGCGACTCTCATCGCTGAAGACGACACGTCTCCATTCGTCCCTCCATTCACGCCTGTCGCGACACCACTGGAGGCGGGCTGCACGATGTTGGGGCGTGAGCGGAAGACGGCCTAACGGTGTGCGGGACCGTAGCCCAGCTTCATGGAGACGGTTGCGAATGGTCCTCGCCGATACCCCAGGAGCAACAGTGTCCCTAATTTGCTGGGAAGTGGCGGTGCGGTCCCCTACGGCACTGCGTAGGATCCTACGGTCTTGGCGTGCATCCGTGCGTCGCTGCGGTCCGGTCCCAGGTCGACGGGCACGTGCACCTTCCGCCGACCACTGGCGACAACATCGATGTACTGTGGAGACCTCACGCCCCACGTGTTGAGCAATTCGGCGGTACGTCCACCCGGCCTCCCGCATGCCCACTATACGCCCTCGCTCAAAGTCCGTCAACTGCACATACGGTTCACGTCCACGCTGTCGCGGCATGCTACCAGTGTTAAAGACTGCGATGGAGCTCCGTATGCCACGGCAAACTGGCTGACACTGACGGCGGCGGTGCACAAATGCTGCGCAGCTAGCGCCATTCGACGGCCAACACCGCGGGTCCTGGTGTGTCCGCTGTGCCGTGCGTCTGATCATTGCTTGTACAGCCCTCTCGCAGTGTCCGGAGCAAGTATGGTGGGTCTGACACACCGGTGTCAATGTGTTCTTTTTTCCATTTCCAGGAGTGTATTTTACATCATGTATTCAGAACTTTTATTTCCCTATAATTTTCACACTTCTTTCTAGAATCTTTTTTTATATGGGCATAACCTGAGCATGTGACCAAGATCTTCGAATCGGATATCTATTTCAACATCTATTAATTAGATTCAGGAATGTTAGGGGGCTAAAAGTAGCACTAAAATCCTTTGCTAAAATTAACAGAATGATAAAAACTGTAAAAAACAAAAGCTCATATGGTGACGGAATTTGAAGTGGAATTATGAAAAGTTGTTTCAACTTAATAAGCAGTGTGCTGAGTGATATACGCCATGCATCACTGGCAAAGGGAATTTTTCCAGACAGGTTAAACTATGCATCTGTTTAACCCGCATTGGTTGTGGGTAGACTGTAGCTAGATCATTTTACTTTGCTGGAAAAACTCAAGGTTTATGGAACTGATGGGTTTAAACACAACTGATTTGAATCATACTTAACAGAATCCTAAAAGCTGTGCTGAATGAGTCAAACAGTGTTGGAAGGCTAGAAAATGTTATGGCTGGGGAAAAAAATCACAACGAGAGTTTCACTTGGTTCAATTTTGGGTCGACTCCTGTACATTGCGCATGTGAATGACATTCCACTTAACATTCGACAAGAGAATTGGTAGCTTTTGTAGACGATACAAGTGTTATAACAGAACTCATTAGGTAGAAAGTAACAGAATGGAATGTAAATAATATTTTCAAAAGAATTATTAAGTTGTTCTCAGAAAATGGACTGTCCCTATATTCTGCATAAAAACTATGTTCAGTTCTGTACAACAAATACAGTCATTTTAACAATTGATGTAGCACATGGGCAGCAGTCAGTAAATGGGGTAGAATGCTCCAAATTTTTTGGTGTACACGCTAATGAATCTTGGAACTGGCAAAAAAACATGTTAGTGAACTTCTCAAACAACTAAGTTCAGCTAGTTTTCCTGTTTGTATAATTGCTAATCTTGGAAAGAAACGAATCAAACTTTTGACATATTTTTCACATTTCCACTCAATAATGTATTGTGGAATAATTTTGTTGAATGACTCGCCACTTAAAAAGAAAGAACTGATTGTGTAAGAGCGATCAGTAAGAATAATATGCGTTAGTCACCCACGGATCTGTTCAAAAAGCTGGGCAATTTAACTGCTCCATCGCAATACATATATTCGTTAATGAAATTCGTCACAAGTGAACCATCACAATTTGAGAAGAACAGTGACGTCCATACCTACAGCACTAGAAGGAAAAATAAACTTTATTAACCATTATCAAAACTGTCAGTCACCCAGAAAGGAGTCGAATAGTCAAAAACAAAAATCTTTGATAATTTGTGCAGTAATATAAAATATCTTACAGGCACCAAAAGAAATTTTAAATCTAAGCTAAAATAATTTCTACAGGATCAATCATGTACACATTTTCCGTAAACTGACTCATTCCACATCATTTAGATAAAAGGATCGTTCATATGATCTGAAAAAATGTAACTAACTAACTCTGATGTTATACTGGGTGCTGTTTCTCTGTAATCCTACATTTGTTATTAACATTAATATTAAAATTATTACTGTTGTTATTATTAATACTATGATCATCAGTATTAGGTACTGCCACTGGACTATGTATTTTAACACTGACTCACCAATTATGTCTGGTTAAATGTAAGAGAGGACCGGTAGGCTCTAAACTTGCTCTTGAAATGAATCCATAAACAAACAGGTAGGACCTGCAGCTACGTTATTATTGTACAGAAAAGGAACGCAGTGTATGTCGCTTTCACAGTAGCGTGTTACTAGCGGGGACGTGAATTTTCCGTGCCTCAGCGGTGATGGCAGCGCCATGGTCTGTCGTGGTGGCTGGTCGCATAAAGAAAGATCGTCGGCGTAATGAGTATTTGGCAGCAGAAAGGGACAACGCGGGTCCCTAGGGAGCTGCCTAATCCAGTTATTCTAATAAAGCGGTCCCGGCTAATGATGTTCATAGGGCCAGTCCTTTAATCGAAATACGATAGCTCGCCCGTTAGCAGCACCGTCGTTGCGCGCCACTTGAGACTAATGTATCGACCACGAACGCCCCTTTGCGTAAACTTGCCTGGGACACTTCGGCACGTAACAACTTTTTAAAACGCTGACGCTCGTTGTTCGCAAGTTCCCTAATTAACGGGAAAAAGGGAAAGAACATTGTACACTCTTACCTCAGTCAACAAGGTTACTTTCCAGACGAAGCGCTTTGTATGGCGCGCGATTTTTATTATGATTAGGCAGTGGTAATGGTATGCAGCAGCCTTGGCGTTTTTGTGGAGACCATGATACGGTATGTGCCTATATTGCTATCAAACTCTTTCATTTTGCAAGGCAAGCTAGTAATATGCTGCCACTTGTGAAAGTGAAACGAGTGTCAGATGACAACGATGCTCCAAAACGACCAGCCCCTCTTTGTGCGGTTCTGGTATGATTTATGGAAATCATTGAAGCTATATACAAGAAATAATGCAGCCGGAAATAAATAAACATAAACTAACAAGAGCAAAAAAATACTACACTCACTCGAAGACGTGAATTCCGGCCGGCCGGTTCTAGGCGCTTCAGTCTGGAACTGCACGACTGCCACGGTCGCAGGTTCGAATCCTGCCTCGGGCATGGATGTGTGTGATGTCCTTAGGTTCGTTAGGTTTAAGTAGTTCTAAGTTCTAGGGGACTGATGACCTAAGCAGTTAAGTCCCATAGTGCTCAGAGCCATTTGAACCATTTTTTGACGAATTCCTAGGTACAAAGACGTCCCTGGATCGAGAGATACGAGGGTTAACACTCATTTTCAAGACTTTCTGCAAACGTGACGTCGTTTTGGCGTTACACGCAGTATTGTCAACCGCAGGAACTGCTATAGACTTTGCGCCAAGGAAGAACGTGAATGTTATTGTTTTTCGTTTCACTTGCAGCAGCTTAAGTTGTTCTCTTTGCTTCCTACCTTACCACACATCTGGAAATCGCCACTTAATTCGTAAATAAAAATACAAATGTTCAAGACAAGGAAGAATATGAATTTTATTGCTGCTCGTTTTAGTTGCAGCAATTGAAGCTCTCCTCTCAGGTACCTGCCTAACCACACATACGGAAATTCGCGCAACCTCCACGAAACACTACTGCATGATAATAAGCTTGGGTGGGTACTTATGTCCCTGTTTCATGTTACTGACGTTCTAGACTGTACTACTAATAACTTCAGACCTTTAGTGGAGATGATGAAGTTGTTTGTAATGAATTACTGTCTGATAATAAGGTACAGAAATATTCAGTCGTGTCTTTACGTTTTTAAAGATATAATATCAATGAGTCACAATTGAATCAGCCAACTCTTCAGGATGCTAGGGAAATTTTTTGCATGGGTATGATGTTGAACGATTGCATAGGTTCAGTTGTAGGCAAAGCGTGCGGCAGACTCCGGTTCATTAGCTGGATGCTGGGGAACAAAACACTTATGCTTAGATTACTGTGGATGTGTCTGGAGCCCTTCCGAATAGAACAGGGGATATTGAACGTACTCAGATAAGGGTTGAATGAATGGTCATAGGTTTTTGTTTGACTCACAGGAAAGCGCCACGGAAAGGCTGTAAAGTCTGAATTAACAGATACTTGAACATAGACGCAAATTATTCTGCGAAAGCCTGATTACAAAATTTCAACGAATGGGGATAAGGCAGGAACTTACAAGTATACTGCAACCTTCTAGTATCGGTCCCGAAGGCAAGGTTACACTAATATAAATGTGACATAAAGTCCTGTAGGTTGCAGGCGACCATTGTTATAATAATCAGTAATTCTGGATACAGCAGTGGGGAGGCCAGGAGACATATCGGAAAATTCCCTTTCCTTTCCTTGTAACATACGCTTACCTATCGTACCTGATGACCATCACCACCACTACCACAACTACCCCTACCGCCACCACGTTTCATTCACAATAATTCTTTTGATATTGTCTTCCAGAGTGAAATGTTTCTTTCTGTTGGGCCTTAGGAAACCCCCCACCCCCCTCCCCCCACCCCACCGCCTTTTGCGTTGTTGTTGTCTTGAAACGCATTTTTATGAAGTCGACCGTTTTCATTTTCATTGTTTTTGCCGCTGTTGAAAAATCAAAATGAATAGACAACGTTTATGTGATACATTGAAAGAGTACTTGAAGAAGACTTGAACGAATCAGATTTAGATGAAAGTGAAGTGAATGACGAGATGGAAGAAATTGGAACTTATTCACCTTCTGAGAATGAAGATGAAGTTCAGCCCAACCCACCAGATGCTATTGATGCCAATTGTGATAAATTCGTTCCCAAAAGTGGACGCGAGTATGTTACGGACCATCTCGAGAATATGGGCGTTCTCTACAAAATATATTTCGGGAAAGAACATGACAAAGACAAGGAAAAATTGAGTCTCTGAAAGAGGCTATAGAGACCTTTTTTATACCTCTTGTTATGAATTTCATAAAACTACACTCAAATGAAGAGGCTTCTCGACTAGGTATTCAGCACACCAACGAAGATGACTTATTTTGTTTTATAGTGCTCTTACTACTGATGGGTTCAAATCATGACAATAACATACTTAGCCAAGACTTATTGTCTATGCTTCAGGGCTGACAACTGTATTAATTATAAATCAGTCAGACCAGAACTGGCTAAAATGTTCAGGTTTGATGTTAAGAATTCCAAGGAAATTTTTCGCCAGGCTGACATGTCCGCTCCAGTGAGGGAAATTTTTGAAAGATTGAATTCTTCATTTTTATTCTATCTCATTCCTGACCTACACACCATACTGGATGAGATGTTGTCTTTCTTCCGCGGCTTCTGCCTGTTCAAGGTATTTATAAAAGAGAAAAGTGTGTTAAGTATGGCATTGTAATTAGAATGCTGTCTGATTCTGAGACTAGATACAGCATGGACGTCTATACACGAAAGTTGGAAATGCAGAGCATCTAAATGGACCCATGGATATTGTAAAGAGACTAATAAGACCCACTGAGAAATCAGGTTGCAATGTTACTGTGGCTCGGTACTACACCTGCGTGGAACCTGCTGAAACTCTATTGAATGAGTGAAAGTTATCTTCCTACATCAAAACATATACAGGCACACAATCAGAGCATTAATAAATGTGCAGAACAAACATATACGTCACAATCAAGGCAGTTCAATTGATACACACAAAAACACACAAAGATATTACAGAAAGATATCCTATCGCTCCCTCCACAGTGGTCCCTGGGGAGACAAATTTACAATTGAAAATGTCACATTTTAAGTAGGCTGTTTAGGTTTTTATGTTGGTAACGACACGTAGTGCTCTGTATGAAAATCACTGACTGCGCTGTGTGCAGTCTGTGGCTGGTTGGACTCACTGTTGGAATATTCGCTATTGGAGTGTTGGGCAGTTGGATGGGAACGGTGTGTAGCATTGCGCAGTTGGAGGTGAGCCGCCAGCAGTGGTGGATGTGGAGAGAGAGATGCCAGAGTTTTGAGAGGTTACTATAAGCGGACAATCTGGGCGTATGTCCGCCAGAAAAAGGAAACTTGTTAAGATGGATGTCATGAATTGATAGATATACATATGATGACTTTTGAACATTATTAAGGTAAATAAATCGTTTGTTCTCTATCAAAATCTTTCATTTGCTAACTATGCCTATCAGTAGTTAGTGCCTTCAGTAGTTAGAATCTTTCATTTAGCTGGCAGTATTTGAGCTTGCTGTATTGCAGTAGTTCGAGTAGTGAGGATTTTTGTGAGGTAAGTGATTCATGAAAGGTATAGGTTATTGTTAGTCAGGGCCATTCTTTTGTAGGTATTTTTGAAAGTCTGCGTTGTGATTAAAAATATTGTGTGACAGTTTAGTGATGATCAGAATAAGTATAAAGAGAGAACTGTCTGAGTACGTTCAGTTTTACTCAGGTGTCTTTGTATCAAATAATGTAGAAGTTTACTAGCACAGTCATTCATAGTTTTTCTAAGGAGACGTTTCAACGTCAGTAAGGGAGCAAAGTTCATCCTGGTGCACTCTGCATTGTTACCAAATTTATTCAAGGTGGCTGCTCTTCTTGGATAGTCACCCCATCCCCCACCCCCCACTTTCCCTCCGAGAGGTATACATGTGGCAATGTCGCAGCAAAACTGATATGCAAATTCATTAATATGATATGACAATACATATGTCACATCCCCTTAGAAAAATCATGAATGACTGTGCTAGTAAACTTCTACATTATTTGATACAAAGACAGCTGAGTAAAACTGAACGTGCTCAGACAGTTCTCTCTTTACTTATTCTGATCATCACTAAACTACAACGCAATATGACTTTCAATAATCCCTACAAAAGAATGGCCCTGACTAACAATAACCTACACCTTTATGAATCACTTACCTCACAAAAATCTTCGTTACTCGAACTACTGCAATACAGCGAGCGCCAATACTGCCAGCTAAATAAAAGATTCTAACTACTGAAGGCACTACCTAACTACTGATAGGCATAGTTAGCAAATGAAAGATTTTGATAGAGAACAATGTATTTACCTTAGTAATGTTTAAAAGTCATCATATATATATATATCAATTCATGACATCCATCTTAACAAATTTCCTTTTCTCTGGCGGACGCATGTCCTGATCACCAGCTTATAGTAACCTCTCTCTCCACATCCACCACTGCTGGCGGCTCACCTCCAACTGTGCAACGCTACATGCTGTTCCCATCCAGCTGCCCAACACACCAATAGCGATTATTCCAACAATGGGTCCAACCAGCCACAGACTGCACACAGCACAGTCAGTGATATTCGTACAGAGCACTACGTGGCGTTACCAACATAAAAACCTAAACAGCCTACTTAAAACATGAATTGAAAACAAGGCACTTATGCACTCACACAAACTGTGACTAGTAGAACTGAAGAACAGCAGTTTGTGCCAGAGTATTGTGACCTCTCACTCAGTGCATGACCTGGCAGAAGTGGTGGCAGATGTCTCTGGCGTTTCCTCTCATCTCGCAGCATCTGGCGACTGGGCAGCTTAAGGACCGCAGGTGGACCCTTGGCGTCATACTGGTCAGGCAGCAGTTAGCCGTCAGTGACTGGCGCGACAGCATTGCGTGTAATATGCAACCCACCCCCTGGTGTAGAAATCCATTCAGCGTTAGTGGGACGTGGGCAGCCCTGCTCTTCCCGTTCACCTCTGCATTGGAACGTGCCTGCCAGCTCGGGACATTGGATTCGCTCGCCTTTTGTCAATGGGACACGTCCCTCTCGGCACCCTGCTGAGTCGGTTAGGCTCGGCGCACGCGTCGACTGTGGTGCCATGCGACTCGCTTGTCCCTCGATTTTCGGCCTGGCAGGCCGTTGGCTGCTAATGGTTGCTGCTGGCACGTGTTGGTGTCCCACTGTCTGAGCTGGTGTGAGATGTCCCACCTACACTGGCAGAAGACTATGCTGCGTGATGTAGGTGCATCTGTTGGCAGGCCAGTTCTGTTGCAGCAGGGGGGGGGGGGGGGGGGAGGGGCTGCCACAGTTGACTCATTACGGCCACTTGTTCCCTTCTCCCCTTGCTGGCTGGTGTGGGCTGTGATGTCCAGTCTGCCGTGTTGGTTGTGGAGTCTTTGCAGTCCTCAAGTGTGGTCAAGTGCCATATTCTCTCACAAATGTCATTACATCGCTATAATCCACTTACATAAACAGTAAGTAATGTTGAATACAAGATTTTTTCTTTATTTAATTAATTATTTATTTATTTACTTTATTACTAAGGGCGCAAATCCAAAAATAAATTTAATGACTGCAGGGCCCTGCTAACGTTGCATGGACGTAATGTGATGTGAGGCGTCTTTGTTTCTGTGTGCACTTGTTTTTTGTTAGCTTTTTGATACTTATACTCCTGTCGTGCACTCTAATTTTACGCTGGCGAGTACCTCTATATGTTCTCTGCCTCGTGATGACTGGGTGTTGTGTGATGTCCTTAGGTTAGTTAGGTTTAAGTAGTTCTAAGTTCTAGGGGACTGATGACCATAGATGTTAAGTCCCATAGTGCTCAGAGCCATTTGAACCAACCTCTATATGTCCACCAAACGAGCAGATTTCTCCCAATAGTAAATACTGACTTATTGTACTACCCTATTCCTTTGCTAATGATACTGAAGCGTATTTTCATACATTTTATTCGTTGTTTACTTCTCTTTTACTCTTCGATGTCCGTTGGTGTTGTCTGCTGACGCTGAAGTGGCCAGGAAGTGTGTCTACTCACTCAGGTGCTGGTGGTTTGCCTGAAATCCTTGAAGTGGCACTTTATGATTGTGTACTCGTGATTGTACATATTACAATGATGCCTCCTGTCTCCTCTGTCAGGATCGCTGCTGCTGAAATGAAACAAAACCATACTGAATTATAGATATATCTAAATATTTTTCTAATTTAAATCTCATCCATGGTCCATCATTTCGTTTCCGGGTCTGGGGTTCGCCACTCTACCATAACTTGCACTTGTCTGTGGTAAATCCCCATGCACAATATTTCGCCGACGGCGCTCACATGGCCCTGGCAAAATTCCACCACGAGACACGCTACATAGCACGACAGCCGATGGCTCATATCACACCGAGTCATAGGTTAAGCGCAAATTGAGACGCGTATAGCACGTGTGACATGACACGACACTACAGCGTGACGCGCACGTTCTGCACGTGTCGCGCGGGTCCAACGCATATTGAGACGCGTACACATGCTTTGCACGCGCCCGTTGGCGACGCTCTGGGCTGACAGCAATGAAGCGCGCACACGCTGTAATCTTTCTCAAACGATTTTACAGAAACTATTCATTAAAAATATTTCATTTTTTAATAAGCAATTAATTGCTCAATTAATTACCCTCGCCCCCTGATGACATCATGGGTTTTCAATGTCATCCCCTCTCACTCCTCTTAACGTATTGTGCCGCTTTATCCCCTCTGGCACCATTTTTGATATGAAAGAAACAGCGCAATTGCGCTACAAGTTGGTTGACTAATTAATTATTGTCCTGTTCCCTGTCACCCCTTAACCTATGTACCTATCGCCCTCCCCTCACCCCCCTGGGAAATCCCCCAGCCCTATTTCCTCCCTCTCAGAATCACTGCACCCTTTTGATATAAAAATGTGCTATCAAATTGTTTTCCTAATTAATTACATATATATCTTTTGTGTGTGTCTGTCTATCTGGATTAAGTTTTTCTTTCCTTGCATCTTGCTGGTGGAGTTAAATAAAAATCCACAATTCTTCGATCTCACAACCGGAGATTCAGCCCCCCCCCCTCCCCCCTTCTGGGCAGAAAAAATATAGATTATTTCATATAATATCTCATTGACTATTTTGCGGATATTAAAACACAGGACAGGGCTGTGCATCCCAGACAGCTTAAAACATACCTGCCGAAATAAAAAACACCCCGATAGCGTGCCCCCCCCCCCCTCAACCCCCGCCACCGGCGCCGACTGTCAGGCACGTAACGCTGGACCACGCGCGCCGACCGCTGCAGCGTGATTTCGTGAGCCTCGAGCGAGGAATGCGAGCGGGGAGCCGTTATGGAATGAATGCAGTCTAATTTTGTCACTGCTACTGTTAGGATTGCTCAGCTGCTGGCGCATGCGATAACTCTTACCGAGGCAACTGATGACTGACAGGGATTCGGTCGAAAAATACTGCTGGAGTCAATAAATTGATTGACTAATTTACGGTCACGTGATCATGATGTAGGGCATATAAAGCAGACATGGTAGCTCGCTAGTCTCCTTTCAGTGGACAGACCATGAATCATTAACTACAGAAGCGGGTGAGATCATGCAGCGCCTTCCAACAGCGTAATAATAGGATGAAGAAGAAGCAGAAGAGTAAGCACCCCTTGCTTAATAAAAATACATGTTCTTGCATCTGTCTGTCTGTAGTGTTGTTATCGTGAGTAATGGTTTTTCCTCTTCTCTCTCCAGCAGCGGGCCTTGCCAGGATCTGCAGCACCAGCAGTGGTGTGTGGTCCTTTAGTGGAACTGCGCGGCATGTTGGGACAGGACACTCAACAGATAAATATGGATATGGACTCTGAAGATCTGTACTGGACTCAAAGATACACACCATCCACTGAACTGTGGAACATTCCAGTCATACTGCATGGACAGACTATGGACGACAAGATACCAATTGCTGCTCCCAGTGTGCTATTTCTACTATTCAGCTCTACATATAATTTAACTGCTAGTGGATCAAAGAGTTTGAATATAGGCATAGAGCCAGCAGCATAAGTGACTGGCATGTTGTAATGGAGATTCATAATGTATTGAAAGGTGTTAAAGTGCGGTTTAATCGGTCGGAATGGGAAGAACTGTATCGTGCAATACCCTACATCAATACGCAGATGTCTACTGAGTATAACCCTTCTCGTTCTCCCTCGGACATTTACTGTGGTGGTCTGAGGCTATCTATCACAACAACAGCAGTCAGGGTGAAATCTGGAGACATGTCTATTTATTAACAACACTTCACTATTAATAATTTATTTGGATTATGGATGGCGATATCTTTTGTGTCAGAAGGACTGAACTACTAGCTGCCTTGTGTTCAAACTGTATACGATGAGCCGCGCGGGATGGCCGCGCGGTTGGAGGCACTACGTCACGAATAGCGCGGCCCCTCTCGCCGGAGCTTTGAGTCCTACCTCGGACAATGTGTTGTTCTGAGCATAAGTTAGTTTAAGTGTTGTGTAAGTCTAGGGACCGATGACCTCAGCAGTTAGGTCCCTTAGAAATTCGCACACATTGGAACATTTTTGTATACGACGACGTTGTGAACTATCTCCATTTGAGTAGTGTCCACGTAGAGCAGTACTTCTGTGCAGTTCCAAGGTCGACTCTGATAGGTATAGACTAAATTTAATGATGGAATACCTGAGTTTTGTGATGCTCCCATCACTCTGAGGGAAATACATGCGGAATTTGGTGCATACAAGAAGTAGTTATATCGCAAATACTGTAAAAAACGAACCAGTGGTTTTTGTTGTTGATGTACTGCAGCCTAGTTTACTAGTTGCGTTTCGTAGCAGACTAGATGGAGAATCATAGCACATTAAATTGTTTCGCTGATAGTTGGTATTGTTTTATTACGTACTTTCAATCATGGTACGTGTTTTGGTTTGCCCTCAAACGTCGTTAACTGGGAAGGACTGATTCGTCTTTTATATTAGTAAGTGCATGTCAGCATTCATGATAGCGTAAAGAAGGCTGTTACTCTAATTATGAGTGTTAATCTTCAACTCCAAGCGAAAAAACGTCACCGGGGCCTATCGATACCTAGTCTGGCAAGTTTTGTTGCTCGGCCACCGACTTGGTTACAAAGCGGAAGGATCGATACCATTTGAGAAGTGGGACAAATGCTTATGAAGTTGGCTGAATTTGGAAATAGTAACAGGCAGGTGAAGTGCGAAGCCAGAAACATCAGGCCACGAGACTCGGAACTGTTTACTGAGCTATAAGTTAAGCCTGTCTACGTTATTGTGGACTAAGTACCGTTGGAGCGAGGCAGGATGTGAGTCTGCATGTAGCTCGTAGTTGGGCGGACAGCTGTCTTGAAAGCATACATACTAGTTCAAAGAGTATATGCTAGTATCTATTTGACCGTGGACTGCTACTGAGTCAATGATTACCCAGCTTGGTTGAAATGCTGGCTATAACAATAATAATGATTGAGACCTGGTACCAAGGAAGCCAGGACTGGGTTGCGATTGTGCATGGGGCCGTAATCAATTACTGTTGGTCAGTTTTTTTCAATCACGTACACTTTATTAGAAAAAACAAAAAATAAAAGGTGACAATAAATTAATAAGTGTTCCACGGCTGAAGGCCTGAATGACAACAAATTCAAAGTACTTCTCGGCTGAAGGCTCCGATAGTAATAATTTAAAACTGTTTCACGGCCGAAGGCCTGATTAGCAGTCCTTTTAAGAACCAGTTAAACATCTTCAAACTTCAAATTACAGCAATTAAAATAGTTCCTTTTTGAAAAAAAAATCATCAAATCTGACCAAACCGGGGGGGGGGGGGGGGGGGGGGCAGACGTTGCTCCAAGGATCGACCTGGAAAAGTCCCTCAAAACTTCGCACGCAAGCGATGAGACAGGCAGCCAAGAGTTCCATTCACTTCACAAGATGGTAACTCAGACCAGTGGCTGAGCCATGGCGGCTCATATCGATAGTGTCACTCTGGTGGTTTATCTTTCATGCCACGGTCAGGGCGGTAAGCAGCGCCCTCTGGGGCCTACGCGAGGAGTACCGAGGCGAGGTCCAGTGGGGGGTGTGCTCCGGGAACGTGGTGGAAGACGGTTGTCGGGTTGACGCAGCGAGTGTAGGACCGGACCTATCGCATGGAGATATACAAGTTGGCTCTGAACGGAAGGCGCCGTAGCAAGCAGCGGGAAGGGGGCGTCCTGTAATTTGTGTGAAGGAGTAACGATTTTGCACTGGATGTCCCAGTGGTTCCCGAGAGTTGCAATGGCTGCTTTCGGAGAAAAGAATTGTTAAGAGCTTGTGTCTACGCTCTTTTCCGTACGATGTTGCTGCTTGCCGTTATAAACGGGTGAAAATCAGGCGCTTGTATTGACTATACGGGAACTGGTGATGTAAAATTACATTTGTGATTGAGTCTCACTTGTACTGTGGTGGTTTCATTAGGTCTGGTTCTTTGCTGTGCAACTAAGGGAGTTCGTTATTTGGGGTAACTGAGGGAGCACCATTATGTTGGTCTAAGTGATACGTTCTCCACGTTTTGTCTATTGCTTTGCGAAGCGAAATCGTGGGGGAGTACACGTGTGAGTTATTTCGCTATTGTATTGATGGTTATGTTGTAAAGACTGTTCTCTGGTGTGTTAAATCACGCGCTGATTTGTAGCCAATCTAAGCAGAAGTTACCATTGCTACTTGCTTATGTGCTACTGTCCTTATGATTGGCGTTGTTTGTCTTTTGATTGTGGGTGTGCTCACGTTTAAAAAAAATAAATTACGGCTACAATTCATAAGGATTGGCTAGTATGGAAATTGCTTAAGATTTTATCATATGCTGGTCTGTTTGCCTATCACATTGGCTTTCTATGCAGTAACTGAAGGAATGTGTATGGTGGTTCAAGATTGTAGGCTGACTAGTATTTGAACTGGTGTTGAGGTTAAGGGCGAGATCAGCATCCCGCAAACCCGCACGCTGCGCGTGGTTAAATGTTCCGCTATTGGGGAACCGGCGCTCTGTTCTTGGATTTTGTAAGGATACGTGATGAGTGCATCGCTGTAGTTTTTCGCGTGCTAAATTGCGGGGTGTCGGTGCCATCCTAGGGCTAGACTTGTGTTGTATGTTATGTTGAATGGGAATTAACTAAACCAAACTTAAGAGAGCTTTTAGTTTGTTTTAGGTCTGTACATGGAATGATGTTGATATTTTGTCGATTGCGGCAATAACTTCCTGTGTGGGGAGATCCTTCGAGGGACTTGTACTGTTGCAGTGCAGTCCATCTGAAACGTGCCGCTTAAAACTTGGGACTGCACCTCTCTGATGTTATATATTACTGTTTAATCTTAAACGTCTTGGATGTAATGTGGTTGTTGAGGATTATGTAATTAATTTTGATCGCTGGTTCCTTAAAGGAAGTATTTCGTTTTAAAATATGTGCTCGGTCAGAGCCTATTTAAATATGATTTTAACTCATCATTCAAATTTTCTAGTCTTGCTTTCTTAAAAGGCTTTCAGTTAAATGATTGCTATTTGCCTGTTTAAATGTTTGAGTGACTTAAAGGAAAAGAATATTATTTTGTAATTTGTATTGATTGTTCCTTTTGGGTAACTTATATGTTCAATAAATGAGTGTCTAGTCAATGGTGATGCACTGTTCTATTGCTAGCCTAACCCTTCCACTCCACAGCCTATTGAGCTTCTTTGTGTCGAAAATGTGTTCAGAACACCCCTCTGACCTGACACCTCAGTGGCAGTTTAAACGCATGACCAATGATCATTTGCCGAATCTACCTAACGTGTGCCGACCAATGCAATGATGGAATAACACACCCAAACCGGAACTGGCGGTCAGCACTACGTCTTTAGGCTCCGGTGATTACAGCATTTGGAAGCAGAAAGGAACCACTACTACCAGAGTAGGGGGAAAAAAAACCACCCGGCCCACAAATCAAGGAAGCTGTCGAACTACACTCCTTACCAGACAGCAGCAGCAAGGCGAGGAAAAGTACACTGCCGTAACATACACTAAGCTCCAGGGCAGGTAACTGTCGCGTTAGTGGCCACTAGGCAGGAAAAATACCACTGGTTGAACTTCACAAATAATAACATATACGAGGTGTGGCTAGAAAAAACCGGACTAGTACTTGTGAAACAATAAAACGAATGCAATAAGGCTGAAAGTCGCGTGGCCTGTCACGTGACTCTCGCTCCGCCTACTGCTCGAGTTTCATCTGCCTCCTGCACTCAGTCTGCCCGTGGCGTCTGTTTTAAGTAGTTGACGTTTTGTCTGTGCGTCGGAAAATGTTGAGTGTACAGAAAGAACAGCGTGTTAACATCAAATTTTGTTTCAAACTAGGAAAATCTGCAAGTGAAACGTTTGTAATGTTACAACAAGTGTACGGCGATGATTGTTTATCGCGAACACAAGTGTTTGAGTGGTTTAAACGATTTAAAGATGGCCGCGAAGACACCAGTGATGACACTCGCACTGGCAGACCATTGTCAGCAAAAACTGACATCAAAGGGATTGTGCACATTGATTGGGTACCAGAGGGACAAACAGTGAATCAGCATTACTACATTAGCGTCCTGGCTACCCTACGTGAGCGAGTACGGAGAAAACGGAACGATTTGTGGAGAAAAAAGTCATGGATCCTTCACCAAGACAATGCCCCAGCTCACAGTGCGTTGTCAGTGAAAACGTTTTTGGCAAAACACAACATTCCCATCTTAGATCATCCACCCTACTCACCTGATTTGGCCCCCTGTGACTTTTTTCTTTTCCCTAAAGTCAAGTCAGCTTTGAAAGGAACTAGATTTGAGACTGTTGAAGCAGTAAAAGAAAAAGCGACGGAAGTAATGTATGGACTTACCGAAAATGATCTGCAGCATTGCTATGAACAGTGGAAAATTCGTATGGAGCGGTGTAGAGACCGAGGAGGAGAGTACATTGAAGGAGATAACATGAAATTGTAAATAATTGTAAATAAATGTTTTTCCCAGCATCAGTTCGGTTTTTTTCTAGCCGCACCTCGTAGAATGCAACAATTAATAATAAGTGGAGGAAGGCTAATTAGATTCGCCTTCCCCAAACGCTCCACTCACTGCGAGTATAACACGCAAGCGAATGGTGAGATCCCACAATGGAGGAGATTTCACTACTTGAATTAAGGCCCACTCAACTTAAAGTTCCTGGGTCCGGTTGACTACGAGGTTGTACCCCTCACGACTACAGCCCTTTCATCCGGCAGTGCATGTGTGCCGTGCCGCCAGTGGTCCCGGTGTGTTCTGGAGCTGCGTGGACCTGGCTGCTCGTCGGTCCCCAATTGAACTATGTCAGTAAACACCGCAACAAACTACTTAAAGAACTGTAGGTGAGTTTTCTTAAAAGTTGAATGCAGACATGGCAATACTGAAAATTGTCCACAGTTACACGTACTATGAAGGTAGCACGAATCTCCTGAGTCGTTACCAGTTTCGCGAGATGATGAGGAGCCACGGTTCACATTTTCATACATAGTTTTAATGTGACCTAAGTTTGTCACGAAAAATAGGATGTAGGCATGCTTTGTGAATTTTGTTAATAACTTGTTGTTATTTTAAAGAGAGCTTGCAAAACGATCACAGTAATTATATCTGGTTTATAGTATCTCATATGCATATGGAATTTATGCACAAGTAGCTGTAAATTTGATGCTAGTTATTATTTGTCTAACTTGGATTCTGTGACGTCACAGAAAGTTTGTTAGGAAGAACGTTAAGGCGTCCGAGATCTTTGGTCAGTGCTCTTTTGTCGGTGTCTTTCGTATTTGATTGGCGTCGGTGGGCGTGTTTTTGTTGAGTGGCTGTGTGGCCTAGCAGCCGCATGAAATATGTATCTGGAAGAATTTTGTGAGCGCAGGTTACAGACTACAACTTTTTAATAGACCGTGTTTTCAATAATTAATTTTGCGTGACTAACTGTGATGCAGCTGTGGACTGTAATTATTGCGATAATTCGTATTTATATTCGTGTATTGTGAGCTTATTGGGATTTTTTTTGCAGTGTTAATCAGGATAACAAACTTTAGCTTACGTCAAGAATTATAGTGGGAAACCGCATTTTCTGACTTTGAAAGTTGGATTTTGATGGTTCTGTATTCGATGGCCTGCTTGCATTACATACATTAATTTTTGATTAACTTTTTTGTTTTTCATTTTTAATGTGCAGTTCATATGAGGAGACAGTTCACATGTGTGTGACCAGTATTTTGTAAACCATTATTTTGTTTACACTATAGCCATCTGGTTTTGTCAATATTTGGGCTATTTAAAATGTAGCCCTCCTTCTGTTATAACGTTTATAGTGAAGCATTATTGATGGTAGGGCCACATTAAATAAATGTGTGTTTAACGCTGCGGTATTGTGTGATTGAACAGCGAAAGCTCCGTGACTCAGTTGCGTTTGCACATTGGACTCTAATAACTATTCTTGTAATTGACTGTCTTACGGCTGTGACAGACATCTGTTGGTGAGGATGTAACGGCGGTGGTCGAGCAGACAATTCACAATTGGGAGATGTACGGACCATCCTTTGTGTCTGCATAAAATGTCAAAACAGCAATAAAATTAAGCTCTCTAACAGCCTCATCGTCAGTGGGGCATCAAAACCTACTTTTCCTTTTTTCTCGAACCACTTGGGTAAATAGGGAAATCTCAGAAACTCTCGAACTGGTCTGCAAGACTTCCTGCAAAATAACCGCGTATGACGTTACTGCCAAAGATGTAAAAATATAAATGTTATACACCAAAGAGCCAAAGAAACTGGTACACCTGCCCTATATCGTGTACGGCCCCGCGAGCACACAGAAGTGTCACAACACAACGTGGCAAGGACTCGACTACTGTCTGAAGTAGTGCTGGAGGGAATTGACACCATGAATCCTGCAGGGCTGTCCATAAATACGTAAGAGTACGAGGGGATGGAGATCTCTTCTGAACAGCACGTTGCAAGGTATCCCAGATATGTTCACAAGGGAACCTCCCCATCGCACCCCCCTCAGATTTAGTTATAAGTTGGCACAGTGGATAGGCCTTGATAAACTGAACACAGATCAATTGACAAAACAGGAAGAAGTTGTGTGGAACTGTGAAAAAATAAGCAAAATATACAAACTGAGTAGTCCATGGACCACATATGCAACATCATGGAGAACATTAGTTCAGGAGCGCCGTGGTCCCGTGGTAGCGTCAGCAGCTGCTGAACGGTAGGTCCTTGGTTCAAGTCTTCTCTCGAGTGAAAATTTTACTTTCTTTATTTGTGCATAGTTATTATCTGTCCGTTCGTTCATTGACGTATCTGTTCACTGTAATAAGTTTAGTGTCTGTGTTTTGCGACCGCATCGCAAAACCGTGCGATTAGTAGACGAAAGGACGTGCCTCTCCAATGGGAACCGAAAACATTTGATCGCAAGGTCATAGGTCAACCGATTCCTCCACAGGAAAACACATCTGATATATTCTATACGACACTGGTGACAGCATGTGCGTCACATGACAGGAATATGTTGTCGACCCACCTAACTTGTACACTTGGCGAATGGGTGAAAAGATTCTTCTACCTTGCCCGATTTAGGTTTTCTTGTGGATGTGATAACCACTCCCAAAAAAGTGATGAAAACATAAGAGTTTGTCACCTAAACTGAAAATAAAAAGTTAAAATTTTTCACTCGACGGTAGATTTGAACCAGGGACCTTTCATTCCGCAGCTGCCCACGTTACTACGAGACCACGGCGCTCCTGCGGTCCAAGTGTCCTTGATGTTGCATATATTGCCATGAACTACTCAGTTTGTATATTTTGCTTATTTTTTCGCAGTTCCACACAACTTCTTCCTGTTTTCTCAATTGATCTGTGTTCAGTTTTTCAAGGCCTATCCACTGTGCCAACTTATAACTAAATCTGAGGGGGTTGCGATGGGGAGGTTCCCTTGTCAGTAATGTTCATGTCTGGGAAGTTTGGTGGCCAGCGGAAGTGTTGAAATTCAGAAGAGTGATGCTGGAGCTACTCTGTAGCAATTATGCGCGTTTGGGTGTCGCATTGTCCTGCTTGTTTGCCCAAGTCCGTCGGAATGCACAATGGACATGAATGGATGCCGGTGATCAGACAGGATGCTTACGTACGCCTCACGTGTCAGAATCGTATCTAGACGTATCAGAAGTCCCATAGCAGTGCAACTGCACACGCCCCACACCATTACAGAGCATTCACCAGCTTGAATAGTTCCCTGCTGACGTGTAGGGTCCACGGATTCATGAGATTGTCTCCATTTCCGTACACGTCCATCCGCTCGATGCAATTTGAAACGAGTCGTCCGACCAGGCAACATGTTTCAAGTCACCAACAGTCCAATGTCGGTGTTGACGGGCCCAGGTGAGGCCTAAAGCTTTGTGTCGAGCCTTCGGCTCCGAAACCCCGTATCGATGATGTTTCGTTGAATGGTTCACTCGCTGACATTTGTTGATGGCCCGGCACTGAAATCCGCACAATTTGCGAAAGGGTTGCAGTTCTGTCACGTTGAACGATTCTCTTCAGTCGTCGTTGGTCCCGTTCTTGCAGGATCATTTTCCGGCCGCAGTGGTGTAGGAGGTTTGATATTTTACAGGATTCCTGATATTCGCGGTACACTCGTGAAATGGTCGTAAGGGAAAATCCCTTTTTCGCTGCCTCGGAGGTGCTGTGTCCCATCGCTCATGCGCCGACTGTAACACCACGTTCAAACGCTTAAATCTTGATAACCTGCCACTGTAGCAGCAGTAACCGATCTAACAACTGCGCCAGACACTCACTAGTTGTCTTCTTCCTGTTTTCATATCTCTGTATATGAATACGCATGCCTATATCAGTTTCTTTGGCGCTTCGGTGTAATAGGTGTACAGTTCATGTGAGATGTAGCTGGTTGTCATATGGACCTCACGAACACACCGACAGAAATCTAATTTGCATTCATTTCGAATCTTCGTATGGTATCTCTTGTCACAGTTTGCAGCGCGTTGTTTTGTCAGCTACCTTCGATGCTAAGTTGATCGCTACGAAGAAATGGGCTTGATAGAAGTCGGTAATGATTTTTCTACTTACCGTTTAGGATGCGAAGACTTTTTATTGAGCGTGAGAATAAAACCATTCACAATTTGCGTAACGACTTCTTTCACAAGAGTAACTCACAAGTTCACAGAGAATTACACGAAACTGTTATGCAAAATGTGAGTACTCCCATGTACATTAATCAGCATTTTTCGCAGATGAGCCCCCTCGTCTAATAGGTCTGCATCCTGTGACCGCCAAACTTGGAGTGTGGCCCTGCTTTGTTTTCCTCCAGCTTGGCATTGGCGTCCATTCATCGTTACCAAACCAATAGGAAGCCAGGAAAAAGCAAGGACTGCTTATAATGTGATACGGTGAGTTTGTTGCTGTGGTTTCAAATCCACCAATGGTAGACAAGGAAGTCCGCAGCTCGTGGTCGTGCGGTAGCGTTCTCGCTTCCCACGCCCGGGTTCCCGGGTTCGATTCCCGGCGGGGTCAGGGATTTTCTCTGCCTCGTGATGACTGGGTGTTGTGTGATGTCCTTAGGTTAGTTAGGTTTAAGTAGTTCTAAGTTCTAGGGGACTGATGACCTCAGATGTTAAGTCCCATAGTGCTCAGAGCCATTTGAACCATTTTTTTTTTTTTTTGAGACAAGGAAGCATTTTACAAAGCAGTGTCACGTGTCTCACTACCCAGCAATTACATGGATTTGAGTGCAAACCACTCAAAAACAAAACGGCTCGACTTAACGTACAGAACCCGTTAGCCTTAATGAAACAAGCTCACTTCCCCTCACTCTCCCCATCCCCCCATCCCACAAAAAAAAACAACAGTGCTGACAGTTGGTGCAGCATCGATGAATCGAACGCACCTGCAGGTCATGTGTGGCGCTTCGTCTAACAGCCGCGGAAGCGCATTGTAGCTGTTTGCAACAGTGAGAATAGCGGCGTACGTGGCTGGAGCGCTTTTTATGCAGGGGCGTTATGGGAGCTATGCGCAGAGCCTGTTTCCGCCGCAGCACGCACCCTACCTCACTCCCCGTAGGCACCCGCTTTTCAAATCATAGCTGGCTGAATGTCACTTGGATCCAATGGTGCCATACACCCGCATCGCTTCGAGCTGCAACAGCTCACCACTGGGAGACCGGTAAAAAAGATAAAGTTTAATTATCACTTTAAAAATAAATCAAGCTGCGATGGTTTAGGCATCCACTAAATAGTCACCTCGAAATGCAACACATTTTCGCCGTCGACGCATCACTTGGCGGAGACCTTGGCTGTCTGCATTTCGGCTGCTCAGCAAAATATTTTTTTAATAAATAAAACAAACAGCAACTTCGTTATGTAGTTTTATTAAAGCTAACACGCGTTTCAGGCTTTCAGCCACCTTAACATATTACGTATGTGAGACTCCTGTCAGTACATAGTTACAAAATCGACAGCAAATGGACGCTACAGCTGCCCTGTGCAAAATGCCAATTTTATTTAGCTACTACATTTCATGATTTGTATATTCACGCTGTACTGCTGTTTAGGTGTTCTCACTTTCTGTTCCGCTTGTTGTCAATCTGATTTTCGCCCTTATGGATGTTTTTCAAATACTTGTATACTTCTGTTTTGCGCAAAAACAGCCCAATATTCGCGTTGTTGTAGACGTGACATATTTGTTTACATACGAAAATACATCTATGGTCAAAGATTACATTTTGCTTAAAGTTTATGTATGACTAAAAAGAACTGAAATTGCTTAACATGAATGTGCTGAATAATCTACACGGCTATTAAATAGTGCATTAGTGACTGTCGTTCTAGGTTCTAGGCGCTTCGGTCTGGAACCGCGCTGCTGCTACAGGTCGCAAGGTCGAATCCTGCCTCGTGCATGGATGTGTGTGATGTCCTTAGGTTAGTTAGGTTTAAGTAGTTGTAAGTCTAGGGGATGTCAGATGTTAAGTCCCATAGTGCTTGGAGCCATTTGAACCATTTTGAAGTGACTGTCGTGCCACATCCATAAGGCTGAAAATCGGAATAACAAGCAGAGTAGAAAGGGAGTACATTGGTGTGAGCAGTGGCGGAAGACAGTAGGCGACCTTCCTCGCGTTCAAAACGTTGCACAAGATGAAAACTCATCGGTGGGTGATTTTCAATTCTTCAGTTATCGTCTATATTACGGAATGTCAACCTTCGAGCACTCAAATTAATGCACGAAAATCAGCAATAAAGATTTAGTATTAGAAATTTTGAAACGTCCCCTTTGGAAAATTATAAATTACTGTCCTGGTAAACCTCTTACGTTATTTGATTTTCAAACAGCTGAGCAAAACTGAACGTGCTCAGACATTTCTCTGTTTACTTATTCTGATCGTCAATAAACTAACTCACAATATTTTTAGCGCAAAGCAGTCTGACCTTCGAACGATCGCAGGTTCGAATCCTGCCTCGGGTGTGGATGTGTGTGATGTCCTTAGGTTAGTTAGGTTTGAGTAGTTCAAAGTTCTAGAAAACTGATTACCTCAGATGTTAAGTCCCAATTTTCTGACTTTCAATAATCCCTACAAAAGAATGGCCCTGATTAACAATAGCCTTTCATGAATCACTTACCTGACAAAAATCTTCGTTGCTCGAAGTACTGCGATACACCGAGTGCCAATACTGCCAGCTAAATAAAAGATTCTAACTACTGAAGGCACTAACTACTGATATGCATAGTTAGCAAAAGAAAGATTTTGATAGAGGACAAACAATGTATTTACCTTAATAATGTTCAAAAGTCATTATATATATATATATATATATATATATATATATATATATATATATATACAACTGAAAAACCTAGGGCTTTTTGGCACAGGATTTGCAGTACACAGGTCCATCACGGACAGCATAATCGACTTTTCGTCACCAAACGAAAGAATCAGCACCATCACAGTGAAATCAGCCAATAAATCCTACACAATAATCAACGCACATGCACCGACTAATGACTACAACAGGAAAAATCCGGACGAAATTGATGACTTCTGGACGACAATGGAAGAAACTATCAGAAAAATTCCTGCACATAGAGTCAAAATAATACTGGGAGACTTCAACGCCAAACTCGGAAAAGAAAAGATATACAGACATATCACAGGAAAACATACTCCACACAAGGACACCAACAAAAACGGAAAACATCTGATAGACTTTTGCAAAAGCCACGACCTCGCCATTATGTCAACAAAATTCAAGAAACCAACACGAAAACTTACCACATGGAAATTCCCCAGCGGAAAGCAAGAACTACAAATCGACCACGTAATAGTGCAGAAAGACTCACAAAAAGAAATTTTGAACATAGACACCCGTAAAGGCTACTTCGACTCAGACCACCACCTACTACAGATCAGGATTCGCCTTTTGCCCAAGAAAAAGCTCCAGAAGAACAAAATTGTTAGACCAGATCCAGAATACGTTACTTTAAACCAGACACAAATATTACACAAAATTAAAATGGAGAAAACGACGGACTGGACACAACTTTCACGAAGAATCCGAGAGGCCATGAAACTAGCACAAGCACCACGAACACGGAAACACCGTTGGTGGAACCACACATGTGACCAAGCTATTGACCAACGAATCAGTGCATGGAAAAAATTTAGTTGCCATAAATCCCAAGAGAATTGGATGAACTTATTGAAAACACAGAAGCAATCAAGCAAAATCATTCGCAGTGAAAAACGACAGTATGACAAACGGCGACTGACAGAGATCGAATCGGACTTCATGAAGAACAATACAAGAAACTTCTACAGAACGTTCAGAGAAAATATGACTGGATATCAACCACCCAACTTGTGCTTCAGAAGACCGGATGGAACCCTAGAAACCAATACCAAAAACAATTGTGACATTCTGGCAAAGTACTTTGAAAAACTGCTCAACACGGACCCCCCCATGAAAGAAATGATGATAGAAACGAGCACATACAATCCAGATAGTGAACCTCCAACTCTAGAAGAAGTTAAAGAAATAATAAAGTCACTCAAGAATCGTAGAGCACCAGGAGAAGATGGCATCATCGCGGAAATCTGGAAGTTACAAGACCCAGAACTCACCAAAGACATCCACAGGATCTTGGAAGACATCTGGAAGACCATCAAAATTCCTGACGACTGGAAAACTGCCCTGATACACCCACTACACAAAAAAGGTGACAAGACTAACCCGGACAACTACAGAGGAATATCCCTACTACCGGTCACATACAAGATCCTCTCTAAAGCTTTACTGAACAGACTAGAATGCCAAACCGACCACTTGATTGGGGAATACCAAGCAGGCTTCCGTAAAGGGCGGTCTTGTGCGGAACAAATTTGGAACCTGAAAATGATTTTACAACACAAACAGAACCTGATCATTACCTTTGTTGACTTCAAAAAGGCGTACGATTCTATCGACCGGAAAACTCTCTTCAAAATTCTAGCAGAATACAAAGTAGACAACAAAACACGGGCTATCATAGAGCAAACTTTAACCAACACGACCTCCAAAGTAAAGTTCTGTGGGGAACTATCAGAGCCCTTTGAAATTCGCACAGGTGTCCGACAAGGCGATGGCCTCTCACCTCTCCTTTTCAATCTGGTGTTAGATAAGGTCATAAAAGAATGGGAAACATCACAACAGGGGATAACCTTAGGAAACCTACAGATTAAATGCCTGGCTTTTGCAGACGATTTGGCGATTGTCACGAAAGGTATAAAGGAAACAAAAGACGCTATTGAAAAACTGCACGAAATCGCTGCCAAAACTGGACTACAGATCTCTTACGAAAAGACACAGTTTATGAGCACAAAGAAACTCTCATCTCTGAACACAAAGTATGGCACGATTTACAAAACGGCAAACTTCAAATACCTCGGTGAAACACTACAAATGAGTGGACATAACAGAGACTCAAACGAAGAAAGAAAGACTAAACTGGACAAGGCATACAAAGTAGTGTGGAATCATTACAACAAGAAGTCTATCTCACAAAAAGCCAAATTACGCCATTACGACACGGTGGTGCTCCCCGAGGCACTATACGCAGCAGAGACCACACTAATCCTAGGGCATACACGTATCAGACAATTAGAAAAAGTAGAACGGAAAATACTTAGGAAAATATTTGGCGCAACTAACAACAATGGAACATGGATCAAGAAACCTACAGAGGAACTGTACAAACATACGGAGACAATCACAGAAAAGATTAGAAAACGCAGACTACAATTCTATGGACACCTATCCAGAATGCCATCACACAGGCTGACCAAACAGATCTTTGACTGGGTAACCACTAGAAACAACAAATGGGTGGCAGAGGTAGAAAACGACCTGAACCAGCTCAACATAACAGCAGACACAATAAACGACAGAATAAAGTTCAGAAACATCATTAAGAAAAGTAAACTACATGAGATACAATGCGACAAACGAACAGGCATAAAATGGACCGAAGAACGCAAGCAAGATCACAGCCAGAAGATGAAAGAAATATGGGCAACCAAAAAGGCAATCAAGATGAAGCCGAAGACACAAAGCCGACAAGAAGCATGGACAGAGGACCGGAAACAGAAACATAGCGAGCGAATGAGGGAAGTTTGGGCAGCAAGGAAGGCAGCAAAAGGAACTGGCCATGTAGTTTAGTCCAAATGCGCTCTTTAAGGGCAAAACACCAATAATATATATATATATATATATATATATATATATATATATATATATATATATATATCAGTTCATGACAACCAGTCTTACAAATTTCCTTTTTCTGGCGGGCACACGTCCAGATCGTCCCCTCTCAAAATTCTGCCATTTCTCTCCCCACATCCACCACTGCTAGCGGCTCACCTCCAACTGCACAACGTTATGCGCTGTTCACATCCAACTGCCCAACACTACAATAGCAAATATTCCAACAATGTAAACCAGCCATAGACTGCACACAGAACAGTCAGTGATTTTCATAGCGCTACGTGGCGTTACCAACATAAAAACCTAAACATCCTACTTACAATTTGAGCAATTTTCAATTGAGATGACAAACCTCACTAAGGTTGTTCTATCTCAAAATAAACTCAATAGAGCACAACATGAAATCAAGTACTAATAGAAGAGACAGAAGAATATTTCAGTTAACAGATGTTCCAGAATCACCCCAGATCACAGCAGTCTATGGGCAACTGCAAAACAATGTGAAACATATTTATTTTTATTGATTTATTTATCTCGATGGGATTAGGCCCATCAGGCCCTTGCTTACTTCGGATCTCGGTTTCACCCACACAGTACCTTTTTTTACACAGAAGTTACCTGCAAAATAACCATTTTACTATGGCAGATAGTATTAAAATTACATGAGTGTCTGAAATGACAGTATGCGTAAATAACTCTAAGGAAAAAAATCACTAGATGTAATCTACATGTACAGACAAACAAATGATTACAATTTCAGAAAAAAATGGGTGTAATGATGCAGTGTATGACAACGAAAGGAATCCTGCTATGAAAAGAATTGGCACTCCAGACCGTCACTCCTGCTTGTCGCGCCTTTTGGCGGGCGACAGTCAGCTTGGTATCCCACCACTGTCCAAGGCTTCTCCAGACACATCTTTGCTAGTCATCGGGGCTCATTTCGAAGCGGGACTCATCATTGAAAACAATGCTACTCCAGTCAATGAGATCCCAGGCCGATTCTGGGCTGCTGTTTCTTTTCATAGCGGGATCTCTTCGATTGTCATCCGCGGTACCTCTGCAACACAGCGGAACGCCAACGACATTCTACGTCCCGTTTTGTTGGTCTTTACGGCAAGCCATCCTGGGCTTACAGTTCAGCAAGATAATGCTCGCCCGCACACAACTGTTTCTATAGTTTGTTTTCGTGCTCGCCAAACCCTACCTTGGCCAGCAAGGTCGCCAGATCACTCCAGAATTGAGAACGTTTGGAACATTATGGGTAGGCCTTCCAACATTCTCGGGATTTTGACGATCTAATGCACCAACTGGACGGACTATGGCACGATATTCCTAAGGAGGACATAAAAAAACCGTACCAATCAATGCCAAGCCGAATAACTGTCTGTCTGATGGTCAGAGGTGGATCAACACGTTATCGACCTGCTCAGTTTGTAAAGCTCTTTCTCTTGAATAAATCATCCAATTTTTCTCAAACTGTAATCATTTGCTTGTCTTTACATGTGCATCACATCTACCGAATTCCGCCCATTCGAATAGTTCCTTCGTGGTGTGTGTCTTTTTTTTTGTCTTAGAGTAAAATAATGACTATCAACTAATAAAGTTAAAACTGGAAGTACTTGCACTACTGCAGCTGCTGTCACTAATAGTGATAATAATATAATAATAGTAAAATAATAATAATGATAATAATGACAATAATAACAACAACGATAGTGGCAGGTATAAAAATAATTTATAGGTGTACAAAACATATTTTCTGAGTTAGTGAGTTCATGCGAAAGGAAATTTAAGGGGGCTGCGCCAGCTACGAATACTGGGAAATGAGAAATATCTAACTGAAAAGAATGATATACAGTGAGTACGAGTGCGTACAGGGACAATGGTAACATTATTGTTGCTTTAGCAGGTAAGTCTTTTGAAGCTAGAGATGCTGCTTAGTTCTCTAATATATATTTATATATATATTATATATTTATATATATAATTATTCCAGAGCCGGGTTCCTGCTACTGAGAAGGACTTCGAGAAAGCGGCTGAACGATGAAATAAGACTGCAAGTATTTTGTTCCATTTCATATCGAAGCACTGCGCGAGCCATTCTTCAACATTCCTAGTTGTCTGAACACACTGGAATCCTCTGCACCCCCTAAGCGCGGGCATTCGCAAAAGTTCATCCAGTAGGAGAAAAGATTCTAAAAGTGCCATTATCGATATAACTGATTCTTTGGGTTTGAAAACTTGTTGTGCCCCAAGCACAAATTTTGACATGAAGTATAGACAAGCAATTGTCTCTCAAACGATTCATAACCATCCACTTCTTCTAAGGTAGATTACTTTGAAACCCAAACGATATGCATTTCAGTAGTGTATGCAGTGTTTTGTACAATTAATATAAATATGGAAACTACTTTTTTCCGCTATTGTGTCATCATATGATTACATACAAGGTAACCAAAAATCTGTGAAATATATGCAGAAAATATTCACAAGAAATATGTTATTCTCTTACCATTAGACTGACACGAATTAAAAATCTCAAACAAAAATTCAGAACAACTAAAAAAAATCCTGTTGGTTATCAACAATAATAAACAACAAAATATTCTACTCAGAATCTCAGAATTTCACGAGATGGAGAAACAGAATAAATTAAAAGAAGAAGCACTTCCACATTACGTTTCGCTCGCATACAAAGGTTCACATCCGATAATGTTAGTGGATTTATTGCATTACTTCTACGTTTTCTGTTCTCTGTTGTAGACTGGCGTAACTAAAGCTGAATAAAATGTGTTTTGAAAGCTACATCACTTTGGTTGGCTGGAAACTGTAATCCAGAGCTAGCATTCGTCTGGTTGAACGTGGGAAATATCCAAAAACAAGCGTCAAATATTCCGGTAAAACCGATTTTCAACAGCGTAGGCCTGAACTAAGGCAATGCTCGTCTCTTCAGTTTGTCGCATGACGGTGCAGTCAGGCTAACTGGACTGGAAAGTTTGTTGCTCTGTAAGTGCTCTGTCTTGCTCCCCACAGAGTCTGAGAAGGTTCAAACCCTTGGAGAGGACATCTTTACGACCTTGAAGTTTCACATTTTTGTCCTCCTTTCTTCTACCGCAGAAAAAAGTATCGTATTCCTTAGATTGACATATTTAGTTCCCAAGATTAAGTATTAATGCACTCACCTGCAGTACATCATGACCCTATTCATCAGAGGGCTCGACCGTAGCTCAACCGTGTGAAGCTCAATGTGAATTCATCAGGCCATCACGGCTCTTGTTCGTTCACAGACAAATGGTAAGCTACTGTTGTGATTCCACGGTGCAGCAAAAGGCGGGGGCGTCCTTGTGGGAATTTTGGGTGGATGACGTTCACCGCTGCCATGATTATGTTGTTCTGGGAACTGGACTCGGAATCCTGGCGCTAGTGAATTTGCAGTTCGCCAAGGGCAGTGTGATGAAGTGACATTTATTTTATTTATTTCATTAACAGTACAGGGAACCCACCGCCTTCAAATGTAAGGTGGGTCGGACACTTCTAAATCTAACAGCTAAAGTTTCTTATTTTTACAATCTTATTGGTATACAGTTGTTAATGTTTTTTTAAGTAATATAAAGAACATAACATATAAAAATTTCTCTAAAGTTACAGGGATTTGAATGCCTGACAGTTGTTAAAGTGGTTCTATGTAATTTGTTTCCGCGTAGTTGACGATAATATAATTTATATAATGAAAATGTCAAAGAAAAAATGTAGTGCAGTAAGTGTAGTGGAAATATGTTGCAATATGTAGAGGGAAGTAACAGACTGTAAGTCGCTTTTTGGCTGATAATAGCCTATTTTTATCTACGAGTATTTCAGGTAAGAAGGTCTCTTTAGAACCTCGAGTTATTCTCATCTGAAATAAAAAAGTTTGGAAGGTAGGAGACGAGATACTGGCAGAAGTAAAGCTGTGAGTACCGGGCGTGAGTCGTGCTTCGGTAGCTCAGTTGGTAGAGCACTTGCCCGCGAAAGGCAAAGGTCCCGAGTTCGAGTCTCGGTCGGGCACACAGTTTTAATCTGCCAGGAAGTTTCATATCAGCGCACACTCCGCTGCACAGTGAAAATCTCATTCTGGAAACATCCCCCAGGCTGTGGCTAAGCCATGTCTCCGCTATATCCTTTGTTTCAGGAGTGCTAGTTCTGCAAGTTTCGCAGGAGAGCTTCTGTAAAGTTTGGAAGGTAGGAGACGAGATACTGGCAGAAGTAAAGCTGTGAGTACCGGGCGTGAGTCGTGCTTCGCTAGCTCAGTTGGTTGCCGGCACGGTAGCTCAGCGTGTTCGGTCAGAGGGTTACGTGCTCTCTGTAATAAAAAAAACTGAGTTACTCGATTGACAACGTACTTCAATGGATGTTTTACGACGTCCGCCCTGAGCGGATGCAACGATCAAAAGCGAACAAAATGAGATTAAAAAAAAAAAAAAGTTGGTAGAGCACTTGCCCGCGAAAGGCAAAGGTCCCGAGTTCGAGTCTCGGTCGGGCACACAGTTTTAATCTGCCAGGAAGATTCATATCAGCGCACACTCCGCTGCAGAGTGAAAATCTCATTCTGGTTTCTCATCTGAAATAGTTTGTATTTATGTATGTTGACTGTGTTTGCGTGTTTTGATATATACTTGGAGTGTTGCACGTCAGCACACTACATGATATTCAGTAGTTGTTCCTTTGTCTTATTGTTGGTAGTTGTAGTATATTCATTATCATACCTTAGATACATACACCTGGTATTTTACAGATTACATACTTATTGAGCATTTGATACGTGAGAAGTGGAATGTAAATCATTGCTATTTGAATGCAGTATTCCTTAAACAACATGTGACATTACAATTTTTTTTTTTTTTTGGAAGTGACAGAGAAATGACTGAGGACACTGATTCAGCACGGTTCTCTTACGATTCACATCCATCTTGCCTGAAGAACAGCGCCGAAATCGCCGCCGCATCTAGGAATCTTGCATAATACTCCGTGGACAGTGTGACAACCAAAAAAATCCAAGATACTTAGTGACCGCTGAAAGTGTTTCCCTTCGGGCTCAACATTTTTAATCTGCAGTTCAGCAGTGTCGCAGATAATCAATGCTAGAAATGCGTGAGAGTTCTGTAGCGAATGAAATGGCGGCGCCCATTTTCCACCAGGGGAGTAGTGCCCCCTCCTGTCCCCCCCCCCCCCCCCACCTCTTGCAGAAGCCTGTACATCTGAGGAATGTGTCATATGATGGTGTTTTGTCGCCGTCAGGAAAACGGGCTCACAAACTGATGCGTAACATACGAGGGTTTTCCAGAAAGTAAGTTCCGAACGGTAGCGAAATGGAAACTACAGTGAAAACCAGAAAAGTTTTATTTGTAACAGTTAGGCACACCTTCCACCTACTTCTCTACAAGTCGCCGCTCCAACTTCGAGTTCTGTCGTAGTATCAACTTTCCAATATCCTCGTCATAGAAAGCAGCCGCCTGTGCTTTCGGCTAGTTACCTGCTGTAGTGTTGGCAGAAGAGCCAACACCGTGTTGCTAGAGGAGGCCGAAATACACGCGTTAAGCTCACGCAGATTGGCGTGAGGTCTGGAACAAGGTAAAGTAATTATCCTATAAAGAAAAGAACGTAGTTCTTGGAATACTTAACTTTAATCCACAATTGGAGAACATCGCTCTTGTTTAGACATTATTACACTGAATATAAACTGGTAATGGCGCCTTGCTAGGTCGTAGCAAATGACGTAGCTGAAGGCTATGCTAACTATCGTCTCGGCAAAATGAGAGCGTATTGGTCAGTGTAGCTTCGCTAGCAAAGTCGGCTGTACAACTGGGGCGAGTGCTAGTAAGTCTCTCTAGACCTGCCGTGTGGCGGCGCTCGGTCTGCGATCACTGACAGTGGCGACACGCGGGTCCGACGTATACTAATGGACCGCGGCCGATTTAAAGGCTACCACCTAGCAAGTGTGGTGTCTGGCGGTGACACCACACCTGCACAGGTCTGCAGCTCGTTGTCTGTGGAAAAATTTTGTCTTCAAAGCCAGCGGTTCTTGTGAGCAGAGGTGAGACTCAGTGGGAGCCAATAACGCACTGTATTGTGGGTGATCAAACACTTGTCATCGGAAACTCCGCAGGAGCGTCTTCATTGCCATTGTTGTGTGCGGCCGAGAATTGGCATTAAGAAGGAACTGCTCGACAGTTGTGTTATGTGGGCTGCATGACACATGTGAAATCTCTAACCAGGCCCTCATAGTTGACGGGAGACGTTATTCCCTACTCATCTTTACGTGCTCAATGTTCCATCAAAACTGAAAAGAGCGACGCGACACGATTGACGGGTATACTAGAGACACTGCCCAACACATCTGTGCAAAGCGTTGCCGGATTTTCCCAGTGGTTTCCATTTCGCGACAGAACAGAACTTATTTTCTGGACAGCCCTCGTATACTGCGTGCCCTGAATTAGCGATACGCTAGTCTGAGCGAAGAAAGGCGTGGCTTACTTTCGAGTGAGGTGACAGCAGACGTCAGTGTCGCTGGTCCAGGGACCCTGTGCGTTCGAGCCAGCTCCAACAAATCAGGAATTTGCGGTCCATGACTGTACCAGATGGCTGCCGTGGGGTGCTGCCAGAGAATGCCATCCTATCAGTATAGAGTAGCGATAATTTCACCATTATGGATACTACTCAATACCCGAAATCACCTTTATATTAGAGAAAAATATGCAAATTGTTTAAAACAGGAGCGCCTTTCGTTGAATTATGGTTGACTGAGCCACGACAAAGGTATACTTTCGTGGTAGAATGCCATAACTGTAATCAAGATATCATTCCACACGCCTCACAATGTATAATATATAATTATGTTCGAAAAGTTTGGCCAATATAGGGAATTGAAACATTCATCTGATATAACTGTTGAATCGGTTATTTTTGAAACCCCTAACTCACGTACTGTGAACTAGTGAGAAAACAGAAAAAAAACTTGAAATGTGCATTCTTATAGGACAACTATCCAAGGAGTTCCACCCAATAATATCCAAACAGAAGACTCTGTACACAATTTATTAAATTACCAATACTAAGCTCCTTTAAATAACAACAAATTCATATAACTTACAAAATCTTAACAAATGGTTAAAGAGTGAGCTTTAAAAAACAATAACGGCAGCTTGCCACCATAAAATCAGGAACCTTTTACAATAGTGCTTTTAGAGTTTATCCAAAAGACAAAATCCAATAATAAGTTAACTTGGCATTACAATTTAAAATGATTTATATAACAAACTTTCAGATAATGGCACTTGGCACCATAAAATGAAAGAAGCGCAACACAACCAATAAATATAAAAACAAAATAATTTGATACAACCAAAGGGCGCGGGCAACTCCCAACGTAATCACAGAAGAGCGAGCTCTCAACACTTCGGAGCCTTCCCACTAGAAAAGGTCCCCGAAATAAACCGCTGAGAGCTCCCTGACATGCCTCCCACAACCGCCCATCACTTACGCACCTTGGTTATGTTCTGTAACACACGACAGATAATAGCAACACAAGATAAAATTCAAAATAAAGTATAACATCCCGACAGCACATGATAATCACAGCGCCGTTAACTCGGGCGCTCTTAAGTATCGGAAGCCAACACACAAATCTCAAACAATTCTCGCTTCCTAAAACGAAACAATGAAAGCCAAGCGCACATGAATAGTCAAACCACAGTCTTATAACCGCCTTAACGATACCAAACGCGACTATTCCACCAAGTCAATAATAACACAATAAAAAATACAGAACATACCACTAAATGCTTTTACACAACCAAATTGACTAGATCGTGTTGTTCAGTTCCCAGAAGACCACATATACCAAGCAGCAGTAATTCACTATGTATATACTGTGCAAAACTGCCCTTCTTAGGCAGACTTTACCTGACACATCGACTGGCAAATGTACCATACATGAACGCAACTGATGAGTTTAAAACTCTGTAACTTGTTAGATTTTAAAACTAAATCAACAACATTTTATTATGGTCTTAAGGAAAAAATTCATACTCGTAGGATTTATCGTCGTCTGTATCTGCTTTATTTGAGTATAGAAAATTTAGAGTAGCAATAAATTGCGGCCAATTTTTACAAGAAGAATACTTTAATACCCCCCCCCCCCCCCAAGAACCATGGACCTTGCCGTTGGTGGGGAGGCTTGCGTGCCTCAGCGATACAGATAGCCGTACCGTAGGTGCAAACACAACGGAGGGATATCTGTTGAGAGGCCAGACACACGTGTGGTTCCTGAAGAGGGGCAGCAGCCTTTTCAGTAGTTGCAGGGGCAACAGTCTGGATGATTGACTGATCTGGCCTTGTAACATTAACCAAAACGGCCTTGCTGTGCTGGTACTGCGAACGGCTGAAAGCAAGGGGAAACTACAGCCGTAATTTTTCCCGAGGGCATGCAGCTTTACTGTATGGTTAAATGATGATGGCGTCCTCTTGGGTAAAATATTCCGGAGGTAAAATAGTCCCCCATTCGGATCTCCGGGCGGGGACTACTCAAGAGGACGTCGTTATCAGGAGAAAGAAAACTGGCGTTCTACGGATCGGAGCGTGGAATGTCAGATCCCTTAATCGAGTAGGTAGGTTAGAAAATTTAAAAAGGGAAATGGATAGGTTAAAGTTAGATATAGTGGGAATTAGTGAAGTTCGGTGGCAGGAGGAACAAGACTGTTGATCAGGCGAATACAGGGTAATGCAGGAGTTAGTTTCATAATGAATAAGAAAATAGGAGTGCGGGTAAGCTACTAGAAACAGCACAGTGAACGCATTACTGTGGCCAAGATAGACACGAAGCCCACGCCTACTACAGTAGTACAAGTTTATATGCCAACTAGCTCTGCAGATGACGAAGAAATTGATGAATTGTATGATGAGATTAAAGAAATTATTCAGGTAGTGAAGGGAGACGAAAATTTAATAGTCATGGGGGACTGGAATTCGGTAGTAGGAAAAGGGAGAGAAGGAAACGTAGTAGGTGAATATGGATTGGGGCTAAGAAATGAAAGAGGCAGCCGCCTGGTAGAATTTTGCACAGAGCACAACTTAATCATAGCTAACACTTGGTTCAAGAATCATAAAAGAAGGTTGTATACATGGAAGAAGCCTGGAGATACTGACAGGTTTCAGATAGATTATATAATGGTAAGACAGAGATTTAGGAACAAGGTTTTAAATTGTAAGACATTTCCAGGGGCAGATGTGGACTCTGACCACAATCTACTGGTTATGAACTGTAGATTAAAACTGAAGAAACTGCAAAAAGGTGGGAATTTAAGGAGATGGGACCTGGATAAACTGAAAGAACCAGAGGTTGTACAGAGTTTCAGGGAGAGCATAAAGGAACAATTGACAGGAATGGGGGAAAGAAATATAGTAGAAGAAGAATGGGTAGCTTTGAGAGATGAAGTAGTGAAGGCAGCAGAGGATCAAGTAGGTAAAAAGACGAGGGCTAGTAGAAATCCTTGGGTAACAGAAGAAATATTGAATTTAATAGATGAAAGGGGAAAATATAAAAACGCAGTAAATGAAGCAGGCAAAAAGGAATACAAATGTCTCAAAAATGAGATCGACAGGAAGTGCAAAATGGCTAAGCAGGGATGGCTAGAGGACAAATGTAAGGATGTAGAGGCTTATCTCACTAGGGGTAAGATAGATACTGCCTACAGGAAAATTAAAGAGACTTTTGGAGAAAAGTGAACCACTTGTATCAATATCAAGAGCTCAGATGGAAACCCAGTTCTAAGCAAAGAAGGGAAAGCAGAAAGGCGGAACGAGTATATAGAAGGTCTATACAAGGGCATGTACTTGAGGACAACATTATGGAAATGGAAGAGGATGTAGATGAAGATGAAATGGGAGATACGATACTGCGTGAAGAGTTTGACAGAGCACTGAAAGACCTAAGTCGAAACAAGGCTCCTGGAATAGACAACATTCCATTAGAACTACCGACGGCATTGGGAGAGCCAGTCCTGACAAAACTCTACCATCTGGTGAGCAAGATGTATGAGACAGGCGCAATACCGTCAGACTTCAAGAAGAATATAATAATTCCAATTCCAAAGAAAGCAAGTGCTGACAGATGTGAAAATTACCGAACAATCAGTTTAATAAATCACGGATGCAAAATACTAACGTGAATTCTTTACAGACCAATGGAAAAACTGCTAGAAGCCGACCTCGTGGAAGATCAGTTTGGATTCCGTACAATGTTGGAAAACGTGAGGCAATACTGACCCTACGACTTATCTTAGAAGAAAGATTAAGGAAAGGCAAACCTACGTTTCTAGCATTTGTAGACTTAGAGAAAGCTTTTGACAATGTTGACTGGAATACTCTCTTTCAAATTCTGAAGATGACAGGGGTAAAATACAGGGAGCGAAAGGCTATTTACAATTTGTACAGAAAACAGATGGCAGTTATAAGAGTCGAGGGACATGAAAGGGGAGCAGTGGTTGGGAAGGGAGTGAGACAGGGTTGTAGTCTCTCCCCGATGTTATTCAATCTGTGTATTTAGCAAGCAGTGAAGGAAACAAAAGAAAAATTCGGAGTAGGTGTTAAAATCCAAGGAGAAGAAATAAAAACTTAAAGGTTCGCCGATGACATTGTAATTGTGTCAGAGACAGAAAAAGACTTGGAAGAGCAGTTGAACGGAATGGATAGTGTCTCCAAAGGAGGATATAAGATGAACATCAACAAAAGCAAAACGAGGATAATGGAATGCAGTCGAATTAAATCGGGTAATGCTGAGGGAATTAGATTAGGAAATGAGACCCTTAAAGTAGTAAAGGAGTTTTGCTATTTGGGGAGCAAAATAACTGGTGATGGTCGAAGCAGGGAGGATATAAAATGTAGATTGGCAATGGCAAGGAAAGCGTTTCTGAAGAAGAGAAATTTGTTAACGTCGAGTATAGATTTAAGTGTTTAAGGAAGGCATTTCTGAAAGTATTTGTATGGAGTGTAGCCATGTATGGAAGTGAAACATGGACGATAACTAGTTTGGACAAGAAGCGAATAGAAGCTTTCGAAATGTGGTGCTACAGAAGGATGCTGATGATTAGATGGGTAGATCATATAACTAATGAGGAGGTATTGAACAGGATTGGGGAGAAGAGAAGTTTGTGGCACAACTTGACTAGAAGAAGGGATCGGTTGGTAGGACATGTTCCGAGGCATCAAGGGATCACCAATTTAGTATTGGAGGGCAGCGTGGAGGGTAAAAATCGTAGAGGGACACCAAGGGATGAATACACTAAACAGATTCAGAAGGATGTAGGTTGCAGTAGGTACTGGCCGATGAAGAAGCTTGCACAGGATAGAGTAGCATGGAGAACTCCATCAAACCAGCCTCAGGACTGAAGACGACAACAACAACAACAACAGCATACTTTAATACATAAAGACACCAGTAATTGAATCTCAATGTAGACAAGTGTAATGTGCTGCGAATACATAGAAAGATAGTTCCCTTATCATTTAGCTACAAAATAGCAGGTCAGCAACTGGAAGCAATTAATTGCATAAATTATCTGGGAGTACGCATTAGGAGTGATTTAAAATGGAATGATCATATGAAGTTGATCGTCGGTAAAGCAGATGCCAGACTGAGATTCATTGGAAGAATCCTAAGGAAATGCAATCCGAAAACAAAGGAAGGAGGTTACAGTACGCTTGTTCGCCCACTGCTTGAATACTGCTCAGCAGTGTGGGATCCGTACCAGATAGGGTTGATAGAAGGGATAGAGAAGATTCAACGGAGAGCAGCGCGCTTCGTTACAGGATCATTCAGTAATCGCGAAAGCGTTACGGAGATGATAGATAAACTCCAGTGGAAGACTCTGCAGGAGAGACGCTCAGTAGCTCGGTACGGGCTTTTGTTGAAGTTTCGAGAACATACCTTCACCGAAGAGTCAAGCAATATATTGCTCCCTCCTACGTATATATCGCGAAGAGACCATGAGGATAAAATCAGAGAGATTAGAGCCCACACAGAAGCATACCGACAATCCCTCTTTCCACGAACAATACGAGACTGGAAAAGAAGGGAGAACCGATAGAGGTACTCAGGGTACCCTCCGCCACACACCGTCAGGTGGCTTGCGGAGTATGGATGTAGATGTAGATGTAGATGTAACATGCTTTTTAAATGAGAACAGAAATAAAAATTCTCCACTTCTTTTTAGCAATGCTCCCGTTATATATAGTACACCAAAAATTTTTAACTTCCTCCTCATTACGCATGTATCCCTCTAGCCTTCTAAAGTCCTCCATTTTCTTTATGTCAGTTGGAAGATTGCTGGAATATACCCTTTTTTCTGGCATTGTAATTGTGTTACGATCACAGTTTAGAAGTCTGAGTGTGTGTTGTATAAGGCCATTAAGCCATTGGATAACCTTAGGTACACCAAAATGATGTCTCTCATAAGCGAAATGGTTATATTGTGGTATTTGAAATGATACTTTTTCACTCCAAGGCACAGCTCTACTGTGAGATTCAACGGATAGGGCAATTTTATAAAGGGAGGCCACTAGGTTCTATAACAAACAATATTACTGACTTCTACAACGTTGACTACTAATCTGTTATTCTTGGATGCATTAGTAACCAGTGACACATTCCCCACAGTGTATATACCCTACCACATTTCGTGTATCGGCAACTAGTCTGATAAATAACATTTCTTGTTACACCAGGTCGCTGGTTGTATGCGGATACACCATCATCCAGGCCACTGGATCCTCGAAACATGCGCTGTGTCTTGGATGCAGGCTAGTGGAGACAGTGTTAAGCTATTGAGACATTCATCTTGACTTTCATGGACCTGTGGTAATAAGCTAAGGCATCATGACAGCTGTGGACTACGTGAACATTAATCTGGGCCATCTGCGTTCCTTTATGCTTGCTGTCTTTGACGACGACGATGGCATTTTCCGGCAAAATAACTGTCTGCGTCCCTTGGTCAGAATCGTGATACGCCGAATTGAGTAGCGTGATAGTTAATTCACTTTAGTGTCGTGACTACCCAATTCGCCTTATCTGAATACGATTCGCCACATCTGGGACACAATCGGGAGCCAGCTCCGCGCCCGCAAGCCACCAGCTCTTAACTTACTGATTTACAAGAACTGTATGAACTATGCTTAGACGTCTGGTGCCACATACCTCCGGAAAACTACCGAGGACTTGTTGAGTGCTTTCCAAGCAGAACTGCTGCTGTACTGCGTTTCAAAGGGGAAACCAAAACGCTATTTATCGGGTGGCTATAATATTTTGACTTGTCTGTGTATTTTGGCGACTCGTTACTAGAAAATATTACATGGCCTGCTAGATCATTGTTCAAAATGTCAGTTTAATTGTGGACCTGAACTGGAAAACGTAATTCGGCTTCGCACTGGAGGGTAGGACCCAAGTCACCCACAGTTGAAAAAAATAGGACTCATGCGTCCCGGACGCTTGCGGGTCAAGCGTCCCACAGTCAGGGTAGGAACTCAGTCTTCCCGTTCAAAGCAGGTGATAACATATAGTCGAAACAATAAAATATTTTTCTGTTGTAAGTAAAAAGAAAAAATGACTTTGATTATCCTGCTATTGCTAAAATATAAATTAGTCGTTTTTGTGCCCATTCGTTTAGCGTTAGCCACGGTGCTCTACGAAGAGGCGAACTGTCTCAGATTTTACTTTATAGGAAACTAATTTCACATATAACATTCTCATAATTTTTTCATCTTTGTAGTTTGCCACCTGTTGCTTTATGGATTGTAGGTCAGGACAAGACCTTCCCTTCTTTTTGGTTTTTGCGGAACTGATTGCAGTTTTGGTGTCTAGCTGGATTTGCTTCCGTACCTCAAGGAATCTTTAACTATATGTCTGGGCTACAGAAATAGAATTGGCTAGTTTTGCCAACATGGATAGAGGAATGAGTACGTTTTTGTCTATAGAAGTATCTAGTAAGTAGCCGTAGCACGTTTGTAGTTTTTCACACACACACACACACACCCACACACACACAGGCGTCGCTGATATTAAGTCCTCAAAAAACAGTCAACAACCATATCAGCATCCAGCACTGGCAAACCAACTGTGTAAGACAGTAATTCTCCGATTTCATTTCTGGAAAAGTGGAAAAGGAGTAATGTGCAAGTCTCAACGTCCGTATATTTCGCCACCAGCTCTGTGTTGGAGGAAGTTTACAATCTTGTATTCTTACATTAGTCCACACTTCACTTCCTGCTTTCATTATGATTTCTTCAAAGTCTGAAAACATTGTTGACAAAGTTAATCTCTGGTGTAGATTATCACGTTTATCAACAATTGTCGAAAAGATATGCTGATAAGGTAAAGCTTTCCTATTGTTCAACAAAAAAAAAAAAAAAGGAATATAATATCCCTTATGAAGCACGTGGCTCGTAAGTAGGTACAAAATCTTTATGCAATAGTTCAAAGTTTCATCAACATGTATTTTGTCAGACTGTCTATGTATTTTTGAGCTTTCCAGCTTAACAGGATGTTACAGTGTTCTTGTCGGCATCATTAAGTAATAACAAATCCGTCACATGTGTACTTTTCACAAAACATGAACCTCCTGAATACTTGTAGATAATTTCGGCAGAATCTTTGGCCTAGCTTTGTCAATGGATATACGAAAGCTGTCAATATCTCTAATGGCCATCTCTTCCGTGTGTTCTCTTTTCAGTTTTATGGTCTCTCATATGTATCTTATGTACCTTTCCTCCTCAGATCACGAACTATTTTTTGTCTCCAAATTTCATCACCAGATATTTCTGATTGGTTGTGGTCGTCTTCACTCTCGAGCCCATCGGTGTCGTCGGTGGAGGCTACACCAAATTTCAAAAAATTTTGAAAGCGAAAGCGTAAGGCATCTAAGCTAGCATATACTTTCTCGCTCTACTCTCAGTAACTGTAACCACGTTGGAGAACATGTTCACTATGAAGAGATCTGCTATACCCAGAAACCTCAGTCCACAAATTGCCACCCGGAGGAGGTACGGATGGCTCGGGGCTGCTACCTGCTGGTACTTAGACGTATTCGGGAGGCATGGATCCTGTTACCTACCAGGCCAACTTGCTTACGGGAGGCTTGGGTCCTGCGCCTCAATTCTTATTCTCCCGAAAATTTCCATACGTCTCCCAAGCGAAACAAATGCAGTCAAGAAAACGTAAAGTGTTAAGTGCCACTTTTCGCATCAAAAGGATTTACTGATTGGCAAAATAAAGTTTAGCTATTATTTACAGAAACATAATATAGCTTTAAGAGATAATATAGTTGGTGTTACGTGTGCCTCTTTATGGTCATTATGTTCAAACTAAATCGGTTCATACAGATTTCATAACTGTGGTTCCTGTAAACACTTGTTGACACATATTATTTCGGGATGAGCTAGACAATACTGGAATTTTCCGTCATCTTTCGGAAGTGCATCCGGGACACTATTAATTCTTGTTCCGACATTTCGGCTGACAATCTCTCAACCTCACTCAAGTTGACGTGTACATTCTTAAATCACGTTACACAATATGTGGATTAAATGCCAACGCGTCAGAGATAGTACGCCAAATGCGCGCCCGAAAAATGATGGAATACTCCACCCGTCGGAAAAACTTCAAGAAACATAATATTCGAATTGTTCTCCCAAAGGCACTATATCCACGAAGATATTACTCTGTTTATTAAACTAGAAGAAATCACAAATAAATTAATTAAACGAATGAAAGGATACAGATCACTTAAACAAACTCTGCTTCTTGGCCGCGCGGAGTGACAGCGCAGTTAGAGGCTCCATGTTAGGGATCGCGCGGTCCCTCCCGCCGGAGGTTCGAGTACTCCCTCGAGCGTGGGTGTGTGTGTGTAGTTCTTACCACAAGTTAGTTTAAGTAGTGTGCAAGTCTAGAGACCGATGATCTCAGCAAGTTGGTCCCTTAGGAATTCACACACATTTGAACAACCTCTTGAAAGTGTTTTCTTGCATAACATGTGACAACGTGTAGGTGGCTTAAATAGATTAGGGGATAATTTTTTTTGTAAAAAATTTAAAAATACGCATTTTCATGCAGAATACTTTGTAGAAAATTGTGTCACAAATTGCCCACATTAGCACAATATTCAATTGCCTTGGTTTGTTTGCGAATAAAGGGTGGCATTCTTTTTAGGTCATTTTTACTATCCTTGGTACGCTGTGAATTTGTTGGTAGGTCCTATAATAGTGGCAGTGTTGTGGAATTTATGTAAGATGTGACTCCAGGTTTGAAGACATTTCTCCTTCCAACATGATGCATAACGCAACCTTCTCATATTGAAGTGTGATGCCGGCCGGAGTGGCCGAGCGGTTCTAGGCGCTACAGTCTGGAACCTCGCGACCGCTACGGTCGCAGGTTCGAATCCAGCCTCGGGCATGGATGTGTGTGATGTCCTTAGTTTAGTTAGGTTTAAGTAGTTCTAGGGGACTGATGACCTCAGAAGTTAAGTCCCATAGTGCTCAGAGCCATTTGAACCATTGAAGTGTGATTCCTGAATGAGAAACCCGCTACATAATCAGTCAATCACAATGTACGGAATATAGATGGCGTTACTTCTACAATCTGTGTGCTGTTGCGCTCAAATGCTACTCAGTAACGTATGTGAACATGATATACCAAATTTCCGTTTCTTGAACGGAGCCTTTGTGGTATTAAAATTGTGATGGCCAGCAGTGTACTTTTCATATTAATGTTTTTATTTTCCACATTGTTGAATGAGGAATCTGTATGGCCGAGGAACAGGTATTTAGCTGCGGCCAGCGGGCTCCAAACGGATAACGATAATCTGTAAAGAATGTGAGCCGTTGCTGTTGTAGGCCGCTGAGCATCGAAGGCAAGTAGTCCAAAGACTGCAGCTGATGACAAACTACAGCGCTGAGAGCTGGTGCGTGAGCAGAGACAGTTCTTCTTATGCTCTGAACATCTAGGTAAATCTGTTGACTAAAATGTGGTGCAAACGTCCACCATTTTTAATAGTTTCAGCACTTCCGTTTCGCGTGACCAAACGCTAAATTAAAACAAACTTTGCAAACTCGAAATGAAAAATATATTTTAAAGTTTTATGCCTCTCTGCGGGCCAACGGCTTAGCCGCGCCTCGGAATTAACTCCAAAAGTAAACTCGGCCGACCACATAAAAAGTTGCGGGAGACGTTCTTTGTTTGGACTCCTTGCCGCGGGGTTTCTCCCTGGCTGTTGATTGTTTACTTCAGCTGCATTTCATTCACTTTTGCGCCGCAGAAACTGGGGCCCAGTTCTCCGCTCTCACTGGGTACTTAAACTTCTGCACGGAAAGAAGCCGCAGCAATGAAATATGTGGCCGCCACGAGGGTCTGGGGACAGCGCGGGGCTCACGTCACTGAGAGCTGAGTAAACAAGGCGCGAGGGAGGCACACCGGTATCTGTCTGCCACAGCAGGTGCCCAGCCTGTCCAGGGCCGAAGCACTAGCGGCGCGGATTTCCTCAGCAATCGCTGAGACCGCCACCTTACGGTACCTTAGCCCTGTAGGCACGAGACCCATCATTTGGCGGCCGAAAGGAAGCCTGTCCTCACGGCTACGCAAACAATTTTTAAGCCATCAAAACGACGTTTAGTTATAAAATTTTTCAATTCCTTTCTTCTTTCAGTTGTCCATTTTCTGACAACATTTTTTGATTGAAGTCTGTATAAAAACACTGCACAGAAAAATGTTGGAGGTAAAATTTTCGGTTAGTGCGATGAAGAGGCATGAAAGCCCCTTGAAACACAGACAGCTTGCTTGTGGGAGGGAAAAGCCATCCCGGAAATATGTTCTTTCACGAGGGTCCCAGGGATCAGTTCTTGGACCAGTATTGTTCTCCTTGTATGTCAATGGCATCTTACCGGTTCCGTGTTCCTGTAATAATTTCTACCCCTACAACCTCCAGTTTTACCCCTGACGTCAGACACAGCCATCTGCCAGAGAATGACGATATCTGTTCTGTGCTCAGATGGGCACAAAACCATTGACTTATACTAAATGTGAAAAAATCCCAGTTAATGTTAGTATCTCATCAGGAATTACTAGTTTTAAACTGCATTATCTGAGTTTTCCTTTTCTGCTTCAGGTTATACTTAATACCAAAAATAGCACAAAAGCAGTGATTCAAACACTTATCACAAAATATGGAAAGTCATTTTATTGTTGAGCGTATGTTGGTATTTGAGCCGTGCGCGGCTAGCGGCCATGCAGTTTCTTGCTCGTCATTTTGTTATTGTGGTTCTGTCGCCTCGTTTTTCTTTTAATTCGATTTACTGGCGTCACTAGGTTGCTGGTTTGCTTGCCCGTGAGTGACAGCAGCAGCGCTTATCGATAAGTGCACTGTCGTATCATCTTTGGAGCGACTGCTAGTATTTTCCGGGTCGTCGTCTGGGAGAGTGCTGTCCGGACTCAGCAGCAGTGAAGTCGGGGACGGAGCGCCAGTGAGGTGGGAAGCCAATGCTCGCCGGCCACTGGCCACACACATGAAGGAGATTGGAGCGGGACTACCGTTGGTCGGTTTTCTGTTGGTCGTCTCATCGTGCGACGTGTCTTTTGGCCGTTTCTGGGCCTCGTCGCTTGGTCATCTTGCCGGACGTGGGTCGGTTCCTTCCTTGTGCAGAGACGTCGTGGGCAATGGGCATGGATGGGTCCCAGCCAGGTGCCCGGGTCGCCGTGTCTCCGAGTTCCGAACGGACATGGAGTTGAGTCGGGCTGGAGCTGCAGTCAGTTTCAGACAGCCAAGACTCGTCCTACCGGCGCCGACACGTAACTTGAGTGGGAACGACCTGGATTGGTCGTTCGGTCGGTTGTCTCATCGGACGACGTGTATTTGGTCGCCGACCTCTTGTGGAAACTCTCTGTGTGTCGAATTGATTCGTCCTTGTTGTTCCACAGTGATTGCTTTTACGATTGTTCTAGTTCTTGTGCAAGTGTGCTTACGTGGACCTGTGTGTAGCTTTTGTGATTTCCACTGAGCACATGAATGCTGCCTGCGTACTGGAATAGGCAGTTAGTCGGTTGATACAGAAGGAATTGATTAGGTTGTTGGTTGGTTCTTCAGCCGTCCCTAGGTCGTGTTGCAACCCGATTGTTTAGTGTTACGCTTGGCTGACTGTCTCACCTAAACTGTGGTTAGAGTTTCCTCTCCAGGCCGACCCTGGGAACACTTCTGAGCACCACTGTTTGTTGTTTTTGATGGTCATTTTATTTGCTCGCAGGTACTGTTCCAGGCCTTCAAGCGCGTATTAATATTGTCTGTTTTATGTTTAATATATGGCCTCAGCCGAACTTTATGACAACTATTTTAAGTTTAGGCCTTCAGCCGTGTATTATTTAGAATTCTTGTTGCTTTGTTTTTAGACCTTCAGCCACGTTAGTTTCAGAATCTGTGACTTTAATATGTAAATCCTTGCCTGTAAGGTTTCTCTTTAATTATCTTGAATTCTTGAAACGGCCGTCAGCCGTGTTCTGTAAATGTTTATCTTATTCGTAATTGTTTGGGCCTTCAGCCGACAAGATACTTCAAATTTTCTTGAGATGTTTTTCTGTTGTACTGTGTAAAAGCTTATCTGTGAAGCCTCTCTTTTATTATGCAAAATATTTTTTATTGGGCTTCCAGCCGAAGAATTGATTTGAATTTTCATTAATATGCCTTAGCCGAAATTTGTAAATGCTTGGCTTTTAAAGAATTTCCTTAGCTGATCTGAAATATGCATTGATCTGAGGAATAAAATTGTGTGTGTTCTTGTATGACCAACAGTAATTGACCTTGGCCCCTTTCCACAATCTGATCCGCTCTGTCCTGCGAAATCAGATTTCAGTATTAATACTCAGAGCAGAGATTTGGTAAAGTAAAATTTATTTGTTGTAATGCGAAATTGGTTCTGTAGGTTTATTACAATTTTCTCTGCGGATTCAAATGATTGCGGCACAAAACTGCAAGACATACAGAAAAATAACACAAGTTACTAGATAGAGCATCTCTTCAAATTCCGAATCGAATACGCTCCTTGGATTAATTGCACTAGATGGCAGGTGTGTCGTAACATGGAGGGAAATCATCTTCTTCGTCTTGTTGAATGTCGAATTAGTTTGCGCCTGAAAATAAGCGACCCAGCGTAGCGATTTCCAAAGCAGGTCGCTGCCACGCCTGCCCAGTCATTTCGTGTCTGCTAATTCAATGACTTATTACTGTTTACTGCGTCACAATCAGTCCCCATACTGAGCGCCTGTGTTATGAGTTAAAAACTTGGAGAGATTCCCTGTCCACTGATGTGAATCTATTTTATAAATGTGTTATAGTTATCATTCAGTCGTCTACTGAAAGATCTGATGAAGTGTACTTACGAAAGACTTTGTATAAGAATGTAGTAATAACACATAGTAGCCCGCCCGGCTAGCGGCGCGGTCTAAAGCCGTCGGCACACGGACCGTGCATCCGAACGTTGAGCGTTGAGCGTGCCGAGTTTCTGACGTCACAGCATGGATTAGCACGCTCGGGAGTCTTTCCGAACGTGCAGAGCAATATCTGGCATGTCAGATATTCTCAGCGTGCGTCTGAGCGTTGACCAATGACATGGCACAACGCCACCTACGTCACACGCACGCCGTCTCCCTTCAGTACAGAGTTGTGACGCGCCATATTGTCATTCGTTTCAAGCCTATACGTATATATGCCGTTCCGAGCACCATCAAATTGAGAATCACTGCAAAACTCATTGTTAACTGTGTGATTCGTTCCAATAAAATAATGAGAAACATCATATTCGCGGCAAAATAATTATTGTAACTTGCGTATAATGAGAGTAGGCTATTTGAAGGCAGCGACACACTGAAGATCCACCCAAAACGCATTGTTCTTGGTACAATGTGTTATAATTAAATTTCAGTTAGTAAAATATCTACGATTAAAGTTTTTGGCAAGAGTTAAGGTACTATCATTAAATACAGCAGATGTGATGTTGGTATAGCGTAATGAATAGCATCATTGTATACTAATCAGGTTTTTTTTGTTGGGGCGGTGGTTCGCGTCCTGACACGACAAATTTTTTTTTCCTAACATTCGCGTTTTTATTAGGTTCTGATACTTTATTATTAGTTTAATATAAGTATAGACTGTAATGTTTGATTTTATGTAAATACAAGTTCACCTTTTTTTGAGGGGTGACTTTGTTCGATTGGCTTAATCTAAAGGACAGCTTACGCTACTTGTATAAAGGTATTTTTTCTCCTTTTTCTTTTACGCTTCGTAATTGACATGTTGCAAAGATTCTGCTACTGGGTACGAACAGTGATCAAGTAAGACTGACCTTGGGGTTTTACTAAAATGTGGGAATGATGAAATAATGTTTATCTTATGCGGAAAGTATTCCAATTTTGTAACGCACTGCTTGTAATGGAACTTTTATAAGCCTGTGTCCTTATTGATTGGACATGGTACTTTCCTTTTCGTGGACGATGGAAGAAATGTGCATTTTAATAGAGCTAACGTGGGAATTTTTGCGCCCGTTGAGTAAACAGTGTGATTAACGAACTAGAAACATCCCTCAACTGTCGCTTGAGTGCGTTGCGATCGCGTATACCACGTTGGGGTCCACGTACCGTATGCACAAGTCGCATCGTTCCTGAGCGTTGAGCAGCACGTTGAACTGGGCACGCTCAACGTTAACGTTCGGCAGCACGGTCCGTGTGCCGACGGCTTAAGGCGCTGCTCCTCGAGAGGAGCCCGGCGGATTATTGTCGAGGTCCCGTATGCCGGCCAGCCTGTGGATGGTTTTTAAGGCGGTTTCCATCTACCTCGGTGAATGCGGTCTGGTTCCCCTCATTCCACTTCAGTTACACTGTGTCGGCGATTCCTGTGCAAACACCATTTCCACGTATGAGTACACCATAATTATTCTACCACGCAATCATTTCGGGTTACATTCATCCGGTACGAGATGTTTCCGGAGGGGCGGGGGGGGGGGGGGGGGGGGGTCCGCTGGGGCTGAACCGCACAATAACCCTGGGTTCGTTGTGAGGGGTGGGTGGACTGCTGTGGCCTGTTGTGGGGTTGTGAACCACTGAGGGCTACGGCGGGACGAAGCCTCTCAGTCGTTTCTAGGTCCCCGGTTTAATACAATACAATAACATAGAGTAATTTATACCTGAAAACATAATTATCAACAGAAATATGTAGTTCTAACTTAGCCAGTCCCACACCGAAGTTCACATCCAAATAACGGATCAGGAATGCATATTTTATTTCGTAGCTTCTAGCCTCGCGTCTTGTCGCTTATCCGTTCGCTGGCACACTATTTCCGTATAAGGCGGAGCTCGGTGGCACGGACGATACCGATACCTTCTGAAGCCATAGCGTGCCGCTATCGCTGGAGTTAAACTGCTATGTGGAGTACGGTTAAAGGCGCTGCAGTCTGGAACCGCAAGACCGCTACGGTCGCAGGTTCGAATCCTGCCTCGGGCATGGATGTTTGTGATGTCCTTAGGTTAGATAGGTTTAACTAGTTCTAAGTTCTAGGGGACTAATGACCTCAGCAGTTGAGTCCCACAGTGCTCAGAACCATTTGAACCATTTTTGAAGTACGGATTCAGTGGAATAATTCTCCCATAGTAATAACCTTGCTGAATTTTTAAAATCGTTTGGGGAAATTGGCAACTAAACGGTTATTGAAGTTGGTGTTTAGCATGTATGAGACTGCATATACTGAATTTGCTTTCGCAGTAATACCATTCACACGAAAGGCAGGTATATACGAGAACTAATGTAGTCAGATTAACAGTCCATGCCTCCAACTTGGTAAAAGAAATAATACACAAAAAATTGAATCTGTGTTCGATGGCGATCAGTATGTCCTTGGGAAAGTTAAAGGTACCAGAGAGGCAGAGATGACATAGGCTTGATAGTGGAAGCAAATCTAAAAAAAAAGTCAAGACAAAAATGCTTCAAATGGCTCTGAGCACTATTGGACTTAACATCTGAGGTCATCAGTCCCCTAGAACTTAGAATTACTTAAACGTAACTAACCTAAGGACATCACACACATCCATGCCCGAGGCAGGATTCGAACCTGCGACCGTAGCGGTCGCACGGTTCGACTGAAGCACCTAAAACCTCTGGACCCCACCGGCCGGCAATGTCAATACACCTTAATTAGATTTGTCGACCTGCAAAAAGCGTTCGACGACGTAAACCGGCGCAAGTTGTTACAACTACTCAGTGACACAGAAATAAATTGTAGGCAACTGACGGTAAAATGCAATGTTCTCTACAGTACATTACATAAAAGAAACAGGTGGGAATAACGAGAATGGTATACCAAGACTGAAATGTTCCGATTACGAAGGGCCTAAGCCATGGATGCACTTTACTGCACTCTTCTACCTGTACATCGAAAAAGCAATCAGAGAGAGTTTCATTGTGAAAGGCTACCAGTGATAGATTCGCTGACGACTTCACTATTCTCAGTGAAAGTGAGGAAATATTACAGGGCCTATCAAATAGAATGAACAGTCTAAGAATAGGGACTGGGGGTAAGCCAAGGAAAGACGACAGTAATGAGGAGCCGAAGTAATAAAAGTAAACTGAAAATTGGTGACCACGCAGTAGACAAACTCTTCTGTTATTTTTGGGGTAAAGTAACGCATGATGGACGAAGCAGGGACAATATAAGAAGCAGGCAGGCAAAAGACGACATACCTCGCTATAAGTATGCTGGTATACAACGTAAGCCTGTTCTGGGCAAGGGGCATAGCGCTGTACGCAAGCGAATCAGCGACTGTGGCAGAACTGGATGGATGCTGAAGGTAAGTGCACTGATACGAAATGGGGAGCTCCATCTTGAAAACGGCGGGTATCCGTACCATATTACCCGTATAAGTGGTTGTATGTATGCTCCGTATCTCATCCTAAGGCACTGGATCGATTTCAACCAAACATCGTACACATATCACCTGCTGTCTGGAAAGAACCACGGTAGGAGTAAGAATCACCTGTCTCTCAAAGGAGTATCGGCAGGCTGAAAAAGGAGCTTAGCTTACGGCGCGCAATCACTCTGACTACATTCATCCAGCACTTGAGAATGAAGGCACTTATTGACTAGCAACAACGTTACACATAATTTCAAACGTTTACGAGATTTTGTCTTGCTGAAACATGTTCTCGAAATGATGAAAGGAAAAAACTCCATCGCTTGCAACATTTTCGCTGTTCATGGTGTAAAACTGTGGCATCAAGCACGGCGTTTTAATTTGTTACTTCTTTACTACTGACTCTAGTTGCAACACATTTTACAGATGGTATTCACATAAACCACTGAATGTACGAGTACTTGCAACAAAATACGAGGGCCATTCAGTAATTAAAGAAACAAATTGGTCTGGGAAAAAAACTGTTAGTAGGGCAAGTTTGGTACTTTTATGACTTTAAGTTGGACTGATCAGCTGATGTATCAACATTGTTTTGTCTATAACCTCAAAAACACATTTCAAGATGGCGAGTCCTCTTGAAACGTCCACATTAGTTGAACAACGTTCTGTTATTAGTTTTTTTACTTTCTGAACGCGAGAAACCAGAGAATGTGTACTGTAGAGTGTCTAAAGTTCATGGTTCAGGTTGTATGAATCGTGCAAATTTTTACAAGTGGGTAGAGCAGTTCAAAAATTGTCGCGACCTTTCTGACCGACCACTTGCAGTTTCAACTTCCTCACATGAAAGTCGAATTGATGACATTATTTGTGCCCACTGCCGTGTGACTGCGGAAATGATAATTCATAAGGTTCAAATTATTACTGGTGCAGTTCATAACACTAACTGTAAGAAGCTGAAGTACCGGAAAACATGTGCAAGATGGGTCCCAAAGAAGTTGAAGCGGCTACACAAGGAAACAAGGACGAGAATGTGCACAGAGCTAAACGAACATTATGAAAAAGAAGGTGAGCACTTCCTGAACAAAATTTTAACTTGTGATGAAACTTGGGTTCACTCTTATGAGCCAGAATCAAAAAGACAAAGCATGGAGTGGAAGCACACCAACTCATTTGTCAAGAAAAAATCCAAAACCCAAGCATCAGCAGGAAAAGCAACGTTGACGGTGTTTTAGGATGCTGAAGGTCCAGTTTTTTGTGATTATCTCGAAGAGCAGCGTACAATGAACAGCCAATACTACTCGGGTTTGCTTTTAAACAAGGTGGAGCCAGACATGAGAGAGATATGTCTTGGATCACTGCTCAACTAACCAGTGAAACCATCGACAAAGTGGGCTGGGATGTACAGTAATGTAAGGCAGTAAAAAGGTGTCTGAGGATGGCACTGCGCTGCTGAATCTGAAGATGTCAATTAATTAGTAAAAACCGGCAGTAAAATAGTGTATAATTTAGTGCATGTTTTTCAAAACCAGCACAGAAATGACCACTTCAGCAGTGGAGAACGTGAAGGTTGATGTCTTTATTTATCAGCTGTGTGATTAATAATTCGATAAGTTAGTATATCGAGTACTGAGTAGAACGAAAATCATATAATTCCAAGTCAATCCTTAACTGTCCACTATGGATTTTGATGATTAACCACCATTATCAGATAGAACCCATCTTCTACATGGTTGTTGGGAGAGTGCTTTAGATTAATATTAACAACAATAATAAAAAAACTGCCTGAGCGTTTCCAAAAGGGATAAAAAAATTACAGCTGTGAAAAGCACTGCGAAACAATTGAGCGCAATATTGCAAATAAGTAATGGATGGAGTCCGTTTCAAGAATCCGTACATATCACAAAAATAAAAGTACGTATATATGTACTAGCAACAAAGATCTGTATTGTGAGGGCTATGGTCTTTCCAGTTGTGATGTATGGATGTGAGACCTGGACCATTAGAAAGGCTGAACGGCGAAGAATTGACTCCTTCGAATTGTGGTGTTGGAGGAAACTTCTTAGAGTTCCATGGACTGCAAAGAGAACCAACAGATCAATATTGGAGCAAATAAAACCAGATTTCTCCCTGGAAGGTCTAATGTTAAAACAAAAGCTGACCTACTTTGGACACACAATGCAAGGCATGCCTCGCTGGAAAAAAACATTAATGCTGGGGAAGATTGAAGGAACTAGAAGAAGAGGACGTCAGAGGATGAGATGGATCGATGGCATGGAAGGTCTACGGGAGAAAGTGCAAGACAGGAAAATGTGGCGTGATTTGGTTCATGGGGTCACGAAGAGTCTGAACCGACTAAACGAATATATATATATATATATATATATATATATATATATATATATATATATATATATATATTCCACATTGCCTCCTAAACCGCTGCACCGATTTCAAACAAAGCTGGTACACATCTCACTGTCTCGAAACGATTGTTGTGGGGGCAAGAACCACTTGCCTATCAAAGGGGTGGGGGTGAGGGTGAAAAAGCAGCATAGCCAACGACGCACGAACAATGTATTTGAGATGGGGCACTTACAGACTTGCAACAAACTTTACACATAATTTCAAACATGTACGAAACTTTTTCTCGCTGACGATCCCCGCATAATGATGAAAAGAAAAACGTTTATCGCTTACTATATTTTCGCTCTACATGCAGTAAAACTGTCGCGTGAAGCATGACGTTCTAATTGATTACTTCTATACTATCAAATGTTTTCGTGACACATTTCGCAAACAGTATTCACATATGCCTCTGAATGTATCAGCAAAATTAAATCATTGTACGACATATAGTTTAGAAGAAACGATGTCATAAACACTGAGATGCGCGGAAAACTGTCGCATCATTCATGACGTCTTAATTTGTTACTTCATTACTTCTAATCTTGTTCACAACACATTTCGCAGGCAGTAACCACATGTACCACTGAATGAACCTCCAAACTTACATCATTGGATAGCACACAGTTAAGGAGATACGACGTCATAAAATGTGAATAATATTCATTATATGGAAATATAACTGACGTGTGCACACGTGGGCAAAGCCACAGGTAAAAAGCTCATCCTAACCCCTGAATCAATTTCAACCAAATTTCGTATGCATATTAATTACAATCTGAAAATACTGTGGGATAAGAACCCCCAGCCTCCTATTGATGTGAACGTGGAGAGAATAGGGCAGGAGATGGACAGACAGAGGGGAGTGGGGATGGGACAGTGAGAAATAGAGGAAGAGATGGAAGGAGATAGGGAGAGGAGGTGATGGACTGAGAATGGAAAGTGGAGTGGAGGATGTGGACAGAACGGGGGTGGAGGAGATAACCAGATAGGAGGAGAAGGACAAGGAGAGGAGGAAGGCAGAGGTGGACTAATAGAAGATTGAAATAAATACAAAGCTGGGAACGCCGGGTACTCAGCTAGTTATAAAAATAATAAAAAATGATATTTTTAGACGATTATCACCATTGTTTTATTACCTCACCATACTCTCTGAACAGGTGACAAAGCTCATCTTTTGCTGAAATATTCATAATAATCTTTTAAGCATTGATGACAGGTTAGAAACCACTTCATCCATAATCAAATATATTGTCTTATTAAACAAGAATGAGACACTGAAGTATGAGGCAGTGATAATTGTGAAAAAGTAAACATAGTCATGAACACATTTATGAAATTGGAACACACATGTTCGAAGCCACTATGGAACTGAGAAACTACAGAGGCTAGCTAGTGCCTTGGTATAAAAGAAAATCAGGAACAGGAAAAAGAATAGTGAAAAATAACTTTTACAGTACTAACGAAGGTTAAAATTGAAATTATGAACCAAATTTAAAAAAAAAACAGTATTTTGGCTGTGGAATCAAATCAGCTCACTGCTTACTAGGGAACTGTAAATCGACCGTCTTACAGCCTTATGTTTGACATCCATAAGTGCGAGAAGCAATTGGAGACACAGACTAATCAAAATCAAAGTGGGTTTACAGACTAACATCCCAGATGTGAGAGCAACAAACTTTCAAATGTAGACACCGAATGGGACAATATTGCAGCATTCCCAGAGCAGGATCCAAGATACTGGCCAGACATATGAATTACATTGCAAATAAGAGGCTTTAAATTATGCCAGTTTTGGAGAAAAAAAGAGCTCGAAAGTGATCAAGTACCTACATTGCGCAATTCTGATGTTAAGTTTCTCGCTGTTCTCATTTACGCTATTTCTCATTACTTTCGTCTATCTTCTATTCACTTTCAATCCATATTCTTTACTCACAGCACTGTTCATTCTACTCAACAGATTATCCTATTGTTCTTCAATTTCACTGAGGATAGCAATGTCGTCAGGGAATCTTATCATTGATGTACTTTCACCCTGAATTTTAATCCCACTCTTGGATCCCTTGGATCCCTACGTAATTCGGTGCTCTCCGATACACACGATCGAACAGCGTAGGAGTGGTACTCAAGCGTCAACTTTAGGTTATAATATCTCCGGATGTAATTAACATTTTACAATGCAACAAACGGCACTGATTACGTATTTGTTTATATGTTCAGATGTGCTATCAAAACTAACGGGGTTCTATTTAAAAAAACGTAGGTTTGTGTTAAAAAACATACTTCCGTGCATTTTTTATGGTTTGTATTAACGAATTACACTAGACCCTCTCCTCACGTTCGGTCTGTGAAATCGATTCGTCAGTAATTGATGTGGTTTACGAAATATATCCAGCGGTAATGTTAGGTGACTCACCCTGTATATACTGCGGCTGTCAATTGCTGACTCTTTTATGCTGGATGTCAATATAGCATACAATACACGATTTATAATAATTCTGTATTTCACACTTCATCAGTTTTCTGGTTTCCTATGCACGTTGGTGATTTGCAGTATTTCACCACACATCTCCAGATCTTTGAGTGAGCAATTTACAAATTTTGTGGTAATCAGGAAATGATATTCATTTGAGCAGCTATTCTTTGAAATCCATATCACCTGTCTCTATTGATTCTTCTTTTAAACTTACAGGCTACATGCCCAACATATATGGTTTTCCACCAGTGACACTGATTTTCTTCTCTATCCTATTATCACTGTGGCAGTTAATGAAATCAGCAACCTCGTCATCATTGCTGTGAGTTCATCGAAAGATTCACTAACTGGTTTAAAGGTTTCTCTCAGGGTTTGCTCCCGATTCAGATGTCCTAACTTTAAGACTCATATCCTTTTTTGAACAACCTTCTGTACCGAGATGACCTTATTCTTAGTCGACATCTTGTTACATACTAAGCGGACTACATCGCAGAATGCACCTTATACACATCTCGCTAACTCTATCAACCTTTACATGTAAGTCCTCTACTTTTTATTAAATTCGGTCAACCTTTGCAGTTAAATCTTTTACCTTCTTTCCAAGTGGAATAACTCTAGCATCTAATTGGCTGATCAGTCTCAGAAGCTGTAGGGAATACGTCTCTAGGTCCTTAACTGTTTGAGAGGCTAAAATTTTCCATCTATGTACAGGTGATTTCTGCGTCAGTTGGAGTGCCTGACGTGTGTGCAAACTTATCCATGGTATGATGTATACTAACGTACTTACCTCTTTCATAGCTATATTTAGAAACTCTTGGAAGTTGCGTCTGTACCTAACATCATTTTGTTTTCTTGTTTTATCAATCGCAAGAAACCCATACAGTATGTGTTTTCAACAATCCCCACATATTCTTACAAATTCATTGAATGACGTATCAGCTGCTACACATGCTTGGTAAATGTTTTAAATTGAAAATGTCTTGTTTGAAGGCTATAATGAGGTTTGCATTATTCCTCACAAGCTTTTTGTGGTTCTGGAGTATGACTGACCCAAAAAAATAAAACAACACCCATTTTTCTTTTTGAGTCATCAGTCTTCTGACTGGTTCGATGTGACCCACCTCGAATTCCCCTTCTGTGCCAACCTCTTCATCCCAGAGTAGCACTTGAAACCTATGTCCACAATTATTTTCTGGCTGTATTCCTACAGTTTATGCCTTCTACAGCCCCCTCTAGTACCATAGTGTGTACCACATGTTCCTTTCCTCTCAGATTCAGCGCAGAACCTCCTCAATCCTCACCTTATCAGTCCATCTAATTTTAAACATTCGTCTATAGCACCACATCTCAAATTCTTCGATTCTCTTCTGTTCCGGTTTTCCCACAGTACATGTTTCACTACCATACAATGCCGTGCTCCAAACGTACATTTTCGGAAATTTCTTCCTCAAATTAAGGCCCATGTTTCATACTTGTAGTCTTCTCACGGGCAGGAATGCCCTTTTTGCCAGCGCCACTCTGCCTTTGATGTATTCCTTGTTCTGCCCATCATTGGTTATTTTGCCCCCTAGGTAGTAAAATTCTTTAACTTCATCTACTTCGTGAGCATCGATCCTGATGTTAAGTTTCTCTCTGTTCTCATTTCTCTTACTTCTCATGACTTTCGTCTTTCTCCAATTTACTCTCAATTCATATTCTGTGCTCTTTAGAACTGTCCATTCAGTTCAGCAGGTCATGCAGTTGTTCTTCACTTTCACTCACGATTGCAATGTCATCAGCGAATCGTAACATTGATATCCTTTCACCTTGAATTTTAATTCTACTCCTGCACCTTTCTTTTATTTTCATCACTGCTCCTTCGATGTACAGATTGAACAGTAGGGGCGAAAGGCTACATCCCTATCTTACACCTTTTTGAATGCGAGCATTTCGTTCTTGATCGTAAACTCATATTATTCCCTCTTGGCTGTTGTACATATCGCATTACCCCTCTCTCCCTATACCTTACCCTATTTTTCTCAGATTTTCGAACATCTTACACCATTTTACACTGTAGAAAGCTTTTTCCAGGCCGACATGTCCTATGAATTGTCTTGATGTTTCTTTAGTCTTGCTTCCATCATCAAGCACAACGTCAGAATTGCCTCTTTGGTGTCTTTACTTTTCCTAAAGCCCAACTGATCATCATCTAACACATCATCAATTTTATTTTCCATTCGTCTGTTTATTATTCTTGAAAGCAAGTGGGATGCTTCACTACCATACAATGTCGTGCTCCAAACGTACATTCTCGGATTAAGCAGATTGTGCGATAATTCTCGCACTTGTTGTTGCACTCTTCGGAACTGTGTGGCTGATATTTTTCCGAAAGTCAGATGGTATGTAGTCCAGCCGCATAAATTACAAACACCAACGCGAATGGTCGTTTTGCTGACACTCCCCCCAGTGATTTTAGAAATTCTGATGGAATGTTATCTATCCATTCTGGCCTATTTATCTTAAGTCATCCAAAGCTATTTCAAATTCCGATTCTAATACTGGATCCCCTATCTCTTCTATATCGACCCCCGTTTCTTCTTCTATCACAACAGACAAAACTTCCCCCTCACAGAGGGCTTCAATGTCCTCTTTCCACCTATCCGCTTTCTCCTTTGCATTTAACAGTGGAATTCCCGTTGCACTCTTAATGTTAACACCCTTACTTTTAATTTCACCGAAGGCTGTTTTGACTTTTCTATATGCTGAGGCAGTCCTTCGACAATCATTTCTTTTTCGATTTCAACAGATTTTTCATACAGTCATTTTGTCTTTGCTTCCCTGCACTTCCTATTTACTTTATTCCTCAGCGACTTGTTTTTCTATATTCCTGAAGTTCCCTGAACATTTCTGTACTTTGTTCTTTCATTGATTAATTGAAGTATTTCTTCTGTTACCCATGGCTTCTTCGCAGTTACCTTCTTTGTACCTATGTTTTTCTTTCCAACTTCCGCGATTGCCCTTTTTAGAGATACCCATTGCTCTTCAACTGCAGTGCCTACTGGGCTATTCTTTATTGCTGTATCTACAGCCTTTGAGAATTTCAAGCGTATCTCGTCTTCCTTAGTACATCCGTCTCCCACTTCTTTGCGTATTGATTCATAAAACGACCAAAACAGAAATATCATAGAATTTAAGCCTGGTTTTCCACAGCAACACCATCAAATACGAACACGGTGTTTGGGTTTACTTTTTCTGGTGGAATAATTTCACTGGTTTGACTGAATGTCGTGTATGTTACGCCATAAACACCGCATAGTATCTTTTGGAGCAAGTGGTTCTTAGGGTAAAACAGAGTTTTTGAGAACACACATACACACACACAAATCGGACTCTGGCTGGGTGTGTGACATGAGAAAATTTGTCTTGTCGCAACTGGATGGATCTACAATTACCGCCAGTATATTATAAAGGAGGAGTAACCCATTCTTCTTCTTCTTCTTGGCCGGCCGCGGTGGCCATGCGGTTCTGTGCGCGTCAGTCCGGAACCGCGCGACTGCTACGGTCGCAGGTTCGAATCCTGCCTCGGGCGTGGATGTGTGTGATGTCCTTAGGTTATTTAGGTTTAACTAGTTCTAAGTTCTAGGGGACTGATGACCTAAGATGTTAAGTCCCATAGTGCTCAGAGCCATTTGAACCATTTTCTTCTTCTTCTTGTCTTCTTCCGTGTCATCACAGGACCAGTCGGTTACAAAAAAGTTATGATGCTTCACTTACCCTACAATGATAGGGACTACATCAGGTACTGGCGTGCAATGGGTTTTTATAGAAAATATATTTACACCTGAATGTGTCATCTGTCATATAAGGTGCCTATTTAGATCGTGACAGCAGTCAGCAGACTTGCAGTACGAGTCACGCGCAGGGCAGGTGGCGTAAGATGTCCGAGAGTATGTAGTTTCTATGCTATCTGAAAGAGGTCACTAGCTGACTGATACTGTTTGCGCTGCAGTCAAAATACTGTAATTTTTATTTTGCAGTTGTGCTTGTTTACTTTCTAATTGTTGATTGATTACTATTATAAATGGCCTCCTCAGCGGACACAGCCTTAACGAGGCACTGTCCGTGTGGGCGAGGAGGTTTGCGTGCTCTGAATCTGAAGGGCTATGCGGGCTTTAGCTTAGCTACCAGAAGGGTCACCCAAGCCGGACAGGCCGAAGGCGAGGAGCCAGACAAAGTGTGTTCTCCAACGTCCTATGTATCCCCATTTTCCTATCCTCATCCTGTCCTAGTCTTGTCCTTTTTCCTACCATTCCCTGTCATAAGTCATCGGTGTAGGAGGCGGGTAACCTCGATAGGCAAATACTCACGGCTCCTGTACCGATGAGGCAAGGCATCTGTGATATGCCCGAAGGGCGTATGTCAGGATACTCCTACTGGCATGCGGTCATTCACTGCATCCCCTGCCTCTCGGCAGTCGTATCGGCCTCTCGATCCACTGCCAACCGAAGTTGACGACGAGAGAGTGGATCTGCACCTGCGCAACTGCTTGTCCACTTAAAATATATTCACGCGCAAATGACTCCGGCAAAGTTTCATGGGCTACGAGATTTTTAAAAAAGTCCTGCGGCGATGGAGTACTGACGGTGAGGCAAGAGTATGGTGTGCCCGAACCTTAGTTGGAGCTCTACACGTTAGGCGGTCAGACGGTGATGGTCGTTCTGGAACTCGACATGGACGGGAGGACTGGTTGGGCAGATCGTCAGACGCTCTGCTTTCCCTAATCCAGGGAGGGGCCTAGACAAGGTGGCCTAAACATAGCCTTTCTCAACTAAGTGCAAGTGGCAAACCGCCGTCACTTCTTCACCAAAATCTGCGGTCGAAAAAATAATAAAGGAAATACTTGCATTAAACACTTTATGACTCGTACATGGAACGTCCGTACTTAACTGGATAACGACCATAATCAATGTCCAGAGAGAAAGACAGCACTTATTGCTAGAGATATAACATCGTCATCGCCGCCCTAAGTAAAACACATCTTGTGAACAGCTCGGATGTTACACCTACTACTGGAGTGGGAAACCATCTAGCCGGCCGGTGTGGCCGAGAGGTTCTAGGCGCTTCAGTCTGGAACCACGCGACCACTACGGTCGCAGGTTCGAATCCTGTCACGGGCATGGATGGGTGTGATGTCCTTACGTTAGTTAGGTTTAAGTAGTTCTAAGTTCTAGGGGACTGATGACCTCAGATGTTAAGTCTCATAGTGCTCAGAGCCATTTGAACCATTTGAAACCATCTACCGAAAGGGCGGAAGGTGGCGTGGGCTTTGCCATACGCAGTAAAGTGGCGTGGTTCATTGACGGAACTTCCAAAAAGGCATCAGCGACAGAATCATAACGCTCAGACTTCAACTAACATCTAAGAAATACATTCACCTGATCAGTGTCTACGCACCTACTCTGTCATCTCCCGATGAAGAGAAGTACAAGTTCTACCAAGATCTCCGATATGTACTTCAGGGCATTCCTTCTGCGGATAATGTCCTGTTGCTGGGAGATTTCAATGCTCGGGTTGGCAGTGATTTCAATGCCTGGAATGGAGTCATTGGTCGCCATGGAATTGGAAAATGCAACTCAAATGGTCCTGATCTTTTAACTTTATGTGCTGAATTTGAACTCTGTTTGACAAATACATATTTTCGGATGCCCGATAAATATAAAACAGCGTGGATGCACCTAATATCTAAGCACTGGCACCTTCTAGATTATGTGATCGTACGGAAAAAGGATCTTGGTGAAGTACTGATCACACGTGCTATGAGCGGCGCTCAGGGTTGGACAGACCTTAGACTTGTGAGTTCCGAATTAAACATAACTTTGAAAGCACCACGCCGAGCGTCACACAAAATACCATCAAAATTATCCTGCAAAATCTTGGTCCACGATCAGACTATGAGAGCAAAATTGGACGATGCATTCGGTTCTGATGGGCTTTTGATATCCGAGTCTGCCTCTGTAGATGAGCATTGGAATGTATATGCTACCAAACTGCGCAGATGTGCCACAGAAGTCTTGGGAAAACCTCAGAAATAGAACCAAGATTGGTTTGATGATTCAGATGCAGAGATCAAAAAGCATGTTAATTATTTCAGAGCATCTCTTCGCAGTCCTGATCTTGACAAGCGTGAAGTAACACACTACAACCTGAAAGTGAAGGTCCGCGCCCTCAGAGACAAATGGTGGCTGAATAAAGCCAATGAAATGCAATCATACGCTGACACAAACCAAACAGGCAGATTATTCGAGTGCCTGAAAATATCTTTGGTCCCAAATCAGGGAAGATAGCACCTGCTTATGACAAAGATAAAACCTGTCGGCTGACGCAACAGTGTGATATCCTTGCTCGGTGGGCAGAACATTTTGATGACGTTCTTAATCCCAACCATCAGACGACTGATATTCCATACACAGAATCACTGCCAGTCGATGAACAACTTGCTGATGCCCCTTCGTTCAGTGAATTCATTTCAGCATTGGCTAAGCTGAAAAATAACAAATCAGCAGGATTAGACAACTTACCATCAGAACTTTATAAATATGGTGGACCAAACATTACGAACCCACTGTTTGTTCTAATTTCAAAGATTTGGGTGTGCGAAATAATTTCACAAGATTGGAAAGATGCCTGCATTTGCGAGATTTACAAAGGCAAAGGTAACATTTCTGACTGCAGTTCTCACAGGGGAATCTCTCTTCTCTCAGCAGCGGGGAAGTCCTGGCTCACGTACTTAACAACCGGCTAACGCACCTTGCAGAAAAAGTGCTACCAGAGACCCAGTGTGGCTTTCGCCCGAACAGAGGCATAGTGGATGCCATATTTGTTGTCAAACAAATGCAAGAGAAAAGTTTAGAACAACATCAGTCTCTGTTCATGTGCTTTCTAGACCTAAAAAAAGCATTCGACCGAGTCCCAGGGGAAGCTCCCTGGATTATACTAAAGAAAACCGACTGTCCTGACAAAATTATTAACTTGATTAGATAGTTTCATGACAACATGATGGCAAAAATCCGCCATGAAAACGAGCTTTCAGACCAGTTTCCCGTGACGTACGTTGTAAAACAAGGCTGTGTACTGGCTCCCACACTCTTCTCACTTTATTTCGCAGCTGTTACGACCAAAGCCTGCAGTGGTCAAATGGGTCTTAACTCGAGAACATCTCTCGCCTCAGAGCAAAAAGTCGCGCGAATAAAATATGTATCTTAGAAATTCTTTACGCAGACGATGTATGCACCATGGCTAATTCTCCTGAATCTCTCCAAACATACATGAACCTGCTAAATGACTCCTGCAGAAGATTTGGTTTAGTCATGAGCATCACCAAGACGCAAGTCCTTCAACAACCACTTAGGGGTTCCAATACAGACGACTGCAGTATTAAGTTGGACAACAAACATTTGGAAAACGTGACACATTTTAAATATCTAGGTATCCAAATTACAAGCGACAACAGCCTGACACCAGAAATTGCAGCTTGTATAGCCAATGCAGCCTCAGTTTTCGGCAAACTGAATCACCGAGTATGGAAATCATATGATCTCAAACTACAAACTAAAATTGCGGTCTACAAATCAATAATATTACCAACTTTACTCTACGCCTCGGAAACTTGGTGCTGTTATAAAGCTGAGATTAGGAGGCTAGACACCTTTCATCTTCGCTGTCTGAGATCAATTCTCCGCATGAAATGGGAAGACCGTGTTCCAAACACGGAGATTTTGCGTCGCGTAAAACTGCCTGACATTGAAGCTCTCTTAATGAAACACCAACTGAGATGGAGTGGCCATATCATACGCATGGACGACAGTAGACTTCCCAAAGCAGTGTTCTACTCAGGGCTCTCGTGTGGAAAGCGGCGGCAAGGTGGCCAACACCTGCGATATAAAGACACCATCAAACGCCACCTCACAGCCTGTGGCATTCCGAGCAAACGTTGGGAGGAGCTTGCATTGCACCGATCCGAGTGGCGCTCAACTGTACGCAGGAGTGTGGAACAATTCGAGCATATCCGCCTAAAAAACCTGGACGATAAATGAAAGCTCCGCAAATCTAAGCCCAACCCTAATTACATCAATACGTTTAACTCCACTACTGGATCTTCAAACCAAAGCTCGGTTTTGAAAGCCACATCCGAGCCCACCATAATACGGACTAAACGACTGATGGAGACGCTGACGTGATGATTATAAATGAGCTTAGTTATGAGAGTGAAAGAAGGTGTGAATGGAAAATAATGTTTCATGTAAAGTTTTTGTACTAGATATTGAAGTAATCGGTCACGTGAGGCATGTTCGCGAATGACGTGTGTGTTAATTCGTACCGGAAATTTCTTATAATCTACTTTGGCAGTTTATGGTACTGTGGGATGTGTTTATGACTTCACTAAAGTAGTTTTGTTAAGAGGGAGTTAATTTTATATTTGCGGATTTTCAAAATTTATTTATATTAATTTATTGTTGTGATTGAATGACAAATTTTGATTGGTTTTGTTTATATGCGCAGGATTGAGAGGGTTTGGTTCTGCTTTCCGATTGGCTGTGATGTTTCTCTGCCAATCAGAAATTCTCATATTCGTGGGTATTTTGAGAACTAGAAGAGATGTGTAGAGCCGGGGCTCGGATCTCATACTGATCAGACCTATCGATAGGTGGTCCGCCGAAAATTATTAATATCGTAATATTTCGGTACCAAAATGTGAGAGAAGTGCCGTAAAGTGTGGAAGAGAGTTCGATTTAACGCACGGTGTGAAATTGAGAACTTTTAGTGACGTTTTAAGGAAGTAAACTCTGCGTGGCGTGTTGCTTACTCGTGAACGTGAACATTTTGTTAAGTGAGACTACGGTTATGAATGATGTATGCTTGTGGACTTTTCAGACTTTGTACTGTTTAGAGTAACGTTTGGTAGCAACTGGTGTATGCAAGCTAACCATAATAGAGTGTAATTTTGCGCAAATAAATTCTTTCATTTAACTATTATTAACCTTCCAACGACAAAAAAAGTTTTTGGCGACTTGTGTTTACTATGTGTACAGCTGTTTTTCTATAGCTTTCTCCAGTTGAGAACTGCAGTTCAGTAAATTCAAAGAGGCGTGTGTGTGTGAGAAGTGTTTCACCACAAGGTGAGTGGAACTTTATAAGCAGCAGAATCACACCGCGACACTGCAGATTCAGTTTAAAAATGACCACGTGATTCAGACAGATTTCTGGTGCAGTATTCTAGACATTGCATTGAAAATACTGAGAAGAGTAACATTGTTAGGAGAGGTACAGAAAAAATTTAAAACACTGTTTGCTGTAATATACATATTGTTTTCATTTAATATTCATAAACAGGATGCATAAAATCAACAAAATTAATTGGTTCTTTTTTCATACAACTTCAGAATTTGGTAAATAAATGTTCCTTGCATGCAGAGAATTCAGCGTGTATTTCCCTAAAAGTAATGGTTACTCCTTTAGCTTCCTCTTTCGGCATCTTGTTGACGTAGTGTTCTGAATTAGCTATACGTACACTGTATGCATGAAAAAAGTTCATAATGTCTTTCTATACACATTGAATCTAAGGAAACCAGCTGTTCAGTCTTTCCACTACAATGGAAAGTACAATCTGTAGACTGAACAAGTTTGTAATTGTGAAGTGCTTTAAATAAATGGAGCGACCACCCGATATCGGCATGAGTACAGTGCTGTTGCAGAGCAATGTTATAGATACCGTCAGGGCCACACAGCAAATGTCTGGGGGAGAATGGGATGGATTGTACTCTGTGGTCATATGCTGATTGGTACAGGATTCGGTATTACACACTTCACCCAATTCCAACTCTGTAAACTGTACTTTAACACTTCTCAGTACATTTTTGATCTCTACCACAGAATTCCAGTCACTGTCCGCTGATGCTTCTTTTCCAATGCTTATGCGCTTTGAACAGTTAGTTATAAATTATATGTTGAATTGAAAAGCATTAAAGTACTGAGAAAAATCGGCAGCTTCTTACCCACCACATCTACACCCTGTCCTTGCAGTAGCACTGGAATGTTCTGAGATGGCTAGTATGTTGGAGACCATTACCTACCTGCATCGTACAGTGTTGGATCCCCAGCATACTTTTTCAGACATTCAGGGACAGGCTGGGTGACTAAATCGATGAGTGGGAAGGATAACAGCAAAACATTGTCCTGCTCCAACATGCTGGCCAAGTGCGCTACAGGGACCGAGAGCATGCATATCTCGACAGGAAGGTGGTTGCTTCTGGTTATGACATGCTGGAGGTCTTTGCCAGTTCAGACACGCTTGAGTTCACTGCTGGTCCAGACACACTGCAAGTCGCTGCTGGTCCAGACACGCTGGAGTTTGTTGCTGGTCCAGACACACTGGAGGTTGCTACTGATCCAGACACACTGGAGGTCGCTGTTGGCCCAGACACACTGCAGGTCGCTGCTGGTCCAGACACACTGCAAGTCGCTGCTGGTCCAGACATACTGGAGTTTATTGCTGGTCCAGACACACTGGAGGTTGCTACTGATCCAGACACACTGGAGGTCGCTGTTGGTCCAGACACACTGCAGGTCACTGCTGGTCCAGACACACTGGAGTTTGTTGCTGGTCCAGACACACTGGAGGTTGCTACTGATCCAGACACACTGGAGGTCGCTGTTGGTCCACACACACTGCAGGTCGCTGCTGGTCCAGACACGCTGGAGTTTGTTGCTGGTCCAGACACACTGGAGGTTGCTACTGATCCAGACACACTGGAGGTCGCTGTTGGTCCAGACACGCTGGAGGTCGCTGCTGGTCCAGACACACTGCAGGTCGCTTCTGGTCCAGACACACTGCAGGTCGCTGCTGGTTCAGACACGCTGTAGTTCGTTGCTGGTCCAGACACACTGGAGGTTGCTACTGATCCAGACACACTGGAGGTCGCTGTTGGTCCAGACACACTGCAGGTTGCTGCTGGTCCAGACACACTGCAGATCGCTGCTGGTCCAGACATGCTGGAGTTTGTTGCTGGTCCAGACACACTGGAGGTTGCTACTGATCCAGACACACTGGAGGTCGCTGTTGGTCGAGACACGCTGGAGGTCGCTGCTGGTCCAGACACGCTGGAGGTCGTTGCTGGTCTAGACATGCTGGAGGTAGCTGCTGGTCCAGACATGCTGGAGGTCGATGCTGGTCCGAACATGCAGGAGACTGCAGAACAAAGAAGATAACAAAGAAGGAGAATAAGAAGAAGAAGAAGAAGAAGAAGAAACAATAAACATCCACAGAAAGAGACATGGAGTTTAACATAGAACTGGAACTTGACACACAACCACTATGTGTGGCAATTGTAGCAAAGACATCTAATGAATAATTACTCTTCCGCTTCTTCCTATTCTGCTGCTGGGAGGTGCTCGATGATCTCGGTGGCTGCTGCCGCTGCTGTTGACACTTCATGACTATTACTCCATTGACTGAGACTGGTGGGTTATCACATTTGCCCCTGTCATCAACCACATGACTGGTTGTAGCATTGCTGCATCGCTATTGGCCCCCAACAATTTTCAGGTGGGGGAGGGGAGAACATTACGTTCCTACAGGTTGCTCAGAAAAGTGGTGGGGGAATAAATCCCGTTCAACCACCCTCTGTGACAATTTTGTGAACTAGCTGAGTCAGTCTGAGACTGGTGGCGAAGAACACACATTTATCTGTTAGACGTATGGATGGGACATTTCAGAAAAAGTAAACAGTTTCAGCACAGGCAGACCATCTGCAAGAGTTGTAAAATGCATCTTTCACCCGTCACAATGCATCACCATTATTTGCTGGAAAGTATTCTTCCCACGCTCATCCATTATACTTTCCAGTCTTAATGTAGGGAGCTATGGACACAGTCCTCAGCTACATGCTTACATATTGTACACTCATTAAAATACTCCCTTGCCATCACTTGCATCTCCTCAATTGAACACATTCTGAACAAGATGGCTACCCCAGAGCAGATGAGTGACTCGCCTCTTGCGCTTTGTAATATAGACTGGACATTTTGTGAAAGGTCGACAGTTTCAGCAGAGCATTTATCAGCCTGAGTTGCAAAATGTAACTTCAACCCATCCCACTGCTTCATTGATATTTGATTAAATGTGTTCTTCTTCTTACTTTTTCTGAGCATCATGCAGGGAGCTATTGATGTGGTATTCAGATGCATGATTACAGCTAATATAGCTGTTACACTGCTTCTAGTCTGACAGCAACGTCTCATCCATTGAGGACATTGCACTTACAATAAAGTGACGACTTATGTCCATCCTCTCTTTCAGCTCAGCACAGACTTAGTCTTTTTCCCACCAATTCCCAAGTGGGGAAGTAGGAAATGGGAAGTTAGGGAGGGGAGAGGGAAAGTAGGAGAGGAGGCAGTCCAACAGTGGCATCTGGTGATGGTATAGTGAACCAAGGCTCCAAAATTTAAAATTCCCGCCATTTTTAATTTCCCATAATTTTTTTAGGAATTACCACCATTATTTGAATTTCTGGCCTTTTTAAATTTAATCAATTTGCATAATTAATTTAATTAATTTTCATGTTATATTAATTAATTTGCATATGAGTTTAGTTGCGACATTGCCACATCTATACCTCTCGGAGACAAATGGGGGAAGGGATTATCCAAGAAGAACAGCCACCTTGAATAAATTTGGCAACAATGCAGGATGAACTTTGCTCCCCTACTGACGTGTTATTGTGAGAACCTTGTTAAATCCACATTCAAAACGGTTCCTACCTTCATTTCAAACGATTATATTTAAACAGAGGATCGCTGAGACGAGTGTTGGCTGCTAATCTTTCTTAACGTATTTTTCCATTCTTTGCTTTCACCGTATGGCTTGGTTTTTGGTAGATCAGTCAGAATTTTCAATTTTTTCGTCTCTCTCCACATGCGTAATGTCATAAAGCCCTGGTGAAACTGATGACCAAACATTTAGACATGTTTGGGAAAAACACCGTGGTTTGTGTACGACTACACTGTGGTGATTTCTTCTTTATGGATTTATAATTCACATCAGGGCTCACAATTCCCTTTGAATGTATATATGTATTATGGTGTCCCAGCATTCTTGTCCAACCAAAATATCTCTGGAACAAAAACAGCTATTGGAAAACGACTTTCACCGGTATCAATGTAGGGCTGGGGCCCATGAATGTACATATTTGGAAACATTCTAAAACGAAAGCATATGTGTTTTTTAAATGGACCTCCTGTATTTTTTCTTCAGCAATCCATAGCATGACAAAGCACATACACAGTGGCGTTGATTGAATCGCAATATTCCCATTACATCCCGAGGTATTAAGACGCGAAGTTGACGCTTGAAACACTCGACATGCGCTGCTAGCGCACGTCCTGAGGCTCAGGCGTGAACCCCATGCTGCCCGTAATCGCTATGTGGTTGACCTGTGTAATGACACCTCCATACTTATCAAGAGGTCCCAAACGAACAATACGGTCTGCTGCCATCCTGCATTAACGTCGAACATTCCAGCAGGTATTTATCCCATAGGCTAGGGGTGATGTAACATATCTCTGTACCGCAACGTTAGTCACAAAGTTAACTTCGTTTATCGTTAATCCGTTACTAAAAAGGTAATGCCGTTCAACGTTAAAACTTTACTTTACTGTAGATCTAGCGCAAGTGACAGTTAATCATTCACTCGTAATAGCAAAATTCATGTTGATGGTTTTAGTGAAACGAGCAAGTGGACTAAAAGTTTACCATTTATTAGGTAAAAATGTTTTGATTTGGGAAGTTCAGGTAGGACATAGAAGATGAATGTAAACATGTATAACCAATTAATTTTATTGTCACATAATTATAAATGTTATGTTTATCTAATGCGTTAAATGACAAATTGTTGCAAACAAATGTTTCTTAACATCACTGGGTAAAATGGCCCTTTGTAGAAACTTCCACTGTGATACCAGCACTACATACTAAACATAGCGTTCATATCTCATGCTCATTGGCTTGCATACATAGGGTCACTCTGCGGATGAAGGATGCCCTACTTCGTACTACTGTTTCCTCTTTGATGGCTGTACAAGCATCAATAATGCATTGCTTCATGTCCTCTGGTGTTGTTGGTTCATGTTGGTAAACAGCATCCTTCACTGCTCCCCAAAGAAAATAATCCAGCGGTGTAAGGTCCGGAGATCGGGCAGGCCACCTAACTGGGCCACCTCGTCCAATCCACCTACCAGGGAACTTACGGTTCAGAAGTCGTTGTGCTCGTAAGGCGTTATGTGCAAAGCATTCGTCATGCTGATACCACATGACCATTCTCCGGTTCAGAGGTACGGTGTCCAAGAGAACAGGAAGATTGTGTCGTATAAATCTGGAGTATTGTCTGCCATTTTGGATGCCATTTATAAAGAAATGTCCGATAATGGTATCTCCAATAATCCACACCAAACATCAACTTTCCACGGACGTTGATGCTCTACCTGACGGAGCCATTTTGGATTGTCTGCGGACCAATAATGCATATTCCTCATATTGACAATTCCTTTGTTGGAGAATGATGCCTCGTCGGTAAAGAGAACAATTGCAAAAAAAATTTTGATTAGTCAGAAGTTTTTGCTGAGCCCACCGACAAAATGTTACCCTATTGCGGAAGTCATTTCCATGAAGATTCTGGTGTAAATGAACATGGTAAGGATGAAATTTATGACGTTTAAGAATACGCTGTGCACTTGATTTCGACACACCAACTTCACGTTCAATTTGACGTGTGCTGATTTGAGGATTCACAGCTATGGTAGCGAGCACAGCAACTTCAGCACGTTCATCTGTGCGTGTTCTAGGACGATGTCGAGGTCTTGGATTTAAGCTTCCCGTTTCACGTAGACGAGATGTGAGACGACCAAACATCCGGCGCGAAGGCGATGGCTTGTCTTCTGTACAGTCGTTCTGCCTGAACAGCATTTCGTCCACCTACAACAGGGTACAGTACAGGTATGTAGAGTAGAGTAGAAAACAGACATATTAACTTAATAATCATATTGTTCGCTAACAGTACTATCAACAAACAAGCAATCTCATAACGTATTTCCCGTCAACGTACATTCTCCATACATCAGCAGCATTTCTACCATATATTCATGTGTGTACATTATACTGTACAGTATAAGTTCCACAACACAACGTTTATTCACAATGTGTACTTCCTCCGTGCCGTCACTAGATTACTCTGATGCACGACTACACTGGCAAGCGATGTACTGCACGCCAAAGCAACAACAAATGGGATACTCGGAGGGTGGTGGAGTACAGGAGTTTGCATGGGTCGCAAATCATAAACAAGGCGAAGTGGTAACTGTGGCAGTAGTGGGAACTACGTTGGACACTTGACTAGGTAGAGCCAGGCCCTGCGCGACAGGCACAATGGGTCATATAACGCATTAGATAAACCTATTTTGGGTGTGCAGGATAAATAAGACAACCTGACGGGTGTACACTGATCGGTACTGGTTCATATTGTGTACGTAGATACGTAAAACGTGCAAGAGGGAAACCATTATGTGCTTATGAGAGTTGATGGCAGCAGACCGTATTATTCGTTTCGGACCTCTTGATAAGTATGGAGGTGTCATTACGCATGTCAATCACATCGCGGTTACGGGCAGCATGGGGTTCACGCCTGAGCCTCAGGACGTGCGCTAGCAGCGCATGTCGGATGTTTCAAGCGTCAACTTCGCGTCTCAATATCTCGGGATGTAATGGGAATATTGCGATGCAGTCAACGCCATTTTGTATGTGCTTTGACATGTTATGGATTGCTGAAGAAAAAATACAGGAGGTCCATTTAAAAAAAAACATAAGTTTGTGTTAAAAAACACATATGCTTTCGTTTTAGAATGTTTCCAAATATGTACATTCATGGGCCCCAGCCCTTCATTGATACCGGTGAAAGTCGTTTTCCAATAGCTGTTATTGTTCCAGAGATATTTTGGGTGGACCAGATAGCTGGGACACCATGGAGTCTTTCAGGGAATGGGCTGCTCTGATTACTGGAATCAGACCACAAAAGAAAGTGGGGTGTGAATTGTAATTACAGCAACTGGTTCAAATGACTCTGAGCGCTATGGGATTTAACATCTGCGGTCATCAGTCCCCTAGAACTTAGAACTACGTAAACCGAACCAACCTAAGGACATCACACACATCCATGCCCAAGGCAGGATTCGAACTTGCGACCGTAGCGGTCACGCGGTTCCAGACTGAAGCGCCTAGAACCCCTCGGCCACAACGACGGGCGCTCTTTAATTCAATCAACAGCAAAGATCTCTTCGGATTATGTAGGATATGTCTTCCGTGAATTGGGTGGGGGGGGGGGGGATGAATAAATCTGAATTGCAAATTGCACCGAATGATCACTCACAGAAGGGGAGAGAACAACAGAAAACCACTGCATGCTACAGAAAAACAGGTTGTATCCTTCGATTACAGGTAGTAAATCCGTTACACCAGACAAAAATGTTCATTAATTTAATATAGCATGAAACGCAAACCATACAATTAAGGGTTCTTTTTACTCTGAAAATTTTGCACTATGCTATTAGGAAGGGAATTATGGACGGAAAGCGAGTCAGAGTCAACCCATGAAAAACACACTAATTTAGATACAATTCGTTACATGAAATGTTAGCACCGATATAGAGGTTCGTTTAATGCACCCTATTTTGCTCTTTCTAATAGGAATCATTCCTAACTATGAATTACAGATCTGTGTACTCTTTTTGGTCTGTACCACAAGAAGACCATGTTGAACCTAATGGACAAATAATAGCAAAACTCAACAAGCTAGGTGGAACTGCATTCGCTGTAGGTATTAAATGATAGAATGATTAGTGAAATATAGGCTACTAGGAAGCAGCACAGTCGTTTATAATTCATGATACACAAAATCCGATGGGTCTGGTCAAACTCATTCAAATTACAAGCTACAATAAATTACCCGCTCCTTGCAATCGCTTTGACTAACTTATTAGGAGTGGGAGAGACACTGCATTGAACCAAAGCGACTGCGCTCTTGGAACGTAGTTTGGCTCGGAATAAGAACAAAGCACAATCACAGTTTCATGCATTGTACGCGGATTTAATACTAAACAAAACGCGATCCTCACTTAGAACATTACTGATAAGTAAACCAATGTAGACGCATTAATTTCTACACTTGCGTCTACATTATGGCCTACACAAGGCAAGCTAAACTTTCACTGATCATGCTCTGAACAATGGAGGTACACTTGACTCGAGAGCTCCAGCATGTCTGTCTTAAAAAACAGCCAACGGACGACAGTTGATGGTAGGGCCTCTACTTTTACGTGGGGAAGGGGGGGGGGGGCAGGAGACCGTTACATGGGCCTAACCAATAAAGCGGGCTCAAAAAGCGGAGAAGCTCAGGGTTCGCAGGATGCTGTGTTGCTCGACATCTACGGAATACACTCAGGGAGGTTGGTATTGCTATGCTTGGAGGGAAGGAAACTTTCCTGGTCTCCACGATATGTACGGAAAAACTCAGCCACACATTTAAATCTTATAGAAATTGTTTAGGACGTGGTAAGTTCCAGAAGAGGTTGGTGATTTTAAAGGAAATTAGAAAAATATGAAAGAGGGCAAAAAGACATACCCCTTTCAATTTCATACTTTCATTAAGTTGAGAATGTGGCACAAATTTAGAAAAAGGCATTAAATCTCAAAACGGGTACACAATTATCTTGAATCACTATAACAAAAAAGTAATATATTCCTTACAATCAAGTCTTACTTATTAATAAACCTACTGAAGGTCGTTTTAAAAAAGTATAAATCAAAAATAAGATTGGAAGGAATACTCTTAATAAACTGTTTGGTTCTACACAGGGAAATAAAATCTGGATGACGAGGAGAATGGTGGACATCTATATACTAACCAAGAATACCATGCTGTTGTGATGCTTGAAAAATGAAGATGTTGTTGTTGTTGTCTTCAGTTCTGAGACTGGTTTGATGCAGCTCTCCATGCTACTGTATCCTGTGCAAGCTTCATCACTCCCAGTACTTACTGCAACCTACATCCTTCTGAATCTGCTTGGTGTATTCATATCTTGGTCTACCTCTACGATTTTTACCCCCCACGCTGCCCTCCAATACTAAATTGGTGATCCCTTGATGCCTCAGAACATGTCTTCTAGTCAAGTTGTGCCACAAATTTCTCTTCTCCCCAATCCTATTCAACTCCTCCTCATTAGTTATGTGATCCACCCATCTAATCTTCAGCATTCTTCTGTAGCACCACATTTCGAAAGCTTCTATTCTCTTCTTGTCCAAACTATTTACCGTCCATGTTTCACTTCCATACATGGCTACACTCCATACAAATACTTTCAGAAATGACTTCCTGACACTTAAATCTATACTCGATGTTAACAAATTCCTCTTCTTCAGAAACGCTTTCCTTGCCATTGCCAGTCTACATTTTATATCCTCTCTACTTCGACCATTATCAGTTATTTTGCTCCCCAAATAGCAAAACTCCTTTACTACTTTAAGGGTCTCATTTCCTAATCTAATTCTCTGAGCATCACCCGATTTAATTCGACTACATTCCATTATCCTCGTTTTGCTTTTGTTGATGTTCATCTTATACCCTCCTTTCAAGACACTGTCCATTCCGTTCAACAGCTCTTCCAAGTCCTTTGCTGTTTCTGACAGAATTAAAATGTCATCGGCGAACCTCAACGTTTTTATTTCTTCTCCATGGACTTTAATACCTATTCCGAATTTTTCTTTTGTTTCCTTTACTGCTTGCTCAATATACAGATTGAATAACATCGGGGAGAGGCTACAACCCTGTCTCACACCCTTCCCAACCGCTGCTTCCCTTTCATGCCCCTCGACTCTTATAACTGCCATCTGGTTTCTGTAGAAATTGTAAATAGCCTTTCGCTCCCTGTATTTTACGCCTGCCACCTTTAGAAGTTGAAAGAGAGTATTCCAGTCAACATTGTCAAAAGCTTTCTCTAAGTCTACAAATGCTAGAAATGTAGGTTTGCTTTTCCTTAATCTATTTTCTAAGATAAGTCGTAGGGTCAGCATTGCCTCACGTGTTCCAACATTTCTGCGGAATCCAAACTTATCTTCGCCAAGGTCGGCTTCTATCAGTTTTTCCATTCGTCTGTAAAGCATTCGCGTTAGTATTTTGCAGCTGTGACTTATTAAACTAGACAGTTCGGTAATTTTCACATCTGTCAGCACCTGCTTTCTTTGGGATTGGAATTATTATATTCTTCTTGAAGTCTGACAGTTTTGCGCCTGTCTCATACATCTTGCTCAACAGATGGTAGAGTTTTGTCAGGACTGGCTCTCCCAAGGCCGTCAGTAGTTCTAATGGAATGTTGTCTACTCCCGGGGCCTTGTTTCGACTCAGGTCTTTCAGTGCTCTGTCAAATTCTTCATGCATTATCGTATCTCCCATTTCATCTTCATCTACATCCTCTTCCATTTCCATAATATTGTCCTCAAGTACATCGCCCTTGTATAGACCCTCTATATACTCCTTCCACATATCAGCTTTTCCTTCTTTGCTTAGAACTGGGTTTCCATCTGAGCTCTTGATATTCATACAAGTGGTTCCCTTTTCTCCAAAGGTCTCTTTAGTTTTCCTGTAGGCAGTATTATCTTATCCCTAGTGAGATAAGCCTCTACATCCTTACATTTGTCCTCTAGCCATCCGTGCTTAGCCATTTTGCACTTCCTGTCGATCTCATTTTTGAGACGTTTGTATTCCTTTTAGCCTGCTTCATTTACTGCGTTTTTATATTTTCTCCTTTCATCAATTAAATTCAGTATTTCTTCTGTTACCCAAGGATTTCTACTAGCCCTCGTCTTTCTACCTACTTGATCCTCTGCTGCCTTCACTACTTCATCCCTCAAAGCTACCCATTCTTCTTCTACTGTGTTTCTTTCCCCCATTCCTGTCAATTGTTCCCTTATGCTCTCCCTGAAACTCTGTACAACCTCTGGTTCTTTCAGTTTGTCCAGGTCCCATCTCCTTAAATTCCCACCTTTTTGCAGTTTCTTCAGTTTCAATCTACAGTTCATAACCAATAGATTGTGGTCAGATTCTACATCTTCCCCTGGAAATGTCTTACAATTTAAAACCTGGTTCCTAAATCTCTGTCTTACCATTATATAATCCATCTGATACCTTCTAGTATCTCCAGGCTTCTTCCGTGTATACAACCTTCTTTTATGATTCTTGAACCAAGTGTTGGCTATGATTAAGTTATGCTCTGTGCAAAATTCTACCAGACGGCTTCCTCTTTCATTTATCTCCCCCAATCCATATTCACCCACTATGTTTCCCTCTCTCCCTTTTCCTACTCTCGAATACCAGTCGCCCATTACTATTAAATTTTCGTCTCCCTTCACTACCTGAATGATTTCTTTTATCTTATCATACATTTCCTCAATTTCTTCATCATCTGCAGAGCTAGTTGGCATATAAACTTGTACTACTGTAGTAGGCAGGGGCTTCGTGTCTATCTTGGCCACAATAATACGTTCACTATGCTGTTGGTAGTAGCTTACACTCACTCCTATTTTTTTTATTCATTATTAAACCTACTCCTGCATTACCCCTATTTGATTTTGTATTTATAACCCTGTATTCATCTGACCAAAAGTCTTGTTCCTCTTGCCACCGAACTTCACTAATTCCCACTATATCTAACTTCAACCTATCCATTTCCCTTTTTAAATTTTCTAACCTACCTGCCCGATTAAGGGATCTGACATTCCACGCTCCGATCCGTAGAACGCCAGTTTTCTTTTTCCTGATAACGACGTCCTCTTGAGTAGTCCCCGCCCGGAGATCCGAATGGGGGACTATTTTACCTCCGGAATATTTTACCCAAGAGGACGCCATCATCATTTAACCATACAGTAAAGCACCATGCCCTCGGGAAAAATTACGGCTGTAGTTTCCCCTTGCGTACTGCGAACGGCTGAAAATGAGGATTAACCTATTGAATTTATAACAGACTCACCAATAAATGACGTAAGGTTATAATTCAAAGAAGGGCAAGATGAAGTGGCTAGAAGAAACGACAAAAAGTTTACAAGAAATGAACATCATAAAAAGGCGTATGTTTTTGATATATTAGTGTTGATTCAAAAATTCACTGTCTAACTCAGGAAAGATAGTGACAAAAAAAGGTTAGGAAAACGAAAGGAAGCAATAAAGAACCCATGAAGAAGTTCTGGGAACATAGTAGGAAATAATCATGTTACCAAACAGAAGATTTGAACTGGCTTTCTAAACAGGACAAACAGATAATAATAATAATTATAATAATAGCAATAATAATATTGAGAATAACATGTAACTTCAGTATCATTAATACGATTTAGAACTGAAAAAAGTAGAATAACTATCCAGGTGGATTTATGATGCTGTATTGTGTACCATTGGCAGGCCCTAAGGTAGCAGAACGGGATAAAAGCGACTCCCCGAAGCGTGAATGAACAGTATTTCCACCGGGTTGAACTCCGGTTGACTGTGATTTGAAACAAGCTGCGCCATCTCATAATAGATTTTTTTAAACGTAATTTAATTCGATTTATAAAGGCATTCATAATTTACTGTTTCCAGTGGAACAGCGTTATTGTTATAGCATCCAAAACATTTCTGCTGTACTGCTCTTTTGCTAGCGAAAAAAAAAACTCGAAAAAACGGCACTTCTGTGATTAGACTATTTTTACCAAGCCAGAGTAGCCCAGCAGGCATGAAAAGCTGTTTGATGTAAATCGAGTTCCTATGACAGTGCGGACGAGAGCAAAAAACATCAATGACCTTTCGCTCCACATTAATTAATTAATCAAATGGATTCTAGCTACAGTCGCAGTCGGTGTACATAGAAGTTTTGTTAATATTTGACGTAAATTCTTTTTTGAAAACTAACCGCCTGTCGACATATATTTTATAGTTACCCATTTCAACGTCTCTCTTAGAATTTTCTCATTCAGTGACAAGGGATCTAGTTTTTATTTCGCTTTATTGCCCATTCGGAGTTCTACATCCATTTGAAACTATCCGTATTTCTAGCTAACACCCAGTCCAATATACAATGCGTACATTTTTCCAAATTTCCTCTCTGAATGAATCACTGAGTGAACGTGTAGGTTTAAATTGTCATTTATATAGTAGGATCACAGCGGCTGGTGCTCCTCTGTGGTAGGAACAGTGTAGCCAACGTTGTTTACGCAGTCAAGGCAAAGAATTTTGTGGTCTTTTTGTCGTCATTCGACAGTAGTTGGGTTGGAGGCGGAAAGGATCCCTCTGATCGTTTCTGGCTACCTGGGGTTTCTGTTACTTCGAGAACGTGCTCAGTCACTCGGGGCTGAAACTGTGTTGGGTAGTAAATAAAAGTTAGTGTGTGGTGGTGTATCGTCATCCTAAATGATGAGCGTATTTGGTTTTCTCGTAAGTTCCAATTTCTGTAGCAGGGTCTCTAAATTTTTCAGAGCAATTCATTATTTTATTTTCTGAATTTAGTAATGCTTTTCTGGACCTTGGTTTGTTTAACCAGAACGTGTGGTGCAGGAAGTCCATTCATCCATCATATGCTTAACATTCAATACTGTAACTTCTCTTTTAATCGCAATGTTCATGTGAATCGTATCTCATGTGTATGTGTATTATTTTTCACTACATATTTAATTCGTTCCAACCTAGTTCATATCATTATAAATTTGGGTTGTTCGTAGCTAATTTAATAGTGAGGACCTTTAAGTACAAATTTATTTATTAATTTTTTATTATTCCACGTGATATTAGTTCCTCTATGTTTCTATTCGAATTCACTGTGTATTTTCGTAGCTTTCACAGGACTTGATAATTTTGATTTTTTCGTGGGAAGGCATCCTGTGATTCACGTGTAGAGCCACCAGGTTTTTGTATCACTGTAATTTGTAATTAGACAAATTATTGCATCTACTATTATTTACGCAATTCGCGAGTATTTCAATCTATGGTATCTCAGCTTCTACGGTGAGGTGTTCCAAATAAATTTCTTTGTGGGAAAGCATTCCGTAGTATCTTGTTTCCGGTAGTACAATTATAAAGTTGGTCATGAACTTCCGAATCTTCAGCTTAGGTTGGTGGAAAAATATCTTTTAATATCTGTTTCTCGTGTGTGTGTGTGTGTGTGTGTGTGTGTGTGTGTGTGTGTATCGTCTGTGCTTGTGTGAAGGTATAACCTGCGTGCCTAAGATTTCCGACTTGAATAATCAGCGCAATGTACCACAGTACTCCGCATAGTGCTTGTGTGTATGTGAATTAAATAACAGGCAATTGCAAATTATGGTTATATTATTCTTGTGAATTATCTCGCATTAAATTTTTATAAATTTTGTTGACGCTTTGCCTCAATACAGACTGCACAGTTCCCCACTCCGCAGAGTTCCTCAGTTTCCACTTGCAAATCAATTTTCAAATAAAATTCCCCATATAACAGCCATTAAAACTCTTTTAATGTATTTCTGGAAATATCGACTGGAATTTATTTTGATATGCTGAGACCATCACCTCTATAATATTCTCCCAGATGATGACGTACTTGTTAGTTTGAAGCTTGTAAGCGTACCGTACCTAAGTGGGCCAAATTCTTTCTCACGGATATTCGCTGGGTGTTGTAGTGATGACAATGTGAAGTTCTCGGATTGACTGCATCTGCGTTGTCATGTAGTCAGTGGTTCCATGGAGTCTAGTGAGGCAGTCAGAATTTTGCAGAGCAGGGTTGCACTAAATACTATCGCTAGTAAATGTAAAAAAAAGAAAAAAAGACGATAAAGGCCAGTCAATAAAGACAGAGAAATTGCGATTAGGGGAAAAATTTTGTGATCACAAAGTTATGCACAGTGATATGATGAAGTGCCCTCAACAACATACTAAAAATCCTAACCAGTGAGGTGGGAACGTTAGGGCGGAGGGAGGACGTTTAAAGGTCACTTTTTTATCTTTTAACTCAAAACGTGTGGCTTCTTGCGAAGATGTTTCTCGGTAGAAAATTAAATTACATTAAATTTATTGGAAAAGACGTATTCATTTTTCCTCTAGGATTGACAGTTTCTAGGTTGCTGGCGATGTAAAAATTGCAGATGGTGAAAAATATTGTTTTTACGTTATAAAATTAATGTTTATCTTTAAGTGAAGTGGATTAAAAACAAATATTAAATGAGCATACCTCGCTTAAGTGTGATAGATAAATCGTATTTCGGTTGTGTAACAAAGTGAAGGGGGGAGGGGGGGGACGTGAGGAATAGAAGTATGCGGTAAGGTAGGTCGCAGGATTATGTTCATGCATTTCCCTCCTGTATAGGTCTGCAATTTGAAGATCGAACAGGTGATTTCCCACTCTATCCATGGCCCCCTCCCCCTTGCGTGGCTTCTTAGCAACAACAGGGTGCCTCGTAAAGCCATACAAAAATCACTGGCGATGCATTGCGGGGATGTTTATTTTCCACAAAATGCGTTAACATTACCTCATGCTGATATGAGATACTAACAACACTAACACAAGAAACGCATATGGACAGTATCTACGTAAACTCCGTCTGTTCTACACCGCTAGAGGCGAAATTGGTTCTGTCTTCCTGTTCGGTAGCTGTAGCGCTCTTCCGGGAAATGGAACTTCCCCCACCATGAGTGATGCTCGCTTTTCATTTTTCAAACAGACTATACCTACCCAGGATTTCCTGTCCTTTTCTCTTATGCGAATAGACAAAACAATTTCATTGAGCTCGTGCTTATAAAGTGGATTTATTTTCAGTCTATTAATCGCAGCTGCTAAGTAGGATATTAGGTAAAAATTTCAACAGCTGCAGCTGTCAACTGTGTACTTCATTGAAGGGCCTGTCCAAAGTGGAACATGCTGTCAACGTGTGTTCGACCATGTCTATTTCATTGTCCCCGCTATCTCTATCTGGAAAACTTTTCACAGCGTGAGGGGTGTCAAATCACCCTAACCTCAGCTCTCCCAACATCTGCAGAGACCAAGAGGTTTAAATTCCATCCCTCTAGAACAGAAGAAGGTATTATAGAACTTCAAATATTTCAACACAAATCAAGCAATGCATTACAGCAGATTGCAATTCTAGACTTGAACATCATCAGTCCCATTGCATTCAAACATATTCACACCTACGTTGGAAAATACATTGTGGGTGAGTGGTAAGTATTTCCACTCAGTGCAGGCGACTCTAGTGTGAGGTAAGGTGGGTCGCAGGATTATGTTCATGCATTTCCCTCCTGTATAGGTCTGCAATTTGAAGATCGAACAGTTGATTCCCCACTCTATCCATGCCCTCCACCTCCTGAACGGAAAAGATTTCTGCAGATTGTCAGAAGTACAGTAATGGGTAGAGAAAGGCATTATTCTTCTAGCCACTCATTCATTCATCACCAAGTGACTACAACACAATTACACAGTTTTACAGTACGCTGCCAACAATAGACAACTGCACGGTCTCACATTTACAAATCCAATCCCTTTCCCCAATATCACATAGGTCACTGAGAACAATATACAAATGAAGCACTTTTCAGTCATTGTTTATTGGAGCATATTTTAAATAACAGTTCCTTTAACACCTGCAAAAGTACTCATTTAATAAACTGAAAATAACCACTTTATATACACACGAACACAGTGAAGTTAATTTGTCTACTCACACAAGAAAACTCGACAGTATATGCTGGGAGGGGGTAGAGCCTGTCTTTAAATTGGAAATCTAGCAGCGCTCGTAACGTGTGAAGTAGTCTTTCCCGGAAGAACAATACTGCTGTCGTACAGGATGGTTAAGAATCATTATCCTCTCTAGCACTTATATATTTCTTGTGCTGGCATTATTAGTATATATATTTGCTTTCCATATAGTGTTAAGAAATTTTCTGGAAACGAAACACATCCTGGACATGTCTCCGCAATGTGTCGCCAGTGCCTCATAAACCGCGCTGTGGAGGTTCGATATACACTCCTGGAAATTGAAATAAGAACACCGTGAATTCATTGTCCCAGGAAGGGGAAACTTTATTGACACATTCCTGGGGTCAGATACATCACATGATCACACTGACAGAACCACAGGCACATAGACACAGGCAACAGAGCATGCACAATGTCGGCACTAGTACAGTGTATATCCACCTTTCGCAGCAATGCAGGCTGCTATTCTCCCATGGAGACGATCGTAGAGATGCTGGATGTAGTCCTGTGGAACGGCTTGCCATGCCATTTCCACCTGGCGCCTCAGTTGGACCAGCGTTCGTGCTGGACGTGCAGACCGCGTGAGACGACGCTTCATCCAGTCCCAAACATGCTCAATGGGGGACAGATCCGGAGATCTTTCTGGCCAGGGTAGTTGACTTACACCTTCTAGAGCACGTTGGGTGGCACGGGATACATGCGGACGTGCATTGTCCTGTTGGAACAGCAAGTTCCCTTGCCGGTCTAGGAATGGTAGAACGATGGGTTCGATGACGGTTTGGATGTACCGTGCACTATTCAGTGTCCCCTCGACGATCACCAGTGGTGTACGGCCAGTGTAGGAGATCGCTCCCCACACCATGATGCCGGGTGTTGGCCCTGTGTGCCTCGGTCGTATGCAGTCCTGATTGTGGCGCTCACCTGCACGGCGCCAAACACGCATACGACCATCATTGGCACCAAGGCAGAAGCGACTCTCATCGCTGAAGACGACACGTCTCCATTCGTCCCTCCATTCACGCCTGTCGCGACACCACTGGAGGCGGGCTGCACGATGTTGGGGCGTGAGCGGAAGACGGCCTAACGGTGTGCGGGACCGTAGCACAGCTTCATGGAGACGGTTGCGAATGGTCCTCGCCGATACCCCAGGAGCAACAGTGTCCCTAATTTGCTGGGAAGTGGCGGTGCGGTCCCCTACGGCACTGCGTAGGATCCTACGGTCTTGGCGTGCATCCGTGCGTCGCTGCGGTCCGGTCCCAGGTCGACGGGCACGTGCACCTTCCGCCGACCACTGGCGACAACATCGATGTACTGTGGAGACCTCACGCCCCACGTGTTGAGCGATTCGGCGGTACGTCCACCCGGCCTCCCGCATGCCCACTATACGCCCTCGCTCAAAGTCCGTCAACTGCACATACGGTTCACGTCCACGCTGTCGCGGCATGCTACCAGTGTTAAAGACTGCGATGGAGCTCCGTATGCCACGGCAAACTGGCTGACACTGACGGCGGCGGTGCACAAATGCTGCGCAGCTAGCGCCATTCGACGGCCAACACCGCGGTTCCTGGTGTGTCCACTGTGCCGTGCGTGTGATCATTGCTTGTACAGTCCTCTCGCAGTGTCCGGAGCAAGTATGGTGGGTCTGACACACCGGTGTCAATGTGTTCTTTTTTCCATTTCCAGGAGTGTAACTCTATGAAACTCTGTGTAGTGACTTCTTGTGCTGTAGTGGGGTAGCGAGAGTTGAGATCTTCACTTTTTAGACCTACGAAGGAGGGAAGTGCACGATCGCAATCCGGCGACGTAGCTGACCTCGCGCTTTTACTTCACACATCCCCCCTCCTCCTTCACCCTATTACACCTATCTGCCATACTTATAGGAGGTACAAATATTTAAAATCTTGCGCCGGAGGTTCGAGTCCTCCCTCAGGCATACGTGTGTTTGTTATTCTCAGCATAAGTTATTTTAAATTAGTTTAAGTAGTGTGTAAGTCTAGGGACAAATGACCTCAGCAGTTTGGTCCCATAGGAATTCGCACACACATTTAAAAATTTTTTAACACACTTCATTTAAAGATAAACATTAACTTTATGCCGCTAAAACAATATTTTTATAATCAGTGATTTTTTTCCATCCCCTATAATGCGGAAACTATTAGTCCTAGAGGAAAATGACTATCACCTTTTTTTGTAGAGAATTTAATGTAATTTCATTTCGTGCTGAGAAAAATTTTCGCTAGACCCAGTGGTTCTCGAGTAATTCGAGTAAAACATAAAAAAGTGACTTTTAAACGTCCTCGCACTCCAACAATCACAACCCACTTGTCAGGATTTAAGACACTCCTTCTTGCGAGTACACGATTTTTTGCTCTTGCATTGAGTTTTCCTTTTGCATTGCCTGGACTAACAGGTAGACAGTAGAAATGTAGTAAGAGGAAGAATACTAATTAGTAGTACACAGAAAAAGGGACTAACAAGGTGTTACTAAGCATGCACTATTCGAGCTTAAAGTGATTCAAGCGGTTCAGTTTAACCATTGTTTATGGATGATAACAATTTTCGCCTTATACTGGGTTTTCTGATAAGGTTTCATATGATTTTCGTAGGGAATATTCTAGACTGAGACTAATTAGGGTAAAAAATATTACTGTAAATTTTGTGATTGCGAGAGTGACGTGATACTGTTAGGTTTGAAACGCAAGTCCAGTAAACAGTGATTACAATTACGTTTTGTTTGTCTGAATCATGAGTATAAACTATGCATACTCTTTTACCTATCTGGCTTAAAATGTAAAACAATCCATTTTATTCAGCTCGGAGAGGGGCACTGCACAGCTCTTCACCTTCCTTATTTTTCTGTATGTGTCTTCTAGTTCTCTAAGTAATTTCCGAGCGTCTTTAATGAAGCATGCGATCGCTAACGTCCATGAAATATAGGAAGCGGTGGAGCTGGAAGCCTGTACGTCCCAGCCTTTATCGTCAAACTACGAACCAGAACAACTTGCTCCTCTACATACATTACTCACTCACAGTAATCCAAACAGCTGGTTTCTTTGCCGCCTGAAAACGAGCCTTCAAAGTGGAGAAAACGATTGAGTTAGGAGCGCAGTGCTATTAGAAAGTAACGTTTTGGTAGATTAAAACGTGTGCCAAACTGGGACTCGAAGCGAGGAACTTTGCCGTTCACGGGCAAGTTCTCACCAACTGAGCTATGTAAGTACGACACTCTACCTCTTCTCCTAACTTCCAGACTTCATGAGAAGAAGCACTGGTGGAAGTCAAGCAGTGAGGGTGGGACTTCGGTCATGCATATAGCTCAGTCGGTGCGGATTTGCCCCAGGTTTCACCTGCCAGAAAGTAAATAGTGAATGTGAGGGAAACACGACCGAAAAAAGATGACAGAAAAATGAAATAGACAAGTACGAGGCCTATTTTTTTCCAGCTCTGATCCGTCTCGAAATTAAAAGCACAGTGAAAATCAAATGGTTCAGATGGTTCAAATGGCTCTGAGCACTATGGCACTTAATATCTGAGGTCATCAGTCCCCTAGACTTAGAACTACTTAGACCTAACTAACCTAAGGACATCACACACAACCAAGCCCGAGGAAGAATTCGAACCTGCGACCGTAGCAGCAGCGCGGTTCCGGACTGAAGCGCCTAGAACCTCTCGGCCGCAACTGCAGGCTAGTGAAAATCCCATAAAGCTTTGTGCACATGTGTTGCTCAGCGTCTCTAATATGCCACAATCGCGTCACCTCGTATTTTTCAGTTCTGAGCGCACATTGTTTCCAAATTTTGTTAGGGGGATATTGTAAAGGGACACCCTCCTCTAGCTGTACTTTTCCTCAGTAGAAGTATGCGATACCAAAAATATTTTAAAAAATTTAAACAGGTTAATATTATCTCAACTGTTTTGCTAAGCGAATTGCATATGATTCTGTGCACGATACCGAGCGAGGTGGCGCAGTGGTTAGCACACTGGACTCGCATTCGGGAGGACGACTGTTCAATCTCGCGTCCGGCCATCCTGATTTAGGTTTTCCGTGATTTCCCTGAATCGCTCTAGGCAAATGCCGGGATGGTTCCTCTGAAAGGGCACGGCCGACTTCCTTCCCCGTCCTTCCCTAATCCAATGAGACCGATGACCTCGCTGTTTGGTCTCTTCCCCCAAACAACCAACCAACCAATATTTCAGAGTATAAAAAGAAATTATTTTATTTGTTACAATCGCTATGTGCTGGCTTTGAATGTACAGTTAATCTATAATGTCAAAAATGTCAGCTCCAAGAATCAGCCCCTAGAATTGAAGAACTGGAGCCATCTACGAGAAAAGAAGATAAGTAAAAAGTTTATTGTAAATCTTACACCTCTCGAAGCTTATTAAAAGAGTTAATCATGAAGCCAGTGACGATCAACAAATGGTGTGAGAGAGGGGTGGATTACAAGGAGGAGTTCTGCCTTATTTCATGCAGCCCACATAACGTAACTGTCATGCGTGACAACAAAGTGTGACAATGGTGCAGGAACTTTGAAGCTGGACATACAGATGTTGGTGCTGCAGACGGCCAGCGAAAGAAGTGAGTCTGAATCGACAGTCTTTTTCAGCGTGCGGTTCAAGCTGTTTCGAGACTACCGTCTATGAAAGGAAATTCAGAACAAGCGAAGAGGAATGTTGCCATAAGGAATTGTCCTTCTTCATATCAATGGTTGGCCGCACACAGCAGCTGCAACGAAGAGGCTGCTCCAGCGTTTTGAATATAGAAAGTGTCTGATCACCCAACATGCAGCCAGGACTTGGCTCCCTCTGATTTTCATCTCTTTGCTCACAGAAACCGGTGGCTGTGAGGACAGCATTTTAGCACAAACAGTGAGCTGCAGACCAGTGTAAACAACTGGTAGAAAGCACAGGCGGCTACCTTCTACAACTACAGAAGGAAAGATGGTACAACGCTACGACAAACGTCTAAGTCGGAACGGTGACTAGGTAGAGACCTTAAAAGAAAAAAAAAAGAGGTTTTAGGATGGGAGACGGAATACTACTGATAGAAACACTTTTTAGAAGAAAGATCTTAGAAAAAATCCTGATTTGCACAATAGTCCCTTTATTGCGAACTATTATTCTGAGGTATAAAATGACAATTATTGTATGTAATAATAGTTTTTAATAAACCAGTTAACAGCTGTTGTGAAAATGAAGGTGTTTCATTTGGAAGCTGTAAGTCCCTGTCTCCGTAATGCAAAGATTTCAGCGTTTCGCATACCGCTGACATCGAGAGCATCAGATAGGATAATGATCGGAACCAATGTCGACCATACAATTTTTAAGAAACATGGCAGTCACCTTAACCGGTTCGGTGAAACAACGGAATACCAGAATACGGATGGCCAAATTGAATTCCTTCCCTCCTGACTCTCGTCTCTTTTGTTTCATATATGAGTTATTTACAATTCCCGTATTCGGGACGGCTGACAGTGGTCTAGCTACAATACTTACACACATACACGAACATCTATATGAAGAGATAGTGAGGCTGAAAGGCGTGTCGTTATGCTCATTACATGCATAGTTTTATAGTTTACGGGAATGATTACGGTGCGTCCTCCTTGTATCTGTATATTGGGGATTTGAATGAGAAAAAAATTGAGGAGAGTATAGTTTCTTTTTATTTTTTTAGTCATCAGTCTCCTTGCCTACCACCGCAGTTATTTGCTGATTGTATTTTAATCTCTGTTTCACTCTACAGGTACCTACCATCCAGTCCCTTCTTATCGTCAGTGTCCTTCATATATTTCTTTCCTCGCCGATTCTAGGAAGAACCTCCTCATTGCTTACCTTTGCAGTTCACCTAATTTTTGTCATTCTCCTGGTAACACCACATCTCAAATCGATTCTGTTCTGTTCTGGTTTTCCCACAGTCCATATATTACAACCATTCAATGCTGCGCTCCAAATGTACATTCTCAGAAATTCCTTCGTCGAATTAAGGCCAGTTTTGGTACTAGTAGACTTCTCTTAGCCAGGAATGCCTTTTTGCCATTGCTAGTCTGCTTTTTATGTCCTTCTTGCTCCGTCCACCACTAGTTATTTTGCTGATTAGGTAGAAGAATTCCTTGACTTCATCTATTTTATGGCCCCCGATTCTGCTGCGTCTAAGTATTTTCGACTTTCTTCGATTTATTCTCAGTCCATATGCTGTACTCATTAGACTGTTCATTCCATTCAGCAGATCCAGTAAGTCTTCATCACTCTCGCTGAGGTTTACAAGCCATCAGCGAATTTTGTGATTGATATTCTTTCACCTTTAATTTTAATCCCACTCTTGCACTCTTCTTTAATTGCCTTCGTTGCTTCCTCGATGTATAGATTGAACAGTAGGAGCGAAAGACTACATCTTCGCCGTACTACCTTTTTAACCCGAGCCGTTTGTTCTTGGTCTTCAAGACTTACTGTTCTCTCTTGGTTCTTCTACATATTGTATGTTATCAGACATTCCCTGTAGCTTACCTCTTTCTTTCTGAGAATTCCGAACATTTTGCAAGCACCATTTACATCGTCGAATGGTTTTTGTCGGTCGCCAAATCCTATGAACATGTTTTGATTTTCTTCAGTCTTTCTTCCATTATCAACCGCAACGTAGAACTACCTCTCTGATGCCTCTACCTTTTCAAAAGCGGAACTGATCGTCATCTAACAGATCCTTTTCCATTATTCTGTGTATTACTCTTGTCAGCAGTTGTGATGCACGATACGTTAAGCAGATTGTGCGATAATTCTCGCACTTGTCGGCTCTTGCTACACTCCTGGAAATGGAAAAAAGAACACATTGACACCGGTGTGTCAGACCCACCATACTTGCTCCGGACACTGCGAGAGGGCTGTACAAGCAATGATCACACGCACGGCACAGCGGACACACCAGGAACCGCTGTGTTGGCCGTCGAATGGCGCTAGCTGCGCAGCATTTGTGCACCGCCGCCGTCAGTGTCAGCCAGTTTGCCGTGGCATACGGAGCTCCATCGCAGTCTTTAACACTGGTAGCATGCCGCGACAGCGTGGACGTGAACCGTATGTGCAGTTGACGGACTTTGAGCGAGGGCGTATAGTGGGCATGCGGGAGGCCGGGTGGACGTACCGCCGAATTGCTCAACACGTGGGGCGTGAGGTCACCACAGTACATCGATGTTGTCGCCAGTGGTCGGCGGAAGGTGCACGTGCCCGTCGACCTGGGACCGGACCGCAGCGACGCACGGATGCACGCCAAGACCGTAGGATCCTACGCAGTGCCGTAGGGGACCGCACCGCCACTTCCCAGCAAATTAGGGACACTGTTGCTCCTGGGGTATCGGCGAGGACCATTCGCAACAGTCTCCATGAAGCTGGGCTACGGTCCCGCACACCGTTAGGCCGTCTTCCGCTCACGCCCCAACATCGTGCAGCCCGCCTCCAGTGGTGTCGCGACAGGCGTGAATGGAGGGACGAATGGAGACGTGTCGTCTTCAGCGATGAGAGTCGCTTCTGCCTTGGTGCCAATGACGGTCGTATGCGTGTTTGGCGCCGTGCAGGTGAGCGCCACAATCAGGACTGCATACGACCGAGGCACACAGGGCCAACACCCGGCATCATGGTGTGGGGAGCGATCTCCTACACTGGCCGTACACCACTGGTGATCGTCGAGGGGACACTGAATAGTGCACGGTACATCCAAACCGTCATCGAACCCATCGTTCTACCATTCCTAGACCGGCAAGGGAACTTGCTGTTCCAACAGGACAATGCACGTCCGCATGTATCCCGTGCCACCCAACGTGCTCTAGAAGGTGTAAGTCAACTACCCTGGCCAGCAAGATCTCCGGATCTGTCCCCCATTGAGCATGTTTGGGACTGGATGAAGCGTCGTCTCACGCGGTCTGCACTTCCAGCACGAACGCTGGTCCAACTGAGGCGCCAGGTGGAAATGGCATGGCAAGCCGTTCCACAGGACTACATCCAGCATCTCTACGATCGTCTCCATGGGAGAATAGCAGCCTGCATTGCTGCGAAAGGTGGATATACACTGTACTAGTGCCGACATTGTGCATGCTCTGTTGCCTGTGTCTATGTGCCTGTGGTTCTGTCAGTGTGATCATGTGATGTATCTGACCCCAGGAATGTGTCAATAAAGTTTCCCCTTCCTGGGACAATGAATTCACGGTGTTCTTATTTCAATTTCCAGGAGTGTATTTTCGGCATTATGTGGATGATGAATTTCCGAAAATCTGGTGGTCTATCGTCAGTCTCATACATTGTACTCACCAACGTGAATACTCATTTTGTTGCTATTGCCACCAATGATTTTAGAAATTCCGGTAGGATGGTATCTACCCCTTTTGCCTTATTTGACCTTAAGTCGTCCAAAGCTATTTGAAATAGTTATTCTGATACTGGATCCTCTAACTTCTCCCTGTCGACTCTTGGTTCTTCTTCTATCACATCGTCAGACTCCTCCCTTCATAGAGGATTTCAACGTATTCTTCCCTTCGGTCCGCTCTCTCCTTTGCATTTAATGGTGGAACTCCCATTGCTCTCATAATGTTACCGCCCTTGTTTTCAATTTCAGTGAAAGCTGTATCGACTTTTCTGTTTGCTGAGTTAGTCCTTCTGGCAGTCATTTCTTTTTCGATTTCTTCTCATTTTCCTGCACTTTATATGTATTTCATTCCTAAGTGGCTTGTATTGTTGTATTCCTGAATTTCCCTGAATATTTTTGTAGTTCCTTCTATCGTCGTATAACATCTTCATGAACTGTTATTATCTCTTCGTCTTCTGCTTTGGACGTCGGCCTTTATATGTGAATTGTTGCTGTCGTTGTTGGTTTGCTGTCGATCCTGATGAGAACAAACCTGCCAGTGAACTGCTCACAGTAACTTAATCTCTGCCGTGCCTTCCTATTCATAACGAATGCTACTTCCGTTATGTCACTTTCTGCTGCTATTTTTATTACTCCATACTTGCCTGACCAAAATCCTTGTATTATTTCACCCATTTCAAAAAAATGGCTCTGAGCACTACGGGACGTAATATCTGAGGTCATCAGTCCCCTAGAACTTAGAACTACTTAAACCTAACTAACCTAAGGACATCACACACACCCATGCCCGAGGCAGGATTCGAACCTGCGACCGTAGCGGTCGCGCGGTTCCAGACTGAAGCGCCTAGAACCGCTCGGCCACAACGACCGGCTCACCCATTTCAGGTCACAGTTGTTGCATCCGTGCTCTAGGGGTAGCGTCTTTGATTAGTAATCAAAACGTCCTCGGTCCCAGGTTCAGGCCCCTCCATCACTTGAATTTTAAATAAAAATTGTCATCAATGGTGTCCGAATAACTCCAGGATAAGAAGTCACCCTCATTTTGTCTACGACCTTGTCAAAGAGCGTGGAGGAGCGGACAAAGTTGAGAAGCACTCTCTTGCCGTTGGGGTCGGAAACTGTTCCTAAAGGCGGAAGGACCAGCAATGATCAACCGCATGAGGAAACCACTGCACTAGAGACACATAACGCTTATCCACAGGACATGTGACCTGTAACTGAAAAAAAGTCAAGACGATCTCTCCATTGGCAAAAGATTCCGGAGTAGTCCCCCAATTTAGATCTCCAGGAGGAGACTGATAAAGGGGAGGTGACCATGACAAAAAGATTGAATAACCAACGGAAGGAAAACGTTCTACGTGCCAGGGCCTGGAATGTTATAAGCTAGAACGTGGTAGAGAACCTAGGAAACCTGGGGAAATGCTAAGACTTAGTCTAGATACACTGGACGCCAGTGAAGCGAAATGGAAAGAAGACAAGGATTTCAGGTTAGATGAGTGTAGGTAATATCAACAGCAGCAGAAAATCGTATAACGGGAGTAGGGTCCCTTATGAATAGGAAAGTAGGGCAGTGAATGAGTTACTGTGAACAAATCAGTGATAGGGTTGATCTTATCAGAATCGACAGCAAACCAACACCGACAACGATAGTTCACGCATACATGCCGCAAACTGAAGAGATGTAGAAGGTATATGAGGATATTGAAAGGGTATACAGTACGTAAAGGGAGATGGAAATCTAATAGTCATGGCGGACGGGAATGCAGTTGTATGGTCGGAGTAGAAGGAAATGTTACAGGAAAATATTGACTTGGGAAAGGAATGAGAGAGGGGAAAGATTGAGTTCTGTAATAAATTTCAGCTAGCATTAGCGAATACTCTGTTCAAGAATCACAAGAGAAGAAGCTATACTTTGAAGAGGCTAGGTGATACGGGAAGATTTCAGTTAGATTATGTCGTGGTCAGACAGAGATTCCGAAATCAGATATTGGATTGTAAGGTGTACCCAGGAGCAGATACAGACTCAGATCACAATGTAGTAGTGATGAAGAATGGGATGAAGTTTAAGAGATTAGTCAGGAAGAATTAATACTTAGAGAATTAGGACATGGAAATACTAAGAAATGACGAGATAGGTCTCATGTTTTCTAAGGCTATAGGTATAGCAGTATGGAATAGCCCAATAGGTACAAAGATGGTAACTGCGAAGAAGCCATGGTAACAGAAAAAAATTACTTAAATTGATTGATGAAAGAAGCAAGTATAGAAATGTTCAGGGAAATTCAGGGATACAGAAATGCAAATCACTTAGGAAAGAGATAAAGAAAAAATGTGGGGAATCTAAGGGGAAACGGCTGCAGGAAAAACATGGAGAAATCGGAAAAGAATTGACTGTCAGAAGGACTGACTCATCATGTAAAAAAGTCAAAACAACCTTCGATGGAATTAAAAGCAAGGGTGGTAGTATTGAGATAGCAATGGGTATTCCGGTGTTCAATGCACAGGAAGAGTACATTGGAGGCTTTTATGAGGGGGAAGATTTGTCTGACGGTTTGATAGAAAAAGAAATAGAAGTCGACAGGGATGAAATAGGTGATCCAGTATTAGAATCAGAATCTGAAAGAGCTTTGGAGCACTTAATATCGAATAAGGCAGAAGAGATAGATAACATTACATAAGAATTTTGTGAAACCATTGAGGAAGTGGCAACAAAGCGACTATTCACGTTGGTGTGTAGAATGTCTGAAGCTAGTGATATACCATCTGACTTCCGGAAAACATTATCCATACAATTCAGAAGACTGCAAGAGCCGAAAAATGCGAGAATTACCGCACAATTAGCGTAACAGCTCATGTATCCAAGTTTCGACTAGAATAATATACAGAATAAAGAAAAGGTAATTGAGGATGAGTTAGATGGGGATCAATTTGGCGTTAGGAAAGGTAAAGGGACCAGAGAACGAAATTACTGAAATAAAAGGAAGTTCAAGAGTGGAATTAAAATTCAAGGTGAAATGATATCAATGATAAGTTCGCTGATGGAAGTGAAGAAAGGTTGCAAGACCTACCGAATGCAACGAACAATATAATGAATGCAGAATATGGATTCTGAGAGTAAATCGAAGGAAGACGAAAGCAATGAGAAGTAGCAGAAATGAGAACAGCGAGAAATTTAACAACAGAATCTGGGGTCATAAGGTAGGAGAAGTCAAGGAAATCTGCTATCTTCGAAGCAAAATAGCCCATGATGGATGGAGCAAATAGGACATAAAAATCAGATTAGCAATGACATATTTCTGGCCAAAAGAAGTCTACTAGTATCGTGCATAGGCATTAAGTTGAGGAATAAATTCCTCAGAATGTACGTTTGGAGCACAGCATCATATAGTGGTGAAAAACAAAAAAAGTCGCTAGCCAAAACTGAACCTAGAGTGAGCCTAAGCGTTTCTCTTTTCAGATATTCTAGCTTCCTTACCAATTCTGAGTATTTCTGACATTCCATGTCCCGACTCATAGGATGTTACCTTTTCGCCGGTTATGCAATCTTTTTTTTCGTTTTTTTCGCTATGGGACTTAACATCTGAGGTCATCAGTCCCTTAGAACTTAGAACTACTTAAACCTAACTAACCTAAGGGCATCACACACACATCCAAGACCGAGGCAGGATTCGAACCTGCGACCATAGCAGTCGCGCGGTTCCGGACTGAAGCGCCTAGAACCGCTCATCACTGCGGGCGGCCATGGTCACCCCCCCCCCCCCCCCCTTTTGCAGTCTGCTCCCAGAGATCCAAATGTGAGACTCGTCACTCGTCCGGTCTCTTTTGCAACTGGGGAGAGATAACCATGACACTTTTTCAATTAGAACCCATATGTCCTGGCATACACATTTTGTGTCTTTAATGCAGTGTTTTCCATTGCGTTCTGATTTCTCACGCCGTTGATCACTCATTCTTCCGCCTTTTAGGGTCAGTTTCCCACCACAAGTGTAGGAGAGCGCCCTGAACATCTGCCCACTTCTTCGTCCTCTTTGACAAGACCGTTGGCAGAACGAGGGTGACTTATTATGCCGGAAGTCTTTGGTCGCCATTGCTAACGACGTTTATTCGAAATTAAGCAGTGGCGAGTTTCGGCCCCGACACCGAGGACGTTTTGACTATTAGTCGAAAACGCTACCGCTAGACTGTGGGCAGTCATACCGGGTTTTATGTGCTTTGAATGACATACACTGTATTACTCGGTAAGGCGTTGCGATTATTCGGCTGCAGCCGTAACTAACTTGGTCACATGACTATGGACTGTCACGTAGCAGTTCAAAGTAGCACTTGTTTTACCTTGCAGTGGATCACGAAAAGTCGTCGTAGAAAATACGTTCGCAGGAAGCCGCGACAAAATGCTATGAACATCATTAATTTTACTGATAAGCAGTTAGAACGCAAAAGGTTTGGTGGTGTCAGCAGAGAAGAGAAAAGACAACAAAAGGTGCAAGCAAATGTTGACGCTACTTGGACGTCTTGTCCTTCAGGTTCGCTGCTTTTGTAGCCAGGCATTTTTTCAGTTGGCCTCCAGTGCTGAGTGGACCTCCTTCCAGTCCTTAACATGAGAAAAAATTCTAGATGGTTAGCAAGAATCGAACCCTTGATCTAGGCGTTACCTGCCAAAAATACTAATCATCAAACCACGTGATCAGTTCTCTTTTAGTACTGTAAGTCTTGAAAGGCCGTATATCACACGATATGAAAGTGTGTGACGACCTCTCGATTGTAGATATTTTGAAGGGCGAGGAAACTGAAAAAATTAGGGTGACCCATTGATAGTGGCCGGGCCAAAAATCTCACGAAATAAGAATCTAACGAAAAGACTACAAAGAACGAAACTCGTTTAGCTTGAAGGGGGAAACCAGATGGCGCTATGGTTGGCCCGCTAGATAGCGCTGCCATAGGTCAAACGGATATCAATTCCGTTTTCTAAAATAGGAACCCCCATTTTTTATTAGATATTCGTGTAGCACGTAAATAAATACGAATGTTTTAGTTGGACCACCTTTTTCGCTTTCTTATAGATGGCGCTGTAATAGTCACAAACGTATAAGTACATGGTATCACGTAACATTCCGCCAGTGCGGACGGTATTTGCTTTTTTATACATTACCCGTGCTAAATGGACCTTTCACCAGTTGCGGAAAAGGTCGATATCGTGCTGATGTATGGCTGTTGTGATCAAAATGCCCAACGGGCGTGTGATATGTATACTGCTCGGTATCCTGGACGACATCATCCAGGTGTCCAGACCGTTCGCCGGACAGTTACGTTATTTAAGGAAACAAGAAGTGTTCAGCCACATGTGAAAAGTCAACCACGATCTGCGACGAATGATGATGCCGAAGTAGGTGTTTTAGCTGCTGTCGCGGCTAATCCGCACATCAGTAACAGACAAATTGCGCGAGAATCGGGAATCTCAAAAACGCCGATGTTGAGAATGCTACATCAACATCGATTGCACCCGTACTATATTTCTATGCACCAGGAATTGCATGGCGACGACTTTGAGCGTCGTGTACAGTTCTGCCACTGGACACAAGAGAAATTACGGGACGATGACTGCTTTTTTGCACGCGTTTTATTTAGCGACGAAGCGTCATTCACCAACAGCGGTAACGTAAACCGGCGTAATATGCACTATTGGGGAACGGAAAACCCACGATGGCTGCGACAAGTGGAATATCAGCAACCTTGGCGGGTTAATGTATGGTGCGGCATTATGGGAGGAAGGATAATTGGCCTCCATTTTATCGATGGCAATCTAAATGGTGCAAATGTATGCTGATTTCCTACGTAATGTTCTACCGATGTTACTACAAGATGTTTCACTGCATGACAGAATGGCGATGTACTTCCAACATGATGGATGTCCGGCACATAGCTCGCGTGCAGTTGAAGCGGTATTGAATAGCATATTTCATGACAGGTGTATTAGTCGTCGAAGCACCATACCATAGCCCATACGTTCACCGGATCTGACGTCCCAGGATTTCTTTCTATGGGGAAAGTTGAAGGATATTTGCTATCGTGATCCGTCGACAACGCCTGACAACATGCGTCAGCGCATTGTCAATGTATGTGGGAACATTACGGAAGGGGAAATGTTCGCTGTTGAGAGGAATGTCATTACACGTATTGCCAAATGCATTGAGGTTGACGGACGTCATTTTGAGCATTTATTGCATTAATGTGGCATTTACAGGTAATCACGCTGTAACAACATGCGTTCTCAGAAGTGATAAGTTCACAGAAGTACATGTATCACATTTGAACAACCGAAATAAAATGTTCAAACGTACGTACGTTCTGTATTTTAATTTAAACAACCTACCTGTTACCAAGTGTTCGTCTAAAACTGTGGGCCATATGTTTGTGTCTATTACAGTGAAATCTATCACAAAGCGAAAAAAGTGGTCCAACTAAAACACTCATAATTCTTTACGTACTACACGAATATGTAATAAAAATGGGGGTTCCTATTTTAAAAAACGCAGTTGATATCCGTTTGACCTATGGCGGAACCATCTAGTGGGCCAACCATAGCGCCATCTGGTTTTCCCTTTCTAGCTAGACAAGTTTCGTTCTTTCTAGTTTTTTCGTTTGACGCTTATTTCGTGAGATATTTGGCCCGGTCACGATCAATAGACCACCCTGTATAACAAAAACAGTGGGCACAGATTCGGTCAAAGAGTCGGCATTATCATCCATGACTTAAAACAACGGACGGTGAATCAGCAAACGCAGCTGTGGGAAACAGCGAAGTGTAGTGAGCACATGTAGGTAAAATATACAGGGTGTCCCAGCTATCTTGTCCACCCAAAATATCTCTGGAACAATAACAGCTATTGGAAAACGACTTTCACCATCAATGTAGGGCTGGGGCCCATGAATGTACATATTTGGAAACATTCTAAAACGAAAGCATGTGTGTTTTTTAACACAAACTTATGTTTTTTTAAATGGACCTCCCATATTTTTTCTTCAGCAATCCATAGCATGACAAAGTACATACACAATGGCGTTGATTGCATCGCATTATTCCCATTACATCCCGAGATATTGAGACGCGAAGTTGACGCTTGAAACACCCGCATGCGCTGATAGCGCACGTCCTGAGGCTCAGGCGTGAACCCCATGCTGCAGGATGGCAGCAGACCGTATTATTCGTTTCGGACCTCTTGATAAGTATGGAAGTGTGATTACACATGTCAATCACATCGCGATCACGGGCAGCATGGGGTTCACGCCTGAGCCTCAGGACGTGCGCTAGCAGCGCATGTCGGGTGTTTCAAGCGTCAACTTCGCGTCTCAATATCTCGGGATGTAATGGGAATATTGCGATGCAATCAACGCCATTGTGTATGTGCTTTGTCATGCTATGGATTGCTGAAGAAAAAATATAGGAGGTCCATTAAAAAAACATAAGTTTGTGTTAAAAAACACATATGCTTTCGGTTTAGAATGTTTCCAAATATGTACATTCATGGGCCCCAGCCCTACATTGATACCGGTGAAAGTCGTTTTCCAATAGCTGTTATTGTTCCAGAGATATTTTGGGTGGACATGATAGCTGGGACACCCTGTATAGCACATCTATTCTATTCTAATTCTAAACGGGAATTTCATTCAGTGGCGCACAGAGACGTGTAGCGCGTGGCAGTGCTCCACTTTATATGAATGCAAGCTTTCTCGGCGAATTTCGTTATTGTTGCAGCGCCTTGTGTGTGTGTGTGTCGCAATGTTTCGACGGGTTTCCTTCTCATCACCTTCAGGCAAAGTGTCTGGTTCACGTACAGTTCTTTCCTTTAGAGCCGCTTTACCGCAGACACTGTCGCGATGTCGCGAGTGGCAGGTGCGGGAAGTACCAGGCATCGCTCATCCAGCCCTGGTGCTGTCTATTTATCCTGCCCTCTGCCTCCGCCGCTTGCACGTAATGCAAGGTACAGTTGGAACACATAGTCGTGGTTGACAAGCCGCGTGGAGTGGCCGAGAGGTCTAGGGCTCTATGTCAAGGATTGCGCGGCCCCTCCAACCGGAGGTTCGAGTCCTCCCTCGGTCATGGGTGTGTATGTGTCGTTCTTAGCGTAAGTTAGTTTAAGTAGTGTGTAAGTCTAGGGACCGATGACCCAGCAGTTTGGACCCTTAGGAATTCATACATATTTGAACATTTGTGGTTGACGAGACCATCATGTACTCTTATTTTCACTGCCTATTTGTTGGCCGAACCCCGTCCTGAAACGCCGGCACGGTAGCCCAGCGTGTTCGGTGAGAGGGTTTAGCTACCCTCTGTAATAAAAAAACTGAGTGAATGGATTAACGAACACCTGAACGAGTGTCACCAATACAGAACAAAATGAAATCTAAAAAAAAAAAAAAATACTGTTGGTGCAGTACAGCACCTTTGTCTGTTGAAAAATTAATATACTTGTATGTTGGTTGTTGATGCTGGGCTCTGCCTCTACAGACTTGTCGGTCCGGCCGAGGTAGACGCTCCTCAGCTGTTCTGAACGGCACTGAGTTCATCGCTGCGTCTGGCCGACGCACTGCCAGCCACACTACAAGCTGTCGCTTGCTTTAATCACAAATACATGCCTGAGTAAAGCTAAATGTTATTACCTTCACATAAAGAAAAATATTATCTTGGTAATAATCTTTAGATCGACTGCTACTCACATGAGTCTTCTATATAAATTAGTGAATTTATTCATGGCACTTTTGTTTCTGCTATATGCATGTAATCACTTTTAGAAATCAAATTAATAATTAGATTAATTAATTTGATAATGTTGTTGTACCCATGTACTACAACAATAAAATAAAAATAGTGAATAGCAGATGGAGTATGAATGAGAAAGATGCCATATTCAAGTTTACAGAACAGTGACAAGTTTTTTAAACCTTTAACAACTTTCTGGAAAACCTGCTGATAAGTCTTACACAAAAATGACAAACACAGATCAGTTAAGGAACGGTGTTTATAGGCAAAGGATACATTGGGGTGAAGCTATACAAATTCTCCCCTTTTCTTTTACATCGCAATCTGACTTTGTTTACATGAATTCACTGTGAGACCCAACTCCATTCAGATGGAATCAGTTGATAACAGAGAGCTGTGAATATTATTTCACAACCATGCGCCGGTGCAGCAGTGCTTTACTCTTTCATCTTGATTCAGGCGACTGCAGAAAACGGCACACTGTGGGAGAGGAGCGGTGCTCTGCGGCAGCTATAATGTTCTGACACAGCCACGAAAATATGCAAACTACGTGACCTAGGGTTTTGATTATCAGAACGTGGGAAACTACCCTATCACAGCCCCATCATGGCAGATTTCAGTGTGAGGTGCATCAAATCGCTGGTCTGGCCAAACCAATTTGATTCATAGGCACAACAGTGTGTGCTGGAATTGTCAAATGGCAGACGGTCGACTCAGGACGAATAAGTTCACCATCCTGACACATGTTATGTCCGCAGTTCAACTGGTGGTGCAGTCAGAAACTGCCACAGGCTCTGAGTCCTTCCCAAGATACAGACCACAAGTCTCTCCCACTATGGAAAGACCTGAAGTTCTGCACAACGGGAGGACAAGGTGACTTGTCTCTGAATAATCACAACCACTCTCCACGAAGCCTCGTTACAGGAGCCGAATAAGCGAAACGAAACCGTCCCACATTGCGCAAACTAATCGAACTATGCTCTACTCATTGAATTTCCCCTCTTGACTTTTCTGTTAGCGTGGTAGCCAATTGAGACACAGCACCGGCGTTCTCATGCTGGAGAGAAAGGCTCTACTTTGCATATAGAATACAGCGTCTCCAAATCTCTCATGTATAAAAAAGAATATTTTAGACTAGGGAGGCGTTATCCTTACAGTAAGCAAGGCCATGTTTTGGCAAAAAGCATCTACCTCATTAATGGAGTGGCTCCAATCATTCTGGGTCAGCCATTTCCAATTTCTGGGAGAAGGCTGTTAAGCTTCCCAGACAGTTGTGCCTAGGCGTCAGAAATCTACAGTCCTACCTCCACTAGACATATATGCCATATGGCAGCTGCCCTGTCCGTATCATCCAAGCTTCGAAATGAGAATGCAGAGAGTTTTATGACTTTCCCACCGTTAGTACAGAAGCATAGTTTACAGTAGCTTCTCTTAAGCGCATTCCTCAACCCACTTTCAGGCATCAAGCCATCTTGCGTGACGGACTGGCGTCTGTTCTAGGTAAAATGTTTTGCAAACAGGCGCCCTTCTGTCCGATCTTGAGTGGAGGGAGAAGAGCCTCAGTCAGAAGTTCCTCTGCAGGTAAGAACCACTGAACACTGTTTCCCAGAATTACTCACAGGGCCAGGTCACTGTGCTCAGCATTTATGACCCTCAATTAGGCTGTCTCACTGTTATCGGTTGCCTTCGCTACATCCACTGGGTACGAGCTTTCTACAGGTTACACATGCAGATACAAGAACTTTCTGCCCACAATTTCCTCAGTAGCGAGCCACCTCTCACTACCTCCTCGTTACCCAATAATTTTTGCATGGGGAGAGTCACAGTTCAATGAAGAGGATAGTGTGAGACAAAGCAGAAGAAATATGACACTCTAACTGGGTCTTCAAGAATGACATACTGGACCATGACAGCTTTGCCAACCAGAAACCAAAAAATACCACACCCTGTCTTGACCACATTCAACCAGCGATCTTACACTCACTCACTGTTATATGCCTGCAAAAGTTACATGATTTGCTGGGTGTTAGAATTGTCCCTGTAGACCCTCAGGTCTTTGACATATACCCCAGACACTAAATGAAAAAACAGTTAAAAGGTCATGCAGACTTTCAACTAACGCATTCACACCAAAGTTGAGGTTCGATGGTTGGTTTCTCTAACCACAATACAATATCATTGGGCACTGAGTATTCTCTGCCTCAGAGTTTGTTACCCCTGCCCAACCATTCAGTGTCCACAGAGATAAATAATATGACAAATTCTATCCAAGTATTCTGCAAATCAAGGCACGTCATGTGTGTGTTATTGTGACATGTGTCATCTGTTAATCTTGCTTCACAGCAAGGTGTCTTTCTGTTCTTTTAGTGCAATGGTGTAAAATGCTGTACATGCTGTTAACACAAAATGAACAACATTTAAATGATATTTGAAGCATAGTGAGACTTTACACAAATGACAAAGACAAAATAAAAACATGAATCACTTTCAAAAAGAGGCTTGAATATTTGTATATTTGTTGTGTGTGATCTCTAGTCAATCTTAAATTTTAGCTGAGAGTGCCCTTGTACCCCAGTGGCAATATGGTATTGTTCCTCATGAGAAAAATAATAGGAAAGAAAAGTGAAAAATTACATTTAACCTTATAAAATAAATACAGCAAGATAAGAAAAAAAAACATATTTTAAGTTTCCTATTGCTCCATTCTCAAGGGCTTTTGGCAGTCCAAAAACTTACATTATTCACATGAATAAACACAGGATTCCACTTATGATGTGTGTAACAGATTGGATATGGCAGCCACGTGGGATGAGTTGGTCTATGAGAAGGGTTACCCCTTTACTTAACGTCATCACTGATGGAGGTGGCAGGACCTGTCTCCAGTCTATGGCAGTAACAGGCATTTACAATCAAGAGATGGGGTAACTGTTGACAAACTGTCGCTTTTGTTGAAGACAGTATTCTATTGCAATTGTCATTGTTGTGGTGAGTGTCCAGAGATGTCAGTCGCTTGGTTCAGCAATCTCTAGTCCCTCCATTCCTATTTGCAGCAGCGTTACATTCAGGTCTGGTCCCTTGAGACTACTGCAACAAACAGAAGTGGCCTCAGGTGGTCACGTGACGCCAGGGACGAGCCTCTGTTACCTGCTGGCTACAGGCGAGGTTTCCCTACTGATTATTTAGGCCGAAGCACCTGGATTTCCTTTCTCTACCCATTGTCATGAGTGCAAGGGATGAGCGGAACTCTGTCCTTATCGCCTGTGAGCCACCCTATTGTCATTGCATCACCCAGCCCTGCCTGCCCTGTCACGTCGGGGAGGGGATGGGCCAGTTGTATCTTATAGTTGCTGGTGTCATCATGCAGTGATGTCATGTCAGCTGGTCGCTCACCCCAGCTGGCAGTCATGCGGTGATGTCACGCTGGCTGCTGCACGCCATAGCTAGCCCATCAGGCGAGGTTGTGCTACATCACGGCAGCTGCATTATGACGTGTGCTTCCTGTTCAGGGACTGGCAACACTGTGAGCCTCCAGCCATGGATGGCCATGGGTCTGCTTCTCGCTGTCAGTTTGGAGCGCCTCAGTCCTCTGCACAATTCTCAGTGCATGTTTATGTACCATGTTTTTACAACGAATGTTTACAAAAACACATAACTTATATAATCATACTAAAAATATGAACTATTTGTAGCTGAAACTTCACTATGTGATTCATGCATGAAATATAGATGTGCATTACTGCTTTCTTTTATTTAAACAGTTTTACTACTGAGGTAATAAAGCTCTTTTTTAAAAGGTTTGCAATACCAATCAGCATCTCCAAATCTCTCTTGTATGAAAAAAGAAGATTTTAGACTACGGAACCCCTGTTCTCACCTTGAACATGGCCATGTTTTGGCAAAAAGCATCTACCTAGATGGGACCACAATACCTCATTCTCCCGGCCAACCATTTACAGTTTCTGGATGAAGGTTTTCAAGCTTCCCAAACAGTCATGCCCTCGAAATGTTTTTGCTGCTCACTAAAAGAACCTGGCGACCTCCTGGAGTCAGGTGGTTACAGACCTGCCTCACTAGACATATATGCCAGCCACTCGCTCTGTATCGTCAAAGATTTTAACTTGAGAATGCACAGAGGTTTATGACCTTCCCTCCATTTGCAAAAAAAAAAAAAAAAAAAAAAGCTTAGTTTACAGCATTTTCTGTTAAGTGACTTTCTCCACTCACTTTCAGTTACCCGACAGACTGACGCCTGGCTCAGGTAAAATATTTTGTGAATCAGCGCATTATCGTAAATGAGTGTTTCGTTCATGCATTTGGAAGTCCATCTATCCTATGCCATGATGTTTTACTCAGCGAATACGCATTCCGTTTGTCTGCCATGCCTGACTAATCATCCTACGCCTCCTTCTTGAATGACCTCTTTGACCGCCAGAATGGGGTGCGTCCCTCTTCTTTTTTTTATTTATTTTTTTTTTATTTTATTTATTTATTGTTCCGTGGGACCACATTTAGGAGAAGTCTCCATGGTCATGGAACGAGTCAATACATGAAATTATAACACGATTGTAGAAACAGAATGAAATGAAATATAAGAAACATATTCAGGCGACAAGTCGTTAGTTTAAATAAAGAAAATCAAGAATGTAACACTGGAATTTGCTTAATTTTTTAGCTCTTCCAGGAGCTCCTCGACAGAATAGAAGGAGTGAGCGATGAGGAAATTCTTCAGTTTAGACTTAAAAGTGTTTGGGCTACTGCTAAGGTTTTTGAGTTCTTGTGGTAGCTTATTGAAAATGGATGCAGCAGAATACTGCACTCCTTTCTGCACAAGAGTCAAGGAAGTGCATTCCACATGCAGATTGGATTTCTGCCTAGTATTAACTGAGTGAAAGCTGCTAACTCTTGGGAATAAGCTAATATTGCTAACAACAAACGACATTAAAGAAAATACATACTGTGAGGGCAATGTCAAAACTCCCAGACTATTGAATAGGGGTCGACAAGAGGTTTTCGAACTTACACCATACATAGCTCGAACAGCCCGTTTTTGAGCCAAAAATACCCTTTTTGAATCAGAAGAATTACCCCAAAAAATAATACCATATGACATAAGCGCATGAAAATATGCGAAGTATACTACTTTTCGTGTTGAAATGTCACTTATTTCAGATACTGTTCTAATGGTAAATAAAGCGGCATTTAGTTTCTGAACAAGATCCTGAACATGGGCTTTCCACAACAACTTACTATCTATCCATACGCCTAGGAACTTGAACTGTTCCGTCTCGCTTATAATATGCCCATTCTGTCTGATTAAAATGTCAGTTCTTGTTGAATTGTGAGTTAGAAACTGTAAAAACTGAGTCTTACTGTGATTTAGCATCAAATTATTTTCCACAAGCCACGAACTTATATCATGAACTACATTATTTGATAATGTTTCAATATTACACACAAGATCCTTCACTACCAAGGTGGTGTCATCAGCAAACAGAAATATTTTTGAATCACCTGTAATACTAGAAGGCATATCATTTATATAAATAAGAAACAGCAGTGGCCCCAGCACCGACCCTTGGGGAACGCCCCATTTAACAGTGCCCCATTGGGACTGAACATCATTACCACTCTCAATATTGCGGAGGATTACCTTCTGCTTTCTGTTCTTAAAGTAGGAGGCGAACCAATTGTAAGCTACTCCCCTTACTCCATAATGTTCCAACTTCTGCAGTAATATTCTGTGGTCAACACAGTCAAAAGCCTTCGTTAAATCAAAGAAAACACCTAACGTTCGCAACCTTTTATTTAATCCGTCCAAAACCTCACAGAGAAAAGAGAATATAGCATTTTCAGTTGTTAAACCATTTCTAAAACCAAACTGTACATTTGACAGCAAATTATGTGAATTTAAATGCTGCAGTAACCTTGTATATACAACCTTCTCGATAACTTTAGCAAACACCGATGGCATTGAAATAGGTCTATAATTGTCAACATTATCCCTGTCTCCCTTTTTATAAAGTGGCTTCACTACCGAGTACTTTAATCGGTCAGGAAACCGACCACTCCTAAAGGAAAAGTTACAGATATGGCTAAGTACTGAGCTAACATACGTGGAACAATACTTCAGTATTCTGCTAGATACCCCGTCATATCCATGAGAGTTCTTGGTCTTTAGTGATTTAATTATTAACTCAATCTCCCTCTTGTCAGTATCATGGAGGAGCATTTCAGGTAACAGTATCGGAACACTTTTTTCTAAGAGCGCTATATGATTCCCTGTTGGGACTAGGTTTCTATTTAGTTCACCTGCTATATTCAGAAAGTGATTATTAAGTACTGTACATATATGCGACTTATCAGTAACATGGACATCCCCACTACGCACTGATTCTATATTCCCGACCTGTCTCTGCAGACCAGCCACTTCCTTTACGACTGACCATATGGTTTTAATTTTATCCTGAGACTTAGCTATTCTATCTGCATACCACATACTTTTTGCCTTCCTAATAACTTTTTTAAGCACCTTACAATACTGTTTGTAATGGGCTGCTGCATTTAGATTGAGACTTTTTCTAACGTTTTGATATAATTGCCACTTTGTTCTACAAGATATTCTTATCCCTTTCGTCAGCCACCCAGGCTGCCTGTTCGTGCTAGTACCCTGTTTTGAACGTTCTAACGGAAAGCAACTTTCAAAGAGCACGAGAAAAGTCTTGAGGAAAGCATTATATTTATCGTCTACTGTATCAGCACTATAAACATCTTGCCACTCTTGTTCCTTGATAAGGTTTACAAAAGTCTGTACAGCAACTGGATCAGCTTTCCTAAAAAGTTGGTAACTATGTTTAACATGTGTTGCAGCACAAAAATCTTTTAGACTTAAAATTTGTGCATCATGATCTGAAAGGCCATTCACCTTTTTGCTAACAGAATGCCCTTCTAATAATGATGAATGAACAAAAATATTGTCTATGGTTGTTCTACTGTTCCCTTGCACTCTCGTTGGAAAGAATACGGTTTGCATAAGATTATATGAATTAAGGAGGTCTACCAGCATCCTTTTCCTTGCACAATCACTTATACAATTAATATTGAAGTCACCACATATAACTAACTTTTTGTATTTCCTATAAAGTGAACCAAGAACCTCCTCTAGCTTTAGCAAAAATGTTGTGAAATCGGAGTCTGGGGATCTATAAATAACAACAGTAAGAAGTTTAGCTCCACTAAATTTAACCACAGCTGCACAACATTCAAACACCTTTTCAGTGCAGTACTTTGAAACATCAATTGACTCAAATGGGATACCGTTTTTCACATACATGGCTACTCCCCCACACCGCAAAGAGCTCCTAGAAAAGCTGCCAGCCAACCTGTATCCTGGTAAAGGAAGCCTCTGAATTATCTCCTTATTTAAGAAGTGTTCAGATATACCAATAATTTCAGAGTCAACATCTATAAGCAGTTCACTAACTTTATCTCTAATACCTTGTATATTTTGATGAAATATACTAATTCCCTCATTAATCGGATCCCCAAGCTTTGTAGAAAGTGGTTTCTTTGTTAGAGAGACTTCCCTTAAGCAGGAATACCTATCAGCTGACTTCAGTCTAAAAAAGGTACAGCTCTAACACCCACAACTACCGGAATTTTCCCATGAGTGGTCCCACCACCCCCACCTATGCTGTCACCTATAAGTTTTGCCAACCTCCCCTTCCCATACCTGTTGAGGTGTAGGCCATGTCTAGTGAAACCCGTCCTGCCGATAGACTCCACCGACACCACTGAAATGTGACTCATGACTTCTGTCATCAGCGCACCCCCAAGTCTCATGTTATTACGCCTGACGGCTGTATTAAGATGAGGCCGATCGTGACGCTGAAACAGTTCCACGAAATGCACATTCGTGTTGCCAGTCTGAGTGGCTATCTTTTCCAGGTCACCATCTATGTCATACTCCCCATCCCTATCAATACTATTACCAGCCCCACCCACAATCACTACCTGATCCTCTTTAATAAAATCCCTACATAACCCCCCTATGTTAAAAGTCACCTGAGCCAATCCTGCATTAGGCTTCACAATGCTGGTGACCTGGTACTCACTCCCCAAAACTTCCTGCAACTGCTGGCCTACACCTCTACCATGAGAACTACCTAACAGCAGAACCTTCTTCTTTCTCTTAGACTTTGCAACTGTCCTAGCCACCGTAACTGCTGAGGTTTGCTGCATACTTCCTACATCTACAGCTACTAGAGATTCCTCTCCACTAGACTCTGACAGTTGGTCATATCTATTACAAACACCAATAGTAAAACTATCTGAAAATCTCCTTCTCCTAGCAGATCTCTTGCCAACAGCCAGCTCCCATTCCCCAACCCCCTTCTCCCTCCTCATCCTATCTAGCTCCTCCTGTGCGTTTTTCAACTGCACCTGAAGGGCACAGATCTTACGCTCCTGCTCCTCTATCAGCTTACTCTTGCTACATAACCTGCAGTTCCAGGAGAGGATCTCACCAGAATGCCCACTGGCTTCCCCACTGCATTCCCCCCAGTGAAAATACTTCGAACAAGTCTCACACCGCAATCCACTGCTCACGAACCTACGGCAAAGCCCACACTTCTCACTCATGGTAAAATTTTACAATTATTGAAACAAGAAAACAACTTTATCTAAGTTCCGCTACTACAATAAGAAAATGTTAAAAACTGACTACAATAATCACAAACTTGCTCTACAAGGGAAGTAACTACTATTATTGACAGTATTAATCAACAACAAATAAGAATATAACAAAATACTAACACAGAAAGAAAATCAAACGTCTAATGACAGTAACGAAACTGAAAGTAGTTCGCAAAAATTTCTTCTGGAGTTATTTCACCGGAAAACACCAAGAACACCGGTTGAAGACTACTAAAGTCCCTAAATAAACTACTATACACAAACAATTAATTAGTACTTAGCTTTCGATGCGCCGCTACAGCTGCAACTGGTCAGCGCGGAATGTAAACACGGGTAAGATGTTAAGTTGCTCGATACGAAACACTCACAAATATCAGGCCACAACACAAGAAATGCAGAGGTGAATGAAGAAACCACTAATAAGTCACTTATATAGTAAATATTATCACAAAAACAGTTAAAATATATATCTGAAACCTAAAAATAGATGAAAACTTAGAGAGCGATCTCACACGTAGTCACGCACTTATGACGTCACACCAAATCCGTCTACCTGCCACTTTCCCAATGGGTGTGAGCTCTTCACCACCTTGGATTCTTGTGGCGGCCCGTGTTCACCTTGGAATTCGTTCACTTCCTAAGGAAACTACACCACATTCCATATATCGCAGTAAGTTTCTCGACCTTCGCTTGGAACTTAGCGATAGTACCTTTGTGTCAACACTGATGGGACTCAGACTGACTGTGATGCTGGGTGTGCGTCCGTCATTGGCACCAACGATTTTCGTTATTGGCTTCCGGAACACTGCTCTGTGTTTACAGGAGAGCTCTTCGCCCTATATCAGGCACACAGTACATCTGGTGGCACAGGCTTTTCAGTTGTGTCATCTGCTCCGATTCTTCCAGTGCCCTTCAGAACCTCTGTGTGCTGTACACAGTCCATCCCTTTGTGCGACGGGCCCAAGAAAGCTTCCACGTACTTACTCTTGAGGGAGCCACTTTGATGTTTATGTGGGCCCCTGGTCACGTCGATCTGACGGAAAATGCGGCTGCTGACGCTGCTTCCGAGGCTGCAGTCCTCCTGTCTCGGCCCGCTAGCTCTTCCATTCCTTCGGATGATCTTCGTGTTGCGTCTGTCAGAATGTGGTGTCACTTTGGTCTCACCACTGGTCTTCCCTTCATGGGAATGAGCTCCGAGGAATTAAACCTCTCCCAGCGGCTGGCCGTCCTCCTCTCGGCCCTTTCGGTGGAGGAGATCGTTTGAGCTAGGTCACGTATTGGGCACTGCCTTTTAGCTATCGCCATTTGTTAAGTGGTGACCCCGACAACTTTCTGCTTATTGTCATGAACCTTTAACGGTTCGCCATTTCCTGACAGAATTCCCTTTTTTAACCACCTACATTCTTAATGTACGTTTGCCGCCTGAGTTATCGGCCGTTTTAGCAAACGGCACACGGACTGTCGACCGCGCTTTACTTTTTATCCGTCGTAGCAATATGGCGAAGGACATTTAACCTTTATTTCGGAACATCCGCTGTCTATACAGTGCGTTTTATGGATCTTTATCCAAGAGGAAGGCCTTGTTATTAGCTCCTTTTCCTTCCATCGATTGGGCTTAACAAGTAATGGTTTTCAACTCCTTTTTTCATATGAGTGTTCCAAGCCTCTGACATGGGTGCGTATGACCTTTGTTGCTTTTGTGCTCTAAAACAAAAAACAAGAATTTGTTGAAAAATAAAGCAATGGAAACAGCACAACCACCTGCTTTAAGATGCCATAAATGTAATTCCAGTTGACCAAATTATTGGCAGTCTGAGCCAAACATGAATGTATTACGAACCCCAAGGCAGCAAATACCGTCTGACCAGGTGCAGGCCTTGGAGTCTCCACACACTGATACATTCATCGTGGTGCTGTACGCATATCTGAGGTTTCCGAGGAGACGATGTGGTGCCGCTTCTGAGTCCAATGTTGTCTGCTGTGTACACCGTCGCACGTGGTACAAAATGGCTCAAATGGCTCTGAGCACTATGGGACTTAACTTCTGAGGTCATCAGTCCTCTAGATCTTAGAACTACTTAAACCTAACTAAGCTAAGGACATCACACACACATCCATGCCCGAGGCAGGATTCGAACCTGCGACTGTAGCGGCTAGAACCGCTCGGCCACCCCGGCCGGCACATGTGGTACACATCAGAGGGCGTCACCAGTTGGCAGTTTCCAGTGTCGTACCACAAAGTTGGGATCAGCCCCTATGTAGATGGTGCACGTAACAAGAACCTATTGTGACTTGCGCCACACGATTCACAAATGGTTCACCCCACCCGTCAATAATTAGGTTCAAATGGTTCAAATGGCTCTGAGCACTATGGGACTCAACTGCTGAGGTCATTAGTCCCCTAGAACTTAGAACTAGTTAAACCTAACTAACCTAAGGACATCACAAACATCCATGCCCGAGGCAGGATTCGAACCTGCGACCGTAGCGGTCTTGCGGTTCCAGACTGCAGCGCCTTTAACCGCACGGCCACTTCGGCTGGCAATAATTAGGTCCGCACCACATAGGGTGCTGACACGAAGAACCAATTCCTGTGACTGCCAAACACAAAACGGCAGATAATGATTATTAAGCCATTCGCACATAAAAGCAGCTGCACAGTTTCACACGACCAATTGTCACATTTTTGTAGATCAGTAGCTGTCAAACTGGTGTCACCATTTGCTGTAGCTGTCGCCCTGTTACTGTCAACAAACAGTCAACGCCGAGTTTCGAAGTATTTACCATTATTAGAGCCTGAACTGTCAACTGCCAAATGGCTGTGCAGACTGAACAACAGTTAGATTATTTAGACAACCCCAGGGTTTGTATAAGGGACACTGGGGTTAGGTGGCTTAAATGGCTAGTTGGAACACAGCTATTTCTTGCCACTATGGTACTAGAATCCTGTCATTACACTAGTGAGGAGGCTATTTAATGCCTTCCCACTAGCATAATCACTTATTTAAAGGTGCTCTGGCCATCATAACTTTGAGAGAGGAAAATTATTAAAGCTTTTGTTACAACCTTATGCAGCTTGTGGGAGACTCTAGAAAGTTAACAGCCTGAACAGACGTTGATGGAGCCTGGAAGGGTGTTGAAAAGCATGAGGTATATTTATGGTTCTTAGCTTGCAGAAACGACATGTTGGAAGTTGAAAGTAATTGTCGGCGAGCCCATCCCTCAGTAAATCTTGCCAGACAGGCCCACATCCGTACAGGGCAGACAGAGCAGCCCCTAGTCGAGACAGGTCTCCAGCAGAACAATCCCGAGCTACCTGCCATGGCGCCAGCAGAAGGCTGGGCTGCAGGCGATGGACTGAAGGGACACATTTACACAGTGGAGTCGTAAACCGGGAATTGTGTGCAGAACCACACGTAATAAAAATTCACAAGTTTACATGTTCGCCGTTACTGAAAATAGGCCTTTGACCCACTTCCATCAGCCACCTCAGTCATAAAAGGAACTCTGGCATCTGAGAAACATTTAGAGATAGAATATTTATTACACCTCATAGCTGGGACTAATATGCTCCAATGTACAGGCGATTTAGATAAAGATCTTTAAGTTGTATCTGTTCACTTGTTGCCGTGGGAAGCAACACGATTTTGGAGAAAACCATCTTCCCCCTCCACGAAAACTTAAAAAAGACAGTAGTCGGCAGTTACTTTTTTTTTTCAGAGACGCAGGTTTCTTAACTCTCGCACTGGTTCGACATGAGTCTGTGCTGTCATGTAGGAGGGGACATTTAGCGCCTCTAAAGCCCTGTGATTGACTCAATATGGAGTGAAGGCGTTGTTGTTTGTGCACCTTGCAGGAAAACGGAAATTTTTTATTTGGAGAGTTGCGAAGCACTCGGGTTCTGGACATTGGTCTGTAAGCATCTTCTGGTCAAAGCTCTGGCATGTTTGGTTGGTACTTTGGGACCTGTCCTAAGACTGACTTCACTTGTGTGTAATTAGACTGGGGAGCCTGTGGTGAAGTTTGTACTGTACTGATAGAGTGACTTCAAATGTCTCCGACTGCTCGTCTGCCGAGGTCACACTTATTCGTTTTTGGTTACCAGTCTCGACATTTGGTATCCCTGTCCGCTCTGCCGTTTAAGTGAGCGAAACTGGTCCTTGGTACGACCAGCGAATGGGTGTGTCACACACAAATCTACCATAGATTTCAGGTCTCCGGTAGAAAATAAATTTCAATCCGTCTGCCTAATCGCTAGACCGCGAGATTTTTG